>NC_135235.1:628976254-631411254 GCF_051348905.1 Ranitomeya variabilis
ATCCACCAACCATCCACTACTCCATCCATCTGGACCATCCAGGGTTGCTCAACACTCATCAGTAAACAAGACTGCTTGAAAAATAGTCTTCATGTATGTCTGGGCCCACTGCAACCATTTCTGCTTGTGATCACTGTTTAGGGGTGGCCGAATAGTAGGTTTATGCACCAAAGCAAGCCCTTGAAGGATCCTACACCTTGAGGTTTGAGGGACTCCAGAGGCACCAGCAACTTCAAATAACTTTTTGCTGCTTTGTAATGGTATTTTGGCAGCTGCTCTCTTAATTCAATGAATTTGTCTGGCAGAAACCTTCCTCAATATGCCTTTATCTGCATGAACTCTGTTTCAGTCATAAATCTCTTCATAGTATGATGATCACTCCTAAGTTTTCGTGAAATATCTAATGTTTTCAAACCTTGTCCAAGGCATTGCACTATTTAACACTTTTCAGCAGCAGAGAGATCCTTTTTATTTCCCATATTGCTTGAAACCTGTGGCCTTCTTAATTTTTAAGTAGTTTTCCTTTAATTAGAATCACCTGGAAAACTAATTACCACATGTATTTAAGCTTGATTTCAGTGATCCATTGAGCCCTGAGACACAATACCATCCATGAGTTTATTTGAAAAACAAAACGATTAAATCTTTATGACACTTAAATCCAATTTGCATAATAATTTGGAACACAGTGTATAAATTGCATTTGCAGTGAGAAATAAGTATTTGATCCCTCAGGCAAACAAGACTTAATACTTGGTGGCAAAACCCTTGTTGGCAAGCACAGCAGTCAGATGTTTTTTGTAGTTGATTATGAGGTTTGCACACGTCAGAAGGAATTTTGGTACACTCCTCTTTGCACATCATCTCTAAATCATGAAGATTTTGAGGCTGTCGCTTGGCAACTTGGAGCTTCAACTTCTCCATAAGTTTTCTTTGGGATTAAGCTCTGGAGACTGGCTAGGCCACTCCATGACCTTATTGTACTTCTTTTTGAGCCACTTCTATGTTGCCTTGGCTGTATGTTTTGGGTCATTGTCTTGCTGGAAGACCCAGCCACGACCAATTTTTAGTGTCCTGGCGGAGGGAAGGAGGTGGTCACTCAGGATTTTACCGTACATGGCTTCATCCATTCTCCCATTGATGTGGTGAAGCAGTCCAGTGCCTTTGGCAGAGAAACAACCCCAAAACATGTTTCCACATCCATGTTTGACAGTGGGGATGGTGTTCTTTGGGTCATAGGCAGCATTTCTCTTCCTCCAAAAATGGCAAATTGAGTTAATGCCAAAGACCTAAATTTTTGTCTCATCTGACCACAGCACGTTCTCCCAATCACTCACAGAATCATCCAGGTGTTCATTGGCAAATGTCAGATGGGCCTGCACATGTGCCTTCTTGAGCAGGAGACCTTGCGGGCACTGCAGGATTTTAAACCTTTACGGTGTAATGTGTTACCAATAGTTTTCTTGGTGACTGCGTTCCCAGCTGCCTTGAGATCATTAACAAGTTCCCCCGTGTAGCTTCAGGCTGATCTCTCACCTTCCTTATGATCAAGGATACCCCATGAGGTGAGATTTTGCATGGTGCCCCAGATCGATGTCGATTGAGTCATTTTGTATTTCTTCCGTTTTCTTACTATAGAACCAACAGTTGTCTCCTTCTCACCCAGCGCCTTACGTATTGTTTTGTAGCCCATTCCAGCTTTGTGCACGTCTATGATCTTATCCCTGACATCCTTAGAAAGCTCTTTGGTCTTGCCCACCTTGTAGAGGTTAGAATCTGACTGATTAATTGAGTCTGTGGACAGGAGTCTTTTATAAAAGTGACTATGTAAGACAGCTGTCTTTAATACAGGTAATGAGTTGATTAGGAGCGTCTAACTAGTCTGTAAAAGCCAGAACTCTTAATGGTTGGTAGGGGATCAAATACTTATTTCTCACTGCAAAATGCAAATAAATTTACATAATTTATACACAGTGATTTTCCGGATTTTATTTTTGATATTCTATCTCTCAATGTTAAAATTAGCATATCCTTAAAATTACAAACTGTTCATGTCTTTGTCAGTGAGCAAACTTACAAAATCAGCAAGGGATCAAATACTTATTTTCCCTAGTAGCAGCGGGTCACAAGAGGAAGGACCCGATGGCTGCAGCTATCTCCTGTACCCAGTGCTAATGAGAAATGAATATTTACTCCATTCCACGCCCATGGGCACGGAGGGCAGGGAATATTAATTTCTTTTTAATAGCAGACATGCTATTAGTCGCAGCAGCCGGCTTGATGCAGGTGCCAGGCGTTTGAGTGTGCCTACTACTTAACCCAATGAATTATGCAGTGAATAATATATATATTATGCAGTCAATCCACAGCAAAAATGGTGCGTGTGAACAGACACTACAGGGGTTTTCTGAGAATGTAAAAATAATTAGCATGAAATGATAAATCCCCTGCGGCTCTAACACCGACGATGCGGGGGTCTTTGCCAGTCTCAGCACTGGGCTGCAGTGGTCTTGTAGCTGCACCTTGTATTATAGCTGCAAAGTGAATAATAATAACCATCAGGGGGCCCGAATCATCGGCCACAGGGCCAGAGGGGATTTAGCAGAGTAGTTTGGGGGACATGTAGGACTTTTTTTTTAATCGCTTTTTATTCTGCTGTTTGTGAGGTAGGATGTAGAAAAAGACGGCAATTCTGCTAATGTTTTCTATTATTTGACTGTATGGCCCCTTCACACAACTGTGTATCATGTTTTTCACAGATGCCACGACTTGTACCCTATTTAACCTACGGTGCTGCCCTTATGTCCATGTTTTCCCAGCAGCAAAGATGACAAGGGACAAAAGACAAGTCTATTGGTCTGTGTAAACATGCCATCCATGTGCCGTACATGTGCTGTACGTTGCCGTCCGAGTTTAACATGGAAAGTATGTGAGAAGCTTTGTAATTTCATGTCCAGTATCCATACCGGAAAAACACAGATGGCACACAGACGGCACACTGATTGAAAACACTGGTGACACCGATATCGGTGTAACACGTACGTGTTTTATATGGACATGTGAAGGGGGCCTAACAGTGTTGTTGGTGGAATATTTCAGGATTGGGGGTTCAACTTTGAATTTTGCCCAGGGCCCCAATTTGTCTAAAACTGGCCCTGGGTAGAGCTATAGAAAGAGCCTGAATATCACTGACTCTTCTAGCTGATGTCAATGCTATCAACAGGGCTGTTTTGAGTGAAAGAACCTTAAGGGTTGCAGATTCTATGGCTTCAAAAGACTCGTCCTCTCCCTCCTTAACAGCACCCTGTCAAATTCCACGCCTTCAAGTGTAGGCTGGCTGCTCGTGGATGGAATAATGGACCTTGATAAAGGAGATTCGTCACCTCTGGAAGAACCCATGGATAGGACACTGACATTATTCTCATGAAAACCATGGATCCTCGATCTGTCCTTCCTGATTATTTAGCGTTATTTCCAGGTTGAAAATCCAGGGGGCCAGAAATGCATTTACCCCTAAGGGATCCTCCCTGGGGTCCAGGGAACAAAACACAATCACTTTTCAGTTTAGCCTGCTGGCAAAAACGTCTATGACTGGGAGACTGCACATCAGAATTATCTGATTGAAGATTTTCTGATTCGGCTCCCTCTTCCCTTGTCTTAGAGGATTGTGGCTTAAGAAGTCTGCTTTGGTGTTTCCCTTTCCTTTCATAAGCAGAGCTGTCAGGGAGAGATGACCCACCGCTAACTGACATAAAGCTCTGTCACCTCCATCAAAGATTTCAAATGAGTTCCATATGTATGGGCACATGATAATACACATCCTTCAAATCCAGGACTGCCATGAAACAACCAAGAATAAGCAATTTTATTGCTAATTTAATGGATTCCATTTTAAAGGTCTGCACTTTCAGGAACTTGTTTAGAGCCTTCAGATTAACTATAGTTCTGAATCAGAACTCTGATTTGGTTATTAGAAAGAGAGGAGAGTAGAACCCCCTCCCTCTTTCAGACTCCGGGAGGACGCTTTCTAAACTAGGTCCAGGATTTCTGTCTCTAGTGCCAATTGCTCTCTCAAGGAAGAACGAGGAGGGGTCAACACAAATCTTTTTTGCGGAAACGACTATTCTCTCTCCTGATTTAATCAGGTTGAGGATCCAGTTACTAGCCGAAATGTACTCCCAGGCAGGGAAGAAGGGCAAAAGCCTTCCCCCTACTCGGGATGGGAGTCAGTGGCCCGATTTCCTGGCCTCCTGGGAAGAGGTTCACAACATGAGTCCTCTACCTTTTCTTATCCGATCTTCCCATTTGTCCTGCTCCCTGGAAGGTTTGCTTCGGACAAAAGTCCTTCTTCAGAAGGATCTCTGTAGTTAGGCATAGACAGACTGGGGAACCACTTCTTGGCCTTCTCTAGAATCTAGTCCAGGTCAGGGCCAAAGAGATACTCCCTCTCACAAGGGATGGAACACAGTCTCAACCTGGCCTAGGTGTCCCCCGGCCAACATTTCAGCCACAAAGCTCTACGAGCTGCGTTGGAAACCTTATAGTCTGCTGAGGCATCTGGCTACCCCCTGCGTAAGCAGAATGGTGGCCAAAATATGATCCCTTGCCACCCAGTCCTTTAACTGGGATTAGACTATCCAGCCAGATCATCAAGGACCTGACCGTACACGTTACTGCTACTGCCGGTTTCAGGGCCCCAGCTGATGTCTCCCACATCTCCTTAAGAAATGTGTCTTCTTTCCTATCCAGTGGATCTCTCAATGCCCTCATATCATCAAAGGGTAAAGAAGCTCTTTTGAAAGACTTGGTTATTGCAAAGTCGCATAATTACAAAGATGGTTCATCAAAGGGGTACTTTCTCTTGAAAGAAGTGGGTAGGGAGCATCTCCTTTCTGACCTCTTCCATTTTCCACGCACTGGAGCCCGGATAATTTCATTCAACGGGAAGGATCTTCGTTTCCTCTGATTTAGGCTTCGGAACATTATCTCTTGCACTGATTTCTAAGGCTTAGTGTCCATAATGCCCATAGTGGATCTGATTGATTTTTCCAGTCTATCTACTTCTTCTAGTGGGAAACAATGGAGACCTGATACACTATCTGAAGATGGGTGTGTACTTGCCACGTCATTGGCCGTCCCCCCGGCCGCCTCACCAGCCTCGTCATACTGCCCTGCTCCCGGGCTAATCATCCAGGAGTGTGGCACTTCTGGCTTCGGCCACACTACACATCGTTGCGGGGAGGGTATCCAGGGCAGGGCATGCACACTGCAAACGCTCGCGGACCCTCTGAGTCACGCCAGAGCTGTCCATCACCAGTCAGGGGATTCTGCTCACATTGCATCCACACACAAGTGAAAGCTCCCTTGGACCCACCGTGGCACTACCAGTATTCCTGCAGGTCTGGGAAGGAAACTCTCATCTTCTTCTTCTAAGAAATCACAGGTAAGCCTACACCAGGTTCCCCCATCAAAGAAAGAAAACCAACTGATGCAAGGGAGAGGTGCCACCCTTTTTAGCCTATAGGTTGCCTGTCCTTGGTGGGTGGATTCCCTCTCTCGTGGTGCTGTCATGGGTGATTGATCAAGTATATTTTCTTATTCCAGTATCTCTCAATCACCTCTATTTCACAGGGTCCTGGCCTGCCATGTCAAGCAGCAGTATGCGGTTTACAGTTGCATCTACAAGAGGTAAAACACACACCCAGTCAAGTACCCTTTTCTGTAGTGTTCAGGGACATGGAAACAAAGAGCTACCCAAAATAAATAAAGAGATAATTATTATTATTATTATTATAACAAGCTATGACCATAAAAATAATGTACCATACCCTTAAAGACGCCAACACATAAATATAGCAGCCAATAAATGAATAGACTGACTCCTCTGCACTTAGTGGGTACTGCTCACCTGTGTGGTTATCTGTAGGAATCTCATTACACTGCTCATCACCACTGACATATGTCTCTGTAGTATTAATGAGGATCAGATTTTTTTCCTAAAACAAATATTGCAAAAGTTATTCAAAGATGGAGAAGGATAACGTAGAACAAAAGATAACAAATGAACATGACAGTAAATCTCTACAGGTCTCATGTATAAATCCAACCTTTTGACTTAATTCTAACCAGCAGTCTCCATAACCAGACAGCATCTAATGTCTATGATAAGTTTCATTCATTGTCATCTCCACCAAGAATAAAACGTGCACTGAATAACCACTAAATTAGAGACACTGTCAGGGGTGTGTCAGATGCTGCAGACAGTCGCTCTGCCTCTGGCTGCAGAAGGTCTCTGCCTTTGGCTTTGCAGATGCCTTCTTAATCCTTCTGACTCTTGGATCAAGTGGCAACCTCCCTCCGGCACTAATTGACACACCTGGACCTGGGTTTTATAGACTCCCAGTCTGCTTCTGGGAATCGTCAGTGATATGCACATTTCTCCCTTGTGAAGGCTTGGAGCTATAGCTGTCAGCTATCTTCCTCTCTGGTGCTATTGGAGGACGTCTGATGTTACCTCTCTGAGTCTGCTCAAGATAAGTGCCCCCCTTGTTCGTCTATCCTCTCTGTCTTTAGTTGAAGTGGGGACTGACTCGTGCTCACGTCTTCTCCCTAACTAGGGCCTATCGCTAAGGGTCAGTCAGAGATTAGGTTCCTGCTCTGCGATAGGTGCAGAACCTATAGGAGGACATTTAGGGCAGATGGGGTGATGTTAGAGCTCCCTAGGGGTCTCCACTCCTCACTTCCCTAGTGTTTGGGCTCCCCCTCATCTCCTCGTGTTGCACTCAGTCTTCCCACACTGTGCATGACAGACACCCAACTAGTAGTGCATTGGATCTTCAGAATCTTGGCAATTCATTGAGTCATAGATTCCATTTAGGTGGTGAAATTATTCCGCAGGAATAATGGCCCATGCGGACAGGATAGGTTTCTGAAGATGCCCCAAATTAGATGGGTCTGACGTGCTCTTCGCACAATTACCTCATCTCAGGATTAAGATCTAGGGACTGTGAAGGCCGGCTGTTATGATCTGGTGGCCTAGGAGCAGCATGAGACGTACTCTGAAGAAGGTGGTACCTGTACTGACAGCGGACCCTGAACACCGCAACTAGAAGTAGGCGTGGGATGTTCCTGTCACTCCCTAGACACCTCGTCACAGCCGGAGGACTAAATACCCCTAGAGATAGAAACGGAAAACTATCTTGCCTCAGAGAAAATCCCCAAAGGATAGACAGCCCCCCACAAATATTGACTGTGAGAGGAGAGGGAATTAACATACACAGACTGAAATCAGGATTTAGCAAAGGAGGCCATTCTAAGAGATAGAAAGGATAGGATAGAGTACTATGCGGTCAGTATTAAAAAACTAGAAAATATCCACCACAGAAAATACAAAATCTCCACATCTAACTAAAGGTATGGAGGGTATATCTGCATCTCCAGAGATACCAGCTTGGATGAGCAAGTCCTTATACAGACCAAGCTGGACAAGACAAAACATAGAAATGCACTGAACTATAAAGCCCACAGCATGTGGACTGCAAAAAACAAAGCCAGAACTTATCTTTGTTGAAATAAACAGCAAAGCAGGAGAGACCAAACAGAGATGTGAATCCCCCAGGAACAGTGGACAACTGGCACTGACTAAAGGGTGAAACAAAGCTAAATAGCCCAGTGTATTCAGACACATTCGTTGGACACCAGTGCTTTATTCATTTGCAGTTGCATGACTTGTACATCTAATAATAATAATAATCTTTATTTATATAGCGCCAACATATTCCGCATTAAGTGGACACACCTGATGAAATGCTGCGATCGAAGACAGCAGCGCTACCACTTATAACCACCGGAGGGAGCCCAAGAGCAGAATTCACAACAGCCGGCGAAGCAAGAAAAAGAAAACACTGCACTGTCATGATGAAATAGTCCGTGGTCATACCACCATTGTGACAGGGTGCATTGATTGTCCTTCTGCAATAGGGTAAACCGCTGTCATGAAGGCATGACCTTGGTCTTGCACGATACTTTGGCAAGTCCTGGTGTCCAATCATCTGCAGCTAACAGACGTCACAGAATGGACAAAGAAACCATCTCCCACACTTACTGCACCTAATGAAATGTTGAAATCTGGCAGCCTAGCAGCACTGGGATCCTGGGTTCAAATCCAACCAAAGACAACATCTGCAAGGAGTATGTTCTCCCCATGTTGGCGTAGGTTTACTCTGGGCACTCTGGTTTCCTCCCACACTGCTAATAAATATGGATAGGGAATCTAGATGCATCAGAAATCTGGATTCATGAGACCATTTAATATTTTTCACTGCTCAATTATGTAATTTTTGCACTCTTTTGCACAATTAAATTTTCCCCGTTTCCCTTAGGAATCAATGTAACTTGATCTGGCTGTCTGCTGTTGTAGCCCATGTGTGATAAGGAATGCTGGATGAGTGTATTCAGACACATTCGTTGGACACCAGTGCTTTATTCATTTGCAGTTGCATGACTTGTACATCTAATAATAATAATAATCTTTATTTATATAGCGCCAACATATTCCACAGCGCTTTACAGTTTAACAGTTTCAAACAACAGTCATAGGTAACAATGTTAACAATACAGTAATAAAGCAAAATAAGACAAAATAAGACGACCCTGCTCGTGAGAGCTTACAATCTACAATGAGGTGGGGAGATACAAAGTAAAGGTGTGTATTTACAATGATGTATATACAATGATGGTCCAGCCATCTTCAGCGAGTGGGGGGTAGATGGAGATAGTGAATGGGCTACACACACACAAACATAAAATTAGTTTGATTAGGGAACGTGATAGGCCGCTCTGAACAAATGTGTTTTGAGCGAGCGCCTAAAACTATGCAAGTTGTGGATGGTCCTAATATCTTAGGGTAGAGCATTCCAGAGGATTGGCGCAGCACGGGAGAAGTCTTGGAGTCGGGAGTGGGAGGTACGGATTAGTGCAGAGGTTAGTCGAAAGTCATTTGCAGAGCGCAATGGTCGGCTAGGCCGATAGACAGAAATGAGGGAGGAGATGTAAGGGGGTGCCGCACTGTGGAGAGCTTTGTTGGTGACCTCATGCTCAACAGATTGATTCTTAATTTCCTTTAACGAGTTGTTTACATCCACAGAATCCACTCTGATTAGATGCTTTTTCCTTCATCACAATATAATCAGTAAACACTTGACAAGATTGTAAATATAAAACCTAAAAGGCTTTTTTTTTTTTTTTAAATACTGGCCCTGGCTAATCTGGCACTGATGATTAATGTCTCATTTGAAGTCGCTCAGAATAGTAGATTTTTCCACTACCGTGGATTCACACTAAAGCTGAACCCTAGAAAACACTTAATTTCAGTTTTCAGTATTGCAGTCCAAAGTCACAGGTTTACTGTTCATAAAGGAAGGCTCCATGAAATCAATTGTATCTCTAATAAATTGGTCTTAATAGTAGTGGACAAAACAAGACTGAACATAAGACCTTGACAGTCTTCTACACATCATCAGGAACATTTTATGATACCTTTTCTCCATCTACCTGATCTTGAAGAACATTGAGGTTTTCATCTGGACCATCCTGTGGATGAAGAGGACGGGGACATCTCTCTGATGCTATTCTCTCACTGGATATAACTTAAGGAAACAAATGCAGGGACTGAATTCACTCTTTATATACATATATAGGTGCATCTCATGAAATGAGAATATAATCAAAAAGTTAATTTATTTCAGTTTTTCAATATAAAAAGTGAAACTCGTATATTATATAGAGTCATTACAAACAGTGTGATCTATTTCAAGTGTTTATTTCTGTTAATGTTGATGATTATGGCTTACAGCCAATGAAAACCCCAAAGTCATTGTCACAGTAAATTAGTATACTTTACACCAGCTTGAAAATAGAATCATTCTTACCGTTAATTCGGTTTCTAGTAACCCACCACGACAGCATACCTGGAGGATGTTACCCCTTTCCTAATAGGGACAGGAAATGACCAAGAGGTTAAATAACCCCTCCCACATCCTCCCCCTCAGTGTTATTATAAAGGACCAGAGGAGAAGGAATGCTTCAAATTATATTTATTCTTTCCAGAACGTATATCAAGCAAAGGGAGGGATTACTCCTGCTGTCGTGGTGGGTTACTAGAAACCGAATTAACGGTAAGAATAATTCTATTTTCTCTAGTAACCCCCCACGACAGCACACCTGGAGCAGTACCCAAGAGTAACATTTAGGGAGGGACAATAGCTCTAAGGACTTTTTCTCCGAAGGCTAAGGGTACCGTCACATTAAACGACGCTGCAGCGATATAGACAACGATGCCGATTGCTGCAGCGTCGCTGTTTCGTCGTTGTGTGGTCGCTGGAGAGCTGTCACACAGACAGCTCTCCAGCGACCAACGATGCCGAAGTCCCTGGGTAACCAGCGTAAACATCGGGTTACTAAGCGCAGGGCCGCGCTTAGTAACCCGATGTTTACCCTGGTTACCAGTGTAAATGTAAAAAAAAAAAAAAAAAACACTACACACTTACATTCCGGTGTCTGTCGTGTCCCCCGGCGTCCGCTTCCCTGCACTGTGTCAGCGCCGGCCGGCCGTAAAGCAGAGCACAGCGGTGACGTCACCGCTGTGCTCTGCTTTCACTTTACAGCCGGCGCTTACACAGTGCAGGGAAGCGGACGCCGGGGGACTCGACAGACACCGGAATGTAAGTATATAGTGTTTGTTTTTTTTTCATTTACACTGGTAACCAGGGTAAACATCGGGTTACTAAGCGCGGCCCTGCGCTTAGTAACCCGATGTTTACCCTGGTTACCAGTGAAGACATCGCTGAATCCGCGTCACACACCGATCCAGCGATGTCAGCGGGAGATCCAGCAACGAAATAAGGTGCTGGCCTTCTAGCTCCGACCAACGATGTCACAGCAGGATCCTGATCGCTGCTGCGTGTCAAACACAACGATATCGCTATCCAGGAAGCTGCAACGTCACGGATCGCTGTCGTTATCGTTGTTAAGTTGTTCAGTGTCAAGGTACCTTAAGTCTTCTTACATCAGGTCTAGTCTGTAATGTTTGGAAAACGTATGGACCGAGGACCACGTAGCAAATCTGCATATTTGCTCAATGGAAGCACTGGCTTTCTCGGCCCAGGAGACAGCTGTTGCCCTAGTAGAATGAGCTGTGAATTTCTCTGGCAGTGGAAGGCCCTGAATCTGAGAAGCCTCCAAGATTGCTCTTTTGATCCAATTCGCAACTGTAGATTTGGAAGTCTTCTTCCCCCTATTCTGGCCGAGAAGATGAATAAACAGATTCTGATCCTTCCTAAATTTCTCTGAAGCTTGAAGATAATAAAGTACCATTCTCCGAACATCCAAAGTATGGAATTGTTCTTCTTCCTCATTCTTTGGTTCCTGTTAGAAGGAGGGAAGAATTATCTCCTGCGACTTGTGGAAATCCGAGACGACTTTTGGGAGAAAGGATGGATCCAATCGCAGGATAAGCCTGTCTTGTAGAATTTTCATGTAGGGCTCATTGATTGACAGGGCTTGTAGTTCACCAACTCTTCTGGCTGTAGTTATAGCTACCAGGAAGGTGGTCTTCCAGGTGAGTTTATCCATACTTATTGATGACAAGGGCTCAAAAGGTGGAATTGTAAGTCCCTTTAGGACTATATTGAGGTCCCAGGATGGGACTATATTTATGGGTCTTGGAGATATGCGGGATGCCGCCGTCATAAATTCTTATCCATCTATGGTCGGCTAAAGATTGGTCAAAATACAAGCTCAGGGCTGCCACCTGTACCTTGAGGGTGCTGGGTCTGAGACCTTTTTCCAGCCCATTCTGTAAAAAATCCAGGATCCTGGCTAGGTTCGGCCTATTTGGGTTAGGCCGTTCAGGAGCACTCCATGTGATAAAGGTCTTCCAAATTTTTTGGTAAATTGAATTGGTTACTGTCTTTCGGCTATTTTGTAGTGTTTTAATGACGTTCTTTGATAGCCCTCTGGTCCTCAGAATTGAGAATTCAGAAGCCAGGCATTCAGGTGTAATCTCTCAGGATCTGGATGAAGTATTGGCCCTTGGTAGAGAAGGTTCTTGAACGGAGGTAGTGTTATCGGTCCATCTATTTTTAGGCTGATGAGGGTCCCAAACCAGCTTCTTTGGGGCCAAAATGGAGCCACCAAGATCACCCTGACTTTCTCTGCTCTTATTTTCTGTAGGAGTCTTGGTAGAATTGGTAATGGAGGAAAAGCATACGCCAGTGTAAATGTCCATGGCTGGGCCAATGCGTCCACACCTAGCCCCGGATTGGTTGGATCTAGCGAGAAAAACTGGTCCACCTTTGTGTTCTGACCGTTTCCGAACAGGTCCACTTCTGGCTGTCCCCACCTTCTGGCCAGTATCTGAAAGACTTCCGGGTCTAGGCTCCATTCTCCTGGATGGATCTTTGTCCTGCTCAGGAAGTCGGCCTGTATATTTATTTCTCCTTTTATATGTAGGGCAGATAGAGAGAGAACATGTTCGAGTATATTTTTATATGGAATTCTGAACAAGAGTTACTGCTGCTTTGAGAACCTCCTCTACCTTTTAGTTCTCGTAAGTTCGAGGATCGTTGGCTTATCTCGGTTGGCCAGTATCCCTGGAATATGTGCTGGTCTACCATAGCTCCCCAACCTTTTCCGCTGGCATCTACTCTTAGTCACCGCTGGGTCCTGCAACCAGGGAACTCCTCTGATTAAGTTCTCCTTTTGTAGCCACCATGTCAATGAGGACTTTACGCGCAGTGGTATTCGGATCTTTTTATCTAGAGAATCTGGGGATCCGTCCCAGACTGACAGAATGAGTTTGGAGTATTCTGGTGTGGGCTTGTGCCCATGCCGCCATCTGGATGCATGATGTCATGGTCCCCAGAACTGACATGGCGCATCTTAGAGATACTATCTTTTTGTCCCGCAACATTCTTATCTTTGATGTCAGCAGGGTCCGTTTTTGTTCGGGCAAGAAAAATGTTTGGTTGTGAGAGTCTAACAGGACTCCTAAAAAGATCTTTGTTGTTGACGGAACCATATCCGATTTTTGGGGGTTTACTACCCAGCCTAGAGACGACAAGATCTGGACTGTCGTTTGAAGATGCTCCTGTAGAATTGGAACTGTGGGAGCCACTACCAAGAGGTCGTCGAGGTACGGGATTATGCATATATGCCGACCTCTGATGTAGGCCATTACCTCGGACATGATCTTTGTGAAGATCCTTGGGGCTGAGGATAGACCAAACGGGAGGACATTGAACTGCAAGTGGTCTATGTCTTTCCCTCTGGTGACTGCAATTCTTAGGAATTTCCAATAAGTTTGATGGATTGGGATGTGATAATATGCATCCTGTATAGTCGCCATGATGAAATCTTGTCCTATTAGGGGTACTGTCGATCTGACGGATTCCATCCTGAATCTTCTGTAGGTTACATATTGATTCAGGGGTTTCAGGTTGATTATTATCCGATGGGTTCCATTTGTTTTTTTTTATATCAGGAGTAGGTTGGAATAATGACCTTTGTTCTTCTCGTTCTCCAGGACTGTGGAGATCACATTGTTGACTAAGAGATTCTGTACTCCCGCTATCAATGTGGATTGTAGCTTTGGTGTAGATAAATTTGTTGTCTTTAGCCTTTTTTTGGGATATGATACAAACTCTATCTTCATCCCCTCTCTGACCAATCTTAAAGCCCACTGATCAATGCAGATCTTTTGCCAGTATGGGAGGAAGTTCGAGATCCGACCCCCCACTGTGATGGTGTCATTGCTTTCTTTGATTTTGGGGTTGGGGAAGAAAAAGATTCCTGTCTTTCCCCCCTTTTGGATAACTCCAACGTCCCGTCTTGCCCTTCCCCCTGTATTGAGAAGTATGCTCTTGCTGAGTGCGGAAGGGTCTTTTCCTAGGGTTTCTAGGTTCTGGTAAAGTTTTCTTTTTGTCTGAGGCCTTCTCCAGAAGATCATCCAAGGCAGGTCCAAACATATACTTTCCTTTGAAGGGAATAGAACACAGCCTCATCTTAGAAGTCATATCACCAGACCAGGATCTTAGCCAGAGTGCTCGTCTTACTGAGTTTGACAATGCAGATGATCTCGCTGTCACCCTCACTGATTCTGCGGAGGCCTCCGCTAAAAAGCCTGTTGCTTTCTGGAAGATAGGTAAGGAGGCTAGAATATCCTCTCTGGGAGTACCTGAGGACAAGTGCTCTTCTAGTTGCCCCAGCCAGCGATGCATTGACCTAGCCACACAGGTAGATACGGAATAGATGTTCAGTAAGGACGTTGACGTTTCCCACGACTTCCTTAGTACTCCGTCCATCTTACGTTCCAGAGGATCTCTCAATTGGGAGGCATCCTCGAATGGTAGCGTGGTTTTTTTTGGCTACCCTAGCAATCTGGACGTCCACTTTTGGAACCTCCGACCAGCATGAAGCCGTTTCGTCATCTACCGGAAATCTAAGAAAAATGAAGGACAGCATCCAATCCAGGTGAAAAAACGCTTCTTTTATTGTGCCAAGTTCAACGTTTCAACCATCAAAGGTCTTTTTCAAGCATACAAAATGATTTAAAAATGGCGGCTTTAAATAGGGAATGGTTGTAAATCCCACCAATCTCTTTACAAGAAACCGCCCATATAATTTACATACAAATATATAATAAAGTGAACAATATATAAAAACACACATTAATACATCACATCTACCTAAATAAATGTGTCAATTCTTATTTATACGGAGAGATTCCTAATAAAAACGCCATAGATATCCCCTACTAGCACATGGAATACATCAAACGTAAATAAACAGAAACATGCTGTTGTATCTAAACCAATCGTTACATCAAACAGTGTTTTGGTCACTAATTCACTGCCAATAAGATGTAACATAACAAAGAGTGGTCACATGTCCAGTTTAACCCAATCAGAGCTCCAAATATATCAGCAAATCACAGCACTATCCCCAGCATGATCTGATACGAGGGCTGCCATTGGCTATCAACAAAAAGTGGTCACATGTCCAGTTTAACCCAATCAGAGCTCTAAATATATCAGCAAATCCCAGCGCTACCTCCAGCATGGTTTACTACAAGGACTGCCATTGGCTACCAACAAAGAGTGGTCACATGTCCAGTTTAACCCAATCAGAGCACTAAATATATCAGCAAATCACAGCGCTATCACCAGCATAGTCTGATACAAGGGCTGCCATTGGCTATCGTGCCAGAATCTCAGGCCGACGCAGTGCAACCAACCCAAAGTAAACTCCACCTCACCTGATCGGGGCCTCGCTCACCCGTCATATCCAGCAGAAATTCGGCCTCTCTCCAGCGTGCGGTGCCAACTCCAGTATGCGAGTGCGCATGACACCCAGCTCCACATGAGCAGCGCCCATTGGACACGCCCAGGAGAGCCGTAAGACACGCCCACACACAAACACGGTGCCGGCTCTCGCACTGTAGGAGGACAAAGTTACATAATCATGGCATGTGATTTATATAAGTTTTCATACCCAGGATCGTAAATCTACTCCACCTAGGAAAATAAGGTATCACGCCAATACATCGAAGCGATATTAGCTTCGACAATGACTACAGGAGAACCATTATTTTAACTGGGCATGTGCATACAACAAGAGGCTAATAAAAAGCCTCACCCCTTACTTACCTAACACTTATACACCATATCCATGGTTTCTTGAAAGGAAGGGGACCAATTTATCTTCATATGCAATTATACACGCTACCCGGACAACCACCTGTTTTTTGTTTTTTTTCTAGTCAAAGGCACCCAAGCCATCATACCGGGGATTCCCAGCCAGTCTGTCCAAAAATTGAACTTGATCATATGAGTTTTCCTATGGTTTATTATTGTGGGGTCTGAACATAGACTACCTACATTGTTATTTTAATAAGATAGCAATGGCCACTCTAAGCGAAATGTGCCTGCCCTCGTCAGATCGCAAATGCTAAGCAGCTTGAGGCTGAGCAAGTACCAGTATGGGAGACTGGCTGGGAATCCCCGGTATGATGGCTTGGGGGCCTTTGACTAGAAAAAAACAGGTGGTTGTCCGGATAGCGTGTATAAAGATAAATTGGTCCCCTTCCTTTCAAGAAACCATGGATATGGTGTGTTAGGTAAGTAGGGGGTATAGGTTTTTTGAATGGTGAGGCTTTTTATTAGCCTCTTGTTGTATGCACACGCCCAGTTAAAATAGTGATTCTCCTGTAGTCATTGTCGAAGCTAATATCGCTTCGATGTATTGGCGTGATACCTTATTTTCCTAGGTGGAGTAGATTTACGATCCTGGGTATGAAAACTTATATAAATCACATGCCATGATTATGTAACTTTGTCCTCCTACAGTGCGAGAGCCGGCACCGTGTTTGTGTGTGGGCGTGTCTTACGGCTCTCTTGGGCATGTCCAATGGGCGCTGCTCATGTGGAGCTGGGTGTCATGCGCACTCGCATACCGGAGTTGGCACCGCACGTTGGAGAGAGGCCGAATTTCTGCTGGATATGACGGGTGAGCGAGGCCCCGATCAGGTGATGTGGGGTTGGTTCCACTGCGTCGGCCTGAGATTCTGGCGTGATAGCCAATGGCAGCCCTTGTATCAGACTATGCTGGTGATAGCGCTGTGATTTGCTGATATATTTAGTGCTCTGATTGGGTTAAACTGGACATGTGACCACTCTTTGTTGGTAGCCAATGGCAGTCCTTGTAGTAAACCATGCTGGAGGTAGCGCTGGGATTTGCTGATATATTTAGACCTCTGATTGGGTTAACCCCTTAGTGACAGAGCCAATTTGATACTTAATGACCAGGGCAATTTTTACAATTCTGACCACTGTCACTTTATGAGGTTATAACTCTGAAACGCTTTAACGGATCCTGCTGATTCTGAGATTGTTTTTTCCTGACATATTGTACTTCATGTTAGTGGTAACATTTCTTCGATATTACTTGCGATTATTTATGAAAAAAAATGGAAATATGGCGAAAATGTTTAAAATTTTGCCATTTTCAAACTTTGTATTTTTATGCCCTTAAATCAGAGAGATATATCACACAAAATAGTTAATAAATAACATTTCCGACATGTCTACTTTACATCAGCACAATTTTGGTAACAACATTTTTTTTTGTTAGGGAGTTATAAGGGTTAAAATTTGACCAGCAATTTCTCATTTTTACAACACCATTTTTTTTTTTAGGGACCACATCACATTTGAAGTCATTTTAAGGGGTCTATATGATAGAAAATAACCAAGTGTGACACCATTCTAAAAACTGCACCCCTCAAGGTACTCAAAACCATATTCAAGAAGTTTATTAACCCTTTATGTGCTTCACAGGAACTGAAACAATGTGGAAGGAAAAAAATGAACATTTAACTTTTTTTGCAAACATTTTAATTCAGAACCATATTTTTTTATTTTCACAAGCGTAAAAACAGAAATTTAACCATACATTTTGTTGTGCAATTTCTCTTGAATACGCTGATACCCCATATGTGGGGGTAAACCACTGTTTGGGCGCACCGCAGAGCTTGGAAGAGAAGGAGCACCGTTTTACTTTTTCAATGCAGAATTGGCTGGAATTGAGATCGGACGCCATGTCATGTTTAGAGAGCCCCTGATGTGCCTAAACAGTGGAAACCCCCCACAAGTGACACCATTTTGGAAACTAGACCCCTTAAGGAACTTAACTAGATGTGTGGTGAGCACTTTGAGCCCCCAAGTGCTTCACAGAAGTTTATAACGTAGAGCCCTGAAAATAAAAAAATCACATTTTTTCTACAAAAATGATCTTTTTGCCCCCAAATTTTTATTTTCACAAGGGTAACCGGAGAAATTAGACCACAAAAGTTGTTGTGCAATCTCTCCGGAGTACGTCGATACCCCATATGTGGGGGTAAACCACTGTTTGGGCGCACTGCAGAGCTTGGAAGAGAAGGAGTGCCGTTTTACTTTTTCAATGTAGAATTGGCTGGAATTGAGATCGGATGCCATGTCGCGTTTGGAGAGCCCCTGATGTGCCTAAACAGTGGAAAACCCCCACAAATGACACCATTTTGGAAACTAGACCCCTTAAGGAACTTATCTAGATGTGTGGTGAGCACTTTAAACCCCCAGGTGCTTCACAGAAGTTTATAAGGTAGAGCCGTGAAAATAAAAAATCCTTTTTTTCCCTCAAAAATGATTTTTTAGCCTGCAATTTTTTTATTTTATCAAGGGTAACAGGAGACATTGGACCCCAAAATCTGTTGACCAGTTTGTCCTGAGTACGCTGATACCCCATATGTGGGGGGAGGGCACTGTTTGGGCACCCATCAGGGCTCGGAAGGGAAGGAGCGCCGCTTGGCATGCAGACTTTGATGGGATGGTCTGTGGGCGTCATGTTGCATTTGCAGAGCTCCTGATGTACCTAAACAGTAGAAACCCCCCACAAGTGACCCCATTTTGGAAACTAGACCCCCCAAAGAGCTTATCTAGATGTGTGGTGAGCACTATGAACCCCCAACTGCTTCACAGAAGTTTATAATGTAGAGCCATGAAAATAAAAAAAATCATATTTTTTCCACAAAAATGATCTTTTCACCCCCAAATGTTTACTTTCACAAGGGTAACAGGAGAAATTGGACCCCAAAATTTATTGTGCAATTTATGCTGAGTAGGCTGATACCCCATATGTGGGGGATAAACCACTGTTTGGGCGCATGGCAGAGCTCGGAAGGGAAGGAGCGCCGATTTGGAATGCAGACTTTGATAGAATGGTCTGCGGGCATTATGTTGCGTTTGCAGAGCCCCCGATGTATCTAAACAGTAGAAACCCCCCACAAGTGACCTCATTTTGGAAACTAGACCCCCCAAGGAACTTATCTAGATGTGTTGTGAGAACTTTGAATGCCCAAGTGCTTCACAGAAGTTTATAACGCAGAGTCGTGAAAATAAAAAAATAATATTTTTTCCACAAAAAATATATTTTTTTTTAGCCCCCAAATTTTTATTTTCACAAGGGTAACAAGAGAAATTGGACCCCAAAAGTTGTTGTCCAATTTGTCCTGAGTACACTGATACCCCATGTGTGGGGGGGACCACTGTTTGGGTGCATGGCGGAGCTCGGAAGGGAAGAAGTGCAGTTTTGGAATGCAGACTTTGATAGAATGGTCTGCGGGCGTTATGTTGCATTTCAAAGAAAAAACATTATATTTCAGCTCACCCGCATAACAGAATTTTTCATAGTCCAAGTGTAATCCGAGCACGGAAAGTGTTTCTGTCCAACGCTACAGCTTGTGAGCAAAAAGAGAAAAAAAAATCCAGCTCCAGGAGTAAAATTATCAGAAATTTTATTCAAACATCTTAAAAAATTGGAAAACTGCTTACAAAACAAAAAAATCACAAAATGAGGATGGAGCCAACCATCAGGTCGCTGGACGCGTTTCGAGCGCTAGAGGCGCTCTTAAACTTCAGCATGAAACGCGTCCAGCGACCTGATGGTTGTCTCCATCCTCATTTTGTGATTTTTTTTTTGTAAGCAGTTTTCCAATTGTTATGTTGCATTTGCAGAGCCCCTGGTGTGCCTAAACAGTAGAAACCCCCCACAAGTGACCCCATTTTGGAAACTAGACCCCCCAAGGAACTTATCTAGATGTGTGGTGAGAACTTTGAATGCCCAAGTGCTTCACAGAAGTTTATAATGCAGAGTCGTGAAAATAAAAAATATTTTTTTGCCACAAAAAAATTTTTTTCAGCCCCCAAGTTTTTATTTTCAGAAGGGTAACAGGAGAAATTGGACCCCAAAAATTGTTGTCCAATTCATCCCGAGTACGCTGATGCCCAATATGTGGGGGTAAACCACTGTTTGGGCGCACGGCAGAGCTCAGAAGGGAGGGAGCACCATTTGACTTTTTGAGCGCAAAATTGGCTGTGGCGTTTAGAGACCCCCTGATGTACCTAAACAGTGGAAACCCCCCAATTCTAACTCCAACCCTAACCCTAATCCCAACCCGATCCATAATCCTAATCACAACCCTAACCCCCAAAACACCCCTAACCCTAATCAAAAAGCTAAACACAACACACCCCTAATCCTAATCTCAACCCTAACCTCAAAACCTAACCCTAGTCCCAATACACCCCTATCCCTAATCCCAACCCTAATCCCAAACCTAACCCTAATCCTAAATGTAACCCTAATGCCAACCCTAATCCAAATCCTAATCCCAACTCTAACCCTAACTTTAGCCCCAACCCTAGCCCTAACTTTAGCCCAAACCCTAACTTTAGCCCTAAACCTAGCCCCAACCCTAACCCTAACTTTAGCCCCAACCCTAACCCTAACCCTAATCCTAGCTCTAACCCTAACCCTATGTGCACACGTTGCGGATTTTGCTGCGGATCCGCAGCGTTTCCGCAGCTGTGGGTCCGCAGCAGTTTCCCATGAGTTTACAGTACAATGTAAACCTATGGGAAACATAAAACGCTGTGTCCATGTGGAAACACAGCGGTTTACATTCCGCAGCATGTCAATTCTTTCTGCGGATTCCGCAGCGGTTTTACACCTGCTCCATAATAGAAAACCGCAGGTGTAAAACCGCAGGGGAATCCGCACAAAAACCGCGGTACATCCAAGATAAATCCGCAGGATTTATTGCGGTCGCCGGTAAACAGTTAATTACTGGCCATCGCAAAACAGGGGTTGGTAAAAACCGACCCGATCATGTTCTTTGGGGTCTCGGCTACCCCCGGCAGCCGAGACCCCAAAAGATCTTCCGGGTGCCGAACAGCGGGCGCACTGCGCATGCGCCCGCCATTTTTTCCCTGGAAAAAGATGGCGGCGCCCATCGGGAGCCACGAGGAGCACCAGGGGAGACAGGTGAGTATTGGGGGGCTATCGGGGGTGATCCGGGACCCCATTTCTCTGTCCTCCGATGTGCAATCACATCGGAGGACAGAGAAATTAAATGGCAAATCGCGTTTTGTTTTTTTTTGTTGCGACCGCCGGTAAACGGTTAATTACCGGCTATCGCAACTCGGGGGTCGGTAAAACCCCCCCGAATCATGTTCTCTGGGGTCTCGGCTACCCCCGGCAACCGAGACCCCAGAGAAAATCCAACTCTAATTAACGGCGCTGTGGTTTAAGTACCCTTAACTGCCGCCGTTAAAGGCGTATCGGCGGTCGTTAAGGGGTTAAACTGGACATGTGACCACTTTTTGTTGATAGCCAATGGCAGCCCTCGTATCAGATCATGCTGGGGATAGTGCTGTGATTTGCTAATATATTTGGAGCTCTGATTGGGTTAAACTGGACATGTGACCACTCTTTGTTATGTTACATCTTATTGGCAGTGAATTAGTGACCAAAACACCGTTTGATATAACGATTGGTTTAGATACAACAGCATGTTTCTGTTTATTTACGTTTGATGTATTCCATGTGCTAGTAGGGACATCTATGGCGTTTTTATTAGGAATCGCTCCGTATAAATAAGAATTGACACATTTATTTAGGTAGATGTGATGTATTAATGTGTGTTTTTATATATTGTTCACTTTATTATATATTTGTATCTAAATTATATGGGCGGTTTCTTGTAAAGAGATTGGTGGGATTTACAACCATTCTCTATTTAAAGCCGCCATTTTTAACCCCTTAGTGACAGAGCCAATTTGGTACTTAATGACCGAGCCAATTTTTACAATTCTGACCAGTGTCACTTTATGAGGTTATAACTCTGGAATGCTTTATCGGATCCCGCTGATTCTGAGATTGTTTTTTCGTGACATGTTGTACTTCAAGTTAGTGGTAACATTTCTTCGATATTACTTGCGATTATTTATGAAAAAAAATGGAAATATGGCGAAAATTTTTAAAATTTTGCAATTTTCAAACTTTGTATTTTTATGCCCTTAAATCAGAGAGATATGTCACAAAAAATAGTTAATAAATAACATTTCTCACATGTCTACTTTACATCAGCACAATTTTGGAAACAATTTTTTTTTTTGTTAGGGAGTTATAAGGGTTAAAAGTTGACCAGCAATTTCTCATTTTTACAACACCATGTTTTTTTTAGGGACCACATCACCTTTGAAGTGATTTTGAGGGGTCTATATGATAGAAAATAACCAAGTGTGACACCATTCTAAAAACTGCACCCCTCAAGCTGCTCAAAACCACATTCAAGAAGTTTATTAACCCTTTACGTACTTCACAGGAACTAAAACAATGTGGAAGAAAAAAATGAACATTTTACTTTTTTTTGCAAACATTTTACTTCAGAACCATTTTTTTTAATTTTCACAAGTGTAAAAACAGAAATTTAACCACAAATTTTGTTGTGCAATTTTTCCTGAGTACACCGATACCCCATATGTGGAGGTAAACCACTGTTTGGGCGCACCGCAGAGCTTGGAAGTGAAGGAGCACCGTTTGACTGTTTCAATGCAGAATTGGCTGGAATTGAGATCGGACGCCATGTCGCGTTTGGAGAGCCCCTAATGTGCCTAAACAGTGGAAACCCCCCACAAGTGACACCATTTTGGAAACTAGACCCCCCAAGGAACTTATCTAGATGTGTGGTGAGCACTTTGAACCCCCAAGTGCTTCACAGAAGTTTATAACGTAGAGCCGTGAAAATAAAAAATCGCATTTGTTTTCACAAAAATGATTTTTTCGCCCACAAATTCTTATTTTCACAAGGGTAACAGGAGAAATTAGACCACAAAAGTTGTTGTGCAATTTCTCCTGAGTACGTCGATACCCCATATGTGGAGGTAAACCACTGTTTGGGCGCACCGCAGAGCTTGGAATTGAAGGAGCACCGTTTGACTTTTTCAATGCAGAATTGGCTGGAATTGAGATCGGATGCCATGTCGCGTTTGGAGAGTCCCTGATGTGCCTAAACAGTGGAAACCCCCCACAAGTGATACCATTTTGGAAACTAGACCCCTTAAGGAACTTATCTAGATGTGTGGTGAGCACTTTGAACCCCCAAGTGCTTCACAGAAGTTTATAACGTAGAGCCGTGAAAATAAAAAATCTCATTTTTTCTACAAAAATGATCTTTTTGCCCCCAAATTTTTATTTTCACAAGGGTAACAGGAGAAATTAGACCACAAAAGTTGTTGTGCAATTTCTCCTGAGTACGTCGATACCCCATATATGGGGGTAAACCACTGTTTGGGCGCACCGCAGAGCTTGGAAGAGAAGGAGTGTCGTTTTACTTTTTCAATGTAGAATTGGCTGGAATTGAGATCGGACGCCATGTCACGTTTGGAGAGCCGCTGATGTGCCTAAACAGTAGAGACCCCCCACATATGACACCATTTTGGAAACTAGACCCCTTAAGGAACTTATCTAGATGTGTGGTGAGCACTTTAAACCCCCAGGTGCTTCACAGAAGTTTATAACGTAGAGCCGTGAAAATAAAAAAATCGCATTTTTTCTACAAAAATGATCTTTTTGCCTCCAAATTGTTATTTTACCAAGGGTAACAGGAGAAAATGGACCCCAGAAGCTGTTGTACAATTTGTCTTCAGTACGTCGACACCCCATATGTGGGGGTAAACCACTGTTTGGGCGCATGGCTGAGCTCGGAAGCAAAGGAGCGCCATTTGACTTTTCAATGCAAAATTGACTGGAATTGAGATCGGACGCCATGTCGCGTTTGGAGAGCCCCTGATGTGCCTAAACAGCAGAAACCCCCCAAAAGTGATACCATTTTGGAAACTAGACCCCTTAAGGAACTTATCTAGATGTGTGGTGAGCACTTTGAACCCCCAAGTGCTTCACAGAAGTTTATAACGTAGAGCCGTGAAAATAAAAAATCTCATTTTTTCTACAAAAATGATCTTTTTGCCCCCAAATTTTTATTTTCACAAGGGTAACAAGAGAAATTAGACCACAAAAGTTGTTGTGCAATTTCTCCTGAGTACGTCGATACCCCATATATGGGGGTAAACCACTGTTTGGGCGCACCGCAGAGCTTGGAAGAGAAGGAGTGTCGTTTTACTTTTTCAATGTAGAATTGGCTGGAATTGAGATCGGACGCCATGTCACGTTTGGAGAGCCGCTGATGTGCCTAAACAGTAGAGACCCCCCACATATGACACCATTTTGGAAACTAGACCCCTTAAGGAACTTATCTAGATGTGTGGTGAGCACTTTAAACCCCCAGGTGCTTCACAGAAGTTTATAACGTAGAGCCGTGAAAATAAAAAAATCGCATTTTTTCTACAAAAATGATCTTTTTGCCTCCAAATTGTTATTTTACCAAGGGTAACAGGAGAAAATGGACCCCAGAAGCTGTTGTACAATTTGTCTTCAGTACGTCGACACCCCATATGTGGGGGTAAACCACTGTTTGGGCGCATGGCTGAGCTCGGAAGCAAAGGAGCGCCATTTGACTTTTCAATGCAAAATTGACTGGAATTGAGATCGGACGCCATGTCGCGTTTGGAGAGCCCCTGATGTGCCTAAACAGCAGAAACCCCCCAAAAGTGACCCCATTTTGGAAACTAGACCCCCCATGGAACTTATCTAGATGTGTAGTGAGAACTTTGAATGCCCAAGTGCATCACAGAAGTTTATAATGCAGAGTCGTGAAAATAAAAAATATATATTTTTTAACAATAAAGATTTTTTAGCCCCCAAGTTTTTATTTTCACAAGGGTAACAAGAGAAATTGGACCCCAAAAGTTGTTGTCCAATTTGTCCTGAGTATGCTGGTACCCCATATGTGGGGGTAAACCACTGTTTGGGCGCACGGCAGAGCTCGGAAGGGAAGGAGCGCCATTTTGGAATGCAGACTTTGATAGAATTGTCTGCGGGCGTTATGTTGCGTTTGCAGACCCCTAATGTACCTAAACAGTAGAAACCCCCACAAGTGACCAAATTTTGGAAACTAGACCCCCTAAGGAACTTATCTAGATATGTGGTGAGAACTTTGAAAGCTCAAGTGCTTCACAGAAATTTATAATGCAGAGTAGTGAAAATAAAAAAATATATTTTTTTCCAACAAAAAAGATTTTTAGCCCCCAAGTTTTTATTTTCACAAGGGTAACAAGAGAAATTGGACCCCAAAAGTTGTTGTCCAATTTGTCCTGAGTATGCTGGTACCCCATATGTGGGGGTAAACCACTGTTTGGGCGCACGGCAGAGCTCGGAAGGGAAGGAGCGCCATTTTGGAATGCAGACTTTGATAGAATTGTCTGCGGGCGTTATGTTGCGTTTGCAGACCCCTAATGTACCTAAACAGTAGAAACCCCCCAATTCTAACTCCAACCCTAACCCCAACACAGCCCTAACCCTAATCTCAACCCGATCCATAATCCTAATCACAACCCTAACGATAATCACAACCCTAACCCCAAAACAGCCCTAATCTCAACCCTAACCATAACCCTAATCAAAACCCTAAATCCAACACACCCCTAACCCTAATCCCAACCCTAACCCTAATCCCAACCCTAATCCCAAACGTAACACTAATCCCAACCCTAATCCAAACCCTAACCCTAATCCCAACTCTAACCCTAACTTTAGCCCCAACCCTAACTTTAGCCCCAACCCTAACCATAACTTTAGCCCCCGTCGTCACAAAAAAAGTTCAATGTAACCTTTTTTTTGTACGTCGCGTCCGCCATTTCCGCGGATGCGTGGCCGTAACTCTGCCCCCTCCTCCCCAGGACATAGACTGGGCAGCGGATGCGTTGAAAAACTGCATCCGCTGCCCACGTTGTGCACAATTTTCACAACGTGCGTCGGTACATCGGGCCGACGCATTGCGACCGCCCCGTACCGACGCAAGTGTGAAAGAAGCCTAAGGGTACTTTCACACTAGCGTCGTACTCGGCCCATCGCAGTGTGTTGGGCCGACGTACCGACGCTAGCGTTGTAAGCGCCGCACAACGGGTGCAGCGGATGCTGTTTTTTCAACGCATCCGCTGCCCCATTGTGAGGTGCGGGGAGGCGGGGGCGGAGTTCCGGCCACGCATGCGCGGTCGGAAATGGCGGACACGTCGCACAAAAAAGTTACATGTAGTTTTTTTTGTGTCGACGGTCCGCCGAAGCACGACGCATCCGTCGCACGACGGATGCGACATGTGGCAATCCGTCGCAATGCGTCGCTAATGCAAGCCAATGGAGAAAAAACGCATCCTGCAAGCACTTTTGCAGGATGCGTTTTTTCTCCAACGACGCATTGCGACGGTAGCCAAAAAACGCTAGTGTGAAAGTAGCCTAACCCTAACCCTAGCCCTAACCCTAGCCCTAAATTTAGCCCCAACCCTAACCCTAACTCTAACCCTAACTCTAACCCTAACCCTAACTCTAACCCTAACCCTAATTTTAGCCCCAACTTGTCTTCTCCTGCCGGCCGGTAGATGGCAGCAGATGGCGGGCGCACTGCGCATGCGCCCGCCATGATGAAAAAGCCGGCTGGCAGGAGAAGACAGAAGAGGACCCAGGGACCCCGGGTGAGTATGATAGGGTCCCCGAATCCCCCTATTTCTCTGTCCTCTGATGTGCGATCACATCAGAGGACAGAGAAATAACTGATCGCTTTTTTTTTTTTTTTTTTTTTGCGGTCGCCGGTAAACTGTTAATTACCGGCGATCGCAAAGCAGGGGTCGGTGCAAACCGACCCCGATCATGTTCTTTGGGGTCTCGGCTACCCCCGGCAGCCGAGACCCCAAAGAACATCCGGGTGCCGGGGGGCGGGCGCACTGCGCGTGCGCCCGCCATTTTTTCCCGGAAAAAAGATGGCGGCGCCCATGGGGAGACACGAGGAGCACCGGGGGAGGTAGGTAAGTATTGGGGGGCTATTGGGGGCCATCGGGGACCACATTTCTCTGTCCTCCGATGTGCGATCACATCGGAGGACAGAGAAATTAAACGGCAAATCACGTTTTGTTTTTTTTTTGTTGCGACCGCCGGTAAACGGTTAATTACCGGCGATCGCAACTCGGGGGTCGGTAAAAACCCCCCGAATCATGTTCTCTGGGGTCTCGGCTACCCTCGGCAACCGAGACCCCAGAGAAAATCCGACTCTGGGGGGCGCTATTCACTTTTTCCACAGCGCCGTTAATTAACGGCGCTGTGGATTAAGTACCCTTAGCGACCGCCGTTAAAAGGCGTATCGGCGGTCGTTAAGGGGTTAAATCATTTTGTATGCTCGAAAAAGACCTTTGATGGTTGAAACGTTGCACTCGGCACAATAAAAGAAGCGTTATTTCACCTGGATTGGATGCTGTCCTTCATTTTTCTTGGGTATGTACACTTCCACTTTGGTCCGTGGGACTAGGACGGGCATCCCATTGCCAGTTGTGCTGTCAGCTACTCTCTGAATTTCAATGTACCGGAAATCTGTCCTTAATCTCTACTGGAGTAGTCAGCCTTTTTTCTGGGGATTCCCACTCTTCTAGAACTAAATCACAGATATTTTTATGAATGGGAAACACCTGTCTTTTCTTAGAACGAAGCCCCCCGAAAATCTCTTCCTGTACTGACAGACGTTTTCTCTTCCTCAATTTCCATAGTCTTCCTTACTGCTGTGCGGAGTTTTTCTATGTCAGTCGAAGAGAAGTACCGTATATACTCGAGTATAAGCCGAGATTTTCAGCCCAAATTTTTGGGCTGAAAGTGCCCCTCTCGGCTTATACTTGAGTCATGATCGGCGGTGGGGTCGGAGGGTGAGGGGGAGAGAGGACTGTCTCATACTCACCTAGTCCCGGCGCTCCCCCTGCCCGTCCCACGGTCTTCGGTGCCGCAGCTCTTTTCCCTGTTCAGCGGTCACGTGGGACCGCTCATTAAAGTTATGAATATGGACTCCACTCCCATAGGGGTGGAGCCGCATATTCATTCCTCTAATGAAGCGGTAACGGTGACCGCTGACAGAGGAAGAGGCTGCGGCACTCGGAGACCAGTTGGCCGGCTTAAGGAGCCAGGGACGCCGGGAGCAGGTAAGCATGTCATAGTTACCTGTCCGCGTTCCACACGCCGGGCGCCGCTCCGTCTTCCCGTCCTCTTGCTCTGACTGTTCAGGTCAGAGGGCGCGATGACGTACTAATCTGCGCGCCACCCTCTGCCTGAACAGTCAGTGCGGAGAGACGCCGAGACGGGACGCTGAGGAGCTGCGGGCAGCAAGAGAGGTGAGTATGTCATTTTTTTTTTTACTGCAGCAGCATTATATATTGCACAAATTTATATGGGGCCATAATGAACGGTGCAGAGCATTATATGTGGCATAGCTTTATGTGGAGCATCTATCGGGCCATAATGAACGGTGCAGAGCATTATATGTGGCACAGCTTTATATGGAGCATCTATGGGGCCATAATGAACGGTATGGAGCATCTATTTTTATTTTTGAAATTCACCGGTAGCTGCTGCATTTTTCACCCTAGGCTTATACTCGAGTCAATAAGTTTTCCCAGTTTTTTGTGGCAAAATTAGGGGGGGTCGGCTTATACTCGAGTATATACGGTAATATCTCTCTTGCTGGAAAGTTTCTGAGTCAAGGGATAATTCTCCTTCCTCTGGGGGTTCGTTTCAGGAGGGGCACTAGGAGAAGGTGTAAGTTGGGAAAGGGTGGGCAGAGAGGTTTTAATCTCGTGCTGGATTAAGCCCTTGATCTCTTCCATCAGAGATGGCTGCTCTTCCCTGATAATTTTTTCTGTGCACTCTTTGCATAATGCTTTCTTGTATGAAGATGACAGCTTCTTCATAGAAACTGCGCATTTGCGGGTAGTTTTAGATTTGCCTGCTGATGCGGGTTCCTTGTCCCCCTAAAAAAGAAGGGGAGAAGGAATCATAAGATTACAACCCGCATCAGAGAGTGGAAACCCTGGGCCAGACTACTCACTGGGGCCGGGATGGTGCTGGGATCTGCAGATGCAGAGCACGAGGTAGCGGACATCTCCATGGTCTTCACCACACAGTGGTCCTACCTGAGATGTCTTCCTGTCTGGGGCCTAATATAGGCGACCGGACCGCAGCACCTGTCCTCATGGATAGATGACCTCCTCCTCCGATGTCCGGATGTATGTGGGGGGAGACCGCCGACATAATCCATGCCGTTCACATTGCGTTCCAGCTTGGAATGCTAAAGGACCTTCCAATCCACAGAAGCCGGCCGGCGTCTGACGTCACATCCTGCCGCCAGCTTCAGACCGGAAGTCCTCATGCCGCGCGCCGGAGGAGGAGAAGGGCTGAAGAGCTGAGAGGCCTCCAGCCGAAGAATGCCCCCAGACCTTGCCTAGAAGGTGCGGAATGGTGGCAAAGAGTCCCGAGTCGGAGGAGACGGGAGCAGCACACGGGGAAGAGACGCAAGTCCGCTCCCTAGCTGCCCGGCAATAATGCCTATATCCCCCGGTGACCGCTGCCGGCACAGTACACCTGGGATGACCTCTTCATCCCTAGTAAAGGAAAAAACACTGAGGGGGAGGATGAGGGAGGGGTTATTTAACCTCTTGGTCATTTCCTGTCCCTATTAGGAAAGGGGTAACATCCTCCAGGTGTGCTGTAGTGGGGGGTTACTAGAGAAAAAATGATTTTAAAATCCGAAAAGTTGGCCTGCTGAAATGTATATTCAGTAAATGCACTCAATACTTGGTTGCGGCTCCTTTGGCATCAATTACTGCATCAATGCGGCGTGGCATGGAGGCGATTGGCCTGTGGCACTGTTGAGGTGTTATGGAAGCCCAGGTGACTTTGATAGCTCGTCTGCATTGTTGGTTCTGGTGTCTCTCATCGTCCTCTTGACAATACCCAATAGATTCTCTATGGGGTTAAGGTCAGGCGAGTTTGCTGGTCAGTCAAGCACAGTGATATTGTTGTTTTTAAATCAGGTATTGGTACTTTTGGCAGTGTGGACAGGTGCTGAGTCCTGCTGGAGAATGAAATTTCCATCTCCAAAAAGCTTGTCGGCAGAGGGAAGTATGAAGTGCTCTAAAATTTCCTGGTAGATGCCTGCGCTGACTTTGGTCTTGATAAAACAGAGTGAACCTACACCAGCAGATGACATGGCTCCCCAAACCATCACTGATTGTGGACACTTCACAATAGACCTCAAGCAGCTTGGATTGTCTGTCTCCACTCTTCCTCCAGACTCTGGCACCTTGGTTTCCAAGGTCTAGTGTGAAGTATCCACAATCAATGATGGTTTCAGGAGTCATGTCATCTGCTGGTGTAGGTCCACTCTTTTTTATCAAGACCAAGCAGCCATCTACCTGTAAATTTTAGTGCACTTCATGCTTCTCTCTGCCGACAAGCTTTTTGGAGATGGAAATTTCATTCTTCAGCAAGACTTGGCACCTGTCCACACTGCCAAAAGTACCAATTGCTGGTTTAAAAACAACAGTATCACAGCGCTTAATTGTCCAGCAAACGTGTCTGTCCATAACTCCATAGAGAATATATGGGGTATTGTCAAGAGGAAGATGGGAGACACCAGACGCAACAATGCAGACGAGCTGAAGGCTGCTATCAAGGCAACCTGGGCTTCCACAACACCTCAGCAGGTGTTGCCTTCATGCCACGCCACATTGATGCAGTAGTTGATGCAAAAGGAGCCCCGACCAATTATTGAGTGCAATTACTGATAATTTTTTCAAGCTGATGTTATAAAGTATTACAGAAAAAATATATATAAGATATATATATATATATATATACCTGCGCTATGATATGCATACACAAAAAAACATAATAATTACCTATCAAAGGGGGGAGCGATGCTGACAATGGTAAGATAATCCTCATATAAGTCCAGCTGGACCTCCAATTTCTGAGAACAAACAAGCATAGATTGGTAAGCAAGAATATGGAACTATTGCGACAGCTATAGTTTTAAAAAACAATTCAAGGTGATTTAAAAGCTGAGTTGCGGAACTAGATTGCACGCGATGGTAACCAAAGAAAAAAGAGAACGTGTTACATACTATTCGGCGTGCAGACACCTGATGTTGAAGAAAATCCAGTGGCGAAGACAAAGGTGCTTTTATCAAAATATTACGATGAATGAGTTACTTTCCTTTCTGATGGTCAGCGATCTGACGAGATGGTAATCCCTCGGCGTACTGTCCCGGCCGGTGACAGCCGCCCGTGCAGGAAGAAGCAGATATGAAGTAAGCGCTCGGTAGCGTTGCAGCTGACAGGACCTTCGGAATATTCGGGTCACGTGTCTAGCACGTCACGTGGTGCCCTTGTTTGAAGGTACGGAGCACGATAGGAGCCAAAATTAACCAACGCGTTTCGGAATAAACACGGATTCCTTCTTCAGGGTATTCCGAAACGCGTTGGTTACCGAGTGCTTACTTCATATCTGCTTCTTCCTGCACGGGCGGCTGTCACCGGCCGGGACAGTACGCCGAGGGATTACCATCTCGTCAGATCGCTGACCATCAGAAAGGAAAGTAACTCATTCAAGCACCTTTGTCTTCGCCACTGGATTTTCTTCAACATCAGGTGTCTGCACGCCGAATAGTATGTAACACGTTCTCTTTTTTCTTTGGTTACCATCGCGTGCAATCTAGTTCCGCAACTCAGCTTTTAAATCACCTTGAATTGTTTTTTAAAACTATAGCTGTCGCAATAGTTCCATATTCTTGCTTACCAATCTATGCTTGTTTGTTCTCAGAAATTGGAGGTCCAGCTGGACTTATATGAGGATTATCTTACCATTTTCAGCATCGCTCCCCCCTTTGATAGGTAATTATTATGGTTTTTTGTGTATGCATATCATAGCGCAGGTGTATATATATATATATATATATATATATATATATATATATATATATATATATATATATATATATATATATATATATATATATATCTCTTATATATATTTTTTCTGTAATAGATTATCTTTTTTGCCCTTTGTAGTTTTAGGGGCTATACCAGCTGCTTTATGCTCCCCCCCCCCCTTTTTTTACATTAGCGCCGCTACATCACACGTTTATTGATGTTATAAAGTATTCTAATTTACTGAGATAATGACTTTGGGGTTTTCATTGGCTGTAAGCCATAATTATCAACATTAACAGAAATAAACACTTGAAATACATCACTGTTTGTAATGACTAATATGAGTTTCACTTTTTGTATTGAAGAACTGAAATAAATTAACTTTTTGATGATATTCTAATTTTGTGAGAAGCACCTATAATTATAGGCCATGTGTAATCAGTCCTGTCTATTACCTGGTGATATGAGGGGCTGGGGAACCTCCATCATGACGTCCATGTACAGATTTTTGTGTCCTTGTAAATACTCCCACTCCTCCATGGAGAAATAGACGGCGACATCCTGATACCTTATAGGAACCTGACAAATACAATAATGCAGTCATCCCTCCGATCTCTTCGTAGCGTTACTGTATAATGTCCCAGAATTCCCAGCAGTGTCACCTCTTCAGTCATCAGCTCAATCATCTTGTGGGTGAGTTCTAGGATTCTTCCCCACCCCTCAGACACAGGGGCCTGACAGCGCTCACTAGAAGTCATGTTCACCACTATGTAATCCTGGTTATGGAGAGACACATTAATAAATCTCACTACAGACATTTCCAGAGTCCTCACCTCTCCAGTTCTGTCCATGTTATTCCCATAGATAAGAATGATGTAATGTGACGTCATCAGAATCTCTCACCTCTCCAGTAAGCCGGAAGAGGATCTCTAGGGTGAAATCTAATATCTTCTCCACCATCTTGTTCCTGTCATTATCCATCTTTGAAGGGTCAATTAGGAAAATTCTGTTATGTAGATGATTTCCACTGAGAGCATCTGATATTATGGGAATCTGGATGAGGTGAAGATGGAAAATCATGAAGAACGTCTTGTAAGAAGACAATTTCTGGAAATAAGGGCAAAGTTGAAGGAGCATTCTCGCTTCTCATAAGGGCTGGAACTGCTTAGATCAGTAATATCGCTAATGCACATCTGAGCAGGAAATACAAAGATTAAAGGGAACCTGTCACCCCCCCAGGCGTTTGTAACTAAATGAGCCAGCTTGTGCAGCACTAATGCTGCATTTGGACAAGGTGGCTCTTTTAGTTACGCTCCTTGCACACGCTGAAATAAACACTTATAAAATGTGCCCCCTCATACCGCGAAATCGCCAGGGAGGCGGGCCTTTCCCCTCTAATTAGACGCAGCACAGCCGTCATTCATGTCCCCTTGGCGCCGCCTCCTCAGCGTTGTTTGAAACTGTCCTGGAGCCTGCGCTGTTATGTTATCCCTTGGGCATGCGTACTAGTTAGCGCTGCCCATCTTATGACATCATTTGATGTCAGGCTTACTGCGCCTGTGCGGCTGCGCTGCCCGAGATCCCTCCCCGCAGTGTCTTCTGATTGATTCACACTGCGGGGCTGGGATTCATGGGCATGCGCAGTGCATATCTTCGCCTCTCACTCATCTTCCTCCGCCTTCTTCAGACTGTGCGGTGTCAGCTGATCCCTAATCGCCGTGGTTTGCGTATGAGGGGGCTCATTTTATAAGTGTTTGCTTCAGCATGTGCAAGGAGCATAACTAAAAGAGCCACCTTGTCCAAATGCAGCATTAGTGCTGCACAAGATGGCTCTTTTAGTTACAAACGCCTGGGGGGGGGCGTGACAGGTTCCCTTTAAAGCGAACCTGTCAACAGGATTGTGCTGAGTAACCTACAGATAGTGTATGCCGTTATACTCATTAAAATAAAATGATACTTTGGTTGATGAAATTCGTCTTGCGGTTGTTGTTTAATCTTTATGGCTTCTGACAGGTCACTGACCCCCTATTTTGCATAGTGAATATTTTATATACAAATATATACATATATATATATATATATATATATATATATATATATATATATACTATTAAATATATTTGTATTAGTATAAATTATATTTGTCACTGCTGTGTCTCCCTACAACTTCAGTTGGCTCAGAAAAATAAGAGCACTACAAAGTATGGGCTAAATGTTCTTGGTGAATACTTAGCCCAGTTGTGAAGGCCCAGTTGTGAAGCGCCCCTCACTCATGTCCTCTGCAAAGAAAATGTCTCCTTGTAGACCCTGCCTTCTCCACCGTTATTGTCTTCTACTCCCTAAACTGTTCTCTCTATGCTCCCCTCTTGAATATTAATTTACTGTCTCCTCATAGTTTCTCAACATTGTGTGAATGGATTAACTCTTTCCTCCCTTTCTGCATGCAACCTTTGTGCTGTTCCCTGTGTTGTATCTCCCATGCAGACTATTATATAAGGGTTAACCCCTTCACACTTGTCCCCATGGTCTTTCCGTCTTCACTCCATGCTCTCCATAAATTGTAATACCTCTTGTCTGGCTTAAATCCTAGCTGCCGAGAACATCGGTAAGGTAACGTTCACATTAGCGTTGTGCGGCGCAGCGTCGGGCGCTGCTGCAGCGACGCATGCGTCATGCGCCCCTATATTTAACATGGGGGCGCATAGACATGCGTTGTCGTGCGTTTTGTGACGCATGCGTCTGTTTCAGCGCACGCGTCAGGGCGCAGGGGACGCAGCAAGCTGCATTTTTTGTGCGTCCAAAATCAAGCAAAAAAAGGACGCATGCGTCACAAAACAATGCGTTTTGCATGTGTTTTGCGTTGCGTCGCCGATGCAACACACAACAATGCTAATGTGAACGTAGCCTTACGCTGCGCAGGACGCCGGAAGGTGAGAATATTGCGATTTTTTTTTAACATTATATCTTGTTACTATTGATCCTGCATAAGCAGCATCAATAGTAAAAAGAGAGAGAGCGCGAGAGAGCATTTCCCTGATGGGAAATTCTTCCGCGCATGCTCTCTTTGAAAAGACGGGACCGGTCACTGGATTCATGCTTTTCACAGTCAGTGTCCGTCGGTGAGCGATTTTCCGATGTGCAGAAAAAAAAGTTCTTCTGAACGTTTTCTCCGCCCGACGGACAGCAATTTTCCGACTGATCCAGTGCACGACAGATGAAACGGATGGCCATCCATCATAATCCGTCGCTAATACAAGTCTATGGGAAAAAACGGATCCAGCGGAAACATTTGCTGGATCCTGTTTTTTCAAAAATCGTCGGATTTCGACGGGAGGAAAAAGATGGAAGTGTGAAAGAGGCCTTAGGCTACTTTCACACTTGCGTCGGTATGGAGCTGTCGCTAAGCGTCGGCGCGACATACTGACAGACGTTGTGAAAATTCGGCACAACGTGGGCAGCGGATGCAGTTTTTCAACGCATCCGCTGCCCATTGTAAAGTCCCGGGGAGGAGGGGGCGGAGTTCCGGCCGCGCATGCGCAGTAGGAAATGGCGGACCAGAAATACAAAAAAATGTTCCCTTGAACGTTTTTTTTCGTGACGGCGGTCCGCCAAAACACGACGCATCCAGTGCACGACGGACGCGACGTATGGCCATACGTCACGATCCGTCGGCAATACAAGTCTATGGGAAAAAATGCATCCTGCGGGCACATTTGCAGGATGCGTTTTTTCCCAAAACGACGCATTGCGACGGAGGCCAAACGACGCAAGTGTGAAAGTAGCCTAAGGCCTCTTTCACACTTCAGTTGTTTGGTGTCAGTCTAAAACCGCCATTTTCCTCAAATAACGGATCCGTCATTTTTTTGTGACGGATCCGTTATTTTCCCCATAGACTTGCATTAGCGACAGATTGTGACGGATGGTCGTCCGTTCCATCCTTCATGCGACGGATCCGTCGAAATTTGGCGGACGTCATCTAGACATTGACGGTCATTGCAACGTTTTTTGTCTGCGCTGAAATGGCGGATCGCGACGGATCTGTCGCGTCCGCCATTCCATACAATGGGCGCCTATGGGCGACGGATCCGTCGTGACCGTCATTTCGACTGATCCGTCGCCCCAATCCGCTTTTTCAATTGTGCATGCTCCAAAAAGTAGATACTTTTCCCAGACAACCCACAAGTAACTGATCCGTCAAACAAACGGATCCAATAGAACCGTTTTCTCAACAATTGTGACAGATCCGTCGATCCGTCACTATGGCGGAGCAGACTGACGCCAAACAACTGAAGTGTGAAAGAAGCCTAAGGCGTCTTTCACACTAGCGTCGGGCTCGGCCCGTCGCAGTGCGTCGGGCCGAGGTTACCGACGCAAGCGTTGTCTCCGCCGCACAACGGGGGCAGCGGATGCATTTTTCCGGCGCATCCGCTGCCCTGTTGTGAGGTGCGGGGAGGGGGGGTGGAGTTCCGGCCGCGCATGCGCGGTCGGAAATGGCGGACGCAACGCAGCAAAAAACGTTGCATGCAACGTTTTTTGCGGCCGACGGTCCGCCACAACACGCGACGCGCGACGGGTGGCAATCCGTCGCTAATGTTAGTCAATGGAGAAAAAACGCATCCTGCAAGCACTTTTGCAGGATGCGCTTTTTCTGAAAAACGACGCATTGTGACGGATTGCAGTTAACGCTAATGTGAAAGTAGCCTAAGGCTACTTTCACACTAGCGTTAACTGCAATACGTCGCAATGCGTCGTTTTGGCTAAAAAACGCATCCTGCAAAAGTGCTTGCAGTTTGCGTTTTTTCACCATTGACTAACATTAGCGACGCATTGCCACCCGTCGCGCGTCGCGTGTTGTGGCGGACCGTCGGCCGCAAAAAACGTTACATGTAACGTTTTTTGCTGCCGATGGACCGCCATTTCCGACCGCGCATGGGCGGCTGTAACTCCACCCCCCCTCCCCGCACATCCCCGCACCTCACAATAAGGCGGTGGATGCGCTGGAAAAATGCATCCGCTGCCCCCGTTGTGCGGTGGAGACGCTAGCGTCGGTAACCTCGGCCCGACGCTAGTGTGAAAGTAGCCTAAGGCCATGTTCACACTTTGCGGTTTTTACCGCGGATACGCGGTGATTTTGATGCTGCGGGTCCGCAGCAGTTTCCATTGTGTTTACATTAACATGTAAACCCTATGGAAACGGCAAACCGCAGTGCACATGCTGCGGGAAAAACCGCGCAGAAACGCAGTGGTTTACATTCCGCAGCATGTCACTTCTTTGTGCAGAATCGCTGCGATTCTGCACCCATAGAAATGCATTGTTCCGCTTACTTCCCGCATGTGGCTGTGCCCACGATGCGGGAAGTAAGCGGATAATGTGCGGGTGGTACCCGGGGTGGAGGAGAGGAGACTCTCCTCCAGGCCCTGGGAAGCATAAATAGTGTAAAAAAAAAAAAGAAATAAAATAAAAAATGATGCTGCTCGCGGCCGTCCGGACTCAGTTGCTGTGCGAGCAGGACCTGCGGTGACGCCGCGGTCACATGACTGTGACGTTACGAAGGTCCTTCTCGGCACAGCATCTTTGGAACGGAGCGCCGGGTGCAGTGCCGAGGAGATCCGGACATCGGAGGGTGAGTATATAACCTTTTTTTATTATTTTAACATTACTATTGATGCTGCATATTGCTGCATATGCAGCATCAATAGTACAGGAGTAATCCCGCAGCGGAAATCGCAAAACTAACCGCGATAAATCTGCAGGGATAACCGCAGCGGTTTTGCCCTTTAGATTTATCAATTCCGCTGCGGGAGAACCCGCAGAGCACACCGCAAAGTGTGAACATGGCCTAAGAAGACAAGGAGCCTCCATCACAGTGTGCAGAGAGCGGCCTCACCCGCCACCATCCCGGGTATCGGTCGGCGCCCTGATATCACCTGGATCTGCAGCACCTGAGGGGGCGCAGCACGCACCATGACGTCACCATCCCCCCAGGTGCAGGAGCCGCCTGTACAGCTGCCGCTCTCAGCGCGGGAGTCACACTATAGTGGAGGGAGGGGGGATTACACTGTGTGGGGGACACGTGTCCTGCGCTTCACAGGTCAGCGAGTAAGTATAGGAAAGTTATGTCTGTTACACTACAGAGATGGAAGAGCAACTAAACAGCCTCAGCACTGAGGGGGTTAATGCGCAGTAATGGGGAATCTCCGGCACATACCTCCACCTGCAGAGACGCACACACCAGGTATACGGTCTGAATGGCGCGTTTTCGGTGATGGGTGACGTCACGGGAAGGGGCGGAGCCTCAGAGGAGTGAAATGTACCTTGAACCTTCCAGGACCTGTGATGATGTCACATGGAGGGGAGGAGTCAGGGGTCACATGATCAGGGGACTCAGTGTATGCAGGACTCTGCTGTGCTGGTTGTCATGGTGCTGGATGAGGGGAAGTTTCTGTGTGGGGTCTGGAGGTATTTTACAGTGTGTACAGTATGGATGTAGCAGAGCCGTGTGTATACGAGGTGTACAGAGCGGAGCCATGTGTGTACAAGGTGTACGGAGCGGAGCCGCGTGTGTACGAGGTGTACGGAGCGGAGCCGCGTGTGTACGAGGTGTACGGAGCGGAGCCGCGTGTGTACGAGGTGTACGGAGCGGAGCCGTGCGTGTACGAGGTGTACGGAGCGGAGCCGTGTGTGTACGAGGTGTACGGAGCGGAGCCGTGTGTGTACGAGGTGTACGGAGCGGAGGCGTGTGTGATGCATACAGGGTGGAGCCGCATATGTGCTACATGTACAGTGGGGAAAAAAAGTATTTAGTCAGCCACCAATAGAGCAAGTTCTCCCACTTAAAAAGATGAGGGAGGCCTATAATTGACATCATAGGTAGACCACAACTATGCGAGTCAAAATAAGAAAACAAATCCAGAAAATTACCTTGTCTGATTTGTCAAGATTTGTTTTGCAAATTATGGTGGAAAATAAGTATTTGGTCACCTAAAAACATGCAAGCTTTCTGGCTCTACAAATACACAAAAAGTAGCCGCACTCAAGTCTTGGAAATGTGGAGAATTTTCTTTGTTTTTATTCAAGTGTACAGGCACCACCAAGTGATTTTACAGAAACAACAAGTGGTTGCGGACCATAAGGTAAGGTAACGTTTCGACCTGGCACGGTCTTTTTCAAACCTCACTGCAATAATAAATACAACATATTACTGTGCTGTACATATATACTGTACATGTGTGTGTGAAAGAACATGCAATTAATAAAGACAAAAATAAAAATCAAATTTTCTAAATAAAGCTACAAAATATACGTTAAAAAATTATATATATATAAATTCCCTGAAAATATACATGTATACCCACAGTTTGCATTGTACTGAATACGGACACGTCTATGCCTTCGGGCAATAAATCGTGGCATACAAAGAACAAGAAAGAGATGCCCTGAAGCCAGGTTACATGTAAGGACTATTCAAAAGGACGTCACTGCACTGAGACCTAATCCTGGGCTGGAAGTGGGCACATAAATGTAAAAAACACTGTTCAAGACGTCATAATGATATACTGACCTTGAGTGAGAGGAGTGGTTTAGGAGGAAAGGAAAATAGAAAGAGAGTCTCCAAGGACTAGAGAAAAGCAGAGAGGATATGGTTAAATATATGATAAACTGAAAAAGGAGGGGAAAAAAGGTATAAAACATAGTGAAAGCGCAGTTTTTACCAGCTCACGGTAGATTTCAGGAGTAAGATGTCCGTCTTATTGGTGGTGCAGTGGCTGGTATGCACGCTGTTAGCGCTTTAAATACACCGCAGATGCGGTCATGTCCGGTGTGTCGGCGTGCCCCCTGTGTGTTGAAAGCGAGGTCTGACCCACAGAGCGGCATGCGCGTCAGCCCAGCGCATGCGCAGTAGTTGCTTGGTTCGGGGATACATATTATGGCCGCGCATTTAGTGCAAGAGGGCCTGGAGCATGCGCGGTGTGTTTAAGGAGACCGGACCAAGCAGCGCTCGTGCAGGGGGAGTGGAGGCAAAAGGTAGCGGCGATCAGGGGGCTGAGAAACCCTGCGCTAGGTATAGGGTGAACTTGTGTGTATGAAGGACCTCTCCTGTCACCTGAGGGCTAAAGGCAGAGACAATAGGAAGGCTGGGGTGTCGTCCTATCAGACAGAATGCGGGTTAGACGGGAAGGAGAAAGGGGAAGGGTTCTATGGGCGATATAAGTGTGAAAATATAGCAGGGAGAAGGATTATGGTCCCCATGTGTGGAACTTATGTATCTATATCCTTCTCCCTGCTATATTTTCACACTTATATCGCCCATAGAACCCTTCCCCTTTCTCCTTCCTGTCTAACCCGCATTCTGTCTGATAGGACGACACCCCAGCCTTCCTATTGTCTCTGCCTTTAGCCCTCAGGTGACAGGAGAGGTCCTTCATACACACAAGTTCACCCTATACCTAGCGCAGGGTTTCTCAGCCCCCTGATCGCCGCTACCTTTTGCCTCCACTCCCCCTGCACGAGCGCTGCTTGGTCCGGTCTCCTTAAACACACCGCGCATGCTCCAGGCCCTCTTGCACTAAATGCGCGGCCATAATATCTATCCCCGAACCCAGCAACTACTGCGCATGCGCTGGGCTGACGCGCACGCCGCTCTGCGGGTCAGACCTCGCTTTCAACACACAGGGGGCACGCCAACACACCGGACATGACCGCATCTGCGGTGTATTTAAAGCGCTAACAGCGTGCATACCAGCCACTGCACCACCAATGAGATGGACATCTTACTCCTGAAATCTACCGTGAGCTGGTAAAAACTGCGCTTTCACTATGTTTTATACCTTTTTTCCCCTCCTTTTTCAGTTTATCATATATTTAACCATATCCTCTCTGCTTTTCTCTAGTCCTTGGAGACTCTCTTTCTATTTTCCTTTCCTCCTAAACCACTCCTCTCACTCAAGGTCAGTATATCATTATGACGTCTTGAACAGTGTTTTTTACATTTATGTGCCCACTTCCAGCCCAGGATTAGGTCTCAGTGCAGTGACGTCCTTTTGAATAGTCCTTACATGTAACCTGGCTTCAGGGCATCTCTATCTTGTTCTTTGTATGCCACGATTTATTGCCCGAAGGCATAGACGTGTCCGTATTCAGTACATTGCAAACTGTGGGTATACATGTATATTTTCATGGATGTATATATATATATATATATATATATATATATATATATATATATATATATATATAATTTTTTTACGTATATTTTGTAGCTTTATTTAGGAAATTTGATTTTTATTTTTGTCTTTATTAATTGCATGTTCTTTCACACACACATGTATATATGTACAGCACAGTAATATGTTGTATTTATTATTGCAGTGAGGTTTGAAAAAGACCGTGCCAGGTCGAAACGTTACCTTACCTTATGGTCCGCAACCACTTGTTGTTTCTGTAAAATCACTTGGTGGTGCCTGTACACTTGAATAAAAACAAAGAAAATTCTCCACATTTCCAAGACTTGAGTGCGGCTACTTTTTGTGTATTTGACGTTGGATGTCTAGCCAGCACCTTCTTCATTGAACTCTACAGTGTGCCCATTATATTCTCTTCTGGATAAGATTTCTGGCTCTCACAGACCTGTAACTTCTTCTTTAAGGCTGGGTTCATACTGCTTTCTGGCAGTCCGTTAATGCTGCCATTAATCTCTATTTCGGGCGCATCGCTAGCACACGCTCAAAATGGGCGTGCGCTAGCGATGTGCCGTCATTGAGTGACGGACCCTGGGACGCGGCCTGCAGCGTTTCTGGATCCGTCACCGCTAGCTCAGATAGAGCATCTGCTAGCTCTATCTGCCCTAGCGCGATGGAATGTCGGCACTTGCGTTAACGCAGGCCGTTTAATGCATGTGTTGAACGGGCTGTTGTTAACACAGTGTGAACCCCCTCAAGACTCAGCCTGTTTTCACCTTTCTGACCCTGCCAATTTTTACACTTCTGACCACTGTCACTTTATGAGGTAATAACTGGATCCTACTGATTCTGAGTCTGTTTTCTCATGACATATTGTACTTTATGGTAAAATTTCCTCGATATGACTTGCGTTTATTTGTGGAAAAAATTTGGTGAAAATTTAGCAATTTTCGAACTTTTAATTTTTATGCCCTTAAATGAGAGAGTTATATCGCACAAAATAGTTAATAAATAACATTTCCCACATGTCTACTTTACATCAGCACAATTTTGGAACCAAAATTTTTTTTTGTTAGGAAGTTGTAAGTGTTAAAAGTTGACCAGCGATTTCTCATTTTTTTTCAACAAATTTTACAAAACCATTTTTTTAGAGACCACCTCACATTTGAAGTCACTTTGAGGGGGTCTATATGATAGAAAATACCCAGAAGTGACACCATTCTAAGGGTATGTGCACACGTTGCGGATTCTGCTGCGGATTTTTCCGCAGCGGATTTGGAAAATCCGCAGTGCAAAACCACTGCGGCTTTCACTGCGGATTTTCCTGCGGTTTCTTCTGCGGATTCCTCTGCGGGTTTTCAACTGCACTTTCCTATTGGTGCAGGTTGAAAACCGCTGCGGAATACGCAGAAAGAAGTGACATGCTCCTTCTTTTTTTCTGCATAGAATCCGCGCGGAATTTTCCACAGCATGTGCACTGCGGTTTTTGTTTTCCATAGGGTAACATTGTACTGTACACCGCATGGAAAACTGCTGCGGATCCGCAGCGTCAAATCCGCTGCGGATCCGCAGCAAAAACCGCAACGTGTGCACGTAGCCTTAAACTGCACCCCTCTAGGTGCTTAAAACTGCATTCAAGAAGTTTATTAACCCTTCAGGTGCTTCACAGGAATTTTTGGAATGATTAAAAAAAAAAAATGAACATTCAAACTTTTTTTCACAAAAAATTTACTTCAGATCCAATTTTTTTATTTTACCAAGGGTAACAGGAGAAAATGGACCCCAAAAGTTGTTGTACAATTTTTCCCGAGTATGCTGATACCCCATATGTGGGGGTAAACCACTGTTTAGGCGCATGGCAGAGCTCGGAAGGGAAGGAGCACCGTTTTACTTTTCAATGCAAAATTGACTGGAATTGAGATCGGACGCCATGTTGCGTTTGGAGACCCCCTGATGTGCCTAAACATTGAAACCCCCCACAAGTGACATCATTTTGGAAAGTAGACCCCCTAAGGAACTTATCGTGATGTGTGGTGAGCACTTTGAAGCCCCAAGTGCTTCACAGAATTTTATAATGTAGAGCCGTAAAAATAAAAAAATATTTTTTTCACAAAAATGATCTTTTCGCCCCCAATTTTTTATTTTCCCAAGGGTAACAATAGAAATTGGACTGCAAAAGTTGTCCAATTTGTCCTGAGTACACCGATACCCCATATGTGGGAGTAAACCACTGTTTGGGCGTATGGCAGAACTCGGAAGGGAAGGAGCACTGTTTGACTTTTTCAATGCAGAATTGGCTGGAATTGAGATCGGATGCCATGTCGCGTTTGGAGAGCCCCTGATGCGCCTAAACAGTAGAATCCCCCCACAAGTGACACCATTTTGGAAAGTAGACCCCCTAAGGAACTTATCTAGATGTGTGGTGAGCACTGTAAACAAAAGTTGTTGTGAAATTTGTCCTGAGTACACTGATACCCCGCTGCCTCCTCACCACTACCGAAGCTACCACCTTACCAACACCGGAGCTCCTGCAACCCTCAACCTATTGTCTCCTTCCCCATCATCCTGTAGAATGTAAGCCCGCAAGGGCAGGGTCCTCGTCCCTCTGTATCAGTCTGTAATTGTTAGTTTGCTTACTGTAAGTGATATCTGTAATTTGTATGTAACCCCTTCTCATGTACAGCACCATGGAATCAATGGTGCTATATAAATAAATAATAAAAATAATACACAGTTTGGGCTCATGGCAGAGCTCGGAAGGGAAGGAGCGCTGTTTTGGAATGCAGACTTTGATGGAATGGTCTGCGGGCATCACGTTGCGTTTGCAGAGCCCTCATGTACCTAAACAGTAGAAACCCCCCACAAGTGACCCCATATTGGAAACTAGACCCCCCAAGGAACTTATCTAGATGTGTTGTGAGAACTTTGAACCCCCAAGTGTTTCACTAAAGTTTATAACGCAGAACCGTGAAAAAAAAAATCATTTTTTTCCCACAAAAATGATTTTTTAGCTCCCGAATTTTTATTTTCACAAGGGTAACAGGAGAAATTGGACCTCAAAAGTTGTTGTCCAATTTGTCCTGAGTACGCTGATATCCCATATGTGGGGGTAAACCACTGTTTGGGCACACGGCAGAGCACGGAAGGGAAGGAGCACCGTTTTACTTTTCAACGCAGAATTGGCTGGAATTGAAATCGGACGCCATGTCGCGTTTGCAGAGCCCCTGATGTGCCTAAACAGTGGGAACCTTGCAATTCTAACTCCAACCCTAACCCCAACACACCCCTAATCCCAACCATAACCCTAAACCGAACACACCCCTAATCCCAACCCTAACAACACCCCTAACCCTGACACCCCTAATCCCAACCGTAAACATAATCCAAACCCTAACCCCAAATCTATAGCCCCAACCCTAACCCTAATGGGAAAATTGAAATAAAGACATTTTTTTATTTTTCCCTAACTAACGGGGTGATAAAGGGGGTTTGATTTACTATTTATAGCGGGTTTTTATGATTGGCAGCTGTCACACACTAAAATACGCTTTTTATTGCAAAAAATATTTTTTGCAGCACCACATTTTCAGAGCTATAATTTTTACATATTTTGGCCCACAGAGTCACGTGAGGTCTTGTTTTTTGAGGGATGAGTTGACGTTTTTATTGGTACCATTTTCGGGCACATGACGTTTTTTGATCGCTTTTTATTCCAATTTATGTGAGGCAGAATGACCAAAAACCAGCTATTCTTGAATTTCTTTTTTTTTTTTGGGGGGGGGGCGTTTATACCGTTCCACCTGTGGTAAAATTGATAAAGCAGTTTTATTCTTTGGGTCAGTACGATTACAGTGATACCTCATTCATATCATTTTTTTATGTTTTGGCGCTTTTATACAATAAAAACTTTAAACTTTTATAGAAAACATAATTATTTTTGCATCGCTTTATTCTGAGGGCTATAACTTTTTTATTTTTTTCCTGATGATGCTGTATGGCAGCTTGTTTTTTGCAGGGTAAGATGACTTTTTCAGTGGTACCATGTTTATTTATATACATCTTTTTGATCGCGTTATTCCACTTTTTGTTCAGCGGTATGATGATAAAGCATTGTTTTTTGCCTCTTTATTTTTATGGTGTTCACTCAAGGGGTTAACTAGTGGGACAGTTTTATAGATCGGGTCGTTATGGATGTGGCAATACCAAATATGTGTACTTTTATTGTTTTTTTTCATTTACATAAATGCATGGATATATTGGAAAAATATTTATTTTGTTTTTTCTTTATTTTGGGATTTAAAAAAAAAAATATTTTTACACATTCTATTTTTTTTTTTTACTTTATAACATTGTCCCAGGTTGGGACATAACTATAGTACATCAGATCGCTGATTTGACACTTCGAACAGCACTGTGTCAGATCAGCGATCTGACAGGCAGTGAAGGAGGCTTGCCGGCGCCTGTTTTCAGCAGGCGCTCGCAAGCCACCTCACTGCAGGACTCGGAAGGACCTCGCGGCTATCTTGGATCCGGAGATCTCCATGGAGACCATGAGAATAATGCAATCACATTGCGTTATTCTCATGGAAGCGTGCAGGGAGCCCCCGTCCCTGCGCGATGCCCCTCTATGTCGCTGTCCCTACTGTCACATACAGCTGACATCTGCACCCGATCACCGTGGTGCTCAGCACTAGACCGCGGTGATCGCACCGCCATACTAGTACTGCTCCAGGCAGAAATGCAGTTCCCGCAGTACTAGTACAGCGGAGGTCGGGAAGGGGTTAAGAATCTCCCCTGTCCTCCACTCATTACCTGTAGTAATGGCACCTGTTTGAACTTGTTATCAGTATAAAAGACACCTGTCCACAACCTCAAACAGTCACACTCCAAACTCCTCTATGGTGAAGACCAAAGAGCTGTGGAAGGACACCAGAAACAAAATTGTAGCCCTGCACCAGACTGGGAAGACTAAATCTGCAATAGGTAAGCAGCTTGGTGTGATGAAATCAACTGTGGGATCAATAATGAGAAAATGGAAGACATACAAGACCACTGATAATCTCCCTAGATTTGAGACTCCATGCAAGATCTCACCCTGTGGGGTCAAAATTATGACAAGAACGGTGAGGAAAAAATCCCAGAACCACACAGGGGAACCTAGTGAATGACCTGCACAGACCTGGGACCACCGTAACAAAGGCTACCATCAGTAACACACTACGCCATCAGGGACTCAGATCCTGCAGTGCCAGACGTGTCCCCCTGCTTAAGCCAGTACATGTCCGGTCCCGTCTGAAGTTTGCTAGAGAGCATTTGGATTATCCAGAAGAGTATTGTGAGAATGTCATATGGTCTGATGAAACCAAAGTAGAACTGTTTGGTAGAAACAAAACTCGTCATGTTGGAGGAGACAGAATGCTGAGTTGCATCCAAAGAATATAAAGGGGGGCGACCAGACAGCGGGTACCTGTGTGTCGGGTCCAGAACTGAAAAGGCTGCATTCTCTGTTCCCGGTGGGAAGCTTTAGTGAGGCGGACCTGCCTCTGTTGCCTGGGAGAAGCTGGAGTGAGGGAGAACTTCCTCCTGACCGAGGGGGGGCGGGGAGATAAAAGGAGAAAGCGCGTGCAGCAAAGCAGTTTGGCGCAAGGGCAGTGCACACAGAGGTGAGCGGCGTGCTCCGCTTCCCCTCCCCACCAGAGAGTACTGGCACTGCAGCAGGGTCCTACCGTCTGAAGAGGTCCAGCAGCAATCCAGAGGGAGGGACCGCTGAAGAGAGTGCAGAGCCTGGTGTGCGCAGCAGCAGCCAGGGAGAGAAGTGCTCCATCCTGGGAGCACCAGCCACACACAGGTCGGCGCCTGTTTTCTCCCGCCACCAGCCGCAGGAACCAGTAAGTGCGGCGGTCCCAGAGCAGCCGTATAGCGTAGCCCCGCACTCAAGCACCACCACCACTGACAGAGACTGCGAGGAGAGACGTGCAGGGTGCCTGTTGATTACCACGGAGCGAGGTGTTGAACGTTCCGGGCTAGTGAGTACTGTGTGCGTGCTGCCAGAGAGAGATTGGGTACAGCACCCCTCCAGAGAAGCAGCGCGCCAGTGGTTGTCGGCGCTTCAGTCTTGGCAGGAGCAGGCAGCACGCAGCATAGTGAGAAGAGTGCAGCGCACCCAGTAGCTGACAGATCGAGGTGCCATGTGATTCATGACCGTGAGTACAGCGCACATGCCGCAAAGAGAGAACCGAGTTACTGGATAGACTTGTGTAACCCACTATAACAACTTATACTTTCCCGCTCATGAGAGACCCTGATTTTGCCAGAATATATTTGCTGAGCCACATTTGGCTCGTACAGTACTGTGGCTCGCACCCTTATCAGCCACTGTAGCATATGGACTAGGCTCAGCAGAAGGTACTGGAGACCGACCGCTGCCGCCAGAAGACGAGGCATTGTTGCCCATAGGACCTTAAGGGAAAAGACACCGCGCCAGCCGTTGACAGAACTATTGAGATCCCAGCCAGCAGGAGTTATAGTTTTAGGAACAAGTGCTTCACAGGAATTGCCTTTACTAGAACCGTTATTCTATACCTCCCAATATCCTTTGCTATCTATACTGTTTACTTCACTGTTTAACCCTTTACCTCCCTGCGTAGAGTATTTCCCCGGTTTTAAACCTGTTAACCCTTGCTCTGCCTCCTGTTCATCACTGCATTCCGCAACCTGCTTACACTTTGCGTACTCAGCAGGATGCAGTCTATGGTCGCAAACCAAGCGGTCAGGGGAGCTCCAAGGGCCAGTATACCGCTGGGGACAATATTGAGTAACCTCCCTAACTTTACAGAGAGCAACATTCTGCTTTGGAGCTGGACTGAGCAAGTCAGAGGTATGTTGAGGATGTACCCCATGACCTCCGTAATGGAGGCAGAGATAGCCCTGATGGCTCTGGATGGAGAGACGAGAACCTCCGCTATGTTACGGCCTTCCCATGAGCGCGATACATTTAACAAGGTGCTACAGATTTTAGAAGAGACGCACGGAGACCCCACAAACGTAGGAGAATTGTGTGTGAGTCTATTTAGCCATATTCACAGGGAGGGGGAGACCGTGACCAAATACATGAACGCTCTGCAAAAAATTAATGCTGCAATTACCAAGCGAGGTGATGTAGGCATAGGACCCCACCCCATATAGTTTTGCGAAACCAGTTAGTAACAGGCCTCAGAGATGCATTGCTTAGGCAAGCTTTGCGTGAGCGCCTGCAAGCCAATTCGCGCATGACTTTTGCAGACATTGGAGAGAGGCGCACATAGGCGAGCAGGAATAGGGACCACAGCCTTGACAAGGATGGTCCAGAGCTGTGAGGTACCTACTCCAAACGTGGAAGAGCAGGGGTGGTCCCATGAATTACGGCAGGGAGTGCAGGAAATATGGGAAAAAGTCGGGAGCCTTAAGAAAGCCCTTACTGCTGTATAGGAGTCCAATGCCATACCCCAAGGTAACTAAGAGCAAAAGATGAAAGAAGTTGGAGGAGAGTTGTGGAGCATGAAGAAAGCTTCAGCAGCAGCTCCAGAATTTAACCCCATATCGTGCGGAGAGGCGCGACTACAGAGGCGGTATGCTTCCCGGAGAGGACGGCGATCCAGACCGAAGCGCCCACCAGACAGGCGCAGAAGAGGGTGTTGGACGTGTGGAAGAATGGGACACCTGTCCAGAAGTTGTCCTACCTGAGACAGCTGACGGCGAAGATCCGCTCACCCTTGCGAAGATTCTGCTAATTGGAGAGAATGCCGCCCCTGGCAGAAATGGTACGGCAAGAAGAGAGGAGCTGCACCCAGAGCTATGACGTCGGATGCCGAGAAGAAAGGGAGAAGGTGTCGACTGTCTACGGAAAAACCCAATGTGGCTAAAGAAAGAAGTAAGAAGGGCAATTAACAGTAAAAATAATGCATTTAAACTATTAAAGCAGGATGGCACCGGTGAAGTTCTAATAAAACTATAGGGAGAAAAATACTTTATCTAAAAAACTAATTAAAGCTGCCAAAAAGGAAACAGAGAAGCACATTGCTAAGGAGAGTAAAACTAATCCCAAACTGTTCTTCAACTATATCAATGGTAAAAGAATCATAATTGAAAGTGTATGCCCCTTAAAAAATTGTAAGGAAAGAATGGTTGGAGATAACGAGGAAAAAGCTAATATATTAAAGACCTTCTTCTCCACGGTATTCACGGTGGAAAATGAAATGCTAGGTGAAATGCCGAGAGACAAAGAAAACCCTATATTAAGGTTCACCAATCTAACCCAAGAAGAGGTGTGAAACCGGCTAAATAAGATTAAAATAGACAAATCTCAGGGTCCGGATGGCATACACCCACGAGTACTAAGAGAACTAAGTAATGTAATAGACAAGCCATTATTTCTTATTTTTAGGGACTCTATAGCAACGGGGTCTGTTCCACAGGACTGGCGCATACCAAATGTACCAATATTCAAAAAGGGCTCTAAAAGTGAACCTGGAAATTATAGGCCAGTAATTCTAGCCTCTATTGTTGGTAAAATATTTGAAGGGTTTCTGAGGGATGTTATTCTGGATTATCTCAATTAGAATAACTGTTTAACTCAATATCAGCATGGGTTTATGAGGAATCGCTCCAGTCAAACCAATCTAATCAGTTTTTATGAAGAGGTAATCTATAGACTGGACCAAGGTCATTGGACGTGGTATATCTTGATTTTTCCAAAGAGTTTGATACCGTGCCACACAAGAGGTTGGTACACAAAATGAGAATGCTGAGTCTGGGGGAAAATGTGTGTAAATGGGTAAGTAACTGGCTTAGTGATAGAAAGCAGAAAGTGGTTATAACTGGTATATTCTCTAACTGGGTCGCTGTGACCAGTGGGGTACCGCAGGGGTCTGTGTTGGGACCTGTTCTCTTCAACATATTTATTAACGATCTGGTAGAAGGTTTACACAGTAAAATATCGACATTTGCAGATGATACAAAACTATGTAAAGCAGTCAATACAAGAGAAGATAGTATTCTGCCACAGATGGATCTGGATAAGATGAAAACTTAGCCGAGAGGTGGCAGATGCGGTTTAACAATAATAAATGTAAGGTTATACACATGGGAAGAAGGAATCAATATCACCATTACACACTTAACGGGAAACCACTGGGGAAATCTGACATGCAGAAGGACTTGGGGATCCAAGTTATTGTAATTATGAACTTACCTGGAGCAGCCAGTGCCAGGCAGCGTCAGCCAAGGCAAACAGGATCATGGGGTGCATTAAAAGAGGTCTGGATACACATGATGAGAACATTATACTGCCTCTGTACAAATCCTTGGTTAGACCGCACATGGAGTACTGTGTACAGTTTTGGGCACCAGTGCTCAGGAAGGATATAATGGAAGAAGAGCGAGTACAAAGGAGGGCAACAAAGTTAATATAGGGGATGGGTGAACTACAATACCCAGAGAGATTAGCAAAATTAGGATTATTTAATCTATAAAAAAGCCGACTGAGGGACGATCTAATAACCATGTATAAGTATATAAGGGGACAATACAAATATCTCTCCGAGGATCTATTTTGATCTGTCTGGAGGAGAGAAGGTTTTTCCTCCAACATAGAAGAGGATTCTTTCTGTTAGGGTAGTGAGAATCTAGAATTCCTTGCGCTAGGAGGTGGTGATGGCGAACTCAGTCGAGGGTTCAAGAGAAGCCTGGATGTCTTCTGGGGTGTAACAATATTGCAAGTAGTGTAGCTTACATATTACTCGTCAAACTCAATTCTGACAGGTGCCCTGCCCCTATCAAGATGTATCAAAAGGGTGTAACCCCTCCCCGCCCTGTTAGCCAGCTGTCCCTCCGGCTGGCTGTCAGTTTTTGATATAGTGTGATATTGTTAATTGGATCCAGGGATTATTATCCCAGTATTTGTTTTATTTTAGATTTATTTTAATTCACAGCCGGTATATGAATATAAAAAGTAAAAATCATCACATGTACAATTAACATACACCATTACACTTCTTACAAAATAGAGTATATTATCTATATTCTGTGTTTCTGCACTATTATTTGATAGTGGCAGTATGTATCAGACTGCAATGTTAGCAGCTGTTTATTTTGTTTAGATACAGTGATTATTATCACAATTATTACCAATGAGCACATGCATGATTTAGTTTAAAAGCATATTGTTATGTATGTCTCTAGCAAAAGACTACTCGGCCATTATATGTTGTATTAAGTGTACGCTTATTTGCAACTACAGCTCAGGGAGCTGACCACGGCACATTTAGAATGAAACAGCGTCAGCATAATTTTTCAGCGTGTCCAGGGTGTTGTGTTATGTGTGATAAGGCTCTACATGCTCGTGGTGGTTAACAGATAAAATACAGATAAAATAGTACACATGCATGACTTAGTTTAAAAGCATATTGCTAATTTGATGAGCCAATTTTTATCATTTCAACACTATACATTAACTAAATGCTAGAGTTTCTGTAACAGAAACTAGTGACCCTTAACTAGATGCTAGATATAATTCTCAATATTCTGAAAAAAAAAGGAAAGTATCGCCACATGCTAAATCTCAATATTGCATGGTAGTGTAATTCTCAATATTGTATGTTGTAATTCGCAATCTAAACTGGCAACGGACCTAGCACAACTGTGCACAAAGGCACATACATTTTTGATCATGTGGTTATGTTATGTTATCTCATCTAAACAGAGTAGCTGTCTATGCCCACCGACCAGAGCTCCTAGCAGTAATAGTTTGATGTTGTGACATATCTAATAGATTCAGACATGCAGTTTTCTAGAAAAAAGGGGTAAATTTGACTGAAAGAGCCTATTTGCTGTAAAGTGAACATTTTAATGACATTGGAGCCGACCATAACACTGTTCTAATGTATAAAAGCTTTCATAAAAAGAACAGCCTGCTTAGCCACAATGAGGACAGGCATTTATCAGTCTTTCATACGTATCACAGAAAGATTTTAGTTTGATCTGTGCGAGCTTGATTTGGACATACAGAGCCCATGTTACAACACCCGCAAGTATGAAGCGGCGTGTTTTTATACGTTTATAAAAAAGCAAAGACACTATATTGTAAAAAAGTTTAAGTGGCTTCTGTAATCGCTCACCACGACACATTTAGAATGAAAGCACAGTCAGCATTTCAGCGTGTCCCAGGGATGTTAGCTAATTCTCATCATTGCATGCTAGTATAATTCTCTTCTCATCATTGCATGATAGTATAATTCTCAATATTATGAAAAGGTGACAATCATTGTATGGGTTTTAAAAGGCTTTATTAAATTGATACGATTCTGCAAAGTTAGCTAAATCTCAATACAACTGTGCACAACTGTTGGCTAAATCTCAATACAACTGCGCACAAATTTTTACACAATTTTTATTATTATTATAAATGCTAGAGTTTCTGTAACAGAAAGTAGTGACCATTAACTAGATGCTAGCAGATGTTAGCTAGCAGTGTGAAGCTGATAGACAAGAACATTTTTGATTAAATTGATAAAGCGATAATGTCAGGTGTTGGACATGCATTTTATCAGTCTTTCATACGTATCACTGTGTTGATCCTTTTCAGCTCCTCACCCCGGCCTCAGTGTGTATGGCAATGTACCTGGGGATATTATGTATATTTTGTGTTTTGCATCATTATTTGATACTGTAATTCTCATTTTATATGAGATTTATAACACATTCTAATTTTTATATGAGATTTATAACACATTCTCACGGGTATATTATGTATATTTTGTGTTTTGCATCATTATTTGATACTGTAATTCTCATTTTATGAGATTTATAACACATTCTCATTTTTATATGCGATTTATAACACATTCTCACGGGTATATTCTGTATATTTTGTGTTTTGCATCATTATTTGATACTGTAATTCTCATTTTATATGAGAACACATTCTCATTTTTATATGCGATTTATAACACATTCTCACGGGTATATTATGTATATTTTGTGTTTTGCATCATTACTTGATACTGTAATTCTCATTTTATATGAGATTTATAACACATTCTCATTTTTATATGCGATTTATAACACATTCTCATGGGTATATTATGTATATTTTGTGTTTTGCATCATTATTTGATACTGTAATTCTCATTTTATATGAGATTTATAACACATTCTCATTTTTATATGAGATTTATAACACATTCTCACGGGTATATTATGTATATTTTGTGTTTTGCATCATTATTTGATACTGTAATTCTCATTTTATATGAGATTTATAACACATTCTCATTTTTATATGCGATTTATAACACATTCTCACGGGACTAAGCCTGGTTGGCTATTGGTTGAAAAATTAACTAATAATGAAATGTCGTAGATCGTTCAGACGTTTTACAGCATTTTTATCATCATCAAAGGCCGCCCCGCAATTTCAACGCTCATATACATACAGACCATTATAGATTTGTAAATTTGAAACAAATAATGCTGCAAAAACAGAGAACAAACATAATATGTCCGTATAATGCGTGTGATGTGTTATAAAACTCATATAAAAATGAGAATTACAGTATCAAATAATGATGCAAAACACAAAATATACATAATATACCCGTGAGAATGTGTTATAAATCGCATATAAAAATGAGAATGTGTTATAAATCTCAAATAAAATGAGAATTACAGTATCAAGTAATGATGCAAAACACAAAATATACATAATATACCCGTGAGAATGTGTTATAAATCGCATATAAAAAATGAGAATGTGTTATAAATCTCATATAAAATGAGAATTACAGTATCAAATAATGATGCAAAACACAAAATATACATAATATCCCCAGGTACATTGCCATACACACCGAGGCCGGGGTGAGGAGCTGAAAAGGATCAACACAGTGATACGTATGAAAGACTGATAAAATGCATGTCCAACACCTGACATTATCGCTTTATCAATTTAATAAAAAATGTTCTTGTCTATCAGCTTCACACTGCTAGCTAACATCTGCTAGCATCTAGTTAATGGTCACTACTTTCTGTTACAGAAACTCTAGCATTTATAATAATAATAAAAATTGTGTCAAAATTTGTGCGCAGTTGTATTGAGATTTAGCCAACAGTTGTGCACAGTTGTATTGAGATTTAGCTAACTTTGCAGAATCGTATCAATTTAATAAAGCCTTTTAAAACCCATACAATGATTGTCACCTTTTCATAATATTGAGAATTATACTATCATGCAATGATGAGAAGAGAATTATACTAGCATGCAATGATGAGAATTAGCTAACATCCCTGGGACACGCTGAAATGCTGACTGTGCTTTCATTCTAAATGTGTCGTGGTGAGCGATTACAGAAGCCACTTAAACTTTTTTACAATATAGTGTCTTTGCTTTTTTATAAACGTATAAAAACACACCGCTTCATACTTGCGGGTGTTGTAACATGGGCTCTGTACGTCCATATCAAGCTCGCACAGATCAAACTAAAATCTTTCTGTGATACGTATGAAAGACTGATAAATGCCTGTCCTCATTGTGGCTAAGCAGGCTGTTCTTTTTATGAAAGCTTTTATACATTAGAACAGTGTTATGGTCGGCTCCAATGTCATTAAAATGTTCACTTTACAGCAAATAGGCTCTTTCAGTCAAATTTACCCCTTTTTTCTAGAAAACTGCATGTCTGAATCTATTAGATATGTCACAACATCAAACTATTACGGCTAGGAGCTGTGGTCGGTGGGCATAGACAGCTACTCTGTTTAGATGAGATAACATAACATAACCACATGATCAAAAATGTATGTGCCTTTGTGCACAGTTGTGCTAGGTCCGTTGCCAGTTTAGATTGCGAATTACAACATACAATATTGAGAATTACACTACCATGCAATATTGAGATTTAGCATGTGGCGATACTTTCCTTTTTTTTTTTCAGAATATTGATAATTATACTTAGCATCTAGTTAAGGGTCACTAGTTTCTGTTACAGAAACTCTAGCATTTATTTAATGTATAGTGTTGAAATGATAAAAATTGGCTCATCAAATTAGCAATATGCTTTTAAACTAAGTCATGCATGTGTACTATTTTATCTGTATTTTATCTGTTAACCACCACGAGCATGTAGACCCTTATCACACATAACACAACACCCTGGACACGCTGAAAAATTATGCTGACGCTGTTTCATTCTAAATGTGCCGTGGTCAGCTCCCTGAGCTGTAGTTGCAAATAAGCGTACACTTAATACAACATATAATGGCCGAGTAGTCTTTTGCTAGAGACATACATAACAATATGCTTTTAAACTAAATCATGCATGTGCTCATTGGTAATAATTGTGATAATAATCACTGTATCTAAACAAAATAAACAGCTGCTAACATTGCAGTCTGATACATACTGCCACTATCAAATAATAGTGCAGAAACACAGAATATAGATAATATACTCTACTTTGTAAGAAGTGTAATGGTGTATGTTAATTGTACATGTGATGATTTTTACCTTTTATATTCATATACCGGCTGTGAATTTAAATAAATCTAAAATAAAACAAATACTGGGATAATAATCCCTGGATCCAATTAACAATATCACACTATATCAAAAGCTGACAGCCAGCCGGAGGGACAGCTGGCTGACAGGGCGGGGAGGGGTTACACCCTTTTGATACATCTTGATAGGGGCGGGGCACCTGTCAGATTTGAGTTTGACGACACTACTATTGCATCTTAGGGCTCATACTCACTTGTGCGAAAATCGGATGAGTCTTGCATGTTAATACCCGGCGCTGCTGCCGGCACTCAGATCGGAGCATGCGGCCGCATAGGAATACATGCAGCCTCACGCTCCGCTCCTCTGTGCCAGGTGCAGTGCCAGGTATTGCCGTGCGAGATTCATCCGAGTTTTGCACAAGTGAGTATGAGCCCTTACAGTTATTAGGTTCTTTAGAAGGACGTAGATCTGGGGATTTATTCTGACGGAATATAGGCTGAACTGGATGGACAAATGTCTTTTTTTTCGGCCTTGCTAACTATGTTTATGTTACTATGACTGCGCTACTCAGGATCGTGGAGACGAATCTGGTGAAACTCCAAATTGGATCCGAAGGTCCCGTCTGCGAGGTTCAACTCGAAGGGACAGAAGGGATGCCTACCCGAATAGTCCACCGGAGCGTGTCGCATCCCTGCCTGTTACAAGATCTCGAAGGAGGGAAAGAGTTGAATGTCCCTGAAACTCCTACTTCCACAGATCCAGGTTGAGAGGAGGAAGAACCACTTGCTTTGTTCCCTGAAGATGATAGTTCGCAGCCTGCCAGCCCGAGGGATCCTGACCAAACAGATAAGAGGCAAAGTGTACCCGAGATATCCCCTCCTGCAGCTGTTGATTGGGAAGAGGAGGAGCGGGCTCCTGAAATGACGGCTTCATCAGATTTGGACGCGTCCCCGTCCTCTATGACCCAACCTGAAGTTCTGTGTACTCCTTACGAGCAAATTCAAGGGAACCTCAAGGTGCACAGGACAAGTTCTTCTTGCAAAATGTAGTGCAAGAGAAGCAGAAATGGATGCGAAAACTGGGGGCATCTGTCCCATTTCAGGAGGACATAAAGGAGCATGAAGAACTCTTTCCCATGGAATGGCGAGTTAAAGGAGAAGGGGAGTGTAAGGGGCACGACCAGACCGCGGGTACTTGTGTGCCGGGTCCATAACTGAAAAGGCTGCATCCTCTGTTCCCGGGGGGAAGCTTTAGTGAGGCGGACCTTCCTTTGTTGCCTGGGAGAAGCTGGAGTGAGGGAGAACTTGCTCCTGACCGAGGGGGCGGGGAGATAAAAGGGGAAAGAGTGCACAGCAGAGCAGTTTAGTGCCAGGGCAGCATGCACAGAGGTGAGCGGTGTGCTCCGCTTCCTCTCCCCACCACAGAGTACCGGAGCTGCGGCAGGGCCCTACCGTCTGAAGAGGACCGCCACTCTGAGGGGAGCAGTGTGCCCAGCAGCAATCCAGAGGGAGGGACCGCTGCAGAGAGTGCACAGCCAGGTGTGTGCAGCAGCAGCCAGGGAGAGAAGTGCTCCATCCTAGGAGCACCAGCCACGCACAGGTCAGCGTCCGTTGTCTCCCGCCACAAGCCGTAGAGACCAGTGAGTGCAGCGGTCCCGGAGCAGCCGTATAGTGCAGCCCCACGCTCAAGCACCCCCACCGCCACCGCTGACAGAGACTGTGAGGAGAGACATGCAAGGTGCCTGTTGATCACCACTGAGCGAGGTGGTGAATGTTCCGGGCTAGTGAGTACTGTGTGCGTGCTGCCAGAGAGAGATTGGGTGCTGCACCCCGCCAGAGAAGCAGCGCGCCAGTGGTTGTCGGTGCTTCAGTCTTGGCAGGAGCAGGCAGCACGCAGCATAGTGAGAAGAGTGCAGCGCGCCCAGTAGCTGACAGAAATCAAGGTGCCATGTGCTTCATGACCGTGAGAAGAGCGCACGTGCCGCAAAGAGAGAACAGAGTACTGGATAGACTTGTGTAACCAACCTTACCATCATTTACTTTCCCGCTCATGGGAGACCCTGATTTTTCCATTATATATTTGCTGAGCCACGTTGGGCTCGTACAGTACTGTGGCTCGCACCCTTATCAGCGATATGGACTAGGCTCAGCGGAAGGTACTGGAAACCGACAGCTGCCGCCAGAAGACGGGGCATTGTTGCCCACAGGACCTTTGTGGAAAAGACACAGCGCCAGCCGTTGATGGTGCTATTGAGTTTCCAGCAGGAGTTACAGTTTGAGGAACTTCTGACACAAGTGCTTCACAGGAACCACCATTACTAGAACCGTTATTCTTTACTTGCCAATATCCTTTGCCATCTATACTGTTTACTTCACTGTTTAACCCTTTACCTCCCTGCGTGGAGTATTTCCCTGATATTTAACCTGTTAACCCTTCATCTGCCTCCTGTCCATCACTGCATCCCGCAACCTGCTTTCGAAAACACCATACCTACTGTGAAGCATGTTGGTGGCAATATCATGTTTTGGGGCTAGTTCTCTGCAAAGGGACAAGGACGACTAATCCGTATACATGAAAGAATGAATGGGGCCATGTATCAAGAGATTTTGAATGCAAACCTCCTTCAATCAGCAAGGGCATTGAAGATGAAATGTGGATGGGTCTTTCAGCATGATAATGATCCCAAGCACACCGCCAGAGCTATGAAGGAGTGGTTTTGTAAGAAGCATATGTAGGTCCTGGAGTGGCCTAGCCAGTCTTCAGATCTCAACCCCATAGAAAACTTTTGGAGGGAGTTGAAAGTCCGTGTTGCCCAGCGACAGGCCCAAAACATCACTGCTCTCAAGGGGATCTGCATGGAGGAATGGGCCAACATACCACCAACATTGTGTGCCAACCTTGTGAAGACTTACAGAAAACATTTGACCTCTATCATTGCCAACAAAGGATATATAACAAAATATTGAGAAGACCATTTGTTAATGACCAAATACTTATTTTCCACCATAATTTGCTAAATAAATCTTGCCAAATCAGACAAGGTGATTTTCTGGATTTGTTTTCTCATTTTGACTCTCATAGTTGTGGTCTACCTATGATGTCAATTACGAGGCCTCTCTCATCTTTTTGAGTGGGAGAATTTCCACAATTGGTGGCTGACTAAATAATTTTTTTCCCCGCTGTATGGTGCAGAGCCGTGTGTGTGATGTGGACTCTGCTGTTCTGGTTGTCATGGTGCTGGATGAGCTGAAGTTTGAGTGGGTTCAGGAGGGATTTACAGGATCGACAATTTGGATGGAGCGGAACTGTGTGCGCATGAGACATTTGGATTGGAGCCAGGTGTGCAGAGCAGAACTGTATATGGAGCGGAGCCCTGTATGGAGACCTGATGTGAATGATCTGGAGTGGAGCTGTGAGCAGATTCATGTGTGGATGATGAGTATCAAGAAAGGGCTGTGTGTGTGACATGTACGAAGTGGAGCCATGTGTGCGTGATGGAGTTGAGGTGTGTGATATACAGTATATGGACTGGAGCAGTGTGTATAATGTGTGCAGATGTGTATGACCTGTATGAGGCCGAGCTGTGTGTGTGTGAGTGCGCACACACGGAATGGAAATGTGTACGGAGCAGAGCTATGTGTATGAAGCAGAGCCGTATGTGAGGTGTACGGAGCGGAGCCTTGTGTGACTATAAAACGTATACAGGATAGGTCACAAATCCCAGACCTTTTTCCCTTTTTGGATGGGTATTTTATTGCCGAGTCATATATTAAGCAATTAAGCATATTACAGTTACGGGAAGGTCCTGATATTGTCCAGCAGAACAGTCTTTTGTTTCTGTGAATGCTCCTTTGTATACGTTGGCCTCCACTGTCATAATACACCATGCTAACATGTTTTTCGGCACCACAGTGGACCACTCTGTATTGCTTGTTGAACAATGTGAACAGCAGTCTAAAATTGGACACATGCAAATGAGACCTCCTACAGGCGGCCGATGCCCCCATACACATTAGACTATCAGCCGAACACGTTGATATGGAAGTGGAGGGTGATGTAGCCAATATTGGGAGGGGTAGCCAATGTTCATACAATGTGTGTGAAGGCCTAAAGTCTTCTACAACCTGCTTATATCCCGCTATACCATCCCAGATCTTCCCTTTTGGTTGTGGAGATCTCTTTATGTTTTTCTCCAGCTCCATCTTTAGCTCAGATTAATTCTTAGTCTCCTTTATCCTCTAAGTGTGGAACAAGCCTGTTCTGAAATCCCTGAGTCCTTCTAGTGGGAATTTTTTTCATTTCACTCTTATTATTTGAGCTGAGTTGTTAAAGTAAACCTGGCACCTGATTCATGCTGCCCAAACCGCATAGAGCTAGAATCGGAGCCTGGGCAGCACGATCGCAGCCATGTTTTGAGACATACAGTATGAACAGTAAAAACCTGTCTGAGAGGGGGGAGATTATATTGCACAAATGTCCTGCATTGAGAGTAGGTGGATCTTTGAACTAGACACACTTACACCAAGGAGTCTAAATAGTTAAATAAAATCATTTGCCTTCCAATAAAAGAAGCTAATAGGGGAATAGACTCCAGCTACCTGTATAAATAAGCCTGTTCCAATTAAATCCCTGATGAAGGAAAGTGTATTTTCAGTAAAGCGTAGGATGTAGTTTTGGTCCATGCGTTTTTTTGTCATTGTGAAGTCACTCAAAGGACTCGAGAGAGAAGTTTGACTCAAGTTTACATGTTTAATGCGCTCCTCCTGCAGGACGCTCTGCACTTTCCACCATCCTTTTAGCAACATGCCGAATGGAAGTATTTGGGTTTAGCTGTGGATTCTTTATGGCCAGACCAAGATTCAGTGGACCACCATACTGTGGTGCAGTGACCAATGTTACAGCCAGGGGGCGCTGTGTGTGCACTTCAAGGTGCACTTGGAGGCATAGTTGTGATGAAACAGTGACTGGCAGTGTTGTGAATGGTCGATATGTATCGCAGAGGTGGGTGGCCCTGTGATGGAAGCCTGGGTATGTTTTGCTCAAGCAGATCTACTGCTGAGGGATTTGTTTACATTGGGAAGGCTTCCAGGTGATTGGAGAGATGGGTGGGTCCAGTCACCTACAAACCCACCCAAAGAGGCGTGTCTGAACACCTAAGATGGTTTTGTGTTTAAGGACCTGTGGTGATGTCACGCTCACATGACTGGCCATGTGACAGGTACCTGGGTGTGGTTACACCTATGTAAAGGAGGTGTGTGTGTAGCACATGGTGTGAGTGTTTTTGGGAGTCTGTCAGGTTGGACACACTTCCATGTGTCCTAGCTGGACACTGTAGAGTGGCCTGTGTGCTGTAGGTCCTGGATGGTCTGTGTTGGAGGCTCCTGGGAGTGGAGTCGTCCTGGAAGCACCTAGAGACCGTAGACCTGGACGGTCAGTGTTGGAGGCTCCTGGGAGTGGGGTCGTCCTGGAAGCACCTAGAGACCATAGACCTGGTCGGACTCTGTTGAGGACCTGGGATTGACATGAAGTCAGCATGAGGAGTGGAACTCCTGAAAGGTAACCCCGGAGAAGGGGATTGTAATATACAGTTAGGTCCATATATATTTGGACAGAGACAACATTTTTCTAGTTTTGGTTATAGACAATACCACAATGAATGTTAAACAAAACAATTCAGATGCAGTTGAAGTTCAGACTTTCAGCTTTCATTTGAGGGTATCCACATTAAAATCGGATGAAGGGTTTAAGAGTTTCAGCTCCTTAACATGTGCCACCCTGTTTTTAAAAGGACCAAAAGTAATTGGACAGATTTTAAAAATTTTAAATAAAATGTTCATTTTTAGTACTTGGTTGAAAACCCTTGGCTGGCAATGACTGCCTGAAGTCTTGAACTCATGGGCATCACCAGACGCTGTGTTTCCTCCTTTTTGATGCTCTGTCAGGCCTTCACTGCGGTGGTTTTCAGTTGCTGTTTGTTTGTGGGCCTTTCTGTCTGAAGTTTAGTCTTTAACAAGTGAAATGCATGCTCAATTTGGTTGAGATCAGGTGACTGACTTGGCCATTCAAGAATATTCCACTTCTTTGATTTAATTAACTCCTGGGTTGCTTTGGCTTCATGTTTTGGGTCATTGTCTATCTGTAGGATGAAACGACGACCAATCAGTTTGGCTGCATTTGGCTGGATCTGAGCACACAGTGTGGCTCTGAATACCTCAGAATTCATTCGGCTGCTTCTGTCCTGTGTCACATCATCAATAAACACTAGTGACCCAGTGCCACTGGCAGCCATGCATGCCCAAGCCATCACACTGCCTCCACCGTGTTTTACAGATGATGTGGTATGCTTTGTATCATGAGCTGTACCACGCCTTCGCCATACATTTCTCTTTCCATCATTCTGGTAGAGGTTGATCATGGTTTCATCTGTCCAAAGAATGTTCTTCCAGAACTGTGCTGGCTTTTTTAGATGTTTTATAGCAAAGTCCAGTCTAGCCTTTTTATTCTTGATGCTTATGAGTGGCTTGCACCGTGCAGTGAACCCTCTGTATTTACTTTCATGCAGTCTTCTCTTTATGGTAGATTTAGATATTGATACGCCTACCTCCTGGAGAGTGTTGTTCACTTGGTTGGCTGTTGTGAAGGGGTTTCTCTTCACCATGGAGATTATTCTTCTATCCTTCACCACTGTTGTCTTCCGTGGACGCCCAGGTCTTTTTGCATTGATGAGTTCACCAGTGCTTTCTTTCTTTCTCAGGATGTACCAAACTGTAGATTTTGCCACTCCTAATATTGTAGCAATTTCTCGGCTTGTTTTTTTCTGTTTTCGCAGCTTAAGGATGGCTTGTTTCACTTGCATGGAGAGCTCCTTTGACCGCATGTTTACTTCACAGCAAAACCTTCCAAATGCAAGCACCACATCTCAAATCAACTCCAGGCCTTTTATCTGCTTAATTGAGAATGACATAACGAAGGGATTGCCCACACCTGTTCATGAAATAGCCTTGGAGTCAATTGTCCAATTACTTTTGGTCCCTTTAAAAACAGGGTCGCACATGTTAAGGAGCTGAAACTCCTAAACCCTTCATCCAATTTTATTGTGGATACCCTCAAATGAAAGCTGAAAGTCTGAACTTCAACTGCATCTGAATTGTTTTGTTTAAAATTAATTGTGGTAATGTCTATAACCAAAATTAGAAAAATGTTGTCTCTGTCCAAATATATATGGACCTAACTGTATGGCAGAGAAGTTTATCTGCTACATGAACAGACTGGTGGTCGTGATAAGTTCATGGACATAATGAAATAGACCGTATGTCATGTGGTTTATGAAGTTTAATAAACCAGATTTGACCAGATTTGTGTGAGGTACCATGCCTAAGTGCTTGAATCCTATGCCAAGCGAGTGTCCCCCAACACACTCAGGTAGCGTATCACCACATTTGGTGTTTCGAATGTGGGCAACGGTCCAAGAAGCACATGTTGCAGCGCTGGCTGATCTGAGCCAGAGGAGTAAACGGTCTGACAACCGTGTGTAACAGACAGGAGTCTGTGCTATGCTAACCGGTGTCAGTGAGAGACTGTGAAGTTTTTTTTTCTCAAGTCAGCTTGCTGTGGCACGGTGAGGTCATGAAGTTTGCTGTGGCTCGGCGGGGTCACGAAGGTGACAAGCGTCTTGCTGTGGATCAGCGGGTCCACGAAGTCTGCGGTGCAGAGCCTTGTGAAGTGTAGCTGCAGTTGCAGCAAAGAAAAAAAAAAAAAAGTCATTGCTGGTCCAGAGCGTGCAGATTCTTAAAGGGCCAGTGCAAGGCCAGAGTCACATTGGTGTACTGTGCGAACTGGGGCCTGAAAGTACTGTGGGGAGTCCACGGGGTGTACCCCAGGGAAGGGGTGGTGTCCCTAATAGGGTGGTGTCCCAAAAAAGGGGGCGGTGACCCAAACAGGGATGGTAGCCCAAAAGGGGCGGAGTCCCAAAAAGGGGCGGCATTCAAAAAGGGAGTTGGTGTCCAAAAGGGGGTGGAGTCCCTTAAGGGGGTGGTGACCCTAAAGGGGGCAGAGACCCAAAAGGGGGCAGAGCCTCTGAAACTAAAGGGGTGGCACAAACGGACTGTTGCCAGACACAATGGTACTATGTGTGTCCAATTTGCTATGTGAACTACCCTCCTTATAAGAAGCTGCGTGGGTGTGTTCTAGAGTTGAACGCAGATGTAGAGGATGTTTTTGGTCTGGTTGATTTGGGGAGCCCGGTGACCCTGGTAAGGGCTGTAGAAGATAAATTTATAATGTCTGAAAGGAAGATTGAGGTCACATGCATCCATGGGGACACTAAGGTTTATCCAGTGGCCTTGGTGCAACTCGAGACGGTCATGAGCCATACAAGTCTGGAGGCCGCCATAGTCCCTAACCTATCTTGTCCAGTGATAGTAGGCCAGGACTGTAAGTTATTCTCAGACTTGTGGGAGGAGGGCGTTCCTCTGCAGCACGAGGATGGAAGTCTCATTACTGTTGCAGGGGCATACATTAAGTCAATAATACATCCCAGAATTGACGGGTCAGACATCGGGGTGACCAGTGTGAAGGGTTCATCTGCCCAACTTACTGACATGATGTCACCTGACATGTACCCCAAGATGACTGGTAGTGGTGTGTTAAATAAAACCTGTGTAGCTGACACCGGATTAGAAAGCAACTTGAGCGTTCACCATGTTGTGGGGCGTGACACAGACTCTGGGGGTGACTGTGACATTTCATTACCAGTAGCAACCACTAGAGCGGAGTATGAGGTTGTGTGGACAGAAACACTGACACAGGGGAACAACAGTGCTCCCCAAGGTAAAGTCAGGATGGCAGGGGCAGCCATAACAGAAATTATGACCTGTGTAAGGGGCGACTACGGGTTCCAGGATGACCGATTGGGTGGTGGTGACTCCCATTCAGATGAGGACGCCAGCAGAAAAGAGTGCAGTATGGCTGACTCAAGTGCAAGTGGCAAGTCTTCCTCCCATCGCCGGAGACGTAAAAGAGGCAAAGGGGCTGAACAAATTGCACCCTCTGAGAAGGTTGATAAAGAGGAGGTCCAGGATCTCGCTAATGAGTTGTCTCATGAGAAGCAAAAGGTAACAGATTTACAGGCCGAGTTAAAGCATCTGAGACAAGCAGCTGAGCACAGGGTGGATAACCTGGAGAAGGAAGTCTCTGAGCTCTGAGGTCACCTGTCAACGTGGCAAAGTGTGAATAAAGCCTTAAGGGAAGATGTGGAAGTGCTCAGAGAAGCATTAAGTGGTCTTCTGCAAGAGAAGGAGATGCTGGTCACAGACTCACAGCGGCGGTACCAATATGGTAACGAGGTAAAGATGCCAGTGCCCATCCTGGCCAGGGATCTGGAAGAGTGTAAAGCAGAGGAAGAATTGGCGCTAAAAACAGAACAAGACAGTCATCCGGTTGTGGCAGACGTCTTGAAGGAAAGGTCCATGGCAAAAAGGGAGCCGTCCGTCTATGTAGAGAGTGAGACTCCGCTCTTCAAGTGCGTGATAGATGTACCTGAAGAGGCGCAAGATGCATGTACCAGTGAGGGTGTGCATGAGGCCTTTAAAAAGGCAGTAGAAGCGTGTAGTGTGCACTGGGCACCAGAGACGAAACAGTTGGTGATACTGTTGACTAGGGAAGTCACAGTGAAGTGGGTGGTTATCCTGAAGGATATGCACCTACAATGTCTCCGTACAAAACAAATGATCTTGTTGAGAAATAAGGAAGCCGCTCGACATTTGGAGCATACCAGGAAAGCTCAAAGTCAGCTGGGCTTTGTGGAAGACATTGTTCAAGTACCCAGAAGTCTGGTGGGGAAAGTTATTGGAAGATTTGGAAAAGTGATGCAGGACCTGGTGAATAGATCCGGTGTGGTAAGACTGAGGATTCCGGATGATGGTGAAGTCCAGGTAACCGGTGAAGATGAGATGGTTCCATTTGTTGTAATTGGCTCAGTAGATAGCCTTAGGAACATTCGAGTGCTTCTTGAATACCGGATGACGTATCTAAAGGAGATAGAGCAGCTAAGACTGGAACATCTGAAGATTAATAAACAGTTGCAGAATATAAGATGGCGACCATTTCCAACCCAAGGTTTGGAGATACGAAAAGATACCCTAAAGAATAGAAGAGTCCAAAGAAGTGACTCCTCTGTTAGCTCGGGGCTGAGTGACCGAGGTAGGAGACCCACTAGCAGATGTAGTAGTGAAGGGTCAGACGCAGACCAGACAGTGAGCGCGACTACAAGTGAGACTTATGACTGTGTTAAACGGGGAAGTCGACTATGGAAAGAAAGCTCACGTGAAAGGGTACATGTGGAAAGTGGGTTGACCAAAAAGGGTCTGGTGACACAGACGGATGGTAACTCAAGGTTTGAAGCCCAAGGCCGACAAACTGACCGCTGGGGGCAGGGAAGGCCTATCAAAGGTGATGTGGGTTCCCAGTTTCGGAACCCCGGGTTTATGTCATGTGTCCACCCCAATAGGGTTGAACAAAGGGGGAAGGTATGTGGTGCAGTGACCAATGTTACAGCCAGGGGGCGCTGTGTGTGCACTTCAAGGTGCACTTGGAGGCATAGTTGTGATGAAACAGTGACTGGCAGTGTTGTGAATGGCCGATATGTATCGCAGAGGTGGGTGGCCCTGTGATAAAAGCCTGGGTATGTTTTGCTCAAGCAGATCTAATGCTGAGGGATTTGTTTACATTGGGAAGGCTTCCAGGTGATTGGACAGATGGGTGGGTCCAGTCACCTACAAACCCACCCAAAGAGGCGTGTCTGAACACCTAAGATGGTTTTGTGTTTAAGGACCTGTGGTGATGTCATGCTCACATGACTGGCCATGTGACAGGTACCTGGGTGTGGTTACACCTATGTAAAGGAGGTGTGTGTGTAGCACATGGTGTGAGTGTTTTTGGGAGTCTGTCAGGGTGGACACACTTCCATGTGTCCTGGCTGGACACTGCAGAGTGGCCTGTGTGCTGTAGGTCCTGGATGGTCAGTGTTGGAGGCTCCTGGGAGTGGAGTCGTCCTGGAAGCACCTAGAGACCGTAGACCTGGTCGGACTGTCTTGAGGACCTGGGATTGACGTGAAGTCAGCATGAGGAGTGGAACTCCTGAAAGGTAACCCCCGGACAAGGGGATTGTAATATATGGCAGAGAAGTTTATCTGCTACATGAACAGACTGGTGGTCGTGATAAGTTCATGGACATAATGAAATAGACTGTATGTCATGTGGTTTATTAAGTTTAATAAACCAGATTTGACCAGATTTGTGTGAGGTACCGTGCCTGAGTGCTTGAATCCTATGCCAAGCGAGTGTCCCCCAACACACTCAGGTAGCGTATCACCACAATACCTACAGTACAGACCAAAAGTTTGGACACACCTCATTTAAAGATTTTTCTGTATTTTCATGACTATGAAAATTGTACATTCACACTGAAGGCATCAAAACTATGAATTAACACATGTGGAATTATATACTTAACAAAAAAGTGTGAAACAACTGAAAATATGTCTTATATTCTAGGTTCTTCAAAGTAGCCACCTTTTGCTTTGATGGCTGCTTTGCACACTCTTGGCATTCTCTTGATGAGCTTCAAGAGCTAGTCACCGGGAATGGTCTTCCAAAAATCTTGAAGGAGTTCCCAGAGATGCTTAGCACTTGTTGGCCCTTTTGCCTTCACTCTGCGGTCCTGCTCACCCCAAACCATCTCGATTGGGTTCAGGTCTGGTGACTGTGGAGGCCAGGTCATCTGGCGTAGCACGCCATCACTCTCCCTCTTGGTCAAATAGCTCTTACACAATAAATAAATGATGGTCCACCTAAACGCAAACCAGATTTAATAGCATGCCGCTGCAAGATGCTGTGGTAGCCATGCTGGTTCAGTATGCCGTCAATTTTGAATAAATCCCCAACAGTGTCACCAGCAAAGCACCCCCACACCATCACACCTCCTCCTCCATGCTTCATGGTGGGAACCAGGCATCCGTTCATCTTTTCTGCGTCGCACAAAGACACGGTGGTTGGAACCAAAGATCTCAAATTTTGACTCATCAGAACAAAGCTCAGATTTCCAATGGTCTAATGTCCATTCCTTGTGTTCTTTAGCCCAACAAGTCTTTTCTGCTTGTTGCCTGTCCTTAGCAGTGGTTTCCAAGCAGCTATTTTACCATGAAGGCCTGCTGCACAAAATCTCCTCTTAACAGTTGTTGTAGAAATGTGTCTGCTGCTAGAGCTCTGTGGGGCATTGACCTGGTCTCTAATCTGAGCTGCTGTTAACCTGCGATTTCTGAGGCTAGGTGATTGGATAAACTTATCCTCAGAAGCAGAGGTGACTCTTGGTTTTCCTTTCCTGGGGCGGTCCTCATGTGAGCCAGTTTCTTTGTAGCGCTTGATGGTTTTTGCCACTGCACTTGGGGACACTTTCAAAGTTTGCCCAATTTTTCGGACTGACTGACCTTCATTTCTTAAAGTAATGATGGCCACTCGTTTTTCTTTACTTAGCTGCTTTTTTTTCTTGCCATAATACAAATTCTAACAGTCTATTCAGTAGGACTATCATCTGTGTATCCACCAGACTTCTGCACAACACAACTGATGGTCCCAACACCATTTATAAGGCAAGAAATCCCACTTATTAAACCTGACAGGGCACACCTGTGAAGTGAAAACCATTCCCGGTGACTACCTCTTGAAGCTCAACAAGAGAATGCCAAGATTGTGCAAAGCAGTCATCAAAGCAAAAGGTGGCTACTTTGAAGAACCTAGAATATAAGACATAATTTCAGTTGTTTCACACTTTTTTGTTAAGTATATACAGGTCCTTCTCAAAAAATTAGCATATAGTGTTAAATTTCATTATTTACCATAATGTAATGATTACAATTAAACTTTCATATATTATAGATTCATTATCCACCAACTGAAATTTGTCAGGTCTTTTATTGTTTTAATACTGATGATTTTGGCATACAACTCCTGAAAACCCAAAAAACCTGTCTCAATAAATTAGCATATTTCACCCGTCCAATCAAATAAAAGTGTTTTTTAATAACAAACAAAAAAAACATCAAATAATAATGTTCAGTTATGCACTCAATACTTGGTCGGGAATCCTTTGGCAGAAATGACTGCTTCAATGCGGCGTGGCATGGAGGCAATCAGCCTGTGACACTGCTGAGATGTTATGGAGGCCCAGGATGCTTCAATAGCGGCCTTAAGCTCATCCAGAGTGTTGGGTCTTGCGTCTCTCAACTTTCTCTTCACAATATCCCACAGATTCTCTATGGGGTTCAGGTCAGGAGAGTTGGCAGGCCAATTGAGCACAGTAATACCATGGTCAGTAAACCATTTACCAGTGGTTTTGGCACTGTGAGCAGGTGCCAGGTCGTGCTGAAAAATGAAATCTTCATCTCCATAAAGCATTTCAGCCGATGGAAGCATGAAGTGCTCCAAAATCTCCTGATAGCTAGCTGCATTGACCCTGCCCTTGATGAAACACAGTGGACCAACACCAGCAGCTGACATGGCACCCCACACCATCACTGACTGTGGGTACTTGACACTGGACTTCAGGCATTTTGGCATTTCCTTCTCCCCAGTCTTCCTCCAGACTCTGGCACCTTGATTTCCGAATGACATGCAAAATTTGCTTTCATCAGAAAAAAGTACTTGGGACCACTTAGCAACAGTCCAGTGCTGCTTCTCTGTAGCCCAGGTCAGGCGCTTCTGCCGCTGTTTATGGTTCAAAAGTGGCTTTACCTGGGGAATGCGGCACCTGTAGCCCATTTCCTGCACACGCCTGTGCACGGTGGCTCTGGATGTTTCCACACCAGACTCAGTCCACAATCTTCCTCAGGGTCCGGTCACCTCTTCTTGTTGTACAGCGTTTTCTGCCACATTGTTTCCTTCCAACAGACTTACCATTGAGGTGCCTTGATACAGCACTCTGGGTACAGCCTATTTGTTGAGAAATTTCTTTCTGGGTCTTACCCTCTTGCTTGAGGGTGTCAATGATGGCCTTCTTGACATCTGTCAGGTCGCTAGTCTTACCCATGATGGGGGTTTTGAGTAATGAACCAGGCAGGGAGTTTTTAAAAGCCTCAGGTATCTTTTGCATGTGTTTAGAGTTAATTAGTTGATTCAGAAGATTAGGGTAATAGGTCGTTTAGAGAACCTTTTCTTGATATGCTAATTTATTGAGACAGGTTTTTTGGGTTTTCAGGAGTTGTATGCCAAAATCTTCAGTATTAAAACAATAAAAGACCTGACAAATTTCAGTTGGTGGATAATGAATCTATAATATATGAAAGTTTAATTGTAATCATTACATTATGGTAAATAATGAAATTTAACACTATATGCTAATTTTTTGAGAAGGACCTGTAATTCCACATGTGTTAATTCATAGTTTTGATGCCTTCAGTGTGAATTTACAGTTTTCATAGTCCTGAAAATACAGAAAAATCTTTAAATGAGAAGGTGTCCAAACTTTTGGTCTGTACTGTGTATATATATATATAGAGAGAGAGAGAGACTGTATGTTTTCACAAATATTTGAGCCCATGGATCCATTATATGTCCATTTTGCAAGCCGGCGAGAAAATTTTGCCATACGGATGTCATTCGGATGTCACACGGATGCTTACATAAGAGAAAATCGCACTACACAGGGATGACATACAGATCACTGTTCAGGGAACATTTCTGCGATTCTCCTCCATGTTAAATGGACTTTTTTTATACGTTGTGTGTGACTCCAGCCTAACAATTCCAACCAGACTCTACTCACTCTTGGTCACGAGAATTGACCACAATAACAGACTTGGCAACTTAAAAGTTGCTGAGTGCCCACATCCTTCCGTAAATGATACCACTAGTCTTTCTGTTGTAGACTATTGATTTTTTTTTCTTGAACAATTTGTCAATACATTTTATTTTTAAAATAAAATTTATTCTACACTTTGTGAGTTTTTTGATGTGTAACAAGGGCTGATTTCCCCCTAAAATATTTCCCACATTCTGAACATGAAAATCGGTTCTCCCCTGAGTGAATTCTCTGATGTGCAGCAAGACTTGTTTCCCTATTAAAACATTTACCACATTCGGAACATGAAAATGGCTTCTCCCCTGTGTGAATTCTGTAATGTGCAATAAGAGTTGATTTACGTGTAAAACGTTTTCCACATTCAGAACATGAAAATGGCTTCTCCCCTGTGTGCCATTTATGATGTCTAAGAAAATGTGATTTCTCCCTAAAACATTTCCCACATTCTGAACATGAAAATGGTTTCTCCTCTGTGTGTGTTTTCTTATGATTATGAAGTTGTGATTTATCTATAAAATATTTGCCACATTGTAAACATGGAAATGGCTTCTCCCCTGTGTGAGTTTTCTGGTGTCTAACAAGAACCGATGCAGTGTAAAAACATTTCCCACATTCTGAACATAAAAATGGTTTCTCCCCTGTGTGAATTCTCTGATGTTTTATATAATCAGATTTCCTGTTAAAACATTTCCCACATTCAGTACATGAATATGGTTTCTCCACTGTGTGAGCACTTTGATATTCATCATCCCTTCTGATACTTTTATTTTGCGTATCAGTCTGTAATAATTCAAAAGATATGACCTGTTGACAAGGATAGTACAATAAAATGTTGTTGTGGAGGGCTGGGGGCATTTCTGGGATATATCCGTGTTGTTCACATGTATCTTGTATGATACTATGATCATCTGCCTCTGAGCTCCTGGGACATTTATCTGCCAAAAATACAACATAATGTATTATTTTTCAACAACGTTAAATAGTATTAATTAAAATATTTATATATTTTTTAAAATTTCTATAAAAATTGTAGTAGTCGATTATCAACTGATCAAGGCAGCGTTGGCAACAGAACACTTCACAGTAACGACAAACACTCTAAAATGTAAGGCCACCAGGTTTTTGTTTTTCATTTTGCCATTGGTTTATGTATTGGTGTACCAGTCAACAATCTTTTGTGAAATATTTAATGATGACTAATAAAGTAGGTTTTTATTCATTTCTATTATGTGGTGGTCATATCATACACTCACTCCCTAACAGCTACATGCACCTTAGCACTGAGCAGGTCTAGAAAAGGAAGACCAGTATAGTCATCTGCAAATAAGCCATGACTTTGGGGCAAGTATAGCACTGGATTAGAATATGCATTCTTTTTAGTGGAAGGAAGGGATGAATATAAAACAGATGGTTACGTCCTTTGTGATTTTTTTTTTATGCACAAGGAAAATATTGGCTTCCATAACAAATCTGTAAAATGGGAGAACTGGGGAAGTGTAAAAAACTTGCTGCCGTTTCCTCCTCAAACCATGGTTACCAGTCACTGTTTTTTTGGTAGATCATCTACCTTAACCCCAGGAGGTATTTTAGGTTTTGCGTTTTCTTTTTTTGCTCCCCTTCTTCCCAGAGCCATAACCTTTATATTTTTCCATCAAAATGGCCACGTGAGGGCTTGTTATGGACAAGGTAGTGCAAAGGAAGGAGTGAGATTGTTGTTTGTTGGCCCGTGATACAATACATGCCCTTCTTTGGAAAAAAGTTTAGATCTTTCTTAAGATGGGCTTCGAGGCTAATGATCTATGCCCTAATCCATCACTATGGGACCTCTTATTTTAAGGTCGGTTTAATGAGGCCAGGGGGCTTTGAATTTTTCTATTTGCTATATGGATTAGCAAAGTCAAGGCCCAAGGGTCAGATCTTGATGTCATGGAAGTTGCGGACAAGGTTGCTAGGTCTATTGTTAATGCTGGATCTCCTTCTCCTGTATAAGTAAAATGCTGAGGAAAGAAGGATGTGTCAGAACCAGCGGACAAAGACTAGGGCAACAAGAAAATCAGTGGCAGTGAGGATGTAAAGAATGGACATGTCTTTGTGCCTAAATAGGGTTATTATTTCTGCCTCTGGGGGGGGGGGTGATAAGAAAAAGGCTGTCTACATCAATGTTTACTGTGGTGTCCATTAATGTTGCCATTATAAAGTCTAATGAAGCTAGATTTACAGACCATAAATTTCTTGGTCACAGTGATGCTGATATGTTTTTTGCAAGAGACTTGGCTGAAGGATGCATAAGGCAAAGAGAGAATAGAGGCAAGCGTGTGATAGTGTCGAGTCTTTCAGGATGGCAGTCCTTTTTAAAACAACATTGGTAAAATGGGGAGTTGCTTGATCTTATGTGTCCTCATGAAGAGACAAAAGATAAGGCTCATTAACTATGGTTCTCACTCTATGTGGGATTGCAAGTGCCACTTAATGAGGATCAATCCTTTCTTGTTTACAGGTTTACAGGTGGTCTTTGGAAGAGACTTCCATTTATTCAAAAGGCCTCAGGATAAAGAAGGTTCCTGAGACAGACTGGCTTCTGAGAGTGTCATGTTAAGTAGCAAAAGCTCTCATGATTAATTATTACATCCGGCTCACCCCAGATCAAGTGAGGTTCTCAGAGGTAGAGATTATAGGTCTAGAACAAACAGGCTTTATTTAAAGCTGTCTCTTTTCCTATGTGAGTTGCGGCACTGAAATTCTTCAATCACTGTTTGACTATGCTTTCTATGAAAGTTAAAAAAGATTCCCCGGAGTAGTAGAGGCTTTTGCAAGCTGAATGAATCTCTCATGATGAAATAAGTGGATGTAAGATGGTCTTTTGAGGAATTTCTTCAAAGCTAGGTACTATTGCTGGGCTCAAGAATCGTCTGTATCACAGCACGAGTAGGAAACCTGAACGTTTTACCTCAACAGGGGGTAGCTGAAAGATCTCCAGGGTAAAAACCTTTCAAAACAGTTGTAAGTATGCTAGATATACATAATTGATTTTAAAATAAGCACTACTAGAAGAACTGCTCGCCTAAAGGTACCGTCACACTAAACGATATCGCTAGCGATCCGTGACGTTGCAGCGTCCTCGCTAGCGATATCGTTTAGTTTGACACGCAGCAGCGATCAGGATCCTGCTGTGATGTCGCTGGTCGCTGAATAAAGTCCAGAACTTTATTTGGTCGTCCGATCGCTGTGTATCGTTGTGTTTGACAGCAAAAGCAACGATACCAGCGATGTTTTACACTGGTAACCAGGGTAAACATCGGGTTACTAAGCGCAGGGCCGCGCTTAGTAACCCGATGTTTACCCTGGTTACCAGCGTAAAAGTAAAAAAAACAAACAGTACATGCTCACCTGCGCGTCCCCCAGCCTCTGCTTCCTGCTCTGACTGAGCTCCGGCCCTAAAGTGAAAGTGAAAGCACAGCGGTGACGTCACCGCTCTGCTGTTAGGGCCGGAGCTCAGTCAGTGTCAGGAAGCAGAGGCTGGGGGACGCGCAGGTGAGCATGTACTGTTTGTTTTTTTTACTTTTACGCTGGTAACCAGGGTAAACATCGGGTTACTAAGCGCGGCCCTGCGCTTAGCAACCCGATGTTTACCCTGGTTACTCGGGGACCTCGGCATCGTTGGTCGCTGGAGAGCGGTCTGTGTGACAGCTCTCCAGCGATCAAACAGCGACGCTGCAGCGATCGGCATCGTTGTCGCTATCGCTGCAGCGTCGCTTAATGTGACGGTACCTTAAGCCTTAAAGAAACAGGAAGAGGTCAGTAAACATTTTGGATGTTATCAGATCCTTTTACTCACATCTCTTGAGGAGGAAAGAGCAGATAGTGAAAGAATGTCGGCTTTCCTGGCTGAAACTGTTTTTGAGCCAGGGGTAGACCCTTTGCTTCGTATTTTGACAGAATTTATCAAGAAAGTGGAAGTAATACTGTCAATTTATAGGCTTTGTTTCAAAAACCTACAAGTCACATATTTACTTCCCTCTTAACTGAGGTCTTTAATGTGTGTCTTTTATTGGGCCTCTACCAAACTAAAAGACCCATCATGCATTTAAAACTGGTGTCCCATAGCAGTTTTCAATATGGATAGAAAGGTTTTGGCTAAGGTGTTTTACATTTGGTAGGTAAAGTTTTGCATCCCAACTTCTTTTGTGAGGTCAGAATTACTGTGTTCTAAGTTATAGTACATTCAGTGCTGTTCTCAGTAATGGGGAGGCCATGGAGCAGGGTAGGGCAGGCCTTTCTCATGGGCATTTGCTGTCCTTAATTGAGCTAAGGCTTTTCATCAGGTCAGGCAAAAGTACCCCTTATCTGTCTTTCTGATATATGGTCGGCCGGATGAGTGGGAGATGTGGATTTGCTTAATATCTTTTATGCAGGGGATGAGAGGTTACCACTGGCCAATAGTTGGGCTGGGCATTTTTGAAAGACTAGTCCATTGTTCATTACAGCTGTCACAAAGTTCTCTGCTTCACACGCTTATGATTGATCTCCCCAGTAGAAGGTTAGATTATGGACTGTTGGCAGGAATAGAGATGGACAAGATGGTACCAGGGACTGTACTGAGGACTGAAGCATATGCTGATAATGTCAGGGTCTTTAACGCCATGAAAGAGGAAGCACAATGGGTGAGGACAGAAGTGGATAACTACTTCGGAGGCATAAAGATCCAAAATCAACCAACTGGGAGAAGACCCTGTCTTTGGTCTTCCAAACACCTTTCCATAGCCCAGGAATTTGCAAAAATCCTAGACATTGATATCAGCCATGGTGATTACCCAACTAAAAACTGAAAAGGTAGACTGAAATTTGCAGCTCAGAGGAAGGGTTTGTGTCTGACCCTGAAAAAAGGTACCTTGATAAAAGCTTTCATGCTTCCCTTGTAAATCTAACTGGGCAGTGTGTGTATCTTACCACAGCCTCTCTGGTCACAAATATACAATTTGTTCCTCCATATATTTTGCAGAAATAGACTATACCAAGTCAAGCGGGAGGTTACTTACCGTACGTGGAGACTACTTTTTAAAAGTAAATATCGCAAACCTCTGGAAAGAGAATGCTGCTCCTTGTGTATTGTCTTGTAAAAGGGTGGTTTGGGCCTTTAATCTAGGAATGGGGAAGACTTTTTGACCTATCAGCTTAGATATTTTTCCTTGGACTTTCTGGCCACTACTGACTAACGGTGGATAGCAAAATAGTTAGATTTATGTTGATTGCTTAGAGTAGCGGAAGTATAGTAATGTATAATAATTAAAGAAAATTGATGGAAACATTGTACTTACTTTATTTCATCCTTCCTTTGGCAGTGGACCGCTATTGATCAGGTTTAGGACCTTTTGGTTTGTTATACTGCATTAAATATGTTATACAGTATAGTATATTTATGTCTGCACAAATAGTACTGGACTGGAATTTTTGCTAATATATCCTATTTGGAGTTAAATTTATCTATTGGTTGTGATTAGTGATAAGCGAGTGTACTCGTTGCTTGAGTTTTCCCGAGCACGCCCGGGTGACCTCCGAGTATTTGTTATTGCTCGGAGATATAGTTTTCATCTCCTCAGTTGCATGATTTACGGCTTCCAGATACGCTGAATACATGTGAGGAATGCCTGTTTGTTAGGGAATTCCCACATGTATTCAGCTTATCTGGAAGCCGTAAATCATGCAACTGAGGCGATGAAAACTATATCTCCGAGCAATAACAAATACTCGGAGGTCACCCGAGCAACGAGTATACTCGCTCATCACTAGTTGTGATTGATGGATTGGTTGATTTAACCAGTTCTTTTTAATTTTTCTAATAAAATAGAGTTCCAGCTCTAGCGGCATACACTAAAGCTTCAGCAGTTAATAAGCTCGTAACCCAAAACATTTACGTCAAAGTAGGCAGCATCGCCTGTATACTCCAGTTAGCAATAATGGAATATTATTTATTCGCTGTTGGCCATGATTATGAGGAATGGCTGATACCATCCATATTGAGCCACAATGTTATAATCTTGGACTGGTGCAAAGAGAACACATATGCCAAGAATGTTTTAATTAATCAAGATTCATCGCTTATTGGGTACAGTTGTATTTTTGGCTATAAATTATGCCAACTAGCGGTGTTATTCCCATGACATAAGAAACACCCCGTGGTCAACATCTAGATTTTATGGGGACAAGTGGCACTTAACCACGCAAAATCAAACAATAACGTGTCTCTAATGCTCTTAGATGTCCAGGGTTGCATGTGCACTAAACTGAAAATTGTGTCTACCCATCGTCGACAAGTGTGGGAAACCTGCTGAAGCCCATTTTAACAAGGAACTCCCAGTAAGTGTGGGTCACAATCTCACGTTGAATGACTCCCTGAATCAAATAATACAGATCTGGAAAGCAGGAAGCCAAACCCCCAGAACAGGTTTGTGCTCTCTCCAGGACATAGGTTATTTCCCTTTGCAGATACACCCTCAGTCTATGGATGGGCTTTAATGGTGTAATATATTTTTTTCTTTTTTTTGCTTAGTCACATAAGAGACTTGAATACTCAAATGGCTGAACACTGGTCTAATACTGCAATACTTCTTTAATGCAACTGGTCAGAACTGTCAGTTTTACACTGCGACTCGGCCTATTAGATACTGCATATGATCGATTTTTCCTTCATCTTCCAGGGAATACGACTCATGCAGCCAATCACAGATCAGAGTGGGGATCAATGTATCCCTGTGAGTACTTTTTATGATTTCCCTGCATTTAATGGTCACTACTCACCTGTGCAGTTATCTGTAGGAATCTCTTTAGACTGCTCATCACCCCTCACATATGTCTCTGTAGTATTAATATGGAGCACATCTTTACCCTGAAACAAAGATTATAAAAGTCACAGACAGACAGAGGAGTTGTGTGAAAATATTTAAAAGAACAGAAAACATAAAAAGTTAACATAAACCAAAAAATGACAGCAGTAGTTATCATGCAGCAAGTCTACAGTAAAAATCCAGCAGTCTCTATAATCAGAAAATTGTGAGAAGATCCAGACAACATCTAATGTCTATGACCAGCTTTATCTGGTCATCTCCACCAAGTTAAAAACATACACTGAATGGTCACTTTATTAGAGACACCAATCTAGTAGCAAGTCAGATCTCATCTGGCTCATGCCGACAGTTGCTCTGAACAACCCTTGCTATCTCAAGCATAGACACTCATCAGCACTGAGATTGGGGAACTGTAAAGGTCAGGAAAGCAAGAAAAGCCTTGTTCTCATGTTCTCAAAAGCAATCCATGACTATACGACCTGTGGAAGGTCGCCTCACTTAGCTGTTCCTAGGTAGACACAGGACCACGTTTGGTTAAAGTTTCTGGGTGGTTTATTGCATCATAAACCAAAAACCCCAACTTGTAACAGAAAAACAGCCTGTCTGGCTAAAAAGAAAGTAAAACGTTCATACACAGTCCTGCCTAGTACTTCTGGGACAACACCTATGGCAGCTCTCACAGGAGCTTCAGTATGGATGCTTCCTTTCCGCCACACAACACATCAAAAGGAAAAAAAAACTGGCTGGACATTTATTTCCCCAGCCACACCCTTGAGGTGGAGATATAGTGAGTAGGCATCCCACCCAGCTCTTACCTACTCACCTAAAAACCCGCCCATAACATAGCTGCTTAACTCCTTCAGCACATAGCATGCTTAAAAGAAACATATGGGTTTCTAGATCACGGAGTATGCAAATTGCCTCTTCCGAGAGAAAGAGGACTTGAACTCTATTGAAAGGAAAGCAATCTCTGTGAAACATATCTCCCCTCACATGCAGGGCCAGTTACTCTGTCACAGACCCTTATGGCTTAATTTATTGTACTTCTGCCACAAAGGTATAAACTTGTCGGCCACAATGCTTAGCTAAACTCTATTGTCCAAACATACAGGTATCAGAGGACCCAGGACAAGCTGAGAAAACCTTCCCCACATATTATACTGCTCAAAAAAATAAAGGGAACACTTAAACAACAGAATATAACTCCAAGTAAATCAAACTTCTGTGATGTCCACTTAGGAAGCAACACTGTTTGACAATAAATTTCACATGCTGTTGTGCAAATGGAATAGACAACAGATGGAAATTATTGGCAATTATCAAGACACACTCAATAAAGGAGTGGTTCTGCAGGTGGAGATCACAGACCACATCTCAGTACCAATGCTTTCTGGCTGATGTTTAGGTCACTTTTGAATGTTGGTTGTGCTTTCACACTCGTGGTAGCATGAGACAGACTCTACAACCCACACAAGTGGCTCAAGTAGTGCAGCTCATCCAGGATGCCACATCAATGCTAGCTGTGGCAAGGTTTGCTGTGTCTGTCAGCGTAGTGTCCAGAGGCTGGAGGCGCTACCAGGAGACAGGCCAGTACACCAGGAGACGTGGAGGGGGCCGTAGGAGGGCAACAACCCAGTAGCAGGACCGCTACCTCAGCCTTTGTGCTAGGAGGAACAGGAGGAGCACTGCCAGAGCCCTGCAAAATGACCTCCAGCAGGTCACAAATGTGCATGTGTCTGCACAAACGGTTAGAAACCGACTCCATGAGGATGGTCAGAGTGCCCGACATCCACAGATGGGGGCTGTGCTCACAGCCCAACACTGTGCAGGACGATTGGCATTTGCCACAGAACACCAGGATTGGCAAATTCCCCACTGGCGCCCTGTGCTCTTCACAGATGAAAGCAGGTTCACACTGAGCACATGTGACAGTGTATGGAGACACGGTGGAGAGCGATCTGCAGCCTGCAACATCCTTCAGCATGACCGGTTTAGCAGTGGGTCAGTAATGGTGTGGGGTGGCATTTCTTTGGAGGGCCGCACAGCTCGCCATGTGCTTGCCAGGGGTAGCCATTAGGTACCAAGATGAGATCCTCAGACCTCTTGTGAGACCATATGCTGGTGCAGTTGGCCCTGGGTTCCTCCTAATACAGGACAATGCCAGACCTCATGTGACTGGAGTGTGTCAGCAGTTCCTGCAAGATGAAGGCATTGAAGCTATGGACTGGCCCGCCCGTTCCCCAGACCAGAATCCGATTGAACACATCTGTGACATCATGTGTCACACCATCCACCAATGTCACGTTGCACCACAGACTGTCCAGGAGTTGACGGATGCTTTAGTCCAGGTCTGGGAGAAGATCCCTCAGGAGACCATCCCCTGCCTCATCGGGAGCATGCCCAGGTGTTGTAGGGAGGTCATATAGGCACATGGAGGCCACACACACACAACTGAACATAATTTCCTTGTCTTGAGGCATTTCCACTGAAGTTGGATCAGCCTGTAATTTGATTTTCCACTTTGATTTTCAGTATCATTCCACATCCAGACCTCCATGGGATATTCATTTTGATTTACATTGATAATTTTTATGTTTTATTGTTCTCAACACATTCCACTATGTAATGAATTAAGATTTGCAACTGAAATATTTCATTCAGTGATATCTAGGATGTGGTATTTTAGTGTTCCCTTTATTTTTTTGAGCAGTGTACTTCACCTCCACAGCCTAAAATGTTGACATTTGACAGGTAGGCAACATGAATTCAAGCAGTTTGTGCCAAATTCTGACCCATCAGCATCTCATCAGACAATGTTTTTGCATTGCTCAATTATATAATTTTTGATCTCTTTTGCCCATGAAAGTTTTCCGTTTCTGCTTTCCTTAAACAGCAACGGCACTGAAACTGACTGTTGTTATAGCCCATCTGTGCTAAAGAGTCGTGTATTCGGACACACAAGTTGTATCACCAGTGCTTTAGTGAGCTGCAGAGACTGTGCAACGAATGTTTCTCAGAACGATTTTTGCAGAACTTACCCAACCTTTATCATTTTAATGAGTTTTATGTCCACAGGTGTCACTAAATTTTTTTCTCAATTACAATATTTTAGGCACAATGTCAATACTAACGTGGATTTACATTGCAAATTATTTTAGAAAAACTGATAATTTGATTTTATGATGCACGCCAGGGTCATGGGTCTAATTTCCATACAAAAAAGCTGCAATCATGAAATTGCCGGTGTCTCTAATGAATTGGTCATAATACTGGTGGATAAAACAATACTGAGCACAAGGCCTTCACCGCTTTCTCCACGTCTACCTGATGATCCTGAGGAACATGGAGATCTTCTTGATTACAATCCTGTGGAAGAAGAGGACGGGGACATCTCTCTGGTGTTGTCCTCTCACTGGACAGAACTGGAGGAAACACATACAGGGACTGAATTCATTCTTTACATACAGATAATTATAGGCTGTGTGTATTTAGTCCTGTCTATTACCTGGTGATGTGGGGGGCTGGGGAACCTCCATCATGACGTCCTTGTACAGATCTTTGTGTCCTTCTAAATACTCCCACTCCTCCATGGAAAAATAGACGGTGACATCCTGACACCTTATAGGAATCTGACACATACAATAATGTCAACCCCCAGATCCCGTCATAGCGTTACTGTATAATGTCCCTGCATTCCCAGCAGTGTCACCTCTCCAGTCAGCAGCTCAATCATCTTGTAGGCGAGTTCTAGGATCTTCTGGTCATTGATGTCCTCATGAATCAAGGGCGGAAGTGGAGGCCCCATGATTGGGCTCAGTGGTCTTCTCCATCCCTCAGACACAAGGGTCTGACAGCGCTCACTAGAGGTCTTCTTCACTACTGTGTAATCCTGGTTATGGAGAGACACATTAATAAACCTCACTACAGACATTTCCAAAGTCCTCACCTCTCCAGTTCTGTCCATCTGTTATTCCCATAGATAAGAACGATGTAATGTGACGTCATCAGAATCTCTCACCTCTCCAGTAAGCCGGAAGAGGATCTCTAGGGTGAGGTGTAATATCCTCTCTGCCATCTTGTCCCTGTCCCTATCCATCCTTGTAGGGTCACTCAGGAGAATTCTCTTATATAGAAGATCTCCACTGAGAGGATCCGATATTGTAGGGACCTGAATGGGGAGAAGATGACGATGTAACATCATAAAGATCCCATGTAAGAAATCTCCGGAGCTGTTGTCAGCTTCACATGATCACTACATCCAGCCATGGAACCGTCCTGCCTCTGTATAGCCCCATATTTAACACACAATCCAATTATAGTCACATACAGACATTTATCACATGATGTCTCCAATCCAGCACCAAAAACTCAGAACGAATCTAAAAGAAAAATCTAAATTATCTGAATCTTTGAATATGCAAATTGCCTCTTCTGAGAAAAAGAGGACTTAACTCTATAGCGCCACCTGTTGGAAGTAGTGATCCTACAAGTCACAATCAACCCTTTAACGAGTCGTGCAATATGACTTCGGATAAAATCTTTAAGAAATATTTCATAAAAACAAGACAAAGTTATAAAGTGCAGGGAACATCCGCAGAGATCGGGACGGCAGAACCAGGAATGTCAGTAACAGATAATTATAGAATATTAACATATCCTGATAGTGACAACATGAAGCAGGCGCCATAATGGTGACCGTACAATAACAGAGTAGCGAGTGATGTTAGGAGGGAAGTCACCCAATGTAATCCAATACAGACAAATATCCCTACAAGCGTTTAGAGCTCTGTGGCAAATTTTTGCCATGTCTTGGCCACACCCCAATTCCCGCTCATTTACAATTTCTCTCAGCCCTGGCAGGAGGAGATGTCAGATGGGCGCTGGTAGCTTTAGAAGGTTATGGGTTTGAGTCCTGGGGAGACTCACAAAAAAAGGAGAAAGTTATGTTTTCGTAATTATTTTTTATTAATTTTTAGGATTTTAGAGGAACAAAAAAAAAATCTGACTTTCTCTTTACCTCCGTATACTAGTACAAAGAAATACAATGTACCTGTATATCCTGCTTCTGAGGTTACTGCCTGCAATACATCTCAAGATTACCAAATTCTCCAATCTACATCATTGTGGGCTTTGGCTCCTAGCTAGCGCTGCAGCCTCAGAACACGGAGCTGTGAGTTCGATCCATGGGAGACCAATCCCAGGAGAGAGGTGAATATTATATTTTAATTTATGCACTGAGCAGAGGGAAGCGCCCACCCAGGAGAGAGGTGACAAAAGCCCCGACAAGCTGGGACTGAGCTGTCAAATCAGGACAGTCCTGCTGAATCCGGGACATTTGGGAGCTATGGATATCCTGATACGGGAACACGTCCGTCTCCTGGAATGTGACCACAGCACTGAGGTGGTTAATGCTCCCCGCGCCCAGTAATGGGGAATCTCCACATACCTCAACCTGCAGAGCCGCACACCACATATATGGCTGTTCTGTGTGCACAGGACCTCTGATGAGGTCACAGGAGGGGAGGAGTCAGGGGGTCACATGATCAGAGGACTCTGCTGTGGTGGCTGTCGAAAAGCCTCGGGGACTCGAACATATTATTCGAGCATGCCAAAGACTCGGTCAGCACCCGAGCATGCGGGATAACACCTTATCCAAGCACGATCGCTCAACACTATTGGTTACGTAACTGCCTGTTCTCGATGGCAATACGGGCGAGTGCTGACAGCATGCACACCAGATTTAGTACTCTGCACTCACGTGTAAGAAGATCAGACAACTCCCTGGAGTCGCAGCCATGTTTCATTTTTTTCCAATTTAGGCTTTTCATCCCCTTCTTCCAAGAGCCATAACTTTATTTCTATTTTTCCATCCAAAAGTGTATGATGACTTGTTTATTGTAGGGTGAATTGTAGTTTTGAATGACTACCATTTTATCACATAACTTACTGAAAAACGGGAAAAAAAATCCAAAGACAATGAGATGGTAAAAAAAAAATGCTATTCCGCCATTGTTTTGGGTGATTTTGTTTTTACAGTACTTATTGTGCGGTAAAACTGACCTGTCAACATGATTCTCTAGGTCAGTATCAGTATATTCAAGGTGAAAGTGAGTCAGTGGCCAAGTGTCTCCTGATCTGATCCCAACCGGATACCTTTGGGGAGATCGGAGGAGACAAGTTCTCATCACTCTCCATCCAGCATCCAGAAGAGGTCGTTCTAAAAGAGATAGATGTTGCAATATGTCGCCAACTTGTTCATTCCAGGCCTAGAAGACTTGGTGCTCCAGATTCGCAGATGATGAAGGAAGATTCCACACGGGATGTGCAGTGACCAGCAATCAAGAGATCCTGTGGTCCAGAAGTCTGCCGCCCAGTCTGTCAGCCCAGGAAGCAGAACTGATAGCGCTGATGAAGGCCTACCAGATGGCAGAAGACAAGACTGAGAAAATGTATACCGATTCAAGGTACTTGCATGGCATAGCACACGACTTCGGACCCATCTGGGCTGCAAGGGACTTCATCACAGCAAGCGGAACAACCGTGAAGCATCATGGAGCCATTAAGGACCTGCTGAACACACTTCAACTTCCAAAAGTGGTGACAATACTAAAAGTCAAAGCGCATGGAAAGCTGAACACAGTAGGGGCACGAGGCAACAACATGGCAGATATGGCAGCCAAAAGGAGCAGTCAAGGGAAGACAATATGGAAAAGTGGGAGAGGTCGTAGAGCCGGACGGCTACTACATGACAACTGAAGACAAGAAACCTGACCAAATGACGTCCTGTGATCTGCTCAAAAAGCTGCAAGAGCAAGCCCCAAAGGACAAGAAAGAAGGCTGGATGCAGAAGTGAGCAACACATGAAGAAGGAAGGGTATACTCAATGGACTACAAACCATGTTTACCCCAAAGCATGTACCCTATGGTGGTCCAGTGGGCACATGGGCCCACACACAGATTAAAGACACAGATGAATGATCTGATTGGTGCTTACTGGTTCGCTCCAGGGATCCCCACCCTAACAGCCAAGTTCACTAGCAACTGTCTGACCTGTGGCAAATGCAACCCTGGAAGAATGGAGAAAGTTCCCACACATCATCTTGCCAGACCACTGTACCCCTTCCAGAGGATCCAGATAAGACCACATCCAGATGCCGCCAAGTGGAGGATTCAAATATGCCCTTGTGGTCGTGGACGTGTCCGTAGGATGGCCAGAAGCTTTCCCAGTGAGGAACCAGTCAGCAAAGACTACTGCAAAGAGGCTACTCTCAGAGACGAGATATGCAGCTATGGGGTCCCAGAAGTGATATAGAAGTAACCGGGGACCCGCATTCACAGGAAACCTCACACGAGAGATCTAGTCAGCAGTAGAGTCAGACTTAGGCCTACACACTCCCAATTACACTACTCAGTGTTAGGCACACTCCCAGAGGCCCAGAAAAGCTGTTACCATATGAAATTTTGTTTGGGTCTAGTCCCGGGTTAGGGGTATCCTCTCCCTCAGCAGCTGATTATGCAATATGATACTTTGTCTGCTTATGTAAATTGAATTCACCAATAACTTGCTAACATCCATTCTCGAGTTTTTTTCTTCATTCCCAGAACCAGATTCAGTGTCCGGTACGCACTCCTCGAAGCCAGGAGACTGGGTGTCGGTGAAAAAGTTTGTAAGGAGAACACCACTCGATCCCAGATTTGATGGTCCTGCTCAAGTGCTGCTGATGACACCAAACTCTGTGAAACTGGAGGGAAGACCCACTTGGATCCACTCATCGCATGGCAAGAAAGCTCCCCTACCAGAAGATGACACCCAAGCCAGAATGATGTTGTGGATGCCCTGCCTGACCGAACAGATGACCTACCTGATAAAGACTACACATCGCTCACTACACATGCTATTGACTAAGAGACTGATTGCAACAAACCCCCGTTAGGGACAGATCTCCTGACCGCCCATTTGCGAAAAGTCTGTACAGAGTGGGGCACAGGCGTTAGGCTTGTGTCAGTTCGCCGACAGCACAAAAGAGTTGCAGCGCTTTGGGACAGGAGGCTAGGATTAGGGCAAGTGATATCTAAGGGGGGCTTGTGATAGAAATATTTATATCTTGTAGATCTCACTTGCATGTATACTCCTCTATAATCATATATATACTCATATGCTCACAGCTAATATATACATTATAATCAATGGTTTAAAATGGCTGACACGAACTGATATAACCCAGACAGATCATATGGGGTTTTCCATCCTAAAAAGCAGAACAGTGTCAGATGTTTTATGACTGCTGATCAGATGTCTCCACTTTGTCCTAGATACAGAACTCAAGTTTAGTTGCTTAATCCGCTGTCATATGAGCATTAATCACAATATTCCATATATGTTTAGATAACCAATGACAGAGGAGCTAGACAATATGGTAATTAACTAACCACCCCTGACAACCCCTAACCACTCCTTTCTATGTGAAAATATAAAACTATGTATGTACAATAAAGTATCAGTATTGATGGAATGTTGTTCTGACACAATGGTGTTGCAGTCTCATTCCTTTGAGCGCTCAAAATACTCAGTCTAATTGGGAGCGGCCGCAGCACACACAGAGGGATAAATTTATCCAACCCAAATATTTCCATAACAATCTAAACCCCTAAATGTGCCCACAATCAAGAACAGCAGCGTTTTGGACGCAGCACACAAGCACAGTGGATGGGATTTCTATAAATCCCATGCCCACTCTGCTTCTATACTATCAGTACTATACTACTGATGACAGGCTGTGATCACCTTACCTGGACCTCGGCGTTGGCGGTGACATTGGGAAAGTGCAGTCCGCAGCATACACTGCAGGATACACCAAGATGGCGCTGATCTCTTCCCACAGCAGTGAACTTAATTTTGTATTAACAATAATTGATTTTAAAGGGAAGGTGCCACCAGTTTTCTTGTAGTTAAACTATAACTATAATAAAATGGCTGCTAGTCACACCTACAGCAGTGAGTTGTGCAGCCCACAGAGGCGTGCCCAGCTCACTGCTAACACCTCTCCAATGTTAAAGATAGGGTCCTTGCCGGTCTATTAGCTCCTATGTCCATGGGGTGCTGTAAAATGACACTGTTAGTGCCCTGCTACTGCTGCAAAACCAAGATGTCAGCCCCCAGTTCCTTCTTTAAACACATATAACACACAAAATCTGTTTCACATGCATTTAAAACTTGGTTATAGCAGCATGTTATGCTACATTACAGTGATTTATTAATAATCTACAAACGCGGTACCTTACCTTTAATAAAAAATGAAAAAAATTGTGGCACCTTCGCTTTAATACTGAATAAATCAAGATGTTTTGAAAATTTTGTTTCCATATTTTCATCATTTGCATATCATGTTTATCCATCCCATGATTTCCATAATTCCCTATCTTTTCTTTCTTGGTGTTGCAATTTCAATGTCGAGGAGTGTATGTTGATGATTTATCCAAATACAACTGTAGAAAGACTCAAAGCAAACCTGACAACAGCATTTTGCTTCATCAAATTAGCACCGGCAGCATTACCTGCGCTGTAACATGATACATGCCTATATGCATTTATCCTTATATGCTTTATGCCTATACTATTGTGGGGTAAAAAAAAATATATATATCTTTTTTTCCATCTATACCCTTTGCCTAGGACAACTCAAAGTCCCATGGCTTCCAGTACCACCTGTATACGGACGACAATCAGATCTACCTCTCTGGCCTAGATGTCACCTCTGTGCTGTCCAGAATCCCGGAGTGTCTGTCAGCCATATCCTCCTTCTTCAACTCTAGCTTCCTAAAACTCAATGTAGACAAAACCAAACTCATCATCTTTCCCCCATCTCGCGTATCCCCCTACCTGATCTATCTATTACGGTAAAAGGCATCACGTTTTCTCCTGCACCTGAAATCCGCTGCCTCGGGGTAACTCTCGACTCTGCCCTGTCCTTCAAGCGGTAAGTCCAAAATCTTGCCACCTCCTGTCGCCTCCAACTCAAATATATTGCCAGAATCCGTCCCTTCCTCAGCCCACAATCTACTAAAACTCTTGTGCATGCCCTCATCATCTCTCACCTCGATTACTGCAACACCCTCCTCTGTGGCCTCCCCGCTAACTCTTTTGCACCGCTCCAGTCTGTCCTCAACTCGGCTGCTCGGCTGATCCACCTCTCTTCGCTACTCCCCTGCTTCTCTCTGCAAATCCCTCCACTGGCTCCCAATTCCCCAACGAATCCAGTTCAAACTACTAACACTGATCTACAAAGCCATCAACAATCTGTCCCCTCCCTAGATCTCTGAACTAACCTCCCAATATCTTCCCTCACGTAATCTTTGATCCTCCCAAGACTTCCTACTCTCCTCCACACTTATTCGTTCCTCACACAATCACCTCCAAGATTTCTCCCGAATATACCCCACCCTCTGGACCTCCATGCCTCAACACGTCCGATTATCCACCACCCTCGGATCCTTCAGACGGAACCTGCTAACCCATCTTTTCAGGAAAGCCTACAGCCTGCAATTCTGCCGCCTCACCAAAACCGGAGCTGCCGCTCCCCCAACCTTCTGTCTCCTCCCCATTATCCCATAGAATGCAAGTCCGCAAGGACAGGGTCCTCTCCCCTCTGCACCAGTCTGTCATTGTAAATTGGTTTACTGTAAACGTTATCTATAGCCCTGTACGCAACCCCTTTTCTCATGTACAGCACCATGGAATGGCGCTATATAAATAATATCTTCATGAAAATGGCGGCGGCGCATGCGCAGTAACATCTATCGCGTTCTAACGGATAATGCTGCGCAAGTGCCGCCACCATTTTGCTGGACAAAAAAAAATTTGGCTCCATCAAAATGGCACAGGCGCAGCTGCCATTTTTATGGAGATAATATTATTTTTACTCCACAGTAGTATAGGCATAAAGCAAATAGGCTTAAATATACTGTATATCGGCATGTATAAAGCTTCAGCGCAGGTGCCACCACCGGCGTCATTTTGATGAAGTTGAATATTTTTTTCTAACCCAATAACAGTATATGCGGTATGTAAAATAGGGCGCAGGTCATACAGATCAATATGTAAAGCAGAGCACTACATAAAGCCCCGGAGCACGAGAATCTCATTAACTGAAAACTAGAAATAAAGATTAAACAACAACCACAAGACGGATTTAATCATCACAAGTAATTTTTAATCAGTATAACAGCGCCAACCTGACTGTGTCTGTAGTTTACTTAGAAAAATCCTGCTGACAAGCTCACTTAAACCATTTCCAAACATATAAACTTAAAGTAGTTATCAGGGACTTTTTTTTTTATCATGTGCCTAACAACTAACAGGCTAATAGTCATTAACTTCCTGCCTGATGTGCATGGCTCCGATCTCTGCTGGCACAGTACAGTCACAAACTGCTCTTGCTGGCAATTCATCAACTTCTGTTGACATCACGTCGACAGACCAACAGCTTGTGTCCTGCTCTGTCAACAGGTCGCTTATGCTGATGTCACGCTTATCGACAGCCGGCTCCCCGCTACTTAACTGTGAGGAGCCAGCTGTCAATCAGCAGGAGGTTGGCAGTTATGCCATCTTGAAGGAGCGTTAGCAACTACCTTAGATTTTAGGTCATATTAAAAAAAAAAAATCATCCTGGATAACACCTTTAAGAGTCACAATTACTTATCTGGCTGCCTATATAGCGCTTAGAACTTGAAAACATGAAATTACTTGTATTGAAAGGTAACTTCAAAACACAGAAAGACAGGAGAGTCTGGGAATATAAACTGATGACGACCTTTGACACTAACTGCAGGAATGAATGTGTCACATGGATTTATGTCTTTTTACATCAATTAAGGAACTTGCCCATCAGACCATGTGGGGTCATCACAACAGAGACCCTAATCACAGGACAATAAAACAATCCTTATCTAAGAATTGGCCCAATATTTATGGACGTAACTGTTTATCACCCATGGTAATTCTGCTTCATGTCACCTGGCTCATCCATGTTTTTTTTCCCCTTTTTTTTTTTCTCTATACTATGTTGTGCATAAATATGTGATTCTTCAGAATTTGTTTTAGTCTTTGCCTGATGAAGAGACGTATGTAGTCTCGAAAGCTTGCAATTAGTTACCATCTTTTCAGTTAGCCATTAAAAGGTATCAACCACTGAGGACTCTCAATTCTAAATATTTTTCTATCTACTGGCTAACACGGTACCAAGATATATTTCTTTCCTGTAACTTGAAAATTGTCTTTCAGCCAGCCAAAATGCTGAGCCTGGACATATTAGCCATAAAGTATGATGCGTTCAGATTCCAAAATTATTGGTTTCACCGAGACAAATGAAACTCTTCGTTTCCACAGACCTGCTAATGTAAACTGAAAAACAGCATCACCGTGGTGTAATATCGAAAGGTTTGAGCTTTACTGGCCACCTTAAGGATAAGATCAATATTTTGCCAATTGAGGAATCTAACCAGCAGTGGTCTAGTTTCTGCTCCTGGAGGTCCTGGGACCTTTCAACTGCATAGAGTTGGGAGAATGACATCCGGAAGAGCTCCCATTTTTCACTGAACTCACTGGTGTTAGAGCCTTATTTCTTCTAACCCTATCCTCCATTTTTGTTGTGCTTCTTATGCCTCAAGTCCACTTTAGCCTCAAAGTCAAATACATGATCCTCAGCATGGAGATCCTGTCTCAGGAAGCCCAGATCCATGGTTACCTCAATTTTACCAAAGAGCAGGTCCATATTTAGAATTACTGCTGCCCTATGAACTATTAGTGCCGACACCCTATATTGAGTAGTCATGCAGGTAACCATACTGAACATTTTGGCAGTTGGCCATGTGTTTGTTAGGCCGACAGCTACCCTTCACAACTTTCACATACATGTTCACTTAGATGAGCATACATAGGATTTCCTGGTGTCTGGCAGAAGCTTATATAATACTTTACTTTGGCGTTACGTTGACATATTCTGTAAGGGTTTATTTTGGGGGAACCAGTGGTACCATTTTTGTGTTCATTCAACTTTTTGATAACTTTTAATAGTAATTTTTGAAACAGGGAAAAGTAAAAAATACTTTTTTGACATGGTTATCATGTGGGATAAATTAATGTAGTTATTTCAAAACATTTTTACTTACTTAATTGAAATGGGGAGGAACTTGTTTGAGCGTTTCCATCTCTATGCAGTACATTTGCTTACTACATAGCAGCAATGCGATAAATGTGCAAGAATTATTCAATTTTGTGGACATTCAGGGTCTTAATGAGGTTAAGAGATGTTACAGGGAACCTGTCAAGGGAATTCATGCTGCTCAAACTGCAGCCTGGTATATCATTTTTTTAAATGCTCCAAGATAAAATAAAAAAAGAATATAGACCCAAACGCAATATAAGTTTTTTAAGCAGATGTTTAATAATTGATTAGTAACAAGTTTGAAAGGGGTTGTCCAACGCTGTTCTCTTCCACTTGATCCAACATCAAGCATTGGGGGACGATATGGTGCATAATTAGGACAGATGCCAATGAAACATACCTAAAAGGAACCTGTCATTCGATTCCTGCTACTCAAACCACATGCAGCATGACTCATGGCCTGGCTGCCCAGTTCCCAGCCATATTTTCTCAGAAATGTTCCACTGTTATGGATAGATCAGTCAAGATCGGCACCTTTCCTGGACGGCTTCTACACGCTCAGCTCTAGTTGACTGACCGGTTTCTCTCAAGTGTACATGGAGCAGAGTAAGAGAAGCTGGCTGAGGGCGTTAAATATTTTATATACAAGGTTCATATATATATACAGTTGTAGGTGTCTTATTTTGAAACCAATTGCTTCTCAATAACAAATGGTCATTGGTAATGGTATAGACTTTACTTGACTATAACTTAAGGAGTAGCTTGGTCTTAGAATAAAAGTCTATAGTCACCCTATGTCATTACAGACTGTCGAAGCGGGACGGTGTGCGTTCATGTAACCACGTCTTTGATTTGCATACTTGCTTTCACGTGCCGACTAGTCTTATTTCAATAGAAGAGAATTGAGAGACGCAAAGGAGCCTAGTTGGCATGTGACTATAAATATTCAAATCATACACATGAAGTCACATGACCACCCACCAGGACAGAGAATACAATTGAATTGTGACATTGTGAACATGGCACAGTCGTGATCCGTCAGTCTGCAGTCACATAGAGTGACTATAGAGTTTTCATGTTGTCAAAATAATCTAAAAAAAAGGCTATTTCCCTGTGTGAGTTCTCTCATGTTTAGCAAGATTTGTTTTCCGATTAAAACATTTCCCACATTCTGAACATGAAAACGGCTTCTCCCCAGTGTGAGTTCTCATATGTCTAAAAAGATCTGATTTCTCATTAAAACATTTCCCACATTCTGAGCATGAATATGGTTTCTCTCCTGTGTGGGTTCTCTGATGTACAACTAAAACTGATTTCTGTGTAAAATATTTCCCACATTTCACACAAGAATACGGCCTCTCGCCTGTGTGAATTCTCTCATGTGCAACTAAGCCCGATTTCTGCTTAAAAAATTTCCCACATTCAGAACATGAATATGGCTTCTCTCCTGTGTGAATTCTGTGATGAATAACAAGATTTGTTTTCCGATTAAAACTTTTCCCACATTCTGTACAGGAAAATAGCTTCTCACCTGTGTGACTCCTCTGATGTGTAACAAGATATGATTTCTCTGTAAAGCATTTCCCACATTCTAAACATGAAAATGGCTTATCTCCTATATGAGTTCTCTTGTGTATAACAAGATATGTTTTCTGATTAAAGCTTTTCCCACATTCTGAACATGAAAATGGTTTCTCACCTGTGTGACTTCTCTCATGTCTAGCAAGATGGGATTTTTCTGTAAAACTTTTACCACATTCTGAACAAGGAAATGGCTTATCCCCTGTATGACTTCTTTGATGTGTAACAAGATTTGTTTTCCAATTAAAACATTTTCCACATTCTGAACATGAAAAAAGCTGCTCTCCTGTGTGAATTTTCTGATGTTTAACAAGATTGGTTTTCCAATTAAAATATTTTCCACATTCTGCACATGAATATGGCTTATCTCCTGTGTGAATTCTTTGATGTATAATGAGTTTAGATTTCTTGCCATACCGTTTCCCACATTCTGAACATGAAAATGGCTTCACCCCTGTATGAATTTTCTGATGTGTAACAAGATTGGTTTTCCGATTAAAACATTTTCCACACTCTGAACATGAAAATGGTTTCTCACCAGTGTGAATTCTCTGATGCTCAACTAAAGCTGATTTCTTCTTAAAAAACTTCCCACATTCTGAACATAAAAATGTTTTCTTCCCTTTGTAAGATTTTCGTTTTTCTATAGTGCTTCTGTGACTTTTGTTTTGCATATTGGTCATTGATGAAGCAGAAGAAAAGACCTGTTGAAAAGGATCAGATGACAAAGTTTTTCCGACAAGGGCTTGAGATGTATCTGGGATAATGGCATACTCTTCATATGTATCTGGTGTGATACCATGATCATCTGAAGTAATATCTGAAAACATGAGATGTTCCTCTGAGCTCTTGGTACAGTCATCTGCCAAAATAAAAACAATTTTACTATTTTTCAATATCAATGCCTTAAAATTATATTAATATTTATATTATATATTTGATAATATTTCCATTGAAACTGTAATGAAATTCAAATTACTGACCAAGAGAGAAGACCACAAATCAAGGACTAATAGATTAGGATGATAGTTCACCAGGTTGTGCCCTTTCAATTTTTCTCTTTTGTGTTGAATTTGTCTTCTCCATAGGTTCAGGTTTCACTGTGTCTCTCAAATTGGTTCCAGTTACATGTTCAGTAAAGGTGACTGTAAGTCTGTGCTATTAGGTGATGTCTGTCTCGTACCCTCCCTGACAGCTACATGCAGTCTAGCACAGAACAAGTAATATGAGAGGAGCGGATGCAAGAAAGAAGAACAAGTACTTAAAGAGGCTGTCCTAAGAACAAACTACATTTTAATCAATAGATGTTAGAATAATTTCCACAATTGGAACTTTTAAAAAATATATATATTCCTGTGCTGAGAATCTTGTAAATTTGTCCCTGCTACATACTGTGAAATAGTCTTTGCTTAACTTAGTGCAGACACCCAATTGACATAGCCCAGTGCAGCCAGCCTCGAACTCCTGGACTGTGAAATAGTCTGGTCAAGGTCCTGGCCAGGGAAGGAAACAAAAGAGTATACAGACAGGATATCATGGGATCGCAGCTTCCGCTTTCTGTGAGGTAAAACATTTACCTGCCTGTTTTTAAAAATAATTTACCTCACAAAAAGCAGCATCTGTGAACTCATGCTATTCTGTCTGTATACTCTCTTTTTGCTTTCTCCCCTGGCCAGGGAATGTGGTAGGTTCAGACCATGTCCCTTCACGGTCACACACAGCCATTTCATAGTACATAGCAGGGGCACATTTATAAGATTATCTCAGCACAGGAACATTTTTTTTAACAAGTCCAATTGTGTAAATCATTTTTATTCCAAGGTCTATCGTACTTTGTTTGTTCAAAAACAACATTAATACTCATTTAAAGATATTGAAACCAATGGAAACATTGGCTCCATCATGAATATATGAATAAGGGAACACAGGGAAAGAGAGTCTGAAAAGGATTTGCAGTAGTGTTCTCTGGAGGTTATGGTTGCAAGTCCCTGGTTCTTTCGTAGATCACCTACATAGCTTAACCCCTATCTGACCTTAGGCATATCCATACATCCTGGTTGGGAAGAAAAGAAGGAGTAACTCTGCTGCCTCAATATCGGAATTGATCCCTCGGGGCGTTCATCCAATTCACGTCATTTGGAGATTTAGATGGAAAACCCGATGCAAGTACTCAGCGTAGAACGCAGGATAAATTGGATCCAAAATGTTATGCAAAATATTCCCAGCAAAAACTTCAACTTAATTCACAAAAAAGCAAGTCCCTGCTCAGGTAAGTCATGTGTTAATGGAAATATAGGGGGCTTCCACATTACTGGTAGCACAAAGGCTCTGGAAAAGCACCATGGCTCCTCATCCCACAAAATAAATCTGTGCCTAAACCACATTTAGCATCCACATTTGGTATTTCTGTAGCGATGACAGACCACATAATTTACGGGTGCATGTCTCCAGAAGCACAATCTGGGCATACTGTACTGGGCACTACAATAGCAGATTTACAATTTTCACTTTGCAACATCCACGGCTGCTGGCTTTTGGAAAACACCCATGAAGTGAAATCATCACTACGGGGGCTGTGGAGTCAGTTAGCCAAACCTCCAACTCTGACTCAACTTCCCGGACTCGACAGCACTACCTCACTGCTGAGCATGAACATAAAGTGCAGCACAGATTCATTTCAACTAAAAGCAGAGATCCTTAGATCAGGAATAGAACAGACATTTATGGAACATTTCATAATTGACCCAAATTTTTATGAAAAAATTCAGAACACATCCTGAATTGAACTACTGTACCCAATTCATTACATAATTTAGTAGTTTGTCCATTTTATACTGACTCCACAGCCCTGATCACTACATCTGTACATAAATTCCCAAAAGGGTCTAATTTTTAAAATGGGGTCACTAGAGAGGGTAGTCTGTTCTCTGCTCTTCTAGTACTTGGCGGTTCTGTATATGGAGACCGCAAACTATTCTAAGTAAATCTGCTCTCCAGGAGCCAAATGGCGCTCTGTCTCTCCCAAGTGTCGTTTTGTGGCTAAGCAGTACTGTACAGCTACATATGGGGTACATCCACGTTCAGCAGAAATTGTGTGACACATTTTGGTGCCATTTTTACCCATTTTCTTGTGTAAAAATGTAAAATCTGAGGTTAAAATAAAATTTATGGTAAAAAGTAATTATTTTTTCTTCAATGCCCAATGGTATAAAATTCTGTGACACACCTGTGGTATCAATATCATCACTGCATCCCTAGAGGAATTAATTGAGAGGTGTAGTTTGGGGTCATTTATGGGGGGCGGGGTGGAGGTGGGGGGTTCTGCTGTCCTGGCACCTCAGGGGCTCTTTCAGTGAGTCATGGCAACTGCAAACCATAACAGTAAAATCTGCACTATATTATGATTCTCCTTCCCTTCTGAGTTTTGCACTGTGCTTCAAAAGTAGTTCTTGATTACATGTAGGGTAGGAGAAACTGCCCAACAAACAGAGGTTAATTTTTTCTTCTTAGTCTTTATAAAAATAAAAAATTTGGGGCTAAAACAACATTTTTGAAGTAAGAATGTAATTCTTTCTTTACCACCCAAAGGTATAATGTATATGAGGCACATGTGGTGTCAACATGCTCACTGAACCCCTAGATGAATTCATTGACAGGTGTAGTTTGTAAAATGATGTGACTTATGGGGGAGGGTGGCTGTTCTGGCACCTCAAGGTCTCTGCCAATGTGACATGGTACCCCCATACAATTCCAGCAAAATCTGAACTACAACATGGCGCTTCTTCCTTTCTGAGCTTTGCACCGTGCTGCAAAAGTATATGGGGTATCGGTGTACTCAGGAGAAATTGAACAACAAATTTAAATTTTCCATTTTGCTCCAGTTACTCTTGTGAATATAATTTTTTTTTACGCAAAACTAGCATTTATGCGGGAATAGTTTTTTTTTTCCAGTTTCACAGTTCAATGTTATAAACTTCTGTGAAGCACCTGGTAGTTCAAGGTTCTCACCACACAACTAGATAAATTCCTTGAGGGGTCTAGTTTCCAAAATGGCATAACTTGTGGACGGTTTCTACTGTTTAGGCACATCAGGGGCTCTCCAAACTCGACACGGCATCTATTCTCGATTCCAGCCATTTTTGTGTTCAAAAAGCCAAACGGTGCGCCTTCCCTTCTGAGCCCAAACATTAGTTTTCCCCAACATATGGGGTATCGGTGTACTCAGAAGAAGTTGAACAGCAAATTTTGGGATCCATTTTCTCCTGTTACCCTTGTGAAAATAAAAAAAAAATGTGGGGCTAAAGTAAAATTTTTGTGAAAAAAAAGTAAAAATGTTAATTTTTTTCATTCCACAATACATTGCATTAATTCCTGTGAATCACCTGAAGGGTTAATAAACTTATTAAATGTGGTTTTGAGTAGAGATGAGAAACTATTTCAATACTTGGTTTGGATTACGATTGCCGTATTTGCAATATTTGCCGAACGCCATTGGAGTCAGTAAAAGTACAGATGCGTGAATATGTTCACAAACTATCATAAAACATAAAATCGGCATGAATGGCACATTCGGATTTGGCGATCATTTTCTGAACATATTCGCTCATCTATAGTTTTGAGCACCTTGAGGAGTGTAGTTTTTAGAATCGTGTCACTTTTGGGTATTTTCTGTCCTATAGGTCCCCCAAAGTCACTTAACCCTTTTGCGCCACAGCCTTCGTGACAGGCCAATTTTTATAATTCTGACCAGTGTCATTTTATATGGTTATAACTCTGGAATGCTTCAACATATCCCACTGATTCTGAGAATGTTTTTTCGTGACATATTGTACTTCATGATCACGGTAAAATTTGTTCGATTTATTTCTGGAAATATTGGAAATTTTGCGAAACTTTTGAACATTTCACAATTTTGAAACTTTTAATCTTTATGCCTTTAAACCAGAGTTATGTTACAAAAAATAGTTCTTAAATAACATTTTCCACATGTCTACTTTACATCAGTGCAATTTTTGAAACAATGTTTTTTTTTGTTAAAAAGTTAGAAGGGTTAAAAGTTGATCAGCAATTTCTCATTTTTCCATAAAATTTACAAAACCATTTTTTTTTTTTTAGGGACCACATCACATTTGAAGTGACTTTGAGGGGTCTATATGACAGAAAATACCCAAAAGTGACACAATTCTAAAAACTGCACCCCTCAAAGTGCTCAAAACCACATTCAATGAGTTTATAAACCCTTCAGGTGCTTCACAAGAATTAATGGAATGTGGAAGGAAGAAATGAACATTTCACTTTTTCCCACAAAAATGTTTCTTTATCGCCATATTTTCCATTTTCACAAGGGTAACAGAAGAAAATGCAACATAAAATTTGTTGTACAATTTCTTCTGAGTATGCCAATACCACATAAGTGGAGGAAAACTACTGTTTGGGAACACGGCAGGGCTCAGAAGAGGAGCACCATTTGACTTTTGGAATACAAAATTGGCTTGAATCAATAGGCGATGCCATGTCGAGTTTGGAGAGCCCCTGAGGTGCCTAAACAGTGGAAAACCCTCACAAATAATCCCATTTTGGAAACTAAACCCCTCAAGGACTTTACCTAGATGTGGAGGTGAGCACCTAAAACCTCAGGGGCTTCACAGAATTTTATAATGTTGAGCTGTGAAAATGAAAAAAAAAAACAAAAAAAAAAAACACTTTACACAAAAATGTTATTTTAGCCCCATTTTTTTTTTTTTTTAATTTTTTTCACAATGGTACTAGGAGAAAAGGGATGTCAAAATTTGTTGTGCAATTTTTCCAAACTACATAGGTACCCCATACTTGTTGAAAAACGACTGCTTGGGCGCATGGTAGGGCTGGAAAGGGAAGGAGCGCAATTTTGGCTGAAATAGGTTGCGGTTACCATGTCACATTTGAAGAGCCCCTGACATGCCAAAACAGCAGAAACTCCCACAGGTGATCCTATTTTGTAAACTACACATCTCAAGGAATTCATCTAGGGAGGAAGGGAGTATGTTTAACCCTCAGGCGATTCACAAACTTCTATAAAATTGGGCTGAGAAAATGAAATAATACTATTTTTTTTACTAAAATGTTTCTTTGACCCCAAGTTTGACATTTTCAAAAGGGGTAATAGGAGAAAACGAACAATACAATTTGTTATGCAATTTCTCCTGAGTACATCAATACTGCATAAGTGGTCGAAAACTACTTTGAGGCGCAGCACAAAGCTCAGAAGAGAAGGTGCGCCATATTACAGTGCAGATTTTGCTGCACTGGTTTGAGGGGGCCATGTCATATTGGCAGAGCCCCTGAGGTGCCAGAACAGCAGAAACCCCTGTAAGAGACCCCATTTTACAAACTACACCTCTCAATGAGTTTATCTAGGGGTGCAGTGATCATATTGACACCCTAAGTGGGTCACAGAATTTTATACCATTGGGCAGTGAAGAAAAAAATAACTACAATTCTACCACAAAAAAAATTGTTTTAGCCCCAGATTTTAAATTTTCACAATAAGAAATGGGTAAAAAATGAATCCCCCCTCAAGTGACCCTATTTTGGAAATTACACCCTTTAGGAATTTATCTACAGGTGTAGTAACGATTTTGACTATGGGCGTTTTCCAGAAACAAGCAGATGAGGATGTTGCTCAGTGAAAATTGTAAACTGCCGTTGTAGTGACCAGTACGCTGTAGTGACCAGTACGCTGTAGCTACCAGTATGCTGTAGTGACCAGTTCGTTATGCCCAGCCTGTGCTTCTGGAGACATGCACCCGGAATTTAGGCGGGCTCTCATCGCTACAGAAATGCCAAACATATGGACGCTAAATGTGGACTAAGGACACTGGGCCTCAGAAGGGAGGGAGCATTTGAATTTAGGAGCGCAGAATTTGAGGAATTTCTTTTAGGAGGGTGAGGAGCCATAGCGCTTTTCCAGAGCCTTTGTACTACCAGTAATGTAGAAGCCCCCTATATTTCCATTAACCGATGATGGACCTGAATTACGACTTGTTTTTTTTGAGGATTGAATTGAAGCTTTTATTGGGAACATTTTTCATAACTTTTGGGATCAATTTTATCCGGTGCTCTACGCTGATTACTTATTTTGGAGTTTCCATCTAAATCTCTGAGTGACATGACTCACTATAATGAGGCAGCAGAGTTACTCTGGATTCCGTCTGGCCTCTATTCAGTGATGTCCTTTTCAGAGGTGCACAAAACTGGCAGATCGCACTTTTATGTATGACTAAAAAAATGGACACCACCAGATTACAGGTCAGACAGTCCAAATATTAGAAAATAGCCGACAGCACAACTGATATAGGGATGCCCGTACTAGTTCCACTGGACCCAAATGGAAAAGCACATACTGCAGCAAAGTGAAGGACAGCATCCATTCCAGGTGAAGTATAAAAAGTCCTTTATTGGCACAATAAAGGACTCTTTATACATCACCTGGATTGGTTGCTGTCCTTCACATTGCTGTGCTACAGGTCAGACGGTGTCCACAGTGCCTGCATATGTCTCAATAGAATTTTTCTCCGGGGGGTTCCGTCTGAATGACGTATTTCAGAGATTTACATGGAAACCCTGATGTAAGCACTCAGCGCAGGATAAATATTCGCCGAGCCTTACTGTGATCTTCGTGAGGCAAAATTAACAAATCAATAGCAGGTGAAGAATTGGTTTTATTTACTTTTTATGCCGTTCCTTGTGCGGTATACTGTATTTTTCGCTTTGTAAGAAGCTCCGGATTATAAGACGCACCCCAAATTTTGAGGAAAAAAATAGGAAAAAAACTTTTTTTTAATAAATTGGTGGTGCTTCTTATAATCCATAAGTCTTATTGCTTACCGGGGGGTGGTGGCTGCAGTGAAGGGGGTCCCAGGGTCGCTGCTGGAGGAGGCAGGAGTGGAGCGTTGCTGCAGGCTGGGATGAGGGGGTGTGCAGGTGTCCTGTGCTGCAGGGGGGCTCCCGTGCTGCAGAGGGTGTCTCCGGTGATGCTTGCGTCTCCGGTGCTGCAGGGGGCTCTGCCGACATTTTGAGAAAGGCCAGAGCCCCCCGGCAGTGCGTCCATGCTTTCCTGTGCGACAGATTTCGAGAAAATGGCCTCTGGGAGGTGGCGCATGCGCAGATGAAGATCTCGGGACCAAGATCTCGAGAGACGAGATCTCAGCTCTGAAATCTCATCTGCCGAGATCTTGGTGCCAAGAACAGTATCTGCGCATGCGCCGCCTCCCAGCGGCCATTTTCTCGAAGTCTGTCGCACAGGAAAGCATGGACGAACTGCCGGGAGGCTCTGGCCTTTCTCAAAATGTTGGCAGAGCCCCCCGCAGCACCGGAGACGCAAACATCACCCTGGGCAGTGGCAGTGGACACCCCCTCATCCCAGCCTGCAACGGTACCGGTAAGCGGTATATCAGCTTTGTAAGACGCACCCCCATTTCCCCCCAAAATTTGGGGGAAATAAAGTGCGTCTTACAAAGCGAAAAATACGGTAAGTGATATGGCAACTATATTCTTTGCGTTGATGCGATTACAGCGATACCAGATTTATATCGGTTTTTATGTTTGGCAGCTGTCACATACTAAAAGATGCTTTTTATAGCAAAAACAAGTTTTCTCCTTCGCCTCATTTGGGGACACAGACCGTGGGTGTATGCTGCTGCCACTAGGAGGCTGATACAAAGAAAGTTAGCTCCTCCACTGCAGTATACACCCTCCTGCTGGCTCTCAGCTAACCAGTTCTTGCTTAGTGTCTGTAGGAGGCACACGGGTCTGTTTCAGACCCCAACTTTTTTATTTTATTTTTTACTTTTCTGTAAATTTTTATTTTTTTAATTAACGGAGTGAAGGGGGCGACGGTTCCTTTCAAGGTCGCGATCTTCCCACACCAGCAACAGGCGACCACATGGAGTGTCACCTCCATGTATCCTCTCCTGGAGCCAGGCCTAATGCCGGACAACTGGCCCTGTCCACCCGAGGGCTGAACTCCGTGGATGTACAGAGGCCCCTCTCTATGGCGTCCGAGCAGCCCCCACTGTCCCACCACGGTTAAAGCGGATGGCACAAGGAGGCGGACGGTTCCTCTCCACCTCCCTAAAAAAGGGATGGTCGATTGAGGTTTATCCCTGCACCGTCCACGCTGCACAGAACAGCGCTGAAACCCACATCCGCGGCGGCTCCATGCCGGGACGCGCACCGATGGTGAGTGGATCCATCTTCAGAGGGATATCCACATGCTGACAGGCAGCCTCAGCCACTTTCCTGTGGCCTACCTCTCTGAGGTAACGCTCTGGCCGGCTGCAAAAATTTAGCCCCCGGCTTCGGCCGATGTGTAGGTCGCATCCCGGAAGTCTCGCCTGGAACACCCCGCTGGTGTCGCCTGCCGGCTTCAGAAATTTAGGCCCCGGCTTGGGCCTATTCAACATCGTGTCGGTGGCTCCGCCCCCCGAATTGGCGCTTCTCGCTCTCTGCAAGATTTTATCAACTCTGCAACTCCCGGTGGCCATCTTGGTCCACCCGGCTGGCTCATACTGGGGCGACGTTTTTTTGTTTGTTTTTTTTTGCATTAAAGGGGCACATCCACTTTACATCAGTACCCGTGTAAGGAAGTACCTGACCAGTCCCTTAAAGGCACACGACCAGTATTCCCTGGTCTTAAAGGTATATGACCAGTATTCCCTGGTCTTAAAGGCGTATGACCAGTATTCCTTGGTCTTAAAGGTGCATGTCCAGTATTTTCTGGTCTTAAAGGCGCATGTCCAGTATTCTCTGTTCTTAAAGGCGCATGTCCAGTATTCCCTGGTCTTAAATGCGCATGACCAGTATTCCCTGGCCTTAAGGGCGCATGATCAATCCGAGGAGCCCTCCACCGCCAACCCCAGCTTATCCTTTAGTTCCCCTCAGTGGACTTAGTCACTGACCGCAATCCATGGTTCTCTGACCAAGAGATTGAATCCCTTCGTGTACCCTATGTGGCTCGGAGTGCTCGCAGGACCGATATACATGGTCCCTATCCTACATGGGAGCCGTCAGCTAGCAGGGACCGCAAGTATTCTAGAAATGTACAGGTGTCTAGAAACATACAGGCATCTAGAAAACGGAAGTTTTCATTTCCTGCTCCCTCACCAATGATTTGATGACAACAAGTCTCTGAATATGGATTGGATATTGCCTGAAATTGCCAGAGCTTCAGAGAAGAGTAACCAATCTCGTTACATTGACGAAGACTCTGGTTCTGCTCTAGACTACGCAGTGTCCCTCAGAAGGAGACTAAACTCCCTCGTAGAGCATTTGCCATTCAGTTCAGATAAGCGATTCACTGGACAGGAGCCTCTACGTGTGATGCCATGCCTGGCCTGATTATTAAGGGCGACGAGTCCTTTAAAGGGCACCGATCTCCCCACACCCCCTCTGCATCACCACTATTTAGCGGATGATGCAAGAAGGCGGACAATTCCTCTCCACTTCCCTGTTAAGAGGTTGATGGATCAAGGGTTCCTAATTTTTATCTCTGCACCGTCAAAAGAGAGCGGCGATGGCAAGAGACTATGACCTGCCGGATGCAGCCGCACATTCTGCCACGGGGCAGATTAACCGGGTAGAATCTCCTGTGGTATACCTACCAGTATCCCTACCCGATGGGTCATCAATTACAAATACCACGGACTGTCAGATAGCAAATCTGGTTCGTTCCGTCTTGCGGCTTCGGGTTCAGCGCTCTATCCTCCCTAGCCGCCACATGGATTGCTGGAGCAATGGTCTCCTGGCTGGAGACCTTAACTACCTTGATTCACACCAGTAACAACTGGCCAGTCAAATCTTTTGAGCGGGAGACTGACAAAGGATTGTATAAGGATTGTCCAGCACAGTCTAGATCTAAGGGATCTTGGTTCCAAAAAGGGGAACGAAAAGTAAGACCCTGGACCTCAATCTTCTAACAACCTTTGACATGGTCCTCCTTCTTCGGATGGAGTTCCTCCCCTCAGTCATTACTTCAACAGAACAAGGTGCAGTTTCCGGCATCCATCGACATTCGGGATGCTTACCCTCTTCAAAAATTCCTTCGCCTTTCCATTCGTGAACAGCATTTTCAAGTCACAACCTTGTCCTTCTGCCTTGCTTCCACACCCAGAGTGTTCGCATGGGTCATGGCTGATGTCATGTTTTCTCTTGCACCCTAGAGGCGTACTCGTCCTGCCCTGTTTGGTCAACTGTCTAGCCGCCCTTCCAGGACTACGCTGAGTCATCTATATCACTTGCGATACCCTCTCACCTTGGCTGGCAGCTACACTTAGACCTCCTCATTTCCAGCCCAGCAGTTATCCTATTTGAGGATGATCGTGCACACTTCTAGAAGGATGGTAATTCTCCCTCGAGACAAGGTCATGGCCCTTCAACAGGGAGCTCGTGCAAGGAGAGTTCTGAGGACTTGATTACTCCCCCCCTCATTTCATTCGATTTGCTAGGAGAGTTCTGAGGAAAAATGGTGACGACAATGGAAGCGGTTTCCTTCTCTCCGCTCGTTTTCAGCAAGTCAAACAGACTTTCAGACGATAGTCTCTGAGCCCCTTCTTCATTCAGGGCCTTTCTCCGGGTTCAATGGTTATTAGTAACTACCAATGCCAGTCTTCTTCTCCCTATCATTGCTCTGGAGATCCGAACAGTAGTCCTACAGCAGGTCCACTGCCTTCTGGCGGGTCACCCTATCCGAATTCAATCGGATAATGCCACGGCGGTGCCATACGTCAATCATCTAACAGGTTCCCACGGTCAGGCGCCATGACAGAGGTACCTCACTTTCTCTGATGGGCCGAGATCTATCATTCGGTGATCTCGGCAGTATATATCCCAGGAGTAGAACTCTGGACGGCAAACAAATTCAGCCGTCTGGGTTTCGCCTCAAGTCAGTGGGAACTTCTCCCCGAGGTCTTCCATCAGATCTGCCTTCACTGGAGCTCTCCAGTTGCAGGTCGGATGACGTCCAGACTGAATCACAATGTACTCGTGTTCGTGGTTCAGTCTCGAGATCCAAGAGCCATCGCACTCCATGCTCTGGTTCTGCCGTGGTACCAGTTTCCATTCCTCCCCTTCCGCTACTTCCGAAAGCCTTTCGGAAGCAGAAAGGGGCCCCAGTGATCCTTCGAGATCCGCACTGACCACATTAGTTTTTGTTTGCGGTGCTAGTATCTTCCCGCCTTATCGCAGCAAAACTGCAAGTAGGGACTTTATCACAGGAAGTTTTCACATGTAGTTCTTCCCTATCGCATACCGTTAGATCATTGAGACCTTAATGGTCCTAGGAGCCTTACAGTAAACTCCTTTTCATTCGGGCAGACTTTACTATCAGGGAAAGTCACCCCTTTTTTCTCTGCGATATCCTCACTCTGACGAGTCTTTGGAGCTAGCTGCTCTGCTCTTTCAGACTTTTTTCCCTTATTACCTTTAAGGCAAGGTTGTCCTCAGGCCATCCCCATCCCTTGTTACCAAGGTGGTAATGTATTACCACTGTTATGAGGGCATAGTTCTTCCCTCATCTCTTTCGGCACCAGTCCACAAAATGGAATGAGTTCCCCATATTCTGGACGAAGTGAGTGCTCTGAGTAGGTACGTCTCAAGGTCGGCGTCCTTCCGACGGTTGGACACTTTATTTGGGCTTCCTGATGGTAGAGGAAGGCTTCCTGACATTTCCAGGAAGGGTTTAGCTGTTTCATCGGCCATGATAACATGGTGAATTTGTTTCACCATCCAGGAGTCCTTCCGTGCTAGAGGTCAGCCTATCTCCCTGTCTATCAAGGGTTCTAGGCACCAGGCGTCGGCAAGGCACGCCTGCAAGCTTGCGGATTCGTCCAGTCCGCATGCATTCCTGAAGCACTATAATTCCCACACTTCCACAGATGTGAGTCTGGGCATGCGGACTCTGCAGGCCGTGGTGGCGCACTTGTAAGTAGAGGTTACACAGGGCCTGATCTGATGTTGTCCCCACCCAGGGACTGCTTTGGGACGTCCCACGGTCTGTGTCCCCCAATGAGGCGAAGGAGAAATAGGGATTTTTGTGTACTCACCGTAAAATCCTTTTCTCCGAGCCAATCATTGGGGGACACAGCTCCCACCCTATTAGCTTGTGCTTGTTTTTATATTCTGACATGCTATACTCTCATATATAATATGACATGCTATACGCTCATATGTTGTTATTGATCTCCTACTGCTTTTGCACCGAACTGGTTAGCTGAGAGCCAGCAGGAGGGTGTATACTGCAGGGGAGGAGCTAACTTTCTTTGTATCACTTAGTGTCAGCCTCCTAGTGGCAGCAGCATACACCCACGGTCTGTGTCCCCCAATGATTGGCTCGGAGAAAAGGATTTTACGGTGAGTACACAAAAATCCCTATTTTGCATTACCATATTTTGAAAGCTAAAATGTTTCCATATTTAGGCCGACAGTCACATGAAAGCTTGTTTTCAGCACGACAAGTTGACGTTTTAATTGGTACCATTTTCGGGCCTTAAAGCACAGGGGAGTACTCCATGGACGCGCTATACTTTAAAGGCTTCTCAGATATACCCTAACTTGCATATTGCAGATTACTATAATGGATGCTGACACATCTTTATGGTATCCCGTTCTGTTCGGAAACTCTCCATCTATTAAGTACGCAACTGACGAAGGTCAAGATTGACTGAAACGTTTTGTTGTACTGTGGACCGAATAAATTTGTCTTCTATATTGCATTTAAGTTGAGTGCCAGGTTCTTATTATCATTACGGAACTATGGGATGTCCTAACACCATCCCCTAGGGTTGGATAGCATTAAATTTCATACCGTAACCATCTAGTTTTCTTCCGTAACTTAAGTCAGGGCTACTGCCAACTGCAGTATCTTCCTACCAAGGCTTCCATATACCTAGGAAAAAGTGTGCACCCTGTAAAACATAGAGAATGTATGCAGCGATGCCCAAGTAGCTGCTTTAGAAAGCTACAAAGCTGATGCCTGATGATGAACCGCCCAGGAAGTTCTCACTGCCACATAGAGTGTGCCCTAATCCTAAATGGGGCAACCCTGGCCTTAGCCTTATAAGCTTGGATAATACAATAGCTGTGCAGAGTCCTTGCCCTAGGATGAGATGGTGCCGGACAAGTGGAGGTAAAACAATATCATCATAAAGGTTTAAACCCAAAACCACCTTAGGAGAAAATATGGAATGGGTCTCAACACTACCTAATTCTGATGAAGAATAAGGCAAGGTGCGTGACAAGATCGAGCCGCAAGCTGAGAGACCCTCCTAATAGAAGTGAAAGCTATAAGGAATGCTATCTTAGAAGAAGGAAAATGAAGAACCTCCAAAACAAGATTCAGATCCCAAAAGCTCCAGGGGAGATCGATAGGGTGGCTTAACATGTGGAGAAAACTTAACTCCAAGCATAGATGCTCAATTCCTCTGAAAGAGAATAGCCAGGGAGGACACCTGACCCTTGCAGGAGATAAGTTCCAACCCTGCTTCCAATCTGGACTACAAGAAGGAGAGCAGCACTGGAAAGGTAAAAGCTACAGACAAATTACTAGGTGACTCACATGGGCAAAAATAATCCAAGTGCGATGGTAGACTCACAATGAGGATGGCTTCCGAGGTCTAATCATAGTCTGAATGACTCACTCAGACAGACTTGCTATCCTCAAAATCGAGATTTCAACAGCCACGCCGTCAAAATGAGTGCCCGTAAATTCAGATGGAAGAACGAACCCTGGGACAGAAGGTCCAGGTAGTCCAGAAGAGCCACCAAGAGATCTGGAGCAATGACAATGACTGGATCTTCTTGAGAATTCTGGGTATAATAGATAGTGGTGGAAAAAGATAAGGCAGAGCGAACTGGGACAAAGATTACCAGGGCGTCATCTGCAATCACCTGGGGGTCCCAGGACTTTATCACAAATTTCAGCCCCTTGTGATTCAGTCTGTATGCCAATAGATCCCACTGCCGACAGATCTGCCTGAACACTTCTGGGTGAAGAGCCCACTCTTCTGCGGGTAGCTGCTGGTGACTTAATATGTCTGTCCTCCCAGTTGTGTACCCCTGGTATATAAACTGCAGAGATTAGAGAAACCTTGTCCTCTGCACACTCCAGAATCCCTGCATCTTAGGCCATAGCTGATGTGCTTTGTGTGCCCCCTCGGGTACTGATATAGGCCACAGATCATTGTCTGATAGAACTCTGATCGGTAACCCCTGGAGTAACTGCTGCCAATGTAAAAGAGCCAGAAGGATAGCTCTGAGCATCAGCATGTTGATTGGGAGAACTCCTTGGACCATCAAGTGATGGAAATTTGCTCCCCAGTCGGATAGGTGCTCACCACAGATGTCAGCCTGCCGCTGAATGGGACGAAAAGAGCGACCTCGAGTTAAAAGGGGCGACATCAACCACCACCTGAGAGACTAGCGGCAATGAAAGGGAAGACGAATAGGCCAATCTGGGTACTGTATAGATCTGCCTCAAGAGGCTAGAAGAGTGTTCTGTAGAGGCCTTAACCAAAACTGACCAAACGGTAGCGCCTCAAATGTCATGATCATCTTTCCCGGGACCCTCATGCAAAAATATAGGAAATGCCTGCCCGGTTGTTTTAAAGTTCTGAAGAACAATTTGTAGGCTGTCTAGGTTTTGCGCACAGGATGGTGCATTGACAAGCAGGTCTTCCGCATACAAACATAACAATTATATAGTGGAAGGGAGTGGTCACAAGTTGCTGCAGCTGAGTAATCAAACTCCTAGTTCACAGCCAGAACCAAATGAAAGTAAATCCACTCCATTTCAAGGTAAACGACAAACGGATCCTAAAGAGGACCTGCGATGCATTAAATGTTTGGTGTTCTATGTCCCTGTTTAGACTTTCGCGAGTTGAAACAGAATGCTCAATTACACCCTGTTACCCTGAGACATCCATCTGAAAAACAAAAAACAAAGTGGTTAGCGCCTAATCTAAGACAAGTATGACAGACCTGGCCTCCAACTGACACTACCCTAAACGGAGGAAGCCTAGCTCCAGCAGGGGAGGTATAGTCTGCTGGGGTGGAGCCAATTTTATTTAATTGCAATAATAGTGCCAGCCTCCAGGTGATCAGGGACTATCCCACGGATCTGTGTCCCCCAATAAGATGAACAAAAATTTCTCTTGTACATAACAGTGCACCCTGCGGTTCACAAGTACGGTTTCTGTCTTCCAGATCAGGGGTCCCAAGTTCCAATTCCTGGCACATACAAGCATGAAAAGTACCGTATATTTAAAAGACATCCACTGAGCACAATAGCCGATGTTAGAAAGGCCTGTGAACACAGGACTACCTTCTTTAAAGTGTGGTATTGATGCAGAGGATAAACCTCCATGCAAAGTAAATTAAAAAATTATTTTTTTGCCCTAAGCGCTACCCCTTCCAAGTGTAAAGTCCACATGAAAAACCTCAACAGTAATTCTACAATCCAATGAAAGAGAGGAAAACATGAAATCCTTTTATAAGTATAGAGGCATTTATGTCTGTTTCTCCCACCACGTGATGCGATTTAAATTGAAAGACCCATCTTTTTCTATCCATCCCTCCTAATTTGATCACCTTGTTTTGATACATTTTTTTTACTTTTATGTATGTGCCTTTAAACTTGAATAAAGCTAATAATTGTTTATATATGAGAATATCTAGACTAGTTACTCCATGTGGTTTTGCAGCTAAATCCAATGAAGGAGTAGTATCTGTGACTAGGGTCTGTGACGTCTCTGCATTTAGTAGTTACTATTCACCTGGATAGTCGTCTGTAGATATCTCCACTTTACACCAATCATCATCCATCACATCTGTCTCTGTAGTAATAATATGGGTCACATATTCATCCTGAAACAGATATTGTAAAAGTCAAAGACAGATGGAGAAGTTGTGTGAAATGATTTCTAAGAACAAAAAAGATCATAAATTAACATGACAGCAGAAGTTATCCCATAGCTGCCAAACAACACGGACGTTTTTTAAAAATGCATAAAAAACCGCATACATATGCATCCCATCAATTATAATGCATTCTGCAATTTTTGTGCACATGATGCATTTTTTTCCGCAAAAAAAATGCATTGCGGTAAAAAACACATCATGTTCATTAATTCTGTGGATTTTTTGCGTTTTTCTTGCTATTTAATGCATTGGGAAGCTCCGGAAAAAAACGCGGAAAAAAATGCACAAAAACGAGTCAAAAACACGAGAAAAACGCATGCGGATTTCTTGCAGAAAATGTCCAGTTTTCTTCAGGAATTTTCTGCAAGAAATCCTGACTTGTGCACATAGCCTTAGAACTTTGTTATAAGGGACGAGTTGTAGTTTTCGTTGACGCCATTCATTTTCCAAGTCAATGTACTGGAAAACGGGTAAAAGAAAACCATACAAGTGTGCTGAAATTAAGCAACAAAATGCAATGCAAAATTGTTCCCATTTTCCCAGATCCATAACATTTTCATTTTTTGGTCACTGAAGCGGAGGGCTTGCTTCTAGCATGGCGGGTGGATGTTTTTATCGATACTATTTTGTGCCAGATACAACATTTTGATTGCACTAGAGCTGTGCTCAGCTTCTATTTGCATGACTACTGTACATCTACCTCAGAGTGACTTAACATGACTTAACATCCACATGATTCCCCTTCATTCGATTTTTTGCCTCAATCACAGTTTTAACACCACTGCTTGTAAAAGCCCCAGAATTGTCAGTTTGTTTTTAAAATACTCGTTTTCATCCTAGCATTGATGACCATATTCTAAATTGTCCAGAGCACGCAATTTACGCATTCGTATCTGAATTCATAGTGAAAAGTGATCACTTCATCTTATGCTGCACTGTGCAATTACAGGTCTAATTTCCATACACTAAATCTTCACAGCTTCCACACATTATAGGGGAGATTTCATGACACCTTCTCTCCATCTACCTGATCATCCTGAGGAACATCGGGATCTTCTTGTTTACAGTCCTGTTGAAGAAGAGGACGGGGACATCTCTCTCGTGTTGTCCTCTCACTGGATAGAACTGGAGGAAACACATACAGGGACTGAATTCATTCTTCACATACAGATAATTATAAGCTGTGTGTATTTAGTCCTGTCTATTACCTGGTGATGTGAGGGGCTGGGGAACCTCCATCATGATGTCCTTGTACAGATCTTTGTGTTCTTCTAAATACTCCCACTCCTCCATGGAGAAATAGACAGCAACATCCTGACACCTTATAGGAACCTGACACATACAATGATACCATCATCCCCCCGATCCCTTCATAGCATTACTGTATAATGTCCCAGCATTCCCAGCAGTGTCACCTCTCCAGTCAGTAGCTCAATCATCTTGTAGGTGAGTTCTAGGATCTTCTGGTCATTGATGTCCTCATGTATCAGGGGGTGAGGTGGAGGCCTCAGGATTGGGCTCAGGGGTCTTCTCCATCCCTCAGACACAGGGGCCTGACAGCGCTCACTAGAGGTCTTCTTCACTAATATGTAATCCTGGTTATGGAGAGACACATTAATAAACCTCACTACAGACATTTCCAGAGTCCTCACCTCTCCAGTTCTGTCCATCTGTTATTCCCATAGATAAGAAGGATGTAATTTGACGTCATCAGAATCTCTCACCTCTCCAGTAAGCCGGAAGAGGATCTCTAGGGTGAGGTGTAATATCCTCTCCGCCATCTTGTCCCTGTCCCTATCCATCCTTGTAGGGTCACTCAGGAGAATTCTCTTATATAGAAGATCTCCACTGAGAGGATCCGATATTGTAGGGACCTGAATGGGGAGAAGGTGACGATGTAACATTATAAAGATCCCATGTAAAAAATACTCAAATTATAGTCCACATAAATATATTTATCACATAATATCTCAAAACCAACACAAAAAGCAAAAGATGGAAACAATCTTAAGAAGTTAACATGTTTTAATCGAATTTAAATGTTTAATAAAAACAAGATATAAAGTTATAAAGAGGAAGGAACATTCACAGAGATTGGGATAGCAGGGCAGACAAAGTACGCCTGCGCCGGAGCCGCAGCCTGAAGACAGGAAGAGGACGTCATCGTAAGAAGATGGGAGGCCCCGGACAGCGACGCCCATCGGCCCAGAACAGAATCGGGACCGTCCCTGGGTGAGTATAATCTAACCTCTTTTTCTCATCTTTCAGGATACATCGGAGGCTTATCTACAGCATTACAGAATGCTGTAGATAAGCCCCTGATGCCGGTGGGCTTAGCTCACCTTCGATTTTGGGGATGACAGGTTCCCTTTAAAATAGCCGTTATCCCTGACGGCACACCATCTCCACTTATTGGTCTCCTATTCGGTGATCCCTGTGATTAGACAGTCAGTTCTGACAGACGAATCGCAGTCTTTGTGCCCTGACATGCAAAAGTAGCCCCCTGCAAAAAGTGTGTCAGAGACTGTGAGCTAAAAAAAGACTACAACTGCGTGGTAACCACCTCATCCAACAGGTCTCAGAGAAATTGTGACCTTGACCCTTTAACCCGTATAAAGGGATTTGGACTTATAATAGAGCAATCTGGAGTAGCTGCCCGTTGGAGAAGTGAGCCTAAGGCAAGAGTGATCAAACTAGCCAGGCCAATAACAGGAACAATCAACCAGAGACAAAACCATAGTTAGATTAATAGCCCAGGTCAGATACAAGGAGGACAGTCAAAAACAAAAGTCAGACAGGCCAAGGTCAATGTCAGTAGGGATAGCCGAAACGAGATATTCAGGAGCTAGCCATGTCATAATCAGGATACAGGCAGGAATAGCACCAGAAATGTCAGAGGTAAACTAAGCACAATACATGGCAGCTCCTATCACTACGCTGGAAGATTAAGTAGGATGTGGTACTGCCCCATTGGCCACAGCAGCGAGATGATTTCTCCTGCTGAGTTATAGAGTGTCAGATACATCCAATCTACCTGACTGGGCAGCACTAGAGATCCTAGTAAAAATGAATGAGTACAATGGCACCTGGTGACAGAAGCAAATGTTGTTGGAGTAGATCCAGATAGTGAGGCGGCACACCCTCCCGAAAAAGTTCTGTAAAGTGGTAATTTGGCCTATCTGAGACAGTCCCAATCATCCATTCCAAAACGTAGCAGTGATGGTAGTGCGACACCTCTAAAGGGCTCTGATAGATCAGTCAGCAATAACAGGCCTATTGGAGTCACAGAGATTTATAGCAAATAATAATATGCAGATCAGTTATATAGAAATCGTTTGTGTTCTTGTGTGAAATCAGCAGATCTCCTGCTGTCAGCTGTAATCTGTGCATTGGTTCTGATTAATCATAGTAGCTATCCTGATCTCCGCAGCTACCTCATCTCCTAATCCCCAAACTCCCAGTCCCACACTTAATTGCATCCTGCAACCGAAGAGCATCTGTGCTCAATTTTAGGCACAGAGCACTCTCTCCTGCTATATTTTTTTTTTATTTTTATAACCTTCGTGCGTCGTCTTGAGGTCACTGTGTTCTGATCAGTTTTGCCCTTCATTGATCAGTATCATTGTTAACATTTTGCTAAAGGACATTTATTTTCTGTCGGTTTTCAATGTTTACATCTGCACCACATCCGTATGTGCATCCTGCGATGCCAGAACGCTGATCAAAGACATCACTGATCTACATCTGTGCTCAGGTTATAGTGTGGATAGTTTTTTGTTAATAATTTGCAAAAAAAAAAAATGTAATAGTTTTTCCTTGAAAACACAACATTGCATGTGAAGCCATTGAAAAGGTACTTAGATCGAGCAATTTCCTCATTCTAATGTGAGTGCAAGGAAAACTATACACTGGTCTAATTTCCATACGAGTTCAATGTTCATGAAGGGGCCGGTGTCTCAAACAGATTTGGCTGTTCAGAGTATAATACTGGTGGATAAAACAAGACTGAACACAAGACCTTCACAGCCTTCTACACATCATAGGGGAGATCTCATGACACTTTCTCTCCATCTACCTGATGATCCTGAGGAACATTGGGATCTTGTTTACAGTCCTGTGGAAGAAGAGGACGGGGACATCTCTCTGGTGTTGTCCTCTTACTGGATAGAACTGGAGGAAACACATACAGGGACTGAATTCATTCTTTACATAGATAATTATAGGACGAGTGCATTTAGTCCTATCTATTACCTGGTGATGTGAGGGGCTGGGGAACCTCCATCATGACGTCCTTGTACAGATCTTTGTGTCCTTCTAAATACTCCCACTCCTCCATGGAGAAATAGATGGCGACATCCTGACACCTTATAGGAACCTGACACATACAATGACACCGTCATCCCCCAATCCCTTCATAGTGTTGCTGTATAATGTCCCAGCATTCCCAGCAGTGTCACCTCTCCAGTCAGCAGCTCAATCATCTTGTAGGTGAGTTCTAGGATCTTCTGGTCATTTATGTCCTCATGTATCAGGGGGTGAGATGGAGGCCCCGTGATTGGGCTCAGAGGTCTTCCCCATCCCTCAGACACAGGGGCCTGACAGCGCTCACTAGAGGTCTTCTTCACTACTGTGTAATCCTGGTTATGGAGAGACACATTAATAAACCTCACTACAGACATTCCCAGAGTCCTCACCTCTCCAGTTCTGTCCATCTGTTATTCCCATAGATAAGAATGATGTAATGTGACGTCATCAGAATCTCTCACCTCTCCAGTAAGCCGGAAGAGGATCTCTAGGGTGAGGTGTAATATCCTCTCCGCCATCTTGTCCCTGTCCCTATCCATCCTTGTAGGGTCACTCCGGAGAATTCTCTTATACAGAAGATCTCCACTGAGAGGATCCGATATTGTAGGGACCTGAATGGGGAGAAGATGACGATGTAACATCATAAAGATCCCATGTAAGAAATTTCCGGAACGGTTACCGGCTTCACATGATCACTATTACCTCTCCAATCTGTCTCGAATGCTGCAGCCAGGATCATATTCCTCACCAACCGATGCCTCTACCTTGTGCCAGTCATTACACTGGTTACCCATCCACTCCAGAACTCAATATAAACTTATCACTCTCAATTACATAGCACTCCATGGCTCAGCACCACCCTACATCTCGTCCCTTGTCTCAGTCTACCACCCTACCCGTGCCCTCTGTCCTGCTATTGACCTGAGGTTAACATCCTCAATAATCAGAACCTCCCACTCCCGTCTCCAAAACTTCTCACGTGCTGCGCCAATTCTTCGGAATTCACTACCCAAGTTAATATGATTAATCCCCAATCCCCACAGTTTTAAGCGTACCCTAAAAATGAATTTCTTCAGATTGACCTACCACCTCAACACATTAATCTAACTATCCCTGTGTGGCCCATTCAAAATTTTCACCATAATCAGGTTCCTCACATCATGTTCTCATACACTTCATGCAGTTAATAGCACTCTGTGTCTGTACTGCTACATATTTAGGCAGTTTATAAGAGGAGGACAACGGGAGTATATATAGAAAAGTAACAATTTTATTGAAAAACACAATTAAAAACACACACATTTAAAAGACACCAAATGAATGTACTAGGAATCCATATTATATCCCATTTTAACAACCAACCATTGGAATGTACAAAGAGAAGATGTGCAGTAACTCCATGTAATCCTACCAAGTGGACCCAGTTCACAATGACCACCCTATATCCGCAGTAATACATATAAGCCTGTGCAACTATGAAGTTAGAAAAGGTGCCAATACAAGAACCTGATCCACAATGGAGACTAACATGGAGAGTGCCCGGAGGAGCAGCAAGAGTAACAAGCCATGCGGCGTCAGAAAATCCACCTCCCAGAGCACAAGCACAATCTTACCCACATGAGGATCCCTGGACTGAGCGTCACCCCCGACGCACGTTTCGCTGCTATCCTAGCGGCTTTCTCAAGGGGAAGCCGCACTCTCCATGTTAGTCTCCATTGTGGATCAGGTTCTTGTATTGGCACCTTTTCTAACTTCATTGTTGCACAGGCTTATATGTATTACTGCGGATATAGGGTGGTCATTGTGAACTGGGTCCACTTGGTAGGATTACATGGAGTTACCGCACATCTTCTCTTTGTACATTCCAATGGTTGGTTGTTAAAATGGGATATAATATGGATTCCTGGTACATTCATTTGGTGTCTTTTAAATGTGTGTGTTTTTAATTGTGTTTTTCAATAAAATTGTTACTTTTCTATATATACTCCCATTGTCCTCCTCTTATATAGTTCCTATTGGGAGTTATACGCACAGGGGTGGGGACATTGTTCCTGACCACCTGTTTTACTATGAGTCTGGGTGTGGGTGGAATGATATTTAGGCAGTTAACTGGTTCATGCAGCTTTACATGAACACCCGATCCTTACAATATGGCTGGTCCGAACAACGAAAGCAATTATCATCCAGCTTTCGTGTCTCCCCTTTTCTTCATAGACTGTAAGCTTGTGAGCAGGGCCCTCACTCCTCCTGGTATCTGTTGATTTGTGTGTTTAGGCTACGTTCACATTTGCGTTGTGCGCCGCAGTGTCGGCGCCGCAGCGCACAACGCAAACAAAAACGCAGCAAAACGCATGCACAACGCTGCGTTTTGCGCCGCATGCGTCCTTTTTTTTAATTGATTTTGGACGCAGCAAAAATGCAACTTGCTGCGTCCTCTGCGCCCGGACGCGGGCGCCGCAGCGACGCATGCGGCGCAAAACGCAAGTGCGACGCATGTCCATGCGCCCCCATGTTAAATATAGGGGCGCATGACGCATGCGGCGCCCGCCGCTAATGTGAACGTAGCCTTATTGTTATGCTGTAAATAGTGATGAGCGAGTATACTTGTTGCTCGGGTTTTCCCAAGCACGCTCGGGTTTTCTCTGAGTATTTATGACTGCCCGGAGATTTAGTTTTCATCACCGCAACTAGATAATTTGCAGCTACTAGCCAGCTTGATTACATGTGGGGAACCCCTAGCAACCCCCACATGTACTCAGGCTGGCTAGTAGCTGTAAATCATTCAGCAGCGGTGATGTTAGTTGTCGAGTTCCCGCCGCCGCACAGGTGGAATCTCGAACCATCTCCGCTGCGGTCTCCCATTCTTCTCCAACCGCAGTGGAGCCTGCTCAGCGGAGACGTCAGTCCCAGCGTCTGGCTCAAGCCGATACTGTGCGACTCGTTACTGCTGCCTTTCCAGGCTCTGCCTTTGTAGCCAGCACTGATCTGCAGCAGGTCTTTCTGGGACTATGGGAAGATCCCGTAGCACTGCTGCAATCAAAGGTTCGCATGGCCATGCGCTAGTGTATACTTGAAAACGTGTGTGTGTAGATGTGTGACTGTCGCTCTTTAATCATCCCCCTTCCTAGTGTTATTGACTGCTCGCGAATGGTGGATGCTTGCTATCTAGCACCCGACAGTGCTACCTGCCCCTATCACACGATACTGTGTCAGTTTGCAGTGACCGCCAGTGTGGCGCCGTGCGCTAATAGAGCACTTTCCTGACCCAAGTCTGGGTGGTTAGTGGCGTCCGCCAGAGCGGCACTGCACGCACTCTTGTGCATTTAATTATTGTTTCTGTTTAACTCTGACACTCCCAGTAGCGGTGTCAAGCGCAAGAGGTCTAGAGGAACTCTCTCCCCGAGTCTTGGGATAGAGTTCTGTGACTACTTGCTTGCGTTTTGTGCGGTACCGCGGCCCTGTGACGCAAAAGGGTGCGCTTCCTTCATTCCGGGTGAAGCTAACCCGTGTGTGTATCCACAATTTACCGCCATATAGTCCGTCATTACTCAGCAGCAGGTTCCATCTCTGCACGGTGGACCCCGGGCTGCAAACGCACCTTATACCATCTTCCTAATTATTTGGTGCGTTCCACTAGCACTAACAGGTGATGAAAACTAAATCTCCGAGCAGTCATAAATACTCGGAAACCACCCGAGCAACAAGTATACTTGCTCATCACTAGCTGTAATGTCTATTGTCTGTACAAGTCCCCTCTAAAATGTACAGTGCTGCGGAATATGTTGGCGCTTTAGAAATAATATAATTTTATCACTACAACCAGTCATGGCCCCGTCCAGCCCCAGCTATAGCACACAGTCCCATTATAGTCACATACATCTCTTGAACAGGAGGTCTTAGAGGGAATGTTTCTCCTTATCATGAGTGTCACATGGACAAAGAGACTAACAGGCCATGCTCCTCTGGGAATACATGCAAATATCCTCTTCAGAGAGGAAAAAGAAAGAAACTTATCAGACACTTCATCATGGAAAGCAGCAATACAGGGGTTACAGCGCATTGTGCCCAATAATGAGGAATCTCCAGCACCTACCTCCACCTGCAGAGCCGCACACCACATATATGGCTGTTCTGTGCGCACAGGACCTGTGATGAGGTCACAGGAGGGGAGGAGTCAGGGGTCACATGATCAGGGGCCTCAGCAGGACTCTGCTGTGCTGGTTGTCATGGTGCTGGATGAGGGGAAGTTTATGTGTGGGGTCAGGAGGAGTTTACATGGTGGATGTAGCAGAGCCGTGTGTGTACAAGGTGTACGGAGCAGAGCCGTGTGTACGAGGTGTATGGAGCGGAGCCGCGTGTGTACGAGGTTTACGGAGCGGAGCCGTGTGTACGAGGTGTACGGAGCGGAGCCGCGTGTGTACGAGGTTTACGGAGCAGAGCCGCGTGTGTATGAGGTGTATGGAGCGGAGCCGCGTGTGTACAAGGTTTACGGAGCGGAGCCGTGTGTACAAGGTGTATGGAGCGGAGCCACGTGTGTACGAGGTTTACGGAGCGGAGCCGTGTGTACGAGGTGTATGGAGCGGAGCCGCGTGTGTACGAGGTTTACGGAGCAGAGCCATGTGTACAAGGTGTACGGAGCGGAGCCGCGTGTGTACGAGGTGTACGGAGCGGAGCCGCGTGTGTACGAGGTGTACGGAGCGGAGCCACGTGTGTATGAGGTGTACGGAGTGGAGCCACGTGTGTATGAGGTGTACGGAGCGGAGCCGTGTGTGTACGAGGTGTATGGAGCAGAGCCGCGTGTGTACGAGGTTTACGGAGCGGAGCCGTGTGTACGAGGTGTATGGAGTGGAGCCGCGTGTGTACGAGGTTTACGGAGCGGAGCCGTGTGTACGAGGTGTATGGAGCGGAGCCGCGTGTGTACGAGGTGTACGGAGCGGAGCCACGTGTGTATGAGGTGTACGGAGCGGAGCCGTGTGTGTACGAGGTGTATGGAGCGGAGCCGCGTGTGTACGAGGTTTACGGAGCGGAGCCGTATGTACGAGGTGTATGGAGCAGAGCTGCGTGTGTACAAGGTGTACGGAGCGGAGCCACGTGTGTATGAGGTGTACGGAGCGGAGCCACGTGTGTATGAGGTGTACGGAGCAGAGCCACGTGTGTATGAGGTGTACGGAGCGGAGCCGCGTGTGTACGAGGTGTGCAGAGAGGAACCGCGTGTGTACGAGGTGTACGGAGCAGAGCCGTGTGTACGAGGTGTACGGAGCGGAGCCACGTGTGTACGAGGTGTACGGAGCGGAGCCGCATGTGTACGAGGTGTACGGAGCGGAGCCGCGTGTGTACGAGGTTTACGGAGCGGAGCCGCATGTGTACGAGGTTTACGGAGCGGAGCCGTGTGTGTACGAGGTGTGCAGAGAGGAACCGTGTGTGTACGAGGTTTACGGAGCGGAGCCGTGTGTGTACGAGGTGTGCAGAGAGGAACCGTGTGTGTACGAGGTTTACGGAGCAGAGCCGTGTGTACGAGGTGTATGGAGCGGAGCCGCGTGTGAACGAGGTTTACGGAGCAGAGCCGTGTGTGTACGGAGCGGAGCCGTGTGTGTATGAGGTGTACGGAGCGGAGCCGTGTGTGTATGAGGTTTACGGAGCGGAGCCGTGTGTGTACGGAGAGGAGCCGTGTGTATGAGGTGTACGGAGCGGAGCCGTGTGTGTATGAGGTTTACGGAGCGGAGCCGTGTGTGTACGGAGCGGAGCCGTGTGTATGAGGTGTACGGAGCGGAGCCGTGTGTGTATGAGGTGTACGGAGCGGAGCCGTGTGTGTATGAGGTGTACGGAGCGGAGCCGTGTGTGTATGATGAGCAAGTAATGAGCTCTATGTGTCCTTCCCTACAGGCAATTTTTCCTTTTGTGGCGGATCCTCCCCTTCCAAGAGCCATAACTTTTTTATATTTCTGACCACATAGCTGTACGATGGCTTGTTTCTTACAGGACGAGCTGTACTATTTATTTTCTCATTCCATGACCTCGAAAAGTAGAATAAAATTCCATGTGTGGTGAAATTGCGGAAAAAATCCCATTCTGCCATAGTTTTTTTATTTCCACTGAGGTAAAAGGGGGTGATTTTAAAGTTCATATCTTTTTATTTTTTTTATATTTAAAACTTTATTACTTTATTTTTTGGTTTCCTCAGCGGACTTGAACCTGTAACCGTCCAATTGCTTATTCTATATACTGCAATAGCACGGTATTACTTTATAGAGCGTAAATGTTGGTCTCCTTCGAACCACAAAATATAGCAGGCTCCCAGCTGCTACAATAATCCATGGGCGCACGAGCTGCCATTTTAAACACCACTGCGAGAGATTGATAGCAGCATTTAAATGGTTAACAAGCGTGGCCGCAGCTCACCTCTGGCCGCAGCTGTTAATGACAGATGTTGGATCTTTAATGTATAGCTCTCCCCACACGCGATCACCCCCGATATCTCGTACATAAACGTGATGTTGCATTGTCCACTACTGCACAACAACTATTAACAGTGGTTCCCTAAAATTAAAAAAATATTGGCACTGTTCCTCCAATTTCAGTGAGTGTCCTGCGGCCAAAACATTAACCCCTTAACCCCGGAGCTTTTTTCGTTTTTGTTTTTCACTCCCCTTCTTTCCAGAGCCATACCTTTTTTATTTTTCCGTCAATATGGCCATGTGAGGGCTTACTTTTTGCGGGACGAGTTGTACTTTTAAACGACACCATTGGTTTTACCATGTCATGTAAACAGAAAACAGGAAAAAAATTCCAAGTGCGATGAAATTGCAAAAAAAAGTGCAATACCACACTGGTTTTTTTGTTTGCCCTTTTTGCTAGATTCACTAAATGCTAAAACTGACCTGTCATTATGATTCTCCAGGTCATTAGGAATTCATAGACACCTAACATGACTAGGTTATTTTTTATCTAAGTGGTGAGAAAAAAATCCCAAATTTTCTAAAAAAAAAAAAAAAAAAAAAAAAAAAGTGCCATTTTCCGATACCCGTAGCGTCTCCATTTTTCGTGATCTGGGGTTGGGTGAGGGTGTATTTTTTGCATGCCGAACTGACGTTTTTAATTATACCACTTTTGTGCATATATGTTCTTTTGATCGCCCGTTATTGCATTTTATTGATAACAGCTGACATGTCGTGTCTTTGAGGTGGGCTCACCGCCGGAGCCCACCTCAAAGCGGGGGAGTCTGCCAGCTGACGGGATACATCAGCTGGCAGAAAGAGGTTAGTGGCACCAGCAGCTTTGTCCCCTGGCTCTATGAGGAGACCAGAGTAAGGGCTCATTTCCACATGCGAGTCACACGTCCGTATCTCGCATGTGGAAACCAAGCCCTGGTGCCGGCACTCAGGAGCCGAGCTGTGCAGCTCCATGTGTTCCTATGCGGCCGCACGCTCCGCTCCTCAGTGCCGGCTCCACAGCTTGGTTTCCACATGCGAGATACGGACGTGTGACTCGCATGTGGAAATGAGCCCTAAAGTGATCATCGGTATTACCTGGAACACAGAGGGCATGGGTTTGGATCCCATAAAAGGAAATATGTCCGCAGGTTTTGCTATGTAATCTGAGAGCAGCATAATGTAGGGGCAGACACTCTGATTCCAGATGCGTCACTGGACTGCTTAGTGCAGTTTTGATAAAAATCCCTGTTTTCTTTGCTGTAGATGTAGCATTGCTTTTAATACTGAGCTGTATATAACCCCACCCAGATCAGATTTGTAGCTTGCTGTGTACACTCCCAATCTGACAATCAGTGGTGGGTATGGGGATACACAGATTAGCAGCACTGCCTGGCATTAGACTCCTAATCCTGCAGTGATAATCTCCTGCTGATAAAACACTGATTACCAATAAGGCTAGGTTCACATTGCGTTAGGGCAATCCGTTTAGCGCTAGCGCTAGCGGATTGCGCTAACGCAATGTTTATTTAGGGGCCGTGTTAGGGGTCGCGTTAACGTCCCCACTCTCGCAGATCCCCGATCTGCGAGAGCGGGGAACGGACCTCGGGCGCGCCGCGGACGCTGCAAGCAGCGTCCGAGGCGCGTCACAGAAGAACCTGCACATCACTAGCGCGAGCCGAAAAAGGCACGCGCTAGTGAGGCGCTGCAGGAGAAATTGACATTGCTTTCAATGGGCACGCTAACGGCCCCGTTGCACGGCGTTAATTGCGACATTTTCGCCGTGCAACGCTGTCCGTTAGCGTGCACACATTAACGCAATGTGAACCCAGCCTAATGCATTGCTGAATTTAGGCTCTCTGCCCCTACATTATGCTGCTCTCAGGTTCAAGGGCAGACAGACCAATGGCGCAACCTGCGCATCCACACAGAGGCCCAAGAGGTAAGGGGGCCAACTTCCACCGCCAAAGCAGGGGGAATTGTGCATTTTGATGAACTATTGGATAGCAAAGGTCCAATTTATTGTACTTGCATAGGGGCCCTTTCTGTGTTCGCCCCTGTTCAGATTACATAGTAAAAACCCGCTGACACATTTCCCTGATGTAATTGTGGTAACTACATTTAGAGGAACTGAAGAAACAGAGAGCCAATTTAACATAGTTATATGATGTCCCTCTAATAAATGGCTAAGGCCGGCGTCACACTAGCGAGTTTTACGGATGTAAGAGCGCAGAAAATACGTCCGTAAAACTTGCCAAACAAACGGCACAATTATTCTCAATGGGGCTGCTCCTATCAGCCGTATATTACGGTTCAGTATTATACGGCTTTCTACGGCCGTACAAAATCGCAGCATGCTGCGTTTGTCAGCGTATTGCGCAAAAAAACGCCAATGAAAGTCTATGGGGGTGAGAAAAATACGGATTCCACACGGACCAGCAGTGTGACTTGCGAGAAATACGCAGCGGTGTTAGTGAAAAGCCGGTAATTCAATTGCCGGCTTTTCATTTCTCCTTCCCAAACCCGACAGGATATGAGACATGGTTTACATACAGTAAACCATCTCATATCCCCTTTTTTTTTTGCATATTCCACACTACTAATGTTAGTAGTGTGTATGTGCAAAATTTGGGCGCTGTAGCTGCTAAAATAAAGGGTTAAATCGCGGAAAAAATTGGCGTAGGCTCCCGCGCAATTTTCTCCGCCAGAGCGGTAAAGCCAGTGACTGAGGGCAGATATTAATAGCCAGGAGAGGGTCCATGGTTATTGGTTCCCCCTTGGCTAAAAACATCTGCCCCCAGCCACCCCAGAAAAGGCACATCTGGAAGATGCGCCTATTCTGGCACTTGGCCACTCTCTTCCCCCTCCCGTGTAGCGGTGGGATATGGGGTAATGAAGGGTTAATGCCACCTTGCTATTGTAAGGTGACATTAAGCCAGATTAATAATGGAGAGGCGTCAATTATGTCACCTATCCATTATTAATCCAATTGTCTGAAAGGGTTAAAAAAAACACACACACACACATTATTAAAAATTATTTTAATGAAATAAACACACAGGTTGTTTTAATATTTTATTGCTCTCTCAATCCACCTAAGACCCTCACTTGGCAAAATAATAAACCCACAATATACATACCCTCTGATGAACCGTCACGTCCCACGAGGTAATCCATCTGAAGGGGTTAAAATATTTTACAAGCAGGAGCCCTGCTAATGCAGCTGTGCTCGTGCTTGTAAGCCCCGGCGAATGAAGGAAATGTAGGTCAATTACCTATAGTTACCTTCAGTCGCGGTGATGCGCCCCCTGGTGGATGTCCTCATATGACCTGGAGAATGGGAAAAAGTTCCCAGACTAAGTGCAACACAAGGGGAAGAGGGGAAGGAAGTCCAAACGCTAGGGAAAGGGGGAGTAGAGACCCCTAGGTAGATTTAATAGCACTCTGCCTCCCCTACCATTCCTAAATTGGTTCCACACCAATCGCCGGGCAGGAACCTAAGCCCTGTATATCCCTAGAGCTAGGCCCTGAATAAGGAAGGGGGGGATGAGCACTAGACAGCCCCCACTGAACACTAAAGATAAGAAGGCAGACAAACAAGGGGAAGCAAATTAACTTGAGCAGACTGCAGAGAGATAACACCAAATGTCCTCCAACAGCAACAGAGCGGAAGTAAGCCGACTGCTCTAGCTCCAAGCTGTCACAAGGGGAAAATGTGAATATCACCACGACTCCCTGAAGCAGACTGGGAGTCTATAAACACCAAGGCCCAGGTGTGTCAATTAGAGCTGGAGGGAGGTTGCCACTGGATCCAGGATTAAGAAGGCATCTGCAATGCCAAACGCAGAGACCTTCTGCAGCCAGATGCAGAGCGATTGTCTGTAGCATCTGACACACCCGTGACATAGTGTAAGGCTAGTTTCACACTAGCGTTTTGAGGAGCTGCGGAGGGCTGCGGACTTCCTCCGTGAAGCCCCGCCCTCGGCCGCACCTCCGCCGCTATATCCGCCTACTTCTGCATGCGGCCTGCATACCTATCTTTAACATTAGGTACTCAGGTCGCGCGGCTGTATGCGGATGCTTCCGCAAGCGTCGTTTTGACGATGCGGAGAAAAAAAGAAATTGCTACCAGCTGCGTCCTACGCTGGTCACCGCATCGTCAAAACGACGCATGCGGAAGTATCCGCATACAGCCGCAAGACCTGTTTTTTAACCTCAAACAGTAAAAAGAAAGCATTTAAACTACTAAAGCAGGATGGCACCGTTGAAGCTCTAAAAACTACAGGGAGAAAAATACCGTATTTTTTAGATTATAAGATGCACTATTTCCCCCGGAATTTGGGGAGGAAATGGGGATGCGTCTTATATTGCGTATATACCTTACCGGTGCCGTTGCTGCAGGCCACAGGCTGGGATGAGGGGCTGTCTGGCGGTGTTGCGGGGCGCCTGGCAGTGCTACGTGGGTGTCCGGAACTGTGGGGGTGTAAGACGGTGCTGCCCGATGCTGATGTGGGTGTCTCCGGTCCAGTGATGCTGTGGGGGGGATCTGCCAACATCTTGTGAAAGGCCAGAGCCCCCGAAGTGCCATGGTTTCATGTGCGGTGGACTCCGGGAAAATGGCCACCGGGGGACGGCACATGCGCAGATGTAGATCTCAGCAACAAGATCTCGGGAGATGAGATCTCAGCCCTGGGCACCCGCAGAATCGGAGACACCCACAGCAGCAGCGGGCAGCATCACCGGACACCCCCGCAGCACTGGACACCCGCAGCGGCGCGTCGCACATCAGAACACCCCCTCATCCCAGCCTGTGGCCTGCAGCATCACCCCACTGCTGCCTTCTTCAGCAGCGACCCTGGGACCCCGCAGCCACCACCCCCGGTAAGCAATAAGATGCATGGATTATAAGAAGCACCACCATTTTATTAAAAAAAATATTTTTTCCTAATTTTCATCTCAAAATTTGGGGTGAGTTTTATAATCCAGAGCGTTTTATAATCAGAAAAATACGGTACTTTATCTAAAAAAACTAATTAAAGCTGCCAAAAAGGAAACAGAGAAGCACATTGCTAAGGAGAGTAAAACTAATCCCAAACTGTTCTTCAACTATATCAATAGTAAAAGAATCAAAAGTGAAACTGTAGGGGGGCGTGGCGATGTAGTGGAGCTGAACAGACGTGTCAGGCTGGAGCTCCCGTAATCCTGCAGAATCCTGCTTTAAATACTCACCCGGGAGGGATCCGGTGAACACCGCTGGAATCCTCTGGGTGCCTGGGGGTCCCCGGCTTCTGAGAGGGCGCGAGGTGCGGCTTCGGTCGGGCGGAATCCCTGAGGCGCGCGGACGGAGAACAGAGAAGGCAGGAGGCGGCGGCCATCTTCCCTGCAGCGTGCGCTGGAGTCGGAAGGCGCGAAGTGTGCCAGGAGACTCGGGAGGTGCCGGCCACAACTACCGGAGGTACTTGAGAGGACTGTGCGGTGTGAGTCCTGGAAGACGGACCCCGCACCCCTCTCGTTACTGTTGCACCATATTATATAGAGCCGACCGGCTCCAGCATCGCCCATAACTTTGGATCCTCTCCCCTGCACGGCTGCCCGGGTGGAGACTATACGTCCTCTGTGACTCTCAGATAACAGAACCTATAACCTGCACTCTGCAGTTATTGGGAGACAGAGCCTACAGATATTATAAGAAACTGAGCCTTATTTGTGGTGGGGGCTGCTCCTGGAACTCTCCCCTCATTTGTATCCATAGTGGTGAGCCCTGCACTATACTGCTACTTTTGCGAGGTTGCACAGGGAGGACCCTACAGGCTGTGTGTGCATTGTGACTTAGTGGCTTGTTAACCAAACCATAATCAGCTGCAGCGATATTTTAATTCATATCATCCAATATGAGTCGCTATAAAAACTCGGGCACAGCTGAAAAGCTTAAAAAGTTTGCACGAACGGATCCACCTGATAGTATACGTTCAAAAAAGAACTCTCCTTCACCTGTGAGCAGATCTGAAAACCAATTAAAAAACCAAGCCTCTGATGGTGAGGAAGATGGAGATCAGGAAGAATTGACATTGAAGCAGGCATCTGAGCAATTGATGCAAGCTATATCATTGACCAGGACATCATTATCGGGAAAGATAGAGGAAGTGCACTCTGAAGTGGGGCGCCTCAGACAAGACATGCAGACCATGGGAGGTCGTATTACTGAGGTTGAATCACGTGTATCTCGCTTAGAAGATAATTATGGACCTATGGAGGCTAAATTGACAAAGGTGGCTGGCTCTATAAATGCATGGAAACAGAAAGCGGACGATCTGGAAAACAGACTGAGACGGAATAATATCCGTATAATTGGTTTGCCGGAGCGGTCGGAGGGTCAGCACCCAGAAACATTTCTAGAGGAATGGCTGAAGGATACCTTGGGAGGTGGTTTCTCCACCACCTTTTCCGTGGAGAGGGCCCATAGAGTGCCAACAAAGCCTCCCATTCCTGGCGCTCCTCCGAGACCTTTTTTAGCACGCCTGCTCAATTGTAAAGACAGAGATATGATCCTTCGCTTGGCTAGACAAAAAAGTCCCATCAAATATAACAATGCTACTATCTCTGTGTTTCCAGATTTTTCCATGGAGTTGCAAAAACAACGATCTCAATTTATGGAAATTAAAAAACGGCTCAGAGAGAAAAACATCTTATACTCAATGTTATACCCTGCCAGGCTCAGAGTGGTATACCAAGGCTCTTCTTCCTTTTTTGCAAATCCGGCTGAGGCTGAGGAGTGGATGCGGTCGTGTTTGGGGGCAGGCGGGAGTGGAGAGAAATCCTAAGAGGACCGCTGTCTTCGTTTGTCTAGAATTTGGAACCTTTTTGCCGGATTTTCCTTGACGGTGTGGGGAGCTCCTCTGCCAGCGTCCTGGGAAACAACTTTACTGAACTCTGTGTTCAGAGATGGTATCCCCTTTTTTGGACTGGGCTATCTGGAGCGCGAATTTTTGCTCCTTTACAAAGTACTTTTTGCTTTTCAATGTTTTGATTTTGTTTACTGTTAGCTACTTAGAAATTACTGCCATGTTTTTCTCCACTACAGGTGTAGCAGAAGCTCGACGTGACGCTATGCATTCTAGATTGATAAGTTATGGCGTCTGACATCACATGTATGACATGGAATGTGAGGGGCCTTGGGTCGCCTCGTAAGAGGGTCAAAGTGTTTTCTCAGATACGACGTTACCACCCTCATATAATAGCTTTGGTTGAAACACATCTAACTAGGGACTCGGCCCGTTATGTACAAAAACCCTGGGTACAATGGTCTGTACATGCATTCCATACTAGTTATTCTAGAGGAGTATCTTTGTTAATTCATAAAGATATCAGATGGGAGGTCAGAGAAGTTCGGAGAGATCCGGAAGGTCGTTTTGTGTTTGTGCACGCGAATGTGAATTCAGAGGACTATGCGATAATGTGTATATATAACCCTCCCCCTGCTAAGATGTCGATTATTAAGAAAGCGGTTGATTTTGCTTTAAATTATCCAGATGCGCATGTCCTGTGTATGGGAGATTTCAATATGCTAATGGATGAATGTATGGATAGACTTCGGTTTGATGGAAATATCATGGATGTGCATCCTTCACCATCCCGATTGTCAATACTCATGGAAGGCACTGGTTGGTTAGATCTCTGGAGAATGCGCCATCCCGATGTAAAGGAGTATACATGTCATTCATCTGTCAGACGCACTCTATCTCGCCTAGACTATATATTTGGCTCTGGTGGCTTGGCGGTACGGGTGGAGGAGGTGCGTCATGGGAGTAGAAGTATCTCAGACCATAGTCCTGTGATTCTTAAACTTAGGCTGAGTCGGGCGAGGAACAGTATAAATTGGAAGGTGAACCCATTCTGGATGAAGTTGATAGGCCCAGACGACCGGACTGTTGACCAGCTGGACTGTTTCATTACATCCCACCCTATGCCGCAAAATATTAATATTCTATGGGATGCCCTCAAAGCATATTTGAGAGGATGCTTGTCTTCTACCATCTCATATATTAAGCGCCTGACTTCAAAGGAAGATGATGACATGGATAGACGATTGAAAGATTCAGAGGCGGCTTATATAGCTAATCAGACAAATGAGAATAAGACGGAGTGGTTACACCTGCACAGACTCCATAGTCAATATACCGACACCAAATCCAAACGTAAATTGTTTTTTACTAAACAGACTTACTTTGAACTGGGAAACCAGTCCAGTAAACTCCTAGCATATATGGTACGTCAACACAACACATCCAACACTATACTCAAAATCCGGAAATCAGATGACTCTGTAGTGACCTCGACAGACGACATACTCCAATGCTTTTGTGATTACTATAAAAGTCTATATAGCTCCAAAGGAGAATCTGATATTTTGGAGTGCCTAGACTACCTGTCGGATCTAGTATTCCCTACGTTGGATGCTGCACAGCAAGCCTTTTTAGATGCAGATTTTACTCTCGATGAGGTAAACAGGGCCATAACAGACATGGCTTCTGGCAAGGCACCGGGCCCAGATGGTTTCCCCATAGAAGTATACAGAAAATATAGAGACGCTTTGACACCAATTCTCTTGAAAGTATTTCAGGGGATTTGGGAGGGTGGTTCCTTGCCGGATTCTTATTATGAAGCAAATATCATAGTCTTAAAAAAGGAAGGGAAGGACCCCCTGGACTGTGGATCTTACCGCCCCATCTCGCTGGTCAATGTAGACTATAAGATTTTTACTAAAATTCTAGCCACTAGGTTAAATGCGGTAATATTGGATATAATACATCCGGACCAGACGGGTTTCATGCCGGGCAAGAGTACCTCTATTAATATTAGGAGGGTTCAATCAATAGCTCAATATAGTACGTTAGTACCTGAGAATAAATGGGCCATGGCCTCGCTGGACGCGGCTAAGGCATTTGACTCCCTTGAATGGCCCTTCCTATCTGCGTGTTTACAACGATTCCAATTTGGTCCCAAGTTCCAAAAATGGATTGCAGCATTATATTTGAAACCAAGAGCTCGGATAATTATTAACAATTCTATTTCTGATTCGTTCTCCTTAAAGAGGGGAACTCGCCAGGGATGTCCTCTGTCTCCGGCATTATTTGCCCTAGCGATAGAGGCGTTAGCGATTCGTATGAGGTCCTCCCCACTTATTAGGGGTATTACAATAGCAGATCGCACGGACACTATCGGTCTATATGCAGATGATATGGTGGTGTTTCTTGATGAGGTGGAGGAGACCTTGCCACATGTGATTACTACTATAGAGGGGTTCGGTAGACGTTCGGGATTGTATATAAATTGGGACAAATCTGCCTTGATGCCTCTTTCTCATGGCTCGATGACACATCTCAACACTTTATCCCCACTACCGGTTGTCACTAGCTTCAAATACCTAGGAATAATTATACCAAGATGTAGTAGACTTGATCTACAGTTTAATGTTCTCCCATTGCTAGAGCTAGTTAAACATAAATTTGCAATTTGGAGTAAACTACCTTTATCTGTCTCGGGCCGCATAAACTTGATAAAAATGATACTTCTCCCGAAACTCAACTATTCTCTCCAACATAGCGCAGTACCGGTCCCTAAATCCTTTTTTGCCAATCTAAACTCATTAACTACATCTTTTATTTGGGGAAGGGCTAGACCTAAACTTAAATTGTCCACCTTATATAGATCTAAACAGATGGGAGGGGCAGCGTTGCCAGACTTCTTCTTATACTACCTAGCTGGACAACTTAGAGCTTTGGGGAAATGGATGCCGGGGGGAGATTTACCGAACTCAGAACACCATTTGATTCAGGCTGCCAAAATCAAATGCCCGTTGGGTTTTTTGGAGGTGGACAAACCCTCTGCCTCTAGTTTACTACCATTGCTTCGCCTGGCAAGATTGATTTGGCGTCAAGTGAAGAAGGCAATTCATTTTGATGGTATAGTAGCTGAACTTCCATTATGGGATAATGAATATTTTCCGGGCTTGTTGAACCACCCCTCTGCTCAATTCTGGACACTGCATGGTGTCTCATCGCTTAATGACCTCTATGAACAGGGAACCCTAATGTCCTTTGAACAAATACAGCATAAATATGATATACCGAGACCTCAGTTCTTTCGATATCTTCAACTCAGATCTGCGATTCAATCACATTTTCGTAACGTTGAAATGGCACGAGTAATGTCCTCCTTCCCACTGATAGGAATATTCAAGTCACAGGGGCCCCGGGGTCTTATCTCCGTATTGTATACTTATATGTTATCAGTGGGTGCGGATGCTGCCTTGTTGCCGATAAGGGACAAGTGGAGGGTCCTGATACCCGACCTGCAGGGTGAGGACTGGGAGGTGGCCCTTGAATCTCCAACCAGGGTGTCGCCCTCGGCCAACAATAAAATGATTCAGTTATATATTTTGCATCAATCATATCTAACCCCACTGCGACTATTTAAAATTGGGTGGTCCCGGTCTTCAGAATGCACTAGATGTCACATGGAGGAGGCGGATTTCATACACATGATATGGGAATGTCCAATTATTATGTCTTATTGGAAAGAGGTAACCGCGTTGTTGACTTCCCTTGTACATATTCCTGTTCCCCTAACCCCATCAGTGTGTTTATTTGGGATATTGGAGGAGGAGATCTGGGGCCACCATGCTCAAATCTTTCTGAGAGAGACACTTTTTCTGGCAAGAAAATTGATTGCCTTACGTTGGATGGGTACCTCACATCCGTCTCTTAGGGCCTGGATGGAGTTGGTAAATTTAATTGTGCCATATGAACGCACCTTATACCAAAATAGAGGCTGCTTGGATAAATTTAATAAAATTTGGGACTCGTGGAACTCGTCATACCTTACTATGTCGTCACACAGCTGAGGGCCTAGTTTCTGTACAATAAAGACTTGAGACATAGAGTGAGTCACGCTGGGCATTGAAACTGCTATGCTACGGTAGTGGAGACAGTTTTGTTTTGTTTAGGCAGTAAGATAGGTTGAGTTTAGGATTTTCAGTATATGTGACATACTATTATATTTCAAAATTGCATGACCCGATCGGTGTATAAAGTATTCTGTGGATGAATCTATCTTTGTGATGTACCTACACTGACGTTGAAATAAGTACACTGTGTATGTTCATGTGAATTAAGTGTTCTAATAAACGAATTTAAAAAAAAAAAGTGAAACTGTAGGCCCCTTAAAAAATTGTGAGGAAAGAATGGTTGTAGATGACAAGGAAAAAGCTAGTATATTAAACACCTTCTTCTCCACGGTATTCACGGTGGAAAATAAAATGCTAGGTGAAATGCCGAGAGACAAAGAAAACCCTATATTAAGGGTCACCAATCTAACCCAAAAAGAGGTGCGAAATCGCATAAGATTAAAGTAGATAAATCTCTGGGTCCAGATGGCATACACCCACGAGTACTAAGAGAACTAAGTAATGTAATAGACAAGTCATTATTTCTTATAGTTATAGGGCGACGGGGTCTGTTCCACAGGTCTGGCGCATACCAAATGTACCAATATTCAAAAAGGGCTCTAAAAGTGAACCTGGAAATTATAGGCCAGTAAGTCTAACCTCTACTGTTGGTAAAATATTTGAAGGGTTTCTGAGGGATGTTATTCTGGATTATCTCAATGAGAATAACTATTTAACTCCATATCAGCATGGGTTTATGAGAAATCGCTCCTGTCAAACCAATCTAATCAGTTTTTATGAAGAGGTAATCTATAGACTGGACCAACGTGAGTCATTAGACGTGGTATATCTTGATTTTTCCAAAGCGTTTGATACCGTGCCACATAAGAGGTGGGTACACAAAATGAGAATGCTGGATCTGGGGGAAAATGTGTGTGAATGGGTTAGTAACTGGCTTAGTGATAGAAAGCAGAGGGTGGTTATAAATGGTATAGTCTCTAACTGGGTCGCTGTGATCAGTGGGGTACCGCAGGGGTCGGAATTGGGACCTATTCTCTTCAACATATTTATTAACGATCGGCTAGAAGGTTTACACAGTAAAATATCGATATTTGCAGATGATACAAAACTATGTAAAGCAGTCAATACAAGAGAAGATAGTATTCTGCTACAGATGGATCTGGATAAGTTGGAAACTTACATCTATACATCATGGCCTCCTGACGATCCGCTTTGGTGAAACGCGTAGAGGCGTTCAGCTTATCTTCTTTCCGATAAGTATCGGTTCTCATTCCCTACCCATATGCTTGCTAACACTGCTATGAAGTCTTCGGCTGAAGGCTATAGTTTCTAATTGCTGTTTTTTTGTCCTGCTTGTGGTGCATCTGCACACTGTGATGGCCTTTCCTATTAGCCTATTATTATCAATAGGGCTTTTCAGGGTAAGCCGTCGGTGAGTGGGGGCGCCATATCCGCTGCACAGTAGGGTGCCAACCCCCACAGTCAGGCAGGATTGATATCAACAGGGTTCAGGTTGAGTGAGATGTCTTTTTGAGCACGAGCACATTTCTTTTTTTGGTTTTTCACTTATTGTCTCAGTCCGTGTCTCTCACCCTGCTAAAAAAGGAGCCCTATATGTGCAAAATATATACTCAATTGCTCCTTTATTTGTTCTATCATTTCCTTGTTGGTTACAAGTGAGAGTGAGCATGAGCCACTTTGCCTAGGGCATATTGCAGGAGTGATAGGGTCAGCCGCCGACGAGTGGGGGCGCCAATCTCGTTTTTGTGTATAGGGTGCCAACCTCCGCTGCCAGGCAGAGCGTGATATAGGATCCCTATCTCAGGGTTAGAGTAGAGAGCACGGTTATGTGTTATATGTGTTTATCTGTTGTAGTTGTGTCATGGTTTTAATCCAGTATAAATAAAATTTGATATTTTTAATCATTTCATCAATAAGGAATTAAGGTTATTTGCTATACTAGATCTAATTTTTGACCTTTCTGCTGGTTATCAGCATTTGTTTACGAAGTTGGAAACTTGGGCCGAGAGGTGGCAGATGCGGTTTAACAGTGATAAACGTAAGGTTATACATATGGGAAGAAGGAATCAATATCACCATTATACACTGAATGGGAAACCACTGGGTAAATCTGACTATATATTACTTCTTACCTTTTCGTTTGACTGTCACTTTCCAATAGTGGGTTATATTTATCTCTGTATTTACATCTAAATATACAGTATATATATAATGCATGTCAATTTACTTTGCTTGCAAGCACTGGTGGCGCCATCTCATGGCTAACTATGATTTTTGTTATGTATCACATTGTTTTTTATTGAGATATTAATAAAAGAAAATTGTGTTCACTATTTTTGTGTACTTTGGTCACTCACACCTTTTCTTTATATGATTTCATTTGGTGGTGTAGAACCATACTTTACAGTCCTAAATTTTTCATTATTGCCTTTATTTCTGCATTTTTCACTTGATGCTTTATTTTGTGTAAGGGCTCCTTTCCACTTGTGAGATAAACGTCCGTGTCTCACATGTGAAAACCAAGCTGTGGCGCCGGCACTCCAGAGCGGAGCGTGCGGCTGCATAGCAATACATGGAGCTGCACGCTCCGCTCCCAAATGCCGGCGCCAGAGCTTGGTTTTCACATGCGAGACACGGACGTTTATCTCGCAGGTGGAAAGGAGCCCTAAGGATGTCTTCTTAGGGGACCACGGCCCGAGCTGGAAGAACACAGTACTGCTTCAATGACCGTCACTGAAACCCCAGAGACGTCTTAAAGAATCCAGGTTGGGACAATCGGGTCACCTAGCCACATACTTCACTACTCTCGGTTAGCTTCCTAAGCTTGTCGTTACCTCCTCTCTGTGGGGGCCAGACAAAAGTGAGGGTACACTGGTGGAAGTAGTTGGCCCTGGAAGCAGCTCTAATCCTGGCGAGTCAGCGGAAGGGTGAGATTCTGTAATTTGCACCATCTTGGGTATTTGTTGGGATAGTTCTATATGCTATTGTGTGTTATCTGAGTAGTGTTTTGCCCACGGGAAGAGAGAGTGGGTGTTCAGTGGTATAAGCTCTGGTCCATGCAGTCTTTTTAAAGACAGCTGGGCCAGCAGACGAAAGCAGCCACTAACCCTGTGTCTCTACATCAGATTTATATTGGGTTTCTAGATTTGTATTTTTCCACACTAAACAATGCTTTTATTTATTTTATTTTACCAAAAAAGCTTTGGCTTCACCATATTTTCAGACCTATTTTATGGTGTGGCAGAATGACAAAAAAACAGCACTTCAGGAATTTTAAAATGTGGAATGTTTTCTACAAATGATTTATTATATAGGTGAGTTACAGTATTTGAATTTGCTTTTCAATAATAGATATTTATTAGTAATTACATACATTTCCTAAGCACCATTTAGTGCTCTAAGTTACTGTCCCTTTCTCATGTAGACATGACACTTTACTTTGCATTTGTTGCATTTTTTTTGGTTCTACAGTTTATCAATAAAATAAGTAGCAAAAAAATACTTTAATTCAGAAATAAAAATTATTTATGATTAAAACATTTCTCAAATTTTTAATGAAAATGGCTTCTCCCCTGTGTGAATTCTATGAATTGTAACATTTGGTGATTTCTGATTAAATCTTTTCCCACATTCTAAACATGAAAATGATTTCTCCTCATGCGAATTCTCTGAAGTCTAATAAGTTCCGATTTATCTGTAAAATATTTTTCACATTATAAGCATGTAACTGTCTTCTCCCCTTGGTGATTTCTCTGATGTTTAGCAAGTTCCATATTGTAAAACATTTCTCATATTATGAACATGAAAATGGCTTCTCACCTGAGTGAATTCTCAGATGTGTAATAAGACTTGTTTTCTGATTAAAGCATTTCCCACATTCTGAACATGAAAACGGCTTCTCCCCTGTGTGAACTCTATGATGTGTAACAAGATGTGACTTCTGATTAAACCTTTTCCCACATTCTAAACATGAAAATGCCTTCTCCCCTGTGTGAATTCTCAGATGCCTAATAAGATCTGATTTCTCTGTAAAACATTTATCACATTCTAAACATGAAAATGGCTTTTCCCCTGTATGAATTCGCTGATGTTTAGCAAGATTTGATTTCTGATTAAAACATTCCCCACATTCTAAGCATGAAAATGTCTTCTCCCCTGTGTGAATTCTCTGATGTCTAACAAGTACTGATTTCTGTTTAAAACATTTCTCGCATTCTGAACATGAAAATGTCTTCTCCCCTATGTGAATTCTATGATGCTTAACCAGATTTGTTTTATAATTGAAACATTCCCCACATTTTGAGCATGAAAATGTCTTACCTCCTGTGTGAATTTTCTGATGTCTAACAAGATCCGATTTCTGCTTGAAACATTTCCCGCATTCTAAACATGAAAATGGCTTCTCCCCTGTGTGTGTTCTCTGATGTCTAACAAGTCTGGATTTAATGGTATAACTTTTCCCACATTCTGAACATGAAAATAGTTTCTCCCCTGTGTGAATTCTCTGATGTCTAACAAGTTTCAGTTTCTGTTTAAAATATTTATCAGAATCTGAACAGGAATATGTTTCCTCTATATGATTTCTTTGCTGTTCATCATCACTTTTGCAATTTTTATTTGACTTAAAAGTCTGCGATGAATATGAATCAGAGGATAGGAGCTGTTGAAACCGTTTAGATAGATTTTTGCTGTGAAGGGTGGGAGGTATATCTAGGATAATTGCATACTCTTCACCTCTATCCGATGTGAAATTGTGATCATATGCTTTAAAGTCTGAAACTTTCAGATGTTCCTCTGACCTCCTGGTATAGTCACCTGCCAAGAATAAAACAGATTTTATTATATTTCACTAATAGTGCCCTGAAATATTAAAGAGGTTATTCAGGAATTGTATTATTTTTCTTTATGAATTTAAGAACTAACAGGAAGTTAGTTGCTAGCAATCTGTCTGTTCTGCTGCGGGATGACCTCTGCCGACTCAGCTGGTGACTCTCCTGCTTCATTTCTCTTCTCTTCAATAGAACAGCATCTTCTCTTCCGGTCTGCTCTCATGATGGGGCGTAACTGTAAAAGTCATGCTAATTAACAGCCAGCTCCCTGCATCTATGTAGCGGAGAGCCGGCTGTCAATCAGCATGACATTGGTAGTGACGTCCGTCAACAGAGCACAGCGAAAAAGAAGAAGCTGCTCTGTAAACGTGAAATTATCGGAAGAAGGGAAATCACTGGCAGAAGCAGTCTGTGACTGCTCAGAGGTGGCAGAAATTAACGCCATGCAGAACAGGTAGGTAGTTAAAAACGCCAAAATAATTACAGTTCATGATAACCCCTTTAAGTATACTAAATGATTGATATATTTTACAACCCAAATTTGAGATTAGTTTCTTTGTTTCCCAAATGAGCAAATAAAATATAATAAAAAAACACATTTGTACAAACTGTGACAGAGTCACTGGGGAAGTGATGAAGGAGAGATAAGTGTCACTGTGCATGATGGTGTCAGCGATGTAAAACCATAGTAGTTTTCTCCAGCACACTACGTGTTGGGAAGTTTAAATTAAAGTTATATTACGGGCTGGTTTTATTGGACCTTAATAGGGCAGGTGGGAGGGGGTCCACCGTATCACCACATGAAGAGTCCTGACAGAACCTGTGTGATGTTAAGATCATGTGATCAGTCAGATGATGGAGGAGTCACAAGGTCTGGGCTTAAATGGCTGAAGGACAGAGCTTTCAGTGTTCAGTGTGTGCCTGGAGAGGGAGCACTCCAGGGAAGTGTGTGCTAGACCTGATTCGTGGACAACTAGCTAGCTTTTGGATTCTTCCTTAATTTGTGAATAACTTAAGCATGCCAGACTGTTTTACTTCTCTTTAACCCCTTCACGACATGCGCCGTACATGTCCTTTGATGTGGGCTCCAGCAATAAGCCCATGTTTCCCGCCACATGTCAGCTGTTTTGAACACCTGACATGTGCCCCTAACAGCCGCAGGTGGAATCGCGATCCACCCGCGGCTGTTAACCCGTTAGATGACACTGTCAATCTCTGACATTTGCATTTAACGTGATTGCGCAGGAAGCTCCTTATTAATCCCGCCCATTGGCACCCGTGTCACATGACCACAGGTCGCCAATGGGTTGGCATGACAACTGCAGGAAACCCCTGTGGTTGTCATTGCCGAATTGCTGAGCGCCACCCAGCGGTCATCGCTCATAGCAAGTCAGCATTTCTACACACAGGCGATCTGATCATTGCCTGTGTGTAGCAGAAGCTATCGGGTTATCGCAGCTTCTAGTCTCCCATGGAGACAATTGAAGCAAGTGTATAGTAAAACAAATGTTTTTTACAAATATTAATATTCGTCCCATCAAAATAAAAAATACACATATTTGGTATCGCCGCGATCAGAATCGCCCGATCTATCAATATAAAAAATTAATCCGGACGGTAGGTGTGAGGATTACACTAAGCAGACAGACAAGGGAAGATAGACAGGGATCAATGAAAACTACTATCATACAAAATACACTCACCAAACAACAGAGTAATATACAGGGTAGGGTAAGGTGAAACCAAATATAAGAGGAGGAGGAAGAACACGCAAACAAACTCCACGCAAAAATCTCCAGAACAATGCAATTGTCCAACTGCTAACTCCAAACCAGGTAGAATTAACTATCACTGGTAATTCCCCAAAGCCAGTGGTAAGCATGTATAACAGAGGGGAGTGTCCAACACAGTACAGCTGAGGCAATCCAGAATGGAGAGCTCCAGGAGATCAACTGAACTGATTAACCCTAGCAATGCCAGAGCTAAAAAGAAACCTGCACTGTTTAGTAAGATGGTGAAGCAGTTCTGAGCAGTGCAGGAGTTTGGGTGACCAGATGCCGCAATCCTCTAGCCCCCCTCTCTGTTGCTGTATCCCCGTGACAGCTTTCTTACAGCTAAGTTGCTGCTCCAAAATGTTACTCCGTGCATCTTTCACCTGCCTGTAGCAGTGTAAGCCCAGTAAGCCCAGAATAGAATATATGGATTTGGCTCTTTTTTTCCATGTGTTAAAAAGCACAAGTTCAATTTTGTTTTTTTGAAACTATACTGATAAAATGACCGTATTATAAAAAATAGTAAAAAGAACAGCGTTTATTTCTGCCAGTTAAAGATACATCAAAAAGTCTGTGTGAATATACCCTAAAAAAATTGAACACATAATTGTGTGATCCTATGACCTGAGTAGAATCTGCGACTTTTCTGCATTTAGTGGTCACTAGTCACTTGTGCGGCTATCTGTAGGAATCTCCTCTTAACACCGCTCATCACCCTTCATATATATCTCTGTAGTATTATTATGGGTCAGATCATCACATGGAAGAAGAGGATGGGGACATCTCACTGGTGTTGTCCTCTCACTGAATAGAACTGGAGGAAACATATACAGGGATTGAATTAATTCTTTGCATACAGATAGGAAGTGCTGCGGAATATGTTGGCGCTATATAAATAAAAATTATTATTAAAATTATTATTATAGGCCGTGTGTATTTAGTCCTGTATATTACCTGGTGATGTGAGGGGCTGGGGAACCTCCATCATGACGTCCTTGAACAGATCATTGTGTCCTTCTAAATACTCCCACTCCTCCATGGAGAAATAGATGGCGACATCCTGATACCTTATAGGGACCTGCACATACAATGATACCGTCATCCCCCGATCCCTCCATAGCGTTACTGTATAATGTCCCAGCATTCCCAGCAGTTGTCACCTCTCCAGTCAGCAGCTCAAGCATCTTGTAGGTGAGTTCTAGGATCTTCTGGATATTCATGTCTTCATGTATCAGGGGGTGAGGTGGAGGCTCCGTGATTGGGCTCAGGGGTCTTCCCCATTCCACAGACACAGGGGCCTGACAGCGCTCACTAGAGGTCTTCTTTACTACTGTGTAATCCTGGTTATGGAGAGACACATTAATAAATCTCACTACAGACATTTCCAGAGTCCTCACCTCTCCAGTTCTGTCCATGTTATTCCCATAGATAAGAATGATGTAATGTGACGTCATCAGGATCTCTCACCTCTCCAGTAAGCCGGAAGAGGATCTCTAGGGTAAGGTGTAATATCCTCTCCGCCATCTTGTCCCTATCCCGGTCCATCCTTGATGGGTCAATCAGGAGAATTATCTTATATAGAAGATCTCCACTGAGAGGATCCGATATTGTAGGAACCTGAATGGGGAAAAGATGATGATGTAACATCATAAAGATCCCATGTAATCCTTCAATTACTATAGATCAGACCTGAGCAAAGTGCAGTCTGCAGGCCACATCCGGTCCTCTGGCTGTCTCAGTCCGGCACGCGGACCGAGAAAGCTGTGGGGCTGAAAACCTGAGCTTCTCGGGCCACACCGTGCCCGCCCGCTCACGCGCTGTCTCCCGCAGTCAGCATTGGTGGAAGAGAGGCCTCTGGACACTTCCTCCACCAATCAGAATGTGAAACAGCTGACGCGATGACGTCATGTCATCTCGTCAGCTGTGTACCGTCGGACAGTCAGCACATCGGAGACAGCAACAGAAGCAAGGAGCCTGGGAACGGAACCGAGGTGAGTATGTAGTGTTTTTTTTTTTCATGTCTATGAACATGGGGATTCTATGGGGTGAAAGTGGGCATTCTATGGGGTGAACATGGATTCTATGGGGGTGAACATGGGGATTCTATGGGGGTGGCATGCAGCAGATGGGGAGGCTATGGGGGTGACATGCAGCACACGGGGAGGCTATGGGGGTGTCATGCTGCACACGGGGAGGCTATGGGAGAGTCATGCTGCACACGGGGAGGCTATGGGAGTGTCATGCTGCACATGGGGATGCTATGGGGGTGGCATGCTGCACATGGTGAGGCTATGGGAAGGCTGTATACTGTCATGCAATATATGGGGAGGCTGTGTGGGGCTTAATCAGTATATGGGGAGGCTGTATCAGTATATGGGGAGGCTGTGGGGGCCTCATGCAGTATATGGGAGGCTGTGTAGGGCTCATTCTGTATGTGGAGACACTGTGGGGCTCATGCTGTATATAAGAAGGCTGTGTGGGGCTCATTCAGTTTATGGGGAGCCCTTGTGGGGCCTCTTGCAGTATATGGGGAAACTGGGGCTCATGCAGTACATGGGGAGGCTGTGTGAAGCTCATGCTGTACATGGGGAGGCTTTGTGGGGCTCATGCCGTATATAGGGAGGCTGGGTGGGGATCATGCCGTATATAGGAAGGCTGTATGGGTATCATGCCGTATATAGGGAGGCTGTGTGGGGATCATGCCGCATATAGGGAGGCTGTGTGGGGATCATGCCGTATATAGGGAGGCTGTGTGGGGCTCATGCGGTATATAGGGAGGCTGTGTAGGGCTCATGCCGTATATAGGAAGGCTGTGTGGGGCTCATGCCGTATATAGGGAGGCTGTGTGGGGATCATGCCGTATATAGGGAGGCTGTGTGGGGCTCATGCCGTATATAGGGAGGCTGTGTGGGGCTCATGCCATATATAGGAAGGCTGTGTGGGGCTCATGCCGTATATAGGGAGGCTGTGTGGGGATCATTCCGTATATAGGGAGGCTCTGTGGGGCTCATGCCGTATATAAGGAGGCTGTGTGGAGCTCATGCCGCATATGTAGTAGGCCGTGTGAGGCTCATGCTGTATATAACGGCCGTGGGGGGGGTGGTTCAAAGATATATAGAGGGATGTCAGCATACTTAACATACTTAATTTTGCTCAATATTAAGTGATACAATTAATATTAATAAATTAATATTGAGTAGTATTAATTTCAAGCTATTAGTTCGGCCCTCCACAACAGTCATGGTCTCGTATGTGGCCCCTCAGGAGAATTACCGTAATTGAATGGGTAGGAACCTGAATGAAACAAAAATATTAAATTATACATAAATAACGCCCCTTATGTGAGGAAGCCAGTCAGGCGAAACGGCGCTGTCGGGGTCGCTGTGGAACACTCTCTGCTGTGAGTTCACACTTATGTAAGTTTGTACTATTCGGCATTATTTTTGGGCACGGTCCAGTTTTTATACCACTATGCACTTTTTTCCAGTTTGGCTTAGGTATTGGGAGTTCATATACAGGCTTACACAGCCATGGAGTATGTAGGAGATTTTTTGTTTCCACTATAGTCCTGTTACATTACTTATAACTCCCAGTCCTTCACAAATTATATCTGAATAGTGCAGTTGGTGTGCATATTGGTACAGTTAGCCTGTAGAATTTATTGCCTATTTTTGTATTTCTCGCACTGAGTTGTTGTTCCCAACTATTTTAATGAAGAGGTTTTCCTGTTGTATATATTATTTTAATTGTTGTTAATAAAAAGATATATTTTAATTATTGCTAAAAGGAGGTGAAGAAATATCGGATTCCAGTGGTCACCCTGAGATGCCCTCGAATGATTGCTTCCGTAGATGGCAAGTCTCTGCAGGAGTCCGTCTCTATGGTTACTGAGGAGGTAACTCTGCAAGTTGGAGCTCTACACCAAGAGAAGATTGCTCTCTACGTCCTGCCCAACTTGTCACATCCCCTTCTGCTCGGTCTTCCTTGGCTTCGGACTCACGAACCTGTCTTGGATTGGCATTCTGGTGAAATTCTTCAGTGGAGACATCCATGCCAAGAGAGGTGCTTAGTTTCAGTCTGTCCGGTTACTGTTTCTTAATCTTCCTCTGGTCCTGTGGGCTTGTCTCTGGCCTATTGGTCTTTTTCTGATGTCTTCGATAAGAAAGAAACTCATCGGCCCTATGACTGCCCTGTTGAATTACGCCCCAGGACCACGCCGCCCAGAGGCCGGATCTATCTATTATCTCCTGCTGAGACATCCGCCATGTCCGAGTACATCCAAGAGAACCTCGCTAAGGGTTTTATAAGAAAATCCTCCTCGCCTGCTGGTGTCGGTTTTTTCTTTGTAAAAAAAAAGGACGGTTCTCTACGGCCTTGCATCGACTACAGAGGTTTGAATGACATCACGGTAAAGAATAAGTACCCTCTGCCATTAATTCCTGAGCTCTAAATCGTCTGAGAGGGGCTCGGATTTTCTCTACGTTGGATCTACGTGGAACCTACAACTTCGTACGTATTTGCCCAGGGGCTGTACTAGCTCAAAAGGGTGCTTCTACTCAATACTGAGCAAAGGGTCTGAATCCTTCTGATAATGTGATATTGCAGTTTTTCTTTTTTTATAAATTTGCAAAAATGTCTACATTTCTGTTTTTTTTTTCAGTCAAGATGAGGTGCAAAGTGTACATTAATGAGAAAAAAAAAGAACTTTTTTAAATTTACCAAATGGCTACAATGAAACAGAGTGAAAACTTTCCGTACCCACTGTAGCTACTGCCGACAGTGGAGGTTTCTGCGTAGCCCCCATCGAGCTGGAAAACTGACCCTGCAGCTAAGACTGTGACACTTCTAATCTCTGGTGCTGCCTGGCCACTGAACCACCTAGGTCAGGTTTGTCGCCTGATCCCAAAGTGTGCAAATTGGTTCAATACTGGTGGGAGAGAAGAAAAATAAAAAAATTATTTGGGCCAATTGTAATGTGACACTAATCAATATACACAGACTTACCGTGGGGGAGGATAGTCAAGAGGGGCTGGGTCAGTACCAAGATGGCTCTTAATAGACGGGGGAAAAAGCGTAGCAACAGTCTAAGGTCAGGGAATCAGGAAGATAGTGGATCAAAACATAGGGGTAAGTCAAACAGATGGTCAGAAGGTAATTCCAAAGATATCAGCTCAGAGCACAGAGCTGACAAATACACCAATAGGGCAGGATTACAATTGGCAAAGGTCTGGCAGTTGTCAGAGTTCTAACTAGCCCTCTAATTACCTGGGATAGATAGGTAGCAAGAAGGCAGTCTTCAGAGATAGGGATCTTATACACGGCTCAAAAAAATAAAGAGAACACTAAAATACCACATCCTAGATATCACTGAATTAAAGGGAACCTGTCACCCCGTTTTTTGAAGATGAGCTAAAAATAGCGTTACATAGGGGCAGAGCTGGGCGTTACAGTAGTGTCTTTGTGTGCCTTTATAACCTACCTAAGCTGCCGAAATACCTTTGTAAAGTCGCCGTTTTCTGCTGTCACTCACGCTGGTCTGGTCATATGGGCGTGGTGACAGCGCTGTTTCTCCCCCAGAAACCTGCTCATCATTACGTTGGTGGCGTAGTGGTGTGCGCATGTCCAAAGCGAAGATCCACTGTACAGGAGATTCAAAACAGCGCGGTCTTCACTATTCGCCGTTTACCAGTGGGCGCGGCCATCTTTCCTGTGGCCGCGCATGCGCAGATGGAGTGCTCTGCTGCCCGGGGCTTCAGGAAAATGGCCGCGGGATTCCGCACGTGCGCAGATGGAGATCGCGGCGGCCATTTTCCTGAAGCCCCGGGCAGCAGAGCGCTCCATCTGCGCACGCGCGGCCACAGGAAAGATGGCCGCGCCCACCGGTAAACGGCGAATAGCGAAGACCGCGCTGTTTTGAATCTCCTGGGCAGTGGATCTTCGCTTTGGACATGCGCACACCACTACGCCACCAACATAATGATGAGCAGGTTTCTGGGGGAGAAACAGCGCTGTCACCACGCCCATATGACCAGACCAGCGTGAGTGACAGCAGAAAACGGCGACTTTACAAAGGTATTTCGGCAGCTTAGGTAGGTTATAAAGGCACACAAAGACACTACTGTAACGCCCAGCTCTGCCCCTATTTAACGGTATTTTTAGCTCATCTTCAAAAAACGGGGTGACAGGTGCCCTTTAAATATTTCAGTTGCAAATCTTCATTCTTTACATAGTGGAATGTGTTGAGAACAATAAAACATAAAAAAAAATCAATGTAAATCAAAATTAATATCCCATGGAGGTTTGGATTTGGAATGATATTCAAAATCAAAGTGGAAAATCAAATTACAGGCTGATCCAACTTCAGCGGAAATGCCTCAAGACAAGGAAATGATGCTCAGTAGTGTGTGTGACCTCCTCTTGTCTGTATGACCTCCATACAATGCCTGGGCATGTCTCCTCCGAGACCTGGATTAAAGCATGAGTCAACTCCTGGGCAGTCTGCAGTGCAACATGGCGTTGGTGAATGGAATGAGACATGATGTCTCAGTTGTGCTCCATTGGATTCAGGTCTGGGGACAGGGGCAGGCCAGTCCATAGCATCAATGCCTTTATCATGCAGGAACGGCTGTCACACTTCAGTCACATGAGGCCTAGCATTGTCATGCATCAGAAGGATCCCAGGGCACCAGCATATGCTCTCACAATGAGTCTGAGGATATAATTCTGGTACCTAATGGCAGTCAGAGTACATCTGGCTAGCACATGGAGGGCTGTGCAGACGTCCAAAGAAATGCCTCCCCACACCATTACTGACCCATTGCCAAACCGGTCATGCTGGAGGATGTTGCAGGCAGCGGAACGTTCTCCAGACTCTGTCATGTCTGTCACATGTGCGCAGTGTGAACCTGCTCTCATCTGTGAAGAGCACAGGGCGCCAATGTCAAACCTGCCAATCTTGGTGTTTTCTGGCAAATGATTGTTGCCCTGCATGGTGTTGGGCTGTACGCACAAATCCCTCTTGAGGACGTCGGGCCTTCATACCACCCTCATGAAGTCTGTTTCTGACAGTTAGAGCAGACAAATGGCTGTTAATGGCCTGCTAGAGGTCATTTTGCAGGGCTCCAGCACTGCTCCACTTGTTCCTCCTTGCACAAAAAAGGAGATAGCAGTCCTGCTGCTGGCTTGTGTCCTCGAACGGCCCCCTCCACATCTCCTAGAGTACTGGCCTGTCTCCTTGTATCTGCCCCATGTTCTGGATACTGTGCTGACAGACACAGCTACCCTTCTTGCCACAGCTCGCATTGATGTGCCATGCTGGATGAGCTGCACTACCTGAGCAACTTCTGCCTCATGCTACTGTACCTCTAGGGGTTAAAACAACGACAAAATGCAAAACTGACCAAAACAACAGCCAAAAAGGATGAGAACAGAGAAATGATCTCTGGTCGCTACCTGCAGAACAACTCCTTTATAGGGGGTGTCTTGCTGATTGCCTATCATTTCTACCTGTTGTCTTATTCATTTGCACACCAGCAGGAGAAACTGATTCACAGTGTTGCTTCATAACAGGACAGTCCAAAACAGAGAAAAGCAAATTCGGTACTGCTGCACTAAGGTGGTCTCTAAAACAAATCTATAGAGACCATTCACACACTGTGTTCATGTCACACACCCCGGGGAACAGGTGCTCAATCCTGTGTGAATATAGAGTCCAATTGCACAGTAAAAGAAAAAAGGAACGCACTCACCATTACCAAAAGTGAAAGTCTTTATTTCATGGATAAAAAAGCATATGCTCGGGAGCAATGTAGAGTGCGAACAATGGCTGTTTCACGCTCCTGCGCTTCAACGGGTCCTGATGGCTGTATCCTTTACCTGTTGAGTAACTCCACATCTGCTTCTATGACCCCTTCACATGTACTGCTTAGATGGAGAAAACTGTCCTTTCTGCCCAGCTTAATATTTCTTAGGACACTGACTGATGATGGGAATGCTTCAGACCCCCTTAATGAAGAAGAAAGGAAACCATAATGATGTTGTCTGAGAAAATTCTGAAATCTTGGTTTCCGGGAACGGGCCAACACCTTTGTAACGTCTCCCACACAGGTTGGAGTTCTCTGTAGTTCAAAATTCTGGGTCCAACTGATGCTGGCCAACTGCCCTGAAAATATTGGCTATCTACAGTTAAGTCCATATATATTTGGACAGAGACAACATTTTTCTAATTTTGGTTCTAGACATTACCACAATGAATTTTAAACAAAACAATTCAGATGCAGTTGAAGTTCAGACTTTCAGCTTTCATTTGAGGGTATCCACATTAAAATTGGATGAAGGGTTTAGAAGTTTCAGCTCCTTAACATGTGCCACCCTGTTTTTAAAGGGACCAAAAGTAATTGGACAATTGACTCCAAGGCTATTTCATGGACAGGTGTGGGCAATCCCTTTGTTATGTCATTCTCAATTAAGCAGATAAAAGGCCTGGAGTTGATTTGAGGTGTGGTGCTTGAATTTGGAAGGTTTTGCTGTGAAGTAAACATGTGGTCAAAGGAGCTCTCCATGCAGGTGAAACAAGCCATCCTTAAGCTGCAAAAACAGAAAAAACCCATCCGAAAAATTGCTACAATATTAGGAGTGGCAAAATCTACAGTTTGGTACATCCTGAGAAAGAAAGCAAGCACTGGTGAACTCATCAATGCAAAAAGACCTGGGCGCCCACGGAAGACAAAAGTGGTGGCTGATCGCAGAACAATCTCCATGGTGAAGAGAAACCCCTTCACAACAGCCAACCAAGTGAACAACGCTCTCCAGGAGGTAGGCGTATCAATATCCAAATCTGTCATGAATCCCCAATGGCTAGGGATAGCACAGGATAAGCAAAGAATAATAAATATCGGACGAGCTCTAGGGTGATGGAACCTGGGCTGACCGCTGCCCTACGCCTGACAAACGCAACTAGAGATAGCCAGGGAGCGTGCCTACGTTGGTTCTAGACGCCACGCACCAGCCTAAGAGCTAACTAGTACTGCAGAGAAAACAAAGACCTCACTTGCCTCCAGAGGAATTAACCCCAAAGGTATAGTTGCCCCCCACATGTATTGACGGTGAAATGAGAGGAAGGCACACACATAGAGATGATGTATATAGCTTTAGCAAATAGAGGCCCGCTAAAAACTAGAAAGCAGAATGACACAAAAGGGGACTGAGCGGTCAGCAAAAAACCCTAATCAAAAAAACCATCCTGAGATTACAAGAACCCATGTGCCAACTCATGGCACATGGGGAGAACCTCAGTCCACTAGAGCAACCAGCTAACAAAGAGACATTCTAAGCAAGCTGGACAAAAAAACAAACAACTGAAAATCAGCACTTAGCTTATCCTGAAAGATCTGGGAGCAGGTAGGCAGGAACCAAACAGAGCACATCTGAACACATTGATAGCCGGCAAGGGAAATGACAGAAAGGCCAGGTAAAATAGGAAACACCCAGCCTCTGATGGACAGATGGAAACCAAAGGCCGCAACCCACCAAAGTCACCCAGTACCAGCAGTAACCACCAGAGGGAGCCCGCAAACAGAATCCACAACAGTACCCCCCCCTTGAGGAGGGGTCACCGAACCCTCACGAGAACCCCCAGGGCGATCAGGGTGAGCTCTATGGAAGGCGCGAACCAAATCAGTCGCATGAACATCGGAGGCGACCACCCAGGAATTGTCCTCCTGACCATAACCCTTCCACTTAACCAAATACTGGAGTTTGCGTCTGGAAACACGAGAATCCAAGATCTTTTCAACAACATACTCCAATTCTCCCTCCACCAGCACCGGAGCAGGAGGCTCGACCGAAGGAACAACAGGCACCTCATACCTCCGCAACAACGACCGATGGAACACATTATGAATAGCGAACGATGCTGGGAGATCCAAACGGAAAGATACAGGGTTAAGAATCTCCGAGATCCTATAAGGACCGATGAACCGAGGCTTGAACTTAGGAGAAGAGACCTTCATAGGGACAAAACGAGAAGACAACCACACCAAGTCCCCAACAAGAAGTCGGGGACCCACGCGGCGACAGCGATTAGCAAACTGCTGAGTCTTCTCCTGAAATAACTTCAAATTGTCCACCACCTGATTCCAAATGTGATGTAGCCTGTCCACCACCACGTCCACTCCAGGACAATCCGAAGACTCCACCTGACCAGAGGAAAAACGAGGATGAAACCCCGAATTACAAAAAAAAAGGAGAGACCAACGTGGCCGAACTAGCCCGATTATTAAGAGCAAATTCGGCCAGTGGCAAAAAAGCAACCCAGTCATCCTGATCAGCAGAAACAAAACACCTCAAATAAGTTTCCAAGGTCTGATTAGTTCGCTCCGTCTGGCCATTCGTCTGAGGATGGAATGCAGACGAGAAAGACAAATCAATGCCCATCCTGGCACAAAACGTCCGCCAAAATCTAGACACAAACTGGGATCCCCTGTCAGAAACGATATTCTCCGGAATCCCATGCAAACGAACCACGTTCTGAAAAAACAAAGGAACCAACTCAGAGGAGGAGGGCAACTTAGGCAAGGGCACCAAATGAACCATCTTAGAAAAGCGGTCACACACAACCCAGATAACGGACATTTTCTGTGAAACCGGGAGATCAGAAATAAAATCCATGGAAATGTGCGTCCAAGGCCTCTTCGGGATGGGCAAGGATAACAACAACCCACTAGCCCGTGAACAGCAAGGCTTAGCTCGAGCACACACTTCACAAGACTGCACAAAGGTACGCACATCCCTAGACAAGGAAGGCCACCAAAAAGACCTGGCCACCAAGTCTCTTGTACCAAATATTCCAGGATGACCAGCCAACACAGAAGAATGGACCTCGGAGATGACTCTACTGGTCCAATCATCTGGAACAAACAGTCTTTCTGGTGGACATCGATCCGGTTTATCCACCTGAAACTCCTGCAATGCGCGTCGCAAGTCTGGGGATACGGCGGACAATATTACCCCATCCCTAAGGATACCAGCAGGCCCAGTGTCTCCAGGAGAGTCAGGCACAAAACTCCTGGAAAGAGCATCTGCCCTCACATTCTCTGAACCCGGCAGGTATGAAACCACGAAATTGAAACGAGAAAAAAATAACGACCAACGAGCCTGTCTAGGATTCAAACGCCTGGCAGACTCAAGGTAAATGAGATTCTTGTGATCAGTCAAGACCACCACGCGATGTTTAGCACCCTCAAGCCAATGACGCCACTCCTCAAATGCCCACTTCATGGCCAAAAGCTCCCGATTACCCACATCATAATTGCACTCGGCGGGCGAGAATTTTCTAGAGAAGAAAGCACATGGCTTCATCACCGAGCCATTAGAACTTCTCTGTGACAAAACCGCCCCCGCTCCAATCTCGGAAGCATCAACCTCCACCTGAAAAGGAAGTGAAACATCTGGTTGACACAACACAGGAGCAGAAGAAAACCGGCGCTTAAGTTCCCGAAAGGCCTCCACGGCCGCAGGAGACCAATCAGCAACATCAGCACCCTTTTTAGTCAAATCAGTCAAAGGTTTAACAATACTGGAAAAATTGGCAATGAACCGACGATAAAAATTAGCAAACCCCAAGAACTTCTGAAGGCTCTTAACAGATGTAGGTTGTGTCCAGTCACAAATAGCCTGAACCTTAACGGGATCCATCTCAATAGTAGAAGGAGAAAAAATGTACCCCAAAAAAGAAATCTTCTGGACTCCGAAGAGACACTTTGAGCCCTTCACAAACAGAGAATTGGCCCGCAAAACCTGAAACACCTTCCTGACCTGTAGAACATGAGACTCCCAGTCATCAGAAAACACCAAAATATCATCCAAATACACAATCATAAACTTATCCAGATATTCACGGAAAATATTGTGCATAAAGGACTGAAAGACTGACGGAGCATTGGAGAGTCCAAAAGGCATTACCAAATACTCAAAATGGCCCTCAGGCGTATTAAATGCGGTTTTCCACTCATCACCCTGTTTTATCCGCACCAGATTATACGCACCACGAAGATCTATTTTAGTGAACCACCTAGCCCCCTTAATGCGAGCAAACAAATCAGTAAATAATGGCAATGGATACTGGTATTTGACTGTAATCTTATTCAGAAGGCGATAATCAATACAAGGCCTCAGGGAACCATCTTTCTTTGCCACGAAAAAAAAACCTGCTCCCAGAGGGGACGAAGATGGACGAATATGTTCCTTTTCCAAGGACTCCTTAATATAATTCCGCATAGCAGTATGCTCTGGCAGTGACAGATTAAATAAACGACCCTTAGGGAACTTACTGCCAGGGATCAATTCTATAGCACAGTCACACTCTCTATGAGGAGGGAGCGAATTGAGCTTAGGCTCCTCAAAAACATCCCTATAATCCGACAAAAACGCAGGGATCTCCGAAGGAGTAGATGAAGAAATAGAAATCGGAGGTGCATCATCATGAACCCCCTGACATCCCCAGCTTAGCACAGACATTGTTTTCCAGTCCAGGACAGGATTATGAGTTTGTAACCATGGCAGACCAAGCACTAGTACATCATGTACATTATACAGTACAAGGAAGCGAATCACCTCCTGATGAACGGGAGTCATGCGCATGGTCACTTGTGTCCAATACTGCGGTTTATTCATAGCCAATGGTGTAGAATCAATTCCCTTCAGAGGAATAGGAACTTCCAGAGGCTCTAGACTAAAACCGCAGCGTTTAGCAAATGACCAATCCATAAGACTCAGGGCAGCGCCTGAATCCACATAGGCATCGACGGAAATGGAAGACAGTGAAAAAATCAGAGTCACAGACAAAATGAACTTAGACTGCAGAGTATCAATGGCAAAGGATTTATCAACCCTTTTTGTGCGTTTAGAGCATGCTGATATAACATGAGCTGAATCACCACAATAAAAACACAAACCATTTTTCCGCCTATAATTTTGCCGTTCACTTCTGGACTGAATTCTATCACATTGCATAGTCTCAGGTGCCTGTTCAGAAGACACCGCCAACTGGCGCACGGGTTTGCGCTCCCGTAAACGCCGATCAATCTGAATGGCCATAGCCATAGACTCATTCAGACCTGTAGGCGCAGGGAACCCCACCATAATATCCTTAATGGCCTCAGAAAGACCATTTCTGAAGTTTGCAGCCAGGGCGCACTCATTCCACTGAGTAAGCACCGACCATTTCCGAAATTTCTGACAATATATTTCCGCTTCATCATGCCCCTGAGAGAGGGCTAATAAAGCCTTTTCAGCCTGAAGCTCTAGGTTAGGTTCCTCATAGAGCAATCCCAATGCCAGAAAAAACGCATCCACACTGAGCAATGCAGGATCCCCTGGTGCCAATGCAAATGCCCAATTCTGAGGGTCGCCCCGTAGGAACGATATAACAATCTTGACCTGTTGAGCAGGGTCTCCAGAGGAGCGAGATTTCAAAGAGAGAAACAATTTACAATTGTTCCTGAAATTCAGGAAGGTAGATCTATCTCCAGAAAAAAACTCTGGAATAGGAATTCTAGGTTCAGACATGGGAGTGTGAACAACGAAATTCTGTATATTTTGAACCTTTGCCGCGAGATTACTCAGGCTGGAAGCCAAACTCTGGACATCCATGATAAACAGCTAAGATCAGAGCCATTCAAGGGTTAAGAGGAGGTAAGAAGCAGCTAGACAGCAATTAAGGGCTAGGCAGCAAAACTCTGAAGGAAAAAAAAAAAAATATTTCCCTTGACACTTCTTTTTCTCCTGCTTCAGCCCAAACAATTAACACTTTGTGGGCCGGCTATACTGTCATGAATCCCCAATGGCTAGGGATAGCACAGGATAAGCAAAGAATAATAAATATCGGACGAGCTCTAGGGTGATGGAACCTGGGCTGACCGCTGCCCTACGCCTGACAAACGCAACTAGAGATAGCCAGGGAGCGTGCCTACGTTGGTTCTAGACGCCACGCACCAGCCTAAGAGCTAACTAGTACTGCAGAGAAAACAAAGACCTCACTTGCCTCCAGAGGAATTAACCCCAAAGGTATAGTTGCCCCCCACATGTATTGACGGTGAAATGAGAGGAAGGCACACACATAGAGATGATGTATATAGCTTTAGCAAATAGAGGCCCGCTAAAAACTAGAAAGCAGAATGACACAAAAGGGGACTGAGCGGTCAGCAAAAAACCCTAATCAAAAAAACCATCCTGAGATTACAAGAACCCATGTGCCAACTCATGGCACATGGGGAGAACCTCAGTCCACTAGAGCAACCAGCTAACAAAGAGACATTCTAAGCAAGCTGGACAAAAAACCAAACAACTGAAAATCAGCACTTAGCTTATCCTGAAAGATCTGGGAGCAGGTAGGCAGGAACCAAACAGAGCACATCTGAACACATTGATAGCCGGCAAGGGAAATGACAGAAAGGCCAGGTAAAATAGGAAACACCCAGCCTCTGATGGACAGATGGAAACCAAAGGCCGCAACCCACCAAAGTCACCCAGTACCAGTAGTAACCACCAGAGGGAGCCCGCAAACAGAATCCACAACACAAATCTACCATAAAGAGAAGACTGCATGAAAGTAAATACAGAGGATTCACTGCATGGTGCAAGCCACTCATACGCATCAAGAATAAAAAGGCTAGACTGGACTTTGCTAAAAAAAAAATAAAAAAATCTAAAAAAGCCAGCACAGTTCTGGAAGAACATTCTTTGGGCAGATGAAACCAAGATCAACCTCTACCAGAATGATGGAAAGAGAAAAGTATGGCGACGGCGTGGTACAGCTCTTGATCCAAAGCATACTACATCATCTGTAAGACCCGGAGGCAGTGTGATGGCTTGGGCATGCATATCTGACGATTCGGTTACCTGCTGAAGCCTCCAAACAAATGCACCAGCAGAAGCTGCGCAGCACTAGCTGGCATTAGCCGCAACAATTGAATTAAGCGGCACTCAGCTGCTCCATTCAAAGTGTTTACATCCGTCTTCCACTTGAGCAAATAATAGCTGATCGGTAGGGGTGCTATTGTTGACTTATCGTGTAGATAGGTCATCAATACCTATGGCGAAACAACCCCTTTAAAGAACTTGAAAAAAGTTGAATACACTCCTGGAAAACTTTAGAGTATTATGCACATCTATTCAAGAAAACTAGAGTCTGTGGTGTACTTCTGCTTCAAGGCTGTAGGATTTAATACAAATCAAATTTTTGGGTTGAATCAATAGATCAAACTTGGGGAAATTTGCTGATCTAGTGATCAGGATAACTCCTTATCCGAATAGCTGTAGCGCTTACCGAATAGCTGCCTCAGTAACCCGGCTAACTGGAGCGCTCCCAATGATTAGCTGTTTGGCGCCGTAGCTGCGTGTGTCGCGGATGTGTGACAGTCACAACAAACAGACTCTTCAATTCATGTGTTGTGACTGTCACACAGCTGCGACACATGCAGCTAAAGAGCCGAACAGCTGACTATCGGTAGCGCTCCAATTAGCTAGGTTACCGAGGCAGCTATTTGGTAGCGCTGTAGCTATTCAGATAAGCTCTTATCCCAAGCTATTCGATCAACCCTAATAACTACTTTAAAGTGTTTAAAATATAGACTGCTTGACAAATTTTATTTATGGGCGCAATGGATGACAATGTCTGGGGCTTTAAAATGTAAGGCGCCTATTTAAGTAGCTGATCAGCTTTAACTGACTCTCGGATGCTTCTAAATTAAACATTATATATTCTAAATCTGCCACTATCATCTTGTGTGCTTATATCCATTCTTCAAAAATGTTGCTCACATCCCATAACGATTTCTGAACTTCAAAAGATTGCAATTATGTCTCCTATATTATTTTCTGATACATGCTGCCAGAAAAAACCCAATGAGTTTGACAGAAGCAAGTTTTTTTCATTTGGCCTTGCTGGTGGCACAGGATGTTGAAGCCAGGTTTGATTGTTGGGTTACTGGAAATAAGTCCTGGGTATTGCTGCTTTTCATAGCCTGAGAGCAGCAGAACTCATAGGAGAGGTGTTTAACTCATCGCACATCCAGCAAAGCCGTCAGCTTTTTTTTTTTTTTTTAATCTTTTCATACAACTGTCATGATTACAAATTTGCCCTTTAGAAACCATTACCAAAATAACTTATGAATAAGTTGATTGCGTGACACAAAGATTTTTTTCTCAGACCCATACACTTGCATTGCTGATTTTGATCTGACCCAATGGATCAAAATTGGAAATGTCTCCGATTTTTTCCATGGTCCATAAAAAAAAACAGACATGTGCACAGCCCCATAGAATATCATAGGTACAATCCATGAAAACCACAGATAGCACTCATACGATAACGTGCACGAGCCCCAAGTGTTACCGTACTTTACTGGGGGTAATCCAGGGATTGAGAATGGGTTGTCCGAGTAGTGGATAACCCCTTTAATAAAAGTTAGATGACACCTGTCACGTCTCTTGCGGCCCCCAAATTGCCACCACTATCTGTCATGGCCTCCCAGTGCAGGACTTATGTGAGATTTCTTGCAATGAAGCTATGACGGGGCAGTGAAGAAGAAAGGTGACCTGACTTGGTCAAATCGCGGGGAACAGACGCAGCATCGGATGAGTACTTTCTATTTAGCAAGTAATAAGCTGCTCTATAGAAGTGTTCATGGAACAAATAATAGGAGAGTTAAACTGTATTTACACTGCAAGATAATCGTGAATCAGCGTTGAAAGAAGCATTCGATCATCCAATGAACAAGCAAAACTCTTGTTCGTCAGGCGAAATGATCTTATCTGCAGCAGAAAAAAATCATCTTCTCTGCAACTCATAGGACTCGCGATACTGAGAACTATTACAGACTGTGGGCAGTGAACGATCTAGTGCGCATCCTGTGCCTTGGTCTGCCTGTGTAAACAGGCATTTAGCCCCTTAAGTCCATCATGGCCGGGTGTCAGTTTCTGCAACAGGACGGACTGTATCCGTCATGCATTTAAACTATCACGGCGTGTAAACATACAGTGATAGTTCAGTGCCGACAGCTGTCTGTGACAGCGGAGAGGCACGGGAAGAGGTGCAGGGTCGGTCCCCGCGCCCGGATCACTGTGATCGCACAGGGGATGCTGAAATATCAGCACTTCCTGCCCAATCAATGCAGCAGCTCAGCTCTGCCAGTGGCTGAATGTCTGCACAAACAGCTAGGAGCGCAACATTCAGGAGGGAGGCAGAAGGAAGGGAGCTCCCTCTGTCTTCAGATCGGCGCAACGTCATCACGGGGTCCAACCGTTGCCATGGTGACTCGGGGTCATCATGATGACCCCCGGGTCATCAAGCTACAGAAAGCTTCTGAGACTATGCTCACAGCATGGTGTCAAAAGCTTTCAGTATACAGATTGCAGTAAGGCTCAGTGCACATTTATCCTGCACTCTACAGTGAGCGCTTATATCAGGGTTTCCGTGTAAATCTCTGAAATATGTGATTCAGACAGAACCGCTGGTGGAAGATTCCCTATAAGGAGGCAGATGGAGGCACTCTGGAAAACACTTAACCTGTGATACGGCGGTGTCCGTCATTTTAGGCGTGCATTAAAACATGGTCCACCATAGTTTTGTGCACCTCTGAAAGGAAGAACAAAGCTGAACAGAAGCCAGACAGAGTCCATAGTAACTCTGCTGCCTCATTATAGTGAATGGATCCATCGGGGGTTTCATCTGTCACGTAACTCGGAGATTTTGATGGAAACCCCAAAGTATGTGCTCAGCGTAGAGTGCTGGATAAATGTGATCGCAAACATTGTGTAAAATGTTCCCAATAAAAGATTCAACTCAATCCAAAAAAAAAACAACAAGTCCCCTCTCAGGTCCGTTATCTGTTAACAGAAATATAGGAGGCTTCCACGTTACTGGCAGCACAAAAGCTCTGGAAAGGCAAAATGGCTCATTGCCCCAAAAGGAAATTCAGCAAATTTTGTGCTCCCAAATCTAAATGCCTCCTCCTTTCTGAGCCCCAGTGTGCATAAACCACCATTAGCGTTTACATTTGGCAGGTGTATAATAGAACTAGAGCGAGTACAAAGGAGGGCAACAAAATTAATAAAGTGGATGGTGGAACTAAAATACCCAGAGAGATTAGCAAAATTGGGATTATTTAATCTAGAAAAAAGACGACTGCGGGGCGATCTAATAACCATGTATAAGTATATAAGTGGACAATACAAATATCTCTCCGAGGATCTGTTTATAGCAAGGAATGTGACGGTCACAAGGGGGCATTCGGTTTTTCCACCAACATAGAAGAGGATGCTTTACTGTTAGGGCAGTGAGAATCTGGAATTCCTTGCCTGAGGAGGTGGTGAACTCAGTCGAGGGGTTCAAGAGAGGCCTGGATGTCTTCCTGGAGCGAAATAATATTGTATCTTACAATTATTAGGTTCTGTAGAAGGACGTAGATCTGGGGATTTATTCTGACGGAATATAGGCTGAACTGGATGGACAAATGTCTTTTTTCGGCCTTGCTAACTATGTTACTAGGGGTATAATTTCCAAAATGGGGTCACTTGGTGGGGGTGAGGGATTCTGCTCTCGTGCACTTAGGGGGCTCTGTATAAGGAGTCTGCAAACTATTCTAGGAAAATCTGCGCACCAGGAGGAAAATAGCGCTCCATCCCTACTGAGTCTCTCCGTATGGCTAAGCAGTACTGTACAGCCAGTGTATTTCTATATTTAGGAAAAATTGTGGGACAAATTTTGGTGCCAGTTTTACCCACTTCTTGAGTGAAAGTGTTAAATCTGGGGCTAAAACTAAATTTTTGTGGTAAAAATGTAATTATTTTTCCTTCACTGCCCAATGGTATAAAATTCTGTGATACACCCTTGGTATCAATATGATCATTACACCCCTAGATTAATTCATTGAGAGGTGTAGTTTGTAAAATGGGGTCACTTATGGGACGTTCTACTGTTCTGGAACCTGAGGGGCTCTCCCAGTGGGTCATGGCACCCTCAAACCAGAATAGTAAAATCTGCAGTATAATATGGCGCCTCTTCCCTTCGGAGCTTTGCACTGTGCCTCAAAAGTAGTTTTCACCCACACATGGGGTATTAGCACACTCAGGAGAAATTGCATAACACATTTTTGGGCCCATTTTCTCCTGTTGCCCTTGAGAATATAAAAAAATTGGGGCTAAAAGAAACATTTTGCAAGAAAAATATGTTTTTTTTTAATTTTCTTAGCTATGTTATAAACTTCTATAAAGCAACTGGTGGTTCACGATGCTCACCAAATGTAACATGGCGTCCGCTCTCGATTTCAGCCTACTTTACGTTCAAAACATGAAATGGCGCTCCTTCCCTTCTGAGCCCTGCCGTTCGCCCAAACAGTGGTCTTCCCCCACACAGGGGGGTATCAGCATACTCAGGAGAAATTACAAAACAAATATTGTGGTTCATTTTCTCTTGATAACCTTGAGAAAATAAAAAAATTGTGTCCAAAGTTTTTCCTTCCACATTGCTACAATTTTTGTGAAGCACCTGAAGGGTTAATACACTTCTTGAATCTGGTTTTGAGCAGTTTGAGGGGTGCAGTTTTTAGAATGGGGTCACTTCTGGGTATTTTCTGTCATATCGGCCCCTCAAAGTCACTTCAAATGTGAGGTGGTCCCTAAAATAATGGCTTTGTAAATTTTGCTGTAAAAATGAGAAATCGCTGGTCAACTTTGAACCCTTATAACGTCCTGACAAAAAAAAAATTATGTTTCAAAAATTATGCTGATGTAAAGTAGACATGTGGGAAATGTTATTTATTAACTATTTTGTGTGACATATCTCTGTGATTTAGGGGCCTAAAAATTAAAAGTTTGAAAATTGTGAAATTTTCAAAATTTTTACCAAATTTATATTTTTTTCATAAATAAACACAAGAAATTTTGAAGAAATTTTACCACTATCATAAAGTATAATATGACACGAAAAAACAATCTCAGAATTACCGGGATCTGTTGAAGAATTCCAGAGTTATTACCTCATAAAGTGACATTGGTCAGATTTCAAAATAAAGGCCTGGTCATTAACCTACAAAGTGGCTTGGTCCTTAAGGGGTTAAACATGCCGCCGGTCTGTCCATGTAAGCGGACGCTTTAGGAATAATAATAATCATAACAGCCTGTACTTTATTAATGATGCAGTAATAGGGTTCTGACAAATAAATGCAGCAGTCTGGGGATCCGGACAAGTTCCCTTCATTCAGTAAGTAATAAATACCCCAGAATGGCACAGGCGAATAATAAAAATGTTACGGATTTTGGAATGTAAGACTGGACAGTACTAAAAGGGTTAATGTCCCCTGCCCCCGCCCAGTAATGGGGAATCTCCAGCACCTACCTCCACCTGCAGAGCCGCACACCACATATATGGCTGTTCTGTGCGCACAGGACCTGTGATGAGGTCACAGGAGGGGAGGAGTCAGCGGTCACATGATCAGAGGCCTCAGTGTATGCAGGACTCTGCTGTGCTGGTTGTCATGGTGCTGGAAGAGGGGAAGTTTATGTGTGGGGTCAGGAGGGGTTTACAGTGTGTATGTAGCAGAGCTGTGTGTGTACGAGGTGTGCGGAGCAGAGCCATGTGTGTGTACGAGGTGTACGGAGCGGAGCCGTGTGTGTACGAGGTGTACGGAGCGGAGCCACGTGTGTATAAGGTGTATGGAGCAGAGCTGCGTGTGTACGAGGTGTGCGGAGCGGAGCTGTGTGTGTACGAGGTGTACGGAACAGAGCCGCGTGTGTACAAGGTGTATGGAGCAGAGCCGTGTGTGTACAAAGTGTACGGAGCGGAGCCGTGTGTGTACGAGGTGTACGGAGCGGAGCTGTGTGTGTACGAGGTGTACGGAACAGAGCCGCGTGTGTACGAGGTGTACGGAGCGGAGCCGTGTGTGTACGAGGTGTGCGGAGCGGAGCTGTGTGTGTACGAGGTGTGCGGAGCGGAGCTGTGTGTGTACGAGGTGTGCGGAACAGAGCCGCGTGTGTACGAGGTGTGCGGAACAGAGCCGCGTGTGTACGAGGTGTACGGAACAGAGCCGCGTGTGTACGAGGTGTACGGAGCGGAGCCGCGTGTGTACGAGGTGTGCGGAGCGGAGCTGTGTGTACGAGGTGTACGGAACAGAGCCGCGTGTGTACAAGGTGTATGGAGCAGAGCCGTGTGTGTACAAAGTGTACGGAGCGGAGCCGTGTGTGTACGAGGTGTACGGAGCGGAGCCGCATGTGTACGAGGTGTGCGGAGCGGAGCCGTGTATGTACGGAGCGGAGCCGTGTGTGTACGAGGTGAGCGGAGCTGTGTGTGTACGAGGTGTACGGAGCAGAGCCGTGTGTGTATGGAGCGGAGCCGTTCATACCTCTATAACTTATATTCTGTTATACATGATGTAATGGAAACTCTGTTATCTGGCAGTGATTATTCTTTATAATATGTACAGTAATAATGATATTGTGTAGAAGATAGATTGAGGACCCTCATCCTGTTCCTCATAATATAGAAAGTAAAGTTGTTTTTAAGGGGTCATACTCACTTGTGCGAGACTCGGATGAGTCTCGCACGGCAATACCGGGCACTGCACCTGGCACTCAGGAGCGGAGCGTGCAGCTGCATGTATTCTTATGTGGCCGCACGCTCCGATCTGAGTGCCGGCAGCAGCGCCGGGTACTAACATATGAGACTCATCCGAGTCTCACACAAGTGAGTAGGAGCCCTAAGGCTGGGTTCACATTACGTTTTAAAAGTCCATTGGACGGACTGTGTTACACCGCGGCATAACGCAGTGCAACGCAGTCCGTTAACGCGGCCATTAAGCTCTATTTCAGGCGCATCACTAGCGCACATCCAAAATGCAGCGTTTCCGGGTTCGTCACCGCTAGCGTAGATAGAGCATCTGCTAGCTCTATCTGCGCTAGCGATATCACGTCGGCACTTGCGTTAACGCAGCCCGTTTAACGCATATGTTGAACGGGCTGCTTTAACGCAATGTGAACCTAGCTTAAGAGCTCATACTCACTTGTGCGAAACTCGGATGAGTCTCACACGGCAATACCCGGCGCTGCTGCCGGCACTCAGATCGGATCGTGCGGCCGCATAGCAATACATGCAGCCACACACTCCGCTCCTCTGTGCCAGGTGCAGTGCCGGGTATTGCCGTGCGAGACTCACCCGAGTTTCGCGCAAGTGAATATGAGCCCATATATTCGAGGCAGTGGATTGCCGCAAATACCCTTCAATGTGATTCCGTCTAATGACCTGGTACAACCTCGATAAGAAAGTTGGGGGCCAGAGGCACACTCAGCTTGCGAAGCTACAGGAAAAGATGGACTCAGACTACAGTCATGAACAAAAAATTTTGAGAATGACACCAAAATTATATTTTCACATGATCTGCTGCCCTCTGGTTTTTATTAGTGTTTGATGTTTATATCACATACAGAAATATAATTGCAATCATATTATGAGTACCAATAGGTTATATTGACAGTTAGAATGAGTTAATGCAGCAAGTCAATATTTGCAGTGTTGACCCTTCTTCTTCAAGACCTCTGCAATTCTCCCTGGCATGCTCTCAATCAACTTCTGGACCAAATCCTGACTGATAGCAGTCCATTCTTGCATAATCAATGCTTGCATTTTGCCAGAATTTGTTGGTTTTTGTTTGTCCACCCGTCTCTTGATGATTGACCACAAGTTCTCAATGGGATTAAGATCTGGGGAGTTTCCAGGCCAAGGACCCAAAATCTCTATGTTTTGTTCCATGAGCCTTTAAGTTATCACCTTTGCTTTATGGCAAGGTGCTCCATCATGCTGGAAAAGGCATTGTTGGGCGCCAAACTGCTCTTGGACGGTTGGGAGAAGTTGCTCTTGGAGGACATTCTGGTACCCTTCTTTATTCATGGCTGTGTTTTTAGGCAAGACTGTGAGTGAGCCGATTCCCTTGGCTGAGAAGCAACCCCACACATGAATGGTTTCAGGATGCTTTACAGTTGGCATGAGACAAGACTGGTGGTAGCGCTCACCTCTTCTTCCCCGAATAAGCTGTTTTCCAGATGTCCCAAACAATCGAAAAGGGGATTCATCAGAGAAAATGACTTTACTCCAGTCCTCAGCAGTCCACTCCCTGTACCTTTTGCAGAATATCAGTCGGTCCCTGATGTTTTTTCTGGAGAGAAGTGGCTTCTTTGCTGCCCTCCTTGAAACCAGGCCTTGCTCAAAGTGTCTCCACCTCACAGTGCGTGCAGAAGCACTCACACCGGCCTGCTGCCATTCCTGAGCAAGCTCGGCACTGCTGGTAGTCCGATCCCGCAGCTGAAACAGTTTTAAGATACGGTCCTGGCGCTTGCTGGTCTTTCTTGGGCGCCCTGGAGCCTTTTTGACAACAATGGAAGCTCTCTCCTTGAAGTTCTTGATGATGCGATAGATTGTTGACTGAGGTGCAATCTTAGTAGCTGCGATACTCTTCCCTGTTAGGCCATTTTTGTGCAGTGCAATGATGGCTGCAAGTGTTTCTTTAGAGATAACCATGGTTAACTGAAGAGAAACAATGATACCAAGCACCAGCCTCCTTTTAAAGTGTCCAGTGATGTAATTCTTACTTAATCATGACTGATTGATCGCCAGCCCTGTCCTCATCAACACCCACACCTGTGCTAATGGATCAATCACTAAAACGATGTTAGCTGCTCCTTTTAAGGCAGGACTGCAATGATGTTGAAATGTGTTTTGGGGGTTAAAGTTCATTTTCTGGGCAAATATTGACTTTGCAAGTACAGTAATTGCTGTTAAGCTGATCACTCTGACATTCAGGAGTATATGCAAATTGCCATTAGAAAAAATGAAGCAGTAGACTTTGGAAAAATTAATATTTGTCTCATTCTCAAAATTTTTGTCCATGACTGTACATGGGGAGGAAGGTATTTCAATCCAGATATACTGCTACATGTGAGGAAGATCCCCAAGAGAGGGGGATATGCCACCTATGCCGAGAACCAGGGCTGAAGTTGTAACCGGTACCTGTGGGAAAGATGACAACCCGTTGGGCCTTATCCTTTGCATCTGCTTGTAAATACTGTACAGACTGGCATTCACAAAGTAATAGTTTGGTTTTTCCGAACCACGTGTCTCCTGAATTAATTGCTGCCCTGTTTCTAGAAGGATTCCTGGAGTCAGAAGAGGCCTGCAGGCCTGAAGTAGGTGGAAAGCACCACATACTTAGCAGCACATCGGGAATAAGACAAACCTTGTCTGTAGGATGCCAGAGCAAGTGGGGATCGAAGCTCGCCCATGACTACCTTGCTTGGGCATCTTACATTTGGCGTAGTCGGCAGGATCTGACTACCTCGCACGAAGAAAGCGGGGAAGATTTGCCACATGGCGCAGATGATAGAGAGCCGGAATACATGTGGCACAAGATGGCGGCACAAGGCATGGATTCTAAGATGGCGACGGTCGCAGTGAAGAAAAGGAGACATACAGCCTATCGTGGGCTTGGACAGCACCCAAGTGCGCTAAAAGATGTTCAACCCCCACAAGTGACTGCCTGAAGAAGGATAGGTCCAGTGATCGGAGGTCAGCTCGGAATAGCAGGTATGTTCCGGAGGAAGGTGTGGCGCAGCATGAGGCGTGGCCCGCTGTGTGAAAATATGCTGGAAGGGGGCGTGGCTAATAGCAGAGCCGTTGAGAGCGAAGGGTGACGTTGCAGTCGCGTCAGGAGTTTGGCCCTGGAAGAAGCAGAGTCAGGTGCATAGGAAGCGCGTTTGGCGCCATTTTGCCAGGAAGCTCTAAATGAAAATGGCACATAATCGTTGGGACTCAAGTGGACTGTATGGCGGTCCAGAGGATGTCGGCGAGAAGGAGCTGTTGCAAATAGTCACCCCCGGGACCACAGCGGACAGCAAGCATGCTGCAGGAGCTGCTCCAGAGCCAGCGATGCCACTGCCAATGCTGTTGAAGTGGACTGTGATGCCACAGCCAGATGTGGGTCTCCTGGCCAATGAATTGTGTATCATGTGTTGGAGCCATGGCTGTTTCCAGAGCCAGCCCCATGGAGGAGTCTGATGCAGCGACAACTGCAGGCAAACCTCAGGTTTGGCCGGTTCCGGAGAAAACTCCAAGAATATATTGGCGGGGTATCGATCACTTTATCATGGACAATTCCCTAGTTGTGGGACACCGCAGCTCTCAGCTGAAGTGGCTGGGTGAGCACGCACCACCCATGAGTTTAAAGGAGGAAAGGAAGTGGAATAATGTCTTCCTTCGAGGGTGGCTGGAGGGCTCTCATGTCGGATGGCGGGAGTCCGTGGAAGATTCCCAGACATTGAGAAGGAGCATGGCTTCCTGGAGGAAGAGTAGACTGATGACGAAGTCTATGTAAACCACGATGCGTTGAAGATGAGGTATCTGCCCTCCCATCTGCATAACCTGTACCCAGGAGAAGTGGTGCACTTTGTCAAGTGTGAATGCCGGCAAGGATGTTACAACGCGGCGGTGGTACGCCCCTACACATGGGAGGATACACTGGAAAGAGATCTTTGCCTGGATGGCCCAGCAAAAGGCCCAGAAGAGGCAAGCCAAAGAGGCTCAGCAGAAATGGGCCAGGGAGGCCCAAAGGGATTTACAGTCGCTTCAAAAATTGGCCATTCCAGTCAGGGCAGTTGAGAGCCTGACCAGCTTAGGGAAAAACTGATAACCGGGGACAAGGATCCTCATGAAGAGTCGATCCCGGTCAAAATCCCTGGAGGGGCTTGCCACCAGGACCAGAAAGGGAATCAACTCTTCTCAGGCCGAGATCCGAGGACGGACCAGAGCTGCCACTGGACAGATGGTCCAAAAATTACATGTGGTCAGCTATGGTCCCACACAGGTGGGCTGCGTGAATGAGACTAAAGCAGAAGAGGATCCTGGCCCGGTTAAGTTTCCCAATCAGCCCCGGAGATGGAGAAGACCACCATCTCCCACCGCTTGGACCACCTTTATAGGGGAAAGGAGGAGGGCCAGAGCGAAGCCAGATACAGGGCATAGCTTTTGTATAAGACGTTTGAGAAAGCTGCTGTTTTGCTTGTTTTGCAGCATAATTCTCCTCGGGGCGGCTGCCCCATCCTGAATGAGGACTGTTCAGGACTTTTATTTTGTCCAACAGAGGGACTGCTCTTTTCCCTTAGGGCCGAAGGAGGCTTGGACTGATTAAGTTACTAGTTTTGTTGCGCCTTTTTCGCTGGAATTGCGGAATTTGGCACTCTCAGAGGGTTGCCAAGATCCTCCCCAACAGGGACTGCACCAATATGGACTGTGTTCCATTATGGACTGTGTTGCATCGGAAGACTACTGCTGTGTTGGCCTACTTGCCCTATTTGCTGTTTCCAGGGTCCATACCAAGAAGGATCGGTATTTGTGGAGAGGTCAATGGATATGGACTGTCACATCTGCTGTTCCGGGGCACTTAACCAAAAGGGTCCGGTTCTAAGAAAGAGATGTCGAGATCAACCTGCAGTCTGATGTTTATAAAAGTTAATGGTGTTTATAATGCTTGTTTCTGCAGTAACTTTTCTTTTAAGGTCTGACATGGTCAGGAACGACCATGATTAAAGTGGTGGGAGCTGATGAATTGCCCCTGACATGCAGGGGTAAATGTGTTTGTCCCCTTGCATGTGATAAAGGTATCCAACCCACTGGGGCTGCAGTTAGCTGGGACAGGGTTAACTAGTGGCCAGCCCAGTTTGGAAGGGGAAACTGAGCATTAGTGGCAAGTGCAGGAAGTGACAGTCAGTCCATGTGAGTGCAGCAGTGAGTAACATAGCAGTACTGAGACTGCTAGGGACAGCGTGAGCCTAATGCTCGGGCCAGTGGATTGCCGCAAATACTTTTCCATGTGATACCATCTAACAGCCTGGGACAACCTCGAGATGGACGTCGGGGGCCAGAGGCACACTCAGCTTGCAAAGCTACAGGAAAAGATGAACTCAGACTACATGGGACGAAAGGTATGCAACAAAGATATACTGCTAGAGGTGAGGAAGATCCCTAAGGGCTAGGAAAGCCAGAGATGGGGATATACCACCTATACCGAGAACCAGGGCTGAAGTTGTATCCAGGACATGTGGGAAAGATGACAACCTGTTGGGCCTTGTTCTTTACATCTGCTTGTAAATACTGTACAGACTGGCATTTACAAAATAATAGTTTGGTTATTATGAACCACGTGTCTCCTGGATTAATTTCTGCCCTGGTTACAGAAGAAGGATTTCTGGAGTCAGAAGAGGCCTGCAAGCCAGAAATAGATTGAAAGCACCACATACTTAGCAGCAGACCGGGACTGAAACACACATTGTCTGTAGGATGCCGGAAAAAGTGGGAACCGAAGCTCGCCCACATCAACCTCACTTGGGCATCTTACAAAACAAGCATGCGGGAAGGTGTATTTAAATGATTAGCCATGCAATGGAGCACCTAGTGCCTGTATTTGGTTTGAACAGTCATTCTGTGCCAACAGAGTACCTTTAATAGTGTTTTGGAACATGACAAGTTCCCTTTAACTAATATTTTCAGTTATCATCTAAGGTTCTATACCTCCCCTCCTCCCGTCCTCCCCCTGCTTAATATAATACAGTCGAGTTGAAATTATTATATGTTTGTTTTTTTGCAACCAGAATTTTCAAGTCAAGGATATAATATTACCCATAGTTTGAATTTTATATATCTCCCCCTGCGAGGGGATCCTTGTGCTTTACAATTCATGTTATTTATGTATTAAGTTTTATGCAATAAAAACTGTTGAAACTAATATTTTCAGTTGGCTGAGTGTAAATATGACTCAAGATAAATTGATAAAATAGAAACACGGCCCGGGACCAGATGGACAGCACACACAAGTGAGAACACGTCTCAGTTATTAATGTGACACTATTCAGAAATTTTAAAAACTATTGATTAGTATGGTGCCACAAGGTTAACGTGGAGCCCAATTCCAAAAAGGGCCCTACTGTAGGTCTATCCCAGCTAATTAAAAAGGACCTTTCAGCAAATTTTTCATGTTGAACTGGACATAGGATGTAATTATGGCTGCAGAGCAGAATAAAACAGTTTTTTTTTCTTAAAATTTTGCCTCTCCATTGCAGACATATTAGAAATAGATGTAATTGGCGCATAATGAATTAACTTTTTTTTGAAGGATAGCATAGCAGGGATCTCAGTGCATGAGTCAGTGTGTAGGAGGGGCAGCACAGCTGAGTTTACCTGTGTTACATTACAAATATATTTAAGCATGATATAGAAGATGTGCGAAAGCATGATCTCAATTTGTGCAGATGACACCAAGCTATGTAATATACTGCAGTGTCTGGGAGATATCTGTAAGTTACTAGCCAACTTGGACAAACTGAGTTTAACCATCCAGGCGGCAGATGTGGTTCAATATGGACAAAGAAAAAGTTATGCATCTAGGGCAGTGTTTCTCTACTCCAGTCCTCAAGACCCACGAATAGGTCAAATTTTCAGGATATCCTTAACCCCTTCACCCCCAAGGGTGGTTTGCACGTTAATGACCGGGCCAATTTTTACAATTCTGACCACTGTCCCTTTATGAGGTTATAACTCTGGAACGCTTCAATGGATCTTGGCGATTCTGACATTGTTTTCTCGTGACATATTGTACTTCATGATAGTGGTAACATTTCTTTGATATTACCTGCGTTTATTTGCAAAAAAAATGGAAATTTGGCGAAAATTTTGAAAATTTTGCAATTTTCCAACTTTGAATTTTTATGCCCTTAAATCACAGAGATATGTCACACAAAATACTTAATAAGTAACATTTCCCACATGTTTACTTTACATCAGCACAATTTTGGAACCAAAATTTTTTTTTGTTAGGGAGTTATAAGGGTTAAAAGTTGACCAGCAATTTCTCATTTTTACAACACCATTTTTTTTTAGGGACCACATCTCATTTGAAGTCATTTTGAGGGGTCTATATGATAGAAAATACCCAAGTGTGACACCATTCTAAAAACTGCACCCCTCAAGGTGCTCAAAACCATATTCAAGAAGTTTATTAACCCTTCTGGTGCTTCACAGGAATTTTTGGAATGTTTAAATAAAAATGAACATTTAACTTTTTTTCACAAAAAATTTACTTCAGCTCCAATTTGTTTTATTTTACCAAGGGTAACAGGAGAAAATGGACCCCAAAAGTTGTTGTACAATTTGTCCTGAGTACGCCGATACCCCATATGTGGGGGTAAACCACTGTTTGTGCGCATGACCGAGCTCGGAAGCGAAGGAGCGCCATTTGACTTTTCAATGCAAAATTGACTGGAATTGAGATGGGACGCCATGTTGCGTTTGGGGAGCCCCTGATGTGCCTAAACATTGAAACCCCCCACAAGTGACACCATTTTGGAAAGTAGACCCCCTAAGGAACTTATCTAGAGGTGTGGTGAGCACTTTGACCCACCAAAGGCTTCACAGAAGTTAATAATGCAGAGCCGTAAAAATAAAACAAAAATTTTTTCCCACAAAAATTATTTTTTTAGCCCCCAGTTTTGTATTTTCCCGAGGGTAGCAGGAGAAATTGGACCCCAAAATTTGTTGTCCAAGTTGTCCTGAGTGCGATGATACACCATATGTGGGGAGAACCACTGTTTGGGCGCATGTGAGGGCTCGGAAAGGAAGGAGTGCCATTTGGAATGCAGGCTTAGATGGAATGGTCTGCAGGCGTCACATTGCGTTTGCAGAGCCCCTAATGTACCTAAACAGTAGAAACCCCCCACAAGTGACACCATGTTGGAAAGTAGACCCCCTAAGGAACTTATCTAGATGTGTGGTGAGCGCTTTGACCCACCAAGGGCTTCACAGAAGTTAATAATGCAGAGCCGTAAAAATAAAACAAAAATTTTTTCCCACAAAAATTATTTTTTTAGCCCCCAGTTTTGTATTTTCCCGAGGGTAGCAGGAGAAATTGGACCCCAAAATTTGTTGTCCAAGTTGTCCTGAGTGCGATGATACACCATATGTGGGGAGAACCACTGTTTGGGCGCATGGGAGTGCTCGGAAAGGAAGGAGTGCCATTTGGAATGCAGGCTTAGATGGAATGGTCTGCAGGCGTCACATTGCGTTTGCAGAGCCCCTAATGTACCTAAACAGTAGAAACCCCCCACAAGTGACACCATGTTGGAAAGTAGACCCCCTAAGGAACTTATCTAGATGTGTGGTGAGCGCTTTGACCCACCAAGGGCTTCACAGAAGTTTATAATGCAGAGCCGTAAAAATAAAACTAAAATTTTTTCCCACAAAAATTATTTTTCAGCCCCCAGTTTTGTATTTTCCCGAGGGTAACAGGAGAAATTGGACCCCAAAAGTTGTTGTCCAATTTGTCCTGAGTGCGCTGATACCCCATATGTGGGGGGAACCACCGTTTGGATGCATGGGAGAGCTCGGAAGGGAAGGAGCGCCATTTGGAATGCAGACTTAGATGGAATGGTCTGCAGGCGTCACATTGCGTTTGCAGAGCCCCTAATGTACCTAAACAGTAGAAGCCCCGCACAAGTGACCCCATTTTGGAAACTAGACCCCCCAAGGAACTTATCTAGATGTGTTGTAAGAACTTTGAACCCCCAAGTGTTTCACTACAGTTTATAACGCAGAGCCGTGAAAATAAAAAATATTTTTTTTTTCCCACAAAAATTATTTTTTAGCCCCCAGTTTTGTATTTTCCCAGGGGTAACAGGAGAAATTGGACCCCAAAGGTTGTTGTCCTATTTGTCCCGAGTACGCTGCTACCCCATATGTTGGGGTAAACCCCTGTTTGGGCACACGGGAAAGCTCGGAAGGGAAGGAGCACCGTTTTACTTTTTCAACGCAGAATTGGCTGGAATTGAGATCGGACGCCATGTCGCGTTTGGAGAGCCCCTGATGTGCCGAAACAGTGGAAACCCCCCAATTATAACTGAAACCCTAATCCAAACACACCCCTAACCCTAATCCCAACAGTAACCCTAACCACACCTCTAACCCTGACACACCCCTAACTGTTGTGAATTTGGTTTCTGGGCTCCCCCGGTGGTTTCTGGTGGTACTGCACTTGTGTGCTTCATCTCCTCTGTTCACCTGTTTCCATCAGGATGTGGGAGTTTTCTATTTAACCTTGCTCCTCAGTCATTTCTATGCCGGCCAACAATGTTACCAGAAGCCTTTCTGTTGCATGTTCCTGCTCCTAGACTACTATCAGCTAAGTTGGACTTGTAGTCCTAAGTTTGTTTTGCATTTTTGTTCCAGTACTCTGTGTTTGAATATTTCTGAGGCTGGAAGCTCTTGTGAGCTGAAATTGCCACTCTGGTGTCATGAGTTGATATTAGAGTCTTAAAGTAATTTCAGGATGGTGTTTTGAAAGGGTTTTCAGCTGACTGTGAAGTTCCCTTTTCTGTCTTCCTACTATCTAGTAAGCGGACCTCAATTTGCTAAACCTATCTTCATACTTCGTATGTCAATTTCCTCTAAAATCACCGACAATATATGTGGGGGCTACTGTCTGCCTTTTGGGGAAAATTTCTCTAGAGGTAAGCCAGGTCTGTATTTTCCTCTGCTAGGGTCAGTCAGTCCTCCGGCTGGCGCTGGGCGTCTAGGGATAAAACGTAGGCACGCTACCTGGCCACTGTTAGTTGTGCGGTAGGTTTAGCTCACAGTCAGCTCGAGTTCCCATCTTCCAAGAGCTAGTCCTTTTTGTATGCTTTACTACGTTCTCTTGCCATTGAGAACCATGACAGTTTGGCCGGCCAAGGGTTAAAATAATTGGCAGAAGAAAGGAGAGAAAAGAAGTCTGCAGAGAATTTTTTTTTTTTTTTTTTCCTGAGTTTGCTCATTAGTTGATTCACTAGCATCTCTGCTTACTGCAGCCTTCGTCTCTCTCTCCTTCTAATCCTTGAATGGTTCTGATTTCACCTGATTAATATGGATCCTCAGAGTTTAGCTACAGGTTTGGATAATCTCGCTGTGAAGGTTCAAAGTTTACAGGATTTTGTTATTCATGCTCCTATATCTGAGCCTAGAATTCCTTTACCTGAATTTTTCTCCGGGGATAGATCTCGCTTCCAGAATTTCAAACATAATTGTAAATTATTTTTGTCTCTGAGATCTCGCTCCGCTGGAGATCCTGCACAGCAGGTCAGGATTGTAATTTCCTTGCTCCGGGGCGACCCTCAGGATTGGGCATTTGCTTTGGCACCAGGGGATCCTGCGTTGCTCAATGTGGATGCGTTTTTCCTGGCTTTGGGGTTGCTTTATGAGGAACCTCATTTAGAGATTCAGGCTGAAAAAGCCTTAATGGCCCTGGCTCAAGGGCAAGATGAGGCTGAAATATACTGCCAAAAATTTCGTAAGTGGTCTGTGCTTACTCAGTGGAATGAGTGCGCCCTGGCGGCGAATTTCAGAGAGGGTCTCTCTGATGCCATTAAAGATGTTATGGTGGGGTTCCCTGTGCCTACAGGTCTGAATGAGTCCATGACAATGGCTATTCAGATTGATCGGCGTTTGCGGGAGCGCAAACCTGTGCACCATTTGGCGGTGTCTACTGAGAAGGCGCCAGAGATTATGCAATGTGATAGAATTCTGTCCAGAAGCGAACGACAGAATTTTAGGCGAAAAAATGGGTTATGCTTCTATTGTGGCGATTCAACTCATGTTATATCAGCATGCTCTAAACGTACTAAGAAGGTTGATAAGTCTGTTTCAATTGGCACTTTACAGTCTAAGTTTATTCTATCTGTGACCCTGATTTGCTCTTTATCGTCTATTACCGCGGATGCCTATGTCGACTCTGGCGCCGCTTTGAGTCTTATGGATTGGTCCTTTGCCAAACGCTGTGGGTTTGATTTAGAGCCTCTGGAAGTTCCTATACCTCTGAAGGGTATTGACTCCACGCCATTGGCTAGTAATAAACCACAATACTGGACACAAGTAACTATGCGTATTAATCCGGATCACCAGGAGATTATTCGCTTCCTTGTGTTGTATAATCTACATGATGTGTTGGTGCTTGGATTGCCATGGCTGCAATCTCATAACCCAGTCCTCGACTGGAAAGCAATGTCTGTGTTAAGCTGGGGATGTCAGGGGACTCATGGGGACGTACCTTTGGTTTCCATTTCGTCATCTATTCCCTCTGAGATTCCGGAATTTTTATCTGATTATCGTGACGTTTTTGAGGAGCCTAAAATTGGTTCACTACCTCCGCACAGAGAGTGCGATTGTACTATAGATCTGATTCCGGGCAGTAAGTTTCCAAAGGGTCGTTTATTTAATCTATCTGTGCCTGAGCATGCTGCTATGCGGGAATATATTAAGGAGTCCTTGGAAAAGGGACATATTCGTCCTTCGTCATCTCCCTTAGGAGCCGGTTTTTTCTTTGTATCTAAAAAAGATGGCTCTTTGAGGCCGTGTATTGATTATCGGCTTTTGAATAAAATCACGGTTAAATATCAGTATCCTTTGCCACTGCTTACTGATTTGTTTGCTCGAATAAAGGGGGCCAAGTGGTTCTCTAAGATTGATCTTCGCGGGGCGTATAATTTGGTGCGAATTAGGCAGGGGGATGAGTGGAAAACCGCATTTAATACGCCTGAGGGCCATTTTGAGTATTTAGTAATGCCTTTTGGTCTTTCAAATGCCCCTTCAGTCTTTCAGTCCTTTATGCATGACATTTTCCGTGAATATTTGGATAAATTTTTGATTGTGTATCTGGATGATATTTTGATTTTTTCGGATGATTGGGACTCTCATGTCCAACAGGTCAGGAGGGTTTTTCAGGTGTTGCGCTCTAATTCCTTGTGTGTAAAGGGTTCTAAGTGCGTTTTTGGGGTTAAAAATATTTCGTTTTTGGGGTACATTTTTTTCCCCCTCTTCTATTGAGATGGACCCTGTCAAGGTTCAGGCTATTTGTGATTGGACGCAACCCTCTTCTCTTAAGAGCCTTCAGAAGTTTTTGGGCTTTGCTAATTTTTATCGTCGATTTATAACTGGTTTTTCTGATGTCGCTAAACCGTTGACTGATTTGACTAAGAAGGGTGCTGATGTTGCTGAGTGGTCCCCTGCTGCTGTGGAGGCCTTTCGGGAGCTTAAGCGCCGCTTTTCTTCCGCCCCTGTATTGCGTCAGCCTGATGTTACTCTTCCTTTTCAGGTTGAGGTCGACGCTTCAGAAATCGGAGCTGGGGCGGTTTTGTCGCAGAAAAGTTCCGACTGCTCCGTGATGAGACCTTGTGCGTTCTTTTCTCGTAAATTTTCGCCCGCTGAGCGAAATTATGATATTGGTAATCGGGAGCTCTTGGCTATGAAGTGGGCTTTTGAGGAGTGGCGTCATTGGCTTGAGGGGGCTAGACATCAGGTGGTGGTATTGACCGACCACAAGAATTTGATTTATCTTGAGTCCGCCAGGCGCCTGAATCCTAGACAGGCGCGCTGGTCGTTATTTTTCTCTCGGTTTAATTTTGTGGTTTCTTACCTACCGGGTTCTAAAAATGTGAAGGCGGATGCCCTTTCTAGGAGTTTTGAGCCTGATTCCCCTGGTAATTCTGAACCTACAGGTATCCTTAAGGATGGAGTGATATTATCTGCTGTTTCCCCAGACTTGCGACGGGTCTTGCAGGAGTTTCAGGCGGATAGACCTGATCGTTGCCCGCCTGGTAGAATGTTTGTTCCTGATGATTGGACCAGTAGAGTCATCTCGGAGGTCCATTCTTCTGCGTTAGCAGGTCATCCTGGAATCTTTGGTACCAGGGATTTGGTGGCTAGGTCCTTCTGGTGGCCTTCCCTGTCGCGAGATGTGCGAGGTTTTGTGCAGTCTTGTGATGTTTGTGCTCGGGCCAAGCCTTGTTGTTCTCGGGCTAGTGGATTGTTGTTATCCTTGCCTATTCCGAAGAGGCCTTGGACTCACATCTCCATGGATTTTATTTCTGATCTCCCTGTTTCTCAGAAGATGTCTGTCATCTGGGTGGTGTGTGACCGTTTCTCTAAGATGGTCCATTTGGTTCCCTTGCCTAAATTGCCTTCCTCATCCGAGCTGGTTCCTCTGTTTTTTCAAAATGTGGTGCGCTTGCATGGTATTCCGGAGAATATCGTTTCTGACAGGGGAACCCAATTCGTGTCTAGATTTTGGCGAGCATTTTGTGCTAGGATGGGCATTGATTTGTCTTTTTCGTCTGCTTTCCATCCTCAGACTAATGGCCAGACCGAGCGAACTAATCAGACCTTGGAGACTTATTTGAGGTGTTTTGTGTCTGCGGATCAGGATGATTGGGTTGCCTTTTTGCCCTTGGCGGAGTTTGCCCTCAATAATCGGGCTAGTTCTGCCACCTTGGTTTCTCCTTTCTTCTGTAATTCGGGGTTTCATCCTCGTTTCTCTTCCGGTCAGGTGGAGTCTTCGGATTGTCCTGGAGTGGATGCTGTGGTGGAGAGGTTGCATCAGATTTGGGGGCATGTGGTGGACAATTTGAAGTTGTCCCAGGAGAAGACTCAGCATTTTGCCAACCGCCGTCGTCGTGTTGGTCCTCGTCTTTGTGTTGGGGACTTGGTGTGGTTATCTTCTCGTTTTGTCCCTATGAAGGTTTCTTCTCCTAAGTTTAAGCCTCGGTTCATCGGCCCGTACAAGATATTGGAGATTCTTAACCCTGTGTCCTTTCGTTTGGACCTCCCTGCATCTTTTTCTATTCATAATGTCTTCCATCGGTCATTGTTGCGCAGGTATGAGGTACCGGTTGTGCCTTCCGTTGAGCCTCCTGCTCCGGTGTTGGTTGAGGGTGAGTTGGAGTACGTTGTCGAGAAGATCTTGGACTCCCGTGTTTCCAGACGGAGACTTCAGTATCTGGTCAAGTGGAAGGGCTACGGTCAGGAGGATAACTCTTGGGTGACAGCCTCTGATGTTCATGCCTCCGATTTGGTCCGTGCCTTTCATAGGGCTCATTCTGATCGCCCTGGTGGTTCTGGTGAGGGTTCGGTGCCCACTCCTTGAGGGGGGGGGTACTGTTGTGAATTTGGTTTCTGGGCTCCCCCGGTGGTTTCTGGTGGTACTGCACTTGTGTGCTTCATCTCCTCTGTTCACCTGTTTCCATCAGGATGTGGGAGTTTTCTATTTAACCTTGCTCCTCAGTCATTTCTATGCCGGCCAACAATGTTACCAGAAGCCTTTCTGTTGCATGTTCCTGCTCCTAGACTACTATCAGCTAAGTTGGACTTGTAGTCCTAAGTTTGTTTTGCATTTTTGTTCCAGTACTCTGTGTTTGAATATTTCTGAGGCTGGAAGCTCTTGTGAGCTGAAATTGCCACTCTGGTGTCATGAGTTGATATTAGAGTCTTAAAGTAATTTCAGGATGGTGTTTTGAAAGGGTTTTCAGCTGACTGTGAAGTTCCCTTTTCTGTCTTCCTACTATCTAGTAAGCGGACCTCAATTTGCTAAACCTATCTTCATACTTCGTATGTCAATTTCCTCTAAAATCACCGACAATATATGTGGGGGCTACTGTCTGCCTTTTGGGGAAAATTTCTCTAGAGGTAAGCCAGGTCTGTATTTTCCTCTGCTAGGGTCAGTCAGTCCTCCGGCTGGCGCTGGGCGTCTAGGGATAAAACGTAGGCACGCTACCCGGCCACTGTTAGTTGTGCGGTAGGTTTAGCTCACAGTCAGCTCGAGTTCCCATCTTCCAAGAGCTAGTCCTTTTTGTATGCTTTACTACGTTCTCTTGCCATTGAGAACCATGACACCTAACCCTAATCCCAACCCTATTCCCAACCGTAAATGTAATCTAAACCCTAACCGTAACTTTAGCCCCAACCCTAACCCTAACTTTAGCCCCAAGCCTAACTGTAGCCTTAACCCTAGCTCCAACCCTAGCCCTAATGGGAAAATGGAAATAAATACATTTTTTTTTTCCCTAACTAAGGGGGTGATGAAGGGGGGTTTGATTTACTTTTATAGCGAGCTTTTTAGCGGATTTTTATGATTGGCAGCCGTCACACACTGAAAGACGCTTTTCATTGCAAAAAATATTTTTTGCGTTACCACATTTTGAGAGCTATAAATTTTCCATATTTTGGTCCACAGAGTCATGTGAGGTCTTGTTTTTTGCGGGACGAGTTGACGTTTTTATTGGTAACATTTTCGGACATGTGACAGTTTTTGATCGCTTTTTATTCCGATTTTTGTGAGGCAGAATGACCAAAAACCAGCTATTCATGAATTTCTTTTGGGGGAGACGTTTATACCGTTCCGCGTTTGTTAAAATTGATAAGCAGTTTTATTCTTCGGGTCAGTACGATTACAGTGATACCTCATTTATATTATTTTTTTATGTTTTGGCGCTTTTATATGATAAAAACTATTTTATGGAAAAAATAATTATTTTTGCATTGCTTTATTCTCAGGACTATAACTTTTTTATTTTTTTGCTGATCATGCTGTATGGCGGCTCGTTATTTGTGGGACAAGATGACGCTTTCAGCGGTACCATGGTTATTTATATCTGTCTTTTTGATTGCGTGTTATTCCACTTTTTGTTCGGCGGTATGATAATAAAGCGTTGTTTTTTGCCTCGTTTTTTTTTTTTTTTTCCTTACGGTGTTTACTGAAGGGGTTAACTAGTGGGCCAGTTTTATAGGTCGGGTCGTTACGGACGCGGCGATACTAAATACGTGTACTTTTATTGTTTTTTTTATTTTATTTAGATAAAGAAATGTATTTATGGGAATAATATATATATATTTTTTTCATTATTTTGGAATATTTTTTTTTTTTTTTTACACATTTGGAAATTTTTTTTTTTTACTTTTTTACTTTGCCCCAGGGGGGGACAATACAGATCAGTGATCTGCCAGTTTGCATAGCACTCTGACATATCACCGATCTGAGAGAAGTGCAGGCTGCTTCACAGTGCCTGCTCTGAGCAGGCTTCTGTGAAGCCACCTCCCTCCCTGCAGGATCCGGATCCGCGGCCATCTTGGATCCGGGTCTGGAGCAGGCAGGGAGCCCCCTCCCTGCGCGATGCTTCCCTGCACCGCCGGCACATTGCGATCATGTTTGATCGCGGTGTGCCGGGGGTTAATGTGCCGGGAGCGGTCCGTGACCCCTCCTGGCACATAGTGCCGGATGTCAGCTGCGATAGGCAGCTGACACCCGGCCGCGATCAGCCGCGCTCCCCCCGTGAGCGCCGCCGATCGCGCTGGACGTACTATCCCGTCCGTGGTCATGGGGGCCCACCCCACCTCGACGGGATAGTACGTCCGATGTCAGGAAGGGGTTAATATTGCACAGGTGACAATTTCATGACCTGCTCAAGCATTAATTCCATCACCTATGCAATACTAAAGAAATCCTGAAAACATGACCCGTTGGTGGGTCTTGAGGACTGGAGTTGAGAAACACTGATCTAGGTAAATCTATTCTATAGGCATCCTATGTGGTATTGTGAGTAAAACTAAGCAAGTCACTTGTTGAAAAGGATCTTGATATACTTGTAGATCATAGACTAACAGCATGCAATGTCAATCAGCTGCTTCTAAAGCCAGCAGGATATTGTCATGTATAAATAGAGGCATGAACTTGCTGTACATTGCTGTAATAACACCAACTTAGAAAACATTATTGTGGCCACATCTAAAATATGGGTACAGTTCTGGGTACAGTATATAGAAAAGATGCCCTGGAGTTAGAAAACTATAAGGAACAAGCACAAAATAGATAAGGGGCATGGAAGATTTTAGTTATGAAGAAAGTTTACAAGAATGAAATTTAACTGGGGACATTACTAACTTTTACAAATATATAAATAGTCCATATAAAATATGCAAAAAAGCAGTCAAATGTAAATCCGCCTCAATAAACAAGGCAGCATTATTTTGGTCTGCAGGAAAAAAATTCTCAAAAGGAGAAAGTCCTTATATACCATGAGAACTATAAATCTGTGGAACAGTCTACCTTAGGAGCTGGTCACAGTAACATCAGTCGATGGATTGCTAAAAAGATTTACATTATTTTTTAGAAAAAAAAAATTAGAAAACTAATGTTTTTTTCACAAATACCAATTAATTTTCCCATGACTATTACTTGTGAGATAGCGCTCACCGCATGTGTTGGGGAATACAAGCTTAGCAACAGGATTAATGCACACGGGCACGTTTTTTGTTCACAAAACAGTCTATTTGGTTTATTCAGGTATCATAAACCATAGAAACGTGAACCAAAGGCAAACAGTCTATACATAAGGCTTCACATCATTAGTTTGACATCATTAGTCTGCGGCAGCACGCTGGTCCTCTCCTGAGCAGTAGCCGTGGATTCCCACACAGTTCACAGTACATCATAAGCACCAACAGTCTATTGAGGTACCTTACGGGAGCTCCTGCTCCACCCGCTGACTCCTTGTCAGTCCACTCTTCTTGGGAAAACTGCCTTACGGGGATCACCAACTTGCCTGACAGACATACACCAGTCAGTTCCAGACACACCGAAGGACGGTAGCTTCCCCACACACAGCACAGAAGCCGTCACAGACCGTCCAGGACCACGGTCTCTCCAGGTGCTTCCAGGAAGTCTCCACTAACGGGAGCTTCCAACACAGACCGTCCAGGTCCACGGTCACTCTGTGCTCTTCAGGGATCCAGTCCTACTCCCAGGACCTCCCAACACAGAGGCCTTCCACAGTGCGCTATTCAGGACATCCGTCCCCACCTGGCGTGCGGCCTGTCCAGGTGCTATTCAGGACATTCGTCCAACACCCCAGGCCACCAGGTCCAAAGCCCCACCATGTGCTATCCAGGGAGATAGCCAACACATAGGCTCTTTCAGGACCTTCAGCACAGACCATTCAGATCCATACTCAGAGACATGTGACCCACACCCTGGTTACATTATATACTTGTAAACACTCCCATAGATGGGTGGGGTGTCTGTGGCTAGTTCGACCCGCCCAGCTCTCATAACTAGCCCTGCCAGCCTCCCTTCACAATTATACCAACAACAATTGCTTGTGGGACTACAGGTCCCAGAAAATCCTTACTTCAGGCTGACAGTGCAGAGTATCTTCCTCTGTGACACACATACCAGCCATTCACAATAATGCCGGACTTTGTCTCATTACCACAGTTATGCCTGCGATTGCCATGCATTCCTATGGCCTCAATACGCCTCCATGCGTATTCCGGGAAGACCATGCAGCGCCCCCCACCTGTAACAGGGGTCACTGCATCACATACTATACAAAAGTGTTACCAGTTCCCTGTCAAATCAAATAAGTCTTCTAACATCCTAAGTAAAAAAGGTAATTTAAAAGTAAGGGTGGAATAGAGCAGACATATGTGAAATGTTATTTATTGACTGTTTTGTTGAGGATGACTAAGTTTTAAGGTTATAAACATTCAAAATGTGAAAATTGCTCATTTTTGATCAAATATCCAATATTTTCCTAAATAAACGCAAAACATATCAATGTATATTTACCACCAATAAAGTGCAATATGTCAAGAAAAAAAAAGAATTTCAGAATCACTGCAATATGTTTAAACATTCCAGAGATAAAGAAGCTCTTCGGCCTTTAGGGTATGTGCACACGTAGGTTGGATCTCTGTGGATTTTCTGCACCTATTTTTGTAAATCCGCAGGTAAACAGCACTGTGGATTACCTGCGGAATGACAGCGGATTTACCGCGGTTTTTGTGAGGATTCCACCTGCGGTTTTACGCCTGCGGATTCCTATTGAGGAGCAGGTGTAAACCGCTGGGGAATCCGCACAAAGAATTGACATGCTGCGGATTAAACAACGCAGCATTTACGCGCATTTTTTTCTGCAGCATGTGCACTGCGGATTTTGTTTTCCATAGGTTTACATGGTACTGTAAACTCATGGAAAACTGCTGCGAATCCGCAGCATCAAAACCGCTGATTCACCAGTTTGCTGTCACATAGAATGACTGGATACTTGTGGCTTAAGACCGGACAACCTTGTTAACACCACATAAAGTGACATGGTATATTTGAAAAATTGGGCTTGGTCACTAAGGGAATAAAATGAAAATAGTTACTTCTCTGTGTGATTTCTGTGATGTTTAAGAAGATGTGATTTCTGTCTGAAACATTTTCCACATTGTGAACATAAAAATGGCTTTTCATGTTTGTGAGTTCTCTGATGGGTTATAAGATGTGATTTTTGTGTAAAACATTTCCCACATTCAGAACATAAAAATGGCTTTTCCCCAGTATGAGTTCTCTGATGCGTTACAAGATGGGATAGCTCTGTGAAATGTTTTCCACATTCCGAACATGAAAACGGCTTCTCCCCTGTGTGAATTCTGTGATGTTTAACAAGATCATAATTACTTCTGAAACATTTCTTACATTCAGCACATGAAAATGGCTTCTCCCCTGTGTGAATTCTTTGATGTCTAATAAGTTTTGATTTAATGCTACAACATTTTCCACATTCTGAACATGAAAATCGCTTGTCCTGTGTGTGGGCTCCTTGATATTCAACTTCTCTTTTGTTTTGTTTAGCGGTCCTTAATGAACTAGAAGATCGATCCTTTCCAACAGGTCCTGATAGATTTTTTTTGTGAAGAGCTTCAGGTATATCTTGGATAATGGCATGATCTTCATATGTATCTAGTGTAATACCAGGATCTCGTTTTTTAAAATCCGAAAATATAATATGTCCCTCTGAACTATTAGTACAGTCATCTGCCAAGAATAAAACAAAGAGATTGTTCTTTTAATAACAATGCTTTGAAATTATAGTAATATTTATAATATATTATACATTTTATAACACTTTGATATCATTTGTAATCAAATTTGATTATCAACGGAAGATCTAAAAGCATGGACTAAAGGTACCGTCACACTAAACGATATCGCTAGCGATCCGTGACGTTGCAGCGTCCTGGCTAGCGATATCGTTGTGTTTGACACGCAGCAGCGATCAGGATCCTGCTGTGATATCGCTGGTCGTTGATTAAAGTTCAGAACTTTATTTGGTCATCAGACCGCCGTGTATCGTTGTGTTTGACAGCAAAAGCAACGATGCCAGCGATGTTTTACAATGGTAACCAGGGTAAATATCGGGTTACTAAGCGCAGGGCCGCGCTTAGTAACCCGATGTTTACCCTGGTTACCAGTGTAAAATGTAAAAAAACAAACAGTACATACTCACCCTCTGATGTCTGTCACGTCCCCCAGCGTCTGCTTCCTGCACTGACTGAGTGCCGGCCGTAAAGTGAAAGCACAGCACAGCGGTGATGTCACCGCTCTGCTGTTAGGGCCGGCACTCACAGTCAGTGCAGGAAGCGGACGCCGGGGGACGCGAAGGTGAGTGTGTAGTGTTTGTTTTTTTTACGTTTTACACTGGTAACCAGGGTAAACATCGGGTTACTAAGCGCGGCCCTGCGCTTAGCAACCCGATGTTTACCCTGGTTACCCAGGGACCTCGGCATCGTTGGTCGCTGGAGAGCGGTCTGTGTGACAGCTCTCCAGCGACCAAACAGCGACGCTGCAGCGATCGGCATCGTTGTCTGTATCGCTGCAGCGTCGCTTAGTGTGACGGTACCTTAATAGATTATGATTGTGCTCTTTCAATTTTACACTTCTATGATGACGCCAGCTTTTTCACAGTTTCCTATTTTGGTGTGCCTGTCAAAAATATTTTCAAGTTAGAGGTTTAAGGGATAATCATAAAAAATATTGGGGCAACATTAGTCCTTCAGCAGGGAGTAATAGGTTATGATTAACCTCTTCTCGACTATAGCTAAGAGATATGTCTTTGCCGATGCATACCCGGTGTAACATCCCTCTGTTCTGCCCTCTGCCTGCTCCAAACCACATGTCCTCTGCTTGTTGTGGGCATACTTCCTGGCTGTATGCTTAGGGCAGTGGCGCCTGCACTTCCTGAGTCTTAAAGAGACAGTGTGCGCATTCCTAATGTGTTCCCAACCTATTACCAAAAGGTACAGGGTACTTAAGGCATCTCCACCAATAAGAAGATGCCTGAGCAACATTCTCACTCAGTCTGTGTTCAACTGCTGAGTTGCCAGGTCCTGTCCTGGTTCTGCTTTTTGCTTCCACCACCCTGGGGGCTGTAAACCCAGGTCTGTACCTGCATCCTACCTGTCTTTTTTCTGCCACTATGGGGGCTGTATACCCAGGCCTGAATCCTTTATCCTGAACTTGTTCCCATGTCTGACCTTGTTTGAACTAAGTCCTATACCTGAACCTGTTTGTATCTTTGTCTGGAGCCTTCCTTAGTCTGCTGTGTCTATCCTCGTTCCTACTCCTTTTACTCACAGAACCTGTACCAACACCTGTCTCTATCCGTTATCTCTGCACAACATTAGTGCCCCTGGTGTACACTTTGTACTTCACTGCTCTGCTCCCTCTCCGCCTGAGCGGCTCTGCTCTGCTCCCTCACCGCCTCAGCTCTGCTCCTGTTCCGCCTCTTCGGCTCGTCCCTGCTCCTGTTCCGCCTCTGTGGCTCGGCCCTGCTCCTGTTCCGCCTACGCGACTCGGCCCTGCTACTGTTACACCTTTGCGGTTCGGCTCTGCTCCCGTTCCACCTCTGTGAATCGGCCCTGCTCCCATTCTGCATCTACCAATGCTCCTACCTTTCCAGCAACAGTTCCTGCTCCTCCAGTCTGAACTGTGCCTGCCTGCCAGAGTGCCAGCCATGGCCGCCTGTACATAATCTGTGCCTGCCAGTACTTGCCAGTCTAAACATCAGCTATCTACAGTACCCACCTCCACCTGTCGTTAGTGTTCTGTCCTGTGGTTTCAGTTGCTACTGCCTGATGACACCCTGGAGTGCTACCTAGCAGCTACCTGCCACACAAGCCTGACCTCACCACTAGAGGCTCCAGTGAACACCAAGGTAGCTGCTTAGTGATGCCCCTCCAGGGTTAGTCTGGTTTGTGGCACAGTGGGGCCACAATCCTCGCTCGCGCCAACCTGTCTGGGCACGAGTGTTACTCCCGGCAGATGCCAACTGGGTTATTATTCATAGTCGGACACAGCCATTACACAATACATAGTAGGGGCACATTTGTAAGATTAGCTTAGCACAGAAACATTTTTTTTTCACACATCCAGCTGTGAAACTTATTAATATTACAATATCTATTAATTAAAATGTACTTTGTTTGTGATAAAACCCCTCTAATGGTTTCAATAATCTTATAAATGCTTATAGATATAATGCCAAGTTTAGGGGTGAGAACTTTCCACCTCTTATATTGGTAAACAATCACGTCTTATCTCCTCTTGTTAAAAGAAGGGAAACATGCATCACCTCCTGTCAGCTGCTTTCTTCTGTGCACTACCAGACTCTTATAGTACATTTTGCTGTACATGTTGCCAAATAATATTAAGACAATCAGAAACAACAGTAGCATCCGGACCATCAAATTCTAGATGAAAGAGAGGTTCAACCTTGATTTGATCATGAATCACCTTAGATGATCAGTCAGCTGAAAAGAAATAATAGCTACAGACATGAGTCAACAGGCATATGGATTTGTCTGATGTCACTCTGCAGTCTGATATGTACTGTGATTCATAGAGGCTGTAGGAGACAAATGGTAAAAATTATTTAATAATGTCCTAATGAAAATGTAATTTACCACAAATGAAGGGCATTTAAAGGTGACCTGTCACCAGGTTAAAAGTGAACAGTTTTTACTCTTATTTTATTTCTGCTGCTCTCCTGAATATGCCTTTTTTTAAAATCAGCCATATGGTTCAAGGCCTTTCTTATTTAGTGCTGAATTGTATAGCCTTTCTCAAGGGGGCATGGCTAACTCGGTAATAATGAAGAGTCCTAGAGACATGCCCCCAAAGAATCTGGTGAGACATGCCCTCTTAGTAAATACCCTAAAGTTGCCTATTTCTGGACTCGTATGGCAGATTTAAAAAGGAAAAAAATGGAATACTCGGTGCAGCAGCACGAAGAAAAACAGAGCAAATATTGTCCAATTTTGACCTGGTGATGAGTTATTTTAACCCTTTCATGATCCGGGGTGTTTTCGTTTTTTAGTTTTCATTTTCCCTCCCCTCCTTCCCAGAGCCATAACTTTTTTATTTCTCCGTCAATTTGGCCATGTGAGGGCTTATTTTTTGCGGGACGAGTTGTACTCTTTAACGACATCATTGGTTTCAGCATGTCATGTACTAGAAAACGGGAAAAAAATTCCAAGTGCGGTGAAATTGCAAAAGAAGTGCAATCCCACACTTGTTATTTGTTGTTTTTTTTTGCTAGGTTCACTACATGCTAAAACTGACCAGCCAAATTGATTCTCCAGGTCATTACGAGTTCATAAACACCAAACATGTCTAGGTTATTTTTTATCTAAGTGGTGAAAAAAAATTCCAAATTTTGCTACAAAAAAAAAAGTGCATCTTCCGTTACCCGTAGCGTCTCCATTTTTCATGATCTGGGGTCGGGTGAGGGCTTATTTTTTGCACGCTGAGCTGATGTTTTTAATTATACCATTTTGGTGCAGATACGTTCTTTTGATCGTCCGTTATTGCATTTTAATACAATGTCGGGGCAGCCAAAAAACGTAATTCTCGCGTTTTGAATTTTTTTCTTGCTATGCCGTTTAGCGACCAGGTTAATTCTTTTTTTTATTGATAGATCGGGCGATTCTGAATGCAGCGATACCAAATAAGTGTATATTTGATTTTTTGTATTGTTTTATTTTGAATGCGGGGAAAGGGGGATGATTTACTCTTTTATATTATTTTATTTTTTAAAACATTTTTTTCAGCTTTTGCCATGCGTCAATAGCCTCCATGGGAGACTAGAAGCTGGCACAGCTCGATCAGCTCAGCTACATAGGAGCGAAGCTCAGATCGCTCCAATGTAGCTGAATTCCTGCATTGCTATGAGGACCGACCACAGGGTGGCGCTCACAGCAATCCAGCATCAACAACCATAGAGGTCTCAAGGAGACCACTGGTTGTTATGCCGACGCATCGCTGACCCCCGATCATGTGACGGGGGTCAGCCATGCACGCATTTCCAGCCCGATGGCAGGAAGCGTTAATTAAATGCCACTGTCAGCGTTTGACAGCGGCATTATCTAGTTAATAGCGGAGGGTGAATCGAGATTCCCCTCACCGCTATTGCGGGCTCCGGCTTTGTTCCGGCTTTGATGCGGGCTCACCGCCGGAGCCCGCATCAAAGCAGCGGATCAGTCCTCGGACGTACTATCCTGTCCGAGGACAGAAAGGGGTTAAAGTAAGACAAAAAGGAAGTCTATAGCCTTTTAATCAGAAGTAATTTCAACATTCTGGTAACATTAGGATCACTGGAAATTGCTAATTGTTCCACTTTGTAGGAGAGTAGTAACACACATGGACTTATTGTTATACTATAATCAAACATCGGAACAATATCTCCCCATCTGTGGCTTCCACAGCTTCTCTTTTGATTATCTGGTTTGCCATGATGTCATTGTTGTGACAAATTGTACACACTATGTCGTACCAGGCTAACTAATCAAATGAGGAACCGTGAATGCTGCAAGTTCGCAGGGCTCTCATCCAATTGCCATAGAATACCGACCTGGCCATTGGTTCCACCTCCAGCAAATTTATTCACTCAACTCTAGTACTAGCTAATAAACCCCTATATAAAAATCTGAATTCCCAGGAGGTCACAAAACCCGGAGTAGCTACTGAAAGTTAGCAGACAATGAGCAAGACCTAGTCAAAGATGGTGCTGTGTAATACACTGAAGTCAGGGAGGTTTACATCTAAACAGGTTAGGAGCAAGCCAAGGAAAACACTCTGGAGAAGTTGAAACCCCAATAAAGGCAGAAAAAAGAGAAGTCAAAGAGTAGATAGAGATAAGAGAGAATCCAGAAGTAAGGTCAACAAACTGTTATAATGCTACAAGAAAAAGAGTGGAGAGAGGCGGAGGTGCTCCCTAATAAAATGCAGTTAGATTAAAAAAAGAAAACAACGTACGTGTACAAAAAAGCATAGCACAATTCTGTACTCGCTGGTTGCTGCCTGCCGCTTTATCTGATTCTCCCTGTTTGAAGTAACTTAGTTATAGATGATTTCTGATAGTAAAATAATGAGGTCTTACCAAGCACACCCCTATTAACAACTTACCTTACTTAGATCTTGACATTTTACGGTGACTGTAGCTGTTTCAAAGACAAGTCCAGCTCCAGCTAGTCCGTTCCTTCATTAATGAGAAATCAGTGTTTGAAATTATATGTAAATGAGGCTGTAGATCTGATGCCTATGTCATGCCGGCTTTAATCCCCACCCGATGCTGCATTCTCCTGCTGGATTGACTGCCTCTTTGCCTTAGGTCACACAACATAGAGACTGTCAGTCAAGCAGTAGGTGAGGAATAGAGCTGGAGTGACAGAGACTTAAGATCTCCAGTCTTACTTGCATATCAATTCAAACGCTGATTTCTCAGTAATGGAGGAAGAGACTGTCCATGTAAACGAATTGCTGAACTTGTCTTCGAAAGAGCTAAGTAGTTCGGGGGAAGGAATCCTGCTGACAGATTCCTGTTAATGTCCAGATGGGAGTAATTTTTTAATCAACGACAGTATGCTGGCAGCAAAAAGTTACATGAAAGACTAAACATACATCATCTCAGCATATGAAGAAAATTTAGGAAAAACATTTTAAAATATTTTACCTGCATCTGACTCCAAAAAAACTTAAATCACACCCATCGATCAAATCCCAAAAGATATGTACGATAGATGTAAAGTCCAGAAGAAAAGAGAAGTCTTCTGGATGTTCAAACTCAGCAATTTACAACCACAAGGACTAAATGACACCTCCAAGGTTAATTTGTAATTCAATAACGTGAAAATATTCCCACAGTTACATTCAGCGGCCAAAGAACTTATTGCATCAAATAGAGTCAGGTACAATCAGGGCCGCCATCAGGGCAAGACAGCCATGACTGGCGTATGGGGCCCGGTGAGCAGAGGGGGCCCGCATCGGACCCCGTCTAATCTGCTCACCGGGCCCCCCCCTGCCGGCGCTGCGGCCCCCCCCCCTGCCGGCGCTGCGGGCCCCCCACCTGCCGGCGCTGCGGGCCCCCCCCTGCCGGCGCTGCGGGCCACTATTGACGTGCGGGCCCGTGCCCGCACGTCAATGGTTAACAGCCGCCGCCAGCCAGTCGGAGGCTGGCAGCTGACTTGAGCGGCCGCAGTGCGCAGTCGCACTTCGCCGGCGTCTGATGTCATTGTCAGCCGCCGGCGAGTGCGTCCTTCACCTGCGTGGAGGAAGTGAGGTGGTTCCCCGCCGCAGGAGCATGGCAAGGTAAGAACTCTTTTTTTTTTTTTTTTTTTTTTTTGAGAGCGGCGATCCCAGGGGGGTGGGGCCCGGGGCAGAACGCTGGACACGCTGGGGCAGAGATGCTGGACACAGGGGGCAGAGATGCTGGACACAGGGGGCAGAGATGCTGGACACAGGGGGCAGAGATGCTGGACACAGGGGGCAGAGATGCTGGACACAGGGGGCAGAGATGCTGGACACAGGGGCAGAGATGCTGGACACAGGGGGCAGTATGCTGGACAAGGGGGCAGTATGCTGGACAAGGGAGCAGTATGCTGGACACAGGGGGCAGAATGCTGGACAAAGGGGCAGAGATGCTGGAAACAGGGGGCAGAGATGCTGGACACAGGGGGCAGAGATGCTGGACACGGGGCAGAGATGCTGGACACAGGGGGCAGAGATGCTGGACACAGGGGGCAGAGATGCTGGACACAGGGGCAGAGATGCTGGACACGGGGCAGTATGCTGGACAAGGGAGCAGTATGCTGGACACAGGGGCAGAATGCTGGACAAAGGGGCAGAGATGCTGGACACAGGGGGCAGAGATGCTGGACACAGGGGGCAGAGATGCTGGACACAGGGGGCAGAGATGCTGGACACAGGGGGCAGAGATGCTGGACACGGGGCAGAGATGCTGGACACAGGGGGCAGAGATGCTGGACACAGGGGCAGAGATGCTGGACACAGGGGGCAGAGATGCTGGACACAGGGGCAGAGATGCTGGACACGGGGCAGTATGCTGGACAAGGGAGCAGTATGCTGGACAAAGGGGCAGAGATGCTGGACAAAGGGGCAGAGATGCTGGACACAGGGGCAGAGATGCTGGACACAGGGGCAGTATGCTGGACAAGGGAGCAGTATGCTGGACACGGGGCAGAATGCTGGACAAAGGGGCAGAGATGCTGGACACAGGGGGCAGAGATGCTGGACACAGGGGGCAGAGATGCTGGACACAGGGGGCAGAGATGCTGGACACAGGGGGCAGAGATGCTGGACACAGGGGGCAGAGATGCTGGACACGGGGCAGTATGCTGGACAAGGGAGCAGTATGCTGGACACAGGGGGCAGAATACTGGACAAAGGGGCAGAGATGCTGGACACAGGGGGCAGAGATGCTGGACACAGGGGGCAGAGATGCTGGACACAGGAGGCAGAGATGCTGGACACAGGGGCAGAGATGCTGGACACAGGGGGCAGTATGCTGGACAAGGGGGCAGTATGCTGGACACAGGGGGCAGAATGCTGGACAAAGGGGCAGAGATGCTGGACACGGGGCAGAGATGCTGGACACGGGGCAGAGATGCTGGACACAGGGGCAGAGATGCTGGACACAGGGGGCAGAGATGCTGGACACAGGGGGCAGAGATGCTGGACACAGGGGGCAGAGATGCTGGACACAGGGGCAGAGATGCTGGACAAGGGAGCAGTATGCTGGACAAGGGAGCAGTATGCTGGACACAGGGGGCAGAATGCTGGACAAAGGGGCAGAGATGCTGGACACGGGGCAGAGATGCTGGACACAGGGGGCAGAGATGCTGGACACAGGGGGCAGAGATGCTGGACACAGGGGGCAGAGATGCTGGACACAGGGGGCAGAGATGCTGGACACGGGGCAGAGATGCTGGACACAGGGGGCAGAGATGCTGGACACAGGGACAGAGATGCTGGACACGGGGCAGTATGCTGGACAAGGGAGCAGTATGCTGGACACAGGGGGCAGAATACTGGACAAAGGGGCAGAGATGCTGGACACGGGGCAGAGATGCTGGACACAGGGGGCAGAGATGCTGGACACGGGGCAGTATGCTGGACAAGGGGGCAGTATGCTGGACACAGGGGGCAGAATGCTGGACAAAGGGGCAGAGATGCTGGACACGGGGCAGAGATGCTGGACACGGGGCAGAGATGCTGGACACAGGGGCAGAGATGCTGGACACAGGGGGCAGAGATGCTGGACACAGGGGGCAGAGATGCTGGACACAGGGGGCAGAGATGCTGGACACAGGGGGCAGAGATGCTGGACACAGGGGGCAGAGATGCTGGACACAGGGGCAGAGATGCTGGACACAGGGGGCAGTATGCTGGACAAGGGGGCAGTATGCTGGACACAGGGGGCAGAATGCTGGACAAAGGGGCAGAGATGCTGGACACGGGGCAGAGATGCTGGACACGGGGCAGAGATGCTGGACACAGGGGCAGAGATGCTGGACACAGGGGGCAGAGATGCTGGACACAGGGGGCAGAGATGCTGGACACAGGGGGCAGAGATGCTGGACACAGGGGGCAGAGATGCTGGACACGGGGCAGTATGCTGGACAAGGGAGCAGTATGCTGGACACAGGGGGCAGAATGCTGGACACAGGGGGCAGAATGCTGGACACAGGGGCAGTATGCTGGACACAGGGGCAGTATGCTGGACACGGGCAGAGATGCTGGACACAGGGGCAGAGATGCTGGACACAGGGGCAGAGATGCTGGACACAGGGGCTATGAATGATGCTGGACACGGGCAGAATGGAGATATGGGGTATGATGAAAGACATGGGGGCATGACTGGAGACAGATGGGGAAGGATTGGAGACACTGGGGGCAGAATTAGAGACAGATTGTGCAGGATCATGGGGCAGGATGGATACGATGGAGACAGATGGGGCAGGATGGGGAGATCATATGGGGCAGGATGGATACTCATGAGGGCAGGATGGGAGAACATATGGCTGACGCCAGGAATGAGACACACGGGGGCCAGGATGGGGAATATTATTACCATAGGGACTAATTAAGGGATATTATTACTGCAGTGATGTATTTATTTTTTGAGGACACTGTTTTAAATGATGGGGCGGTCCTGTTACTGTGTAGAGTGACACTATGTCGCCTCTTTTTCTTTATGCGGTGTAATGTAGAAGTTGGGAAAAATTAAGTAATGTGTTCTACAAGCGGAGCTCGAGATAACTGTGTTATTTCCTGCAGAAACGAGTCCTGGCTGGAAGACATGATGGCGGTCTGTGCTGGATGAAAGATGAAGGACTTCACCTAGAGACGTCACTGGTAAGTCAGTGTTACCTATACACTGACACTATACACTGTATACTATATACAGAGGTCCTTTGTATAATTTCACTAGTGATCACTGTATTATCTGTACACAGACACTGCGTACTAAGTACAGATCTCCTGTGTATAATGGCACTTATGGTGATAGTGTGGTGCTTTTTTTTTATTACTGATCAGAATTGTAGTATTCAGTAACTATGTGGTGGTAATATGTGGTCTGGACATGGTGTTGCGGTATTTGTTCCTTGTATGTGATATTATTCGATCACTGTGGTGGTAATATGCGGTCTGGTCATGGTGTAGCGGTATTTGTCCCTTGTATGTGATATTATTCGATCACTGTGGTGGTAATATGTCATCTGGTCATGGTGTAGCGGTATTTGTTCTTTTTATGTGATATTATTGGTCATTTTAATAGGTTACAGCAGAGTAGGGCCTCACCAAAAGAGTCTACCGTGTTATGGTGGCGGCTTACAAAATCTTTTGGCCAAAACAAAAGCTGCTGGCTATATGTGTGATCTGGTGATGGGAACTGTTAGGGTACGTGTCCACGTTAAGTAAACGCTGCGTGTTTGACGCTGCGTGGGGCCACAGCGTCAAACACGCAGCGTCCAGATGTTCCAGCATAGTGAAGGGGATTTTATGAAATCCCGTCTCCACTATGCGTGGTAACACGCACCCGGCGGCCCTGCGACTCCGGACATGCGGCGCTTCTTTTAAGATCGCAGCATGTCCGTGTTCCTTGCGGCAGCTGCGCCGCCGCAAGCTATAACACAGGGCCCTATGTGTGGGGTGCGATGATCCCGGATGTGTGCAATGAACACATCCGGCATCATCGCGTCACAGTAGGGGGCGGGGCTTAGCGCCGAGCGGGTTTGCCGCTCCGACGCAACCGCCGGCCATCCTGAAGGTGGATACGTACCCTCAATGTGTGATTGGTGAGAAGTGGAGTTTTTCCAAGAGAGAGCGGTGGGACTGTGGACAGTTTGAGGGGTGGAGCGTGGAGGCGGGGCTGGGGTGGAGCCTGGGCGGAGTCTCAAGGGGGCCCCGAAAATTTTGCCAGTATGGGGCCCCGAAATTTCTAGTGGCAGCCCTGGGTACAATGACCACAATGTGGACAACTGGTGGCAGCCATGCTGGAACTGTCAATAGGAATACCCTATCATATTGTATTATTTACCTCTCATCGAAGAATCACGCCCATTAAAAACTTTGGACATTAAAAACTTTGTGTAACATAAAAAATACAAGACACACATACACTAGTCAGTGAATGAGAATTTAATGGTCACTACTCACCTGTGCAGTTATCTGAAGGAATATTTATTTTATACCGCTTATCACCTCTCACATATGTCTCTGTAGTATTAATATGGTTCATAGCTCTACTCTGAAAGAAATATTGTAGAAGTCACAGAAAGCAAAATTAGCATGATGACTAGAAATGACATGACAGCAGTACTTATCATACAGCTGCTGGTCTCCTCTATAAATCCAACATGTTGACTCCTAATTCTAACCAGCAGTTTCCATAACCAGAAAATAGTGATTATAATATAAATATCCAGACATCTCTTTTCTATAAGCAGCTTTATTCTGTCATCTCCATCTTTCTCATCAAACAATAGTGAAACATTTGATACTCAAGACTGAGCACAAGATGAAGGTCACATCATAGTGAAGACCTCATGACACCTTCTCTCCATCTACCTGATGATCCTGAAGAATATTGGGAATTTCTTCTGAACAGTCCCATGGAAGAAGACGGGGACATCTCTCTGGTGTTGTCCTCTTACTGGACAGAACTGGAGGAAACACATACAGGGACTGAATTCATTCTTTACATACAGATAATTATAAGCGGTGTGTATTTAGTCCTGTCTATTACCTGGTGATGTGAAGGGCTGGGGAACCTCCATCATGACGTCCTTGTACAGATCTTTGTGTCCTTCTAGATACTCCCACTCCTCCATGGAATAATAGACGGCGACATCCTGACACCTTATAGGAACCTGACACATACAATGACACCGTCATCCCCCCAATCCCTCCATAGCATTACTGTATAATGTCCCAGCATTCCCAGCAGTGTCACCTCTCCAGTCAGCAGCTCAATCATCTTGTAGGTGAGTTCTAGGATCTTCTGGTTATTGATGTCCTCATGTATCAGCAGGTGAGGTGGAGGCCCCGTGATTGGAGTCAGGGGTCTTCTCCATCCCTCAGACTCAGGTTCCTGACAACGATCACTAGAGGTCTTCTTCACTACTCTGTAATCCTGGTTATGGAGAGACACATTAATAAATCTCACTACAGACATTTCCAGAGTCCTCACCTCTCCAGTTCTGTCCATCCGTTATTCCCATAGATAAGAATGATGTAATGTGACGTCATCAGAATCTCTCACCTCTCCAGTAAGCCGGAAGAGGATCTCTAGGGTGAGGTGTATTATCTTCTCCACTATCTTGTCCCTGTCTCGAGCCATCCTTGGTGGTTCAATTAAGAAAATTCACTGCTTTTATACAGAAGATGTCCAGTGAGAGGATCGGATTCCGATATTGTAGTGATCTGAATAATAATAAAGAATACTTTTTATTTATATGGCGTCAACATATTCCTCAGCACCTATAATTCATAGTGAGCTTGTGCAAACAATATTAGATATTACAAAGTAACATATAGTTCAACACATACCAAGAAGAGTGAGGTCCTGCTCATAAGCTTACAATCTATGAAGAAATAGGGGGTAACACAAAAGGTAACACTAAAGTGCTTGTCTTGTAAGGTCCAGCCATCAACATAATATATAGGTATTGAAAAAACGGTGTATGAACTAGTCACCAGCCAATAATTGTGCATATACAGGTACACAGTGTTACTGAGTGCTTGGAAGAGAGAACAGGGGACACTTAGTTAAATTAATGAGGTGATAAACTAGTCTAAAGAAATGTCTTTTTAGGGCACGCTTGAAACTGTGAATACTGGTTATTAACCGGATTGTCTTGGGTAGTGCATTCTAGAAAACTGGTGCAGCAAGAGAGAAGTCCTAGAGTGGGAAGTTCGGATTATAGAGGACGGGAAGAAGATGCGCCTATGTAACATCATTAAGATCCCATGTGAAAAAAACTCCAAAGCTGTTACCGGTTTCACATGATCACTACATTCTGTCATCACCCCATTGCACCCGGTATAACACACAATCCAATTAGTCACATACAGAGATTTATCACAGAATGTCTCCAATCCAGCACCAAAAACACAGAAATCTAAAAGAAAAATCTAATTATGTCTCTTGGTATGGAGCAACACCAAAAAATCACCTAGACAGGCTCAGTACTGAATGTGTTAATGGTTCCCAGTAATGGGAAATTTCAACATACCTCCGAATGTAAAGCTATATGGCTCTTCTGTGCTTACAGGACCCGTGATGATGTCTCAGTCATGTGATCAGTCTCATGGTGGGGAGGAGTCAGGGGTCACATGATCAGGTGCCTCAGCGTGTGCAGGACTCTGCTGTGATGGCTGTAGCAGAGGGTTGTGTGTGTGTGACGTGTGTGTGTGTGTGTGTATGATGTGCGTATGGAGAGGTGCTACGTTTGTAAGGTGCATGATAAAAGCTGTGTCTTTGTATGAAGACTGTATATCAGAATTGTGAGTGACTTGCTATGTAATTATATCTCAAGTGATGAATTAACGTTCTAAATTGGCCAACTTTGCCAAATTTAGTCAGGAAATTTGCTTAGCAACAGATGTATTGACCATGATTCGAAAGTATTTCAAAGTGTCAGGAGGACACTGTTCGTAGCAGCCTGGCAGCTTTTAACCCCTTAACGAGCAGAGGTATTTTTGGTTTTGCGTTTTCGTTTTTCGCTCCCCTCCTTCCCAGAGCCATAACATTTTTATTTTTCCATCAATATGGCCATGTGAGGGCTTGTTTTTTGCGAGACGAGTTGTACTTTTGAACAACACCATTGGTTTTCACATATTGTGTACTGGAAAATGGGAACAAAAATTCCAAGTGCGGTGAAATTGCAAAAAAAGTGCAATTCTTCAGTTGTTTTTTTCTTTTTTACCATATTTACTAAATGCTAAAACTGACCTGCCATTATGATTCTCCAGGTCATTATGAGTTCATAGACACCACACATGTCTAGATTCTTTTTTATTTAAGTGGTGAACGAAAAATCCAAAATTTGTTAAAAAAAAAAAAAAAAAGGGCCATTTTCCGATACCCATTTTTTGTGATCTTGAGTTGGGTGGGGGCTTATTTTTTGTGCACCGAGCTGATGTTTTTACTGATACCATTTTAGTGCAGATATAATCACTCATTATTGCATTTTAATGCAATGTTGCGGAGACCAAAACAAATTCTCGGAGGTTCAAAGACGCCTAAGGAACTTGGGATTTTCATATTCCATGATGTGTCTGGCTCGTCTTCGATTGGTTGCTGTAAAAGAAACCCATTTTTTTCAGGTCCGGAAGAGGCCATGAAGTGGCTAGATCAACATGAAAGACAAATAGTTATGATGCCACCTGAAGCTGCTGAGTAGTTGAGAGTGGTGGAAGAAGAGTTCATGCTTACGACTTCATACAGTAGATATTCCTGATGGGCTAGCTACCAGACTTGAAGTTATTATAATGTTTTTTCTTTTCCCTCCTTACTACTTGATTTAGGTTGGTGTGGTACCATATACTGAAACATGCAGAGATAGATTTAATGGCAGGAAGTTTACCTGAGTTCTAACTGTGTAAATGTCTGCTTTCCTGCTGACTGCACTAGGAATATTCTCGCCTACTCTCTGGGCAAGAGAGGAAAACAATACGCCACTGTTTGGGGTGAGGGAGGGATTGGGAAGGGAGAGAGAAGGTTACTTGTTATGTTTGGGGGAGTAATCAAAGGATTAGTCCTTGAAGTATTGTCATATAGCAAAGGCACAATGTAATGGCATTCACAACAAGATCCTAAGTAGAATATATGATCCTAGCCATAATGTCTGGAACAATTGAGATTATAAGCTGGAATGTCAGGGGTCTTTCAGATGGGACAAAATGAGCAGCGATCCTTCAATATATTCAATCACAAAATCCCTCTATAATATGTTTGCAAGAAACACACCTCACAAAAGAGAGGCTTTGTACTATGAGGAGGAGATGGATGCAGGTGAGTTACCACTCCATCTTCTGTTCATATTCTATGGAAGTCTCTATAATGGCACACGCTTCTTTGCCATTTAACCTAATTAAAGTAGATATACTGTAGATGCAGAAGGATGTATATTTAAATGGTAAGATTTTTGATCCCGTAATATCCAACGTTTCCGCCTACATTCCACCTCCATATTCTGGTAAAGTTATGCAAAAAATATTAGCTTTATCTGCATCTGATCAAGGGACTCTGCTCTTGATTATTGGGTATGTTAACAACATTATGCACTCCCATTGGCATAAAAGGAAATGTGACCCCATTAGAAAAGAAGGGAACATAACACCTTTTGGTTCCTTCGTTAAAAAGGTTGCGCTGGTAGATTTATGGAGAAATAGATTTCCTCATACCTATCAATACTCGTGTTATTCAACAACACATAACTCCTTGTCACGTATAGATTTGGTGCTGGAGAATAAGGCTATAGATCGCCTGGTGGGAGATATTCAATACTTGCCGAGAGTTATCTCAGATCACAGTCCTCTTCAGGTTTCACTCAAATTGGGCACAAACTCCCCTAGGCTCTGGAAATTAAATCAGTTCTGGCTACAAATCATAAATTTAGAAAAAGTGGCCGTAGACCTCAAAGAGTTTTTCCAAATTAATAATGGAACAGCATGTATTCCAACGATCTGGGTGTCTATGAAGGCCTACCTGAGAAGGATATTTATTAGAGAAATAACTAGGAGCAAAATGAAAACTAAAACAGCAGATCAGGGAGTATATCAAGAACTCAGACAGGCTGAAGTTAACGTTACAGATGATCCTACAACTGAGGATCAAAGTAGGCTTAAAACAGCCCAGTCCCTGGCTACACGGACGTTATTTCAAAAAGCTGAGAGGAAAAGAGCCTTTCAGGGAATCACCTTTTCTGAGGAAGATGAACGAGTAGGGCACTTACTATCTCTTGTTACTGCAGGGATTCGTCACATATTTATAAGCTTCGCTCTCAAAATGAGGACTGGGCAGAGTCTACAGGAGAAATTCTGGAGGTTCTGGTTTCATTTTATGAGACACTATACTCTTCAAAGGTTAGACATCCGGAAGGAGAAATTTCAAATTTTGTAGAAATGGTCAGGTTGCCCACATTGTCTGATGATTTGAGAAGAGCTCTGGACGGTCCCCTGTCACTGGAGGAACTAGAAAATTCTCTGTCTTCTATGCCGGTTGGTAAAGCTCAGGAGTAGATGGCCTCCCTGCAGGGGTGTATAAACGTCTTAGCAAGGTATTACTACTAAATTTGTTACAGCTATACAACCAATCTCTTGCAGCGGGTTAGTTTCCACCATGCATAAGAGAGGCAATTATTACTATTATCCCTAAAAAAGGCAAAGATCCTCAGCTTCCTGAGTCATATAGACCTATTTCTCTATTGACGGTAGATATTATTTTTATTTATTTATATAGCACTGTTCTGCCAATTCATGGGCAGCAAGATAAATTCATAGTGTAGTACCAGTTACAACCCTTAGAGGTAATTCGTTATCCATTTATCCTGTTTCTATATACATGAGTATTTTCTGCTTTAAGTGAGCAGTGTGTTCTGGTTAGAACCGCCCCTTCAGCTCTTTGCCATGATAATTGAACTTCTGTGTTGTACTGTGACTCTGCAGCCTCTATAATGTCCCAGTTACTGATGTAATTGTACCCTGTATCATGCTGTTGTTTGTGTGATGTGCCAGTTCTGATACACTATTTCTTTGTAGTTTTTACCAATACCATCCTCTACGATTGTCATCCATTATCATCCATTATTATCCGTTATCGTTCACATTATCATCTCAATAAATATAGGCTTAAGAATCCAATCTGTTTACTGAGAAGTGTATGAAGGGTTTAACTGTATGCTGGAATCCACACAGCATCATACGTGGAGGAAGGCAGAACAAGCACCATTGATTCAATGGTGATGTACATGAGAAGGGGTTACATACAAATTGCAGATATCACTTACAGTAAACAAACTAACAATCACAGACTGATAAAGAGGTGCAAGGACCCTGCTCTTGCAGGCGTACATTCTACAGGATGGTGGGGAAGGAGACAGTAGGTTGGGGGGTTGCAGCAGCTCCAGTGTTGGTGAGGCAGTAGCTCCAGTAGTAGTGAGGAGGCAGTAGGGTCATTGCAGGCTGTAAGCTTTCCTGAAGAGGTGCTTTTCAAGTTCCGTCTGAAGGATCTGAATGTGGTTGATAGTCAGACGTGTTGGGGCAAAGAATTCCAGAGGATGGGGGATATTCGGGAGAAGTCTAAGAGGCGGTTGAGTGAGGAGCAAATAAGTGTGGAGGGGAGAAGGAGGTCTTGGGAGGACCGGGGATTACGTGAGAGATGATATCGGAGATTAGTTCAGAGATCTATGGAGGAGACAGGTTATAGATGGCCTTGTAGGTCAGTATTAGTAATTTGAAATGGATACGTTGAGGGAATGGAAGCCAGTGAATAGATTTGCAGAGGGGAGCAGCGGAGGAGTAGCGAGGAGAGAGATGCATTAGTCGGGCGGCAGAGTTAAGGATGGACTGGAGAAGTGCGAGAGTGTTAGCAGGGAGGCCACAGAAAAGGATGTTGCAGTAGTCGAGACGGGAGATGATGAGGGCATGCACAAGCATTTTAGTAGATTAACGGTTGAGGAAAGGACGGATTCTGGAAATATTTTTGAGCTGGAGGTGGAAAGAGCTTGATTGTGTGGTTTGAAGGACAGGGCAGAGTCAAGAGTTACTCTGAGGCAGCGGACTACCGGTACGGGGGAAAGCGTGATGTCATTAATTATGATAGATAGGTCAGGTAAGGAAGATCTATGAGATGGTGGAAAGATGATGAGTTCAGACTTGTCCACATTGAGTTTGAGGAAGCGAGAGGCGAAGAAGGAGGATATGGCTGATAGACACTCTGGGATTCTGGACAGCACAGAGGTGATGTCTGGGCCAGAGAGGTAGATCTGCGTGTCATCAGCATAAAGGTGGTACTGGAAGCCATGGGACTTTATGAGTTGCCCCAGTCCAAGTGTATAGATTGAGAAGAGTAGAGGTCCTAAAATAGAGCCTTGGAGGACTCCAACAGAGAGAGGGTGGGATGAGGAGGTAGTATCAAAATATTGGCTAAAATGTTGACTAATAGGTTGTTAGGGATTATGTCTAAAGTGATACAGACCAAACCTAGTTTTATGGCCAAAAAATATACAGCAATCAATTTGCGCCACCTCTTTCTGAATATGCAGCTTCCAGCGGATAACATTGGGCATAGAGTGGTGGTTCGGACCCACGTTTATATCATGGGTACAGTTGCTATTCTCCTCTCCTACAGCTATAATCAAAGCAAACGGTGAGCTGTCTCAAAGCTTATTAGCAGATTATATAGAGGCACAAGACAGGGGTGTCATCTGTCCCCATTATTGTTTGCCATTGCTATAGAACCCCTAGCGGCAGTAGTAAGGAATTCTTCTGAAGTTAGAGGATTTCAATATGGAACTATAGAAGAGAAGATCGCATTATATGCGGATTACCTTCTGCTATTTCTGAGAGACTATGGTAGATCCCTGAATAATGTAATGGATATATTTAAACAGTTTGGGCAGTTGTCAGGTCTATTAGCTGGGATAATTCTGTACTATTCCCCTTTGATGGCCCAGTAGACCATTCAGATATTCAGCATACCCAAATAGAGGTGGTTTCCCAGTTCAAATACTTGGAGTTGTAATATGGTCCCCTCTTAGAGATTATGAAAAATAAAATCTACTGCCTCTTCTAGAGAAAATTAAGTTCAAAATAACGGCATGGTGTTGTAAACTCCAACTCTCTGTGGTGGGCAGGTTAAATCTTATTAAGATGGTGTTGATCTCTCAGATTTTATATATTCTACATAATGCTCCCACTTGATTCCCGCTATCTAGATTCCATAAGATAAACACACTTTTCAGAGATTTGATCAAGCGTAAAGGGCAGTCCAGAATAAGACTAGAAACTTTGAAGACCAAAAGACGACGGTGGCCTGGCACTGCCCAATGCATGGTTATATTTTCTGGCGGCTCAATGCCAACATATGAAGGACTGGAAAGAAAGTGACACGGGCAGTTCGGTCTGTAAAATTATTCAAAATACTATGGGACAAGGGCCCCTTGTGGAAAGTTTAGAGGCAAGAAAATTTGGGGGTCTCATTGTACCTTGCATTCGACTTAATTGACAAGGTTTGGCTTAAAATCAAACACATAAGAGAGGTCGATCACTTATCAATGTACACACCTGTATGGAGTAATGATTTACTCTGAGAATTTGCCAAACTAACTGAGTTCGGGAACTGGAAGAGTATGGGTTTACAGTACATTCACCAGGTGGTTGGCAATGAGGGGCTTAAATCCTTTGACTGTCTGCAAAAAGAGTTCCATCTACCTCATAGTTGCTTCTTTCAATACTTTCAATTCAAACACTTCTATAGAGCCCAATGTAAAGTGAAAGATGTTAAAACTCAGAGAGATGTGGTATTGGACATTATTTGCTCAGAGGGGGCCACGGAGAGGGTAATATCCAGTGTCTATAATGACCTTCTCTTTATCTTCCTTAAGAAATTCCCTCGGTTAGACAGAAATGGGAGACGCAAATTAGTGTTATCACAGATGATGAGTGGGCTTCGGTGCTGGAATACATACCCAGTCTTTCGCTTAGTGAGCCCAAACGATTCTCGCAGCTCTATGTCATTCACAGAGTATACAGATCATCTAGAAATGATGTTTAAAATAGGTCTTAGAAATTATTCTGGATGCCCGAGGTGCGCCCAACAGGATGCAGGAATATTGCGCATGTTATGGTCATGACTGTGTCTGCACTCATATTGGGGAGCAGTTTTGGGCCATATAGAATAAGCCTATGGGTGCGCGGTGACTAGCAATCCTTTCACCTGCATACTGGGATATGTAGATGAACTGTGTACTGTTGAGACTGGGAAACTTGCCACAGCACAATTACTATACATGGCTAGAAAACTGATTGCTAAAACCAGATTTTTGCAACTTCCCCGACAGACAGAGAGTTTATTAATCAAGTTGAGTCCCTCATATTTTTGGAAAAAGGGATATGCCTCAAAAGGGATAGAAGTAAATATTTGGATAAATTATGGGGTCCGTGGCTTGGAGGTAACCAGTAATCAGCCTCGATAGCATCTTGATGGATGTGTATCAGTTGCTATAGAATCACTACACATTGCGTTTACAAATGTCAATCGGCTGTGTGGGTTTCGACTTGGCTAGCATTGACCGGCCTGATTTATTCTGTTTTGTTTGGTCATATAGCTAAGGTATGGTATTCTGAATAACAAATATTTGGGGGGAAGTGTTCAGGGTATGGGGGAGGGGGTATACATCTTTGATTGAGACTGTTATTTGTGTATGTGTAACTGTTATAAAATTAATAAAAAATTAATTGATGAAATAACAATAAAATATTGGACTTACCCTTGAGCACCACATTTAACCTTAACCCCTTCATCTCCCAAGCCTATTTTCACCTTCATAACCAGGACAAATTTTACAATTCTGACCAGTGTCACTTTATTTGGTAATAACTCTGGAACGCTTCAAGGGATCCCACTGATTCTGAGATTATTTTTTTCGTGACCCTGGAGTTCTCATGAGTGGAACTGACTCCACCGTACACAGGGGATACAAGAGGTCATTAGTGCCAGGATTCTCATTGCTTCTCTGGAGCAGTGACTTCCTGTAAATTGGTGGATTCTTTCCATCGTAGTGATTTGCTTCTCTTCTGGTAAAAAAGATGTCTTAGTTGGGAGTCTAGAAGAACCCCTTGCACTTTTCCTGCTTGGGCACTGGGACTACAGCTCTGATCTTTAGGAGATCCTGGACATCTGACCACATGGGGGAAATGGCTGAGTGAAGGCAGGAGTTTGTTATGATGAACCTCGCTGGGGGCAGATGGGTAAACTCTATTTTGTAACTGAAGATGACTATACCCAAAATCCACTGATTTCCTGAGATCTCATGCCAGCCTCCAGGAACTGCCGTAGCCATCCCCCCACTCTCATGGCTTCACTTTCTACCTGAGCTAAAAATGAATTCCTTACGATGAGCGAATATAATCGTTACTCGAGATTTCTCGAGCACGCTCGGGTGTCCTCCAAGTATTTTTTATTGCTCGGAGATTTAGTTTTCATCGCTGCAGCTGAATGATTTACATCTGTTAGCCAGTATAAGTACATGTGGGGGTTGCCTGGTTGCTAGGGAATCCCCACATGTAGTCAAGCTGGCTAAGAGATGTAAATCATTCAGCTGAGGTGAGGAAAACTAAATCTCCAAGCACTAAAAAATACTCGGAGGTCACCCGAGCTTGCTAGAGAAATCTTGAGTAACGAGTATATTCGCTCATCACTAGTCCTTACCCCTACCTCCCTTGGGGTAGCTCCATCTGCCCGTTTTTTCCTTCTCCTTGTAGTCTGACCTCTGGCTAGGTTGGGGCCTAAGAAAGGGCTGATATTTCTTTGGTTTCTCCTCAGGGAACTCTTTCTTTTTGTCTGATGTCTTTTTCAGAATATTGTCTAGAACAGGCCCCAACTTTATTGCCTGAAAAGAAAATGGAACACGGTTTGTTTTTCATCTGTGCGTCCCCTGACTATGTCTTTAGCCAGATAGCCCTCTGGATGGCACTGGATAAAAACCCATTCCTGGCTGCAAATCATACAGATTCTGCTGATGCGTCAGCCATGAATCCGGTCGCCAGCTTCAAGAGGGGAAGGGATTTCAGGGTGTACCTGGGGGTCTTAGACCTCAAGTGTTATTCCAAGTCGTCCACCCATAAATGCATACACCAAGCCACCAGGGTTGCCCCAATGTTAGCCCAAATTATGGCTACATAGGCCCATTCCTCAATAGTCGTTGAGCGAATGTGGCTGTTGACTCTAGGAAGACTCTATTTTTCTGGGATCGTAACCCTCCAAACATCTCATCTTGTACGGAGAGGGGTTTTAGGGCTTCCTCCACCTGCATGATATTTCTTACTGCACGGAGATCATTTATGTCCTCGGAGGAAAAAATATATATTTTCCCTCCCTCTGGTGGGTAAGTAATTACCTCCCCTTCTTCCTTATCGGATTCATCCGACATTATATCCTATTCAGAAGACACTTCTATTTCCCTTGGTCTTTTGCGGAAAACACTCTGGGATTCGGGCTGTGAGGTATGGCCTGAACCAGCCCAGACATCAAAGCCTGGACGTTTTCTCTGATTATGGACCTCATGTCCAACAGCAAAAAAGTCTGCTCTTCTCTAATAATTTTTGAAGTGCAGAGTTCACATAGGTGCTTCTGCCAGGTGTCCGGTATTTTTATGTTACAGATAGCACATCTTCTACCCTTCCCTGACTTCTGGCTATCCCTTTAAGGAGTTGCCAAGGCATGTGTTCCCCACTAGAATACACAGAGTAGATGCCATGTGTTTCTATGTTTGGGGTAAGGGCTTAGAGTGGGTTTCTTTTACATGCTTACTCACGTGCTCCTGTGCTCTGTTCCAAGCAAATCTCAGTTTTTGCAGAATTATCTATGTCCTAAGCATACAGTAGGGCAGCCTACATACATTTCAGGACCCTATTTATACGATACCATCCAGACTCAATGTCCTCACTGGATCCGATCCTCCTTCCTGCATTCCACTGTGGAACGCACGCTGGCCGTGACCCGGAATTCCTCTGCCCAGCCCACAGCGATTACATCACCAGAAGCGTGCCTGCAGAGTTTCAGCATGTCAGATAGTGATGGGCAGTCCGGCTCTTTTTGGTGATCCGGCTCTCATGGCTCCGCTCACCAAAAAGAGCCGGCTCTTTCGGCTCACGAATCGGCTCTTTTTAGATCCCTATTGACTATGTTTTCGGGCGTCCGAAACTCCGCCCACCCACCGCAGAACTCCGCCCACTTCTCAGCAGCCAATTAAATTGAAGAGTGGGCGGGGTTTTGCTCAGGTGGGCGGAGTTACGCCTCCCGAAGTCAGGGATTTTACGCCCAGTGAGAGCCATTCAGGAATTTTAGTGGCTCTCACTGGTGTGCCGGCTCCCATCGTTCACAGCAGGGAGCCGGCTCTTTGTGTCGGCTCGTTCACGAACGACACATCACTAATGTCAGAGGCAGAGGCCGGCCGAGAACCTCCAGGCAGGAGGAAGCGGCTCACAGCTCAGGAGTAGCGCTCACCGAGGTAGGCTGAGGGACCCCCATCGGAGGGTGTCGGCTGCAAAGTACTTGACAGCGGGAACGGAGAGGCTGGGCCCCGCCGATGCACGCTGGTCTGCTCGGTAGAGCCAGGGATAGGAGCTTCCTTTCGTCCTTCCTATCCACTGAGGGGTGGAAATGGGAGGGTCATTTTAACCCCTCATTGTTTCCTGTCCCAGTGTGGATAAGGACGTCCTCCACTGTGCTTTTAGGATTGATGACCTGGAAATGCACAATACAATTTAGTGTGCAATTTCTCCTGCGTACGCCGATACCCCATATGTGGAGGAAAACTACTGTTTGGGAGCACGGCAGAGCTTGGAAGGGAGCGCCATTTGACCTTTTGAACGCAAAATTTACTGGAATCACAAAGGGCCTAAATAATGTTAATCCCCCACAAGTGACCCTATTTTGGAAACTAGACTGCTCAAGGAATGTATCTAGATGTGTGGTGACCAACTTGAACCCCAGTTGCTTTATAGAAGTTTAGAAATTTTTGCTTCAAAAATGTTCTTTTAGCCCCAAAGTTAGTATTTTCACGAGGGTAACAAGAGAAAATTAACTGTTCAATTTGTTGTGCAATTTCTCAAAGCATGCCGTTACCCAATATGTAAAGGAAAACTACTGTTTGAGAGCATGGCAGGGCTCTGAAAGGAAGCAGCACCATTTGATTTTTTTTTTAACACAAAATTTCCTAGAATCATTAGCGGACATCATGCCGTATTTGGAGAGCCCTTGATGTGCCTAAGCAGTGAAACTCCCCCACAAGTGACACCATTTTGGAAATTATCTCGTCATTTGGTGAAGACACCACTCCTGACAGTGAGAATCGAGTGTCAGAAGTCTAAATCGCTGAACACTCAGCGGCAATTGTAGGCGCACAGAGCCTGAACGCACAAAATTGCCAGGACATATCCATACGTCCAAGGTCGGGAAGTCCTTCCCATCTAAGGTTGTGAAGGTGTTAAAAAGTAATCATTGTTTAAATGCTTATTTAATGAATAGTGCATATGAAAATAATCAACTTTGTAATATATCTTATCAGAAAAATTAGCTTTTTTTCTGCGAAAATTGATCAGTCATTTTAAAAAATCTCAACTTCTGAGATAAAATCTATATTCAGTGTTGACAGACTTTCCCATTTTACCATTACTAAGATAGGAAATGACAGTTGCTATAGATAAGATTATATCTATATCAATGGGGGGTGAGGAGAGACAAACTCTGCCTTTAGCTTAGTTTATGGTCAGGGTACACTGCGTCAGCGCCCATTTCCACTGGTCAGCTACACCTGCTGCCGCTCTGGCAGTGATGCAGCAGCGCTTGCAAGTGCCAGCTCATGGACTAGTGTGTGATGTGACCACACTCTGGAACTCCACACTACATGTGTTGGCAAGGCTTTGTGAGCAGTAGAGGGCAGTAGTTGAATACCAGCTACATCATGCCTGTTAGTATTCCAGTCATTCTTTGCACATAACTGATGAGTGGGCATGGACGTCTGACATCTGTGAGGTTCTACAAAACTTTGAGGAATAAAATAAAAATAGTGAGCATTGATGATGATTTATTCAGAGTATCCATCTTGTGTTTCTATTTACTCAAATGCTCGCTACTCACAATTAAAAGACGAAGCTTTGCATGTGGACCAGGTGTAGATGGAGGAAGAAAGGGTGATACTGCCCAGCCCAGCTTCATCTAATTTTCTCATCTCAGATTAGGTGATAATGAGGAATAGGAGCAACATGAGATGGACAGTCATCCTCCTGGTGTGGACAGTGAAGTCTTTCCTGTTGGGAGTCTGGCACACATGGCTGACTTTATGTCTCACTACCTTTCCCGTGACCCTTGCGTTGTACGCATTTTAGCCAACACTTATTACTGGTTGTTCACCCTTCTCGATCCACGACACAACGGGAAATTTCTATCTCTTCCTCCTGTGGCAGAGAAGGCTAGTAAAATAAAACGGTGCAATACCAAAGGGCCCTACCAGCTTGGCTGACCAAGAAGAAAAATCTGTTCCATTTTTAGTCATGTCAGGTAAAGGTTTTGCTATGACCAAAATGTACTTAATGAACTTCAGAGAAAAATTTCCAAAGCCAATAAATCTCTGTAACATTTTCAGGTTACTCCGTTGAACCCATTCAAGGACTGCTTACAACTTAAAGAGGTCCATCTGAAACACCGATGCAGAAACCAAATGTGCTAAGAACTGAACCTGCTGCACTTCAAATTTAAAGTTTTCCAGTTTAGCAAATAAATGGTCGTCACATAGAAGTTGAAAAATCTGTGTGACATGCTCAAAATGCGCCCCCTGAGTACGCAAGTAAATCAATATGTCATCCAGATAAATTACCATAAATCTACTCACCAGAGAGGAAAAAAATGTAATTTACAACATTTTTAAAAACTGCTGGAGCATTGGTTACCCCGAACGGCATCATTAAGTTTTTAAAATGACCTTCAGACGTATTGAATGCATTCTTTTATTCGTCACCTTGATGAACGTGCATAAGGTTATGTGCCCCTCTCAAGTCAAGTTTGGAAAGCCATTAACTCCAGAAAATTGATTAAAATGGTCAGGTATAGGAGGCAGAAAACAGAGAATTTATTAATCTCTCTAAAATCCAAGCACGGATGCAACCCTCCATCCTTTAAAAAAAAACAAAACAGCCAAACAATAAACTACGGCGACTGGAGAGGTGAATAGCGTTATAGGACTCTTAGACAAAGTCATATAACAGAGTTTGGGTGCACGACAGAGCTCAGAAAGGAAGGAGCCATTTGACTTTTTGAATGCAAAATTTGCTGGCACAATTGGCGGACATCATGTCGCGTTCGGAGAGCTCCTGATTTATCTAAACAGTGAAAATGCCCCACAAGTGACACCATTTTGGAAACTAGACCCCTCAGGGAACTGATATAAATGTGTGGTGACCATATTGATCCCTCAGGTCCTTCACAGAAGTTTATAACGTTGAGCCGTAAAAATAAAGAAAACAAATTTTTACCCTTCGCCATGACAGCACCCACTGGAGAGATAGGGATCCGCCCCAAGGAACAGGAAACCTACAGAGACATAAAAGGGGGCGGTCCCCCTCTCCTCCTCAGTTTAGATTTCCTGTTCCCAGGGGACAGGATCTCTGGATTCTCTGAGAAAACTACAGAAGATCATACCTGGGCTAGGAGCATCCGCCTGTGCGGTTTCTGCGGGAACGGCAGGGGATGCAGTCCAGAAGCAGCGTCGGGGGAGACTCCGTTAGACGGCTCCCCCCTCGTCTGTCCGGCATGTGGGATGGCTGGGTCCGGAAAGACGCCGCCCGATTCCACAGAGCAACGCTGCAGAGGTGCGGCCTTGAAGAGGCTCCAGATGCGGGCCAGCAGGTAAAGGGTCCGGGATCTGCAGCACAGCTGCAGCGGCAGCCGGTACACCGCTCCATAGCGCAGGCTGGGATAAGATGGCGGCCGCACATGCGTGGAGCGGTGTAAGAATCCCCATACTGACCCGGAGGTATGGGAACACTTCCGGGTCACTCACACAGCGGTGAGGGAAAGCGCGGTTTCGCGCATGCGCAGTACACCGCTGTGGAGAAAAAAAAAAAATGACCGGATCTTGGCCTATATAAAGGGGGAAGTTGCAAACGCACAGGCGATGCAACATGTCGTCCCCAGGCAAAACAGTGGACCCAGCAGGTGAGCCAGCCAGCAAAAGGTCCTCAGTTGCCAGCCACAGGAGCGAGACCAAGGATTCAAGATCCAGAAAGTCGCAACCTCCTATTTCGGTACCGTACAGCTTCACTGGGTGAGTGTAAATTCCCCTCTGCCTATAAAGCTGACACTCTTTTCCACAAATGTCTTCTTCTCCCAGGCCAAAAGGAGGCAAAAATCTAAGCACAAACAGGGTGCGTTATGTGACGAGCCTCTCCCAGACTCCCACCCCAAAAAACTCTGCAATCAATGTATAGCGGAAACAATGCAGAGTCCATCTATGTCGGTCACAGATATACGGGCCATAATTAGAGAGGAATTACAGGCCATCTCACAAGCCAGTACCCCCCCTAAAAGATCCGGGAAAGAAAAGGCTATACCCAGCTCTGAGTCCGAGGAGGAAGGCGTTATCCACTCAGACTCCTCGCAGGCGTCATCCTCTTCCTCGACACAATCGGACATTGAGGGTCGAGCTTGTTTTCCCCTTGATGGGGTGGACAACCTAGTAAAATCCATCAGGAATACTATAGGTTGTGAGGATGCAAAAGACGACCAAACTGCACAAGACATCATGTTTGCAGGGTTGGCAGAGAGGAAGAGAAGAGCATTCCCAGTAATTCCTGCGGTTAAGGCACTGATAAAGAGGGAGTGGGAGAAACAGGACCAGAGAGGTTTTCTCCCGTCAGCCTCCAAAAGGAAGTACCCCTTTAATGATGAGGAGTTAATTTCATGGACTAAAATTCCTAAGGTGGACGCTGCAGTCGCCTCCACCTCAAAACAGTCAGCTCTACCAGTAGAGGATGCGGGCCTACTTTCTGATCCTCTAGATCGGAAGGCAGAATAGTCACTAAAACGATCATGGGAAGCTTCCACGGGCATTTTTAAACCATCAATTGCCAGCACATGCACTGCTAGATCCATGCTTGTTTGGATTGATCAGCTGGATCAACAGATCGAACAGGGGGTCTCCAGACAAAAATTGCGGGATGCGATACCACTAATTAGAGGTGCAGCAGCATTCATGGCCGATGCTTCAGCTGACTCTCTTCACCTTGCAGCAAGATCAGCGGGTCTGATTAATAATGCCAGACGTGCGTTATGGATGAAGAGCTGGAAGGGGGATACGCAGTCAAAGGCTAAGATTTGTGCTATTCCGTGTGAGGGTGAGTTTTTGTTTGGGAAAGCATTAGACGAGATCCTCAAAAAAGCGAAAGAGAGGAAAAAAGCCTTCCCTGACCCCTCAATTCCTTTCTATAGGAAGACCTTTAGGAAGAGGCCGTTCGGGAAAAGAACACAAAATGAAAGATCGTCACGATGGGCCACAAGAGAGGGAAAACAGGGTGGCACTATGTTTAAAGGCCCCCCCTTCCGTAGAGACAATAAGTTCTGAAACACCAGACACCCCAGTAGGGGGTAGGTTAAAATTTTTCTTTCCCCAATGGCGAAAAATCACGTCAAGTTCCTGGGTGCTAAATATTATTAAGGAAGGAATGAAGATAGAATTCCTCCAAATTCCCCATGATTCTTTTATTTTAACAGCCCTTTCCTCACCAGTGCATCAGAAGGCCCTTGAACTGGAAATTAGAAGTCTCATAGTTAAAAATGTTTTAGTTAGGGTGCCAAAGGGACAAGAGGGTAGAGGGTTCTACTCTCTGTTATTTTTAATCCCTAAACCCGATGGTTCATTTCGAACAATTATAAATCTTAGAAAACTCAATACGTTTATTAAAAATTATACGTTTAAAATGGAGTCTATTAGATCGGCCATTAAGCTCCTTTTTCCGAATTGTAAAATGGGGGGCATTGATTTAAAAGATGCCTACTACCATCTCCCTATCCATAGCAGGTATCAAAAATACTTAAGAGTGGCAGTAACTCTTGAGGGGGAGATTCATCATTTCCAGTATACAGCCATGCCCTTTGGTCTCTCCACGGCACCCAGGATCTTCACGAAGGTAATGTTAGAAGTAATGGCCTACCTTCGCCAGAGAGACACATTAATCATTCCCTACTTAGATGATTTTTTAGTTGTAGGAGATTCGTCCCTTCAGTGTGCGGAACGATTAGCTGACACTGACTCGTCCTTAGAAAGCCTCGGCTGGATCGTCAACTATAAAAAATCCAGACTCATCCCACTTTCTCTTCAGACATTTTTAGGATTCAATCTAGATTCCATAAAACAAAAATGTCTACTTCCCCAAGAAAAAATATCTCTTATAGAGGGTAAAGTAGTGGCGGCCATTCACAAACCTCAAATGTCACTAAGAGCAGGAATGTCCTTGCTAGGATCCCTCTCCTCCTGTACTCCAGCCGTTCAGTGGGCACAACTTCATACCCGAACATTGCAACATCAGATACTTCGGGAACAGAGAAAATTTCTGGGGCACCTTGAATCAAAAATAACTTTATCCGAGAAAGTCTTATCCTCCTTAGAGTGGTGGCTAGATGAAAACAACCTAGCGGGGGGTGTCCCTTGGGTAATATCACCATCCCACACGATAACTACGGACGCTAGTCCCCACGGGTGGGGCGCACACATGGGAGATAGATTCTGCCAGGGAACCTGGGATAAGAATGAGGATTTATATTCATCAAACCTGAAAGAATTGAATGCGGTAAACTATGCACTGCGTCAATTTCTCCCACAGCTACGAGGAAGCCACGTCAGAATCTGTTCAGACAACACTACGACAGTGGCGTATTTAAACAAACAAGGCGGCACAAGATCAGACGCTCTAATGTCTTCCGCAAACAGTACCTTAATCCTGGCCGAAAAGCATCTGTTGTCCCTCTCGGCAGTCCACATCAAAGGAGAGGACAATCAACAAGCGGACTTTCTAAGTCGACACACTCTTCATCAAGGAGAATGGTGTCTCAATCCTCACATTTTCCACAAAATAACGTTGTTATGGGGCAAGCCCCAAATAGACCTGTTCGCTACAGAACAAAACAAACAAGTCCAGAAATTCGCATCTCGGTCCCGTGCAGATCACCCGGACATTCTAGATGCTCTTCAAACACCCTGGCAATTCAAACTAGCGTATGCTTTCCCTCCGATAATTCTGCTCCCACAAGTAATACGGAAGATCAGGGAAGAGCAGGCCAGGATAATACTGATAGCACCATTCTGGCCCAAGAGACCATGGTTCTCGTGCCTGCGGTCAATGTCGGTGACGGATCCTTGGGTCCTTCCCTCAATCCCAAACCTTCTCTCTCAGGGACCTTTCTTCCACCCTCAGGTGGACAGCCTCCACCTGACGGCCTGGAATTTGAAAGGCAGATATTAAATTCCAGGTGGTTTTCAAAAGGCCTAATTGATACACTCCTGCTTAGCAGGAAACCATCTACAACAAAAATTTACACCAAAATATGGAAGAAGTTTCTTCAGTTCCATACTAGTTCAAACCCCTCTGAAGTCCCAATAAAATCTATACTAGAATTTCTACAGAAAGGGAAAGAGTTAGGTCTGTCAGTTAACACACTAAAGGTCCAGGTGTCCACTCTGGGTGCCCTCTATGGCCATAATATTGCTGGTAATAAATGGGTATCCCGCTTCATCACGGCCTGTGAACGAGTTACTCCTGTCCACATACCTAGGGTAGCTCCTTGGGATCTAAATCTAGTCTTAGACTCTCTGACAGAATCTCCGTTTGAGCCTATAGACACAGCATCTTTAAAACACTTGTCGCTAAAAACAGCCTTCTTAGTAGCCTTAACATCGGCTAGAAGAGTCAGCGACATTCAAGCCTTGTCGATAGATCAACCTTACCTTCTCACATTTCATGACAGACTAATCTTAAAACCGGACCCCTTATACCTTCCTAAGGTAGCAGGGAAGTTCCACAGGTCACAAGAGATACATCTTCCTACTTTCTTTAAAGACCCCTCTACTCCTGAAGAACAAAAATTTCATACTCTAGACGTCAGGAGAGTAGTTTTGCAATATATTGAGAAAACTAGTAGTTGGAGGCAGAGTAGGGCTCTGTTCATATCCTTCCAGGGCAAAAAGAAAGGATATGGAGTCACAAGAGCGACATTATCCAGGTGGATAAGAGACGCTATCCGGTTGGCCTATTCCATGAAAAACGAAGAACCTCCGGAGGGTATCAAAGCACATTCCACCAGAGCCATGGCTTCTTCCTGGGCTGAAAAAGGGAACGTGCCAATCGAGGATATATGTAAGGCTGCAACTTGGTTGGCTCCTTCCACTTTCTATAATCACTACAGGCTTGACCTGTCTTCAGACTCTGACCTACACTTTGGCAGGACTATCCTCAGCACGGTGGTCCCCCCCTAGGTGTTGGTCTCTGGAAATCTCTCCAGTGGGTGCTGTCATAGCGAAGGGTAAATAGCCGGATTACTTACGGTAATGCTCTTTTAATGAGTCCATGACAGCACCCAGTCACATCCCTCCCTAATAAAAGCCAATGTAATTACTTCTATGAAGTTTATGTTCTGATGATACATTGTAATGGTTGACTAACACTGGCGGTCCTCCGGGTACTCTGAAATTAAACTGAGGAGGAGAGGGGGACCGCCCCCTTTTATGTCTCTGTAGGTTTCCTGTTCCTTGGGGCGGATCCCTATCTCTCCAGTGGGTGCTGTCATGGACTCATTAAAAGAGCATTACCGTAAGTAATCCGGCTATTCCCCACAAATGTTTTTAGCACAAAATATTGCATTTTCATAAGGGTAACAGGAGAAATTGCACCATACAATTTGTTGTTCAATTTTTCCTGAGTACGCCAATACCCCATATGGTAGTAAGGAAAACTGGGAAAGAAAGAGTGCATAATAGGGTTTTAAATGTTAAAACAATACAGAAACCAACATGGATCTGCTCACCTGGTGGTATTGCAACAAAGCAACATGTATCAAATGCATATATCAGCTGCTGCAGTACATAAGTCCAAAGGACTTAGAGAAAGAACATATCCGGGTGAACATATCCTAGGTTTTTGTCCTAATGAAGAGGTCCTGCGTTGACCTTCGAAACGCGATGACTTTGTAAACCTGTTAAAATAAAGTTATCAAGGAAAATATACGTTGAATATAATTATCAGCAGTGCATCAAGTGACACTTCACCCAGATATGTTCTGATACCCCATGTGAGGGTGAAAACCAATGTATGGGCGCATGGCAGAGCTCGGAAGGGAAGGAGCGCCATTTGACTTTTTGAATGTAAAATTTCCTAGAATCATTAGCAGACATAATGTTCCATTTGCAGAGCCCCTAATATGCCAAAACAGTGGAAACCCCCCACAAGTGTAGTTTTTGGAAACTAGACCCCCTCAAGGAATGTATTTAGATGCGTGGTGAGCACCTTGAACCCCCAGGTGCTTCACAGAAGTTTATAACGTTGAGACGTAAAAATAATAAAATCATTTTTTCCTCACATAAATGTTGGCTTAGCCCCAAGTTTTTAATTTTCTAAGGGCTAATAGGATTTTTTTTTTTTTTAAAAACAAACTGAGGTCCATTTTTTCCTGAGTATGCCAATACCTTACATGTAATCAGGAACTATTTTTCAGGCACAGTGCAAAGCTCAGAAGGCAAGGAGCTTCTGATTTTACTGTTATGGTTTGCAGATGCCATGACCCACTGCGAAAGCCCATAAGGTGCTAAAACAGCAGAACCACCTATAAGTGACCCCATTTTACAAACTACAATTCTGAATGAATTCATCTAGGGGTACAGTGATCATACTGACACCATGGGTGTGTCACAGAATTTTAAACCACATGGCAGTGAAGAAAAAATAACTACATTTTTAATATGAAAATTTAGTTTTAGCCCCAGATTTTACATTTTCAAATAAGAAGTGGGTAAAAATGACACCAAAATTTGTCCCACAATTTTTACTGAATCTGGCAATACCCCATATGTTCCTGTACAGTACTACTTAGCCATACGGAGAGACTCGAGAGGAACGGAGCGCTATTTGCCTCCTGGAGCGCAGATTTTCCTAGAACAGTTTGTGGACTCCATATATAGAGCCCCTAATTGCTAGAACAGCAGAATCCCCCAAGTGACCCCATTTGGGAAACTATACCCATTGGATAATTTATCTACAGGTTGTAGCATGGCTAAAGGGTGTCTAATCGACGGGAGATATGTGTCACATAGATGGCTTACCGCTGTGATGTAACCATAGCTGTCAGTATGTATGTCAGGACCTGTGGTGAGGTCACAACCACATGTCTGATCATGTGATGGGTTCTGGGTGTGGTTACACCTATTAAAGAAAGCCTAATGCTAGCCTCCAGTGGGAGTGTGGGAATCTGTCATGGTGGACAGAGATCCCTGTGTCCAGGCGGGACACTACAGACAGGAGTCTGTATGTGTGGAGGAGAAAGCCTCCACAGGACTGAGCCTGAAGGACTGGACATTTGTATTTTCCTTTCCTGAGCCAAAGGCTATTTCTTTTCTGTTTTGCTGTATGGTTTATGGTGCAAATAAATCTGTGAACTTTTAAAGAGAACTTGCCTCCTGTTTCCTCCAATGCACCTGAGCGAGTCAATCCCTACAATTGGTGGAGAATGCGGGCAAAGATCCAGGAGCACATGTTGCAGTGCTGGCTGGGCTGAGCCAAGAAGAGTGAACGGTCTTGACAACCGTGAGTAATACAGTACTGACCGGGGTCAGTGAGAACTGCTGTTTTGGGATACCTCTGAGGAGAAGAGGGATCTGGGAACCTGTGTGGCCAGCACCAACAGGTAACGGACAGGTGTCCGTGTGTACTGACCGGGGTCAGTGGAAAAAAAACAAAAACAAAAAAAAAACAAAAAAAACTGTTTTTTAGGCTGTGGTAAAGCCGGGTGTGAAACAGACCGAAGTCTGTGTGCTGTACTGACCGGGGTCAGTGAAAGACTGTTTTTTTTTTCTCTGTGGAGCACGTGTGCAGGTGCTTGCTGTGGACCGGAGAGTCCAGGGTTTTTTCTTTTTCCTGAGAGTCAGCTTGCTGTGGCTCGGTGAGGTCACGAAATTTGCTGTGGCTCAGTGGAGTCACGAAGGGGACAAGCGGCTTGCTGTGGATCGGCAGGTCCACGAAGGGGACAAGCGGCTTGCTGTGGATCGGCGGGTCCACGAAGTCTGCGGTAGAACCTTGTGGAGTGTGGCCACGGTTGCAGTGGAAGGTTCCGCAGCGGCTGGAGCTGCAGTGGCAGCAGCGGCGGATTGTGATCGGCAGCTGGAGGTGCCAGTTGTGTGTGACTGCAGCGGGAGCTGTGGCGGTACCAGCAGGAGCTGGTGAAGTGACATATTAAAAAAAAAAAGAGACATTGCTGGTTTAATGTGTGCAGACTCTTAAAGGGCCAGAGTCACATTGGTGTGCTGGGCGAACTGAGGCCTGAGAGTACTGTGGGAAGTCCACGGGGTGTACCCCAGTGTGGGGTGGTGTCCCTAAAAGTGGGGTGGAGTCCCAAAATGGAGCGGTGACCCAAATAATTATGGTTGGCCAAAAAGGGGCCGGGCATCCAAAAAAAGGGGCGTCGTCCCAAAAGGGGGTAGTTGCCCAAAAGGGGGTCGAGTCCCTAAAAGGGGTGGTGGCCCTAAAGGAGAAAATGGTCCACAAGGGGGCAGTAACCCAAAAGGGGGTGGAGTCCAAAAAAGGGGCGGCGGCGAATGCGCTGATAAACTGTTCAGTGTTTGAACAGCGCATGTTCAGAATGTTGTACTGACTTCATCTGACAAAATGACACAGAGCTGTTCTGTAGAAGTCAATGGAGTGTGCGTGACTGGGCTTCTGGACTCAGGGAGCCTGGTGACGCTGGTGAGCGCCACACTCCCTGTCTATCTGATTCCCGGAAGGAAGATGGAAGCCCACTGCGTCCATGGGGTCGCTAGGGATTATCCGGTGTCCAGGGTAATCATTGAGACGCCCACTGTTATTGCCAGCCATGATGTACCTGTAGTCTCAGACTTGCCATTCCCTGTTGCAATTGGCCAGGACTTTGAAAGGTTTTGGGACTTGTGGGAGGAAAGGGGAGTGTCTGATTGCTTGGAACAGAGACAGAATGACCCTAAGGGAGCCCCACTACAACAGGCGGCTGTAGAGATTCTGAGTGGTGTAATGAATGAAAAGGAGATAGCGACACCTAAGGTCGACAGTCCAGAGTTACGGGTGACTGGAAGAAAGTGTGGGTCTGACACCTGTTTAAGTGGGGACTTGCTGTTCCAGGATGACAGAGTGAGAGGGGTTGACTCCTGATCAGACTGTGACTCAAGCGCAAAGAGAAAAGAGTACAGTAAGGAGGAGCAGAGTAAAAGTCACAAATCTTCATCTCGTCGCGGGGGACGCAAAAAGGCGGGACAGGTTACACCCTCTGAGAAGAGAGATGATGAGGAAGAGACAGGGTCAGGTACAGATCAGGTTACTGTCCTTGATGAGGAGGTCACTTTATCTCTGACAAACCCTAACACTGAGATAGTTAGTGACGGGCTGGGGTTAGAACAGACCTGTAGTAGACCCACATCTACAATGCCTGGAAAGAGTGAAGTGGCTCAGTATGATGACGTACCTGATGCTGAAGAGATGGAGATCTCTGAAGTTACTAAAAGTCAAGAGGTACCTAAGAGTAAACAGACAGAGAGCTCAGGAGAGACCATAGAGCTGGATGCAGAAACAGCTGGAACTCTGAAGAGGCAGAGTCTGGGTGGGCAAGAGAGCCCTTCTGAAAATCTACATGTGCTGGCCAAAAGAGAGCAGGACCATAACATAGAGCTGCTTAGAGAAACAGTCGAACAAGAAAGGGTCCTGAGGCAAGCAATTGAACACAAAGTGGGTGACCTAGAGAAGGAGGTAGTTGAACTCAGAGGTCACCTATCAGCGTGTCAGGTCATGAATAGGGCCATAGTGAAAGATATGGACGTGCTCAGAATGGCTCAAGAAAAACATCAGCAGGCGCTTCTCCAGAGAGAGGAGGAACGTCGCTGCCTGGCAGAGGAGTTGCCAATGCCCATTTTGGCGAAGGCTCAAGCGGAAGAAAAGACTGAGGAAGAGTTCGTGCTAAAAGCGGAACAAGAGAGTCACCCGGTCGTGACAGACGTCTTTGTGGAAAGGTCAGAGGCAAAAAGGGAGCCATCTGTCTTTGAAGAGAGTGAGACCCTGCTCTTCAAGACCGTGATTGATGTACCCGAAGAGGTGCAAGAAGCCTGTATTGGTGAAGGTGTGCATGAGGCCTTCAGAAAAGCAGTGGAAGCATGTAGTGTGCACTGGGCACCAGAGACTAAACAGTTGGTGATACTGTCGAATAGGGAAGTCACAGTGAAGCGGGTGGCTGTCCTGAGGGATATGCACCTACACTGCCTCCAAACAAAGCAGAAGATCATTTTGAAGAATGATGAAGCCGTTCGACGTTTGGAGCGTGAAAGGAAAGCTCTTAGTCAGCTGGGCTTAGTGGAAGACACAGTCCAAGTACCCAAAGGTCTGGTGGCGAAAGTCATTGGGAAACTTGGGAGAGTGATGCAGGAGATGGTGGATAAATCCTGTCTGAAGAGACTGAGGATACCGGCTGATGAAGAGGTCCAGGTCATGGATGAAGATGGGATGGTTCTGTTCCTGGTTGTTGGGTCCAGAGAGAGTCTTAGGAATATCCGCATGCTCCTGGAATATCGCGAGGCCTACCTAAGAGAGGTAGAGCAGCTGAGACGTGAGAGACTGCTAGTTAATAAACAGCTGCCAGAGAGGCGAAGAGGTGCTCCAAAGCCTGGAAGTCCTCAAGCTGAAGTTAACAGAGGATATAGACGTAAAGAGAAGAGCTGCTCTCCGAAGGAAGATAATAGGAGAGATCAACAACCGAGAGAGAACCGAAGGTGGTCAGTTGGAAGAGCTAGAAATAGTGACTCCTCAGTTAGCTCAGGGCTCAGTGACTTAAGTGGGAGATCCTGTAGAGGACGAGATGACAAGGGGTCACCGTTATCAAAGGATGTGACGGAAAGGGATGACAAAGGCCGACGAAAGGGTTTAATAACAGGCCCTGACTTAGACAGATGGTGTGGCTGTCAGGGACGACTGAGAGGGATCTCTAGTCGGTTTAGGATAAGTGCCAAGCCCCACGGCTTTAGGCAGAGGGGGGAGGTATGTAGCATGGCTAAAGGGTGTCTAATCGACGGGAGATATGTGTCACATAGATGGCTTACCGCTGTGATGTAACCATAGCTGTCAGTATGTATGTCAGGACCTGTGGTGAGGTCACAACCACATGTCTGATCATGTGATGGGTTCTGGGTGTGGTTACACCTATTAAAGAAAGCCTAATGCTAGCCTCCAGTGGAAGTGTGGGAATCTGTCATGGTGGATAGAGATCCCTGTGTCCAGGCGGGACACTACAGACAGGAGTCTGTATGTGTGGAGGAGAAAGCCTCCACAGGACTGAGCCTGAAGGACTGGACATTTGTATTTTCCTTTCCTGAGCCAAAGGCTATTTCTTTTCTGTTTTGCTGTATGGTTTATGGTGCAAATAAACCTGTGAACTTTTAAAGAGAACGTGCCTCCTGTTTCCTCCAACGCACCTGAGCGAGTCAATCCCTACAAGGTGTAGTGACGATTTTAACTCCATGGGTATTTTCCTGAAACAAGCAGCTATGAAACTTGCCAAGTTAAAATTGCAAACTGCCGTTGCAGTCACCAGTACGTTGCAGTCACAAGTACGTTGCAGTCACCAGTACGCTATCCCCAACCAATCGGGAGGCATGCACCCATAAGTTAGGCGGGCTCTCACGGCTTCAGAAGCGGCAGTTTTATGCAATCCTAAAATGATGGACACCGCCGGATCACAGGTCAGACGGCGTCCACAGTGGCTCCATCTACCTTATTATAGGGAATCTTCTGCTGGGGGTTCTGTCTGATTCACAAATTTCATAGATTTACACAGAAACCTCGGTGTAAGCGCTCAGCACAGAATAAATGTGTGCCGAGCATTACTGTGATCTTTGGGAGGCAGAATGAAAAAAATCAACAGCATGTGAAGGAGTGGTTTTAGTTTTAATGCAGTTCCTCGTGCAGTATTAAGTGATTAGTTGACTTTATTCTTCGGGTCGGTGCGATTACAGCGATACCAGATGTACTGTATATCGGATTCTTATGTTTGGCTGCTGTCACACACTAAAAGATGCTTTTTATTGCAAAAAATGGTTTTTGCATCAGCACATTTTGAGAGCTATAATTTTTCTACATTTTGGCCCACAGAATTATGTGAGGTCTTGTTTTTTTGAGGGACAAGTTGATAATTTTATTGTTACCATGGTGGCTCAGTGTATAGCACTGCAGCCTTGCAGTGCTGGAGTCCTGGGTTCTAATCCCACCTTGGACAACATCTGCAACGAGTTTGTATGTTCTCCCCATGTTTGCGTGGTTTTCCTCCGGGAACTCCGGTTTTCTCCCACATTCCAAAGACATACTGATAGGGAATTTAGATTGTGAGTCCCATCAGGGACAGTGATGATAATGCGTAATATGTTAGCGCTATATAAAAATAAAGATTATTATTACCATTTTAGGGCACATATTTTTTTATTGCTTTCTATTCCGATTTTTGGGAGGCAGAATGAAAGAGACCCAGCAATTCAGGAATTTCTTTTGAGGAAGGGGGTTTATGCCAAATATGTTAACTTTTATTGTTTATATATATTTTTTCTCATTCAAATATTTTAGAGATACAACATCTTTTGATTTTTTTTTATTATTATTTTTGATTTTTTTTTAAATATTTTAACAATTATTTAAAACATTTTTTTAACTTTTTTCTAACTTTTTTACCTTATTCCACTATGGGATAATTTTTTGCAAGCTGATCGCTTCTACAGCATGGGGATGCAGCAGCATCTCCATGCTGTAGAAACTGTCAGCTCTGTACTGACAGAGAAACTTGCTCATCATGCACAGAACATGATCAGTAAGTTTCCTAGGTCTGGTGACGTCATGACGACATCGGGTCACCACGGCAACGATCGTCACGCCGAGGGGTCTCTGATCTAAAGGCAGAGGGGCACCTCTGTTATGGTTCTCAATGGCAAGAGAACATAGCCCAGCAAACATAAGTACTAGCTCTTGGAAGGATGGAAACTAAACTGACCATGAACTAAACCTGCCGCACAACTAACAGTAGCCGGGTAGCGTTGCCTACGTTTTTTATCCCTAGACGCCCAGCGCCGGCCGGAGGACTAACTAATCCTGGCAGAGGAAAATATAGTCCTGGCTCACCTCTAGAGAAATTTCCCCGATAGGCAGACAGAGGCCCCCACATATATTGGCGGTGATTTTAGATGAAATGACAAACGTAGTATGAAAATAGGTTTAGCAAAATTGAGGTCCGCTTACTAGATAGCAGGAAGACAGAAAGGGCACTTTCATGGTCAGCTGAAAACCCTATCAAAATACCATCCTGAAATTACTTTAAGACTCTAGTATTAACTCATAACATCAGAGTGGCAATTTCAGATCACAAGAGCTTTCCAGACACAGAAACGAAACTACAGCTGTGAACTGGAACAAAATGCAAAAACAAACGAGGACTAAAGTCCAACTTAACTGGGAGTTGTCTAGCAGCAGGAACATGCACAGAAAGGCTTCTGATTACAATGTTGACCGGCATGGAAGTGACAGAGGAGCAAGGTTAAATAGCGACTCCCACATCCTGATGGAAACAGGTGAACAGAGGGGATGATGCACACCAGTTCAATTCCACCAGTGGCCACCGGGGGAGCCCAAAATCCAATTTCACAACACACCTCCCATGTGCATAGGCGATCGCGTGGACATATTAATCCGTCCCTGATGAAATAGGCCCAAGGCACATGGACGGATTATTACGTCTGATGTCAGAAAGTTTACTCCTTTTTTCAAAAGAAATTCTTTATTATTTTTAAATCATTGAACCACAACACGACTGAACGACCACAGTATGAACAAAAATAAACTGATGCATTGAGCTCTGTAGCCCACTCGGATCTCTACAGCACCAATTTGTATAGGTTCACAGGTTTCAACTGATATCAAGAAAGATGCCACTGAAACACCTTTAAATGTGTCTCTATTTCTCAGGCATCTATATAAACGAATAGCAAGTATCATAGCTTCCTCCAGGGACTTTGGCCAGGAACTGTAGACCAGCATATCCTTAATCTGATCCAAAAGTCCCTGGTAGAACTGACTCCGAAGAGCGGAATCATTTGAGGTCTCTACTGCCCAGCGTCTAAACTCTGAGCAGTAGTTCTCAGCTTTCCAGCCTCCCTAAACCAACTTACAGATCTTGGATTCAGCCACAGAGACTTTTTCAGGTTCGTCATAAATGAGGCCAAGAATGGAGAAAAATGCCTCAACAGAGGAAAACACTGAGGAATCCTCAGGCAAAGAAAATGTCCAAGCCTGTGGATCTCCACGGAGTAAAATCAAAACAATACCCACTTGTTGACCCTCAGACCTAGCAGAATACAGGACATGGGCTAAAGTATAATTTACACCAGGCAGAAAATAATAGAGAACTTACTGCTGTCCCTGTCAAAACAATCTAGCAACTTTACCTGGGGTTCAACCGCGATTCTCTGTGGGCCTGAGCCATTCGGGTAGCAGAACATGTGAGCCATTGTTGACTCTTGATATCCGCAATCAGTGTATGGACCGAGGCCAAACCCACTAGTTGGGTCCAGGGTCGGGAGTATGTATATCTCATACATCACCATCGTTCCCGGCGCAGTGCATGCTCTGGGGGAATTCATAAGTCTGCAGTCTCACACAGTGACTGCAAACTTACAAATTTAGACTGGACAACCCCTTTTAAATGCAGTTATATAAATTGTAAAGATAGCAAGAAATGGTAGGCAAAACATAGGATCAGAATAGGCAGGGCTGTTAATTGTAGGTAAACATACACTTGCTTGTCCGGTAATACATAAAGTCCAGCATAGTTATTTATTTTCTTCAGCAAGAATCATACAATACAAGTCCTTTTCATAGGCACAATGAACACCTTCCAATTTTCATGCACAAGCAGGATGTCATGGTCAGGTTAACTATTTGGAGGTCACAATTAAAGACAATGTGTGTAGCAGTGGTTTATTTTTTCAGGAGGAGCTCAGATTTCCAGATTACCTAAATACACAGTTGTCAAGGGTCTGGATTCGAACCTTTAAAGCTGTGCTTTGTGGTTGCCTTCTCTGTCCCTTGAACCACAGCAGATACACCTTTTCTCTGGGTGTTTAGTTTCTGTTATCCTTGCTTCAGTCTTTTTAGACTAACAGGTGTTTTCATATACCGTATTTTCCGCTTTGTAAGACGCACTTTATTTCCCCCAAATTTGGGGGGGAAATGGGGGTGCGTCTTACAAAGCGGATATACCGCTTACCGTTACAGGCTGGGATGAGGGGGTGTCCGCTGCCGCCCGCCGCCGCCTGCCACCGCTGTTGCCCGCCACCGCTGTTGTCCGCTGCTGCCCCGGGTGATGCTGGAGGCTCCGGTGCTGCAGGGGGCTCTGGCGACATTTTGTGAAAGACCAGAGCCTCCCGGCAGTTCGTCCATGCATTCCTGTATGGCTGACTCCGGGAAAATGGCTGCCGAAATCTTGGGAGATGAGATTTCAGCGCTGAGATCTCATCTCTCGAGATTACGGCGGCCATTTTCCCGGAGTCAGTCATACAGGAACGCATGGACGAACTGCTGGGGGCTCTGGCCTTTCACAAAATGTCAGCGGAGCACCCCGCAGCACCGGAGCCCGCCCTGCAGCACCGGAGCCCGCCCTGCAGCACCGGAGCCCCCCTGCAGCACCGGAGCCCCCTGCAGACCCCCTCATCCCAGCCTGCAGCACAGGAGCCCCCCTGCAGACCCCCTCATCCCAGCCTTCAGCAATGCTCCACTCCTGCCTCCAGCAACGACCCTGGGACCCTGATCCACTGCAGCCACAACCCCTGGTAAGTAATAAGATTATAAGACGCCCCACCAATTTATTAAAAAAAGTTTTTTCCTATTTTTCTCCTCAAAATTTGGGGTGCGTCTCATAATCCGGAGCGTCTTACAAAGCGAAAAATACGGTACTCATTTGTCTTCCCATCAATTTTCAGGTGAGGTTTATATACTTTTCCCCTACTGGTATTTCCAGCTGGTGATAGTCTCATTTGGATATCCAGCCATACAGCTGTAGTTTAAGCCAGTTAGTGAAAGACCAGCTAGGGTTATCTCTCTGCTGCTTATGTTATATAACTTGCACCTATCTTTTGTTTCTTTTTAGGAAGTAGGTGGAATATACTCTAACAGTACGTACTTATCGATTTATTTTGTATTTCGTGGTCTCTAGTCTGTACAGGAACCGGCAGGTTTTGTTCAGTTTTAAGTGTCTTACCTATTTTTCCTGAGTGATTTGCTACATTATCATACCAATAGCTTATATAAGCATCTTGTCCTTTTAATCATCTATATAGTCCCACCTGGAGCTTAATCTCATCAGGTCTGAAACCTCATGTGTAGTATGGGAGTGACCATCCAACCTAGTTTCTTCTGTCACTCCTAAATCCCGGACCACCTTAGAATCCACCTGAATAACCGACCTAGTAACGCAAGATCAGTGCCCAAATCCTTCCTACAATGATACAACAGAGAGCAGCAAACTCAGTGGCATATACCTATGATAAAGCAATTTTTCTGCTGGCTGTTCACAACATATAAATGTGAAATAGTGTATTTTATACACATGATCGATAGGTACGTGTGATATTTGAATTACATTTGTTTTTTGATTACAGATGTTCATTGGTAAGTGCATACGTTTTCTAATAATAAATTAATTCTCTAAAATGATTTCCTTTTCCCTTACAACTAACTTTCATTTTTTCTTGCACAATTTGACAATACAATTATTTAAAAATAAAAAGACAATGGGTTCTCCACATTGTGGGTTTTCTGATGTGTAACAAGATTTGATTTCTCTGTAAAACATTTTCCACATTCTGAACATGAAAATGGCTTCTCCCCTGTGTGAATTCTCTGATGTGTAACAAGATTTGTTTTACGATTAAAACATTTCCCACATTCTGAACAACAAAATGGCTTCTCCCCTGTGTGAATTCTCTGATGTGTAACAAGACTTGATTTCTCTGTAAAATATTTCCCACATTCTGAACATGAAAATGGCTTCTTACCTGTGTGACTTTTCTGATGTCTAAGAAGATGTGATTTCTCTATAAAACATTTACCACATTGTGGACATGAAAATGGCTTCTCCCCTGTGTGTGTTTTTTTATGATTACGAAGATGCGATTTCTCTTTAAAACTTTTCTCACATTGTGAACATGAAAATGGTTTTTCTTCTGAGTGACTTCGCTGGTGTCTAACAAGATCTGATTTCTGAATAAAACATTTTCCACATTCGAAACATGAAAATGGTTTCTCCCCTGTGTGAATTCTCTGATGCTTAAAAAAATCTGATTTCTTTTTAAAACATTTTCCACATTCAGAACATGAAAATGGCTTATCCACTGTGTGAGCAATTTGATATTCAACATCCCTTCTGCTATTTTTATTTTGCATATCAGTCTGTAATGAATCAGAAGATAGGAGCTGTTGAAGAGGGTCATATGATAGATCTTTGCTGTGAAGGGCTGGAGATATATCTGGGAGAACCACAAGCTCTACATATGTATCGGGTGTTATACCATGGTCATCTGCTGCAAATTCTGAAAACATCAGATGTGCATCTGAGCTTCTAATACAGTCACCTGCCAAAAAATAAAACTGAATTTATTGTTTTTCAATAACAGGAATTTAAAATATTTAATTAATTATAATATTTCTACATTTTCTAACATTTCTACATAAATATTTCTGCACAAATTGTAATAAAATTCAATCAACTGATCAAAGCAATGGTGGCAACAGTAGATGTCAAAGTGGAAAAAAATAGACTAAGAGGTTGTGCTCTTTTCGCTTTTCAGTTCCCTGTTAAAGCGGTCTATTTGATTTGATAGGTTCAAGTTTTAGTCTGCTAGCCACCAACCTTGTAATTATGAAATATTTATCTATATTTAGCAAATTATTGTGTGGAGACTAATAAAGATCCCTACATGTGGCTGTAAGTGTTTATCTTGGGTAGTGTTCATCTCATACACTGTGTGAGGACTTGTTTTTGCCCACTTCCGACCTGGTTGGAAAAACTAACAATTTTGAGGCTCTGTAATTTCAATGAGTACACTTTAAGTCCTTTAATAAGGATCTATGAGCAAGTCTGGTGCCAGCAGCTGCAGTAATTCCAGCTCTAATCTCATGCATTAAACCTGGTGCAGGTAAAAGTTTGTAGTTGCCTCCCCGTTGCTATTGACTCAGTTTTACACTATTATTTTAGACAGCCACACTTGATTACCACAGCTTGGAATAATACAATAGAACTCCAGTTCTATTATGCTGTTACTCAGACCACGATTAACCCCTTTAACACCTAAGGGCTGTTTGCACCTTTATGACCAGGTAAAAATTTACAATTCTGACCAGTGTCACTTTATGAGGTAATACCTCTGGAACTATTCGATAAGACTTGTGTTTATTTGTGTAAAAAAATAGAAATTTGGCAAAAATGTTAAAAACTTAGAAGTTTTAAAACTTTTAATTTTTATGCCCTTAAATCAGAGTCAAATCATACAAAATAGTTAATAAATAACATTTCCCACATGTCTATTTTACATCAGTACAATTTTTCAAACATATTTATTTTTGTTAGGTAGTTATAAGGGTTAAAAGTGACACCATTTTGGAAACTAGCCCCCTCAGGGAACTTATGTAGATGTGTGGTGAGCACCTTGAACCCCAAAGTTGTCGAATTGATAAGGGAGTTTTATTCTTAAGGTACCTTCACACGAAACGACTTTGTAACGATATCGCTAGCGATCCGTGACGTTGCAGCATCCTCGCTAGCGATATCGTTTAGTTTGACACGCAGCAGCGATCAGGATCCTGCTGTGATGTCGCTGGTCGCTGAATAAAGTCCAGAACTTTATTTGGTCGTCCGATCGCCGTGTATCGTTGTGTTTGAAAGTAACAGCAACGATACCAGCGATGTTTTACACTGGTAACCAGGGTAAACATCGGGTTACCAAGCGCAGGGCCGCGCTTAGTAACCCGATGTTTACCCTGGTTACCAGCGTAAAAGTAAAAAAAACAAACAGTACATACTCACCTGCACGTCCCCCAGCGTCTGCTTCCTGACACTGACTGAGCGTCGGCCCTAAAGTGAAAGTGAAAGCACAGCGGTGACGTCACCGCTCTGCTGTTAGGGCCGGAGCTCAGTCAGTGTCAGGAAGCAGACGCTGGGGGACGCGCATGTGAGTATGTACTGTTTTTTTTTTTTACTTTTACGCTGGTAACCAGGGTAAACATCGGGTTACTAAGCGCGGCCCTGCGCTTAGCAACCCGATGTTTACCCTGGTTACCCGGGGACCTCGGCATCGTTGGTCGCTGGAGAGCGGTCTGTGTGACAGCTCCCCAGCGATCAAACAGCGACGCTGCAGCGATCGGCATCGTTGTCGCTATCGCTGCAGCGTCGCTTCGTGTGAAGGTACCTTTAGTGTCAGTACGATTACAGCAATACCCCATTTATATAGTTTTTTTATGTTTGGGCGTTTTTAGACAATAAAAACTATTTCATAGAAAAATAATTTTTGCTATGGAGCTTTGCTATGCTTTACAAACTATCAGCGCTGCACTGAGAGACAAACAAACTTGCTACATCATGCTCTGAGCACGGTGTAGCAAGTTTGCTGGCTCTGGTGACCTGGATGTCGTCATTACGACATTGGGTCTCCGTGGCAACGATTGACCCCTCACGATGATGTCACTGGGGTGCCAATCGGAGAGTAGAGGGGCTCCCTCCCTCTGCATGCCTGCTAAATGCTGCGATCAAAACAGATTGCAGCCTTTAGGGTGTTATAGTGCTGGGAGCGGTGAGGGCACCGCTTCTGCGCTGAGTATCGGGTGGCATCTGGCGGCGTTCATTGCCATGACGTATCCATACATCCAAGACTGGTAAGTACCAGCCTACCTGGACATATGGACACGTCCAAGGTCATAAAGGGCTTAAGAGAGATGGCTGGGGGCATTCGTAGTGTATTTCAGAGGTAAAAATCTGTCATTGACACATGAGGAACCACAGCAAAAGCATTTACCAATAGAAAGAATGTTTTCATTAACCAAGAATGAAAGTTGGAGGTTCAAACATCAGATACCATCATAGATCATACCATAAATAATGCCAAGTGGTGGCATTATACCTGTGGCCTGCTATGAAGTGCTTGGGAAATATCTTTAGATTCTGGGGCAAGTATGTGTTATGACCCCAATGGCAGAGGGTCTCAGGAATAATTGCTAAGTCTGCAAACACAGAAAACCAGCTCATAGGGCAGTGGTAACTGGGCTGACCATATATCTAATCCTAGCACCACAAATACCAGCAGCCGGGGAACATGCCTACGTTGATTCTAGACGTCTCGCGCCAGCCGGAGAACTAACTAACCCTAGAAGGGAAAAGAAAGACCTTTCTTGCCTCCAGAGAATAGACCCCAAAAGTTGGATACAAGCCCCCAACAAATAATAACGGTGAGGTAAGAGGAAAAGACAAACATAAGAATGAGCTAGGTATTTAGCAAAGAGAGGCCCACTAGCTAATAGCAGAATATAGAAAGATAACTTATATGGTCAGCAAAAACCCTATCAAAAATATCCACACTGGAAATTCAAGAACCCCCGAACCGTCTAACGGCCCGGGGAGAGAACACCAGCCCCCTAGAGTTTCCAGCAAGGTCAGGAATCACATTTAGTACAAGCTGGACAAAAATGAGAGCAAGCAAATAACCCAAAAAACAAAGAAGCAGGACTTAGCTTAATTTTGCACGAACCAGGACCAGCAGATAGGAGCAAACAGAATGTGTCTGATTACAACGATGCCAGGCACTGGACTAAGGATCCAGGAGGTTTATATAGCAACACCCCTGAACTAACGACCCAGCTGGGTGCAAACTGAGGGAAGAAAATCCCAGAGTCATATCACTAGTAACCACAAGAGGGAGCCAAAAAGTCTAATTCACAACAGTACCCCCCCTTAAGGAGGGGTCACCGAACCCTCACCAAGACCACCAGGGCGATCAGGATGAGCAGCGTGAAAGGCACGAACTAAATCGGCCGCATGCACATCAGAGGCAACCACCCAGGAATTATCCTCCTGACCATAGCCCTTCCACTTGACCAAATACTGAAGCCACCGTCTGGAGAGACGAGAATCCAAGATCTTCTCAACCACGTACTCCAACTCGCCCTCAACCAACACCGGAGCAGGAGGCTCAGCAGAAGGAACCACAGGCACAATGTAGCGTCACAATAAAGACCTATGGAACACGTTGTGAATGGCAAACGAAACCGGAAGATCCAAGCGAAAGGACACTGGATTAAGGATTTCCAATATCTTGTAAGGACCGATGAAGCGAGGCTTAAATTTAGGAGAGGAGACCTTCATAGGAACAAATCGAGAAGACAGCCACACCAAATCCCCAACACGAAGTCGGGGACCCACACCGCGGTGGCGGTTGGCAAAACGCTGAGCCTTCTCCTGTGACAATTTTAAGTTGTCCACCACATGATTCCAGATCTGCTGCAACCTATCCACCACAGAATCTACCCCAGGACAGTCAGAAGGCTCCACATGTCCCGAGGAAAAACGAGGATGGAAACCAGAGTTGCAGAAAAATGGCGAAACCAAAGTAGCGGAACTAGCCCGATTATTAAGGGCAAACTCAGCCAACGGCAAGAAGGTCACCCAATCATCCTGATCTGCCGAAACAAAACACCTCAAATAAGCCTCCAGAGTCTGATTAGTTCGCTCCGTTTGTCCATTAGTCTGAGGATGAAAGGCAGACGAGAACGACAAATCAATGCCCATCCTAGCACAAAAGGATCGCCAGAACCTGGAAACAAACTGGGATCCTCTGTCAGACACAATATTCTCAAGAATGCCGTGTAAACGAACCACATTCTGAAGGAACACAGGAACCAGATCGGAAGAGGAAGGCAGCTTAGGCAAAGGCACCAAATGGACCATTTTCGAGAAGCGATCACATACCACCCAGATGACAGACATACCCTGAGACACCGGGAGATCAGAAATGAAATCCATGGAAATGTGTGTCCAAGGCCTCTTCGGGACAGGCAAGGGCAAGAGCAACCCGCTGGCACGAGAACAGCAAGGCTTAGCTCGAGCACAAGTCCCACAGGACTGCACAAATGACCGCACATCCCGTGACAAGGAAGGCCACCAAAAGGACCTAGCCACCAGATCTCTGGTGCCAAAAATTCCCGGATGACCTGCCAACACCGAGGAATGAACCTCGGAAATGACTCTGCTGGTCCACTTATCAGGAACAAACAGTCTGTCAGGTGGACAAGAGTCAGGTCTACCAGCCTGAAATCTCTGCAACACGCGTCGCAAATCAGGAGAAATGGCTGACAAAATAACTCCCTCTTTAAGAATACCAACAGGTTCTGCGACTCCAGGAGAGTCAGGCACAAAGCTCCTTGAAAGAGCATCAGCCTTCACATTCTTTGAACCTGGTAAATACGAGACCACAAAGTCAAAACGGGAGAAAAACAATGACCAGCGGGCCTGTCTAGGATTCAGGCGTTTAGCAGACTCGAGATACATCAGATTTTTGTGATCAGTCAAGACCACCACACGATGCTTAGCACCCTCGAGCCAATGACGCCACTCCTCAAATGCCCACTTCTCTGCCAGTAACTCCCGATTGCCAACATCATAATTCCGCTCAGCAGGCGAAAACTTCCTAGAGAAGAAAGCACATGGTCTCATTACCGAGCAACCAGGGCCTCTCTGTGACAAAACGGCCCCTGCCCCAATCTCAGAAGCATCCACTTCGACCTGAAAGGGAAGTGAGACATCAGGCTGGCACAAAACAGGCGCCGAAGTAAACCGGCGCTTCAACTCTTGGAACGCCTCCACGGCTGCAGGAGCCCAGTTAGCAACATCAGAACCTTTCTTGGTCATATCCGTCAAAGGTTTAACAACGCTAGAAAAATTAGCGATAAAACGACGGTAGAAGTTAGCAAAACCCAAGAACTTCTGAAGACTCTTAACTGACGTGGGTTGAGTCCACTCATGAATAGCTCGGACCTTGACTGGGTCCATCTCCACAGCAGAAGGGGAAAAAATAAACCCCAAAAAGGGAACCTTCTGTACTCCAAAGAGACACTTTGAGCCTTTAACAAACAAAGCATTCTCACGCAAAACCTGAAACACCATCCTGACCTGCTCCACATGTGAGTCCCAATCTTCAGAGAAAACCAGAATATCATCCAGATAAACAATCATAAATTTATCCAGATACTTCCGGAAAATATCATGCATAAAGGACTGAAACACTGAGGGAGCATTAGAGAGCCCAAAAGGCATCACCAAGTACTCAAAATGACCTTCGGGCGTATTAAATGCAGTCTTCCATTCATCTCCTTGCTTAATGCGCACAAGGTTGTACGCACCACGAAGATCTATCTTGGTGAACCACTTGGCACCTTTAATCCGGGCAAACAAGTCCGACAACAGAGGCAAAGGATACTGAAATTTAACAGTGATTTTATTCAGAAGCCGATAGTCAATACAAGGTCTCAAAGATCCGTCCTTCTTGGCCACAAAAAAGAATCCCGCACCAAGAGGGGAAGAGGAAGGATGGATATGCCCCTTCTCCAGAGACTCCTTGATATACGAACGCATTGCGGTATGCTCAGGTACAGACAGATTAAATAATCTTCCCTTGGGAAATTTACTACCTGGAATCAAATCTATGGCGCAGTCACAGTCCCTATGAGGAGGCAGAGCACTGGATCTGGACTCGCTGAATACATCCTGATAATCAGACAAATACTCAGGAACTTCCGAAGGAGTAGAGGAAGCAATAGACACCGGCGGGGAATCAGCATGAATTCCCTGACAGCCCCAACTTGACACAGACATTGCCTTCCAATCCAAGACTGGATTGTGGGTCTGTAACCATGGCAGACCCAAAACGACCAAATCATGCATTTTATGCAGAACAAGAAAACGAATCACCTCCCGATGTTCAGGAGTCATGCACATGGTCACCTGCGTCCAAAACTGCGGTTTATTTTCCGCCAATGGCGTAGCATCAATACCTCTAAGAGGAATAGGATTTACCAACGGTTCAAGAACAAAACCACAGCGCTTGGCAAATGACAGATCCATAAGACTCAGGGCAGCACCTGAATCCACAAACGCCATAACAGGGTAAGAAGACAAAGAGCAAATTAAAGTCACAGACAAAATAAATTTAGGTTGCAAATTACCAATGGCGACAGGACTAACAACCCTTGTTAGACGTCTAGAGCATGCTGATATAACATGTGTAGAATCACCACAGTAAAAACACAACCCATTCTGACGTCTATGATTTTTCCGCTCATTTCTAGTCTGAATTCTATCACATTGCATTAAATCAGGTGTTTGTTCAGACAATACCTCCAGAGGATTAGCGGTTTTGCGCTCCCGCAAACGCCGGTCAATTTGAATAGCCAGCGCCATAGAATCATTCAGATTTGTAGGAATGGGGAAACCCACCATCACATTCTTAATGGCCTCAGAAAGGCCATTTCTGAAATTTGCGGCCAGAGCACACTCATTCCACTGAGTAAGCACGGACCATTTCCGAAATTTTTGGCAATACACTTCAGCTTCATCCTGGCCCTGAGAAATAGCCAGCAAGGCTTTTTCTGCCTGAATTTCAAGATTGGGTTCCTCGTAAAGCAATCCGAGCGCCAGAAAAAACGCATCAATATTTGCCAATGCCGGATCTCCTGGCGCTAGGGAGAAAGCCCAATCCTGAGGGTCACCCCGTAAAAAAGAAATAACAATTTTAACTTGCTGAGCTGAATCTCCAGATGAACGGGGTCTCAGAGAAAGAAACAATTTACAATTATTCATGAAATTCCTAAACCTAAATCGGTCTCCAGAAAATAATTCTGGAATAGGTATTTTAGGTTCAGACATAGGACTACTGGTAACAAAATCTTGTATGCCCTGCACACGAGCTGCCAGCTGGTTTACACTTGTAATCAAGGTCTGGACATTCATGTCTGCAGCAAGCACAAGCCACTCAAAGGTAAAGGGGAGGAAGAGAGGAAAGAAAAAAAAACAAAAAAACTCAGAATTTCCTTTCTTATTATCCCACTTCTGCAATGCATTAAACATTCAATGTTGGCCTGGCATACTGTTATGACCCCAATGGCAGAGGGTCTCAGGAATAATTGCTAAGTCTGCAAACACAGAAAACCAGCTCATAGGGCAGTGGTAACTGGGCTGACCATATATCTAATCCTAGCACCACAAATACCAGCAGCCGGGGAACGTGCCTACGTTGATTCTAGACGTCTCGCGCCAGCCGGAGAACTAACTAACCCTAGAAGGGAAAAGAAAGACCTTTCTTGCCTCCAGAGAATAGACCCCAAAAGTTGGATACAAGCCCCCAACAAATAATAACGGTGAGGTAAGAGGAAAAGACAAACATAAGAATGAGCTAGGTATTTAGCAAAGAGAGGCCCACTAGCTAATAGCAGAATATAGAAAGATAACTTATATGGTCAGCAAAAACCCTATCAAAAATATCCACACTGGAAATTCAAGAACCCCCGAACCGTCTAACGGCCCGGGGGGAGAACACCAGCCCCCTAGAGCTTCCAGCAAGGTCAGGAATCACATTTAGTACAAGCTGGACAAAAATGAGAGCAAGCAAATAACCCAAAAAACAAAGAAGCAGGACTTAGCTTAATTTTGCACGAACCAGGACCAGCAGATAGGAGCAAACAGAATGTGTCTGATTACAACGATGCCAGGCACTGGACTAAGGATCCAGGAGGTTTATATAGCAACACCCCTGAACTAACGACCCAGCTGGGTGCAAACTGAGGGAAGAAAATCCCAGAGTCATATCACTAGTAACCACAAGAGGGAGCCAAAAAGTCTAATTCACAACAAGTATGGTTGCAAAGCTGAAGTTCACAGAAATTGTTGGAAGGCCACGGTCACGAGAAACCTGTGACATAATTGGACTCAACATGAAAAGACCTAAGCCAGTCCCAAAGAATTAACAGATTGAAACATCTTTCTTGATTCTGTGGCTGCTGGTGCAATGTATCAGAAGGTGAATCAATTTGTCTGGTTAATTCCAATAACAAACAAGAGTCCAGCATGAAGACTAGCTACAAATTCTCCTGCAGTCCACATCCAGCTTCTTAAGAGGGACAAACAGACTGAGCAATAACAGGTTTGTGATGCCCTTAGATGTCTGGGGCTGCTTACACAGTACATTGAACTGACCAGCCTGAATCTACCCTTCACAGAGAGTTTCGGTAACCCACTGATCAGGTATCGTAATGCTTCCACATAAAAGAGGAATTCCTAGTAAGTGCAGGTTATTAGCTTACGTTGATTAAATCAAGGCCCTTTGTACACATCGCCTATTGCTACTACCAATTCAATGGTTTAGAGAGGTTCTACCATTAACCTCATCAGTGTCTGCCAAGATGGCAATTGAACTTGACTATTTAGAGAAAGTACAAGTAATAAAAAGGTTTCCTTAGGTGACCCTGCGGAAGAATCATTAATGGCACCCAGAATCATGCTGATAAACAAACCATAGAGCTGCTAAGTTGGAAGCTGAACCCATGAAAAAGTCTGCTCTCACTTTGTCTTCAAGTCAAAGTGGGTGGCGAGGGTTTGTGAAATATGGAGGGAGGATGGACAAATGGAGCGGTGGGGCTCCAACAAAACCCACTTGTACACACCACACTGGCCCAGGAATCCTCTCATCTAGAGGGGAAAGAGTGGAACATTTTCAGTAATTCCATATTACTTTCTATATGAAATTTTAATCTCTTTTGCCTCCATTTCTTGTGTAGCTCATTTCTATTTTTTACCCTAAAATCAATATATAATTTAATCAGCAACTAATTGAGTAGAATCTATGTCTAATCTGCTTTTAGTGGTCACTACTCACCTGTGCAGTCATCTGTAGGAATCTCCTCCTTACACCACTCATCACCCCTCACATATGTCTCTGTGGTATTAATATGGGTCAGATCTTCACCCTAAAACAAATATTGCAAAAGTGATAAAAAATCAGAAATGAACATGACAACCAAAAATGACAGCAATGGTTATCAAATTACTGCCGGCCCCCTGTATAAATCTAGCATTTTCCACAACCAGAAAATAGTGAGAAGATCCATACATCTAATATCATAAGTCAACTTTAATTTTGTCATCTCCATAAAAAGTATATCATACACTGAATAGCCATCTGTCACGGGTGTGTCAGATGATGCAGACAGTCGCACTGCATCTGGCTGCAGAAGGTCTCTGCGGTTGGCTTTGCAGACGCCTTCCTAATCCTTCTGACACTTGGACCCAGTGGCAACCTCCCCCTGGCTCTAATTGACACACCTGGTCTGGGTGTTTATAAACTTCCTGTTTGCTTTTGGGAGTCGCCGGTGATATTTCCATTTTCCCCTGTTGAGGCTTGGAGCTATAGCCGTCGGCTATCTTCCTCTCTGGTGTTTGGAGGATGTCCATGTCTCTCTCTGAGTCTACTCAAGATATGTTTTCCCCTTGCTTGTCTATCCCAGTTGTCTTTAGTTGTACTGGGGATTGACTAGTGACCCCTTCCCTAAGCAGGGCTTATTGCCAGGGTCAGGCAGGGATTAGGTTCCTGTTCGGCCATAGGTGCAGAATCTATTTAGGGACATTTAGGGCAGACAGGGTGACTTTAGATCTGCCTAGGGGTCTCCACTCCCCCTTTCCCTAGTGTTGGGCTCCCTTCCTCTCATCCCTTCGTTACCACACTGTGCGCGACACCATCTTATTAGAGACACTCATGTAGTAACACATTGGAAATCCTATAGTCTATTCAGGCAGGGCTGCTTTTTGCATTTGCCACAAATTAGATTAACAGACACTTCTACCTTCTCCTAGAGATGCTCTTCAAAATGAATATCAAGGAACTGTGAAGACCATTTTAAGAAAGAGAAACTTCTCTGCAATGTTCCCAGAAGCAATCTATAAGTGCCTAATTCTGACCCAACCATCAGCACAGTGCAACTGCAATCTCAATTCACCTGACCACGCAATGTTTATCCAATGATCAGTAATATAATTTTTGCTCTCTTTTGTCAGCTGAAGTCTTTCCTTTTTGTTTCCCCTAAGACAGAGCTTGTACTTGAACTTTTGTCTTTTTATAGGTCATCTGTGCTTAAGAAATGTTCATTTAGACATGTTACTTGTAGCATCAGCACTGCATCCAGCTGTAGTGTACATGACTGTGTACCACCTGTTCTTCAAAGCTATTTCTGATTAACCCCTTTGATTCATTTTACTGATGAGTTACTTACATTCTCAGGATTCACTTTTGCTGGTTGTTTTACCTCACTCACAATATTCTAAGCACATTCTCAACTATACCGCTAGTAAAAAATGCTTAGCCACGCAGATCATGTGATGTTCCCATTCTAATGTGGATTCACACCACATCTGATCCTCAGAAAACTGCTTTATTTCAGGGTGATTAATCTAATTCATATAGAGGGGTTTCTAATAAAGTAGCCATTCAGTGTATAATACTGGTGGTGAAAAGAAGACTGAACACAAGACCTTCACAGACGTCCATACATCATAGAAAACATTTCATGACACCTTCTCTCCATCTACCTGAAGAACATCAGGATTTTCTTGTTTACAGTCCTGTGGAAGAAGAGGACGGGGACATCTCTCTGGTGTTGTCCTCTCACTGGATAGAACTGGAGGAAACACATACAGGGACTGAATTCATTACTTACATACAGATAATTATAGGCCGTGTGTATTTAGTCCTGTCTATTACCTGGTGATGTGAGGGGATCGGGAACCTCCATCATGACGTCCTTGTACAGATCTTTGTGTCCTTCTAAATACTCCCACTCCTCCATGGAGAAATAGACAGTGACGTCCTGACACCTTATAGGAACCTGACACATACAATGATACCGTCATCCCCCGATCCCTCCATACTGTATAATGTACCAGCATTCCCAGCAGTGTCACCTCTCCAGTCAGCAGCTCAATCATCTTGTAGGTAAGTTCTAGGATCTTCTGGTCATTGATGTCCTCATGTATCAGGGGGTGAGGTGGAGGCCCCGTGATTGGGCTCAGGGGTCTTCCCCATCCCTCAGACACAGGGGCCTGACAGCGCTCACTAGAGGTCTTCTTCACTACTGTGTAATCCTGGTTATGGAGAGACACATTAATAACTCTCACTACAGACATTTCCAGAGTCCTCACCTCTCCAGTTCTGTCCATCTGTTATTCCCATAGATAAGAATGATGTAATGTGACGTCATCAGAATCTCTCACCTCTCCAGTAAGCCGGAAGAGGATCTCTAGGGTGAGGTGTAATATCCTCTCCGCCATCTTGTCCCTGTCCCTATCCATCCTTGTAGGGTCACTCAGGAGAATTCTCTTATCTAGAAGATCTCCACTGAGAGGATCCGATATTGTAGGGACCTGAATGGGGAGAAGATAATGACGTAACATCATAAAGATCCCATGTAAGAATATAATTACTGGCAATCTGTGACAAACCAATGAGTGAAATCAGTAGTGAAATAAACTCAGTATAACATCGTTTTCACCCAAGCTTGGTCAGAGGCTTCTTATGTTAGAAATAAAGAACTGATCTCCAGCCTGACTTACACACATTTTCACAAAAGCAGACAGATGTCACCTTAAAGTCTCCATCAATTATTATAAAAAAAAATAAAATAAGTGCTAGCTTCTGGAATTATATAAATGATTATATTACAATGTTCAGTCCATCCTGCAAATAACTGCCCCCCATACATCGACATGGTAGGAAAAGTACAAAGTTCTGACTTGTGGAATGCAGAAAAACAAAAAGAGATAAATATTCTTGATAGTGAAGGGGTTAATGCCCCCTGCGCCCAGTAATGGGGAATCTCCAGCACTTACATCCACCTGCAGAGCTGCACACCACATATATGGCTGTTCTGTGCGCACAGGACCTGTGATGAGGTCACAGGAGGGGAGGAGTCAGGAGTCACATGATCAGGGGCCTGCAGCAGGACTTTGTTGTGCTGGTTGTCATGGTGTTGGATGAGGGGAATTTTATGTGAGGGGGTCAGGAGGGGTCTACAGTGTGGATGTAGCAGAGCCGTGTGTGTACGAGGTGTACGGAGCGGAATCATGCATGTACGAGGTGTACGGAGAGGAGCCGTGTGTATAAGAGGTGTACGGAGCTGAGCCGTGTGTATAAGAGGTGTATGGAGCGGAGCTGTGTGTGTACGAGGTGTACGGAGAGGAGCCGTGTGTATAAGAGGTGTACGGAGCTGAGCCGTGTGTATAAGAAGTGTACGGAGCGGAGCTGTGTGTGTACGGAGAGGAGCCATGTGTATAAGGGGTGTACGGAGAGGAGCCATGTGTGTACAAAGTGTACGGAGAGGAGCCGTAAGTGTACGGAGTGGAGCTGCGTGTGTACGGAGAGGAGCCATGTGTATAAGAGGTGTACGGAGAGGAGCCGTGTGTGTACGAAGTGTACGGAGAGGAGCCGTAAGTGTACGGAGCGGAGCTGTGTGTGTACGGAGAGGAGCCATGTGTATAAGAGGTGTACAGAGCAGAGCCGTGTGTGTACGAGGTGTACGGAGCGGAGCCGTGTGTGTACGAGGTGTACGGAGCGGAGCCGTGTGTGTACGAGGTGTATGGAGAGGAGCCGTGTGTGTACGAGGTGTATGGAGAGGAGCCGTGTGTGTACGAGGTGTATGGAGAGGAGCCGTGTGTGTACGAGGTGTATGGAGAGGAGCCGTGTGTGTACGAGATGTATGGAGTGCAGCCGTGTGTGTACGGAGCAGAGCCTTGTGTGTACAAGGTGTACAGAGCCGTGTGTGTACGACACATACCTCACAGAAGTTTCTGTGTGGGGTCAGGAGGGATTTACAAGATGGATGTAATCATTTCAAGATATTTGACTAAGGGTCCCTTTCCACTTGCGAGAAAAAAAACGGTCCGTAATCTGGACCGAACATACGGATGTAGCGTATGCGATTGTCATGCGAGTGCAATGCGATTTTTAATCGCATCATCCGTATGACATTCGTATTACTGTCCGATTTTTACGCACCGGAGTCCTTTGAAGAGCCGGTAATTCAGCACGGTGTACAGTAAAATCACACTGACAGGTTAGAATAGAGTAGATATATACACATAGAATACGTATATATACATATATATATGTCAGTGAGACACATATGTATTTTTATATTTAATGCAGCGCGATATAGCATAAAAGCCGCTAATTCAATTGCCGGCTTTTGCTCTCTCCTTCACAAACCCGACAGGATATGAGACATGGTTTACATACAGTAAACCATCTCATATCCCTTCTTTTATAAGGCTACGTTCACATTTGCGGTGTGCGCCGCAGTGTCGTCGCCGCAACAAAACGCATGCGTCGTGCGGCCCTATCTTTAACATTGGCGCCGCATGTACATGCGTTGTCATGCGTTTTGGTGCGTTGTACGCCGCATGCGTTTTCCAATAAAAAATGCAAAACATTGTCTAGACTTTGTCTAGACAAAAAAAAACCACTATATATATAGAAAAAAAAAGGGGTTTGGCATTGTCTTTCACAAGGCTATCAGACAAGACAAGTCACTGAGGAGAAACCTGCTTTCAAAACCTGTAAGTATATATTTCTCTTTGCATATTTTTTATTCTGTGTTTTATTTTTTGATTTTGATTTAATTTGTGCAATGTTTGGTGTGTACTATTGTACGGTTATGGCACTGTGGGTTGTTATTGAAAAAGTGTTTTATTTAATCTGGTTCTGATGTACTTCTGGCGTTATATGCTGGCGTTTATTGTCTTCGGCCTTTCTTGGTTTTGGATTGGTTTTATGGATTTTGGGTTGTTCTGGTGTCATGCGGTTGTTCAATGTCTTTAATTTGGCAGATTTTTATGTTAAATTTCTGGTTCATGTCTTTTTATGGTTTCTATTGTTGGGGGTAACCGTATGGCGTTTTCTTGGCTCATGTCTTGCTGTGTTTTATTATGCTGTTGGCATTTTTTTTTCTTTCCTTGAGTGTCTTTTCTTGCTGGTGGGGGGGCTACATTTATGATGTTTCATTTGTATTGTATTGTTCTGTGCTGCTATGCCATTCTCTTTTCAATTGTATTTTCCCTTTTTTTTTTTTTTTTTTTTAATCTATGATGGTTTTACGTCGTTTTCCGTATGGCTTCCGTATGTATCTCCTTTCTTGAATGTTTCCATTGCCAAGTGTGTAGTATGGCCTTTATTTTTATTTTTTTTTAGTTGGGGCCCTTTTTTTAAATTTATTGTGTTTTCTTTTCTATTTGACTATGGTTTATCTTTTGGGTTGCTGTATATTGTAACAGCGGTTGTCCCGTAATGTTTATTGCTTATTATCTAGAATGGTATTTATCGCCTTTTTCTGATGTATTTCGGTGGATGTCACCAGATGGTGTTGTTTTGGATCATGTCTTGTTGTAATTGTAAATTATGGCGTTCATTAGTTTGCTATTTCATTGTGCCTTTTTTTTTCCTGTAAGGTTTTTTTTTTAAGTTTTTATCTTTAAAAATTTTGACATAGGTGTCTATTTTTGCTTAATTTTGTTTGGGTCTATTCTTGTATTGTTTCTTCGATTGTATTCTCTTGCAATGTATGGCGTTGTGGTGTCGCTTTTTGAGTTTGCATTGTCCTATCAGTCAACAGTCAATTGTGGTTGTTTTAATGTTTTGGGCCTATTTTATTGTATGTGGCATTGGATGTGATTTTTTGATCATTTTTTCATTGCAGAACAAACTTGCAAGAATGGCGAGTGAGTCAGAACATAGCCAATCGGCGCGGGGGAGTGCGGTGAGTAATTATGTCCAGTTGCTTACTATTCGCTGCCATTTGTAGCATTGACAATAATTTTTGTATACAATTTTTCCAGGCTTCTTCAAGTGAGGGAGAAGGCACACAGCGGGAGCAGAGAGATCGGGGCCAAGATGTGGCGTCAGGCCGGCGAGTGAGTATTTTTTTTTTTTTATCTTTTTTTTTGAGTAGCATCCTGCTGTGAGGAACATTACATTTGAGGAGCATCCTGCTTTCACTAGGGTTGTTTACTAAAGGTACCTTCACACGAAGCGACGCTGCAGCGATAGCGACAACGATGCCGATCGCTGCAGCGTCGCTGTTTGATCGCTGGGGAGCTGTCACACAGACCGCTCTCCAGCGACCAACGATGCCGAGGTCCCGGGTAACCAGGGTAAACATCGGGTTACTAAGTGCAGGGCCGCGCTTAGTAACCCGATGTTTACCCTGGTTACCAGCGTAAAAGTAAAAAAAACAAACAGTACATACTCACCTGCGCGTCCCCCGGCGTCCGCTTCCTGACACTGACTGAGCTCCGGCCCTAACAGCACAGCGGTGACGTCACCGCTGTGCTTTCACTTTCACTTTGCGGCCGGCGCTCAGTAAGTGTCAGGAAGCAGACGCTGGGGGACGCGCAGGTGAGTATGTACTGTTTGTTTTTTTTACTTTTACGCTGGTAACCAGGGTAAACATCGGGTTACTAAGCGCGGCCCTGCGCTTGGTAACCCGATGTTTACCCTGGTTACCAGCGTAAAAGTAAAAAAAACAAACAGTACATATTCACCTGCGCGTCCCCCGGCGTCCGCTTCCTGACACTGACTGAGCTCCGGCCCTAACAGCACAGCGGTGACGTCACCGCTGTGCTTTCACTTTCACTTTGCGGCCGGCGCTCAGTAAGTGTCAGGAAGCAGACGCTGGGGGACGCGCAGGTGAGTATGTACTGTTTGGTTTTTTTACTTTTACGCTGGTAACCAGGGTAAACATCGGGTTACTAAGCGCGGCCCTGCGCTTGGTAACCCGATGTTTACCCTGGTTACCAGTGTAAAACATCGCTGGTATGGTTGCTTTTGCTTTCAAACACAACGATACACGGCGATCGGACGACCAAATAAAGTTCTGGACTTTATTCAGCGACCAGCGACATCACAGCAGGATCCTGATCGCTGCTGCGTGTCAAACTAAACGATATCGCTAGCGAGGACGCTGCAACGTCACGGATCGTTAGCGATATCGTTACAAAGTCGTTTCGTGTGAAGGTACCTTAAGCTTAATTACATTATAGCTTTTCAGGGCAGCAAGTATTGGGGGAAGGTAAAATAAAGTTGAACTCCCTGCACACAAACATTCCAAAATACAGGTGTAGAAAACATCAATATACATACATCAAATGGCAAAGGATAGGGCAAAGGTACCTATCATGCCAGGTGCTGGTGGTTGTTAATATTTGCATATTTATAACCTATTTGTTTTCAAATTTTTCTAGGTTTCACAATGGGACCAAGGAGACAGTATAGATGTGGACCTCCTGATCTCCAGCATCCAGGAGCGTGGCCCGTTGTGGGACAGCCGTGACCCTCGGCACATGGACCAGGTGGTGTTGAGGCGTTTGTGGGCAGAGGTGGCAAAGTTGCTGTGGGATGGCTTTGACAGTGCCTCAGCGAAGGACAAAGGCAACTTTCGTGAGTATTGCAGAGACGCTGCTATGACCCATCTTGCCAGGATAAACACAACCGTGTGTGATGCGATCAACGCCTAAACTTTGCATCGCACACGGTTGTTTTATCCTTTTAAAATGCTAAATATGTAACCATTTTTTTTTCTTTACATTCACAGTTAAAAAGTTGAGGACCAGATGGCGATCCATGAAGGACCGTTTCAATAAGGGGATCCGTGCTGCGGAGGAGCAAGCTCGGAGTGGTGCTGCTGCGGCCAAGTCTGTGCCATACAAGTACAACAGGGCACTACAGTTCTTAAGACCGGTCCTTGGCCGCCGACAGTAAGTATTTTGTCCACATACCATATTGCACATCCACATTGTACATTGCCCAGACACATAGCATATTGCACAGCCACATAGTACATTGCCCAGGCACGTACATTGTGCATCCACATAGTATATTGCCAGGCCACTATATCGCAGCCACATAGTACACGTTATAGCCACGTATCCACATAGTATATTTCCAAAGGAACATAGTGTATTGGCCATCCATGCAGTCAGTGTAGCATATTGGCCATCCTTTTACCCTAGTGGAATGGTATATAGCCCATTAGTAATTTTTTTGGTTAGGCGTGAGTCATTGTAGTCCATGACAGGTTACGTTCTGAGTCAGGGTAGTTCTCATCGCAGGAATAATGATGACGTCTGGATCACATGATCCTAACGTCATGGCCGTTCCTGCGATCAGATCAGCAAAGTGACTGGTTTTTTTTTTGTTTTTTTTAAAAATGTTTTTCTTGACTTTAAATTTTATACTATTTTGGCGGCATAGGCAGCATCAAGAAAGATTTTTTGTCAAAATTTTTTTGAAAACGATGACAGAGGTATGCATTGGCTTTGGCAGCGGGAATGACCAGTCATTTTCTGCCGTAGGTATGTCCATGATTGTTATCGTCAGCCCTAATGGTCAGCTGGCGATAACAATCAGCAATTTATTATAGGCCACACAGACTGAGAGACAGGGGATTGTAATGTATTGATGTGTCATGTAATGTTAATTTTATTACAGGAGTTGGCGTATGTGATAGGTAATTAATTGAAGGCTAATTCTTTCCTTATCTTTTCACAGGACACACAGCAGCACCCTCGAGCTAGCTCGCCCCGCAGATGCGGACCTTCATGAATCGCCATCTGACCCGTCACAGCCCTCCCACAGCGACAACAGGCTTGCACCACCATCTGGAGAACCGGCAGCCGGTCCATCAGGTGTTCCCCTGCACGAGGCCTCTGGCGCACCTTCATTTGGGAATTCCCGACAGCGCCAGCGGGCCTCGGACAGGCCAGCCATGCCCGAATTTTTGCATTTGAGCACGGTTTTCCAGAACTGTTTCAAGGCGTTGAGCGATAAAATGGACACTCGTCTGTCCAGTATCGAACAGCGCCTTGAAAATCTGGAAGCCGAGCTCTCGAATCCGGCCAAACATTTTTTAAGTACTATTGGTAAGGGCATGGTGGAACACCTTACGCCGGAACTCCAGATTTCGGTGATGCAATCCTGCAACAATGCCTACGTGAGGGCTCTGCAGCAGGCTCGGGTCATGCAGTCAGCGACACTGCCCGTAGTGCCGTCGCTGGCTAGCATGACTCCGACTCCTGCTGCAGAGCCACTCCAGCCACCCCACCCTGGTCCAAGTGCCGAGCAACGAGACCACAGGCACCATAGCAGTGTGCCGCTGACTCCTGCTCCTGCCAGGCCCTCATCCTCCCGCAGCCATCATTCTGGGGGAGCTGCCGCAGTTGGAAAGAAAAGAAAGCACAAAAGAAAGAGGACACGCACTGAGGCTCTGGCTGCTCCAATACAAACAAGTACACGTCGGGGCTCTAGCCGCAGCAGGAGCAGCCAGAGCCAACCAAGAACCTCGCAAAGGCTCGTGTTGCCTCCTCCCTCCCCTACAGAGGTGGCGGTTTCCTCCCCATTATACCCTGCGGAGGGTTTGGACCTGCCATCCAGCCTCCTGGACTATAGGTCAACATCCTCCTCGTCGTCATCATCCTCATATTCCTCTCCCCATTCCCACAAAGATACATACCATTCCCCCATGGTGGCACAGGTTGATACCCCCTAAGTTTATTTCCCCTTTTTTTTTCTGTTTCCCCCCAATAAAAAAATTTTGTTTTAAAACAACAATATTTGCTCTTATTTTCCAGTATACTTCTCGGCAAGTCACACCGTGCGCCGTCTACACATATTTTGTGCTTCAAACACCTCATATATGCAATGTCAGACACTATTTTTACCATTTTTATTTTGCCTTTTTTGGTGTGTCTCTCATTGCTGTATGAGGTGTTTACAAACAATAAAGTGTATGAGGTGTTTTCAATCACTAAGGGTATGTGTCCACGCTCAGGATTGCATCAGGATTTGGTCAGGTTTTTACATAAGTATTTGTAACCCAAAACCAGGAGTGGGTGATAAATACAGAAGTGGAGCAGATGTTTCTATTCTACTTTGCCTCTAATTGTTCCACTCCTGGTTTTGGCTTACAAATACTGATGAAAAATCGTGACAAAATCCTGATGCAATCCTGAACGTGGACACATACCGTAAAGGTACCTTCACACTTAACAATGCTGCAGCGAAACATACAATGATGCAGATCACTGCAGCATCGCTATTTGGTCGCTGGAGAGCTGTCTGTGTGACAGCTCTCCAGCGACCAACGATGCCGAGGTCCCCGGGTAACCAGGGTAAACATCAGGTTGCTAAGCGCAGGCCGCCGCGCTTCCGATGATTACCCTGGTTACCATTGTTAAATGTAAATAAAACAACAGTACATACACTCACAATTGCGTCCCCCGGCGTCCGCTTCCCTGCCCTGACTGAGTGACGGCCCTAACAGCAGAGCGGTCACATCACCGCTGTGCTGTGCATTCACTTTCCGGCCGGCGCTCAGTCAGTGCAGGAAGCGGACGCCGGGGGACGCGAAGATGAGTATATGTCCTGTTTTTTTTTAACTTTCACACTGGTAAACAGGGTAAATATCAGGTTACTAAGCGCCTCCCTACGCTTAGTAACCCGATATTTACCCTGATTACCATTGTAAAACATCGCTGGTATTGTTGTTTTTGCTGTCAAACACAACGATACACGGCGATCTGACAAACAAATAAATATGTTATATGGTATGGTATAAATTTTGTCTTTGAAGCAGGGTAGAAAACTGAAGAAATTTTTTTTATTAAAACACAACATTTTAAAAACAAAGGGTTCCAAGTTTTTTAGATAAGGCACATTACATTGGTGAACTATAGGTAGATGCCAAATTTCACATAACCAAACCAACCTATACGGATTAAATTTAGTGCACATTTACTGGAGAATTAGTTTATTATTATATTACATTTTTAGCATAGTCACACCAGAATACAGTCCAACAGTTTACTACACCATTGTATCTTGCCATGACACACGGCCAACATCTGACACAAAATAGGCCGCAAAACGATCCCTCATCTGCGCAATTTCCACACTTGTCCTCAGAGGATGATCATGGAAATCGGGCAATGGGTTGGCTATGGGTTCATCGAGATCCACGTTGTCTCTTTTTGGCCAGAATATAATTGTGGAGAACCACACACGCCTTCACCACCTCATCCACTGTCTCAGTTTTCAGATTAATGGCGGATCCTAATATCCGCCATTTGGAGACAAGGATGCCAAAAGCGCACTCCACAGTCCTTCTGGCCCTGGACAGTCTGTAATTGAAAACCCTTTTGGTGTGGTCCAAGCCCCGACTGGAGTAGGGTTTCAATAGGTTGGCAGACATTTGGAATGCCTCATCCCCAACCACAACAAATGGCATCGCAGGGCCTTCGGTGTGGGGAAGAGGTCGTGGCTGTGGGAAATTAAAATTGTTCCCATATAATTTTTGGCCCATATCCGACTCTTTAAATGTGCGCGAGTCATTTGCACGGCCAAACGCACCAATGTCCACTGCAAGAAAACGGCAGTCCGCACCGGCAATTGCCATGAGCACAGTGGAAAAGTATTTTTTATAGTTGTAGAAAAGGGATCCACTTTTCCCTGGCTTGGTAATCCGAATGTGCTTTCCATCCACCGCGCCAATACAGTTTGGAAACGAACACACTTGGTCAAATTTCTGTGCGTTGTACTCCCAGATTTCGCTTGTAGGGACGGGTAAAAATTCCTCCCGGAGATTATCCCACAAAGCGCGGCATGTCTCAGCAATAATTCCGGAGAGAGTGGAGACTCCAATCCGGAACTGAAATTGAAGGGATCTCAAGGTCTCTCCGGAAGCCAGGAAACTGCCAAGAAGATAAAGAAATTACATTAAAGTACATTGTAATTTATAAAAGTACATTGACCATACCACCCCCAAAAAAAATAAAAAAATAAATAAAAAAAAGGGAAGAACATATCACAGTCATTGAAACAGCTACGTACCGTAGAGTCACCAGCAGCCGCTCCTCTCCGGAGCTGCGTGTCCTGCCTGCTAATGTCTCCTTCCACCCGACGCAGAAGATAGCGGAAGCTGTCCTGAGACATCCTGGTGTATTCGAAATATTTCTCCAGGTTGTCATTCAGTTTGCCAAACAAGCTATGGTATGCTCCACGGCTCTCCCGGACTTCCAAGATAGGGTGTATCCCAAAGCGGCGACGACTCCATCTCCGTTTTTCCCTTTCCCTTGATGAAAACAGGCGACAGCATAGGCATGAGCCAAGGCAAATTCCATCTCCATATCCATGTAGATACTGTCCATGGGACGCTCCATCATGAATACCAGCAAAATGGGAGGAATTCATCTCTGCCAGGGTATATATACACAATTACATAAACACCAACCCTCTTCTAGCCATTGGTGGTCCTTATCTATTGTGTAGACACTTTTTTTTGTGGGTGGGATGAAGAATGACTCGCTGCACAAAAAAACGTATGCGGCGCAAAACGCTGCGTTGTGCATGCGTTTTGCTGCGTTTTTGTTTGCGTAGTGCGTTGCGGCGCCGACGCTGCGGCGCACACAGCAAATGTGAACGTAGCCTTACATATTCCTCTTCACTACTGTAAGAAGTGTCTGTGTGTCAAATTTGGGGGCTCTAGCTATTAAAGGGTTAAATCGCGGAAAAAATTGGTGTGGGCTCCCGCGCAATTTTCTCCACCAGAGTGGTAAAGCCAGTGACTGAGGGCAGATATTAATAGCCTAGAGAGGGTCCATGGTTATTGGCCCCCCCTGGCTACAAACATCTGCCCCCAGCCACCCCAGAAAAGGCACATCTGGAAGATGCGCCTATTCTGGCACTTGGCCTCTCTCTTCCCACTCTCGTGTAGCGGTGGGATATGGGGTAATGAAGGGTTAATGCCACCTTGCTATTGTAAGGTGACATTAAGCCAGATTAATAATGGAGAGGCGTGACCGTGACGTCATGGCAGGTCCTTCTCGCATACCATCCTTGCCACCGGAACCTGCCGCTTGCATGCAGCGGTCACCGGAGCGTCGGGAAAGGCGGCGGAAGGTGAGTATATAATGATTTTTTATTTTTTTTATTACTTTTAACATTAGATCTTTTTACTATTGATGCTGCATAGGCAGCATCAATAGTAAAAACTTGGTCACACAGGGTTAATAGCAGCGGTAACGGAGTGAGTTACCCACGGCATAACGCAGTCCGTTACGGCTGGTCTGAGTATTTCAGAAACTGCTGATCTACTGGGATTTTCACGCACAATCATCTCTAGGGTTTACAGAGAATGGTCCGAAAAAGAAAAAAAATCCAGTGAGCGGCAGTTCTGTGGGCGGAAATGCCTTGTTGATGCCAGAGGTCAGAGGAGAATGGGCAGACTGGTTCGAGCTGATAGAAAGGCAACAGTGACTCAAATCGCCACCCGTTACAACCAAGGTAGGCCTAAGAGCATCTCTGAACGCACAGTGCGTCGAACTTTGAGGCAGATGGGCTACAGCAGCAGAAGACCACACCGGGTACCACTCCTTTCAGCTAAGAACAGGAAACTGAGGCTACAATTTGTACAAGCTCATCGAAATTGGACAGTAGAAGATTGGAAAAACGTTGCTTGGTCTGATGAGTCTCGATTTCTGCTGCGACATTCGGATGGTAGGGTCAGAATTTGGCGTAAACAACATGAAAGCATGGATCCATCCTGCCTTGTATGGAGCATCTTTGGGATGTGCAGCCGACAAATCTGCGGCAACTGTGTGATGCCATCATGTCAATATGGACCAAAATCTCTGAGGAATGCTTCCAGCACCTTGTTGAATCTATGCCACGAAGAATTGAGGCAGTTCTGAAGGCAAAAGGGGGTCCAACCCGTTACTAGCATGGTGTACCTAATAAAGTGGCCGGTGAGTGTATATCTCTCTTGGTTATCATGTCAGTCATACAGTGGGGAAAATAAGTATTTTATACACTTCCGGTTTTGCAAGTTATCCCATCTATAAAGAATGGAACTTAATAATTGGTACAGAAACCTTTGTTTGCAATATCAAAAGTCAGACATTTCCTGTAGTTCATGACCAAGTTTTCACACACTGCAGCAGAGAGTTTGGCTCCAGATCTTCTATTGGGTTCAGGTCTGGAAACTGACTAGGCCACTCCAGGAGCTTGAAATGCTTCTTATGTAGCCACTCCTTAGTTGCCCTGGCTGTGTGTTTTGGGTCATTGTCATGCTGGAACAACCAGCAACGACCCATCTTCAATGCTGAGGGAAGCAGGTTGTTGACCAAAATCTCGAGATACATGTCCCTATCCATCCTCCCTTCCATACGGTGCAGTGGTCTTGTCCCCTTCGCAGCAAAGCACCCCCAAAGTATGAGGATTCCGCTGCCATGCTTCACGGTTGGGATGGTGTTCTTGGGGTTGTACTCATCCTTCCTATTCTTCCAGACACGGCGAGTGGAGTTGATATCAAAAAGTTCTATTTTGGTCTCATCTGATCACATGACCTTCTCCCATGCCTCCTTTGGATCATCTAGCTGGTCATAGGCAAACTTCAAGAGGGCCTTTCCTGTGCTGGTGTGAGCAGAGGGACCTTGCGTGGCCTGTAGGATTTTTAATCCTGGACAGCGTAGTGTGTTACTAACGGTAATGTTTGAGACTGTGGTCTTCAAGTCAATGACCAGGTCCTCCCATGTAGTTCTGGGCTGATTCACGACCTTTCTCAAAATCATCCTTACCCCACAAGGTGAGATCTTGCATGGAGCCCGAGATCAAGGAAGACTGACAATCATCTATGGGTAAGGCGGTCTCTATTTCCCTAGACTCTTTCCGATTTATCAATATATATACGGTAGATATCTTTATACCAACCTGACATTATACATTCTTGATGACCCTATTTTTTTCATTTTGTATTATTCTTTTAAATAGAAATAAGGTACTTTTTATAATGATTTTTTAGTTGGTACGTGATCAAATACTTATTTCATGCAATACAATTAAGTTTAATTATTTAAAAATAAAAATGTGATTTTCTAGTTTTTATTTTTAGATTTTGTCTTTCAAAGTTGAAGTGTACTTACGATAAAAATTACAGACCTCTCCATGCTTTGTAGCTGGGAAAACTTGAAAAGTCAGCAGTGTATCAAATACTTATTTTCTCCACTGTATAGGTTGCATGATAACATATTTCCTCTTTCCTTTTGATTGCATATGTTTTATACGTATCTTGATTAGAGTACAAAAATATACAGGTGGAACCGCCTACAAATAGTAAAACAACCAGCCCCCACTTTACTTGCGATTGATTGTTGTGATTGTCGAATGTAAAAAGAAAAAAAAAAATAGAGCATACTCGCCATGTCTGAGCCTCCTAACCCAAGCCACAGAAGTGGTAAGGAAAAAGGGGAGTATTGGTAAAAAAAAAAAATCTAAAAAAATAAATAAAATACTCACAGCTCCGCTGTTCGGTGTCCAGTCCTCTTCTTTTCAACAACACATGCAACATCTCTGACCTATTTCACTATAGGCCAGCACTTCCAACTGTGTCCAGGCCTCAAACGTCACTTCATGTTATAAGCTCGCGGTGCACACCTTGACGTCACTATGTTGCGACCTTACAACAGGAAGTAATCTCCGAGGTCTGGACACCCTGACCTATCGTCAAGAGGCCAGAGATGTGACATGTCATGTCTGATGAAAGAATAGGACCAAATGCAAGCATTGAGGCAGCAGGAGAGGTAAGTGAAAAAAAAACAAAAAACTCTTCTACGCCCTTCCCCCACCGCTCACGGTCTGTTCTTCTTTCTGTCATTTCGAGCCTCATCTCTGGCCTCTGAGGCCTGAAAGCAGCCAGAAGTCCTGGCCTTTAGTGAAGAGGCCAGAAATGCATCATGCTGCAGCAGAAAGAAGAGCAACGGGTAGTGATTGGCTAAGTGACCGTAGAGTTCAGCGAAGACGTATTAGTTTTTTTTTGTTCCAACTTATAGTACATACATATTCGTGTTACAAACAAATCTGCATAATCTATCTAGTATGTAAACCAGGGACTACCTGTAGTAAATCTGCTTTGTGGTCCCATTATTGTATCTTAATAGGAAGCTTAGATCTGTTTTTGCTTTAAAATATTAAAGGGGTTTTTGGGCTAGGCTACAAATTTTGGAATTCACTCTTACTGCAGATTGCTGAATCGTGATAGTGTGTTATGCACACACTGTCACGATTCCGTTATATTCCCAGCATACTGACCACAATTATGCCATTTGGATAGTTGCAGTCATGTGCCAACTAAAGTTTCAGCTGCTTCTGTCATTAGCACACAGAGAAGCAGATGAGAATCTAGATGGTATTTGACAACTATCATATCATTTGATTTAGTAACAAGTTTGAAATGGGTTGTCTGAACCTTCTCCTTTACACTTAATCTGACATCAAGTGTCGATAGACGTTGCTCATCAGGACAGGCGCTGAAACGACCACCTGAGCCACCAGACAATTCCTTTAAGAAGCAATTACACTATACATTTACATATTTACATTTTTCAAAATGTGGAATATTTTATACACATGATTGACATATAATTGCGTTATTTAGACTCTATTTGCTTTTCTACTGCACGTTGGTTGGCAAGTGCGTATATATTTCCTAATCATCATTTAGTGCCCAGATCACAACTGTGCAAAGTACCATCTACAAAAAGAGAAGCCAAAGCTACAAAAATAAATGTAGTAAGCAACGGTGTTCTAAGGAGGCAGTGTGAACTTGATCTACCCTTATGGCTCACTCACATGAGTACAGTATAACATGGTGGAACAATGTTATTCTATGGGGCGCTTTTTTTCTCATGCCGATCTCATGCGAGAGAATCAGATCCTGCCAAGATGACAATTGGGTCAAACTCTGGCAGAGTATGAGCAGAGTGTCATTAGCATATTTGGCTCAATTCTCTTGCATGAGAGAACATACGATCGTCTGACCGCAGCCTTAGCTTAGGTTAGGTGCTCATGCCATTGCATGGGGTACACCTGTCTGTGTTCCCTGTATTTTGCCGGTCAAGATTTGCTCCTCACCGATGCCAGTAGAGGCAACATCCCTCATTGTTGACAGAGGACTGGCAGGATGTGATTTGTTCTCATCTTGTGGCCTCGCTGGCGATTACCAATAAGCTGACTTTGCTTTATATGATCTGTCAAACCTATCTGACTCCTGTTCGTCTCCACGACATGAGAAAGGCTCTTTCTGCACAATACTATTGTTGTCATTCTATGATTGACAACTTTTGACATATGATGTAGTCTTAAACGCCTATATCCTCTTTTTGAGTAAATGTTTTTAGATTTCTGTTCTATTGTCAATTCCTATATTGTCTGAACCCAAGCTGGCATTATTTGGGTTGTTAGATGAAGAAAAATGGCAGCATCACACTCGTATCTTTCTAAAAAAAAAAACTTTATTCTTAGCCAGGGAAAAAAAATTGATCTCCACTGGATGGCTCCTACTATTAGCAGATGGAAGGTCCTGGTTAACACTACTATTCCATACAAGAAAGTTATTTTAAGATAAAGGATGTCCAGCTAAATTTCAAAACTCTTGATCCTCAAGTTAATTTTTGCTCTTATTGTGTTCTTTTTTCATATAGGTGTTCTGATTTTCTTTCCCTCCTCTGAGCCTGAAGTTTTGTGGACCTGGTACCAACGCTCTTCTGGCTTTTTGCTCATGGCTTGGATCTCTGATAATTCAGTTCTGATGTTTTATGTAGCTAGAGTGTCCTATATTTTTCTGCTGCATGCATATGTTCTCCCAGGCTGTAATAATATGACCTCTGGGTTTTCTTAATGTAACCACTTATTTTATTTTGGGTTTTTGTACTAATTTGTAGCTATTTAATTTTTACAATATATTAAATAAAATAAAAAAAAAAGGACAGGCAGGTCCACGGTAAGCAAGGATGTGAATATGTTGATGCCTAATTGAATGGAGAGATAACTTTTCTCTTCACCCAAAAGTATGCTTCCGGGACAGAATGGTACTAATTATAATTCTGTATCATTCTGTTCCAGAAACAATTTGGTCTTGGTGAAAGCATATTTCAGCTTCATGCACTTGGGACATGACACTATTATAAATCCATGGAAATGGCATCTCACCTGTATGAATTCTCGAATGTCTAACATTGATTTGTAAAACATTACTCATATTGTGAACATGAAAATGGGTTCACCCCAGTGTAAATTATCTGATGTTTAAGAAAATTTGATTTGTGTATAAAATATTTTCCATATTCTGGACATAAAATGACTGCTCCCCTTTCTGACTTGTTTGATCTCGAAGAAGAGATGATTTATCTGTAAAACAATTCCTATATTCCAAATCTGAATCTGGTTTCTTCTCTGTGTGAATTCTCTGATGTTTAAGAAAATTTGATTTGTGGGTAAAATATTTTCCACATTCTGGACAAAAAAATGGTTTTTCTCCTGTATGAATTTTTTTATGTCTAACAAGAACTGATTTATCTGTAAAACATTTCCTACATTCTGCACATGAATATGGCTTCTCTCCTGTGTGAATTATCTGATGTCTAACAAGTTTTGAGTTAGCTGTAAAACATTTCCCACATTCTGGACAAGATAGTGGCTTTTTCCCTGCGTGAGTGCTCTGATGTTCAACAAGATCTGATTCCAGTGTAAAACAGGTCCCACGTTCTGAACATAAAAATGGCTCCTCCTGAGTGTGAATTATCTGATGTGCAACAAGAAGTGATATATCTGTAAAACATATCTGACAATCTGGACATGAAAATTGTTTCGAGTGTGTTTGTTGATGTTTAAAAAAAGTTGATTGCTGGGTAAAACATTTTCCACATTCGGAACATAAAAATGGCTTCTTCTCTGTGTGAATTCTCTGATGTTTAAGAAAATTTGATTTGTGGGTAAAATATTTTCCACATTCTGGACATAAAAATGGTTTTTCCCCTGTATGTATTTTTTTATGTCTTATAAGAACTGATTTATCTGTAAAACCTTTGCCACATTCTGGACATGTAAATGGCTTCTCCCCAGTATGAATTATACGATGTCTAACAAGTTTTGAGTTAGCTGTAAAACGTTTCCCACATTCTGGACATGAAAACGGCTTCTCAGCGGTGTGACTTTTCTGATGTACAACAAGATCTGATTTCTGTATAAAACATGTCCCACATTCTGAACATAAAAATGGCTTCTCCTCTGTGTGAATTATCTGACAATCTCGACATGAAAATTGTTTCTTTGAGTGATCTCTTTGAAGGTCAGCATTTCTTCTGTGATTTTTAGCTTGCTGAACAGTCCGCAATGAATCAAAAGATGGGAACTGTTCAAAAGGATCAGATAATAAATCTTTACTGTAAAGGGATGAAGGTACGTCTAGGATAATGGCATGTTCTCCATATGTAGCTGATGTACTATCATGATCATCTGCTTTAAAATCTGAAGATATTAGATGTCCCACTGAGCTTCTGGTACAGTCATCTGCCAAGAATAAAGCCGATTTGATTAAATTGTATTAACCTTTCCTTGAAATTATACTATTAATTATATTAATATTAGCATTGATTGAAAACATTTGCAGGACCCTTGTCTATCAACCATCGACCTGCAAACCTCACCCTATCTGCCAGCATCCCGGGCTCTTCATTTGATTGTTTGGCTCAGCAAGAAGTCATGCCTACGATGGGCACAACGATGATGTTGTGCCACGACAACCCAGGAAATGAAAAGCCAGGAATTCCAGCAGGTAGATGGAGGTTCACAGGGCCGTGACAAATACTTTTGACCATGTGTAATTATATTTAAACATTTTTATCCAAATTGTAGTAAAAGTCAATTGACTAAGTCACCATTCAGACCTTAGTTATTTATCCCGCACACAAAAAGGGACTGATTTTCATCAGTGTTTAGTCAATACGTTGGTTTGAAACATCAATGTGTCAACCATTTTTCTCAAAAAAATCCTAACCTTTAAAAGCTTCTCTTATTCATTAATCAGTAAAAATGAACAGAACAGGGATGATACATGAATGGCATCCACGTACTCTCCTTTTATAATGGACAAGTTTGGTCCACGAGTCAAATGCCGTGAAGAAAGGAGAAGTGCAGCACATCCATCTGGTAGCATAAAAATCCCTTTATTCAAATTCCATTAATTTTGAATGGATCTATAGACAACATTAAAAACTAACATGTTTATGGCGAAACAGTCCATAGTCATACTATGATTAAGGACGGTTTCACCAAAAACATCACATTTTTTATGTTTTCTATGAATCCACTTGATTTTAATGGAATTTGAATAAAATGACTTACCTCCTACTGGATGGATGTTCTACACTCCATCTTTCTTCTTTGCATGCGGCTTTGCTTCACCAACAGGATATAGCACCCACCGCCTCAAGTCGCTCAGCAGCTCCTACTCTACTTCTTTGCAAAATTGACTAATTTGCTTGATGTACGAGTGAGCGCACACGATGCCAGTGGCTCATGCTGTCCATCAAACAAAAACTCCCCTGCCCATTAAAGAACCCGGGAGTTAAGGAGGTAGGGTGCTTCAGCTGTACAGGATAATACAACACTTTCAATGTATTTTTACAATAGTGTTTCATAGTATTTTGGATGGCTCAGGTTCTGTATGTCTCTTCCTCTGAATGATTTTCTAAGCTAATTAATGATCAAACCAAAGATGGAACCCTCATCTACAATCTAATATTGGGGATGTGGAGTTGATAAAAATGTCCCAACTGAGAAAAAATGTATATGTTTGGGAAGTACCGTAATACTGTATAAACTGATTTAATAACTTTCATAACATCTGATAAAAGTGTAGAAATAATATGAATATATTTTATATTGTAACAACTGTATAAAAAATAACTCTCTGTAATAACCAAAGTTTCCTAGTGGTAATAGAAAATCAGTTATCACCTCTCACGATTCACTCCTGGCCTTCAGAGCTCATTCTGGCTTCACGGATAGAACTTGTACCTAGTATAGTCTATGGGGTTGTTCACATGCCTGATTATTTTTTTTGGGGGGAACAAGTGGTCCATGCAAAATGACAGAGACATGCGAGTGTCGGATCAAAATTTGCAATGAAAGTCAACGGGTCCATGAAAAATAAATTAGTACTCGGGTGCCATCTGAGTGCTAAACGTTTTTCAGATTGCTAGATAGGAGAAAAACTAATAAAACATGAATGACACTTACACTAGACATCTTTATGCCACACAAGGTACAAATTAAAATGTCTGACTTTGACTTTGTGCTGTGCATGCTCAGCAGTAAAGTCGTCCTTCCTCAAAAGACTAGAAGTCAAATTCAAATTAATACAGGCATAAGAGTTCTCCAATTATTAAATGCATAATGTATTGTATATATTGAAGATATTTTACTACCGTACATTTATTATTCATATTATTGGCCATATATGAAGGAGTCGGAGCTGGAGTCACGGTTTGGAAAAATAGAGGAGTCACTACAGGAACCTTGACAACTAACTCCACAGCCCTGGTTAACAATCCCGATGCTGCTGCATTTGATAGTTTGAATACTATTTGGAAGGAATTACATAGAAATGTAAGAGTCTGGTAATAGAATAAAAAAATGACAGGGGTCGATCCATGGGAATCTCACTTAAAACGAGGCAAGGCCTGGGGTTGCCTACCAGGAGCAATAGGTGGAAGGCTGCTTCCACTGAAATTGACTGAATTAATATAGGCTTACAGTGGGGAAAATAAGTATTTGATACATTGTTGATTTTGCAAGTTGCGTACAAAGAATAGAGAGGTCTGAAATTCTTATCATAGGTACACTTCAACTGTGAGAAAAATAATTTAATTTGGGATGGGCTACAGGACAACAGGCAGGCAGCTTGGTGAGAAAGCAAAAGCTGTTGGCACAATTATTAGAAAATGAAACAAACATAAAATGATGGTCAATCTTCCTTGGTCTGGGGCTCCATGTAAGATCTCGCTTCATGAGATAAGGATTAGCGATGAGCCAACGTGTTTGGAAAAAGACAATGTCAAATTCGGCACAAATATTGCATATTCAGACTAGTGGTGCTTCTTCTTCAAAGAAGATACTTGAATCCAAATATCCTCTCAAACCTGGTCTTCAGGATATTGGTTCACAGGTGATTGAGTATTTTTGGGGGTTTGTAATTTTCCTCTCTTTACTAAATAGCATGTGACCACTGTAGCCAATCACTGACAACAGTGATGATCCATAAGTCTCTGCTATGGCCAGATATTGGCTGCAGCAATCTCATGTTTAGAAACAAAGCACAGAAAGTATCACCCCTAATTTCAGTTTGCCTAATGAAAGCTTACACAACAAATTTGTCTGCTAGAATACTCCACACCCTCAAATTTTTGCATAGCATACTATAAAAGAAACTCACCACATAATTGCACCATCCAGTGTCTAAGTAGAATTTGTGACTTCTCTGCATTTAGTGGTTCCTACTCACCTGGATAACCATATGTAGGAATCTCCTCTTTACACCACTCATCGCCCATCACATAAGTCTCTGTAATATTAATATGGGGCAGATCTTCACCCTGAAACAAAGATTGTAAAAGTCACAGACAGATGGAAAAGTCGTAAAAAAATCCAATTACCATGATGAGCAAAAATGATATTTCACACAGCTGCAGGTCTCCTGTATAAGCCCAACCAGAAGTTTCCATCACCAGAAAATTGGGGGAAGATCCAGACAACATCTAATGCCTATGATCAGCTTTATTCTGTAATCTCCAACAAGTATAAAACGTACACTGAATGGCCATGTTATTAGAGACACCCATCTAGTAGAGCATTTAACCTTTGTAAGGCTTTGAAACTCAAGTAATTCCTAAAATCAGAGGTTGCACCAGGTGTTGAAATCGTTTAGAAGAAATATTGGCCCATGGTAACAGGATAGCTTCTCGCAGGTGGCATAAATTAGATGGAGTTACTGATGTACTCTGAACAGCTAGTTCTACCTTGCGAAGGACCTAGCAGTTGCAAGAGGAGCCCAGGACACCCGCAATTTAGTGCTAGCTGAGGAAGTTAGTACTGCCTTGGTCTGACTGTCACAGACTACTGAGGTGAACAATTTTTGGGGGTCAACCCCAGTTATGGGTCTAATTTCCATACAGAGAAGCTACAGTCTTTAAAGGGCTGGTGTCTCTAATAAAATGGCCATTCAGTGTATAATACTGGTGGATAAAACAAGACTGTACACAAGACCTTCACAGCCTTCTACACATTATAGGGGAAATTTCATGCCTAAAAAAAAAATGAGAATAGTAGCCAGCTCACTCCATGCGGTGTATATTGATGTGGGAGCATGGAAGTCCGTCCTGACCTAATGGAAGGTATCCAATAAAAAGAGATGGATTCCAGCTCCACGTAGAAAGTAATACTTTAATGAACAAAGTTAAAATGGAAATTCCATGAAGATCCCGGAGAAGACGTAACAAATGACAGTTGGGATCTTCATGGAATTTCCATGTTAACTTTGTTCATTAAAGGATTACTTTTCACGTAGAACTGGAATCAATCTCTCTCTATAGGATTTCATGACACCTTCTGTCCATCTACCTGATAATCCTGAGGACTGTCGGGATCTTCTTGTTTACAGTCCTGTGGAAGTAGAGGACGGGGACATCTCTCTGGTGTTGTCCTCTCACTGGATAGAACTGGAAGAAACACATACAGGGACTGAATTCATTCTTCACATACAGATAATTATAGGCCGTGTGTATTTAGTCCTATTACCTGGTGATGTGAGGGGCTGGGGAACCTCCATCATGACGTCCTTGTACAGATCTTTGTGTCCTTCTAAATATTCCCACTCTTCCATGGAGAAATAGACAGTGACATCCTGACATCTTATAGGAACCTGACACATACAATGATACAGTCATCCCCCGATCCCTCCATAGCATTACTGTATAATGTCCCAGCATTCCCAGCAGTGTCACCTCTCCAGTCAGCAGCTCAATCATCTTGTAGGTGAGTTCTAGGATCTTCTGGTCATTGATGTCTTCATGTATCAGGGGGTGAGGTGGAGGCCCCGTGATTGGGCTCAGGGGTCTTCCCCATCCCTCAGACACAGGGGCCTGACAGCGCTCACTAGAGGTCTTCTTCACTACTGTGTAATCCTGATTATGGAGAGACACATTAATAAACCTCACTACAGACATTTCCAAAGTCCTCACCTCTCCAGTTCTGTCCATCTGTTATTCCCATAGATGATGATGTAATGTGACGTCATCAGAATCTCTCACCTCTCCAGTAAGCCGGAAGAGGATCTCTAGGGTGAGGTGTAATATCCTCTCCGCCATCTTGTCCCTGTCCCTATCCATCCTTGTAGGGTCACTCAGGAGAATTCTCTTATATAGAAGATCTCCACTGAGAGGATCCGATATTGTAGGAACCTGAATGGGGAGAAGATGATGATGTAACATCATAAAGATCCCATGTAATATTACAATTACTAGAGATAATTAGGGGAAACCTGAGGACATATAAAGTGTATATGTTGTATTTTCTTTTGTATGGATTGTAACACAGCTCGTCTATGTCACCGATACCAGAAGTTGAAGATGATGAAGACGCTGAAAGTGGGATACATGTCATTATGATGGAGCGCGGCCTGAACGCCATGTGCTTTATGTCTGTCCCCAGGAAAGCCATCAGGGCATTACAGCTATTACTACAGTATGGGGCCCGGTGATGAGGAGCAAAAAGGGGGGCCCGAGCACGCTGCCATTTTGTTCAGGCTTCCGAATGCCAACAACACTGTGGTGTAAAGACACCTACAGTGTTGTAAATGCAGCGGAAATGGGCACTGTAGCTTTAAGCTGCGGCCCGGGCTCGGTGCATCATGGTCCAGTTCGTGACGCCACACGCTGCCCTGCTCCACTTCCTCATTCCAGAGCAGAGCAGCGTTCGGTGTGCCACGTGGCTGCGGTCGTGCGGATGGTGGACGGCGGACAAGAAGAGGCAGCGGGGGACCGGACGAGGCGAAGGGGGACAGGCTGAGGTCGACATGCAGGCTCTAGACCGGACGAGCAGGTGGAGGCGGCGGGCGAGCAGGGTGAGTACCGTGAGGCGTGAGCTGACTCTAGGCTCAGTGGTGACTGACTGGGTGGGGCAGCCGGCAGGGGGCCCACATTCCAACAGGGTCGGGAGGGGGGAGGGCTGCTGCACATTCCAACAGGGCCTGGAGGGGGGGGAGGGCTGCTGCACATTCATACAGGGCCTGGAGGGGGGGGGGAGGGCTGCTGCACATTCCAACAGGGCCTGGGGGCTGCTGCACATTCCAACAGGGCCTGGAGGGGGGAGGGTTGCTGCACATTCATACAGGGCCTGGAGGGGGGGGAAAGCTGCTGTACATTCCAACAGGGCCCGGGGGCTGCTGCACATTCCAACAGGGCCCGGGGGCTACTGCACATTCCAACAGGGCCCGGGGGGGGGGGGCTGCTGCACATTCTATTAGGGCCCGGGAGCTGCTGCACATTCCAATAGGGCCCGGGGGCGGCTGCACATTCCAACAACAACACAGGGCAGGAATGAAAACAACACGGGCAGGAATGAAAACACAGGGGGCAGGAATGAAAACAACACGGGGCAGGATTCAGGAATGAAAACGGGGCAGGAATGAAAACGGAGTAGGAATGAAAACAGGGCAGGAATGAAAGTGGGGCAGGAATGAAAACAACACGGGCAGGAATGAAAACACGGAGCAGGAATGAAAACAACACGGGGGCAGGAATGGAAACTACAAGGGGGCAGAATGTCAGACATGGCAGAATGTGTGACGGGGCAGAATGTGAGACACGGGGCAGGTATGGAAACTACACAGGGGGCAGAATGTGAGACACGGGGGCAGAATGTGTGACAGGTGGCAGAATGTGAGACATGGGGGCAGAATGTGTGACAGGTGGCAGGATGTGAGACAGAGGGCAGAATTTGTGACACGGGGCAGGATGTGAGACATGGGGCAAGATGTGAGACACGGGCAGGTTGTGAGACACAGGATGGAGACAGATGGCGCAGGATCATGGTGCTGGATGGAAACACATGGTGCAGGATCACGGTGCAGGATCACGGGGCAGGATGGATACGATGGAGACAGATGGGGTGGCAGGATCATGGGACAGATGGGGCGGCAGGATCATGGGACAGATGGGTCAGGATGGGGAGATCATATGGGGGCAGAATGGATATTTATGAGAGCAGGATGTGAGCCAGGAATGAGACACACGGGCCAGGATGGGGGATATTATTACCATAGGGGCTAATTAAGGGATATTATTACTGCAGTGATGTATTTATTTTATTTTTTGAGGATACTGTTTTAAATGGGGGGGGGGGGGCGGTCCTGTTACTGTGCAGAGCGACACTAGGTCACCTTTTTTACTTCATCTGGTGTAGTGTAGAATTCAGGAAAAAATTAAGCAATGTATTCTGCAAGCGGAGCTCTAGATAACTATGTTATTTCCTGCAGAAATGAGTCCTGGCTGGAGGATGTGATGGCGGTCTGTGCTGGATGAAGATGGAAAGCGAGGCTGAAGGACTTCACCTAGAGACGACACTGGTGAGTTAGCGTGTTACCTGTACACAGACGCTATACACTGTATACTATATACAGATCTCCTGTGTATAATGGCACTTATGGTGATAGTATTGTGTTTTTTTTATTAATGATCAGTATTGCAGTATTCAGTCACTATGTGGTGGTAATATGTTGTCCGGCCATGGTGTGGCGGTATTTGTCCCTTGTAAGTGCTATTATTTGGTCACTGTGGTGGTAATATGTGGTCTGGTCATGGTGTGGCGGTATTTGTTCCCTGTATGTGGTATTATTGGTCACCATGTGGTGGTAATATGTGATCTGGACATGGTGTGGCAGTATTTTTTCCTTGTATGTGGTATTATAGGTCACTAAGTGGTAATAATATGGTGTCTGATCATGGCGTGGCGGTATTTTTCCTTGTTTGTGATATTATTGGTCATTTTAAAAATTGAAAAATAAATAAAAATATACCTAAATTGTATTGGATATTTGTCATGTTCTCAATGGCAAGAGAACATAGCATCAGCATATATAGGAACTAGCTCTTGGAAGATGGGAACTGAGCTGACCATGAACTAAACCTAACGCACAACTAGCAGTGGCCGGGTAGCATGCCTACGTTGATTCTAGATGCCCAGCACCAGCCGGAGGACTAAATAATGCTAGCAGAGGAAAATATTAGTCCTAGCTCACCTCTAGAGAAATACCCCGAAAGGAGACAGAGGCCCCCCACATGTATTGGCGGTGAATTAAGATGAAATAACAAACGTAGTATGAAAATAGGTTTAGCAAATTTGAGGTCCACTTACTACATAGCAGAAGACAGAAAGGACACTTTCATGGTCAGCTGAAAACCCTATCAAAACTCCATCCAGAAATTACTTTAAAACTCTGGCATTAACTCATAACACCAGAGTGGCAATTCCTGTTCACAAGAGCTTTCCAGACACAGTAACGAAACTACAGCTGTGAACTGGAACAAAAATGCAAAAACAAACATGGACAAGAGTCCAACTTATCTAGTAGTTGTCTAGGAGCAGGAACAAGCACAGAGAGGCTTCTGATAACATTGTTGACCGGCAAGCAACTAACAGAGCAGCAAGGTTATATAGCGACTCCCACATCTTGATGGGAACAGGTGAACAGAGAAGATGAAGACACCAGTTCAATTCCACCAGTAGCCACCGGGGGAGCCCAGAATCCAAATTCACAACAGTACCCCCCCCTCAAGGAGGGGGCACCGAACCCTCACCAGAACCACCAGGGCGATCAGGATGGGCCCTATGAAAGGCACGAACCAAATCAGAGGCATGAACATCAGATGCATTCACCCAAGAATTATCCTCCTGGCCGTATCCCTTCCACTTGACCAGATACTGGAGTCTCCGTCTGGAAACACGAGAGTCCAAGATTTTCTCCACAACGTACTCCAACTCACCCTCAACCAACACCGGAGCAGGAGGCTCAACGGAAGGCACAACCGGTACCTCATACCTGCGCAATAATGACCGATGAAAAACGTTATGAATAGAAAAGGATGCAGGGAGGTCCAAACGGAAGGAAACAGGGTTAAGAATCTCCAATATCTTATACGGGCCGATGAACCGAGGCTTAAACTTAGGAGAAGAGACCCTCATAGGGACAAAACGAGAAGACAACCACACCAAATCCCCAACACAAAGCCGAGGACCAACACGACGGTGGCGGTTGGCAAAAAGCTGAGTCTTCTCCTGGGACAACCTCAAATTGTCCACCACCTGCCCCCAGATCTGATGCAATCTCTCCACCACAGCATCCACTCCAGGACAATCCGAAGATTCCACCTGACCAGAGGAAAATCGAGGATGAAACCCCGAATTACAGAAAAACGGGGACACCAAAGTGGCAGAGCTGGCCCGATTATTGAGAGCGAACTCTGCCAATGGCAAAAAAGCAACCCAATCATCCTGGTCAGCAGACACAAAACACCTCAGATATGTCTCCAGGGTCTGATTAGTCCGCTCGGTCTGGCCATTCGTCTGAGGATGGAAAGCGGACGAAAAAGATAAATCTATGCCCATCCTAGCACAGAATGCCCGCCAAAATCTAGACACGAATTGGGTCCCTCTGTCAGAAATGATATTCTCAGGAATACCATGCAAACGAACAACATTTTGAAAAAACAGAGGAACCAACTCGGAAGAAGAAGGCAACTTGGGCAGAGGAACCAAATGGACCATCTTAGAGAAACGGTCACACACCACCCAGATGACAGACATCTTCTGAGAAACAGGCAGATCTGAAATAAAATCCATCGAGATGTGCGTCCAAGGCCTCTTAGGAATAGGCAAGGGCAACAATAATCCACTAGCCCGAGAACAACAAGGCTTGGCCCGAGCACAAACGTCACAAGACTGCACAAAGCCTCGCACATCTCGTGACAGGGAAGGCCACCAGAAGGACCTTGCCACCAAATCCCTGGTACCAAAAATGCCAGGATGACCTGCCAACGCAGAAGAATGAACCTCAGAGATGACTCTACTGGTCCAATCATCAGGAACAAACAGTTTATCAGGTGGGCAACGATCCGGTCTATCCGCCTGAAACTCCTGCAAGGCCCGCCGCAGGTCTGGAGAAACGGCTGACAATACCACTCCATCCTTAAGGATACCTGTGGGCTCAGAGTTACCAGGCGAGTCAGGCTCAAAACTCCTAGAAAGGGCATCCGCCTTAACATTCTTAGAACCCGGTAGGTATGACACCACAAAATTAAACCGAGAGAAAAATAATGACCAGCGCGCCTGTCTAGGATTCAGGCGCCTGGCAGTCTCAAGATAAATCAAATTTTTGTGGTCAGTCAATACCACCACCTGATGTCTGGCCCCCTCAAGCCAATGGCGCCACTCCTCAAAAGCCCACTTCATGGCCAAAAGCTCCCGATTCCCAACATCATAATTCCGCTCAGCGGGCGAAAATTTACGGGAAAAGAAGGCACAAGGCCTCATCACGGAGCAGTCAGAACTTTTCTGCGACAACACTGCCCCAGCTCCGATCTCAGAAGCGTCGACCTCAACCTGAAAAGGTAGAGCAACATCAGGCTGACGCAACACAGGGGCAGAGGAAAAACGGCGCTTAAGCTCCCGAAAGGCCTCCACAGCGTCAGGGGACCAATCAGCAACATCAGCACCCTTCTTAGTCAAATCGGTCAATGGCTTAGCAATATCCGAAAAACCAGCAATAAATCGACGATAAAAGTTAGCAAAGCCCAAAAATTTCTGAAGACTCTTAAGAGAAGAGGGCTGCGTCCAATCACAAATAGCTTGAACCTTGACAGGATCCATTTCAATGGAAGAGGGAGAAAAAATATATCCCAAAAAGGAAATCCTCTGTACCCCAAAAACACACTTAGAACCCTTCACACACAAAGAATTAGACCGCAAAACCTGGAAAACCCTCCTGACTTGCTGGACATGAGAGTCCCAGTCATCCGAAAAAATCAGAATATCATCCAGATACACAATCATAAATTTATCCAAATAATCGCGAAAAATATCATGCATAAAGGACTGGAAAACTGACGGAGCATTTGAAAGACCAAAAGGCATCACTAAATACTCAAAGTGGCCCTCGGGCGTATTAAATGCGGTCTTCCACTCATCCCCCTGCCTGATTCGCACCAAATTATACGCCCCACGAAGGTCAATCTTAGAGAACCACTTGGCCCCCTTTATGCGAGCAAACAAATCAGTCAGCAACGGCAATGGGTATTGATATTTAACAGTGATTTTGTTCAAAAGCCGATAATCGATACATGGTCTCAAAGAGCCGTCTTTTTTTGACACAAAGAAAAAACCGGCTCCTAAGGGAGATGACGATGGACGAATATGTCCCTTTTCCAAGGACTCCTTTATATATTCTCGCATAGCAGCATGTTCAGGTACAGACAGATTAAACAAACGACCCTTTGGGTATTTACTACCCGGGATTAAATCTATGGCACAATCGCACTCTCGGTGCGGAGGTAACGAACCAAGCTTGGATTCTTCAAAGACGTCACGATAGTCAGACAGGAACTCAGGAATTTCAGAGGGAATAGATGATGAAATGGAAACCACAGGTACATCCCCATGAGCCCCCTTACATCCCCAGCTCAACACAGACATAGCACTCCAGTCGAGGACTGGGTTGTGAGATTGCAGCCAAGGCAATCCTAGCACCAAATCATCATGTAGATTATACAGCACCAGAAAGCGAATAATCTCCTGGTGATCCGGATTAATACGCATAGTTACTTGTGTCCAGTATTGTGGTTTATTATTATTAGCCAATGGGGTGGAGTCAATCCCCTTCAGAGGAATAGGAGTCTCCAAAGGCTCTAAATCATACCCACAGCGTTTGGCAAAGGACCAATCCATAAGACTCAAAGCGGCGCCAGAGTCGACATAGGCGTCCGTGGTAATAGATGACAAAGAGCAAATCAGGGTCACAGATAGAATAAACTTAGACGGTAAGGTGCAAATGGAAACAGATTTATCAAGCTTTTTAGTGCGCTTAGAGCATGCTGATATAACATGAGTAGAATCACCACAATAGAAACACAACCCATTTTTCCGTCTAAAATTCTGCCGCTCGCTTCGGGACAGAATTCTATCACACTGCATACTCTCTGGCGACTTCTCAGTGGACACCGCCAGATGGTGCACTGGTTTGCGCTCCCGCAAACGCCTATCGATCTGAATAGCCATTGTCATGGACTCATTCAGACCCGCAGGCACAGGGAACCCCACCATAACATCCTTAATGGCATCAGAGAGACCCTCTCTGAAAGTCGCCGCCAGGGCGCACTCATTCCACTGAGTAAGCACAGACCATTTACGGAATCTTTGGCAGTAAATTTCCGCTTCATCTTGCCCCTGAGATAGGGACATCAAAGTTTTTTCTGCCTGAAGCTCCAAATGAGGTTCGTCATAAAGCAACCCCAAGGCCAGAAAAAACGCATCCACATTGAGCAACGCAGGATCCCCTGGTGTCAATGAGAAAGCCCAGTCTTGAGGGTCGCCCCGGAGCAAGGAAATCACAATCCTGACCTGCTGTGCAGGGTCTCCGGCAGAGCGAAATTTCAGGGACAAAAATAATTTGCAATTATTTCGAAAATTCTGAAACCCAGATCTATTCCCCGAGAAAAATTCCGGCAAAGGAATTCTCGGCTCAGATACAGGTGCATGACAAACAAGGTCTTGCAAATTTTGTACCTTCGTGGCGAGTTTATTCAAACCTGCAGTTACACTCTGAAGATCCATTACAAACAGGTGGACACAGAGCCATTCAAAGATTAGAAGAAGAAAAAAAAAAAAAAAAAAAAAAAAAAAAAAAAATCTCAGCAGACTTCTTATTTCTCTCCTTTCTCAGCCAAGGATTTTAACCCTTTAGTGGGCCGGTCAAACTGTCATGTTCTCAATGGCAAGAGAACATAGCATCAGCATATATAGGAACTAGCTCTTGGAAGATGGGAACTGAGCTGACCATGAACTAAACCTAACGCACAACTAGCAGTGGCCGGGTAGCATGCCTACGTTGATTCTAGATGCCCAGCACCAGCCGGAGGACTAAATAATGCTAGCAGAGGAAAATATTAGTCCTAGCTCACCTCTAGAGAAATACCCCGAAAGGAGACAGAGGCCCCCCACATGTATTGGCGGTGAATTAAGATGAAATAACAAACGTAGTATGAAAATAGGTTTAGCAAATTTGAGGTCCACTTACTACATAGCAGAAGACAGAAAGGACACTTTCATGGTCAGCTGAAAACCCTATCAAAACTCCATCCAGAAATTACTTTAAAACTCTGGCATTAACTCATAACACCAGAGTGGCAATTCCTGTTCACAAGAGCTTTCCAGACACAGTAACGAAACTACAGCTGTGAACTGGAACAAAAATGCAAAAACAAACATGGACAAGAGTCCAACTTATCTAGTAGTTGTCTAGGAGCAGGAACAAGCACAGAGAGGCTTCTGATAACATTGTTGACCGGCAAGCAACTAACAGAGCAGCAAGGTTATATAGCGACTCCCACATCTTGATGGGAACAGGTGAACAGAGAAGATGAAGACACCAGTTCAATTCCACCAGTAGCCACCGGGGGAGCCCAGAATCCAAATTCACAACAGATATTTTAACAAATGTTTAGTAAGTTACAGTAGAGTAGAGTCCGGCCAGAAGAGTCTACCTTGTCTTGGTGGTGGATTAAAAAATCTTTTGGCCAAAACAAAAGCTACTGGCCATGTATGTGGTGATGTGGTGTGGGAAATGTAAATGTGTGATTGGTGAGGATGTGGTGCCGAAGTGGAGTTTTTCCAAGAGAGGGCAATGGGACTGTGGATGGTTCGAGGGGTGGAGGCGGGGCTGGTGTGGAGCCTTGGCGAAGTCTGAAGGAGGGCCCTGAAAATTTTGCCAGTATGGGGCCCCGAAATTCCTAGTGGCAACCCTGTCTGTCCCCCAGAATCTGCCGTCTTCACAGGGAATGGTGGAGATTATCACTACATGAGCCGCTCAGGTCACAGGGACCCCAGAAATATGGAGACCGGCAGAAACACATAGAGTGATGACTAGGGTTGAGCGAAACGGGTCGGCCATTTTCAGAAGTCGCCGACTTTTGGCAAAGTCGGGTTTCATGAAACCCGACCCCTGTGTGGGGTCGGCCATGAGGTCGGCGATCTTCTGAATCTGGTATCGGAATTCCGATACCGAGTTCCGATATGTTTGCGATATCGGAAATTGGTATCGGAATCCACATTTAAGTGTAAAATAAAGAATTAAAATAAAAAATATTGATATACTCACCTCTCCGGAGGCCCCTGGACATCGCCGCTGGTAACCGGCAGCCTTCTTTGCTTAAAATGAGCACGTTTACGGCCTTCCATGACGTCACGGCTTCTGATTGGTCGCGTGCCGCTCATGTGACCACCACGCGACCAATCACAAGCCGTGACGTAATTCTCAGGTCCTAAATTCCTAATTCTAGGAATTTAGGACCTGAGAATTACGTCACGGCTTGTGATTGGTCGCGTAAGCGGTCACATGGGCGGCCGCGACCAATCACAAGCCGTGACGTCATCTAAGGCCCTGAACGCGCTCATTCTTAAGAAGGAAGGCTGCCGGAAAGCAGGGCGCGTCCGAGGGTGAGTATATACCTAATAGGAATATACTCACCCTCGGCTTCTTTCCGGCAGCCTTCCTTCCTAAGAATGAGCGCGTTCAGGGCCTTAGATGACGTCACGGCTTGTGATTGGTCGCGTGGCGGTCACATGAGCGGCACGCGACCAATCAGAAGCCGTGACGTCATGGAAGGCCCTGAACGCGCTCATTTTAAGCAAAGAAGGCTGCCGGTTACCAGCGGTAAGGTCCAGGCTGCGTCGGAGAGGTGAGTATATCAATATTTTTTATTTTAATTCTTTATTTTACACATTAATATGGATCCTAGGGCCTGAAGGAGAGTTTCCTCTCCTTCAGACCCTGGGAACCATAGTATCCCATTGCACTGCATTGGGTTTCGTGTTTCGGCCGACCCCGACTTTTTTATAGGATCGGCTGATTTCACTCGACCCGACTTTTGAGAAAGTCGGGTTTCGTGAAACCCGACCCGATCCTATAAAAATAAAAGTCGCTCAACCCCAGTGATGACACTGGGAGGGTCCTAGGGAGCGACCATGAGGGGGATTACAGGAGTCATTAATTACTATATTGTGCTTAGGTTTGTTGTAGGGTGAATGTGGTGGTGTAAGGGGGTGGCTGTAAGGTAAGGCAGTGGGACCAGTAGGTATTTGTTGTGTTTCGGTGTTTTGTGCAATATTCGGTTTAGTGTAATGTGTTTATAGTGTATATATTGTATATAATATTGTATATAGGACAGTGTTAATGTAGTTGGGGGTTGTATATAATAGTATGAATGAAGCTGGGTCGGGGGTCTTACATGATTTTATACTATTATTTATTATTTTACAGGGGTATTCATGTAGTTATTGTTATTTTGTTTTTTGCCTTTTAGTTTGTTTTTTTCTTTATTTTATTTGAATTTTTCTTACTTGTCCCTGATATGTAGGTCATGAACTTTCTCCATAGTGTTTCCATTTCGGGTTTCTTTGTGATTTGTGTCTGATTATGTCATCTGGTTGGAGTTTTGTTCTTATGTTTTGTTCTGTTGTGTTTTATTTTGTAATGTATCGTAGCTGTGTCACGTGAAGTATTTTTATTTAATAAAAGACCTACAGGAGTCATTAATTATAACAGCCGCCATTATAAATGTCACCTGAAGAAACCGCAACACACACAAGTCATATATATATATAGGACCCCAGAGAGGTTTCCCCAGGAGACGAGTGCGCTCCTCTCTAGTCATCGTCTATGGAGAGAGCAGAGCGCGGCTCTGATTGGTGACAATGCAGGAGGCGACTTACAAGAAGACGATGAGGGAATCGCTGATGTTCTTAATTGATATGTTCCCAGAACCTTCCATTAAATATAACCCATAAATATCCGGCGACATCAGCGGGAAATAACAGAAGCTCTGGCTCCAGAGAAGGAGAAGAAACGGCAGTCAGTAAATTATATGGGAGCGAGGAGAGAAATGTCACCAGCACTGAGGGGGTTACTGCCCCCTGCCCCCGCCCAGTAATGGGGAATCTCCAGCACCTACCTCCACCTGCAGAGCCGCACACCACATATATGGCTGTTCTGTGCGCACAGGACCTGTGAGGAGGTCACAGGAGGGGAGGAGTCAGGGGTCACATGATCAGGGGCCTCAGTGTCTGCAGGACTCTGTTGTGCTGGTTGTCATGGTGCTGGATGAGGGGAAGTTTATGTGTGGGGTCAGGAGGGGTCTACAGGGTGGATGTAGCAGAGCCGTGTGTGTACGAGGTGTACGGAGAGGAGCCGTGTGTGTACGAGGTGTACGGAGAGGAGCCGTGTGTGTACGAGGTGTACGGAGCGGAGCCATGTGTGTACGAGGTGTACGGAGCGGAGCCATGTGTGTACGAGGTGTACGGAGCGGAGCCGTGTGTGTACGAGGTGTACGGAGCGGAGCCCAGGGGTCTACAGGGTGAATGTAGCAGAGCCGTGTGTGTACGAGGTGTACGGAGAGGAGCCGTGTGTGTACGAGGTGTACGGAGAGGAGCCGTGTGTGTACGAGGTGTACGGAGCGGAGCCATGTGTGTACGAGGTGTACGGAGCGGAGCCGTGTGTGTACAAGGTGTACGGAGCGGAGCCGTGTGTGTACGAGGTGTACGGAGCCGTGTGTGTGCGAGGTGTACGGAGCAGAGCCGCGTGTGTACGAGGTGTATGGAGCGGAGCCGTGTGTGTACGAGGTGTACAGAGTGGAGCTGTTTGTGTACGAGGTGTACAGAGTGGAGCTGTTTGTGTACAAGGTGTACGGAGCAGAGCCACCTGTGTACGGAGCGGAGTCGCAGGTGTATGGAGCGGAGCCGCACATGTATGAGGTGTACGGAGCCGGCACCATGTGTGTACGAGCTGTACGGAGCAGAGCTGTGTGTGTTCGAGGTGTGCGGAGTGGAGCTGTTCGTGTATGAGGTGTATGGAGTGGAGCCGTGTGTGCATGAGGTTTAAGGAGCAGAGCCGCCTGTGTACGGAGTGGAGCGGCGCATGTACGAGGTGTGTGGAACGGAGCCGTGTGTGTACGAGGTGTATGGAGCCGAGCTGTGTGTGTACGAGGTGTATGGAGCCGAGCTGTGTGTGTACGAGGTGTACGGAGCAGAGCCCTGTGTGTGTACGAGGTGTACGGAGCAGAGCCGTGCGTGTACGGAGCGGAGTGGTGCATATACGATGTAATGTACTTGTATCCAGACAAAGTGTCATACTCCAGTGATTTCTGAATCTTCAGAAATTGGACTTTTCCAGATTTACTGTAAGTGACTGGGAATCTGGATCAGCAATTTATTCACTGCCAATTGAAAGTTTTCCAAAACCTCCAATTTATTTCCCTGAAGAGATGTGTATGACATTCTAAGCCTTAGAATCTAAGGGTACGTGCCCACGATCCAGAATAGCAGCGGTTTGGACACAGATCACCTGCGCTGCTTCCAAACCTCTGCGTTCTGGGTTGCAAGCACAGTGGATGGGTTTTCTATAACTCACATGCACACTGTGCTTCTCTATGATGCTGACGTGGTGCGGGTTTACGAGCCACAGTATGTCAGTTCTCTGCAGTGGACACTCTAGTCTCTGCAACAGAAATTTCCACAATAGAATGTATTGGATGCAATAGATCCGCATGATTCAATGAACATATGCAGGTTTCATTTGATTGAATGCAGCGAAAATACTCTGCGTCCAAAGTGCTGCTGTATCCTGATTGTGGACACGCACCTTTAGGTCTCCTACAGACAGACATGGCACAAAACTAAAGTCATTTCAAATGGCAACTTTCTGGCTTTAAGAAACACAAAAATAAATCAAGAACAAAAAATGTGGTAGTCTGTAATGGTTACTTTTTTAGGACAAGCAGAGAGGAAAAATGATGGACTCATGAAAAACAAACAAAAAAAAACACTCCAGCACATCACTAGTATTTTGTTGCACCACCTCTGGCTTTTATTACAGCTTGCAGTCTCTGAGGCACGGACTTAATGAGTGTCAAACAGTACTCTTCATCAATGTGGCTCCAACTTTCTCTGATTGCTGTTGCCAGATCAGCTTTGCAGGTTGGAATCTTGTCATGGACCATTTTCTTCAACTTCCACCAAAGATTTTCAATTGGATTGAGATCCAGACTATTTGCAGGCCATGACATTGACCTTATGTGTCTTTTTTCAAGGAATGTTTTCACAGTTTTTGCCCTATGGCAGGATGCAACATTCATCTTGAAAAATGATTTCATCATCCCCAAACATCCTTTCAATTGATGGGATAAGAAAAGTGTCCAAAATATCAACATAAACTTGTGCATTTATTGAAGATGTAATGACAGCCATCTCCCCAGTGCCTTTACCTTACATGCAGCCCCATATCATCAATGACTGTGGAAATTTGCATGTTCTTTTCAGGCAGTCATCTTTATAAATCTCAGTGGAACGGCAAAAAACAAAAGTTCCAGCATCATCACCTTGCCCAATGCAGATTAGCGATTCATCACTGAATATGACTTTCATACAGTCATCCACAGTCCACTATTGCTTTTCCTTAGCCCATTGTAACCTTGTTTTTTTCTGTTTAGGTGTTAATGATGGCTTTCGTTTAGCTTTTCTGTATGTAAATCCCATTTCCTTTAGGCGGTTTCTTACTGTTCGGTCACAGACGTTGACTCCAGGTTCCTCCCATTCGTTCCTCATTTGTTTTGTTGTGCATTTCCTGTTTTGGAGACATATTGCTTTAAGCTTTCGGTCTTGACCCTTTGATGTCTTCCTTGGTCTACCAGTATGTTTGCCTTTAACAACCTTCCTATGTTTTTTGTATTTGGTCCAGATTTTAGACACAGCTGACTGTGAACAACTAACATATTTTGCAACATTGTGTGATAATTTACCCTCTTTTAAAGGGAACCTGTCACCCCCCCAGGCATTTGTAACTAAAAGAGCCACCTTGTGCAGCACTAATGCTGCATTCTGACAAGGTGGCTCTTTTAGTTCTTGTTCCTTCCTGCCACTGCTGAAAGAATCGTTTATAAAATTTGTCCCTCATACCTTGAAATCATCCGGGGAGCAGGTCTTTCCCCCCTAACACAGACGCACCACAGCCGTCACTCAGGGCCTCTGCGCGCCGGGTGCCACCTCCTCTTCGTTCATTAGCGTCCTCGGCGCCTGCGCTGTAAGTTCGAAGGGCAGGCGCCGGGGACGCTAATGAAGGAAGAGGAGGTGGCGCCAGGCGTGCAGAGGCCCTGAGTGGGATGACAGTTCTTGACAGAGAATGAAAGAAGGTTGTGGACAGAGAGCGGGAGAGAGGAGTTGGTAAAATCATACACTCAGCAAGCCCGGGAGAAAACCAGGTTGAGGGAGTTACCGACTTCATGCATAGGAGAGTTAGTAAGCTGCAAAAGGCTGAAGGAGGAGGTTAGAGATTAAAGGTGAGTGGCAGATTGGGAGAGGGGAAAAGCAATGGGGATGTTAAAGTCTCCCATGATGAGGGTGGGGATGTTACAGGAGAGAAAATGTGGAAGCCAGGTGGCAAAATGATCCAGGAAATGATGGGAGGGGCCCGTAGGACGATACACCTCCGCTACTCGCATGAAGAAGGGGATGTAGAGTCTGACAGCATGGACCTCAAAAGAAGGGAAGATAAGTGAGGTTACTTGGGGAATAACCTGAAAGGTACATTTGGGTGATAGGAGCAGACCAACGCCTCCACCTGGTCTGTGGTCCGGTCTTGGGGTATGAGAGAAATTATATGAAAGAGCAGCAGCAGCCTTGTTGTCTGATTGCTGGATCTAGGTTTCAGTAAGAGCCAGGACGTTAAGAGAATCAGAAAGGAAGAAATGGTAGTCTGTCTCTATAAGGATGGCTCTAAAAAGATAAAGCTGAGATATGCCAGAAAAGTAACCCCCTGCTATAGATGCTTCTTTATTATTATTATTACTATTCTTCACTATTACAATCAATCTGACAATTGATCTGCTTCATCCTCAGGTATGTCCACTGGCTGCAATACCATCACCCATCTTTCCTGACCCCATTCACCCTGTATCTGTCTGCTATTACTGCTATGTCCATTGGCTGCAATACCATCACCCATCTTTCCTGACCCCAATCACCCTGTATCTGTCTGCTATTACTGGTGGCTTTATCTGTCCATTTGGATCTATTTCCTTTGGCATTTTCCCTGCTAATTAATCCCCTTCTGTATCTGTTTCCCTGCTGCCCCTCCCTCCCAATCAGACCTGGCCTATTTCATGTGCACTTAGCTAGTTATAAATACGGATTCGTAGGTCTGTCGGACCGTAGTCTGTCTCTATAAGGCTGGCTCTAAAAGGATAAAGCTGAAATATGCCAGAAATGAGCCAGAAGTGAACAGAAGGTACAACTAACCACTGTTAATCAATGTACTAAACTTCTTTCTCTTTCCTCCACACTTACTCATCATGCTGACATATGCTCTAACAGTTTTTGCTCCATTAATCCTCACTCTCCTTCGCTATCCACAAACCCCAGCACCTTCGAACCAAGTAATAATCTCTCCTTCCCTCTTGCTCCCCCACCTGACCTGCTCCTCAACCTCAGATCTCTCCTAATAAAACACAAAACAAGCCGGCCACTCTCCTTGTCCCACCTGCTCTGTCTCTCTCTGCTTCCCCTCACTGCTGGCGACATATCTCCCAATCCTGGACCCCCACAGTTCATACCTCCCATTACCCCCTCCTATCGCTCCCAACTCAATATAAACACCCGAAATCTTGCCCACCTCAAATCCGTGCCCTTGACACCTCCACCCTGCTCCCTTTCTCTGGATCACTCTGGAATGCCCGCTCAGTCTGCATTAAACTCCCAGTGGTTCACGACCTCTTCACTACTCGTAATCTTTCCTTCCTGGGCATCACTGAAACATGGCTGACGCCCTCCGACACTGCCTCCCTTGCTGCACTATGTCACGGCAGCTTCCACTTCACCCACACTTCTCGCCCTGGCAACAGACATGGTGGAGGAGTGGGCCTTCTTCCAACTTTACCTTTAACCCAATCCTACCTCTACCCTCCCCTCTTTTGAAGTCAACTCTGTCCGCATCTACTCCCCCTACAACCTTCAAATATCCGTCATATACCAACCTCTGGGTCCAACCACTGCCTTTATTGAGCGGTTCTCCACCTGGCTCCTTCACTTTCTTTCTGCTAACATTACCACCATCATCATGGGTGACTTCAACATCCCCATTGACACCCACCAGTCAGCAGCCTCCAAACTTCTGTCCCTTACTTCATCTTTTGGACTTACTCAGTGGTCCTCCTCAGCCACCCACACAGACGGTCATACATTAGACCTGGTCTTCACCCGTCTCTACTCCCTATCTAACTTCACAACCTCCCCTCTCCCTCTATCTGACCACCATCTACTCACCTTCTCATCCCTGTCCTCCTCACCTGTCACCCATGTCCAGCAACATGCGCGCCCCTGCAGAAACCTCGCACACCTAGACACCCACACGCTCTCTGACTCTATCCTACCACTGGCATCCATATCCTCACTCCATGACACAGTCACTGCCACTAGTTTCTTCAATGCCACTCTTGCATCAGCCATCGACTCAGGTGACCCTCTCATGCATGGCAGAGTGCGACAAATCAATAGACAACCCTGGCACAATAACATCACTAAAAAGCTTCGGCAAGTATCCAGAATTGCAGAAAGGCTTTGCAAGAAAACGCTTTCGCAAGATGACTTTAGATCGCCTACCAGGGCAGCGGGGTACTCGGTACGGTCTTAAAGGGGATGTCACGGTGGCTGCGACCCGGTCCGTGGCCCTGGGCATCCAATTAAAGGGAAAGGTCTTTAAGGGGATTTGTAATGTCTATGTTCGTGACGCCACCTGTGGTGTTTGATCAGTAGGGACCGACGCTGCTTAAAGGGGTCCTCTGGGGTGATGTTGCAGCAAGATGGTAACGCTTCCCACAGGTGAAGCGGGGTCCCCAGGGCTTCCCAGGTGTATGGCAAGATGGTGTAAGCCGATAAATGCACAAAGAACAAGGACACAGGTTCGAATAGCGCCTCCATTTTATCCGACCACTGTTCCATCCCCGCAGCTGCCTTAACCCAGGGCATACAATTTGTCCACCACTGCTACACGTGTTCCTGGCATGTTGCCCACATCTGAAACACCACTTGTGAGGGGTTGACATGCTTAGCTGCTCCTCGAGGTAGACACAGGCACATGTGTGGTTAAAGTCTCTGGGTGGATATTACATCATAAACCAAAAAAAAAAAAAAAATCCCTATAAATTTAGAAGCATTCTAGGGGGGCACACGTGCGGGTCAGGCACGCGTCTCCCGGCAGCTAAAGTATCGTGACGTGCAGTTATTTCAACAGCAGTTAGTCACAGCAGGATTTAAGACCCCACCCTATGTATCTGTCTCTTTTGGGTATGTCTGCTGAGTAAGCACTTCTTATTACTTGGATCTAGCTTTACTATTAATCCATCTTACTCCTTCACCATGTTTACATATGCCCTTACAGTGTTTGCACCACTAATCCTCACTCTCCTTCGCTATCCCCAAACCCTAGCACCCTCTAACCAAATAATCATCTCCCCTTCCCTCTTTCCTCCCCACCTGACCCCCCTCTGCTGAGCTGCTCCTCAGTCTCAAATCAGCCCTAATAAAACATAAAACAAGCCGCCCACTCTCCCTCTCCCACCTGCTCTGTCTCTCCTCATTGCTGGTGACATATCTCCCAACCCTGGACCCCCACAGCTCATACCTCCCATTACTACCCCCTCCTACCGCTCTCCAATTCGCACCTCACCACCTGTGCACTCGACCCCACCCCACCTCCTCCCCAACCTCACCGCCACTCTTATCCCATCCCTAACCCACCTCTTCAACCTATCACTAACTACTGGCACCTTCCCTTCTGCTTTCAAACATGCCACAATCACGCTTATCCTTAAAAAGCCACCCCTCGATTCAACTCCTATGTCCAGCTATAGCCCAATATCGCTGCTCCTATTCACTTCCAAAATCCTGGAGCAGCACGTCTACGCTGAACTTTCCTTCCACCTCTCATCTAACTTGCTCTTTGACAATCTACAATCTGGTTTCCGCCCCATCATTCAACTGAGACAGACCTGACCAAAATTACTAATGCCCTACTTACAGCCAAAGCTAACAGACAACACTCTGTACTCCTCCTTCTAGACCTGTCCTCTGCTTTCGACACAGTTGAGCACTGCCTCCTACTACAGATCCTCTCCTCCTTTGGCATCAAAGAGCTCGCCCCTATCCTGGATCACCTCATACCTTACCAACCGCTCATTCAGTGTCTCCCACTCCCGCACTACCTCCTCATCACACCCTCTCTCTGTTGGAGTCCCCCAAGGCTCTTTTCTAGGACCCTTACTCTTCTCAATCTATACACTTGGCCTGGGACAACTCAAAGTCTCATGGATTCCAGTACCACCTTTATGCTGATGACACTCAGATCTACCTCTCTCGTCCAGACGTCACCTCTCTGCTGTCCAGAATCCCAGAGTGTCTATCAGCCATATCCTCCTTCTCCTCTCGCTTCCTCAAACTCAATGTGGACAAATCTGAACTCATCATCTTTCCTCCATTTCATAGATCTTCCATACCTGACCCATCTATCACAATTAACGACATCACGAGTCTGCTGCCTCGGATTAACCCTTGACTCCGCCCTGTCCTTCAAACCGCACATCCAAGCTCTTTCCACCTCCTGTCGCCTCCAGCTCAAAAATATCTCTAGAATCCATCCTTTCCTCAACCGTCAATCTACTAAAATACTTGTGCATGCCCTCATCATCTCCCGCCTCGACTACTGCAACACCCTTTTCTGTGGCCTCCCTGCTAACACTCTTGCACCTCTCCAGTCCATCCTTAACTCTGCTGCCCGACTAATTCATCTCTCTCTTCGCTACTGCTCCGCTTCCCCCCTCTACAAATCTCTTCAATGGCTCCCACTCCCTCAGCGTATCCAGTTCAAATTCCTAATACTGACCTACAAAGCCATCCATAACCTGTCTCCTCCATATATCTCTGAACTAATCTCCCATATCTTCCCTCACGCAATCTCCGGTCCTCCCAATACCTCCTTCTCTCCTCCACACTTATTCGCTCCTCACCCAACCGCCTCCAAGACTTCTCCCAAATATCCCCCAACCTCTGGAATTCTTTGCCCAATACGTCCGACTATCAACCACATTCAGATCCTTCAGACGGAACCTGAAAACCCACTTCTTCAGGAAAGCTTACAGCCTGCAATGACCCCGCTGTCTCATCACTACCGGAGCTACCGCCTCACCAACACCGGAGCTGCTGCAACCCTCAACCTATTGTCTCCTTCCCCACCATCCTGTAGAATGTAAGCCCGCAAGGGCAGGGTCTTCTCCCCTCTGTATCAGTCTGTCATTGTTAGTTTGCTTACGGTAAGTGATATCTGTAATTTGTATGTAACCCCTTCTCATGTACAGCACCATGGAAGCAATGGTGCTATATAAATAAATAATAATAATAATAAATGTGTAAAAATTGGCCTGGTCATGAAGGTGAAAACAGGCTTGGGGAGTAAAGGGGTTATTCTACTTACAAAAGTATATTTTATTCAACAGATCTTGGAATACAAATAAACTTCACAATTGGATGTGTGTAAAAAATGTTTCCCTTTGCTGAGATTATCTTATAAATGTACCCCTGCTGTGTACTGTGTAATGGCCGTTTCTGACCGTGCAGGAACATGGTCTGATCATACCACGTCTCCTGAGCAGGGGAGGAAGCAAAAAAAAAAAGGATACAGACATTATAGCATGGAATCACAGTCGATTTTTTTTGTGGGTAAAACATTTCATTGCCTGTTTTTAAACAATATTTTACCTTAAAAACAGAATCAGGTGTGATCCCCTGCTGTAATATCTATATAGTCTTTAGCTTCCTCTCCTGGTCAGTAGCTGTGGTATGTCCGACATATATAAAATTATTCTGTAGTGATGGCTTAGTGGTTAGCGCTGGAGCCCTGGGTTCAAATCCCACCAAGGACAACAACTGCAAAGAGTTTGTATGTTCTCTCCATGTTTTCGTGGGTTTCCTCCAGTCACTTTGGTTTCCTCCCACATTCCAAAGACATACTGATAGGGAATTTATATTGTGAGCCCCATTGGAGACAGCGATGATAATGTCTGTAAAGCGCTGTGGAATATGTTAGAGCTATATAAAAAATAAAGATTATTATTATTAGTGATGAGTGAAGGTACTTGGATAACGTGTTATCCAAACATGCTCCGGTGTTATCCGAGTATCTTGGGCGTGCTCGGATAATATTTTCCAGACCCTGCGACTGCATGTTTTGCAGCAAAAGGCAGCCACAACACATGAAGGGATTGCCCGTTTGTTAGGCATTGCCTGCATGAGTCGTGGCTGTCTACCGAAAATATATTATCCGACACACCCAAGATACTCAGGTAACACCCATGTTCAGATAACACGTTATGCGAGCATGTTCAGCTCTATCCTCGCCTACTGTATTCTCACCCATCGCTTGTAGATTGTGAGCCTTCGCGGGCAGGGTCCTCTCTCCTGTACCAGTTATGACTTGTATTGTTTAAGATTATTGTACTTGTTTTTATTATGTATACCCCTCCTCACATGTAAAGCGCCATGGAATAAATGGCTATAACAATAAATAATAATAATGTTCGCTCATCACTAATGGCGATGAGAAATCATCCCTGTTCTAAACTTTTGTCCTCTGGGTTCTAAGCCTTTGTCCTGTCCCGGGGTCTATATGTATGGGAGACAGGACCAAAGCAAATCATGAGGATGAATTCTCATCATCACACAATTAAAGAAAAAAGAATAGATCTACCTGTGGTCAAACAATTTTGTAGCACTGATCACAGCATCATGGACATGAGTTTTCTTGTATTGAAAGCTAAGGGGTAACGTTTCTCCATGTGGAAAGTGACATACCGTTTCTGGCATGCCAAGGAGGCTTATTCGCCATGCACTGCTCCTCTGGGAAATGTAATGTGCAAATTGCCTCTTCAGAGAGGAAAAGGACTTGAACTCTATAGCGCCACCTGTTGGAAGTAGCGAACCTACAAGTCACAATCAACACTTTAAAGAGTCTCGTAATATGACTTAGGATAAAAGCCAAATCAGAATCTCAATTTGTAGACTCGGTGTTTCGAACTATTGACCCTCGTCAATGCAAAAGTATGAGAACTGATTTGGCTAGGTGTTGAAAGGTACAGTTGTGTGAAAAAGTGTTTGCCCCTTCCTGATTTCTTATTCTTTTGCATGTTTGTCACACTTAAATGTTTCAGATCACCAAACAAATAGAACATTAGACAAAGATAACACAAAATGCAGTTTTTTAAATGAAAGTCTTTATTATTAAGAGAAAAAGAAAGCCAAACCTAAAAGGACTTTTGTGAAAAAGTGATTGCTCCCCTCTTAAAACATAAATTACATGTGGTTTATCACATCTTTGGGAAGCGGAGTTAAAATTCCCTAGACACACGCAGCCTAGGGAATCACTTAAAGAAATCACTTAAATAGGACCTGCCTGACAAAGTGAAGAAAACCAAAAGATCTAGAGAAATTCTGGAACAAATGAGAAACAATGTAATTGAGATCCATCAGTCTGGAAAATTTTATAAAGCCATTTCTTAAGCTTTGGGAATCCGGCGAACCCACCAACACTGAAATTTTAAAATGGATTAATAAAGATTGGAATTTTAAGGAGCTGGAACTACAACTTTTTTTTCCTGCATCATTCATCACATCTCATCAGGACGGTGTTCCATGTACCTGTGGTGGCTGTCGGTGAGCTGGCTTTGGCCCGTTTTCTTTACGTGAACCACAGTGAGAGCCATTATCCACAAATAGCAAAAACATGGAACATTGGTGAACATTTCCAGGAGTGTCCAACCGACCAAAATCACCCCAAGAGCGCAGCGATGACTCATCCAATTTGCAGTTCAAGCAGATTTCTCTGTCCTTTGTTATAGCCTGATCTCTCTCTTATCTATCAACACCTTTATTTTATGCCTTAGGCCTCTTTCACACTTCCGTTTGTTTTCATCCGTCGTAATCTATCGTTATGGCAAAAAAACGGATCCTGCAAATGTGCCCACAGGATCCTTTTTTTGGCCATACACTTCTATTGACGACGGATTGCGATGAATGTGCACACGTCGCATCCGTCATGCAACGGGTGCGTCGTGATTTACCGGCCCGTTGAGACAAAAAAACGTTCAATGTAACGTTTTTTCGTCCGTCGATTCTGCCATTTCCGAACGCGCATGCGCGGCCGGAACTCCACCCCCTCCTCCTCGGAACTCATAATGGGCAGCGGATGCGTCTGAAAACTGCATCCGCTGCCCACGTTGTGCACAATTGTGCACAACTTCCGTCGGTACATCCGGCCGACGGTTTGCGACGGCCCTGTACCGACGGAAGTGTAAAAGTAGCCTTATTCTCCCCCCTTGTTCCTAATTTAAATACTATATCAATCCTGCTAGAATGCTCTCCATCAACACAGCAAACCTGCTTCCATTCAGGTGCAATTTATCTGCACAATGCAGATTGTACCCCAATGAAAAATCAGTCCAATAATCTAAGAGTCCCAATCCTTCTGCTCTGCACCAAGACTAAGGGAATCTATCACCCGGATTTTGTTACCTCATCTGACAGTAGCATCACTTAGTTTCCTGGGTGCAGCAGTTTGACAAAATCAGAGTTCTTAGATGTGGGATAAAGAAAACTAACCCCACCCACACCAGGCTCTCTATGTTCTATGTCTGATAACAAAAATCTGACTGGCACTTCCAGATCCGAAAACTGGTTTGTGCAAGTGTGAAATAGGAGTAGCCATCTCTACATATAACAAACAAAAAAAGTTGCACTCTGTAATGGTAAAGCATGTGAATTAGAAATACATGAAATATGAATAGCATTATTGCTCTACATAATAAGAAAAAATTGTGATACTTAGCACATAATTTGGTCAATTCATGCATGCCCAGCAGCCAACGACGAGTCGATCTATGGTTTGCTGGGAACCTATGTTTCTAGCGTGAATACCTCTTTCATGCTAAGCCTGAATTGAAGATTCACCTGATTCAGAACATAAAGCGCAAAATTCAGATTAAGACTTTCACGCTAGTCCCAATGAGCCACGGCTTTTCATAGCTCAAATTAAATTATTTAGTCAGAAACTTGGACCTGCATAAACATTCTGCAGAACTTTCAGGCTCTAGACTAGAGGAAAATAATCTACTAGCTGCCGGTACATGTTTTTCATGGTACAGAAAACAGAGAAAAGGAATTCCTTCTGTACTTTTCTCAAGACGGTGTTCAAGTGTACTGCAGTGATGTTCCTGGGCATGGAAAAATTTAACATTCAGTACAATGTGAGCAAGTCGAGACTATTGATTTGCCCCCCAAAAAGTGCCTTCAGGGCATTCTGTTCACTTGAAGGAAAGCTATGAGAATTTAGGATTTAACTAAGAGAATCAAGGATGGTCAATTTGCTCCTTGGGTAGGAAGGAGGATACATGAAGTACGCATGCTTTTTGTGTGAATTCGACAGCCTGAATAGGACTCATTACTGAAGCCAAAACAGTTGGCCAATGAGAACATCTTTGCACTCTGGACTCAGAAATATAGTTGTGGAGAGTTTAGTTGATACCACTAAAGTTCTCCTGCCACCACTTCACATCAAGCTTGGACTGATGAAGCAGTTTATAAAAGCTCTACCAAAAGGAGAGACTTTTATGTACCTGTATACCAAGTTTCAGGGAATGTTCAAAACAAAACTGAAGGAAAGTGTTTTTTGGGTCCTGGTGTTCGAAAACTCATGAAGGACGACGTCTTAAAAAAAAAATGAATGCTGTGTAGAAAAGGGCTTGGAATTCTTTTAAAGAAGCCATGAAGAAATTTCTAGGTAATAACAAAGATCCAACATTTAAGTCCATCGTGGAGAACATGCTGAAAGACTTGGGTTGTCTGATGAATTTGAAGTTGCATTTTTACATTCCCATTTGGACAACTTTCCTTAAAATCTTAGTGCTGATATCAAAGAGCAAAGAGAAAGATTTCATCAGGATATCATGGAAATGGAACAACGATATTAAGGTAGATAGAAAGTGAACATGATGGGTGACTGCTTGTGGATGCTTCACAGAGAAGATCAGCATTCTTACAATAAAAGAAAAGGTATCAAGAGAAGCTTTGAAGTGAAAATGAAAATGCGCAAGAATTAATTTTCAATAAAGTTGCAGAATGAATGTTCAATAACTTTTTATATATAATATTGTGTACATTTTTGATTACAATAAATATTTTTCTTGTTCATCTCGCTTGTATGTAATTTCATATGCGTTTTGTGTAAAATCCATACGTGATGGTTAAAAATAGAAGCTTTTTTAAATCAAGAGAAAACACAGAATGAGTCATTGTGTTTGAAAAAAAATCATAAACCCAAATTTTGCAAAAAAATTAGTTTTGATTATAACATTTCCTACATTTTAAGCATGAAAATCTATTTTCTCAGGTGTGAATAATCTGATGTCTAAGAAGATTTGATTTGGATGTAAAATATTTCCCACATTGGGAACATGAAAATGGCTTCTCTCCTGTGTGACTTCTCTGATGTTTTTCAAGATTTGATTTCGCTGTAAAAAATTTTCCACATTGTGTACATGAAAATGGCTTCTCCCCTGTGTGAACTCTCTGATGTGTAACAAGATTTGATTTCACTGTAAATTTTTTCTCACATTGGGAACATGAAAATGGCTTCTCCCCTGTGTGAACTCTTCGATGTGTAAGAAGATATGATTTGTTTGGAAAATATTTCCCACATTCTGAACATGAAAATGCATTTTCCCCTGAGTGAATTCTCAGATGTGCAATAAGATTTGTTTTCTGATAAAAACATTTCCCACACACTGAGCATATAAATTGCTTATTTCCTGTGTGAGTTTTTCGATGGTTATCAAGATCAGATTTCTGAGAAAAAAATTTCCTACATTCTGGACACGAAAATAACTTCTCTCCGGTGTGAACTGTTTGATGCCTAACAAGAGTTGATTTTTTTGCAAAACATTTCCCGCATTTTGAACATGAAAATGGCTTCTCCCCTGTGTGACTTCTCTGATGTGTAACAAGATGTATTTTCTGATTAAAACATTTACCACATTCTGAACATGAAAATGGCTTCTCCCCTGTGTGACTTCGCTGATGTGCAACAAGTTTTGATATCTGATTAAAAGATTTCCCACATTCTGAACATGAAAAGGTCTTCTTCTCTGTGTGAGTTCTTTGATGTTTAAGAAGATTAGATTTGCGAGAACAACATTTCCCACATTCTGAACATGAAAATGGCTTCTCCCCTGTGTGAATTCTTTGATGTGTAACAAGATTTGTTTTCTGAGTAAAACATTTCCCACATTCTGAACATGAAAATGGCTTCTCCCCTGTGTGAATTCTCTGATGTGTACCAAGAGTTGATTTGTCTGTAAAACATTTATCACATTCTGAACATGAAAATGGCTTCTTTCTTGCGTGATCTCTTTGATGTTTATCATCCCTTTGGTTATTTTGTTTTAAAGTCTCTGATGAATCAGTTGAAAGAACCTGTTGAAAGGGATCAGATGATCCATCTATACTGTGAAAGGCTGGAGGTATATCTTGGATAATGACATACTCTTCATATGTATCTGGTGTAATACTATGGTCATCGGCTTTAACATCTGGAAATATCATATGTTCCTGTGAGCTCCTGGCACAGTGTTCTGCAAAAATGAAACCATTGATATTATTCAATAACAGTGCATTATATGCATATTAATTCTAATAAATATATTATATCATTTATTTATTAAAGTGTCGAAACAATTTGTAGTAAAATTAAATTTTGAACTGAGTAAGACTTTGGCTGCAACAAAAGATTTTAAACAATGGGAAGAGGGTCATGTGACACATAAAACTTATTGAGAATTTCATAAGAAAAACAATGGTGTGCTTTTGGTTTTAACATAACTTTATTCTTTTATGAGTTATTTACAAGTTTATGACCATTTATAAAATGTGTTCAAAGTGCTGCCCATTGTGTTGGATTGTCAATGCAACCCTCTTCTCCCACTCTTGACACACTGATAGCAACACCGCAGAAAAAATGCTAACAGGCTTCCAGTATCCGTTGTTTCAGATGCTGCACTTCTCGTATCTTCACAGGATAGACAATTGCCTTCAGATGACCTAAAGGATAAAAGTCTAAGGAGGTCAGATCGGGAGACCTTGGAGGCTATTCAACTGGCCCACGACTTTTCAAGAAAGGCATCCAGTCCCTTCTTAAATTTTAGTAGTGAATCACACATTAAAACATCATACGGCAGAGAGTTCCATAGTCTCACTGCTCTTACAGTAAAGAATCCGCATCTGTGATTCTGATTAAACCGTCTTTCCTCCAGATGTAGAGGATGCCCCCTTGTCCCTGTCTCAAGTCTAAGAGTAAAAAGATCATCAGAAAGGTCTTTGTACTGTCCCCTCATATATTTATACATTGTAATAAGATCACCCCTAAGTCTTCCTTTTTCCAAACTAAATAACCCCAAGTGTAATAACCTGTCTTGGTATTGCAGACCCCCCAGTCCTCTAATAACCTTGGTCACTCTTCTCTGCACCCACTCTAGTTCAGCTACGTCTTTCTTATACACCGGAGACCAGAACTGTACACAGTATTCTAAGTGTGGTCGCACTAGTGACTTGTATAAAGGTAAAGTTATGCTCTCCTCATGAGCATCTATGTCTCTTTTAATGCATCCCATTATTTTATTTGCCTTTACAGTAGCTGCCTCACACTGGCCACTAAATGTGAGTCTGTCGTCCACCCATACACCCAGGTCTTTTTCAGTGATAGTTTTGCCCAGCGTTTTACAATCAAGCACATAATTATACATCTTATTTCTTCTGCCCAAGTGCATGACCTTATATTTATCCCCATTAAAACTCATTTGCCATTTATCAGCCCAAGCTTCTAGTTTACATAAATCCTCCTGTAATATTAAATTGTCCTCTGTATTGATTACCCTGCAGAGTTTAGTGTCATCTTCAAATATTGAAATTCTACCCTGTATGCCCCCTACAAGGTCATTAATCAGTATGTTAAAAAAAAGCTGGCCTAATACTGACCCCTGCGGTACTCCACTGCTAATCACGACCCAGTCTGAGTGTGCTCCATTAATAACCACCCTTTGTTTCCTATCCCTGAGCCAGTTCTTGACCCACTTACACATATTTTTCCCTATCCCCATTGTTCTCATTTTATGTATCAACCTTTTGTGCGGCACCGTATCAAAAGCTTTTGAAAAGTCCATATACACTACGTCCACTGGGTTCCCTTGGTCCAGTCCGGAACTTACCTCTTCATAGAAATTGATCAGATTAGTTTGATAAACCCATGTTAATATTGGGTCATGAGGTTATTCTTCTTCAGATACTCCAGTATAGTATCTCTTAGAGCAGTGTTTCCCAACTCCAGTCCTCAAGGCCCACCAACAGGTCTTGTTTTCAGGATTTTGTTAGTATTGCCCAGGTGATAATTGCATCACCTGTGCAATACAAAGGAAATCCTGAAAACATGATCTGTTGGTGGGCTTTGAGGACTGGAGTTGGGGAACACTGCCTTAGAATACCCTCCAGGATTTTACCCACAGTAGAGATTAATCTTACTGGCCTATAATTTCCTAGATCAGTTTTTGTCCCCTTTTTGAATATTGGCACTGCATTTGCTATACGCCAGTTCTGTGGTATAGACCCTGTTATTATGGAATCTTTAAAGATTAAAAATAATGGTCTATCTATGACAGCACTTAATTCCTGTAGTACTCGGGGGTGTATCCCATCTGGGGCTGTGGATTTGTCAACTTTAGTGACTTTTAGATGCCGCCGTACTCCCTGCTGGGTTAAGCAGGTGACATTTAATGGAGAATGTTTGCTATCACTGATCATGTTGTCCGTCATGGGATTTTCTTGTGTAAATACAGTTGAAAGTCATGTAGCATATTGGCTTTTTCCTCATCCTCATCCCCCATTTCACCCAGACTATTTTTAAGGGGGCCAACACTATCATTTTTTAGTTTATTACTATTTATGTAGTTAAAGAATATTTTGGGATTATTTTTACTCTCTCTGGCAATGAGTCTGTCTCAATCTTTGCTGCCTCGATTTGCTTTTTACAGAATTTATTTAATTGTCTGTATTTATTTAATGCCTCATCACTACCTACTTGCTTTAATTCTTAAAATGCTTTCTTTTTGTCACTTATTGCGCCCCTTACAGCTCTATTTAGCCATATTGGTTTCCTCCTATTACTAGTATGTTTATTCCCATATGGTATATATTATGCACAGGTCCTATTCAGAATGCTAATAAATGTCTCCCATTTTTTTTGTATAGTTTTATGTCTCAGGATATCATCCCAGTTTATTGAGATAATCTCTCAACCGTTGGAAATTTGCCTTCCTGAGTAGAAGCAACCTTTTGAGCTAGTACAGTCATGAGTCTTCTTGGAATGATGCAAAGTTTTTCACACCTGGATTTGGGGATCCTCTGCCATTTTTCCTTAAAGATCCTCTGCAGTTCTGTCAGGTTGGATGGTGAACATTGGTGGAAAGCCATTTTCAGATCTCAACAGAGATGTTCAATTGGGTTTAGGTCAGGGCTCTGGCTGGGCCATTCAACAATGGTCACAAAGTTGTTCTGAATCCACTCCTTTGTTATTTTAGCTGTGTGCTTAGGGTCATTGTCTTGTTGGAAGGTGAACCTTTCGCCAAGTCTGAGGTCCAGAGCACTCTGGAAGAGTTTTTCATGCATGATATCTCTGTACTTGGCCACATTCAAGTTTCCTTTAATGACAACCAGTCGTCCTGTCCCTGCAGCAGAAAAACACCCCCATAGCATGATGCTGCCACCACCATGTTTCACTGTTGGGATTGTATTGGGCAGATGATGAGCAGTGCCTGGTTTTCTCCACACATACCGCTTAGAATTATCACCAAAAAGGTCTATCTTCATCTCATCAGACCAGAGAATCTTATTTCTCATCCCATAGTCTGGGAGTCCTTCATGTGTTTTTCAGCAAACTATAAGCGGGCTTTCATACGTCTTGCACCGAAGAGAGGCTTACGTCGGGCCACACTGCCATAAGTGCCCGACTGGTGAAGGGCTGCAATGATAGTTGACTTTGTGGAACTTTCTCCCATCTACCTACTGCATTCTCTGGAGCTCAGCCACAGTGATCTTGGGGTTCCTCTTTACCTCTCACCAAGGCTCTTCTCCCACGATTGCTCAGTTTGGCAGGATGGCAGGTCTAGGAAGACTTCTGGTGGTCACAAACATCTTCCATTTAAGGATTATGGAGGCCACTGTGCTCTTAGGAACCTTGAGTACTGCAGAAATTCCATTGTAACATTGGCCAGATCTCTGCCTTGCCACAATTCTGTCTCTGAGCTCCTTGGCCAGTTCCTTTGACCTCATGATTCTCATTTGGTCTGACATGCACTGTGAGCTGTGAGGTCTTATATAGACAGGTGTGTGCCTTTCCAAATCTAATCCTATCAGTTTAATTAAACACAGCTGGACTCCAATGAAGGAGTAGAACCATCTCAAGGAGGATCACAATGAAATGGACAGCGTCTGACTTAAATATGAGTGTCTGAGCAAAGGGTCTGAATACTTATGACCACGTGATATTTCAGTTTTTCTATTTTAATAAATTTGCAAAAATTTCTACATTTGGTTTTTTTTCAGTCAAGATGGGGTACATAGTGTACATGAATGAGAAAAAAAATGAACTTTTTTGAATTTACTAAATGGCTGCAATGAAACAAAGAGACAAATTTAAAGGGGTCTGAATACTTTCCGTACCCACTGTATGCACTCCCGGCATTCATAAGTGTACGTTGGTTGTCGGGAAGGAGTTAATGACCTAAACATAGCACAGAAAGAAAAATTCTATCTTTGCATCAGGGTGGACACTGAGCAGGAGACAGTTGCACTGAGTTCCGATGATAAATTCTGCAGTGGACTGATTGTGACATCTGGAGTCAATTTCTTCTAGAACTGTCAGACCTAGAAGAAACTGATGATTTACTATCCAACCTCTAATTCTCTGTATACTGCCGTGACTTTGCTCTCGGATTGGATATGATTTTGTGTAAACGTTGTCTAAAACAGATCTGGGCTTTTCCTGTTGTGAATTTACTTTTTGGCTCCCTCTAGTGGCTACTAGTGATTTGGCTCTGGGTATGTCAGTCATTCCTCTTATGCTCACCTGGGTCGTTAGGTCAGGGGTGTTGCTATATAAGCTCCCTGGACCTTCAGTTCAATGCCTGGCAACGTTGATATCAGAGCTAATCTGTAGTGCTCTTGTCTACTTATCCTGGTTCCTGCTTGATTAAGCTAAGTCTGCTTTTTGCTTTTGCTATTCGTTTTTGTTTGCATTTTTGTCCAGCTTGTATAGAATCTGTATCCTGACCTTGCTGGAAGCTCTGGGGCGGCTGGTGTTCTCCCCCCGGGCCGTTAGACGGTTCGGGGGTTCTTGAATCTCCAGCGTGGATTTTTGATAGGGTTTTTGTTGACCATATAAGTTATCTTGCTATATTCTGCTATTAGTAAGTGGGCCTCTCTTTGCTAAACCTAGTTCATCTCTGTGTTTGTCATTTCTTCTTGCCTCACCGTTATTATTTGTGGGGGGCTTGTATCCTACTTTTTGGGGTCTTTTCTCTGGAGGCAAGAGAGGTCTTTGTTTTCCTCTTCTAGGGGTAGTTAGCTCTCCGGCTGGCGCGAGACATCTAGCGACCAACGTAGGCTGTCATGATCTCTGCAGGCAGAGATCATAGCAAGCCTATAGAGGGACAAGCTCTCGGAAGATGGAACTATACTGACCATGAACTAAGCCTGCCGCGCAACTAGAAATAGCCAGGTAGCATTTCCTATTTATCGCTAGATGCCCAGCTCTGGCCTAAGACCTAAATAGCTAGCAGAGGGAAATATAAGACCTGGCTCACCTCTAGAGAAATATTCCAAAGAAGACAGTAGCCCCCCACATATAATGACGGTGAGTTCAGATGAAACAACAAACGCAGCAGGAAAATAGTCTTAGCAAATTTGAGGTCCGCTTACTAGATAGCAGAAGACAGATAGTATACTTTCATGGTCAGCAGAAAAACACTAACAAAACACCATCCAGAGATTACCTTAAACTCTGGCATTAACTCATAACGCCAGAGTAGCAATCCCTGATCAACGAGAGCTTTCCAGACACAGTAACAAAACTTCAGCTGTGAACTGGAACAAATAGGCAAAACAAAACATGGACAAAAGTCCAACTTATCTAGTAGTTGTCTAGAAGCAGGAACAAGCACTGAGAGGCATCAGATAACATTGTTGACCGGCAAGAAACCACCAGAGAAATGAGCTTAAATAGCGACACCCACTACTGATGGAATCAGGTGAAACAGGAAAGAGGATGACAAGTCCAATTCCACAAGCGGCCACCGGGGGAGCCCAGAATCCAAATTCACAACAGTACCCCCCCCTCAAGGAGGGGGCACCGAACCCTCACCAGATCCACCAGGGCGACCAGGATGAGCCCTATGGAAGGCACGAACAAGATCAGAAGCATGAACATCAGATGCATTGACCCAAGAATTATCCTCCTGGCCGTAACCCTTCCAGTTGACCAGATACTGGAGTTTCCGTCTGGAAACACGAGAGTCCAAAATTTTCTCCACAACGTACTCCAACTCACCCTCAACCAACACCGGAGCAGGAGGCTCAACTGAAGGTACAACAGGTACCTCATACCTGCGCAATAACGACCGATGAAAAACGTTATGAATGGAAAAGGACGCAGGGAGGTCCAAACGGAAAGAAACAGGATTAAGAATCTCCAATATTCTATAAGGGCCGATGAACCGAGGTTTAAACTTAGGAGAAGAGACCCTCATAGGGACAAAACGAGAAGACAACCACACTAAATCTCCAACACAAAGCCGAGAACCAACACGACGATGACGGTTGGCAAAACGCTGAGTCTTCTCCTGGGACAACTTCAAATTGTCCATAACCTGCCCCCAGATGTGATGCAATCTCTCTACCACCGCATCCACTCCAGGACAATCCGAGGATTCCACCTGACCGGAGGAAAATCGAGGGTGAAACCCCGAATTACAGAAAAACGGGGACACCAAGGTGGAAGAACTGGCCCGATTATTGAGGGCGAACTCTGCCAATGGCAAAAAAGCAACCCAATCATCCTGGTCAGCAGAGACAAAACACCTCAGATATGTCTCAAGGGTCTGATTAGTCCGCTCGGTCTGGCCATTAGTCTGAGGGTGAAAAGCAGATGAAAAAGACAAATCTATGCCCATCCTAGCACAGAATGCCCGCCAAAATCTAGACACAAATTGGGTACCTCTGTCAGAAACAATATTCTCAGGAATACCGTGCAATCGGACAACATTCTGAAAAAACAGAGGAACCAACTCAGAAGAAGAAGGCAACTTGGGCAGAGGAACCAAATGGACCATTTTAGAGAAACGGTCACAGACCACCCAGATGACAGACATCCTCTGGGAAACAGGCAGATCTGAAATAAAATCCATCGAGATGTGTGTCCAAGGCCTCTTAGGAATAGGCAAGGGCAACAGCAGTCCGCTAGCCCGAGAACTACAAGACTTGGCCCGAGCACAAACGTCACATGACTGCACAAAGACTCGCACATCTCGTGACAGAGAAGGCCACCAGAAGGATCTTGCCACCAAATCCCTGGTACCAAAAATTCCGGGATGACCTGCCAATGCAGAAGAATGTACCTCAGAGATGACTCTGCTGGTCCAATCATCCGGAACAAACAGTCTATCAGGCGGACAACGATCCGGTCTATCCGCCTGAAACTCTTGCAAGGACCGCCGCAGATCAGGAGAAACGGCCGACAAAATTACTCCCTCCCTAAGGATACCTGTGGGTTCAGAATTACCAGGAGAGTCCGGGTCAAAACTCCTAGAAAGGGCATCTGCCTTAACATTCTTAGAACCCGGTAGATATGACACCACAAAATTAAAGCGAGAAAAAAATAAAGACCAGCGCGCCTGTCTAGGATTCAGGCGTCTGGCAGTCTCAAGATAAATCAAATTTTTGTGGTCAGTCAATACCACCACCTGATGTCTAGCCCCCTCGAGCCAATGGCGCCACTCCTCAAACGCCCACTTCATGGCCAAAAGCTCCCGATTCCCAACATCATAATTCCGCTCTGCGGGCGAAAATTTGCGAGAAAAGAAGGCACAAGGCCTAATGACGGAGCAGTCGGAACCTTTCTGCGACAACACTGCCCCAGCTCCGATCTCCGAAGCGTCAACCTCAACCTGAAAAGGCAGATTCACATCAGGCTGACGCAACACAGGGGCAGAGGCAAAACGGCGCTTAAGCTCCTGAAAGGCCTCTACAGCATGAGGGGACCAATTAGCAACATCAGCGCCTTGTCTGGTCAAATCAGTCAGTGGTTTAACGACATCCGAAAAACCAGCAATAAATCGGCGGTAAAAGTTGGCAAAGCCCAAAAATCTCTGAAGACCCTTAAGAGAGGAGGGCTGAGTCCAGTCACAAATAGCTTGCACCTTGACGGGATCCATCTCAATGGAAGAGGGAGAAAAAATATACCCCAAAAAGGAAATTTTCTGGACCCCAAAAACGCACTTAGACCCCTTCACACATAAAGAATTAGACCGCAGAACCTGAAAAACTCTCCTGACCTGCTGGACATGAGAGTCCCAGTCATCAGAAAAAATCAGAATATCATCCAGATATATTATCATAAATTTATCCAGAAAATCGCGGAAAATATCATGCATAAAAGACTGGAAAACTGAAGGGGCATTAGAAAGACCAAAAGGCATGACCAAATACTCAAAGTGGCCCTCGGGCGTATTAAATGCGGTCTTCCACTCATCCCCCTGCCTGATCCGCACCAAATTATACGCCCCACGAAGATCAATTTTAGAGAACCACTTAGCACCCTCTATACGAGCAAACAAATCAGTAAGCAATGGCAATGGGTATTGATACTTAACAGTGATCTTATTCAGAAGCCGATAATCAATACATGGTCTCAAAGAGCCGTCTTTTTTTGAGACAAAGAAAAACCCAGCTCCCAAGGGAGAAGAAGATGGACGAATATGTCCCTTTTCCAAAGACTCCTTTATATATTCCCGCATAGCAGCATGTTCCGGCACAGACAAATTAAACAAACGACCTTTTGGATATTTACAACCCGGTATCAAATCTATGGCACAATCGCACTCACGGTGCGGAGGTAACGACCCAAGCTTGGGTTCGTCAAAGACGTCTTGATAATCAGAGAGGAACTCAGGGACTTCAGAGGGAATGGACGACGAAATAGAAACCAAAGGTACGTCCCCATGAATACCCTTACATCCCCAGCTCAACACAGACATTGCTCTCCAGTCCAAGACTGGGTTGTGAGACTGCAACCATGGCAATCCCAGTACCAAATCGTCATGTAAATTATACAGCACCAGGAAACGAATAATCTCCTGGTGATCCGGATTGATACGCATGGTTACTTGTGTCCAGTATTGTGGTTTATTATTAGCCAATGGGGTGGAGTCAATCCCCTTCAGAGGAATAAGAGTCTCCAAAGGCTCTAAATCAAAACCACAACGATTGGCAAAGGACCAATCCATAAGACTCAGAGCGGCGCCAGAGTCAACATAGGCGTCCGTGGCAATGGATGACAAAGAGCAAATCAGGGTTACAGACAAAATAAACTTAGACTGAATGGTGCTAATGGAAACAGACTTATCAAGCTTCTTTGTACGCCTAGAGCATGCCGATATAACATGAGTAGAATCCCCACAATAGAAACACAATCCATTCTTCCGTCTAAAATTCTGTCGCTCGCTCCTGGACAGAATTCTATCACACTGCATACTTTCTGGCGTCTTTTCCATAGACACCGCCAGATGGTGCACCGGTTTGCGCTCCCGCAGACGCCTATCAATCTGAATAGCCATTGTCATGGACTCATTCAGACCTGCAGGCAAAGGGAACCCCACCATAACATCCTTAACGGCATCAGAGAGACCTTCTCTGAAAGTTGCCGCCAAGGCGCACTCATTCCACTGAGTAAGCACAGACCATTTACGGAATTTTTGGCAGAAAACTTCAGCTTCGTCTTGCCCCTGAGATAGTGCCATCAAAGTTTTTTCTGCCTGAAGTTCCAAATGAGGTTCCTCATAAAGCAAGCCCAAGGCCAGAAAAAACGCATCCACATCGCGTAACGCAGGATCCCCTGCTGGCAATGAGAAGGCCCAATCTTGAGGGTCACCCCTGAGCAAGGAAATCACAATCCTAACCTGCTGAGCAGGGTCTCCAGCTGAACGAGACTTCAGGGACAAATAAAGCTTACAATTATTTCGGAAATTCTGGAAGCTAGCTCTATTCCCTGTGAAGAACTCCGGCAAAGGAATTCTCGGCTCAGATACCGGAGCATGTACCACAAAATCTTGTAAATTTTGTACTTTCGTGATGAGATTATTCAAACCCGCAGTTACACTCTGGAGATCCATTATTGTCAGGTGCACACAGAGCATACAGAGATTAGGAGGAGAGAGAGAAAAAAGACTGCAGCAAGGCAGACTGGAGGAAAAAAAAAAAAAAAAAATTCCAGCAGACTTCTTATAACTCTCCTTTCTCAACCAGGGTCTTTAACACTTTATTGGCCGGTCAAACTGTCATGATCTCTGCAGGCAGAGATCATAGCAAGCCTATAGAGGGACAAGCTCTCGGAAGATGGAACTATACTGACCATGAACTAAGCCTGCCGCGCAACTAGAAATAGCCAGGTAGCATTTCCTATTTATCGCTAGATGCCCAGCTCTGGCCTAAGACCTAAATAGCTAGCAGAGGGAAATATAAGACCTGGCTCACCTCTAGAGAAATATTCCAAAGAAGACAGTAGCCCCCCACATATAATGACGGTGAGTTCAGATGAAACAACAAACGCAGCAGGAAAATAGTCTTAGCAAATTTGAGGTCCGCTTACTAGATAGCAGAAGACAGATAGTATACTTTCATGGTCAGCAGAAAAACACTAACAAAACACCATCCAGAGATTACCTTAAACTCTGGCATTAACTCATAACGCCAGAGTAGCAATCCCTGATCAACGAGAGCTTTCCAGACACAGTAACAAAACTTCAGCTGTGAACTGGAACAAATAGGCAAAACAAAACATGGACAAAAGTCCAACTTATCTAGTAGTTGTCTAGAAGCAGGAACAAGCACTGAGAGGCATCAGATAACATTGTTGACCGGCAAGAAACCACCAGAGAAATGAGCTTAAATAGCGACACCCACTACTGATGGAATCAGGTGAAACAGGAAAGAGGATGACAAGTCCAATTCCACAAGCGGCCACCGGGGGAGCCCAGAATCCAAATTCACAACAGTAGGCATGTTCCCCGGCTACTTCTAGGGTTGGCGTTAGGAGTAGATATATGGTCAATCCAGTTACCACTGCCCTATCATCTGGATTTTTGTACTTCGCAGACGTGCTGATATCTCTGAGACCCTCGCCATTGGGGTCATAACAGTTTGCCAGGCCAGTATTAAATGTTAAATGCATTGCAGAAGCGGGATTATAGGAAAGAAAGTTCTGAGTTGTTTTTTTTTTTTTTTCTCTTTCTCTCATTTTTTTTTCCTTTCCCCTTTACCTCTGAGTGGCTTGTGATTGCTGCAGACATGAATGTCCAGACCTTGATTACAAGTGTGGACCAGCTTGCTGCTCGTGTGCAGGGCATACAAGATTATGTTACCAGAAATCCTATGTCAGAACCTAAGATACCGATTCCTGAACTGTTTTCCGGAGACCGATTTAAGTTTAGAAATTTCAGGAATAATTGTAAATTGTTTTTGTCCCTGAGACCCCGTTCCTCTGGAGACTCCGCTCAGCAAGTGAAAATTGTTATTTCTTTTTTACGGGGCGACCCTCAGGATTGGGCTTTCTCGCTGGCGCCAGGAGATCCGGCATTGGCTGATATTGATGCGTTTTTCCTGGCACTCGGTTTGCTTTATGAGGAACCCAATCTTGAGATTCAGGCAGAAAAAGCCTTGCTGGCTATGTCTCAGGGCCAGGACGAGGTTGAAGTGTATTGCCAAAAATTTCGGAAGTGGTCCGTGCTGACCCAGTGGAACGAGTGTGCATTGGCTGCAAATTTTAGAAATGGCCTTTCTGAAGCCATTAAGAATGTGATGGTGGGTTTTCCCATTCCCACAGGTCTGAATGATTCCATGGCCCTGGCAATTCAAATTGACCGGCGGTTGCGGGAGCGCAAAACCGCAAATTCCCTCATGGTGTTATCTGAACAGGCACCTGATTTAATGCAATGTGATAGAATCCTGACTAGAAATGAGCGGAAAATTCATAGACGCCAGAATGGCTTGTGTTACTACTGTGGTGATTCTGCACATGTTATCTCAGCATGCTCTAAGCGTCTTACTAAGGTTGTTAGTCATGTCGCCATTGGTAATTTGCAACCTAAGTTTATTTTATCTGTAACTTTGATTTGCTCACTGTCATCGTATCCTGTCATGGCGTTTGTAGATTCAGGTGCTGCCATGAGTCTTATGGATCTGTCATTTGCCAAGCGCTGCGGTTTTGTTCTTGAGCCATTAGAAAATCCTATCCCTCTTAGGGGTATTGATGCTACGCCATTGGCAGAAAATAAACCGCAGTATTGGACACAGGTTACCATGTGCATGACTCCTGAACATCGGGAGGTGATACGTTTTCTTGTTCTGCATAAGATGCACGATTTGGTTGTTTTGGGTTTGCCATGGTTGCAGACCCATAATCCAGTCTTGGACTGGAAGGCAATGTCAGTGTCAAGTTGGGGCTGTCATGGAATTCATGGAGATTCCCTGCCTGTGTCTATTGCTACTTCTACGCCTTCGGAAGTTCCGGCGTATTTGTCTGATTATCAGGATGTCTTCAGCGAGTCTAGGTCAAGTGCATTGCCTCCTCATAGGGAATGTGACTGTGCAATAGATTTGATTCCAGGCAGTAAGTTTCTTAAGGGAAGACTGTTTAATCTGTCGGTACCTGAACATACTGCGATGCGTTCATATATCAAGGAGTCTCTGGAGAAGGGGCATATCCGTCCTTCTTCTTCCCCTCTTGGTGCGGGATTCTTTTTTGTAGCCAAAAAGGACGGATCTTTGAGGCCTTGTATTGACTATCGGCTTTTAAATAAGATCACTGTCAAATTTCAGTATCCTTTGCCGTTGTTGTCAGACTTGTTTGCCCGGATTAAAGGTGCCAAGTGGTTCACCAAGATAGACCTTCGCGGTGCGTACAACCTTGTGCGCATTAAGCAAGGAGATGAATGGAAAACCGCATTCAATACGCCCGAAGGTCACTTTGAGTACTTGGTGATGCCATTTGGGCTCTCTAATGCACCTTCAGTTTTTCAGTCCTTTATGCATGACATTTTCCGGAAGTATCTGGATAAATTTCTGATCGTTTATCTGGATGATATTCTGTTTTTCTCTGATGATTGGGACTCGCATGTGGAACAGGTCAGGATGGTTTTCAAGATTTTGCGTGAAAATTCTTTGTTTGTTAAAGGCTCAAAGTGTCTCTTTGGTGTACAGAAGGTTCCCTTTTTAGGGTTCATTTTTTCTCCTTCTGCTGTGGAGATGGACCCAGTCAAGGTTCGAGCTATTCATGATTGGACTCAACCCTCGTCAGTTAAGAGTCTTCAGAAGTTCTTGGGTTTTGCTAACTTCTACCGTCGTTTTATCGCTAATTTTTCTAGCGTTGTTAAACCGTTGACGGATATGACCAAGAAAGGCTCTGATGTGGCTAACTGGGCTCCTGCTGCCGTGGAGGCTTTCCAGGAGTTGAAGCGCCGGTTTACTTCAGCGCCTGTTTTGTGCCAGCCTGATGTCTCACTTCCCTTTCAGGTTGAAGTGGATGCTTCGGAGATTGGGGCAGGGGCCGTTTTGTCGCAGAGAGGCCCTGGTTGCTCTACTATGAGACCTTGTGCCTTTTTCTCTAGGAAGTTTTCGCCGGCAGAGCGAAATTATGATGTGGGCAATCGGGAGTTGTTGGCCATGAAGTGGGCATTTGAGGAGTGGCGTCATTGGCTCGAGGGTGCTAAGCATCGTGTAGTGGTCTTGACTGATCACAAAAATCTGATGTACCTCGAGTCTGCTAAACGCCTGAATCCTAGACAGGCCCGCTGGTCATTGTTTTTCTCCCGTTTTGACTTTGTGGTCTCGTATTTGCCAGGTTCTAAGAATGTGAAGGCCGATGCTCTGTCTAGGAGCTTTGTGCCTGATGCTCCTGGAGTCGCTGAACCTGTGGGTATTCTTAAAGAAGGAGTTATATTGTCAGCTATTTCTCCAGATCTGCGACGTGTGTTGCAGAGATTTCAGGCTGGTAGGCCTGACTCTTGTCCACCTGACAGATTGTTTGTGCCTGCTAAATGGACCAGCAGAGTCATTTCCGAGGTTCATTCCTCAGTGTTAGCAGGGCACCCGGGAATTTTTGGCACCAGAGATCTGGTGGCCAGGTCCTTTTGGTGGCCTTCCTTGTCAAGGGATGTGCGGTCATTTGTGCAGTCCTGTGGTACTTGTGCTCGAGCTAAGCCTTGCTGTTCTCGTGCCAGCGGGTTGCTCTTGCCTGTCCCGAAGAGACCTTGGACACACATCTCTATGGATTTCATTTCAGATCTTCCGGTGTCTCAGGGCATGTCTGTCATCTGGGTGATATGTGATCGTTTCTCCAAGATGGTCCATCTGGTTCCTTTGCCTAAGCTGCCTTCCTCTTCTGATCTGGTTCCTGTGTTCTTCCAGAATGTGGTTCGTTTGCACGGCATTCCTGAGAATATTGTGTCGGACAGAGGATCCCAGTTTGTTTCCAGGTTCTGGTGATCCTTTTGTGGTAGGATGGGCATTGAATTGTCGTTTTCGTCCGCTTTTCATCCACAGACTAACGGACAAACGGAACGAACTAATCAGACTCTGGAGGCGTATTTGAGGTGTTTTGTCTCTTCTGATCAGGATGATTGGGTGACCTTCTTGCCGTTGGCTGAATTTGCCCTTAATAATCGGGCTAGTTCTGCCACCTTGGTTTCGCCATTTTTTCGCAACTCTGGTTTCCACCCTCGTTTTTCCTCGGGACATGTGGAGCCTTCTGACTGTCCTGGGGTGGATTCTGTGGTGGATAGGTTGCAGCGGATCTGGAATCATGTGGTGGACAACTTGAAGTTGTCACAGGAGAAGGCTCAGCGTTTTGCCAACCGCCGCCGCGGTGTGGGTCCCCGACTTCGCGTTGGGGATTTGGTATGGCTGTCTTCTCGATTTGTTCCTATGAAGGTCTCCTCTCCCAAATTTAAGCCTCGATTCATTGGTCCTTACAAGATATTGGAGATCCTTAATCCTGTATCCTTTCGCCTGGATCTTCCGGTGTCGTTTGCCATTCACAACGTATTTCATAGGTCCTTGTTGCGGCGGTACGTTGTGCCTGTGGTTCCTTCTGCTGAGCCTCCTGCTCCGGTGTTGGTTGAGGGCGAGTTGGAGTACGTGGTGGAGAAGATCTTAGATTCTCGTCTCTCCAGGCGGAGGCTTCAGTACCTGGTCAAGTGGAAGGGCTATGGTCAGGAGGATAATTCCTGGGTGGTCGCCTCTGATGTGCATGCGGCCGATTTGGTTCGTGCCTTTCACGCCGCTCATCCTGATCGCCCTGGTGGTCTTGGTGAGGGTTCGGTGACCCCTCACTAAGGGGGGGGTACTGTTGTGAATTTACTTTTTGGCTCCCTCTAGTGGCTACTAGTGATTTGGCTCTGGGTATGTCAGTCATTCCTCTTATGCTCACCTGGGTCGTTAGGTCAGGGGTGTTGCTATATAAGCTCCCTGGACCTTCAGTTCAATGCCTGGCAACGTTGATATCAGAGCTAATCTGTAGTGCTCTTGTCTACTTATCCTGGTTCCTGCTTGATTAAGCTAAGTCTGCTTTTTGCTTTTGCTATTCGTTTTTGTTTGCATTTTTGTCCAGCTTGTATAGAATCTGTATCCTGACCTTGCTGGAAGCTCTGGGGCGGCTGGTGTTCTCCCCCCGGGCCGTTAGACGGTTCGGGGGTTCTTGAATCTCCAGCGTGGATTTTTGATAGGGTTTTTGTTGACCATATAAGTTATCTTGCTATATTCTGCTATTAGTAAGTGGGCCTCTCTTTGCTAAACCTAGTTCATCTCTGTGTTTGTCATTTCTTCTTGCCTCACCGTTATTATTTGTGGGGGGCTTGTATCCTACTTTTTGGGGTCTTTTCTCTGGAGGCAAGAGAGGTCTTTGTTTTCCTCTTCTAGGGGTAGTTAGCTCTCCGGCTGGCGCGAGACATCTAGCGACCAACGTAGGCATGTTCCCCGGCTACTTCTAGGGTTGGCGTTAGGAGTAGATATATGGTCAATCCAGTTACCACTGCCCTATCATCTGGATTTTTGTACTTCGCAGACGTGCTGATATCTCTGAGACCCTCGCCATTGGGGTCATAACATTTTCCACTGAATGGGTGAAACGTCTCTATCACCAGCTAATTAAATTGGCATTATTAACTCCATCCCACAAAATATATCACAGCACAAATCATACTGCATCATAAGATATCAGACAAATCAATAAATGGTCATTTCTGGTGGCTCAGATCTATAGCCTTGATCTTTTTTCACTTGAACAATCTTCCAAGCTGATTCTTGACACAATCATGGTTGAACCTCTTTCCTGTAGCGGTTGATACTCCTGGGTCTGTTTTTGATCATTTCAATACTATCTGGTAAGAGTCTAGTAATATACTAAACAAATCAGCTGACAGGAGCAAGTGCAAGAGTTTCTCGTTTAATGGCTCCAATTCTTTACAACTAGCAATTTTTCATGCTTTCATTTTAACTTAGCCGTTCTATACCATTCATATCTGCTACACAGCCACAGTCTCTTGACAAATTCAATTAAAGTGCTTCACTCAACTCTTCTGTTTATCTGTTCTTGACCCTCCTGCCATACCTAGCTCTGCTAACTCACTGGGCTCAGCTCTACTATTTATCCAGTCCACGTAAGGAGCTGCCACATACTCTGCCCATTCGCTAAGTCTACTCAAAGGTGCTGCTATCTTGACTATCCCTCATCAGTCTCTCTACGCTGACCCTCCAGCTTCTTAGTGGACTCAACAGATCCACTTGCCGTTTAGTCTCCACAGCCTATGTTCCTTCTATCGGATCGAGTGCTGCACCAATGTAATCTGCATGTACAACTGCATTACAACTACACATGCATACCAAGGGCTTTGATCTACCTTTCCAGGTGAGACTTAACACCTGGGGATATTTCTCTAAGCTGACATTGAGGTGTATACATGGCATTGAATTTTAAAATACTGGTGGCCTACCATAGCTCAAGATGACAGGGACTGTGGGGTCCGTGCCGCAGTCTGTCCTTATTATTACTACTTTGATCATTGCCCAATGCAGGGAGACTATTTAGTAACCATGTTTTCCTCCTGGGACTTGTGGCTCTGGGAAGTGAAGAAGCTTTGGGGTTAAATTCCATTAGTTTGTGTTTCTTCCTGCTGCCAGCCCTGGGTTGGGCTTCTCACTATTTAAACTCTTGAGAATCAGTATTCACTGCAGTTATAACCTAAATCGCTCTGGTTGTTTATCACATATCCTGTATTTTAGTGGATATTCTTGTTTTTGAGAAAGAGTAAGACTCTGTAGTTGAAACGCGTTGATCGTCGTCACTGGTGTGCCAGGTGTTTGCTATGCATATTATTTGAAGAACATTATACATTTTTAAGTTGTCCAATAAAGTTTCACAAAGTTTTAGCTGCCTCCCCTCAGCTGGATCATTTCTCCTCTTGTTCTCATTTGGCGTGGGTGCTCACCCCGATCCGTGCTGGGCGTTGGCAGATTTGGGGATTTCATCGCAGACCAGTAAGCTGACTATTTTTTTAAAATTATTCTTATTTTTGAGTACAACTGCTTTGCTAACATTTCTCCTGCTTGATGATTTTATATCTACCCGTACCTCCTGGTTCTGAGCCGGCTACCAGACAATTCTTCCTGCCAGTTTGCCCCATCGAACAGCAGCTGACTCCCTTTCCCCAGCCTAGGGGTACATGTGTAAGTCCAGATCCCTGTACAGCAATTAACTAGCTCCAAGCTTGTTCAAATTAACCATCTTAAGAGCTGCCAAGTGACCACGATCAGTGCCCCAACGACAGAGACTTTGTAGAGTTATTCTGTCTAGTTACTACCTTTGTCTGTTCCGGATTTCTCAAGAAACCATATCACTATGGACGTTATAACAGAATTAATCTGCTAATTTTACTGTACAGTTATTTGACTGATTGTGGACTGATTTTTTCAAAAAGGTTTACTTCTTCTAACAGGTTTTCCTGCAACTACCAGTGGCACATCTTTCATCTACATCAACCATTGCATATCATCTCTGATAGACCTACAGAATTTGTAGCAATGTACTGGAGTGTGTTAAGAATCATAGAATGTTGAGTTGGAGGGAACTTCAAGGGTCATTGTGTCCAACCCCCTGCTCAATGCAGAGCAGGATTCACTAAACCATCCCAGACAGATGTCTGTTCAGCTTCTATTTGAAGACTTCCATTGAAGGAGAACACACCACTTCTTGTGGCAACCTGTTCCACTCATTGATCACCCTCACTGTCAAAAAGTTTTTTTTTTAATATCTAATCTGTATCTTCTTCCTTTCAGTTTCATTCCATTGCTTCTCATGTTTCCATGTGCAAATGAGAAGAAGGATGATCCTTCTAGACTGTGACATCCCTTAAGATATTTGTAGACAGCTATTAAGTCTCCTCTTAGCCTTGCAAGCTAAAAATTCCCAGATCCTTTAATCATTCCTCGTAGGGCATAGTCTACAGTTAGCTGACTATCTTGGTAGCTCTTCTTTGAAACTGCTCCAGTTTTTTAATATCTTTTTAAAGTGTGGTGCCCAGAACTGGATTCAGTATTCCAGATGAGACCTGACCAAGGAGTAGAGATGTATAATTGATTCACGTGATTTAGACTCTATACCTTTCTTAATACATAATAGAACTATGATTGCCCTTTGTTATGCTGCATCACACTGTTGACTCATGTGCAGTCTGTGATCCATTAGTATACCCAAGTCTTTTTCACATGTGCGGTTGCTTAGTTCTATTCCTCCCATTTGGCAGATGTCATTGTCATTTTTCTTGCCCAGATGTAGAGTCTTCCATTTCTTCCTGTTAAATACCATTATATTAGTTGCTTTCCATTGCTCAAGCTTATCTAGATCCTCCTGAATCCTTTCTCTGCCTTCCCTAGTGTTAGCTATCCCTCCTAGCTTTGTATTGTTTGCAAATTTGATAATTTACCTTTGGTTCCCTTATCTAGATCACTTATAAAAATGAGTCTTGTGGTAGCCCACTTGAAACACTCTTCCAATTGGATGTGCAAACATTTATTACCACTATATGAGTACGATCACTGAGCCAGTTATGAATCTAAAAACCGTGGCCTTGTCAATCACATAATTGGTCATTTTTTTCAATAAGGATAGCATGAGATACTTTATCAAATGCTTTGCTGAAGACGAGATATAATATAACTACCACATTTCCCTGATCCATTTAGTCAGTGATTCCATCAAAGAAGGAAATTAGATTAGTCTGGCATGACTTATTTGCTACAAATCCATGCTGGCTCTAGTTAATTACTGTATGCTTATTCAAGTACTTACATAAATGCTGTTTAATAATTTGTTCAAAGATCTTTTGTGGTGTAGAAGTAAGGCTCGCTAGTCTACAATTTCCTGGCACCATCTTTTTTCCTTTTTTAAAGACAGGGACAACATTTGCTGTTGTGAAATTGGATTCTGGGCTCCCCCGGTGGCCACTTGTGGAATTGTACTTGTGTGCATCATCCCCTCTGTTCACCTGCTCCTATCAGGATGTGGGAGTCGCTATATAACCTTGCTCCTCTGTCAGTTTCATGCCGGTCAACAATGTAATCAGAAGCCTTTCTGTGCATGTTCCTGCTACTAGACAACTCCCAGCTAAGTTGGACTTTTGTCCTTGTGTGTTTTTGCATTTTGTTCCTGTTCACAGCTGCTGTTTCGTTACTGTGTCTGGAAAGCTCTTGTGAGCGGAAATTGCCACTCTGGTGTTATGAGTTAATGCTAGAGTCTTAAAGTAATTTCTGGATGGTGTTTTGATAGGGTTTTCTGCTGACCATGAAAGTGCCCTTTCTGTCTTCTTGCTATCTAGTAAGCGGACCTCGATTTTTGCTAAACCTATTTTCATACTACGTTTGTCATTTCATCTAAAAACACCGCCAATATATGTGGGGGCCTCTGTCTGCCTTTTGGGAAAATTTCTCTAGAGGTGAGCCAGGACTGTCTTTTCCTCTGCTAGGATTAGGTAGTTCTCCGGCTGGCGCTGGGCATCTAGGGATAAAAAAACGTAGGCATGCTACCCGGCCACTTCTAGTTGTGCGGCAGGTTTAGTTCATGGTCAGTATAGTTTCCATCTTCCAAGAGCTAGTTCTCATATATGCTGGGCTATGTTCTCTCGCCATTGAGAATCATGACAATTTGCCCTTCTCCTATCTTCTGGCACTTCTCCTGTTCTCCAGGATTTTTCAAAGATTCTGGCTAGTGGTTCCGCACTTTCCACTTCTAACTCTTTCAGTACCCTAGCATGCAATTCATGTGGACCAGCAGATTGAAAATTCATTTAAATTAGCCAAGTGTTCCCTTACCACATCTCTATTTATAGATAATGTGGATTCTTGTATTCCTTTGAAGGCACAGTGAAGGTCAATTGATGTTACAATTACTTTATTACAGAACACAGATGCAAAATTGGAATTTAAAAGTTTGGACCTTTCCTACCCTCTTTCTGAATCCATAAAAATCTGTCCTTCTGAAGTCCAACTTTAAAATTTGAGTCCTCGCTGGTCTTCCTTTTCTTGTAATCAAAAATTCGAGGATAGCATGATTGCTGCCTCCTAAATTCCCAGCCACCTTTACATCCTCAAACATTTCCTCCCTGTTGGTAAAAATTAGGTCCAAGATTGCAGACCCACTTGTTCTTTCTTCAACATTTTGAAAGATAACGTTTTCAGCAAGAGAAGATAAGATTTTACTCTACACATTACTTTTGCCTCAAGAGATTACCAACAAATATCTGGATAGTTAAAATCTCCCATGATCACTATGTTGTACTTTTTTGAGAACAGAGATATCTGATGTAAAAAGAGTTCATCCATATCTTCAGTCTATTGTAAACGCTTACAATAGTGTCCTTTCTGTTCTTCCCTGCTTGTTTTCTTACCCAAACAGTTTCTACAGAGCTACCAGTCTCTGCAGCTTGGATTTCTGTGGAGATATACATTTTCCTAACATGCAATGCAACACCTCCTCACTTCTTGTTAATCATGGTTCATATTTCTAATAAATAAGCTGTAGCAGCTCCAATTCTCCATGTTTGTTTCTCATGCTCTGTGCATTTGTAATAGATACATTTTAGTTTGTAGTCGGTTTCTCTTGCTCTACTATTTTCATTCAGAGTTTGTTTTTGTTCTTTATTTCCACTTCTAGTAGCAGGGTTCTCAAGAGAATTCATTAGCTGCATATTTTTTTCTGGCAGTATATATCCTGTACATATCCCATAACAAGGCATCTACCAAATATGTGTTTTCTTATTTTCGTAAGCTGCAACCCATCTCTAGCAAGTCATACTTTGTATTCTGTGAATTATTGCAGGTCCAGTTAGATTTATTTTCTTCTTACCCACCACATCAATCAGGACAATTCCATAGACTACAAACTGCACATTCCAGCATCTTTGCAGAGTCTCTATTTCATGTGTCTCATCTAAGTCAATAGGCCAAAATCATTTCTCTAGAAGTCCTGCTGTTATGTCAGAGTTTTCTAATCCATGTCCTTAATTCAGGTTTGAGTAAAATAAATGTACAGATATCCTGAATAAATGTATTATATTTCATGGGTTGGAATAATTATGGTCTTACCTATGATAAAACAATAAGGCATAGTCACCTTATAACTGGGACCATTTCAGCCTCTCACTAACATCAGTAGTGACCAATACATTGATGCTGTGACCAGTGATTTGATGCAGCAATCATGTTTCTGTACATCCAGAACACAACGTACGGAGACTAACTCTCTTTTTATTCTAAAAAGCATCATTTTAATTTTGCCTAGTTCAATTTTGCAAAAACATTGCAGTAAAAATAAAATAAGTATGAAAATGCTGAGTAATACAATCTAAAAATTCATCGTATAATTGTATCAGCATCTGGATGAATAAAATATGTAACTTCTTTGTATTTAGTGGTTACTACTCACCTGTGTAGTCATCTGTAGGAATCTCCTCTTTACACTGCTCATCACCCCATGCATCTTTACACTGCTCATCACCCCACGCATATGTCTCTGTAGTAATAATATGGGTCAACTGTTCACCCTGAAACAAATATTATAAATATGGAAAAGTTGTGTGAAAAATAGAAAATATCAGAAATTAACAAGATGACCACAAATCAAATGACAGCAGTAGCTATCACATAGCTGCTGGTCTCCTGTACAAATCCAACAACCTGTTAGCTCCTAATTCTAACCCGCAGCCTCCACAACTAGAAAATTGTAAGAAGATCTAGACAACACTAATGTCTATGGTCAGCTTTATTCTGCCTTCTCCACCAAATATAAAACATATAATGAATGATCACGTTATTAGAGTCACCCATCTAGTAGAGCATTAAAACTTTGTGGCCATCAGAATCTCAGCAATTTGCTGTTGTTGAATACACTTATTGAAATGTTGGCCATTGAAGGCAGGATACTTTTTCACAAAACCTTGTGACATGGGGCATTATCCTTTTACCACAGGGTAAACAGCTGCCATGATGAGGTGAGCTTGGTCATCTACAACAATCAGTTCACACAAATTTCCTATTCTATTATATATTCAGTTACAATTTGCATGAATTGTGCACCACGTGTTTGCCAAGAATGGTTCTTGATATCTTTTTTGATGAGTCGTTAACATCCACATGATCCCCTTTCAATGGTAGTTTATAATTGATCACAACGTTCTCTGTATACTCCTGACACAGTATATGTATAAATCTCACAAAGTTGGCAGTTTCTGAAATACTGGCCCTGACCCTAGCACCAATGATATGCCTTATTCAAAGTTGCTCAGAGCACTCTTGTTTTTCATTATACTGTGGATTCATACTGAAAAATTATCACTTCTTTTCTTGCTGCACTCTGGGGTCATTGGTCTAATTTCCATATATGGAAACTCTAATTATGAAAGAAAAGGAGTCTCTAATAAATTGGCCATTCAGTGTATAATACGGGTGAATAAAACAAGACTGAACACAAGACATTCACAGCCTTGAATACATCATAGGGGAGATCTAATGACACCTTCTCTCCATCTACCTGATGATCTTGAGGAACATTGGGATCTTCTTGTTTACAGTCCTGTGGAAGAAGAGGACGTGGACATCTCTCTGGTGTTGAACTCTTACTGGATAGAACTGGAGGAAACACATATAGTAACTGAATTAGTTCTTTACATACAAATGATTATAGGCCGTGTGTATTTAGTCCTGTTCATTACCTGGTGACGTGAGGGGTTGGGGATCAGCCATCATGATGTCCTTGTACTGATCTCTGTTTCCTTCTAAATACTCCCTCTCCTCCATGGAGAAATAGACTGCAACATCTTGAAACCTTATAGGAACCTGACACATACAATGATACCATCATCCCCCCGATCCCTTCATAGCGTTACTGTATAATGTCCCAGCATTCCCAGCAGTGTCACCTCTCCAGTCAGCAGCTCAATCATCTTGTAGGTGAGTTCAAGGATCTTCTGGTCATTGATGTCCTCATGAATCAGGGGGTGAGGTGTAGGCCCCGTGATTGGGCTCAGGGGTCTTCCCCATCGCTCAGACACAGGGACCTGACAGTGCTCACTAGAGGTCTTCTTCACTACTGTGTAATCCTGGTTATGGAGAGACACATTAATAAATCTCACTACAGACATTTCCAGAGTCCTCACCTCTCCAGTTCTGTCCATCTGTTATTCCCATAGATAAGAATGATGTAATGTGACATCATCAGAATCTCTCACCTCTCCAGTAAGCCGAAAGAGAATCTCTAGGGTGAGGCGAAATATTCTCTCCATCACTTTGTCCTTGTTCATATCCATCCTGGATGGTCAAATCAGAAAAATTCTCTTATATAGAAAATCTCCACTGAAAGGATCCGATATTGTAGGAACCTGAATGGGAGGAAGATGCCGATGTCACATAATAAAGAATCCCATGCAAGGCCGGCGTTAGGGGCAGGCAGACCAGACAGCCACCTAGGGCCCCCACTCCTCCAGGGGCCCAGCTCTGCCCCCTCCCCACATTCAACTTATCGGCATCATAGATGCAGATAAAGTTGAAAGCAGTGATGGAGGAGAGAGCGTCATGTGCCACTCCCTCTCCCATCACCCCCCCTCTGCCTCTGACTCAGCGTGTTTCAGCAGTGGAGCTGATGAGATGCCGAGACGCTCTCCCGAAGTCAGAGCAGCAGGGGTAGGAGGAGGAGAGGTAAGTATTGTGTGTGTATGTGTGTGTGTCTGCATTATAGTGTGTGTATGTCTTTCTGCATTATAGTGTGTGTGTGTGGGTACTAAACTATACTACTGTGTGTGGGGGCTGCACTATACTGTGTATGTGGGGGGCTGTATTGTACTGTGTGTGTGGGCTGCACTATACTGTGTGTGGGGGGACTGCACTGTACTGTGCTTGTGGGGGAGGCTGCATTATACTGTGTGTAGGGCTGCATCATACTCTGAGGGGGCTGCTTTATACTCTGGGGGCCTGCATTATACTGTGTGTGTATGGGGCTGCATTATACTCTTATTGTGTGTGGGGGGGCTGCATTATACTCTGAGGGGGCTGCGTTATACTCTGCGGGGCTGCATTATACTGTGTGTGGGGGGCTGCATTGTACTGTGTGTGGGGGGCTGCATTATACTGTGTGTGGGGGCTGCACTATATTGTTTGGTGTTTGTGGGGAGCTGAATTATACTGTGTGGGGGTGGGGCCTTTATTATACTGTGTTTGGGGCTGCATTATACTGTGTGTGGGGGGCTGTATTGTACTGTGTGTGGGGGCTGCACTGTGTGTGGGGGCTGCACTATACTGTGTGTGGGAGGACTGCACTGTACTGTGTGTGCGTTTGTGGGGCGCTGCATTATACTGTGTGTAGGGCTGCATCATACTCTGAGGAGGCTGCTTTATACTCTGGGGGCTACATTATACTCTGTGGGGGCTGCATTATACTCTTAGGGAGCTGCACTATACTGTGTGTGGGGGGCTGCATTATACTGTGTGTAGGGCTGCCTTATACTCTGAGGGGGCTGCTTTATACTGTGTGTGGGGGGCTGCATTATACTGTGTGTGGGGGCTGCACCATATTGTGTGTGTTTGTGGGGAGCTGAATTATACTGTGTGGGGGTGTGGCCTTCATTATACTGTGTGTGGGGCTGCATTATACTGTGTGTGGGAGCTGCATTATACTATGTGTGTGGGGGCTCCATTACACTGTGTGTGAAGGGGCTAAACTATACTGTGTGTGTTTGTGGGGGTGGGGCCTGCATTATACTGTGTGTGTGGGGCTGCCTTATACTCTGAAGGGGCTGCATTATACTGTGTGTGGGGCTGCATTATACTGTGTGTGTGGGGGTCTGCATTATACTGTATGAAGTGGGCTGCATTATTCTCTGAGGGGAGCTGCATTATACCCTACCAAGGATCATGGGGAGTGCATTTTACTAAATGTACTATATGGGATCTATATTATACTGTATCGAGGACTATCTGTACCAATCATTCTTCCTCAGCCGGAGTAAGGGTAGGTGCACACAGCTAGTAAATGATGCAAGGTTGGACGTTGCGTACTTGTGCAGCGACCAGATGTTACAGCATAGTGGATGGGATTTCAAGAAATCCCATGTACACTATGCGTGCACAGATGCCCGCAGCTCACCTGCGGAGACGGGTGAGCATGTCAATTTATCTTTATTTGTCTCCGCAAGATAAATGTCACCCATACAATGTATTGAATGTAGTGAATCCACACAGTTCAATGAACACATGCGGATTCACCTGCGTTCAATAGCCGGCAGCGCTTTGGACGCAGCGGACATGTGCTGCGCCTAAAGCGCTGCCAATTACTGAACGTTTGCACCTCTCCTAAAGAGGCCGGGAACCAAGCGTCGAAAAACTTCAATACTGTTTATCAGGCTCATTTAGGGGCCTGAGCTTAGTGCTTGTAAATACAACAAAAATATATCTGTGTGATGGTGCGATATGTGAGCATTTGGGGCCCCACTTTAAACTTTTGCCCAGGGCCCCACTTTGCCTAAAACTGGCCCTGATCCAATGACATTTTACAATTGTTGGACAAAATAGAGGTAAATATATGAGGAAATATAACGTGTAGATTTTGTATTTTCTCTTTGTATGGACTGGAACATTTAATATCACATGAAGCCAGTGCCATCACGGATACCAGGAGTCGAGGATGATTAAGACGATGAAAACAAGATATGTGTCATAAAGATGGAGTGCAGTCTGAATGCCATGTGCTTTATTTACATCCACCAGAATCTGCCGCTTACACTGGGAGTGAAGGAGATTATCACTACAGGAGCCGCTCAGGTCACAGGGATCCCAGAAATATGGAGGAGACCGGCAGAAATACTAAGAACAATGACACTGGGAAAGTCCCAAGGAGCGGCCATGAGGAGGATTTACAGGAGTCATTAATTATAACAGCAGCATATACTGTATACAGCAACAATTACCCATATAAAAAATAACATCTCTCTGATATATATCCAATTATAAAATACTACTTTTAATGTGCAATTAATATAGTTGTACTCTTACGGTTTGCTAGACAGATCGTTGATAAGAAAGTATGTTTCTGCAGCAGCGCATCAAGGCAGGGATAGTGGCTGTGCCTGATTTACCATCAGGTTAAGGATGTGAGCCATGCAAGGCATGTGTGTGAGGTTGCCCCGGCATAGGGCTGCCACCAGATTTGCACCGTTAACGCACACAGCCTTCCCTGGCTCCAGGTTCAGTGGCGACAGCCATTGCTCTAATTCAACCTGGATAGTGGTCCACAACTCTTGAGATGTGTCACTGTGATCTCCAATGCATATTAATTTGAACACTGATTGCGGTGAGCCATGGCTGCTCAGTACGGAAGTGGGGGGGAGGATTCTCTCTGCACTGTTGGAACACATGTCTGATTAAGGGAGAGATTGAGGTGGTGGCCCTAGAGGAGGTGGAGAAGCCAGAAGTAGTGGTGGAAGTGTTAGATACAGATTTTTCCCTCAAGTCTTTGAGATTTGAAGACTTGTGGAGCAGCCCATTGACTGCATGCCCCTGCTGCCACCAGAGTCACCCAGTGCCCAGTCAGAGAGATGTGACGCCCCTGTTCATGTTTGCTTATCTATGTGTCAGTGGTGAAATGCACGCTGGCAGACATAGATTTTTTTAGGGAATGGGTGATGTCTGTGACATACTGATGTAGTGCAGCCGCAGCTTTCTTAGAGAAGTAATGGTGACTGGGCAACTGATATTGGGGGACTGCAATAGCCATCAACTTTTGGAAACAATCTGTATCCACCAGGCGGAAAAGCAGCATTTCCGTGGCCAACAGATTGGAGATGGTGAAGTTCAACCTCTTAGCTTTGGCATGTGTAGGAGGAAACATACTTTTACGTGATCACAACTATGGGACCAAGAGCTGGCTGCTGTGCTGAGAGTGGAGTACGCAGAACAGGACAAACTGCTGGACTGTGAGTGAGGTGCAGGCAGAGATGTTATGGTGGATTGAGAAAGATGTATTTTGCTAGGTGACACAAAACAGCAGGCATGTTTGATTCCGTAACAGCTGATGGCCTCTCACTCATCCTGGCTGTAGGGGGTAAACAACTGGAGTTTCTGCAGCCGGTGACCTTATGAGAACACTTGGCATGGTGACGGAGGAGGAAGAAGCAGGAGATGTGGTTGATGGGATAGCTGGTGGTTGGCGAGTAACGCTAGTCGGCATTTTACTGCAGTAAGATTCCTAGACTAAGGCATGTTGATCGCGCACGTGCCAGTTCATGCATGTAGTTGTCAAATTATTGGCCCCGGATCGAACATGAAAATATTTTGGGCATTGGTACAGATGCTTTCCTCCTCTGGATTATGTGAATGTTTGAGCAGACTGGTGATGCCCATCGAATAGATTGTGTGAACAGCTCTGCAGAATGGCTTATCTGTAGTTCCCCACAGTCAGTTGTGTGTTTAGAAAATTGTGTCGCGGAGAGAAACAAGGGTGATTGGGGAGCCACCTCTGAGGATTGTACTATGTGATGTTAAGGTGGAGGAAGAGGCACTTGATGCAGCGCTTGCCATCCACTAGAGCTCATGCTATTTCTGGCCATTATCTACAAGGCATACTGCTGTGCGGCTGCCAAAGAAAGGGAGTGAAGTAGCCTGTCCAGTAACAGATGTTGTAAGTCATCATTGGATAGGAAGAGACAGTGATCGTTCAGTTGAGCTTTCATAATCATTAACACCTAACTCATGTACACATCAAAAACCCAAGCCTATTAACCCTCCCACTATGACTTCGCTTTTTTCCACTCATGTTGAATGTACTCTTCCCCTCTTGTAACTTGCTGTTTAACAACCTTAAGCCCACACCTGTCAGTCACCTGTCACTAAATGAAGAATCACTATTTATTTTCTTAGATAGTATGCCTGAACAACACTGTTATACCCAACGATTTTTAAGAGGAAATGTGGACTTCTCATTTCTCACTGCAACACAGTAGTATCAAAAACTATTTGGATTAGCAAATTGGGCCTCCTGGCTGCACCCCAGTGTTAGGCCTAACGATTGTCACTGAAACACAGTTTTATCACAAAAGATTTGAATTAGCAAATGGGGCCTCCTGAAACTGCAATGCAGTTTTAGCACAATCTAGTTAGATGCTGGAAAATCGATTTCACACAGGACAGGATCCTATCTAGCTAACTGACCAGTTCAGTTACAGCTGTAGCAGAAGTGACTTCTCTGCACTGTGACACTGAGAAAAGGGTGCCAGCAAAACAAGATGTCTGCTTTTTATATGGCCAGGGACAAGTGATTTTGGCAGCTAATCACAGAAGACCTTGTGTTATGATGTTGTGGATGGCTTCTGCACCCTGATTGGCTGTCGGATTGTACACATATTATAAGTTATTAAAGAAAGAAAAAAGGTAAAAACTCATCATACAGCACCACTATCGTAGCCAAAGTCATAACAAAAGCATTAGTGGAAACGCAGTGATTTACCAAACTGTGACCGTATTTTGCCGACTTAAAGGAAAAATGTTCGGGAAACCGAATACGAATCTGAATGTGCTACATTCTTGCCAAATTTAAGTTTGGCGAACGTTTTCCGAACAAGTTCGCTCATCTCTATTAATGACAGTTGTTCAGCAAAATGAAGTGACCTGAAGGAATTCTCTGGATCAATATCAGCAGGATGTTTATCAAAAATGTAATTTTAGAGTGATGTTTCTGATTAATTTATTAACATCACATGCAGTGGAAAAAAGATTGAAGTTACAGGCAGGTAAAAAATGTATGCCACACGACAATAATTCATGTCGATTTTAAGTCAGAATAGCAGAAGACAAATTTATGACATAAAATGTCTTATTGAAGATTCCAGAGTTGACATATCGGTACATTTTTGTTTGTGTTGATGTTTCCTTCCTTTTCTCCTACATGTTTTATTTTAGAGTACGGATGTCTGTTTTTTTCTGTAGTAGGATTTTTTGCATTCATGAATAGATTCCGAATCTGCGTACTCTGTAACTCCAGGGGAAGTATCAAGACCCGAGGAACTGAATGTGACCTTGTGCGGTGTGCTATACACATTAGTTCAGTATTTGGGATTTCTTAGGATAGATTTGGGAGATTTGTTTTTTTTCCAATTCGTAAACCTGTTCTATGGAGTAATCACATGTATCACGCTCCCATTTTTTAAATTGATTTTCTCCTCTGCTTTGTTTATTTTGATCTTGCTCCTATTGATAAAATCATCAAAATGCTCAGGTGACATTTTTCTTTCACTTCCATTTAAATGGCTTCTATATTGATTTGCAACTCTTTGAGTGCTACCTCATCTTGCCGTATAATAAGGGTAATTAGTTTCAAAGAACAGTCTGAAAGTATTTCATTACACAAATGTGTCTCAATAAACTGTGCTAGGGGGATTTTTCATTCTGAGTCCCCTGGGAATAATACTCATGTCCTTATAGTATTTAAGTGAGCTAAGATCCCACCATGTGCTGTCCATCCTTGTTTACCTATGTGTATATATACCCCTTTCCCTCAACTATTAGTCTTTCGATAAACATTTGTATTTTGTCTATTACTGGGGACTTTTGAAAGTATTTTGTGCTTCTTTGTTCTTTGCATATATATATACATATAGGACCCCAGGAGACGTCTGCGCTTCTCTCTATTCATCGTCTATGGAGAGAACAGAAGCTCTGGCTCCAGAGAAAGAGAAGAAACCTCCATCAGTAAGTTATATGGGAGCGAGGAGAGAAATGTCACCAGCACTGAGGGGGTTAATGTCCCCTGATAGTGACAACATGGCGACAGCTATAATGGAGACTGTACAGTAACAGAGCAGCGAGCGCCGTCAGGAGGGAAGTGACCCAATGTAATCCAATACAGAGAGAGACCCTGATATAGCGACACAGACGGGAACACATTCTGTCTCCTGGAATGGGACCGCAGCACTGAGGGGGTTAATGCCCAGAAATGGGGAATCTCCAGCACCTACCTCCACCTGCAGAGCCGCACACCACATATATGGCTGTTCTGTGCGCTCAGGACCTGAGATGAGGTCGGAGCCATGTGATCAGTCACATGGAGGGGGAGGAGTCAGGGGTCACATGATCAATTACCTCAGTGTCTCAGTGGGAGCGTTGGTGAAGCTGCTAAACAGAAATACGACCCTGGCTAGTGGCTGCCACATTCAGGATGAATTGTAGAGGAGACGTTTGGTTAGAGGGAGACCGATCAGTAGAGAGTTGACGTACTCCAGGCAAAAGTGAATAAGAGCGACTTTTTTTTGCAAAGTTGAGAAAAGATCGGATTCTGGAGATGTTTTTTTACAGTAGCTTGCAAAAGCACTTACTCTCTTGGCTTTTTACCTATTTTTTTATCATTATAACTTGTGTTTAGATATTTTTGTAATCCGATTTGTGTGTGATGCATCAGCAAATAGGCTAAAAAAATATAGGCAAAAAAAAATTAATTTATGGTATAAAAAATTTTTTCATGTGCATATGTATTCACCCCTTTTGCTAAGAAGCCCCTACAATTTTCTGGTGCAAGCAATTACCTCCATAAGTCACATGCTTAGGGACAGAAAGTCCACATGTGTGCAATCTAAGTGTCACATGGTCTGTCAGTATATACACTTTACTTTTTCTGAAAGGCCACAGAGGCTGCAACACCATTAAGGAAGAAACACCACTAACCAAAGATCATGAAGATCATAGAGATCTCCAAACAAGTGAGGCATAAAGTTGTTAAGAAGTAGAATTCAGGGTTGTGTTATAAAAAAAATATTCCAATCCCTGATGATCTTCCAGAGCATCATCAGATCCATTATCATCCAATGGTAAGAACATGGTACCACAACAAACCGGCCAAGAGATGGCCACCCACCAAAACTCTCAACCTGGTCACGGAGGGCATTAATCAGAGAGGCAGCACAGAGACCAAAGGTAACCCTGAAGGAGCTGAAGAGTTCCCAAGCTGAGACTTGAGTATCCATATGATCTGTCACTTCTCCACCAGAACCTGCTCCTGCGACTTTTGCTTCTGCCACCAGGTGCTGCAATATTCACTCTGTGGGTGACGCTGGTGATAGCGTTGTCAGAACCAGAAGCTCTGGAAGGCGTGCTCTGTAGTCTCTGAAAGCCTTGCAGCCTTTTCTTGGGTTTGCAAACTATTATTGTAAATTCCTTAATAATGTTTCCAAGATTGCCAGATCACTCACTGACTTGACTAAGAAGGGGGCAGATGTGGTTAATTGGAAGCCTGAGGCAATCTTGAGTTAAATTAATGTTTTTTGTCTGACCCTATATTGGTTCAGCCTGATCTTGAGCATCCTTTTAGTGTGGAGGTCGATGCCTCTGAGGTTGGAGTTGGGGTGGTGTTATTGCAAAGTACCCCATCTCTCACTGAACTTCATCCATGCACCTTCTTTTCACGAAAAATGTAATCTGCTGAAGCCTGATGAAGAGACCCGAGTAGTCTCAAAAGCTTGCAATTAGCCATTAAAAGGTATCAACCACTGAGGACTCTCAATTCTAAATATTTTTCTATCTGCTGAGAGGAATTCTGACATCAGTAATCGTGAACTGTTGGCAGTTAAGTGGCCATCAGGGTTGGCTTTGTTCTTTTCTAGATTTGATTTTGTGGCGACTTTCAGAACTCGTACTGAGAACCTCAAAGCTGGTGCACTTTCCCAGTGTTTCTGTTCTTCACAGTCTGAAGACTCTGAACCAGTTCCTATGCAGTGAGTGACAGCTCAGCCACCCTGTAGGATCAGCGTTGTGCTGGACGGGCCAGTATTGTGAGTGACAGCTCAGCTGTCCAATCTGAAGTAGGGGCGGGCTGAGCTGTCAGTATTGTGAGTGTCAGATCAGATGTCCTACCTGGGACAAGGGTGTGCTGAGTTGTTAGTATTGTCAATGACAGCTCAGCCATCCAATATGAAGTAGGTGCTTGCTGAGCTGTCAGTATTGGATTTGGATTCTCACCAGGAAAATGTCCCTGTGGTATTACAAGGGTTGAGGGAGAATTCTTTGTTTGCAAAATTAGAGAAATATATCTTTTCCTTTCCAGGAAATTTCATCCCTTCATTGTTCATTCATTGTTTCGGCTGAAGGGTTTAAGATGGATCCAGAGAAGGTGCAGGCCGTAATTAATTGAGTTTAACCTTGTGACCTTAAAGCATTGCAACGTTTTGTAGGATTTACCAATTACTATAGAAAATGTATTAGGGTTTTTTTTCAGATCCTTAAACCTTTTTCTGATCTCACATGTAAAGGGGCGGATCTTAAGGTTTGGTCGCCGGAGGCTATTGGGACTTTTAAAAAATTGAGTGTTTCATGAAGCTCCAGTTTTAATCCATTCCAGAATTCATTGTGGCGTTAGATCAGGATAAGGGTGGTATTTTTTCAAGGTTCCAAAACTGTGACCAACTTGCGGTCATGTGCATTTGTCTCTGGGAAATTTTCTTCTGTTGAAAGAAATTACTGTATAATGAGTCGCGATGATGACTTGGCATAGGAGAGAGGCTGGGAAGTAGCAGGGAGACAGGTACATTAGTCAGGTAGCAGAGTGTAGGATCGATTGAAGTGGTGCCAGAGTGCTACAGGGGAGGCCAGAGAATAGGAGGTTGCAGTAGTCAAGGCGAGAGATGATAAGGGCGTGCACTAGTATTTATGTAGCTTCGTTGTCAAGGAATGCACGGATCCGGGAAATATTTTTGAGTTTGAGATGGCAGGAGGAGGCAGGGGCTTGGATATGTGGCTTGAAAGAGAGGGCAGAGTCGAGGATCACCCCGAGGCACCGAGCATACGGGACTGGGGAAAGTGAGCAGCCATTGACCTTGATGGATAGGTCTGGTGGAGGGGTAGAGTGAGATGGGGGAAAGATGATGAATTCTGTTTTGTCCTTGTTCAGTTTTAGAAAGCGAGCAGAAAAGAAGGCCGAGATAGCAGACAGTGTGGGATTTTGGTGAGTAAGGAGGTGAGGTCAGGGCATGCTGTTTTTTTTCCAGCTGTCTTTCGTTTTGGGTGATTACCTTGCTATTTAGCTGGCTGTCAGTGTCAGATTATTGCCAGTCATAACTTTAGCTTGATGGTGTGTGTGCTTTGTTTTCCATTGTTTTGTTTCTGATCTCTTACTACCCAACCATCTATTTGCCTATTTACTTTGTCTTGATCTATTACCTTCCTGGAATTCTTACCTCGTACAGTGACCTGACTACACCTTTGTCTTACCACTCTGTTTATTACATGCTTTCTTGGTATCTGACCCTGGACCTCTTGACTACCCTAACGGCTTGTCAGTGAGTAGTGACTCAGAGTCAAAACCATGAATCATTGTGTGTTAGCAGTATGTGGGAATGTGATGACTGAATGAGATATAAACGTGGACTGGGTATGTGTATAACTATAGTGTGGAAATGAGCCCCAAAAAGGAGCTGAGAAATGCAAAATGTATCTATAAACTGGGTAATATATGACAAACCCACTGTTGTTGTAAGAGTGTAAATAGAATATTTCAAATGAGGAAGCTGCTTGTTTGCAGCGATACAGCTTGAGCAGGTTTTTTCTGCCTTGTTAGCTAAACCCTTTAACGACTGGTATGATTTATTTGTCGTGTAATTCTTGCGCATGCGCCGATCGCTACCTTGTCCTGATCCCCTCCGCTTCTGTCCGCCGCCTGTTGTATGGTCACATGGGCCTGTGTGTATCAGCACTGGCTGGCGTGTCTGTGCGGCGGTGGGTGATTGGTTCTTTTGCGGGCATGGTAGCTATAAATGTCCTATGCTTTTTGGTTTGGCAAGCCCCCTGAGGAAGGTAATATCCGAAACGCACGTTTTCGGAGGGCAGGAGTCGGTGCGGCACACTGTGTACTCGCATTAGGTATGTTGTTTCATTTATATAGTATGCTTCTGTACCATGTTGTTTAGTGCACATTTGTGCATAGGAATTTGCCTAATTCATTGCAACAATGCTATTTGGTAGCATATGATATGTCCTATGTACAACATCCTGATTGTTACAAGCATTATGATGTGCTTTACTCTACTTCTCTACTTGAGCAGATGTGTCACCCTGGCTCCCCTGCCATATAGTATGTATTTGATTGCCGGTTTTAACCGCTCTAGCTGTAAGAGACTTCTGTATTTTTCAATAAATTTGTTATATTTGTTTGTATTATGGACTTTTGCACTGGTTCTTTTTTGTGGTTTTCTACTGTAGGTATTAGGCATAGATACTAGGAATTACATATGATTACTGTGGGCTCGTTTCCTTGACTTGCTTGCTAAATTTGTTCCAACTCATTGCTGAACCCTCAAAAGATGGGTATGATATATTGGTAAGGTATTTGCCAGGATACTGTGTATATTTATTTATTATGTAACCACACATTTTGTGTACATTTTTTTTTGTTTATTGGGTTATATATTCCTATATACTATTTTTGTTGCTTCCAGACACTTGATATAATGTCATTATTATTTTAAATTAGCAGGAGACTGCAAAGAAAGGGGTCCAGCCTATTTCTCCTCTCGCTTGAGGAAGGTGAGTATCAATGCTCCATTCATTTGGAATTGGTGCTGTGTGGCGACCATTGTTGCTGTGGCTTTGTGCTGTGGGGCGGTGCGGTCTGGAGTCATGGGGACTCAGTCTTGCAGCATGGACGCTTTGGGTACCAGCCCGTCCGCCCTGCTGGTGCATTGTCACCATGGCAGTGGTCAGCGCACAACGACCATGCTTTAAGGCGATAGGGACCCATTGAGAGGTTCGCCGTGACATGGCCGTGGGCTTCATATAATCTGATCAGAATGTTGAACTAAGAACCTCATGTTCAGTAATATATATTTTTGCCTAGGGGCATCAGATCAACGTATGCTATTTTTTGGTGTATAGCATGTTCTTTCTCCTTTCTTGGGTCAGCACTCCTCCCATTTGGCACAGGTGATTTTAAATTAGAAGGAAACTGCAAAGAAAGAGGTCCAGCCTGTTTCTGCTCTCACTTGAGAGCTTAAGGAAGGTGAGTTTCATTGCTCCTTTCATTTGGTGTTGGTGCTGTGTTGCGGCCATTGTTGCTGTGATTTTGTGCTGGTGGGGCAGTGTGGTCTGGAGTCATGATGACTCAGTCTTGCAGCATGTGAGCAGTGGGGCACCAGGCCGTCCACCTTGCTGGTGCATTGTCGCTGCGTCGATGGTCAGTGCACGACGACACTCCTTTAAGGCGATAGGGACCCACTGAGGGGTTCGCCGTGATGTGGAAGTGGGCTTCATATTGTCTGATCAGAATGTTAAGCTAAAAACTCCATGTTCAGTAATATATATTTTTGCCTGGCAGCATTAGATCAACGTATGAATCTTTTTTCTATGTATGTGGATCCAAGAAGTATCGTTTCTCCTTGCGGAGAGTGACATGTTAAGCATGTCGATATGAGGAGACTTAAAGTCTCAATGCTCCTCTGGGAAATATTCAAATTGTCTCTTCAGAGAGGAAGAGGACTAGAACTCTAGTGCCACCTATTGGAAGAAGCAATTGTAACAGTCAATGTCGACCCTTTAACGAGCCTTGTCACATGACTTAGAATAAGAGCCAAACCAGATCTCAATTTGCAGACACTGTATTTCGGGGTACTACCCCTCGTCAGTGCAAAGTGGAGATCTGGTTTGGCTGGGTAAGAGGCATCTGACCGGGATACAAGAAGTATTGTTTCTCCTTGCGGAGAGTAACATGTTAAGCATGTCGAGATGAGGAGACTTAAAGCCGCAATGCTCCTCTGGGAAATATGCAAATTGTCTCTTCAGAGAGGAAGAGGACTAGAAATCTAGTGCCACCTATTGGAAGTAGCAATCCTAACAGTCAATGTCGACCCTTTAACGAGCCTTGTCACATGACTTAGGATAAGAGCCAAACCAGATCTCAATTTGCATACACTGTATTTCGGGGTAGTGCCCCTCGTCAGTGCAAAGTGGAGATCTGGCTTGGCTGGGTGAGAGGCGTCTGACCAGGATCCAAGAAGTATTGTTTCTCATTGCGGAGAGTGACATGTTAAGCATGTTGAGATGAGGAGACTTAAAGCCGCAATGCTCCTCTGGGAAATATTCAAATTGTCTCTTCAGAGAGGAAGAGGACTAGAATTCTAGTGCCACCTATTGGAAGTAGCAATTCTAACAGTCAATGTTGACCCTTTAATGAGCCTTGTCACATGACTTAGGATAAGAGCCAAACCAGATCTCAATTTGCAGACACTGTGTTTCTGGGTACTGCCCCTCGTCAGTGCAAAGTGGAGATCTGGTTTGGCTGTGTGAGAGGCGTCTGACTGGTATCCAAGAAGTATCGTTTCTCCTTGTGGAGAGTGACATGTATCTGGAATCGGGTTCCAGGCAGCAGGTGGAGGCTGTCCCCTCAGCCTCCCGAGGAAGGAGAAGAACAAGCGGACACCTGAAGAGGATTACAGTGTTACCCTCCGTATAATTTTTTTACTGGCTCTGTATTTTGTGCAAAGCCAACTACACTAGGAGTACAGCAACTACACTTTAAAAATATTTGAATGAGGCCAGCCAGTTGTTGCCTTTTAGGGGTCTATAGATGACCCTCCTTATAATTTTTTCCTGGCTTTGCACTTTCTGCGATGCCTTTATGAGTGTAGAAGTACATAAACTACACTTTCAAAATATTTACGTTATAAATTTACTTCTGGATTCAATTAGTCATCTATGCAGTTTAACGCGGTTATTGGTACATTACGGTGGCATGTAAAACTCTAAAAAAAAAACGTTATAAAATTTGGCTGGGTTAAATTTCTGACCCATACACTATTCTGTGATATATATAAAGCTCAAAAAAAGAGTAAAAAGACCCTGTTGGGTTAAATTTCTCAGACATACTCTATTCCGTGCTCTGTATGGGTATTATATTTGTCATCCACAGAGTATTATGTCTTCTTGGGTATATTTCTGTGGTATATAACCCTCCAAAAAACTGTTAAAAAATGTTTAGGTATTATATTGCTCATCCATAGAGTATTACTTCTTCTTGGGTACATTTTGTGGTATCTAACCCTAAATTTTTTTTAAAAAATTATTGGTATTATTTTGCTCATCTATAGCGTATTAAGTCTTCTTGGGTACATTTCAGTGGTGTCTAACCCTCCAAAAAACTGTTAAAAAATGTTTAGGTATTATATTGCTCATCCATAGAGTATTACTTCTTCTTGGGTACATTTTGTGGTATCTAACCCTAAATTTTTTTTTTTTAAATTATTGGTATTATTTTGCTCATCTATAGCGTATTACGTCTTCTTGGGTACATTTCAGTGGTGTCTAACCCTCCAAAAAATTGTTAAAAAATGTATCGGTATTATATTGTGCATACATAAAGTATTACGTCTTCTTGGGTAATTTTCGTTGGTATCTAACCCTCAAAAGAAGTAGTCTAATTTTTTTTGTATTATATTGCTCATCCATAAAGTATTATGTGTTCTAGGGTACATTTTGTTGGTATGTAACACTCACAAAATGCGTTCAAAAATTATTTTTGATCGAATTACTCATCCATACAGTGTTACGTGCTCTGAGGTACATTTTGTTGGTCTATAAAACTACAAACAAGCAGTGAGAACATTTTCTGAATTTAATTACTCATCCATACCATTTTATATGCTTTCTGTTCCATTTTGGTATTATGTAAAACTCCAGAAAAAATAAAAAAAATTTCACTGATTCAATTACTGATCCATACAGTATTACGTGCTTTCTGCTACATTTCTGTGTAATATAAAAATTTTAAAAATCCTTGGATAGATGTATATGAATTCAATGATTTATCCATACACTCTAACGTGGTTCTTATTACATTACACTGGTATATTAAGCTACACAAAAAGCTTCCAAAACTTTCTATGGATCGAATGATTCATCCATACACTGTAATATGGTTCTTGTTACATTTCATTGATTCATCTATACAGTTTATCGTGCTTTGTGTAAAATTATGGTGGGTTAAAAATTTTTTAAAAAAATACTTGGCCTGGTACAGTTCACAAAATATTTTTGGGAAAAAGAATTGACTGCGGTCATATACACTGTAGAACCTGCTTTGTGTGAAATTTCGATGGTTTGAAAAAACAAAACAAAATTGGCCTGCTACAGGTGTACACTGTTATGATCCGGTGACCTAGGAGCCGCATGAGAGACTTTCTCAGGAGTAAATGGTATCTGTACTGACCGCGAACCCTAAACTGACACCGCAACTAGGAGTAGCCGTGGGGTGTGCCTGACCCGTCCTAGACACCTCGACACAGCCGGAGGACTAAATACCCCTATAGGTGGAAATGGGAATTCTATCTTGCCTCAGAGCAGAGCCCCCAAAGGATAGGCAGCCCCCCACAAATATTGACTGTGAGTATAAGAGGAAAGACACACGCAGGCAGAAAAACAGAATTTAGCAAAAGAGGCACTTCTAGCTAAATAGAAAAGGATAGGACAGAATTCTAAGCGGTCAGTGTTAAAATCCTAAAAATATCCACAGCAGAAAATACAAATATACTACATCTAACTAAAGACATAGCAAGTATATCTGCAACTCCTGAGAATCCAGCATGACTGAAAAATCAAAACAAAGTCTAAGCTGGAGAAACACAAATGAATTGCACTGAATTACAAGCACACTGCATGTGTGCACAGAGACAAAAAACCAGACACTTATCTTAGCTGAATTGGCAGCAGAGCATGAGGAACCAGAGAGAGAAGCAATCCCTTCAAGAACAATGGACAACTGGCACTGACTAATGAATCCAGCAGCCCAAAATACCCCAGTCAGGCCTGCAATCAGCAAGGACACCTGAGCAGGATTGCAAGCCAGGAACAGCTGCAATACCACCAACAACCACCGGAGGGAACCCAAGAACAGAATTCACAACAGTACACTTTCTTAATATTTTAATGAGATTGTCCAGTTGTTGCCTTCAAGGTTGTATGGATGACCCAGCTTGTAATTTTTGGAGCAGGAGGGAAAGAGGGATGGCAGAGGTGTCAGTGGGACCTAATTTCTCTCTTCTATGATATGTTAGATCATATCAGAGGAGAGAGAAATTAATTTTAAAGAGCACTATTTTTATGTGATCGCTGTTATTCGGTGAATACCGGTGATCATGTGACAGGGGACTGTAAAAAACGGCCATGATCATGTTTCTCCATGGTCTCAGCTACCCCCGGTAGCTAAGACCCCTGAGATTCTCCAACGCTGAGGGGCACTATAACCTTATTTTATGGTGTTGAGGAATAAGTACCTATAACAGCCGCCATTAAAAGGTGTATTGAAAGGCGTATTGCTGTTGAAAATAAGAGTAAAGTTACCTTATTTCAGCAGAAGACTTTTGTAGAAGAGTTTCCTGGATAATGAGAAAGTTATTTTTAGTTGTTCTCTTCTGTATTCATTTGTTCCCCTTGGGAAGATGAAAGCTTTTGGAAATTGTGGATAAATTTGTGCCCTTCTTCAGGTGTGTGATGTTGTTGTTGACTAGCAGTTTCGTAGTGAAATCCCATCTGTATAGGATGCCACTATGGTGAAGTGTAGATGTGTCTTCTTTAAAAGATTTTAATTTTTGAAGAGTTTCCTTTGAGAATTGAGGAAAATCTTAATCCCATTAAATGGTGGAGGGAGAGCTTTATTTACTCTCATGTAGGACATGAGCTGTTCTTTGATGTGGTAGTAAAAATGAAGTCTTACTATAACGTCTCTTGGTAAATCTTTCGCCACAAAGCCAGGCTTTATGTAGTCCATGTCATTGGTATCTGGCAGGGCTTTCTGTATAAATCCTTGATGAATTATGGTAGTTTTGGAGGGAAGATATATTCAGTTATGCCTCTTATATTTAAATTATTCATCCTGCTCTTTTCCTCTCTATCTGCGATTTTTACGTTTAGCTTTTTGACTACTTCTTTTAGAAGGATGCTATCCTTTTGTTTGGCAATTTGGGGTTTAGATATGACATCACTTTTCTCCTCAGACTTCAAAACACCGATTTTAATATCATCAATAGAAGCTTGTAGTCCAAACTTCTTGCTGAGTTTTTTTTAAGGTATTGTTAAGTGCCTCCATGGTATCTTTGAAGCTTTTTGTATCCAGAGTGGAACTACAGTTGTTGCAATCTGATTCTGACTTCCCATTTAAATGTGCTGGATTTGTTTTAGGAGAGTCTGCAAGGTCCAGTCTCGGCTTTTGCTCATGTAGGGACTGTGAGTCCCTGTCTTCATGTTCTGGGACATTTATCTACTCATCCTGGTCAGTGCATATAACAGCAGAATTCATGGTCATGGCACCTTTCATGCCCTTACTGTCATCACACAAGTCTTTCTTTTAATTATGTTACTCATGATTGTTGAGTCTGCGTCTTCCTCTGTGTGGTGGAGGATGGTGAAGTTTTCTGTGGACCTCTGCAGACCCGTTGCTGGCATGGATAGGACATCTAGTATTGCATGCCGCAGGTAGGCCTTGTGGTCTGGCATAGGCAGCCTACTAGGAGCTGAAACTTTATTGCGGTCTAGTTCATTTTGTAATGTTGCCTGTGGAAACCCAGAGCCTTTATCCTTCTTCCTAGTTTTAATTATCCCAGTGCCTGGAGTATTCCGGAGGAAGATGGGATATGGTTTAAGTGGAAATGATGCTTTTTAGGCCACTGTTAGTTGCTTTTTATGGGCTGAGCTGTGGAGCCTCAGCACCGTGCAACCATTCAGTAGCACTTCAAGCCACAACCCTTGCGACCACCTTCTATATGATCCACATGCCTGCTCCATTGCCGTTAGCACTGATGCTCTCTCCTTTTAAGTGATCCACAGCAACTTCATCTCGCAACATGACATGGCTGAGTTCTTGTGTACAACGAAACACATTATAATAACGGAAAAACATTGGCATCCAAGTTATCAACAAGTGAATCACATGAAGTGCCAGATCTGGGAGGGTTGACCAGGAATGTATTGATCAATCAACTGTTCCAGATCGGTCCCAAATAAAAACATTTATGGGGAAGTTCTCGGACACACTCACTTCCCTTAATTTTCTCCTGGCAACCCAACCTAGAAAAACCAGGGCCATTGGGAAAGGTCGGCTAACATCTCCAATCATGGTGACAGTGTCTTCCTAGGGATAAGTTTTTCAGGGTACCAAAATTCAGGATGGGAGTTCATTCTGCACCAGTGTCTTTGAGCCTCAAAGTAATGGTGTCACCCACAGTAACCGGTTGCAAGTTTTTGTGGGCCCTCCCAACCGCCCCACCTACTAAAAGGACTGCCACATTAGGCTCCTTGGCTTAGATGTGGGGTTCCTCCTCTGCCTCTCCTTAATATGTCCAGGTAGATTGCAGGTATATCGCCGTCGGGAGTCAGGTGCAGGTCGGGTGCTGGAAGATGCGGCGAGGAGTGGCTGGACAGAGCCATGGGATGTCGGCTTACACCCTTTCCAACTAGCAACAGCCAGCTTCCAAATCTCAGGTGTATGGTTGGCCTCACAGATATCGGCAATCTGGGACCTTGGCGAACTCCTTTGGCTCCAGGTCCATCAGGAACTGTCACACCTCCACAGGGCAAAGTTGAAGAAATTGATCCTTCACCATCAGGTCCCTCAATTCCCTAAAGATGTAACTAATAGTCACTTGAACCAATGTTTAAACTTGGTTCTGAGCTCGTCCACCACATCACTGTAGCTGCCATGATGTCCACATTGGAGGGTCTGGAACTTTTATCAGTACACTACTGGGGTCAGTTGATATTTCCTTCTCAGGCCGTTTGATGACCTCATAGTTTCAATCTTGTTTTCAAGCAAGAGCAATGAACACCTCCAGAGCTTTGCCTCGTAGCCCTTGGGTTGATTATCAAGCCCACTGGTTATCAGTAATGATGAGCGGACCTGTGGATGTTTGGGTTTGACTGTACAGTCCAAAGATCGGTTTCCGGACTTCACCCTGGACCTGAACCCAATAGAAGTCAATGGCGATCCGAACTCCAATGCTTTAAAATGGCTGTAAAATGGTCATAGTAAGGGCTAGTGTGCTGCAAAGGGAAAAAAAAATGGAGGTAAGAGCAGGACAATTGCCCAGCAAAGAAATGGTAAATGATAAACGAATAGGTAAATTACTTAAAATAACATAGAATAAAAAAGGACCTCCCACGGCGGAGGCAGGTCTAAGCTTGACAGAGGTGCCACATAGGCCCCCACACCCTCAACCCTCTCCCAAGCGACCCTGTGCATCGCCTTGGGTGCGGTGGGTGACGAGGCAGGGTGGCCATGGTGTTCTATGGAGGACAGTCACCTCACCCTCTCCGTGTAACTGTTTTTTTTCCGTATGCGAGCGGCTTCAAGACTTGCCGCTTTCCCTTCTGACCACCCTTCCACCCCTGTACCATACGGGCTTCCATGGTGACCAGGGGTAATGGATAATCAGTGTTCTATTACAGAGACAGGGCCTGATAAATGACTACCAAATCCACGGAAGGCAGCAGTCGTGCAAATTAGTTACTGCTGAGCTGGTGACGAAGCAAGCCAAAATAGCCATCCACGACAATTTAGAAGCTCTGTAATTGGAATGAGTTTATTAAATCCTTTAACAAAGATCTATTGGAGATCAAATTTGGTGTCAGCAGTGGCAGTAATTCCAGCTCTAGTAGCAAACACTTAACTCCCCCACGACTATCACGTAAAAACAGATGGTACAGTCAAACTGCGAATGGCCATTGAATGAGTTAAATAGTTTATAGTGAACCAAATATGCAGAAAGCAACTTTACACATTTACATAAGCATTTGTTATTTTCCACTAATAAAGCATTTAAACCTTTTTTGAAATCATCAATGGTTTTTGCTGTGACCAAGTCCCGACGTCCGCTGTTCTACAGATTAATAGTTCTCAAAGTAAAAGCGTGGCTCCTCTGGAGACTGAACCTTTCTTTCTTCAGGTGGAGGGAGCGCCCCCTTCTCTTTTGAGGGGACTATATGTAAGATATATATTTGAGCCTCTTCCATTCAGGTGCAATTTATCTGCAGAATGCAAATTGTACCTCAATGAAAAGTCAGTTCACTGCTCAAGGAACCCAAATCCCTCAGCTCTGCACCAAGATTTAAGCCATGCATTCAGCTCTTTAAGATCCCACTGTCTCTCTTGTGTTATGTATGGCACAGGCAGCTTTCCAGTGAATACTACTTTTGAGGTCCTTCTCTTCAGCTTGGAGTAAAAATATTTAAAATAGTTTTAAGGATCCTCTATCTATGGCCGAGGTCACACTTGTGAGAGTGATGCGAGTTTCTCGCATCAATACCCGGCACTGCCGCTGGCACTCGGGACCAGAGTGTGCTGCTGCATAGAAATACATGCAGCAGCACGTTTCGGTCCTGAGTGCCAGGTATTGATGCGCGAGTTTCTCGCATCACACTCGCAAGTGTGACCCCTGCCTATCACTTATTCTGTCACTGATTACCAAGTTGACCATGACATTTGGATCTTCACCAGCCCCCGTAGAAGTTTATCAATCAATTCCACCACATGCGGAACCCTGGCTCTAGGAAGACAGGAAGCCAGTCAGTTGAGGTACTCCTGGTGATGAACTATTCTATCCTTCATCTTAATTATAGAATCTACTATAACCTACTAACCTATAACCTATAATCTACTAATGTGGTGCAATCCCCATTAGGAAATGTGCTCCACAATTGTTAATGCCATCCAGTGCACATCTTGCCACATGTATGCAGTCCTTGACCAGCCGGTCGAGGGTGCATACTGCTGTGCGAGATGTGAGCACATTGTGCATTTGGAAACCCAGATACTGGATCTAAATATGCAGCTGGCAACACTGAGATCCATAGACAATATGGAGAGGAGTCTTCTGCTCACAGAGCAGACGCTCAATGGGATAGATGAGGAGGGGGATGGTAGGATGGAGCTGCAGGACAGTGTGGCAGTTAGCTGGGTGACAGATAGAAGGCGGGGTAGAGGGAAGAGTGCCAGGGAGGCTAGTCCTGATCTGGCACACCCCAATAAGTTTGCTAAGTTGGCAGATGAGGGGGGTGCCAGTACAGGGGTAGCACTGCTGCAGCCAGGCATGTCCTCTGAAAGCCGGAGGAGTGACTGCTCCAGTAAGGAGGGAAATAGGAGAGCAGGGCAGGCCAGACAGGTGCTGGTAGTGGGGGACTCAATTATTAGGGGAACAGATAGGGTAATCTGTCACAAAGACAGGGATCGTCGAACGGTGTGCTGCCTACCTGGCGCTCGAGTCCGACACATCGCTGATCGGGTGGACAGATTACTGGGAGGGGCTGGTGAGGACCCAGCGGTCATGGTGCACATTGGCACAAATGACAAAGTTAGAGGTAGGTGGAAGGTCCGTAAAGATGATTTCAGGGAATTAGGCTGCAAGCTGAAAGCAAGGACCTCCAACGTGGTATTTTCCGAAATACTGCCTGTACCACGTGCCACGCCAGAGAGGCAATGGGAGATTAGGGAGGTTAATAAGTGGCTCAAGAATTGGTGTAGGAAGGAGGGGTTTGGGTTCCTGCAGAACTGGGCCGACTTCTCAGTTGGCTACAGGCTCTACGCTAGGGACGGGCTGCACCTCAATGGGGAAGGTGCAGCTGTGCTGGGGGAGAAAATGGCTAGAAGGTTGGAGGAGTGTTTAAACTAGGGATTGGGGGGGAGGGTATTCATTTTATAGGAGGGGAAGATAGTGCAGATAGAGACCTGGGCACAAATAAGGAAGTTGGGGGTGGCGGTGGCATGGGGGGGTGGGGTTAGAACAGTTAGTAATTTAAGAAAGAATAGAGGTACAGAGAGTAACATCAAGTGCATGTATACTAATGCCAGAAGCCTCGCCAACAAAATGGATGAATTAGAACTAATGTTGTTGGAGCATAATTATGACATGGTGGGGATATCTGAGACGTGGCTGGATGAGAGCCATGTCTGGGCTGTTAATTTGCAGGGCTATAGCCTGTTCAGAAATGACCGTACAGATAAGCGAGGGGGAGGGGTGTGTCTATATGTAAAATCTTCCTTAAAACCCATCCTGCGTGATAATATAGGTGAATTTAATGAAAATGTAGAGTCCCTGTGGGTGGAGATAAGGGGAGGGGGAAAAAATAATAAATTACTGATAGGGGTTTGTTATAAATCTCCAAAACTAATGGAAGCAATGGAGAATATCCTCGTAAAGCAAATAGATGAAGCTGCGACTCAAGGAGAAGTCATTATTATGGGGGACTTCAACTACCCTGAAATAGATTGGGGAACAGAAACCTGCAGTTCCAGCAAAGGTAATCGGTTTTTGACAACTATGAGAGACAATTACCTTTCACAACTGGTTCAGGACCCAACAAGGAGGGGGGCACTGCTAGACCTAATATTAACCAATAGGCCAGACCGCATATCAAATATAAGGGTTGGGGGTCACTTGGGGAATAGTGATCACAAAATAATAAGTTTTCATGTAACCTTTAATAAGATGGGTAGTAGGGGGGTGACAAGGACACTAAACTTCAGGAGGGCAAATTTCCAACCGATGAGAGAGGATCTTGGTGCAATTAACTGGGACGATATCCTGAGACACAAAAATACACAAAGAAAATGGGAGACATTTATTAGCATCCTGGATAGGACCTGTGCACAGTATATACACCGTATGGGAATAAACATACTAGAAATAGGAAGAAACCAATATGGCTAAATACAGCTGTAAGGGGCGCAATAAGGGACAAAAAGAAAGCATTTAGAGAATTAAAGGAAGTAGGTAGTGAGGAGGCATTAAATAAATACAGAAAATTAAATAAATTCTGTAAAAAGCAAATCAAGGCAGCAAAGATTGAGACAGAGAGACTCATTGCTAGAGAGAGCAAAAATAACCCCAAAATATTCTTTAACTATATAAATAGTAAGAAACTAAAAAATGACAGTGTTGGCCCCCTTAAAAATAGTCTGGGTGAAATGGTGGATGAGGATGAGGAAAAAGCCAATATGCTAAATGACTTTTTTTCATCAGTATTTACAAAAGAAAATCCCATGGCAGACAAAATGACTAGTGATAAAAATTCCCCATTAAATGTCACCTGCTTAACCCAGCAGGAAGTACAGCGGCGTCTAAAAGTAACTAAAATTGACAAATCTCCGGGCCCGAATGGGATACACCCCCGAGTACTGCAGGAACTAAGTACAGTCATTGATAGACCATTATTTTTAATCTTTAAAGACTCCATAATAACAGGGTCTGTACCACAGGACTGGCGTATAGCAAATGTGGTGCCAATATTCAAAAAAGGGGCAAAAACTGAACTCGGTAATTATAGGCCAGTAAGCTTAACCTCTACTGTGGGTAAAATCCTGGAGGGCATTCTAAGGGATGCTATACTGGAGTATCTGAAGAGGAATAACCTCATGACCCAGTATCAGCACGGGTTTACTAGGGACCGTTCATGTCAGACTAATTTGATCAGCTTCTATGAAGAGGTAAGTTCCGGACTGGACCAAGGGAACCCAGTGGACGTAGTATATATGGACTTTTCCAAAGCTTTTGATACGGTGCCACACAAAAGGTTGTTACATAAAATGAGAGTAATGGGGATAGGGGAAAATATGTGTAAGTGGGTTGAGAGCTGGCTCAGGGATAGGAAACAAAGGGTGGTTATTAATGGAGCACACTCGGACTGGGTCGCAGTTAGCAGTGGGGTACCACAGGGGTCAGTATTGGGCCCTCTTCTTTTTAACATATTTATTAATGACCTTGTAGGGGGCATTCAGAGTAGAATTTCAATATTTGCAGATGACACTAAACTCTGCAGGGTAATCAATACAGGGGAGGACAATTTTATATTACAGGATGATTTATGTAAACTAGAAGCTTGGGCTGATAAATGGCAAATGAGCTTTAATGGGGATAAATGTAAGGTCATTCACTTGGGTAGAAGTAATAAGATGTATAACTATGTGCTTAATTCTAAAACTCTGGGCAAAACCGTCAACGAAAAAGACCTGGGTGTATGGGTGGATGACAAACTCATATTCAGTGGCCAGTGTCAGGCAGCTGCTACAAAGGCAAATAAAATAATGGGATGTATTAAAAGAGGCATAGATGCTCATGAGGAGAACATAATTTTACCTCTATACAAGTCACTAGTTCGACCGCACTTAGAATACTGTGCACAGTTCTGGTGTCCGGTGTATAAGAAAGACATAGCTGAACTGGAGCGGGTGCAGAGAAGAGCGACCAAGGTTATTAGAGGACTGGGGGGTCTGCAATACCAAGATAGGTTATTACACTTGGGGCTATTTAGTTTGGAAAAACGAAGACTAAGGGGTGATCTTATTTTAATGTATAAATATATGAGGGGACAGTACAAAGACCTTTCTGATGATCTTTTTAATCATAGACCTGAGACAGGGACAAGGGGGCATCCTCTACGTCTGGAGGAAAGAAGGTTTAAGCATAATAACAGACGCGGATTCTTTACTGTAAGAGCAGTGAGACTATGGAACTCTCTGCCGTATGATGTTGTAATGAGTGATTCATTAATTAAATTTAAGAGGGGACTGGATACCTTTCTGGAAAAGTATAATGTTACAGGGTATATATACTAGATTCCTTGATAAGGCGTTGATCCAGGGAACTAGTCTGATTGCCGTATGTGGAGTCGGGAAGGAATTTTTTTCCCCATGGTGGAGTTACTCTTTGCCACATGGGTTTTTTTTGCCTTCCTCTGGATCAACATGTTAGGGCATGTTAGGTTAGGCTATGGGTTGAACTAGATGGACTTACAGTCTTCCTTCAACCTTAATAACTATGTAACTATGTAACAACTGGCTAATGGCTCATTCGTATCAGTTTTTTCAGGAACAAATAAAGCTGACTGTGTTTCATCAGCTATTTTGGTCCGTTTCCTCAGAGTTTTATCAAAGTTTCTCTACCTTCCCCTATCTAAAAGTCAATGAAAGTCAGACCACACTCGGATGGCATCAGAGCGCTGACTGATTTTTCTTACAGAGCCATAGACTTGCATAGCCGATTTTGATCCAAAATTCGAAACAATATCAGACATTTGTAAACAATTTTGAGCAAACTGCTTGGTCCATGAAAAATCATGGACATGTGAATTGCTCCATTCACTATTGCAGGTACAAGTGTTATCCGTGAAAACCACAAAGAACCCTGTAAGGCTACGTTCACATTTGCGCTGTTGGGCGCAGCGTCGTCGACGGATACCGACGCATGCGTCATGCGCCCCTATCTTTAACATGCGGGGCGCATGGACATGCGCCGGTATGTGTTGTAATGCGTTTTACGACGCATGAGTCATATTGACGCACAAGACAGGGCGCAGAGGACGCTACTTGTAGCGTTTTCCCTGCGCCGAAAGTCCTGATCCTTACTATCTTATGACAACGCATGCGTCGCAAAACGCTGCGTTGTGTACATGTGTTGTTGGTTGCGTCGCCGACGCTGCGCCCAACAACGCAAATGTGAACGTAGCGCAACACAAAATTTTGATGTTTGAATGAGCCCTTACTGAACCTACATTATCCTAGATTGGCTGTTCTCGCAGTGATTGAGCAGCAGAAATTGACATTTCTGAGACTGACACCCTTATATCTTCACCCATTTTGACAATTTTGCTTAGAAGACACATTGCAGAAAGTAGAGAGGCAGCAGTGACTCAACGCTGGACCTTTGTACTGTGAGTATAGGGCAGTTTTTTAAATTGAAAATAAACTGCAGCTTTGAAACAGGCTTTCGAAATCTGAAAACTCCATTAAAAATCATTCTGAGGAACAGCCGTGGACATTTAAGAAAATTGCAGCCAAAAATAACACCAATCTCTATCAAGTTGCTTATTTAATGTATGGGTGAGTTATTTGGATTCCATTTGCATTTTAAATGACAAATGCTTATTGCTAATTTGCTATATTCCAGAATCATCATTCAATGTTTTAAGTTGCGTTTCATTCCTCATCTATAACATATGACTTTACTTTCACTTTAACAGATGTTTGTACCTTGTACAATTTGTCAATAGTAATAAAAAAGAAAAAAAACAATGGTTAGTTCCCTATGAGAGTGCAATAAAAATTGATTTTTAGTTAAAACATTTCCCACATTCTAAACATGAAAATGTTTTTTCTCCCGTGTGAACAATCTGTTGTCGAAGAACATTTGATTTAGATATAAAATATTTCCCACATTGGGAACACGAAATGGCTTCTCCCCGGCATTTTATCTTGTGTGGATTTTCAGATATGTAACAAGATTTCTTTTGTTTAAAAAACATTTCCCACACACCAAACATAATAATTACTTCTCCGCTGTGTGAGTTTTCTGATGTTTAGCAAGATCATATTTCCGATAATAACATTTCCCACATTCTGGACATGAAAATAATTTCTCCCCTGTGTGAATTCTTTGATGTCTAGCAAGAGATGATTTCTCTGCATAACATTTTCCACATTCTGAACATGAAAATGGCTTCTCCCCTGTGTGAATTCTATGATGTGAAGCAAGATTAGATTTCTTTTGAAAACATTTCCCACAGTCTAAACATAAAAATGGCTTCTCCCCTGTGTGACTTCTCTGATGTGTAACAAGATTTGTTTTCTGATTAAAACATTTCCCACATTCTGAACATGAAAATGGCTTATGCCCGGTGTGAATTCTCTGATGTGAAACAAGATTTGTTTTCCTATTAAAACATTTCCCACATTCTGAACATGAAAATGGCTTCTCCCCTGTGTGAATTCTCTGATGTATAGCAAGATTTGTTTTGTCTGTAAAACGTTTTCCACATTCTGAACATGAACATTTCTTCTTTCTTGTGTGATCTCTTTGATGTTCACCATCCCTTTGGCCATTTTTATTTTGTTTAAAAGTCTGTGATGAATCAGTAGAAAGAACCTGCTGAAAGGGATCAGATGATACATCTATGCTATGAAAGGCTGGAGGTATTTCTTGGATAATGGCATACTCTTCATATGTATCTGGTGTGATACTACAGTCATCTGCATTAACATCTGAAAATATCGTATGTTCCTTTGAGCTCCTGGTACAGTCATCTGCCAAAAATGAAACCATTGATATTATTCAATAAAAGTGCCTCTTAGTTATATTAATTCTATTCACTGTTTAACTAATTTACTAAATATCTCCAAACTTATTTTATAAACAACTTCACAGAACTAATGAAATTGGAGTAATAGTAAAAAGTAACCTTCATTCTATACAATTAAAATAGGAATACACTAATGAATACAATTAAAATATTTTTAGACTCAGTAGTCTCAAAAATAAAAGTCAGGATTATCATTAGTTAAGGATTTTTCACTACATTTAGTCCCAATATATCTTACTCAAGATTATTTATTTTTATAGGAACAAACCTTCTAGTTATAGCTGTCTAGTAGCACAATTTGTTGGGGGATTGTTGTCAATTCTGTTCTCGAACTCCCTCCGGTGGTTATGAATGGTACTTCGGTGAGTTCTGTCCATGGACTCCATCTGGTGGCTGTGAGTGGAGCTGCTGGCTCTGAGGTTCCTTCCTCAGCTGACCTCGTTTAGTTCTAGGCTGCTGCTCTATTTAACTCCACTTAGATCGTTACTTGATGCCATCTGTCAATGTTCTAGTACTGGTTCAGTTCTCTCTTGGATCTTTCAGATGACCTGTCTACTCCAGCAAAAGCTAAGTCCCTGCTAGCTTATTTGTTTACCACTGTTTTTCTTGTCCAGCTTGCTATCATGATTTTGCTCAGCTAGCTGGAAGCTCTGGGATGCAGAGTGGCACCTCCACGCCGTGAGTCGGTGCGGGGGTCTCTTTTGCACACTCTGCGTGTTTTTTTGGTAGTTTTTTATGCTGACCGCAAAGATACCTTTACTATCCTCAGTCTGTTTAGTTAAGTCTGGCCTCCTTTGCTGAAACCTATTTCATTCCTGTGTTTGTGACTTCCATCTTAACTCACAGTCAATATTTGTGGGGGGCTGCTTATTTCTTTGGGGAATTTCTCTGAGGCAAGTTAGGCTTTATTTTCTATCTTTAGGGGTAGTTAGCTCTTAGGCTGTGAAGAGGCGTCTAGGCAGAGTCAGGTACGCTCCACGGCTATTTCTAGTTGTTTGTGATAGGATTAGGGGTTGCGGTCAGCAGAGCTCCCACTTCCCAGAGCTTGTCCTGTATTACTAGTTTGCTCATCAGGTCATTCCTAGTGCTCCTAACCACCAGGTCATCATAACAGTACAGCTGGCCCGTAAAGTGTTAATGCATCTCAATAGAGGGATAAGAGAAGTTCTGAGACCATTTTTTTTTTCCTCTGCAGCGTTTTGTTTTTCTTTTCCCCTAAATCTCTGGGTGGTTCAGGACACAGGTGTAGATATGGACATTCAAGGTCTGTCTTCTTGTGTGGATCAACTCACTGCAAGGGTACAAGGCATTCAAGATTATGTAGTTCAGAACCCGATGTTAGAACCCAGAATTCCAATTCCTGATTTGTTTTCTGGGGATAGATCTAAGTTCCTGAATTTCAAAAATAATTGTAGACTGTTTCTTGCTTTGAAACCCCGCTCCTCTGGTGACCCCATTCAGCAAGTAAAAATCATTATTTCTTTGCTACGTGGCGACCCTCAAGACTGGGCATTTTCCCTTGCGCCAGGAGATCCTGCATTGCGTAATGTAGATGCGTTTTTCCTGGCGCTTGGGTTGCTTTATGATGAACCAGATTCAGTGGATCAGGCAGAGAAAATCTTGCTGGCTTTGTGTCAGGGTCAGGATGAAGCGGAGGTATATTGTCAGAAGTTTAGAAAGTGGTCTGTGCTTACTCAGTGGAATGAGTGTGCCCTGGCGGCAGTTTTCAGAAAGGGTCTTTCTGAAGCCCTTAAGGATGTTATGGTGGGATTCCCCACGCTTGCTGGTCTGAATGAGTCTATGTCCTTGGCCATTCAGATCGATCGACGCTTACGTGAGCGCAAAACTGTGCACCATTTGGCGGTATCTTCTGAGCAGAGGCCTGAGCCTATGCAATGTGATAGGACCTTGACCAGAGCTGAACGGCAAGAATACAGACGTCAGAATGGGCTGTGTTTTTACTGTGGGGACTCCACTCATGCTATCTCTGATTGTCCTAAACGCACTAAGCGGTTCGCTAGGTCTGCCACCATTGGTACGGGACAGCCAAAATTTCTTTTGTCCGTTACTCTGATCTGCTCTTTGTCGTCCTATTCTGTTATGGCATTTGTGGATTCAGGCGCTGCCCTGAATTTGATGGACTTGGAGTTTGCCAGGCGCTGTGTTTTTTTCTTGGAGCCTTTACAGTATCCTATTCCATTGAGAGGAATTGATGCTACGCCTTTGGCCAAGAATAAGCCTCAGTACTGGACTCAGTTGACCATGTGCATGGCTCCTGCACATCCGGAGGATATTCGCTTTTTGGTGTTGCATAATCTGCACGATGTGGTCGTTTTGGGTTTGCCATGGCTACAGGTCCATAATCCAGTGTTGGATTGGAAATCATTGTCTGTATCCAGTTGGGGTTGTCAAGGGGTACATGGGGATGTCCCATTGTTGTCAATTTCGTCTTCCCATCCTTCTGAAGTCCCTGAGTTCTTGTCAGATTACCGGGATGTATTTGATGAGCCCAAATCCAGTGCCCTACCTCCTCATAGGGATTGCGATTGTGCTATTAATTTGATTCCTGGTAGTAAGTTTCCGAAGGGCCGACTGTTCAATTTATCTGTGCCAGAACACGCCGCTATGCGGAGTTATGTAAAGGAGTCCTTGGAGAAAGGGCATATTCGCCCGTCGTCGTCACCGTTGGGAGCAGGGGGTTTTTTTGTGGCCAAGAAGGATGGTTCTCTGAGACCTTGTATAGATTACCGCCTTCTCAATAAAATCACCGTCAAATTTCAGTACCCCTTGCCGTTACTGTCTGATTTGTTTGCTCGGATTAAGGGGGCTAGCTGGTTCACCAAGATAGATCTTCGAGGGGCGTATAATCTTGTGCGTATTAAACAGGGCGACGAATGGAAAACAGCATTTAATATGCCCGAGGACCATTTTGAGTACCTGGTGATGCCATTCGGGCTTTCTAATGCTCCATCTGTGTTTCAGTCCTTTATGCATGACATCTTCCGAAAGTACCTGGATAGATTCATGATTGTATATTTGGATGATATTTTGGTTTTTTCGGACGATTGGGAGTCTCATGTGAAGCAGGTCAGAATGGTGTTCCAGGTCCTTCGTGCTAATTCCTTGTTTGTGAAGGGGTCTAAATGTCTCTTTGGAGTTCAGAAGGTTTCATTTTTGGGCTTCATTTTTTCCCCTTCTACTATCGAGATGGACCCTGTTAAAGTTCAGGCCATTTATGATTGGACTCAGCCTACTTCTGTGAAGAGCCTTCAGAAATTCCTGGGCTTTGCTAATTTTTACCATCGCTTCATCGCTAATTTTTCAAGTGTTGTTAAACCATTGACTGATTTAACCAAGAAAGGTGCGGATGTGGTCAATTGGTCCTCTGCGGCCGTTGAGGCTTTTCAGGAGTTGAAGCGTCGTTTTTCTTCTGCCCCTGTGTTGTCAGCCAGATGTTTCGCTCCCGTTTCAGGTCGAGGTGGATGCTTCTGAGATTGGAGCAGGGGCTGTTCTATCTCAAAGAAGTTCTGATGGCTCAGTGATGAAACCATGTGCTTTCTTTTCTAGAAAGTTTTCGCCTGCTGAGCGCAATTATGATGTGGGCAATCGAGAGTTGTTGGCCATGAAGTGGGCGTTCGAGGAGTGGCGACATTGGCTTGAAGGAGCCAAGCATCGCTTGGTGGTCTTGACGGATCACAAGAATTTGACTTATCTCGAGTCTGTCAAACCGGTTGAATCCTATACAGGCTCGATGGTCGCTGTTTTTCTCCCGCTTCGATTTTGTGGTTTCGTACCTTCCGGGCTCTAAGAATGTGAAGGCTGATGCCCTTTCAAGGAGTTTTGTGCCTGATTCTCCGGGAGTTCCTGAGTCGGCTGGTATTCTCAAAGAGGGGGTAATTTTGTCTGCCATCTCCCCTGATTTGCGGCGGGTGCTGCAAGAGTTTCAGGCTGATAGACCTGACCGTTGCCCAGCGGAGAAACTGTTTGTACCTGATAGATGGACTAGTAGAGTTATCTCTGAGGTTCATTGTTCTGTGTTGGCTGGTCATCCTGGAATCTTTGGTACCAGGGATTTGGTGGCTAGATCCTTTTGGTGGCCTTCCTTGTCACGGGATGTGCGTTCTTTTGTGCAGTCCTGTGGGACTTGTGCTCGGGCTAAGCCCTGCTGTTCTCGTGCCAGTGGGTTGCTTTTGCCCTTGCCGGTCCCGAAAAGGCCCTGGACGCATATTTCCATGGATTTTATTTCAGATCTCCCTGTCTCTCAAAGGATGTCGGTTATCTGGGTGGTTTGTGATCGCTTCTCTAAGATGGTCCATTTGGTACCTTTGCCTAAATTGCCTTCCTCCTCTGATTTGGTTCCATTATTTTTCCAGCACGTGGTTCGTTTACATGGCATTCCGGAGAACATCGTGTCGGACAGAGGTTCCCAGTTTGTTTCGAGGTTTTGGCGGTCCTTTTGTGCTAAGATGGGCATTGATTTGTCTTTTTCTTCAGCTTTCCATCCTCAGACAAATGGCCAAACCGAACGAACCAATCAGACTTTGGAGACATATCTGAGATGCTTTGTTTCTGCTGATCAGGATGATTGGGTGTCCTTCTTGCCTTTGGCTGAGTTCGCCCTTAATAATCGGGCCAGCTCGGCCACTTTGGTTTCACCTTTTTTCTGTAATTCTGGTTTCCACCCTCGTTTTTCTTCAGGACAGGTTGAGCCTTCGGACTGTCCTGGTGTGGATTCTGTGGTGGACAGGTTGCAGCAGATTTGGACTCATGTGGTGGACAATTTGACATTGTCCCAGGAGAAGGCTCAGCGTTTCGCTAACCGCCGTCGCTGTGTTGGTCCCCGACTTCGTGTTGGGGATTTGGTTTGGTTATCGTCTCGTTATGTTCCTATGAAGGTTTCGTCTCCTAAGTTTAAGCCTCGTTTCATTGGTCCTTATAAGATTTTGGAAATTCTTAATCCTGTGTCATTTTGTTTGGACCTTCCAGCTTCTTTCGCCATCCATAATGTGTTCCATAGGTCGTTGTTGCGGAGATATGTGGCTCCTATGGTTCCCTCCGTCGACCCTCCTGCCCTGGTGTTGGTTGAGGGGGAGTTGGAGTATGTGGTGGAGAAGATTTTGGATTCTCGTATTTCGAGACGGAAACTTCAGTACCTAGTCAAGTGGAAAGGTTATGGTCAGGAGGATAATTCCTGGGTGGTTGCCTCTGATGTTCATGCTGCCGATCTTGTTCGTGCCTTTCATTTGGCTCGTCCTGATTGGCCTGGGGGCTCTGGTGAGGGTTCGGTGACCCCTCCTCAAGGGGGGGGTACTGTTGTGAATTCTGTTCTCTAACTCCCTCCGGTGGTTATGAATGGTACTTCGGTGAGTTCAGTCCATGGACTCCCTCTGGTGGCTGTGAGTGGAGCTGCTGGCTCGGAGGTTCCTTCCTCAGCTGACCTCGTTTAGTTCTAGGCTGCTGCTCTATTTAACTCCACTTAGATCGTTACTTGATGCCAGCTGTCAATGTTCTAGTACTGGTTCAGTTCTCTCTTGGATCTTTCAGATGACCTGTCTACTCCAGCAAAAGCTAAGTCCCTGCTAGCTTATTTGTTTACCACTGTTTTTCTTGTCCAGCTTGCTATCATGATTTTGCTCGGCTAGCTGGAAGCTCTGCGATGCAGAGTGGCACCTCCATGCCGTGAGTCGGTGCGGGGGTCTCTTTTGCACACTCTGCGTTGTTTTTTGGTAGTTTTTTATGCTGACCGCAAAGATACCTTTACTATCCTCAGTCTGTTTAGTTAAGTCTGGCCTCCTTTGCTGAAACCTATTTCATTCCTGTGTTTGTGACTTCCATCTTAACTCACAGTCAATATTTGTGGGGGGCTGCTTATTTCTTTGGGGAATTTCTCTGAGGCAAGTTAGGCTTTATTTTCTATCTTTAGGGGTAGTTAGCTCTTAGGCTGTGAAGAGGCGTCTAGGCAGAGTCAGGTATGCTCCACGGCTATTTCTAGTTGTTTGTAATAGGATTAGGGGTTGCGGTCAGCAGAGCTCCCACTTCCCAGAGCTTGTCCTGTATTACTAGTTTGCTCATCAGGTCATTCCTAGTGCTCCTAACCACCAGGTCATCATAACAGGGGATTGTCAATAAGTTCACTATGTTCTGTTTATGTCATCAAGCTGTAGAAAGGTCAATGAGGGGTCAGTGACCTGTCAACAGTCTGCATTATGAATACCTAATCATAGCACCACATGAAGACACCACACAGGCCACCTTGGAACGCGGGCATATCATTAACTCAAAACTGAAAATAAAGATTAAAAACATCCAGAAGATGGATTTCATCAACCAAGTTATCATGTTACTCAGTATAACGATGCCGACCTGACACTCTGTAGGTTACGATGCACAATCATGACAGGTTCCCTTTAGGCTATGTGCACATAGAGCGTTTTTGATGCATTTTCGTGGTGCTTTTTCCGCGCGGAAATGTGTCAAAAACGCTATGGATTCCTTATGCAAGCTAATTCAATGACAATCCTGTAGCGTTGTGCACATGATTAATTAATTTTCTTAAGTATTTGCAGTGCGTTTTTTTCTGCAGCATGTAAATTCTTTGTGCGTTTCTGCAGCGTTTTTCACCCATTGACTTCAATTCAGTCAGTCAAATCTGCAGCAAAAACGCAGGTATAAAAATGTTTGTGGACTTGCTGCTGAATTACTGAGTTTTTGTTTTGCATTTTACCAGATTTCTATGGGGTTTCCTGCCGGTAAGAGTGCTGCGGGATCATGCTGTCAGATGTCAGCGTGACCCAGCAGCTGTGACTGCGACCCGCAGTAATGCTACCACCGGTACTATCGGTCCGAGCACTGTGGAGTTACGCTGTCAGATGTCAGCGTGACCCCACAGCTGTTACTGCAGATCACGGCTGGGCTGATGAGACTACTGCTTCCATCAGGCTATGTTTGCTGTCACTGATAACAGAGACAGTAGGTGCTGCTGATGGAAGACATAGTATCATCTGCCGGTGCCTGTGCTCACAGTTGAAAAAAAAAGTGAAATAATTACATACACATTCAAATAAAAATAAAAACCCATTATACTCACCCAACCCGAAATCCCGATGCCCTCGTCTCCTAGAAATAATGTAAAATAATAAACCAACATATACTGACCTGTCCGCCGTAGTCCACATAATCCAGAGTGTCCCACGGTGATTTCATGTGTGGAACAGTCACATCGGGGACGTGACTGCTCTATCTGGTAGCCGGCAATACACTGACAGGAGGCAATCGCTCCCGCAGTGTATCACTGATCTGTCGAGAGAGTTCACCGGAGTTCATCAGCTCCAGTGCTCTCACGGCACTGCTGCGCGAGAACTTTCTAAAGCAGCAGTGGTGCCGTAAGGGAGATCACCGGAGCTGATGACCTGCGTGAGCGATTACCTCCTGTGTCAGTGTATCGCCGGTGACCAAGTAGAGCAGTCATATCTCCCGATGTGACTGTTCCACACATCAGTGACTGCTCTCAAAGTGAACAGGATCGTCGTGGGACATTATGGATTACCTTCTCTGTGGACAGGTGAGGAATATTGTGGTTTATTATTTTATTTTTGTTGCAAGAGACGTTGGCTTCGCTGGGTAAGTTGTTCGGTAAGTATGGTTTAATTAAGATTTATTAAAGGAGTCTGTGTCATTATTTCAAATAAAGGACTTTATTCTGGGTGTGTGTTTTTATACAGTATCACTATGGGATTACTAATGGATAGGTGCCTTATAGACGCCTCTCCATTACTAGCCTGTGGGCTTTATGTCACCTGACAATACATAGGTGACATCAACCCCACAAATATGAACCCCACTTGCAACCGCTATAGGGCAAGTGGGAAGAATGAGGCTTAGCACCACATTTGGCGCATTTTATAGATGCGCCTTTTCTGGGACGGCTGAGAGCTGATGTTTTTAGTCTGGGTCGGGCCAATATTCATGGCCCCTTCCTAGGCTATTATTATCAGACCACAGTTGTCTGCCTAGCCTTTGCTGGTTAGATTTTATAGAGGGACATTATGTCAATTTTTTCTGGGGTCCCCCTGTAAACTAGCCAGTAAAAGGTAAGCAAACAGCTGTGAGCTGATATTAATAGCCTGAGAACCTTTATGGCTATATGCTCCTTCCCAGAATATTATCAGCCATCGGCTTACCCTCTGCTGGTTATTAAAATTACGTGGGAGCCCACAGAAGAAATGCTAGCACAGGCTTCCAGTATCCATTGTTTCAGATGCTGCACATCTCGTATCTTCACAATTGCCTTCAGATGACCCCAGCAACTGGAACAACGGATAATGGAAGCCTATGCTAGCATTTCTTCTGCGGTGTTGCTATCAGTGTGTCAAGAGTGGGAGAAGAGGGTTGCATTGACAATCCAACACAATGGGCAGCACTTTGAACACATTTTATAAGTGGTCATAAACTTGTAAATAACTCATGAAAGAATAAAGTTACGTTAAAACCAAGCACACACCATTGTTTTTCTTGTGAAATTCTCAATAAGTTTGATGTGTCACATGACCCTCCTCCCATTGGAAAAAATAAAGTTGGATCCAAAATGGCGGACTTCAAAATGGCCGCCATGGTGACCACCCATCTTGAAAAGTTTTCCCCCTCCCACATACTAATGTGCCACAAACAGGAAGTTGATATCACCAACCATTCCCATTTTATTTAGGTGTATCCATATAAATGGCCCACCCTGTAGGTATACTTTTCATCTTGTATTGAACTTGCATAATTTATTCCTCCCGATTTGATGTTTTTTCAAAAGAAATGGATAAGTTGCCTATAGTCAAATAGTGACTGTTTACACTAAAATCAATACATTTATCCACCAAATTCATCTTTGATTTCAGAGGTTTAGCAAAGCAACATTTGCAATCAAATTTTATATGGATTCTAAAGAATACATTGTTATTGTAATTGCAACATAGTTTGATGAGATGAGATGAGGTAGTAATATATTTTAGTCTGGATACAGTCTTAAAGGGAACCTGTCACCCCCAAAATCGAAGGTGAGCTAAGCCCACTGGCATCAGGGGCTTATCTACAGCATTCTGTAATGCTGTAGATAAGCCCCCGATGTATCCTAAAAGATGAGAAAAAGAGGTTATATTATACTCACCCAGGGGCGTTCCTGCTGCAGTCCAGTCCGATGGGCGCCGGGAAAGGTCAGAGAGGCTCGGCACCTGCGTACTCAACAGGGCAGACAAAGTACGCCTGCGCCAGAGCCGCAGCGTGAAGACAAGAAGAGGACGTCATCCTATGAAGATAGGAGGCCCCGGACCGGACCGCGACGCCCATCGGTTCGGACCGCCCACCCAGGTGAGTATAATCTAACCTCTTTTTCTTATCTTTCATGATCCATCGGGGGCTTATCTACAGCATTACAGAATAAGCCCCTTAGCTCGTCTTCGATTTTGGGGGTGACAGGTTCCCTTTAATGTTCCCATTATAATTAATATTTATCAGTGATTATTAATTTATATATGCTTGCATGAGGCATTTGCGTTTGTTTTGAGCATCTGAACGACATGCGCTATGGGGCACATAATGTTTAACCCCTTCACCCAGGAGCTTTTTTCGGTTTTGCATTTTCGTTTTTTGCTCCCCTTCTTCCCAGAGCCATAACTTTTATATTTTTCTGTCAATATGGCCATGTGATGGCTTGTTTTTTGTGGGACGAGTTGTACTTTTGAACAACACCATTGGTTTTACCATGTCGTGTACTAGAAAACAGGAAAAAAATTCCAAGTGCGGTGAAATTCCAAAAAAAGTGCAATCCCACACTTGTTTTTTGTTTGGCTTTTTTGCTAGGTTCACTAGATGCTAAAACTGACCTGATACTATGATTCTCCAGGTCAGTACGAGTTCATAGACACCAAACATGTCTAGGCCCTTTTTTTATCTAAGTGGTGAAAAAAAAATTCCAAACTTTGTTAAAAAAAAAAAAGAAAATTGCGCCATTTTCCGACACCTGTAGCGTCTCCATTTTTTCTGATCTCGGGTTAGGCGAGGGCTTATTTTTTGCATGCCGAGCTGATGTTTTTAGTGATACCATTTTTGTGCAGATACAATCTTTTGATCACCCGTCATTGCATTTTACTGCAATGTCGCGGCAACCAAAAAAACGTAATTCTAGCGTTTTGATTTTTCTTCTCGCTACGCCATTTAGCGATCAGGTTAATCCTTTTTTTATTGATAGATCGGGTGATACCAAATATGTGTATGTTTGATTTTATTTTTATTGTTTTATTTTGAATGGGGTGAAAGGGCGGTAATTTAACTTTCATATATTTTTTTCTTATTATTTTTAATCACATTTTCTTTTTTACCTTTGGCATGCTTCAATAGCCTCCATGGGAGGCTAGAAGCTGCCACAACTCGATCGCTCAGATCGCCTCTATGTAGTAGAATTACAGCATTGCTGTGAGCGCCGACCACAGGGTGGCGCCCATAGCAATCCAGCATCAACAACCATAGAGGTTTAAAGGAGACCTCAGGTTGTTATGGCAATGCAGCGCTGACCCCCGATCACGTAACGGAGGTCAGAGGTGCGCGTATTTCCAGCCCGATGGCCGGAAGCACGCTGTAAATGCTGCTGTCAGAGTTTGGCAGCGGCATTTAACTAGTTAATAGGCCAGGGCGGATCGCGATTCCGCCCGCGCCTATTGAGGGCACATGTCAGCTGTTGAAAACAGCTGAAATGTTGCGGCTATGAGGTGGGCTCACCGCCGGAGCCCACCTCAAAGCGGGGCTTCTGACGTCGGACGTACTATCCTGTCCGATGTCAGAAAGGGGTTAATAATGTAATAATTTTATTTATATAGTGCCAACATATTCCGCAGCACTTTACAATTAAGTAGGGACATGTACAGACAATAACAATACAATGCAACGCATTTCAACAGTTACAGGAGAAGTGAGGGTCCTGCTTACAAGCTTACAGTATATAAGAAAATAGGGGGACACAATTGGTAGGACGTGCCGTCATGTACAGTGCAGCCATCAATGTAATAAAAAGCGGTTTTCATATAAAGCTGCAGGATCCGGTCATCAGCCAGGATTAGTGATGAGCGAGTGTACTCGTTGCTCGGGTTTTCCCGAGCACGCTCAGGTCACCTCTGAGTATTTATGACTGCTCGGAGATTTAGTTTTCATCGTGGCAGCTGAATGATTCACAGCTACTAGCCAGCTTGATTACATGTGGGAGATTCCCTAGCAACCAGGCAACCCCCACATGTACTCAGCCTGGCTAGTAGCTGTAAATTTCCGAGGGTGCTCAGGAAAACCCGAGGAACGAGTACACTCGCTCATCACTAGCCAGGATCTGTCCAAGTGCAGTTACCAAGTGCTATTTGGTGCATGGAGGATTTGGAGACAGATGAATAGGCAGGAGCAGATTATTATTAAAATTTAGGAGGGAACAGGAGAGAGTTAAGTTAGTGAGTTGAGATGATACGCTTGAAAACATGGGGGCTAGATATTAGTCGTATATTCAACTACGTCAGGTGATTGAATATAAAAGATAATGCTAGTCGGGCAGAGTTTCTCAGAACCAAAGATGGTCAGAGGATCAACAATCTGTGATTAAAGCGAACCGGTTAGCAGGATTTTGCTCAGTAAACTACAGACACTGTCAGTGTGCGCAGTAGCATCTATCTGCGATAGATGCTACTGCGCAGGCGCCGTCAGCACTATTTTAGGCTATTAATATCAGCCCGCAGCTGTCTCCCTAGCCTTTTTTGGTTATTAATTGTAGGGGGTACCCCAAATTATTTTTTTGGGTGGGTTCACCCATTTTAATAGCAAGTAAAGGCTAAGTATACAGCTGTGAGCTGATATTAATATCCTGGGAAGCCCCATGTGTATAACCCACTTCCCAGCCACAAGCTGTCCACTTTCTCTCTGCTGGTTATAAAATTTAGGGGGATCCCAAAACATTTTTTCTTTAATTTATTGATTTATTAAATACATGTACAGTAAGCTACACACGCACTGTACTAATTATATATGTCACTGACATCTTTTTATTTATTCTATGTGTATATATCTTTTCATTCTGTTCTAACATGTTGTGATTTTACTGTACTTGGCTAATGAAAGTTTTCAAAGAGATTGGTGTGTAAAAATTGAACAGAACACGCATGGTCCATGTGCTGTACGATTTTTTTTTTACATTTTTTTCTCGCACCCATTGAACTGCATTGGCAAGTCACGTCCGATACACGAGGACAGTCACAGCATACTGCGTTTTTTGTTTTTGTTTTTTTTTAAGTTTGGTTCTGAGCTGAGAAAAAAAAAAATTGCACGTGAGCACCTCTCCATTATTAACCAGGCTTAATGTCACCTTACAATAGCAAGATGACATTAACCCTTTATTACCCCATATGCCACCGCTACTCGGGAGTGGGAAGAGAGTGGCTAAGTGCCAGAATAGGCGCATCTTCCAGATGAGCCTTTTCTGGGGTGGCTGGGGGCAGATGTTTTTAGCCAGGGGAGCCAATAACCCTGGTCCCTCTCTAGCTTATTAATATCTGCCCTCAGTCACTGGCTTTCCCACTCTGGCGAAGAAAATTGCGCGGGAGCCCACCCTTTATTTTAACACCTAGAGCCACGAAATTTTGCACACAGACACTTCTAACATTAGCAGTGAGGAATATGTAAAAAAATAAGGGATATGAAATGGTTTACTGTATGTAAACCATGTCTCATATCCGGTCGGGTTTGATAAGGAGATAGCAAAAGCCGGCAATTTAATTACTAGCCTTTATGCTATCTAGCTCTGTATTAAAAAAAAAAAATATATATATATAAATATATATATATATATATATCTCTCTCTCACTGATAGATATATATATATATATATATATATTTTTTTTTTTACACACCTATACTATGTGCAGACATGTATTCTATCTATTCTATTCTAACCTGTCAGTGTGATTTTACTGTACACCACGCTGAAATTGCCGGCTTTTCTATAGAACACGGCTGCGTATTTCTCACAAGTCACACTGATGGTCCGTGTGTAACCCTTATTTTTCTCGCCCCCATAGACTTGCATTGGCGGATTTTTTGAGCAATACACTGACAAACACAGCATGTTGCGATTTTCTCAGCTCGTAAAATACGGCAGAGAGATATACGGCAGATAGGAGCTGCCCCATAGAGAATCATTGGTCCGTGTGCAATGCGTTGTTTTTGCGCCTCTCATACGTCCGTAAAACTCTCTAGTGTGATGCCGGCCTTACTCTGAGTTCAGATGATAAATTCTCAGTGGAACGATTGTGACATCTGCAGTCATTTTGTTCTAGAATTGTCAGACCTAGAAGAAACTGATGCTTCACTAACCAACCCCTGATTCTCCGTAGACTGCCATGACTTTACTCTCAGGCTGGATGGGATATTGTGTAAATGTTGCCTAAAACAAACCTGGGCGTTTCTACTGAATAGGTGAATTGTCTTTACCATCCGCTGATTAAACTGGAATTATTCAAACCGTCCTATGGATCATTGATCCTATTCCAAATACATACTGATAGGGAATTTAGATTGTGAGCCCCATTGGGGACAGTGATGATAATGTATGTAAAGCACTGCGGAATAAGATAGCGCTATATAAGCAAAGCATAATAATAAGTTGATACTCGAGGGGCTGTTTCTGATCATTTAACAACTATTTCGCAAGAGTCTAGTAATATACAAAAGGAAGCAGCTGACAGGAGAAAGTCTAAGAGTTTCTCCATTACCGATAACCTAAAACCGTGGTTATTATTGAAGGTTGAAGGTTGCATCTAAAATGTTCTGTGAAGGGGTTATCCAGTTGATGAATGATTCTTGAGAAAGGCCCACATTATCAGAATCTTGGGAGCCCGACTGCTTCACATTACAGAACAGCTCCAATTCAAGAGAACAGGAGAGCAGGATTTGTTCAGCAGTATCCAGAAGTGGGCGCTACACAATTTATGGAGCAGCGTATTGCATCTTCGTCCAAAGGCCCCAATTCTTCGCCACTGGCAATTTTTAATATTTTAATTTTAACTTAGCCTCTAACCCAGCTCTTCTATACCATTCAGATCTGCTACACTGCCACAGTTTCCTTACAAACTCATCTGTAGAGCTTTGCTTATCTCTTCTGCTTCTCTCACCTTGACTCTCCTGCCATACACAGCTCTGCTACTTCACTGGGCTCTGCTGTACCGTTTATCAATTCTACATAAGGCTCTGTGACATACTATGCCCCATCGCTAAGTGTACTCAGATGTGCTATTTCGACCTTCCTTCATCAGTCTTTTTACACTGACCCTCCAGCTTCCTAGTGGACTCAACATTTCCATTTGAGTCTCCACAGCCTCTGTTCCTTCTACTGGATTGAGTAATGAACCAATGTAATCTGTCTGTAATGCATTACAGCTGCACATGTAGACCAAGGGCTTTGATCCAACTCCCACCACCTGGGTACATTTCTCTAAGTTGACATCCAGTTGTATACAAAATATTGGATTTTAAAATCACGTTTCTGCTGGCCAAACATAGCTCAAGATGACAGGGACTGTGGCATCCGTGCAGGAGCCTGTACTTGTTATTACTACTACGATCGTCGAGCAACACAGGGTGACTATTTAGTAGCCCTGTTTTACTCCTATAACTTGTGGCTATGGCCAGTGAAGAAGCTTTGGGGTTAGATTCTGATAGTTTGTGCTTCTACCTGCTGTAAGCCCTGGGTTGGGCTGTTTACTATTTAAGCTCCGGAAAATTAGTTCCCACTGCCAGTAAAAACCTAAATTGCTCTGGTTGTCCAGCACAGATTCTGTGTCTCAGTGGATATTCCTGATTTTGAGATTGGCTTCTATACTGACATTTCTCCTGCCTGACAATTTTGTGTTTGCCCGTACCTCCTGGTTCTGAGCTGACTCCCTGATAATTCTTCCTGCCAGCTTGCACCATTGAACAGCAACTGACTCCATGGCCCAAGTCTAGGGGTACATGTGTATGTCCAGATCCCTGGACAGCAGTTAAAGGACAAAGATCAGGGCAAGTCCTGGGATCTGAAAAATGGATTAACTAGCTCCAAGCTTGTTCAAGGTAGCCATCTTAAGGGCTGCCAAGTGACCATGAATAGTGTCCCCATGCGTCTCATCTTAAGTCAACAGCCCTACATCATTTCCCTAGGAGTCTTGCTGTTATCTCAGAGTCTTCTAATCCTTATCCCGAATTCAGGTTAGAGTAAAATAAATGTAAAGAGTTTAGGAGTAAAATTATTATATCTCATGGATAAGAAAAATTATGGTCCTGAGTATAATAAATCTCATGATTGCATACACCTGGCTGTGAAGTTCAAAGCTCAATGAGGTTACAAAACCTAAAAAAAGTGCTTTAGTAAGTCAGTAAAAAGTAGGTAGGAGTATTTAAAACAAGAAAATGATAAGGGTGCCCATACTTATGCACCTGTCAAATTTTGCTTGAATGCAGATTGCACATTTTCTGTTAGTACAATAAACCTCATTTCAAGGCAGAAACATTACTGTGTCCAACAGTTATTAGATATATGAAACTGAAATAGCTGTTGCAAAAAATTTTTTTTTTATAAAACATTAAGCTTAAGATTAATAGGGGTGCCCAAACTTTTTCATATAACTGTAATTGTATCAGCATCTGAATGAATAAAATCTATGACTTTTCTGCATTTAGTGGTTATCACTCACCTGTGCGGTTATCTGTAGGAATCTTCTCTTTACACCGCTCATCACCTCTCACATATGTCTCTGTAGTAATAATATGGGGCAGATCTTCACCCTAAAGCAAAAATATTGTAAAAAGTCACAGACAGATGAAAAACTTGCATCAAAGAACAGAGAAGATTGTACATTCACAAGACGACCACAAATGACATTACAGCAGTAGTTATCACATAGCATCAGGTCTCCTGTATAAATCCAACCTGTCAGCTCCTAATTCTAACCAGCAGGCTCACTAATCAGAAAATTGTGAGATCTAGACAACATCTAATGTCTATGATCAGCTTTATCCTGACATGTTCACAAACTATAAATCATATACTGAATTGCCACGTTATTAGAGACACCCATCTAGTAGAGCAGCCGTGGGGAATCTTTTTCCAGCCGGGGGGCCATTTGGAAATTTCTACCATCATCTGGGGGCCACATAAAATTAATCACCTTGAAAATTACCCTGGTATATTTAGTCAAACAATTAATTACGATAACTCACCCTTAATGTGATGGCTGGAGCTGCTTCTCTTTGGTGCAGCTGTGATGTTAAGTGATGCTGATCATGTTGCTTCTCACAGCTGTTTTCCAGGGGTGGCACAAAGATCACAGAAGTGCACAGAAATCACAGGGGGGAGGGGGGGGCACAAAGATCAAAGGATGGCACATAGCTGGGGGGTACAGAGATCATGGAGGGGCACATAGCTGGAGGGGACAGAGATCACAGGGGGCACAGATCACATGGGAGCACAAATATCACAGGGGGTACATAGCAGGGGGGCACAGGGATCACAGGGGGGCACATAGATCACAGGGGGGCACAAAGCTGGGAGCCACAGAGATCACAGGGATGCACATAGCTGTGGGACACAGAGATCACGGGGGGGCATATAGCTGGAGGGCACAGAAGTCACAGCGGGGCATATAAGCTGGAGAGCACAGAAATCACAGGGGGGCACATAGCTGAGGGGCACAGAGATCACGGAGGGGCACAAAGCTGGGGGGCACATAGCTGGAGGGGACAGTGATCACAGGGGGCACAGGTCACATGGGAGCACAAATACTGCAGGGGGTACATAGCAGGGGGCACAGGGATCACAGGGGGGCACAAAGCTGGGAGCCACAGAGATCACAGGGATGCACATAGCTCACAGGCGTGCATATAGCTGGAGGGCACAGAAATCATGGGGTACATAACTGGGGGCACAGCTCACAGGGGGCATATAGCTGGAGGGGCAGAGAGATCACAGGAGGAACAGAGAACACAGGGGGCACATAGCTGGGGACACAGATTTCACAGGGGGCATATAGCTGGAGGGCACAGAAACCACAGGGGGCATATAGCTGCAGGGGGCAGAGAGATCACTGGGGGGCTCAGAAATCACAGGGGGCACATAGCTGGGGTGACAGGGATCCCAGGAGGGGCACAGAGATGACATGGGGGCACATAGCTGGGAGGCACAGAGATCATAGGGGGCTTATAGTTGGGGGAGCAAAGAGATCATATTGGGGCACATAGCTGAGGGGCACAGGGATCACAGGAAGGGCACAGAGATGACATTGGGGCACATAGCAGGGGGACAAAGAGATCACAGGGGGCACATAGCTGAGGGACACAGATCACCTGCAGTCACAGAGCTGCCTGCACAGAGATAGCTCTGGGCGCTCTGTCAGCAGCTCCTCTTCCGTGACAGGAAAGCATTTGGCGCTAACCCCACCCACCCCGGCGCTAACCCCACCTATCCCTAACCCCGCCCACGCAGATTACATCATTCATGTGCAGAGCAGGCAGCGTTCTGTGATGAACGCTGCTTGCTGTGCACTTCGAGTTAAAGCTGGCAGGATGCGGCTGCCGCCTGGACATTGCTGACTCCGGGGACCTTCCCGCGGGCCGAGTGAAAAGCCACCGGAGGTTCCCCACCCCTGTAGTAGAGCATTAAACCTCTGTGGCCATCAGAATCTCAGCACTTTGTTGTTGATTACACTTGGTGTAGAAATGTTGGCGAATATAGACAGGACGCTTTTTTACAAAACCTTGTGGCATGGGGCATTGTCCTCCTACCACAAGGTAAACAGCTGCCATAAAGTGATGAACTTGGTCGTCCATAATGCTTAGGTAAGCTCCAGTTTACAGACACCCATATATGAGTATCAGAGGACACAGGATGTGAACACAAAACAATCCCCTATCCATTACTCCATATTTACCAGACTGAAATAATCAGTTCACTCAAATATCCTATTCAATCATGGATTCAGTGCAATTTGGATTAATTGTGTACCGCGTGTCCCTAAGAACAGTCCTCCATATCTTCTTTGATGAGTTGTTAACATCCACATGATCCCCTTTCAAAGGAAGTTTATCTTCGATCTCATCATTATCTGTATAGTCCTGACATACTGTACATATAAATCTCACAAAGTTGGTCCTGGAAATACTGGTCCTGACCCTAGCATTCAAAAGACATACTGATAGGGAATTTAGATTGTGAGCCCCATCGGGGGCAGCGATGATAATGTGTGCAAAAATTGTAAAGCGCTGCGGAATATGTTAGCGCTATATAAAAATAAAGATTATTATTATTATTATTTATTGTTATAGCGCCATTTATTCCATGGCGCTTTACAAGTGAGGAGGGGTATACATAATAAAAACAAGTACAATAATCTTGAACAATACAAGTCATAACTGGTACAGTAGGAGAGAGGACCCTGCCCGCGAGGGCTCACAATCTACAAGGGATGGGTGAGAATACAGTAGGTGAGGGTAGAGCTGGTCATGTAGCGGTTTGGTCGATCGGTGGTTACTGCAGGTTGTAGGCTTGTCGGAAGAGGTGGGTCTTCAGATTCTTTTTGAAGGTTTCGATGGTGGGCGAGAGTCTGATGTGTTGTGGTAGAGGGTGGTAGAGGGATTATTATTTATTATTACTATTATTATTATTAGCATGGATGACTGTACCCCAGATCACTGTTTTTCATTCTAATATCGATTCTCACTGAAAAATTATCACTTCATTTTCTGCTGCACTCCAGGGTCATTGGTTTAATTTCCATATACAGAAACTCTAATTATAAAACAAACGGTCTCTCTAAGAAATTAGTCATTCAGTGTATAATACTGGTGGATAAAACTAGACTGAACACAAGACCTTCACAGCCTTCTACACATCATAGGGGAGATCTCATGACACCTTCTCTCCATCTACCTGATGATCCTGAGAAACATTGGGATCTTCTTGTTTACAGTCCTGTGGAAGAAGAGGACGGGGACATCTCTCTGGTGTTGTCCTCTCACTGGATAGAACTGGAGGAAACACATACAGGGACTGAATTCATTCTTTACATACAGATAATTATAGGCTGTGTGTATTTAGTCCTGTCTATTACCTGGTGATGTGAGGGGCTGGGGAACCTCCATCATGACGTCCTTGTACAGATCTTTGTGTCCTTCTAAATACTCCCACTCCTCCATGCAGAAATAGATGGCGACATCCTGACACCTTATAGGAACCTGACACATACAATGGTACCGTCATCCCCTGAACCCTTCATAGCATTACTGCATAATATCCCAGCATTCCCAGCAGTGTCACCTCTCCAGTCAGCAGCTCAATCATCTTGTAGGTGAGTTCTAGGATCTTCTGCTCATTGATGTCCTCATGTATCAGGGGGTGAGGTGGAGGCCCCGTGATTGGGCTCAGGGGTCTTCCCCATCCCTCAGACGCAGGGGCCTGACAGCGCTCACTAGAGGTCTTCTTCACTACTGTGTAATCCTGGTTATGGAGAGACACATTAATAAACCTCACTACAGACATTCCCAGAGTCCTCACCTCTCCAGTTCTGTCCTTCTGTTATTCCCATAGATAAGAATGATGTAATGTGACGTCATCAGAATCTCTCACCTCTCCAGTCAGCCGGAAGAGGATCTCTAGGGTGAGGTGTAATATCCTCTCCGCCATCTTGTCCCTGTCCCTATCCATCCTTGCAGGGTCACTCAGGAGAATTCTCTTATATAGAAGATCTCCACTGAGAGGATCCGATATTGTAGGGACCTGAATAGGGAGAAGGTGACGATGTAACATCATAAAGATCCCATGAAGGAAATCTCTGGAGCTGTTACCGGCGTCACATGATCACTACATCCAGTCATGGCCCCGTCCTGCCCCCGGTATAACACACAGTCCCATTATAGTCACATACAGAGATTTACCACAGGCTCAGCACTGAGGGGGTTAATGTCCCCTGCACCCAGTAATGGGGAATCTCCAGCACCTACCTCCACCTGCAGAGCCGCACACCACATATATGGCTGCTCTGTGCGCACAGGACCTGGGATGAGGTTACAGGAGGGGAGGAGTCAGAGGTCACATGATCAGGGGCCTCAGTGTATGCAGGACTGTGCTGTGCTGGTTGTTATAATAATGTCATTTCTATGGCACGAACATATTCCGCAGCACTGTAAAAATAAGGGGGGTCGTTTACAGACAACAAAAACAACACAGAGTAACGCATAGTTCAGCAGTTACAGGAGGAGTGGGGGTCCTGCTGCTCACAGGCCACAATATAAGGAAATAGGGGGACACAATAGGTAGGACGTGCCGTCATGTACGGTGCAGCCATCAATGTAATAAATAGAGATTTTCATATAAAGCTGCAGGATCCGGACACCAACCAGGATCTGTCTAAGTGCAGTCACCAAGTGTTATTGGTGCAGGGAGGATGTGGAGACAGATGAATAGAAGCGATGAGACTCTGAGGAAAATTAGAAATAGGGAACAGGGGAGAGTTACCGTAGATTAGTGAACTGAGGTGATAGGCAGCTAAAGAGATGTGTTTTAAGACACGCTTAAAAATGTGGGTATTAGTCGGATCATCCGGGGTAGTGCATTCCAGAAAACTGGAGACATTTTTATGATGTAGGTAACATGTGCGAACGAGTGATTGGATGTAGGAAATAAAGTTCTGTGTCAAAGATGACCTCAAGATAGTGATAGTGAGATTGAGTTTCAGATGGAGGGAGGACATGATGTTAGAGAAAGTAGACAACTCTGGTATTTTGTTGTAATTCGGAGATAACATCAGGAGAAGATGCGTATAAACAGGTGTCATCAGCATAGAGATGGCATAACCAAGAAAAAAAAATGTTGAGAATCAAAAACATCCTATTGCCAGATTAAGGTGGAAACTGGCTGAAAAAAACTTTTGATTAAAGTAAACTTTCTGAATTTCAAAGCTAGATACCAACAGCCAAAAGGCATGAATTGCAGAAATGCCACAAAGTTCATTTATTAAAAGAGTTTTTTTAATTTAATTTTTTAGTTTTTTTAGTTCAGATCTATTATACAATACGTTTAATAATTATTTAAATACCCATCAGATGGCACATCATGTTTTTTGTATACACATTTGCCCAATTGTAATTATTATCTCTATGTGATAGGGGGAGGTTTGTTTCATAAGGTAGTTTTCCACAATGTGTTTGCAGTCTCTATTAGACCGGGGTCACACCTAACGTATAAAAATATGGTCCGTTTTTTACGGCCAAAATACGCAGAAAAGTTCCTGAACAGTGATCCGTATTCAATGCGAGGATGCGATTTTTTCTCTCTAAAAATTATCCATGTGTCATCCGTATGGCATCCGTACGGTGAGATTTTCTCGCCGGCTTACAAAATGGACATATAATGGATCCATGGGCTCAAATATTATTGAAAACATATATACAGTTTATATATATATATATATGTCAGTGAGATATATATATATATATATATATATATATATATATATATATATATATATATATATATATATATATATATATTATATATATACTGTATATATATATTTCATACAGAGCTAGATAGCATAAAAGCTGGTAATTCAATTGCCGGCTTTTGCTAAGTCCTTACCAAACCCGACAGGATATGAGACATGGTTTACATACAGTAAACCATTTCATATCCATTATATTTTTAGATATCCCTCACTAATAATGTTAATAGTGTGTGTGTGTGTGTGTGTGCAAAATTTGGGAACTCTAGGTGTTAAAATAAAGGGTTAAATCATGGAAAAAACTGGAGTGGGCTCCTACGAAATTTTCTCCGCCAGAGTGGGAAACCCAGTGACTGAGGGAAGATATTAATAGCCTAGAGAGGGACTATGGTTATTGGCCACCCTGGCTAAAAACATCTGCCCCCAGCCACCCCAGAGAAGGCAAATCTGCAAGATGCACCTATTCTGGCACTCAGCCACTCTTTTCCCACTCCCTTGTAGCGGTGGGATATGGGGTAAAAAGGGGTTAATGTCACCTTGCTATAGTAAGGTGACATTGAGCCTGGTTAATGGTAGGAAAGGGTTTAAAAACATACACATTAAGAATAAAGCATTTTAATGAAATAAAGAAAGACACACGGTTTTATTATTCTTCATTGTATGCTCAATCCAACTAAAGACCCTCGTTCTCCTGAAAAAAATTCCAAAATAAAAAAGCAACAATATCCCATACCTGTCCGCTGTACAGTCATGTCCCACGATGTAAATCCATCTGAAAAGGTTAAACACATTTTCAACCAGGAGCGCTGCTAATGCGGCCGCTCCCGGCTGTAAAAGACTGGGGAATGAATGAAATAAAAGTAACGGCGCTTCGGTGACTAGTGGTGCCGTCACCGAAACTGCCCCCCCTGGTGCCATAAACTCATATGAACTGTAGCGTGGGAAAGTTTCTAAATATTTTCTCACCCTACAGTTCATATGAGTTTATGCCACCAGGGGGCTCAACTCCGGTGACGGCATCGCTAGTCAGTGCAAAGCCCCTCGTCAGTGCAAAGTATCCTAAGTCATGTGACAAGGCTCATTAAAGGGTCGACATTGACTGTTAGGATTGCTACTTCCAATAGGTGGCACTAGAGTTCTACTCCTCCTCACTGAAGTGACAATTTGCATATTTCCCAGAGGAGCATTAAGTCTCCTCATCTCGACATGCTTAACATGTCACTCTCTGCAAGGAGAAACGATACTTCTTGAATCCCGGTCAGACGCCTCTCACCCAGCCAAACCAGATCTCCACTTTGCACTGACGAGTGGCAGTACCCTGAAACACAGAATGTGGAGTCAGATGGGGCAGAAAGTGGAGTCAGATGGGGCAGAATATGGAGACAGATGGGGCAGAATGTGCAGTCAGATGGGGCAGAATGTGCAGTCAGATGGGGCAGAATGTGCAGTCAGATGGGGCAGAATGTGGAGTCTAATGGGGCAGAATGTGGAGTCATATGGGGCAGAACGTGGAGACAGATGGAGCAGAACGTGGTGTCAGATGGGGCAGAACGGGGAGTCAGATGGGGAAGAATGTGGAGTTAGATGGGGCAGAATGTGGGGGCAGTATCATGGGCAGGATGTGTATTTGGATGGAAAATATTTTGGTACGGGGGGCCCATTTGAAAGTTTGCACCGGTGTCCAAAACTTTGTAGTTACGCCACTGCCACTGTGGCCTGTTACTTTGGGCCTGGCCTCCAGCGTGTTACTTTGAGATGGGGTCTTTGTCCCTGAAGCTTCATTACTCAATATTATGAATCAGCAGATTTGGATGAAATGGGCGACTCATCAAGTTCCATGCCACTGATGATTAAAATACTACTATACTTAGCATGGAAAGAGATATAATGAATAGATCACATCAGATGTTCCTACAAAGAAGGAGTGGATCATAGATCTAGCTAGTAATGTGTAATATCAGCACTGATATTAATGCACTGATATTGCAATATCAGAATATTTATTATTGTAATATAGAGAAGTTACAGACTTTGTTTAGACATAGAGTTTGTGTGCTGAAAGTAAGTGTAAAGAGAAAACACATTAGTTTTACAATAAATGGCTTCACCAACCACTAACCATAAGTGGAGAAAAAGTTTTAGTGTTATCATTCATATTCTCTGAAAAAAGGCCATGAAAGCAAAAATTCTGCAGGGGTATGAAAACTTTTGAGCACAACTGTGTGCACATTTACTTACACACTGCTCTGCTACAAATGCACATTTACTTACACACAGATCTGCGACATATGTGCATTTACATACACACAGCTCTGTAAAATATACACATTTAGGCTACGTTCACACGATCCTTTTTTTGGTCCTTTTTTTTTCAGGTCCTGTTTTGGAAAATCCGCAGTGCAAAACTGCACTGCTGATTTTCCGACTGTTTCTTCTGCGGATTCCTCTGCGGGTTTTCAACAGCACTTTCCTATTGGTGCATGTTGAAAACAGGAGCGGAATCCGCAGCAAGAATTGACATGGTACTTCTTTTTTTCCGCAGAAAATCCGCGAATGAACATTGCTTCTCCCTGTGAATTCTCTGGTGCTTATCAAGACTTGATTTATCTGCCCAACATTTCCCACATTCTGAACATGAATATGGTTTCTCCCTTGTGTGAGTTCTCTGGTGTCTAACAAAATTTGATTTATCCATAAAACATTTTCAACATTCTGAACACGAAAATGGCTTTTCCCCTGCGTGAATTCTCTGGTGTATAACAAGATACCACTTTTGGTTAAAATATTTCCCACATTCTGTACAGGAAAAAGGTTTCTCCCCTATGTGAGTTCTCTGGTGTATAACAAGATGTGATTTCTGTATAAAATATTTACCATATTCTGGACATGAAATAGACCTCTCCCTTGTGTGAGTTCTCTGGTGTCTAACTAGGTGTGATTTCCCTACAAAACATTTTCTACAATCTGAACATGAAAAAGGCTTCTCCCCTGTGTGAGTCCTCTGGTGTATAACAAGTGATAAGTTCTGTACAAAACATTTTCCACATTCTGAACATGAAAAAAGCTTTTCCCCTGTGTGAATTTTCACTCTGCAATGAGATTTGTTTTCTTATTAAAATATTTCCCACATTCTGAACAGGAAAAAGGCTTCTCCCCTGTGTGAGTTCTCTGGTGTATAACAAGATGCGATTTCTGTATAAAATGTTTACTACATTCTGGACATGAAAAGGCTTCTCCCCTGTGTGAGTTCTCTGGTGTCTAACAAGGTGTGATTTCCCTAGAAAATATTTTCCACATTCTGAACATGAAAAAGGTTTCTCCCCTGTGTGAGTCATCTGGTGTATAACAAGCGATAATTTCTGTGCAAAACATTTTCCATATTCTGAACATGAAAAAGGTGATTCCCCTTTGTGAGTTTTCTGGTGTGTTAGGATATATGATTTATGTCCAAAACTCATTCCACATTCTGAACATGAATATGGCTTCTCCCCTGTGTGATGTCTCTGTTGGCTAGCAAGAACTGATTTCTGTACAAAACACTTTCCACATTCTGAACATGAATATGGCTTCTCCCCTATGAGTTCTCTGGTGTATAACAATAAATGATTTATTTGTAAAACATTTCTCACATTCTGAACATGAAAAAGGCTTCTCCCCTGTGTGCGTTATTTGGTGTCTATCAAGGTGTGATTTCTCTACAAAACATTTCCCACATTCTGAACATGAAAAAGGCTTCTCCCCTGTGTAAGTTCTCTGGTGACTAACAAGGTGTGATTTCCCTAGAAAATATTTTCCACATTCTGAACATGAAAAAGGTTTCTCCCCTGTGTGAGTCATCTGGTGCATAACAAGCAATAATTTCTGTGCAAAACATTTTCCATATTCTGAACATGAAAAAGGTGATTCCCCTGTGTTAGTTCTCTGGTGACTAACAAGGTGTGATTTCCCTAGAAAATATTTTCCACATTCTGAACATGAAAAAGGTTTCTCCCCTGTGTGAGTCATCTGGTGTATAACAAGCGATAATTTCTGTGCAAAACATTTTCCATATTCTGAACATGAAAAAGGTGATTCCCCTTTGTGAGTTTTCTGGTGTGTTAGGATATATGATTTATGTCCAAAACGCATTCCACATTCTGAACATGAATATGGCTTCTCCCCTATGTGAGGTCTCTGTTGGCTAGCAAGAACTGATTTCTGTACAAAACACTTTCCACATTCTGAACATGAATATGGCTTCTCCCCTATGAGTTCTCTGGTGTATAACAATAAATGATTTATTTGTAAAACATTTCTCACATTCTGAACATTAAAAAGGCTTCTCCCCTGTGTGCGTTCTTTGGTGTCTATCAAGGTGTGATTTCTCTACAAAACATTTCCCACATTCTGAACATGAAAAAGGCTTCTCTCCTGTGTGAGTTCTCTGGTGACTAACGAGAATCGATTTCCGGATAAAACATTTCCCACATTCTGAACAATGTGGCTTCTCCCTATTATGAATTCTCTCATGCATAACAAGATCTGATTTCTGGTTAACATATCTCCCACATTTGGAACATACAAATATACTCGTTACTCGAGATTTCCAGAGCATGCTCGGGTGTCCTCCGAGTATTTTTTAGTGCTCGGAGATTTAGTTTTTATTTCCGCAGCTGAATGTTTCACATCTTTTAGCGAGCATAAGTACATGTGGGGATTCCCTAGCAACCAGGCAACCCCCACAAGTACTTATGCTGGCTAACAGATGTAAAACATTCAGCTGCGGCAAGAAAAACTAAATCAATCTCCGAGCACTAAAAAATACACGGAGGACACCCGAGCGTGCTCGGGAAATCTCGAGTAATCTCGAGTATATTCGCTCATCACTAATGTTTAACAAAAGATGTTTCGAGGGGACAACTATTTCCACATTCTGAATATGCAATTGGCTTCATTGCTTTAAGAGCAGTACGTTTTTTAATGCCTCTTTTCCGATTCTTATTTTTCTTAGTAGTTTGTAATGATTCAAAAAATAGGCCCTGTTTCAAAGGATCAGATGATAGATCTTTGCTGTGATGGGATGATTGTATATCTGGAGTAGTGATCTTCACTTAAATTGTATCCTGTATGATCTCAAGGTCATTTGATTTAAAAATTGAAGATGTCAGTTGTCTCTCTGATCTCCTGGTACAGTCATCTGCCACGAAATAAGAACAAATATTATTTCAAGATAAAATATCCTTTAAATTTACATTTTTGAACATTTCTGCTCAAAATGTCCATATAAATGGGAAAGTTATGTAACAAAATTGAATTATTCACTAAGACAATGACAGTTCACAGTCTAATCGAAGACCTCAAAGCATGAACCAGTGGAGCATGGTGCTTACCCTGTTCATTCTGCCTCCCAAATATTTGAAAAACGGCAAACAATGTAATGTGATACCAATAAAAACTTCTACACATTCCGCCAAAAACAGCCCCCACTCAGGTGTCAAAATAGTCACTACTCCTACAAATTAATTCACTAATATCTGCTTCTATCAACAGTTGCTGGCATCATTCATTATGCGGGTGGCGCTGGTGATGGATGAGACATTGTAACCAGCCAGAATTTCTGGGTGGCATAGTCTCTGTCCAGCCACTAAGAGTAGGGTGGCAGGGATCAGTGCTAAAATCCAGTCTTCAGGTTATTGGAAAGCACCACACCCTACTAAAGCTTGAAGCATATTGCATAAAGCTGCCAGATACAGCTTTTTTTCTCCTGTGGTTCAATCCGATGTGCTCAGCTCCCTACTTGTGTATGTGAGCATGATGAGACCCCGGCCTGTATTTCAAAGGTGATTTGTTACCCAAAAAATAGGTTTTGTAAATTTAATTAAACATATAAAAACTTGTTGCTAAACTTGTAAGCCTTTTATCATCCGAATAAAAATAACAAAGTGTTAAGAAATTATAAAACGGGATGTTGGAAAAATGTTGCCGACTTAAAGTAGAAACACAGTAAATTTTATTAACTATTTTATATGGTATCACTATCTGATTAAGAAGCATACAAATTTGAAGTTTAAAAATTACAAATATTTCTAAATTACATGCCAATTTTCATGTATTTTCCAATATAAATGCAAAATACATTAACCTAAATTTACCACAAACATAAAACACAATATGTCACAGAATCACTGGAATCAGAAGAAATCCAGTTATTACCATATAAAATGACATATCAGATTTGAAAACTGATATGATAGGAACAGAAACTGGTTATATTAGAAGGTTAAATCAGTATTTGAGGCACTAACTACTATAGTCAAAAACTGTGATTATAGACAATAACACATCTACTGAAATTATGAAACTCAACAGTCTTCATCAGGGCCAATATTTTCTGTCAGAAAAGTCTCTTGAAGAAATATTAGACATTAAAAGGCAACCTGTCAGCAGGATTGCGCACAGTAACCTACAGACACTGTCAGGTCGGCGCCATTGTACTGATTAGAAATATACCTTGGCTGATGAAATTTGTCTTCTGGTTGTTGTTTAAAGGGACTCTGTCACCTGAATTTGGAGGGAACAATTTTCAGCCATAGGGGCGGGGTTTTCGGGTGTTTGATTCACCCTTTCCTTACCCGCTGGCTGCATGCTGGCTGCAATATTGGATTGAAGTTCATTCTCTGTCCTCCCGTAGTACATGCCTGCACAAGGCAATCTTGCCTTACACAGGCGTGTACTATGGAGGACAGAGAATGAACTTCAATCCAATATTGTAGCCAGCGGGTAAGGAAAGGGTGAATCAAACACCCGAAAACCCCACCCCTATGGCTGAAAATTGTTCCCTCCAAATTCAGGTGACAGAGTCCCTTTAACCCCTTAACACCCACGGGTGATTTACATGTTAATGACAGGGCCAATTTTACAATTCTGACCACTGTCCCTTTTTGAGGTAATAACTCTGGAACGCTTCAACGGATCCCGCTGATTCTCAGATTGTTTTCTGGTGACATATTGTACTTCATGTTAGTGTTAAAATTTCTTTGATATGACTTGCACTTATTTGTGAAACAAATGTAAATTTGGCGAAAATTTAGAAAATTTTAGCAATTTTCCAACTTTGAATTTTCATGCCCTTAAATCACAGAGATATATCACACAAAATACTTATAGTTTTTGTGATCGTCCTTTCCTCGCTGTTTGGGGAACCTCTTCTGGGAAATGTTGACCTGGGACAATAAAGAGCCTTATCAGTTTCAGGGACCCTCACCTTCCCGAGCACGCTTGGGTGTCCTCCGAGTATTTTTTAGTGCTCGGAGATTTAGTTTTCATCGCCGCAGCTGAATAATTTACATCTGTTAGCCAGCATAAGTATATGTGGGGGTTGCCTGGTTGCTAGGGAATCCCCACATGTAATCAAGCTGGCTAAGAGATGTAAATCATTCAGCTGAGGTGAGGAAAACTAAATCTCCGAGCACTAAAAAATACTCGGAGGATGCCTGAGTATGCTCGGGATATCTCGAGTAACTAGTATATTCGCTCATCACTACTGGTGACCTGTTGCTGCATGGTCAGTTCCTCTGTCTGCTGAGCTATTGCCCTTTCCTCTCTGTCCAAATGCTGATGGTTAGCCCAAACAAAATCTGGGTGTGGTTTTATATGTTCATCATTCACTGCACTATCTTGCTGGCTATACCTCTTGGTGGATGTGTATTCAGTAGTTCAATCCCTCAGCTAAGGGATTTCCCTTGTTTGGTAAACTCCAGTTGTATTCCTGCAGTTAGTCTGTTTGCTTTCTTTCCCTGCATCTTTAGCTTTTTCACTGTTAAGTTTCTGGGTGGTCACATGTTCCTTTTATGGTTCTTGTTAGTTTTCCCTCACTACCCGATATGAACGTGTTTTAGGTTCTCACCCTTTGTTTTCTTATTTTGCTTAAAGGGAACCTGTCACCCTCCCAGGCGTTTGTAACTAAAAGAGCCACCTTGGGCAGCACTAATGCTGCATTCTGACAAGGTGGCTCTTTTAGTTCTGGTCCCTGCCAACGTTGCAATAATCGCTTTTATAATGTGCCCCTCATACCTTGAAATCGCCAGGGGGGCACCACAGCTATCACTCAGGGCCTCAGCGCGCCGGGTGCCACCTCCTCTTCCTTCATTAGTGTCCCCGGTGCCTGCGATGTAAGGTTTTTTTTCGGGCATGCGCAGTTGCACTGCCCTTCTAACTTACAGCACAGGCGCCGGGGACGCTAATGAAGGAAGAGAAGGCGGCACCTGGTGCGCAGAGGCCCTGAGTGACGGCTATGGTGTGTCTGTGTTAGGGGGAAAGATCTGCCCCTTGGTGACTTCAAGGTCTGAGGGGCACATTATAAAAGCGATTATTGCAGCGTTGGCAGTGACCAGAACTAAAAGAGCCACCTTGTCAGAATGCAGTATTAGTGCTGCACAAGATGGCTCTTTTAGTTTCAAACGCCTGGGGGGGTGACAGGTTCCCTTTAACACTTTCCTCTTCTCTTGTTTGCAGTTTGCTGTGGTCTTCTCTCTAGTTCCTCAGGAAGTACATGAAATCCATTGATGGCCTTTTAGAGAGTTAGGTCTGAGGTGGTGTTTTTAGTTGTGTGGCCAAGACTTTTCTACAAGGACCAGTTGGGTATAGGTGCGGCCTGATATGAACATGTTTTATTTTGTCACCCTGGGTTTTCGTATTTTGCTTAACACTTATCTCTTCCCTTGTTTGTAGTTTGTTGCGGCCCACTCTCTAATTCCTCAGGAAGGAAGTACATGAAATCCATTGATGGCCTTTTAGGGAGTTAGGTCTGAGGTGGTGTTTTCAGTTGTATGGCCAAGACCTTTGTACAAGGACCAGTTGGGTATAGGTGCGGCATCTCCCTATGGTTGAACGTCCCTTTTTCTTTTACCCGTGTGCGAATGTGTACACGTTCATAACTTTATAGCCAGCCTATTCTTGCTTTCCAAGGTGTCAACATGGATCCAGTAAATGCCTTGGCCAGACAATTTCAGCCTTTATACTTGGAGGTTGCGGATATCAAATGCCAACAACAGCTGGCATGTTCTGCTGCCATGAAGAACTCAGGACTACAGAGCATCGCGGCTGAACCCCAGGTAAAGTTGCCGGATTGCTTCTCCGGGGACAAAAGTAAGCTAAATTTTTTGCCTCATGTAAATTATATTTTAGCCTACGTCCTGTCTCCGCTAGGTCAGAGAGTCAACAAGTGGGCATTCTTTTGTCTTTACTTTGTGGCGATGCACCACTTTGGAATTTTCTATGCCTGAGGATCCTCTGGTGCTTTCCGCTGTTGAGGCATTTTTCTCAGCTCTTGGCCTAATTTATGATGACCCTGACAAAGTCATTGTGGCTGAATCCATGATCTGGAAGTTGTTTCAGGGAGGCCATACAGCTGAGGAATACTGCTCAGATTTTATACGCTGGGCAGTAGAGACCTCCTGGAATGATCTCACTCTTCGGAGTGAGTCAGTTCTGCCAGGGAATTTCAGATTAACCCCTTTCTGTCATTAGACGTACTATTCCGTCCATGTGGGGTGGGCCCTACTTCCCAAGGACGGAATAGTACGTCATACGCGATCGGCCGCGCTCCCGGGGGGAGCGCGGCCGATCGCGGCCGGGTGTCAGCTGACTATCGCAGCTGACATCCGGCACTGTGTGCCAGGAGCGGTCACGGACCGCCCCCGGCACATTAACCCCCAGCACACCGCGATCAAACATGATCGCGGTGTGCCGGCGGTATAGGGAAGCATCGCGCAGGGAAGGGGCTCCCTGCGGGCTTCCCTGAGACCCCCGGAGCAACGCGATGTGATCGCGTTGCTCTGAGGGTCTCCTACCTCCCTCCTCGCCGCAGGTCCTGGATCCAAGATGGCCGCGGCATCCGGGTCCTGCAGGGAGGGAGGTGGCTTACCGAGTGTCTGCTCAGAGCAGACACTTGGTAAGCCTGCAGCCCTGCACAGCAGATCGCAGATCTGGCAGAGTGCTGTGCACACTGCCAGATCAATGATCTGTAATGTCCCCCCCCCGGGACAAAGTAAAAAAGTTAAAAAAAATGTCCACATGTGTAAAAAAAAAATAAAAAAAAAATTCCTAAATAAATAAATAAAAAAAAAATATTATTCCCATAAATACATTTCTTTATCTAAATAAAAAAAAATCAAACAATAAAAGTACACATATTTAGTATTGCCACGTCCGTAACGACCCCACCTATAAAACTATATCACTAGTTAACCCCTTCAGTGAACACCGTAAAAAAAAACAAAAAAAACGAGGCAAAAAACAACGCTTTATTCTCATACCGCCAAACAAAAAGTGGAATAACACGCGATCAAAAAGACGGATATAAATAACCATGGTACCGCTGAAAACGTCATCTTGTCCCGCAAAAAACGAGCCGCCATACACCATCATGTGCGAAAAAATAAAAAAGTTATAGTCCTCAGAATAAAGCGATGCCAAAATAATTATTTTTTCTATAAAATAGTTTTTATCGTATAAAAGCGCCAAAACAAAAAAAAATTATATAAATGAGGTATCGCTGTAATCGTACTGACCCGAAGAATAAAACTGCTTTATCAATTTTACCAAACGCGGAACGGTATAAACGCCTCCCCCAAAAGAAATTCATGAATAGCTGGTTTTTGGTCATTCTGCCTCACAAAAATCGGAATAAAAAGCGATCAAAAAAATATCCCGTGCCCGAACATGTTACCAATAAAAACGTCAACTCGTCCCACAAAAAACAAGACCTCACATGACTCTGTGGTCTCAAATATGGAAAAATTATAGCTCTCAAAATGTGGTAACGCAAAAAATATTTTTTGCAATAAAAAGCGTCTTTCATGTGTGATGGCTGCCAATCATAAAAATCCGCTAAATAACCCGCTATAAAAGTAAATCAAACCCCCCTTCATCACCCGCTTAGTTAGGGAAAAATTAAAAAAATGTAAAAAATGTATTTATTTCCATTTTCCCATTAGGGTTAGGGCTAGGGTTGAGGCTACAGTTAGGGTTGGGGCTAAAGTTAGGGTTAGGGTTTGGATTACATTTACGGTTGGGATTAGGGTTAGGGGTGTGTCTGGGTTAGAGGTGTGGTTAGGGTTACCGTTGGGATTAGGGTTAGGGGTGTGTTTGGATTAGGGTTTCAGTTATAATTGGGGGGTTTCCACTGTTTAGGCACATCAGGGGCTCTCCAAACGTGACATGGCGTCCGATTTCAATTCCAGCCAATTCTGCGTTGAAAAAGTAAAACAGTGCTTCTTCCCTTCCAAGCTCTCCCGTGCGCCCAAACAGGGGTTTACCCCAACATATGGGGTATCAGCGTACTCGGAACACATTGGAGAACAACTTTTGGGGTCCAATTTCTCCTGTTACCCTTGGGAAAATACAAAACTAGGGGCTAAAAAATAATTTTTGTGGAAAAAAAAAATAAAAATTTGCATGGATCTGCGTTATAAACTGTAGTGAAACACTTGGGGGTTCAAAGCTCTCACAACACATCTAGATGAGTTCCTTAGGGGTTCTACTTTCCAAAATGGTGTCACTTGTGGGGGGGTTTTACTGTTTAGGTACATTAGGGGCTCTGCAAACGCAATGTGACGCCTGCAGACCATTCCATCTAAGTCTGCATTCCAAATGGCGCTCCTTCCTTTCCGAGCCCTCCCATGCGCCCAAAAGGTGGTTCCCCCCCACATATGGGGTATCAGCGCACTCAGGACAAATTGGACAACAACTTTTGGGGTCCAATTTCTCCTGTTACCCTTGGAAAAATGCAAAACTGGGGGCTAAAAAATAATTTTTGTGGAAAAAAAATATTTTTTATTTGCACGGCTCTGCGTTATAAACTGTAGTGAAACAATTGGGGGTTCAAAGCTCTCACAACACATCTAGATGAGTTCCTTAGGGGGTCTACTTTCCAAAATGGTGTCACTTGTGGGGGGGGGTTTACTGTTTAGGTACATTAGGGGCTCTGCAAACGCAATGTGATGCCTGCAGACCATTCCATCTAAGTCTGCATTCCAAATGGCGCTCCATCCCTTCCGAGCCCTCCCATGCGCCCAAACGGTGGTTCCCCCCCACATATGGGGTATCAGCGTACTCAGGACAAATTGGACAACAACTATTGGGGTCCAATTTCTCCTGTTACCCTTGGGAAAATACAAAACTGGGGGCTAAAAAATAATTTTTGTGGGAAAAAAATTTTGTTTTATTTTTACGGCTCTGCATTATAAACTTCTGTGAAGCACTTGGTGGGTCAAAGTGCTCACCACAGCTCTAGATAAGTTCCTTAGGGGGTCTACTTTCCAAAATGGTGTCACTTGTGGGGGGGCTTCAATGTTTAGGCACATCAGTGGCTCTCCAAACGCAACATGGCGTCCCATCTCAATTCCTGTCAATTTTGCAGTGAAAAGTCAAACGGCGCTTCTTCCCTTCCGAGCTCTCCCATGCGCCCAAACAGTGGTTTACCCCCACATATGGGGTATCAGCGTACTCAGGACAAATTGTACAACAACTTTTGGGGTCCAATTTCTTCTCTTACCCTTGGGAAAATAAAAAATTGGGGGCGAACAGATCATTTTTGTGAAAAAATATGATTTTTTATTTTTACGGTTCTGCATTATAAACTTCTGTGAAGCACTTGGTGGGTCAAAGTGCTCACCACACATCTAGATAAGTTCCTTAGGGGGTCTACTTTCCAAAATGGTGTCACTTGTGGGGGGTTTCAATGTTTAGGCACATCAGTGGCTCTCCAAACGCAACATGGCGTCCCATCTCAATTCCTGTCAATTTTGCAGTGAAAAGTCAAACGGCGCTCCTTCCCTTCCGAGCTCTCCCATGCGCCCAAACAGTGGTTTACCCCCACATATGGGGTATCAGCGTACTCAGGACAAATTGTACAACAACTTTTGGGGTCCAATTTCTTCTCTTACCCTTGGGAAAATAAAAAATTGGGGGCGAAAAGATCATTTTTGTGAAAAAATATGATTTTTTATTTTTACGGTTCTGCATTATAAACTTCTGTGAAGCACTTGGTGGGTCAAAGTGCTCACCACACATCTAGATAAGTTCCTTAGGGGGTCTACTTTCCAAAATGGTGTCACTTGTGGGGGGTTTCAATGTTTAGGCACATCAGTGGCTCTCCAAACGCAACATGGCGTCCCATCTCAATTCCAGTCAATTTTGCATTGAAAAGTCAAATGGCGCTCCTTCGCTTCCGAGCTATGTCATGCGCCCAAACAGTGGTTTACCCCTACATATGGAGTATCGGCGTACTCAGGACAAATTGTATAACATCTTTTGGGGTCCATTTTTTCCTGTTACCCTTGGTAAAATAAAACAAATTGGAGCTGAAGTAAATTTTGTGTGAAAAAAAGTTAAATGTTCATTTTTATTTAAACATTCCAAAAATTCCTGTGAAACATCTGAAGGGTTAATAAACTTTTTGAATGTGGTTTTGAGCACCTTGAGGGGTGCAGTTTTTAGAATGGTGTCACACTTGGGTATTTTCTATCATATAGACCCCTCAAAATGACTTCAAATGAGATGTGGTCCCTAAAAAAAAATGGTGTTGTAAAAATGAGAAATTGCTGGTCAACTTTTAACCCTTATAACTCCCTAACAAAAAAAAATGTTGGTTCCAAAATGGTGCTGATGTAAAGTAGACATGTGGGAAATGTTACTTATTAAGTATTTTGTGTGACATATCACTGTGATTTAATTGCATAAAAATTCAAATTTGGAAAATTGCAAAATTTTCAAAATTTTCGCCAAATTTCCATTTTTTTCACAAATAAACGCAGGTAATATCAAAGAAATTTTACCACTATCATGAAGTACAATATGTAACGAGAAAACAATGTCAGAATCACCAGGATCCGTTGAAGCGTTCCAGAGTTATAACCTCATAAAGGGACAGTGGTCAGAATTGTAAAAATTGGCCCGGTCCATAACGTGCAAACCACCCTTGGGGGTGAAGGGGTTAAAGTTTTGCTGTTCAACAGTTCCTGGCCACAGTCCCTTGAGAAATGACAATTGTTGTTTGCTTAGATAGATGAACCTATGCAAATTGGTGATTGCAGAAATCCCAGACGGGTCATGTTGTGGTTCAATTGTTCAAATATAATAATGAATCTCTGAAGAAAAAAGATGTTAAAATGCAAAGATGCAGGTTCTGAGAGTATGAGATAGTCTCTTGGGATACCTGTAAGAAAAAAATGGATGCATGTACGAGAGACAAAGTCAGGTTTTATTTTTACTCCTGCACTTGTGGATTCAGGTTCAGCCATGAATCTAATTGATCATAATTTCACTATAAATTGTGGCTATGATTTCTCTTCTCTTGGCCTTCCCATTCAAGTTTCAGCAAGTGTTAGGCTACGTTCACATTTGCACCTGTCAGGGCGCGGCAAACGCAACATGTTGCATTTTTTGGGCGGCGCCGACCTTTTAAAAAACGCATGCGTCGTGTTTTCGTCGTGTTTGCGTCGTCGATGCGCCTTATTCCCCATTGAAGTGTATTGACAACGCAGACGACGCAAGTACTTGCGTCGTGGTGCGTTGTACGACGCATGCGTTTTCAATTAAAAAATGAAAAAATTGTCTAGACTTTGTCTAGACACTTAAAAAAAGCACTATATATATAAAAAAAGGGGGGTTGGCATTGTCTTTCACAAGGCTATTCTACAGAGAAGACAGAGAGGAGCAATCTGTTTTCAAAACCGGTAAGTATATAATTTCTCTTTGCATTTTTATTCTGTGTTTTATTTCTTGATTTTGATTTAATTTGTGCAATGTTTGGTCTGTGCTATTGTACGGTTATGGCACTGTGGGTTGTTATTGAAAAATTGTGTTTTTTAATCTGGTTCTGATGTATTTCTGGCGTTATATGATAGCGTTTCTTGTCTTCGGCCTTGCTTGGTTTTGGATTGGTTTTGGGTTGTTCTGGTGTCATGCGGTTGTTCAATGTCTTTTTTTTGGCTGATTTTTTCTTGTTAAATTTCTGGTGCATGTCTTTTTCTGGTTTCTATTGTTGGGGGTAACCGTATGGCGTTTTCTTGGCTCATGTCTTGCTGTGTTTTATTGTAAAGTATGCTGTTGGCATTGCCTACCTTTTTTTTTCTTTCCTTGAGTGTCTTTTCTTGCTGGTGGGGGGGGGGATACATTTATGATGTGTCATTTGTATTGTATTGTTCCGTGCGGCTATATGCCATTCTATTTTCAATTGTATTTTTCTTTTTTTTTCTTTTTTTTTTTTTTTATCTCTGATGGTTTTACGTCGTTTTTAACCGTATGGCATATATCTTCCTTCCTTGACTGTTTGCATTGTAAAGTTTGGAGTATGGATGTATTGTTTTTTTTGGGGGGGGGGCTTTTTTTTTTTTTTTCCATGTTTTTTTTTTCTATTTGACTATGGTTTATCTTTGGGTTGCTGTATATTTTAACAACGGTTGTACCGTAATGTTTATTGCTTATTGTCTAGAATGGTATTTATTACCTTTTTCTGATGTATTTATGTGGTTCTATGTCACAAGATGGTGTTGTTTTGGATCATGTCTTGTTGTAATTGTAAAGTATGGCGTTCATTAGTTTGCTATTTCATTGGTCCTTTTTCTTTCTGTTTAAATAAAGTTTTGTTTTTTTTTGTTTTTTTTAAATTTGGACTTAGGGGTCTATTTTTGCTTAATTTTTGGGGGGTCTATTCTGGATGAAACTTTTTAATACTCTGCATTGTGTTGTATCTGCTATTGTATTCTCTTGCAATGTATGGCGTTGTGGTGTCGCTTGTTGAGTTTGCATTGTCCTATCAGTCAACAGTCCATTGTGGTTGTTAATTTTTTTTTTGTTTGTTTTGTTATTTCTTTGTATGTGGCAGTGTTTGCTTTGGATTTGATTTTTTGTTCATTTTTTCATTGCAGAATAACTTGCAAGAATGGCGACTGAGTCAGCATCTAGCCAATCGGCACAGGGGAGTGCGGTGAGTAATTATGTCCAGTTGCTTACTATTCGCTGTCATTTGTAGCCTTGGCAATAATTTTTGTGTACAATTTTTACAGGCTTCTTCAAGTGAGGGGGAAGGGAATCAGCGGGAGCAGCGAGCTCGGGGCCAAGGTGTGGCGTCAAGCCGGCGAGTAAGTATTTTTTTTTTTTTTATTTAAATTTATTTTCTTGACTAGCATCCTGCTGTGAGAAACAGTACATTTGACTAGCATCCTGCTTTCACTAGTGATGTTGACAAAGCTTAATTACATTATAGCTTTTAAGGGCTGCAAGTATTGGGGGAAGGTAACATACAGTTGAACTCCCTGCACAGGAACATACATAAATACAGGTATAGAAACCAGAGATACATACATCAAATGGCATATTATTCAAAGACAGGACAGGGCAAAGGTACATATCATGACAGGTGCTGGTGGTTGTTCATATTTTCAAATCTTTAACCTTAATGTTTTCCAATTATTCTAGGTTTCACAACGGGACCACAGTGAGAGTATTGATGTAGACCTCCTAATCACCAGCATACAGGAGCGTGGCCCGTTGTGGGACAGCCGTGACCCCTGGCACATGGACCAGGTGGTGTTGAGGCGTTTGTGGGTTGAGGTGGCAAAGTCGCTGTGGGATGGCTTTGACAGCGCTTCAGGCACGGACAAAAGCAACTTTGGTGAGTATTGGTGATACGCCGTGCTGATACGCCGCTATGACCCATCATGCCGGGATAAACACAACCGTGTGTGATGCGATCAACGCCTTCAACTTTGCATCGCACACGGTTGTTTTATCCTTTTTAAATGCTAAATATGTAACCTTTTTTTTGGTTTGCATTCACAGTCAAAAAGTTGAGGACCAGATGGCGATCCATAAAGGACCGTTTCAATAAGGGCCTCCGTAATGAGGAGGAGCAAGCTCGGAGTGGTGCTGGTGCAGCCAAGTGTGTTCCCTATAAATACAACAGGGCGTTACAGTTCCTAAGACCGGTCCTTGGCCGCCGACAGTAAGTATTTTGTCCACATACCATATTGCGCAGCCACATTGTACGTTGCCCAGCCACGTACATTGCGCATCCACATAGTATATTGCCAGGCCACTATATCGCAGCCACATAGTACACGTTCTAGCCACGTATCCACATAGTATATTTCCCAGGCACATAGTGTATTGGCCATCCATGTAGTCAGCTTAGCATATTGGCCATCCACGTAACTTTTTCCCTAGTGGGATGGTATATTGCCCATTAGTCATTTTTTTGGTTAACAGCGTGAGTCCTTGTAGTCCATGACAGGTTACGTTCTGAGTCAGGGCAGGTCTGATCGCAGGAATAATGATGACGTCTCGATCACATGACCCTAACGTCATGGCAGTTTCTGCGATCAGCGTTAAAATGGCAGTCATCTGCAAAGTCACTGTAGATAATTAATTTTTTGGGTTTTGTTTTACATTTTTCTCTTAACTTTAAATTTTATACTATTGCTGCGGCATAGGCAGCATCAATAAAGAGTTTATGACAAAAATGTTTTTTCTAACACAACGCGTGTGTTTGCCGTTGACAGTGGTATGCGGTCAAAAGGCTTTGGCAGCGGGAAGGAGCGCTCTTTTTCTGCAGTTGATATGTCCATGATTGGTCTCATCAGCCATAACAGGCAGCTGGCGATAACAATCAGCAATTTTTAAAGGCCAGACAGACTGAGAGACAGAGGATTGTTATCTATTGTTGTGTCATGTAATGTTAACTTTATTACAGGAGTTGGCGTATGTGATAGGTTATTAATTGAAGACTAATTTTTCCCTTATCTATTCACAGAACACACAGCAGCACCCTCGAGCGTGCTCGCCCATCTGTAGCGGACCTTCATGAATCGCCATCTGACCTGTCACAGCCATCCCACAGCGACAGCAGGCTTGCACCACCATCTGGAGAACCGGCAGCCGGTCCATCAGGTGTTCCCCTGGCCGAGGCCTCTGGCGCTCCTTCTTTTGGGAATTCCCAACAGCGCCAGCGGGCCTCGGACAGGCCAACAATGCCCGAATTTTTGCATTTGAGCACGGTCTTCCAGAATTGTTTCAAGGCGCTGGGCGATAGAATGGACACTGCTCTGTCCAATATCGACCGGCGCCTTGAAAATATGGAATCCGAGCTCTCGAGGCTGGCCAAACATTTTTTTAGTGCCATTGCTACGGGCATGGTGGAACACCTTACGCCGGAACTCCAGATTTCGGTGATGCAGGCCTGCAACACTGCCTACGTGAGGGCTCTGCAGCAGGCTCAGGTCATGCAGTCAGCGACTACAATGCCCGTAGTGCCGTCGCTGGCTAGCATGACTCCGACTCCTGCTGCAGAGCCACTCCAGCCACCCCACCGAGGTCCGCGTGCGGAGCGACGCCACCACAGGCACCATAACATCGAGCCGCCGACTCCTGCTCCTGCCAGGCCCTCATCCTCCCGTAGCCGTCATGCTCTGGGAGCTGACGCGGGAGAACATAGGAGGAAGAGGAGGACACATACTGCGGCTCTGGCTGCTCCAATCATACAGACACCTACTTCGCGGCAGGGGTCTAGCCGCAGCAGGAGCAGCCAGAGCCATTCAAGAACCAGTGGAAGACTTGTTTTGCCTCCTCCCTCCCCTACAGAGGTTGCTGTCTTGTCGCCAGGGTACCCTGAGGGCTTGGAATTGCCGTCGAGCCTACTGGACTCTGGCTCAACATCATCCTCCTCTTCCTCTCCCCATTCCCAACCAGAGACTTACCACTCACCCATGGTAGCTGAGGTTGATACCCCATAAGTTTATTTCCCATCTTTTTTCCTGTTTCCCCAATAAAAAATGTTATTTTCACAACAATATTTGTTTTTATTTTGCAGTATGCTTCTCGGCAATTCACGCCATGCGCCGTCTACACATATTTTGTGCTTCAAACACCTCATATATGCAATGTCAGACAGTATTTTTACAATTTTTATTTTGCCTTTTTTGGGGTGTCTCTCATTGCTGTATGAGGTGTTTACAAACACTAAAGGTACCTTCACACTTAAGCAACGCTGCAGCGAAACAGACAATGATGCCGATCGCTGCAGCGTCGCTATTTGGTCGCTGGAGAGCTGTCACACAGACAGCTCTCCAGCGACCAACGATGCAGAGGTCCCCGGGTAACCAGGGGAAACATCAGGTTGCTAAGCGCAGGGCCGCGCTTAGTAACCCGATGTTTACCCTGGTTACCAGTGTAAAATTTAAAAAAAAAAAATACATATACTCACAATCGCGTCCACCGGCGTCCGCTTCCCTGCACTGACTGTCAGCACTCAGTCAGTGCAGGAAGCGGATGCCGGGGGACGCGAAGGTGAGTATGTACTGTTTGTTTTTTTACACTGGTAACCAGGGTAAATATCGGGTTACTAAGCGCGGCCCTGCGCTTAGTAACCCGATATTTACCCTGATTACCATTGTAAAACATCGCTGGTATCGTTGCTTTTGCTGTCAAACACAACGATACACGGCAATCTGACGACCAAATAAAGTTCTTAACTTTAACCAACGACCAGCGATATCACAGCAGGATCCTGATCGCTGCTGCCTGCCAAACTCAACGATATCGCTAGCCAGGACGCTGCAACGTCACGGATCGCTAGCGTTATCGTTTAGTGTGAAGGTACCTTAACTGTAACATAGATTGTATACATATAATAAGGTCAGTGCTCCGGTGGTTGCAATGGTCACATGGCAAAGTGTTGACACTATTTGAATCAGGATGTATTTCTGCATCCTGATTTCAATACTTAATGGAGCGAACAAGATCGGCTCCCTCGTTGGCAAACTGAACAGTTTCCAAATAATAGCATATGGACACGGCTTCCTGGTGTGCGGTTGCTGATCTGCTTTTTTCCGGCACTGCTTCCGCATGTTCCAAGGCTGTGTGAGTGGCACAACCCATGCACAACCGAAGCCTATTGGCCTCGCCATGGTGTGGTGCCAGTCACACTGCCGCGGCAACTGCAGCTGCGTCGGGTGAAAATGTATTATCAGCAAGTGCGCTCAATGAAGCTGTGTTCCACATGAAACTAGTCTGGAATCTTGACAGTTTGCCTAGGAAGGAGAGAATCATGTTTGCTCAACTAGCGAACACACGGCCATGTGAACAAAAGTGTGGGGGTTTTGCAGACCATTTGGGAGCTGGTGATCACCAGAGTACATTTTGGGCGGTACACCGTTTTAGCGCAGTTGGTAGAAATATGTTCTTTGAAGCAGTGTAGAAAACTTTGAAATTTTTTTTATTAAACATTTTAAAAAAAGGGTGGCAAGTTTTTAGATAAGGCACATTACAGTAACAAACATTTATGAAGTATAGGTAGATGCAAAATTTGACATAACAAAATCCACCTAAACGGATGACATTTATTGCACATAATACTGGAGAAATATTTTATTATCATTATATTTTTAGCACAGTCACAGTAGAGGTATTTATTGGTGTAGTTAAAACCAGAATACAGTCCAACAGTAACATTAACACTACACCATTGTATCTTGCCATGACACACGGCCAACATCTGAAACAAAATAGGCCGCAAATCGATCCCTCATCTGCGCAATTTCAACACTTGTCCTCAGAGGATGATCTTGGTAATCGGGCAATGGGTTTGCTATGGGTTCATCAAGTTCCACATTCAGTCTCTCTTTGGCCATAATATAATTGTGGAGAACCACACAAGCCTTCACCACCTCATCCACTGTCTCAATTTTAAGATTAATGGCGGATCCTAATATACGCTATTTGGAGACAAGGATGCCAAAGGCGCACTCCACAGTTCTTCTGGCCCTGGACAGTCTGTAATTGAAAATCCTTTTTGTATGGTCCAAGCCCCGACTGGAGTAGGGTTTCAGTAGGTTGTTAGACATTTGAAATGCCTCATCCCCAACCACAACAAATGGCATTGCCGGGCCTTCGGTGTGGGGAAGAGGTCGTGGCTGGGGGAAATTAAAATTGTTCCCATATAATCTTTGGCCCATATCCGACTCCTTAAATGTCCGTGAGTCATTTGCACGGCCAAACGCACCAATGTCCACTGCGAGAAACCTGCAGTCCGCACCTGCAATTGCCATGAGCACAGTGGAAAAGTATTTTTTATAATTAAAAAAAAGAGATCCACTTCTTGCAGGCTTTGTAATCCGAATGTGCTTCCCATCCACTGCGCCAATACAGTTAGGGAAAGAACACACTTGATCAAATTTCTTGGCGTTGGCCTCCCAGATTTCACTTGTAGGGAGGGGTAAAAATTCCTCACGGAGATTATCCCACAAAGCGCGGCATGTGTCGGCAATAATTCCGGAAAGAGTGGAGACTCCAATCCTGAATTGGAAATGCAGGGATCTCAAGGTCTCTCCGGTAGCCAGGAAACTGCCAAGAAGATAAATAAAGAAATTACATTAAAGTACATTACAGGAAAGAAATATATCTTGGTACCGTGTTAGCCAGTAGATAGAAAAATATTTAGAATTGAGAGTCCTCAGTGGTTGATACCTTTTAATGGCTAACTGAAAAGATGGTAACAAATTGCAAGCTTTCGAGGCTACATACGTCTCTTCATCAGGCAAAGACTAAAACAAATTCTGAAGAATCACATATTTATGCACAACATAGTATAGAGAAAAAAAAAAGAGGGGAAAAAAAACCATGGATAAGCTAGGTGACATGAAGCAGAATTACCATGGGTGATAAACAGTTACGTCCATAAATATTGGGCCAATTCTTAGATAAGGATTGTTTTATTGTCCTGTGATTAGGGTCTCGTTCTGTTGTGATGACCCCACATGGTCTGAGGGGCAAGTTCATTAGTTGATGTAAAAAGACATAAATCCGTGTGACACATTCATTCCTGCATTTAGAGTGTCAAAGGTCGTCATCAGTTTATACTCCCAGACTCTTCTGTCTCTCTGAGTTTTGAAGTTACTTTTCAATACAAGTAATTTCATGTCCATAATGCTTTGATTTGGGAGACAGAAATGTATTGCCACAGGTATATCCATTCTTTTTTCTTTTATTGTATGGCGATGAGAGTTCATCCTTGTTCTCAGTTTCTGCCCTGTCTCCCCCACATACAGACCCCCAGTTGGACATTTAGTACAAATAATTAGGTACACCACATTAGAAGTGATGCAGCTGAATGTACCTGGTATCTTGTAGTCCTGGTGTGAATGTGTCACACGGATTTATGTCTTTTTACATCAACTAATGAACTTGCCCCTCAGACCATGTGGGGTCATCACAACAGAACGAGACCCTAATCACAGGACAATAAAACAATCCTTATCTAAGAATTGGCCCAATATTTATGGACGTAACTGTTTATCACCCATGGTAATTCTGCTTCATGTCACCTAGCTTATCCATGGTTTTTTTTCCCCTCTTTTTTTTTTCTCTATACTATGTTGTGCATAAATATGTGATTCTTCAGAATTTGTTTTAGTCTTTGCCTGATGAAGAGACGTATGTAGTCTCGAAAGCTTGCAATTTGTTACCATCTTTTCAGTTAGCCATTAAAAGGTATCAACCACTGAGGACTCTCAATTCTAAATATTTTTATATATATATATATATATATATATATATATATATATATATATATATATATATATATATATATATATATATATATATATATATTGGATTATTGGGACCTCACCTTTTTTTTGTTGTGGGGGTTTTCATCCAGTATTTGGACTTTTCAGGGTTATAGTCCTCTATGTACGTAGTATGTGTTATGACCCCAATGGCGAGGGTCTCAGAGGAACGTGGAAGTCTGCAGAGTACAAAAATCCAGCTCATAGGGCAGTGGTAACTGGGTTGACCATATATCTACTCCTAACGCCAACACTAGAAGTAGCCGGGGATCATTCCTACGTTGATTCTAGATGACACGCGCCAGCCGGAGAATCTAGCTACCCCTAGTAGAGGAAAACAAAGACCTTTCTTGCCTCCAGAGAAGGGGACCCCAAAGCTGGATAGAAGCCCCCCACAAATAATGACGGTTAGGTAAGAGGAAATGACAAACACAGAAATGAACCAGGTTTAGCACAGAGAGGCCCGCTTACTGATAGCAGAATAAAGAAAGGTAACTTATATGGTCAACAAAAACCCTATCAAAATCCACACTGGAAATTCAAGAACCCCCGAACCGTCTAACGGTCCGGGGGGAGAACACCAGCCCCCCTAGAGCTTCCAGCAAAGGTCAGGATATAGATTTGGAACAAGCTGGACAAAAAATACAAAACCAAAACAAATAGCAAAAAGCAAAAGGCAGACTTAGCTGATATAACTGGAACCAGGATCAGTAGACAAGAGCACAGCAGACTAGCTCTGATAACTACGTTGCCAGGCATTGAACTGAAGGTCCAGGGAGCTTATATAGCAACACCCCTAACTAACGACCCAGGTGCGGATAAAAGGAATGACAGAAAAACCAGAGTCAAAAAACTAGTAACCACTAGAGGGAGCAAAAAGCAAATTCACAACAGTACCCCCCCCTTAGTGAGGGGTCACCGAACCCTCACCACGACCACCAGGGCGATCAGGATGAGCGGCATGAAAGGCACGAACTAAATCGGCCGCATGAACATCAGAGGCGACCACCCAGGAATTATCCTCCTGACCATAGCCCTTCCACTTGACCAGGTACTGAAGCCTCCGCCTGGAGAGGCGAGAATCCAAGATCTTCTCCACCACGTACTCCAACTCGCCCTCAACCAACACCGGAGCAGGAGGCTCAGCAGAAGGAACTACAGGCACAATGTACCGCCGCAACAAGGACCTATGAAATACATTGTGAATAGCAAACGACACAGGAAGATCCAGACGAAAAGATACAGGATTAAGGATTTCCAATATCTTGTAAGGCCCAATAAAACGAGGTTTAAATTTGGGAGAGGAGACCTTCATAGGAACAAAGCGGGAAGAAAGCCATACCAAATCCCCAACGCGTAGTCGGGGACCCACACCGCGGCGGCGGTTGGCAAAGCGCTGAGCCTTCTCCTGTGACAACTTCAAGTTGTCCACCACATGATTCCAGATCTGCTGCAACCTATCCACCACAGAATCCACCCCAGGACAGTCAGAAGGCTCCACATGACCCGAAGAAAAGCGAGGATGGAAACCAGAGTTGCAGAAAAAAGGCGAAACCAAGGTGGCGGAACTAGCCCGATTATTAAGGGCAAACTCAGCCAACGGCAAGAATGTCACCCAATCGTCCTGATCAGCAGAGACAAAACACCTCAAATAAGCCTCCAAAGTCTGATTGGTTCGCTCCGTCTGTCCATTAGTCTGAGGATGGAAAGCAGACGAAAACGACAAATCAATGCCCATCCTACTACAAAAGGATCGCCAGAACCTGGAAACGAACTGGGATCCTCTGTCTGACACAATATTCTCAGGGATGCCGTGCAAACGAACCACGTTCTGGAAAAACACAGGAACCAGATCGGAAGAGGAAGGCAGCTTAGGCAAAGGAACCAAATGGACCATCTTGGAGAAGCGATCACATATCACCCAGATAACGGACATGCCCTGAGATAGCGGAAGATCAGAAATGAAATCCATGGAGATATGTGTCCAAGGTCTCTTCGGGACAGGCAAGGGCAAGAGCAAACCGCTGGCACGAGAACAGCAAGGCTTAGCTCGAGCACAAGTCCCACAGGACTGCACAAATGACCGCACATCCCTTGACAAGGAAGGCCACCAAAAGGACCTGGCCACCAGATCTCTGGTGCCAAAAATTCCCGGGTGACCTGCCAACACCGAGGAATGAACCTCGGAAATGACTCTGCTGGTCCACTTATCCGGGACAAACAGTCTGTCAGGTGGACAAGACTCAGGCCTATCAGCCTGAAATCTCTGCAACACACGTCGCAGATCCGGAGAAATAGCTGACAAGATAACTCCATCTTTAAGAATACTAACAGGATCAGCGACTCCAGGAGCATCAGGCACAAAGCTCCTAGAAAGAGCATCGGCCTTCACATTCTTTGAACCTGGTAAATACGAGACAACAAAATCAAAGCGGGAGAAAAACAATGACCAGCGGGCCTGTCTCGGATTAAGGCGTTTAGCAGACTCGAGATACATCAGATTTTTGTGATCAGTCAAGACCACCACACGATGCTTAGCACCCTCGAGCCAATGACGCCACTCCTCAAATGCCCATTTCATGGCCAACAACTCCCGATTGCCCACATCATAATTTCGCTCGGCAGGCGAAAACTTCCTAGAGAAAAAGGCACAAGGTTTCATAACAGAGCAACCAGGGCCTCTCTGCGACAAAACGGCCCCTGCCCCAATCTCCGAAGCATCCACCTCAACCTGAAAGGGAAGTGAGACGTCAGGCTGGCACAAAACAGGCGCCGAAGTAAACCGGCGTTTCAACTCCTGGAAAGCCTCCACGGCAGCAGGAGCCCAGTTAGCTACATCGGAGCCCTTCTTGGTCATATCCGTCAAAGGTTTCACAATGCTAGAAAAATTAGCGATAAAACGACGGTAGAAGTTAGCGAAGCCCAAGAACTTCTGAAGACTCTTAACTGACGAGGGCTGAGTCCAATCAAGAATAGCTCGGACCTTGACTGGGTCCATCTCCACAGCAGAAGGGGAAAAAATGAACCCCAAAAAGGGAACCTTCTGTACACCAAAGAGACACTTTGAGCCCTTGACAAACAAAGAATTTTCACGCAAAATTTTAAAGACCAACCTGACCTGCTCCACATGCGAATCCCAATTATCAGAAAAAACCAAAATATCATCCAGATAAACAATCAAAAATTTATCCAGATACTTCCGGAAAATGTCATGCATAAAGGACTGAAAAACTGAAGGCGCATTGGAGAGCCCAAAAGGCATCACCAAGTACTCAAAATGACCTTCGGGCGTATTGAATGCGGTTTTCCATTCATCACCTTGCTTAATGCGCACAAGGTTGTACGCACCACGAAGGTCTATCTTGGTGAACCACTTGGCACCCTTAATCCGGGCAAACAAGTCAGACAACAGCGGTAAAGGATACTGAAATTTGACAGTGATCTTATTTAAAAGCCGATAATCAATACAAGGTCTCAAAGATCCGTCCTTTTTTGCCACAAAAAAGAATCCCGCACCAAGAGGGGAAGAAGACGGACGAATATGTCCTTTCTCCAGAGACTCCTTGATATATGAACGCATAGCGGTATGTTCAGGTACCGACAGATTAAACAGTCTTCCCTTAGGAAATTTACTGCCTGGGATCAAATCTATAGCACAGTCACAGTCCCTATGAGGAGGCAGTGCACTGGACTCAGACTCACTGAAGACATCCTGATAATCAGACAAATACTCCGGAACTTCCGAAGGCGTAGAAGAAGCAATAGACACAGGCAGGGAATCCCCATGAATACCACGACAGCCCCAACTTGAGACTGACATAGCCTTCCAGTCCAGGACTGGATTATGGGTCTGTAACCATGGCAGCCCTAAAACAACCAAATCATGCATTTTATGTAAAACCAGGAAACGTATCACCTCGCGGTGTTCAGGAGTCATGCACATGGTAACCTGTGTCCAATACTGCGGTTTATTTGCTGCCAATGGTGTAGCATCAATACCCCTAAGAGGAATAGGATTTTCTAATGGTTCAAGAGTAAAACCACAGCGCTTAGCAAATGAGAGATCCATGAGACTCAGGGCAGCACCTGAATCTACAAACGCCATGACAGGATAAGATGACAGTGAGCAAATCAAAGTTACAGACAGAATAAATTTAGGTTGCAAATTACCAACGGTGACAGGACTAACAACCTTAGCTATACGTTTAGAGCATGCTGAGATAACATGTGTAGAATCACCACAGTAGTAGCACAAGCCATTCCGGCGTCTATGAATTTTCCGCTCATTTCTAGTCAGGATTCTATCACATTGCATTAAATCAGGTGTCTGTTCAGACAACACCATGAGGGAATTTGCGGTTTTTCTATCACATTGCACCGAATTAGGTGTCTGTTCAGACAACACCATGAGGGAATTTGCGGTTTTGCGCTCCCGCAACCGCCGGTCAATTTGAATAGCCAGTGCCATAGTATCATTCAGACCTGTGGGAATGGGAAAACCCACCATAACATTCTTAATGGCTTCAGAAAGGCCATTTCTAAAATTAGCGGCCAGTGCACACTCGTTCCAATGTGTCAGCACGGACCATTTCCGAAATTTTTGGCAATACACTTCAGCCTCGTCCTGCCCCTGAGACATAGCCAGCAAGGCCTTTTCTGCCTGAATCTCAAGATTGGGTTCCTCATAAAGTAAACCGAGCGCCAGAAAAAACGCATCAAGATCAGCCAATGCCGGATCTCCTGGCGCCAGCGAAAAAGCCCAATCCTGAGGGTCGCCCCGTAAGAATGAAATAATAATTTTTACTTGCTGAGCAGAATCTCCAGATGAACAGGGTCTCAGGGACAAAAACAATTTACAATTATTCATGAAATTCCTAAACTTAAACCTGTCTCCGGAAAACAGTTCAGGAATCGGTATTTTAGGTTCTGACCTAGGATTTCTGATAACATAGTCTTGTATGCCCTGCACACGAGTAGCCAGCTGGTCCACACTTGTAATCAAGGTCTGGACATTCATATCTGCAGCAAGCATAGCCACTCTGAGGTAAAGGGGAAGAAAGAAAAAAAAAAAAAAAAAAAAACTCAGAATCTTCTTTCTTATAATCCCTCTTCTGCAATGCATTAAACATTTAATACTGGCCTGGCAAACTGTTATGACCCCAATGGCGAGGGTCTCAGAGGAACGTGGAAGTCTGCAGAGTACAAAAATCCAGCTCATAGGGCAGTGGTAACTGGGTTGACCATATATCTACTCCTAACGCCAACACTAGAAGTAGCCGGGGATCATTCCTACGTTGATTCTAGATGACACGCGCCAGCCGGAGAATCTAGCTACCCCTAGTAGAGGAAAACAAAGACCTTTCTTGCCTCCAGAGAAGGGGACCCCAAAGCTGGATAGAAGCCCCCCACAAATAATGACGGTTAGGTAAGAGGAAATGACAAACACAGAAATGAACCAGGTTTAGCACAGAGAGGCCCGCTTACTGATAGCAGAATAAAGAAAGGTAACTTATATGGTCAACAAAAACCCTATCAAAATCCACACTGGAAATTCAAGAACCCCCGAACCGTCTAACGGTCCGGGGGGAGAACACCAGCCCCCCTAGAGCTTCCAGCAAAGGTCAGGATATAGATTTGGAACAAGCTGGACAAAAAATACAAAACCAAAACAAATAGCAAAAAGCAAAAGGCAGACTTAGCTGATATAACTGGAACCAGGATCAGTAGACAAGAGCACAGCAGACTAGCTCTGATAACTACGTTGCCAGGCATTGAACTGAAGGTCCAGGGAGCTTATATAGCAACACCCCTAACTAACGACCCAGGTGCGGATAAAAGGAATGACAGAAAAACCAGAGTCAAAAAACTAGTAACCACTAGAGGGAGCAAAAAGCAAATTCACAACAAGTATGTACCAGAAACCGCAACTTAAAATGTACAGGTATCAAGTGTTAATATATGCTCCTTGGCACAAAAGATACATAAAATTAATGACATCTATAATATAAATTCCTTTATTAACTGTGATACCAAGTATGTAGTGTATTGTATACAATGTAATATATGCAATTTAAAGTACATAGGCTTCACAATTCGAAAATTTAAAAAAAGGATCTTGGAACATCTATATAAGATTAATATTAAAACTAAAACTCATTTTAGTGCAACAAAACACTTCTTAGAAATTCATAATGGAAATGTCCAGGATTTCATTCTTTATAGTACTTGAAAAGGTAGATCGCCTGACTAGAGGAGATGATTGTAAGAAAAAATGTCTTAAAGAAACATTTTGGATAATAAAGTTAGACACCAAACAATGTAAAGGATTGAACTATAGGAACGACACAATGTTGATTTATTAGAACTAATACCTATGTGAAACTAATGAAGTTGGTTAAATATTACGGGAACCATATAATGTGTGTTTAGAATTTTTTTATATATGTATTACAGCAATGTAACTAGAGTTCGCTATACACTGCAATGAACTACCTCTATTCACGTGGTCTTTTCTTTACTCCATGATAGGTTAATATGTGTTTTAAATTTCTTGTCACGTGGTTTGTATTCAGCTCAGGGATCAAGGGCAGCATACCAGAAACGCATATGAGCGTTTTTCTATCCTCCACCATGGACGTTCAAGATGTTTTTACTACAATAAAGCTTTGGGGATTTTAAGTGGCTGCAATCTGGAATTTTTCTTCCATTTGAATAGCGTTTTTTGGGTGCGACATCTTTTCAGAGCAATTGGAGGTTTTTCATTTTTTTTTTAAAGTTCGGCACAGTTGGAAAATTTGAATTTCAAAAGAGTCAACCTTTTCTAGAATCAAATGTACATTACTAAGATCAATCTAGACTCAAGAGAATAATAAACATTTATAAAAGAATTTTTTGAAAAATCACACTCATCAAAGCCCAGCTTTAGTAAACTTCTTTGATCACACCACTGATGCGGTCTCCCGTGAGCTATTTTAGCATCTTCCGGCTTTCAGCATCTTTAGCGTTTCCTGCGCTGACAAGGAGTCGCAAAGTTATGATGTCGCTCCTTTTTTTTTTAGCAAAGGAGACTCCAGAGATGCCAGGTGCAAGAGGATGCCAAAAATCTTTCAGTGAAGTTCAACTGAGGGATGTGAAATGATAAAGGAAAGGGGTATGTGTACCACCATAATACATGATCCAGTCTGTCCTAGAACAGATAATTTTCACCTCTTTCAGACTTGTTTATAGTGAACCAGATATTCAGAAACAGCTTTACACATTTACATAAGCATTTGTTATTTTCTACTAAGGCATTTAAACCTGTTTTTGAAATCATTAATGGTTCTTGCTGTGACCAAGTCCTGAGGTCAGCTGTTCTTCAGATTAATAGTTTTCAAGGTAAAGGCGTGTCACCCCTGGAGACTGAACCTTTCTTTCTCTAGGCGGAGTGAGTGATCCCTTATCTTTTGAGGGGATTTTACTTAAAATGGCTTTGATCCTTTTCCTTCAGGAGCAATTTATCTGCAGAATACAGATTGTATTGCAATGAAAAATCTGCTCACTGCTCAAGGAACCCAAATCCTTCAGCTCTGAACCAGGACGTAAACCATACATTTAGCTCCTTAAGATCCCACTGTCTCTACAGTGTTGTGTATGAATCAGAGAGTTTTCCAGAGAATACCACTTTGGAGGTCCTCCCCTTCAGCTTGCAGCCTAAATCTTTAAATTAATTTTAAGGATCATCTATCTATCACTTATTCTGTCTGTATTCATTCACATGTTGACCATGACACTTGGATCTTCGCCAGCCCCTGCAGTAATTTATCAACCTATTCCACCACATGCTGATCCCTGACACTAGGAAGACAGGAAAACATTCGGGGCGCTCTTGGTGACAAACTATTCTATCCCTCTTAGAATCTGCTATAACCTCCAACTGGCTAACAGCTCTTTCACATGTCAGCTTTTTCAGGTACTAGTCAAGTGACCGAATTTCATCATATATTTCAGTCATAATTTCCTCAGAGTTTTAACAGAGTTTGGCCAAATTTCTTTAGTTTTTCTCAAATGTGAAAAAAGTTTCTCTACCTTCTCCTATCTAACAGGCAATGAAAATAGCACCATACTCGAATGTCATCAGAATACTGACCAATTTTTTACCGGCCCATGCACTTGCATTGCCGATTTTGAATCAACACTCGAAACAATATTAGATATGTGTCCATGACTTTGAGGAAACTGCTCTGTCCATGAAAAATCATGGACATGTGAGCAGCCCCATTCACTATTGTAGGTACGAGTGCTGTCTGAAAACCACGGAGAGCACTTGTATGCAAAATATAGATGTCTGAATGAGCCCTTACTGCACCTAGATTATCTTTTCAGGGCTGCTCTTCTAGTAACTGGAAAGAACAGCATCCACTAGGATTGCCATTTTTGAGACTGACACCCTTATATCTTCACCCATTTTGGCAATTTTGCTTGGAAGACACATTACAGAAAATAGAGCAGTGGCAGGATCTCAGTGCTGCACCAAGGGACTGTGAGTAAAGGACAGTTGTTCTTTTTATTTAAAACAAACTGCAGCTTAGAAATGCAGCTTAGAAATGGGCTTTCTGAATCAGAAAACCCCATTAAGAATTATTCTGAGGAACAGGTAGTGAGTGCACATGCCAGAAAATTGCATCCAAAAGCAACACAGGTGGCGCTGTCAAGTTGCCCATTTAGCATATGGGTGAGTTATTTAGATTCAAAATGGCAACTTCCCTATGCGAGTGCTCTGATGTGCAATAAAAATAGATTTTTGGTTAAAATATTTCCCACATTGAAAACATGAAAATATTTTTTATCCCATGTAAATAATCTGATGTCTAAGAAGATTTGATTTAGATGTAAGATATTTACCACATTAGGAACATGAAAATGGCTTATCCCCTGTGTGACTTCTCTAACGCATAACAAGATTTGATTTGTTTGAAAAATGTTTCCCACATGCTGTACATGAAAATGCATTTTACCCTGTGTGATGTCTCATATGTGTAACAAGATATCTTTTCTGTACAAAAAATTTCCCACACACTGGACAAGTTAATTGATTCTCCCCTGTGTGAGTTTTCCGATGGGTAGTAAGATCATATTTCTGAGAATAACATTTCCCACATTCTGGACACGAAAATAACTTCTCCCCTGTGTGACTTCTTTGATGTCTAACAAGAGTTGATCTGTCTATAAAACATTTCCCACATTCTGAACATGAAAATGGCTTTTCTCCTGTGTGAATTCTTTGATGTGTAACAAGATTTGTTTTCTTATTAAAACATTTCCCACATTCTAAACATAAAAATGGCTTCTCCCCTGTGTGAATTCTCTGATGTATAATAAGTTGTGATTTCTGATTAAAACATTTCCCACATTCTGAACATGAAAATGGCTTCTCCCCTGTGTGACTTCTCTGATGTATAACAAGATTTGTTTTCTTATTAAAACATTTCCAACATTCTGAACATTTAAATGGCTTCTCCCCTGTGTGAATTCTCTGATGTTCAATAAGAATTGCTTTCTTATTAAAACATTTCCCACATTCTGAACATGAAAATGGCTTCTCCCCTGTGTGAATTCTCTGATGTATAGCAAGATTTGTTTTGTCTGTGAAACGTTTTCCACATTCTGAACATGAACATTTCTTCTTTCTTGTGTGATCTCTTTGATGTTCACCATCCCTTTGGTCATTTTTATTTTGTTTAAAAGTCTGTGATGAATCAGTAGAAAGAACATGCTGAAAGGGATCAGATGATACATCTATGCTGTGAAAGGCTGGATGTATATCTTGGATAATGGTATACTCTTCATATGTATCTGGTGTGATACTACGGTCATCTTCTTTAAAATCTGAAAATATCATATGTTCCGTTGCGCTCCTGGTACAGTCATCTGCCAAAAATGAAACCATTGGTATTATTCAATAACAGTGAGTTTTAGTCATATTAATTTTAACATACATTTTATAACATTTATTAAAGTGTCTATACAATTTGTAGTAAAATTAGATTTTGAATGGAGTAAGATGTTGGCTGCAGCAAAAGACCTTGAACAACCCCAATTCTAAAAACATTGGGACGCTGTGTAAAATGTAAAGAAAATAAGAATGCAATGATTTGTAAATCTCTTAACCCCTTCGCAAAATAGGACATAAATATACCCCTATATATCCCTGACTTTGATACAGGCTCTAGCGCTGAGCCAGCATCTTTCCCTGCACATTTAATCAGCTGTAACCGGCCTTTAACAGCTGTTAATCTGTTAAATCCCACTGTCAATCTCACACAGCGGGATTTAGCAAGCAACGGTGGGACACTCATCATTCCAAGCTCCCATCGGTGCGCGAGTGATGTGTTCGCAGGGCGCTGACAAGTTGTCATGATAGCCAAGGGTTTCCAGAAGATCCACATGCCTGTTATTATGATACTTCTGTGAATGTTGGTTCTTGGCCGACGTTCATAGAAGATCATGATTTCTGCTATACATAGCAGTTCTGAAGCATAACACAGGCGATCGGATGATCACAGCTTCAAGTTTCCTAAAGGGACTATTAAAGTAAAAAGTGAGAATTCTTTTTTTTCATATTTTTAAAAAACACTAACACAAAAGTTCAAATCATCCCTCTTTTGCCAAATTGAAAATAAAAGAATTTTAAAAAATGCACATATTTGGTATCGCTGCATTCAGAAATGTCTAATCTATCGAAATATAAAGTAAATTAATCTGATTGATAAACAGCGCAATGAGAATAAAATCTAGATGCCAGAAATGTTTGGTTTTTTTTGGTCGCTGCAACATTGCAATAAAATGCAGTAAGAGGTGATCAAAACATCATATCTATTTCAAAATAGTAATAATAAAACATCAACACAAGGCACAAAAACCAAGCCCTCACCCGGCTTTTGATCCCAAAAAATTGAATCGGTACAGGTCTTGGAAAATGGAGACAAAAGCAAAAATGTTTTTTCATACAAATTTCGGAATTACCATTTTGCAGATTATGAGACGCATCGGTTTATAAGATGCACCTTAAATTGTGGGGAGGAAAATAGGAAAAAAAAAATTTCTCTAACAAACCTGAGGAACAGCGATGGTGGTGCGGGGTCTGAGGTGGAAGGGTAGCTGGTGGCGTAGGCAGGAGATGTTGTGGGCTCCAGGCTAGTAGGACAGAGTGTTCAGCGACAGCAGGAGTTGGGCCAAGGCTGTGAGTCCAAGGCTGGTACGACAAGGTGTTCAGTGGTGCAGGGGCTCTGCCAACGTTTTGTGTCAAACCAGAACCCCACACCACCTTCCATATTTTCTAATGCGATGAACTCCGGGAAAATGGTCGCCGGAGGTGGCGCATGCGCAACTGAGATTTCAAGGGCAGAGATCTTGGAAGAGGAGATCTCAGTGCCGAGATCTCAATTACGGCGGCCATTTTACCGGAGTCCACCGCATAAAAGAGTATGGAAAGTGCAGAGCTCCGGGCTTTCACAAAATGTTGAAAGAGCTCTCGCATCACCAAACACCTTGTGATACCAGCCTGGGGCCTGCAGTCATCGACCGACTTCTGCCTCCGATAATACACACCCCCATTGTTCCCCCAAATTTTGGGGGAGAAAAGTGGGTCTTATAATATGAAAAATATGGTATTTTTCACCACTTAAATAAAATAATAAACTATATGTTTGGTATCTGTGTACTCATACTGACCTGTGGAATCATATTGCCAGAGAAAGGTTACCATATAGTGAATATGGTTAATTAAAAAAAAAAAATGTGGAATTACACATTTTTTTTTGCAATTTTACCGCATTTGGAATTTTTTTTCCCTTTCCCTGTAAAATCAATAAAACCCTTCAACAGTACAACTCATCCTGTAAAAAACAAGTCCTTATATGGCTATATTGATGTTAATATAAAAAATAAAAAAAAACACAGAAAATGGCCCAGGGGTGAAGGGGCTAAAGTCATATTTTCTTCACAACAGAATGTAAAACACATATCAAAAGTTGAAAGTTAGATATTTATCCATTTTATTGAAAGAGTTAACTCCTTTCACCCCGTTCCGACATTGGGCTTAAATTTAAGCAGATGTCGGACTCCCTCCCTTTGATGTGGGCTCCGGTGGTGAGCCCACATCTTTCCCGAAACATGTCAACTGTTTTGAACAGCTGACATGTTCCGGAACAGCCGCGGGTGGAATCGTGATCCACCCGTGGCTATTAACCCATTAAATGCTGATGTCAAGAGCTGACAGCGGCATTTAACAAGCGCTTCCGGCCATCGGGCCGGAAATCAGTCCACCGGTGACCCCCGTCACGTGATTGTGGGTCACTGGTTCGTTGGCATGACAATCAGAGGTCTCCTGGAGACCTCTATGGCTGTCACTGTCAGTTTGCTGTGAGCGCCACCCAGTGGTCAGCACTCATAGCAAGTAATTCTACTACATAGAGGCGAGCTGATCATCGCCTCCATGAAACAGATCCGATCCGGTTGTGGCAGCTTCTAGTCTCCCATGGAGACTATTGAAGCATGCCAAAAGTTAAAAAAAAATGTTTTTAAAAATATAAAAAAAAATATAAAAGTTTAAATAACCCCCCTTTCATCCCATTCAAAATAAAGCAAAAAAAAAAAATCTAGTCTAGTCTCCCATGGAGACTATTGAAGCATGCCAAAAGTAAAAAAAAAGTTTTTAAAAATATAAAAAAAATATATAAAAGTTCAAATCATCCCCCTTTCGTCCCATTCAAAATAAAGCAAAAAAAATTAAAAATCAAACATACACATATTTGATATCCCCGCTTTCAGAATCGCCCAATCTATCAATAAAAAAAAAGAATTAACCTGAATGCTTATCAGCATAGCAAGAAAAAAAGGCAAAACGACAGAATTACTTCTTTTGGTCGCCGCGGCATTGCATTAAAATGCAATAATGGGCGATCAAAAGAACGTATCTGTGCCAAAATGCTATCATTCAAAACGTCAGCTCGGCACGCAAAAAATAAGCTCTCACCCAAACCGAGATCACGAAAAATGGAGACGCTACGGGTATCGGAAAATGCTGCAATTTTTTTTTTAAACAAAGTTTGGAAATTTATTTTCACTACTTAGATAAAAGAGAGCCGTGACATATTTGGTGTCTATGAATTCGTAATGACCTGGAGAATCATAATGGCAGGTCAGTTTTAGCATTTAGTGAACATAGTAATAAAAATAAAAAAAAAAACAGTTGTGGGATTGCCCTTTTTTTTGCAATTTCACCACACTTGGAATTTTTTTCCCATTTTCTAGTACACAACATGGTAGAACCAATGATGTCGTTCAAAAGTACAACTTGTCCCGCAAAAAACAAGCCCCCCCACATGGCCATTCTGACCGAAAAATAAAAAGGTTATGGCTCTGGGAAGAAGGGGACCAAAAAATGAAAATGCAAAACCAAAAATACCTCTGGTCGTTAAGGGGTTAAAAATTGATGGCAGCAATACATCACAAAAACGCAGTGGCAGGATTAACAAAAGGAAGGAAAACTAAGTACTACTAATGAAAAACAGCTTGAGGGTCAATATTCAACTACAGTCACATTCACACGTTCAGTATTTGGTCAGAATTTTACATCAGTATTTGTAAGTGAAAACCAGGAGTCGAACAATTAGGCTATGTGCACACGTTTAGGATTTCTTGCAGAAAATTCCTGAGAAAAACCTGAAATTTTCTGCAAGAAATCGGCAAGAAATCTGCATGCGTTTTTGACGCGTTTTTGGTGCGTTTTTTTCCGGACATTTCCCAATGCATTTTATAGTGGGAAATACGCAAAAACCCCGCAAAATTAATGAACATGCTGTGTTTTTTTTTACCGCGATGCGTTTTTTTTTGCAGAAAAAAACGCATCATGTGCACAAAAATTGCGGAATTCATTCTAAATGATGGGATGCATATTGTATGCTGCTTTTTTGTGGTTTTATAGCGTTTTTATCGCGAAAAACCGCAAAAAAACCGCAAAAAATCAGCAAAGTGTGCACACTGCCTTAGAGGAAAAGTATAATAGAAACATATGCACCACTTCTGCATTTATCACCCACTCCTGGTTTTGCATTACAAATACTGATGTAAAATATTGACCAAGTACTGATAGTGTGAATGTGGCCTAAGTCACATGATTGTACATATGTATATATGTGTGTGTATATATATATATATATATATATATATATATATATATATATATATATACACACTTGCTAGAGGGGCAGAGTCTCAGAAGCAAAGATTGTCAGAGTTTCAACAATCTGTGATCAACTGAGTCTACAAATTGTGGAACAATTTCAGAACAATGCTTCTGAATGCAGAATTGCAAAGACTTTGAATATTCCACCATCTACAGCACATTATGTTATATGGAGGTTTTAGAAAAACATATGCACCATGCAGACAATATCCATTTCAAAAAAGGCCTTGCATATTTCAGCAAGACAATGCTAAACTACATACTGCATCCATCACATCACACCAACATGGATTTGCGGTAGAAGAGTTCAGGTGATGAACTGGCCATGTGCAGACTAGTCCGTTCACCAATAGAAGTACCTTATTTTGCAGTTTATAAGACACACCGAATTATCAGACGCACCCCAAATTTTGAGAAAAATGGGGAAAAAAACTTTTTTTTAAATAAAATGGTGGTGCTTCTTACAATCCATGTGTCTTATTGTTTACCGGGGGTGGTGGCTGCTGTGATGCAGGGTCCCAGGGTCGCTGCTGGTGGAGGCAGGAGTGGGGCGAAGCTGCGGACCCCGGACTGGGAGAAAGGGGTGTTTGGATGTGCGACGCTGTGGGTGTTCAGTGGTGCGTTTTGTGAAAGCTCGGAGCCCCCATACGTCCATGGTTTACTTTGCGGTGGACTCTGGGAAAATGGTTGTCGGGCGGCGCGTGTGCAGATGGAGATCTTGGCACTGAGATCTCATCTCCTGTGATCTTGGTGCCAAAATCGCCATCTGTGCACGCGCCGCCCCTGGCAGCCATTTTCACGAAGTCCACCGCAATGTAAACCATCGAAGTGCAGGGGTCCCGAGCTATCACAAAATGTTGGTGGAGCCCCCGCACCACTGAACACCCACAGTGTCGCATCTCCAAACACCTCATCCCAGCCTGCGGAAACGCATCACTGTTGCCTCCTCCAGTAGCAACACTGAGACTCTGCTGCACCGAAGCTGGTAAGGTATACTCTAATTATAAGACGCACCCCCCATTTTCCCCCCAAATTTTTTGGGGAAAAGTGCATCTTATAATCTGAAAAATACGGTATATGTTGCATTATGACATGAAAAATTTGGGAAGGAAGAGTCTGGACTGTTAAACAGCTACAATCCCAAAGCAATCAAGACTGGGCTAAAATTTCTCTCCCAAAGCTCCAGCAAAACGCCTTCACTTCCTAATCATTTTCAGACTGTTATAAAAATAAGATGAGATGATACACAATAGTAGGCACAAGCCAGGTCCAACTTTTTGGGGATATGTTCCTTCCATCAATTTTTAATGAGTTAATTTTTACCAATTAATTGGAAAAATTACTGACTTTCAATTTTTTATCTGTTTTCTGTTTTGTTATGAAGAATATATGGCTATAAGAGATTTCCCAACAACTTCTTACACAGCCCCTTAACTTATGTTGAATTGTGGTTGTAGTATTGCTTAAATTGACCTTAGTTTGCTTCTTACTTGCTTCCTAGTTCAATCCCAGCTTAGATGTCCATCTACCTGATTTTTAGGGTATGACCCAACTCAATCTTTCTGACCTACCAGTAGTTATTGTCATAAGCTGAAAATTGCAAGTTAGTCAAAAACTTATTCCTGGGATGACCTGGAGACTCCCTGTAGCGAAATCCAAATCCCTGCTAAAAGGTGAATATCAGAAATCAGAGCCGGCTCCAGGTTTTCATGGGCTCCGGGCGAAAGAATCTCAGTGGGCCCCTTTAACACATACCACAATTCATAATGCACAGTTACAGCAGAGAAATATAGGTATAGTACAATGCCAAAGATTTCACTTCTTACATTACATGAGTAATATCTATTGTAAATTCTTCAATAGGTCAGAAACCGGAAAGTATAGTCCTCCATACAGTATTATGGGCATCACATAATTCTCCCTGCAGAATAATGTGCCCCATATATTGCTCCTTGCAGTATTATGGGCACCACATAGTGCTCCATACAGAATAAAGTGCCCCATATATTGCTCCATACAGTATTATGGGCACCACATAATGCTCCATACATAATAATGAGCCCCACATATTGCTCCATACAGAATAATGAGCAACATATAATGCTCCAAACAGAATAATGAGCCCCATATATTTATCCATACAGAATCATAGACCTCATATAGTGCTCCATACAGTATAATGAGCCACATATATTGCTCCATACAGAATAATGAGCCCCGTATATTGCTCCATACAGTATGAGCCCCATGTATTACTCGATACTGTATAATGGGCCCCATATATTGCTCCATACATAATGCAGGGTTGTGGAGTCGGTAAGCCACTGTTGCGACTCCGACTCCTGGATTTTATCAGGTTCCGACTCCGACTTCTTTATAAATGGCCAATTCGTAACAATAAATTTACTGTTGTAAAATATTAACATCGTGCTTATTCAGTTTCTCACCATCATATAAGTAATCAGACCACATAGAGAGCAAAAACTATATTTATTAGAATACAATTAGAATATAGCAAATAACTTTTATAAACTTTTCTAAACTCTTGTAAGTAAATATGCAATAAACACTGTTCTGCAGTTAATAAGAAGAAATCTATAAATTTGTCCTCAGAAAAAGTATTGCCTCTGTCAGATCCTCCTTCATGGATGCCCTCAAATCTGATCTAATTATTTTGAGAGCAGAGAACAACCTCTCTACACTAACTTGGTTTGGTGGCAAAGCAGTAACCACTCGGGCAACATCTCTGACAATGTCAGGATACAGAGGAATCGATTGTTGCACTGTTATTTTTGATGAACGATCAAATTTCTCAATTTCTTTTAGTGCACATGAAAAATACTGCTGAAATGTACTGGCTGTGTTCTTTGATGGGGATGACTCTTCTTCTATGCGGGAACGCTTTGCACGGTCCTTGTGATCCAAATATTTTTCGAAATTAAATTCTTTCAGTTGATGAGGGTGAAGATGTGGCAGGACGACCAAATTCTTCTTGTTCCTCCTGACTGTTCTGCAACCCTTTCATCCTTACTGCGATTTCAAACAGAGCTTCTTTTGCTTTAGTCAGCTGTTGATCATCTAGAAGAATCCGATGCATTGGGTCTACATAAACAGCTGCCAAAAGAATGTTATTTTGTAATAGTAGCTCCTCTCTCCATTTCATTGATGTAGCAATGCCACTTGCAATTAACCCTCCTCTTTGGGACAGGCGAAACATCAGGTTCTTCCACTCCTTTAAGAAAACACCTGGAGTTAAGTCCTCTGCTTGTAATTTTTTAGTCACTGTAAATGGGTGCTCTAGCAATTTTTCCAGCTCAGTCACCTGATTCCACTGACTTTCATTTAGCGTCAGTTGAGGGTTAGCCATGTCTACAAGAAAGGTTTTCAGTTCAACCAAGTGCTGAATCATTAAGTAAGTACTGCCCCATCGTGTGGCTTGATCAATAATTGCCCCTTTTCCAGCACGTCTCTTCAAAATTGAGTCAACTTTAGGGGTTCTGGCAACAGTAGCCAATTTTCTCACCTTGCCAATCAGTGCAGCAGCATGTCCTTCTTGCAGACTGTCTCATAGCCAGCTGTAGCGTATGCACAACACAGTGCATGTGATGAATGAAAGAACGTATTGACACAGTTTAAACAAGATCATCTAAACTATCATGTTGCTGTTCATCTGAAGCAACTTCAATTTGCTCCTCAGTTACAATACTGTGTTCCTCTATTTCAAACATTTCTGTGTCTGTGGACCCAGAATGTTCTTCTTGCTGCTGGTCACCATCATTACTCTCATTCATTAGCTTAAAAGTACTTATGATATTTGAAGCATTGTCAGTTACGACAGAAAGAACTTGCTCTTTTTTCAGTTCATAGTCTTGCAGAACCTTTTCCACCAAGACCTGGAGAAACTCACTGGTGTGATGAGCTTTGGTGTCTTTTACTGCCAATGTCTTGGTAACTATTTCATTTTTGTCACAAACAAATCGGACATTGATGGCAAAATAGTTCACTCTGTGACGTGTGCAGGCATCCATTTTAAGAAACAGAAAGCGTCCCTTGAGAGCTTTTTTAAGTTCTTCCTTTTGTTTAAAAGCTTCTTCGATTACTAATTTTCTAATACTCTCTCTCTCCAGAGAAACACCAAGCTTGCAGGCCATTTCCCCATTCAGACACATAAAAGCTGGTCGTGAAAATAATGAAATAGGCACACTATCCTTTTGTTATGGACCTGGTGGTTAGGAGCACCCGGAATGACCTGATGGATAAACTGTAGAACAGGACAAGCTCTGAGAAGTGGGAGCTCTGCTGACCGCAAACTCTAATTCTATCACACAAACACTAGAAATAGACGTGGAGCGTACCTAACTCTCCCTAGACGCCTCTTCACAGCCTAAGAGCTAACTACCCCTAAAGATAGGAAATAAAGCCTTACCTTGCCTCAGAGAAATTCCCCAAAGGAAAAGGCAGCCCCCCACAAATATTAACTGTGAGTTAAGATGGAAGTCACAAACATAGGAATGAAACAGGTTTTAGCAAAGGAGGCCAGACTTCACAAAACAGAGGATAGAACAGGTATCTTTGCGGTCAGCACAAATAGACTACAAAAGACCACGCAGAGTGTGCAAAAAGACCCCCGCACCGACTCACGGTGCGGAGGTGCCACTCTGCATCCCAGAGCTTCCAGCTAGCAAGGCAATATCATGATAGCAAGCTGGACAAGAAAACAATGAACAGCAAAATAACTAGCAGGGACTTAGCTTCTGCTGGAGTAGACAGGTCATCAGAAGGATCCAGGAGAGATCTGAACCAGTACTAAGACATTGACAGCTGGCATGGAGTAACGATCTGAGTGGAGTTAAATAGAGAAGCCAGCCTGGCAATCAGCGAGGATAGCTGAGGAAGGAATCTCAGAACCAGCAGCTCCACTCACAGCCACCAGAGGGAGTCCATGAACAGAACTCGCCGAAGTACCATTCATGACCACAGGAGGGAGTTCGAGAACGGAATTCACAACACCTTTGCAACAAGCTCTATGATCTGTTTTTTTAAATGTATCTACTGTCATTGTCACAGTAACTTTGTCACTGACAAAATATCTTGCAACTGATGGCTGCAAAGTTCTCTGCTCTTTGATTGGCTGGAAGAGCTGGGCACTGGTTCATTGGTTTGGATGCAGTCTTTCTCATCCACTGCTTTCAGTACTTCTGGATGAAAGAAGCTCTGGTAGGAGCATTTTTATCTTTGCCTGAATATGCACTGATCTTGGCTTCACAGCATTTGTTTTCGTCTGGATCATTTGTCATACACTGACAGACATAATGTTTTCTATCTTGAGTGATGGTGAAATGTTCAAATACAGCTGATTTAATGTGACGCTTCTTTGACATTCTCAGGTTTTTAATTCTGCATTCACAATCCAAATGACAATTGTTTTTACTAAAAACAATTGTACAAAATTATTGCCAGGTCGGACAACTGATATAGTGGTCAGTAATACTGTTATTCCTCATGTACTCACAGTTAACTGATGCAAAGTTTGTTGAAAGGATAATACTTCTTACAGTCTTCCTCTTCTGAGTAGCAGCTGTGAGATGCTTGGGAGACGCACACCTAGTAAACATCTAGTCTAGAGGAGGAGCTTTACTACTAAGAATTTGCAACTCATTTTCACTTTCAGTTTCATACATTGTAAGTAGGGGGGTTGGGGCAGCATGAGGTTAGCCAAGTATAAGATTAGATAAGGGCAGTGGAGAACAGTGACACACAAGAAGTAAGAAATGTCTCTATCTCCAGCAGAACTGCTTATCACTGTTGTTCATAGTTTGATAGAACATATACATTTGAGTAACATTTATAAAATTCATATGAAAGTTCAATTATGAAATATTAATACATTTTTTTAAAGTCGGAGTCCGTACATTTCTACCGACTCCGACTCCAACCAAAACTAACTCCGACTCCACGACTCCGATTCCACATCCCTGACATAATGGGCCTCATATATAATGCTCCAGTGTATGATGTGCCCATATCATGCTCCATATATAACTGGCCCAATATATGACGCTCCAGTGTATAATGGGCTCCATATATGATGCTCCAGTGTATATTGAGCCCCATATATAATGCTCCAGTGTATGATGGTCCCCATATATAACGCTCCAAACATAAAAATAAATTAAATACCTGCGTCGTTGTCTTCCAGCTCTCTGAACTGTGACTGCTCAGGCAGAGGGCGCACAGACGTGACGTCATCGCACCCTCTGACCTGAACATCAGTCATCAAACGCCGCAGCGGTGGAGCTGGGAGAGGTAAGTATCACAAGTGCCGGGACCCTGATCAAGCGGAGGGGCCTACTCGCGGGTGTGTGCACTAGCAAACACCGGGCCCCCATAATGCGCAGGTGTCCCCGACGGCGAGTTGGCCCCCCGTCTGCTCAGGGCCCTGGCACTTGCCCGGGTACGCCAGGTGCTGACGCCGGCCTTGTCAGAAATACATTGGACCCATTGTTTGCTTTAGCCTGCACCTAGTTCCATGCGCTTTTTCTCACCTTGAACTGTACGCAATTTGTCGAGGACAAAATTGATGGATTCTCTCAGCTTTGAATACACCACCACCTACAGTGCATAATATCATGAATAGATTCAGAGATCCTGGAGAAATCCATTCACACCGTGAACAAGGCCGACAGTCAATTTTGGGATTATCATGATCTACAGGCCTTATGGTGGCATTGCTTTAAAAGAGACACAATTCAGTTGTGCAAATCATTGTTTGGGCTCAGGAATACTTCCAGAAATCATTCTCTATGTAAGAAGATGGGCATATTGCCCTGTTCCCCCTTGAAGACATCAGTGCTGTATACAACGTAAAGTGTAATTTGTACTGTATAAGTCGTAACTTGAAAATGAGTCATTTCTGATTGCATATGTTTATTCAAACATATTATTCTTCACAATTTTGTCTATATAACGTCTGTAATCAAGGAAATACATGTTTGTTTCCATTAAGACAATAATAACAGCTTTGTTACCAAGAAAATTCCCCATGATGTTTGCCCTGGCACAATCCCCACTGCATAATTCAAAGGGTGTGATGTGTGAAGTAGTGCTACAAAACTGGTGCGCCCGAGAGTTCTCGAATGTGGCTGCAAAGTACGTTCAGGGATGTCTCATTTGTGCAACACATAACCCCGGTAGGCCTATTTAAGTTCCACAGAAATGCACACCAAAACCAGATTACCATTTCAGAGACTGCAGGTGGACTACATACAGCTTCCTAAGGTGCATACTCATGGACACGCCAGGGTATAAATTGACCGCTCCTCTGGGTAGCCTGAAGCATGGGCAGTGACCAAAACTAACATAAAAATACCCGCCAAGAAATTGATAAGTGAGGTGGTCTACAGATATGAAGGGAACACGAAACCAGAGAGTGACGAGGCACTCACTTCACTGGAGAACTTATGAAACAGGTCATGGCTAGTCTGGAGATAGAACAGTCTTTCCATGTTTGATATCACCCACAAAGTAGTGGGAAGGTGGAATGCCTTAATGGTACTCTGAAATTAAAAATCCAGAAGTGCATTGAGGAAACACACTTGTCCTGGGCAGTGAGGACTCCCCCAAGGGGTAAGGAGAAGCTGTCCCCACATTAAATAATGTTTGGTAGTGTCACTAAGTCAGGGTTGTATTTCTCACAACAGCTGTGGGTCTTCTACAGTTCCCTCACTGAATGCTTGGGGAGTTGCACAAACATTTGACTGTTACTCATAACTGTGTTGTTTCCTCCATCCCAGACCCAAACTGTATAAGTGGCACACAACTGGAACCCAGATAAAGTGATCCATTTCAAGTGCAACTGACCACTGCCACTTTTTACAAGCTGCAAGGCAAAGACACTTGGATCCATGCCAGCCACTGCAAAAAGGTCCTGAACCAAGACAGCAGCAAAGATGATAATCCTGCCCATCTGGACTATGCTGATGGCAATTGCATCCCTTGCCCTAGTTCTCTATGAGGTACTAAAGGAGAACTGAGACAACAAACTGATAAAGCATCAACAAGTCCTGCTCCGAGACATGGGCTCTAAAGATCATCCTAAGAACTGCTGGATATACACCCATAGTCCCATATCCTCTAATACTATGCCATATCTCGCTGTGCCCCTAAACCCATTTGAGGTTTTCAACAATAGCTGTTTCCATAAAGAGACTTTTGATATTGCCCGTTACGATGGATGAAACCTTACCAGCACCCATGTGGTTCCGGTCCAGATTGTGGGGTAGGTAGAAAGCCCATGGTTACAGAAAAATCTCACGGGTAGCTAAAAACATTGGTATGGGCTAGATCTAATAACAGGTAAATTTATAAAACACAGGGTTAAGAAAATTCCAGTAAAAGAACTGAAGTTAAGCTTACCATGCCCACTCTCCGAGGGCTGGAAAAGGTGAGAGAGCAATTTTAGGATTTGTGATATTTGTTTTCAGTAAAAAAGTGGTTGTGGTTTACAGATTCTGTCCAGACTTGTGAACAACTCGACCCATTTGAATACCCTTTAAGAGTTTAAGGCAAGCCGAAGGAATAAGGTTGATTTCCAAAACAACCAAACTTGGTGTGCCAAACCAGTGATGCAAGGACTTTTGACTTATGTTTGTTATCTTGGATGACCCACTGACATCATACTCTGCATACTGCCTAAGGATTTAAAGCTAGTATGTGGTCACCAGGCCTAATAATGGATTCCCCTCCGTGCAGAAGGAACCTGCACCTTAGCACACTTTACGCCTGCTACATTCAGATTGCCGAATGATGATCTAGATATAAACGCTGTCCCCAAACATTCCCTGTATAAACGAGCTGCAGACAACCATCCCAGACCAAATGGTAGACCGAATATATTAGATATGGGGATAGGGAATAAGATAATTAGTAGTATATTCATTTACCCTTTCATTACACAAATGTGGGATAAACTGGTGAAATCAACTGACTATCTAAATGACCAGATATAGGAAATATTAGGAAAAGTAAATCAGACAAATACAGTGCAGGTCCAGATTATTGCGGTGGTTAACTAGCATACAATAGTATTAGACTACTTGACTGCAAAGGAGGGTGGGATCTGTCAGATAAAAGGCCCTACCTGTTGCTATTACATAGACCCCACAGGGAATTTCCAAGTAAAAGCCAAGTTAGAGGTAATTAAAGAAATGAGGGACAGGAACATCTTGAAAACTAGGATTCTTGGACCTTCACAATCCTTAATCCAGCCAATTGATTCAAGGGTATAGGTGGGTGACTCATTGGCCTGATATTAAAGAAGATGAATATTCACTGCTCTCCACGCCCAAAGTCCCAGGCGTGGAGAGCAGTGAATATTCCGGCAGCTGATCTCTGCATGTAAGCAGCTAAATACGTCACTGCCATGCACTCCTTACAAGCTGAAATCAGCTGCCGGCATCAGAACAGAAGGCTGTGAGGGAGCGGAGAGAAGGAACGTAGAATGGTTTATGTTTTTATGTGTGCAGCGTGGTGGGGGCCATATATACCAGGATGGCGATGAGGGAACCATGTATTCCAGTATGGGGATGAAGGGACCATGTACACCAGGATGGGGATGATGGGACCATGTATACCAGGATGGGGATGACGGGACCATGTATACCGGGAGGGGGATGATGGGACCATGTTTACTGGGATGGGGATGAGGGGACGTTCTATACCAGGATGGGGATGAGGGAACCATGTATACCAGTACAGAGATGAGGGGACCATGTACTAGTATGGGCATGAGGGGACCATGTATAACAGGATGGGGATGACAGGACTATGTATACTAGGATGGGGACGACGAGACCATTCATACCAGGATAGGGATGATGTGACCATGTATATCAGGATGGGGATGATGGGACCTGAAGCAGAGGGCTGGGTGTGTCAGTTTGGCTTTGCAAGTGTGCAGAGCAGAGGACTCTGCAGAGCTCTACTTATGTGAGGTAACACAGGCAAAGCGAAGCCAAAAGGCCTGGCAACCACAGCGTACTTGGTGGTGCAGTCGCCCACGGCAACTGGTCTCGGAGGTGTACTGTCATGTTTACCAGCTGCGATCCGGAGGATATGTTTCCCGGCTGCGATCTGGAGGATACCGTGTGATGTATTTCTGTGAGTTGGACATTAAAACACATTTTGCCTTGAGCTTTGCTGGGTCACTGCCTCATCACTACACAGTGTGGATACTGCTGTGCCACACAAAGTACAGAAAAAAAATTCTATCTTAGCGGGAGACTGTTGCTCTGAGTTCTGATGATAAATTCTCAGTGGAAAGATTCTGACATCTGAAGTCAATTTCTTCTAGAACTGCCAGACCTAGAGGAAACTGATGCTTCACTATCCAACCCCTTATTCTCCGTAGACTACCATGACTTTCCTCTCAGTCTGGAAAGGATATTGCATAAACCTTACCTGACACAGGGTGACTACTCAGTAGCCCTGTTTTACTCCTTGGAACTTATGGCTAGAAATGAGAAAAATGTTTGCCAATCTCAAATTCGGCGCGAATGTTGCACATTCGGATTCAAGTTTGGATTCCAAAGCATTTTTCCTAAAAAATCCGCAAAATTTGGCTAAAGCTTGGTAAATAATCAAGTTTCCACTAATGCTTTTGTTAGGACTTTGGCTACGATAGTGGTGCTGTATGATAAGCGGGGTGATGTGTTTGATGAGGGGAGGGTGTGGAGAGATGTCAGAGTAGCGGTGGACTGAATTTTTTTTTTACTTAATGGGTGGATATTCCGGCAGCCAATCAGGATGCAGAAACCATCCACAGAGTTGTGGCTGAGGATGCAGTGCTTGTTGTTGTTGTATCACTCCGTGTCTGTGCGGGAAGCCGCAACATGACTTCCTTGCCTTCCTATCCCTTGTAGATTGTGAGCCCTCATGGGCAGGGTCCTCTCTCCTCCTGTACCAGTCAGTGACTTGTACCGTTCAAGATTATTGTACTTGTTTTTATTATGTATACCCCTTTTCATATGTAAAGCGCCATGGAATAAATGGCGCTATAGCAATAATAATAATACTGGTGTGCAGCTGCCGAAGAAAGGGAGTCGAGTAGCTTGTCCACTAACTTAAGTTGTCAAAATGATGAGCAATTACAGTATACTATTTCTACATTGGGAAATTGATGCCAATTTAGCGGTGTGCAGCAATAATTTTTGGAAATGCTTGCACTTGCTTTCAGTCCACTGCCTGTGTTACTATCCTTAAGGCTATGTGCACACATCAAGATTCTTTGCAGAAATTTCCTGAACAAAACTGCACTTTTTCTGCAGGAAATCCACATGTGTTTTTCTCGCTTTTTTGCGCGGTTTTTGTGTGGATTTTTTGCATTTTTTTCCAGAGCTTCCCAATGCATTAAATAGCGGGAAATCTGTGAAAAATCTGCAAAATTAATGAACATGCTGCGTTTTTTACAGCGATGCGTTTTTTTCGCGGGAAAAAAAGGCAACATGTGCACAAAAATTGCGGATTGCATTCTATTAATAGGATGGTTAATGCGGTTTTATAGCGAAAAAACTTGAAAAATCCGGAACGTGTGCTTTAATTTTTCTACCAAGCTGATATTTGTGCCACCTATGTGTGGCTGGGAAAAAAAACCCAGTTTCCGCTGTTGCATGAGGTATCAGGGCTCACAGCAAAGGAGGCTTACACCACTCCCTTACCCATCTCGTCTTAATTGAAACTTCAATTCAAAGCTCTAAATGATGGCCGAGACCCTGATACCTCATGCGTGACACATGGCTGACTGCTGCTGTGCCATTATGAAATTTCTAATGTGGGTTAACCATCTTTCCTGGTGTCCTGGTGTCTTCCCCTAATTTTTGGAAATGTGTGGACTCCAAATTAGGTCTCCTTCATTCGTGTTGTCTGAATTTGGCAGTGCTCTCAGAGCACCAGGCCTACACCTGTCACTCATCCACTTGTTACTGATCAATGTTTAAGCTAGAAATGCTGGTCCAAGCCCTGTCCGAGGCACTGTCCCATGCATCCATGCTGCGCAATTAGAGTATTTGTACTCTGGGTCAATTGATGTCACTTTTCCTGGTGTCTGCCCCTAATTTGAGCTGTTTTGACAGCTTCTTGGACCCCGTGAAGGTGTTGTGTATGCGTTTTGTTTTTTCCTCTCAATGAATTCAATGGGGTTCAGTCATGTTCGACGTACACCAGGACGTATACATAATAAAAACAAGTACAGCAATCTTAAACTATAGAAGTCTCCGACTGATACATTAGGAGAGAGGACCCTGCCCGTCAGGGTTCACATTCTAAAAGGGCTGGGTGAGGATACAATAGGTGAGGGCAGCGCTGGTCATACAGCGGTTTGGTGGAACGAGGGTTACTGCAGGTTGTAGGCCTGTCGGAAGAGGGAGGTCTTCAGATTCCTTTTGAAGGTTTCCATGGTAGGAGAGAGTTCCAGAAAAGGGGGGATGCACAGGAAAAATCTTGTATGCGATTGTAGGAAGAGAGAGGAGATCTTGTGAGGATATGAGGTTGGGTGCAGGTAAGTACAGGGAGAGTAGGTCACAGTTGTATGGAGGAGACATGTTGTGGATGGATGTGTATGCCATGGTTAGGGTTTTGAACTGGAGTCTCTGGGTAACAGGGAGCCAGTGAAGGGATTGACAGAGGGGAGAGGCAGGAGAATAGAGGAAGGACCGGTGGATTAGTTGGGCAGCAGAGTTTAGAATAGATTGCAGCGGTGCATGACGGTTAGGAGGCTGCAAAGGAGGTTGCAGTAGTTGAGGAGGGAGAGACTGAGTACATGGACGATGGTTTCTGCAGATTCTTGATTAAGGAATGTACAGATATGGGAAATATTTTTAAGTTGGATTCGACAGGAAGTGGAAAGGGTATGGATATGTGGTTTGAAGGAGAGATCAGAGTCCAGGGCTAGCCCAAAGCAGCAAGCTTGCGGGACAGTGGAAATTGTGCAGCCATTTACTTTAATGGATAGGTCCGTTGGGGGGGTAGAGTGAGATGGGGAAACATGATGAATTCTGTTTTATCCATATTAAGTTTTAGAAATCTAACAGAGAAGAACGGGTCCAGAAAGAAAGATCTGTGTGTCATCAGCATAGAGATGATACTGAAAGCTGTGAGACTCTATGAGCCGTCCCATGCGAAGGTGTAAATGGAGACGAACAGGGGGCCCTAGGACTGAACCTTGCGGGACACCAACAGATAGGGGGCGAGGGGACAGTGTTATGAACTGGTGGCCTAGGAGCAGCATGGACGAGCTCTGAGTAGGTGGCCTCTATACTGACCGCAGACCCTGAACTTAACACATCAACTAGAAGTAGCCGTGGGATGTTCCTGTCACTCCCTAGACACCTCGTCACGGCCGGAGGACTAATTACACCTAAAGAAAGAATACGTATTAAACGCAGTTTTCCATTCGTCACCCTGCTTAATACGAACCAGATTATATGCCCCTCGAAGGTCAATCTTAGTAAACCAACTAGCCCCCTTAATTCTGGCAAACAAATCAGAAAGCAAAGGCAAAGGGTATTGGAATTTGACCGTGATCTTATTCAAGAGGCGATAATCAATACAGGGTCTCAAGGAGCCATCCTTCTTGGCAACAAAAAAAAAACCTGCTCCTAATGGAGAAGAAGATGGCCGAATATGCCCCTTCTCCAAAGACTCCCTTACATAGCTCCGCATGGCGGCATGTTCAGGCACAGACAGGTTGAAAAGTCGGCCCTTAGGAAACTTACAGCCTGGAATCAAATCAATAGCACAATCACAGTCCCTATGCGGTGGAAGGGAACTGGACTTGGGCTCATCGAAAATATCCTGGAAATCTGACAGAAACTCAGGAATTTCAGAAGAGGGGGAGGAGGAAATTGACATCAGAGGAACGTCATCGTGAACCCCCTGACAACCCCAACTAGTCACAGACATAGATTTCCAATCCAATACCGGATTATGTACCTGTAACCATGGGAAACCCAGCACAACAGCATCATGCAAATTATGTAACACCAGGAAGCGACAATCTTCCTGATGGGCTGGCGCCATGCACATGGTTAACTGTGTCCAAAACTGAGGTTTATTTTTAGCCAATGGTGTAGCATCAATCCCCCGCAAAGGGATAGGACTCTGCAAAGGCTGTAAGGAAAAACCACAACGTCTGGCAAATTCTAAGTCCATTAAATTCAAAGCGGCGCCTGAATCCACAAATGCCATGACAGAGAATGACGATAATGAGCAGATCAGGGTCACAGATAACAGAAAAAGAGATTTTTGTATACTCACCGTAAAATCTTTTTCTCCGAGACACTCATTGGGGGACACAGGACCATGGGTGTTATGCTGCTGCCACTAGGAGGACACTAAGTAGACAGAAAGATTAACTCCTCCTCTGCAGTATACACCCCTTCACTGGATACAATTTCAACCAGTTCGGTAGTAAAGCAGTAGGAGCATGAAGAAAGACAAACTATGTCAAAACTAAGAAGTAACAACAAGCCAAAAAACAGGCTAACAGGGTGGGTGCTGTGTCCCCCAATGAGTGTCTCGGAGAAAAAGATTTTACGGTGAGTATACAAAAATCTCTTTTTCTCCTACGCCTCATTGGGGGACACAGGACCATGGGACGTACAAAAACAGTCCCTGGGTGGGGAGCAATATGCTAATACCCCATGTACCACTGGCCTACGGCTTAAGGAACTGCCGCTTGCAGAATGCGCCTGCCAAGGGCGGCGTCTGCAGAAGAGATAGAATGAATGTGGTAATGCTTGGTAAAAGTGTGCAAACTGGACCACGTCGCAGCCTTGCAGACCTGCTGTGCTGACGCCTGGTGCCGAATGGCCCACGAGGCGCCCACCGACCGAGTAGAATGGGCCTTGATCCCCTCTGGGATAGGAACACCTTTGACACGATAGGATTCTTGAATGGCTGACCGAATCCATTTTGCCAGAGTGGCCTTTGAAGCGGGGGAACCCTTCCTGGGCCCCTCTGGAAGTACGAACAGGACGTCCGACGTGCGGAAGGGAGCCGTCCTCGAGACGTACTGACGAAGAGCCCTCACCACATCAAGAGTGTGGAGAGCCTTTTCGATGCGATGGGCTGGTGCCGGGCAGAACGAAGGCAGGACAATCTCCTCATTGAGGTGGAAAGAAGAGACAACCTTGGGCAAAAAGGTGGGAGAGGTCCTCAATACCGCCTTGTCCGGATGAAAAATTAGAAAGGGAGGGCGGCTGGAGAGTGCAGCCAACTCCGAAACCCTTCTGATGGACGTAATGGCTACAAGGAAGACTACCTTCCAGGAAAGGAAGGTCAAGGAGACGTCCTGTAGCGGTTCGAAGGGAGTCTCCTGAAGAGCTCCGAGAACCAAATTATGATCCCACGGATCCAAGGGCGATTTGTAGGGAGGCGCCACACGGGAAACTCCCTGGAGAAAAGTTTTCACCGGCAACCTATTGGCAATCTTCCTCTGGAAAAGGACTGACAAAGCCGAAACCTGACCCTTTAGGGAGCTAAGGGCAAGTCCCGACTCTAGTCCAGACTGAAGAAACTCTAGTATGGAAGGAATAGAGAATACCAGAGGAGATCGTCCCTGAGTATCACACCATGAGAAAAAAAATCGCCAGGTACGGTGGTAACTGCGCATGGAAACAGGTTTCCTGGCTCTGATCATGGTGGAGGACACCTTGGGAGTGAAACCCGCTTGGCCTAGAATCCAGGACTCAACGGCCAAGCCGTCAAAGACAGGGCCCCTGAGTTCTGGTGGTAAATCGGGCCCTGTGAAAGAAGATCCACGCGATCTGGAAGACGCCAGGGGACATCGGCTACCAGCTGAACCAGTTCGGCGTACCATGCCCGACGCGGCCAATCTGGCGCGACGAGAATCACTGGCACCCCCTCTGCCCTGATCTTTTTGATGACCCTCGGTAGCAGGGGAAGAGGAGGAAAAATGTACGGGAGGCGGAATTGGCGCCAAGGCAAGACCAGGGCGTCTACTCCGAGGGCCCGTGGGTCGAGGGACCGAGCAAAGAACTGAGGAACCTTGTTGTTCATCCTGGAAGCCATGAGATCCACATCCGGGGTCCCCCAGCGATGGCAAATCTGCTGGAAGACCTCCGGGTGAAGGGACCACTCTCCGGAGGCGAGGCCCTGGCGGCTGAGAAAGTCCGCCGCCCAATTCTCCACACCTGGAATATGGATCGCCGAGATGGGCGAATGGTTTGACTCCGCCCAATGAAGGATGTGAGACACCTCGAGCATGGCCGTCCTGCTGCGGGTTCCGCCCTGACGGTTGATGTACGCCACGGCCGTGGCGTTGTCGGACTGGATTCTGACTGGGTGACCTGCCAGAAAGCGGTGAAACTGGAACAATGCTAGCCGGATAGCTCGAATCTCGAGGATATTGATGGCAAGGCGAGATTCTTGAGTGGACCACCGCCCTTGGGCTGTGTGATGGTTGAAGACCGCTCCCCAGCCTATGAGACTGGCATCGGTGGTCACCACCAGCCACCGTAGTGGGAGAAAAGACCTTCCCTGGGTTAGGGAGGACTTCAGCGTCCACCACCTGAGGGTTTTCCTGACCCGTGGGGGCAGGATGAATCGGCGGTCGAGGGAGGACGGGTTGCCATCCCAAGCCGACAGTAGCGCATGCTGCAGGGAACGGAGGTGAAACTGCGCAAATGGGACCGCTTCCATGGCAGCTACCATCTGCCCGAGAACTCGCATGCTGGTACGAATGGAGTGGGAGACTGGACGGGAAAGACTCTGAGCTCCCTGCTGCAAGGTCAAGGCCTTGTCTTGAGGGAGTATGACCAGACCGCAGGAAGTGTCCAGTATCATCCCCAGAAAAGAGATCTGTTGAGCCGGAATTGGAGAAGATTTTTCGAAGTTTATCTTCCATCCCAGGCGAGTAAGAGTATCCACCGTGAGAACGACGGACTCTTCGCACGCTGGGTAGGAAGGACCCTTTATCAGTAGGTCGTCCAGGTACGGAATTACCACCACTCCCCTGGAATGAAGAATGGCCATGGCCGCCGCCATGACCTTCGTGAAGACTCTGGGAGCGGTGGCGAGACCGAAGGGCAAGGCCACAAATTGGAAGTGTTCCCCGCGAAAAGCGAAGCGAAGGAACCGCTGATGCGGAGGGAAGATTGGTATGTGCAGGTAGGCATCCTTGATGTCTATGGATGCCAGGAATTCTCCTGTTTCCATAGACGCGACCACAGAACGGAGGGACTCCATCCTGAAGTGTCGGATTTTTACGAATCTGTTTAGTAGCTTTAGGTCTAGTATCGGACGTAGTGATCCGTCCTTCTTTGGGACCACGAATAGATTCGAATAGAAACCCTTGAATCTTTGTTCTAGGGGGACCGGAATGATGACTCCGTCCCTTTGCAGTGCCCGTATTGCCTGGAGAAACGCAGTGGCCTTTGACGTTTGAGGGCAAGACTGGAAGAAGCGCGTAGGGGGGGGAAAGGAAAACTCTATTTTGTATCCGGTGGACACCAGATCTCTGACCCACTCGTCGGAGACGACTGAGAGCCAGGCTTGGCGGAACAAGAGCAGGCGTCCGCCTACTTTGTTGGTGCCCACCGGCTGTTGCAAGGAGTCATTGGGCAGAGGATCCATGGGATGTGGATCCCTTAGACCCGGGTGGTTTAGGCCTGGGTCTCCAGTTGCGAGTAGGTCTGTAAGAGACCTGGGTGCCTCGGCCACCGCGCGAACCTCGTCCTGATGCGGAGGTAGAGGACGTAGAAGACCAGTTGGCATTGGGCCGAAAAGGCCGAAATGGAGGTTGCTGCTGGTACCGAAAGGGCCGGGTAGGTTTTTTCTGGGGGAGAAATTTACTTTTCCCTCCGGTAGCATCCGAGATCATTTGGTCCAATTTTTCTCCAAATAACCGACCCGCCTGGAAAGGCAGGGCTGTTAGAGAACGCTTGGAAGCCGAATCTGCTCGCCAATCCCTGAGCCACAGGGCTCTCCTGATGGAGATTGCATTGGCGGCTGCCTGTGCAGCGCAATTGGCTGCGTCCATAGAGGCGTTGACTATGAAGTCTCCGGCCTGCGTTATCTGGTTAACCAGGATGCTGGCTTCTGGAGGTAAGTCACTGGCTTGGATGGTAGAGGAAAGAGTCTCGGTCCAGGCGACCACAGCCTTCGCCACCCAGGAAGTGGCGAAGGATGGGAAGAGAGACGCTCCTGTGGCCTCGAAGGCAGAACGAGCCAGATATTCAATCTGGCGATCGGAGGGGTTCTTAACGGAGGAACCGTCCGAGAGAGACAGGATGGTCTTGGACGCGAGGTGTGACACAGCAGGATCCACTGAGGGAGACTGCAGCCAGTCCTTGATTAATTCCCGAGAAAAAGGGTATTTTGCCTCAATGGACTTTTGTCCCATGAAACGTTTATCTGGGTGATCCCTATGTTTTTGTACAATCTCCTTAAAGTGAGGGTGAGTGACAAAAACCTTTTGAACACGTTTAGTCCGTTTGAAAGACACCACGTGTTCGGGTTCCGATACGGAGTCCTCAGTCACCTTCAGGGTCTGGTTGACCGCCTCGATGAGAGAGTCGAGAGATTCCTGGGAGGAGGGGGAGTCCTGAACATAGGAAATGTCGGACTCATATTCAGAGTTATCAGAGGTTGGGGAAGGGGACCGGGAAGCGGAGCTTGCAGGCACTAAAGGGCCCGCTAGCTCATGGTCGGGGGATGAAACGTGAACACGTTTGCTAGATCCCCGAGTAGAAAGTGACCGGGTACGCCCCCTGCTGGTGGACGGATCCATACCGTCATCTGAGTCCGCCGCGGTTCGACCTGGAGAGGGGCCCCTGAGGGAGTCAATTGCCCTGGCTAGGGAAGCCACAGATCGTGACAGAGAAGCCGCCCACTCAGGGGGGCTAGGCTCTACAGGGTCGACGGCTGCGGCATCGGCGACAGTACCAGCGGCGGCAAGAGGCGGCTGCACAGAGGGCAAGGTACAAGCCGCACACAGTGGGCTACTGTGGGCACGGGGCAGGGCCGTATTGCAAGTGGCACATACAGTGAAAAACACTGTGTGCTTTTTGTTACCCTTTTTAGTCTCCTTGGATTGAGACATAGTGCCTTTGGAACAGAGCGGGCAGTATACGTCGGGAAGGGGTTAAGCCTTCTTGAAGCAGCTTACCCACGGTCCAGACTGTGTCCCCAGGGAGAGATATGGCGGTGGAGCGCTGTAGAAGCGTGGGCTCCGTGCAGAGAGATGTGGAAATATGGCCCCCGAGATTTGGAGGGCTCTTCTCGTCCCAGGCGAGAAGCGCCAGTGTAGGGGGCGGAGCTACGGCCGTGGGGGTGATTTTTCCCACTGCGGCCTACTCCGGCTGAAGAAGCCGGGGACTAAATTTTTGGGGCCGGCCGGCGATGTGCGGCCGCGACGGAGCTTTCTGAACCGCCGCCCAGCACCGTCGGCGGCGCCTCTCCCCAGGGTCCCGGACCGCATAACTGCCGCACACGGGGGAGCAGGGGGGAATGTACTTACAGCCGTGGTGCTCCCCGTTCTCACATGTGAACTCAATCCATGCACCCTGGATGGGGATGGAGAGTGAGGCCTCCTCGATGATCAGAGGGGTTTGCGGCACATCTTCCACTCCGGCTGCTTTCCTGAGCACAATGCTCTATTGCAGGCGGGAGGGGGGGGGAATTAAATCGGGACCGTATAGGAACCGTTGCCCCGGCGCAAGCTTTCCGTGCGCCATACGTCGCAGGAGAGGGACGGGGAGGTATACTCGCCGTGCTCGCCTGTTGCTGGTTCGGGGGAGAGCGGGTCCCATAAAAAAGGATCCGTCGCCCCCTTCGCTCCGTTAAATAAAAAAAAAAAATTTACAGAAAAATAAAAATTAAAAACTAAAATAAGAAAGTTGGGGTCTGAAAACAGACCCAAGTGCCTCCTACAGACACTAAGCAAGAACTGGTTGAAATTGTATCCAGTGAAGGGGTGTATACTGCAGAGGAGGAGTTAATCTTTCTGTCTACTTAGTGTCCTCCTAGTGGCAGCAGCATAACACCCATGGTCCTGTGTCCCCCAATGAGGCGTAGGAGAAATTTAGGTTGTACAGTACTGATAGTAACGGAATTAGCGATTCTCTTGGCACGCTTAGGGCAATCAGAAATAACATGAGCAGAATCGCCGCAGTAAAAGCACAACCTATTCTGACGTCTGAATCCTTAGCGTTCCGCTCTAGACACAATCCTATCACACTGCATAGGCTCAGGACTCCGCTTGGAAGACAACGCCATAGTGTTCACAACTCTGCGCTCACGCAAGCGCCGATCAATTTGAATGGCCAGAGACATAGAATCACTCAGACCTGCAGGCGTGGGGAACCCCACCATAACATCTTTAACAGATTCAGAAAGACCCTTTCTGAAAATTGCCGCCAAAGCATCCTCATTCCACTTAGTAAGCACAGACCATTTTCTGAACTTCTGGCAATATGACTCTGCCGCTTCTTGACCCTGACACAGGGCCAAAAGTGTTTTCTCAGCATGCTCTACAGAGTTAGGTTCATCATACAATAACCCAAGCGCCTGAAAAAAGGTGTCTACATTAAGCAAGGCCAGATTCCCAGATTCCAGGGAAAATGCCCGATCCTGTGGGTCACCGCGCAACAGAGAAATGACAATTTTTGCCTGCTGGATGGGATCACCAGAGGAACGGGGCTTAAGAGCAAAAAACAGTTTACAGTTATTTTTAAAGCTCAAAAATTTGGACCTGTCCCCGAAGAACAGATCGGGGGTAGGAATTCTAGGCTCTAAAACAGGAGTCTGCACGATATAATCAGAAATACCCTGTACTCTAGCAGCAAGTTGATCCACCCGAGAAGCAAGTCCCTGAACATCCATGTCAACGCCTAACTCCTGAGCCACCCAGAAGTGAAGAGGGAAAAAAAAACACAACAGAGTACAGAAAAAAAAATGGCTCAGCACTTTCTTTCCCTTCTTTTGAGATGCGGTTAACTCATTGTTGGCCAGTTGTACTGTTATGAACTGGTGGCCTAGGAGCAGCATGGACAAGCTCTGAGTAGGTGGCCTCTATACTGACCGCAGACCCTGAACTTAACACATCAACTAGAAGTAGCCGTGGGATGTTCCTGTCACTCCCTAGACACCTCGTCACGGCCGGAGGACTAATTACACCTAAAGAAAGAAACAGGAATACTATCTTAGGAAAAGAAGAGAAGGTTGGGACCGCGCATGAGGGAATGTATTACCAACAGAAATGATAGTGTACCATGCCACAATGTAAACTATCAAGAAAAACCCCTACTAAAAAACACACACTGCTATATGTGAAAAGAAACAGCTCCAATGAGAATAAATCAGCGCTCAGACAGACTGAGCAGGGATGTAATGACCACTAATACATGAATTATGATGACGCCAGAAATCCACCAAAATTAATGGTGAACATACCTGTGAATGCCACCGATCATGTGGAAAGGCTGTAGATGTACCGATGGATGTAATGGTATGACCGGCCAGGATCCAGGCACCAAGATGTCAGGTGCAAGGAAATGGAAAGTCCGGCGTCAGGGCAATGGCTGGGGTGATAGGTCGGCAGGTGTAACAGCGCAGATGCTGTGCAGCGGCTGCGTAGAGCCAGGGAAAGCTCCGGCCGGTAGCGTCCCTGGATACGAGCACAAGGAGAATGGCCGACAGGGAACTGAGCGTGTGACGTCACCGCTGATGAAACTACGGAGCCGCGCTAGGGACAAGGTTCTAACCAACGCGTTTCGAAGGAACAGCGTCCTTCTTCGTCAGGGTTACCAAACCCCAGCAGCTCCAAAGAATATAAGCTAAGCCCCTGTCGATCACCTCACAGAAGCCCCACCCATCCGCCCAGTAAGTGAATGGAAACCTGGATCAATTGTAGTGCGGCTATTTACATATGAAATAGTGGCCACTGAAAATAGTTTGCATACAATAAGCACGCACTAAAGCGTGATTTCTTGCACATAATAGAAAAATATATATAATTGAAAAAGAGAGAAATCACCCAATACATAAACAGTACAGAATAGGACAAAACAATAACGCTATAATAGGAGTATATAAATATATAAATAGTTAAAAACAATTTTAATAATTGGAACAATAAAAAAGGTGGGACAACTCCTAATATACATGATGCTAAAAATACTAAAAATACTAATAATGCTAATAAAGCATGACACTAAAATAAGATGCAATAAAATGAGACAGTAAAAATGGGGAACATGTAATGATTTTCCCAATGGCAGGGAAATCAAAATAACAGCGGACTAGCTCTCGGGTGATGGGAACTAAAGTGACCGTGACCTGAACCTGACACGACACTGGAAGTAGCCGGGGAGTGTTTCCTACGATGCCCTAGACACCACGCGCCAGCCGGAGATCTAACTACCCCTATCAGAGGAATATACAGGCCTGCCTTACCTCCAGAGATGAACCCCAAAAGGAGATAGCAGCCCCCCACAGATATTGACGGTGAGTCAAGAGGAAAAGACATACGTAGGATGAACAGCAGATTTAGCACAGTGAGGTCCGCTTACTAGATAGCAGAAGTACAGGAAAGAGTCACTTCAGGGTCAACTTCAAAACACTACACAAAAACACCATCCTGAAATTACTTTAAAACTCCAGTGACAACTCATGCCACTGGAGTGGCAATTCCAGTCCACGAGAGCTTCCAGCTACAGAGAGTCACATTGCAAATAGCTGGACAAAAATAGCATAAACTAGAAACAAAATTCAACTTAGCTGAACAGGATCTTGAGGCAGGAGAATGCAACAGAATGCTACTGATACATTGTTGGCCGGCATCAGACCAGCAGCCAAGCAGCCTTAAATAGGAAACTCCCCTAATGGGTGTCAACAGGTGATCAAGGATAGAAGAAGGCAAATAAGTGGCACTACCATAAAACACCACCGGGGGAGCCCACAAACAGAATTCACAACAGTACCCCCCCCTTAAGGAGGGGGCACCGAACCCTCACCAGAACCACCAGGGCGATCTGGATGAGCACTATGAAATGCACGAACCAAATCAGGAGCATGAACATCAGATGCTGTCACCCAAGAATTATCCTCCTGACCATAGCCTTTCCACTTAACCAGATACTGAAGTTTCCGTCTGGAAACACGGGAGTCCAAGATCTTTTCCACCACATACTCCAACTCACCCTCAACCAGCACAGGAGCAGGAGGATCAGCAGACGGAACAACCGGCACCTCATACCTCCGCAACAATGACCGATGAAAAACATTATGAATAGTAAAAGATGCTGGGAGGTCCAAACGAAAGGACACAGGATTGAGAACCTCCAGAATCCTATAAGGGCCGATAAACCGAGGCTTAAACTTAGGAGACGAGACCTTCATAGGAACAAATCGAGAAGACAACCAAACCAGGTCCCCAACACAAAGACGAGGACCGACACGCCGATGACGATTAGTGAACTGTTGAGTCTTCTCCTGGGACAACTTCAGATTGTCCACAACCTGTCCCCAAATCTGATGCATTCTATCAACCACAGCATCTACTCCAGGACAATCCGAAGACTCCAATTGACCGGACGAAAAGCGAGGGTGAAACCCTGAATTACAAAAAAATGGAGAAACCAAAGTGGCAGAACTGGCCCGATTGTTAAGGGCAAACTCTGCCAATGGCAAAAAATCAAGCCAATCGTCCTGATCAGCGGACACAAAACACCTCAAGTAAGTCTCCAAGGTCTGATTAGTACGCTCAGTCTGGCCATTAGTCTGAGGATGGAATGCAGACGAAAAAGACAAGTCGATGCCCATCCTGGCACAGAACGCCCGCCAAAATCTAGACACAAACTGAGTACCCCTGTCAGACACTATATTCTCAGGAATACCATGCAAACGCACAACATTCTGAAAAAATAGAGGGACCAGCTCAGAGGAGGAGGGCAATTTGGGCAAAGGTACCAAGTGAACCATCTTGGAAAAACGGTCACACACCACCCAGATGACGGACATCCTACGAGAAACAGGAAGGTCAGAAATAAAGTCCATAGAGATGTGCGTCCAAGGCCTCTTAGGAATAGGCAAGGGCAACAACAACCCGCTGGCCCGGGAACAGCAGGGCTTAGCCCGAGCACAAACATCACAAGACTGCACAAAAATACGTACATCTCGAGACAAGGAAGGCCACCAGAAGGACCTAGACACCAGATCCCTGGTGCCAAAAATTCCAGGATGACCTGCCAACGCGGAAGAGTGAACCTCCGAAATAACTCTACTGGTCCAGTCATCAGGGACAAACAGTCTACCAGGCGGACAGCGATCAGGCCTATCCACCTGAAACTCCTGCAAAGAGCGCCGCAGGTCTGGGGAGACAGCTGACAATATCACCCCATCCTTCAGGATGCCAGTAGGTTCGGAATCACCAGGCGAGTCAGGCTCAAAACTCCTAGAGAGGGCATCCGCCCTCACATTCTTAGACCCAGGCAGATATGAAACCACAAAGTTAAATCGAGAGAAAAACAACGACCAGCGCGCCTGTCTAGGATTCAGACGCCTGGCTGACTCAAGATAAATTAGATTTTTGTGGTCAGTCAAGACCACCACCTGGTGTCTAGCACCCTCAAGCCAATGACGCCACTCCTCAAATGCCCACTTCATGGCCAAGAGCTCCCGATTTCCAACATCATAATTTCGCTCAGCGGGCGAAAACTTTCGAGAGAAAAACGCACATGGTCTCATCACTGAGCAGTCAGGACCTTTCTGCGACAAAACTGCACCTGCTCCGATCTCGGAAGCATCTACTTCAACCTGGAACGGGAGCGAAACATCAGGCTGGCGCAACACAGGAGCAGAAGAAAAGCGGCGCTTAAGCTCCCGAAAGGCCTCCACAGCCGCAGAGGACCAATTAGCAACATCAGCACCCTTCTTGGTCAAATCAGTCAAAGGTTTAGCAATGGCAGAAAAACCCGCTATAAATCGGCGATAGAAATTAGCAAATCCCAAGAATTTCTGAAGACTCTTTAGAGAAGTAGGTTGTACCCAATCACAAATAGCCTGAACCTTAACAGGGTCCATCTCCATAGATGAAGGGGAAAAAATATATCCCAAAAAGGAAATTCTCTGAACCCCAAAAATACACTTTGAGCCCTTCACAAATAGAGAATTAGCTCGTAAAACCTGAAAAACTCTCCTGACCTGTTGAACATGAGATTCCCAGTCCTCCGAAAAAATCAAAATATCATCCAAATACACAATCATAAATTTATCCAGATATTCACGGAAAATATCGTGCATAAAGGACTGAAAAACGGAAGGGGCATTCGCGAGACCGAAAGGCATTACCAAATACTCAAAATGGCCTTCAGGCGTATTAAATGCGGTCTTCCACTCATCCCCCTGCTTAATCCGCACCAAATTATACGCACCACGTAGATCGATCTTAGTGAACCACTTCGCCCCCTTTATGCGAGCAAAAAGATCAGTCAGTAAAGGTAACGGGTACTGGTATTTAACTGTAATCTTATTCAGAAGTCGATAGTCGATACAAGGTCTCAATGAACCATCCTTTTTACCCACAAAGAAAAACCCTGCCCCCAGTGGAGACAAAGAGGGGCGAATATGACCCTTTTCCAAAGATTCTCTGATATACTCCCGCATAGCAGTATGTTCAGGTACAGACAAATTAAACAAGCGACCCTTAGGAAATTTACTACCGGGAATCAACTCAATAGCGCAGTCACACTCTCTGTGAGGGGGGAGAGATACAGTTTTAGGCTCCTGAAAGACATCATAAAAATCTGACAGAAATGCTGGGATCTCAGAGGGAGTAGATGAAGAAATGGGAACCAAAGGTGCATCCCCATGAATCCCCTGACATCCCCAGCTCAGCACAGACATTGATCTCCAGTCCAAGACTGGATTATGAATTTGTAACCATGGTAATCCAAGTACTAATACGTCATGTAGATTATATAACACAAGGAAACGAATAATCTCCTGATGGTCTGGGGAAAGATGCATAGTCACTTGTGTCCAATATTGTGGTTTATTGCTAGCCAAAGGTGTAGAATCAATACCCTTTAAGGGAATAGAAACCTCCAGAGGCTCTAAATCAAACCCACAACGCTTGGCAAAGGACCAATCCATGAGACTCAGAGCGGCGCCAGAATCCACATAAGCATCCACAGTAACAGATGATAAAGTACAAATCAATGTCACGGACAAAAGAAATTTAGACTGCAAGGTACCCATAGAAAAAGATTTATCAACCTTTTTATCAACCTTCTTTATGCGTTTAGAGCATGCTGATATAACATGAGCTGAATCTCCACAATAGAAGCACAACCCATTTTTGCGCCTGTAATTCTGTCGTTCGCCTCTAGACAATACACTATCGCATTGCATATGCTCTGGTGCCTTTTCAGAGGTCACCGCCAAATGATGCACAGGTTTTTGCTCAGAAGATACCGCCATATGGTGCACAGGTTTTTGCTCAGAAGATACCGCCATATGGTGCACAGGTTTTTGCTCAAAAGATACCGCCATATGGTGCACAGATTTTTGCTCAGAAGATACCGCCATATGGTGCACAGATTTGCGCTCCCGTAAACGCCGATCAATCTGGATAGCCAATTTCATGGCATCATTCAGACCTGTAGGCACAGGGAACCCCACCATGACATCCTTCACGGCATCAGAGAGACCTTCTCTGAAATTAGCTGCTAGAGCGCACTCATTCCATTTAGTAAGCACCAACCATTTACGAAATTTTTGGCAGTATATCTCAGCTTCATCTTGCCCTTGGGAAAGAGCTATCAAGGCTTTCTCAGCCAAAATCTCTAAATTAGGTTCTTCATAAAGCAACCCCAAAGCCAGAAAAAACGCATCTACATTTAATAACGCAGGATCCCCTGGCGACAATGCAAATGCCCAACTTTGTGGGTCACCCCGCAATAGAGAAATAACAATTTTAACCTGTTGCGCAGGATCACCAGCAGAGTGAGATTTCAGAGACAAAAACAATTTACAATTCTCTCTGAAATTCAAAAAACGGGATCTGTCTCCGGTAAAAAATTCAGGCATAGGGATCTTAGGTTCAGACATTGGAGCACGTATAACAAAATCTTGTAAGTTCTGGACCTTTGTAGCCAGGTTATTCAAACCTGCAACCAAACTCTGTTGATCCATGATTCAAACAGGTGTAACCAAAGCCATTCAGAGATTAAGAGGAAAGGAAAAAAAAAAAAAAAGGCTGAAGACTGCAGTTTAAGCAAGGAGTACAAATAAGTACTAAGGTGCACTTTCCAAACACAGAAGGAAAAAAAAACCTTTTCATATCCTTTCCTGCTTTAGTGCATAATTTTAACACATGTTGGCCGGCCAAACTGTAATGATTTTCCCAATGGCAGGGAAATCAAAATAACAGCGGACTAGCTCTCGGGTGATGGGAACTAAAGTGACCGTGACCTGAACCTGACACGACACTGGAAGTAGCCGGGGAGTGTTTCCTACGATGCCCTAGACACCACGCGCCAGCCAGAGATCTAACTACCCCTATCAGAGGAATATACAGGCCTGCCTTACCTCCAGAGATGAACCCCAAAAGGAGATAGCAGCCCCCCACAGATATTGACGGTGAGTCAAGAGGAAAAGACATACGTAGGATGAACAGCAGATTTAGCACAGTGAGGTCCGCTTACTAGATAGCAGAAGTACAGGAAAGAGTCACTTCACGGTCAACTTCAAAACACTACACAAAAACACCATCCTGAAATTACTTTAAAACTCCAGTGACAACTCATGCCACTGGAGTGGCAATTCCAGTCCACGAGAGCTTCCAGCTACAGAGAGTCACATTGCAAATAGCTGGACAAAAATAGCATAAACTAGAAACAAAATTCAACTTAGCTGAACAGGATCTTGAGGCAGGAGAATGCAACAGAATGCTACTGATACATTGTTGGCCGGCATCAGACCAGCAGCCAAGCAGCCTTAAATAGGAAACTCCCCTAATGGGTGTCAACAGGTGATCAAGGATAGAAGAAGGCAAATAAGTGGCACTACCATAAAACACCACCGGGGGAGCCCACAAACAGAATTCACAACAGGAACACCCGTGTGGCCCCATATTAAGTTAAAAAGCATATAATTTTCCAGCCCATAATTGAGGCCCTTCGGTGCAAGACAGTCCAAGGAAAAAATCCATTTGGACTCGGTTCTTGACATGGCCTGTATTAGATTGCCCCCTCTTACGTTCTGTTGGACTTTTTGAATCCCAAGGAAACGCACATTTTCAGTAGATTTATCGTGTTTCTCACAAAAATGCCGCGAGAGGGGGTGGCCTATAAAACCTTTTCGAATATTCATAAGATGCTCCTTTATTCGTACCATAAGGGGCCTCTTGGTACGGCCGACATATAATTTTTTGCACGGACACTCAATAAGGTAAATAACTTTTGAAGTAGAGCATGTGATACTTTCCTTGATTCTGAACTCCTTAATGGAGTCCGAATCTTTGAATGACGTGCAGTGAGTCTTGCTAAAAGAGGTATTCCTACACCCATAACACATGCCGCAGGGCATAAATCCAGGCCTGAAATTGTTCCGAATACCAGGACGTAATTCCTGGTTATTATATGAGTTAATTGTGGGGGCTATAACGCTGCCCAAAGGACGGGCCTTCCTAAATATAAATCTGGGGTCCTTCGGTAAATAGTCCCCTATAATTTTATCCCCTTGCAAAATGGACCAATGTTTGCGGATAATGGACCTAAATATGTAGTGGTCCGCAAGGTATTGTGTAATAAAAGGTAATCCGTGCATTTGGTCACACATGCCCATAGCAGTTGAATTCGTGCATTTTTCTTTGTACAGCAGGGAATTCCTTGGTATATCCCGCACCTCCTGTTTTGCTTGTGCCAGTAATGAACATGAGTAGCCCTTCAGGTAGGCTGGTATAAGCTGCATACATTTTTGTAAATGTGTGTCCACATATTGTGACAGATTGGCTGTGAGGCTATTAATGCCTGAAATAATAGGCCTACCCGGAGGACAAGTAGGGCTCTTATGTACTTTAGGGATATGGTAAAAAATGGCTATGCTGGGATCCCTATTGAACACAAATTGAAATTCTTTCTTATTTAGAATTCCTAATGACTGGCCCCTAAGGCATAGATTTCTAAATTTTTTTAATATAGTATAGTGTAGGGTCACTTTTTAATTTCCTATAAGTGACCTCGTCCCCAAGGAGTTTGACCGATTCCTGATGGTACATTGTGCGGTCCAAAATGACGATACCCCCTCCTTTATCCGCGGGGCGGATAATAATGTCGTTATTTTCCTGTATATCTCTAATAGCCTTCTTTTCCTGGTGGTTTAAATTCTGGGGTATAAATCTAGATTTTTTCTTGTTGTATAGTTTCCTAATATCATTAGTGACTAGCCTGTCAAACGTAGAAAATGCCTCTGATTGTTCCTGGATGGGATTAAAGGTGGATGGGTTTGCCAGCGAAGTATGAATGTACTCCCCAGGATCTTGGTTGGCAGGCCCCATTGTAATTTTGTTCTTTTTGTAGAAATATTTCTTGACAGACAGGTTTCTCAGATATTTCTTCATGCATATATAAAGGTAGAACGGGTTACCACAAGTGGTGGGTGCGAATTTCAGCCCTTTTTGGAGGAGAGAAACTTCATTAATTGTCAATTCATGTGAGCTTAAGTTGAATATTTTTTGTTGTGGATTACCAGATACTGCGCTCACTTTCGCTTTGGTGAGTTTCCTCCCCCTCCTACCTCTCTTGGTTTTGTGGGTTTTACCCGAAAAAAATCCCGGTTAATCGGCAAGCGAGCCTTAGGCGCCATGGTGCTCTTGGCGCCTGGCCTCTTGCTCCTATCAGGTATATTAATCCTAGGCTTGTTGGTGGCTAATTGAGTTTTACTTGGTATCGGGGCTGAGGCATTTTTAATGCTCCCCCCGGATGTAGTGTGGGTCCCGCTTATACATTGATTTACAGATCTCCTTTGGGGGGATATAACCCGTTGGCTGGTGGGTTGTTCATAACCCCCCTGTGGTGTGGTGGAATCCATATCGCCATCACCCACAAACAAAGGGGAGAATCTATTAGATATGTGCGTGGAGCCCCCGAGGCATGGATGATTATCCTCATGCTCATCGAGGGGAGTACTGGGATATACAGAAATTTCCAAAGTATTATCCCGATTTAAATTTCTGTCATTAGTGGCTGGTGATCCTGAATACGTTCTATTGCGGGTGACCACAGGCGTATATTGTGTAGAATTGGATTCAGCATATGTCGAAAATACTACAGAGAAATCTGTTTCATTGGGTGTAGGTGTCATATTGTATTCATCTAGTATTAATAAATCTGTTTTTTGTTCCATACCAATGCTAGATGTGTCACCCGATGTAATTGGTATAGAATAATTCATGTATGCTTCCTCCGGTATATGGTCTCTTTGAAATTTTTTAATTTTCTTATTTATAATCTCTTTCTCTTTCTCCTTAAGTCTATATAAAATATTATCAGCTAGATCTTGTGTGTCCTTGGTGAGATTATAATTATGAAGCTGCACAAATGATTGTTCAATAAGGCGACTTGTCTTGGTAATATTCTCCAGTCGCTTATCTATTATGAACTGTACTGCTCTAAGTGAGAAGGACTGGAACATGCTGTCCCATTCTTGTTGTGTGGAGGGATCTCCAAAATCACCTGCTAATGTTTTATATATGGTGAGACCCTTAGGGACAATATGGGCTTGGACGTATTTCTCCAAGGAGGCCACCTCCCACATATCCCGCATTTCAGTATGGAGTAATTTCTCAAGGGACTCCCTCCACACAATAAGAATGGGACAGCATGTTCCAGTCCTTCTCACTTAGAGCAGTACAGTTCATAATAGATAAGCGACTGGAGAATATTACCAAGACAAGTCGCCTTATTGAACAATCATTTGTGCAGCTTCATAATTATAATCTCACCAAGGACACACAAGATCTAGCTGATAATATTTTATATAGACTTAAGGAGAAAGAGAAAGAGATTATAAATAAGAAAATTAAAAAATTTCAAAGAGACCATATACCGGAGGAAGCATACATGAATTATTCTATACCAATTACATCGGGTGACACATCTAGCATTGGTATGGAACAAAAAACAGAAGATTTATTAATACTAGATGAATACAATATGACACCTACACCCAATGAAACAGATTTCTCTGTAGTATTTTCGACATATGCTGAATCCAATTCTACACAATATACGCCTGTGGTCACCCGCAATAGAACGTATTCAGGATCACCAGCCACTAATGACAGAAATTTAAATCGGGATAATACTTTGGAAATTTCTGTATATCCCAGTACTCCCCTCGATGAGCATGAGGATAATCATCCATGCCTCGGGGGCTCCACGCACATATCTAATAGATTCTCCCCTTTGTTTGTGGGTGATGGCGATATGGATTCCACCACACCACAGGGGGGTTATGAACAACCCACCAGCCAACGGGTTATATCCCCCCAAAGGAGATCTGTAAATCAATGTATAAGCGGGACCCACACTACATCCGGGGGGAGCATTAAAAATGCCTCAGCCCCGATACCAAGTAAAACTCAATTAGCCACCAACAAGCCTAGGATTAATATACCTGATAGGAGCAAGAGGCCAGGCGCCAAGAGCACCATGGCGCCTAAGGCTCGCTTGCCGATTAACCGGGATTTTTTTCGGGTAAAACCCACAAAACCAAGAGAGGTAGGAGGGGGAGGAAACTCACCAAAGCGAAAGTGAGCGCAGTATCTGGTAATCCACAACAAAAAATATTCAACTTAAGCTCACATGAATTGACAATTAATGAAGTTTCTCTCCTCCAAAAAGGGCTGAAATTCGCACCCACCACTTGTGGTAACCCGTTCTACCTTTATATATGCATGAAGAAATATCTGAGAAACCTGTCTGTCAAGAAATATTTCTACAAAAAGAACAAAATTACAATGGGGCCTGCCAACCAAGATCCTGGGGAGTACATTCATACTTCGCTGGCAAACCCATCCAGCTTTAATCCCATCCAGGAACAATCAGAGGCATTTTCTACGTTTGACAGACTAGTCACTAATGATATTAGGAAACTATACAACAAGAAAAAATCTAGATTTATACCCCAGAATTTAAACCACCAGGAAAAGAAGGCTATTAGAGATATACAGGAAAATAACGACATTATTATCCGCCCCGCGGATAAAGGAGGGGGTATCGTCATTTTGGACCGCACAATGTACCATCAGGAATCGGTCAAACTCCTTGGGGACGAGGTCACTTATAGGAAATTAAAAAGTGACCCTACACTATACTATATTAAAAAATTGAGAAATCTATGCCTTAGGGGCCAGTCATTAGGAATTCTAAATAAGAAAGAATTTCAATTTGTGTTCAATAGGGATCCCAGCATAGCCATTTTTTACCATATCCCTAAAGTACATAAGAGCCCTACTTGTCCTCCGGGTAGGCCTATTATTTCAGGCATTAATAGCCTCACAGCCAATCTGTCACAATATGTGGACACACATTTACAAAAATGTATGCAGCTTATACCAGCCTACCTGAAGGACACAGGCCATATTCTGCAAATTTTGGATAAGGTGGAATGGAAATCCAACTATATTTTGGGAACTCTGGATATAAAATCCTTGTACATGGTCATTGACCAAAAGATGGGCTGCCATATTTCAGGCGACTTTCTTCAAAAATTGGGCATATATCCTGAAACTCAGGTAGCATTCATCAAGGAATGCATTGATTTTATCCTTCAACATAATTATTTCTGGTACGAGGGGGAGTTCTTTTTACAAGTGTGGGGCACGGCGATGGGGACGCGCTTTGCCCCCAGTTACGCTAATCTCTTTGTAGCCAAATGGGAGGAGTCCTACATTTACACTTCTGGATGTCTGCATCCGGGGTTAATTCTCTGGTGCAGATTCATCGATGATGTGTTGTGTTATGACCCCAATGGCGAGGGTCTCAGAGGAGCGTGGAAGTCTGCAGAATACAAAAATCCAGCTCATAGGGCAGTGGTAACTGGGTTGACCATATATCTACTCCTAACGCCAACAATAGAAGTAGCCGGGGATCATTCCTACGTTGATTCTAGATGACACGCGCCAGCCGGAGAATCTAGCTACCCCTAGTAGAGGAAAACAAAGACCTTTCTTGCCTCCAGAGAAGGGGACCCCAAAGCTGGATAGAAGCCCCCCACAAATAATGACGGTGAGGTAAGAGGAAATGACAAACACAGAAATGAACCAGGTTTAGCACAGAGAGGCCCGCTTACTGATAGCAGAATAAAGAAAGGTAACTTATATGGTCAACAAAAACCCTATCAAAATCCACACTGGAAATTCAAGAACCCCCGAACCGTCTAACGGTCCGGGGGGAGAACACCAGCCCCCTAGAGCTTCCAGCAAAGGTCAGGATATAGATTTGGAACAAGCTGGACAAAAATACAAAACCAAAACAAATAGCAAAAAGCAAAAGGCAGACTTAGCTGATATAACTGGAACCAGGATCAGTAGACAAGAGCACAGCAGACTAGCTCTGATAACTACGTTGCCAGGCATTGAACTGAAGGTCCAGGGAGCTTATATAGCAACACCCCTAACTAACGACCCAGGTGCGGATAAAAGGAATGACAGAAAAACCAGAGTCAAAAAACTAGTAACCACTAGAGGGAGCAAAAAGCAAATTCACAACAGTGTTGTTTGTTTGGGATGGCCCAAGAAGTGATCTGGATCTGTTTATCGCCAGCCTCAATGACAACAACTTCGGGCTAGAATTTACACCAACTATCAGTTCCACAAACGTTAATTTTTTGGACCTCAGTATACATGTAGAAAATTCACAACTATACACCAAATGCTATAGGAAAGAAGTGGACACCAACAGCTTTATTAACATTCTTAGTTGCCACTTGCCCGTGTGGCTTACTAATATCCCCAAGGGTCAATTTACTAGACTTAGAAGAAATTGCACGACTCTTGAAGACTACAACACGGAAGCAGAAGTGTTGACCCAACAATTTCTCGATAAGGGCTACTCATGTTCATTACTGGCACAAGCAAAACAGGAGGTGCGGGATATACCAAGGAATTCCCTGCTGTACAAAGAAAAATGCACGAATTCAACTGCTATGGGCATGTGTGACCAAATTCACGGATTACCTTTTATTACACAATACCATGCGGACCACTACATATTTAGGTCCATTATCCGCAAACATTGGTCCATTTTGCAAGGGGATAAAATTATAGGGGACTATTTACCGAAGGACCCCAGATTTATATTTAGGAAGGCCCGTCCTTTGGGCAGCGTTATAGCCCCCACAATTAACTCATATAATAACCAGGAATTACGTCCTGGTATTCGGAACAATTTCAGGCCTGGATTTATGCCCTGCGGCATGTGTTATGGGTGTAGGAATACCTCTTTTAGCAAGACTCACTGCACGTCATTCAAAGATTCGGACTCCATTAAGGAGTTCAGAATCAAGGAAAGTATCACATGCTCTACTTCAAAAGTTATTTACCTCATTGAGTGTCTGTGCAAAAAATTATGTCGGCCGTACCAAGAGGCCCCTTATGGTACGAATAAAGGAGCATCTTATGAATATTCGAAAAGGTTTTATAGGCCACCCCCTCTTGCGGCATTTTTGTGAGAAACACGATAAATCTACTGAAAATGTGCGTTTCCTTGGGATTCAAAAAGTCCAACAGAACGTAAGAGGGGGCAATCTAATACAGGCCATGTCAAGAACCGAGTCCAAATGGATTTTTTCCTTGGACTGTCTTGCAACGAAGGGCCTCAATTATGGGCTGGAATTATATGCTTTTTAACTTAATATGGGGCCACACGGGTGTTCCCCATTTTTACTGTCTCATTTTATTGCATCTTATTTTAGTGTCATGCTTTATTAGCATTATTAGTATTTTTAGCATCATGTATATTAGGAGTTGTCCCACCTTTTTTATTGTTCCAATTATTAAAATTGTTTTTAACTATTTATATATTTATATACTCCTATTATAGCGTTATTGTTTTGTCCCATTCTGTACTGTTTATGTATTGGGTGATTTCTCTCTTTTTCAATTATATATATTTTTCTATTATGTGCAAGAAATCACGCTTTAGTGCGTGCTTATTGTATGCAAACTATTTTCAGTGGCCACTATTTCATATGTAAATAGCCGCACTACAATTGATCCAGGTTTCCATTCACTTACTGGGCGGATGGGTGGGGCTTCTGTGAGGTGATCGACAGGGGCTTAGCTTATATTCTTTGGAGCTGCTGGGGTTTGGTAACCCTGACGAAGAAGGACGCTGTTCCTTCGAAACGCGTTGGTTAGAACCTTGTCCCTAGCGCGGCTCCGTAGTTTCATCAGCGGTGACATCACACGCTCAGTTCCCTGTCGGCCATTCTCCTTGTGCTCGTATCCAGGGACGCTACCGGCCGGAGCTTTCCCTGGCTCTACGCAGCCGCTGCACAGCATCTGCGCTGTTACACCTGCCGACCTATCACCCCAGCCATTGCCCTGACGCCGGACTTTCCATTTCCTTGCACCTGACATCTTGGTGCCTGGATCCTGGCCGGTCATACCATTACATCCATCGGTACATCTACAGCCTTTCCACATGATCGGTGGCATTCACAGGTATGTTCACCATTAATTTTGGTGGATTTCTGGCGTCATCATAATTCATGTATTAGTGGTCATTACATCCCTGCTCAGTCTGTCTGAGCGCTGATTTATTCTCATTGGAGCTGTTTCTTTTCACATATAGCAGTGTGTGTTTTTTAGTAGGGGTTTTTCTTGATAGTTTACATTGTGGCATGGTACACTATCATTTCTGTTGGTAATACATTCCCTCATGCGCGGTCCCAACCTTCTCTTCTTTTCCTATTTATTTGTGTCAGGGCCAGCGTCTACCTGATTTTGGGCTCCAGCTGCTGAGGGCTTTGTCTATTCACGTGAGTTTGCGCTGGTGTATTTGTTATATAGGAATACTATCTTGCCTCAGAGAAAATTCCCAAAGGAAAGGCAGCCCCCCACAAATATTGACTGTGAGAGGAGAGGAAAATTACAAACGCAGACTGAAAACAGAATTTAGCAAAGGAGGCCATGCTACCTAGAAAGAAAAGACAGGAAAGAGTACTGTGCGGTCAGTATAAAAAATACTACAAAATCCACCACAGAGAATACAAAAATCTCCACACCTAACTAAAGGCATGGAGGGTAACTCTGTGACTCCAGAGCTTCCAACTTGGCTGAGTAAATCTTAACACAGACAAAGCTGGACAAGAAAAAACATAGCAATTCACAGAACTATTAAGTCCACCGCATGTGGACTGCAAAAACAGAGCCAGGACTTATCTTTGATGATTTGGACAATCCAGAAGGAGAAACCAAGCAGAGATGTGGATCCCTAGAAAACAATGGACAACTGACACTCACTAAAGGAAGGAGCCAGACTAAATAGCCCCGTCCAAAGTGGAAGCAGCTGATGACTGTTGTGAAGGACAAACAGCAGCACTACCACTTATAACCACCGGAGGGAGCCTAAGAGCAGAACCCACAACAGAATTCACAACAGGACAGGTGGTGTGTGAGTGGGAGACACTGAATGTCTGGTCTGTTAGGTATGAAAGAGATCCAAGATATGGCCAAGTCTGTGATACCAATGAAGAAGCTATGGGGATATTCCTGGTTTTCAGTTTGGCTTTTATCCTGACATTTTTCCCGTCTGACAATTTTGTATCTACCCATACCTCCTGGTTCTGAGCGGACTCCCTGACAATTCTTTCTACCCGCAGGCACCATAGAACAGCAGCTGGCTCTTAAGGTACCGTCACACTCAGCAACTTTGCAAAGAGAACGACAACAATCCGTGACGTTGCAGCGTCCTGGATAGCGATCTCGTTGTGTTTGACACGCAGCAGCGATCTGGATCCCGCTGTGCCATCGCTGGTCGGAGCTAGAAGTCCAGAACTTTATTTCGTCGCCAGGTCAGCGTGTATCGTCATGTTTGACATCAAAAGCAACGACGCCAGCAACGAGCATAGGGGGCGTCGCAGCGTCTCCTTCTAGCCAGTCGGTACACTCCGGCTGTTTGACATGGAGCTAACAACCAGCGAGAACGAGAAGTGAGTCGCCGTTACGTCACTGGATCGCTCCTGCATCGTTCTGGAGTTGCTGTGTTTGACGTCTCTACAGCGACCTAAACAGCGACGCTCCAGCGATCTAGTTTAGGTCAGCTCATTGTCTATATCGCCGCAGCGTCGCTGAGTGTGACGGTACCTTTAGCCTGTTCACAGTAGCCATATTAAGAGCTGCCAAGTGATCATGAAGAATGTCCCCATGTGTCTCATCTTACGTCAATAGGCCTACATCAATTCTCTACTCTCTCTATTTAGTCTGAAAAACATAATTTACATTTTGCCTAATGAAATTTTACAAAAACAATGCAGTAAAAATAAAAATAAAATAAACAAGTACGAAATTGCTGAGTAATTCACCATAAAAATTCATCATATAATTGTATTTGCATCTGTATGAAAAAAATCTATGACTCCTCTGTATTTAGTGGTCACTACTCACCTATGTCACCTATGTAGTCATCTGTAGGAATCTCCTCTTTACACCACTCATCAGTCCTCACATATGTCTCTGTAGTAGTAATATGGGTCAGATCTTTACCCTGAAACAAATATTGTAAAAAGTCACAGACAGATGTAAAAGGTGTGTGAAAGAATAGAAAAAATTGTAAATTCAAAAGATGACCACAAATGACATGACAGCAGAAGATATCACATAGTGGCAGGTCTCCTGTATAAATCCAACAAGCAGTCTGCATTACCAGAAAATTGTGAAAATATCCAAACAACATCTAATGTCTATGATCAGCTTTATTCTCTCATTTCCACCAAGTATAAAACAAATACTAAATCGCAACGTTATTAGTGACACCCATCTAGTAGAGCATTAAACCTCCGTGGCCTGCCCTGGCAGTGGAGCCCCTTGCTGCCAAAATAAGAGGGTCCCAGGAGGTGAAAGGTTTTATGTATGGGGACTCAGAAGATAAAATAGCGTTGTACGCTGATGACATTCTGCTTTTCTTGGAGGATTCGGAGGGGACCCTGGTCAGGGCGGAGGCCATTATTGAGGAATTTGGGAGTTATTCGGGTCTAAGGATTAATTGGGACAAATCTAATATGATGATGATAGATGGGGACCATGGGTATAGAGAAGCAAGAAACATTTCCACAAAGTTAAAGGTGGTAAATACATTTAAATACTTGGGGATTTTGATTGCTCTTCCCCTGACCTGCTTCGAAGAACTTAATTTGGCGCCGCTCTTGCGGAAAATACGCACTAAAATCCAGGCATGGAAAAAGCTACATCTGTCAGTAGTTGGTAGAGTAAATCTTATAAAAATGATCGTGATGCCTCAACTTCTTTATGTGCTACACAACTCCCCTATTTGGATATCGCAGAATAGATTTCGTAGGATTAGATCTTTGTTTGGTGAGTTGATCTGGGGGGGAAAAAGCCCTAGATTCAAGCAAGAAACCCTACAAAGGTCCAAGATGGAGGGTGGGTTGGCGCTCCCTAATCCTTGGTTATACTTCCTGGCATCACAGTGTCAGCATTTTAGGGGATGGGGAGAAGAGTCTAGTGGGGCGCGGACACCCTGTTGTCTGAAGACACTGATTGGGTCGCAGGTATTGTGCGAGGGTCTGGAGGGTGGACACTTTCGGGAGAAAGGTTCTAAATTCTGCAGCATCAGACTTATTCATAAGGTTTGGGATAAAGTAAAGGGGATTAGGGGAGTGGGGGAACTTACCAGATTTTCACCCATTTGGAATAACAATTTTTTACAAGAGTTCAGACGGATGTCGGGATTCCATGTTTGGAAGGAGGCAGGTATCACTCGGATGGGACAAATTATACACCAGGGTAGGATTAAGAATTTTGAGGTACTGCAGGAGGAATTTCAACTGCCAGGTTCTGAGAAATATCAGTACAGTCGTATTTCTCATGCGTTCCAAGCACAGTGTAGGAGAGGGCCTGTGGAGATACAGGTAGATCTCATGCTGGACTTTATTCTTATGGGGGACGGTACGAAGGGGGTGATCTCGGATATATATGAATATCTTTTATACTCTTTCTTGGAGGGGCACCCTATCAGAGCTAGAGCAAAATGGGAAAGGGACCTGGGGGTGATCGACAACGACCGATGGGATTCAATACTGGAATATGTACCCAGAATCTCAATGAGTGAGCCTGGGAGGTTGTCACAACTGTTTGTTATCCATAGGGCTTACAGAACTCCGGACATGTTATTCAAGGCTAGTCTGAGACCTAATTCAGAATGCCCTAGGTGCTCGCAGTCCGAGGTGGGTATCCTTCATATGTTGTGGCAATGCCCCAGGCTATCCTCCTTTTGGATTGTGGTGTTGAATAAAGTGGGATTGTCATACAATTGCTCTGTGCCACGAGATCCCTTGGTGTGTATTCTGGGTTATGTAGAAGAAATTGTAACTGACAATATGTACAAAATGGCTATTGCCAGACTGTTATTTATTGCGCGGAAGCTGATCGCTAGGAGGTTCTGGATCAGGGAGGAACCACCAACAAGGAGAGACTTTCTGACACAAGTGGACCACATTATTGCTTTGGAGAAAAGTATCTACTCCAAGAGAGACAAGATGGACTTTTTCTACAGGTTGTGGAATCCTTGGCTTGAGTCAAGTTAATTTAGGGGGCTTTGTTCGCATGCTTGGGCCTTCGGGTCCTCCTGGGAGTGTTGGTGCTGTGTCATCTTCTTTATTTCTCCATGAATGATGTTGTAAACGGGTACGGTTTACATCAGGTCTCTATAGGGTGGGGGGAGGGAGGTTGGGAGTTTGGTTCGGGGTTAACAGGGGTTAAAAATCTAAACATTATATATGTTTACTGTTAACAGTGATGCAATTTCCATGTACTATCCTTACTGTTTAATAAAAATATCTGAATAAAAAAAAAAAAAAAAACCTCCGTGGCCGTCAGAATCTCAGCACTTTGCTGTTGATTACACTTGGTGTTGAAATGTTGGCCAATGAAGACAGGATACTTTTTACAAAACCTTGTGACATGGGACATTACCCTTCTATCACAGGGTAAACAGCTGCCATGAAGTGATGAACTTGGTCGTCCACAATGCTTAGGTAAGCTCCAGTTTACAAACATCCATACACGAGGAACAGAGGGCACAGAATGCGAACAGAAAACAATCCCCGAACCACTACTCCATCTTTATCAGACTGAAATAATCAGTTCACTCGAATTTCCTATTCTATCATGGATTCAGTCTCTATTTTCATTTATTATGTACCAAGCATTGCTTAGAACAGTTCTTGTTATCTCTTTTGAGGCATTGTTAACATGATCCCTTTCCAATGGAAATTTATCCTTGATCGCAACATTCTCTGTATAGTTCTGACACATTGTACGTATAAATCTCACTAAGTTGTCAGTTTCTGAAATATTGATCCTGACCCTAGCACCGATGACTGTGCCTCATTCAAAGTTGCTCAGATCGCTCGTATTTTCATTCTCATGTGGATTAACAATGAAAAATGATCCCTTCATTCTCTGCTGCACTCCGGGGTCATTGGACTAATTTTCATATACGGAAATTCTAATTATGAAATAACCGGTGTCTCCAATAAATTAGTCATTGAGATTAGAATACTGGTCGATAAACAAGACGGAGCAAAAGACCTTCACAGCTTCTACACATTATAGGGGATTTTACATGACACGTTTTCTCCATCTACCTGATGATGCTGAAGAACAGAGGAACATTCTTGTTTACAGTCCTGTGGAAGAAAAGAAAGTGGACATCTCTCTGGAGCTGTCCTCTTACTGGATAGATCTGTAGGAAACACATACAAGAATTTAAATTAATTTCCTTACATACAGATAATTATAGGCCATGTGTATTTAGTCCTATCTATTACCTGGTGATGTGAGGGGCTGGGGTACATTCATCATGACGTCCTTGTACTGATCTCTGTGTCCTTCGAAATACTCCCACTCTTCTATGGAGAAATAGACTGTGACATCCTGACACCATATAGGAACCTGACACATACAATGATACTGTCACCCCCCTCCCACTCCTTTCATAGCATTATTGAAAAATGACCCAGCATTTCCAACAGCGTCACCTCTCCAATCAGGAGCTGAATCATCTTATAGGGGAGTTCTAGGATCTTCCGGATACTGAAGTCCTCGCTGGCTGCCAGGCATGACAAAACCTTCAAGGCGTGACAGGCGAGCTCAGGCTACTCTTCCATTTTTGAAGACCAAAATGCAAAAGAGTCCAAACCCCCTGTTGGCATTGATACTGAGCTTGAGATACTCCTGCACCATCCCCTGCAGTCATTCACTATGTCAGACTTGCACTCCGTTCTGTTGTTGCAAGGGCTAAAAAAATGTGTGAAGCGACTCACAGAAATTGCTTCAGCCACTTATACTGTTGCTAATATTTTTGCATTGGCGACTCGACATTCCCAAGGTTGTAAGTTTATAACTGCGATGCACACTGTGTGCCTCTGTGCTGTCTTTTGGAAAACCACGCTTAAGATTGTCTACAAGCGTGTTTCGATACTTCAGCATGCACTTGTCCTTTTCCAGGGGGTGAAGCATCTAGCAAAATTTACTCTTGTACCATGGATCTAACAGAGTGGCAACCCAGTAGTCAGCATTATTTCTAATCCTAACAATACGGGGATTCATGTTGGAGATAGTGCAGCAAGAAGGTGCTCATGTGTCGGGCGCTTACATGAGGTCCAAGTCCACAGTGTGTTGGTGGTGGTGTAACACTCAAGCTTGCTTCCTCCGTCTCCTCCAGCCAACTACAGACAACAGAGAGGGAATCATTATCCTCTTCATCTCCTGACTGTTGCGCGCCCAACGCCTCTTCCTCCACATCCTCCTCCATTTGTTCCTCGGCTCCTGCAACTTCATTAACAGTTTGTCTGGTACCATGAGCCCCCCTTGATCGCTGTAATGCACTCTCCACCCGCCTGTGCGATAAACATCCGGAACTTAGAAATAGTGTTACTCCTTCCGCATCCTCGTCTTCCTCTGGGACCACCACCTACTCCAGCAGACTAATCAAAGTGTGCTCCAGCATGTAGATGACCGCAATAGTGTTGCTGCAGACATCATCGTCTGCACTAACCATCTTAGTAGCCATTTCGAAACTGTGCAGAGGTTCTTCATCTGTGCTCACTCCGCATGCGTAATGTGCATCACATCCGTTCCGCGTTGGCCCAGGCTAATGCAAAATGACAATGCGCAGAGTGGAATTCCACCATGTCGGCAGATCGCATATCAACCGGTTAACCATTTGCCTGAAAGACCCCTGTAGCGATGTAAGCAGATGACCAGAGTGCGAACGGCAGAAGTGAACACACAGAAACTGTGCTTTCTGCAGCAGTGCATCCATGCCGGGATAGTAGCGAAGAAATTGCTGTACCAACAGGTTGAAGACGAGCTATGTAAGACACGTGTGTGAGGTTGCCCCAGTGAAGGACCACCACCAAGTTTGCACCGTTATCATACATGGCCTTCCCTGCCTCCAGGTTCAGTGGAGACAGTCATTGCTCATACTCAGATTGGATAGCTGTCCACAACTCTTGGGCTGGGCGACTACGATTTCAAAGAAATATAATTTAACCACTGCCTGTTTGTGGTGAGCCCTGGCTGCGCAGTAAGGAGGTGGGTGGGATTTTCTCTGCATTGTTGGAGCGCGTGTCTCATTAAGGGAGAGGTTAAGGGTGTAGATGGAGTCTCTAGAGGAGGCAGAAGCAGTGGATGAAGTGTTAGATACAGAGGTTTATCCTGCAAGCCTTGGAGTTTCCAAGACATGGTGTCTAGTGACACCTTGGTGCCTTAGTGGCTTAGTCTCAAAAATATTTCCCTGATCCGTACATCCCTTTATCAAGAAACTGCAAAAATCCTAGTCCATGCATTCATCATCTCCCGCCTCGACTACTGCAACGTTCTGCTTTGTGGTCTCCCTTCTAAAAGTCTCGCACCCCTCCAATCTATCCTAAACTCTACTGCCCGAATAATCCATCTATCATCTCGCAATATCCCGGCTTCTCCTCTCTGTCAATCTATTCACTGGCTCCCCATTACCCTGAAACCCCAGTTCAAAACCACAACTATGACATACAAAGCCATCCACAACCTGTCTCCTCCATACATCTATGACCAAGTCTCTCAGGACCTACCTGCACGCAACCTCCGATCCTCACAAATAACATAAGGCATATTCACCTTATAATTGGGATGAGATCAGCCTCTCACTGATCTCAGGGGTGACCAATGCATCGCTGGTGTGACCAGTGATTGAACGCAGCAATCACAATACCGTACATCCAGAACACAACGTAAGGAGACTTATGCTCTTTATTTATTCTGAAAAGCATAATTTCAATTTTTCCTATTGAAAATTTGCAAAAACAATGCAGTAAAATTAAATTAACCACTTCACACCGCAGTCCATGTTTGTTTTTGCATTTTTTGCTCCCCTGTATCCCAGAGCCATAACTTTTTTAGTTTTCCGTCAATGTGGCCATGTGAGGGCTTGTGTTTTGCGGGACGAGTTATACTTTTGAATGACACAATTGGTTTTACCACATCATGTACTGGAAAATGATGAAATTGCAAAAATAAAAGTGCAATTCCACAACGTTTTTTTCTTTTTTTACCATGTTCACTAAATGCTAAAACTGACCTGCCAACATGATTCTTGAGGTCATTACGAGTTTGATACAAAAACATGTAAAAGTTGTTTTTAATTTAAGTGGTGAAAAAAAATCAAAAATTTGTAAAAAAAAAAATAAAAAATTTTTAAATTGTGTCTTTTTCGAGACCTGTAGCGTCTCCATTTTTCATGATCTGGGGCTGGGTGAGGGCTTATTTTTTGCGTGCCAAGCTGATGTTTTCATTTATACCATTTTGGTGTAGATACAATCTTTTGATTGCCCGTCATTGCATTTTAATGATATGTTGCGGCGACCCCAAAAAACGTAATTCTGGCGTTTTTACTTTATTTCGATACACCGTTTACCGATCGGATTAATTCTTGAAAGATCAGGCAATTTTGAAAGTGTTGATACCAGATATATGCAATTTTTATTGTTTTATTTTGAATGGTGGGTGGTTTGAACTTTTATATTTTAAAAAAAAATTTTTATATTTTTAAATACATTTTTTTTACTTTACACTTGCTTCAATAGTCTCCATGGGAGACTAGAAGCTGCCATCACGTAGATACCTGCTCTATGTAGCAGAAATGCTCATTTGCGCTCGTTGCAATCTGGCAATGACAACCACAGGGGACTGCTGTAGAGCCTGGGTTGTCATGACAACCCATCTGTGACCTGCGGTAATGTGACACAGAAGCCGATGGGTGGGATTAGTGACACGCTTCCGGAACAATCACATTAAATGCTGCTGTCAGAAATTGATAGCGGCATTTAACAGGTTAACAGACACGGTGGATCGCGATTCCACCTGCAGCTGTTAGAGGCACATGTTAGCTGTTCAAATCAGCTGACATGTGCCAGGAAAGATATGGGCTTAGCGCTGGAGCTCACATTAAAGGGAGACCCGATATGTGCAGTACATGGCGTAAGTAGTTAAGGGGTTAAACAAGTAAGAAAATGCTGAGTAATACACCCTAAAAATTCATCATATAATTGTATCAGCATCTGGATGAAACAAATGTGACTTCTCTGCATTTAGTGTTTACTACTCACCTGTGCATTTATCTGTAGGAATCTCCTCTTTACACCGCTCATCACCCCTCACATATGTCTCTGTAGTAATAATATGGGGCAGAACTTTACCCTGAAACAAATATTGTAAAAAGTCACAGACAGATGTAAAAGGTGCGTGAAAGAATAGAAAAGATTGTAAATTCAAAAGATGACCACAAATGATATGACAGCAGAAGTTATCACATAGTGGCAGGTCTCCTGTATAAATCCAACCAGCAGTCTGCATTACCAGAAAATTGTGAGAAGATCCAAACAACAACTAATGCCTATGGTCAGCTTTATCCTGTCATATCCATCAAGTCTAAAATAAACTGTAAATCGCCACATTATTAGTGACACCCATCTAGTAGAGCATTAAACCTCCGTAGCCATCAGAATCTCAGCACTTTGCTGTTGATTACACTTGATGTTGAAATGTTGGCCAATGAAGACAGGATACTTTTGACAAAACCTAGTGGAATGGGGCATTTCCCTTCTACCACAGGGTAACAGCTGCTATGAAGTGATGAACTTGGTCATCAACAATGCTTAGGTAAGCTCTAGTTTACAAACATCCATACACGAGTATCAGATGGCACAGGATGCGAACAGAAAACAATCCCCGAACCACTACTCCATCTTTACCAGACTGAAATAATCAGATCACTCGAATTTACTATTCTATCATGGATTCAGTTGCAATTTGCATTAATTGTGCACCACGTGTTGCTTAGAACAGTTATAGATATTTCTTTTGAGGCATTGTGAACAACCAAAAGATCCCCTTCCAATGGAAGTTTATCCTCGATCGTAACATTCTCTGTAGTCCTGATACATTGTACATATGTCAAAAAGATGGCAGTTTCTGAAATACTGATCGTGATCTTAGCACCGATGACAGTGCCTTGTTTAAAGTTGCTCAGATCACTCGAATTTTCATTCTCATGTGGATTAACAATGAAAAATTATCACTTCACTTTCTGCTGCACTCCGGGATCATTGGTCTAATTTTCATATACGGAAACTCTACTTATGAAATAACCGGTGTCTCTAATAAATTAACCATTCAGAGTACAATACTGGTCGATAAAACAAAACTGAGCACAAGACCTTCCATCTACCTGATGATGCTGAAGAACAGTGGAACTTTTTTGTTTACAGTCCTGTGGAAGAAAAGGAAGGGGACATCTCTCTGGCGCTGTCCTCTTACTGGATAGATCTGTAGGAAACACATACAAGGATTTAAATTAATTCATCACAAACAGATAATTATAGGCCATGTGTATTGAATCGAATTACTTGGTGTTGCGAGAGGCTGGGAAATATTCGTCATGACTTCCTAGTACAGATCTTTGTGTCCTTCTAAATACTCCCACTCTTCCATGGAGAAAAAAATTGTGACATCCTGACACCATATAGGAACCTGACACATACAATGATACCGTAATCAACCCCAATCCTTTCATAGCGTTATTGAAAAATGACCCTACATTTCCATGACAGCATCGTCAGCGCTAACCAACTTAGTAGCCATTTTGAAACTGTGCAGAAGGGTGTAGAAGTCCTTCATCTGTGCTCACTCCGCAAGCGTGATTTGCACCACATCTGTACTGTGTGGCCCAGGCTATGCAAAATGACATACTGCACCAGGGCTCATCACTGCTGCCACAGTTGCTGCAGCATGTCGGCACATCTACCGGTTAACCGGTAGCCCAAAAGACCTCTGTAGCGATGCAAGTTGATGACACTCGGGGAGAGTACGGCGGAAGTGAGCACACAGCCACCCTGCTTTCTACAGCATCGCATCCAGACAGGTATAGTAGCGGAGAAATTGCTGTACCACTAGGTTGTGGACATGAGTCATGCAAGGCACATGTGTGAGGTTTCATTGGCGTAGGGCCGCCACCAGATTTGTACATTTATCACACAGAGCCTTCCCTGCCTCCAGTTTCTTTGGAGACAGCAATTGCTCAAACTCAGCCTGGATAGTTGTCCACAACTCTTGAGCTGTGTGACTGCGATTTCCAAGGCTTATTAATTTAAACACTGCCTGATTGTAGTGAGCCCTGGCTGCGCAGTAAGGAGGTGGGGGAGATTCTCTCTGAACTGTTGGAACGCGTGTCTCATTAACAGAGAGGTTGAGGGCATAGGTGGAGGCCCTAGAGGAGGTGAAGGAGGCAGAAGCAGTGGAGGAAGTGTTAGATACAGAGGTTTGTCCCACAAGCCTTGGGGTTTCCAAGACTTGGTGTGTAGAGACACCTTGGTGTCCTAGTGGTTGAGACTGAAAAATATTTCCGGGATCCGTATATTCCTTAATCAATAATCTGCAAAACCCTAGTCCCTGCACTCATCATGTTCTGCCTTGACTCCTGCTTTATGGCCTCCCTTCTAACAGTCTCGCAGCCCTCAAATGTAGCCTAAACTCTGCTGCCAGTCTAATCTGTCATGATTCTCAATGGCGAGAGAACATAGCCCAGCATATATGAGAACTAGCTCTTGGAAGATGGAAACTATACTGACCATGAACTAAACCTGCCGCACAACTAGAAGTGGCCGGGTAGCATGCCTACGTTATTTTATCCCTAGATGCCCAGCGCCAGCCGGAGAACTACCTAATCCTAGCAGAGGAAAAGACAGTCCTGGCTCACCTCTAGAGAAATTTTCCCAAAAGGCAGACAGAGGCCCCCACATATATTGGCGGTGATTTTAGATGAAATGACAAACGTAGTATGAAAATAGGTTTAGCAAAATCGAGGTCCGCTTACTAGATAGCAGGAAGACAGAAAGGGCACTTTCATGGTCAGCAGAAAACCCTATCAAAACACCATCCAGAAATTACTTTAAGACTCTAGCATTAACTCATAACACCAGAGTGGCAATTTCCGATCACTAGAGCTTTCCCGACACAGTAACGAAACAGCAGCTGTGAACAGGAACAAAATGCAAAAACACACAAGGACAAAAGTCCAACTTAGCTGGGAGTTGTCTAGTAGCAGGAACATGCACAGAGGCTTCTGATTACATTGTTGACCGGCAAGAAACTGACAGAGGAGCAAGGTTATATAGCGACTCCCACATACTGATAGGAGCAGGTGAACAGAGGGGATGATGAACACAAGTTCAATTCCACAAGTGGCCACCGGGGGAGCCCAGAATCCAATTTCACAACAGTACCCCCCCCTCAAGGAGGGGGCACCGAACCCTCACCAGAACCACCAGGGCGATCAGGATGAGCCCTATGAAAGGCACGGACAAGATCGGAGGCATGAACATCAGAGGCAGTGACCCAAGAATTATCCTCCTGACCGTATCCCTTCCATTTGACCAGATACTGGAGTTTCCGTCTGGAAACACGAGAGTCTAAGATCTTTTCCACAACGTACTCCAACTCACCCTCAACCAACACCGGAGCAGGAGGCTCAACGGAAGGCACAACCGGTACCTCATACCTGCGCAACAATGACCGATGAAAAACATTATGAATCGAAAAGGATGCAGGGAGGTCCAAACGGAAGGACACAGGGTTAAGAATCTCCAATATCTTGTACGGGCCGATGAACCGAGGCTTAAACTTAGGAGAAGAAACCCTCATAGGGACAAAACGAGAAGACAACCACACCAAGTCCCCAACACAAAGCCGAGGACCAACACGACGACGGCGGTTGGCAAAAAGCTGAGTCTTCTCCTGGGACAACTTCAAATTGTCCACCACCTGCCCCCAAATCTGATGCAACCTCTCCACCACAGCATCCACTCCAGGACAATCCGAAGATTCCACTTGACCGGAGGAAAATCGAGGATGAAACCCCGAATTACAGAAAAACGGGGACACCAAGGTGGCAGAGCTGGCCCGATTATTGAGGGCGAACTCCGCCAAAGGCAAAAAAGCAACCCAATCATCCTGATCCGCAGACACAAAACACCTCAAATATGTCTCCAAGGTCTGATTAGTCCGCTCGGTCTGGCCATTAGTCTGAGGATGGAAAGCAGACGAAAAAGACAAATCTATGCCCATCCTAGCACAGAATGCCCGCCAAAATCTAGACACGAATTGGGTCCCTCTGTCAGAAACGATATTCTCCGGAATACCATGCAAACGAGCAACATTTTGAAAAAACAGAGGAACCAACTAGGAAGAAGAAGGCAACTTAGGCAAGGGAACCAGATGGACCATCTTAGAGAAACGGTCACACACCACCCAGATGACAGACATCTTCTGAGAAACAGGCAGATCCGAAATAAAATCCATCGAGATGTGCGTCCAAGGCCTCTTCGGGATAGGCAAGGGTAACAACAATCCACTAGCCCGAGAACAACAAGGCTTGGCCCGAGCACAAACGTCACAAGACTGCACAAAGCCTCGCACATCTCGTGACAGGGAAGGCCACCAGAAGGACCTTGCCACCAAATCCCTGGTACCAAAGATTCCAGGATGACCTGCCAACGCAGAAGAATGAACCTCAGAGATGACTCTACTGGTCCAATCATCAGGAACAAACAGTCTACCAGGTGGGCAACGATCAGGTCTATCCGCCTGAAACTCCTGCAAGGCCCGCCGCAGGTCTGGAGAAACGGCAGACAATATCACTCCATCTTTAAGGATACCTGTGGGCTCAGAATTACCAGGGGAGTCAGGCTCAAAACTCCTAGAAAGGGCATCCGCCTTAACATTCTTAGAACCCGGTAGGTACGACACCACAAAATTAAACCGAGAGAAAAACAACGACCAGCGCGCCTGTCTAGGATTCAGGCGCCTGGCAGACTCAAGGTAAATTAAATTTTTGTGGTCAGTCAATACCACCACCTGATGTCTGGCCCCCTCAAGCCAGTGACGCCACTCCTCAAAAGCCCACTTCATGGCCAAAAGCTCCCGATTCCCAATATCATAATTCCGCTCGGCGGGCGAAAATTTACGGGAAAAAAAAGCACAAGGTCTCATCACGGAGCAGTCGGAACTTCTCTGCGACAACACCGCCCCAGCTCCGATTTCAGAAGCGTCGACCTCAACCTGAAAAGGAAGAGCAACATCAGGCTGACGCAACACTGGGGCGGAAGAAAAGCGGCGCTTGAGCTCCCGAAAGGCCTCCACAGCATCAGGGGACCAATCAGCAACATCAGCACCCTTCTTAGTCAAATCAGTCAATGGTTTCACAACATCAGAAAAACCAGCAATAAATCGACGATAAAAGTTAGCAAAGCCCAAAAATTTCTGAAGACTCTTAAGAGAAGAGGGTTGCGTCCAATCACCAATAGCCTGAACCTTGACAGGATCCATCTCGATGGAAGAGGGGGAAAAAATGTATCCCAAGAAGGAAATCTTTTGAACCCCAAAAACACACTTAGAACCCTTCACACACAAGGAATTAGACCGCAAAACCTGAAAAACCCTCCTGACCTGCTGGACATGAGAGTCCCAGTCATCCGAAAAAATCAGAATATCATCCAGATACACAATCATAAATTTATCCAAATAATCGCGGAAAATGTCATGCATAAAGGACTGGAAGACTGAAGGGGCATTTGAAAGACCAAAAGGCATCACCAAATACTCAAAATGGCCCTCGGGCGTATTAAATGCGGTTTTCCACTCATCCCCCTGCTTGATTCGCACCAAATTATACGCCCCACGGAGATCAATCTTAGAGAACCACTTGGCCCCCTTTATACGAGCAAACAAATCAGTAAGCAGTGGTAACGGATATTGATATTTAACCGTGATTTTATTCAAAAGTCGATAATCAATACACGGCCTCAAAGAGCCGTCTTTCATAGACACAAAGAAAAAATCGGCTCCTAAGGGAGATGACGAAGGACGAATATGTCCCTTTTCCAAGGACTCCTTTATATATTCTCGCATAGCAGCGTGTTCAGGCACAGACAGATTAAATAAACGACCCTTAGGGTATTTACTACCCGGGATCAAGTCTATGGCACAATCGCACTCCCGGTGCGGAGGTAGTGAACCAACCTTGGGTTCTTCAAAAACATCACGAAAGTCGGACAAGAATTCAGGAATCTCAGAGGGAATAGATGATGAAATGGAAACCAAAGGTACGTCCCCATGAGTTCCTTTACATCCCCAGCTTAACACAGACATAGCTCTCCAGTCGAGGACTGGGTTATGAGATTGCAGCCATGGCAATCCCAGCACCAAAACATCATGTAGATTATACAGCACCAGAAAGCGAATAACCTCCTGGTGATCCGGATTAACATGCATAGTCACTTGTGTCCAGTATTGTGGTTTATTACTAGCCAATGGGGTGGAGTCAATCCCTTTCAGAGGTATCGGAGCCTCCAATGGCTCCAAATCATACCCACAGCGTTTGGCAAAGGACCAATCCATAAGACTCAAAGCAGCGCCAGAGTCGACATAGGCGTCCGCGGTAATAGATGACAAAGAACAAATCAGGGTCACAGATAGAATAAACTTAGACTGTAAAGTGCTAATTGAAACAGACTTGTCAGGCTTCTTAGTACGCTTAAAGCATGCTGATATAACATGAGTTGAATCACCACAATAGAAGCACAACCCATTTTTTCGTCTAAAATTCTGCCGCTCGCTTCTGGACAGAATTCTATCACATTGCATATTTTCTGGCGTTTTCTCAGTAGACACCGCCAAATGGTGCACAGGTTTGCGCTCCCGCAGACGCCTATCGATCTGAATAGCGAGAAGGTTGTTTAGCGTGCACTCAGCCCAATGAGACGAGGTGCTGGTGTAATGGACCAGAGGTCCTAAATAGCAAACTATAGAATTCACCGCACTCTCTTTAGATAAGTGTCAAAATTGTAATGGTTTATTCAACCTGAATTGAATTGGGAGCACAACAGAATATTACAGCATATGCGATTACAACGTTTCGGCTCGACCTGAGCCTTTATCACGTTATCGCTGTAAAGAAAAAATACATGAACAAAATAAATAAATAACATAGACCAGATGCTATAATGTCCGTAAATAAGCAATCCTAGATGAGGAAAAAGAAAACAAAACTGATCAAAAACATGTCCACCGATAGGGACATAGGAGGGTGTCCAAGGAGGTGAGGAAACAGGGGTTGGGAATCTGAGTGAGGTAGAGAAGGTCACGTGCATCCTGTAATAGGGATAGTAGAGTGAGATCAATCCAGATATATACTGATAGACATGTAAAGTTCTTACATCACATAAGTACATGGCATTGTAAAGTAAAGGATGATCCATGGAGGCATATATTGAAAAGCATGCATAGTGATGGTATCGCATAAGCATGGCCTGGCATTATCAAATTAGTTACAACACAACATAATAAGGCAAATAGCGCAGAGGTTTTACCTTTTTCCAATAGAGGATAGTATGTAGGGAGGGATAGGTCCCAGTGATGCAGCACAGATTCTGCAGAAAATAGTGAACAGGAGTTAGCCAGTGAAGAATGTTGGTGAAGCGCCCAATCATGATCTATCAGGTTACCTTATAGTAATGTACTGGTATGTACAGGTAGGTACACTAACTGAGGTTCCCCTATGGAGGGTATGGACCTATAGAGAGTAAATGATATGCGCTCAGTGTCTATCAGGGTGCCCGCAATATGGCATAATGGGAGAGACCCAGTGTACTGGCGATTACCTTATTAGTCCTTCTGTAGAGCGGCGCTCCCGCGCTGTGCTCTGTGTCAGCGTATATCAGGTGCATGGCTGGGACAGCGTGTGCTGGTTAAATCCCCGCCGAACCGGAAGTGGACGGCGCAAACCGGAAGTGACATAGCGCTACTGTGTGGGGCCTCAGTGCGCATGTCAGGTGTCTTGTTATGGCAACCTTGTAACTAAGCGCTGCTGATAAATAGGATCAGAGCGCTGCATGGAGCATATAGTGTCTAAGGGATAATGCAGAGGCTATGATAATGGTTGTAGGTACCTGTAATATATGCCTAAATGTTTTATAATGTAAATAGGAACATGCACACAGGATATAAAGGGGAGGATGAAATCATAAAATTAGATAAAAGTACTGAAGGCAGCATAGGACAAATCAGGGGGCTGGGGCAACTCACCCACATTAGAATTACGGGTCCTATGGGGTAATATTTTAACGAGTCTGTAAAAGAGAATACAGTAGTTAGGTTATTTAACAAGGCTTATATTAACCAATCAATCTCTCTATTAAGCCCTTTAGGGGCCAGAGTGTCAAGTTTGTAAATCCAGAAGGTTTCACGTGCTCTGAGAAGTTTAACGTGGTCTCCTCCTCTCCTGGGGCGGGGGACCTTTTCAATTACCTGGAATTTTAGCTGTGCCACAGAATGCTTGAATTTAGTAAAATGATCTGGTAAGGGCAACCAGTTTTTGCCGCATCTGATAGTAGATTTGTGGCTGGAAATTCTGTCTTTTATGTGTTGAGTAGTTTCCCCTATGTACAGGAGACCACATGGACACTTAATTAAGTATACGACAAAATTTGAATCACAAGTGTGAAAACCACATATTGGATAAGACTTGCCAGTTCTAGGGTGGGTCACAGTGCCAGATTTAATGACATTTGAACAGGCTGCACAATTAAGGCATCCCTACTAAATCCCCCAGGTCGCCCTATTGTGGCCTCCACTGACTCAGTCCTGTCCCCTTTATCTATCTTTCTGGAGAAGATCTTGACACCCATGGTTAAAACCACCCAATCTTTTCTACTCGATACCGGTCATTTCCTAAAAATTATCAAACAACTGGGCACAGCACCACCCAATAGTACCCTGGTTACGCTTGATGTCAATAGTTTGTATACGGCAATCCAACATACAAAAGGGATTGAGGCCACTAAACACCTGTTACACCAATCTACAATTCCAGAGGATGCTGTTCAATTCTGTTTAGATCTACTCACCTTAGTACTATATGAGAACTACTTTCTATTCGAGGACACCTTCTATATCCAGAAGTGCGGGACCGCGATGGGCTCGAATGTTGCGCCAGCTTATGCAAATGCATTCATGAATGATTTCGAGACAACCCATGTGTTTACTAACGAACTCTTTTCACAACACGTGCTATGTTATCACCGCTACATTGATGACATTTTCCTTATCTGGACAGGCACCCCTGATACATTGTTAGACTTTCACTCCTATCTGAATTCCATCCTCCCAGAGCTCCAATTTTCCATCCACTACAACACCGATTCAGTACCCTTTCTAGATACCACAGTCATAAAGGATACCAATGGAGGTCTCTCCACAGATATGTATTGTAAACCCACCGACTGCAATAGCCTTCTACATTACACTAGTTGCCACCCGCGTTCACTGAAAAACAGCCTACCACGCTCACAACTCAACAGAGTAGCCCGCATTGTCTCTGACCCTGTCAAACTTAATGATAGACTGGACACCATGTCATCCAAATTTCAAGCACGATGCTACCCCTCTAGACTTCTTGCTGATGAGAAAGCACGCATTCTGTCACCTCCACCTCCTCGACCCCCGAGCAATACAAGTGAGAGGGTCCCATTTGTGCATGTGTTCCACCCGTTGGTTCCTAAAATCCATTCCATTATTAGGAGACACTGGCCACTTCTAGCCAAAGCCTATCCGGGTGTACCTTCTTTCAAAGAACCAGCTCTGATGTGCAATAAAAGACCACCCAATATTAAGGATCAACTCGTGAGAGCAGACATCGGTAGCCAGCGACCTACCATCACACAGAGATTACTAAGCACTCAGCGCAATGGCACCTTTCCGTGCCTTAATTGTGCAGCCTGTTCAAATGTCATTAAATCTGGCACTGTGACCCACCCTAGAACTGGCAAGTCTTATCCAATACGTGGTTTTCACACTTGTGATTCAAATTTTGTCGTATACTTAATTAAGTGTCCATGTGGTCTCCTGTACATAGGGGAAACTACTCAACACATAAAAGACAGAATTTCCAGCCACAAATCTACTATCAGATGCGGCAAAAACTGGTTGCCCTTACCAGATCATTTTACTAAATTCAAGCATTCTGTGGCACAGCTAAAATTCCAGGTAATTGAAAAGGTCCCCCGCCCCAGGAGAGGAGGAGACCACGTTAAACTTCTCAGAGCACGTGAAACCTTCTGGATTTACAAACTTGACACTCTGGCCCCTAAAGGGCTTAATAGAGAGATTGATTGGTTAATATAAGCCTTGTTAAATAACCTAACTACTGTATTCTCTTTTACAGACTCGTTAAAATATTACCCCATAGGACCCGTAATTCTAATGTGGGTGAGTTGCCCCAGCCCCCTGATTTGTCCTATGCTGCCTTCAGTACTTTTATCTAATTTTATGATTTCATCCTCCCCTTTATATCCTGTGTGCATGTTCCTATTTACATTATAAAACATTTAGGCATATATTACAGGTACCTACAACCATTATCATAGCCTCTGCATTATCCCTTAGACACTATATGCTCCATGCAGCGCTCTGATCCTATTTATCAGCAGCGCTTAGTTACAAGGTTGCCATAACAAGACACCTGACATGCGCACTGAGGCCCCACACAGTAGCGCTATGTCACTTCCGGTTTGCGCCGTCCACTTCCGGTTCGGCGGGGATTTAACCAGCACACGCTGTCCCAGCCATGCACCTGATATACGCTGACACAGAGCACAGCGCGGGAGCGCCGCTCTACAGAAGGACTAATAAGGTAATCGCCAGTACACTGGGTCTCTCCCATTATGCCATATTGCGGGCACCCTGATAGACACTGAGCGCATATCATTTACTCTCTATAGGTCCATACCCTCCATAGGGGAACCTCAGTTAGTGTACCTACCTGTACATACCAGTACATTACTATAAGGTAACCTGATAGATCATGATTGGGCGCTTCACCAACATTCTTCACTGGCTAACTCCTGTTCACTATTTTCTGCAGAATCTGTGCTGCATCACTGGGACCTATCCCTCCCTACATACTATCCTCTATTGGAAAAAGGTAAAACCTCTGCGCTATTTGCCTTATTATGTTGTGTTGTAACTAATTTGATAATGCCAGGCCATGCTTATGCGATACCATCACTATGCATGCTTTTCAATATATGCCTCCATGGATCATCCTTTACTTTACAATGCCATGTACTTATGTGATGTAAGAACTTTACATGTCTATCAGTATATATCTGGATTGATCTCACTCTACTATCCCTATTACAGGATGCACGTGACCTTCTCTACCTCACTCAGATTCCCAACCCCTGTTTCCTCACCTCCTTGGACACCCTCCTATGTCCCTATCGGTGGACATGTTTTTGATCAGTTTTGTTTTCTTTTTCCTCATCTAGGATTGCTTATTTACGGACATTATAGCATCTGGTCTATGTTATTTATTTATTTTGTTCATGTATTTTTTCTTTACAGCGATAACGTGATAAAGGCTCAGGTCGAGCCGAAACGTTGTAATCGCATATGCTGTAATATTCTGTTGTGCTCCCAATTCAATTCAGGTTGAATAAACCATTACAATTTTGACACTTATCTAAAGAGAGTGCGGTGAATTCTATAGTTTGCTATTTAGGACCTCTGGTCCATTACACCAGCACCTCGTCTCATTGGGCTGAGTGCACGCTAAACAACCTTCTCGCTATACTATTATATTGGCTGTTGCACCGGCCAGTCCTATTACATCCTTGCAACATTCTCATGTCTACCGACACGTTTGCATTTGATGTGGCCACAAGCTCAGATATACTGTCCCATGTGACAGGATCTAGCGAATTTCTCAGGACCCCAGTCCATGAACTGAGGACCAGGGATTTTGAAAAAGAAAGGCGTAGGTTAATTTCCTATGACCTTCACTGCACTACCCTAGCTGAATATTATAGGCAAAACAAAATACCCAGGGGTCTAAGGTGCAACTTACACCCCACTCTATTCTCGGACAATCCGGAATACTGTGAAAAATATAAGAGGATTCTTAACAAGTGCTCATTGGATATTATCATATTAACAATAGAGTTCCTTCAGAAAGCAATTACGGAGACCAAACAGAGTATTCAGAATATAGAGACACAGCTTTCATCCACTCTTTCCTCAACCGAATGGTCCACTTTGAAAACAAAGACAGAGAAAACCTTGGCAGAACACCAGAGGGTCCTACAGGAACGTAAAAGAGCCAAATTCCAACGCGACAACGAAGATTACGCTAGCAACAGGGTCTACAAATGGACCGACTCCTCTACCTCCACCTGGCGCCAATCACGCTACCCGCGCAGAGATGGATACTACAGTTCCGGCAGCGACTCTTCGACCAATTCCAGCCGTCGGCGTTTTTTATCCAAGGGACGGAGGGGAGGACATCACGAAGGAGACCCACAAGGAGAGCAAGGCGAAAGAATGACAACAAGATCACAGGTGAGACCACGAACCTAGTAATAAATATATCCGACCATCTTCTTTCCCCCACAGAATTCGCAGTACTTCAAAAGGGGCTCTCGTTTTGCCCTACACCTAATTGGGACGCTTTGCAATTGAAAAAAGATTTGGAGAATTTCTACCGGACGATTAGATTAAAGACTCACTTTTGCCTCAATACGGACAATTTACGTACCCCGGTACTCACGAGGGGAGATGACACACCACCAGTGTTGTCAATCACCACCCTTGGACTCCGTAATCGAAGTAACTTTTGCCCTCCAAGGACCTATCACGCGGCTGAAACATTCATTTCTCTAGTGGATGGAGAAATTGATTCTCTTATACACCAGCAACGCCTTGGTCTTTTTCCTTTGCACTCTAATCTCTCTACCACTGAAAAACAGGCTCTGTCCTCTCTTCACAACAACAACTCAATTATAGTGAAACCGGCCGATAAGGGGGGAGCAATTGTAGTCATGAATCGTACACAATACATTGGGGAAATTAATCGCCAACTAGCAGATACCAACACCTACGGTATTATACCTAGGGACCCAGTGGCAGCCATTAGTCGCAAAATTAAAAGTGTCATCGACACATATCTGGCCAAACACACTATTGATCAGAAAACTGCGACTTTCTTGGTTAACCTCCATCCGATAACACCTGTATTTTACGTGCTACCCAAAATTCACAAATCCCTACTAAATCCCCCAGGTCGCCCTATTGTGGCCTCCACTGACTCAGTCCTGTCCCCTTTATCTATCTTTCTGGAGAAGATCTTGACACCCATGGTTAAAACCACCCAATCTTTTCTACTCGATACCGGTCATTTCCTAAAAATTATCAAACAACTGGGCACAGCACCACCCAATAGTACCCTGGTTACGCTTGATGTCAATAGTTTGTATACGGCAATCCAACATACAAAAGGGATTGAGGCCACTAAACACCTGTTACACCAATCTACAATTCCAGAGGATGCTGTTCAATTCTGTTTAGATCTACTCACCTTAGTACTATATGAGAACTACTTTCTATTCGAGGACACCTTCTATATCCAGAAGTGCGGGACCGCGATGGGCTCGAATGTTGCGCCAGCTTATGCAAATGCATTCATGAATGATTTCGAGACAACCCATGTGTTTACTAACGAACTCTTTTCACAACACGTGCTATGTTATCACCGCTACATTGATGACATTTTCCTTATCTGGACAGGCACCCCTGATACATTGTTAGACTTTCACTCCTATCTGAATTCCATCCTCCCAGAGATCCAATTTTCCATCCACTACAACACCGATTCAGTACCCTTTCTAGATACCACAGTCATAAAGGATACCAATGGAGGTCTCTCCACAGATATGTATTGTAAACCCACCGACTGCAATAGCCTTCTACATTACACTAGTTGCCACCCGCGTTCACTGAAAAACAGCCTACCACGCTCACAACTCAACAGAGTAGCCCGCATTGTCTCTGACCCTGTCAAACTTAATGATAGACTGGACACCATGTCATCCAAATTTCAAGCACGATGCTACCCCTCTAGACTTCTTGCTGATGAGAAAGCACGCATTCTGTCACCTCCACCTCCTCGACCCCCGAGCAATACAAGTGAGAGGGTCCCATTTGTGCATGTGTTCCACCCGTTGGTTCCTAAAATCCATTCCATTATTAGGAGACACTGGCCACTTCTAGCCAAAGCCTATCCGGGTGTACCTTCTTTCAAAGAACCAGCTCTGATGTGCAATAAAAGACCACCCAATATTAAGGATCAACTCGTGAGAGCAGACATCGGTAGCCAGCGACCTACCATCACACAGAGATTACTAAGCACTCAGCGCAATGGCACCTTTCCGTGCCTTAATTGTGCAGCCTGTTCAAATGTCATTAAATCTGGCACTGTGACCCACCCTAGAACTGGCAAGTCTTATCCAATACGTGGTTTTCACACTTGTGATTCAAATTTTGTCGTATACTTAATTAGGTGTCCATGTGGTCTCCTGTACATAGGGGAAACTACTCAACACATAAAAGACAGAATTTCCAGCCACAAATCTACTATCAGATGCGGCAAAAACTGGTTGCCCTTACCAGATCATTTTACTAAATTCAAGCATTCTGTGGCACAGCTAAAATTCCAGGTAATTGAAAAGGTCCCCCGCCCCAGGAGAGGAGGAGACCACGTTAAACTTCTCAGAGCACGTGAAACCTTCTGGATTTACAAACTTGACACTCTGGCCCCTAAAGGGCTTAATAGAGAGATTGATTGGTTAATATAAGCCTTGTTAAATAACCTAACTACTGTATTCTCTTTTACAGACTCGTTAAAATATTACCCCATAGGACCCGTAATTCTAATGTGGGTGAGTTGCCCCAGCCCCCTGATTTGTCCTATGCTGCCTTCAGTACTTTTATCTAATTTTATGATTTCATCCTCCCCTTTATATCCTGTGTGCATGTTCCTATTTACATTATAAAACATTTAGGCATATATTACAGGTACCTACAACCATTATCATAGCCTCTGCATTATCCCTTAGACACTATATGCTCCATGCAGCGCTCTGATCCTATTTATCAGCAGCGCTTAGTTACAAGGTTGCCATAACAAGACACCTGACATGCGCACTGAGGCCCCACACAGTAGCGCTATGTCACTTCCGGTTTGCGCCGTCCACTTCCGGTTCGGCGGGGATTTAACCAGCACACGCTGTCCCAGCCATGCACCTGATATACGCTGACACAGAGCACAGCGCGGGAGCGCCGCTCTACAGAAGGACTAATAAGGTAATCGCCAGTACACTGGGTCTCTCCCATTATGCCATATTGCGGGCACCCTGATAGACACTGAGCGCATATCATTTACTCTCTATAGGTCCATACCCTCCATAGGGGAACCTCAGTTAGTGTACCTACCTGTACATACCAGTACATTACTATAAGGTAACCTGATAGATCATGATTGGGCGCTTCACCAACATTCTTCACTGGCTAACTCCTGTTCACTATTTTCTGCAGAATCTGTGCTGCATCACTGGGACCTATCCCTCCCTACATACTATCCTCTATTGGAAAAAGGTAAAACCTCTGCGCTATTTGCCTTATTATGTTGTGTTGTAACTAATTTGATAATGCCAGGCCATGCTTATGCGATACCATCACTATGCATGCTTTTCAATATATGCCTCCATGGATCATCCTTTACTTTACAATGCCATGTACTTATGTGATGTAAGAACTTTACATGTCTATCAGTATATATCTGGATTGATCTCACTCTACTATCCCTATTACAGGATGCACGTGACCTTCTCTACCTCACTCAGATTCCCAACCCCTGTTTCCTCACCTCCTTGGACACCCTCCTATGTCCCTATCGGTGGACATGTTTTTGATCAGTTTTGTTTTCTTTTTCCTCATCTAGGATTGCTTATTTACGGACATTATAGCATCTGGTCTATGTTATTTATTTATTTTGTTCATGTATTTTTTCTTTACAGCGATAACGTGATAAAGGCTCAGGTCGAGCCGAAACGTTGTAATCGCATATGCTGTAATATTCTGTTGTGCTCCCAATTCAATTCAGGTTGAATAAACCATTACAATTTTGACACTTATCTAAAGAGAGTGCGGTGAATTCTATAGTTTATCGATCTGAATAGCCATCGTCATGGACTCATTCAGACTCGCAGGCACAGGGAACCCCACCATAACATCCTTAATGGCATCAGAGAGACCTTCTCTGAAAATCGCCGCCAGGGCGCACTCATTCCACTGAGTAAGCACAGACCATTTGCGGAATTTTTGGCAGTATATTTCAGCTTCATCTTGCCCCTGAGACAAGGACATCAAGGCCTTTTCCGCCTGAAGCTCTAAATGAGGTTCCTCATAAAGCAACCCCAAGGCCAGAAAAAACGCATCCACATTGAGCAACGCAGGATCCCCTGGTGCCAATGCAAAAGCCCAGTCTTGAGGGTCGCCCCGGAGCAAGGAAATTACAATCCTGACCTGCTGTGCAGGGTCTCCGGCAGAGCGAGACTTCAGGGACAAAAACAATTTGCAATTATTTTTAAAATTTTGAAAGTGAGATCTATTCCCCGAGAAGAATTCAGGCAAAGGAATTCTAGGCTCAGACATAGGTGCATGAACAACAAAATCTTGCAAATTTTGTACCTTTGTGGCGAGATTATTCAAACCTGCAGCCACACTCTGAAGATCCATTTCAAACAGGTGAACACAGAGCCATTCAAGGATTAGAAGGAGAGAAAGAGAGGAAGGCTGCAGTATAGGCAGACTAGCAAGTGATTCAATTAAGAGCACACTCAGAACTAGAGGGGAGAAAAAAAAAATAAAAAAATTGTAGCAGACTTCTTTTTTCTCTCCTTTCTCAGCAGTAATTTAACCCTTTTTGGGCCGGTCAAACTGTCATGATTCTCAATGGCGAGAGAACATAGCCCAGCATATATGAGAACTAGCTCTTGGAAGATGGAAACTATACTGACCATGAACTAAACCTGCCGCACAACTAGAAGTGGCCGGGTAGCATGCCTACGTTATTTTATCCCTAGATGCCCAGCGCCAGCCGGAGAACTACCTAATCCTAGCAGAGGAAAAGACAGTCCTGGCTCACCTCTAGAGAAATTTTCCCAAAAGGCAGACAGAGGCCCCCACATATATTGGCGGTGATTTTAGATGAAATGACAAACGTAGTATGAAAATAGGTTTAGCAAAATCGAGGTCCGCTTACTAGATAGCAGGAAGACAGAAAGGGCACTTTCATGGTCAGCAGAAAACCCTATCAAAACACCATCCAGAAATTACTTTAAGACTCTAGCATTAACTCATAACACCAGAGTGGCAATTTCCGATCACTAGAGCTTTCCCGACACAGTAACGAAACAGCAGCTGTGAACAGGAACAAAATGCAAAAACACACAAGGACAAAAGTCCAACTTAGCTGGGAGTTGTCTAGTAGCAGGAACATGCACAGAGGCTTCTGATTACATTGTTGACCGGCAAGAAACTGACAGAGGAGCAAGGTTATATAGCGACTCCCACATACTGATAGGAGCAGGTGAACAGAGGGGATGATGAACACAAGTTCAATTCCACAAGTGGCCACCGGGGGAGCCCAGAATCCAATTTCACAACACTAATCCACCTATCGCCCCGCTATTCCTGCAGCAGAGATGAGAGATGATACACTGAAAAATGGCTCACTCTCCTGTCAGAGAGACTATCATTTTTCGCCCCTGTGATTCTATAGGGGGGCCATCATCTACTGGTATAGAAATCTGCCAGGAGACAGGGTCACAAAACCCTGTTTTAGGCCGATCTGATGAAGTTATTCTCCCTGTTCTATCTCTTAAAAAAGGGACAGCACCCTCATATGCCATCACTCCTTACAGACTTGGAGGACTGTGCTACATTACATTTATTAAGAACCACAAATGATCCCTCAGGAGCTCTTGCCGCACTAGATCTGAACCTTGGCACCTTTAGAGTCACAATGACCAAGGAGGACCCTCATTATCAACCGGTGGCGATGTCCCCCTGAGGCCCCAACTTTTCCCCTTCATGGTCTACAGGCTCCTCATGGGGTTCTTACCCCCCACACTCTTCAAAAGATCCATCGCCAATGAACTTGCTCCTTCCAGACCAGGTTCTGAGTAAAGGGGGAGCAATAATACCTCCCTCTAGAACCATGTTCATTTCTTCTTCAGCATTGGCTCTGACAAGGAAAGTGGTGCTGTTCATCCCAGACATCAGCTTCTCCGTGGTCCAATCTTTCACTGTCATCAGGCCTCAGAGACCTCTGGTTCTGTTGTTCCTGGCTCCTTGACTCCGGTAGATGATAGTAGACATTCTTCCCTGGCTGACCTCTGCACTCTCATGCAGTCAATCTCCACTAGAAATCACAAATTAACACTTGCAAATCAAATAGTGTTGGCGTGCAAACAGAAATGTGCTCATTTTCCTACTGAACTCTCTGTTTCAGCCAGAGTGGACAAACTATCTTATTCTCAAGCTACTGATGCCTGCTCCATTCAAAAACTCCAAGACACAGTCTGTCTACACTCAGCCCAACTTTTCTCACTCCAGCAAAATGTAGATGAACTGGAAAACATGAATAGACATAATAATCTACGCATTCGGGATCTGCCTGGAATTTATCGCTTCAACTGACAGCCCCTCTGTCCTTACAACCACCTTTAATGACTTACTCGGGCGTCCACCTACATGCACCATCGAAATGCCCGGTCACCACCAATAAATCCCGCCTCAGAGGCGTATTTTGCCGAATCCACTTTTATTTGCTCAAGGACCAGATCCTACAGGCGACTAGAAAAAAAGCAATTCATTCTGTATAATAATGTGCATTTCAGTGTCATGCAAGACCTTTCCCGGCACACTTTGGCTCAACGAACAACCCTCAAACAGGTCCTGGACATACTTAAATCTAAGGATAGATCCACTTTCGCTGGGGTTTCCCTTCTCGCTATTCCTGTAAAAAGGATCTCATTCTTTCATCCTTCGTTATCCTGAAGACCTCCTGGCTTTTTTTTTTTTTTAACAAAGCTTGGACCTCCCTGATATTTGTCTTTGTCCCTGGCTGGTCGTTCCTATCACTGTCGCGGATCCTAGAAAAAGACTAAGGGTACTGTCACACAGTGGCACTTTGGTCGCTACGACGGTACGATCCGTGACATTCCAGCGATATCCATACGATATCGCAGTGTCTGACACGCTACTGCGACCAGGGACCCCGCTGAGAATCGTACGTCGTAGCAGATCGTTTGAAACTTTATTTCGTCGCTGGATTTCCCGCTGTCATCGCTGGATCGTTGTGACAGCGATCCAGCGATGCGTTCGCTTGTAACCAGGGTAAACATCGGGTTACTAAGCGCAGGGCCGCGCTTAGTAACCCGATGTTTACCGTGGTTACCAGCGTAAAAGTACAAAAAAAAAAAAAACTGTACATACTCACATTCCGGTGTCCTTCAGGTCCCTTGCCGTCTGCTTCCCGCTCTGACTGACTGCCGGCCGGAAAGTAAGAGCAGAGCACAGCGGTGACGTCACCGCTGTGATCTGCTTTCACTTTACGGCGGCACTCAGTCAGAGCGGGAAGCAGACGGCAAGGGACCTGAAGGACACCGGAATGTGAGTATGTACGGTTTTTTTTTTTTTTACTTTTACGCTGGTAACCAGGGTAAACATCGGGTTACTAAGCGCGGCCCTGCGCTTAGTAACCCGATGTTTACCCTGGTTACCCGGGACCTCGGCATCGTTGGTCGCAGGAGAGCTGTCTGTGTGACAGCTCCCCAGCGACCACACAACGACTTTCCAACGATCACGGCCAGGTCGTATCGCTGGTCGTGATCGTTGGAAAGTTGCAGAGTGTGACAGTACCCTAAGACTCTCTTCCACTCCATTGGATGCCCAGGCCCAGAGGGGTCTTCCCCCACGTGACAGTCATCGTAGTAATCAGAGGAAAAGCCTACACAAACATCCCGGACCTCGTGCAAAAGATTTGACTCTGATTCATGGCGTACCGGTTATTTTACATCTGCTTTAATAGGTGTCTTCATTACCTCTTAACTTTGGCTTATTAGCCTCAGTGTTATGCTCCCTTATTACGTACTCTGGTCATTTGCTTTGATTATATCTTACTGTTAATATTTTTCTTCTACGTTTGATCATACTTTGTGATCTATTTTTACATGTTTACTGTTTTATCAGTGCCAATTCATGTGTGCTTGTACTTTCACAGGAGGTGCCTTAGCCACGACTTCCATTTTTCTCCCCCCGCTCGTCACTTACCTCTGCAACTCCTAAACTACTCAGTTACAATTTTTATTCTTTAGTTTATGCTGCGGTAACTATCCTACTGCTTTTGTTTTATCTCTTTAATATGCATTTTATTTTACTTGTTATACCCTTTCCTTTGTCTCCCAGGTGAATATAGGGATCATCCAACCTAGGTGCACCATAGCATGTCGCATCAGGTAGATTTAACCACAAATTCACCATGACGGATCTAAATATTTCATCCTTCAATGCAAAGGGACTCAATACCCCTGAAAAGTGAGTCTAGATTCTTTGGCATTTTCAGTCGTAAGGTACACCTCATCTGTGTTTTCAAGAAACTCATTTAATGGTAAACCATTCCCCATCCATTAAAAACAAGCACTACACAACTTGGCATTTTGCAAACAACCTTATATCACGTTCTAAGGGAGTAGCAATCGTGAACCCTTGATTCTTGAATCAAAGTAATTGATGGCACCATTGACCCAAACGCTAACCAATTTTTAGCCTCTCGGTAAAGAGCCAAATTCTTACTATTATCAATGCCTATTCTCCAAACCAAGAACAAGCCTCTTTTATATCTAACTTAATGGACCTTGCTACTCCTTTGGTCAAAGGTACACTAGTTGTTTCTGGCGACCTTAACTCCACGTTAGACCTGACCATAGACAAAAACAATCTCACATCTCCTATGCGATCATTGGGTTTATTAAAAAATCCTTCTTAGATCTACAACTTTACGACACGTGGAGACTCCAACATCCTTCTGACAGAGATCACAGTTTCTACTCCTCCCATGACTCTTATAACCTTATAGACTATATTTTACTTCAACACAGTGCAGTACCCTGGCTGACCTCCAAAAACATAGGAGATATGGACCCTGTAAAATTCATCGAATATGTGGATGAAGGACCAGGTTGCCGCTTTGCAGAGATGCAGGGTGGAGGCCTTATGGTATACCACCCAGGAGGCGCCCACTGGCCGGGTAGAGTGTGCCTTAAACCCAAGAGAAGGCACTCTGTTCTAACCCGACATGCCTCCAAAATTGCCATCCGGATCCAGCGAGCAATCAATGTCCTAGATGCCGAAAGGACTCTGAGTACACCCAGCAGGAATGACAAAGAGAGTCTGTCTTCCAAAAGGGGATCGGTTATAGCCAGATAGACGCGATCGCCCTGACTAGGACTAACCTGTTCAGAAAAAAACTACAGAGGATGAGTCGAAGCTGGACAAAAATAAAGGGAGGATAATATCCTCATTTAGGTGAGAGGCGGACACCAACTTGAGAAGGAGAGAATGCATAGGTTGCCAAACCAGCTTATCCTGGTGGAGAGCCAGAAAAGGGGGGGGGGCAACAGAAAAAAAAAAAGAAAAACCGCCAACTCCAAGACGCGCCTAATGGAGGTGATGGCCCCAAGAAACGCAACCGTCCAAGACAGAGAGGCTTCACGAAGTGGTTCAAGTGAGAACTTCTGAGTGTCTCTAGGATTAAAGTGAGGCCCCATGGGTCCACGGGTGTCCGATACGGGGGCACAGCATGCGCCATTCCCTGGAGAAAAGTTTTAATCTGAAAAATTGGAGGAAAAATCCTTCTGTGAAAAAAGGATGGGAAGCGCTGACACCTGGTCCTTTAGCGACTGATAATTCTGGTGGCATACCGGCCCTTATGAAAGAAGATCCTGTCTTTCTGGAAGCCTCCAGGGGGCATCCGCGAGAAGAATTGACGACTTCTGCGAACCAAGAATTTCTGGGCCAATCCGGATATAAGAATGACCGGCACCCCTGGAGACAGGGATTCAAGAAAGATGGACAGACTTTCCAGGGCCTGGAAAAAGGAGGAGGAGTCTTAATGAAAATGTTGAGGTACGGGGGAACACTGGACCTCTGATCCTCAGAATGGCTATTACTGCTGCCATAATCTTGTGAAGACCCTGAGAGAGGTAGTGAGTCCAAAGACAGGGCAACAAACTGAAGTGGTCCTACCGCCCCACAGAATGCAGGAGTCTGATGCCCTGGGAAGAAAAAGGACATGTAGATAGGCGTCCATGGAGAACAGTAACTCCTGCGATTCCACGGAAGCAATTACTGATGAAGGGACTCCATTCTAAAATAACAGATGGACCCTTTTGTTCAGTAATTTTAGATCCAGGATGGGTCATGCAGAGGAAAAACTGCCAGCACTGGTCCTGGAGGATCTACCCTGCACATTACGGGAACACCTGGATGGGGAGGCTTTAAAGAAAACCCTTTTCCTATCCTGGCGAACCTTTGGCCTCTCTTGGCGGGAGAAAACCTCCATCGAAGAGAAACGAGAGGGCAGAAAGGACCGAAACTCACGCTTCAAAGGAGGACGTCGAGGTTAAGCCTGACGAAGGAGAGAGCTTGTCCTTCTGGTGGCCTCCTTAAAAATTTGGTCCAGCTTGGAGCCAAAAAGAAGGGAACCCTGGAAAGTCAAGTTGGTAATGGACCTTTTTGTAGATAAGTCCACCTGCCACGCCTTAAGCCAAATGTTCCTTCGGATGGCCACTATATTGCTAAACGCCTGAGCAGCACATGAAGCAGTGTCCAGGGACGTGGATACCATGTAATTCCCTGCATGAGAAATCTGGTCCGCGATGTCAGCCAATTCCTCCGATCGGGCTCCAGAAAGAATGCCTTGATGGAACTGCTTAGCCCTGAAGCGGCTGCTTCAAAGGGCGACCTTGCAAAGAACGCTATGAGCTTGTCACTGGTGTCCTTAAGGGATCCTCCATCTGTAAGAGGAATGACCGTGGTGGCTGACAGTCTGGAAACTGAAGGGGTTCACAGTCGGAGAAGCGAACCAGTTCGCAGTGAGCTCAGGGGACAAAGAATTTAGGATGCTGAGGCGCTTCCCTCTTTGGAAGTGGCTGGTCGGGTTGTTCCATTCCCTGGAAAGTACCTCCTCCAATAACTTATGAGGGGCAAAGGCCTTAGAAGGTGCCTCGATCGTCTAAACAAAACCACCTGACCTGCGGGAGTAGCAGTATGGTTAATGTTAAAGGTCTGGTTGACAGCCACAATTAGGCCCTGGACCATGTCTCTCATATTAGAGACCCAGTCAGAGTCTAGGTCCGAGTAATCCTCGGACAGTACATCCGAAACCGCCACGGCTGATTCCGGAGAGGAGGCTAGGGAAGAAATTGTCCACCGGGAGAGGTCAGAGGGAGAGAGGGAGCGGGAGGAAGATCTAGAAAGATGCTCCTGCCTAGATCTATTACGGCCCATGCTGGTAGGCACAGCCAGAGAGTCTGAGGGCCCGTTGAAAATGGTGGAGACAGGAAAGGGCAATCTGTCAAGAAAGGACACCAGGGTCTGCGACACCCTGGTGAGGTCCGTCACAGATAGCGACAGAGAGGTAGCCCATGCTGTGATAGGAGCATCACTCTCATCTGGAACAGTAGGGAAGTCCTACTGGAGCTGCTTCAGTCCTGACAGAGGGGAGAGGACTGACCTGAATGGAGCTTGCAGTTACATGAAGAGCAGACAAAGTGCATGACAAGAGCAGAAGAAAAAGAGAAGGCAGGAGGCTGAGAGCTCTCTCTCTTAGGATTAGGAATGGTAAGAAGCAGACCCACTACTAACTAATGCCAGAAGGTTAGGGGACAGAAAAGAATATGCTGAGGAGAGTGTCAGACTGCAGAGCAAAGCTACTCACAGCAAGATGCGGGTCCTGAAGACAGCTTCCAGGTTGTAGAGGGCACCAGGAGGGAGCAGGGCTGCAGATCCCTGCAGAGAGATGCCACCATCCGGGTCCATGTGAAGGCAAATGGCGACCGCATAAAGTAAAAGGAGTGTCGGCAGAGAGGAAAAGCACACGCAGATTGTGCGCCACCAAGAGCGGAGGAGGGGGCGAGATAAAAAGCCCGCTCAATTGAGATCTGAAGGGGGCGGAGCTAACCACGCGGTGCAGAGCTAACCGGGAGAGGAGGCATGCCAGCGATGGGCAGGAGAAATCCTGCCTGAAGATGCCAGAAGAAGTGGAGCTAATCACCGGGGGGGGAACTAACCACCGGAGACAGTTCTACTGACCAAACTGACTTTATCAGCTTGGGTCTCTCCCTCAAATCCAAAATAGGTGCTCTGTATAATCGCCTGTCCGCTACACTTAAAACTAATGGCTCACTTTCTGATCAATTTTTAATTAATAATGGCACCCATCAGACAACCTTGACGTTTGCGGTATTGTAATAAAAAATAAAAATAAAATCAAGACTATAAATGTTCAGGAAAATGGCCACCGCGATCCCCATCTGCGCACGCGCGGCATCCCGCGGCCATTTTCCTGAAGCCCCGGGCAGCAGAGCGCTCCATCTGCGCACGCGCGGCCTCAGGAAGATGACCGCCCCCACCGATCACCAGGAGAATAGCGCAGATCGCGCTCTTTTTCTTCACCTGCGCTGTGGATTCGGCAGTTGGGCATGCGCAAACCACTACGTCACCAACGGAAAAATAAGCAAGATCTGGGGGAAGAAACAGCGATGTCACCAAACCCATTTGACCTGACCACCTGGATTGACAGGCGAAAACGGCGACTTTGGTAAGGTATTTCAGCAGCATAGGTGGGGAATCAGGGTACACAAAATACACTATTTTAACGCACAGCTCAGGCCCTATTTAACGGTATTTTTATCTCATACTGAAAAAACGGGGTGACAGGTTCCCTTTAAAATGACAATTCTACCTAGATTGCTATACCTTTCCAGACTATTCCATTACATATTCCTTCTCCCTTCTGACACAGAATTCAACGAATGCTCAACTGCTTAGGGTACCGTCACACAGTGGCATTTTTATCGCTACGACGGCACGATTCGTGATGTTCTAGCGATATCGTTACGATCTCGCAGTGTCTGACTCGCTACTGCGATCAGGCACCCAGCTGAGAATCGTACGTCGTAGCACATCGTTTGAAACTTTCTTTCGTCGCTGGATCTCCCGCTGTCATCGCTGGATCGTTGTGTGTGACAGCGATCCAGCGATGCGTTCGCTGGTAACCAGGGTAAACATCGGGTTACTAAGCGCAGGGCCGCGCTTAGTAACCCGATGTTTACCGTGGTTACCAGCGTAAAAGTAAAAAAAAAACAAACAGTACATACTCACCATCTGATGTCCGTCAGGTCCCTTGCAGTCTGCTTTCCGCTCTGACTGTCTGCCGGCCGGAAAGTGAGAGCAGATCACAGCGGTGACGTCGCCGCTGCGCTCTGCTCTCACTGTACAGCCGGATCTCAGTCAGAGCAGGAAGCAGACGGCAAGGGACCTGACGGACATCAGATGGTGAGTATGTACTGTTTGTTTTTTTTTACTTTTACGCTGGTAACCACGGTAAACATCGGGTTACTAAGCGTGGCCCTGTGCTTAGTAACCCGATGTTTACCCTGGTTACCTGGGGACTTCGGCATCGCTCCAGCGCCGTGATTGCAACGTGTGACCGCAGTCTACGACGCTGGAGCGATAATCATACGACGCTGCGACGTCACGAATCGTGCCGTCGTAGCGATGTAAATGGTACTGTGTGACGGTACCCTTAGTCTGGGCCTCAAGATGTACCAAAATCAGATCTATTATATTGACCAAACCTAAGGATGCATCTGGTACAAGAATATAGATATTATTTAGCAGCGGCCCTCTTCCGAGTTCTTGACTTAGTTCACTGTTTAACCGCTAAACTTTGGGTCTCAAATGCTCAAGACATTTTGTTCTCTCTCTGTCCCTGCTCTGCTCTGAATCTGGCCCTTAATTACCCAACATAGGGACCTTTGCCTTTCAGTGTGCTCCATACTCTTAAATAGAGCTGTGGAGTCGGTAAGCCAAACCTAGGACTCCTACTCCTCAAATTCAATGACACCGACTCTACCAAAATGGGCTCCGACTCCAACTCCACAGCCCTGCTCTTAAAGCTATACATTCATCTACCTCCAAGGATCCACTGATTGATTTACAAGGTCTCCTTTTCCCAATTAACGATAACCCGCGATTTGTACCGGGTTCCTCCTCTAATGCATTTTTACATAGTTCCAAAAAACCTTCATTTATACCATGTTGCTCTTCAGGGTTCACTACCCCGTCTCTCAGCCATACTGTGAGCTCAGACTCCCATATTACAACAATTTTTCTTATACACTTAACTTAACCATTTTCTTAGCCCTCTCATTAGGAGTCCTGATTACTAGCGCCCACTTTCAGCATTTGAAAAATTGTGCATATTCCCCTCTACACCAGATTATGCGATCTCAGTCTTATATAAGTTACTTTCACCTTCTGTCCAGGAGTGCCTTCCTACGTTTGCAGAGCCTGGGAGACAAAGTTGTAATTTAGGTTTTCCCCTGAAAGTTGGAGGACCTGTTTCCATCTTTCACATAAATCACTTATTGCAACCAAAGCTCAGGAGACAAACTATAAAATTGTATCCAGGTGGTACCGGATTCCTGTAGTTCTGCATAAGTGGTTTCCAAGTGTTTCCAGAGCACATGAGAGCACAATGGTTCACATTTGGTGGTCCTGCCCAGCCCTTTAAATTGCCTATGTTGGGTCCTGGCTTTAATTTAAAAAAAAAAAATGTCTCGAAACATTTACTCCAAGGCCGGGGTTACACTTGCGTGTGCAATGCGACAAACTCGCCCGAGTCTCTAGCATCAATACTCAGCACTGCCGCTGGCACTCGGGACCGGAGCGTGCGGCTGCATGCATTTCTCTGCAGCAGCACGCTCCGGTCAAGGTGATGGTGGCAGTGCCAGATATTGATGCGCGAGTTTCTCACATTGAACATTCAAGTGTGACCCCGGCCTAAGCTGCTAAAACGATTATTCCACATCACTGGAAATCATTAGTTGCCCCATCTCTGGAAGGGTTACTGTTGTATTTTACATTTATTTATCAAAAATTTTTACAATTAAAGCTTTAACCCTTTAATGACCGACAATACGTCTTTTAACTGACCTGAGATATAAGAGAATAGCCTGCCCATACAGGTGACAATCCAGCATCTGTCGACTGTACACTATAGCTGACAACTTGCTGCATCAGCCACAATTTGTGTTTGCACCGTCCAAATCTGTTTAACCCCTTAGATGCTGCTGTCAATAGTGACTATATTATTATAAATGGTTTACACAGTGTGGGGACTTCCTCTTTATCCCAATTGGTGCTCTCAGATCATGATTGTATGTCCTGATGTTTGCCGTAGCAATTCACAACCAAATACCGGCCTTAAGGTACCTTCACACTAAGCGACGCTGCAGCGATACAGACAACGATGCCGATCGCTGCAGCGTCGCTGTTTAGTCGCTGTGTGGTCGCTGGAGAGCTGTCACACAGACGGCTCTCCAGCGACCAACGATGCCGAAGTCCCCTGGTAACCAGGGTAAACATCGGGTTACTAAGTGCAGGGCCGCGCTTAGTAACCCGATGTTTACCCTGGTTACCAGCGTAAATGTAAAAAAAACAAACAGTACATACTCACCTTCTGCTGTCTGTCACACGTCCCTCGCCGTCTCCTTCCCGCACTGACTGTGAGTGCCGGCCATAAAGTAACAGCAGAGCACAGCGGTGACGTCACCGCTGTGCTCTGTACTGCCGGCGCTCACAGTCAGTGCGGGAAGGAGACAGCGAGGGACGTGTGACAGACAGCAGAAGGTGAGTATGTACTGTTTGTTTTTTTTACTTTTACAATGGTAACCAGGGTAAACATCGGGTTACTAAGCGCGGCCCTGCACTTAGTAACCCGATGTTTACCCTGGTTACCACTGTAAAACATCGCTGGCATCGTTGCTTTGGCTGTCAAACACGACAATACACGCCGATCTGACGACCAAATAAAGTTCTGAACTCTCAGCAACGACCAGCGATATCACAGCAGGATCCTGATCGCTGCTGCGTGTCAAACACAACGATATCGCTATCCAGGACACTGCAACGTCACGGATCGCTATCGTTATCGTTGCAAAATCGGTTAGTGTGAAGGTACCTTTAGAATCTGCCGGCTGTTGTAAAATGTTCAGAAGTTAGAGGCATTTAGATGGTAAAAATGCACATTTTCATTTCTGTCACTTTGCATTAATTCCTGTAAAGTAACTGAAGGGTTAATAAACTACCTGACAGCAATTTTCAATATGTCAGGGGGTGCTGTTTTTAAAATGGTATAACTTTTAGGGGTTTCCCAATATATGGGACCCCTAAAGGCACTTCAAACATGGATAAGTCCATACAAAATAATTTTTAAAAATGTCCTTGAAAAAATGAAAAATTACTGCTACATTTTTAAACCTCCTAAAATGCTAACAAAATAAATAACATTTTACAAATGGTGCTGATGTAAAAAATTGCTAATTCTTCAACATTTTTCTCAAATTTCTCATATTTTTTATAAATAAACACAAAACATTTTGCATAATTTACCATTATCATAAAGTATAATGAGTCACGAAAAAACAATCTCAAAATCACTGGGATTTGTTGAAGCGTTCCAGAGTTATTACCACATAAAGTGACACTGTTCAGATTTCAAAAATTCGGCTCCGTCACTAAGGGGTTAATTTGAAAAAAGGAACCTGAAGAACCACCTCTTCCGACAACACTACAATCTACAGTAACAATCGTTACTGACACTGTGTACGCTACTGAAGAGTAATGACTACTCATTGCTCTAAGCGCGCATAGTCCCGGTTTGGAGAGTATTCCGGCAGCTGTGCTCTGCTTGTGAGCAGCGCATGACGTTCCTGCCATGCTGCTTACAAGCATAAAGCAGCTGCTGGGATCGAAACAAGATGCTGCGAGGGAGCATCGGGAAGGTAAGTGTAATGTTTTTGGGGGTTTTTTATGTTTTCTGTTGGGGCCATGCATACCAGGACCGGAGCAGGGGGGCTAAATCATACCAAGAAGCTATTAAAGAGAAATTAATATTCATTGCCCTCCACACCCATGGGCGTGGAATGCAGTGAACATTCATTTCTATTTAGCAGCAGGCACAGGAGGTAACTGCAGAGGTTGGCTCCAGCCTCCTGTGACCCGCTACTCCACCGATGCTGCTCCCCCACCTACACACCACAGCCAGAGCCAGTACATCCAGACTATAAGACGCTTCCCCATTTTTCTCCACATTTTGAGGAAAAAAGTGAGTCTTATAGTCTGAAAAATACTGTAATTGTATCAGCATCTGAATGAAAGAAATCTGTGACTTCTCTGCATTTAGTGGTCACTACTCACCTGTGCAGTCATCTGTAGGAATCTCCTCTTTACACCGCTTATCACCCCTCACATATGTCTCTGTAGTATTAATATAGGTCAGATCTTCACCCTGAAACAAATATTGCAAAAAGTCACAGACAGATAGAAAAGGTGCGTGAAAGAATATAAAAGATTGTAAATTCAAAAGAAGACCACAAATGATATGACAGCAGTAGATCACATAGTAGGTCTACTATATAAATCCAACCTGTTGGCTCCTAATTCTAACCAGCAGTCTTCATAACCATAAAATTGTGAGAAGATCCAATCAACATCTAATATCTATGATCAGCTTTATTCCGTCATCTCCAACAACTATAAAACATACAATGAATCACCACGTTATTAGAGACACCCATCTAGTAGAGCATTAAACCTCTGTGGCCATCAGAATCTCAACACTTTGTAGTTAATTACACTTGATGTTGAATTGTTGGCTTATTAAGACAGGATACTTTTTTACAAAACCATGTGGCATGGGACATTGCCCTTCTACCACAGGGTAAACAGCTGCCATAAAGTGATGAACTTGGTCATCCACAATGCTTAGGTATGCTCCAGTTTAAAAACATCTATACACGAGTATCACAGGATGCGCACGGAAAACAATCCCTGAACCACTACTCCATCTTTAACAGGCAGAAAAGTTCACTCGAATTTCCTATTCTATCACGGATTCAGTTGCAATTTGCATTAATTGTGCGCAACGAGTTGCTTAGAAAGGTTCTTGATATCTTTTTTTGTTAACATTCATATGATCCCCTTCCAATGGAAGTTTATCTTCGTTCTCATCAATCTCTGTATAGTCCTGACACATTGTACGTATAAATGTCACAACATTGGCAGTTTCTGAAATACAGGTCCTGACCCTAGCACCGATAACAGTGCCTCATTCAAAGTTGCTCAGATCATTCGTATTTTGATTCTCATGTAGATTAACACTGAAAAGTGATCGCTTCATTTTCTGCTGCACGCCAGGGTCAATGGTCTAATTTTCATATACGGAAACTCTAATTATGAAAAAACCGATGACTCTAACTAATTGGCCATTCAGAGTTTAATACTAGTTGATAAAACAAGACTGAGCACAAGACCTTCACAGCATCTACACATTATAGGGGAGATTTCATGACACCTTCTCTCCATCTACCTGATGATCCTGAGGAACATCGGGATCTTCTATTTTAAAGTCCTGTGGAAGAAAAGGATGGGGACATCTCTCTGGTGTTGTCCTCTCACTGGATAGAACTGGAGGAAACACATACAGTGACTGAATTCATTATTTACATACAGATAATTATACGCCATGTGTATTTAGCCCTGTCTATTACCTGGTGATGTGAGGGGCTGGGGAACCTCCATCATGACGTCCTCGTACAGATCTTTGTGTCCTTCTAAAAACTCCCACTCCTCCATGGAGAAATAGATGGTGACATCCTGATGCCTTATAGGAACCTGACACATACAATGATAAGTCATCACCCCGATCCCTCCATAGCGTTACTGTATAATGTCCCAGCATTCCCAGCAGTGTCACCTCTCCAGTCAGCAGCTCAATCATCTTGTAGGTGAGTTCCAGGATCTTCTGGCCATTGATGTCCTCATGTATCAGGGGGTGTGGAGGAGGCCCTGTGATTGGGCTCAGGGGTCGTCCCCATCCCTCAGACACAGGGGCCTGACAGCGCTCACTAGAGGTCTTCTTCACTACTGTGTAATCCTGGTGATGGAGAGACACATTAATAAATCTTACTATAAACATTTCCAGAGTCCTCACCTCTCCAGTTCTGTCCATCTGTTATTCCCATAGATAAGAATGATGTAATGTGACGTCATCAGAATCTCTCACCTCTCCAGTAAGCCGGAAGAGGATCTCTAGGGTGAGGTGTAATATCCTCTCCGCCATCTTGTCCTTGTTAATATCCATGCTTAATGGTTAATAAGAAAAATTTGCTAATATAGGAGATCTCTACTGAGAGGATCCGATATTGTAAGGACCTGAATGGGGAGAAGATGACGATGTAACATCAGAAAGATCCCATGTAATAATACAATTACTAGATACAATAGAGGTAAAACATATGAGGAAATATAACGTGTAGAATTAGCATTTTCTCTTTGTGTGGAGTGGAAAGTACCGTAGTATCGTATAAAGGCAGCTCCTTCCCTGATACCAGAAGTCGAGGATGATGACGGGATACATGTGATAAAGATAGAGCGAAGCCTGAGCACCATGTGCTTTATATCCATCCCATAAGTAAGCACGTTGGTCTTTTTAGAAAAGGCCAAAAATTGGACAATAAAGCCGGAATCACAATAGTAAACAGTACCCTACACTACCGTTCAAAAGTTTAGGATCACTTAGAAATTTCCTTAATTTTGAAAGAAAAGCACAGTTTTTTCCAATGAAGCTAACATTAAATGATTCAGAAATACACTCTATACATTGTTAATGTGGTAAATGACTATTCTAGCTGCAAACTTCTGGTTTGTAATGCAATATCTTCATAGGTGTATAGAGGACCATTTCCAACAACCATCACTCCAGTGTTCTTATGGTACTTTGTGTTTGCTAACTGTGTAAGAAGGCTAATGGATGGTTAGAATACCCTTGAAAAACCTTGTGCAAGTATGTTACTGCAGCTGAAAACAGTTTGGCTGATTAGAGAACCTATAAACCCGACCTTACTTTGAGCTAGTTGAGAATCTGGGACATTACATTTGTTGGTTCCATTAAATTTTCCAAATGGTCAGAAAAAAACAACACAACTTTCACGTGAAACTCGACAGTCTATTCTTGTTCTTAGAAATGAAGGCTATTCCATGCGAGAAATTGCCAAGAACTGAAGATTTCCTACAACAGTGTGTACTACTCCCTTCAGAGGAGAGCACAAACAGGCTCTAACCAGAGTAGAAAGAGAAGAGAGAGGCCCTGCTGCACAACTGAGCAACAAGATAAGTACATTAGTCTGTAGTTTGAGAAATCGACGCCTCTCTGGTCCTCAACTGGCAGCTTTAAAAAATAGTACACGCAAAATGCCAGAGGTTACTCCGGGATGCTGGCCTTTAGGGCAGAGTGGCAAAGAAAAAGCCATACCTGAGACTGGCTCATAAAAGGAAAAGATTTATATGGGCAAAAGAACACAGACATTGGACAGAGGAAGATTGGAAAAAAGTGTCATGGACAGACGAATCCAAGTTTGAGACATTTGGATGCTGGAAGAGTGTCTGACGCCATCTGTCAAGCATGGTGGAGGTAATGTGATGGTCAGGGGTTGCTTTGGTGCTGGTAAAGTGGGAGATTTGTACAAGGTAAAAGGGATATTGAATAAGGAAGGCTATCACTCCATCTTGCAATGCCATGCCATACCCTGTGGACAACGCTTGATTGGAGCCAATTTCATCTTACAACAGGACAATGACCCAAAGCACACCTCAAAATTATGCAAGAACTATTTAGGGAAGAAGCAGGCAGCTGGTATTCTATCTGTAATGGAGTGGCCAGCACAGTCACCACATCTCAACCCCATTGAGCTGAAGTCACCAGATATCAACCACATTGAGCTGTTGTGGGAGAAGCTTGACCATATGGTACGCAAAAAGTGTCCATCAAGCCAAACCAACTTGTAGGAAGGGCTTCTGGAAGCATGGGGTGAAATTTCTCCAGATCACCTCAGCAAATTAACTGCTAGAATGCCAAAGGTCTGCAATGCTGTAATTGCTGCAAAAAGGGAGCATTCTTTGACAAAAGCAAAGTTTGAAATAGAAAATTGTTATTTCAAATGAAAATCTTTTTTTCTAAGCATGTCAATGAAAGAGAAAATTATTATTTCAAATGAAAATCTTTTTTTTCAGCTTGTCAATGTCTGGACTAGATTTGAAATTCATTTGGCAACTCATTTGATTAATAAGAGTATGAATTTTCATGGATAACACAAAATTGTCTGGGTGACTCTAAACATTTGAACGGTAGTGTATAGCAGTGATAAGATTTTTTAAAATATAACTTTTATTAAGTAAATTAAAAAAGTAAAAAAATCAATACACAAGTAGACACACAACTCATACAAAAGACTCCAATCAATGTACAGGCCAGGTAGCCTAGTTTGTTTACCTTGAGAGCAAGATAAAGGAGGATAGAACTAATTCTCTCCTTAGGGTACCGTCACACAGTACCATTTACATCGCTACGACGGCACGATTCGTGACGTCGCAGCGTCGTATGATTATCGCTCCAGCGTCGTAGACTGCGGTCACACGTTGCAATCACGGCGCTGGAGCGATGCCGAAGTCCCCAGGTAACCAGGGTAAACATCGGGTTACTAAGCGCAGGGCCGCGCTTAGTAACCCGATGTTTACCGTGGTTACAGCGTAAAAGTAAAAAAAAACAAACAGTACATACTCACCATCTGATGTCCGTCAGGTCCCTTGCCGTCTGCTTCCTGCTCTGACTGAGATCCGGCCGTACAGTGAGAGCAGAGCGCAGCGGCGACGTCACCGCTGTGATCTGCTCTCACTTTCCGGCCGGCAGACAGTCAGAGCGGAAAGCAGACGGCAAGGGACCTGACGGACATCAGATGGTGAGTATGTACTGTTTTTTTTTTTTTACTTTTACGCTGGTAACCACGGTAAACATCGGGTTACTAAGCGCGGCCCTGCGCTTAGTTACCCGATGTTTACCCTGGTTACAAGCTAACGCATCGCTGGATCGCTGTCACACACAACGATCCAGCGATGACAGCGGGAGATCCAGCGACAAAAGAAAGTTTCAAACGATGTGCTACGACGTACGATTCTCAGCTGGGTGCCTGATCGCAGTAGCGTGTCAGACACTGCGAGATCGTAACGATATCGCTAGAACGTCACGAATCGTGCCGTCGTAGCGATAAAAATGCCACTGTGTGACGGTACCCTTATATGCAGCAAATTAGGCGTAATGAAACAACAGGTGAGTAGTATGCAAGTATGCACCATAGAAGTAGTTGTTATCCACTGATGGTACCAGGAGGGCAATATGTCTCTGACACTAATGCACACGTATTTATGATACAGTGCCTTGCAAAAGTATTCGCCCCCCTGGAACTTTTCAACCTTTTCCCACATATCATGCTTCAAACATAAAGATTCCAATAGGAAAGGCGAACCAAGAGTACTCACCGTCCTAAAAATCAGTCCTTTATTGAAACAGAAGAATCCGTGGAAGCGTGGCAGCCCGAAACAGCCGTCGTCCGTTACTATTCACATTCTCCCCTTCTGAAGATTCATCTGTTTCAATAAAGGACTGATTTTTAGGACAGTGAGTGCTCTTGGTTCTCTTTTCTTATTGGAATTTTTGAATACTTTTTTCACATTTGAGCACCTGATCCTTTTGGGATGTTTATGGCACGCGGCTGTGTTGGGTGTGAGACGCAGTGACCTATTTTGCAGTGGTGCTGATTTTTCATATTTTTCATTGTGCTCAAACATAAAGCTACCAAATGTAAATTTTTGGTGAAGAATCAACAAGTGGAACACATTTGTGAAGTTGAACAACATGTATTGGTTATTTTACATTTTTGTGGAAATTCAAAAACTGAAAAGTGGGGCATGCAATATTATTCGGCCCCTTTAACTTAATACTTTGTTGTGCCACCTTTTGCTGCAATTACAGCTGCAATTCGCTTGGGGTATGTCTCTATCAGTTTTGTACATCGAGAGACTGAAATTCTTGCCCATTCTTCCTTGGCAAACAGCTCGAGCTCAGTGAGGTTTGATGGAGATCGTTTGTGACCAGCAGTTTTCAGCTCTTTCCACAGATTCTCGATTGGATTGAGGTCTGGACTTTGACTTGGCCATTCTAACACCTGGATACATTTGTGAACCATTCCATTGTAGATTTTGCTTTATGTTTGGGATCATTGTCTTGTTGGAAGACAAATCTCCGTCCCAGTCTCAGGTCTTTTGCAGATTCCAACAGGTTTTCTTCAAGAATGGTCCTGTATTTGGCTCCAACCATCTTCCCTGTCCCTGGGGAAGAAAAGCAGGCCCAAACCATGATGCTGCCACCACCATGTTTGACAGTGGGGATGGTTTGCTCAGGGTGAACTTCTGGAGTGAGTTTGCTGCACTGAAAGTAAAGGGGCCGAATAATTATTATTATTATTATTATTATTATTATTTATTTATATAGCACCATTAATTCCATGGTGCTGTACATGAGAAAGGGGTTACATACAGGGTTATAAATATCATTTACAGTAAACAAGTTTACAGTGACAGACTGGTACAAAGGGGAGAGGACCCTGTCCTTGCGGACTTACATTCTATGGGATAGTGGGGAAGAGACAGAAGGTCAGAGGTGCAGCAGCTCTGGCGATGGAGAGGCGGCTGCTGCACCTGAATAATATTGCACGCCCCACTTTTCAGTTTTTTAATTTCCACAAAAAATTTAAATAACCAATAAATTTCGTTCAACTTCACAATTGTGTTCCACTTGTTGTTGATTCTTCACCAAAAAATTACATTTAGTATCTTTATGTTTGAAGCATGATATGTGGGAAAAGGTTGAAAAGTTCCAGGGGGGCTGAAAACTTTCGCAAGGCACTGTATATTTTTTAATAGGTATGACTCAAGCTTCCAGCTTGCATAAATCATCTATAACCACATTCATTAAAGTGTACAAAAATAATGCAGGTAGGCCCATATCCTCAATAATACAAAACAATACTGTGGTATACAGCTGCTAATACAACCAGGATGAATAAATGTTACCTTGTCATATACATGACCATTATAAATAAATGGAACTCTCTCACCCAAGGTTTTACAGAAGTCCAGACTAGTGGATATCACCCCTATATTGAGCCCATCAGGACGTAGAGGTAGATATACTGGTATGTCTCCATTACATGTCCATTTTAAAGGGCAACAAGGGGGATAGTAGTAGGATAGAAGACCACTTCCCGAAGCGTTTCTTCTCACTCAGGGATTCATCTGGAGATCCAGTAGTCTGATTGGGAGGTTCCTTACTCTCACCTTTTGTAAAGGGCCTAGTTCCCGAGCTCCTTTTTAAATCATAATGAAGGCTCCCAGACAATAAAGACGTCACTTCCGTCTATCATTGCGCATGTTCAGAGAGGCGATTGACACCAGTCTGAGCCCATCCCTTGTCTCCGGGAGGTGTGCTCTGCACACTACTTCTTCCTTTTGGAGCTCAGAGAATCCACTTCCGATATCCTCGCTCCAGCAACAGGAAGTGTGCCAACAACGGCACTTCCTCCCGCAGGATTACAACTCCGGAGCGCTAACCTCATGTACGTCGTTATACTTCATTTCCGATAGCTGTGGTCAATGATAAGATCCTCTCTGGGGTCATACAACCAGGACTATTAGTAGAGTGTATGTAGTTTCTGCCCCATAGAACACTGTTATGCTGCAATAATACCTCCATAATAATGGGGGCGCCGCTACAGCGTGATTATATATCAAGGGGAGGAGATCATATATCAAGGGGAGGAGATCAATATAAATGTTACCCAGAGAGCCTATATCCATAACAAGTAAAACATTAGTCTGGGATAATGGTAACACCGTGTGCCATATATTACCAAAATATATAGGTATCCCAAATCATATTATTAAATTATGAGATGGTACAATATCCTGGTATCCAATAAGATCAATTGCGTTGGTAAGTAATAAATGAAGAAGAGATTTTTTGGCAGTTTCCACAGGGGTGACAACATTAACCCCCTTCACTTGGTGGATAGACATTAGTAATTATAATGTTATAATAATAATTGATTGAGAGGTGGTTAAGATAGGTCACACACTAGCCCCCCAGAAAGCCTAATTAGAGTCGTCCAGGGGGAAGGATCAAGAATCAGAGGAAAATACTACACGGTCCCAAGTTAAGTGAGTATGGAGGGATGTAGGGGGGGAATAAGGCCCTACCTGACAGTGGAGGCTGGCACTCTAATTTCTACGCAAAGGCGCTCCCAATCCGCGTCATCTATCCCTCCCTGGTATACCCTAAATTAGTTAGAGAAAACAGGCAAATGTCAGCTGTTCATTCGGACCCAGCGGAGACACGGTTTTCATCAGATAGATCCATCTTGCAAAATGCATCTATCCCAATCACCTCCCCGCGAAGGCTTCTTGATTTTTTCTATCCCCATAAACTTAACCACAGAAGCGAGTTCACCATGTACTTGATTCACATGTCCTGATATCAGGGCTGTGAAGTCAGAGCCGTGGTGTCAGAGCCCATTTTGGGGGAGTCGGAGTCAGAATCGGTGTCATGGAAATTGAGGAGTCGGAGGTTTGGCTTACCAACTCCACAGCCCTGCTTGCTATATATAATACGATATAATATACACATTTTTAATAGTGATGAGCGAATATACTCGTTACTTGAGATTTCTCGAGCACGCTCGGGGGTCCTCCGAGTATTTTTTAGTGCTTGGAGATTTAGTTTTTCTTGCCGCAGCTGAATGATTCACATCTGTTAGCCAGCATAAGTACATGTGGGGGTTGCCTGGTTGCTAGGGAATCCCCACATGTAATCAAGCTGTCTAGTAGCTGCAAATCATCCAGCTGCGGCGAAAAAAACTAAATCTCCGAGCACTAAAAAATACTCGGAGGTCACCCGAGCGTGCTGGGAAATCTCGAGTAACGAGTATATTCGCTCATCACTAATTTTTAACTTTTTTAATTTATATTTTAAAAATCCCCTCACTGCTATAGCTATGCTTTATTTCTGTCCCCCAGAATCCGCCGTCTACATGGGGAGTGATGGAGATTATCAGTACAGGAGCCGCTCAGGTCACAGGGACCCCAGAAATATGGAGGAGACCGGCAGAAACACAAAGAGTGATGACACTGGGGGGTCCCAGGGAGCAGCCATGAGGGGGATTACAGGAGTCATTAATTATAACAGCCGCCATTATAAATGTCACCTGAAGAAACTGCAACACACACAAGTCATATATATATATATAGGACCGCAGAGAGGTTTCCCCAGGAGACGTCTGCGCTTCTCTCTATTCATCGTCTATGGAGAGAACAGAAGCTCTGGCTCCAGAGAAAGAGAAATCTCCATCAGTCAGTTACATGGGAGCGAGGAGAGAAATGTCGCCAGCACTGAGGGGGTTAATGTCCCCTAATAGTGACAATATGGAGCTGGTGATGGCTATAATGGAGAACAGAGCAGCATCAGGAGGGAAGTGACCCAATGTAATCCAATACAGAGACCCTAATACAGCGACACAGACGGGAACACGTTCTGTCTCCTGGAATGTGACCACAGCACTGAGGGGGTTAATGTGTGAATCTCCAGCACCTACCTCCACCTGCAGAGCCGCACACTGGCTATATGCTAGCGTCTAGAATGGAGTTGATTTTTTGAGGGAATTACGTCACCGGAAGGGGCGTGGCGTTCTTCTGGTCAGTGTAGACTGAAGACCCGATAGCAGGGAGCTGCTTTTGATGGATTGAGGCTGCTGTGGATGAGAGGGAGAAATGGGGGGGCTGCACCATTGAGCCGTGTGAGGAGAGGACGGCGGGGCTGCACCGTGGAGCCCTGTGAGGAGAGGGCCGAGGGGCTGCACCGTGGAGCCCTGTGAGGAGAGGACATGGGGCTGCACCGTGGAGCCCTGTGAGGAGAGGGCCGAGGGGCTGCACCGTGGAGCCCTGTGAGGAGAGGGCCGAGGAGCTGCACCGTGGAGCCCTGTGAGGAGAGGACGGCGGGGCTGCACCGTGGAGCCCTGTGAGGAGAGGACGGCGGGGCTGCACCGTGGAGCCCTGTGAGGAGAGGGCGGAGGGGCTGCACCGTGGAGCCCTGTGAGGAGAGGGCCGAGGGGCTGCACCGTGGAGCCCTGTGAGGAGAGGGCGGAGGGGCTGCACCGTGGAGCCCTGTGAGGAGAGGGCTGAGGGGCTGCACCGTGGATCCTTGTGCAAATAGAAATGAGGACACAGGACTCGGTGTGAGTGGTCTGAGGATGTATTTTGGAAACTGTTGATGTTACATGAGTGGTGCTGCATAGGGATGGTGATGTGCAGAGAAGGAGAAAACATTGCATGGGGTGTGATGAGGGTCTGTGTGGAGAAGGGTTGCATGATGGTGACAGGCTGTGTGGAGAACGGTCGGATGATTTGCTGTGTTGAGGAGGAGGTGATGATGATGAGGGGCTGTGCGGAGAAGTGGGGGATAATTATGAGGGGCTGTGCGGAGAAGTGGGGGATAATTATGAGGGGCTGTGCGGAGAAGTGGGGGATGATGATGAGGGGCTGTGCGGAGAAGTGGGGGGATGATGAGGGGCTGTGCGGAGAAGTGGGGGATGATGTTGAGCGTTGGGGAAAGGGGTAATGTCACTCTCGTGAGGCTGCATACAAGGTGGGGCTGTCCGGTGAAGGGAGTGATGCTTCTCACATGGGGCTGCACAGTGAATGGGATTAAAAATCCTTTTTTTTTTCCTAAGCAAAATTTAGGGTGCCTCTTGTGGTCGATTGTGTGTTATAGTCCAAAAAACAGTAAATATTAAAGGGAACCTGTCACCCCGTTTTTTTGATAGATAAAAATATGGTTCAATAGGGCCTGAGCTCTGCTTTACATCAGTACCTTTCATATCCCCCGATTCCCCACCTTTGTTGAGAAAATACCTTGGTAATCTCTCCGTTTTCGTGTGTCAATCACCCGGGTCCGATGGGCGGGGCCTAATCGTCGATTCTCCCCACCTCCGGCTTTGCTCTACGAATCTTTTTTCCTGCCTTGGTGTAGTTTTCTGCGCCTGTGCATTCAAATGGCGTCTCGCGCATGCGCGATATGTTTTGCCCAACAGTGGGTAAAGCATACAACTCATTATTGCGCATGCACCGGCATTTTCCTTGACGTTCTGTGCCTCGGAAGTCTTTCTATGCTTCCGGGGCACAGACCATAGGGTCAAAAGCCGGCGCATGCGCAATAATGATTTAATGCTTTGCCCACAGTTGGTCAAAGTATACTGCGCAGGCGCTAGAGGCTAATTCAATGCGCAACCGCAGAAAATGACCGGGATCTGTGCTATTCACAGATCTAGTTACGTCTGACACGCCGAGGAGCGGGGGAAGAGACAGCGATTAGGCCCCGCCCATCGGACTGGGGTGATTGACATACGAAAACGGAGAGATTACCAAGGTATTTTCTCAGCAAAGGTGGGGAATCGGGGAGTATGAAAGGTACTGATGTAAAGCAGAGCTCAGGCCCTATTGAACCATATTTTTATCTCATATCGAAAAAACGGGGTGACAGGTTCCCTTTAATAAAAAAAAAAAAAGTAAATAAAAACATGGTAATCTCTAATGTACCCAATTTGTTAGATACCAGCTGTGTGTCTCGACCTTACCATCCTCTGTGACCCATACAGCCTGATCAGTTGTAGAAGTGCATATAGGACAACATTTTTTATGGATCTGTATTATAGGGCCATCAGTTGCTGGGGGTCTGACTTCCAGTGCCTCCACTGCTACATAGGACGGGCTCTGGCAGAGGTCACACTATATATTTGCAGAGGGGTACTCCTTAGCAATTTTGAAGAGTAATTTTTAGCCAAGAAGGACAAAATTTGCAGTAACTCAAATCTTAGTACATTAGACCTGGGCAAAGTGCAGCACGCATGACACATCTGGCCCCCCTAGCTGTTCCTGTCTGGCTTGTGGAATGAGGCAGCCAAAGGGCTGAAAACAGTGGCCCATGGACTGTAGCATGCGACTGCTCTTCCCCATCTTGGCGTCCAAAGTTGTCAGCTGTCCAGAAATTCCAGGACAATTTATGAAATTTAAGGCCATTTTTTTCCCCGGTCTGTGAAAAAAAAAAAAAAAAAATGTAAGGGGACCGTGATTTTTTAAGATGAAGAAACTTACACCGATAATTTTCATTCCCATCATTTTACAGTGAATGCAGCTATTGTTTTCATATCAGGATTATGAACTGTAGATTAGTTTCATTTACAGCCATAATGATTTATTATGGTTTTTTAGTGTGTCCATAAAAACGTCTTTTTCCTGTCTGATTTTTTTTAATAGGCTGTCCAGAAATAAAATAAGTCAAGTTGGCAACCCTACTGGTGTCTCAATATATAGTGGAGGAGGCAATCCTTCTGGCGTCCCAATAATATAGTGGAGGAGGCAACCCTGCAGGCGTCCCAGTAATATAGTGGAAAGGGGAACCCTGCCGGCGTCCCAATATATGGTGGAGGAGGCAACCCTGCTAGTGTCCCAATATATGGTGGTGAAGGCAACCCTACCGGCGTCCCAATATATGGTGGTGAAGGCAAGCCTACTGGCGTCCCAATATATGGTGGAGCAGGCAACCCTATCAGCATCCCAATATATGGTGGAGGAGGCATCCCTACTTGCGTCCCAATGTGTAGTGGAGGAGGCAACCCTGTTTGCGTGAATCTTTTGGAAAATGTGACCATAATACTATCTGGGTGTTGTGGAGGATCATACTGTGTATAGGGGCCAATGACAACCATTATACGATGTGTGGAAAGCTGTGATGACCATCAAACCTTGTGTGGGGGAGCTGTGAGATGTATCGTACTTTGTGGCCATCATACAGTCTTTGTAGAGCCATCAAATTACACTGTGAAGAATTATTAGGCAAGTTGTATTTTGATCACATGATACTTTTTATACATGTTACATAGTTACATATAGTTACATAGTTATTGAGGTTGAAGGAAGACTTTAAGTCCATCTAGTTCAACCCATAGCCTAACCTAACATGCCCTAACATGTTGATCCAGAGGAAGGCAAAAAAAACCCATGTGGCAAAGAGTAACTCCACCATGGGGAAAAAAATTCCTTCCCGACTCCACATACGGCAATCAGACTAGTTCCCTGGATCAACGCCTTATCAAGGAATCTAGTGTATATACCCTGTAATATTATACTTTTCCAGAAAGGTATCCAGTCCCCTCTTAAATTTAATTAATGAATCACTCATTACAACATCATACGGCAGAGAGTTCCATAGTCTCACTGCTCTTACAGTAAAGAATCCGCGTCTGTTATTATGCTTAAACCTTCTTTCCTCCAGACGTAGAGGATGCCCCCTTGTCCCTGTCTCAGGTCTATGATTAAAAAGATCATCAGAAAGGTCTTTGTACTGTCCCCTCATATATTTATACATTAAAATAAGATCACCCCTTAGTCTTCGTTTTTCCAAACTAAATAGCCCCAAGTGTAATAACCTATCTTGGTATTGCAGACCCCCCAGTCCTCTAATAACCTTGGTCGCTCTTCTCTGCACCCGCTCCAGTTCAGCTATGTCTTTCTTATACACCGGACACCAGAACTGTGCACAGTATTCTAAGTGTGGTCGAACTAGTGACTTGTATAGAGGTAAAATTATGTTCTCCTCATGAGCATCTATGCCTCTTTTAATACATCCCATTATTTTATTTGCCTTTGTAGCAGCTGCCTGACACTGGCCACTGAATATGAGTCTGTCATCCACCCATACACCCAGGTCTTTTTCATTGATGATTTTGCCCAGAGTTTTAGAATTAAGCACATAGTTATACATCTTATTACTTCTACCCAAGTGCATGACCTTACATTTATCCCCATTAAAGCTCATTTGCCATTTATCAGCCCAAGCTTCTAGTTTACATAAATCATCCTGTAATATAAAATTGTCCTCCCCTGTATTGATTACCCTACAGAGTTTAGTGTCATCTGCAAATATTGAAATTCTACTCTGAATGCCCCCTACAAGGTCATTAATAAATATGTTAAAAAGAAGAGGGCCCAATACTGACCCCTGTGGTACCCCACTGCTAACCGCGACCCAGTCCGAGTGTGCTCCATTAATAACCACCCTTTGTTTCCTATCCCTGAGCCAGCTCTCAACCCACTTACACATATTTTCCCCTATCCCCATTACTCTCATTTTATGTAACAACCTTTTGTGTGGCACCGTATCAAAAGCTTTGGAAAAGTCCATATACACTACGTCCACTGGGTTCCCTTGGTCCAGTCCGGAACTTACCTCTTCATAGAAGCTGATCAAATTAGTCTGACATGAGCGGTCCCTAGTAAACCCGTGCTGATACTGGGTCATGAGGTTATTCCTCTTCAGATACTCCAGTATAGCATCCCTTAGAATGCCCTCCAGGATTTTACCCACAGTAGAGGTTAAACTTACTGGCCTATAATTACCGAGTTCAGTTTTTGCCCCTTTTTTGAATATTGGCACCACATTTGCTATACGCCAGTCCTGTGGTACAGACCCTGTTATTATGGACTCTTTAAAGATTAAAAATAATGGTCTATCAATGACTGTACTTAGTTCCTGCAGTACTCGGGGGTGTATCCCATCCGGGCCCGGAGATTTGTCAATTTTAGTGATTTTTAGACGCCGCTGTACTTCCTGCTGGGTTAAGCAGGTGACATTTAATGGGGAATTTTTATCACTAGTCATATTGGCTGCCATGGGATTTTCTTTTGTAAATACTGATGAAAAAAAGTCATTTAGCAGATTGGCTTTTTCCTCATCCTCATCCACCATTTCACCCAGACTATTTTTAAGGGGGCCAACACTGTCATTTTTTAGTTTCTTACTATTTATATAGTTAAAGAATATTTTGGGATTATTTTTACTCTCTCTGGCAATGAGTCTCTCTGTCTCAATCTTTGCTGCCTTGATTTGCTTTTTACAGAATTTATTTAATTTTCTGTATTTAATGCCTCCTCACTACCTTCTTCCTTTAATTCTCTAAATGCTTTCTTTTTGTTCCTTATTGCGCCCCTAACAGCTCTATTTAGCCATATTGGTTTCCTCCTATTTCTAGTATGTTTATTCCCATACGGTATATACTGTGCACAGGTCCTATCCAAGATGCTAATAAACGTCTCCCATTTACTTTGTGTATTTTTGTGTCTCAGGATATCGTCCCAGTTAATTGCACCAAGATCCTCTCTCATCCGTTGGAAATTTGCCCTCCTGAAGTTTAGTGTCCTTGTCACCCCCCTACTACCCATCTTATTAAAGGTTACATGAAAACTTATTATTTTGTGATCACTATTCCCCAAGTGACCACCAACCCTTATATTTGATATGCGGTCTGGCCTGTTGGTTAATATTTGGTCTAGCAGTGCCCCCCTCCTTGTTCGGTCCTGAACCAGTTGTGAAAGGTAATTGTCTCTCATAGTTGTCAAAAACCGATTACCTTTGCTGGAACTGCAGGTTTCTGTTCCCCAATCTATTTCAGGGTAGTTGAAGTCCCCCATAATAATGACTTCTCCTTGAGTCGCAGCTTCATCTATTTGCTTTACGAGGATATTCTCCATTGCTTCCATTATTTTTGGAGATTTATAACAAACTCCTATCAGTAATTTATTATTTTTTCCCCCTCCCCTTATCTCCACCCACAGGGACTCCACATTTTCATTAAATTCACCTATATTATCACGCAGGATGGGTTTTAAGGAAGATTTTACATATAGACACACCCCTCCCCCTCGCTTATCTGTACGGTCATTTCTGAACAGGCTATAGCCCTGCAAGTTAACAGCCCAGTCATGGCTCTCATCCAGCCACGTCTCAGATATCCCCACCATGTCATAATTATGCCCCAACAACATTAGTTCTAATTCATCCATTTTGTTGGCGAGGCTTCTGGCATTAGTATACATGCACTTGATGTTACTCTCTGTACCTCTATTCTTTCTTAAATTACCAACTGTTCTAACCCCACCCCCCCATGCCACCGCCACCCCCAACTTCCTTATTTGTGCCCAGCTCTCTATCTGCACTATCTTCCCCTCCTATAAAATGAATACCCTCCCCCCCAATCCCTAGTTTAAACACTCCTCCAACCTTCTAACCATTTTCTCCCCCAGCACAGCTGCCCCTTCCCCATTGAGGTTGTCCTACTCCCCCCCATTGTTGTCCTACTCCAAGCTGTTCAGGCTTGCGAGCCAACTACCAATTAAGTAAATCAGGTGATGTGCATCTCTGTAATGAGGAGGAGTGTTGTCTAATGACATCAAAACCCTATATAAGGTGTGCTTAATTATTAGACATCTTCCTTTCCTTTGGCAAAATGAGTCAGAAGAGAGATTTGACGGGCTCTGAAAAGTCCCAAATTGTGAGAAGTCTTGCAGAGGGATGCAGCAGTCTTGAAATTGCCAAACTTTTGAAGCGTGATCACTGAACAATCAAGCGTTTCATGGCAAATAGCCAACAGGGTCGTAAGAAGCGTGTTTTGCAAAAAAGGCGCAAAATAACTGCCCATGAATTGAGGAAAAGCAAGCGTGAAGCTGCCAAGATGCCATTTGCCACCAGTTTTGCCTTATTTCAGAGCTGCAATGTTACTGGAGTAACAAAAAGCACAAGATGTGCGATACTCAGACACATGGCCAAGGTAAGGAAGGCTGAAAAACGACCACCTTTGAACAAGAAACATAAGAGAAAATGGCAAGACTGGGCCAAGAAATATCTTAAGACTGACGTTTCAAAGGTTTTATGGACTGATGAAATGAGTGACTCTTGATGGGCCAGAGGCTGGATCAGTAAAGGGCAGAGAGCTCCACTCCGCCTCAGATGCCAGCAAGGTGGAGGTGGGGTACTGGTATGGGCTGGTATCATCAAACATGTACTTGGGGGACCTTTTTGGGTTGAGGATGGAGTGAAGCTCAACTCCCAGACCTGCCAGTTTCTGAAAGACAACTTTTTCAAGCAGTGGTACAGTAAGAAGTCGGTATCGTTCAAGAAAAACATGATTTTCATGCAGGATAATGCTCCATCACATGCCTCCAACTACTCCACAGCGTGGCTGGCCAGCAAAGGTCTCAAAGAAGAAAAAATAATGACATGGCCCCCTTGTTCACCTGATCTGAACCCCATAGAGAACCTGTGTTCCCTCATAAAATGTGAGATCTACAGGAAGGGAAAACAGTACACCTCTCGGAACAGTGTCTGGGAGGATGTGGTGGCAGCTACATGCAATGTTGATCGTAAACAGATCAAGCAACTGAAAGAATCTGTGGATGGAAGGCTGTTGAGTGTCATCATAAAGAAATGTGGCTATATTGGTCACTAATTTTTTGGGTTTTGTTTTTGCATATCAGAAATGTTTATTTCTAAATTTTGTGCAGTGATATTGGTTTACCTGGTAAAAATAAACAAGTGAGATGGGAATATATTTGGTTTTAATTAAGTTGCCTAATAATTCTGCACAGTAATAATTACCTGCACAAACAGATATCCTCCTAAGATAGCGAAATCCAAAAAAAAAAAAAAACACTCCAACTTCCAAAAATATTAAGCTTTGATATTTGAGACTTTTGGGTTGATTTAGAACATAGTTGTTGATCAATAATAAAAATAATCCTCTAAAATACAACTTGCCTATTAATTCTGCACACAGTGTATGTTGGGGAGCTGTGGGGGCATTGTATGTTGTGGGAGGATGTGGCATTGTACTGTGTGAGACAGCTGTGTTGACATCATTCTTTGCGTGGGAGTGTTTTGGGGACATCCTACTGTGTGTATCAGGGTACAATGGCTGAAGGACGGAAGCAAATGATGTATACGTTTTAGAAAAAGCAGTGAATTACAGGTCCTTCTCACACATTAGAATATCATCAAAAGTTAATTTATTTCAGTTCTTCAATACAAAAACTGAAACTCATATATTATATAGTCATTACAAACAGTGATCTATTTCAAGTGTTTTATTTCTGTTAATGATTATGGCTTACAGCCAATGAAAGCCCAAAAGTCATTGTCTCAGTAAATTAGAATAATTAACAAAAACGCCCACAAAGGCTTGCTAAGCATTTAAAAAGGTCCATTAGTCTGTTTGAGTAGGCTCCACAATCATGGCGAAGACTGCTGACTTGACATGTCCAGAAGGCAGTCAATGACACACTCCACGAGGAGGGTAAGCCACAAAAGGTCTTTGCTAAAGAAGCTGGCTGTTCACAGGGTGCTGTATCCAAGCATATTAATGGAAAGTTGAGTGGAAGGAAAAAGTGTGGTAGAAAAAGGCTCACAAGCAACCGTGATAACCGCAGCCTTGAAAAGATTGTTAAGAAAAGGCTATTCAAAAATTTGGGGAAGATTCACAAGGAGTGGACTGCTTCTGGAGTCATTGCTGCAAGAGCCACCACACACAGATGTATTCAGGACATGGGCTACAAGTGTCGCATTCCTTGTGTCAAGCCACTCATGACCAATAGACAACGCCAGAAGCGTCATACCTGGGCCGAAGAGAAAAAGAACTGGACTGTTGCTCAGTGGTCCATGACGTTTTCAGATGAAAGTATATTTTACATTTCATTTGGAAATCAAGGTCCCAGAGTCTGGAGGAAGAGTGGAGAGGCACACTAGCTGATTGAGGTCTAGTATGAAGTTTCCACAATGAGTGATGGTTTGGGGAGCCATGTTATCTGCTGGTGTAGATCCACTGTGTTTTATCAAAGTCAGCGCAGCTGTCTGACAGTAAATTTTAGAGCACTTCATTCTTCCCTATGCCGACAATATGGTTGGAAATGGAAATTTCATTCTCCAGAAGGATTTGGCACCTGTCCACACTGCCAAAAGTACCAATACCTGATTTAAAAACTATCACTGTGCTTGATCGGCCAGCAAACTCGCCTGATCTTAACCCCATAGAGAATCTATGGGGTATTGTCAAGGGGAAGTTGAGACACCAGACCCAACAATGCAGATGAGCTCAAGGCTAGAGTTGAGCGAATTTGCATGGGTTTCTGCTTATTCGACAAGCTATAGCGCTTACCGAATAAGAGGGAACCCGGTTTCCTGGATCGCTCCTGCTGATCAGCTGAGTGACAGTCACGACACATGCATGGGCTCTCCATGCATGTGTTGTGACTGTCACACAGCCGCGACACATGCAGTTGTGGATCAGATCAGCTGGAGCGAAGTAGGGTTCCCTCTGCAACTTATTTGGTAAGCGCTAAAAATCGCTGAATAAGCAGGGACCCTAGTAAATTCACTCAACCCTACTGAAGGCTGCTGTCAAAGCAACCTGGGCCTCCATAACACTTCCGCAGTGCTACAGGGTGGTCGCCTCCATGCCCCACCACATTTATGCAATAATTGATGCAAAAGGAGCCACGACCAAGTATTGAGTGCATTTACTGAACATACATTTCAGTAGGCCAACATTTCAGATTTTAAAATTTTGTAAGCGAGTCCTTAGAATTGAGCAGCAGAGCACATGCTCAGTCTGAGGTCCATTCTTGCTCTATGGAGCAGCAGAGCGCTCTGCTTTTTCCAGCAGCTTCATTGAGAATGAACGAAGTAGTGGTCGGGCATCCAACCAGCTGCTCTATTTTGTAATGAGTATATAAAGTCTCCCTTTTGCCAAACGGTGCAGGTCCAACGGTCGCACACTAATTGATCAGCAAGTTATCACCTATCCCATAGTTAGGTGATAACTTGTTTTCACTGCACAACCCTTTAAAAGGAATTAGCACATAATGATTATTCAAAACAAGCACAGGCGCTCGGAACACCCTTGGTGTGGCCAGGCATTTAAAGGGGTTGTCCACTACTAGTGCAACCCCTTCTTAAACTAAATGTTCAGCCCTATTAAAATAATAAAGCTTATACTCACCGCCTGTGCCGGCTCCATTCCAGTGGTGTCAGCACTCGCGGTCCCAGGGCTGGGATGTGGCGGAATAAGTGATGCCCGATTCCCAATCAGCGCCGGCTTTACTGTCTCCAGGGTAGCAGCTGATCCCTTGCTTCCTCTTCAAGTTCCGTTTATCCGAATGTGGAGACAGTGACGCCAGCGCAGATTGGCCACCGGCATCACATGTAACAACACCGCATCACTGCCTCGGGAGAGCATGTGCCAACACAACGGGAAAGGCGTTGGCACGGGAGGTGAGTAGTGATGAGTGAGTATACTCGTTGCTCGGGTGGTCTCTGAGTATTTGTAAGTGCTCGGAGATTTAGTTTTCATCGACTCAGCTGAACGATTTACAGCTATTAGCCAGGCTGAGTACATGTTGAGTTCCCTAGCAACCATGCAACCCCCACATGTACTCAGGCTGACTAGTATCTGTAAATCATTCAGCTGCAGCAATGAAAACTAAATCTCCGAACACTAACAAATACTCGGAGGTCACCAGAGCGTGCTCGGGAAAACCTGAGCAACGAGTATACTCGATTATCACTAGAGGTGAGTTATAGGCTATATTATTTTATCGGATCATAACATTTAGTTAAAGAAGGGGTTGTCCAAGTAGTGGACAACCCCTTTAAGTGCTCCTTCCTACTACTTGTTTTTATTTTGTTTATGTCTGCCCTCCCTCTCTTTTGACTGACAGCTCTGGCTTTATAGAACCAGAGGTCAGAGATAGATGGAAAACAAGGTGAGAAGGTGCACTTAAATGTTTGGCTGCAACAAGGGTGGTACATTGAGCGCCTGTGCTTGGTTTCAAGTCATTCTGAGCTGACAAGAGTCTTTGTAAGGCTACAGTGCTACTATCAGTATTTGGTCAATCTTTTACATCAGTATGTATAAGCCAAAACCAGGAGTGGGTGAAAAATGCCGAAGTGGAACACGTGTTTCTATTAAACTTTTCGTCTGACTGTTCCTCACCTGATTTTGGCTTACAAATACTGAGGTAAAATACTGACCAAATAATCATTGTGTGACCATAGCCTAGGACCCTAAACATGGCTATCTCTCCAGGCTATCACATACACAGGAGCATTTCGACAAATGTTCTTGTTTTGCCTATTAGAGAGCAGATGTCAATCTCCTGTGGCGGCAGCTTATCTTCAGAGAGAACAAGAGGATCAGCCATTAGAATTCCAACACACTGGATCGTTCCCTTAAGGGTACTGTCACACAGTGGCACTTTGGTCGCTACGACGGCACAATCTGTGACGTTGCAGCGTCGCTTGATTATCGCTCCAGCGTCGTATACTGCGGTCACACGTTGCAATACACGGCGCTGGAGTGATAATTTCATGACGTATTTGCGATGTAGAAGTCGTACGGGACAGTCGTACGGGCATGTCACACAGGAGGTGCTCTCACAATTCAGAGCACATTTGCATAATCTATGCGTGACGTTGTTCACGAGGGGCGTGTTGTGCTGCTAGCTAACTATACCTGTAGTGCGCTGATTGGTCATTGGTTACTGTGCACACATTGGTTGGAAAAATTGTCACCTGAGCGCTATTGTTCCCGACGCCACCTCAGCTTTCAATTACCTTCTTCACTTTGTACTTGGACACTTCGTGGACCTGGACGTCTGATTTTGTATTTCCCTGACTATTCCACGACTTGCACCGCTGCTTCGAGGTATGTTAAAGCGCTTGGGCGTGGTGGATGGAACGATGTATGGTCGGCATGAGCGCTTCGTACCGCCGCTGTAGCGAAGCGGATGGTACGCTGTTTTGGGTTATGGTGGGCTGGGGCGTGATGGATGGGACTAGCCACGATTTGCACCGCTGCTTCGAGGTATGGAGAGCGCTTGAGTGTCGCAGATGGAACAATCTATGGTTGGCATGTGCGCTTCGTGCCGCCGCTGTAGTGAAGCGGGTGGAACATTGTTTTGGGTTATGGTGGCCTAGGGCGTGGCAGATGGAACAATGTATGGTCGGCATGAGCGCTTTGTGCGGCTGCTGTAGTGAAGCGGGTGGTACGCTGTTTTGGGTAATGGTGGGCTAGGGCGTGGCAGATGAAACAATGTATGGTCGGCATGAGCTCTTCGTGCCGCCGCTGTAGTGAAGCGGGTGGTACGCTGTTTTGGGTTATGGTGGCCTAGGGCGTGGCAGATGGAACAATGTATGGTCGGCATGAGCGCTTTGTGCGGCTGCTGTAGTGAAGCAGGTGGTACGCTGTTTTGGGTTATGGTGGGCTAGGGCGTGGCAGATGGAAAAATGACTGCTGTTTTTTAAAGTGGCGTTTGCACCTCTGTGAACCTTTTTTTTTTTTTTTTTTTGTCCCCCTGTCGCTGTTGCTGTTTTAATGTACTATTTGTCAAACGCCTAACTTTATTTTTTGTTATTTTTCAGATGTCTAATCGTATTGAGTTTATCCGTGAGTTCCTTGAGATTTACCAGTCTTTTCCCTGCCTTTGGAAGATAAAATCTCCAGAGTATTCCAACAGGGAAAAGCGTAAGGCCGGATATTCAAAGCTAATAGAATTTTACAATCTCCATGCACCTGAAGAGCAAGCCACCAAAGCAGTAGTTAAGAAGAAAATTCAGGCGATGCGCACGGTGTGGAGGAAGGAGCTCAATAATGTCCTGCACACTTCCAAGTCCGGGGCTTCAACGGAAGAGGTGTACGTGCCGAAGCTCTGGTACTTTGAGCATCTGAATTTTCTTCGGGACCAAGAGGTGCCACGGGCATCTACATGTTTGCACTTGTTGGCACCTGTGGAACCTACAGTATCTCAGAACCTCGTCGAGCTGGACTCACAAGGGCAACAAGTAAGTACCTCTTTGCACCACTGGTTCACCAATGTGGCCTATAATTATATATAATTTATCTGCATTTTCTGTTTTATCCATCAGATTATACCATCAATTAGAAGTTTTAACATTTTCCTGTACAGATAAGTAACCCTGTCGCAGAAAAGTATTAAATGGCGACCTTCCTACCCATACCATCTAAACTAATTAAAAATAGTATTGCTTCCAGCTACAGATAAGTATTCTCACTGTAACTATTCCGACCCTAAATTGGTAATCAGGTTCCCCTACTAGTCTGAACAGTGGAGTGCAAAGTTATAAATAAATGTGAATGATAAATATTACAAATAAAATAATATATAGCAAAATTTTCGCATGTATACGAATATATATTTTGCATGCAGTTAGGGTGGTGTACATCGTTTTCTTTTTTTTTTAATAACTTCCTTTTTTATTCTCCCCAGGAGGACAGTGCTCAGGACAGTGGACAGGACACTGCACAGGACAGTGCACAGGACTGCTCCACGAGTCAAGTAGTGGAGGCTGCACCTGCCCGGACTCAATGGAGGCAAAGTTCAAGGAAGCGTAAAGCCACCTCTGACGTCTCCCTTGAACTTTTGACCCTGGCCAAAAAGGCGTTGACGAACAATGCCAGCCCAGCGTTGGAGGGGTTTGGACACTACATTGTCGACAAACTTTCTAAAATGGACGAGAGGCAAAGAACTCTAACGGAGCGTCTTATTATTGAGGCTGTTAATAAGGATTCGGATGGGACTTTGGATGAGCACACGCGCTTGGTTTGTTCCCGGCCAATGGAGCGGCCAGAGTCGGCATATTGTCCACCATATTGGCCACAAACACCAGTACGCCCCAATGTCCCCGTGTCCCACTTTGGCCCGTCACCCCCTAACTCCTACCCGACCATGCCGTCTCACATGGCTTCGCCCATCAGGCTCCTTCATGGTCGAAATGAAGATTCGGTGTATCACGAATTTTAATACTTTGGTTTCTTACGGGTTTTTATTTTGTAATCTTGTTAATAATGTGTTTTTAATAAATACTTTTTCTTGAACTTCAATCTCGACAGCTTGATTTGTGGGTCTCGATCACAGAGACAAAATGGGTCCACAGCACTGTATGACGGCAGAAATGAACTTAACAAAGAAATGTACTTTACAAAAAAAACACATTGAGAATGGAATAAAAGTGTGTATATATATATATATATATATATATATATATATATTATATATATATATATATATATAATATATATATATTTTTTTTTAATTTACAACATTAACTTTACAAACTGACACATTTTTTTATTTTGTCCCCGCCTCCAACAGTTGGCACATGTCCCTTAGCTTCTGCAGCTCCCCCATTGCCACATTCTGCTGCTCCTGAATCCGCGCCAGTGTGTGTATTAGCCTTTCAATTCCAGCTTCTAAATCCACCATGGTCACACTGTCGGCCGCTGTGGGTCAAAAAGCATAACATTAATAACACTGTAGTCTCCTGATACTGGGCTGGGATGACATCCCCATACTAGCGTTTAGGATGAATGAAACCTCTCTGTGGCGGGGGAGTCTCAGAAAATCCCCTTGCTATCCCGGGTTACATAGAGAGGCAGTGAGTGACAATAATTAAGCGTGTTTAAAAAAAACTTACGTAGCAAGACCTCTTCTGGGGACATATTCTCCGAAGGAGAGAAGACCGGAATTGAATGAGGGGGCGAGTACTGCGCGGACTCAGGGTTGGTTCCACCGGTACTCCCATCATGCCTCCGTCCGTGACTATGTGCAGCTATAACATGAAGATTAAAAAAAATTAGTATTATTATTTCTTATGTTATTCTTGACATTTGAAATGTTAAAAAAAAATAAACTTATCATCAACAATACAATTAACATGGCAAACCTACTAGAATGTTGAGGCATTGACCAGGCGGGCACATCTGCATCAGAGGCGGTGTGGGATGCCTCGTGGTGGCGGAGGCGGCGCTGTGTCTTTGCCTCTTTGAATGACAAAAAAAAGGTGCTGTCAGCATACATCTCAACAGTAACTGCGGGGGGGTGTACCTGCAACCAAATCCCAATCACATTATTGTGTGAACCTACTAGGATGTTGCGGCGTTGACTCGGCGGGCACATCTGCATCAGAGACGGTGTGGGATGCCTCGTGGTGGCGGTGGCGGCGCTGTGTCTTTGCCTCTTTGAATGACAAAAAACAGGTGCTGTCAGCATACATCTCAACAGTAACTGCGGGGGGCGTACCTGCAACCAAATCCCAATCACATTGTGGGAACCTACTAGGATGTGGAGTCGTTGACCCGGCGGGCACATCTGCATCAGAGGCGGTGAGGGATGCCTCGTGGTGGCGGCGGCGCTGTGTCTTTGCCTCTTTGAATTAAAAAAAAAAAGGTGCTGTCAGCATACATGGCAACAGACGCACGCTGCCGGGAGGGGGGAATTGGGAGACTCGCGCTCATGGTTGCCAACTTGTCCTGGAATTCCTGGAAAAACTTGTGTGCCAACTTGTCCTGCAATTCCTGGGAAAACATTCCCCTTTTGTATAATGGACGTATTGTCCGAGAGGAAAATGCGGTGTCCGTGAAAAAATTGGTCAGATCAGGGGATCCAGAATCTCCACCACCATATTTAAAATTTTTGGTTGTCCGCAATTTTTATCTAGATTGTCCAGAAATCATTAAGGAGGAGGTTGGCAACCCTGCGTGCACAGCCAGGAGGGGGGAATCAGGAGACGCGCGCTGCCGTGAGGCGCTTCCTAGTGATGAAATAAAACGTGTCCCAGGCCTGGCAGACCATTGAACACCAGAGCCCACAGACAATGCAGAGTATAACATCACTGGGAAGTGTGAGCTCTATTTTCAATATTTGTACGTATATTATACGACTCAAAATTTCATTTTACTCCTTGCCGCCAATGGACAATTTTTAACAATTTTTTTTTTTTATTTGGTATTGTTTGTTAATTAGTTTGTTACTTGTTTTAAAAAAAAAAAAAGTAATAAAAAAAAATGTATATATCAGAGGCGGTGTGGGATGCCTCGTGACGGCAGCGCTGTGTCTTTGACTCTTCGAATGTTAATAAAAAAACAGCGTATGCCGTACCGATCACAAAAGGACAGGCTAATAAAACTGCCCTAGAAAAGTCCCTGCAGCGTACCCCACATTCACATTAATCACCAAATTAACCCTTCGGCGTACCATACTCTACGGTACCTGCGTACTCACCTCTGCGGATCTCGCGGCGAAGGTCCTGCAGGCGTGCAGGGCATTTTGACTTGAGGTCACCCCATTTTTTTACAATCTGGGCCTTGCTACGTGTAATCCCAAACTGCCTCCTGAGGCCCTCAGACACCGCACGCACGACTTCCTGCTTGTGCTGGTTGCGGTGCAGCTCCAGCCCTGTGGTATTGTACCGCAGCTGATCCATAGTGCCAATCAGGAACTTCAGCTCCGGCATGCCCATTGGTGGATCACGTCGTCTGGCAGCCATGTTCAGGATGTCAGGGAACCAAAGCAAGCTAGCGCAGGCACGCACGCACGCTGTAACGTACGTTCGTCATCACACCGTCATAGACTACGAGCGTACATTATGTGCCGCTCCGGCGTTATGTAAACATCCATCGAACGGCATTTACTATGTGCGTTCCTTCCGTGCCGCTCAGGCGTAATAAAATGTACATCAACGGACCGGCATAAACAATGAGCGTTCAAACAGTGTCGCTCTAGCGAGTTTAAATTAACCCCTTACACCCCGAGGGTGGTTTGCACGTTAATGACTGGGCCAAGTTTTATAATTCAGACCACTGTTCCTTTAAGAGGTTATAACTCTGGAACGCTTCAACGGATCTTGGCGATTCTGACATTGTTTTCTCGTGAGATATTGTACTTCATGCTAGTGGTAAACTTTATTAGATATAACTTGTGTTTTTTTGTGAAAAAAATGTAAATGTGGCAAAAATTTAGACAAGTTCACAATTTTCCTACTTGGAAATTTTTTGCCCTTAAATCACAGAGATACGTCACGCAAAATACTTAATTAGCAACATTTCCCACGTGTCTACTTTACTTCAGCAAAGTTTTGGAACCTAAATAACAAACCGCTATGTTGTGTGCTGTGTTAATTAAATAGTGGAGCAGGCCAGGGCCAGCCAAGCCAAGGCAGACACAGAAGAGTAGGTTTAACTTTACATGTAGTGTGCGCACAAAATGGCAGCCATAGCAAAAGAGTTTGCAAACTGCATCCTAAAGTGCCTCCATTTTGTGCGTCCGCTTGGCAGATGCACAAGATGGCTGCCAGAGATGTTTTATACATCATTTTTCCTTAGTGCATAGATAAGCATTGCTGCATAGCCATACACTATATACAAAAGAAACAAACACGAACTCAAAGATGTCATACCGTTGATGAGCTACAAACCGGGAACGCCGAAGGTGCATTTCTGGAGCCGGCGGCACAACCGCGACGCTGTGCATACCGGCGTCACAACCGCGACGCTGTGCATAAACGGAGACGCTATAGCGATGCGGATTGCGCGGGAGCACGTCTGAGTCAAGGACCTCCTCTGGGCGTTGTTAGGCGGTGCTGTACAGCGTCTTTCCACCAAACATGGCGGCGAGACAAAGATCTGCTCCTCTGGGGCAGACAGAGCTCCGCTTTTTAGTAAAAAAGATGGATACCCTGGATTACGAGTGCCAGGAGACTCGCCCTGCCCACCTGAACCTCCACAAGCAGGAGGTGCTGCGTCGCATTGGGCACATGATGGAGAGGAGGTTCGGCGTCCGCCGCAGTGCGCTGCAGCTACGGAAGAAATGGGCTGACCTCCGGTACAAAAATCCACACCTTCTGGCAGAGTTGCGTGCGGAGACAAGGCGAGGCAAGTACCAGTATGGGGGAATCGGGAGATGCACGCTGCCGGGAGGGGGGAATTGGGAGAAAATGCGTTGTCCGTGACAAAAATGGTCAGGTCGGGGGTTCCAGAATCTCCACCCCCATATTTCAATGTTTTTGAGGCCCAAAATTTTTATCTAGATTGTCCAGAAATCATTTAGGAGGAGGTTGGCAACCCTGCGCGCAATTTTTTTTTTTTTTTTTGTCTGGAGCCCTGTACTTTGGTGTCTAAACAAACCGTTTCTTTCATTTATGTGTCGAGAGAAGGCACCGGCAACATGCACCTGCCATAGCCACCAGCCCTCCTTCTTCCGCCACCAGCGGCAGCCCACAGCCCGGGACGACACGTAAGTTTACCATCATTCATTGCAATGTTATTACTGCATAGGTGACATAAGAGTGTAGGGGAAATATTGGAAAGATTACCCTGTGCGCACTGTCAGGCGGGGTAATCAGGAGACGCGCGCTGCCGTGATGCGCTTCTAGTACTACGGCATACACACCGTGCCGCACACAATACGGAGCAGACACCGCGCCGCAAACACTACGACGTACACACCGTGCCGCACACAGTATGACGTACACACCGTACGGAGCACACAATACGGAGCACACACTGTACTCCACATATAAAATACAAGCTTCTCAGTTACAACTTGTCCAAATGCTGCAGAACACAGCTTTCATTCCCTAACAATTGCTGGAATAATGAAAGCAGGAACCTGATTGGTTGCAATGCTTCTCTTTGCTCTGCACTTGGTTTTGAACATACAGTATAGGAATACGGCGCACGTATGCGACAACAATAACCGTGCGAAACACAGCTCTTCATCCAACCTACTACAGATACCCCGGGAATGAACAGCGCAGGTCTCCCCGGGGAGGCGCACAGGGAATCGGTCACCGCCATGTACAGAGCTCCTTCCATATACAGCAGCATACACACACTCACATATACACACACTCACACACACTCACATTCACACACACACTCACACACACCTCTCACCTCTCCTCGCGCTCTGCCGCAGCATCAACTCCAGCATTGCCTCAGTGTCTCCAGCAATCTGCCCCAGTGTCTCCAGCCGCTCCATCAACTTCCTCTGACACAGTCGGACGCTGAATGATTATGTCATCCAGCGGCGCGTCTGTGTGAGTGGAAGAAGACAGATCGTGCGGCTGGGCAGCGGAGCTGCAGGGATTTCTCCCTGCCGCAACCACTCTGCATGGGCTCCCCTCCCCCTCTGCACACATTGGGAGCCAGCACTCTGCAGCTTCTCTGTCGGCTGTCAGCTTGACAGTCGGCACAGAAAACAGCTGACTCCCAGTGCGGGGGGGGCAGAAGAATGCAGCCGCCGGGGGAGACACTGCGGACCACCGAATTAGGCGGCCCGACTGCGCCCCCCTGCCGGCTGCGCCCGGGGCAAAAGCTCTGGCTGCGCCCGGGGCAAAAGCTCTGGCTGCCCCCCCCCAAGATACACCACTGGATGAAATAATACGTGTCCCAGGCCTGGCAGAACATTGAACACCAGAGCCCCCAGACAATGCAGAGTATAGCATCACTGGGAAGTGTGATCTCTATTTTCAAAATATGTACATACATTAGGCGATTCAAAATTTCATTTTACTCCTTGCCGTCAATGGCCAAGTTATTTTTTTTTTTTTTTTGTCTGGAGCCCTGTACTTTGGTGTCTAAACATTGCGTTTCTTTCATGTATGTGTAGAAAGAAGGCGCCGGCAACAGGCACCTGCCATTGCCACCAGCACTCCTTTTTCCACCACCAGCGGCAGCCCACAGCCCGGGACGTCACGTAAGTTTACCATCATTCATTGCAATTTTATTACTGCATAGGTGACATAAGAGTGTAGCAGAAATATTGTATACATTACAGGCGCAGTAAGGAGCAGGCGCCCTACCACCCCTCCACCATCACTTCGGACCAGGCTCCCTCGCACCCCTTCACCATCCTCAACACCTCCCTTCCGCCACTCATCTTCCTCCCCCGGGTCGGCGGCCTTCTCCCCAGAAGCGACCATTCGTAAGTGACCAAAACTGCGAGCGCTTCCCAACGCCGTGTTACATTGTTAAGCAGATATTGTTTCCTTTTAGCTGCGTCATCTGTGGCCAGATCGAGGGGCTGGGAAATTAGCAGCTCTAGTCCCGCCGAAGAAGAACCGGCGCCCCTTCTCCGTAAGTATACAGACAGTCGGAGGCAGGGGTGGATTAAGGGTAGCCAGGGCCCCGGGCTGTTCAGACACTGTGGGCCCCCCCCCGGTCATGTGACGGGGGTCATGTGACGGGGGTCATGTGACGGGGGTCATGTGACGGGGGTCATGTGACAGGGGTCATGTGATACCCGAACCAGATTATTCCGGAAAAATGGCCGGGCCCTACTCTACTGTAACCTATTAAATATTTGTTGAAATCTGCAATACAATTTAGGTATATTTTGACCAATAATATCACATACAAGGAACAAATACCACCGCGCCGTGACCAGACCACAAATTACAACCACAGTGATCGAATAATATCACATACAAGGAACAAATACCACCGCGCTATGACCAGATCACATATTACCACCACTTGGTAACCAAATAGCACATTCAAGGGACAAATACCACAACATTTCCAGACCAAATATTACCACCACATAGTGACTGAATACTACAATACTGATTAGTAATTAAAAAAAAACAAAAAAACAATACTATCACCATAAGTGCCAGTATTCACAGGAGATCTGTACTTAGTATGCAGTGTCTGTGTAGAGGTAATACAGAGATCACTGGTGACATTATACACAGGAGCTCTGTATATAGTATACAGTGTATAGTGTCAGTGTATAGGTAACACTGACTCACCAGTGACGTCTCTGGGTGAAGTCCTCCATCTTTCATCCAGCACAGACCGCCATCATTTCTTCCAGCCAGGACTCATTTCTGCAGGAAATAACACAGTTATCTAGAGCTCGCAGAACACATTACTTAATTTTTCACAACTTCTACATTACACCACATGGAGTAAAAAAGGCGATATAGTGTCACTCTGCACAGTAACAGGACCGCCCCCCCTCCCATTTAAAACAGTGTACTCAATAAATAAAATAAATACATCACTGCAGTAATAATATCCCTTAATTAGCCCCTATGGTAATAATAATATTCCCCACCCTGGCCCCGTGTGTCTCATTCCTGGCTCCAGCCATATGTTCTCCCATCCTGCACTCATGAGTATCCATTCTACACCATATGATCTCCCCATCCTGCCCCATCTGTCTCCATTGTATCCATCCTGCCCCATGATCCAATCCTGCCCCATGTCTTTCATTCTGCCCCGTGTCTCCAATCATGCCGCGTGTCTACATTCTGCCCATGCCTCCAGTCATGCACCCAGTGTGTCCAGCAATCTGCCCCACAGTGTCCAGCATATTACCCCCAGTGTGTCCAGCATATTACCCCCAGTGTGTCCAGCAATCTGCCCCAGTGTGTCCAATATTACCACCAGTGTGTCCAGCAATCTGCCCCAGTGTGTCCAATTGTCCAGCATTGCCCACAGTGTGTCCAGCATTGCCCCAGTGTCTGCACACATTGCCCCAGGGTCTCCAGCATTGCCCCCAGACAGTGTGTTCAACAATATGCCCCAGTATGTCCAGCATATTGCCCCAGAGTATCCAGCATTGCCCCAGAGTATCCAGCATTGCCCCCAGTGTGTCCAGCAATCTGCCCCCAGTGTCTCCAGCAATCTGCCCCCAGTGTCTCTAGCAATCTGCCCCCAGTGTCTCCAGAATTGCCCCAGTGTCTCCAGCAATCTGCCCCAGTGTCTCCAGCAATCTGCCCCCAGTGTCTCCAGCAATCTGCCCCCAGTGTCTGCAGCAATCTGCCCCAGTGTCTCCAGCATTGCCCCAGTGTCTCCAGCAATCTGCCCCAGTGTCTCCAGCAATCTACCCCAGTGTCTCCAGCAATCTGCCCCAGTGTCTCCAGCAATCTGCCCCAGTGTCTCCAGCATTGCCCCCAAGTGTCCAGCAATCTGCCCCAGTGTCTCCAGCATTGCCCCAGAGTCTCCAGCATTGCCCCCAGTGTCCAGCAATCTGCCCCAGTGTCTCCAGCATTGCCCCCAAGTGTCCAGCAATCTGCCCCAGTGTCTCCAGCAATCTGCCCCAGTGTCTCCAGCATTGCCCCAGTGTCTCTAGCATTGCCCCCAGTGTCTCCAGCAATGTGCCCCAGAGTATCCAGCATTGCCCCCAGTGTGTCCAGCAATCTGCCCCTGTGTCTCCAGCAATCTGCCCCAGTGTCTCCAGCATTGCCCCAGTGTCTCTAGCATTGCCCCCAGTGTCTCCAGCAATGTGCCCCAGTGTCTCCAGCATTGCCCCAGTGTCTCCAGCAATCTGCCCCCAGTGTCTCCAGCAATCTGCCCCCAGTGTCTCCAGCATTGCCCCAGTGTCTCCAGCAATCTGCCCCAGTGTCTCCAGCAATCTGCCCCCAGTGTCTGCAGCAATCTGCCCCAGTGTCTCCAGCATTGCCCCCAGTGTCTCCAGCAATGTGCCCCAGTGTCTCCAGCATTGCCCCAGTGTCTCCAGCAATCTGCCTCCAGTGTCTCCAGCAATCTGCCCCCAGTGTCTCCAGCAATCTGCCCCCAGTGTCTCCAGCATTGCCCCAGTGTCTCCAGCAATCTGCCCCATTGTCTCCAGCAATCTGCCCCCAGTGTCTCCAGCAATCTGCCCCCAGTGTCTGCAGCAATCTGCCCCCAGTGTCTGCAGCAATCTGCCCCAGTGTCTCCAGCATTGCCCCCAGTGTCTCCAGCAATGTGCCCCAGTGTCTCCAGCAATCTGCCCCCAGTGTCTCCAGCAATCTGCCCCCAGTGTCTCCAGCAATCTGCCCCCAGTGTCTCCCGCATTGCCCCAGTGTCTCCAGCAATCTGCCCCATTGTCTCCAGCAATCTGCCCCCAGTGTCTCCAGCAATCTGCCCCCAGTGTCTGCAGCAATCTGCCCCCAGTGTCTGCAGCAATCTGCCCCAGTGTCTCCAGCATTGCCCCAGTGTCTCCAGCAATCTGCCCCAGTGTCTCCAGCAATCTGCCCCAGTCTCTCCAGCAATCTGCCCCAGTGTCTCCAGCATCGCCCCCAAGTGTCCAGCAATCTGCCCCAGTGTCTCCAGCAATCTGCCCCAGTGTCTCCAGCATTGCCCCCAAGTGTCCAGCAATCTGCCCCAGTGTCTCCAGCATTGCCCCAGAGTCTCCAGCATTGCCCCCAGTGCATCCAGCAATCTGCCCCAGTGTCTCCAGCATTGCCCCAATGTCTCCAGCATTGCCCCAGTGCCTCCAGCATTGCCCCCAGTGCCTCCAGCATTGCCGTTCGCAAAAAAAAAAAAAAAAAGGGTTCTCCTCACCTTACCAGCGCTCCAGCGGCGAGCAGCTCCCTCCAGCAGCGCACACTCGCCGGCGACTGACAATGACGTCAGACGCCGGCGACGTGTGCGCTGCGGCCGACTTCAGCTGCCAGCCTCCAATTGGCTGGCGGCTGTTGTTAACCGCCGCAGCGCCGGAAGGGGCCTGGTGAGCAGATGAGAAGGGGCCCGATGCCAGCCCCTTCTCTCTGCCCACCGGGTCTGGGGGCACATAAATGCCGGCGGCGGCGGGCATTCACAGTACTCGGACGGTCAATCTGTGCGGTAGCCCAGGGCCCCCCCACACCACTGGGCCCTGGGCTACCGCCCATTTTGACCCTCTTATAATCCGCCCCTGGTCGGAGGGGTTATCGGTGTGATGTCAGTCACATTTGAAAAAAAAATAAATAAAATTCTCGCCCTCTGGGACAGGACCTAATAGAGTGTGTTGTAATTGTCAGGGTATGTTCAAACGTGCTGTATTTGCAGCGTAATCACCGTCCGTTCTCCAACCTCTTCTATCCACAGACCCGGCCACCGTGAGAGAGCTGCTGGCGAAGCAAGAGCGCCTGGAGCGGACAGCAGCGCTCCTGCAGTGGACAGCAGCGCTCCTGCTGGCTCAAGTACAGCAGCATGGCCGCACGCTGCGACACCTATTGGGCCGTGGGAGGAGATAATGTGGTTTTGTAATTGTTTGTAAATGTGTTTGTTAATTGTTTTCCCAAAAATAAATATAAAAAAAAATGAATTTGTATATCAGAGGCGGTGCGGGATGCCACGTGGCGGCCGCGCTGTGTGTTTGGTTCTTCGAATGTACATTGACCTTTTCTTCACACAAAATTGTAAGTCTGCTCCAATTTGTTTTATTTTACCATGGGTAACAGGAGACATTGGACCCCAAAATATGTTGTACAATTGTCCTGAGTACGCCGATACCCCATATGTGGGGATAAACCAATGTTTGGGTGCATGGCAGAGCACGCAAGGGACGGTGCGCCATTTGACTTTTAAATGCAAAATTGATCGTTCGCCATGACGTACTATCCCGTTACAGGTAATTTAGTCCCAGGTCACTTTGACGTGATAGTACGTCATATGGGATTAAGGAGTTAACCACTTTATATAAAAAGAACAGCCGTGAATAACGGGAGTAATGCAATACAATTTTATTAAACAAAAGAGAGTTGCCTATTAAAACAATGCCATTGTGGAAACCAAAGCATAAAATATAGATTGTTCAGTTTACGCTACACATACAATTTTGTTTTTATACGGCGTGATCCTGCCAGGGCACAGCTCCAGAACCATTAAAGTACAGGCAGTATTTTTCTCTACAGTCCCTTGCATCGTCTGCCTGTCTGCCAGATCCCAGCGCTTGAAGACCTGTTAAATTTTCTTCTTGTGCCCGCCATTCCCCGGGCACAATATCTCCGGTTATTGGGTCCACAGAATGAATAAATGAAGGAGGAGAGTAGGAGCTGGTGTCGTGGCGTCTCAGGAAGTTATGCAGCACACAGCATGCCAAAACCACAAAGTCTATAGACGGCAGCTTCAAGTTGATAGCTGTGTGGAGAACTCTAAACCGATTCGCCATAATCCCAAAGGCATTTTCGACCACACGACGGGCCCTAGACAACCGGTAGTTAAAGATTCTCCGCTCCGCTGTGAGTGTTCTCTGCGCAAATGGCTTCAGCAGATGTGGATGAAGAGGGAAAGCTTCATCAGCTATGAAAACAAAATTGAGGTTTCCCTTTGTATCTTCATTTCGTGGCAACTGCAGATGATTGTTCCTCAAGGCTTCCCCAAATTAAGTGTGGTCAAAAACACCACCATCGGAGACTCGACCATTCATGCCCACATCCACATCCACGAAGTCATAGATTCGCATTGACAAGGGCCATGAGGATCACACTGAAATATCCTTTGTAGTTATAGAAAAAGGATCCCGAGTTGGCTGGTTGCGTGATGCGCACATGCTTTCCATCCAAGGCGCCACCGCAGTTTGGAAACTGCCACAGCTGCTCAAAATCGCAAGCAATCTTCTTCCAGTCATCCGCCGTCTTGGGAAACTGCAAGATGAAAAGGAAACATGTACAAATTAGGAATAATATATTAATAAATAGACTGATTGACGCGCAGTATGGAGTAGTCAAACAAAGTGAACAATCCAGAGTATGCAGGCAGCCATTTTATCAGACTGCTTCACTGACTGAGAGGGTTGCTGAACACTATATCGACATAACATAACACAGCATTCAAAACCAATAGTAGGAAAAAAATAGTCACCTCCATATAATGCCTTAAGCTCTGCACAATGGCCTCGCATGTCTCCGGAATCAGGATGCTCAGTAAAGGCCTGGAAACAGCAGCGGAAAATCGCAAATCCTGTAGAGACCTTCCTGTGGCCAGAAACCGCAGTGTCACCGCCAACCTTTCATCCGCGGGCACGGCTGCACGTATCGGCGTATCCCGCCTTTGTATGAGTGGCGTAACAGCAGCAAGTATTAACTTGAAGGATTCCTCTGACATCCTAAGGTAGTTTCGGAAATCATGAGGGTTGTTATCACGTAACTCTCTTATGAGACCCATGTGTGACAATGTAGACGTTTTCAGCAGCCAGCTCCTGGTCCACATGCAACATTTTCGTTTTGGACGTCTCTCCTCTAGGAGCCGTGCTGCCTCAAACACCAGGGCAGCAGCAACGACAGACCTCTCACCGGAAGTCAGCATACTTGCTAAAAAGAAAACAAACGTACAATTAATACACGTGCTAACAAACAAAATGTTTTGACCATTTATCAAAATATATATGGTGCTACCGGCATAAACTGGGCAGTCCACCACGCAACAGCTAGATCTGTAAAAGGATAAAATAGGCCACGCTACAACTCACTACTTGAGACGTTCTGGCCTACCCTACTCTCAATAAGGAACAATCGTCCACGCTCCAGCGGTAAACATGAGGTAACATCCTCGCTGAAGGGCACTATCTGCTACGCTGTAGCGTTGTACATACCTCTTGCGGTAAAAGTCTGTAGTTTAAAGTCCAGGGAATCCAGGGGATTTAGGAGTTCTGGTTCAAAGAACGTGCTCCAGAATACAGCGCTCAACAGCTCCGGTTTTATCGGCAGGGAACAAAAGTACTAGAGTTCTGGTTCAAAGAACGTGCTCCAGAGAGAAAAGAATACAGCGCTCGACAGCTCCGGTTTTATCCGGCAGGGAACAATGGTACTACGTCTGTCGAATGAGCGCACAGTATTGTACCGCCCAATCAGCACACAGGAGGTGGAGAATTTGGTGCTCCTACGTATCAAGCCTCTCCACCCATTACATCGTATACAATATCGTGCACCTTTGTCACACAATGCAATCATGCCGCCACAGCGGGACACTTGACGACGAAAGAAAGTTTCAAATGATCTGCTACGACGTACGATTCTCAAAGGGGTCCCTGATCGCAGTAGCGTGTCAGACACTGCGATATCGTATGGATATCGCTGGAACGTCACGGATCGTGCCGTCGTAACGACCAAAGTGCCACTGTGTGACAGTACAATAACTTAAAAGTAAGGAAGGAAAGTAGAGAGGCACTATTCACATCAGTTAGTTGACTGAACCTGCCTACTTTAGCCTTATGTGCATGGAAGCCTTAGTGTAACCAAGAGAATAGACATTATGGTGTGCACAGAAATTATGAATCTCAGTGCAGTAACTACGATCTAGTCATCTCTGTAGTGAGACAGCTAGAATGGAGTTGCTGTAAGGAATTTCATTATTTCTTGGCAAACAGTCACACAAGATTACAGCCCCAATTCATGAAGAACAGAATTTTGTATGCCAGCCTTAAAGGGTATGTCTGTGACTTTATGGAAAAATAAAACGTGTCTAAGCACTAACTAGCAGGTAGTTACTCATACCTCCCAACGTTGCGCGACACGGCAAATTTTAGGCCACGCCTCTGACTACAACCATTCATAACTAGTCACACCCGTATCCACGTCCCAACCACACCCATTTAGCACTGCTGATCACACTGTTTCATAAAGAATAATTATAAACAAAAAAATATGGCCACACAGTGCTCCATACTGTATAATGGCCACACAGTGCTCCATACTGTATAATGGCCACACATGATGCTCAATACTGTATAATGGCCCCACAATGCTCCATACTGTATAATGGCCCCACATGATGCTCCATACTGTATAATGACCACACATGATGCTCCATACTGTATAATGGCCCCACATGATGCTTCATACTGTATAATGACCGCACATGATGCTCCATACTGTATAATGACTGCACATGATGCTCCATACTGTATATTGGATGCACATGATGCTCCATACTGTATAATGACCGCACATGATGCTCCATACTGTATATTGGCCGCACATGATACTTCGTACCGTGTAATGGCCACACATAGCTACTCCTACACACGCGGCTGCGCTCCGTACACTTTGCACACGGCTCTGCTCCGTACACACGTGCTCCGCTCCATACACCTCGTACACACGCGGCTCCGCTCTGTACACCTCGTACACATTTAGCTCCGCTCCATACACCTCATTCACACACGGCTCCACTCCATACACCTCATACACACACGGCTCCACTCCGTACACCTCGTACACATTTAGCTCCACTCCATACACCTCATACACACACGGCTCCGCTCCATACACCTCATACATACACGGCTCCGCTCCATACACATTCAGCTCCACTCCATACACCTCGTACACACACGGCTCTGCTCCATACACCTCATACACATTCAGCTCCACTCCATACACCTCATACACCTCCAAGTGGAGCCGCACGTGTGTGTACGAGGTGTACCGAGCGGAGCCGCGTGTGTGTACGAGGTGCACCGAGCGGAGCCGCGTGTGTGTACGAAGTGTACCGAGCGGAGCCGCATGTGTGTGTACAAAGTGTACCAAGCGGAGCTGCTTGTAATTTTTGTGTAGAGCAATTGAATTGTGCCATGATGTGCTGCTTCATTATAAGCACATGATGATACAGTGTCACAGGCTTAGCCCTTTATGCCTGGGGAAAAATAGCAACCACAATTGATTAGCCTAGCGTCGTCGCCGTCTCCCAGGGAGCTGCAGTTGCTCCTCCGCAATGCACTGGAGTCGTCTGTGACATCGACTACTGGTGATCATCTGTCGCTTTACAATCACACAGCACTGAGCAGCCGAGGCAAACAGAGGAGGCTGTGAGTGTCCATTCCACCCTGCTCAGCCCCACTCATTCCACGCACGATTACTAGCCAGGCATTAGCTCCAATCCACTGGTCTGCTGCTTACATTGCAGCACCCAGGCTGTGGCAGGTAAGCCCTGGTAAGGTGGTGACTGTGTTACGTACCTCAAAGAAGTGTCCCCTCTCTCTCCCTCTCAACTGTACCGCACACTGGAAGACTCAGAAACATGGGGAAGGGGCGTGGCCTAACACAAGGGGGTGTGTGACGGCTGCTTCTCCTGTTGTCTGCGGGAAGCAGAGTGTCCCATGCGGGACAGCGGGGAAAAGCATCAAAATCGGGACAGTCCCGCACAATGAGGGACGGTTGGGAGCTATGTAGTTACTACCTACCTGCCCGTTGAGCTCAGCGCCATTCTTCCCTGGCACTGAGCAGTCACAGACCACTCCTGCCGGGGATTCAGCTGCCTCTGCTGGCACGACGGGGTGTGACTTCCGACTCATACTGATTGACAGCCAGCTCCTCCAGTTAGGCAACGGGAATCTGTCAGAATGACGTCGGCAGTCGTGCCCTGTCTACAGAGTCGAGTGGAGAAGAAGCCTCCACTCTGTCAACAGAGGGGAGCCGAAAATATCCTACAGACTGTAGACTCTGACTGTACAGTTTTGATATACTTCAAATTTTCCTATATGCCTACATGTCTTGGCCAGTGAGCGCAGTCAGGAGAATCATAATATTCATCACAAAAATGGAATAAATTACACCAGAAATGTACTCCAGTGACCTCGGTCATTTCTTTAAGGCTATGTTCACACTTTGCGGGTTTTGCCGCGCATCCGCAGCGGATTTGACACTGCAGATCCGCAGCAGTTTTCCATGCAGGGTAAAGTACAATGTTACCCTATGGAAAACAAAACCCGCTGTGCACATGCTGCGGATTTCCACGGAAAAAGCCGCGCGGCTTTTCTGCGGAAAAAAAGGAGCATGTCACTTCTTGGTGCAGAATCGCAGCGATTCTGCACCCATAGAAATGCATTGATCCACTCACTTTCCGCACGGGGCTGTGCCCACATTGCGGGAAGTTAAGCGGATAATGTGCCGATGGTACCCGGGGTGGAGGAGAGGAAACTCTCCTCCAGGCCCTGGGAACCATATTTTGGTGTAAAAAAAAGAATTAAAATAAAAAATAATGCTATACTCACCTCTCTGCGCTGCCCGCGGCGTCCGGTCTCAGTTGCTGTGCCGAACAGGACCTGTGGTGACGTCGCGGTCACATGACCGTGATGACGCTGCGGTCACATGACCGTGACGTCACGAAGGTCCTTGTCGGCACAGCCACTTGCAGCGCCGAGGAGATCGCGACGTCAGAGGGTGAGTATAAGGCCAATTTTTATTATTTTTTACATTACTATTGATGCTGCATATGCAGCATCAATAGTACAGGAGTAATCCCACAGCGGAAACCGCGGAACAAACCGCGATAAATCTACAGGGATAACCGCAGCGGTTTTGCCCTGCAGATTTATCAATTCCGCTGCGGGATTAACCCGTAGAGGAACCCGCAAAGTGTGAACGTGGCCTAATAATTTGTCACTTCTGTGTAGTATATTATGATGACTGTTGGTTGGGCTCCCTTTATGATGACTCTGTCAGTTGTGCTCTTTTACGCCTTTCCCCACTATTCAAAGATGTTGGTGATGTGGGCAGGACTGGTAAACATATGTGAAATGTCACATTCTAGTAAAACTGAAAAATTAGCGCTGAGCATAATTATTTACATTACAAAAAGAGACAGTAAAAATACAAGTTTTATGAATCAGGAAAAATAAAATTTTTGCCCAAATACATATTTTTTTTACACTGTTATATATTTTATTTCTGACTTGTGATGTGTGCGCCATTAAAACCTTGAGCAGTTCCATAAAAAAGCATTTAAAAAACATTAAAATGATTACTGGGGTCGCTAGATAGGAGTGTGTTTGAGGATCTTGGAACCAACTCCATTCTGTCCTGTCAGTGCTGAAGTGTCGACATCGGATGAGAGTTTTTGAAGACCTCGCTGCAGCAACTCCATTCTAGTCACCTCGGCACTGAACTGTCTACAGTGGTGTTGTTAACCCCTTTCTGACATCCGACATACTATTTCGTCCATGGGACCTGGAACAATTTGACCATGGACGGAATAGTGCGTCATTTCTTTACTTTAATGTCGCAGTGATCGTATTAAAATTCCAGAGCCATCTTACCTGTGGGTAGATGATGCCGACATCCTGGGGGGTGTCGCTGCCCATCCGCACCCACAAACACTATGATTGCCTGTTCAATTCTGAACAGCCAATCGCAGTATTTCTCATTGTTTCAGGCAATCAGATTACCTGAAACAGTGATGTTCTAGCCTAGGATCGGTGCTCCAGGAGCACCGATCCTAGGCTGGCGCCTGACAACGGCAGGCATCGCCGGAACAGACTGGCGCAATCGACAATTACATCGATCACGCCAATCACAGGGCACAGCCGCGGTGTGACCGCGCTGTGACCTGCCTAGGATCGGAGCTGTAAGAGCACCAATCCTACGCCGGTGCCTAGCAATGCCAGGCATGGCATGGAGCTGCTAATTGGCATGATCGACAATTACATCAATCACGCCAATCACAGGGCACAGCCACGGTGTGACCATTTTGTGCCCTGCCGGTGACCTGCCAAAGATCGGAGCTGTAAGAGCACCGATCCTAAGCCGGTGCCTGGCAATGCCAGCATCACCAGGGCCAGCTCTGATTGGTGTGATCAATGTCATAATCGATCACACCAATGACAGGGCACAGCAGCGCTCTCTGACCTGTCTTTCACCTGTCTGTGACTGTTCTGCAGGTCCTCACACTATCTGAGGATTCCTGCACAACGGTCACGCTACAGGATCTGCTGCTGTGCTGGGCCTTGTGGTGCCACAGCAGTGCCCGCTATTCCAGAAGATGAACCAGCACACCCCATTACGGACCCCATATGGACCTCGGCCCTGAAAATTATGAGCCACTGATTCCTGCTTTTGTGGCAGAATCAGGAATCAAGTTTGACACCACCGGCCTCACAGGACTAGACTTTTTAAAAGTCTTTTTCTCTGAAGATTTTGTTAACCTCATGGTGGGCCAAACTAATTTATATGCTCAGCAATTTTTGGCACAAAACCCCGGTTCACCATTTTATAACTGAGGCCATCCACAAATTCCTACATTATACTGATAATGCACAGTGTCCCTCACGAGTTGACCCCAACTTTGACTCTCTGTTCAAAGTTCGTCCGGTCATCGAACACTTCAATAAAAAGTTTGCTGAAGTGTACTTGCCCCAAAGAGACATCTGCATGGATGAGTCCTTAGTTCATTTTAAGGGAAGGCTCAGATTCCGTCAGTACCTGTCCAGCAAGAGGGCCAGGTACGGAATTAAACTTTATAAGCTATGCGAGAGTACCTAAGGGTACACCCATAGGTTTAGAGTTTGCGAAGGGAAGGACACCCGGATTGAACCCCGGTCCTGGGAGTGAGTGGGAAAATTGTGTGAGATTTGGTGCACCCACTGCTGGATAAAGGTTATCACCTCTACACGGATAACTTTTATACCAGCATCCCACTTTTCAAATCCCTCTCTGCGCGAGGTTCCGCAGCCTGTGGTAATGTCCGCAAAAATCAGAGAGGCCTCCCGAAAATGCTACTTGGGCAGATGCTCAGAAGGGGTGACAGCAGAGCCCAATGTAACGACCACCTGCTGGTGGTCAAGTATAAAGACAAGAAAGATGTCTTTTTCTTGACCACCATATACTGTGATGGCAGCACCCTCGGCACTGTATGAGGTACCTCTGCACAGGTCAGCAAACTGACCTGTGTACTGGGGTACAACAAAAACATGGGGGGCGTTGATCTGTCTGATCAACTCCTCCAACCATAAAGTGCTTTGAGAAATGCCAAGGTGTGGTACAAAATGCTGGACGTGCACATCGTACAGATGGTAATGCTCAATGCCTTCCTGCTGTCACGATGTGCAGGCCACGCCAATGCGTCGTACCTTCAGGTCCAGGAGGTAGTGAATAAGGCCCTGATATTTGGCACTCAGGAAGGAGCGGTCCCCAGTACTTCCGGAACTAAAAGATAATTTTTATGACTAAAAGGTTAAATGTTAATTTTTTCCTTCCACGTTGCTTCTGCTCCTGTGAACCACCTGAAGGGTTAATAAACTTTTTTTATGTGGTTTTGATCACCTTGAGGGGTGCAGTTTTTAGAATGGTGTCACTTTTGGGTATTTTCAGCCATATAGACCCCTCAAAGTGACTTAAAATGTGAGGTTGTCCCTAAAAAAATGTTTTTGTAAATTTAGTTGTAAAAATTAGAAATTGGTGGTCAACTTTTAGCCCTTATAACTTCCTATCAAAAAATATTTTTTTTACAAAATTGTGCTGATGTAAAGTAGACATGTGGGAAATGTTATTTGTTAATTATTTTGTGTGACATATTTCTCTGTTTTAAGGGCATAAAAATTCAGAGTTGGAAAATTGCAAAATTTTCAAAATTTTCACCAAATTTCAGTTTTTTACACAAATACACACAAGTTATATCAAATAAATTTTACCACTAATGTGAAGTACAATATATCTTGAAAAAACAATTTCAGAATCGCCAAGATCCGTTGAAGCGTTCCAGAGTAATTACCTCATTAAGGGACAGCGGTCAGAAATGTAAAAATTGGCCCGGTCATTAACGTGCAAACCACCCTTGGGGGTAAAGGGGTTAAAGGGAATCTGTCACCCCCGGGACATATATGACCTTTTAATACGGGCATACAGGTAATAGAAATGTTACCCTAGTTCTACCTGTATGCCTCATATTATTGGTCTTGTTGCTGAGAAATCATATTTTCTTTCTTTGCTAATGATTTCTTCCAGGTTTCGGGGCGTCTAGTGCCAGGAAGAAATCCCTGCCTCCTGTGTTCATTGTAATACTACCCCCCCTTCCATGCACATCAGAATTTCACATCATTGGCAAAGAAAAAATGTACGATTTCTCAGCAAAAAGACCATTGAGGCACACAGGTAGGACTAGCTTAACATTTGTATTACCTGTATACCCATATTAATAGGTCATATATGTCTCGGGAGGTGACATATTCCCTTTAAATTGAGGACCTAACAAAATTAACTACGATCTATACACCTCATCACTGAAGACGGGTGAACCTAGCCTCTCTGCTGCCTGAGTCGAACTGCAAAACGGTGCCCCCCCATAATAGTAAAATCAGTGCAGGAGCACGGCCAGGGCTGCCACTAGGAATTTCGGGGCTCCATACTGGCAAAATCTTCGGGGCCCCCGTGAGACTCCACCACTCGAACTGTCCACAGACCCACTGCTGTCTCTTGGAAAAACTCCACTTCTCACCAATCCCACATTAACAGTTCCCATCACCAGATCACACCAGCAGCTTTTGTTTTGGCCAAAAGATTTTTTAAGCCACCACCACGACAAGGTAGACTCTTTTGGCCAAGCTCTATTCTACTCTATCCTATTAATCAATGGTTAAAATATCCAATACAATTTAGTTTTTATTTATTTTTAAATTTTTAAAGTGACTAATAATATCACATACAAGGGACAAATACCACCGCACCATGTCCAGATGACATATTACCACAATATAGTGACCAAATAATAGCACTTACAAGGAACAAATACCACCACACTATGACCATACCACATATTACCACCACATAAAGACCAAATAATAGCACATAGAAGGAATAAATACCGCCACACCATGTCCGACCACATATTTCCACCACATAGTGACTGAATACTACAATATTGATAATTAATAAAAAAAATCAATACTACTGTAATATCACCTTAAGAGCACGGTGGCTCAGTGGATAGCACTGCAGCCTTGCAGCGCTGGAGTCCTGAGTTCAAACCCCACCAAGGACAACATCTCCAAGGAGTTTGAATGTTCTCCCCGTGTTTGCGTGGGTTTCCTCCGGGTACTCCGGTTTCCTCCCACATTCCAAAGACATACTGATAAGGATTCTAGATTGTGAGCCACATCGGGGACAGCAATGACAATGTATGCAAGCTGAAAAACGCTGCGGAATATGTTAGCGCTATATAAAAATAAAGATTATTATTATTACTTAGTATGCAGTGTCTGTGTACAGGTCATACAGTGATTACCGATGACATTATACACAGTATCAGTGTACAGATAATACAGTGATCAACAGTGACATTGTACACATGAGCGCTGTATATATTGTACAGGTTATACAGTGATCAATTACATTATACACAGGAGCTCTGTATATAGTGTTAGTGTAAAGGTAATACAGTTATCACTGGTGACATTGTACACAGGACCGCTGTATATAGTATACAGTTTATAGCAGGGGCTGGCTGGCACTTTTCAGCCTGGGGGGCAATCACAAGGCAGTGGCCCTCAAGTTGCAGTCGCCCACCTTTGCCCTACTTGTCGCTGGCTGCTGCATTAAAGCAACAGAGATAACAGGCTTTAAAAACAAGCTTGTACATAGATACTGTATATAAATAGAATAGAGCTTGCTGCATATATATGGGAGCAGAACCAAGCTTACTGCCTACATAGATACTGTAACAGAAGCAAGCTGACTACATAGACACGAGAAGGATGGATTACTATGTAGATAAGGGAGCAGAACCGACCTTACTACAGCATTATAGGAGCAGAACTGAGCTTACTACAGAGATATGGGAGCAGAACCGAGCTTACTACAGTGATATTGGAGAGGAACTGAGCTTACTACAGAGATAAGGGAGCAGAACTGAGCTTGTTATAGAGATAAGGGAGTAGAACCAAGCTTACTACAGAGATAATGGAGCAGAATGGAGATTACTACAGAGATAAGGGAGCAGAACAGAGTTTACTATAGAGATAAGGCAGCAGAACTGAGCTTACTACAGAGATAAGGCAGCAGAACTGAGCTTACTACAGAGATAAGGGAGCAGAACCAAGCTTAATGCAGAGATAATGGAGCAGAATGGAGATTACTACAGAGATAAGGGAGCAGAACAGAGCTTACTACAGAGATAAGGCAGCAGAACTGAGCTTACTACAGAGATAAGGGAGCAGAACCAAGCTTAATGCAGAGATAATGGAGCAGAATGGAGTTTACTACAGCAATAAGGGAACAGAACAGCGCTTACTACAGATGTAAGGGAGCAGAACAGAGCTTACTACAGAGATATGGGAGAAGAACAGAGCTATATGGGAGAAGAACAGAGCTTACTACAGAGATATGGAGCAGAACCGAGCTTACTACAGAGATAAGGGAGCAGAACCAAGCTTACTACAGAAATAATGGAGCAGAACAGAATTTACTACAGAGATAAGGGAGCAGAACAGTGCTTGCTACAGAGATAAGGGAGCAGAACTGAGCTTACTACAGAGAAAATAGAGAAGAATGGCGTTTACCACAGCGATAAGGGAGCAGAACAGAGCTTACTACAGATGTAAGGGAGCAGAACAGAGCTTACTACAGAGATATGGGAGAAGAACCAAGCTTACTACAGAGATAAGGGAGCAGAACTGAGCTTACTACAGAGATAATGGTCATCAACACCAATAAATAAACTCCACAATATATACCAGACAAAAGCGATGTCTATAAATCTCACCAAAGTTAGGACTTTTCAAGCTGGTTTAAACAATATAAGTTTTATTTATACCAATAAGCAACATCAATAAAAACGCATACAAACACAAGGGCCCTGGACAAAGCTTTCCATAGCAAAACACGCGTCGGGTGTGGTGGGTCCCTGGCTGTCGGCTCTTATTAGGCAAATATACCTTAGGTTTACATATAGGTTGCACTATTGTTATATGTTCCAGCATCGCGGGCAGTTATGTCTCGGCACCTTATTTTCATGTATGAATGTTCCTAACTATATTAATGTTACTATACTAATGCACTTTATATTTATGTGGTGCCTAAACACCACCGTCTGCGATTTGGATTGATGGAGTGATTATATATATTTATATACACTTATAATATATTCAATGTGCTAATGTTTATTTTTTCATATCTTTGTGTGACATCAATTATTTGTGTCCTATTATGTACCAGGTGATTAATGAAGCCACTTTTTAGCCATACCTGCCGGTCCTTTTTCCTGTACTTGATCTTTCCCCATTCATGTATGTTTTATGCATTTTTATAGATGTTGCTTATTCGTATAAATAAAGCTTATATTGTTTAAACCAGCTTGAAAAGTGCTAACTTTGGTGAGAGATACAGAGGTAATGGAGCAGAACTGAGTTTACTACAGATATAAGGGAGCAGAACAGAGTTTACTACAGAGATAATGGAGCAGAATTGAGTTTACTACAGAGATATGGGAGCAGAACCGAGCTTACTACAGAAACATGGGAGCAGAACAGAGCTTACTACAGAGCTGTGGGAGAAGAACCAAGCTTACTACAGAGATATGGGAGCAGAACCGAGCTTACTACAGAGATATGGGAGCAGAACCAAGTTTACTAAGTCTACTACATAGATACGGCGTACGAAGGCGGAAGCCGAAACGCGCGTCAGGGTGGACGCCACTTGGATGAAGGAGTTATATCAATGTAAGTGTACCACTAATTCCTTCATTACATTTTTCGCACTAATAGGTGACACATTGAACATGGGCACATAATCAGTTCCTCTTTCTATATAGAATACACAATTTTATTTTGTCCTTTAGGCATACGAATATACCGAATAGAGGAATGCATTGCTTGCTGGTTTACATATAATATATGTTCACTTGTCACCCTCCTTCATACATTTGTATACCCCATGAGGGCGTCCTTGTTGTCTGTTTTTTAACTGTTTCCTTTTAAAGCCATTGGGCTGATACCCCTGTTGCTGCTATGAATAAATAAAATAATTTGACACATTATATTGTATTCGGGACATTACTGATCGGCCGCTCTCCTTTTTCCCCTTTGGTTCTGTATGAATTTCCGATCGTCCCAGAGAATTTACTAATAGTCTGATCTGTTGGGTTCTAAAAAAATTAAAAAAAATATTGTTTATTCTATTATATAATAGATTTTTCACTGACCCTTCTATAGATCTATATTCTCCTTGTGTTATTTTTCTACATAGATACGGACAGATCCCCGCTTACGACATGCATATGGCACCAGAATCTAGATTTCTGCATCAATACAGTACCAGAACCAAGCTTACTGCTTAGATATGGTACCATAACTGAGCTTACAAACATACATACAGTGCAGACCAAAAGTTTGGACACACCTTCTCATTTAAAGATTTTTCTGTATTTTCTTGACTATGAAAATCGTACATTCACACTGAAGGCATCAAAACTATGAATTAACATATGTGGAATTATATACTTAACAAAAAAGTGTGAAACAACTGAAATTATGTCTTATAGTCTAGGTTCTTCAAAGAAACCACCTTTTGCTTTGGGTCTCAGGGAAGCACGCAGGAGCCCCCTCCCTGCGCGATGCTTTCATATGCCGCTGGAACGCTGCTATCATGTTTGATCACAGTGTTGCGGGGCTTAATATGCCGGGAGCGGTCCGTGACTGTTCCTGGCACATAGTGCCGGATGTCAGCTGTAATAATCAGCTGACACCAGGCTGCGATAGGCCGCGTTTTCCCCCTGGGAGCGCGGGTGATCGATGATGACGTACTATCCCGTCCCTGGGAATTAAGTCCTAGGTGACCTCGATGGGATAGTGCATCAGATGGCAGAAAGGGGTTAATGTCCCCATTTATAATAAATATTGTCCAGAGTGCCCACACAGCTCTGCCTATATAGAATGATGGTCTTACAGACCCGAATACACAATATGGTGGTCTCCAAAGCCCTTTATTATACATTGAGGACCCCATAGCTCCCCATATAGTAAAATGACTACATAGCCCCTATATAAAATGTGATGTCCCCACTGGCCCGTATATAGAATATGATGGGCCCCACTGCCCCTGTATATAGTATCATTGTCTCCTCTGCCCCTATATATGGCTCCAGTTTTCCTCACATATACAGTATGATGGCCCTTGTTCTCCCAGTTCCCCCATATATATAGTAGGATGGTCCCTGTTCTCCCCATATAAGTAACAGAAAAACTGACTGAAACAACGAGAACTAGTCTGAATAGGTGCACTGCATACCAAAAAACGACATATATCAAAATCCGAAAAATGGTTGCACAATAGTGTTAAAGCATGTCAATGTGAAATACATGAAGTGTGAATAGCAAAATGGCTTTTGAAATTTGGGAAAAGTACACGAGACGCTTAGCACAAAATTTGGACAAATAATGTGAGCCCATCCACCATCGTCAAGGTAATCTCATGAATCCGATGGGTCCCTGAGCTAACTGCCTATTGTGAACACTTACCTATGGCTAATCTCTGAATGTATGGGTGAATATAAACACCTCTCGGTAAAGCCTACATTTATGGGTTATCGGAACCTGATGTGATCAGATGTAATTAAAATCACCACATGGTGAAGGGAGGAGTACACTTATTCAGACTAGTTCTCGTTGTTTCAGTCACTTCTGTTAGGCCGGGGTCACACTTGCCAGTGTGATGCGAGAAACTCGCGTGAGTCTCTCGCATCAATACTTGGCACTGCTGATGGCACTCCGACCGGAGTGTGCAGCTGCATAGAAATATAGAACCCCAGCCCTAGTTCTCCCATATATAAAGTATGATGGCCCCAGTTCCCCCCATGTATATAGTTGGATGGCTCCAGTTCCCCCCATGTATATAGTAGGAATGCTCCAGTTCCCCCCATATATGTAGTAGGATGGCCCCAGTTCCCCCATGTATATAGTATGATGGCCCCAGTTCATCCATATATACAGTATGATGGCCCCAGCCCCCCATATATACAGTATGATGGCCCCAATTCCTCCATATATAAAGTATAATGGCCCCAGTCCCCATATATACAGTATGATGGCTCCAGTTCCTCCATATATAAAGTATGATGGCCCCAGCCCCCATATATACAATATTACAATATGATGGCCCCAGTTCCCCCATATATAAAGTATGATGGCCCCAGCCCCATATATACAGTATGATGGCCCCAGGCCCCATATATGCAGTTTGATGGTCCCAGTTCCTCCATATATAAAGTACTAGCTATTGAACCCGTTCTACGCCCGGGTGGTGAGCATTTATATTGGTATATGGTCTCCATCCTGGTATGTGCTGCTCCCATCTTGCTCTCCCATCCTGTCATGTGCTGCTCCATCCTGCGCCCCCATCCTGTCATGTGCTGCTCTATCCTGCGCCCCCATCCTATCATGTGCTCCCATCCTGCGCCCCCATCCTGTCATATGCTGCTCCATCCTACACCCCCATTCTTTCATGTGTGTGCCCCCATTCTGTCATGTGCTGCTCCCATCCTGTGCCCCCATTGTGTCATGTGCTGCTCCCATCCTGTCATGTGCTCCCATCCTGCACCCCATCCTGTCATGTGCTCCCATCCTGCACCCCCATCCTGTCATGTGTGCGCCCCCATTCTGTCATGTGCTGCTCCCATCGTGACCAATCATTCTGTCATGTGCTGCTCTCATCCCGCGCCCCCATTCTGTCATGTGCTGCTCCCATCCCGTGCCCCCATTCTATCATGTGCTGCTCCCATCCTGCGCCCCCATTCTGTTGCAATGTGCTGCACCCATTCTGCCTGTTTCTGTTTCCATTCTGCCATATGTTGCTCCCATCTTTCTCTCTCCGGCTCTACTGCCCGAGTGCGGCTGTACTGAGTGCGGGCGGCTGTGCTGAGTGCGGGCGGCTGTGCTGAGTGCGGGCGGCTGTGCGGAGTGCGTGCTGAGTGCGGGCGGCTGTGCGGAGTGCGGGCGGCTGTGCGGAGTGCGGGCGGCTGTGCGGAGTGCGGTGCTGAGTGCGGGCGGCTGTGCGTGGCGGTGCTGAGTGCGGGCGGCTGTGCGTGGCGGTGCTGAGTGCGGGCGGCTGTGCGTGGCGGTGCTGAGTGCGGGCGGCTGTGCGTGGCTGTGCTGAGTGCCGGCGGCTGTGCGTGGCTGTGCTGAGTGCCGGCGGCTGTGCGTGGCTGTGCTGAGTGCGGGCGGCTGTGCGTGGCGGTGCTGAGTGCGGGCGGCTGTGCGTGGCGGTGCTGAGTGCGGGCGGCTGTGCGTGGCGGTGCTAAGTGCACACACACTATAGGCAGCCGTGGAGCGTACCTAACTCTCCCTAGACGCCTCTTCACAGCCTGAGAACTAGCTACCCCTAGAGAGAAACAAAAGCCTCACTTGCCTCAGAGAAATTTCCCCAAAGTAAAGTCAGCCCCCACAAATAATGACGGTGAGTTAAGAGGAAAATACAAACATAGGAATGAAAACAGGTTTTAGCAAAAGAGGCCCACTAGTACTAAATAGTATGAAGATAGCAAGGGAACTGTGCGGTCAGTATAAAATACTACAAAATATCCACGCAGAGAGTACAAAAGACCATCACACCGACTCACGATGTGAGGGAGCAACTCTGCTCCCCAGAGCTTCCAGCTAGCAAGAAAATAGCATATAAGCAAGCTGGACTGAACTTATCATATACTGAGAAACATTTTCCAAAAGCAATGAGCAAAAATGAACTAGCATGAACTTAGCTTCTCCAGGAGGAGACAGGTCACACATGAAGTCCCAGAGAGAACTGAACCAATACTGAATACAATGACAGCTGGCAACAAGTAAAGATCTAGGTGGAGTTAAATAGGCAAACAGCACTGCAGAAAACGAGGCAAATGGAGCCCAGCTAAAGACCAGCAGTATCACTCAAAGCCACCAGAGGGAGCCCACGAACAGAACTCAACAAAGTACCATTCACGACCACAGGAGGGAGCCCGAGAACGAAATTCACAACAGTACCCCCCCCCCCCCTTGAGGAGGGGTCTCCGAACCCTCACCAGAGCCCCCAGGCCGATCAGGACAAGCCAAATGAAAGGCACGAACCAAATCAGCAGCATGGACATCAGAGGCAACAACCCAGGAATTATCCTCCTGACCATATGCCTTCCACTTAACCAAGTACTGAAGCTTCCGTCTCGAGACACGAGAATCCAAGATCTTCTCCACCACATACTCCAATTCTCCCTCGACCAACACCGGAGCAGGAGGATCAACAGAAGGAACCACAGGCACCACATACCTCCGCAACAATGACCTATGGAACACATTATGGATGGCAAAAGATGCTGGGAGGTCCAAACGAAATGACACAGGATTGAGGATTTCAGAAATCTTATAAGGACCGATGAAACGAGGCTTAAACTTAGGAGAGGAAACCTTCATGGGAACATAACGAGAAGACAACCAAACCAAATCTCCCACACGAAGTCGGGGACCCACACAGCGACGGCGGTTAGCAAAGCGCTGAGCCTTCTCCTGTGACAGCGCCAAATTGTCCACTACGTGGTTCCAAATCTGCTGCAACCTGTCCACCACAGAATCCACACCAGGACAGTCAGATGGCTCAACCTGCCCTGAGGAAAAACGAGGATGAAAACCAGAATTACAAAAAAAAGGCGAAACCAAAGTAGCAGAACTAGCCCGATTATTGAGGGCGAACTCAGCCAATGGCAAAAAAGTCACCCAATCATCCTGATCAGCAGAAACAAAACATCTCAGATAAGTTTCCAAGGTCTGATTAGTTCTTTCGGTTTGGCCATTTGTCTGAGGATGGAAAGCCGAAGAAAAAGACAAATCAATGCCCATCTTAGCACAAAAGGACTGCCAAAATCTGGACACAAACTGGGACCCTCTGTCCGACACAATGTTCTCCGGAATACCATGCAAACGAACCACATTCTGAAAGAACAGCAGAACCAAATCAGAGGAGGAAGGTAATTTAGACAATGGCACCAAATGGACCATCTTAGAAAAACGATCGCAAACCACCCAGATGACAGACATCCTCTGAGAGACCGGAAGATCCGAAATAAAATCCATGGAAATATGCGTCCAGGGCCTCTTTGGGACAGGCAAAGGCAAAAGCAATCCGCTGGCACGAGAACAGCAAGGCTTGGCCCGAGCACAAATCCCACAGGACTGCACAAAAGAACGCACATCTTGCGACAAGGAAGGCCACCAAAAGGACCTAGCCACCAAATCTCTGGTCCCAAAAATCCCAGGATGACCCGCCAACACTGAACAATGAACCTCGGAAATAACTCTACTGGTCCATCTATCAGGGACAAACAGTCTCTCCGGTGGACAACGGCCAGGTCTATCGACCTGAAACTCCTGCAGCACCCGTTGCAAATCAGGGGAGATGGCAGACAGAATCACCCCCTCTCTGAGGATACCAGCCGGTTCAGGAACTCCCGGAGAGTCAGGCACAAAACTCCTAGAAAGGGCATCAGCCTTCACATTCTTAGAGCCCGGAAGGTACGAAACCACGAAATCGAAACGGGAGAAAAACAGCGACCATCGAGCCTGTCTAGGATTTAGCCGCTTGGCAGACTCGAGATAAATCAAATTCTTGTGATCCATCAAGACCACCACACGATGCTTGGCTCCCTCAAGCCAATGTCGCCACTCCTCAAATGCCCACTTCATTGCCAACAACTCCCGATTGCCAACATCATAATTACGTTCGGCAGGCGAAAACTTTCTAGAAAAGAAAGCACATGGCTTCATCACAGAGCCATCAGAGCTTCTCTGAGACAAGACAGCCCCTGCTCCAATCTCAGAAGCATCAACCTCGACCTGAAAAGGGAGAGAAACATCCGGCTGACGCAAGACAGGAGCCGAAGAAAACCGACGTTTCAGCTCCTGAAAGGCCTCATCGGCCGCAGGAGACCAATTCGTCACATCAGCACCCTTTTTGGTCAGATCAGTCAAAGGCTTAACCACACTAGAAAAATTAGTGATGAAGCGACGGTAAAAATTAACAAAGCCCAGGAACTTCTGAAGACTCTTCACAGATGTAGGTTGAGTCCAATCATAAATGGCCTGGACTTTAACTGGATCCATCTCGATAGTAGAAGGGGAAAAAATAAAGCCCAAAAAGGATACCTTCTGGACTCCGAAGAGACATTTAGAGCCCTTCACAAACAAAGCATTAGCACGCAGGACCTGAAATACCATCCTGACCTGCTTCACATGAGATTCCCAATCATCAGAAAAGACCAGGATATCATCCAGGTATACAATCATGAATCTATCCAGATACTCTCGGAAGATGTCGTGCATAAAGGACTGAAACACGGAAGGGGCATTAGAAAGCCCAAATGGCATCACCAAGTACTCAAAATGGCCTTCGGGCGTATTAAATGCTGTTTTCCATTCATCGCCCCGCTTTATACGCACAAGATTATACGCTCCTCGAAAATCTATCTTGGTGAACCAACCAGCCCCCTTAATCTGAGCAAACAGATCGGACAGCAGAGGCAAAGGGTACTGAAATTTGACCGTGATTTTATTAAGAAGGCGATAATCAATACAGGGTCTCAAAGAACCATCCTTCTTGGCCACAAAAAAGAACCCTGCTCCCAATGGTGACGAGGACGGGCGAATATGTCCTTTCTCCAAGGACTCCTTTATATAACTCCGCATAGCGGTATGCTCTGGCACAGACAAATTGAACAGTCGACCCTTAGGGAACTTACTACCAGGAATCAAATTTATAGCACAATCACAATCCCTATGAGGAGGTAGGGCACTGGATTTGGGCTCATCAAATACATCCTGGTAATCCGACAAAAATTCAGGGACTTCAGAAGGAGTAGAAGAGGCAATTGACACCAAAGGAACATCACCATGTACCCCTTGACAACCCCAGCTAGACACAGACATTGATTTCCAATCCAATACTGGATTATGAACCTGCAGCCATGGCAACTCCAACACGACAACATCATGCAAATTATGTAACACCAGAAAGCGAATATCCTCCTGATGTGCAGGAGTCATGCACATGGTCACTTGAGTCCAGTACTGAGGCTTATTCTTGGCCAATGGCGTAGCATCAATTCCCCTTAGTGGAATAGGAAACTGCAAAGGCTCCAAGAAAAAACCACAGCGCCTGGCAAATTCCAAGTCCATCAAATTCAGGGCAGCGCCTGAATCCACAAAAGCCATAACTGAGTAGGATGACAGAGAGCAAATCAAAGTAACAGACAAAATAAATTTAGGCTGTACAGTACCAATGGTGACAGACCTAGCGAACCTTTTAGTGCGCTTAGGACAAACAGAGATAGCATGAGTGGAGTCACCACAGTAAAAACACAACCCATTCTGACGTCTGTAATTTTGCCGTTCAATTCTGGTCAGAATCCTATCGCATTGCATAGACTCAGGCTTCTGCTCAGAGAACACTGCCAGATGGTGCACAGGTTTGCGCTCCCGCAAACGCCGATCAATCTGAATGGCCAAGGACATTGAATCATTCAGACCCGCAGGCGTGGGGAACCCCACCATAACATCCTTAAAGGCTTCAGAAAGACCCTTTCTGAAAATCGCTGCCAGGGCACACTCATTCCATTGAGTGAGCACAGACCACTTCCTAAACCTCTGGCAGTAAACCTCCGCTTCATCCTGACCCTGAGACAGAGCCAGCAAAGTCTTTTCTGCCTGGTATACTGAATTAGGCTCCTCATAAAGCAATCCAAGTGCCAGAAAAAACGCATCTGCATTTAGCAATGCAGGATCTCCTGGCACCAGGGAGAATGCCCAGTCTTGACAAAGAAATAATAATTTTAACTTGCTGAGTAGGGTCACCAGAGGAGCGGGGTTTCAGAGCAAGAAACAATTTGCAATTGTTTTTGAAATTCAGAAACTTAGATCTATCTCCATAAAACAAATCAGGAATTGGTATTCTAGGCTCTAACATAGGATTCTGAACTACAAAATCCTGAATGCTTTGTACCCTTGCAGTGAGATGATCCAAACTAGAGGACAGACTTTGAATGTTCATATCTGCAGCTGAGTCCTGAACCACCCAGAGATTAAGGGGAGGAGAGAAGCAAAACACACTGCAGAGAAAAAAAAATGAACTCAGGACTTCTCTTATCCCTCTTTTGTGAGGCATTAACACTTTCGGGCCAGCTGTACTGTTATGGTGCTGGTGGTTAGGAACACTTGGAATGACCTGATAGGTAAACCAGAAATATAGGACAAGCTCTGGAGACGTGGGAACTTTACTGACCGCAAACCTGATCCTATCACACACACTATAGGCAGCCGTGGAGCGTACCTAACTCTCCCTAGACGCCTCTTCACAGCCTGAGAGCTAGCTACCCCTAGAGAGAAACAAAAGCCTCACTTGCCTCAGAGAAATTTCCCCAAAGTAAAGTCAGCCCCCACAAATAATGACGGTGAGTTAAGAGGAAAATACAAACATAGGAATGAAAACAGGTTTTAGCAAAAGAGGCCCACTAGTACTAAATAGTATGAAGATAGCAAGGGAACTGTGCGGTCAGTATAAAATACTACAAAATATCCACGCAGAGAGTACAAAAGACCCTCACACCGACTCACGATGTGAGGGAGCAACTCTGCTCCCCAGAGCTTCCAGCTAGCAAGAAAATAGCATATAAGCAAGCTGGACTGAACTTATCATATACTGAGAAACATTTTCCAAAAGCAATGAGCAAAAATGAACTAGCATGAACTTAGCTTCTCCAGGAGGAGACAGGTCACACATGAAGTCCCAGAGAGAACTGAACCAATACTGAATACAATGACAGCTGGCAACAAGTAAAGATCTAGGTGGAGTTAAATAGGCAACCAGCACTGCAGAAAACGAGGCAGCTGGAGCCCAGCTAAAGACCAGCGAACACGAACAGAACTCAACAAAGTACCATTCACGACCACAGGAGGGAGCCCGAGAACGGAATTCACAACAGCGTGGCTGTGGTGAGTGCCGGCGGCTGTGCGTGGCTGTGGTGAGTGTGGGCGGCTGTGCGTGGCTGTGCTGAGTGCGGGCGGCTGTGCGTGGCTGTGGTGAGTGCGGGCGGCTGTGCGTGGCTGTGGTGAGTGCGGGCGGCTGTGCGTGGCTGTGGTGAGTGCGGGCGGCTGTGCATGGCTGTGCTGGGCGCCGAGTGCTGGGGGCCTGAGCAGGCGGGGACACCGGCGCGCTGTGGGGGTTAGGTGCCGGAGTCGCCGCTAGCTCAAGCCCCCGGCACTTGCTATATTTACCTGTCCTCCGTTCCATCGATGCGCGCTGCTCCATCCTCTGGCTGTGACTGTTCAGTCAGAGGGCGGCGCGCATTAAGCGCTTCATCGCGCCCTCTGAACTGAACGTCACCGGCAGAGGATGTGGAGGATAGAGCAGCGCGCATCGATGGAACGGAGGACAGGTAAATATTGCATACTCACCCTCCTGGCTGGTCCCTGCTTCTCCGTTGGAGATCGCGGTGTGCGTTCAGTGCTTACGCATACCGCGATCTCCTGGGAGCGTCACTCTGTGGGGTCCAGACTGCGCCGGCGCTTGCGCAGTCTATAAAGGCTTCGGACAGAGTGACGCTCCCAGCGTTATATTATAGATGATGGCCCCAGACCCCATATACAATTGTGGCCAAAAGTATTAACACCCCTGCAATTCTGTCAGATAATACTCAGTTTCTTCCTGAAAATGATTGCAAACACAAATTCTTTGATATTATTATCTTCATTTAATTTGTCTTAAATGAAAAAACAAAACAAAAGAGAATGAAGCAAAAAGCAAAACATTGATCATTTCACACAAATCTCCAAAAATGGGCCAGACAAAAGTATTGGCACCCTTAGGGTGTGTGTCCACGGTCAGTAAACGCTGCTTGTTTGACGCTGCGCAGAGCTGCAGCGTCAAACACGCAGCGTCCAGGTGTTCCAGCATAGTGGAGGGGATTTTTTGAAATCCCGTCTCCGCTATGCGTGGAAACCCGCACGCAGCGAGCCTGCGAATCCGGACATGCTGTGCGTCTTTTCAGATCGCAGCATGTCCGTACACCTTGCAGGGACGCAGCGTCCCCGCAAGGCATAACACAGGGCCCTATGGGAGGGGGGCGATGATCCCGGATGTGAAGAGTTAACACATCCGGCATCATCGCGTCCCAGAAGGGGCGGGGCTTAGCGCCGAGAGGCTTCGCCGCTCCGGCGATACCGCCGGCCATCCTGAGCGTGGACACGCAGCCTTAGCCTAATACTTGGTTGCACAACCTTTAGCCAAAATAACTGCGACCGACCGCTTCCGGAAACCATCAATGAGTTTCTTACAATGCTCTGCTGGAATTTTAGACCATTCTTCTATGGCAAACTGTTCCAGGTCCCTGATATTTGAAGGGTGCCTTCTCCAAACTGCCATTTTTAGATCTCTTCACAGGTGTTCTATGGGATTCAGGTCTGGACTCATTGCTGGCCACCTTAGAAGTCTCCAGTGCTTTCTCTCAAACCATTTTCTAGTGCTTTTTGAAGTGTGTTTTGGGTCATTGTCCTGCTGGAAGACCCATGACCTCTGAGGGATAGCCAGCTTTCTCACAGTGGGCCCTACATTATGCTGCAAAATTTGTTGGTAGTCTTCAGACTTCATAATGCCATGCACATGGTCAAGCAGTCCAGTGCCAGAGGCAGCAAAGCAACCCCAAAACATCAGGGAACCTCCGCCATGTTTGACTGTAGGGACCGTGTTCTTTTCTTTGAATGCCTCTTTTTTTCTCCTGTAAACTCTATGTTGATGCCTTTGCCCAAAAAAAGCTCTATTTTTGTCTCATCTGACCAGAGAACATTCTTCCAAAACGTTTTAGTCTTTTTCAGGTAAGTTTTGGCAAACTCCAGCCTGGCTTTTTTATGTCTCGGGGTAAGAAGTGGGGTCTTCCTGGGTCTCCTACCATACAGTCCCTTTTCATTCAGACGCTGACGGATAGTACGGGTTGACACTGTTGTACCCTCGGACTGTTTTCTGGAATGCACTACCACAGATGATGCGATTTATACCTAGTCCCCACATTTTTAAGCGTGCTTTAAAAACATCTCTTTAGACACCTATCACCTCAGTTCACTAATCTATCTCTCCTCTGTTCCCTCAGTCTTGTCCCTTCTATTCATCTGTCTCCACATCCTCCGTGCACCATAAGCACTTGGTGACTGCCCTTAGACAGATCCTGTCAGATGACCGGATCCTGCAACTTTATGTGAAAACCCTTAGTTATCATACTGATGGCTGCACCGTACATGACGGCACGTCCCACGTATTGTGTCCCCCTATTTCCTTATATTGTGGCCTGTGAGCAGCAGGACCCCCACTCCTCCAGTAACTGCTAAACTATGCGTTACTCTGTATTGTCTTTGTTGTCTGTACACGTCCCCCCTTATTTGTACAGTGCTGCGGAATATGTTGGTGCCATAGAAATAACATTAATTATTATCATCACAACCAGCACAGCAGAGTCCTGCATACACTGAGGCCCCTGATCATGTGACTCCTGACTCCTCCCCTCCTGTGACCTCATCCCAGGTCCTGTGCGCACAGAACAGCCATATATGTGGTGTGCGGCTCTGCAGGTGGAGGTAGGTGCTGGAGATTCCCCATTACTGGGCGCAGGGGACATTAACCCCCTCAGTGCTGTGGTCACGTACCAGGAGACAGAACGTGTTCCCGTCTGTGTCGCTATATCAGGGTCTCTCTCTGTATTGGATTACATTGGGTCACTTCCCTCCTGACAGCGCTCTGTTACTCTACAGTCTCCATAATAGCCGTCACCCTCTCCATGTTGTCACTATCAGGAGATATTAACCCACTCAGTGATGCTAGATAACTTACTGATGGAGGTATCTTTTTCTTCTTTGTGTTTCTGCTGGTCTCTTCCATATTTCTGGGGTCCCTGTGACCTGAGCGGCTCCTGTACTGATAATCTCCATCACTCTCCGTGTAGATGGCGGATTCAGGGGGGACGGAAATAGAGCACATGGGGTTCAGGCTGCCCTTCATCTTTATCACATGTATCCTGATTTGAGTGTCTCCACCGTCTTCATTTTCTGGTATCGGTGACAGAGCTGCCTTCATATGATATTACATGTTCCAATCTATACAAGAGAGAATACAAAATCTACACATTATATTTCCTCATATGTTTACCCTTATTTCTTCCAGTAATTGTGATATTACATTGGATCTTTATGATGTTACATCGTCATCTTCTCCCCATTCAGGTCCCTACAATATCGGATCCTCTCAGTGGAGATCTTCTATATAAGAGAATTCTCCTGAGTGACCCTACAAGGATGGAGAGGGACAGGGACAAGATGGCGGAGAGGATATTACACCTCACCCTAGAGATCCTCTTCCGGCTTACTGGAGAGGTGAGAGATTCTGATGACGTCACATTACATCATTCTTATCTATGGGAATAACAGATGGACAGAACTGGAGAGGTGAGGACTCTGGAAATGTCTGTAGTGAGGTTTATTAATGTGTCTCTCCATCACCAGGATTACACAGTAGTGAAGAAGACCTCTAGTGAGCGCTGTCAGGCCCCTGTGTCTGAGGGGTGGGGAAGACCCCTGAGCCCAATCACGGGGCCTCCACCTCACCCCCTGATACATGAGGACATCAATGAGCAGAAGATCCTAGAACTCGCCTACAAGATGATTGAGCTGCTGACTGGAGAGGTGACACTGCTGGGAATGCTGGGACATTATACAGTAACGCTATGGAGGGATCGGGGGATGACGGTATCATTGTATGTGTCAGGTTCCTATAAGGTGTCAGGATGTCGCCGTCTATTTCTCCATGGAGGAGTGGGAGTATTTAGAAGGACACAAAGATCTGTACGAGGACGTCATGATGGAGGTTCCCCAGCCCCTCACATCACCAGGTAATAGACAGGGCTAAATACACACGGCCTATAATTATCTGTATGTAAAGAATGAATTCAGTCCCTGTATGTGTTTCCTCCAGTTCTATCCAGTGAGAGGACAACACCAGAGAGATGTCCCCGTCCTCTTCTTCCACAGGACTGTAAACAAGAAGATTCCAATGTTCCTCTGGATCATCAGGTAGATGGAGAGAAATTGTCCTGTAATCTCCCCTATGATGTGTAGAAAGCTGTGAAGGTCTTGTGCTGTTTTTTTTTTTATCCACCAGAATTATACGCTGAGTAACCAATTTATTAGAGACATAAATACAATTTCTGTATATGGTAATTAGACCAATGACACCAGAGTTCAGCAAAAAATGAAGTGATAATTTTTCAGTGTGAATCCACATTAGATTGAAAAACGAGCGATCTGAGCATCTTTGAATGAGGCACAATCATCGGTGCTAGGGTCAGCACCAGTATTTCAGAAACTGCCAACTTTGTGAGATTTATATGTATAATGTGTCAAGACTATACAGTGAATATTGCAATTGATAATAAACTTCCATTGAAAGGGGATCATGTGGCTATTAAAAACTCATAAAAAAGATATTAACAACCGTTCTCAGGAACAATTGGTACACAACTTATGCAAAATGCAACTGAATCCATAAAATAATAGGAAATTCAAGTGAACTGATCATTACAGTCTGGAAAAGATGGAGAGCTTACCTAAGCATTGTGGACGACCAAGTTCATCACTTCGTGGCAGCTGTTTACCCTGTGGTAGGAGGACAATGCCCCATGCCACAAAGTAAAAAAAAAAAGTATCCTGGCTTCATTGGCCAACATTTCTACACCAAGTATAATCAACAACAAATTGCTTAGATTCTGATGGCCATGGTAACGTGACGGGATAAAGCTGACCGTAGATATTATATGTTGTCTGGATCTTCTCGCAATTTTCTGGTTATAGAAGCTGTTGGTTAGAATTAAGGATTTATGGATTTATACAGTCTAGCAGCTACTTGATAACTTCTGCTGTCATGTCATCTGTGGTCATCTTTTGAATTTAGAATCTTTTCTATTCTTTCACGCACCTTTTCCATCTGTCTGAGACTTTTCAAATTTTTGTTTCAGGGTAAAGATCTGCCCCATATTAATACTACAGAGACATATGTGAGGGGAGATGAGCGGTGTAAAGAGGGGATTCCTACAGATAACCGCACAGGTGAGTAGTGACCACTAAATGCAGAGAAGTCACAGATTTTATTCTTTCAGATTCTGATACAATTATGTGATTTATTTTTAGGGTGCATTACTCACCATTTTCATACTTTTGTTTTTTTTATATTTACTGTATGTTTTTTGCAAAATGTCATTAGGCAATATTGAAATGATGCTTTTCAGAATAAATAGAGAGAGTAAATCTCTGTACATTGTGTTCTGGATGTAGAGAAATACAATTGTTGCGTGCAATCACTGGTCACAGCAACAATTCATCGGTCACCGCTGAGGTTAGAGGCGGAAGTGGTCCCAGTTATCAGGGGAGTATGCGTTATTATTTTATCATAGTTTTTCCAATCCATGAGATATAACAATTTTACTCTGGATCTCTTTACATTTATTTTACTCAAACCTGAATTCAGGATAAGGATTACAAAACTGAGATAGCAGGGAGACTCCTATGGAAATGGTTTAGGCCTACTGATTTAAGGTGAGACTCATGAAATATTAGAGACTCTGCAAAGATGCAGCTTGTAGCCCATGGGATCGTTTTGATTGATCGTTTTGGGTAGATTCAGCCATTGTATCCAGACTGAAACTGATTTCCTCATTCAACTTTTTTGCATCGAAGGTGAGAGGAAAATAAATCTAACTGAACCTGCAATAATACACAGAACACACTCCAGGACTTTGCTACAAACGATTTGCAATAGTTGATGCAGATGAAGATGTGCTTAAGTAACTGAGGACAGGCTGGTGGCTGCAGGAAGATCTGACAGAAAATGTAAACCACTTCGAAACAAATCAGTCCACAATCAGTCAAATAACTGTACAGTAAAATAAGCTGGGAACTTCTGTTATAAAATCCATAGTGATATGGTTCCTTGAGAAATCGCAAACAGAAAACGGTAGTAGCAAGGCAGCATGACACCACAAAGTCCCTGCCATAGAGGTACTGTTCATGGTCACTTCATAGAACTTAACTAGCTACAACCCTGTTCAAAGTAGCTCTTAACTGCTGTACAGGGTTCAGGTCTTACACATGTCCCCCTAGACTGGGCCCATGGAGCCAGTTGCTGTTAGTGCAAGTTGGCGGAAGAATTGTCATGTAGCCAGCTCAGAACCATGAGATACGTGTTGATATAAAATCTTCAGGAAGGAGAAACGTCAGTAAAAAAGCTGAACTCAAAAACGGGAATATCCAATAAGTCAAGATCTGTGATACACTACCAGAGCCATCTAGGTTATAATTAGTGATGACCAAGCACTAAAATGCTTAGGTGCTTGACTCGAGAAACAAGTATACTGGAAGTCGATGGGAAACTCGAACATTTTTCCGGTAGACCCCACTAAGGGATCTGGGGGCAGTAAAATCACTGAAAGGAATTTAAAAACTGCTCAAATGGAATGGGAACAGCAAAAGAAAGACGGCTGGACACATTTCTGACTCCCAGGTCGCTGCTGGGAACAATATTGTTAGAGTATTACTCCACTTTTATGGACTGACAATAAAACATATCAAACTGAAGATAAAATGGATTTTTAAGGAAAAAAATTAAGAAAGCATTGTTTCCTGCGTGTGACTTGTATATACAGCAAAATTAAAAAGAGAGAAAAAACGCATCCGCCACCCCTTAGGTTATGTTCACACATAGCATTTTTTGCTGAGTTTTTGCACTTTCTCATTGCTTTCATTGGTGAAAACAAGGCAGCAAAAATGCTGAAAGAATTGACATGCTCCTTCCTTAAAAAAATGCAACAGTTTTCCATTTCACTCATGAAAAATAAGGAATCGTGTGCAAGAGATTTCTGACTCTTGCACGGGTGAAGCCCATGCATGAAGTGTAAGGCCTATCAAAAGGAAGAATTGCAATACACCCTGGAATACACATAGAGGATGGCCTCAGAAAATATTGTTTCTCCATTTGGAAGCTAATAGCTTCCTAGACTGGTAAAGTGTATGCACTATGTGATAGGGCTTCCAAAAATTAGAAGGAGGCACTGCAAGACGCCCTAAAACTCATGTAGAGTTGGGCCTCAGAAAACATTTACATTTAGAAGAAGTAGGACTTCTGTGGCTTACAACAAGGAGTTCCAGATTCGCTACTTATGGTGCTATTGGTACAAAAAGGACCTTAACCCCTTCCCGACCTTTGACGCATACGCTGCGTCATGAAAGTCGGTGCCAATCCGACCTGTGACGCAGCGTATGCGTCATGGAGGGATCGCGCTCCTGCAGATCGGGTGAAAGGGTTAACTCCAATTTCACCCGATCTGCAGGAACAGGGGGAGTGGTGCTTCAGCCCAGGGGGGTTGGCTTCACCCCCTCGTGGCTACGATCGCTCTGATTGGCTGTTGAAAGTGAAACTGCCAATCAGAGCGATTTGTAATATTTCACCCAAAAAAACAGTGAAATATTACAATCCAGCCATGGCCGATGCTGCAATATCATCGGCCATGGCTGGAAAACCTAATCTGCCCCCACCCCACCGATCGCCCCCCCAGTGCTCCGTTAGTGGTCCGCCCCCCTAAGTCGTCCTGTCCGCTCCTCCGTCCTCCTGTCCGCTCCCCCCGTGCTCCGGTGCCCCCTCCCTGTGCTCCGGTCCCCCCCCCCCCCATGATCCGATCACCCCCCTACATACTTACCGGGCCTCCCGGTGTCCGTCCGGCTTCTCCGTGGGCGCCGCCATCTTCCAATATGGCGGGCGCATGCGCACTGCGCCCGCCGAATCTGCCAGCTGGCAGATTCGTTTCAGATGTATTTTGATCACTGCGATATAGCCTATCACAGTGATCAAAATAAAAAAAATAGTAAATGACCCCCCTTTATCACCCCCATAGGGACAATAATAAAAATAAATAAAATATATATATTTTTTTTTCTGCTAGGGTTAGGGTTAGAACTAGGGTTAGAATTAGGGTTAGAATTAGGGGTAGGGTTAGGGGTAGGGTTAGGGCATGTGCACACAGTGCGGATTTGGCTGCGAATCCGCAGCGGATTGCCGCGGATCCGCAGCGGATCGGTCGCGGATCCGCAGCGGATCGGCCGCGGATCCGCAGCGGATTGGCCGCTGCGAATTCGTAGCAGTTTTCCATCAGGTTTACAGTACCATGTACACCTATGGAAAACCAAATCCGCTGTGCCCATGGTGCGGAAAATACCGTGCGGAAACGCTGTGTATTTTCCGCAGCATGTCATTTTTGTGCGGATTCCGCAGCGTTTTACACCTGTTCCTCAATAGGAATCCGCAGGTGAAATCCGCACAAAAAACACTGGAAATCCGCTGTAAATCCGTAGGTAAAACGCAGTGCCTTTTACCTGCGGATTTTTCAAAAATGGTGCGGAAAAATCTCACACGAATCCGCAAAGTGGGCACATAGCCTTAGGGTTAGGGTTGGAATTAGAGTTAGGGTACCGTCTCACAGTGGCACTTTGATCGCTACGACGGTACGATCCGTGACGTTCCAGCGATATCCATACGATATCGCTGTGTCTGACACGCAGCAGCGATCAGGGACCCTGCTGAGAATCGTACGTCGTAGCAGATCGTTTGGAACTTGCTTTCGTTGCTGGATCTCCCGCTGTCATCGCTGGATCGTTGTGACAGCGATCCAGCGATGCGTTCACTTGTAACCAGGGTAAACATCGGGTTACTAAGCGCAGGGCCGCGCTTAGTAACCCGATGTTTACCGTGGTTACCAGCGTAAAAGTAAAAAAAAAAAAAAAAAAACGTGCATACTCACATTTCGGTGTCCTTCAGGTCCCTTGCCGTCTGCTTCCCGCTCTGACTGTCTGCCGGCCGGAAAGTGAGAGCACAGCAGTGACGTCACCGCTGCGCTCTGCTCTCACTGTACGGCGGCACTCAGTCAGAGCGGGAAGCAGACGGCAAGGGACCTGAAGGACACCGAAATGTGAGTATGTACGTTTTTGTTTTTTTTTACTTTTACGCTGGTAACCACGGTAAACATCGAATTACTAAGCGCGGCCCTGCGCTTAGTAACCCGATGTTTACCCTGGTTACCCGGGATCTTGGCATCGTTGGTCGCTGGAGAGCGGTCTGTGTGACAGCTCCCCAGCGACCACACAATGACTTTCCAACGATCACGGCCAGGTCGTATCGCTGGTCGTGATCGTTGGTAAATCGTTATGTGAGACGGTACCCTTAGGGTTGGAATTAGGGCTAGGGTTGGAAATAGGGTTAAGATTAGGCTTGTGGTTAGGGTTAAGGATAGGGTTAGGGTTGTGTTGGGGTTACAGTTGTGGGTAGGGTTGGGATTAGGGTTAGGATTAGGGTTGGATTTAGGGTTACGGGTGTGTTGGGGTTAGGGTTGCGGTTAGGGGTGTGTTGGGGTTAGGGTTGTGATTAGGGTTATGGCTACAGTTGGGATTAGGGTTAGGGGTGTGTTGGGGTTAGTGTTGAAGTTAGAATTGAGGGGTTTCCACTGTTTAGGCACATCAGGGGTCTCCAAACGCAACATGGCGCCACCATTGATTCCAGCCAATCTTGCGTTCAAAAAGTCAAATGGTGCGCCCTCCCTTCCAAGCCCCGACGTGCGCCCAAACAGTGGTTTACCCCCACATATGGGATACCAGCGTACTCAGGACAAACTGGGCAACAACTATTGGGGTCCAATTTCTCCTGTTACCCTTGCAAAAATAAAAAATTACTTGCTAAAACATAATTTTGAGGAAAGAACAATTATTTTTTATTTTCACGGCTCTACGTTATAAACTTATGTGAAACACTTGGGGGTTGAAAGTGCTCACCACACATCTAGATAAGGTCCTTTTGGGGTCTAGTTTCCAAAATGGGGTCACTTGTGGGGTGTTTCTACTGTTTAGGCACATCAGGGGCTCTGCAAATGCAACGTGACGCCCGCAGACCATTCCATCAAAATCTGCATTTCAAATGTCACTACTTCCCTTCCGAGCCCTGACGTGCGCCCAAACAGTGGTTTACCCCCACATATGAGGTATCAGCGTACTCACAACAAACTGGGCAACAAATATTGGGGTCCAATTTCTCCTGTTACCCTTGTGAAAATAAACAATTGCTTGCTAAAACATCTTTTTTGAGGAAAGAAAAATTATTTTTTATTTTCACGGCTCTGCGTTGTAAACTTCTGTGAAGCACTTGGGGGTTGAACGTGCTCACCACACATCTAGATAAGTTCCTTGGGGGGTCTAGTTTCCAAAATGGGGTCACTTGTGGGGGGTTTCTACTGTTTAGGCACATCAGGGGCTCTGCAAACGTAACATGATTCCCGCAGACCATTCCATCAAAGTCTGCATTCCAAATCGTCACTACTTCCCTTCCGAGCCCCGCCATGTGCCCAACCAGTGGTTTACCCCCACATATGGGGTATCAGCGTACTCAGGAGAAACTGGACAACAACTTTTGGGGTCAAATTTTTCCTGTTACCCTTGGGAAAATTAAAAAATTCTGGGCTAAAAAAATATTTTTGAGGAAAGAAAACACATTTTTTATTTTCACGGCTCTGCGTTATAAACTTCTGTGAAGCACTTGGGGGTTCAAAGTGCTCACCACACATCTAGATAAGTTCCCTTGGGGGTCTAGTTTCCAAAGTGGGGTCAATTGTGGGGAGTTCCTGCTGTTTAGGCACATCAGGGGCTCTGCAAACGCAACGTGACGCCCGCAGAGCATTCCATTAAAGTCTGCATTTCAAAACGTCACTACTTCCCTTCCGCTCCCCGACGTGTGCCAAAACAGTGGTTTACCCCCACATATGGTGTATCAGCGTACTCAGGAGAAACTGCACAACAACTTTTGGGGTCCAATTTCTCCTGTTACCCTTGGGAAAATAAAAAATTGTGGGTTAAAAAATCATTTTTGAGGAAAGAAAAATAATTTTTTATTTTCATGGCTCTGCGTTATAAACTTCTGTGAAGCACTTGAGGGTTCAAAGTGCTCACCACACATCTAGATTAGTTCCTTGGGAGGTCTAGTTTCCGAAATGGGGTCACTTGTGCGGGAGCTCCAATGTTTAGGCACACAGGGGCTCTCCAAACGCGACATGGTGTCCGCTAATGATTGAAGCTAATTTTCCATTCAAAAAGCCAAATGGCGTGCCTTCCCTTCCGAGCCCTGCCGTGCGCCCAAACAGTGGTTTACCCCCACATATGGGGTATCATCGTATTCAGGACAAACTGGACAACAACATTTGGGGTCCAATTTCTCCTATTATCCTTGGGAAAATAAAAAACTCCGGGCTAAAAATCATTTTTGAGGAAAGAAAAATAATTTTTTATTTTCATGGCTCTGCGTTATAAACTTCTGTGAAGCACCTGGGGGTTTTAAGTGCTCACTATACATCTAGATTAGTTCCTTGGGGGGTCTAGTTTCCAAAATGGGGTCACTTGTAGGGGAGCTCCAATGTTTAGGCACACAGGGGCTCTCCGAACGCAACATGGTGTCCACTAACGATTGGAGCTAATTTTCCATTCAAAAAGTCAAATGGCGTGCCTTCCCTTCCAAGCCTTGCCGTGCACCCAAACAGTGGTTTACCCCCACATATGAGGTATCGGCGTACTCAGGAGAAATTGCCCAACAAATTTTAGGATCCATTTTATCCTGTTGCCCATGTGAAAATGAAAAAATTGAGGCTAAAAGAAATTTTGTGTGAAAAAAAAGTACTTTTTCATTTTTACGGATCAATTTGTGAAGCACCTGAGGGTTTAAAGTGCTCACTATGCATCTAGATAAGTTCCTTGGGGGGTCTAGTTTCCAAAATGGGGTCACTTGTGGGGGAGCTCCAATGTTTAGGCACACAGGGGCTCTCCAAACCTGACATGGTGTCCGCTAACGATGGAGATAATTTTTCATTCAAAAAGTCAAATGGCGCTCCTTCCCTTCCGAGCCTTACCATGTGCCCAAACAGTAGTTTACCCCCACATATGAGGTATTGGCATACTCAGGAGAAATTGCCCAACAAATTTTAGGATCCATTTTATTCTGTTGCCCATGTGAAAATGAAAAAATTGAGGCTAAAAGAAAATTTGTGTGAAAAAAAATTACTTTTTCATTTTTACGGATTAATTTGTAAAGCACCTGGGGGTTTAAAGTGCTCACTATGCTTCTAGATAAGTTCCTTGGGGGGTCTAGTTTCCAAAATGGGGTCACTTGTGGGGGAGCTCCAATGTTTAGGCACACGGGGGCTCTCCAAACGCGACATGGTGTCCGCTAAAGATTGGAGCCAATTTTTCATTCAAAAAGTCAAATGGCGCTCCTTCCCTTCCGAGCCCTGCCGTGCGCCCAAACAGTGGTTTACCCCCACATATGAGGTATCAGCGTACTCAGGACAAATTGGACAACAACATTCGTGGTCCAGTTTCTCCTTTTACCCTTGGGAAAATAAAAAAATTGTTGCGAAAAGATCATTTTTGTGACTAAAAAGTTAAATGTTAATTTTTCCCCTCCTTGTTGCTTCTGCTGCTGTGAAACACCTGAAGGGTTAATAAACTTCTTGAATGTGGTTTTGAGCACCTTGAGGGGTGCAGTTTTTAGAATGGTGTCACTTTGGGGTATTTTCAGCCATATAGAACCCTCAAACTGACTTCAAATGTGAGGTGGTCCCTAAAAAAAATGGTTTTGTAAATTTTGTTGTAAAAATGAGAAATCACTGGTCAAATTTTAACCCTTATAACTTCCTAGCAAAAAAAAAAATTCTTTCCAAAATTGTGCTGATGTAAAGTAGACATGTGGGAAATGTTATTTATTAACTATTTTGTGTCACATAACTCTCTGGTTTAACAGAATAAAAATTCAAAATGTGAAAATTGCAAAATTTTCAAAATTTTCGCCAAATTTCCGTTTTTTTCACAAATAAACTCAGAAATTATCGACCTAAATTTACCACTAACATGAAGCCCAATATGTCACGAAAAAACAGTCTCAGAACCGCAAGGATCCGTTGAAGCATTCCTGAGTTATTACCTCATAAAGGGACACTGGTCAGAATTGCAAAAAATGGCAAGGTCATTAAGGCCAAAATAGGCTGGGTCATGAAGGGGTTAAGGTCTCCGACTCCAATTTTGCTCCAGCTAAGTTGGGTGGCAGTTCCTCCTGTGCCTGCACAGGGCATCAAACAGACCCAAGTGTTGTGAATTAGACTTTTTTGGCTCCCTCTAGTGGTTACTAGTGATATGACTCTGGGATTTCCTTCCCTCTGTTTGCACCCAGCTGGGTCGTTACTTCAGGGGTGTTGCTATATAAACCTCCTGGAACCTTAGTCCAGTGCCTGGCATCGGTGTTATCAGACACATTCTGTTTGCTCCTGTTTGCTGGTCCTGGTTCGTGCTAAATTAAGCTGTCTTGCTTCTTTGTTTTTTGGGTTATTTGTTTGCTATCATTTTTGTCCAGCTTGTACTAAATGTGATTCCTGACCTTGCTGGAAGCTCTAGGGGGCTGGTGTTCTCCCCCCGGGCCGTTAGACGGTTCGGGGGTTCTTGAATTTCCAGTGTGGATATTTTTGATAGGATTTTTTGCTGACCATATAAGTTATCTTTCTATATTCTGCTATTAGCTAGTGGGCCTCTCTTTGCTAAATTCCTAGCTCATTCTTATGTTTGTCTTTTCCTCTTACCTCACCGTTATTATTTGTGGGGGGCTTCTATCCAACTTTTTGGGGTATTTCCTCTGGAGGCAAGAAAGGTCTTTCTTTTCCCTTCTAGGGGTAGTTAGCTCTCCGGCTGGCGCGAGACTTCTAGGATCAACGTAGGAACGTTCCCCGGCTGCTGGTATTTGTGGTGCTAGGATTAGTTATATGGTCAGCCCAGTTACCACTGCCCTATGAGCTGGTTTTCTGTATTTACTGACTTAGCATTATTCCTGAGACCCTCTGCCATTGGGGTCATAACACACAAGGCTTCAAATAGATTGATGCAGGGGTTTAAAAACATTTTTTCTTTGGATCCCTTATGCCAAATTCATTTTTAGGACCACATATTTAATTAAAAAAAATACCATACAGTTTGCAGGTGGGATCACAGCAAACCTGGTCATCCACTAGACCTAGCTTCCTGTTCCACTTTGCAGGGGGCCCAGGACAACACTCTTGAAACCAGAACAGTGTGAAAAGGTGGTCGATTAGATGGCAGATAATGCTTCCAGTATGTTTCCAAGCACCACCTGTGTTCCACACGGTCCAGCCTCACTAGCCAAGAGTCTGGACCACATAATCCTCAACCTGATCCTCCTTCTTCCCACCATGGCAAGTCCCAGGAGACAAGTGAAATCACACTCGGACACTCTGGGAAGCGAATCTTTAGGCTATGTGCACACGTTGCGGATTTACCTGGGGAGATTTCTGCACAGATTCTGTATCTCTTGGCAGAAAATGCAGTGGAAATTCCGCGCTTTTTTTTTTTGTGTGCGGATTTCATGCTGCTTTGATGCGGATTTAGATGTGGCTTTGTCTGCGGATTCGTTAGCTCATTAAAGATGTACTACTGTAAAAAAAAATCCTTTTTCAAGTCCTATCTCCATTGTTGACATGTTTCAATCAAGATTGGCTCTATTTTTGATTCTCCGCCCACACACTCTTCCTTCTTCTGATTTATTTGCATTTTAAAAATCTGCTGGGTTTTTTTTTCAGCCAAATCTGCAAACCTTTTTACACATGCAGACTTGTTGTGGATTTGAGTCTCTCAATGGAAGTCAATGGGGGAAAAAGGCTGCAGATCTGCAAAAATAATTGACATGCTGCGGAAAATAAAACGCTGCAAATCAGGACGGAATTTTCCACAGCATGTACACACCAATTCTGGATTCCTATTGATTAACCTTGCTTGAGCAATCATTTCCCTAGTGTGGTGCTTTAAAAAAAAAAAAAATTGTGGATAATAAAAGAACAGTCAATTTGCAACCTGTGCCGTACCAAGATGAGCGGGGGCCACACTAATACCATTCTGACCACCACCAGCATGCTCAGCTCACATGTCATCAAAGCACCCAACTTTGTGGACCGACCACCTGGGTCCACAATCAGTGTCTGCTGGTGACACCACTGCCTCTTCCCCTGTGCTACGTGCTTGCCAATCCCCTGTCCAGAACCTGTTGTTGCACCATGAGCAATTTCTTATCCCACCACAGCGTTCAGCTGTCCCTACCCCAGGCCTTCGAAAGCAAAAGAAAATACCCACCCACAGGCCAAAGCACTAAACTGGACATTGCCAGACTGCTTGCACTGGGAATGTTGCCGCTTTGACACTGAAGCTTTCCGTGACCTCAAATCAGTTTCCTCTACCTCCTACACCAGTTTCTGCACCCCCTCCTCTTCCTCATCCTCCATCTCTGAATTGTCATCTTTGAGCACGTATTCCATATCAGTTGCAAGCTGGAAGCACTGCCTCTTTGAAGCGACAACATGCTCTGCAGAAACTAATTTGTTTAGGTGACTAATCAACACACTGATGCACAGTTATGGAAAGATATAATAGACCTGACAGATCTCGCCTACAACTAGGCATGGTCTTGTGTGACAATAGCCATAACCTGGTGGTGGCTCTGAAACTTGGCAACCTTGCACACGTAAAATGCCTTGCCCATGCGCTCTAGTGGTTCAGTGAATTAGGAAAACCTATCAATATTTGCCTGAGCTACTTGTGAAGCTACGCCATGTGTTTGCCCATTTCTGCAAATCAGCTACAGCTGTCGCCGGTCTGGCATTGCTTCAGCACCACTTTCAAGTGCCAGCTGTTATGACCTGGTGGTTAAGAGGCCACACTGATATGACCTGTGTTATGACCTGGTGGGAACGGAGCAGCACTGATATGCCCTGGTGGGAACGGAGCAGCACTGATATGACCTGGTGGGTACGGAGCAGCACTGATATGACCTGGTGGGTAAAATAGATCATGGACAAGCTCTGAGGAGGTGGTAGCTTTACTGACCGTAATCCCTAATCCTAACACAAACACTAGAAATAGCCGTGGGACGTTCCTGTCACGCCCTAGACGCCTCTTCACAGCCTAAGAACTAACTACCCCTAAGATGGAAATAGAAAACTATCTCGCCTCAGAGAAATTCCCAATAGGAAAGATAGCCCACCACATATATTGACTGTGAGTGGAGAGGGAAATGACAAACGCAGGGATGAAAACAGATTTTAGCAAAGGAGGCCAACACTGACTAGATAGGCAGAAATAGGAAAGGGCACTGTGCGGTCAGTATACAAAACCCTAAAATCCACGCAGAGATTACAAAAATAACCTCCACACCGACTCACGGTGTGGAGGGGCAACTCTGCTTCCCCAGAGCTTCCAGCTAGCCTGAATATTTCATAATGACAAGCTGGACAAAAAGAGACATAACTTTAAACTGAACAGTAAGTACAAGAACTAGCAAGAACTTATCTTATGCTGACATGGGCAGGCCATCAGGGAAATCCAAGGAGAGGACTGAGTCTAAGCTAGAAAAACATTGACAGCTGGCATGAATTACAGACCATAGCCCTGTTAAATAGCAAGGCCAAAGGAGCCGATTAGTGAAGTCAGCTGCCAGGCCAAACTCCAGGAACAACAGTTCCACTCGAAACCACCAGAGGGAGCCCAAGGGCAGAACTCCCAAAAGTACCATTCATAACCACAGGAGGGAGCCCAAGAACAGAATTCACAACAGACCTGGTGGCTAAAACGCAACATGGAACGAGCTCTGAGGAGGTGGTAACTCTACTGACCGCAGTCCCTAATCCTAACAACAACACTAGTAATAGCCGTGGGATGTTCCTGACTCTCCCTAGACACCTCTTCACAGCCTAAGAACTAACTACCCCTAAAGAAGGAAATTGAAAGCTATCTTGCCTCAGAGAAAACCCCAAAAGGAAAGATAGCCCCCCACAAATATTGACTGTGAGTGGAGAGGGAAATGACATACACAGAAATGAAATCAGATTTCAGCAAAGGAGGCCAATACTAAACTTGATAGACAGAGAGAAAAGGATACTGTGCGGTCAGTATTAAAAAACTACAAAATCCACGCAGAGTTTACAAAAATGAACTCCACACCGACTCACGGTGTGGAGGGGCAAATCTGCTTCCCCAGAGCTTCCAGCTAGCCTGAATATGACAGTGACAAGCTGGACAAAAGGAGACATATTTGCAAAGCAATAGAGTCCAAAGCAAATGGACAAACAAGAACTAGCAAAAACTTATCTTTTGCTGACAAGGACAGGCCATATGAGAAATCCAAGGAGAGAACCAAATCCAACCTAAGACATTGACAGCTGGCATGAACTAAAGCCCAGAGCAGGTTTAAATAACAAACCCAGGCAAGGCGATCAGTGAAGGCAGCTGCTACAGCTACCTAAAGGAGCAGCAGTTCCACTCGAAACCACCAGAGGGAGCCCAAGGGCAGAACCCACAAAAATACCATTAGCAACCACAGGAGGGAGCTCCAAAATGGAATTCACAACAGTACCCCCCCTTGAGGAGGGGTCACCGAACCCTCACCAGAGCTCCCAGGCCGATCAGGACGAGCCAAATGGAAAGCACGAACCAAATCGGCAGCATGAACATCGGAGGCAACAACCCAAGAATTATCCTCCTGGCCATAACCCTTCCACTTGACCAGATACTGAAGCTTCCGCCTCGAAAAACGAGAATCCAAAATCTTCTCCACCACATATTCCAATTCCCCCTCAACCAACACCGGAGCAGGAGGATCAACGGAGGGAACCATAAGTACCACATATCTCCGCAACAAGGATCTATGGAACACATTATGAATGGAAAAAGAAGCTGGAAGGGCCAAACGAAAAGACACCGGATTGATAATTTCAGAAATCTTATAAGGCCCAATAAAGCGAGGCTTGAACTTAGGGGAAGAAGCCTTCATAGGAACATGACGAGAAGACAACCAGACCAGATCCCCAACACGAAGCCGGGGACCAACACACCGACGACGGTTAGCAAAACGCTGAGCCTTTTCCTGAGACAACGTCAAATTGTCCACCACATGAGTCCAAATTTGCTGCCCTGTCCACCACAGAATCCACACCAGGACAGTCAGAAGGCTCAAGCTGTCCTGAAGAAAAACGAGGATGAAAACCAAAGTTACAAAAGAAAGGCGAATCCAAGGTAGCCGAACTAGCCCGATTATTAAGGGCAAACTCGGCCAACGGCAAAAAGGTCACCCAATCATCCTGATCAGCAGACACGAAGCTCCGTTTGGCCATTTGTCTGAGGATGGAATGCTGAAGAAAAAGACAAATCAATGCCCATTCTAGCACAAAAGGACCGCCAAAACCTAGAAACGAACTGAGAACCTCTATCAGACACAATATTCTCCGGAATACCATGCAAACGAACCACATGCTGAAAAAATAATGGAACCAAATCAAAGGAGGAAGGCAACTTAGGCAAAGGTACCAAATGGACCATCTTAGAAAACCGGTCACAAACCACCCAGATGACAGACATCTTCTGAGAAACAGGAAGATCAGAAATAAAATCCATGGAAATATGCGTCCAGGGCCACTCAGGAATAGGCAAAAGCAACCCACTGGCACGGGAACAGCAAGGCTTAGCCTGAGCACAGGTCCCACAGGACTGCACAAACGAACGCACATCCCGTGACAAGGAAGGCCACCAAAAGGACCTAGCCACCAAATCTCTGGTACCGAAAATCCCAGGGTGACCAGCCAACACCGAACAATGAACCTCAGAAATTACCCTGCTAGTCCATCTATCAGGAACAAACAGTTTCCCCACTGGACAGCGGTCAGGTTTATCAGCCTGAAACTCCTGAAGTACCCGCCGCAAATCAGGGGAGATGGCAGAAAGAATCACCCCCTCCTTGAGGATCCCAGCCGGCTCAAGAACCCTCGGAGAATCAGGCAAAAAACTCCTAGAAAGGGCATAAGCCTTCACATTCTTAGATCCCGGAATATACGAGACCACAAAATCAAAAAGGGAAAAAAACAGACCACCGAGCTTGTCTAGGATTCAACCGCTTAGGAGACTCGAGGTAAATCAGATTTTTATGATCAGTCAAGACCACCATGCGATGCTTGGCTCCCTCAAGCCAATGTCGCCACTCCTCAAATGCCCACTTCATAGCCAACAACTCCCGATTGCCGACATCATAATTACGCTCAGCAGGCGAAAACTTTCTGGAGAAAAAAGCACATGGTTTCATCAAAGAGCCATCAGAATTTCTCTGAGACAAAACGGCCCCTGCCCCAATCTCAGAAGCATCAACCTCAACTTGAAAAGGGAGAAAAACATCTGGCTGACGCAACACAGGGGCAGAAGTAAAACTACATTTAAGCTCCTGAAAGGCCTCAACAGCCGCAGAGGACCAATTCACCACATCAGCGCCTTTCTTCGTCAAATCGGTCAGAGGCTTCACCACACTAGAAAAATTAGCAATAAAGCAACGATAAAAATTAGCAAAGCCCAAAAATTTTTCAAGGCTCTTTACAGATGTGGGTTGAGTCCAATCATGAATGGCCTGGACTTTACAGGGTCCATTTCAATAGCCGAGGGAGAAAAAAATGAAACCCAAAAACGAAACCTTCTGAACTCCAAAGAGGCACTTAGACTCCTTCACAAACAACGCATTAGCACGAAGGACCTGAAACACCATCCTAACCTGCTTCACATGAGACTCCCAATCATCGGAAAAAAACAAAATATCATCCAAATACACAATCATGAATTTATCCAGATAATTCCGGAAGATATCATGCATAAAGGACTGAAATACAGATGGAGCTTTAGAGAGCCCGAATGGCATCACAAGATATTCAAAATGGCCTTCGGGCATATTAAATGCTGTTTTCCATTCATCACCTTGTTTAATACGCACGAGATTATACGCCCCTCGAAGGTCGATTTTAGTAAACCAACTGGCACCCTTAATCCGAGCAAACAAATCAGAAAGTAAAGGTAAAGGGTACTGGAATTTGACCGTGATCTTATTGAGAAGGCGATAATCTATACAGGGTCTCAAGGAGCCATCCTTCTTGGCAACAAAAAAAAATCCCGCTCCCAACGGTGACGAAGACGGGCGAATATGCCCCTTTTCCAAGGACTCCTTTATATAACTCTGCATAGCGGCATGCTCTGGCACAGACAGATTGAAAAGTCGGCCCTTAGGGAACTTACAGCCAGGAATCAAATTAATGGCATAATCGCAGTCCCTATGAGGAGGCAGGGAACTGGACTTGGGCTCATCAAATATATCCTGGAAATCCGACAAAAACTCAGGAACTTCAGAAGAAGGGGACGAGGAAATGGACATCAAAGGAATATCACTATGTATTCCCTGACAACCCCAACCAGTTACAGATATAGATCTCCAATCCAGCACTGGATTATGTACCTGTAACCATGGAAAACCCAGCACAACAACATCATGCAAATTATGCAACACCAAAAAGCGAATATTTTCTTGATGTGCTGGAGCCATGTACATGGTTAACTGTGTCCAGTACTGAGGTTTATTCTTGGCCAATGGCGTAGCATCAATCCCCCTTAAGGGAATAGGGCTCTGCAAAGGCTCCAAGGAAAAACCACAGCGCTTGGCAAATTCTAAGTCCATTAAGTTCAGGGCAGCGCCAGAATCCACAAATGCCATAACAGAAAAGGACGACAATGAGCAAATCAGGGTAACAGACAAAAGAAATTTAGGCTGTACAGTACTAATGGTAACAGACCCAGGGACCCTCTTAGTACGCTTAGGGCAATCAGAAATAGCATGAGCAGAATCACCACAGTAAAAACACAGGCCATTCTGACGTCTGAATTTCTGCCTTTCTGCTCTAGTCAAAATCCTATCACATTTCATAGGCTCAGGACTCTGCTCAGAGGACACTGCCATATGGTGCACGACCTTGCGCTCGCGCAGGCGCCGATCAATCTGAATGGCCAAAGACATTGACTCATTCAGACCAGCAGGCGTGGGAAACCCACCATAACATCTTTAAGGGCTTCAGAAAGACCCTTTCTGAAAATCGCTGCCAGGGCATACTCATTCCATTTTGTGAGCACAGACCACTTTCTAAATTTCTGGCAGTATACTTCTGCTGCTTCCTGACCCTGACACAGAGCCAGCAAAGTTTTTTCTGCCTGATCCACAGAATTAGGCTTGTCATACAGCAATCCGAGGGCTTGAAAAAATGCATCAATATTGAGCAATGCAGGATTTCCTGGCTCAAGGGAGAATGCCCAGTCCTGCGGGTCGCCACGCAGCAAAGAAATAACAATCTTCACCTGCTGAATGGGGTCACCAGAGGAACGGGGTCTCAGAGCAAAAAACAATCTGCAATTATTTTTAAAGTTCAAAAATGTAGATCTATCCCCAGAAAATAAATCAGGAATAGGAATTCTAGGCTCTAATACCAGAGTCTGAACAACATAATCTTGGATACTCTGCACCCTTGCAGCGAGTTGATCTACATGCAAGGACAGACCCTGAATTTCCATATCAGCACCAAAATCCTGAACCACCCAGAGATTAAGGGGAAAAAAAAGACAAAACAAGCTACAAAGGAAAAAAAAATGACTTGGAACTTTCTTTTCCCTCTTTTGAGATGCATTTAACACATTGTTGGCCAGCTGTACTGTTATGACCTGGTGGTTAAGAGGCCACACTGATATGACCTGGTGGCTAAAACGCAACATGGAATGAGCTCTGAGGAGGTGGTAACTCTACTGACCGCAGTCCCTAATCCTAACAACAACACTAGTAATAGCCGTGGAATGTTCCTGACTCTCCCTAGACACCTCTTCACAGCCTAAGAACTAACTACCCCTAAAGAAGGAAATTGAAAGCTATCTTGCCTCAGAGAAAACCCCAAAAGGAAAGATAGCCCCCCACAAATATTGACTGTGAGTGGAGAGGGAAATGACGTACACAGAAATGAAATCAGATTTCAGCAAAGGAGGCCAATACTAAACTTGATAGACAGAGAGAAAAGGATACTGTGCGGTCAGTATTAAAAAACTACAAAATCCACGCCGAGTTTACAAAAATGAACTCCACACCGACTCACGGTGTGGAGGGGAAAATCTGCTTCCCCAGAGCTTTCAGCTAGCCTGAATATGACATAGTGACAAGCTGGACAAAAGGAGACATATTTGCAAAGCAATAGAGTCCAAAGCAAATGGACAAACAAGAACTAGCAAAAACTTATCTTTTGCTGACAAGGACAGGCCATATGAGAAATCCAAGGAGAGAACCAAATCCAACCTAAGACATTGACAGCTGGCATGAACTAAAGCCCAGAGCAGGTTTAAATAACAAACCCAGGCAAGGCGATCAGTGAAGGCAGCTGCTACAGCTACCTAAAGGAGCAGCAGTTCCACTCGAAACCACCAGAGGGAGCCCAAGGGCAGAACCCACAAAAATACCATTAGCAACCACAGGAGGGAGCCCCAGAATGGAATTCACAACACCAGCTCACAGGCTGGTATGTGACAATGTGACCTCATGCTGGAACTCAATATTATACTTATTGGTAAGGCTTTGTGAGCAGCAAAGTACAGTAGTGGAATACCAGGTACAACATGCCCATTGGTATAGCAGTCAGCTTCTGCCCATCTGAGTAGACTTAGGCTACTTTCACACTTGCGTTGTTCAGGACCTGTCACAATGCGTTGTTTTGTGAAAAAAAAGGCATCCTGCAAATTTTGCCGCAGGATGCGTTTTTTTCCCATAGACTTGTATTAGTGACGATTCATGACGTATGGCCACACGGTTTGTCCGTTGTCCACTGGTTGCGTCGGAATTTCGCAGCCCGTCGTTGGGGAAAAATGTTCAAAGGAACGTTTTTCTGTGCGATGTATCCTGTTTTTCCGGCTGCGCATGCCCGGCAGGAAATCTCTCTCTCTGTCTCTTTTCTCCCCGGGACTGCAGGCGGAAATTTGAAAGGACACACTTTCGTTGGTACGTCGCGCCGACGCTTTGTGACGGCCGAGTACCGATGCAAGTGTGAAAGTAGCCTAAGGGTACCGTCTCACATAACGATTTACCAACGATCACGACCAGCGATACGACCTGGCCGTGATCGTTGGTAAGTCGTTGTGTGGTCGCTGGGGAGCTGTCACACAGACCGCTCTCCAGCGACCAACGATGCCGAAGTCCCCGGGTAACCAGGGTAAACATCGGGTTGCTAAGCGCAGGGCCGCACTTAGTAACCCGATGTTTACCCTGGTTACCATCGTAAAAGTAAAAAAAACAAACAGTACATACTCATATTCGCGTCCCCCGGCGTCCGCTTCCTGCACTGACTGAGCTGTGCTGTGCTTTCACTTTACGGCCGGCGCTCAGTCAGTGCAGGAAGCGGACGCCGGGGGACGCGAATGTGAGTATGTACTGTTTGTTTTTTTTACTTTTACGATGGTAACCAGGGTAAATATCGGGTTACTAAGCGCGGCCCTGCGCTTAGTAACCCGATGTTTACCCTGGTTACAAGCGAACGCATCTTTGGATCGGTGTCACACACACCGATCCAACGATGACAGCGGGAGATCCAGTGACGGAATAAAGTTCCAAACGATCTGCTACGACGTACGATTCTCAGCAGGGTCCCTGATCGCTGCTGCGTGCGTGCTGCGTGTATCGTATGGATATCGTTGGAACGTCACGGATCGTACCGTCGTAGCGATCAAAGTGCCACTGTGAGACGGTACCCTAAGTGATACGGCAGAGTGTGTCATAGAGCCTTACGTGGAATTGAGAAACAGTACAGCAGAGACCAGTGAGGTAGCAGAGCTATAAGCTGGGTCTCACAGGCTGAGTCAGTGACTCGCTGACAGTTTCATGGACAGCAGTACACAAGTACTACAGTGTATGAGACCAGACATCAAAGGAAAAATTATACATGTCCCACAGTGGGACTAAGTGAAAAAGTAAAAAAAAAAGTAAAATAAAATATGTAAAAAAGTTTTTAAAAAAAAACACACCAAAAAGTGCACACAAATCACGAAAAGTCGTTTCGCCACTCAAAACTCAGCGTTTGTAATAAAGCAAAAAAGTATACACCCTAATTTATCCCACCCAAAATCAACCCCCCTCAGGACTGTGTTTTGTCACTGGAACTATAGGGGGGTTTTGCGTTGTGGCATGTTGATGTGGTATTTCCTGAAGAAGTCATATAGACTCTGAAACGCGTTGAATAAACCACCATTAATTCCTTCACTACGTCTGGCTTCGAATTGGTTAGCAGCGCAGACATAATCCGCAAATCTTCCTTTATAACATTCCTGTTATGGTCGCGTGTCGACCCGAGGATCTGCGGCAGCTGACATATACACACTTTCATTACACCATGATCAGGTGAGCAGCTCTTTGTTAATATGACACTTGTATATCGTGAGATAAGACCCTATATGCGCTTTTCTTTTTCCTACAAGTTTTTATTACCACTATCCCAAGTATAAATTTGGTGATAAAAAAAGTGGAAAATTTTTTTGGGGGGGTTTTCGCATCTAAATGTTATAAAATTTCATGACTCAACTGTAGGTTAAAATGCTAAGCACACCCCTAGATGAATTCCTTTGAAGGGTCTAGTTTCCAAAATGGGGTCACTTGTGGGGAGTTTGTTAATGCCATGTTGCATTTGTAGAGTCCATAACATGCAAAAACAACAATATATTCCAGACAAATATCGTTCTTTCCTTTTCAAGCCCTGCCATGTGCCCGAACAGAAGTTTTTTAAAACATATGGGGTATTATCGCTTTTGCGAGAAATTGCGTAATAAATTATTAGGTCCGTTTTCAAGTATTATCCGTTGCGAAAACTACAAATTTGGGGCTAGAACAACATTTTCGTGAAGAAAATAATTTTTTTTTAATATAACTACCTCATGTTACCAAATTATGTGGGGTCAAAATGCTCACTATTCCCCTGGATAAAATCCTTGAGGGGTGTAGTTTCCAAAATGGGGTCACTTGTGGGGGTTTCCACTGTTTGGACACTGAAGGGGCTCTCCAAATATGACATGACGCCAGCATAGCATTCCATCAAAGTTTACTTTCCAAAAAGTCCCTCCTTCCCTTCCGAGCACTGCCATGCGCCCAAACAGTGGTTTTTTTCCACATATGGGGTATCGGCATACTCAGGAGAAACGAACAACAAATTTGGGGTTAATTTTCTCCTGTTACCCTTATGAAAATAAAAAATATGGGGCTAAAAGTACGATTTTGCAGGAAAAATTAGATATTTTTTTTATTTTCACGGCTCTATTTTATAAACTTCTGTGAAGCACCTGGGGTTCAAAGTGATCAACACACATCTAGATACATTTCTTCAGGGGGCATGATTCCAAGATGGGGTCACTTGTGGAGGGTTTCCACTGTTTAGGCACGTTCGGGGCACTACAAACTTGACATGACTCTCGAGTCAAGTCATTTATGCATTCAAAAAGTCAAACCGTGTTCCTTCCCTTCCAAGCTCTGCCGTGCGCCCAAGCAATGGATTTCCCCTACATATGGGGTATCTGCCATGTCAGGAGAAATTGCACAACAAATATTGGGGTCCATTTTAGCCTGTAACCCTTGTGAAAATAAAAAAATGTGGGCTAAAAATACGATTTTGTGGGAAAAATGTTATCTATTTTCACGGCTCTACGTGATAAGCTTTTGTGAGCACCTGGGAGTTCAGGGTGCTCACCACACATCTAGATAAGTTCATTGAGGGGTCTAGTTTCCAAAATACGGTCACTTGTGGGGGATTTCTACTGTTTAAGCACATGAGGGGCTCTCCAAATGCAACACAGCTTCCGTTTTCGATTACAGCTATTTTTGCATTCGAAATGTCAAACGATGCTCATTCCCTTCCAAGCTCTGCTGTGCCCCCAAACAATAGTTTTCTCCCATATATGGGGTAACGCCGTACTCAGGAAAAATTGCAAAACATATTTTAGGGTCCATTTTATCCTGCTACCCTTGTAAAAATAAAAAATAATAACAATTTTATTTATATAGCGCCAACATATTCCGCAGAGCTTTACAAATTATAGAGGGGAATTGTACAGACAATAGACATTACAGCATATCAAAAATCACAGTTCAAAATAGATACCAAGAGGAGTGAAGGCCCTGTTTGCAAGCGTAAAATCTATGAGGAAAAAGGGGGAGACACGAGAGGTGGATGGTAACAATTGCTTTCGTTGTTCGGACCAGCCATAGTGTAAGGCTCGGGTGTTCATATAAAGCTGCATGAACCAGTTAACAGCCTAAGTATTTAACAGTACAGACACAGAGGGCTATTAACTGTATAAAGTGTATGATGCGAGGAACCTGATTATGGTTTAAGTTTTTTTAATGGGCCACACAGGGATAGTTAGGTTAATGCGTTGAGGCGGTAGGCCAGTCTGAACAAATGCGTTTTTAGGACACGCTTAAAACTGTGGGGATTAATCGTATTAACCTGGGTAGTGCATTCCAAAGAATTGGCGAAGCACGTGAAACGTCTTGGAGACGTGAGTGGGAAGTTCTGATTATTGAGGATGCTAACCTCAGGTCATTAGCAGAACGGAGAGCACAGGTAGGGTGGTAGACTGAGACCAGGGGGGAGATGTAGGGTGGTGCTGAGCCATGGAGTGCTTTGTGGATGAGGGTAATAGTTTTGTACTGGATTCTGGAGTGGATGGGTAACCAGTGTAGTGACTGGCACAAGGTAGAGGCATCGGTGTAACGGTTGGTGAGGAATATGATCCTGGCAGCAGTATTCAGGACAGATTGGAGCGGGAAGAGGTTGATAAGAGGGAGGCCTATCAGTAGAGAGTTACAATAGTCCAGACGAGAATGAATGAGTGAAACAGTAAGAGTTTTTGCAGAGTCGAAAGTAATAAAAGGGCGAATTCTAGAAATGTTTTTGAGATGCAGATAAGAAGAGCGAGACAGTGATCAGATGTGGGGGGGTGAATGAAAGCTCGGAATCAAGTATGACCCCAAGGCAGCGGGCATGTTGCTTGGGAGTAATGGTGGAACCACTCACGGAGATGGCAATGTCAAAGGTAGGTTAGTAGAGGGAGAGAACACGAGGAGTTCAGTTTTTGACAGGTTCAGTTTCAGATAGAGGGAGGACATGATGTTAGAGACAGCAATAAAACAATCACTGGTGTTTTCTAAAAAGGCAGGGGTGATATCAGGAGAAGTGTATAATTGTGTGTCATCAGCATAGAGATGGTACAGCAAACCAAATCTGATTGTTTGTCCAATAGGGGCAGTATACAAAGAGAAGAGGAGGTGGCCTAGGACTGATCCTTGAGGAACCCCAACAGTAAGGGGAAGGTGAGAGGAGGAGGAATCAGCAAAGGATACAGTGAAGGAGCGGTCAGAGAGATAGGAGGAGAACCAGGAGAGAACGGTGTCCTTGAGGCCGATGGAGCGGAGCATAGTGAAGAGGAGCTGATTATCAACAGTGTCGAATGCTGCGGAGAGATCTAAGAGAATTAGCATGGAGTAGTGACCATGGAGTAGTGACTAGATTTAGCTGTTAGTAGATCATTAGAGACTTTAATGACGGCAGTTTCAGTAGAGTGTAAAGAGCGGAAACCAGATTGAAGAGGGTCGAGAAGAGAGTTATCTGAGAGATAGAGGATAAGACGGGAGTGGACCAGGCGTTCGAGGAGTTTGGAGATGAAGGGGAGATTAGAGACAGGTATTTAATTAGGGGCACAGTTTTGATCGAGGGATGGTTTTTTAAGTAATGGATGTATGATGTCATGCTTAAATGAGGAGGGAAAAATACTGGAAGAGAGAGAAAGGTTGAATATTTTTGTCAGGTGAGAGATGACAGCCGGGGAAAGGGACTGCAGGAGATTTGACGGAATGGGGTCACTGGTGCAAGTGGTTGGGCGAGAAGATGCAAGGAGCCGGATTACTTCTTCTTCTGTATCTGGTTCAAAGTCAGAGAGTGAGCTAGATGCAGTGGGGGAGGGAGGACAGTGCATGGTATGAAGGGATTGGGAGATAATTTACTGTCGGATGTGGTCAATTTTTTCTTTGAAGTAATTGGCCAGATCGTCAGCGCGGAGATCCGTGGTTGGGGCCTGCACTCTTGGGTTGAGTAGAGAATGAAAAGTGTCAAAGAGACATTTAGGGATATTGGACAGTGAGATGATGAGGGTGTTAAAATAGGTTTGTTTGGAGAGGTGAAGGGCAGAGTTGTATGTTTTAGGCCGGCGTCACACTCGGCGTATGAAAATACGGTCCGTTTTTTACGGCCGTAATACGCAGAAATGTTCCCAAAATAGTGATCCGTATGTCATCCATAGGCAGGGTGTGTCAGCGTATTTTGCGCATGGCATTTTCCGTATGTAATCCGTATGGCATCCGTACTGCAATATTTTCTCGCAGGCTTGCAAAACCGACATCTAATGGATTTATGGGCTCAAATGTTCGTTAAAACATATATACAGTATATATATATATATACAGTCATGGCCAAAAGTATTCACACCCCTGCAATTCTGTCAGATAATACTCAGTTTCTTCCTGAAAATGATTGCAAACACAAATTCTTTGGTATTATTATCTTCATTTAATTTGTCTTAAATGAAAAAACACAAAAGAGAATGAAGCAAAAAGCAAAACATTGATCATTTCACACAAAACTCCAAAAATGGGCCAGACAAAAGTATTGGCACCCTCAGCCTAATACTTGGTTGCACAACCTTTAGCCAAAATAACTGCCATTTTTAGATCTCTCCACAGGTGTTCTATGGGATTCAGGTCTGGACTCATTGCTGGCCACCTTAGAAGTCTCCAGTGCTTTCTCTTAAACCATTTTCTAGTGCTTTTTGAAGTGTGTTTTGGGTCATTGTCCAGCTGGAAGACCCATGACCTCTGAGGGAGACACAGCTTTCTCACACTGGGCCCTACATTATGCTGCAAAATTTGTTGGTAGTCTTCAGACTTCATAATGCCATGCACACGGTCAAGCAGTCCAGTGCCAGAGGCAGCAAAGCAACCCCAAAACATCAGGGAACCTCCGCCATGTTTGACTGTAGGGACCGTGTTCTTTTCTTTGCATGCCTCTTTTTTTTCTCCTGTAAACTCTATGTTGATACCTTTGCCCAAAAAGCTCTACTTTTGTCTCATCTGACCAGAGAACATTCTTCCAAAACGTTTTAGGCTTTTTCAGGTAAGTTTTGGCAAACTCCAGCCTGGCTTTTTTATGTCTCTGGGTAAGAAGTGCGGTCTTCCTGGGTTTCCTACCATACAGTCCCTTTTCATTCAGACACCGATGGATAGTAAGGGTTGACACTGTTGTACCCTCGGACTGCAGGGCAGCTTGAACTTGTTTGGATGTTAGTCGAGGTTCTTTATCCAACATCCGCACAATCTTGCGTTGAAATCTCTTGTCAATTTTTCTTTTCCGTCCACATCTAGGGAGGTTAGCCACAGTGCCATGGGCTTTAAACTTCTTGATGACACTTCGCACGGTAGACACAGGAACATTCAGGTCTCTGGAGATGGACTTGTAGTCTTGAGATTGCTCATGCTTCCTCACAATTTGGTTTCTCAAGTCCTCAGACAGTTCTTTGGTCTTCTTTCTTTTCTCCATGCTAAGGCTATGTGCACACGTCAGGATTTTGTCAGGATTTTGTCAGGCTTTTTCATCAGGTTTTGTAGCCACAACTAGGAGTGGGTGATAAATGCAGAAGTGGTGCATATGTTTCTATTATACTTTTCCTCTAATTGTTCCACTCCTGGTTTTGGCTACAAATCCTGCGGAAAAATCCTGACAAAATCCTGACAAAATCCTGACGTGTGCACATAGCCTTAATGTGGTACACACAAGGACACAGGACAGAGGTTGAGTCAACTTTAATCCATGTCAACTGGCTGCAAGTGTGATTTAGTTATTGCCAACACCTGTTAGGTGCCACAGGTAAGTTACAAGTGCTGTTAATTACACAAATTAGAGAAGCATCAAAATGATTTTTCGAACAGTGCCAATACTTTTGTCCACCCCCTTTTTTATGTTCGGTGTGGAATTATATCCAATTTGGCTTTAGAAAAATTCTTTTTGTGTTTTTTATCATTTAAGACAAATTAAATGAAGATAATAATACCAAAGAATTTGTGTTTGCAATCCTTTTCAGGAAGAAACTGAGTATTATCTGACAGAACTGCAGGGGAGTGAATACTTTTGGCCATGACTGTATATGTCATTGATACATACATATATATATATATATATATATATATATATATATATATATATATATATATATATATATATATATATATATATATATATATTCTGTATTTATATTTAATTCAGCGCGAGATATGTGAAAAGCCGGTAATCCAATTGCCGGCTTTTCATTTCTCCTTCCCAAACCCGACCGGATATGAGACATGGTTTACATGCAGTAAACCATCTCATATCCCTTTTTTTTGCATATTCCACACTACTAATGTTAGTAGTGTGTATGTGCAAAATGTGGGCACTCTAGCTTGTAAAATAAAGGGTTAAATGGCAGAAAAAATTGGCGTGGGCTCCCGCGCAATTTTCTCCACAAGAGTGGTAAAGCCAGTGACTGAGGGCAGATATTAATAGCCTAGAGAGGGTCCATGGTTATTGGCCCCCCTGGCTACAAACATCTACCCCCAGCCACTCCAGAAAAGGCACATCTGGAAGATGCACCTATTCTGGCACTTGGCCACTCTCTTCCCACTCCCGTGTAGCTGTGGGATATGGGGTAATGAAGGGTTAATGTCACCTTGCTATTGTAAGGTGACATTAAGCCGGATTAATAATGGAGAGGAGTAAATTATGACACCTATCCATTATTAATCCAATAGTATGAAATGGTTAATAAAACACACACACATTATTTACAAGTATTTTAATGAAATAAAGACACAGGTTGTTGTAATATTTTATTATACTGGTAATCCACCTGAAGACCCTCGTTCTGTAACAAAGGAAAAATAAAAAAAACAACAATATCTATTTTTTCCTCGTTACGCTGTTTACTGATTTACTTTCTATTTTGATAATTAGACATTTCTGAAGGCAGCAATACTAAATATGTGCATTTTTTTTTTTTTCAATTGGGCAAGAGGGATTGATTTAAATTTTGAGGTTTTTTTAAACTTTTTTATTTTCTCACGTTTTACTTTAGTTAAGTCCTTTCTGACATTGGACGTAATGATCCGTCCATATATATATATATATATATATACAGTGGTGTTCAAAAGTCCTGCATAGGATAAATTGATTTTTCAAGTTTTAAACGTTTTCTGTCAAATATCTTCGATGCTAATATGACATATTGACATAATATGGCAAAATTAGCCAATCACAGATGAGGTTCTTCTGACCAATCATAACCTGGATATGGCAGCCAATCACATTGCATCACATCTGCTGCTTTGTTTGTTTGTTTTATCTGTTGGTCTATCTAGTGAATCATACTGTAGAGTTTTATGATGGGAGCCTTCAGATTTTTGTCAGCGGAGGATCGTGTGCGAGTTGTGGTGCTACATGAAGAGGGTTATACTGGCCCCCAGATCGCAAGGAAGGTCGGCTGTAATCAGAGTACAGTCGTAAGAATTTTGCAGAAACATAAGCAGCTTGGAATTAACCAGGACAGGCCCAGATCTGGTCGGCCCAGAAAGTCAACTAAAAGGGAGGATAGAGTACTGATAAGAACATCCCTTGCCAATCGAAAGCTCACCTCTCCTCAGCTTCTGCGAGAATGGCAAGAAAAGTGCAATATTGAGGTAGCAACATCAACTGTTAGGAAAAGATGTTTCGAAGCAGGATTGAGAGGGTGCAAGGCCCGAAAGAAGCCATTGATGACAGCCATACAAAGACAAAGGCGAAAACTGTGGGCAATGAAATATTTAAAATGGAGGAAGGAGGAGTGGGAAAAAGTGCTATTTAGTGATGAAAGCACTTTTTGCATTTTAGGAAATGATGGCAAGTCTTATGTGAGAAGGTTCCCACATGAAGAGTATAAGCCAGAGTGTTTGAGCTTCTCTGTGAAACATGTAATGAAAGTAATGGTCTGGGGCTGTATGGCAGCCAATGGTGTTGGAAGGCTTCATATTGTGGAGGGTATGGTTAATGCAAAAAAATACATAGACATCCTTAATAAGAAAATGCTGCCTTCTGCTCAACACCTGTTTTCAGGGGATTATATCTTCCAGGATGATAATGCTCCTTGTCACAGAGCTAAGGCTACTTTCACATTTGCGTTTGGAGCCGCTGCGGAGGGCTGTGGACTTCCTCTGTGAAGCCCCGCGCTCCGCCGCTAGCTCCGCCTACTTCTGCATGCGGCCGGCATGCGACCTGGGTACGTATATTTAACATTAGGTACGCAGGTTGTGCCGCAGTATGAGGATGCTGCCGCATGCGTCGTTTTGACGATGCAGAAAAAAAAAAATTGCTACGAGCTGCATCCTACGCTGGTCTCCGCATCGTCAAAACGACGCATGCGGCAGCATCCGCATACTGCGGCACAACCTGCGTACCTAATGTTAAATATAGGTACCCAGGTCGCATGCCGGCCGCATGCAGAAGTAGGCGGAGCTAGCGGTGGAGGGCGGGGCTTCACGGAGGAAGTCCACAGCCCTCCGCAGCGGCTCCAAACGCAAATGTGAAAGTAGCCTGAGACAGTAACGGAATGGAAAAAAAAAAGAACAAGGTGGCTACTATTGACTGGCCAGCTCAGTCCCCGGACCTCAATCCAATTGAAAATTTGTGGCACAAGGTATCATTACAGATATCTAGAAAACAGCCAAGGACCAAGAGTGAGTTGATTGAGGCTCTGATACAGGCCTGGAACCACATCATCACTCATCTGCAGAAGCTTGTTCACTCAATGCCACAGAGATGCAAGCTGGTGCTCAAGAGCAAAGGCTGGCCAATAAAGTATTAGAAGCTAAAGATGCACTCAAAAGGCCCTTTTCAGGACTCTGAATTAAATAAAAAATAATAAATCTTAAAAAGTAAAATGTAAGTCTGTGTGAACTTGCATTAGAAGTTAATGAACTTAGAAACCTGTTCACCATTCTACACACTGTACTGGTGTAGGTATGGTTATGCTGTAAAAAAAATTAATCAAAAATGTGCATACCATAACAATTTATACACTTGGGACATTCAAAAATGAGTATGGCATACAATGAGGGATTACAAAAACATATATGTTCCACCAGTTTCACTGTAGAGATGCAGAAGTATGAAACATATAGTTTTCTTCACGCCTATGCAGGACTTTTGAACACCATTGTATATATATATATATATACTGTATATATGTTTTACCGAACATTTGAGCACATAAATCCATTAGATGTTGGTTTTGCAAGCCTGCGAGAAAATATCGCAGTACGGATGCCATACGGATTACATACGGAGGATGCCATGCGCAAAATACGCTGACACACCCTGCCTACGGATGACATACGGACCACTATTTTGGGGACTTTTCTGTGTATTATGGCTGTAAAAAATGGACCGTATTTTTATACGCTGAGTGTGAGGCCGGCCTAAGGGTATGTGCACACGTTGCGGATTTTGCTGCAGATCCGCAGCGGATTGGCCGCTGTAGATTCGCAGCAGTTTTCCATGTGTTTACAGTACCATGTAAACCTATGGAAAATAAAATCTGCAGTGCACATGCTGCGGAAAAAAACGCGCGGAAATGTAGCGTTGTTTATTCCGCAGCATGTCAATTCTTTGTGCGGATTCCTCAGCGATTTACACTTGCTCCATAATAGGAATCCGCAGGTGTAAAACTGCAGGTGGAATCCGCACAAAAACCGCATAAAATCCACGCAGGTAAAACGCAGTACTTTTCTCAAAAGAGGTGTGGAAAAATCCGCAGAGGTTCCATCTACGTGTGCACATACCCTACGACTATGTGCACACGTTCAGGATTTTTTGTGTTTTTTTTCGCCCATTTTCCACAGAAAAAAACGCTTACATTAAGCATCCCATCATTTTAATGCATTCAGCATTTTTTGTGCACATGCTGCGTTTTTTTTCCGCGAAAAAAACACATCGCAGTAAAAATAATGCAGCATGTTCATTAATTTTGCGGATTTTTCGCGTTTTTGCCATTATATTATTGCATTGGGAAGCTCTGGAAAAAAAACGCGAAAAATAAGCAAAAAAAGCACGAAAAAAACCCGAGCGGATTTCCTGCAGAAAAAGTCCGGTTTTGTTTAGGAAAATTCTGCTGACATTCCTGAACGTGTGCACATAGCCTTACAGTAAAATCTGGTGCTTCTTCACTTCTGAGCATTGCACTGTGCCTGAAAAGTATTTCCCGATTACATGTAGGGTATTGGCACACTAAGGAAAAAATGGACCTCAGTTTGTTTTAAAAAAATTTCCTATTAGCCTTTAGAAAAATTCAAAACTTGGGGCTAAAACAACATTTTAGTGGTAAAAGTGCAATTTATTCTTTCTTCACCGCTCAGTGGTATAAAATTCTGTGAGGCACATGTGCTGTTAATATGATCACTGCACCCCTAGATGAGATTAATTTATTGGGAGTGTAGTTTGTAAAATGAGTTCACATATAGGGTTTTTTTGTTGTTCTGGCATCTCAGGGCCTCTGCCAATGTAACATGGCACCCTCAAACCATTCCAGCAAAATCTGAACTCCAATATGGCACATCTTCCCTACTGAGCTTTGCACTGTGCCTCAAAAGTAATATTCCCCTACATATGGGGTATTGGCGTACTCAAGAGAAATTGCACAACAACTTTTGGGGTCCATTTTCTCCTGTTACCCTTGGTAAAATAAAAAATTGGGGGCAAAAAGATCATTTTTGTGGGAAAAATATGATTTTTTATTTTGGCTCTACGTTATAAACTTCTGTGAAGCACTTGGGGGTTCAAAGTGATCACCACACATCTAGATAAGTTCCTCAGGGAGTCTAGATTCCAAATTGGTGTCACTTGTGGGGGGGAGGGGGTTCCACTGTTTAGGCAAATCAGGGGCTCTCCAATTGCAACATGGTGTCCGATCTTAATTCCAGCCAAATGTTCATTGAAAAAGTAAAATGGCGCTCCTTCCTTTCTGAGCTCTGCCATGCGCCCAAACAGTGGTTTACCCCCACATATGGGGTATCCACATACTCAGGACAAATTGCACAACTTTTGGGGTCTAATTTCTCCTGTTACCCTTGGTAAACTAAAATTTACTTAACCCTTTCGCGACATGCACCGTAGATGTACTGCGCATGTCGGGTCCCCTGCTTTGATGTGCGCTCCGGCGGTGAGCCCACATCAAAGTCGCGACATGTCAGCTGTTTTGTACAGCTGACATGTGCGCGCAATAGCGGCGGGTGAAATCGCTATTCACCCGCCGCTATTAACCTGTTAAATGCCGCTGTCAAATGCAGACAGCGGCATTTAACTACCGCATCCGGCTGGACAGCCGGAAATGACGTCATCGCCGACCCCCGTCACATGATCGGGGGTCGGCGATGCATCAGGAAGGTAACCATAGAGGTCCTTGAGACCTCTATGGTTACTGATGCCGGCCTGCTGTGAGCGCCCCCCTGTGGTCGGCGCTCACAGCACACCTGCATTTCAGCTACATAACAGCGATCTGATGATCGCTGTTATGTAGCAGAGCCGATCGGGCTGTGCCTGCTTCTAGCCTCCCTTGGAGGCTATTGAAGCATGGCAAAAGTGGAAAAAAAAAAGTTTTTAAAAATGTGCAAAAAAATATTAAAAATATAAAAGTTTAAATCACCCCCCTTTCGCCCCATCCTAAATAAAACAATAAAAAAAAAACAAACCTACACATATTTGGTATCGCCGCGTTCAGAATCGCCCGATCTATCAATTAAAAAAAAGCATTAACCTGATCGCTAAACAGCGTAGCGAGAAAAAAATCCGAAACGCCAGAATTACGTTTTTTTGGTCGCCACGATATTGCGTTAAAATGCAATAACGGGCGATCAAAAGAACGTATCTGCGCCGAAATGGTATCATTAAAAACATCAGCTCGGCACGCAAAAAATAAGCCCTCACCCGACCCCAGATCACGAAAATTGGAGACGCTACGGGTATCGGAAAATTGCACTTTTTTTTTTTTTTTTTTTTTTTTTTTTAGCAAATTTTGGAATTTTTTTTCACCACTTGGATAAAAAATAACCTAGACATGTTAGGTGTCTATGAACTCGTAATGACCTAGAGAATCATAATGGCAGGTTTAGCATTTAGTGAACCTAGCAAAAAAGCCAAACAAAAAACAAGTGTGGGATTGCACTTTTTTTGCAATTTCACCGCACTTGGAATTTTTTTCCCGTTTTCTAGTACATGACATGGTAAAACCAATGATGTCGTTCAAAAGTACAACTCGTCCCGCAAAAAATAAGCCCTCACATGGCCATATTGACGGAAAAATAAAAAAGTTATGGCTCTGGGAAGGAGGGGAGCGAAAAACGAAAACACAAAAACGAAAAAGGGCCGCGACTTGCAGGGGTTAAAGGGACTCTGTCACCTGAATTTGGAGGGAACAATTTTCAGTCATATTGGCGGGGTTTTTGGGTGTTTGATTCACCCTTTCCTTACCCGCTGGCTGCATGCTGGCTGCAATATTGGATTGAAGTTCATTCTCTGTCCTCCATAGTACACGCCTGCATAAGGCAAGATTGCCTTGTGCAGGCATGTACTACGGAGGACAGAGAATGAACTTCAATCCAATATTATTGCAGCCAGCATGCAGCCAGGAAAGGGTAAGGAAAGGGTGAATCAAACACCCGAAAACCCCGCCCATATGACTGAAAATTGTTCCCTCCAAATTCAGGTGACAGAGTCCCTTTAAGATCAATTTTTTTGGTGAAAAAAAAGTTAAATGTTCATTTTTTTAAAAACATTCCAAAAATTCCTGTGAAGCATGGGTAATAAACTCCTTGAATTTGGTTTTGAGCACCTTGAGGGGTACAGTTTTTACAATGGTGTCACTTTTGGGTATTTTCTATCATATAGACCCCTCAAAGTGACTTAAAATGTGATGTGGTCCCTAAAAATAAAAAATATTGTTGTAAAAATTTGAAATCGCTGTTTAACTTTTAACCCTTATAACTTCCTAAGAAAAAAAAATTTTGGTTCCAAAATTGTGCTGATGTAAAGTAGACATGTAGAATATGTTACTTATTAAGTATTTTGTCTGCCATATCTGTGATTTAAGGACATGAAAATTCAAAGTTTGAAAATTGCAAAATTTTTTGCCAAATTTCCAATTTTTTTCACAAATAAATGCAAGTCATATCAAAGAAATTTTACCACTGTCAGGAAGTACAATATGTCGCGAGAAAACATTCTCAGAATCACCGGGATTCATGGAAGCGTTCTAGAGTTATTACCTCATAAAGGGAGAGTGATCAGAATTGTAAACATTGGCCAGGTCATTAACATGCAAACCACCCTCGGGGTAAAGGGGTTAATATTCCCCTTAGGAGACTTGATGATGTGATCGTCTGATCACCTGTGCTATACATAGCAGGGCTTCAGCATTGCTGTGTATAGCAGAAATCATTATCTCCTATGATTATCATTATTGTTATGATTATAAAATCATTATCTCCTATGACTATGATATAGGAATATCGTAATGATAGCACAGAGGTCTTCTGCTGACCCTTTGCTGGGCTGTCATGACAATTCATCAGCGCCCTGCGATCATGCCACTGGCACGCTAATGGGAGCGTGTAATGACGAGCGCCCTGCTGACACGTGTTAAATTTCACTGTCTGAGATTGACAGCCAGATTTAACACATTAATAGCTTTTAAAGACACATGACCGCTGTTTAAATCAGCTGTCCTGTGTGATGAATGGTGCGGTCTCTGTTCCGGAGGGAATAAGACAAATGACGATTTCCAAATCTGTTGTGAACTCTATTTTTAGGCTCCCTCTAGTGGTCACAAGCGGTACTGTGTAGTGTTGTCTTTCTGCAGGTTGGCTGCATCAGCTGGTTCGTTATCCTTGGTTGGTTTCCTATTTAGCTCACCTGGATACTCAGTTCCTTGCCTGCTATCAATGTATTCAGTGCTCTTCAGATTCCTTGTGATTACCTTGCTCCCAGCCTCTCCAAGACATGCTAAGTTTTTGTCCGTTCATTTTTTGATTATCAGCATTCATCATGTTTCTTGTCCAGCTTGCTAAGATGTGATCTCCTCGCTTGCTGGTTGCTCTAGGGGACTGAGTTTCTCCCCCCACACTGTTAGTTGGTGCAGGGGTTCTTGAAATCTCAGTGTGGATATTTTGTAAGGGTTTTTTACTGACCGCACAGACCTTTACTATTTTCTGCTATCTAGTATTAGTGAGCCTCATTTGCTGAATCTGTTTTCACCCCTGTGTATGTGCCTTCCTCTTACCTCACCGTTATTATTTGTTGGGGGCTTCTATATCTTTGGGGATTATTTATCTGGAGGCAAGAGAGGTCTTTCTTTCTCTCTAGGGGTAGTTAGTTCCTCAGGCTGGCTCGAGACGTCTAGGATTTTTAGGCACGTTCACCGGCTACTTCTAGTGTGTTTGGATAGGTTCAGATTTGCGGTCAGTCCAGTTTGCCACCTCCCTAGAGCTTGTCCTATGTTTGTTACTTAGCTGGAGTAATTAGTGATCCTCAACCACTAAGGATCATAACACAAATCATTGCATTCTTGTTTTCTTTCCATCTTACACAGCGTCCCAATGTTTTTGGAATTGGGGTTGTTCGAGGTCTTTTGTTAAAGCCAAAATCTAATTTTACTACAAATTGTATAGACAATTAAAAATAAATAAATGTTCTAAAATGTATATGAGAATTAGTAAGCCCAAAAGGCACTGATATTGAAAAATATAAATGGTTTTGTTTTTGACAGATGACTGTACCAGGAGCTCAAAGGAGCATATGATATTTTCAGATGTTAAAGCAGATGACCGTAGCATCACACCACATACATTTGAAGAGTATGTCATTATCCAAGATATTCCTACAGCCTTTCACAGCATAGATGTATCATCTGATCCCTTTCAACAGGTTCTTTCTTCTGATTTGTCACAGACTTTTAAACAAAATAAAAATAACCAAAGGCATGGTAAACATCAAAGATATCACGCAAGAAAGAAGACATGTTCATGTTCAGAATGTGGTAAACTTTTTAAAGACAAAAGAAATCTTGATATACATCAGAGAATTCACACAGGGGAGGAGACATTTTCATGTTTAGAATGTGGGAAATGTTTTAGAAACAGATCAGCATTTGTTAGACATCAGAGAATCCACAAAGGGGAGAAACCATTCTCTTGTTCAGCATGTGGTAAATGTTTTAACAAGAAAACAAATCTTGTTACACATCAGAGAATTCACACAGGCGAAAAACCATTTTCATGTTCAGAATGTGGGAAATGTTTTACTCAGAAAACAGGTCTTGTTGAACATCAGAGAATTCACACAGGGAAAAAGCCGTATTCATGTTCAGAATGTTGGAAATGTTTTACTAAGAAAACAAATCTTGTTGAACATCAGAGAATTCACACAGGGGTGAAGCCATTTTCATGTTCAGAATGTGATAAATGTTTTACAGAGAAAACACATCTTGTTAGACATAAGAGAATTCACACAGGGGAAAAGCCATTTTCATGTTCAGAATGTGGGAAATGTTTTAGTCAGAAAACAAGTCTTGTTACACATCAGAGAATTCACACAGGCGAAAAACCATTTTCATGTTCAGAATGTGGGAAATGTTTTAATCAGAAAACAGGTCTTGTTACACATCTGAAAATGCACGTTGGGGAGAAGCCATTTTCATGTTCAGAATGTGGTAAATGTTTTACTCAGAAAATGCAACTTATTACACATCAAAGAATTCACACAGGGGAGAAGTTATTTTCATGTCCAGAATGTGGGAAAAGTTTTAATCAATTTTCACAACTTGTTGCACACCAGAGAAGTCACACAGGGGAGAAGCCATTTTCCTGTTCAGAATGTGGGAAATGTTATGTAAACAAATCGCATCTTGTGAGACATCAAAAAATTCACAAAGGGGAGAAATAATTTTCATGTCCAGAATGAGGGAAATGTTCTCAGAAATATGATTTTGCTAAACATCAGAGAACTCACACAGGGGAGAAGCAATTTTTATGTTCAATGTGTGGGAAATGTTTTTCACAGAAAAGAAATCTTGCGCATGCGCAGTAGCAGCTATCAGAGACAGCCGAGAGCTGCTACTGCTCAGGAATTGGCGGCGCCATCTTGGAAGAGGAAAATTTTTTTTCTTCTCCAGCAAGATGGCACCGCCTGTGCAATAGCAGCTATTGGATCACCTCTATAGACACCGATAGCTGCTACTGCGCAGGCGCAGTTTTAACCCCTTTTCGACACCGGTCATAATAGTACGCTGATGTCGGTATCCCTCCCTTTGATGTGGGCTCCGACAGTTTGAAAGCGGCATTTAACTAATTAATAGCGGCGGGTGAATTGCGATTTCACCCGTCGCTATTGCGGGAACATGTCAGCTGTTCAAAACAGCTGACATGTCCCGGCTTTGATGCGGGCTCACTGCCGGAGCCCGCATCAAAGCAGGGGATCCGACCAGTACTAGTACAGCGGAGGTCGGTAAGGGGTTAAGGTTGAAGGAAGACTTTAAGTCCATCTAGTTCAACCCATAGCCTAACCTAATATGCCCTAACATGTTGATCCAGAGGAAGGCAAAAAAAACCCATGTGGCAAAGAGTAAGCTCCACATTGGGGAAAAAAATTCCTTCCCGACTCCACATACAGCAATCGGACTAGTTCCCTGGATCAACGCTCTATCAAGGAAACTAGTGTATATAACATGTAACATTATACTTTTCAAGAAAGGCATCCAGTCCCCTCTTAAATCTTAGCAATGAATCACTCATTACAACATCATACGGCAGAGAGTTCCAAAGTCTCGCTGCTCTTACAGTAAAGAATCCGCGTCTGTGATTATGCTTAAACCTTCTTTCCTCCAGACATAGAGGATGCCCCCTTGTCCCCGTCTCAAGTCTACAAGTAAAAAGGTCATTAGAAAGGTCTCTACTCTCCCCTCATATACATTACAATAAGATCACCCCTTAGCCTTCGTTTTTCCAAACTAAATAACCCCAAGTGTAATAATCTGTTTTGGTATTGCAGACCCCCCCCCAGTCCTCTGATAACCTTGGTCGCTCTTCTCTACACCCGCTGTAGTTCAGCTATGTCTTTCTTGTACATCGGAGGCCAGAACTGTACACAGAATGTTCTCCTCATGAGCATCTATGTCTCTTTTAATGCATCCCATTATTTTATTTGCCTTTACAGTAGCTGCCTCACACTGGCCACTAAATGTGAGTCTGTCGTCCACTCATACACCCAGATCTTTTTCATTGACTGTTTTGCCTAGTGTTTTCCAAATAAGCACATAATTATACATCTTATTTGCTCTACCCAAGTGCGTGACCTTACATTTATCCCCATTAAAGCTCATTTGCCATTTATCAGCCCAAACTTCTAGTTTACATAAATCCTCCTGTAATATAAAATTGTCCTCCTCTGTATCGATTACCCTGCAGAGTTTAGTGTCATCTTCATATATTGAAATACTACTCTGTATGCCCCCTATAAGGTCATAAATATGTTAAAAAGAGGGCCCAATACTGACCCCTGTGGTACCCCACTGCTAACTGTGACCCAGTCCGAGTGTGCTCCATTAATTACCACCCTTTGTTTCCTATCCCTGAGCCAGCTCAACCCACTTACTCATATTTTCCCCTATCCCCATTATTCTCATTTTATGTATCAACCTTTTGTGTGGCACCGTATCAAAAGCTTTTGAAAAGTCCATATACACCACGTCCACTGCATGTCCTTGGTCCAGTCTGGCACTTACCTCTTCATAGAAGCTGATCAGATTAGTCTGACAGGAACGGTCCCTAGTAAACCGATGCTGATATTGGGTCATGAGGTTATTCCTCTTCAGATACTCCAGTATAGCATCCCTTAGAAAACCCTCCAGGATTTTACCTACAGTAGAGGTTAAGCTTACTGGTCTATAATTTCCAAGTTCAGTTTTTGTCCCCTTTTTGAATATTGGCACCACATTTGCTATACGCCAGTTCTGTGGTACAGACCCTGTTATTTTTCGTTTTTCCGTGTTCCTTTTTCACTCCCCTCCTTCCCAGAGCCATAACTTTTTTATTTTTCCGTCAATTTGGCCATGTGAGGGCTTATTTTTTGCGGGACGAGTTGTACTTTTGAACGACATCATTGGTTTTAGCATGTCGTGTACTAGAAAACGGGAAAAAAATTCCAAGTGCGGTGAAATTACAAACAAAGTGCAGTCCCACACTTGTTTTTTGTTTGGCTTTTTTGCTAGGTTCACTAAAAGCTAAAACTGACCAGACATTATGATTCTCCAGGTCAGTACGAGTTCATAGACCTAACATGACTAGTTTATTTTTTACCTAAGTGGTGAAAAAAAATTCCAAACTTTGCTTTAAAAAAAAAAAAAAATTGCACCATTTTCCGATACTCGTAGCGTCTCCATTTTTCATGATCTGGGGTCGGTTGATGGCTTATTTTTTGCGTGCCGAGATGACGTTTTTAATGATAGCATTTTGGTGCAGATATGTTCTTTTGATCGCCCGTTATTGCATTTTAATGCAATGTCGCGGCGACCAAAAAAACGTAATTCTGGCGTTTCGACTTTTTTTCTCGCTACGCTGTTTAGCAATCAGGTTAATGCTTTTTTTTATTGATAGATCGGGCGATTCTGAACGTGGTGATACCAAATATGTGTAGATTTGATTTTTTTTTATTGATTTATTTTGATTGGGGCGAAAGGGGGGTGATTTAAACTTTTATATTTTTTTATTTTTTTCACATTTTACTTTTTTTTACTTTTGCCATGCTTCAATAGCCTCCGTGGGAGGCTAGAAGCAGGCACAGCACGATCGGCTCTGCTACATAGCAGCGATCTGCTGTTCGCTGCTATGTAGCAGAAAATCAGATGTGCTGTGAGCACCGACCACAGGGTGGCGCTCACAGCTGCCGGGGATCAGTAACCATAGAGGTCTCAAGGACCTCTATGGTTACAATACTGAAGCATCGCCGACCTCCGATCATGTGACGGGGGTCGGTAGTTAAATGCCGCTGTCTGCGTTTGACAGCGGCATTTAACTAGTTAATAGGCGCGGGCAAATCGTGATTCTGCCCGCGCCTATTACGGGCACATGTCAGCTGTTCAAAACAGCTGACATGTCCCGGCTTTGATGCGGGCTCACCGCCGGAGCCCGCATCAAAGCGGGGCTTCTGACCTCGGGCGTACTATCCCGTCCGAGGTCAGAAAGGGTTTAAAGATGGTCTATCCGAGATGATAATAACAGGATCTTTGGAAGCTGGAAGGAGGTTAAAGGCAGCGCAGAGTCAGCTGGAGGAAGTTTTGCTGGGTAAGGCTGAAAGGAAAAGGGAATTCATGAATCTGGCTTATTACCAAGAGGGCGAATCTGTGGGTCATTTGCTGTCGCTGGTGGCTTCTGCCCAGAGAAGTACTTCCTTCGTCCATTCTCTGGTGTCGGGGATCGGTATTACTGTCTCTGGGACTTCAGAGATTTTGGAGAGTTTCGCGGATTTTTATGCGGACCTATATTCCTCTCGGGTTGATGGGTCAATGGAGGAGACGGTGGCGTTCCTTGAGGAATTGGAGCTCCCAAGGTTGAGTGATATAGATAGAGAGGACTTGGAGGCTCCCATTACGGAGGAGGAGTTGGGTCACGCATTGCAATCTATGACTAATGGAAAGGCGCCTGGTGTAGATGGATTTCGTGCCGAAATTTATAAAAACTTGAGGGAAGTGTTGATCCCTAGATTGAAGGCGGTCCTGGAGGAGGCTAGGGATAAGGGAAGTTTACCGGCATCTATGCGAGAGGCCATAATAGTGGTGATTCCTAAGGAGGGGAAGGACTTGACACTGCCGGATTCATACCGGCCAATTTCCTTGCTCACCATAGATGTTAAACTCCTGGCTAAGGTATTGGCGATGAGGTTGACAAGTGTCATTTCCGGCTTGGTGCATTCAGACCAGTCTGGCTTTATGCCGGATAGGTCCACTGCGATTAATCTACGAAGGCTATTTATGAATTTGCAGCTCAGATCCGATAACTGTGGCCAGAGAGTTATTGCATCTTTAGACGCCCACAAGGCGTTTGATAGCGTGGAGTGGGGGTATCTTTGGCAGGTGTTGCGGAATATGGGGTTTGGATCGCAGTTCATATCTTGGATTCGGCTGATGTACGGTACTCTATGCCGATGGCCAGGGTCAGGGTGAACAGTGAGTTATCACGGACCATACAACTAACTAGAGGGACTAGGCAGGGGTGTCCACTCTCTCCTCTTTTGTTTGCTCTGGCTGTGGAGCCACTGGCTGCTAAACTTCGACGGTCTGATGAGATGACTGGGTTTAAATATGGGAGGATTGAAGAAAGGGTGGCATTGTATGCAGATGACATTTTTTTGTTTTTGGCTGACCCGGGTGCGTCCTTGGAGGGAGCCATTGGGATTATTGAACGCTTCGGATCAGTGTCGGGACTTAGGATAAACTGGAGTAAGTCTATCTTGTTTAAGGTGGATGATGTTGGGGGGAGCCACTGGAAGATGGGCGACTGAAGGTGACGAGCCAATTCATGTACCTTGGCATATGGGTATCTATGCCTGTTACTGATTATATATATAGGAATCTGACTCCAATCTTGGGTGTTCTGAAGGCAAAAGTGGATGCTTGGCTTAAGCTGCATTTATCTGTGGTAGGTAGGGTGAATCTTATTAAAATGATTCTGATGCCGAAAATACTGTATATTTTGCATAATGCACCAGTGTGGATACCGCGCGGGAAATTTAGACAGATCAACTCTCTGTTTAGGAATTTAATATGGGGGAGACAATATCCGCGAATTAGACTGGATACACTTCAGCGACCCAAGGACGATGGGGGACTAGCATTGCCTAACCCTGAAATATACTTTCTTGCAGCACAGAGTCAGCATCTAAAGGGATGGGCGCTTGAGGGGTCTCTTGGAGCAGTACAGCGGTTGATGGAAGTGATGACAAAAAGGAAGCCAGTGGTACAATGTTTGGAGGATGGATCCTTGGGAGCTCTGGGGAAATTATACCCGACTGTGTTGTTGATACGTAGGTTGTGGGGTAGATTGAGACATATACGCGGGATCACGGACTTGACGAGATTCTCTGGGGATACTGACAGAATGGCAGGTCAAAGGGATTCAGTACGTGTATCAGATACTTGAGCGAGGTGAGTTAAAATCATTTTCCCAATTGCAGGCGGAGTTTGGTCTGGGGACTGCGGGGGAGTATCAGTATTTGCGGATGTTGCATGCTTTTAGAGCTCAGAATAGGAGCGGAGATATTAGAATTCAAAGAGATATAGTACTGGAGTATGTGTGTAATGAAGGGTCTACTGGGGGGGTTATATCTACTTTGTATAAAGATCTGCTACATACTTTCCTGTTGGGATTTCCGATAATGGCGAGAGCTAAATGGGAGAGGGATCTGGGTCCAATGGATAAAGAGACTTGGGAGTCGGTGCTAGAATGGGTCCCAAGACTGTCAGTGAGCGAACCATATAGACTGTCACAGCTCTATGTAATACACAGGGTCTATAAGTCTCCGATAATACTATATAAGGCAGGTTTGCGTGATAATTCCGAATGCCCAAGGTGTAAATCTACGAATGCGGATATATTTCATATGATGTGGACGTGTCCGAGACTGGCTGCATTTTGGTTAGTAGTTTTGAGTCGTATGGAAGGTGCGTATGGATGTGCGGTACCAAGGGATCCAATTGTGTGCCTGTTGGGATGCGTGGATGAGATTGGAGTAGATAGTAACCTAAAGATAGCTATTGCCAGACTGTTATACATGGCTAGGAAGGTAATAGCTCGAAATTGGATCAGGGAAGAACCGCCGCCAAGAGGAGAATTCCTACAATATGTGAAACAAGGCCTGACACTCGAAAAGGGGTTTTACAAAAAGAAAGGGAAAATCGAAATGTTCAATAAACTGTGGTCTCCGTGGATCACCATGGGATAGGGATAGGGGTATTATACAAATTGAATGAACTACGATCCCTAATTAATGGCATTGTAAAGTATGGCTTACATTAGGTGCTGGGGGATTAGTTATCCTTTTGTTTTACTGATGGAGGTGTTAAGCAAGATGGGCTGTCTTGTTGGGTTGGGGTGGGGGGTGTTGGGATCAAAGGGAGTTGTTTGAAGGGGGGGAAGAAAATTTTGTATTGAAAATACGAATGTAACATGTCAATCATCTTGTTATTCTTAATAAAAACCTATTTGAACTAAAAAAAGATGGTCTATCAATGACTGTACTTAATTCCTGCAGTACTCGGGGGTGTATCCCATCCGGGCCCGGAGATTTGTCAATTTTAGTCATTTTTAGACGCTGCCATATCTCCTTCTGGGTTAAGCAGGTGACATTTAATGGGGATTTTTTTTTTATCACTGATCATATTGTCTGCCATGGGATTTTCTTGTGTAAATACTGTTGAAAAAAGTCATTTAGCATTTCACTCAGGCTATTTTTAAGGGGGCCAACAGTCACCCTGGAGGTCAGATTTCTAGACCAGCCTCTCAGGTTGATATTATAATTGCTTGTTTTTCACTGGACCATGGCCACTCTACCAATGAATATATTATTTCCTCTGAAATTCTTAGTGTAAGTTCTCACAGATGGATAGTAAATAGAATTTGTCAGGCTGTACTGACAATATTTCCTTGCGCAGGCGTGTACTCCGGAGGACACAGCATGAACTTCAATCCAATATTGCGGCCAGCATGCAGCCAGTGGGTAAGGAAAGGGTGAATCAAACACCCGAAAACCCCGCCCATATGACCCAAAACTGGTCCCACCAAATTCAGGTGATAGGTTCCCTTTAACTACAAGCGCAATTAAACAAATCTTTTTCAGATAAAAGTTATGTTTATTTTATACAAATCAATTATCACTGAACACTTGCTATTACAATCATATAGATGAAAACATATTTCTTACATAGTAATTTATAGCAATACAATTGATGACTGCTACATAATGAGCCACGTGGATTGCAGTATCGGCGTTACTCTTTTTTTTAAGCCTCAAAGGACCTTGAGCAATACCAAGTGGGGTGGAGTGTAAAGGACGGAACGCACGGAGTGGTGTGAATAGAGTTCGTGGCTTAGATGATCCAACAGTTTTGTTCATTGGAATTTTCAATCTATCAAATTGTTTCTAGTAGTGGAATTACCCACAACAGTGGAGGGCACATTTAATTCCGCCATAGCCTACATAAACGTATCCCAGCCCCTTGGTAAATTCTTCCTTGACATGGCATGACTGAGTTGTGTTACGTACCAAATCCAGCATGTTAGAGCCGGGAATTACAGTTCCTTTAAATATGAATTTACATTTGTCACGCCACGATGTAATATTTTGGTTCTGTAACAGTCTGCGTAGTAAAAATTCTGCATTCTTTTTATATTGAGGATTTACAAGACTTACAATTTCAAAACCATCTGTATTTTTATCAGGTTCTGAATTCAACAATTGTTGGTGATCAGATTCAGGAGTGCTAATGATCTTTAAAGTTGATAGTTCTTCTGCATCATGTTTAGCATGAGCCAAGTATCTCTGTAGTACAACCCAATATATTTTAATTTTCACATCGTCTGGTATATCACGACATTTGTAAAATCTCAGCAATTTCTCCATCAAGATGTTGGATAACGCTCTGGCGTATGTTGGTTGTAGTAGGTGGCCTTAGTTTAATTAGTTCCTGCTTGGGAACTAGATACATTTTCTCAGTATGTTCCATTAATTACCGCTGAGTAAACTTGTTAATATCGGAATCGCAAAACCTAAAAGAGGACCTATAAATCCTCTGGTCTGGTTTAGTAGGCACTTCTTTTTCTTTATGCAATGGGATTTATTACTCATGGTTCTTACAGGTTTACTCCACTTTTTAGGTTTTTTTTTTGTTCGACCTTTTAAGATATTTAAAGCAATTTCCCCTATCGCTGTAATTAATAGTGACTGGCATTGCACAAAATAGATTTTCTGATAGGAGATGCCTTCACCAGTGTTTTTAGGAGGTCCCAGTTACGACATATTCTCTCAGACATCTTTACAACACTATGGCCACAGTGTAAAATGTCTGATTTTGTATAAATTCACTTTTTAGAAGGATTTTATTGAAAACACACAGCTGGAAAGCTGGAGGGAACAGACCCGTCCTCAAGCGAAGTTCCTCAGGGGTATCAGCTCTTAAGTCAAGCATCAAATACCCATAAGGTTCACGTGTGGCATTCTCAAAAGCTTCTAAGAAAAAGTGAATTTTTCCCGGGTACATTTGTCGCGCTAGTGTTACAATTTGTAATTTATCTTGAGTGTTATTAAAAAGTACCATATATTTTGTGTTTACATTTATCGTGCGACTTTTCTTCCCTTGACAAAATATGCTTTTGCACCAGGTAGAAAATGCTGAGATTTCTGTGATGTACATACTTGGTAAAAGCCTTTTTCTATTTCACTATTATCACTGGCACTCTCCATGAGATTGTCAACAATAGTCAAATTTACCTTTTCAGGAGGGAATAATTCATCATCTACGAAAGTATGCGGCAGACCCTCCACAAATCTGATGCTGGGAAAAGAAAGAGTAATTTCGTCATATAGCTTTTGCCAACACGAATAAAACCAAACAATATTATCGGGTTTGTGAGAAAAATGAATTTCAACATTATATATCAGTTGTTTCGCAAAATAACTTTTTCCAGAATTAGACGGGCCTGCTAGAATGCATGAGAATGGGTGTTGCAGGCGGGGATCCATCACAGTCCGTAATTACCAAAAGGGACGGGGGTAAAATCATCTATCAGTATTCGTTTTGTGTAAACACACTTTTGTGTTTTGCGTTATGCTCTTGTTTCAATGTCCCAATAATTTTTATTTTTCACAATGCCGGGCTGTTCAACGATAATACGCTTCTGTGCATCAGAATTGGAATTATGCGGATAGTCCAATACTAGATCTTGTAGACTGTTGAAATTAATAGATTGTGTGGTACCAACATTTAGTGTTATCCCCTTCACTTTTAAGACAGTTTTACCAGTGTTGAGTTTGTAGCTGTAAGTTTTTGGCCCTGCAGATACAAATTCAGTGATTGTAAGTATCATCAGGTATCTCATTTGTTAACTCCCCCAGGTAATCACCTAAAGGAGGACTCCAATCACCTTCTCTATGCACAAAAATAACGGAATCTGTGTCGTGATAAAGACACCTTTCATGCAGCTTGTCCAGCAGAGAGTAAAGCTGTAGTCTGGCATACGCTGTTGTAAAGCAGGCTATAAAAATGTGTTTTTGTTGATGGCGTGGTGTCTTTCTGTATATTTCCAATCTATTGTTGCCGTTTCATCATCAAAAAAATGCAACATTGAAATGTCATAGTACGGTAAAAAAACATGTTGAAAAAGCTATTGCTAATAATGATGGTACATGATAAATTAGATCTCTGGGCAAACTTTCTCCATAAAGAATTTAAGAAAAGTTTAGAGATCTGCCTCGTTGCAGGATTCAATCCTATATTTTCAGGTCGTAAATGTACATCTCCTTTTTCAAGAAAGGTGTCAATGGGGACTGCATTCTACTGTATGGAGGCAAATGGGGGGTGTATTCGACTGTATGAAGGCTGATGAGGAGTGCATTCGACTGTATAAAGGCCGATGGGGAGTGCATTCTACTGTATTCAGTACGATTGGGAGTGCATTCTACTGAGTGGAGGCTGATGGGGACTCCATTCGACTGTATGGAGGCCGATCGGGAGTGCATTCTACTTTATGGAGGCCGATGGGCAGTGCATTCTACTGAATGGAGACCGATGGGGAGTGCATTCGACTGTATGGAGGCTGATGGGGCGTGCATTCTACAGTATGTAGTCCAATGGGGAGTGCAATCTACTGTATGTAGTCTGACGGGGAGTGCATTTTACTGTATGGAGTCCAATGGGGAGTGCAATCTGTTTTCAGTCCGATGGGGTGTGCATTCTACTGTATGGAGGCCAATGGGGAGTGCATTCTACTGTATGGAGGCTGATGGGGAGCGCATTCGACTGTATGGAGGCCAATGGGGTGTGCATTCTACTGTATGGAGGCCGATGGGGAGCGCATTCGACTGTATGGAGGCCAATGGGGTGTGCATTCGACTGTATGGAGGCCGATGGGGAGTCCATTCTACTGTATGGAGGCCGATGGGGAGTGCATTCTGCTGTATGCAGTACGATGGAGAGTGCATTTTACTGAATGTAGTCCGATGGGGAGTGCATTCTACTGAATGAAGGCCGATTGGGAGTGCATTCTATTGTATGCAGTCCAAAAGGAAATGCGTTCTACTGTATGGAGTCTGATGGGGAGTGCAAGCTACTGTATTGAGTCCAATTGGGAGTGCATTCTACTGTATGCAGTCCGATGGCGACTGCATTCTACTGTATGGAGTCCGATGGAGAGTGCATTCTACTGCATGCAGTCCAATGGGGAGTGCATTCTACTGTATGCAGTACGATTGGGAGTGCATTCTACTGAATGGAGGCCGATGGGGAGTGTATTCTACTGTATGGAGTCTGATGGGGAGTGCATTCTACTGTATGCAGTCCAAAGGGGAATACATTCTACTGTATGGAGTCCAATGAGGAGTGCAATCTACTGTATGCAGTTCAATGGGGACGGCATTCTACTGTATGGAGGCCGATGGGGAGTGCATTCGACTGTATGAAGGCCGATGGGGAGTGCATTTGATTGTATGAAGGTCGATGGGGCGTGCATTCTACTGTATGGAGTCCGATGGGGAGTGCATTCTACTCTATGCAGTACGATTGGGAGTGCATTCTACAGAATGGAGGCCGATGGGGAGAGCATTCTACTGTTTGCAGGCTGATTGGGAGTGCATTTGACTGTATGGAGGCTGATGGGGAGTGCATTCTACTGTATGGAGGCCGATGGGGAGTGCATTATACTGAATAGATGCCGATGGGGAGTGTATTTGACTGTATTGAGGCCGATGGGGAGTGCATTTGACTGTATAGAGGCCGATGGGGAGTGCATTCTACTATATGGAGGCTGATGGGGAGTGCATTTGACTGTATGGAGGCCAACGGTGAGTGCATTCTACTGTATGAAGTCCAATGGGGAGTGCATTCTACTGTATGCAGTCCGATGGGGACTGCATTCTACTGTATGGAGGCCGATAGAGAGTGCATTCGACTGTATGAAGTTTGATGGGGAGTGCATTCTACTGTATGGAGTCTGATGGACAGTGCAATCTACTGTATTTAATCCGATGGGGAGTGCATTCTACTGCATGCAGTCCGATGGGGAGTGCATTCTACTGTATGGAGTCCAATGGGGAGTGCATTCTACTGAATGGAGGCCGAAGGGGAGTGTATTCTATTGTATGGAGTGTGATGTAATGTGTGACCTACGCTCCATCTACTATATTACTACTCCCATAGAAGTGGACCAAGTGGGGTCACACATTATATCACTTTTTTCTTGTTCAAATTCAATTACTTTTTATATGCATGTGGCTGATCCCTGACTAAGATTGTTTCTGTGGTGCCCGCCATTTTCTTTGTACATTATATCACTGCTCCCTTAGAAATGTGTAACCTTGCTTTGTCCACTTCTAAGGGAGCAGAGGTGTAATAGACTAAACGTCCAGTAGATATAGAATTTCACAATAATACATACAATAAACGTACACCCTTTCGTGCCTTTTTATGTGACACTAAAGGGTGTTTACCCTAAAAAATGAAAAAATAACAGATGTGGGGTCCCCCCCTATTTTTCGCAACCAAGGAAGGTCAAGCAGACACCTGCAGGCTGATATTATTAGGCTGCAAAGGTCCCTGGTTATCGGGCCCTTCCCAGCCTAAAAATACCAGCCCGCAGCGGCCCTAGAATTGGTGCATCAAATTGCGGTGGCAATCGGGTTAATGGTAGTTGAGGTTTATGTCAGCCGCTAATTGTCCAAAATCACATCTGGCGTCAAGCCCTGATACACTGGTCTGGGGAGTATCACACATGATGATGGGATAAGATACATATCTAGTTGGTGACTGCCAGTGATACTGACAAGTACAGTGTCACTGATGGCCGACAGCACTGATTCTGTTAGTTGGTGCTGCTCGCAGTACCAAACTTGGGTTGGATATGTGGAGTGTATCACGTGTATGAGTAAATACGCTTAGAGTAGCACACGCTGGGATTAGGGCTAAGTGTAGCGTATGACATTATGGGATTAGATATTGAGCTCCTCGGAGTGTATCACACAGGATTGGATTAGATACACACCCTTTAGTGCTTTTATGTGGCACTAAAGAGTATTTACCCTAATAAATGAAAAAAAAAAACAAAACAGTTCTCCCCCCTTGCCTATTTTTGTTACCAGGCAAAAAACAGACAGCTGCGGGCTGATATTATCAGGCTGGAAATGTTCCTGGTTATTGGGCCCTACCCAGCCTAAAAATACCGGCGTGCAGCGGCCCAAGAATTGGCGCATCACGTTAGATCGCACTTTGCCTGCCCCTTCCTGATGCCCTGGTACGGTAGCAATCGGGGTAATGGTAGTTGGGGTTGATGACAGCTGTGAATTGTCAAAATTCTCATCTGGCATCAAGCCCTGTGGTTAGTAATGGAGAGGGGTCTACCAGACACCCCCACTACTAGCCCACTAATGAAAAAAATTACACAGAAAAATAAATGTTATTTGAATAAAGACTCCCCAATACTTTCTCTAGTTCATCAATTTATTAAAAAATAAAAAAAAAAACAAGCAGGTCCACCGTAGTCCATGGTGTTCCCCCGGCGATTCCCGAATCCGATATCTAAAGGCTATGGAGCCTTGTTCAGAGAATGACGCTCCATAGGGAGTAGCAGCAGCCACTCCGGGGCCTGCTGCCCTTCACGAGACCCGCTGGCTGTGAGGAGCAGTATCCTCAGTAACTACACCGCTCATCAGTCACCAAGCCCTCTGTATAATGGCCCCATATAGTGCCCCACAGTCTAATGGCATCATATAGTGCCTGCAGTATAATGTGCCCCATATAGTACATCCTGGTATATAAGGCCCCATCCTTCTCGTATATATGGTCACCATCATCCTCTTCCTAGTATATATGGCCCCCATCATCCTCCTCGTATATATGACCCCATCATCATCCTAGTATATATGGCCCTATTATCCTAGTATATATGGCCCCCATCCTTCTCCGTGTGTGTGTGTGTGTGTGTGTGTGTATATATATATATATATATATATATATATATATATATATATATATATATATATATATATATATATATAGCCCCCATCATCCTCCTAGTATATATGGCACCCATCTTCCTCGTGTATATATACGGCCCCATCCTCCTCCTTGTATATATATATGGCCCCATAATCCTCATCCTATATATGGCCCCATCATCCTAGTATATATGGCACCCATCCTCCTTGTGTATATATATGGCCCCATCATCCTTCTAGTATATATGGCCCCATCATCCTCCTAGTACTGTTAAGTCCATATATATTTGGACAGAGACAACATTTTCCAGGACGTCCCCCTGACAGCACCCTGGAGGACGTCCTCCTCCTCCTTGCAGGGACAGTGTTTTTCCTGTCCCTGCATGGAGGGACACACGAGAGAGCAGCGCAGAGTGCGACGGCTTACCGGATACCGGAGGGCTCAGGGGGATCGTGCGGTTGGTCCAATATCCTTCCCCCTGTCAAGTGGCCCAGAGTAGAAACTTGCCGGTGGGGAGTCCCTCTGCTCCAAAGACCAGTGAGCGGTCGGGCTCCTGGGTAAGAGCAACTCCTCCCGGTGGGAGGCTCTCGGCTCAGGCGCCATCCTGGGAGAAGCGCCCAGAACCATGTGTTCCATATAGGAACATGGAGGGGTTGGCAGGCACAAGCGCCAGCGTCACTTCCGGTGACATCCGCTCGGCTTCCGGCCTGTGTCTCACTACGTGGGACACGGAAGGCGGCAAACTTGATAAGAGGTATCGGCGTCCACTGGTGTATAACAACTCAGTGTCACCAATTCTGTGTCCCTGGTTGTACGTGCATCTTGCAGGATTCTTATGTGCCTGAAACAAAGGAGGATATGGAGGAAGACGCAGGGGTGAGTGCGCATAGCGCAAAATGCACCTGAACACGCACTTAGACACTCAGCCTAGACCTCATTATCCCTATTCTTGTATCATCTAGGATAAGGATACCCCACAGACACCCCACCCAATGGCCAAAAAGCCAGGCAAGGCCTCGGCAAAGAGTAACCGTTGCTCTGTATGTCATGTCATACTCCCAGAGGCATACAAAAAAGCACTCTGCAGCGCCTGTATATCTAAAGTTGTTCAGGATGAACAACCAACCCTCCTATCTGAAATGAGGAGTTTAATCAGGGAGGAAGTTCAAGCCTCCTTGGCTACTATGACAACAGCGCTCTTCCAGTCCAGGCCCCAGCCGCAAGAGACCCAGATGGGATCCAGAACAAAGAGAGCTTGATCTATCCTCGGATGAGGAATCAGATTTTAAGGGCTCAGACCAGGAAGAGGGTGAACTTCCACTGGAAGATCAGGATCAAAGAAGAAAGTATCTTTTTCCAGTAGAGGATACGGAAGATCTAGTACAGGCGGTGAGAAATACTATGCAAGTGAAGGAGGTCCCGCGTCCACAATCCCGACAAGATCTAATGTTCGGTGGTCTTACATCTCAGAGGCAGACAGTGATCCCTGTAAGTGAACATATTCGGCTTATGATATTACAAGAATGGAAGGAAGCAGAACGCAGACTAGTCATGTCCCGGGACTTTAAGGGCCGCCTACCATTTGACTGAGATGACATCAAAACATGGTAAGAAATCCCAAAAGTCGATGTAACGGTGGCCAAAGTCACAAGAAAACTTAAATACCATTTGAGGACTCATCAATAGGGTTGAGCGACTTTTGCTTTTTTAGGATCGAGTTGGGTTTTGTGAAACCCGACCTTCTCAAAAGTCGGATCGTGTGAAATCGGCCGATTCTACTGTAAAGTCGGGTTCCGGTCCCGGAACACGAAACCCAATGCAAGTCAATGTGCATTCATATATCTCTCTCTCTCTCGCTCTCTCTCTCTCTCTCTCTCTCCTCCGTGCATATATTGTATTTGACTCCGGAAATCACTGCAGCCCAAACGGTAATATGGCTCTATGACGCCGCAGAAACCGGGCCGGAACCTATGTCATCACGCTGCCCACAATTAATTGGCTGAAAAAATGGCGGGGAAGGCGTCATTCAAAACGCGACTTTGGCGCCAATATCGCGTACCGCATGGCCGACCCCACGCTGGGATCGGGTCGGGTTTCATGAGACGCCGACTTTGCCAAAAGTCGGCGACTTATGAAAATGACCGATCCGTTTCGCTCAACCCTACTCATCAAGCCTCAGTGAGATTCGCAGCCAGGAACAGCTCCCTAACTAATGCAACTCTGAGAGCTATTTGGCTTAAATCCTGGTCGGGAGATAATGCCTCAAAAAACAAATTATGTGCCATTCCCTTTTCAGGGTCTAGGGTGTTTGGACAGGCGTTAGATGACATATTAGAATTTGCGTCTGATAATAAAAAAGGTTTCCCTGAAGATAAACCCAAAAAATTTCAGCCCTTTCGGAAAAGGCTGCTGTTGTGATTTTGCTTTTTGCTCCCTCTAGTGGTCATTAGTGATTTGACTCTGGAGCTTCTGTCTTTTCCTATATCCTCACCTGGGCCGTTAGTTCAGGGGCGTTGCTATATAAGCTCCCTGGACCTTCAGTTCAATGCCTGGCATCGTTGAAATCAGAGCTAATCTGTTGTGCTCTTGTCCTATGATCCTGGTTCCTGTATTTCAAGCTAAGTCTGCTTCCTTGCTTTTTGCTTTTGTTTTGTTTGGTATTTTTGTCCAGCTTGTTCCAATCTGTATCCTGACCTTTGCTGGAAGCTCTAGGGGGCTGGTGTTCTCCCCCCGGACTGTTAGACGGTTCGGGGGTTCTTGAATCTCCAGCGTGGATTTTTATAGGGTTTTTGTTGACCAGATAAGTTATCTTGCTATATTCTGCTATTAGTAAGCTGGCCTCTCTTTGCTGAACCTGGTTCATTTCTGTGTTTGTCATTTCCTCTTACCTCACCGTTATTATTTGTGGGGGGCTTGTATCTTGCTTTGGGGTCCCTTTCTCTGGAGGCAAGAGAGGTCTTTGTTTTCTTCTCCTAGGGGTAGTTAGATTCTCCGGCTGGCGCGAGTCATCTAGCGATCACCGTAGGCATGATCCCCGGCTACTTCTAGTGTTGGCGTTAGGAGTAGCTATTTGGTCAACCCAGTTACCACAGCCCTATGAGCTGGATTTTTGAATCTCGCAGACTTACACGTTCCTCTGAGACCCTGTCCACTGGGGTCATAACAGTATGCCAGGCCAGTATTAAATGTTTAATGCATTGCAGAAGTGGGATTATAAGAAAGAAAATGTTGAGGTTTTTTTTTCCCTCTCTCATTTTTTTTTTTTTTTTCTTTTCCCCTTTACCTCAGAGTGGCTTAAGCTTGCTGCAGACATGAATGTCCAGACCTTGATTACAAGTGTGGACCAGCTTGCCGCTCGTGTGCAGGGTATACAAGATTATGTTACCAGAAATCCTAGGTCTGAACCCAAGATTCCGATTCCTGAACTGTTTTCAGGAGACCGATTTAAGTTTAGGAATTTCAGGAATAATTGTAAATTGTTTTTGTCCCTGAAACCTTGTTCGTCTGGAGACTCTGCTCAACAAGTAAAAATTGTTATTTCATTCTTACGGGGTGACCCTCAAGATTGGGCTTTTTCGTTGGCGCCAGGAGATCCGGCATTGGCTGATATTGATGCGTTTTTTCTGACGCTCGGTTTACTTTATGAGGAACCCAATCTTGAGATTCAGGCAGAGAAAGCCTTGCTGGCTATGTCTCAGGGCCAGGACGAGGCTGAGGTGTATTGCCAAAAATTTCGGAAATGGTCCGTGCTGACACATTGGAACGAGTGTGCACTGGCCGCTAATTTTAGAAATGGCCTTTCTGAGGCCATTAAGAATGTTATGGTGGGTTTTCCCATTCCCACAGGTCTGAATGATACCATGTCCCTGGCTATTCAAATTGACCGGCGGTTGCGGGAGCGCAAAACCGCAAATTCCCTCATGTTGTCTGAACAGACACCTGATGTGATGCAATGTGATAGAAAAACCGCAAATTCCCTCATGGTGTTGTCTGAACGGACACCTGATTTGATGCAATGTGATAGAATCCTGACTAGAAATGAGAGGAAAATTCATAGACGCCGGAATGGCTTGTGCTACTACTGTGGTGATTCTACACATGTTATCTCAGCATGCTCTAAACGTATATCTAAGGTTGTTAGTCCTGTCACCGTTGGTAATTTGCATCCTAAGTTTATTCTGTCTGTAACTTTGATTTGCTCACTGTCATCTTATCCTGTCATGGCGTTTGTAGATTCAGGTGCTGCCCTGAGTCTTATGGATCTCTCATTTGCTAAGCGCTGTGGTTTTATTCTTGAACCATTAGAAAATCCTATCCCTCTTAGGGGTATTGATGCTACGCCATTAGCAGAAAATAAACCGCAGTATTGGACACAGGTTACCATGTGCATGACTCCTGAACACCGCGAGGTGATACGTTTTCTCGTTCTACATAAAATGCATGATTTGGTTGTTTTGGGGCTGCCATGGTTACAGACCCATAATCCAGTCCTTGACTGGAAGGCTATGTCAGTGTCTAGTTGGGGCTGTCGTGGTATTCATGAGGATTCCCTGCCTGTGTCTATTGCTTCTTCTACGCCTTCGGAAGTTCCGGCGTATTTGTCTGATTATCAGGATGTCTTTAGCGAGTCCAGGTCCAGTGCATTGCCTCCTCATAGGGAATGTGACTGTGCAATAGATTTGATTCCAGGCAGTAAATTTCCTAAGGGAAGACTGTTTAATCTGTCGATACCTGAACATACCGCTATGCGTTCATATATCAAGGAGTCTCTGGAGAAAGGACACATCCGTCCGTCTTCTTCCCCTCTTGGTGCGGGATTCTTTTTTGTGGCTAAAAAGGACGGATCTTTGAGGCCTTGTATTGACTATCGGCTTTTAAATAAGATCACTGTCAAATTTCAGTATCCTTTGCCGCTGTTGTCTGACTTGTTTGCCCGGATTAAAGGTGCCAAGTGGTTTACCAAGATAGACCTTCGTGGTGCGTACAACCTTGTGCGCATTAAGCAAGGGGATGAATGGAAAACCGCATTCAATACGCCCGAAGGTCATTTTGAGTACTTGGTGATGCCTTTTGGGCTCTCTAATGCCCCTTCAGTTTTTCAGTCCTTTATGCATGACATTTTCCGGAACTATCTGGATAAATTTTTGATTGTTTATCTGGATGATATTCTGTTTTTTTCTGATAATTGGGACTCGCATGTGGAGCAGGTCAGGATGGTCTTTAAAATTTTGCGTGAAAATTCTTTGTTTGTCAAGGGCTCAAAGTGTCTTTTTGGTGTACAGAAGGTTCCCTTTTTGGGGTTCATTTTTTCCCCTTCTGCTGTGGAGATGGACCCAGTCAAGGTCCGAGCTATTCTTGATTGGACTCAGCCCTCGTCAGTTAAGAGTCTTCAGAAGTTCTTGGGTTTCGCTAACTTCTACCGTCGTTTTATCGCTAACTTTTCTAGCATTGTGAAACCTTTGACGGATATGACCAAGAAGGGCTCCGATGTGGTTAATTGGGCTCCTGCTGCCGTGGAGGCTTTCCAGGAGTTGAAACGTCGGTTTACTTCGGCGCCTGTTTTGTGCCAGCCTGATGTCTCGCTTCCCTTTCAGGTTGAGGTGGATGCTTCAGAGATTGGAGCAGGGGCCGTTTTGTCGCAGAGAGGCCCTGGTTGCTCTGTTATGAGACCTTGCGCCTTTTTCTCTAGGAAGTTTTCACCTGCGGAGCGAAATTATGATGTGGGCAATCGGGAGTTGTTGGCCATGAAATGGGCATTTGAGGAGTGGCGTCATTGGCTCGAGGGTGCTAAGCATCGTGTGGTGGTCTTGACTGATCACAAAAATCTGATGTATCTCGAGTCTGCTAAACGCCTGAATCCTAGACAGGCCCGCTGGTCATTGTTTTTCTCCCGTTTTGACTTTGTTGTCTCGTATTTACCAGGTTCAAAAAATGTGAAGGCCGATGCTCTTTCCAGGAGCTTTGTGCCTGATGCTCCTGGAGTCGCTGAACCTGTTGGTATTCTTAAGGATGGTATTATCTTGTCAGCTATTTCTCCAGATCTGCGACGTGTGTTGCAGAGATTTCAGGCTGATAGGCCTGATTCTTGTCCACCTGACAGACTGTTTGTGCCTGATAAGTGGACCAGCAGAGTCATTTCCGAGGTTCATTCCTCGGTGTTGGCAGGTCACCCAGGAATTTTTGGCACCAGAGATCTGGTGGCCAGATCCTTTTGGTGGCCTTCCTTGTCTAGGGATGTGCGGTCATTTGTACAGTCCTGTGGGACTTGTGCTCGAGCTAAGCCTTGCTGTTCTCGTGCCAGCGGGTTGCTCTTGCCCTTGCCTGTCCCTAAGAGACCTTGGACACATATCTCCATGGATTTCATTTCTGATCTTCCGGTGTCTCAAGGCATGTCTGTTATCTGGGTGATATGTGATCGCTTCTCCAAGATGGTCCATTTGGTTCCTTTGCCTAAGCTGCCTTCCTCTTCCGATCTGGTTCCTGTGTTTTTCCAGAACGTGGTTCGTTTGCACGGCATCCCTGAGAATATTGTGTCAGACAGAGGATCCCAGTTCGTTTCCAGATTCTGGCGATCCTTTTGTAGTAGGATGGGCATTGACTTGTCGTTTTCGTCTGCTTTCCATCCTCAGACTAATGGACAGACGGAGCGAACTAATCAGACTTTGGAGGCTTATTTGAGGTGTTTTGTCTCTGCTGATCAGGACGATTGGGTGACCTTCTTGCCGTTGGCTGAGTTTGCCCTTAATAATCGGGCTAGTTCCGCCACCTTGGTTTCGCCGTTTTTCTGCAACTCTGGTTTCCACCCTCGTTTTTCTTCGGGTCATGTGGAACCTTCTGACTGCCCTGGGGTGGATTCTGTGGTGGATAGGTTGCAGCGGATCTGGAATCTTGTGGTGGACAACTTGAAGTTGTCACAGGAGAGGGCTCAGCGCTTTGCCAACCGCCGCCGCGGTGTGGGTCCCCGACTACGTGTTGGGGATTTGGTGTGGCTTTCTTCCCGCTTTGTTCCTATGAAGGTTTCCTCTCCCAAATTTAAACCTCGTTTTATTGGTCCTTACAAGATATTGGAAATCCTTAATCCTGTATCCTTTCGCCTGGATCTTCCTGTGTCGTTTGCTATCCACAACGTGTTTCATAGGTCCTTGTTGCGGCGGTACATTGTGCCTGTGGTTCCTTCTGCTGAGCCTCCTGCTCCGGTGTTGGTTGAGGGCGAGTTGGAGTACGTGGTGGAGAAGATCTTGGATTCTCGTCTCTCCAGGCGGAGGCTTCAGTACCTGGTCAAGTGGAAGGGCTATGGTCAGGAAGATAATTCCTGGGTGGTCGCCTCTGATGTTCATGCGGCCGATTTAGTTCGTGCCTTTCACGCCGCTCGTCCTGATCGCCCTGGTGGTCGTGGTGAGGGTTCGGTGACCCCTCACTAAGGGGGGGGGTACTGTTGTGATTTTGCTTTTTGCTCGCTCTAGTGGTCATTAGTGATTTGACTCTGGAGCTTCTGTCTTTTCTTATATCCTCACCTGGGCCGTTAGTTCAGGGGCGTTGCTATATAAGCTCCCTGGACCTTCAGTTCAATGCCTGGCATCGTTGAAATCAGAGCTAATCTGTTGTGCTCTTGTCCTATGATTCTGGTTCCTGTATTTCAAGCTAAGTCTGCTTCCTTGCTTTTTGCTTTTGTTTTGTTTGGTATTTTTGTCCAGCTTGTTCCAATCTGTATCCTGACCTTTGCTGGAAGCTCTAGGGGGCTGGTGTTCTCCCCCCGGACCGTTAGACGGTTCGGGGGTTCTTGAATCTCCAGCGTGGATTTTTATAGGGTTTTTGTTGACCAGATAAGTTATCTTGCTATATTCTGCTATTAGTAAGCTGGCCTCTCTTTGCTGAACCTGGTTCATTTCTGTGTTTGTCATTTCCTCTTACCTCACCGTTATTATTTGTGGGGGGCTTGTATCTTGCTTTGGGGTCCCTTTCTCTGGAGGCAAGAGAGGTCTTTGTTTTCTTCTCCTAGGGGTAGTTAGATTCTCCGGCTGGCGCGAGTCATCTAGCGATCACCGTAGGCATGATCCCCGGCTACTTCTAGTGTTGGCGTTAGGAGTAGCTATTTGGTCAACCCAGTTACCACAGCCCTATGAGCTGGATTTTTGAATCTCGCAGACTTACACGTTCCTCTGAGACCCTGTCCACTGGGGTCATAACAGGCTGCCCCCTCGCAAACAACATGTCTATAGAGAGCAATGGAGATCCAACAGAGGAACGTATAGGAGTTCCTATACTCAAAGCAGAAGGGGAAAAAAATCCCCTTTTTGGATCAAGCTCGAGGTCTAGAAGACAATGACACCATAAGTATAGGCGGCAGACTCAGGTTTTTTGTGAAGAATTGGAAGCACATCACAGAAAAACAAATACGTCTTAAATTTAATATCAGAGGGGTACAGAATAGAACTCATATCTGCCCCACCTCAAAGGTATTCCAGGCCGACCACCGTTACAGCCAATTCCTCAATGTTCACGGACCTTCAGGAGCTTGTCAATTCCAAGGTCATAATTCGAGTCCCCTCAGCAGAGATAGGCGGAGGTCACTACTCATCCCTATTCTCAATCCCAAAACAGTCGGGGGAAACAAGCACAATCATAAACTGAAAGCTATTAAATGTATGGGTCAAATACAAAAGGTTCAGGATGGAGTCTATAAGATCAACCATCCACCTCATAGACAAAAATTCGGTAATGTGCACTCTCGACCTGAAGAGTGCCTATTATCGGGTTCCAATCCATCCATCCTCTCTGGAACTTCTAAGGTTCTCGGTAAGACTACCGGACCAAACCTGCCACCTCCAGTTTCAATGCCTCTCATTCGGCTTAGCATCTGCTCCCAGAATATTTACAAAGATGGTCGCAGATGTAGTGGCCTACCTGAGAAGCCAGGGAGTTACAATAATACCTTATTTGTATGATTTTCTCCTAGTGGCCCGATCACCAGAAAGCCTACTCTTGCACAGGGATCGAGCTATTACAGTGATAGAACACCTTGGCTGGGTGGTGAATCGAAAAAAGTCGCATTTAAAACCCGAAACCCGGAAAGTATTCCTTGGGGTGCTTCTGGACTCCACCCGCAGACAATCCTTTCTACCAAGAGAAAAACAGGAATCAGTAAAGAAGATGATCACGAACTTTGTGAAACATCGAGTTACTATAAGATCAGCCATGAAGATTTTAGGAATCATTACATCATGTATCACCTGTGTCCGGTGGGCTCAGGCCCATTCAAGACTATTACAGAATCAGGTTCTCTCAGAATGGGATCGCAGCCAGATGTCTCTAGACAGGCCGATGCGACTATCATCAGGAGTAAGAAGATCTTTACGGTGGTGGACCCAATACAGCAACCTGAAGACAGGTGTCCCATGGATCCCGTCCCCTTGTGTGGTAATCACGACGGACGCCAGTCAGTGGGGATGGGGAGCACACATACAAGGACATTTTTTTCAGGGCAGGTGGCCGAAGACATCAGCCACAAATCATCAAATTTCAGAGAGCTTTATGCGGTCTGGGAGGCTCTGAAAAGAAACCGGCCAAGGTTAAAGGGCAAATATGTGAAGATTTTAACGGACAACATGACGGCAGTATCATTCCTAAAACACCAGGGAGGTCCCAAACACAGCGCTACGAGATCTAGCACGAAAGATATTTTTCTGGGCAGAAAATACAATTACAATTCAATTACAGCGGTGCACTTGGAGGGTTCTCAAAATATCCTGGCCGACTACTTGAGCAGAAGAAAAGTCTGTCCAACAGAATGGGAACTAAACCAAGAGATTTTCCAACAAATGTGCCACCTTTGGGCAACTCCCAAAATAGATTAATGGAGGATTCTGTGAATATCGGTTTACTTAGAAAAACCCTGACTTGATCTCTAAGAATCAAGAATTGTATGAAGGCCGAAGAAGGCACCTTAAACCTATTTTTGATGAAGTTAAACGAGTAACAAACTGATCCATCACTAATATCCTAAAGTGTGTTAATTTTTAACGCTGCCCAAAGTGGTTCTGGGGTTAAATTTAATGAAGACCAAATCAAAGAAAGGGGAATATTTTTTATCATTTCTATTCTATTTGATCCTTTTTTTGGTATTGAGAGTTTTCTCCATGCCTCTATTGGAGCCTTGAAAATGGGGTAACCAGCAGAATCCTTGTTAGGATTTGTTAAATGATTTAATATTAGAAAATTTAGTGGTTTTCCTCCATTACATGAAGTTTCTATATCAGACCAGGAAGGTGTGTAAGATTCAGGCTACCAATATAAACTTTGAATTATTAAATTAGTATTATAGTATGCAATAATATTTGGAAGACTGGCTCCACCATGTCACTTATTTTTATATAATAAGTGCCTACTACTCGCCCCTACTCTGGAACTCTCTACCGCAACATATCAGACTCTCACCTACCATCGAAACCTTCAAAAAGAACCTGAAGACCCACCTCTTCCGACAAGCCTACAACCTGCAGTAACCACCGATCGACCAAACCGCTGCATGACCAGCTCTATCCTCACCTACTGTATCCTCACCCATCCCTTGTAGATTGTGAGCCTTCACGGGCAGGGTCCTCTCTCCTACTGTACTAGTTATGACTTGTATTGTTCAAGATTATTGTACTTGTTTTTATTATGTATACCCCTCCTCACTTGTAAAGCGCCATGGAATAAATGGCGCTATAACAATAAATAATAATAATAATAATAATAATATAAGATATTGGTGGCACTTTTCTTCTTTTTCAATTGCAACTCTGTAAAGGACACATTTTATTAAAAAACAAAAAAAATTGCAAAATGCAATACTTGTGAAAGTTTGATCAAACAAAAATATTCTACTTTTCAAGTAACTTACAGTGAGGTGGAAGGCTTCTCTTAAAGTCTGTTGAGAATTTGTGTTGTCACGATGCCTTCACCATATTTTCTATCAATAATATTAAATATGCTAAAAATAAAGAAAACAAAATTCTGATAGATAATAGTCACAGGAATAAAGCAGGCCAACCATTAAACTGAGAAATGGTGCCAGCAGGCAGGTGTTAAAGTCAGGACTCATAATAGAGGACAAAGGATAAGCTTTAGTACTCCATGGTAAAGGAAAATCAATATAGTATTTTTATTCCATCATACAAAAGGAAAAATGTTGTGACATCACACCCACTCACTCCATTATGTTCAAGCATGAGATTGAGGTGTGAGGTGCTGAAACATCATAACATGTATTCTCTTCTAAGATGGAATAAAAAAACACGGGGTTGATTCAGCGTTACCTTGGCATGCTGTAGGTTATTCCTTATAAGATAGACAGATACATGGGTAAGAATAGAAATAGATGATAACGGTAAAGGAGAAATAAAATATAAATGTATCTTTCATCCAAGTGTTGTAGTAGGACGACTGGTACATGCTTGGGCAGAGTGTAGGTGACTTAAGGAGACGATGGGAGCACATTTTGGCAGTGGCCCTCCTCTCTGTTGGATCTTCATGCCTTTAAAAGACAAAAAAAAATGAAGATTGGAATTAAAACCTCATGAGGATAAACAGTTTGAGGGTTTTGTTTTTTTATTTTATAATAACTAATGTCAAACAGTAAGTATTATCAGTGCCTTGAGGGGCTCCTTTCCTGCCCCATCCTCTATCTCAGGAACTTCATTATCCTGTGCTGGGGAGAGGGTGATCTTGGATAATTAGATGGGTATATGAATAAAATCACCGTTAGTATGCAATCAGGCAATGCATGCACAAACTATCTATAGACTGGTTCATAATTTTGATGTATTCACCTTGTAGTCCAGCTCTCATCCTCTTGGTCAGTCAGGTCCACTTGGAGTGTTCAGTCTCCTTCCCTGCAGTTTCCCTCCTGGGCAGTGCAGGCTTCGACATCCCTAAGGAAAAGTTAATAAAACCCTATATCTTACTGTATTTGGAAGCAAAGTAGTAAATATATTAAAACATACACTGTAATAACAAGTCCACATTCCTAGATGTTTAAGTACTCAAAATGCTAATGTTTTGAAGAGGTCACTGATTTGCCTGGGTGATTGTTGAGTCATGTTGACTCCAAGATGTCAGGCTAGGTTCATAATTGGATTAAAAAGTTAGCATGTTATAAAAGGCCTAAAGTTATGTATGGAAGTACCAGGGCTGTGAAAAGTGTAATTATTTTGTACCTGACAAACATGGTGGTGGAGGCTTAATGTTAGAATGATCAAAGTATAATGTTATAGTAGTTATGAAGACCTAAAATAGCTTTTCATAGCTTGGACACAGCTAAAAAAAATAAAATAAAAATGTGATATTACAGAGTGTCCACAGGTTTGGGCAGAGTGTAGGCGACGTAGGTAGAAGATGGGAACACGTTTTGGTAGTGTGTCCCTCCTTCTGTCTGTTGGGTCTTCATGCCTTTAAAAGACAAATAAAATTAAGACTGAAATTACTACCTTATATGAGAACAGTTTGAAAGTTTTATTGTATTTTATTTTCCAATCACTAACGTCAGACAGTGAACACTCATTACGTTGAGTGGCTCCTGTCCTACCCCATCCTCTTTCTCTGGCACCTCGTTACCCTGAGCTGGGGAGAGGGTGATCTTGTTCTGAAAAAAGATAATTAAAGATTAATCAGGTGATGCATGTGCAGCGCCCCAGAGTCCTGGTCGTTGCAGTACTGTGGCTCCGCCGCTAAGGGGGGCTATGGTACGTCTGATCGCACTGAAGGAGTTCATCTGACCAGGTATCACAGACACCAATACATTTCACAGTCTGGCCTCCAGGGGGAGCTAAGGGTTCTATTCATTAGGCCACTCCTCACAATCTGGTAAAACTGGGGGTTAGGCAGGAAGTTAGAAGAGAAAGCTGACTGGGTTGGAACCAGGCAACACCTTGTGGCAGAGGGTGTTGTAGGGGAAGATTCAGAGGGGTCCCTGTCAGGGGTGGGATCCTGACAGAGGCCTAGCAACCAGAGAGAACGTTACGGGACTGCGCCTGCACGATATAGCGGCGGTACCCCAAGAAAGGACAAGAAGCGAGATTTATTGTGCCGAGTGAGAAACGAGATCAATGCAACAAGGAGAATACCAGTAGGAGTCGTGCTGTAAGATCGAGGCAACATCCTATTGAGGCGCATAACCGGTGGCCGGAACGCCGAGGAAGTATAGAGCTCCAAGCCAAACTTCAAACCTACGGCAGGACAGTCAGTTACAGGCGGGCTGTCTCACACAGACCCAGGAAGACACAGGGGGGGGTAACAACAGGAGAGGGGTGGCGATAGAGCCCAGGAAGAACCTCCAAGCCTCCCCGTCATACGGGTGCGTCCTAACCGTAAGATCAGGGGGACGTAGAAGAACATCAGAATTGAGTTGTGAGGGAACACGAGAAACAGACACAACAGTTGTGGGGTACTATCCCGTAAGCACAGCAGGGGAGGACCACAACACACAAGCGCTAGCAGGTAGGCACAGATTTCCACCTGCAAAGGGAACTCTGGAGGTGCCATTGGACCGGCCGGACTTGCGCAGCCCGGGTATCCGTCTTCAGGACTGAGGACCCAGAAGCCTTCAGTAAAGAGGTAAAGAGACTGCAACCTGGTGTCCTCGTTATTTACTGCGACCGGCACGATACACTGCACCAAAACATCCTCCTATACCACCACCTTCTATTGCGCGCCCTTCAGCAGGGTCACGGACCGGGTCTAGCCACCGTGACAACCCCAGAGCAGAGACTCAGAGGCCCGGTACCGGGTACCCCTCGGCCCTGTGGCAGTGGGGGCGCTGCAAATTTGGAGTCACGAACAGGATCTACTTAAGCCTGAAGAATCAGGTCATGTGTGCCTTGGAACTGTGATTTATTATACTTGGACTGTACTTTATTGCAAGGACTGTGTGTTGCCATTTACCGCCAAAATCCGCCATTACAGCGCTGAGGAGAGCGCAGGAGAAGAAGAGGGGCGTGGAGTAGGCGTAGACGAGCTGGAGAGCGCGAAGGACAATGGCCGCCCAGTCTAAATATTTCTGCGTTCTGAGGACGTGTCCGTCAGCAGCCGAGGTCCGCCTCCTGATTCTCTTTGGAGGATGGAGACCATGGAGACGGGGCCGCCCACGAAAGAGACTGCGGGAAGAGGACACCAGAGAAGAAACGGAGATGGCGACGCCGGGAGCACCGCGTGGGAATGACCCGACTCAGCGAGAGGCTGCACAACCCGACACAGCCCCGGACACTCCATCATTGCGGGAACTGACCCTTGCGGAGCTACCGATGGACCGACCCCCCTTGCCGCCGTCCGAGGAGTGTGTGGCTGCAGCAGAGGCCCGGCGGATAGCCCACCGCCTGGAGGCCGACGCCCGTGTGATCGCTCGGCTGGGCCAACCTTTGGAGGTCCGCCTGTCTCCGGTGTCCCCCGCTTCTTTCATCCCGACTGCGGTGGAGTGTGAGCTGCAGGCACAGGGCCTGAGGATCCTGCCGGAGGCGGAGCACCTGCAGTGCCTGATGACAGCGTGGCGGAACAGGCCCCAACCGGCAGCCCAGGTCGATCTGAGGAGCGTTGAGGAGGTTCCACCGTCGCACTGGGGTGTAGTGATATCCTTTAACTCCCGGAAAGGAAGGGGAGTTATCCAGGAGATCGGGGAGCCACTACAGGTCCGTGTTGATCGGGAGGAGGTGGAGCTCTGCGGGGGAAGGTACAATTCTGACCTGGAGCCTGGCGACGCAGTGACCTATACCCGGTGGAGGAGGGAAACTGGCGAAACTGGCTGGATAGCTCGGGGCGTCCAGCGGTGCGTCGCCCTCCAGGCTGCTGCCGGGCCTTCGGAGGACGAGCCTCCTGCAGGGAAGGTGCCGGAGCCCGTCCCCGAGGAACCTCAGGAGGTCCGGGTCCACCGCGTGCCTCTGGGTCGCGCTCGCCCACAAGCAAGGAGGGCATCCCGACGAGGGATCCTGTCGCTGCTGGAGCCAGGACCGGCCCTTGCTGCACCAACGCGACCCGTTGGCCGGGTGAGGCCTGGAAGAAGACCACCCCCTACACAGCAAGAAGACTGAGTAAGCAAAAATGCTTTAATGATTGTACATAGTTAACTGTTTCTACTGTTTTGCTGCTAAAACCCGTCCAGGGTTAACTCTTAAAGGGATCCCTTTGTTGACCCGGGATCCCTATTGTTTTTGTTTGTTTTCTACTTTTGCTCAGTTATCAAAGGACTGCCGAATCATGGACGGTGAATGATTCAAAAACTGATTTTGTAAATAGTTTGCACCTTCTTAAAGGTGCTCTCTACTGGTTTTACATAAAGAAAGGACACTTTGCGAAGATACTGTTTTTGAAAACATTACTGGAGTCCTTATTGCGAACAGACTTGCAGCTTGAGAAGTTGCACTACCTCATAGAGACTTGGTCCCCTCTTAAAGGGGATGTTCACTGATAGTACTTAGAGAATGATGATGCTCTAAAAGGAAAAGTAATAATGCTGATATGTGAAAGTTAAATGTAGCTAACTAGTTGACTGTAAGAAATGTTTAATGATGTTGATAGAAGAACGAGGACAGGAAGTGAACCCGTACGGGGTTAGTTAGTGAGTCCTCCTAGGAGCCATACAGAGATGGCTCAGTGATCTTGAACTGAAAGAAAAATGATATGTTCTATACTGTGTATAGTAGTGGAAGGACAGTAGGCCCGGGCAGAAAGGGGCGGTCCTGTAACAGAAAGGAGAGGCAGTAGGCCTGGAGCAGTTAGGACAGGCGGTCCTGCAGATGTAAAGGAGAATGTATAAAAGTTGATTAGCCTTATAATGTGATTATAAGAAGGTCTTTAGTGGATCCAGCGAGTACGTCCTTAAAGGCAATGTTAAATTATTGTTCAAAGATTTTGCACTTAGTAGAATACCCAGTTGGGTAAGAAAAGTATTTATAGTCTGTTATTTAAAGTTTTTAACCATGTTTGTAACGTTCAAGTGTCCTCACCTCCCATAAAGGGAAACTCTGTTAAAAAAGTTTACTTGTACTTGCATTTTCAAAATTGTATGTCTTTTTGCTGACATGTATTGTTGTTTTCTTCCCAGTCCAGGAGTACTGGATTTAACCGGGGGGGAGTGCAGCGCCCCAGAGTCCTGGTCGTTGCAGTACTGTGGCTCCGCCGCTAAGGGGGGCTATGGTACGTCTGATGGCACTGAAGGAGTTCATCTGACCAGGTATCACAGACACCAATACATTTCACAGTCTGGCATCCAGGGGGAGCTAAGGGTTCTATTCATTAGGCCACTCCTCACAATCTGGTAAAACTGGGGGTTAGGCAGGAAGTTAGAAGAGAAAGCTGACTGGGTTGGAACCAGGCAACACCTTGTGGCAGAGGGTGTTGTAGGGGAAGATTCAGAGGGGTCCCTGTCAGGGGTGGGATCCTGACAGAGGCCTAGCAACCAGAGAGAACGTTACGGGACCGCGCCTGCACGATATAGCGGCGGTACCCCAAGAAAGGACAAGAAGCGAGATTTATTGTGCTGAGTGAGAAACGAGATCAACGCAACAAGGAGAATACCAGTAGGAGTCGTGCTGTAAGATCGAGGCAACATCCTATTGAGGCGCATAACCGGTGGCCGGAATGCCGAGGAAGTATAGAGCTCCAAGCCAAACTTCAAACCTACGGCAGGACAGTCAGTTACAGGCGGGCTGTCTCACACAGACCCAGGAAGACACAGGGGGGTAACAACAGGAGAGGGGTGACGATAGAGCCCAGGAAGAACCTCCGAGCCTCCCCGTCATACGGGTGCGTCCTAACCGTAAGATCAGGGGGACAAAGAAGAACATCAGAATTGAGTTGTAAGGGAACACGAGAAACAGACACAACAGTTGTGGGGTACTATCCCGTAAGCACAGCAGGGGAGGACCACAACACACAAGCTCTAGCAGGTAGGCACAGATTTCCACCTGCAAAGGGAACTCTGGAGGTGCCATTGGACCGGCCGGACTTGCGCAGCCCGGGTATCCGTCTTCAGGACTGAGGACCCAGAAGCCTTCAGTAAAGAGGTAAAGAGACTGCAACCTGGTGTCCTCGTTATTTACTGCGACCGGCACGATACACTGCACCAAAACATCCTCCTATACCACCACCTTTTATTGCGCGCCCCTCAGCAGGGTCACGGACCGGGTCTAGCCACCGTGACAACCCCAGAGCAGAGACTCAGAGGCCCGGTACCGGGTACCCCTCGGCCCTGCGGCAGTGGGGGCGCTGCAAATGCACAAACTAGCTATAGCCAGGTTCATCATTTTGATGTATTCACCTTGTAGTCCAGATCTCATCCGGTTCACTAATTTGTTCCTCTTCGCTACTATTTTCCTCTTGGTCAGTCTTGTCCACTTGGATTCTTCGGTCTTCTTTCCTGTGGTCTCCCTCCTGGGCAGTGCAGGCTTCGGCAACCCTAAAGAAAAGTTAGTAAAACCTTATATTTTACTTTTTTGTAATTGCCAATCATGGTGGTGGAGGTTTAATGTTCAAAGAATCAAAGTCTAATGTTATAGTAGTTATGAAGACCTAAAATAGCTTTTCATAGCTGGGACACAGCTAAAAAATGTGATATTACAGAGCATATATGAATTTACTACCCACAATATATTACCTTGAAGGGCTGGCTTGAGGCTCATCACTGGTTTCTTTCCCTGCCTGTGCCACCAGTTTGTATGCATACACTAATGTAAATTTAACATTTGATACTATTCAATTATTTAAAGGATATCTACTGCATGAGAATGAATATTTGAACTTACTTTAGCAGACTTTGTGCTTGAAACTGAAGTTTGGTATCCAAAAGTTTAATAAAACAAATATATCTTCAAGAAGCAGTGTCCAAAGGGGAAATATCAGTCGATAAAAAAGGCAATATTAGGAAAATCGCAAAAGTGATTTCCAAGGTAAGCAAGCATTAGCTTTTCAGTGCTTTTCAATTGTTTCAAGTGTCCCAGTTTGTATTTGCTTGTTCCGGGGCTGCACTTCTCCTTTAAGTTAAAAAAAATCTACTTTATTAAACAACTCCCATCACCCCAACCCCCCACAAATCAATGTGTTTAATTGCATTCAAACATACATTTGCCAAAAAATAAGAAATACTGTCATTCATAAACACTTGACAGGTCATAAAATATGTCAAAAGTCTCTGATCACAGAAGGTCTCACAAGTCTGACCCGATATGATCAAAAGCTTTTGACATACCCAACAAAATCCCTAGAAATGTCCATTCAATAGAATAAGTGTCCTTTTCAAAGTGTACTGTCCATTGTCCTGGTCTAAGTCTAACACTTTTTCTATTTTTCAAAAATATCCTTCACAATCGGCATGTTACTTTTCCAAAGTTTCTGTGCAATGCACCTCTTCACCTCCTCTTCATCTTCATGAGCATCCTTAAGAAGTCTAAATATATACTCCACTCGCATTCTGTTCTGTCTCCTCCTCCACCGATCATGCAGATGTTGTCCATTCAGTGGGAGCTTGTCCTGGCAGCATTGTTTTAACGTTGGTGCTTCTGTCTCAACAGTTAGGGGATATAGGGAAATACATCTTTGAAAATCCTCGTCTTTGGTCTCTATGGTGGGAGATCCAAGCTTATTTTCTTTTTCTTGATTAAACCTTTCTTCTTTTTCAATTGCAGCTCTGTAAAAGACATATATTTTTGTAAAAAACCACACAGAAATATGCAATACTTGTGAGAGAATGATCAAACAAAAATCTTCTACTTTTCAAGTACTTACAGTGAGGTGGAAGGCTTCTCTTGCAGTCTGTCGAGAATTTGTGTTGTCATCCTCATGGATGCCTTCACCATATCTTCCATTGTCTTCTCCCTGTAGACACGTTCTCCTGTGGGATTTGAATGTGCCAGATATTTTGCAAATTTGTCTTTGTCATTAGTGTCCTTGCAATTGGAAGCAATGAATGTCTCCACGGTGCTCCTGATCTCTCGGCTTGTCACAGTCTTTAATCCAAATCTGTGCAATAGAATAAATAAACATTACAATAAAAGTTTGTAATGTTTATATATAGAATCTAAGCGTCACTATTCAGAAATACTTACTTTTTATGAAATCTTGCAATATCACTAGAAACATTGTGTCTTTTTTGCCCTGATGAAGAAATTCTTTATCTCCATTGATTTTTTTTCAGGAATGTAGGCCGGACTTTTTAAATATAAATTTGAAACCGCTAAAAATTAAACTGAAAATGTTAGCTCAATCATAGAGAAGATAGATAGACAGACAGCTAGGAGACAGAAAGACAGAGATATTTACCCTTTCTTCTTCTTTATTCAAAATCAATATAAGGGTTGGGGGTCACTTGGGGAATAGTGATCACATAATAATAAGTTTTCATGTATCCTTTAATAAGATGGGTAGTAGAGGGGTTACAAGGACACTAAACTTCAGGAGGGCAAATTTCCAACGGATGAGAGATGATCTTGGTGCAATTAACTGGGACGATATCCTGAGACACAAAAATACACAAAGAAAATGGGAGACATTTATTAGCATCCTGGATAGGACCTTCTGCACAGTATATACCGTATGGAAATAAACATACTAGAAATAGGAGGAAACCAATATGGCTAAATAGAGCTGTAAGGGGTGCAATAAGTGACAAAAAGAAAGTATTTAGAGAATTAAAGGAAGTAGGTAGTGATGAGGCATTAAATAAATACAGAAAATTAAATTCTGTAAAAAGCAAATCAAGGCAGCAAAGATTGAGACAGAGAGACTCATTGCCAGAGAGAGTAAAAATAATCCCAAAATATTCTTTAACTACATAAATAGTAAGAAACTAAAAAATGAGAGTGTTGGCCCCCTTAAAAATAGTCTGGGTGAAATGGTGGATGAGGATGAGGAAAAAGCCAATATGCTAAATGACTTTTTTCATCAGTATTTGCAAAAGAAAATCCCATGGCAGACAATATGATCAGTGATAATAAAAATTCCCCATTAAGTGTCACCTGCTTAACCCAGCAGGAAGTACGGCGGTGTCTAAAAATCACTAAAATTGACAAATCTCCGGGCCCGGATGGGATACACCCCCGAGTACTGCAGGAACTAAGTACAGTCATTGATAGACCGTTATTTGTAATCTTTAAAGACTCTATAATAACAGGGTCTGTACCACAGGACTGGCGTATAGCAAATGTGGTGCCAATATTCAAAAAGGGGACAAAAACTGAACTCGGTAATTATAGGCCAGTAAGCTTAACCTCTACTGTGGGTAAAATCCTGGAGGGCATTCTAAGGGATGCTATACTGGAGTATCTGAAGAGGAATAACCTCATGACCCAGTATCAGCACGGGTTTACTAGGGACCGTTCATGTCAGACTAATTTGATCAGCTTCTATGAAGAGTTAAGTTCCGGACTGGACCAAGGGAACCCAGTAGATGTAGTGTGTCGGGACCACACTCAGTCGGAGCAGCCTTTGGAAGTGGGGAATCACCAGAAATAATACACAAGACACGTCTTGTATAGTGTATCACTGGGAAGTCTCTGAAGCACGCCTGCCTTCAAGGTGCTATCCCTTCTTTATATAGTTGTATCGGTAGGTTCAGTGGTTATACAAGTTTTGCATGTTTAAACAAAGAGACAAAACAGGAAAGAAAGAAAAAACAGTTTCGTGGGCGGCAGTTTCACAACAAACAGTACAAAGGCAATTCCACAGACAAGAAAAACAGGATTTCATACTATAGCTAAAATGTCCTTGAATGGACAGGTCAATATTTATCACAAATTCTTTTTTGTGGTTCATTGAGGTAACCATTTTTGTTCTGCTCTTCACAATCCCCCCTTTGACATATTCCATTCAAAACCTTGTCATATAGACGATCATGTTAGTCATTCTTTTTGTGATATTACAACAAAAAAAAAAACAACTTTATATTCTCGCATCCATTACACAAAATTTATTTGTGCATACCGAGATACCCTTGAGTACAACCTTGAATAATACATATATAATTACAATAACCATAACTGTATGTATTAGGCTTTGCATAATCCCGGTAACCCACCCACCGATCCCTCTGAACCAATTGGCCGGGTTAAGAAAAGAAAAGGTATCTGACCACCAGCTATCCTTATTTTGGTCATTGTCTTTGTCATACTGATCCCTGAGTCGTTGTACGTCTTCTAATTTAAATCTCATACTCATAGTACTATTCGGGTCTATATAATGACAGCAGGTGGGTCCGATGATTTGACACATACCCCCTTGTGAGGCAGTTAGGTAATCCAATACCAGGGTATGTTGGTTAGTGACTATTATAAGCTGATTCTGTACAGCTATACTAGTATTTAATATGTCCAATATATCCCAGATCTGGTCATCTAGATAATCCGTGGCTCTAACTAATTTATCCCACATCTGTGTTAACATTATTAACATCAATATCATGAGTCTTATACTGCTTTTTTGCAATGGCTTGCATGTATCCATGATGCCTTTCCTTCAAGCTTGACTGCTGTTGGAGTTGTTAACAGGACTTGGAAAGGTCCGTCAAATCTCGGTTCCAGAGTCTTTCTGGTGTGTCTTTTCACGTAGATTTGATCACCAGGTTCCAACTTGTGGCCTCCTTCGAGATTTTCTGGATCTGGAAGGGAAGCAAAAACTTGCGAATGCACTTTAGTTAAACGTTTTTGTAATTCTTGTACATAAGCAGTTAAAGTCTCAGTATTCAACATCAGTTGTTGTGGAAAATAACAACCCAAATTTGCTGCTCTACCAAAAAGAATCTCATGTGGTGACAGCTTAGCCTTCCCCCTTGGGGCGTTTCGGATGGAATACAGGGCAAGTGGTAGACACTCGGTCCAAGGCTTTCCTGTTTCTGCCATGGCCTTCTGGATTTTTAATTTTATTGTTCCATTTAATCTTTCCACTTTACCTGAACTCTGTGGGTGATACGGAGTGTGAAACTGGTTTTCTACTCCCAACATTTTCATAACATTCTGGAATATTTCCCCAGTAAAATGGGTACCCCTATCTGACTCGATCACCTCAGGCATGCCGTAACGGGGTATCAGTTCATGTGCTATTTTAATGGCAGTAGTTTTTGCTGAGGCTTTACGAACTGGATAAGCCTCTGGCCACCCTGAGAACATGTCCACACACACAAGCACATATTCGTATCCATTGTACCTAGGAAGTTGGATGTAGTCGATCTGGAGTCTTTGAAAGGGATACAGTGGTCTTACATGATGCTTGGTTGGGGTTTTAATTGTCTGACCTGGATTGTGTGCCAGGCATATAGCGCATGCAGCACACATGTTCCGAGCAAAATTACCAAAGCCTGGAGCCAACCACCTTTCTTTTACCTTGAGCGTCATACCATTTGCCGACACATGCGTGGGTAGGTGGAGGTCACTCGCCACTGCGGGGTACCAGGCTCTGGGTAAACACAACAAAGTTCCTTTTTTCCATAATCCTTGCTGATCTTCTGCCCCTTTTTTCTGCCACTGCCCTCGTTCTTCGTCGTCTACCTGTTTCTGAGCTTCCTTCAATCTCTCCTCATCATCTTCAGAGCTATCTAGTGTGTGGGCATGATGTAAGGGTTTACGTGCTGCCTGTTTTGCTGCCTTGTCGGCTTTATCGTTACCCCTGGCTTCCTCGGTGTCGAGTCTCACATGTGCAGCTACCTTTATCACCGCTATTTCTTTAGTTTCTTGTGCTGCCTCCAGAATCTGTCTAATGAGGGAGGCATGTTTAACTGGTTGGCCTGAAGCAGTCATATAACCTCTGGCTCTCCATATTACGCCAAAATCGAAAATAATGCCATGTGCATATCTAGAATCAGTGTATATGTTTGCTGTCTGATCTTTGGCTATTTTTAGAGCTTCAACCAATGCCGTAAGTTCTGCTTCTTGTGCAGACTGATTAGCAGGGAGAGGTTCTGCTTTCAGCACTTCATGCTGAGTTACTACCGCATAACCTGTATGAAATTGTCCATTCATATCTGCATATCTACTGCCATCTATGAAAAGTTCAAATGTAGCATTACAGAGTGGCTTGTCACGTACATTACGTAAGCCCTGAGTCTCTTGTTCCATTAATTGTACACAATCATGCATTGACTTTGATGGGTCAAAGGAGTTGGAGAGTGCAGTTTCCTCATTATGGATGGTACCCCCCTCAGACTCTAAAGGGAGCAAAGACGCGAGATTAAGAGTCTGAATCCTGGCAAAGGAAATGTTGGGCGGCAGTAGTAGGGAACATTGGAGACGGAGGTGTCTGGCCATTGAAATATGTTTAGGTTGGACCTGGTTAAGAATGCCATGTACATCATGAGTGGTCTGAACTAGAAGTGGGTGATCAAGAACAATCTCAGAAGCTTTATCTAATAACAGTGAAATTGCGGCTACTACTCTTACACAAGAAGGTGCGGCTCTAGCTACAGGGTCCAGATGAGCTGATATGTATGCCACCGGTCTCTGTTTGTTTCCATGTTTTTGTGTGAGCACCCCTGTGGCATGTGAGGATATCTCAGCTGCCATCAATTGAAAAGGTTAAAGGTACCGTCACACTAGGCGATATCGCCAGCGATCCGTGACGTTGCAGCGACCTGGATAGCGATATCGCTGTATTTGACACGCAGCAGCGATCTGGATCCCGCTGTGAAATTGCTGGTCGCTGCTAGAAGGTCTGCACTTTATTTGGTCGCTAGGTCGCCGTGTATCGCCGTGTTTGACAACAAAAGCAAGGATACCAGCGATATTTTACACTGGTAACCAGGGTAAACATCGGGTTACTAAGCGCAGGGCCGCGCTTAGTAACCCGATGTTTACCCTGGTTACCAGCGTAAAAGTTAAAAAAACAAACAGCACATACTCACCAGCGCGTCCCCCAGCCTCTGCTTCCTGACACTGACTGAGCGCCGGCCCTAAACTGAAAGTGAAAGCACAGCGGTGACGTCACCGCTGTGCTGTTAGGGCCGGAGCTCAGTCAGTGTCAGGAAGCAGAGGCTGGGGGACGCGCTGGTGAGTATGTGCTGTTTGTTTTTTTAACTTTTACGCTGGTAACCAGGGTAAACATCGGGTTACTAAGCGCGGCCCTGCGCTTAGCAACCCGATGTTTACCCTGGTTACCCGGGGACCTCGGCATCGTTGGTCGCTGGAGAGCGGTCTGTGTGACAGCTCTCCAGCGACCAAACAGTGACGCTGCAGCGATCGGCATCGCTGTCGCTATCGCTGCAGCGTCGCTTAATGTGACGGTACCTTTAGTGTAGTCTGGGAGTCCCAAAGCCGGAGCTGATACCAGTGCTGTTTTCAAAGAGGAAAATGACTGTTTAGCCTCTTCACTGAGTGAATATGGTGTGTTGGCAATACAGTCATATAAAGGCTGCATGAGTTGACTTGCATGTATGATCCACTGTCTACAGTGTGAAACAATACCTAGGAAAGCACGCAGCTGTTTGTGATTCCTGGGTTCAAGCATGTTACGTATGGCTTCCGTACGTTGAGGTGTGAGGTGTCTGATGCCCTGTGATATGCAGTGACCTAAAAACACGACTGTTTGTTGACAAGCCTGGAGTTTCTGTCTATTTACTTTACAGCCTTCTTGCGCTAGGAAAATTAAGAAATTAACAGTTGAGGTAACTGCCGTCTGCTCATCAGGGCAACAAATAAGTAAATCATCTACATACTGTAGAATGACTACTCCTGGTTCTGGGATGAAATTTTTTAGCACGGTCTGCATTGCTTCAGAGTACAAAGTTGGTGAGTGTACCATACCTTGTGGCAATCTTGTCCATGCTAATTGCTTACCCTTGAATGTAAAGGCAAACAAATGCAGTTCTTATGTAGTGGCACAGAAAAAAATGCGTTTGATAAGTCAATTACCGTAAAATATGCAGCAGTGCTGGGAATTTGAGACAGTAAGGTATGAGGATTCGGTACCACAGGGGTGACCGGTGCCAAAACCTTATTGATTTCCCGTAAGTCGTGCACCATGCAATATTTCACCATAGTTTCTTTGGAGGACACTTTCTTTTTAACAGGATATAAGGGTGTATTGGCGGGTGACCTGATTTCTACCAAAACACCTTGTAACACATAATCCTGAATTTGTTGAGAAATCACCTGTTCTTGCTGGGCGCTGATGGGGTATTGCCTAAGCTGAGGTAAAATGGTTCCCGGGGCAGTTTCTAACAGTATAGGAGCTACTGATAAAAATCCTACATCAGTGTCTCCTTTTGCCCATAGGCTGTCAGGAACCCGAGACAAGTCAATTTTTGCTTGTTGAGTGTAAATTTCGGGAAAATCCTCCATTGCCTGTATTCTAACATATGGTTCCAGAGTTTCTGCATCTTCAGGGATGGTCAGCATAACTGTGCCATCTTCTCTAAAATGGATGTTTGCATGCATTTTACTTAAGACATCAGTACCCAACAAGCAGGTAGGTGCACCTTTAGCAAATAAAAATTTGGATACAAAAGTTTTAGGGCCAAAGCTCACATTTAAAGGTTTTGTAAAGGGCAACGCCTGAATTTTACCATCATACCCTTCTGCATATGTTACCTTTGAGGATATATTGTCAGGATATGGTAAAAAGTCCTGATTTAAAATGGAGGATGTTGCTCCCGTATCTATCAGAAAAGGTACATTTTTACCCTCAACCTCAACTTGTATTATTGGTCTTCTAGAAGGAAGAGAGACCTGCATAACTTTCAGTTATTCTGAGCTGTCTGTTTGATCAGGCACTGGGTTATTTATCCTATTTTTGGGTACAAAGGTTCCTGAATCTATATCTGCTTTTCTCTTCCTACATTCCCTTTGGAAATGTCCTGGCTTCTTACAGTAATGACAAGTAAACTTTTGATTAGCAGAGCCAGTATTAGCCTGTGCAATTCTTACTGGCTTAGAATTTTCTCTTAAGTCCATTTCTATCCCTACAGCTTTCTGTCTAGCCAGGTGTGGGTCTTCCAAGGTTCTCCAATCAGGGGTTGCGGCCTTAAGCTTTTCCTTCACTTTTGGAGACAATCCATCTATAAAGGTTTTTGTAACTAACCTCATCATTCCTGGAGCGGTTAGATCCATGCCTTCATCTCTGAAATTATTTTCTACACTTAGATAATATTCGTCTACTGATTGTCCAGATTTCTGAGCCACCACTCCCGTTGTTCCTCTCTGCCTCTGTCTCTCCCTCATGAAAACCATTAAGTGATCTACAAATTGCGTACCTGATTCTATCGTTTGTAAGGCACCATCTCCTGCTTGGGGCCTATGTACCTGTAGATTTGCTAATAGCTCCTGGAAGAGTCCAGGAGTCATTTTCATTCTACATAATTCTTCTCCATCTGCCCAAACTCCTGCGTGAGTCTGCATAATTTGCTGTATATATTGTGCAAATCTAACTGGACACTGGGTGGGATCTGGTGCGTTATGCAAGAGAGACATGCCTTCAGCGGGGGACCAAGGGAAATATTGTCGAGTTTGGTGGTATCTTGTTCCCATTACTCCGTCAGCACCAGGTTCCCTAAAGGGTCTTGGTACTACCCTAACAGGGGCAAGTACAGTGCCATGTCTAGGTGTACCACAGGCTAGGCAATCATTTCTCCAGTCTGGATTTTGTTGTCCACAGTGCGGACATACCCATCCTCCTGGTCCGGCTAAACTTTGAGGTGGTGTTTGGAGAAAAGATGGGGCATGTGGGTTAAGGTATGGGGGTGGGGTATTTTTAGATTCCACATTTTGTTTTTCTCCACAGCCTGCGGGTCTAATACACCACTTTTTACTCTGTTGACTATATGTCCATCCCTCATTTTCTGCTACCCTAGAGACATCAATCAATGCTTGGATCTGATCTATCCATTTCTTGTCTCTGATTATGCCTTTTTTTCTTTCCTGAATTCCTTCCCATAGTTTTCTACTAAAAGCTTCTGCCCTAGTAACTCCAAACTTACTAAAAATCTTTCTCAGCCCCTTAGTGGCATCTTCACCACTTCTCTCCTTTATGATAGTATAGATATCTAATTCTTCTGGTTCCGACTTTGTTTGCTTATTCCCCATTTTCTTATCCTGAGCTTTCTTGCCCTAGGTGGCGTTTGGGTATGAGAATACCTCGTTACCTTCTTCCTAAGGAGCTAGGATGTCTTTTCTTGCCCTAGGTGGCGTTTGGGTATGAGAATACCTCGTTACCTTCTTCCTAAGGAGCTAGGATGTTTAAACTGTGTTGATGTAAGAAAATCCTGATTCCTACACCTATAGCAAACAACACAAATGCAACCAGACAGAAAAAGAAAAAGAACATACAACGTATCTTGTCCCAGGCTAATTTATCTGTCCTGGGCTCATACTATCATACACAACGTATTCTTGTCCCAGGCTAATTTATCTGTCCTGGGCTCATACTATCATACACTTATCCGTCACCAGGTTTTTGTCAAAGACAGGATCAGAGATTGAACATAGGCGCGGAGGTCTCCCCGAAAGGACGCAACCACGTTGCCCAGTGGGACAGTCACTTCTTCTGTTTCAACACCCTGGGCGGCTTATAGGGCTATTCCCAACTTCCACACACCTTTTATTCACATTCACTCTCATTCAATGCCGTACTCCGTGAGGTGATCAATTCCTAAATAGTTCAAGAACCCGAGCTATAGGTATCCTCCTCTACTAGAACTACCCGCTAAAGAACACGACACAGAAAATCTTATGGACAGTGCAGGGCAGATATAAGAGATCTAACAGTGTCTCTTACCTGGCCAGGTTTTTGTTCATCTGCCGTCCATTATCCCAGATTCTCTTTTCGTTCGTATTCTGCCGGTGTTCTTGAAGGAATACACAGACCTCGGGTCCCCGTTCAGGCGCCAGGAAATGTCAGGATCACACTCAGTCGGAGCAGCCTTTGGAAGTGGGGAATCACCAGAAATAATACACAAGACACGTCTTGTATAGTGTATCACTGGGAAGTCTCTGAAGCACGCCTGCCTTCAAGGTGCTATCCCTTCTTTATATAGTTGTATCGGTAGGTTCAGTGGTTATACAAGTTTTGCATGTTTAAACAAAGAGACAAAACAGGAAAGAAAGAAAAAACAGTTTCGTGGGCGGCAGTTTCACAACAAACAGTACAAAGGCAATTCCACAGACAAGAAAAACAGGATTTCATACTATAGCTAAAATGTCCTTGAATGGACAGGTCAATATTTATCACAAATTCTTTTTTGTGGTTCATTGAGGTAACCATTTTTGTTCTGCTCTTCACAAGTGTATATGGACTTTTCAAAAGCTTTTGATACGGTGCCACACAAAAGGTTGATAGATAAAATGAGAATAATGGGGATAGGGGAAAATATGTGTAAGTGGGTTGAGAGCTGGCGCAGGGATAGGAAACAAAGGGTGGTTATTAATGGAGCACACTCGCACTGGGTCACGGTTAGCAGTGGGGTACCGCAGGGGTCAGTATTGGGCCCTCTTCTTTTTAACATTTATTAATGACCTTGTAGGGGGCATTCAGAGTAGAATTTCAATATTTGCAGATGACACTAAACTCTGCAGGGTATTCAATACAGGGGAGGACAATTTTATATTACAGGATGATTTATGTAAACTAGAAGCTTGGGCTGATAAATGGCAAATGAGCTTTAATGGGGATAAATGTAAGGTCATGCACTTGGGTAGAAGTAATAAGATGTATAACTATGTACTTAATTCTAAACTCTGGGCAAAACGGTCAATGAAAAAGACCAGGGTGTATGGGTGGATGACAAACTCATATTCAGTGGCCAGTGTCAGGCAGCTGCTATAAAGGCAAATAAAATAATGGGATGCATTAAAAGAGGCATAGATGCTCATGAGGAGAACATAATTTTACCTCTATACAAGTCAATAGTTTGACCACACTTAGAATACTGTGTACAGTTCTGGTCTCCGGTGTATAAGAAAGACATAGCTGAACTAGAGCGGGTGCAGAGAAGAGCGACCAAGGTTATTAGAGGACTGGGGGGTCTGCAATACCAAGATAGGTTATTACACTTGGGGTTATTTAGTTTGGAAAAACGAAGACTAAGGGGTGATCCTATTTTAATGTATAAATATATGAGGGGACAGTACAAAGACCTTTCTGATGATCTTTTTAATCATAGACCTGAGACAGGGACAAGGGGGCATCCTCTACGTATGGAGGAAAGAAGGTTTAAGCATAATAACAGACGCGGATTCTTTACTGTAAGAGCAGTGAGACTATGGAACTCTCTGCCGTATGATGTTGTAATGAGTGATTCATTACTTAAATTTAAGAGGGGACTGGATACCTTTCTGGAAAAGTATAATGTTACAGGGTATATACACTAGATTCCTTGATAGGGCGTTGATCCAGGGAACTAGTCTGATTGTCGTATGTGGAGTCAGGAATTATATTTTTTTCCCCAATGTGGAGCTTACTCTTTGCCACATGGTGTTTTTTGCCTTCCTCTGGATCAACATGTTAGGGCATGTTAGGTTAGGCTATGGGTTGAACTAGATGGACTTAAAGTCTTCCTTCAACCTTAATAACTATGTAACTATGTAAATACCGCAATCTGGTTCGCTGCTGTATTGTGTTCATGTATGGCTACTCCTACATAACTTTCACGATAAGGACCTCTCTTCTTCCACTCCTCGACCTACAAGTTAAGAAAATGTGAAATTTGCATTAATAAAGCTTTAACTAGTTGATTTATCAAAAAAAAACGAAATGTACTACAGGTTACTTACAGTCATATTTTGCACCACACCAGGTCGTTGTAATTTATTCAAGATTATATAGCACTCAAGATAGTGACAAGCTAGTTATTCTCAACTATCTAGAAGCCTTTCATCCTGGTCTGCCTTGTTTACGTCCCTTTCAAAATCTATCTTCGCAACTACCAGGATAGATTGCATCTCGTCTGTTTTTTTCATCCCATCCAATAAGTGGTTTTCTCTGGAAATAAAAGAAATTCAAATTACATTGATGAATAAAGTAACGAGGCACATTTTCTTCCTAGTAGCAAGGTACATTTTCTTCCTATTAATTCTTTTACACTTACTTCTTCAAGCTATTCTCCCTGGAGATTCCTTTGCTGAGCCTCTTTTGAAATACTCCTAACTGGCTGAGGTACATTCCCGCTGCTCCTTATGTCTTCTGGTCTTTATGATGAAGGGATGTTTCATTTATTAGGTAATGTATGAACCACTTGACATTCTTCATATAATTAAAGACCTTCTGGTGAGTGTTTCCGATTTACAATAGTTTGCAAAAATAGTCATTGGTCTTCTCGATGTCATATATAAACTTCAGTGAATGCTTCTCCTTGTCCATGAAGTACAGAAAGCGAGCAACGTTCTCTACCTCCTGCTTGTATCTCACGACTTGCAAGGTTTTTGATAAATATCTTGCAAAGCCAGCAATGGGTTCCAAATCCAGAGAATGTCTCGTGTACATCCCAGCCTCGGCCATTTTAAGTCTTAGTGGATTGCTCTAGACAACATTGGGCTCAGTTGTGGCTGCTTCAGTTTCCATCTGTGATTCTTCTCCTTCTTGATCTTCCTCATGTGACTCAGTCGTGTCTTCTTTGGTTTCATTCCTTCCTTTGGCTGTGGCATCTTCACAATCTTCCTTCGCAATTGCATCATCTTGTCCTTCAGTTGTCACCTCAGCTGTTAGGAGTCCTTCTATCCTCATGTTGGAACCTTCTCTCAATGGCCATTCTTCTGGGGAATTCTTTTATGAAATGGCTGATTAATGATTTTAAAACCACGTCCATTAAGGAATGCAATTACTTTTTCCAGGCACCCACTGTTACATACCAGCTCCTCAACCTCATTGTACTCAATGGCCAGGCCCTTTGCTGCCACAGCAACCAGATTTTTTTGCTTGTGCAAGGGTAGCCTTGACCTCATCCTGGCTGCTGTTTTTTTTGCATTTTCTTCTTAGGTGGGTGCCAAGGTTGTCATCTATCTTGTGACAGATCGGGCAGGTCATCGGGGTTCTGTTGTGCACTTTGGATTCCATACTTAAATCTAAGAATTAGAACAAAAGCAAAGAGATACAAAATTAAAAGGTTATAATAGCTTTTAAAAAAGCTATTGGGTTGGTTAAAATAAAAAGCTGTATGTAAAGAAATCAAAAAGAGCAAAACGTAAAAAGCAGGTTGGACAAAGCAGTCCAGTAGACAGAGCAAAGCAGTCCGTGGAGATCAGTCCTGTAGAGAGAACAGAGCTTCACTGGATTGCCAAGAGCAGTTTGAGCAATTAGACACAGCACAATAACAGTAGGCCCTGTTGGACCCTCCTTCAATTAGTCATGTGACCCATCAGCTAATGCTGGTGAATGGTGATTGAATCTCATTCAGTGCAAGCCATGGAGGATAGCGTTGATACCTTTATGGAGAACCTGGGGAGGAGGGAGAAGCTATGTGGAGAACCTGGGGAGGGGGGAGAAGCTACGTGGAGAACCTGGGGAGGGAGAAAGAAGCTATATGGAGAACCTGGGGAGAAGCTATGTGAAGAACCTGGGAAGGGGGGGGGAAGCTATATAGAGAACCTGGGGAGGGGGGAGATGCTATGTGGAGAACCTGGTGAGGGGGGAAGCTATATGGAGAACCTGGTGAGGGGGAAAGAAGCTATATGGAGAACCTGGGGAGCGGAGAGAACCTATATGGAGAACCTGGTGGGGGGAAAGAAGCTATATGGAGAACCTGGGGAGGGGGAGAGAAGCAATATGGAGAACCTGGGGAGGGAGGTGAGAAGTTATATGGAGAACCTGGGGAGGGAGGAGAAGCTATATGGAGAACCTGGGGAGGGGGGTAGAAGCTATATGGAGAACCTGGGGAGGGGGGTTATATGGAGAACCTGGGGAGGGGGGAGAAGCTATATGGAGAACATGGGGAGGGGGAGAGAAGCTATGTGGAGAACCTGGGGAGGGGGGAGAAGCTACATGGAGAACCTGGGGAGGGGGTAGAAGCCATGTGGAGAACCTGGGGAGAAGCTATGTGAAGAACCTGGGGAGGGGGGAGAAGCTATATAGAAACCTGGGGAGGGGGAGATGCTATGTGGAGAACCTGGTGAGGGGGAAAGATGCTATATGAAAACCTGGGGAGCGGAGAGAACCTATATGGAGAACCTGGTGGGGGGGAAAGAAGCTATATGGAGAACCTGGGGAGGGGGAGAGAAGCAATATGGAGAACCTGGGGAGGGGGGAAGCTATATAGAGAACCTGGGGAGGAAGGGGAGAAGTTATATGGAGAACCTGGGGAGGGAGGAGAAGCTATATGGAGAACCTGGGGAGGGGGGTAGAAGCTATATGGAGAACCTGGGGAGGGGGGGTTATATGGTGAACCTGGGGAGGGGGGAGAAGCTATATGGAGAACCTGGGGAGGGGGGAGAAGCTATATGAGAACCTGGGGAGCGGAGAGAACCTATATGGAGAACCTGGGGAGGGGGGAAGCTATATGGAGAATCTGGGGAGGGGGAGAGAGGCTATAAGGAGAACCTGGGGAGGGGGGAAGCTACATAGAGAACCTGGGGAGGAAGGGGAGAAGTTATATGGAGAACCTGGGGAGGGAGGAGAAGCTATATGGAGAACCTGGGGAGGGGGGTAGAAGCTATATGGAGAACCTGGGGAGGGGGGTTATATGGAGAACCTGGGGACAGGGAGAAGCTATATGGAGAACCTGGGGAGGGGGGAAAGCTATATGGAGAACCTGGGGAGGGGGAGAGAAGCTATATGGAGAACCTGGGGAGGGGGGATGCTATATGGAGAACCTGGGGAGGGGGAGAGAAGCTATATGGGGAACCTGGAGGGTGGGGGAGAAGCTGTATGTAGACACTGGGGAGGGGGGATAAAATATAACATCATCACAAAAGGTATTTGATAAGCCACAATAGTAAATGAATGGATAAAATATTAATGTACAAATACACTGTGCATAGGATATAAAGTGCAAATGCCATAAATAGTGCACAAGAGGGCTAAGATATGCAGCAGTACCAATTATAAAGGTGATCAAATATATACACCACAACTGAAAATAAAGATTGTTTCAACTAGGAATGCTCAATGGCAAGTAGCCCTACATAGGTACCGGTATATATCGCTGTAAAGAAAATACATTTCAATATTTGCTCAAAAAATAGCCCAGTCATTACCTTGTGCCTGCTTGTGCAGCGTCCCCAGGATGCACCCAACCCCGACGTGCGTTTCGGCGTCTGCCTTTGTCAGGGGGTCATACTCCTATATATCCAGGCCTGGGCCGCAGAGCTGACGCTCTAATATCAGACCTCAGTAACCTCTCTGAACTATATACTCCTGTATATCCAGGCCTGGCCCGCAGAGCTGATGCTCTAATATCAGACCTCAGTGTCCGCTCTGTACTGTATATCCAGGCCTGGCCTGCAGAGCTGATGCTCTAATATCAGACCTTTCTGCATAAGGATCTGCATGTAGTTGTGGGTTTGGTATTTTGTCTGCAACAAAATGGCTCCTCTCTGTGAGTGATCCTAAACTTCATTGTCTCTTATCCATTTGTAAACACCCAGAGAGGGAGGGGGGAAAACATTACACATGGAGCAAATCCAGACCAGATTTTCAGCATTATTTCAAAGTGGAACATATCAAACTTTTTAAATTACTTTTCATATTTTACTCCATTAAAAAAATTATAATATTGGAAAAACAAATCAAAACATTAATACTTTTTATATTTTTGCAATAGGTTTTTTTTATGGCACCTTCCCTTTAACCCCTTAATGACCGTGGGATTTTCCGTTTTTCCGTATTCGTTTTTCACTCCCCTCCTTCCCAGAGCCATAACTTTTTTATTTTTCCGTCAATTTGGCCATATGAGGGCTTATTTTTTGCAGGATGAGTTGTACTTTTGAACGACATCATTGGTTTTACCATGTCGTGTACTAGAAAATGGGAAAAAAATTCCAAGCGCGGTGAAATTGCAAAAAAAGTGCAATCCCACACTTGTTTTTTGCTTGGCTTTTTTGCTAGGTTCACTAAATGCTAAAACTGACCTGCCATTATGATTCTCCAGGTCATTACGAGTTCATAGACACCAAACATGACTAGGTTATTTTTTTACCTAAGTGGTGAAAAAAAATTCCAAACTCTGCTAAAAAAAAAAAAAAAAATTGTGCCATTTTCCGATACTCGTAGCGTCTCCATTTTTCATGATCTGGGGTTGGTTGAGGGCTTATTTTTTGCATGCCGAGCTGGCGTTTTTAATGATACCATTTTGGTGCAGATACGTTCTTTTGATCGCCCGTTATTGCATTTTAATGCAATGTCACGGCGACCAAAAAAACGTAATTCTAGCGTTTCGGATTTTTTTCTCATTACGCCGTTTAGCGATCAGGTTAATGCTTTTTTTTTATTGATAGATCGGGCGATTCTGAACGCGGCGATACCAAATATGTGTAGGTTTGATTTTTTTTTTTTATTGATTGATTTTGATTGGGGTGAAAGGGGGGTGATTTAAACTTTTATGTTTTTTTTTATTTTTTTCACATTTTTTTAAACTTTTTTTTTAACTTTTGCCATGCTTCAATAGCCTCCATGGGAGGCTAGAAGCAGGCACAACTCGATCGCCTCTGCTACATAACAGCGATCATCAGATCGCTGCTATGCAGCAGAAAATCAGGTGTGCTGTGAGCGCCGACCACAGGGTGGCGCTCACAGCTACCGGCGATCAGTAAACATAGAGGTCTCAAGGACCTCTATGGTTACAATACTGAAGCATCGCCGACCCCCGATCATGTGACGGGGGTCGGCGATGACCTCATTTTCCGGCCGCCCGGCCGGATGTGGTAGTTAAATGCCGCTGTCTGCGTTTGACAGCGGCATTTAACTAGTTAATAGCGGCGGGTGAATCGCGATTTCACCCGCCGCTATTGCGGGCACATGTCAGCTGTTCAAAACAGCTGACATGTCCCGGCTTTGATGCGGGCTCACCGCGGAGCCCTGCATCAAAGCAGGGGACCTGACGTCGGACGTACTATCCCGTCCGACGTCAGGAAGGGGTTAAAACATGAGTAGTTTGAGGTCTGAAAGCACTGGTTCTTTTTTGTATTTTGGGGTGCTATCATTTGCTGCAAATAAATTCAACATTTCTAGCTTTGAATTTTGCAGACATATTGTCAGTTGTTTATAGAGTAAAATAACAATTTACATTTTACTCAAAAATATACCTATAAAGAGAAAAAAAATCAGAGAAACTGACAATTTTGCAGTGGTCTCTTAATTTTTGCCAGAGCGGCATATACACTGACACTACCCCCTGTATATAGATAGATACAGAATTACACCAAAATTACTCTAAGTACACTCTAATGTAAACTTATCAAAATCATTTGTTTAGATGAAGGCTATTTTATGACCAATAATTTTTAACATTTGATAATATTTATTCAATTATGTAACCCCTTTCTGACCTCGGACGGGATAGTACGTCCGAGGTCAGATCCCCCTCTTTGATGCGGGCTCCGGCGGTGAGCCCGCATCAAAGCTGGGACATGTCAGCTGTTTTGAACAGCTGACATGTGCCCGCAATAGCGGCGTGTGAAATCGCGATTCACCCGCCGCTATTAACTAGTTAAATGCCGCTGTCAAACGCAGACAGTGGCATTTAACCGGCGCTTCCGGCCGGGTGGCCGGAAATGAGCGCATCGCCGACCCCCGTCATATGATCGGGGGTCAGCGATGCTTCTGCAGAGTAACCATAGAGGTCCTTGAGACCTCCATGGTTACTGATCGCCGGTAGCTGTGAGTGCCACCCTGTGGTCGGCGCTCATAGCACACCTGCATTTCTGCTGCATAGCAGCGATCTAATGATCGCTGCTATGTAGCAGAGCCGATCACGTTGTGCCAGCTTCTAGCCTCCCATGGAGGCTATTGAAGCATGGCAAAAGTAAAAAAAAAAAAGTGAAAAAAAAAAAAAAAATACGGTATATAAAAGTTTAAATCGCCCCCCTTTTGCCCCAATCAAAATAAATCAATAAAAAATAAAAAAATCAAACCTACACATATTTGGTATCGCCGCGTTCAGAATCGCCCGATCTATCAATAAAAAAAAAGCATTAACCTGATCACTAAACAGCGTAGCGAGAAAAAAAATCGAAATGCCAGAATTACGTTTTTTTGGTCGCCGCGACATTGCATTAAAATGCAATAACGGGTGATCAAAAGAATGTATCTGCACCATAATGGTATCATTAAAAACACCAGCTCAGCACGCAAAAAATAAGCCATCAACCGACCCCAGACCATGAAAAATGGAGACGCTACGAGTATCGGAAATTGGCGCAATTTTTTTTTTTTTTAGCAAAGTTTGGAATTTTTTTTTCACCACTTAGATAAAAAATAACCTAGTCATGTTCGGTGTCTATGAACTCGTAATGATCTGGAGAATCATAGAGGCTGGTCAGTTTTAGCATTTAGTGAACCTAGCAAAAAAGCCAAACAAAAAACAAGTGTGGGACTGCACTTTTTTGCAATTTCACCGCACTTGGAATTTTTTTCCCCCATTTTCTAGTACACAACATGGTAAAACCAATGATGTCATTCAAAAGTACAACTCGTCCCGCAAAAAATAAGCCCTCATATGGCCATATTAACGGAAAAATAAAAAAGTTATGGCTCTGGGAAGGAGGGGAGCGAAAAACGAACACGGAAAAATGGAAAATCCCAAGGTCATGAAGGGGTTAAAGGATATATCCTCCATGAGAATGAATATTTGAACTTAGATAATTTCCCCAAAGAAAAAAGGTGAATCACGGAGCAAAATATAATAAAATATATTATTTTATTAAGGATAAACACCAATAGTAATCATTAAAATTCATAACAGAAACAAAGTAAAGAAAAAATGATAACAGGGATAGTGACACCAATGAACAATGCCCAGCAAAAAATATTGTATACAGTACCAAGTATATCCAAAATATATTCAGACAAATAAGACCATGAGGCTAGGGGAAATAAAGTTTAACATATGCAAAAAATAATAAAGTGGTGGCCTATATACATATATGCGCAAGTGCACAACTGCTAAAAGTAGCTAGTATATAGTATCAGTCAGTATGCATATAATGCATAGAGCCAACACATTATGCAAAAGAATCATAAATAGTAAACAAGAATCCCCAACATCCACAATGGGTATAACTGCAAGTATTGCATAGTACTGGAGAGTAATGGAGGTATTACCAACCTAGATGCCGAGCATAGAAGAGGCCCCAACGCGCGTTTCGCTGTCAATGCTTCCTCGGGGGGAGCTTCGCCGCTGGAGAGAGGACAGGTGAGGAGAACTCGTGTTTTTTTTTTGTTTGTTTTTTTTTTAATTGCGAACGACAATCTGGGGGGCCTGGGCCAGAATGCTGGGCACACTGGGGGCAGAGATGCTGGGCACACTGGGGGCAGAGATACTGGGCACACTGGGGGCAGAGATGCTGGGCACACTGGGGGCAGAGATGCTGGGCACACTGGGGGCAGAGATGCTGGGCACTGGGGGCAGGACTGGAGACATGGGCAGAATGTAGATACGGGGCAGAATGAAAGACATGGGGCAGGATTGGAGACAGATCGTGCAGGATCATGGGTGCAGGTGGATACGATGGAGACTGATGGGGCAGGATGTGCAGATCATATGGGGCAGGATGGATATTCATGAGGGCAGGATGGGAGAACATATGGGTGGAGCCAGGTATGAGATACACGGGGCCAGGATGGGGGATATTATTATTACCATAGGGGCTAATTAAGGGATATTATTACTGCAGTGATGTATTTATTTTATTTTTTGAGGACACTGTTTTAAATGGGGGGGGCGGTCCTGTTACTGTGTAGAGTGACACTATGTTGCCCCTTTTTCTTCATGTGGTGTAATGTAGAAGTTGGGAAAAATTAAGTAATGTGTTCTGCAAGCGGAGCTCGAGATAACTGTGTTATTTCCTGCAGAGATGAGCCCTGGCTGGAAGAAGTGATGGCGGTCTGTGCTGGATGAAAGATGAAGGACTTTACCTAGAGGTCAGTGTTACCTATACACTGTATACTATATACTGAACTGAAGGGTAAATTGACTAGATCAATGGATGTTTGACAGGTTATAGTTTTACACAGCAACTATTTTTTCTGGAATAATCTGGTTCAGGTATATGATGACCCCGTCACATGACCGGGGGGCCCACAGTGTCTGAACAGCCCGGGGCCCTGGCTACCGTTAATCCACCCCTGAGTGTAGGCGACTTAAGGAGACGACAGGAACACATTTTGGCAGTGGCCCTCCTCTCTGTTGGATCTTCATGCCTTCTTTAAGAAACAAAAAAATGAAGATTGGAATTAAAACCTCATGAGGATAAACAGTTTGAGGTTTTTTTTAAATTTTATAATAACTAATGTCAAACAGTAAGTATTATCAGTGCCTTGAGGGGCTTCTTTCCTGCCCCATCCTCTATTTCTGGAACCTCATTATCCTGTGCTGGGGAGAGGGTGATCTTGGATAATTAGATGGGTATATGAATAAAATGACCGTTAGTATACAATCAGGCGATGCATGCACAAACTAGTTATAGTTTATAGTTATAGCCTATGCAGCATCAATAGTAAAAGATATAATGTTAAAAAAATATATATATATACTGTATTTTCTGGCGTATAAGACTACTTTTTAACCCCTGAAAATCTTCTTAAAAGTCGGGGGTCGTCTTATACGCCGGGTGCCGTCTTGTACGCCGAGTGCAGACACCAATGTGTATATGGTAGGTGGGGGGGAGTGGTCCCGATGACGAAGAGGGGGCGTCTCACAGGAAAGTGTGAGTGGAATATCCCCCTTACCTCATTGTAGCTGCAGCATGGGGTCTCTGTGCTGGGGAGAGGCGGCAGCTGCTGCTCCTCTTTGTGCCGCATGGGTGCTGTGCTGTGGGGCGGTGGCCGCCGCCGCTCCCCAGCACCCCACACTGCAGCTACAATGAGGTAATGGGGCATACTCCACTCACACTTTCCTGTGAGATGCCCCCTCTTCGTCATCAGGACCACTCCCCCCCCAAAAGGCACATTAGTCACCGGCCCTATAAGACGACATACGGCGTATAAGAAGACCCCCGACTTTTAAGATTTTATATTTTAACTGGAAAAGTTGGGGGGTCGTCTTATACGCCCAGTCGTCTTATATGCCGGAAAATACGGTATATATATCTATATATATAATTGTCTAAGGGTTTTTCCGTCTGTCTGTCTGTCTTTCTGTCTGTCTGTCTGTCTGTCTGTCTGTCTGTCCTGGAAATCCCGCCCCTCTGATTGGTCGAGGCCGCCAGGCCTCGACCAATCAGCGACGGGCACAGCATGGCGACGATGATGTCATAAAGGCCAGGCCTCGACCAATCAGCGACGGGCACAGCATGGCGACGATGATGTCATAAAGGCCAGGCCTCGACCAATCAGCGACGGGCACAGCATGGCGACGATGATGTCATAAAGGCCAGGCCTCGACCAATCAGCGACGGGCACAGCATGGCGATGATGATGTCATAAAGGTTGCCTCGACCAATCAGCGACGGGCACAGTCTGCCACGAATTCTGGAATCATCATTGTCCATATACTACGGGGACATGCATATTCTAGAATACCCGATGCGTTAGAATCGGGCCACAGTCTAGTATATATATATATAGTTATTCTCACCTTCCGAAGGCAGCCGATCTCCTCAGCGGCTTCCGTTCCTATAGATGCTTTGTGTGCAGGACCTGCGATGACGTCACGTGACCGTGACGTCATCGCAGATCCTTCACACAAAGCATCCATGGGAACGGAAGTGGACGCGTGCACCGTTGAGAGGCGGGAAGACTCCGGGGCCATCAGAAGGTGAGTATATCACTATTTTTTATTTTAATTCTTTATTTTTAACAATTATATGGTGCCCAGTCCGTGGAGGAGAGTTTCCTCTCCTCCACCCTGGGTACCAACCGCACATGATCTGCTTACTTCCCGTATGGTGAGCATAGCCCCATGCGGGAAGTAAGCAGATCAATGCATTCCTACGTGTGCGGAATCCCCGCGATTCCACAAATTTAATGAACATGCTGCGTTTTGTTTTCTGAAATGCGATTCCGCTCAGGAAAACAACGCATCAGGTGCACAAAAAATGCGGATTGCATTCTATTAAATAGGATGCTTAATGTAAGCGTTTTTTTCACGTTTTTATAGCGAAAAACCGCGAAAAATCTGCTATGTGTGCACACAGCCTAAAGTTATGTATGGAAGTACCAGGGCTGTGAAAAGTGTAATTATTTTGTAACTGACAAACATGGTGGTGGAGGTTTAATGTTAGAATGATCAAAGGATAATGTTATAGTAGTTATGAAGACCTAAAACAGCTAATAAAATAAAAATGTGATATTACAGAGTGTCCACAGGTTTGGGCGGTGTCCTCATCAAGGCGACGTAGGTAGACGATGGGAACACGTTTTGGTAGTGTGTCCCTCCTTCTGTCTGTTGGGTCTTCATGCCTTTAAAAGACAAAAAAAACAAGACTGATATTACTACCTTATATGAGAACAGTTTGAGAGTTTTATTGTATTTTATTTTCCAATTACTAACGTCAGACAGTGAACACTCATTACCTTGAGTGGCTCCTGTCCTGCCCCATCCTCTTTCTCTGGGACCTCGTTACCTGGAGCTGGGGAGAGGGTGATCTTGCTCTGAAAAAAGATAATTAGATGGGTATATGAATAAAATGACCATTAGTATACAATCAGGTGATGCATGCACAAACTAGCTATAGACCGGTTCATCATTTTGGCGTATTCACCTTGTAGTCCAGATCTCATCCGGTTCACTAATTTGTTCCTCTTCGCTACTGTCTTCCCTTTGGTCAGTCTTGTCCACTTGGATTCTTCGGTTTTCTTCCCTGCGGTCTCCCTCCTGGGCAGTGCAGGTTTCGGCATCCCTAAGGAAAAGTTAGTAAAACCTTATATTTTACTATTTCTGTAACTACCAATCTTGGTGGTGGAGGTTTAATGTTCAAAGAATCAAAATTTACTGTTATAGTAGTTATGAAGCCTAAAATAGCTTTTCATAGCTGGGACACAGCTACAAATAATGTGATATTACAGAGCATATATAAATTTACTACCCACAATATATTACCTTGAAGTGCTGGATTGAGGCTCATCACTGGTTTCTTCCACTGCCTGTGCCACCAGTTTGTATGCATGACATTTGTCCGTCAGGGTCTTCTCTCTGTATCTCCTTTCAGCAGTCATATTGGTGGGCACAAGATATTTCGCAAAGAGACGCTTCTGAGTCAGAATAGTTTGGGAGAGTCCATGTCTCATATCCCCTCCTCACAAGTTGACTTGAGATAACCGGAAGTTTGTTCCTGGAAAGGAATACAGAAAAAATAAAATACATTGCACTATATTTATTATTGAAGAATGATAAAAACCAGGGGTGTCGGAATCCCTCATTCACGTAAATGGGTTCCATGTTTAGGTTGTGGTACTGTTCTGGTACCCGAGCTTGAACCTAATAAAATGTTCAGCGTTTGGCTGAACCCCCTAGGCCGGAACAGTCAGTGGTTTGCCCATCACTACTTCTGAGCGCCATTCATTGCATATTTTGGGTGCTGCAGATCTGATTGGCACACAACTGATCAGTAGGAGATCAATCATATTACCCCAAAACAGTTTGCTACCACTGCCAACCTACCTAGAAAGGAATGCAGAAAAAAAATACATTGCACTAAATTTACTATTGAAGAATGATAAGTAATGGCACTGTGCTTTTTATTCAACAATAATTGGTCTTTTTTGTAAAACTTACTTGTTACGGTGCCGTGCAATGTCATTTCAGACATTGAAGATCTGCTTCCCCGAGGTTGAGAGGAAAAAAGTCTCTTGTGGCGAGTTCTTCCTCACAAGCTTCGGTCTGACTCTCTCATAGTAAACGCTGAACCACTAGAAATAAAACAAAAGGAAATATTAATAAATAATATAGTAAAATAATAGAAATGTGTCCTGATGCATTAAATCATAAATTAATAAGGAGCATAACTAAATCTCACCATTTCTTCCTCCTTAGCACAAATGTCCCGTGTAACAAGGTCTTCCCCCATCATATGTGTGGCTAATCCTCTCCTTCCACTCAGACACCTAAGGATGCAGAGACTGAGGGTTAGACATGAAGAAAAATAAACAAAAAATGAGTATGAATACTGAAAAAAACAGAAGAGAGGGACTTAGTCATGGTCTGTACGACCCCCGATCGCTGCAGATGCTTCAGCACAAGCAGGGCCTGGAGAGAGTAAATCACCTCCAGCAGGGTGCTTTGAAGCACATGTCCATCTTTGGTAGCTTGAACACACTTTAAAAATGATTGTTTTGCCACATCCATGATCTTCCGGCACTCCTGAGGTGTACGTTGCGATGTTGGTGCCTAAAAATAATATAATGGAATATTACGGTGTATACAAGCAACACAGCACAAATACATGCAAAATATCTACTTCAATACTAAGTGTATGAGGGTTAAGAGATCTCCTAAGAAGAAAAAAGTGTAATAGGCACCACAAAAATAAATGTAATAAGGTGATGAAGGGGACCAAAAACAAGGGTTGCTGCTCACTATGCAAACAAAGAATTACAAAAGGAGAGAGAATGCTGCATAGTACAATGGAGCTGACACAACACAATAATAGGAAATCAGATAGTGTTCTGTTACAAATATGCACAAACCAAACCAATAAAATCAATTAAAAACATACATGATGAATATGTTGTAATGAGAGATAGCAAAAAATGGGAGGAAATAATATACACGGTGTCAATATTGCATTCCTTGGTAATTACCAAGCAATGTTTTAGGGTTGGGGGAAATTTTATGGAGGAGAAAATATGAAATTCTGGATAATATAAAATCTAAATGTATATGTTAGTTCAATATACATATTAGCTCATAACCCACCTTTTGCTGACAACTTCTCTTGATATTCCCTTTGACAACCTCTTTTGTATATCCTCGGTCACAGTCATAAACTCACATGACCCAAACAGTGCGCGGTTTCTTTCAAAGAGGTTGGAGGCTCTGACATTGTAAGTCATGAACCTACGCACATGTTTTAGGTAGTTGAATATGGTCTGATTTGCCAGATTCAGGTGCCGCAGCTTTGTAAAGAAGGAGTTGACTTTTTCTACATCTTTTATAAAGTCCAGATTGGAAACTTTGGGGTTCATATAAAAGAGGAACCTGGCTACATCCTCAACTTCCTGTCTGAAGTGTCTCACCCCCAAGGTGTGCTGTAAATAGTTGTCGAAGCCCACCAGCAGTGGTTCCTGCAAAGAGTGGCATTTGTATAGTCCAGCTGCCAGCATCTTCTTTCTTGTATCTGCTGTCCATTTTGTCTGCAGAGCTCTGTAATTGGGGAGAAATAAAGAGACAGCTCAGGCATTAGACATTTTTTAACCAATTCTCACTTTACTACTTTTTGTCACATAACGTAGCATATAGCAGACTGGCAAACCTGTATGTCCGACCATCAGCCACAGTCAGGCTTGCAACATAAACACATAAGCAAAATGATGTCAACATGTCAATTAATTACATAGTGTTTCATGTATGAACACAAGAGTCAAATAAAATGGGTACATAAACTCACCAGTTAGTAGACAAGGTGCATAAGGTCCAAGAGGAGTAGGTGCGGTGGATGGACAGAGATCCTGGCCCGACACCCAGGCGTAACATGCAATGTCAAGATAGGAGGAAGTCCAGACATCGTCAGATGGAAGAAGGAGATATAAAATATCCATTATATGTTTCATCTTTATTGGTGTCCATTATAAAAGAATTACACCTGAAACACGTAAGCAAATTATTTTATGATTGACACCAATAAAGATGAAAAATAAAAAATATCTAATATCTCTCCTCCTTCCATGTGACGATTGTTGGACTTCCTACTATTTTGATTTTGCTTGAAAAGCATAATAGACTTATGGCCTACCTCCATTTGTTTAAGAAAACAAATATATCTTCTAGAAAGGTGTCCAAAAGTGCAATATCAATCTCTGAAAAAAAGCAATATTAGGAAAATGTAATTAAATGTAAGCAAGCAATAGCTATTCAGCTAGTCTGGCACAATGTTCTCAGTTTGTAGTTGCTTGATAGGTGGGTGGAGTAAGACTTGGGATTGGACATTTTGAAAAATAATGGCTCTTTCCTCCCCCCTTCATTATGTGTTATTAATAAAGTGTTTGCAAGTGTGTGTGTATATATATATATATATATATATATATATATATATATATATATATATATATATATACACACATATATATGCAGACCCGAGAACCGACCCCTGTATACAGCCCTTGTATACTGATAGATACATGTAAATCACTATGTACACTCTAATGTAAATTTATCAAAATCAATTGTTTAGCTGAAGCCTATTTTATGACCAATAATTTAACATTTGATAATATGTATTTATTGAATTATATAAAGGATATATATTCCATGAGAATGAATATTCGAACACATGGCATCCTTTGTCAGAAACGCGTTGCTGCACTGTCTGTGCATTATTTCATGAATACCATGTTTTGATTCAAAGTTTTATTCTACTCTCGTCAATAAATTTTGCACCTTTTTGGAAGCCGAATATATTATTCTTAATCACACTATTGAGCAATTGCGTATATTTAAGTATTGTCTTCATGTATGTTTTTATTACACCTGATGCACATTATTATTGTACACTGTATATGGGGATGGGGAGGGCATTCTACTGTATGGAGTCCGATGAGAAGAGCATTCTACTGTATGCAGTCCGATGGGAAGAGCATTCTACTGTATGCAGTCCGATGGGGAGTGCATTCTACTGTATGGAGGCCGATGGGGAGTGCATTCTACTGTATGCAGTCCGATGGGGAAAGCATTCTAGTGTATGGAGGCCGATGGGGAGTGCATTCTACTGTATGGAGTTCGATGGGGAGTGCATTCTACTGTATGGAGGCCGATGGGGAGTGCATTCTACTGTATGCAGTCCGATGGACTGCATTCTACTGTATGGAGGCCGATGGGGAGTGCATTCTACTGTATGGAGGCCGATGGGGAGTGCATTCTACTGTATGGAGGCCGATGGGGAGAGCATTCTACTGTATGGAGGCCGATGGGTAGTGCATTCTACTGTATGGAGTTCGATGGGGAGTGCATTCTACTGTATGCAGCCCGATGGGGAGAGCATTCTACTGTATGGAGGCCGATGGGGAGTGCATTCTACTGTATGGAGTTCGATGGGGAGTGCATTCTACTGTATGCAGTCCGATGGACTGCATTCTACTGTATGGAGGCCAATGGGGAGTGCATTCTACTGTATGGAGGCAGATGGGGAGTGCATTCTACAGTATGGAGTTCAATGGGGAGTGCATTCTACTGTATGCAGTCTGATGGACTGCATTCTACTGTATGGAGGCCGATGGGGAGTGCATTCTACTGTATGGAGTTCGATGGGGAGTGCATTCTACTGTATGCAGTCCGATGGACTGCATTCTACTGTATGGAGGCCGATGGGGAGTGCATTCTACTGTATGGAGGCCGATGGGGAGAGCATTCTACTGTATGGAGGCCGATGGGGAGTGCATTCTACTGTATGGAGTTCGATGGGGAGTGCATTCTACTGTATGCAGTCCGATGGGGAGAGCATTCTACTGTATGGAGGCCGATGGGGAGTGCATTCTACTGTATGGAGTTCGATGGGGAGTGCATTCTACTGTATGCAGTCCGATGGACTGCATTCTACTGTATGGAGGCCAATGGGGAGTGCATTCTACTGTATGGAGGCCGATGGGGAGGGCATTCTACAGTATGGAGTTCGATGGGGAGTGCATTCTACTGTATGCAGTCTGATGGACTGCATTCTACTGTATGGAGGCCGATGGGGAGTGCATTCTACTGTATGGAGGCCGATGGGGAGTGCATTCTACTGTATGCAGTCCGATGGGGAGTGCATTCTACTTTATTGAGTCCGAAGGGGAGTGCAATCTACTGTATGGAGTCCGATGGGGAGTGCAATGTACTGTATTGAGCCCTATGGGGAGAGCATTCTACTGTATGGAGTCCGATTGGGAGTGCATTCTACTGTATGGAGTCCGATGGGAAGTGCAATCTACTGTACTGAGTCCAACAGGGAGTGCATTCTACTGTATGGAGTCCGATGTAATGTGTGACCTACGCTCCATCTGCAGCGCCCCAGAGTCCTGGTCGTTGCAGTATTGATGCTCCGCCGCTAAAGGGGGCTATGGTACGTCTGATGGCACTGAAGGGGTTCACCTGACCAGGTATCACAGTCACCAATACACTTCATAGTCTGGCCTCCAGGGGGAGCTAAGGGCGCTATGTATTAGGCCACTCCTCACAGTCTGGTAAAACTGGGGGTTGGATAGGAAGTTAGTGAGAAAGCTGACTGGGTTGGAACCAGGCAACATCCTGTGGCAGAGGGTGTTGCAGGGGAAGATTCAGGGGGGTCCCTGTCAGGGGTGGGATCCTTGCGAACAGAGAGAACGTTACGGGACCGCGCCTGCACCTGATCGCGGCGGTACCCTAAGAAAGGACAAGAAGCGAGGTTTATTGTGCTGAGTGAGAAACGAGATCAACGCAACAAGGAGAAACACCAGTAGGAGTCGTGCTGTAAGACGAGGCAACATCCTACTGAGGCGCGCAGCCGGTGGCCGGAACGCCGAGGAAGTATAGAGCTCGAGGCCTAACTTCAAACCTACGGCAGGACAGTCAGTTATAGGTGGGCTGTCTCACCCAATTCACCTAAAAAGACATAGGGGGCAACAACAGGAGAGGGGCGACACTAGGGTCCAGGAAGAGCTCCGAGCCTACCCGTCATACGGGTGCGTCCTAGCCATATCATCTGGGGGACGAAGAAGAACATCATAATCGAGTTGTGAGGGAACTTCAGAAACAGACACAACAGTTGTGGGGACTATCCCGTAAGCACAGCAGGGGAGGACCACAACACACAAGCGCTAGAAGGTAGGCACAGATTTCCACCTGCAAAGTGAACTCTGGAGGTGCCATCGGACCGGCCGGAATTGTGCAGCCCGGTTAACCGTACTCCGGATTGAGGATCCTGAAACCTTCAGTAAAGAGGTAAAAAGACTGCAACCTGGTGTCCTCATTATTTACTGCGACCTGCACCGCATCACCACAACAACACCGCCATCCACACCCTTTCACTGGACGCCCCTCAGCAGGGTCACGGACCGGGTCTAGCCACCGTGACAACCCCAGGACTGAGACTCAGAGGCCCGGTACCGGGTACCCCTCGGCCCTGCGGCAGTGGGGGCGCTCCACATCTACCATATTACTACTCCCATAGAAGTGGACCAAGTGTGGTCACACATATCACTGCTCCCTTAGAAATGTGTAACTTTGTCCACTTCTAAGGGAGCCGCGGTGTAATAGAGTAAACGTCCAGTAGATATCGAATTTCACAATAATACATACAATAAACGTACACCCTTTAGTGCCTTTTTATGTGGCACTAAAGGGTGTTTACCCTAATAAATGAAAAACAGATGTGGGGTCCCCCCCTATTTTTCGTAACCAGGCAAGGTAAAGCAGACAGCTGCGGGCTGATATTATCAGGCTGCAAAGGTCCCTGGTTATTGGGCCCTTCCCAACCTAAAAATACCAGCCCGCAATGGCCTTAGAATTGGTGCATCACATTACATCGCGCTTTGCCTGCCCCTTCCCGATTGCCCTGGTGCGGTGGCAATCGGCTTAATGGTAGTTGAGGTTTATGTCAGCTTTTAATTGTCCAAAATCACATCTGGCATCAAGCCCTGATACAACGGTCTGGGGAGTATCACACATGATGGGATTAGATACGCAGGTCTGGGGAGTATCGCGCATGATGACGGGATTAGATACACCGGTCTGGGGAGTATCACACATGATGATGGGATAACATACATATTTTGTTGGTGACTGCCAGTGATACTGACAAGTACAGTGTCACTCATGGCCAACTACACTGAGTCTGTTAGTTGGTGCTGCACACGGTACATAAACTTGGGTTAGATATGTGGAGTGTATCACGTGTATGATTAGATACGCTTAGAGTAGCACACGCTGGGATTAGATACAGGGCTAAGTGTAGCGTATCACATATTGGGATTAGATACTTAGCTCCTCTGAGTGTATCACACAGGATGGGATTAGATACACAGGAGCTAATGTATGGGGCAGAGTCACACATTTCTATAGGAGCAGTGATGTAATGTGTGACCCCACTCCATCCATTTCTATGGGAGCAGTGGTGTAATTTGTGCCCCTGCTCCGTTCACTTCTATAGGTGAAGGGGTGTAAAAGAATGGATGAATGTCCTGCAGATATAATTTCACAAGCTCCTACATATAATACTTTTACACCCTTTAGTACCTTTCATGTGGCACTAAAGAGTATTTACCCTAATAAATGAAAAAAAAAAAAAACAGCATGGGTTCTCCCCCTCACCTATTTTTGTTACTAGGCAAAGTAAAGCAGACAGCTGCGGGCTGATATTATCAGGCTGGAAATGTCCCTGGTTATTGGGCCCCTTCCCAGCCTAAAAATACCGGCGTGCAGCGACCCTCAGAATTGGCGCATCTCATTAGATCGCACTTTGCCTGCCCCTTCCTGATGCCCTGGTACTAGGGGCTGGCTGGCAAATTTTAGCCTGGGGGGCAAACACAAAGCACTGGCAAAGGAGTGGTGGCCCATCTTTATGTTAAGGAGTCTAAGGTCTCATGTACCATTCACGTGAGTAATGCGCAGGGCCGGACTGGGACTAAAATTCAGCCCTGGCATTTGAAGTTACACAGGCCCACTTGTCAGATGGTGACTGTATAATATCTTTGTACACTTGTATGTTACAAGAAGTGAGGGGAGTGTAACACGACTATATAACATATAATCACAGCTGTATCCAGCATTACAGCTCGGTCCTATTTATGGCTTTTAGTTGCAGTGCAAAGAAAAGCCGCTACTTTACCTACATAACTGGATCTCATAGATAATGAAGGGATGAGACGACCAAAGGCTATGGAACCTCATTCTGAGGCTCCATAAACTTTGCCTACAGCCACTTTTGATTCCGCTGCGCAGCATGAGACCCGGTGATTCTGAAGAGCGGTAACGTCACCGCTCTTCAGATATTCCGGGTCTTGCGCTGAGCTCGGCGACTGTGAAGAGCGGTATTGTTACTACCGTCACCGCTCTTCAGAGTCGCTGGGTCTCGCCAGGTCTGGGCTAGTAGTGGGGGTGTCTGATAGACACCTCTCCATTACTTACACCAGGGATTGATAGCAGCTGACATTACACAGCTGACATCAACCCTAAAAATCATTACACATACCAGAATTAAATGCTTTGACGGCTGGGAAAAGCAGTAGAGTTAGCACTATTCCCAGGCGCCAGGTGCTAACTACAACTACTTGTGCTCCATATAGTATAAAGCACCGCCACAGTCATCCATGTAGTACAATTCACTTCCCATAGTATAATGCACTCCATAGTTCTTCATATAGTATAATGTATTCCCCATAGTCCTCGATACAGTATAATGCAGCCCACATATAGTATAATGATGCCACCCCAGGGTATAATTCAGCCACCTCACAGAATATATTGTAGCCCCGAGTATAATGTAACCCCCCAGAGAATATAATGCAGCCCCCTCATATAGTATAATGCAGCCCCTGCATATATACTATATGGTAGCCCCCTCAGAGCATAATGCAGCCCCCATAGAATACAATGCAGTCCTCCTCATATAGTATAATGCAGCTCCCCATAGACTATAATGTAGCCCCCTCATATAGTATGATACAATCCTTCCTTATAGAATGTAATACAGCCCCCATAGAATATAATACAGCCCCCCATAGAATGTAATACAGCCCCCTCATAGAATGTAATACAGTCCCCCATAGAATGTAATACAGCCCCCTCAAAGAATGTAATACAGTCCCCCATAGAATGTAATACAGCCCCCTCATAGAATGTAATACAGTCCCCCCATAGAATGTAATACAGCCCCCACATAGAATGTAATACAGCCCCCCATAGAATGTAATACAGCCCCCCATAGAATGCAATGTAGTGCCCCCCAATAGCCACACAATCCAGTTATCACTCATTGATATATTAAAAAAAAAAATACAATCCTCACCTCTCCTTGTGCCCCGCGCTGCTCCGGTCTCAGCGGCTGCCCAGCACACAACAGGTAGGCGATGATATGACGTCATTGCGCACCCTGTTGTGAATTCCGCTCTTGGGCTCCCTCCGGTGGTTGTAAGTGACACTTTTGTGAGTTCTGCTCTTGGGCTCCCTCCGTTGGTTTTAAGTGGTACGGCTGCTCCTTGGATTTAGTAGTCAGCAGCTGCTTCCACTGATTGTCTTTCTGGCTCGGCTATTTAGCCTGGTTCTATCTTTCAGCCTGTGCCAGTTGTCAATGGTTCCTGGTTGGATTCACATCTCTGCTTGGATTTCCCTGATATTCTGACCAGTTCAGCAAAGATAAGTCCTTGCTTTGTTCTTTTGCAGTCCACTTGTTGTGGACTTAATCGTTCTGCACTTTCTATGTTTTTCTTGTCCAGCTTGTCAGTATGGATTTATTCAGTTAAGCTGGAAGCTCTGGGAAGCACATTTATCCTCCACACCTTTAGTCAGGTGTGGAGATTTTTGTAAACTCTGTGGTGGATTTTTCTAGTTTTTAATACTGACCGCACAGTATTCTGTCCTGTTCTATCTATCTAGCTAGAGTGGCCTCCTTTTGCTACATCCTGGTTTCATTCTGCGTATGTCATTTCCCTCTCCACTCACAGTCAATATTTGTGGGGGGCTGTCTGTCCTTTGGGAATTTTCTCTGAGGCAAGATAGCTTTCCTGTTTCTATCTTTAGGGGTAGTTAGTCCTCCGGCTGTGATGAGGTGTCTAGGGAGTGACAGGAACATCCCACGGCTACTTCTAGTGTTGTGTTAAGCTCAGGAACTGCGGTCAGTACAGGTACCACCTCCTCCAGAGCACGTCCCATGTTGCTCCTAAACCACCAGTTCTTAACAGCACCCGCAGTGTCAGAGGCAGAGCGGGGAATGATGGGAGAGGGAGCGTCAGACGCTCTCTCCTCCATCATTGCATTCAACTGTACCGGCGTCATAGACGCCGGTATAGTTGAATGCGGCGGCGCTGGCGCACGGGGGGGTTGGCCCAGTGGCAGAGCGTGCAGGGATCGAGCAGCCCACTACTGGCACCAGCCCTTCTGGCATTTGCCAGAAGTACCCAAAGGCCAGTCTGGCCCTGGTAGTGCGCATCCGAGGTGCAACTGATAAGAAACCATTTCATACATACTAAACTTAAATTGCCTTCTTAGTAGAGTTGAGCGAATTTTTCAAAATTGGGTTCTAATTATGATCAGCGGCATACCGTAAAGTGTTACACACAACAAATGCTAACTGAGATGCCAGCCTTAACCTGTATATGTCTATAATCACATGCCTCCTCGCAGGAACACTCCATTGTGCACAGTCACATAATGTAAGATTGATATACAGACATGACAAATGCCTATGACACTTTAGTTTTATTTGTGCACTGAATCCGTCAATACACTTAGGCCACAATTTATCAAAGTATTTTTGCTAGAATTCTGGCATAATACACTTTGAAAAGTCAGAAAATTTTGTGCACATCTCAAAATTATTATAAAAAACATTGTGGCTTTTGCCATTTTCACCCAGTGTTAGCCAGATACACCAAAGTAGAAAGAACATGGGCTGCAAGTGATATGGCGAAGCCCGTCAGCCAAATTCTTCAAAAAGTTACAACACTTTAGTGGCCTAACTTAAGCCAGAGATGTACACTTTTGGCAAGGCGCACACCAGTTATAAGATGGGCCTAATTCATTAAGTGCGCCTCTTAATGAATCTTACACCTGCACTGCTAACATTAGAGGCATGGTCCGGTACCTATAATGTCCTTTGTAAATTTGTATCCTTACACCCTAACTGCTTTGTAATGAGCTTTCTTACACAACACCCTACACTTCTCCCCACTAGTGACGAGCGAGTGTGCTCGTTACTCGAGATTTCCGAGTATCTCTGAGTATCTTGGGCATGCTCGTAGATTGTTTGTGTCCCCGCAGCTGCATGATTTCAGGGACTGCCTGTTGGTTAGGGAATCCACACATGTATTCAGGCTGTCTAACAGCCGCAAATCATGCAGCTGCGGGGACACAAACATAACCTACGAGCACGCCCAAGATACTCGGAGACCACCAGAGCATGCTTGCTCATCACTACTCTCTACCTATCTAATCTCTAAAAGTTTTTTTTTTGTTTTTTTACTTCATTTCCTGTGGCGTTTTGTTTAAAGGGAACCTGACTGCAGAAAAATGCTATTAACCTGCAGCTATGGGAATAATCTGCAGGTTGATAGTGTTACTAATCTGCCCAGCGCCCTAACTTAGCTGAAAGCTGCAGGGGAGAAAATGAAATGTATTCCCCCCTCCAATGTTCGGGTTTCAGTCACGGGGAGGGGGAAGTGCCGGTGCGGGTTCAGTCATCGCTCTGAATATAGAGAGTGATGGCTGTAACTGCACCCCCGGCCCTGACTGCGAGGGTGCGGTAACAGCCTGTGTCGGCACTGTCTCCATGACTAAAATTCAAGCGCTACATGGAGAATAAAGTTAATTTTCTCCCTGCAGTGTTTGGCTAAGTGCAGGCACCGGGCAGGTTAGGAACGCTGTAAACCTGCAGATTAACCCCATATCTGCAGCTTGATAGTATTTTTTCTGTTGACAGGTTCCCTTTAAGATTAGCTTCTGAAGATGACTTGTAACCATGGTGACAGAGTCTGTGGGAGATATGCTTCTATCTCTGCCATCACATCTTATAACTATGAAACAAGAGGTCTTAAGGGGGCAGAGATAGTAGCAGTGAGTGACACCCCACAGCTTTTACCACCACCCTTCCAAATACGCAGTGAAGCCGCATGCATGCACCCCGGCTTCATTGTCACCCTGTGCATGCCCAGGGAGGCAGCAGTGATGCGAGATTTTCAAAGTAGGCGCTAATGGCTGACAGTCATGTGTCACCGCTGCTGCACTGTGAACACAAAGTGCGCTGATAAATCTTGTGTGCATACCCCCAGATTACTGCGCATTAACAGAGATTTACAACTACATATCCACACGTACACAGACACACGCATGTTACCATTTACACGGATGTACACATACACAAGTCACCACAGAGGCACAAACATCACCACGTATATACTTGCACACATATATATGTCACTATGCACACAAAGAGGGCTGCGCGGCACTCCAGCATTAAGGGGTGCATGAATAGGACACTATAAAATATGCAAAAAATAAATTTGGCACTCCCAATTCATGCGAAAGAAAGGGAAACAATTTTAACGGTGTTTAAGATGCATCCACTGAATGAACACTAACGTTTCGGCCACACAATTAGACCTTCATCAGAAATTATCTTGAGCTCTCGAGAACGACAGAAATCAGGAACACCTGAGCAATTGAGTATTGAAGAGACTGAATAGAACGATTGGAGACACGCACTGCTGTGCAGGAGGTAAGGCGCTTTATGCACACATCACCAAATACACACTCACATCACCATGTACACAGTCACACCCACATCACCATACACACACCCACAGGTTACCACGTACACACTCATACACAAGTCACCATGTACACACCCACCCACATTACCACATACAGACTCATGTCACTATGTACACACTCATACCCACACAAGTCACCACGTGCACACTCACCAACGCATACACACTAATGTCACTGTACACACAGATCACCACGTACACACCGACATCACCACATACACAGGTCACCACATACACACTCACCCACATCACCACGTAAACATTCACACCCACACTTATGTCACTATGTACACACTCATACACACAAAAGTCACCACGTGCACACTCACCCACCCAGGTCACCACATGCACACTCACCCGCCCAGGTCACCACATGCACACTCACCCGCCCAGGTCACCACGTACACTGTCACACTCGCGCCCAGACTGGTTGGCGCGGGCGTGTGGCCCCACTGTGACACAGACCAGACTATCCTGGAAGGGGCATAACTAAGTAGCTTCCTTGGTTTTCGCTGGAGCCTCTGATGGTGAGGTCAGGCTTGTGCGGCAGGAAGCTACCAGCTACCACTCCAGGGTGGTGTCTGGCTGTGGCTGCTGATCCCACCGGAGGAAATGGAACATAGATAAGCAGGCGGGCACTCTGACAGACAGGTGGGCACACAGACAGGCAGACAGGTACAACAGACACTGGCGGGCATGGCTGACGCACTGGCAGGACAGACAGACAAGGCTGGTACACTGGCAGGACCGGTATATAGGCAGACACGGCTGGTATATGGGAACAGGTAGGGACCCGTTCAGACAGGAGGAACGGAGGTAGAGAAAGACTGCAAGAGCAGATGCAAAGCAGAAGCACAGGAGGTGGAGCCAAGAGCATGAGGCAGAGCCAAGTACAGAAATGCAGGAGGCGGAGCCAAGTACAGAAATGCAGCAGGCGGAGCCAAGTACAGAAATGCAGCAGGCGGAGCCAAGTACAGAAATGCAGGAGGCGGAGCAAGGTAGAACCAGAAGGAGCAGAGCGAGAGCTGAGCAGAGCCACAGAGTGGAGAGCTGAGAGCGGAGCAAAGCAAGACACAGAGTACAGAGTGGAGCAAAGCAAGACACAGAGTACAGAGCAGAGAGCGGAGCAAAGCAAGACACAGAGTACGCACAGCAGAGAAAGCAAACCAAGACAGGGATATAAAAGGACACAGGAACAGGACTAGACTAAGACAGAGTCAGGAACGGGACAAGGCACAGAGACACGGGCACAGGCCAGGGTACGACACCCCACTGGGTGGCGGACACAGGCCAGGGTACGAAGCCCCACTGGGTGGCAAACACAGGACACAGACCAGGGTACAACACCCCTCTGGGTGGCAAACACAGGACACACACCAGGGTACTACGCCCCACTGGATGGTGGATACAAGAGTCACAGAGACAGGACCTGGCACCTCAGCAGCTAAGAACTGACTAAGGGAGTAAGTTGCACAGGCCCCCACCAATGGGTGGGGAAGTCTTAAATACAGGAAGCCTCATGGCTACTGGCAAGGGAAACCTTAGCAAGGTGCACACAGTCTCAATAAGAAACAGGAGTTACCGGCACCGCCCCCTTATGCACACAGACAGAGCATGCACAGAGCAAGCAGCAAACATGAAGCACACAGCATGGAGCTGGCAGCAGAGAGAACTCAGAGCATGGACCGGAGAAGTGAGTGAGTTTGTGTGAAAAGCAGGTGGGTGATGAGAGGCCATGCAGTGATGCCAGCAGGGTTGTTACATACACACGGCAAAAAAACGCCTCTAGAAATTACTACATGTTGCATTTCCGCAACAAAACGCAAGCATGGAAAAAACGCATGCGTTGTCAAACGCGGCAAAACGCATGCAAAAAAACGCATGCGTTTTTAATGTGAAGAATAGGGAAAAAAACGCATGCGTTTTTTTACGGTAAAACGCAGCGGCAAAAAAAAGGCAAATGTGAAACCAGCCTAAGCTCCACATTGGGGAAAAAAAATTCCTTCCCGACCCCACATACGGCAATCAGACTAGTTCCCTGGGTCAACGCCCTATCAAGGAATCTAGTATATATAACCTGTAACATTATACTTTTCAAGAAAGGCATCCAGTCCCCTCTTAAATTTAAGTAATGAATCACACATTACAACATCATACGGCAGAGAGTTCCATAGTCTCACTGCTCTTACAGTAAAGAATCCACGTCTGTGATTATGCTTAAACCTTCTTTCCTCCAGACGTAGAGGATGCCCCCTTGTCCCTGTCTCAGGTCTATGATTAAAAAGATCAGAAAGGTCTTTGTACTGTCCCCTCATATATTTATACATTAAAATAAGATCACCCCCTAGTCTTCGTTTTTCCAAACTAAACAGCCCCAAGTGTAATAACCTATCTTGGTATTGCAGACCCCCCCAGTCCTCTAATAACTTTGGTCGCTCTTCTCTGCACCCGCTCTAGTTCAGCTATGTCTTTCTTATACACCGGAGACCAGAACGGTGCACAGTATTCTAAGTGTGGTCGAACTAGTGACTTGTATAGAGGTAAAATTATGTTCTCCTCATGAGCATCTATGCCTCTTTTAATACATCCCATTATTTTATTTGCCTTTGTAGCAGCTGCCTGACACTGGCCACTGAATATGAGTTTGTCATCCACCCATACACTCAGGTCTTTTTCATTGACGGTTTTGCCCAGAGTTTTAGAATTAAGCACATAGTTATACATCTTATTACTTCTACCCAAGTGCATGACCTTACATTTATCCCCATTAAAGCTCATTTGCCATTTATCAGCCCAAGCTTCTAGTTTACATAAATCATCCTGTAATATAAAATTGTCCTCCCCTGTATTGATTACCCTGCAGAGTTTAGTGTCATCTGCAAATATTGAAATTCTACTCTGAATGCCCCCTACAAGGTCATTAAAAAATATGGTAAAAAGAAGAGGGCCCAATACTGACCCCTGTAGTACCCCACTGCTAACCACGACCCAGTCCGAGTGTGCTCCATTAATAACCACCCTTTGTTTCCTATCCCTGAGAAAGCTCTCAACCCACTTACACATATTTTCCCCTATCCCCATTATTCTCATTTTATGTATCAATCTTTTGTGTGGCACCGTACACATAATACATAGCACTTCACAGTACACAGCTTTGAAGCACAGTCAGTAACCACACAGGACCTTACTTTGTCCAGTTGCCATGGGTGACTGCATGCCGCACAGTTCAGTAAATGTCCTTTATCAAGGCACATAGTCCTTTCTCCATACCTGGGGTTACCTCTTAGGAGCTCCTGCTCCACAGGCTGACTCCTCGTCAGTCTAAGGTCCTCACCACAGGTGACCTGTCTGGGTGATATTCAGGATGTCCGTCGCCTGGCTGGGACCGCCCAACACCCCAGGCCACCAGTACCAGAGTCCCACCACGTGCTCTTCAGGGAGTCCACACTCCCAACACTTAGGCTTCCAGGACGTTCCAGCACAGAACCACTCAGGTCCACACTCAGAGAGCATACAGGAACGCTCTGTAGTGTCCCGCCTGGACACATGGAAGTCTGTCCATCCTGACAGACTCACAGACACTCACTACCATGTGCCAACACACCTCCTTTAGGTAGCCTGTTACCACACCCACAGGTGAGGTAACATCACATGCACTGGTCACATGATCATGACATCACTGCAGGTCCTCAAACTCCTGCAGAGAAAAAGGTACAGTGAGTGCCCCCACTCAGAGGTGAGGTGTGTGGGTAGCCAGACCCTCCCATCTCTCATAGCTACCCGCAACCCGGACCCAGGTGCACTAAATGACATCTTCAGTGCTTAAGTGCTCTAAAGACAAGATACTCCGGGTTGCATCCATCCCTGTGACACATACCTCCCATTAACCACAATGCCGGACGCTGTCTCACTATCACATCCACGCACACAACTGCCACGCACTCTCATGGCCTCAATACGCCTCCGTGCGCATACTGGGGAGACCATGCAGCGCCCCCTACCTGTTACAGGGGTCACTGCATCACACTATGTACACACTCATACACACACAAGTCACCATGTACACACTCATACCCACATCACTACATACAGACTCATGTCACTATGTAAACACTCATACACACACCCCACCACGTACACACTCACCCATGCAGGTCACCATGTACACACTCACACCCACATCACCACATACACCCTTGTCACTATGTACACACTGTCATACCTCCCAACTTTTGAAGACGGGAAAGAGGGATAAAGTTTGCTTCGCACGCCGTGGCAAATTTTAGGCCACACCTCTGACCACACCCATTCATAATTAGTCACACCCATATCTGTTGTGATTTTGCTTTTTGCTCCCTCTAGTGGTCATTAGTGATTTGACTCTGGAGCGTCTGTCTTTTCCTATATCCTCACCTGGGCCGTTAGTTCAGGGGCGTTGCTATATAAGCTCCCTGGACCTTCAGTTCAATGCCTGGCATCGTTGAAATCAGAGCTAATCTGTTGTGCTCTTGTCCTCTGATCCTGGTTCCTGTTTTTCAAGCTAAGTCTGCTTCATTGCTTTTTGCTTTTGTTTTGTTTGGTATTTTTGTCCAGCTTGTTCCTATCTGTATCCTGTCCTTGCTGGAAGCTCTAGGGGGCTGGTGTTCTCCCCCCGGACCGTTAGACGGTTCGGGGGTTCTTGAATCTCCAGCGTGGATTTTTATAGGGTTTTTGTTGACCAGATAAGTTATCTTGCTATATTCTGCTATTAGTAAGCTGGCCTCTCTTTGCTGAACCTGGTTCATTTCTGTGTTTGTCATTTCCTCTTACCTCACCGTTATTATTTGTGGGGGGCTTGTATCTTGCTTTGGGGTCCCTTTCTCTGGAGGCAAGAGAGGTCTTTGTTTTCTTCTCCTAGGGGTAGTTAGATTCTCCGGCTGGCGCGAGTCATCTAGCGATCACCGTAGGCATGATCCCCGGCTACTTCTAGTGTTGGCGTTAGGAGTAGCTATTTGGTCAACCCAGTTACCATAGCCCTATGAGCTGGATTTTTGTATCTTGCAGACTTACACGTTCCTCTGAGACCCTGTCCACTGGGGTCATAACAGTATGCCAGGCCAGTATTAAATGTTTAATGCATTGCAGAAGTGGGATTATAAGAAAGAAAATTTTGAGTTTTTTTTTTTTCCTCTCTCATTTTTTTTTCTTTTCCCCTTTACCTCAGAGTGGCTTAAGCTTGCTGCAGACATGAATGTCCAGACCTTGATTACAAGTGTGGACCAGCTTGCCGCTCGTGTGCAGGGTATACAAGATTATGTTACCAGAAATCCTAGGTCTGAACCCAAGATTCCGATTCCTGAACTGTTTTCAGGAGACCGATTTAAGTTTAGGAATTTCAGGAATAATTGTAAATTATTTTTGTCCCTGAAACCTTGTTCGTCTGGAGACTCTGCTCAACAAGTAAAAATTGTTATTTCATTCTTACGGGGTGACCCTCAGGATTGGGCTTTTTCGTTGGCGCCAGGAGATCCGGCATTGGCTGATATTGATGCGTTTTTTCTGGCGCTCGGTTTACTTTATGAGGAACCCAATCTTGAGATTCAGGCAGAGAAAGTCTTGCTGGCTATGTCTCAGGGCCAGGACGAGGCTGAGGTGTATTGCCAAAAATTTCGAAAATGGTCCGTGCTGACACATTGGAACGAGTGTGCACTGGCCGCTAATTTTAGAAATGGCCTTTCTGAGGCCATTAAGAATGTTATGGTGGGTTTTCCCATTCCCACAGGTCTGAATGATACCATGTCCCTGGCTATTCAAATTGACCGGCGGTTGCGGGAGCGCAAAACCGCAAATTCCCTCATGTTGTTGTCTGAACAGACACCTGATGTGATGCAATGTGATAGAAAAACCGCAAATTCCCTCATGGTGTTGTCTGAACGGACACCTGATTTGATGCAATGTGATAGAATCCTGACTAGAAATGAGAGGAAAATTCATAGACGCCGGAATGGCTTGTGCTACTACTGTGGTGATTCTACACATGTTATCTCAGCATGCTCTAAACGTATATCTAAGGTTGTTAGTCCTGTCACCGTTGGTAATTTGCATCCTAAGTTTATTCTGTCTGTAACTTTGATTTGCTCACTGTCATCTTATCCTGTCATGGCGTTTGTAGATTCAGGTGCTGCCCTGAGTCTTATGGATCTCTCATTTGCTAAGCGCTGTGGTTTTATTCTTGAACCATTAGAAAATCCTATCCCTCTTAGGGGTATTGATGCTACGCCATTGGCAGAAAATAAGCTGCAGTATTGGACACAGGTTACCATGTGCATGACTCCTGAACACCGCGAGGTGATACGTTTTCTCGTTCTACATAAAATGCATGATTTGGTTGTTTTGGGGCTGCCATGGTTACAGACCCATAATCCAGTCCTTGACTGGAAGGCTATGTCAGTGTCTAGTTGGGGCTGTCGTGGTATTCATGAGGATTCCCTGCCTGTGTCTATTGCTTCTTCTACGCCTTCGGAAGTTCCGGAGTACTTGTCTGATTATCAGGATGTCTTTAGCGAGTCCAGGTCCAGTGCATTGCCTCCTCATAGGGAATGTGACTGTGCAATAGATTTGATTCCAGGCAGTAAATTTCCTAAGGGAAGACTGTTTAATCTGTCGATACCTGAACATACCGCTATGCGTTCATATATCAAGGAGTCTCTGGAGAAAGGACACATCCGTCCGTCTTCTTCCCCTCTTGGTGCGGGATTCTTTTTTGTGGCTAAAAAGGACGGATCTTTGAGGCCTTGTATTGACTATCGGCTTTTAAATAAGATCACTGTCAAATTTCAGTATCCTTTGCCGCTGTTGTCTGACTTGTTTGCCCGGATTAAAGGTGCCAAGTGGTTTACCAAGATAGACCTTCGTGGTGCGTACAACCTTGTGCGCATTAAGCAAGGGGATGAATGGAAAACCGCATTCAATACGCCCGAAGGTCATTTTGAGTACTTGGTGATGCCTTTTGGGCTCTCTAATGCCCCTTCAGTTTTTCAGTCCTTTATGCATGACATTTTCCGGAACTATCTGGATAAATTTCTGATCGTTTATCTGGATGATATTCTGTTTTTTTCTGATAATTGGGACTCGCATGTGGAGCAGGTCAGGATGGTCTTTAAAATTTTGCGTGAAAATTCTTTGTTTGTCAAGGGCTCAAAGTGTCTTTTTGGTGTACAGAAGGTTCCCTTTTTGGGGTTCATTTTTTCCCCTTCTGCTGTGGAGATGGACCCAGTCAAGGTCCGAGCTATTCTTGATTGGACTCAGCCCTCGTCAGTTAAGAGTCTTCAGAAGTTCTTGGGTTTCGCTAACTTCTACCGTCGTTTTATCGCTAACTTTTCTAGCATTGTGAAACCTTTGACGGATATGACCAAGAAGGGCTCCGATGTGGTTAATTGGGCTCCTGCTGCCGTGGAGGCTTTCCAGGAGTTGAAACGTCGGTTTACTTCGGCGCCTGTTTTGTGCCAGCCTGATGTCTCGCTTCCCTTTCAAGTTGAGGTGGATGCTTCAGAGATTGGAGCAGGGGCCGTTTTGTCGCAGAGAGGCCCTGGTTGCTCTGTTATGAGACCTTGCGCCTTTTTCTCTAGGAAGTTTTCGCCTGCGGAGCGAAATTATGATGTGGGCAATCGGGAGTTGTTGGCCATGAAATGGGCATTTGAGGAGTGGCGTCATTGGCTCGAGGGTGCTAAGCATCGTGTGGTGGTCTTGACTGATCACAAAAATCTGATGTATCTCGAGTCTGCTAAACGCCTGAATCCTAGACAGGCCCGCTGGTCATTGTTTTTCTCCCGTTTTGACTTTGTTGTCTCGTATTTACCAGGTTCAAAGAATGTGAAGGCCGATGCTCTTTCCAGGAGCTTTGTGCCTGATGCTCCTGGAGTCGCTGAACCTGTTGGTATTCTTAAGGATGGTATTATCTTGTCAGCTATTTCTCCAGATCTGCGACGTGTGTTGCAGAGATTTCAGGCTGATAGGCCTGATTCTTGTCCACCTGACAGACTGTTTGTGCCTGATAAGTGGACCAGCAGAGTCATTTCCGAGGTTCATTCCTCGGTGTTGGCAGGTCACCCAGGAATTTTTGGCACCAGAGATCTGGTGGCCAGATCCTTTTGGTGGCCTTCCTTGTCTAGGGATGTGCGGTCATTTGTACAGTCCTGTGGGACTTGTGCTCGAGCTAAGCCTTGCTGTTCTCGTGCCAGCGGGTTGCTCTTGCCCTTGCCTGTCCCTAAGAGACCTTGGACACATATCTCCATGGATTTCATTTCTGACCTTCCGGTGTCTCAGGGCATGTCTGTTATCTGGGTAATATGTGATCGCTTCTCCAAGATGGTCCATTTGGTTCCTTTGCCTAAACTGCCTTCCTCTTCCGATCTGGTTCCTGTGTTTTTCCAGAACGTGGTTCGTTTGCACGGCATCCCTGAGAATATTGTGTCAGACAGAGGATCCCAGTTCGTTTCCAGATTCTGGCGATCCTTTTGTAGTAGGATGGGCATTGACTTGTCGTTTTCGTCTGCTTTCCATCCTCAGACTAATGGACAGACGGAGCGAACTAATCAGACTTTGGAGGCTTATTTGAGGTGTTTTGTCTCTGCTGATCAGGACGATTGGGTGACCTTCTTGCCGTTAGCTGAGTTTGCCCTTAATAATCGGGCTAGTTCCGCCACCTTGGTTTCGCCGTTTTTCTGCAACTCTGGTTTCCACCCTCGTTTTTCTTCGGGTCATGTGGAACCTTCTGACTGCCCTGGGGTGGATTCTGTGGTGGATAGGTTGCAGCGGATCTGGAATCTTGTGGTGGACAACTTGAAGTTGTCACAGGAGAGGGCTCAGCGCTTTGCCAACCGCCGCCGCGGTGTGGGTCCCCGACTACGTGTTGGGGATTTGGTGTGGCTTTCTTCCCGCTTTGTTCCTATGAAGGTTTCCTCTCCCAAATTTAAACCTCGTTTTATTGGTCCTTACAAGATATTGGAAATTCTTAATCTTGTATCCTTTCGCCTGGATCTTCCTGTGTCGTTTGCTATCCACAACGTGTTTCATAGGTCCTTGTTGCGGCGGTACGTTGTGCCTGTGGTTCCTTCTGCTGAGCCTCCTGCTCCGGTGTTGGTTGAGGGCAAGTTGGAGTACGTGGTGGAGAAGATCTTGGATTCTCGTCTCTCCAGGCGGAGGCTTCAGTACCTGGTCAAGTGGAAGGGCTATGGTCAGGAAGATAATTCCTGGGTGGTCGCCTCTGATGTTCATGCGGCCGATTTAGTTCGCGCCTTTCACGCCGCTCATCCTGATCGCCCTGGTGGTCGTGGTGAGGGTTCGGTGACCCCTCACTAAGGGGGGGGGTACTGTTGTGATTTTGCTTTTTGCTCCCTCTAGTGGTCATTAGTGATTTGACTCTGGAGCGTCTGTCTTTTCCTATATCCTCACCTGGGCCGTTAGTTCAGGGGCGTTGCTATATAAGCTCCCTGGACCTTCAGTTCAATGCCTGGCATCGTTGAAATCAGAGCTAATCTGTTGTGCTCTTGTCCTCTGATCCTGGTTCCTGTTTTTCAAGCTAAGTCTGCTTCATTGCTTTTTGCTTTTGTTTTGTTTGGTATTTTTGTCCAGCTTGTTCCTATCTGTATCCTGTCCTTGCTGGAAGCTCTAGGGGGCTGGTGTTCTCCCCCCGGACCGTTAGACGGTTCGGGGGTTCTTGAATCTCCAGCGTGGATTTTTATAGGGTTTTTGTTGACCAGATAAGTTATCTTGCTATATTCTGCTATTAGTAAGCTGGCCTCTCTTTGCTGAACCTGGTTCATTTCTGTGTTTGTCATTTCCTCTTACTTCACCGTTATTATTTGTGGGGGGCTTGTATCTTGCTTTGGGGTCCCTTTCTCTGGAGGCAAGAGAGGTCTTTGTTTTCTTCTCCTAGGGGTAGTTAGATTCTCCGGCTGGCGCGAGTCATCTAGCGATCACCGTAGGCATGATCCCCGGCTACTTCTAGTGTTGGCGTTAGGAGTAGCTATTTGGTCAACCCAGTTACCATAGCCCTATGAGCTGGATTTTTGTATCTTGCAGACTTACACGTTCCTCTGAGACCCTGTCCACTGGGGTCATAACACATATCCACGTCCCAACCACACCCATTTAGCACTGCTGATCACACTGTTTCATATACAATAATTTTAAACAAAAATATATGGCCACACAGTGTCCCATACTGTATAATGGCCACACATGATGCTCCATACTGTATAATGACCACACATGATGCTCCATACTGTATAATGACCGCACATGATGCTGCATACTGTATAATGACCGCACATGATTCTCCATACTGTATAAAGACCACACATGATGCTCCATACTGTATAATGACCGCACATGATTCTCCATACTGTATAAAGACCACACATGATGCTCCATACTGTATAATGACCGCACATGATGCTCCATACTGTATAATGGCCACACAGTGCTCCATACTGTATAATGACCACACATGATGCTCCATACTGTATAATGACTGCACATGATGCTGCATACTGTATAATGACCCCACATGATGCTCAATACTGTATAATGACCGCACATGATTCTCAATACTGTATAATGACCGCACATGATGCTCCATACTGTATAATGGCCCCACATGATTCTCCATACTGTATAATGACCACACATGATGCTCCATACTGTATAATGACCACACAGTGCCCCATACTGTATAATGGCCACACATAATGCTCCATACTGTATAATGGCCACATTATGCTCCATACTGTATAATGGCCACACATGATGCTTAATACTGTATAATGACCCCCCCTCCTGTATGCATGGCTCATATCCCCCCCTGTAAGCATGGCTCATATTCCCCCCTGTATGCATGGCTCATATTCCCCCCTGTATGCATGGCTCATGTTCCCCCTCCCCTGTATGCATGGCTCATATTCCCCCCTCCTGTATGCATGGCTCATATTCCCCCCCAAATGCATGGCTCATATTCCCCCCTGTATGCATGGCTCATATTCCCCCTCCTGTATGCATGGCTCATATTCCCCCCCCGAATGCATGGCTCATATTTCCCCCTCCTGTATGCATGGCTCATTTCCCCCCCCTATATGCATGGCTCATTTCCCCCCCCCTGTATGCATGGCTCATTTCCCCCCCTGTATGCATGGCTCATTTCCCCCCCCCTGTATGCATGGCTCATTTCCCCCCCCCCGCATGCATGGCTCATTTCCTCCCCCTGTATGCATGGCTCATCCCCCCCCCCCTCCTGTATGCATGGCTCATTTCCCCCCCCCGGAATGCATGGCTCAATTCCCCCCCTGTATGCATGGCTCATTCCCCCCCCTGTATGCATGGCTCATTTCCCCCCCCCCCTCATACTTACCTGCTCCTCACCGCGCGGCCATCCCTCTCGCTCTGTCCTGACTCCCGGCTCAGCAGTGTACCTTCTTCCTGCCTGAGCGGTCATGTGATACCGGTCATTATAGTCATGAATATGCGCATATTCATGACTCTAATGAGCGGTACAACGTGACAGCTCATTCAGGAGCGCTGCAGAAGCCGGAACCAGGCATCGCTGGAGCAGGGTGAGTATTGTCTTCAAGGAGAGTGGGTGGGAGGCGAGGGGGCGGGCGGGAGGTGGCACAGCTTTTATAAAAAAAAAACAAAAAAAAAAACAGCAACAAACCTTGCGTAGTGCGGGACAACTAATGTCCCTCCCGGGATCGCGGGGCTGACTGTCAAAATCAAGACAGTCCCGCGAGAGCCGGATGGTTGGGAGGTATGCACACTGTGGTGCAGTAAAAGGTGTAGTGCTGGACGGAAGATATATTTCTCCCAGCAGGATAAGTTTTGGCCTGTTATTTTCCTAAGGTTGAGAACCTGCAGTGATGTCACGATCATGTGATCAGCCCATGTGATGGGTACCTCACCTGTGGGTGTGGCTATAGACTATGTAATGGAGTTTCTTTTGTTTGGCACATGTTATTCTGGGGATGGAATTAGGCTGGAAGGAGCCTGAACTGTTTTTCTCTCCCACACATGTCACAAAGGTTCGTGAATCGTGATATGACTGTTAGCGACCCTGGGAATGGCACCTGGCGGAAGCCACTGACTTGGCAGCCACTTAGTTAAGCCCGTCCCGTGTAAGGGTGAGTCTGAGACCAGTGGTTCTCCAAGCTGGAGTATGTTTGGTTTTTTTCTCTTACTTTCTGTCATGGACTGTTTAAAGTGACAATAAACCACTGAAGTTTGGACTGGAAGCCTGTGTGTTGCCTCATTACTGCGGCCCTACCATTGCTCACCTGAGCCAATCCCTACAGTTGGTGTTCGAATGCGGGCATACTGTTGTGAATTCTGTTCTCGAACTCCCTCCTGTGGTCATGAATGGTACTTCGGCGAGTTCTGTCCATGGACTCCCTCTGGTGGCTGTGAGTGGAGCTGCTGGTTCTGAGGTTTCTTCCCCAGCTGACCTCGTTTAGTCCTAGGCTGGCTGCTCTATTTAACTCCACTCAGATCGTTACTTGATGCCAGCTGTCAATGTCCTAGTACTGGTTCAGTTCTCTCTTGGATCTTTCAGATGACCTGTCTACTCCAGCAAAAGCTAAGTCCCTGCTAGCTTATTTGTTCACCACTGTTTTCTTGTCCAGCTTGCTATCATGATTTTGCCTTGCTAGCTGGAAGCTCTGGGATGCAGAGTGGCACCTCCGCACCGTGAGTCGGTGCGGGGGTCTCTTTTGCACACTCTGCGTGGTTTTTTTTGTAGTTTTTTGTGCTGACCGCAAAGATACCTTTTCTATCCTCAGTCTGTTTAGTTAAGTCTGGCCTCCTTTGCTGAAACCTGTTTCATTCCTGTGTTTGTGACTTCCATCTTAACTCACAGTCAATATGTGTGGGGGGCTGCCTATTTCTTTGGGGAATTTCTCTGAGGCAAGGTAGGCTTTATTTTCTATCTTTAGGGATAGTTAGCTCTTAGGCTGTGAAGAGGCGTCTAGGCAGAGTCAGGTACGCTCCACGGCTATTTCTAGTTGTTGTGATAGGATTAGGAGTTGTGGTCAGCAGAGCTCCCACTTCCCAGAGCTTGTCCTGTATTACTAGTTTGCTCATCAGGTCATTCCAGGTGCTCCTAGCCACCAGGTCATCATAACAGTACAGCTGGCCCGTAAAGTGTTAATGCATCTCAATAGAGGGATAAGAGAAGTTCTGAGACCATTTTTTTTTCCTCTGCAGCGTGTTTTGTTTTTTATTTTCCCCTAAATCTCTGGGTAGTTCAGGACACAGGTGTAGATATGGACATTCAAAGTCTGTCCTCTTGTGTGGATCAACTCACTGCAAGGGTACAAGGCATTCAAGATTATGTAGTTCAGAATCCGATGTTAGAACCCAGAATTCCAATTCCTGGTTTGTTTTCTGGGGATAGATCTAAGTTCCTGAATTTCAAAAATAATTGTAGACTGTTTTTTGCTTTGAAACCCCGCTCCTCTGGTGACCCCATTCAGCAAGTAAAAATCATTATTTCTTTGCTGCGTGGCGACCCTCAAGAGTGGGCATTTTCCCTTGCGCCAGGAGATCCTGCATTGCGTAATGTAGATGCGTTTTTTTCTGGCGCTTGGATTGCTTTATGATGAACCAGATTCAGTGGATCAGACAGAGAAAATCTTGCTGGCTTTGTGTCAGGGTCAGGATGAAGCGGAGGTATATTGTCAGAAGTTTAGAAAGTGGTCTGTGCTTACTCAGTGGAATGAGTGTGCCCTGGCGGCAATTTTCAGAAAGGGTCTTTCTGAAACCCTTAAGGATGTTATGGTGGGATTCCCCACGCCTGCTGGTCTGAATGAGTCTATGTCCTTGGCCATTCAGATCGATCGACGCTTACGTGAGCGCAAAACTGTGCACCATTTGGCGGTATCTTCTGAGCCTGAGCCTATGCAATGTGATAGGACCTTGACCAGAGCTGAACGGCAAGAATACAGATGTCAGAATGGGCTGTGTTTTTACTGTGGTGACTCCACTCATGCTATCTCTGATTGTCCTAAGCGCACTAAGCGGTTCGCTAGGTCTGCCACCATTGGTACGGTACAGCCAAAATTTCTTTTGTCCGTTACTCTGATTTGCTCTTTGTCATCCTATTCTGTTATGGCATTTGTGGATTCAGGCGCTGCCCTGAATTTGATGGACATGGAGTTTGCCAGGCGCTGTGTTTTTTTCTTGGAGCCCTTACAGTATCCTATTCCATTGAGAGGAATTGATGCTACGCCTTTGGCCAAGAATAAGCCTCAGTACTGGACTCAATTGACCATGTGCATGGCTCCTGCACATCAGGAGGATATTCGCTTTTTGGTGTTGCATAATCTGCATGATGTGGTCGTTTTGGGTTTGCCATGGCTACAGGTCCATAATCCAGTATTGGATTGGAAATCAGTGTCTGTATCCAGTTGGGGTTGTCAAGGGGTACATGGGGATGTCCCATTGTTGTCAATTTCGTCTTCCCATCCTCCTGAAGTCCCTGAGTTCTTGTCAGATTACCGGGATGTATTTAATGAGCCCAAATCCAGTGCCCTACCTCCTCATAGGGATTGCGATTGTGCTATTAATTTGATTCCTGGTAGTAAGTTTCCGAAGGGCCGACTGTTCAATTTATCTGTGCCAGAACACGCCGCTATGCGGAGTTATATAAAGGAGTCCTTGGAGAAAGGGCATATTCGCCCGTCGTCGTCACCGTTGGGAGCAGGGTTCTTTTTTGTGGCCAAGAAGGATGGTTCTCTGAGACCTTGTATAGATTACCGCCTTCTCAATAAAATCACCGTCAAATTTCAGTACCCTTTGCCCCTACTGTCTGATTTGTTTGCTCGGATTAAGGGGGCTAGTTGGTTCACCAAGATAGATCTTCGAGGGGCGTATAATCTTGTGCGTATTAAACAGGGCGATGAATGGAAAACAGCATTTAATACGCCCGAGGGCCATTTTGGGTACCTGGTGATGCCATTCGGGCTTTCTAATGCTCCATCTGTGTTTCAGTCCTTTATGCATGACATCTTCCGAAAGTACCTGGATAGATTCATGATTAGTGTTGAGCATTCCGATACTGCAAGTATCGGGTATTGGCCGATACTTGCTGTATCGGAATTCCGATACCGAGATCCGATATTTTTGTGATATCGGGTATCGGTATCGAAACAACATTAATGTAAAAATGTGTAAAAGAGAGAATTAAAATAAAAAATATTGCTATACTCACCTCTCCGACGCAGCCTGCACCTTACCGAGGGAAGCGGCAGCGTTCTTTGTTTAAAATTCGCGCTTTTCTTTCCTTTACGTGAGTCCCGGCTTGTGATTGGTTGCGTGCCGCCCATGTGACCGGGACGCAACCAATCACAGCAAGCCGTGACGTAATTTCAGGTCCTTCAGGATTTTAAAATTACGTTCCGGCGTTGTGATTGGTTGCGTCGCAGTCACATGGGAGACGCAACCAATCACAGCAAGCCGTGACGTAATTTCAGGTCCTTAAGGATTTTAAAATTACGTCCCGGCTTTGTGATTGGTCCGCGTCCCGGCAACATGGCCGCCATTAACCAATCACAAGCCGTGACGTCACGGGAGGCTGGACACGCGCGCTTTTTAAAATGGGCGCGTGTCCAGCCTCCCGTGACGTCCCGGCTTGTGATTGGTTGCGCCGCGGTCAACCAATCACAAGCCGGGAGGCTGGACACGCGCCCATTTTAAAATTTTAAAATGCGCGCGTGTCCAGCCTCCCGGCTTGTGATTGGTTGACCGCGGCGCAACCAATCACAAGCCGGGACGTCACGGGAGGCTGGACACGCGCCCATTTTAAAAAGCGCGCGTGTCCAGCCTCCCGTGACGTCACGGCTTGTGATTGGTTAATGGCGGCCATGTTGCCGGGACGCGGACCAATCACAGCAAGCCGTGACGTAATTTCGTCACGGCTTGCTGTGATTGGTCCGCGTCCCGGCAACATGGCGCCGTGACCAATCATAAGCCGGGACGTCACTGGAGGCTGGACACGCGCCCGTTTTAAAAAGCGCGCGTGTCCAGCCTCCCGTGACGTCACGGCTTGTGATTGGTTAATGGCGGCCATGTTGCCGGGACGCGGACCAATCACAGCAAGCCATGACGTAATTTCGTCACGGCTTGCTGTGATTGGTCCGCGTCCCGGCAACATGGCCGCCCTGACCAATCACAAGCCGGGACTTCACGTAACCAAGTAAAAGCGCGAATTTTAAACAAACAACGCTGCCGGTTCCCTCGCTGAGGTCCAGGCTGCGTCGGACAGGTGAGTATAGCGATATTTTTTATTTTAATTCTTTCTTTTACACATTTATATGGATCCCAGGGCCTGAAGGAGAGTTTCCTCTCCTTCAGACCCTGGGAACCATCAGGAATACCGTCCGATACTTGAGTCCCATTGACTTGTATTGGTATCGGGTATCGGTATCGGATTGGATCCGATACTTTGCCGGTATCGGCCGATACTTTCCGATACCGATACTTTCAAGTATCGGACGGTATCGCTCAACACTATTCATGATTGTATATTTGGATGATATTTTGGTCTTTTCGGACGATTGGGAGTCTCATGTGAAGCATGTCAGAAAGGTGTTCCAGGTCCTTCGTGCTAATTCCTTGTTTGTGAAGGGGTCTAAATGTCTCTTTGGAGTTCAGAAGGTTTCATTTTTGGGCTTTATTTTTTCCCCTTCTGCTATCGAGATGGATCCTGTTAAAGTTCAGGCCATTTATGATTGGACTCAGCCTACTTCTGTGAAGAGCCTTCAGAAATTCCTGGGCTTTGCTAATTTTTACCGTCGCTTCATCGCTAATTTTTCTAGTGTTGTTAAACCATTGACTGATTTGACCAAGAAAGGTGCAGATGTGGTCAATTGGTCCTCTGCGGCCGTTGAGGCTTTTCAGGAGTTGAAGCGTCGTTTTTATTCTGCCCCTGTGTTGTGTCAGCCAGATGTTTCGCTCCCGTTTCAGGTCGAGGTGGATGCTTCTGAGATTGGAGCAGGGGCTGTTTTATCTCAAAGAAGTTCTGATGTCTCGGTGATGAAACCATGTGCTTTCTTTTCTAGAAAGTTTTCGCCTGCTGAGCGCAACTATGATGTGGGCAATCGAGAGTTGTTGGCTATGAAGTGGGCGTTCGAGGAGTGGCGACATTGGCTTGAAGGAGCCAAGCATCGCGTGGTGGTCTTGACGGATCACAAGAATCTGACTTATCTCGAGTCTGCCAAGCGGTTGAATCCTAGACAGGCTCGATGGTCGCTGTTTTTCTCCCGCTTCGATTTTGTGGTTTCGTACCTTCCGGGTTCTAAGAATGTGAAGGCTGATGCCCTTTCAAGGAGTTTTGTGCCTGATTCTCCGGGAGTTCTTGAGCCGGCTGGTATTCTCAAAGAGGGGGTAATTTTGTCTGCCATCTCCCCTGATTTGCAGCGGGTGCTGCAGGAGTTTCAGGCTGATAGACCTGACCGTTGCCCAGCGGAGAAACTGTTTGTCCCTGATAGATGGACTAGTAGAGTTATCTCTGAGGTTCATTGTTCGGTGTTGGCTGGTCATCCTGGAATCTTTGGTACCAGAGATTTGGTGGCTAGATCCTTTTGGTGGCCTTCCTTGTCAAGGGATGTGCGTTCTTTTGTGCAGTCCTGTGGGACTTGTGCTCGGGCTAATCCCTGCTGTTCTCGTGCCAGTGAGTTGCTTTTGCCCTTGCCGGTCCCGAAAAGGCCCTGGACGCATATTTCCATGGATTTTATTTCAGATCTCCCTGTCTCTCAAAGGATGTCGGTTATCTGGGTGGTTTGTGATCGCTTCTCTAAGATGGTCCATTTGGTACCTTTGCCTAAATTGCCTTCCTCCTCTGATCTGGTTCCATTATTTTTCCAGCACGTGGTTCGTTTGCATGGCATTCCGGAGAGCATCGTGTCGGACAGAGGTTCCCAGTTTGTTTCAAGGTTTTGGCGGTCCTTTTGTGCTAAGATGGGCATTGATTTGTCTTTTTCTTCAGCTTTCCATCCTCAGACAAATGGCCAAACCGAACGAACCAATCAGACTTTGGAAACATATCTGAGATGCTTTGTTTCTGCTGATCAGGATGATTGGGTGTCCTTCTTGCCTTTGGCTGAGTTCGCCCTTAATAATCGGGCTAGCTCGGCCACTTTGGTTTCGCCTTTTTTCTGTAATTCTGGTTTCCACCCTCGTTTTTCTTCAGGGCAGGTTGAGCCTTCGGACTGTCCTGGTGTGGATTCTGTGGTGGACAGGTTGCAGCAAATTTGGACTCACGTGGTGGACAATTTGACATTGTCCCAGGAGAAGGCTCAACGCTTCGCTAACCGCCGTCGCTGTGTTGGTCCCCGACTTCGTGTTGGGGATTTGGTTTGGTTGTCGTCTCGTTATGTTCCTATGAAGGTTTCGTCTCCTAAGTTTAAGCCTCGTTTCATTGGTCCTTATAAGATTTCTGAAATTCTTAATCCTGTGTCATTTCGTTTGGACCTTCCAGCTTCATTCGCCATCCATAATGTGTTTCATAGGTCGTTATTGCGGAGATATGTGGCTCCTATGGTTCCCTCCGTTGACCCTCCTGCCCCGGTGTTGGTTGAGGGGGAGTTGGAGTATGTGGTGGAGAAGATTTTAGATTCTCGTATTTCGAGACGGAAACTTCAGTACCTAGTCAAGTGGAAAGGTTATGGTCAGGAGGATAATTCCTGGGTGGTTGCCTCTGATGTTCATGCTGCCGATCTGGTTCGTGCCTTTCATTTGGCTCGTCCTGATCGGCCTGGGGGCTCTGGTGAGGGTTCGGTGACCCCTCCTCAAGGGGGGGTACTGTTGTGAATTCTGTTCTCGAACTCCCTTCTGTGGTCATGAATGGTACTTCGGCGAGTTCTGTCCATGGACTCCCTCTGGTGGCTGTGAGTGGAGCTGCTGGTTCTGAGGTTTCTTCCTCAGCTGACCTCGTTTAGTCCTAGGCTGGCTGCTCTATTTAACTCCACTCAGATCGTTACTTGATGCCAGCTGTCAATGTCCTAGTACTGGTTCAGTTCTCTCTTGGATCTTTCAGATGACCTGTCTACTCCAGCAAAAGCTAAGTCCCTGCTAGCTTATTTGTTCACCACTGTTTTCTTGTTCAGCTTGCTATCATGATTTTGCCTTGCTAGCTGGAAGCTCTGGGATGCAGAGTGGCACCTCCGCACCGTGAGTCGGTGCGGGGGTCTCTTTTGCACACTCTGCGTGTTTTTTTTTGTAGTTTTTTGTGCTGACCACAAAGATACGTTTTCTATCCTCAGTCTGTTTAGTTAAGTCTGGCCTCCTTTGCTGAAACCTGTTTCATTCCTGTGTTTGTGACTTCCATCTTAACTCACAGTCAATATGTGTGGGGGGCTGCCTATTTCTTTGGGGAATTTCTCTGAGGCAAGGTAGGCTTTATTTTCTATCTTTAGGGGTAGTTAGCTCTTAGGCTGTGAAGAGGCGTCTAGGCAGAGTCAGGTACGCTCCACGGCTATTTCTAGTTGTTGTGATAGGATTAGGAGTTGTGGTCAGCAGAGCTCCCACTTCCCAGAGCTTGTCCTGTATTACTAGTTTGCTCATCAGGTCATTCCGGGTGCTCCTAGCCACCAGGTCATCATAACAGCAAACGCAGTGAGGCCAGGCTATTTTTGCTTATTTTTACTCCAGCTTATGTCCTGGGTGAAATGGAGGCCACAATAAAAGTGCTTGTGGACGCTATGCGACAACAGCAGCAGGCTACACAGCAGCAGCAGGAAACCAACCAGCTGTTGATTTAGCATATCACGGCGTCGCAGACAAGAGGAACTTCACGGGGAATCCATGATGTCCGGAAAGCTGTTCGTACAGCGATCCCCAAAATGGAGAAATCTGATGACGTCGAGACGTATTTGGAGATGTTTGAGGGAGTAGCTGAGCGGGAGAGACTACCCCGGGACCAGTGGGCAGAAGTCATTGCTCCATTTCTGGCTCCAGGACCTTTGAAGGCCTATCAAGATCTATCCCCTGAGCAGAGGGAGGACTACGCAGTCGTCAAGGGTGAGATACTGGCACGTCTTGGGGTAAATGTGTTGGTCCGGGCCCAGCGGGTACATCAGTGGGAGTTTAACCCCTCCAAGCCAGCTCGCTGCCAATTATGACCTGTTGCACTTATTTCAGAAATGGTTGCAGCCTGAGGTTCCGTCTCCCATGGCCATACTGGACCGCATAGTGACTGATAAATTTTGGAGGGGTTTGCCCTGCTCCCTCCAATCATGGGTCGGGCAGGCGTCCCCTACTAATGCGCTCCAGATGATGGATCTGATAGAGCGATATGGGGCCACCAAAGAGCTCCAGGGAGGGACTCCCCGGAAGGTGCCTGGAAGGTTCCCTAAATCTCCACCCCTAGCTCGGCAAGCAGAGCCCAGGAAGGCCACTCAAGACTTATCTGGAGGAGAAAGAGGCCCCATAGTCTGCTGGTGGCCATATGAGAGCTGAATGCCCCCACCTGACTGAGCCCATGGAGACAAACTTTGGGTATCGCCAATCCCATTATGCCGATCTGATTTGCGCTACAGGTATCCAGGAGGGATCCAATATGGGACATTTGTGTAAGGTGGATGTGGAGGGTACCCCAGCCGTGGCCCTACTGGACTCAGGGAGTCTTGTGACCCTAGTACGAGCCAGTCTGGTTCAATCCAGCGAGTACACTGGTCGGAAAATTGGGGTGTTATGTATACATGGGGACTGAAAAAAAATATCCTACCGCCCTAGTGGTGATAAACATGCCAGCGGGGAGGCGGTGCCACGAGGTGGGGGTTGTGGTTAGTTTACATTATGAATTGATACTTGGTAGAGATTTTCCTTTGTTTTCTGTACTTTGGCCCACAGTTGTCTCACCCAGTGGACAACTGCCGACACCGGTGACAACCAGGCTACATTCTCCAGAAGTGGGGCATGAACCTGGTAGCCCAGAGGAAGAAAAGTTGGTGGTAGGGGTGACCTCCCGTTCGGTGGAGGAGGGGGAAAATTCTCCCATAGAAGTGTTGGCCCGGGTTGTGGAAGACTTGCTGCCAGGACCTGAATTGGTAGACTTAAATGTATCAAGCGATAATTTTGGTACAGCGCAACTCCGAGACCCTACTTTGACTTGGGCCAGGGAAAATGTACTGTTTATTAACGGGGAACCCCAACAACCTGGTGCAGCCACCGAATTGCCACGCTTTGAGCTAAACCGAGACCTGTTGTATCGAGTTGAGAAAGTACGTGGGGAAATGGTAGAACAGTTATTGGTACCTCAGGCCTATCGTGGGCTGGTAATGGACCTAGCGCATGCGCATGTACTCGGGGGGGCATTTGGGCCAAACGAAAACCCTAGACCGAATTTTGCAGCGGTTTTACTGGCTGGGGGTCCATGAAGAAGTTAAACGGTATTGTAATTCCTGTCCTGTGTGCCAGGTAACCAGTCCCCAGCCACACTTTCGGAGCCCTTTAGTGCCTTTACCTATTATAGAGGTGCCTTTCGAAAGAGTGGCAATGGATCTGGTCGGTCCTGTCAATAAGTCAGCAAGGGGGCACCAACACATCCTAGTAGTTCTAGATTATGCCACCCGATATCCTGAGGCTGTTCCGCTGCGCCACACGTCAGCTAAGCTCATAGCAAAAGAACTCATGGGAATGTTTTATAGGGTGGGGATTCCGCAAGAGATTTTAACAGACCAAGGAACCCCCTTTATGTCAAAAATAATGAAAGAGCTCTGCCGCTTGTTAAATGTCAAACAGTTGCGCACCTCAGTTTATCACCCCCAAACAGATGGGCTGGTAGAAAGATTCAACAAAACGCTAAAGAGCATGCTAAAAAAAATCGTTTCTAAAGATGGGAAGGATTGGTATCTTTTACTCCCATATTTGTTGTTTGCAGTACGGGAGGTGCCACAGGCATCTACGGGGTTCTCGCCCTTTGAATTATTGTATGGCCGACATCCCCGGGGCTTACTTGATATAGCCAAGGAGGCTTGGGAGAACCAACCAACCCCCCACAAGAGTGTAATAGAGCATGTTGCAAAAATGCAGGAAAGGATGGAGACAGTCCTACCATTGGTACGGGAACATATGGAAGCAGCCCAACAGTCTCAGAGTCGGGTCTATAACCGGGAGGCTCGGGTAAGAACCTTTAGTCCTGGGGACCGCGTGTTGGTACTTGTGCCCACAGTGGATAGCAAATTTCTAGCAAGGTGGCAGGGGCCCTATGAGATTATGGAGAAGGTGGGACCGGTAGACTATAAGGTACACCAACCTGGCCGTAGGAAGCCAGAGCAGGTTTATCATGTTAATTTGCTTAAATTGTGGAAAGACAGAGACCACCTTGGGGGGGATAGTCCGCTGCCTGCATTTTCTGTAGAGAAGGCTCCGTTACATCTGAGTGAGTAAGAAGAAGTCTGGTGTGCAGTCAAAATACCAGATACGTTGTCTCCTAAACAGGTTCAGGAGGTCCGGGAGTTTGTTAGCCGAAATACGGACGTTTTTTCTGAACTCCCTGGACGTACCTCCATAATCCAACATGACATTGTTAAGGAGCCACAGGCCAAAGTCCGATTAAAGCCATATCGGGTGCCTGAGGCTCGGCGACAAGCCATATCCCAGGAGGTGGAAAATATGTTACAATTAGGGGTCATAGAAGAGTCGCAAAGTGACTGGGCCAGTCCAATAGTCCTAATACCTAAGCCTGATGGGACCCTAAGGGTATGTGTCCACGTTCAGGATTGCATCAGGATTTGGTCAGGATTTTTCATCAGTATTTGTGAGCCAAAACCAGGAGTGGGTGATAAATGCAAAAGTGGAGCATATGTTTCTATTATACTTTTCCTCTAATTGTTCCACTCCTGGTTTTGGCTTACAAATACTGATGAAAAATCCTGACCAAATCCTGGTGCAATCCTGAACGTGGACACATACCCTAAGATACTGTAATGACTTCAGAAAACTTAATGAAGTTTCAAAATTTGATGCTTACCCCATGCCCCGGGTGGATGAATTGATAGAACGGTTTGGGCAGACACGGTATTTTACAACCCTTGACCTTACAAAAGGGTATTGGCAGGTGCCCCTAACAAAGGCAGCTAAGGAAAAAACGGCCTTTGTAACGCCCGCAGGGCTGTTTCAGTATAAGGTGTTACCTTTTGGTTTGCATGGTGTGCCGGCGACGTTTCAACAGTTAATGGATATTGTCCTCCGCCCCCCATCGCCGTTATGCCTCAGCCTATCTGGATGATATTGTTGTGTATAGTGCAGACTGGGAAAGTCACTTACCCAAGGTACAGGCGGTGATTGATTCACTCTGACAAGCAGGGCTAACAGCCAATCCCAAGAAGTGTTCCATAGGGTTGGAGGAAGCTCGGTACTTGGGTTATGTCATTGGGAGAGGGGTCCTTAAGCCTCAAATAAACAAAGTGGAGGCAATACAGAACTGGCCCCGTCCCCTCACAAGAAAACAGGTAAAAGCCTTTTTAGGCTTAGTGGGATATTACAGGCGGTTTGTTCCCAACTTTGCAACGTTGTCCACGCCTTTAACAGACTGCTTGAAAGGGAGGAAGTCTGTGATGGTCCAATGGAATGATCAGTTAGAAGAGGCCTTTGTAAAGTTAAAATCAGTACTGTGTGGTACACCTGTTCTGATTACACCTGATTTCAAAAGAGAGTTCATCGTGCAAACCGATGCCTCTGAGGTAGGTCTTGGTGCCGTGTTGTCTCAAGAAATTAACAGAGAAGAGCATCCCATTAGTTTTCTGAGCCAGAAGCTTACCCCAGCCGAAAGCAGGTACAGTATTGTGGAGAGAGAGTGTCTGGCCATTAAGTGGGCACTTGAGTCTCTTCACTATTATTTGCTGGGGAGAAATCATTCCCCTCTTACATGGATGAGTCAAGCTAAGGAGAGAAATGCACGAGTCACCAGATGGTTTCTGTCCCTGCAAAATTTTAAATTTTCAGTAGAACATCGGGCAGGCAGACTACAGGGGAATGCAGATGCCCTGTCCAGAGTTCACTGTATGTCATGTGTCCACCCCCATAGGGTTGAACAAAGGGGGGAGGTATGTGGTGCAGTAAAAGGTGTAGTGCTGGACGGAAGATATATTTCTCCCAGCAGGATAAGTTTTGGCCTGTTATTTTCCTAAGGTTGAGGACCTGCAGTGATGTCACGATCATGTGATCAGCCCATGTGATGGGTACCTCACCTGTGGGTGTGGCTATAGACTATGTAATGGAGTTTCTTTTGTTTGGCACATTTTATTCTGGGGATGGAATTAGGCTGGAAGGAGCCTGAACTGTTTTTCTCTCCCACACATGTCACAAAGGTTCGTGATATGACTTAGCGACCCTGGGAATGGCACCTGGCGGAAGCCGCTAACTTGGCAGCTGCTTAGTTAAGCCCGTCCCGTGTAAGGGTGAGTCTGAGACCAGTGGTTCTCCAAGCTGGAGTATGTTTGGTTTTTTTCTCATACTTTCTGTCATGGACTGTTTAAAGTGACAATAAACCACTGAAGTTTGGACTGGAAGACTGTGTGTTGCCTCATTACTGCGGCCCTACCATTGCTCACCTGAGCCAATCCCTACAACACTCATACACACGCATAGCTCCCAACCGTCCCGCATTGTGCGGGACTGTCCTGGTTTGGAGCCTGTGCCCCGCTGTCCAGCGCAGGACGCTCTGATCCCGCACCGCAGACAGCAGGACCGACACGCCCCCTTGTGTCAAGCCATGCCCCGGGCCCTTACCCTTCCGTATGGCTGCCTGCTTTCTGCACCCAGGACCTGTGTTGAGGTCACAGGAGGGGAGGAGTCAGGGGGTCACATGATTGGGACCTCCAAAGTTGTGCTGGTTGCCAACTTGCCACTGCAGGATGAGGTAAGTAATGCTGTGTGTGGGGTCGGGAGGTGTACAGTGTGGATGTAGCAGAGCCGTGTGTGCAAGGTGTATGGAGCGGAGCCGTGTGTGTGCGAGGTGTACGGAGCGGAGCCGTGTGTGTGCGAGGTGTACGGAGCGGAGCCGAGCCGTGTGTGTGCGAGGTGTACGGAGCGGAGCCGTGTGTGTATGAGGTGTACGGAGCGGAGCTGAATGTGTACGAGGTGTATGGAGCGGAGCGCGTGTGTACAGAGCGGAGCCGTGTGTGTGCGAGGTGTATGGAGCGGAGCGCGTGTGTACGGAGCGGAGCCGTGTGTGCAAAGTGTACAGAGCGCAGCCGCGTGTGTAGGAGTAGTTATGTTTGGCCATTATATGGTACGAAGTATCATGTGCGGCCAATATACAGTATGGAGCATCATGTGCGGCCAATATACAGTATGGAGCATCATGTGCGGTCATTATACAGTATGGAGCATCATGTGTGGTCATTATACAATATGGAGCATCATGTGCGGTCATTATACAATATGGAGCATCATGTGGGGTCATTATACAGTATGGAGCATCATGTGCGGTCATTATACAGTATGGAGCATCATGTGGGGTCATTATACAGTATGGAGCATCATGTGCGGTCATTATACAGTATGGAGTATCATGTGCGGTCATTATACAGTATGGAGCATCATGTGGGGTCATTATACAGTATAGAGCATCATGTGGGGTCATTATACAATATGGAGCATCATGTGTGGCCATTATACAGTATGGAGCATCATGTGCAGCCTTTATACAGTTTGGAGCATCATGTGGGGTCATTATACAGTATTGAGCATCATGTGGGGTCATTATACAGTATGTAGCATCATGTGGGGTCATTATACAGTATGGAGCATCATGTGCAGCCAATATGCAGTATATAGCATCATGTGTGGTCATTATACAGTATGGAGCATCATGTGGGGTCATTATACAGTATGGAGCATCATGTGCAGCCATTATACAGTATGGAGCATCATGTGCAGCCATTATACAGTATGGAGCATCATGCGGGGTCATTATACAGTATGGAGCATCATGTGGGGTCATTATACAGCATGGAGCATCATGTGGGATCATTATACAGTACGGAGCATCATGTGGGGTCATTATACAGTATGGAGCATCATGTGCGGTTATTATACAGTATGGAGCATCATGTGGGGTCATTATACAGTATGGAGCATCATGTGCGGTCATTATACAGTATGGAGCATCATGTGCGGTCATTATACAGTATGGAGCATCATGTGGGGTCATTATACAATATGGAGCATCATGTGTGGCCATTATACAGTATGGAGCATCATGTGCAGCCTTTATACAGTTTGGAGCATCATGTGGGGTCATTATACAGTATTGAGCATCATGTGGGGTCATTATACAGTATGTAGCATCATGTGGGGTCATTATACAGTATGGAGCATCATGTGCAGCCAATATGCAGTATATAGCATCATGTGTGGTCATTATACAGTATGGAGCATCATGTGGGGTCATTATACAGTATGGAGCATCATGTGCAGCCATTATACAGTATGGAGCATCATGTGCAGCCATTATACAGTATGGAGCATCATGCGGGGTCATTATACAGTATGGAGCATCATGTGGGGTCATTATACAGCATGGAGCATCATGTGGGGTCATTATACAGTATGGAGCATCATGTGGGGTCATTATACAGTATGGAGCATCATGTGCGGTCATTATACAGTATGGAGCATAATGTGCGGCCATTATACAGTATGGAGCATCATGTGTGGCCATTATACAGTATGGAGCATCATGTGCAGCCATTATACAGTTTGGAGCATCATGTGGGGTCATTATACAGTATTGAGCATCATGTGGGGTCATTATACAGTATAACTAATCATAAATCCCCCATATATATAAAAAAGGGGAAATGAGAGGAACAACAAAAAATTCACATCAATAAAATAATATCTTTAATCACATAAATATTAAAATTTACATACAAGGGACAATCATCCGAAATTGAGGGTGACACAGCAACCCGGGAACATGTAACTTGGATTGGACAGCTGCAGTTCAAAATAGCACACCTAATAAATTATGAACACATATCCCTATTGCAACTTTGAAGGAGTGGAGCAGGCTAAGTATGCACACCTTTTTTCCCCCACTACCAGCAATGAGATAGAAGTAAAAAGTGCATAGTGCAAAAAGGTGCTTGTTTAGCAAAAATGTCCTAATCTAAACTGAGTACAAGTACTTACACTACTGTTATCCCGGTGGTGGAGCCCTCAAAAACCCCGACAGCGCCGTTTCGCCGTAATAGCTTCCTCGATAGGGGGCATATGTGCTGTTGGCTGAACTGTTCACTAATAAATACGCTGCGCACAGCTGATCGTCATGTCGGCATTACCGGTGATCAATTGCGCATGCGCCGGTCACTGGAGTTCCTCCTTTGTAAAAAGAGACTTCCTGCTCATCGCATCTGGAACGCAAGTGTAAGCACGCTATGCGTTACCATAGTGAGCGAGGCAGGAAGTCATGGGGAAGCTCCTGATCTGCGCATGCGCTCCCCGAACGCCGAGAAACAGAAAAGCTAGGATCAATATAGTAAGGAAATATGGGTTGAAGAAAATTGACACTGCTACACAGTAGGAGGATTTGTAATAAAAACCAAAAACACCTATTCTAAGGGCATAATGATCAAAAAGTGGTGTGCAAAAAAATAAGTAAGCAGAATTATATATAAATTATATAATAGTGAAACTGTGTAATGCGATGAACCTTACATTACTGCTGCATATAATAAATATCACATTGAATAATAAATAAACAAACAAATTATTATAATACCTAATATTAATGAATAAATATAAAGTGACTTATGCAAAAAATTAAATATCAATATCTCATATATATAATAAGTTACAATACATAACCTCCATAAATACAAAAGTGAAATATATATAAATATAAATACATATGTACACATATACGAATACACATATACATAAATATAAACATAATAAATCCTAATATTTAGCCCTCATGAATACAAGCGTGAAATATAAATAAACATGAAAGAATGATGCCCAATAGCAAAAATAAATATACTCTCATCTAACCCCATACATGACTAACCCTAAATAAACAACCCCAATTACAAAATTACATAGATAACATGATGAACTAAAATGATCCATAGCGAAGAATTGTATAAAACTGGACCCAGTATTGTTCTGACGAAGATGAACAGAAATACTTGATAATCCGCCTCTAATAAAAAGACAACAATAAATAATTAAAACCAACAAACATACAATTAAAAACAGAATAAATCAGTGGAGAAATATTAAATATTACAAAAATGCGGAAAAACCCATGGTCTCATTAAGGCCCGCCGGAACCATAGTACTCAGCAAATAAATCCAACGACATTCTTTTTGGGCCAGAATTCTACTAAGGTTACCCCCTCTAAAGCCCAAGTTTACCTGATCAATAGCTTGAATCTTAAGATCACTGGGATCACAATTGTGATACAGTCTGAAATGCCGTGGCAGGGTCTTTAATGTATTGATATCTTCTACTGAACGGGCCTTCTCAATGTCCCTGATGTGCTCTCTAGTTCTAATTTTCAACTCCCTAGTCGTCATCCCTATGTATATTTTACCGCAGGGACAACGGGCATGATATACGACCCCTTTTGAGGAACACGTGAGCGTAGTCCGTATGTCAAATGTCCTAGATCCATCCCAGTTCTCAAAGGTATTACTTCTAAAATGATTTTTACAGGCTTTACAGGAATTGCATGGAAAAAAACCATGCAACTCCACTTTCAACTGCTTAGATGGGGTTGCAGAAAAATGACTCCGCACCAAAAGATCCTTCAGATTTTTAGAACGCCTTGCAGTCATCAGTGGATTATTAGGCAACAATTTTCTCAGAATAGGGTCAGATTGTAATATTCCCCAATGTTTTCGCATGATACTTACCAGTTCTGACCATTGTTTATTATAGCCTGTAATAAACCGGACATGATTGGGGACTTTGGCCTTCTTTTTGTTTCTATTACCATAAAGTAACTCATTTCTACTTAACCTTTCTGTAACTTTCAATCCATTCTTTATTTGCCTTTTACTGTATCCCCTGTCGATGAATCTATGTGCCAAGTCAGATGCTTGTTCCCTATATTGATTATCAAGAGTGCAGATTCTTTTAATTCTCATAAATTGACCAATAGGAATACCTTTGATCGTGGATCCATGGTGGGCAGAAGAAGCATGTAATAAAGTGTTTGTTGCTGTTTGCTTCCTAAAAACACTTGTGACCAGTTTACCATCAGAAAGTGCCTCAATGCTTAAATCAAGGAAATCAACTCTCTTACCAAAATTAAAGGTCAATTTAATATTAAGATTGTTGTGATTTAACTCCCTCATCAAAGACAACAGCTTATTGGTAGGGCCTTCCCATATAAACAGGATGTCGTCGATGTATCGACTCCATCCATGTATTGCATCAACACCCTGGACGCCATCCAACTGGAAAATCATCCTTTCCCAATACCCCATAAAAAGATTGGCATACGAGGGGGCACAAGTGGCCCCCATCGCAGTACCCCGTTGCTGCAAATAGATGTCATTGTTGAAGGTAAACACATTGTGTTCTAATACGAATTTCAATAAACTTAAAATCAACTCGATAAGAGGTGGGTCTAAATTACTTTCGTATAGATAGTGCGCTACTGCTACCAAACCATCCGTATGCCTAATTGAAGAATACAACGCTTCCACATCCGCCGTAACTAGAACCGCGTCTTCCTCCAGATGCAAAGAATCCAGTCTTTGAAGCATCATGGTGGTATCTTTAATATATGAAGGCAAACCTTGTACTAATGGCTGCAAGTAGTGGTCAATTACCTTACAAATAATTTCACATAAGTTACCCACGCCTGAAACGATTGGCCTCCCAGGCGGGTCTACCGGGTTCTTGTGTAATTTGGGTAATAGGTAAAAGGTGGATAATTTTGGCTGCAATTTAGTGATTACCTCCACCATTTTTTTAGTAATAATCCCATCTTCATAAGCTGTTTCTAAGATGGCAATCAATTTTCCCTGAAATTCAATTAAAGGGTTATACTGCAGTTTTTTATAACACTCAATGTTGCCCAAAATTTTCATCGCCTGTTTCTCATACATATTATTCGGCCATATGACGGTATTACCGCCTTTATCGGCCTGTTTTATGACAACACCCTCCATTGCCTGCAATTCCCTCAATGCCTTATTTTCCTCTCTAGACAAATTCGATACCCAACCTGGGACCATCGGTAAACTCTCCACCTCTTTAGTCACCATTTTAACAAAAATTTCCACAGCAGAACAAGTGTTAAGACTGGGAAATTTCTGAGATTTTCCAAATAAATGAGTCGGGAACTTACCCTCCTCATTCATTTCATTTTCCTCCAGCAAATCCTCCAAACTTATTATATCCTCATTATACAGTATGTAGCATCATGTGGGGTCATTATACAGTATGGAGCATCATGTGCAGCCAATATGCAGTATATAGCATCATGTGTGGTCATTATACAGTATGGAGCATCATGTGGGGTCATTATACAGTATGGAGCATCATGTGCAGCCATTATACAGTATGGAGCATCATGTGCAGCCATTATACAGTATAGAGCATCATGCGGGGTCATTATACAGTATGGAGCATCATGTGGGGTCATTATACAGCATGGAGCATCATGTGGGGTCATTATACAGTATGGAGCATCATGTGCGGTCATTATACAGTATGGAGCATCATGTGCGGTCATTATACAGTATGGAGCATCATGTGTGGCCATTATACAGTATGCAGCATCATGTGCGGTCATCATACAGTATTGAGCATCATGTGTGGTCATTATACAGTATGGAGCATCATGTGTGGCCATTATACAGTATGGAGCATCATGTGCGGTCATCATACAGTATGGAGCATCATGTGCAAGACTTGCCGCCAGGACCTGAATTGGTAGACTTAAATGTATCAAGCGATAATTTTGGTACAGCGCAACTCCGAGACCCTACTTTGACTTGGGCCAGGGAAAATGTACTGTTTATTAACGGGGAACCCCAACAACCTGGTGCAGCCACCGAATTGCCACGCTTTGAGCTAAACCGAGACCTGTTGTATCGAGTTGAGAAAGTACGTGGGGAAATGGTAGAACAGTTATTGGTACCTCAGGCCTATCGTGGGCTGGTAATGGACCTAGCGCATGCGCATGTACTCGGGGGGGCATTTGGGCCAAACGAAAACCCTAGACCGAATTTTGCAGCGGTTTTACTGGCTGGGGGTCCATGAAGAAGTTAAACGGTATTGTAATTCCTGTCCTGTGTGCCAGGTAACCAGTCCCCAGCCACACTTTCGGAGCCCTTTAGTGCCTTTACCTATTATAGAGGTGCCTTTCGAAAGAGTGGCAATGGATCTGGTCGGTCCTGTCAATAAGTCAGCAAGGGGGCACCAACACATCCTAGTAGTTCTAGATTATGCCACCCGATATCCTGAGGCTGTTCCGCTGCGCCACACGTCAGCTAAGCTCATAGCAAAAGAACTCATGGGAATGTTTTATAGGGTGGGGATTCCGCAAGAGATTTTAACAGACCAAGGAACCCCCTTTATGTCAAAAATAATGAAAGAGCTCTGCCGCTTGTTAAATGTCAAACAGTTGCGCACCTCAGTTTATCACCCCCAAACAGATGGGCTGGTAGAAAGATTCAACAAAACGCTAAAGAGCATGCTAAAAAAAATCGTTTCTAAAGATGGGAAGGATTGGTATCTTTTACTCCCATATTTGTTGTTTGCAGTACGGGAGGTGCCACAGGCATCTACGGGGTTCTCGCCCTTTGAATTATTGTATGGCCGCCATCCCCGGGGCTTACTTGATATAGCCAAGGAGGCTTGGGAGAACCAACCAACCCCCCACAAGAGTGTAATAGAGCATGTTGCAAAAATGCAGGAAAGGATGGAGACAGTCCTACCATTGGTACGGGAACATATGGAAGCAGCCCAACAGTCTCAGAGTCGGGTCTATAACCGGGAGGCTCGGGTAAGAACCTTTAGTCCTGGGGACCGCGTGTTGGTACTTGTGCCCACAGTGGATAGCAAATTTCTAGCAAGGTGGCAGGGGCCCTATGAGATTATGGAGAAGGTGGGACCGGTAGACTATAAGGTACACCAACCTGGCCGTAGGAAGCCAGAGCAGGTTTATCATGTTAATTTGCTTAAATTGTGGAAAGACAGAGACCACCTTGGGGGGGATAGTCCGCTGCCTGCATTTTCTGTAGAGAAGGCTCCGTTACATCTGAGTGAGTAAGAAGAAGTCTGGTGTGCAGTCAAAATACCAGATACGTTGTCTCCTAAACAGGTTCAGGAGGTCCGGGAGTTTGTTAGCCGAAATACGGACGTTTTTTCTGAACTCCCTGGACGTACCTCCATAATCCAACATGACATTGTTAAGGAGCCACAGGCCAAAGTCCGATTAAAGCCATATCGGGTGCCTGAGGCTCGGCGACAAGCCATATCCCAGGAGGTGGAAAATATGTTACAATTAGGGGTCATAGAAGAGTCGCAAAGTGACTGGGCCAGTCCAATAGTCCTAATACCTAAGCCTGATGGGACCCTAAGGGTATGTGTCCACGTTCAGGATTGCATCAGGATTTGGTCAGGATTTTTCATCAGTATTTGTGAGCCAAAACCAGGAGTGGGTGATAAATGCAAAAGTGGAGCATATGTTTCTATTATACTTTTCCTCTAATTGTTCCACTCCTGGTTTTGGCTTACAAATACTGATGAAAAATCCTGACCAAATCCTGGTGCAATCCTGAACGTGGACACATACCCTAAGATACTGTAATGACTTCAGAAAACTTAATGAAGTTTCAAAATTTGATGCTTACCCCATGCCCCGGGTGGATGAATTGATAGAACGGTTTGGGCAGACACGGTATTTTACAACCCTTGACCTTACAAAAGGGTATTGGCAGGTGCCCCTAACAAAGGCAGCTAAGGAAAAAACGGCCTTTGTAACGCCCGCAGGGCTGTTTCAGTATAAGGTGTTACCTTTTGGTTTGCATGGTGTGCCGGCGACGTTTCAACAGTTAATGGATATTGTCCTCCGCCCCCCATCGCCGTTATGCCTCAGCCTATCTGGATGATATTGTTGTGTATAGTGCAGACTGGGAAAGTCACTTACCCAAGGTACAGGCGGTGATTGATTCACTCTGACAAGCAGGGCTAACAGCCAATCCCAAGAAGTGTTCCATAGGGTTGGAGGAAGCTCGGTACTTGGGTTATGTCATTGGGAGAGGGGTCCTTAAGCCTCAAATAAACAAAGTGGAGGCAATACAGAACTGGCCCCGTCCCCTCACAAGAAAACAGGTAAAAGCCTTTTTAGGCTTAGTGGGATATTACAGGCGGTTTGTTCCCAACTTTGCAACGTTGTCCACGCCTTTAACAGACTGCTTGAAAGGGAGGAAGTCTGTGATGGTCCAATGGAATGATCAGTTAGAAGAGGCCTTTGTAAAGTTAAAATCAGTACTGTGTGGTACACCTGTTCTGATTACACCTGATTTCAAAAGAGAGTTCATCGTGCAAACCGATGCCTCTGAGGTAGGTCTTGGTGCCGTGTTGTCTCAAGAAATTAACAGAGAAGAGCATCCCATTAGTTTTCTGAGCCAGAAGCTTACCCCAGCCGAAAGCAGGTACAGTATTGTGGAGAGAGAGTGTCTGGCCATTAAGTGGGCACTTGAGTCTCTTCACTATTATTTGCTGGGGAGAAATCATTCCCCTCTTACATGGATGAGTCAAGCTAAGGAGAGAAATGCACGAGTCACCAGATGGTTTCTGTCCCTGCAAAATTTTAAATTTTCAGTAGAACATCGGGCAGGCAGACTACAGGGGAATGCAGATGCCCTGTCCAGAGTTCACTGTATGTCATGTGTCCACCCCCATAGGGTTGAACAAAGGGGGGAGGTATGTGGTGCAGTAAAAGGTGTAGTGCTGGACGGAAGATATATTTCTCCCAGCAGGATAAGTTTTGGCCTGTTATTTTCCTAAGGTTGAGGACCTGCAGTGATGTCACGATCATGTGATCAGCCCATGTGATGGGTACCTCACCTGTGGGTGTGGCTATAGACTATGTAATGGAGTTTCTTTTGTTTGGCACATTTTATTCTGGGGATGGAATTAGGCTGGAAGGAGCCTGAACTGTTTTTCTCTCCCACACATGTCACAAAGGTTCGTGATATGACTTAGCGACCCTGGGAATGGCACCTGGCGGAAGCCGCTAACTTGGCAGCTGCTTAGTTAAGCCCGTCCCGTGTAAGGGTGAGTCTGAGACCAGTGGTTCTCCAAGCTGGAGTATGTTTGGTTTTTTTCTCATACTTTCTGTCATGGACTGTTTAAAGTGACAATAAACCACTGAAGTTTGGACTGGAAGACTGTGTGTTGCCTCATTACTGCGGCCCTACCATTGCTCACCTGAGCCAATCCCTACAACACTCATACACACGCATAGCTCCCAACCGTCCCGCATTGTGCGGGACTGTCCTGGTTTGGAGCCTGTGCCCCGCTGTCCAGCGCAGGACGCTCTGATCCCGCACCGCAGACAGCAGGACCGACACGCCCCCTTGTGTCAAGCCATGCCCCGGGCCCTTACCCTTCCGTATGGCTGCCTGCTTTCTGCACCCAGGACCTGTGTTGAGGTCACAGGAGGGGAGGAGTCAGGGGGTCACATGATTGGGACCTCCAAAGTTGTGCTGGTTGCCAACTTGCCACTGCAGGATGAGGTAAGTAATGCTGTGTGTGGGGTCGGGAGGTGTACAGTGTGGATGTAGCAGAGCCGTGTGTGCAAGGTGTATGGAGCGGAGCCGTGTGTGTGCGAGGTGTACGGAGCGGAGCCGTGTGTGTGCGAGGTGTACGGAGCGGAGCCGAGCCGTGTGTGTGCGAGGTGTACGGAGCGGAGCCGTGTGTGTATGAGGTGTACGGAGCGGAGCTGAATGTGTACGAGGTGTATGGAGCGGAGCGCGTGTGTACAGAGCGGAGCCGTGTGTGTGCGAGGTGTATGGAGCGGAGCGCGTGTGTACGGAGCGGAGCCGTGTGTGCAAAGTGTACAGAGCGCAGCCGCGTGTGTAGGAGTAGTTATGTTTGGCCATTATATGGTACGAAGTATCATGTGCGGCCAATATACAGTATGGAGCATCATGTGCGGCCAATATACAGTATGGAGCATCATGTGCGGTCATTATACAGTATGGAGCATCATGTGTGGTCATTATACAATATGGAGCATCATGTGCGGTCATTATACAATATGGAGCATCATGTGGGGTCATTATACAGTATGGAGCATCATGTGCGGTCATTATACAGTATGGAGCATCATGTGGGGTCATTATACAGTATGGAGCATCATGTGCGGTCATTATACAGTATGGAGTATCATGTGCGGTCATTATACAGTATGGAGCATCATGTGGGGTCATTATACAGTATAGAGCATCATGTGGGGTCATTATACAATATGGAGCATCATGTGTGGCCATTATACAGTATGGAGCATCATGTGCAGCCTTTATACAGTTTGGAGCATCATGTGGGGTCATTATACAGTATTGAGCATCATGTGGGGTCATTATACAGTATGTAGCATCATGTGGGGTCATTATACAGTATGGAGCATCATGTGCAGCCAATATGCAGTATATAGCATCATGTGTGGTCATTATACAGTATGGAGCATCATGTGGGGTCATTATACAGTATGGAGCATCATGTGCAGCCATTATACAGTATGGAGCATCATGTGCAGCCATTATACAGTATGGAGCATCATGCGGGGTCATTATACAGTATGGAGCATCATGTGGGGTCATTATACAGCATGGAGCATCATGTGGGGTCATTATACAGTACGGAGCATCATGTGGGGTCATTATACAGTATGGAGCATCATGTGCGGTCATTATACAGTATGGAGCATAATGTGCGGCCATTATACAGTATGGAGCATCATGTGTGGCCATTATACAGTATGGAGCATCATGTGCAGCCATTATACAGTTTGGAGCATCATGTGGGGTCATTATACAGTATTGAGCATCATGTGGGGTCATTATACAGTATGTAGCATCATGTGGGGTCATTATACAGTATGGAGCATCATGTGCAGCCAATATGCAGTATATAGCATCATGTGTGGTCATTATACAGTATGGAGCATCATGTGGGGTCATTATACAGTATGGAGCATCATGTGCAGCCATTATACAGTATGGAGCATCATGTGCAGCCATTATACAGTATGGAGCATCATGCGGGGTCATTATACAGTATGGAGCATCATGTGGGGTCATTATACAGCATGGAGCATCATGTGGGGTCATTATACAGTATGGAGCATCATGTGCGGTCATTATACAGTATGGAGCATCATGTGCGGTCATTATACAGTATGGAGCATCATGTGTGGCCATTATACAGTATGGAGCATCATGTGCGGTCATCATACAGTATTGAGCATCATGTGTGGTCATTATACAGTATGGAGCATCATGTGTGGCCATTATACAGTATGGAGCATCATGTGCGGTCATCATACAGTATGGAGCATCATGTGCAGTCATTATACAGTATGGAGCATCATGTGTGGCCATTATACAGTATGGAGCATCATGTGCGGTCATCATACAGTATTGAGCATCATGTGTGGTCATTATACAGTATGGAGCATCATGTGTGGCCATTATACAGTATGGAGCATCATGTGCGGTCATCATGCAGTATGGAGCATCATGTGCAGTCATTATACAGTATGGAGCATCTTGTGTGGCCATTATACAGTATGGAGCACTGTGTGGCCATATTTTTTTGTTTATAATTATTATATGTGAAACTGTGATCAGCAGTGCTAAGTGGGTGTGGTTGGGACGTGCATATGGGTGTGACTAATTATGAATGGGTGTGGTCAGAGGCGTGGCCTAAAATCTGCCGCGGCGCGTTGCGCGCCGCAAACTTTGTCCCTCTTTCCCATCTTCAAAAGTTGGGAGGTATGCACACGTCACCATGTGCACGCTCACATCACCACATAAACACACACGTCACCACATACACACTCACACCTACATCACCACATACACACTCATGTCGCGATGTACACACTCATACACATGTCACCACGTGCACACTCACATCGCCATGTAAACACTCACACCCACATCACCACATACTCATATCACTATGTACACACTGTGAGGTACCAAGGGGAGAAGTACTAGAAAACAGATATGTTTCTCCCCGTTTCATTTCATATGTCTCCCAGTATTGATTGTGAAGCTGTTTATTTCACTGTAATCCGGTCCTGGTTTCTTTAGTGATCAGCGTGGAAAGGACTGGTGCTTCCCCTCCACACATGCAGTCCAGGTTTTGGTCTCCTGACTGCTTCAGCTGATAATCAGGAGCTGCTGGGATCTCACTCTCTCATCTGCTGGTCTGGGAAGCTGACACAGTTAGGGTATGTGCACACGTCAGGATTTTGTCAGGATTTTGTCAGGCTTTTTCATCAGGTTTTGGAGCCAAAACCAGGAGTGGAACAATTAGAGGAAAAGTATAATAGAAACATATGCACCACTTCTGCATTTATCACCCACTCCTGGTTTTGGCTCCAAAACCTGATGAAAAATCCTGACAAAATCCTGAGAAAATCCTGACAAAATCCTGAGAAAATCCTGACAAAATCCTGACGTGTGCACATACCCTAAGGCCATGTGCACACGTTCAGTATTTTTCGCGTTTTTTTCGCATTTTTTTGCTATAAAAACGTGATAAAAACGCGAAAAAAACGCTTACATATGCCTCCCATTATTTTCAATGTATTCCGCATTTTTTGTGCAAATGTAGCCTTTTTTTCCGCGAAAAAATCGCATCGCGGAAAAAAAAGCAACATGTTCATTAAAATGCGGAATTGCAGGGGATTCCGCACACCTGGGAGTCCATTGATCTGCTTACTTCCCGCACGGGGCTGTGCACACCATGCGGGAAGTAAGCAGATTATGTGCGGTTGGTACCCAGGGTGGAGGAGAGGAGACTCTCCTCCACGGACTGGGCACCATATAATTGGTAAAAAAAAAAGAATTAAAATAAAAAATAGTCCTATACTCACCTTCGATGTCTTCCCGCCTCTCCACTGCACGCTGTCGCTTCGGTTCCTGTAGCTGGTGTGCGGTGAAGGACCTGCCGATGACGTCGCCGTCTTGTGATTGGTCGAGACCGGTCATGTGACCGCTCACGTGACCGCGACGTCATGGAAGGTCCTGCGCGCACACACCAGCTATACAGAACGGACGCCGGTGAGGAGATCAGCTGTCTGCGGGTGAGTATAAGCATTTTTTTTATTTTTTTATTATTTTTAAACATTCTATCTTTTACTATAGATGCTGCAAAAGCAGCATCTATAGTAAAAAGTTGGTCACACTTGTCAAACGCTATGTTTGACAAGTGTGACCAACCTGTCAGTCAGTTTTCCAAGCGATGCTACAGATCGCTTGGAAAACTTTAGCATTCTGCAAGCCAATTACGATTCTGCTAAAAAAAACGCGAAAAAAAAACGCAAAAAAAAAAATGCGGATTTCTTGCAGAAAATTTCCGGTTTTCTTCAGGAAATTTCTGCAAGAAATCCGGACGTGTGCACATACCCTAAGGCTGCATAAACTTCTCTGTTATTGTGTAGGTTTATTTTTCTAGTTAGAAACTTATTGTTAGTTAGTGGCCAGACGGCCTTAGACATTTTATTTCATGTTTGGCACGTGTAACATTGTACGACAAGTGTGTACAATAAATACGCCTGGTGCATACCTGTGTGGAACTCGCTAGCCTGCTATTGTCCGTTGTGACTCCATAGCCACCTGCTTGGCCCAAAGCAAAGATCCCTGCTGAGCTATATTCCCACAAATGGTTTTTCGAATGCGGGCAATCGTGGCTATTGGACTGTGACTGCAGAGAAAGTGCTCTGTGTATGTCCTGGCTGAAAGCTCCGGTGCTTTTGAAGAGCCAAGAGTCCAGTAATATGGAGGAACTGGTGAAACAGTTACTGCAGGCAGATGTTCAACAACAGCAGACTAATACTTACTTCCAGCATGCCCTGGACCAGCAAAACCAGATTCAGCAAGAGCAATTGAATGCAATAAAGCAGGCTTTGCTTCGGCAGCCCCGAGATGAGAGGGATCGTGCTCAAAGTGTTGCTAGTGCACAGAAAGCCGTGCAAAAGACTTTGCTTAAAATGACTGCTGATGATGATGTAGAAGCGTATCTCACCGTATTTGAACGTATTGCAGAACGTGAGCATTTACCGGTGGATAGATGGGCTGAAGTGGTTGCTCCATTTCTGAGCGGAGATCCACAAAAGGCCTATTACGATCTAAGTGAAGCGGATGCTATGGACTATACCAAATTAAAAGGCGAAATCCTGGCAAGGCTGGGAGTAAACACATATGTACGAGCACAGAGGGTACACTTGTGGACTTTTGTGGAGCATCAGCCAGCCCGCTCACAAATGCATGATCTCATCCATCTAGTAAAAAAATGGCTGCAACCAGAGACTTTGACATCCGCAGAGATGGTGGAACGTGTTGTTCTAGACAAGTACCTGCGGTCCTTACCCGCTAAGATACAGAGGTGGGTTGGTCAGGGTGACCCATCTACAGCTGACCAGTTGGTGAATATGGTCGAACGCTACAATGCTTCCGAAAGCCTACTCCAAGGGACGTTATCACCTCGCTGGACTCCCAATAAGTCGCCAGAAAATTCTGCGAAACCTACTTCGTCTTCAAAAGAAGAGAATATTGCAATGAAGGCTAGCAGACCCATAAAGGACTATGTAGGTGGTACGGTCTCACAGCAAGCCAGCAGACCCTCTCTGGGGTCCCCGGTGAGGAGGCAAGGACCTATACAGTGTTGGCGATGTCGCGGGCTTGGCCATGTAGCAGCTAACTGCCCAATGACTACAGAGCCAATGGACTGTAACGCTATGAAACGACTTTCGCTGTATGTACAGTCGGTCTGTGTTGCAGAGGTCCTCACAGGAAATGAACGACATGTGTGTTGCCTTGAGGTCGACGGCCATAGTGTGAATGCCATCTTGGATTCCGGCAGTCAAGTAACTCTGGTACATGCCAGTTTGGTGGACCCTAGAGCCCTAACGAACTTAACCGTGGGCATTAGTTGCATCCATGGTGATGTAAAAAACTACCCCACTGCCTGGGTCACCCTTGCCACGCCAGTAGGAACCAAAAGACATCAAGCGGCAGTCCTAAAGTCTATGGGACATGACGTAATATTAGGGAGAGACTTTCCCTTATTTTGGGACTTGTGGAGCCTTAAAAATGGCGTGGACACTCTAGTCGAGGACGGTGCCGTGGGGCTAGCCCCTGAGCCATTGCAGCAAGATGAAGGGGGGCCCATCTCAGAGGAAACTCCCATATCTGTAGACTCACCTCTGGCTGTATATGCAGGCGAGACAGATGAGCTAGAGGAAGCTATAGAAATGCCAGGTCTTGAGGTGGCCCGTGGTAAATTCGGGACCGCTCCGCACCAAGATCCTACTCTGGCAAGGGCATGGGAAAATGTAAAGGTCTCTGAGGGAAGACCATTGTACCCAGGGGCTCAAAATGAGTTCCCACATGTGGCGGTGCAACAGGATATGCTGTATCACATAGACAAAGTACGAGGAGTGGTGGTAGAGCAACTAGTGGTGCCCAAGTCCTTCCGCCAGGTAGTTTTGGAACTGGCCCATAAACATCCCTTGGGGGGGACACCTGGCAGGAGAAAAAACAAAACACTGTATTCTACAATGTTTCTTTTGGCCGTGTCTATCGGGAGACTTGACCCAGTATTGTCAGTCCTGTCCTACGTGTCAATTGACCGCTCCTATGTCACATTTTAGAAGCCCCCTTGTGCCCTTACCAATAATAGAGGTGCCCTTCAAGAGGATAGCAATGGATATAGTTGGTCCACTAGTTAAATCTGCCAGGGGTCATCAGTACATTTTTGTAGTACTAGATTATGCCACTCGTTACCCTGAAGCAGTACCCCTGCGGAATGCCAATGCGAAAGCAATTTCGAAGGAGCTTGTTAATATGTTTTCTCTCACCGGCATTCCGAAGGAAATACTAACGGATCAGGGGACCCCCTTTATGTCTCGTATACTTAAAGACTTATGTAAACTACTAAAAATCTCCCACTTGCATACTTCAGTATATCACCCTCAGACTGATGGATTGGTGGAGCGATTTAATAAAACCCTGAAGGGAATGTTGAAAAGGATGGTAGATAAGGACGGGAGGGATTGGGATGCTCTCCTACCATATCCCCTGTTCGCTATACGTTAAGTACCCCAATCCTCCACAGGCTTTTCACCTTTTGAGTTAGTTTATGGGCGATGTCCTAGAGGCCTGTTAGATATTGCTAAAGAGACTTGGGAACAAGAGGTGACTCCTTATCGTAGTGTAATTGAACACGTAATGCTTATGCAAGATAGAATTGAGGCAGTCATGCCAATAGTTAAGGAATGTTTAGAACGTGCACAACATGCCCAAAGCACGGTATACAACCAAGCGGCTAGAACACAAGTCTTTCAACCCGGAGACAGGGTGTTAGTATTAGTACCTACTGTAGAAAATAAATTTCTTGCGAAGTGGCAGGGCTCATACGAGGTGTTGGAGAGAGTAGGTGAAGTGAATTATAAGATACATCAACCAGACAAGAGAAAAACCGAGCAAATCTACCACATAAACTTGCTTAAGGCCCGGCGGGACAGGGAGAGTCTAATAGCAGGAGCTGCCCTTGGTGATGGACCTCGAAGGGCGCCACCATCTTTGGTAAATGTCCCCCAGGTAACACTGCCAGAAGTGGGTATTGCAGAGACACTCTCCGAAAGTCAAAAACTCACTTAATTAAACATGACATTGTTACTGATCCACAGGCGTGGGTACGACTAAAACCATATCGAATTCCGGAGGCTCGGAGACAAGCCATTGCCCAAGAAGTTGAGAAAATGTTAGAGCTTGGAGTCATTGAGGAGTCCCGGAGTGGTTGGGCTAGTCCAATCGTGTTGGTGCCCAAGCCCGATGGGACTATTCGATTTTGTAATGATTTTCGGAAACTAAATGAGGTATCGAAATTCGATGCCTACCCGATGCCGAGGGTTGATGAACTTATAGAGAGACTGGGTTCGGCTAGGTACATATCCACTATCGACTTAACAAAAGGTTATTGGCAGATTCCCCTCACGGATTCAGCCAAAGAAAAAACTGCCTTTGTCACACCCCAGGGACTGTTCCAGTACCGTGATATGCCATTTGGGTTGCATGGTGCAGCAGCCACCTTCCAACGTCTAATGGATATTGTCCTAAAACCCCATGTCCAGTATGCGTCCGCATACTTGGACGATATCATTGTCTTTAGTGATGACTGGGACACACATTTACCAAAAGTACAAGCTGTTTTAGACTCGGTAAAAACTGCTAGGTTGACTGCCAATCCCAAGAAATGTACCTTGGGATTGGAAGAGGCTCGCTATCTGGGATATAGCATAGAGCGAGGAGTCGTAAAGCCACAGACCAATAAGGTGGACGCTATTCGGAATTGGCCACGACCGGTCACCAAAAAACAAGTTGGAGCTTTTTTAGGGATCGTCGGTTATTATAGGCGGTTCATCAAACATTTTGCCACCATCGCGGCCCCTCTCACAGATCTTACCAAGGGGTCACAATCTATCACAATAAAGTGGAATGCAGAAGCAGAGGAGGCCTTTCGACATTTGAAAACGGTCCTCTGTGACCAACCAGTGTTGGTTGCCCCTGACTTTAAACGGGAGTTTATTGTCCAAACGGATGCCTCGGGTGTTGGCCTCGGTGCAGTGTTGTCACAGGAAGTGAATGGCGAAGAACACCCAGTGGGATATCTAAGCAGAAAGCTTACGAGGGCAGAAAAGAATTACAGTGTGGTTGAGCGGGAAGCCCTGGCTGTAAAATGGGCCCTATACACCTTACGCTATTATTTGCTAGGTCGCCAATTTAGGCTAGTGACGGACCATTCACCCCTAACGTGGATGACCAGGGCAAAAGAGGGCAATGCGAGGGTGACACGCTGGTTCTTAGCATTGCAACCTTTTAAATTTTCCGTTGAGCACAGGGCAGGCGCAGCACACGGGAATGCAGATGCGTTGTCTAGAACGCACTGCTTAGTGACTCATCGTGTCCGACCCTACGGGCTCGAACAGAGGAAGGGGGTGTGTGAGGTACCAAGGGGAGAAGTACTAGAAAACAGATATGTTTCTCCCCGTTTCATTTCATATGTCTCCCAGTATTGATTGTGAAGCTGTTTATTTCACTGTAATCCGGTCCTGGTTTCTTTAGTGATCAGCGTGGAAAGGACTGGTGCTTCCCCTTCACACATGCAGTCCAGGTTTTGGTCTCCTGACTGCTTCAGCTGATAATCAGGAGCTGCTGGGATCTCACTCTCTCATCTGCTGGTCTGGGAAGCTGACACAGTAAGGCTGCATAAACTTCTCTGTTATTGTGTAGGTTTATTTTTCTAGTTAGAAACTTATTGTTAGTTAGTGGCCAGACGGCCTTAGACATTTTATTTCATGTTTGGCACGTGTAACATTGTACGACAAGTGTGTACAATAAATACGCCTGGTGCATACCTGTGTGGAACTCGCTAGCCTGCTATTGTCCGTTGTGACTCCATAGCCACCTGCTTGAGCCAAAGCAAAGATCCCTGCTGAGCTATATTCCCACAACACTCATACACACACAAGTCACCATGTGCACACACCCATGCAGGTCACCATGTACACACTTACACGCACATCACCACATACACACTCATGTCACTATGTACACACTCATTCACATGTCACCACGTGCACACTCATATCACCACATACACACACGTCACCACGTACACACTCACACCCACATCACCACATACTCATGTCACTATGTACACTCTCATACACACAAGTCACCATGTGCACTCTCACCCACACAGGTTGTTACGGCTAGCGGAACGCACCGAGTAAATATAGATGTTTATTATAAATGGTGCGTTCGCAGCCCGGGGTCCACCGTGCAGGAGGAACCTGCTGCTAGTGAATGATGGCACTGTTTGGCGGTATAGACTAGCTCTGTTACTTCACAGAGTAGCTGTGAGAGGAAAGCACTGCGCCCTGTTAGCCTCACAGGAGCACAAGCTTGCTGCCGAACTGATAGCAGTCAGTGGTTATGCACACACGCAATCTCCTCACCGGAGGTGCCGGTATTCTAGGGGCTTATTTCAGCCGGGTCTCTGAATACGTTCATACAATCTCCTCACCGGAGGTGCAGGTATTCTAGGGGCTTATTTCAGCCAGGCCCCTGAATACATTCATACATAACCATACTGGCACAAAGCACATATTTGGATTGATACTAGCGCATGGCCATGCGAGCCTTTTATAGCTGCAGCAAGTACAAGACCTTCCTAGAAGGACCAATGAGAGGCTGCCACAGAGCCTGAGCACCTTCAGGACCTTCCTGGAGAACCAATGGGCTTTGCTGTAGTATGCAAGCATGTGACCCTCGATCTCCAATGAGAGATCTTACCCTGGGCATGCTCAGAAGGAGAAAAGCAGGACTTAGTCCCAAAAGCGTCTGCTCGCTGCTGCCCAGCACTGGCTTCAATGGCAGAAGCTGGAAAAGCAGCAGTAACCCTTTGCACAGAGTCAGACTGAGCGAGACGCTGGGACCGACGTCTCAGCTGAGCAGACTCCACTGCGGCAGAAGAATGGGAGACCGCAGCGGAGATGGCCCGAGATTCCCCCTGTGCAGAGGCGGGAACTCGACCCCTAAGGCTACGTTCACATTTGCGTTGCGTTGGGCGCAGGTTCGGCGACGCATAGCGGCGCATGCGTCATGCGCCCCTATATTTAACATGGGGGCACATGGACATGCGTTGTCTTGCGTTTTGTGACGCATGCGTCATTTTTGGCGCAAGCGTCAGGGCGCACAGGACGCTGCATGTTGCATTTTTTTTGCGCCGAAAATCATGCCAAAATTGGACGCATGCGTCACAAAAAGCTGCGTTTTGCATGCGTTGTGCGTTGCATCGCCGACGCTGCGCCGCACAACGCAAATGTGAACGTAGCCTAACACAGGTCATCACGCGCACACTCACATCACCACATACACACTCATGTCACTATGTACACACCCATACACACGTCACCACGTGCACTCTCACGTACACAAACATCACCACGTACACACTCACACCAACATCACCACATACACACACGTCACCTCATAAACACACGTCACCACGTACACGTTTGCGCATACAGACGCACAGGTACACATATCACCACTTAGGCTACTTTCAAACTTGCGTTTACTGCTGTCCGTTGTTGTACAGCAAAATGACAGATCGACGGACGTCACGAAAATAGGGAAAAACGTGTGGGACGCATCCAGTGTAGTGAGAGAGAGACTTTTTCCCGGACTTGAAATTCCTTCTGGGCATTCTCAGAGGGGAAAAACGTGATACGTCGCTGGATTCCTGTGTGTGACGGTCAGCGACGGATCCTGCGTCCATAGGCTTCCATTGTAGCTGATGATGGGCAGCGCAGGATGCGTCGCTGACCGATTTTCCAACATGCACAAAAAAAGTTCCTATGAACGTTCTCTCTGCACGACGGACTGCTATTTTACGATGGATCCAGTGCACGACGGATGAAACGGATGACCATCCGTCACAATCCGTTGCTAATACAAGTCTATGGGAAAATGCAGGATCCTGCAAATTTTTTCACAAAAAACGACGGATTAAAAAAAAAACGCAAGTGTGAAAGTAGCCTTACACGGATGCACAGATACACACTTCACCAAGAACATGCATGCACACATACACGTCATCACACACACAAACATACACGGGAATACACTGAATTGGGGACTTGAGACTGCATTTAATCACACAGAATGAGACATATAGAGTAAATTCCACTCCTATTTCTGCCTACCCGACAGATATTTGTACCTCAATAGCTCCCCTTGAGCTGAGTTTCAATCATGCATCCTCCCAAACAACTAAGAAGCAGAGACACGTTACCATAAGCCTCCTTGATTGCCTGCAGCTACTCACACTTCTGCAGGAAGGTTTTTACACATGGTGTTATTGGGGCAGCCGGCGCCTCCTCAGCGGTGCTGCACTGTCTGCTTCCTGCTCTCCGATTGGTGAGGGAGCAGCACAATGAGCAGGAAGAATACAGTACAGCCTCTAGGGACGGCTTCTCCACCAATCAGAGAGCTGGAAGGACATTGCGCGTGAGTGACCTCTGTTCCACCAATCAGCATGATGCTGCTTGTCCAGAAGCGCATATAAAAGTTCAGTGCAGCTTCTAAAGTAATGTGTGGCTGATCAGCCCAAAGCTGCAGCTAGGAGACCAGCCCGGGGGCAATTGCCCCTCTGCCTCCCGGCGCAGTCCGCCCCTGTCCTCACCCCTTTAGACAAGTTAGCCATCATTCATCACGACTTATTTCCGAATCTATAAAAGTATACTTCTGATTTAGATAAGTGAAACTTTTCCCTTAAATCAGCATATTGATTCAATTCTGTTTGCTTTTGTTTCCAGTGGTTTTTATTTATGAGAGATGGGTCAAACAAAAATTTGGTATAGGCTTGCCTTAATTCATTAGAGAGTTCATTATATTTTTTAACCCCTTAGTGACACAGCCAATTTGCAGCTTAATGACCAGGCCAATTTTTACAATTCTGACCACTGTCAATTTATGAGGTTATAACTCTGAAACGTTTTAACGGATCCTACTGATTATGAGATTTTTTTTTTTTCGTGACAAATTGTACTTCATGTTAGTCAGAAAATTTCTTTGATATGACTTGCGTTTATTTATGGAAAAACGGAAATATGGCGAAAATTTGTAAAATTTCGCAATTTTCAAAATTTTAATTTTTATGCCCTTAAACCAGAGAGATATGTCACAAAAAATTCTTAATAAATAACATTTTCCACATGTCTACTTTACATCAGCTCAATTTTGGAAACAACATTTTTTTTGTTAGGGAGTTATAAGGGTTAAAAGTTGACCAGCAATTTCACATTTTTACAACACCATTTTTTTTTAGGGACCACATCACATTTGAAGACACTTTGAGGGGTGTACATGACAGAAAATACCCAAAAGTGACACCATTCTAAAAACTGCACCCCTCAGGGTGCTCAAAACCACATTCAAGAAGTTAATTAATCCTTTACTTGCTTCACAAGAACTGAAGCAATGTGGAAGGAAAAAAATTAACATTTACATTTTTTCACAAACCTTTTTTTTTCAGAATCAGTTTTTTTTATTTTCACAAATGTAAAAAAGAGAACCTGAACCACAAAATTTGTTGTGCAATTTCTCCTGAATATGCCGATACCCCATATGTGGGAGTAAACCACTATTTGGGCGCACGGCAGAACTCAAAAGGGAAGGAGATCGTTTGACTTTTTCAAAGCAGAATTGGCTGGAATTGAGATTGGACACCATGTCGCGTTTGTAGAGACTCTGATGTGCCTAAACAGTGGAAACCCCCCACAAGTGACAACATTTTGGAAATTAGACGCCCCAAGGACCTTATCCAGATGTGTGGTGAGCACTTTGAACCCCCAAGTGTTTCACTAAAGTTTATAACACAGAACCGTGAAAATTAAAAAAAAAAACTCCACAAAAATGATTTTTAGCCCCCAATTTTTTATTTTCACAAGGCTAGCAGGAAAAATTGGACCCCAAAAGTTGTTGTCCAATTTGTCCTGAGTACCCATATTAGTTACATAGTTACATAGTTATTAAGGTTGAAGGAAGACTTTAAGTCCATCTAGTTCAACCCATAGCCTAACATGCCCTAACATGTTGATCCAGGGGAAGGCAAAAAAACCCCATGTGGTAAGAGTAAGCTCCACCATGGGGAAAAAAATTCCTTCCCGACCCCACATATGGCAATCAGACTAGTTCCCTGGATCAGCGCCTTATCAAGGAATCTAATATATATACCCTGTAACATTATACTTTTCCAGAAAGGCATCCAGTCCCCTCTTAAATTTAAGTAATGAATCACTCATTACAACATCATACGGCAGAGAGTTCCATAGTCTCACTGCTCTTACAGTAAAGAATCCGCGTCTATTATTATGCTTAAACCTTTTTTCCTCCAGATGTAGAGGATGCCCCCTTGTCCCTGTCACCAGTCTATGATTAAAAAGATCATCAGAAAGGTCTTTGTACTGTCCCCTCATATATTTATACATTAACATAAGATCACCCCTTAGCCTTCGTTTTTCCAGACTAAATAGCCCCAAGTGTAATAACCTATCTTGGTATGGCAGACCCCCCAGTCCTCTAATAACCTTGGTCGCTCTTCTCTGCACCCGCTCCAGTTCAGCTATGTCTTTCTTATACACCGGAGACCAGAACTGTGCACTGTATTCTAAGTGTGGTCGAATTAGTGACTTGTATAGAGGTAAAATTATGTTCTCCTCATGAGCATCTATGCCTCTTTTAATGCATCCCATTATTTTATTTGCCTTTGTAGCAGCTGCCTGACACTGGCCACTGAATATGAGTTTGTCATCCACCCATACACCCAGGTCTTTTTCATTGACGGTTTTGCCCAGAGTTTTAGAATTAAGCACATAGTTATACATCTTATTACTTCTACCCAAGTGCATGACCTTACATTTATCCCCATTAAAGCTCATGTGCCATTTATCAGCCCAAGCTTCTAGTTTACATAAATCATCCTGTAATATAAAATTGTCCTCCTCTGTATTGATTACCCTGCAGAGTTTAGTGTCATCTGTAAATATTGAAATTCTACTCTGAATGCCCCCTACAAGGTCATTAATAAATATGTTAAAAAGAAGAGGGCCCAATACTGACCCCTGTGGTACCCCACTACTAACCGCGACCCAGTCTGAGTGTGCTCCATTAATAACCACCCTTTGTTTCCTATCCCTGAGCCAGCTCTCAACCCACTTGCACATATTTTCCCCTATCCCCATTATTCTCATTTTATGTATCAACCTTTTATGTGTCACCGTATCAAAAGCTTTTGAAAAGTCCATATACACTACATCTACTGGGTTCCCTTGGTCCAGTCCGGAACTTACCTCTTCATAGAAGCTGATCAAATTAGTCTGACATGAACGGTCCCTAGTAAACCCGTGCTGATACTGGGTCATGAGGTTATTCCTCTTCAGATACTCCAGTATAGCATCCCTTAGAATGCCCTCCAGGATTTTACCCATAGTAGAGGTTAAGCTTACTGGCCTATAATTTCCGAGTTCAGTTTTTGTCCCCTTTTTGAATATTGTCACCACATTTGCTATACGCCAGTCCTGTGGTACAGACCCTGTTATTATGGACTCTTTAAAGATTAAAAATAATGGTCTATCAATGACTGTACTTAATTCCTGCAGTACTCGGGGGTGTATCCCATCCGGGCCCGGAGATTTGTCAATTTTTGTGATTTTTAGACGCCGCCGTACTTCCTGCTGGGTTAAGCAGGTAACATTTAATTGGGAATTTTTATCACTAGTCATATTGGCTGCCATGGGATTTTCTTTTGTAAATACTGATGAAAAAAAGTCATTTAGCATATTGGCTTTTTCCTCATCCTCATCCACCATTTCACCCAGACTATTTTTAAGGGGGCCAACACTATCATTTTTTAGTTTCTTACTATTTATGTAGTTAAAGAATATTTTGGGGTTATTTTTGCTCTCTCTGGCAATGAGTCTCTCTGTCTCAATCTTTGCTGCCTTGATTTGCTTTTTACAGAATTTATTTAATTTTTTGTATTTATTTAATGCCTCCTCACTACCTACTTCCTTTAATTCTCTAAATGCTTTCTTTTTGTCACTTATTGCGCCCCTTACAGCTCTATTTAGCCATATTGGATTCCTCCTATTTCTAGTATGTTTATTCCCATACGGTATATACTGTGCACAGGTCCTATCCAGGATGCTAATAAACGTCTCCCATTTTCTTTGTGTACTTTTATGTCTCAGGATATCGTCCCAGTTAATTGCACCAAGATCCTCTCTCATCCGTTGGAAATATGCCCTCCTGAAGTTTAGTGTCCTTGTCACCCCTCTACTACACATCTTATTAAAGGAGACATGAAAACTTATTATTTTGTGATCACTATTCCTCAAGTGACCCCCAACCCTTATATTTGATATGCGGTCTGGCCTGTTGGTTAATATTAGGTCTAGCAGTGCCCCCCTTCTTGTTGGGTCCTGAACCAGTTGTGAAAGGTAATTGTCTATCATAGTTGTCAAAAACCGATTACCTGTACGTACTGGAATTGCAGGTTTCTGTTCCCCAATCTATTTCAGGGTAGTTGGTCCCCCATAATAATGACTTCTCCTTGAGTCGCAGCTTCATCTATTTGCTTTACGAGGATATTCTCCATTGCTTCCATTATTTTTGGAGATTTATAACAAACCCCTATCAGTAATTTATTATTTTTTCCCCCTCTCCTTATCTCCACCCACAGGGACTCTACATTTTCATTATATTCACCTATATTATCACGCAGGATGGGTTTTAAGGTCGATTTTACATACAGACACACCCCACCCCCTCGCTTATCTGTACGGTCATTTCTGAAAAGGCTATAGCCCTGCAAGTTAACAGCCCAGTCATGGCTCTCATCCAGCCATGTTTCAGATATCACCACCATGTCATAATTATGTTCCAACAACATTAATTCTAATTCGTCCATTTTGTTGGCGAGGCTTCTGGCATTAGTATACATGCACTTGATGTTCCTCTCTGTACCTCTATTCTTTCTTAAATTACTAACTGTTCTAACCCCACCCCCCATGCCACCGCCACCCCCAACTTCCTTATTTGTGCCCAGGTCTCTATCTGCACTATCTTCCCCTCCTATAAAATGAATACCCTCCCCCCAATCCCTAGATTAAACACTCCTCCAACCTTCTAGCCATTTTCTCCCCCAGCACAGCTGCACCTTCCCCATTGAGGTGCAGCCGTCCCTAGCGTAGAGCCTGTAGCCAACTGAGAAGTCGGCCCAGTTCTGCAGGAACCCAAACCCCTCCTTCCTACACCAATTCTTGAGCCACTTATTAACCTCCCGAATCTCCCGTTGCCTCTCTGGCGTGGCACGTGGTACAGGCAGTATTTCGGAAAATACCACGTTGGAGGTCCTTGCTTTCAGGTTGCAGCCTAATTCCCTGAAATCATCTTTAAGGACCTTCCACCTACCTCTAACTTTGTCATTTGTGCCAATGTGCACAATGACCGCTGGGTCCTCACCAGCCCCTCCCAGTAATCTGTCCACCCGATCAGCGATGTGTCGGACTCGAGCGCCAGGTAGGCAGCACACCGTTCGACGATCCCTGTCTTTGTGACAGATTGCCCTATCTGTTCCCCTAATAATTGAGTCCCCCACTATCAGCACCTGTCTGGCCTGCCCTGCTCCCCTATTTCCCTCCTTACTGGAGCAGTCACTCCTCCGGCTTTCAGAGGACATGCCTGGCTGCAGCAGTGCTACCCCTGTACTGGTATACAGTATGTGGGAGAAAACTACTGTGTGGGCACACGTTGGGGCTCGGAAGGGAAGTAGTGACGTTTTGGAATGCAGACTTTGATGGAATGATCTGTGGGAGTCATGTTGCGTTTGCAGAGCCCCTGATAAGCCTAAACAGTAGAAACCCCCCACAAGTGACATCATTTTAGAAACTAGACCCCTCAAGGAACTTATCTAGATGTGTTGTGAGAACTTTGAACAACCAAGTGTTTCACTAAAGTTTATAACGCAGAGCTATGAAAATAAAAAATATTTTTTGCGATAAAAATGATTTTTTAGCCCCCAATTTTTTATTTTCACAAGGGTTTACAGGAGAAATTTGACCCCAAGAGTTGTTTTTCAATTTGTCCTGAGTACGCTGGTACCCCATATGTGGGGGTAAACCACTGTTTGGGCGCACGACAGAGCACTGAAGGGAAGGAGTACCATTTAACTTTTTCAATGCAGAATTGAGATCGGACGCCATGTCGTGTTTGGAGAGCCCCTGATGTGCCTAAAAAGTGGAAACCCCCCAATTCTAACTCCAACACTAACCACCAAACACCCATAACCCTAATCCCAACCCTAACCATAACCCCAACACACCCCTAACCCCAACACACCCCTAACCACAAACCTTACCCTAATCCCAAACCTAACCCCAACCCTAATCCCAACCCTTACCATAATCCCAACCGCAAACGTAATCCAAACCCTAACCGTAACTTTAGCCCCAACCCTAACCTTTACCCCAACTTTAGCCCCAACTCTAACCCTAACTTTAGCCCCGGCCCTAACCCTAACTTTAGCCCAACCCTAAATGTAGCCCCAACCCTAACTTTAGCCCCAACCCTAACCCTAACTTTAGCCCAACTCACTTTAGCCTAACTCTAACCCTAATGGAAATAAATATATATTTTTTATTTCATTATTTTTCCTATCTAAGCCGATGATAAAGAGGGGTTCATTTACTATTTTTTTTATTTTGATCACTGTGCTAGGGTCTATCAGAGTGATCAAAATGAACTAATAGGAAAAAATCTCCTATTGTTGTCAGGTGTCGGATGGCAGATCTCAGCGGGTGCACTGCGCATACGCCAGCCATTTTCTTTACAGAAGAAGATACCAGCGGCCGTGGGGGGAAGCAGGAGGACCCAGAGACACTGGTAAGTATCAGGGGGAGATCAAGGGACCCTATTTCTCTCTCCTCTGTTGTGCAATCACATCGGAGGAGAGAGAAATTAAATCGCAAATCAGACTTTTTTTTTTGCAGTCGCTGTTATACGATTAATAACGGCGATCGCAACCCCAGAGTCAGTAAAAACCAACCTGAATCATGTTCTCTGGGGATTCGGCTACCCCCGGCAGCCGAGACCCCGGAGAAAATCCGACTCTGGGGGGCACTATACACTTTTTCCACAGTGCCGTTAATTAACGGCGCTGTGGTTAAAGTACCCTTAACTACCGCCATTAAAAGACATATTGGGGGTCGTTAATGGGTTAAAGACCTTTCTTTTATGAGTGAATGTATATGCTAAAATTTTCCCCCGAAGTACAGCTTTAGCTGATTCCCACAACAACATATGATCATCTCGGTGTGCCGTGTTATCTGACATAAACTCCAGCCACCACAGTTTGAGAGAGAAAACAAAGGAATCATCCCTGCAGAAATAACTTGGGAATCTCTACAGAAAGTCCGAACCCCTAGGGAAAACCCATGACAACTCCACAATTATTGGTGCGTGGTCTGAAATGGCAATGTTTTCAGTATTTACCTTAATTAGTTTGGCCAACAGGAAGGGACTAAGCGGTAATCTATCCAGGACCAAGAGTCATTAGAGTGTGAAAAATGGGTATATTCTCTATATACTATGTATACCCCTCCTCACATGTAAAGCGCCATGGAATAAATTGTGCCTACTCTTAAATATTGGGTTATTATACCCTCCGGCCTTTGGAGCTTGTGGGGAAACTAAGGGTGTGTATACTTTTGCACTTAGATGACTGGCTTATTTGGAGCGCAGCATCTTGAAGGTGCATCCATGTGTGCATGTTTTTGAATACTGAATCACTTGGTTTTGTTACATGTTTTGAGTGGTATTCAGCAATAGGTAGTGTATATCCACTGCTTGCCACACGCTGTGGAATGACACCAGATCTCGTTCCTGTAATCTGTATACTGCATGTACTGTTTGCCTATGCACTTTAAACAACCAGTTATTTCTTTAGAAGTGACATCTATAGGCTCCATGTGATTTCTCTATATGGCACGTGTATTGTATGACGTGTTTTATATGCTGTCCATATAGGATTTTGAGGATTTAACACACCCATATTTCATTTATTTCTCCCCTTGGTCATTTATAGGCACAAGCCTTATTATAGGCACTGTTGTTTCTAAATTGCTTTTAGATGTTTTTAAATGTGGTTTTTTTGTCCAGTGTTACACCATAATAAAGATGTATTTATTGCACTAATTCATGCAGTCTGGTGATCCCCATTCTATTTGGCCTTGCTGTTTCTTCTTTTTTTCTATAATAATAAACTAGCTGTTTCCAGCCAGCTAACGCTCGGCATGCTCATTGCTATCTAATTAACGCTGCTGGTAATTATGCAATTAAATGTACGTTTATCTTGGCTGAAGTGGTTGAATTACATAGAAAGGAAGTGCTGCGTGTGGTAATGTGGGGGGGAGGAGCCTCGTGTGGTAATGTGTGGGGACGGAACCTCGTGTGGTAATGTGTGGGGACGGAGCCTCATATGGCAATGTGTGGGGACGGAGCCTCGTGTGGTAATGTGGGGGGAGGAGCTTTGTGTGGTAATGTGTGGGGACGGAGCCTCTTGTGGTAATGTGTGGGGACGGAGCCTTGTGTGGTAATGTGGGGGGGGTGGGATTTTGTGTGGTAATGTGGAGGGGGGCGAGATTATCTGTGGTAATGTGGTGGGGGGCGGGATTATGTGTGGGGATGTGTTGGGGGGCAGGATTATGTGTGGTGATGTGTTGGGGGCAGGATTATGCGTGGTGATGTGTTGGGGGCGGGATTATGTGTGGTGATGTGGTGGGCGGGCAGGATTATGTGTGGTCATGTGTTGGGGGTGGGATTATGCGTGGTGATGTGTTTGGTGGCGGGATTATGCGTGGTGATGTGGGGGGGCGGGATTATGCGTGGTGATGTGTTTGGCGGGATTATGCGTGGGGATGTGGTGGGGGAGGCATTATGTGTGGTGATGTGTTGGGGGGCGGGATTGTGTGGTGATGTGGTGGAGGGGCGGGATTATGTGTGGTGATGTGGGGGGGCGGGATTATGTGTGGTGATGTGTTGGGGGGCGGGATTATGCATGGTGATTAGTGTTGAGCGATACCTTCCGATACTTGAAAGTATCGGTATCGGATAGTATCGGCCGATATCCGAAAAATATCGGATATCGCCGATACCGATACCCGATACCAATACAAGTCAATGGGACACAAGTATCGGAAGCTATCCTGGATGGTTCCCAGGGTCTGAAGGAGAGGAAACTCTCCTTCAGGCCCTGGGATCCATATTCATGTAAAAAATAAAGAATTAAAATAAAAAATATGGATATACTCACCCCTCCGGCGGCCCCTGGACCTTACCGATGTAACCGGCAGCCTCCGTTCCTAAGAATGAGGAGTTTAGGACCTTCGATTACGTTGCGGCTTGTGATTGGTCGCGTGACCGCTCATGTGACCGCTCACGCAACCAATCACAAGCCGCGACGTCATCGCAGGTCCTAAACTCCTCATTCTTAGGAACGGAGGCTGCCGGTTACATCGGTAAGGTCCAGGGGCCGCCAGAGGGGTGAGTATATCCATATTTTTTATTTTAATTCTTTATTTTTTACATGAATATGGATCCCAGGGCCTGAAGGAGAGTCTCCTCTCCTCCAGACCCTGGGAACCATACACTGGGAACTTCCGATTCCGATTTCCGATATCACAAAAATATCAGAACTCGGTATCGGAATTCCGATACAGCAAATATCGGCCGATACCCGATACTTGCGGTATCGGAATGCTCAACACTAGTGGTGATGTGTTTGGTGGCGGGATTATGTGTGGTGATGTGGTGGGGGGCGGGATTATGTGTGGTGATGTGTTGGGGGGCGGGATTATGCATGGTGATGTGTTTGACGGGATTATGTGTGGTGATGTGGTGGGTGGGCGGGATTATGTGTGGTGATGTGGTAAGCCGGCGGGATTATGTGTGGTGATGTGGGGGGGCGGGATTGTGTGTGGTGATGTGGTGCGGATTGTGTGTGGTAATGTGGTGGGGGCGGGATTATGTGTGGTGATGTGGTGGCTGTGGAGCTACTGTGCAGGGGGCGGAATTAGGGAGTGTGATGTGGGGGGGCGGGATTTTGTGTGGTGATGTGGTGTGGAGGGCGGGATCATGTGTGGTAATGGGGTGGGGGGACGGGATTATGTGTGGTAGTGTGGTGGGGGGCGGGATTGTGTGTGGTAATGTGGTGGGGAGTGGGATTGTGTGTGGTGATGTGGTTGGGGCGGGATTGTGTGTGGTAATGGGGTGAGGGGCGAGATTCTGTGTGGTGATGAAGTGGGGGGCGGAGCTACTGTGCAGGGGGCGGGATTAGCGAGTAATCACGATGCCTCTTATATATAGATAAGAATAATAATATTACTAGGGTTAAGAAATCTCCGAATCAAACAACTGACAGATAGATAATAATGGCTGAAGCACCTTATCATGGGTAGTTATTTGTTGAACAGTACCTGCGACACTTTACCGGTCTTCAGGGACCGAAACTACCGAATTGAAATCCCCACCCACTATTTTATTAGAGTTGTAATCAAGCATGAGTCTAGTTTCCAGTTGTTTAAAAAAAGATTTGTTCCCCACACTAGGGGCATAAATATTGTAAATAGAGAAAACCCCACTAGGCGTGGATATTGTTAGGTGGATTAGTCTACCTTCACTATCCGATTGCTGGTTAATGATATGGTGTGTGAAGTGTTTATCGATTATGATTAAGACCCCAGCCGTCCTGTCCACTGAAGAAGAGCCATAAACCTTGCGCACCCACAGCTTCTTCATCCTGAAGAAATCTGACCCTGGAAGATGTGTTTCCTGTAAGAGGGCTATGTCAGGTTTTAGGCGTTTTAAATGTCTGAGGATTTTCATGTGTTTTTGAGGAGATCTCAAACCTTAAACATTCCATGACACAATAATCATACTTGGGACCAAAATGGATGATCAGCACTAATAAGATAATTACAAACTGAAGATGGCATATAGTCAGATCAGAAAACAAAAAAATTTTTTTCTCAACAATGTATAACAGACCTAAACCAAAGGTATCAAACAAAACCAGATAATTGCCCTAGCAGGAGTAAGGACATTTTGCTCCAAACTCGCTAGGAAAAAAACTTTCTACTGGACTTCACTTCTGCCCGACCAAGTGTATGAAACTTATAAATAGCCCCCCTATGTAAGATTTTCTCTTCCGCATGTCACTCTCCCTTTTCCTACTCCCACCCCCTTCTCACCTCCCTAACTTTTCTAACACTCCCAAGAGGAGGTTAATTACATCAGTTCTGTGATAAAGATAATAAAAATCCTGAAAGAGAAAGAGGTAAAGGCAAATAACACAAATTATGACTGTTTAGCATTCCTTGACTTATATCTGTTAGGTCTCTGTTCTCCTTTGCTCACTCAACTTGCCGAAACCCCTGGGAACCGTGAATGGTGAGATTCCCCATCAGCTTAGGGAGCCCGATCAGAAATGCATGTTGAACTCAGAAGTTTGTTAACAAAAGTCCCCGCCTTGTCAGGTGACAAAAATTCTCGAAAGGAACCTTCAGGTTCCTTCACATGTAAAGTAGCTGGGTAACGGAGTTGAAAGCGGATTTTTTACCTTGTGCAGCCTGGTGCATATGGAACTGAAAGCTCTGTGTTTCCTGGATACCTCCATAGAATAGTTCTCGAAAAGCAGGATTTTATGACTTTGAATGAAAAGTAGTTGGTTCAGCTCACTGTATGCTCTGCTAATGTCCGTTTTATCATTGAAATCCAGAAACTTCATGATGACTTGTCGCGGTCTAAGTGCATCATCCCGGTTATCGAGAGAAGATGGTGGGGGACCAATCCTGTGAACTCTCTCCAACTTTTTGCTCCTTGTAGTTTGAGCTCTTGGAACATCATCTTCACATAAAGGCTTCAGGGTATTGTGTGAATATGAATCCGGTAGCCCCACTAAGTGTAGATTGCTTCTGCGGGAACGATTTTCTAGGTCATCAATGCGATCTCTCAAAATCAAGTATTCACGGGCAATAGCTACCATCTTGGCATGATCATCATTTAAAACATCCTCGATGGATGATACTCGCGTTTCCAGTTCAGCCAGTTGTTCGGACTGCTCATCCTGTCTATCTTGTAGGCCCTTCAGGGCAGAAGTAAGAGTGGATTCAATTATTGTTTTAATTATCGGTAGCAATTTAGCCGTGACCTCAATAGCTAGGTCAGAAGGGTCCATTTGAGTTTCCCCTTTCTTTGAATAGAGGTACGGGGCAGGCGAGGGAATGATCCATCTTCTCCCCCAAGATGAACAACTGAGAATGTTGTTCATCTTGGTCAAGAGTGGGAGCCATTTTTGTGGAGGTTGGAGACGTCAAAAAGACTGGAGGAGACAGGCTGTTTTTGCCCAAAACGAAGGAGATAGCGGTCCATACAAGAAAATATTATTTTTTAAAGGTCACTTTTAGCTTGGTGTCAGCTTCAAAGATCATGAGGAGGTAAAAGTCAAGTGTCTAAATGATATAAGCAGGGGGAGAGCATAAGGGGTGTAATCAGGATTCACATGGTCGGTGCCTGAGCCAGAAGACCTACAGTTCAATATTTTGCAACGCTGATTGTCTGAATATCACAAAGGTATTCCACTCATTAACCAGTTAAGAACTCAGGTTTTGTATGTTTTATTGTAAGTCCGTAAGTGTAGTCATACTCTGACAACATTGTTCCTAGCAGCAACCTGGGAGTCTGAAATGTGTGCAGGTATCTTCCTCATACTGTTCCCATTAAATTTGAGGACAGTTTATATCCATTTCAGAGACTTTCCCGCCCCTCTGCAGAATTTCACATTGTGGACCTCGGCCTCAAGGATACTGCTCTCTCTTGGTTATTCTCCTACCTCTATAACCACTCCTTCACTGCAACATTTGCCTGCTCTTCTTCCCCTCCTCTTTCCCTTACTGTCAGAACATGTAATATGTAATAACATTTGAAGATTTTATCTTATTTTCTTAGATGTGCTGATCAACTTTATTATTCTTGGACATACCATCTCTATGCTGATGACGCCCATTTCCTATTTTTTCATATCTTCTCCTGACATCACCCCTGCATTACTATAAAATAACAGTGATTGTCTGTCAACCGTCTCTAACATCATATCCTCCCTCCATCTGAAATGGAATGTCTTCAAAACTGAACTTCTCGTGTTTCCTCCCTCTACTAACCTACCTATTCTCAATATAGAAATCTCCTTGGGTGGTACAACCATCTGTGGATCATATTTGACACAGAACTTTCCTTTATTCCCTATATCAAATCACTCACTCATGTCACCTGCATCTTAAAAGCATCTCTAGAATCCGATCCTTTCTCAACTTTGAAACTACAAAAACTCTTATTTAATCTCATCTGGACTACTGCAACTCTCTACTGATCAGTCTCCCTCTGACCATATTTTCTCCTATCCAATCCTTCTGGAATGCAGCAGCCAGGGGTACAACGATGCCTCAATTTTGTGTCCGTCATTGCACTGGTTACCCATCTACCACAGAGTACAATAAAAACGTATCCAGTACCCTACCTGTGTTCTCCTTTCGGCAACTGTTCTAAGACTAACATTCTCCATAATCTGAACCTTCCACTTCTATTTCCAAGACGTCTCTTGTGCTGTGCCAGTTTTATGGAATGCACTACCTCGGATGATCCAATTAATACCTAGCACCCACATTTTAATGTGTGCTTTAAAACACATCTCTTTAGCCGCCTATCACCTCACTTCACTAATCTAACTCTCCCCTGTTCCCTTATTTCTAATTTTTCCTGTCCCATCCCTGCTATTCCACATCCTCCCTGCACCAATAACACTTGGTATCTGCACTTAGACAGATCCTGGTTTGTGACTGGATCCTGCAGCTTTATATGAAAACTCCCAATTATTATACTGATGGCTGCACTGTACATGACGGCACGTCCTACCTATTGTGTCCCCCTTTTTCCTCATAGACTGTAGCTTGTGAGCATGACCTTCACTCCTCCTGTAACTGCTGAACTATGCATTAGTTTGTATTGTCTTTGTTGTCTGTATATATCCCCCCTTATTTGTACAGCGCTGTGGAATATGTTGGCGCCATAGAAATAACATTATTATTATCACAGCCAGCACAGCGGAGTCCTGCATACACTTACACTGAGGCCCCTGATCATGTGACCCCTGACTCCTCCCCTCCTGTGACCTCATCACAGGTCCTGTGCGCACAGAACAGCCATATATGTGGTGTGCGGCTCTGCAGGTGGAGGTAGGTGCTGGAGATTCCCCATTACTGGGCGGGGCAGGGGGCAGTAACCCCCTCAGTGCTGGTGACATTTCGCTCCTCGCTCCCATATAACTGACTGATGGAGGTTTCTTCTCTCTCTCTGGAGCCAGAGCTTCTGTTCTCTCCATAGACGATGAATAGAGAGAAGCACACACATCTCCTTTGGAAACCTCTCTGTGGTCATATACTAGATGGCAGCCCGATTCTAAAGAATCGGGAGTCTAGAATCCATATATACTTTATTTATTCAAATGTAAGAATAATTTGGTGGGCGGGGACCCTCGGCCTCTGATTTGGTTGGCGGGGCCCCACGGCCTCCGATTTGGTGGGCGGGGTCCCTCTGCCTGCGCTTTGGTGGGCGGGGCCGCTCAGCCTTTGATTTGGTGGGCGGGGCTCCTCGGCCTCCGATTTGGTTGGTGGGGCCCCTCGGCCTCCGATTTGGTAGGCGGGGCCCCTTATCCTCCGATTTGGTGGGCGGGGACCCTCGGCCTCCGATTTGGTGGGCGGGGCCCCTCGGCCTCCGATTTGGTGGGCGGGGCCCCTCGCCCTCCGATTTGGTTGGCGGGGCCCCTCGGCCTCCGATTTGGTGGGCGGGGCCCCTCGGCCTCCGATTTGGTGGGCGGGGCCCCTCGGCCTCCGATTTGGTGGGCGGGGACCCTCGGCCTCCGATTTGGTGGGCGGGGACCCTCGGCCTCCGATTTGGTGGGCGGGGACCCTCGGCCTCCGATTTGGTGGGCGGGGACCCTCGGCCTCCGATTTGGTGGGCGGGGACCCTCGGCCTCCGATTTGGTGGGCGGGGACCCTCGGCCTCCAATGTGGTGGTCGGGGCCCCTCGGCCTCCGCTTTGGTGGGCGGGGCCGGGCCCCTCGGCCTCCGCTTTGGTGGGCGGGGCCGCTCGGCCTTCGATTTGGTGGGCGGGGCTCCTCGGCCTCCGATTTGGTTGGCGGGGCCCCTCGGCCTCCGATTTGGTTGGCGGGGCCCCTCGGCCTCCGGTTTGGTGTGTGCTCTGCCTGGGGCCACTGTGCTCTGCCTGGGGCCCCATATGCTGCCTGGGGCCCCTGTGCTCTGCCTGGGGCCCCATATGCTGCCTGGGGCCCCTATGCTCTGCCTGGGGCCCCTGTGCTCTGCCTGGGGCCATTGTGCTCTGCCTGGGGCCCCATGTTCTGCCTGGGGCCACTGTGCTCTGCCTGGGGCCCCATAAGCTGCCTGGGGCCCCTGTGCTCTGCCTGGGACCACTGTGCTCTGCCTGGGGCCCCATATGCTGCCTGAGGCCACTGTGCTCTGCCTGGGGCCCCATATGCTGCCTGGGGCCCCTGTGCTCTGCCTGGGGCCCCATATGCTGCCTGGGGCCCCTGTGCTCTGCCTGGGGCCCCTGTGCTCTGCCTGGGGCCCCATGTTCTGCCTGGCGCCCCTGTGCTCTGCCTGGGGCCACTGTGCTCTGCCTGGGGCCCCATATGCTGCCTGGGGCCCCTGTGCTCTGCCTGGGGCCCCATATGCTGCCTGGGGCCCCTGTGCTCTGCCTGGGGCCCCTGTGCTCTGCCTGGGGCCCCATATGCTGCCTGGGGCCCCTGTGCTCTGCCTGGGGCCCCATGTTCTGCCTGGGGCCCCTGTGCTCTGCGTGGGGCCACTGTGCTCTGCCTGAGGCCCCATATGCTGCCTGGGGCCCCTGTGCTCTGCCTGGGGCCCCATATGCTGCCTGGGGCCCCTGTGCTCTGCCTGGGGCCACTGTGCTCTGCCTGTGGCCCCATATGCTGCCTGGGGCCCCTGTGCTCTCCCTGGGTGTAGGACACTGGTGACGTCACTTAGCTCCGGACATTAGCTCCGGACATTATCTCCGGACATTAGCTCCGGACAAAGCCACGGAAGTTGGCACAAATTGCAGGAAGTAGTATTCTAGGCAAATATATATATATATAACTTTTTTCTGTCGCGGTTTCTTCAGGTGACATTTATAATGGCGGCTGTTATAATTAATGACTCCTGTAATCCCCCTCATGGCCGCTCCCTGGGACCCTCCCAGTGTCATCACTCTTTGTGTTTCTGCTGGTCTCCTCCATATTTCTGAGGTCCCTGTAACCAGAGTGACTCCTGTAGTGATAATCTCCACCACTCCCCGTCACGGCAGATTTGGGGGGACGAACATAAAGTGCATGGTGTTCAGTCCGCGCTCCATCTTTATGGCACATATCCCGCTCTCAGCATCTTCATCATCCTCGACTTCTGGTATCGGTGATGGAGCTGTCTTCATATGATATTACATGCTCAAATCCATATTGTCACTCCGGTGACTTGATTAGGTGGTAAGTGCCGCCCTACTTGCCAAGAACACCGCTTTGCTGCCCCCCAGTCGCGGGCTGTCTCACTGAGCTGCCTCTTGTAGCATTCCAACCCTGATGCATCCTCCTGAAGCTGGTAAGTCTCCACCTTGGTTTAGGAAGGCACAGCCACTTTCTTCAGGTATTTAGCCCCATCGTGTACTGCACAGGTGAGATTCTCTGACCTATTCCCAAGCAGCAGGGTGTTTATTAATTAGGTTCCTTCCCTCACTCCTCACATAATCTAAGGTTCTAGTTCAGTTTCTGTCTAGATTCCTGTAAGGTGCTGTCTTGCTTTGTCTCTCCTGTTTTCTGACCCAACTTGCCTACCCGTTTATCCTGACTTCTCTGCTCCTGACCTCAGCTACATATATGGAACCAATGCTGCGTGCCCTAACTTTGGCTTGTCTGATCTGATCTTTGGCTCTGTCCACCTGTACTCCTTACCCATGTTTCTGACCCTTGGGTCAGATGCTGCCGACCCGGGACCTCCCTGGAATGGTACTGGCAGCCAAGCCTATCTTCACCATCAGAAACTCCAGTTAATACATGGTAGTCACTCAGTTACGTCCCTCCAAAATCTACACAGTATATTTTCACGTATGTTAACCCCTATTTTTGTCCAGTAATTGTTTTCTTACACGGGACTCTTTATGATGTTACATCAGCATTTTCTCCCCATTCAGGTCCCTACAATATCGGATCCTCTCAGTGGAGATCTTCTATAGCATAGAATTTTCCTGATTGACCAATCAAGGATGGATAGGGACAGGGACAAGATGGCGGAGAGGATATTACACCTCACCCTAGAGATCCTCTTCCGGCTTACTGGAGAGGTGAGAGATTCTGATGACGTCACATTTAGTGATGAGCGAATATACTCGTTACTTGAGATTTCTCGAGCACGCTCGGGGTCCTCCGAGTATTTTTTAGTGCTCGGAGATTTAGTTTTTCTTGCCGCAGCTGAATGATTTACATCTGTTAGCCAGCATAAGTACATGTGGGGGTTGCCTGGTTGCTAGGGAATCCCCACATGTACTTATGCTGGCTAACAGATGTAAATCATTCAGCTGCGGCAAGAAAAACTAAATCTCCGAGCACTAAAAAATACTCGGAGGACCCCCGAGCATGCTCGAGAAATCTCGAGTAACGACTATATTCGCTCATCACTAGTCACATTACATCATTCTTATCTATGGGAACAATAGATGGACAAACCTGGAGAGGTGAAGACTCTGGAAATGTCTGTAGTGAGATTTATTATTGTGTCTCTCTATAACTAGGATTACACAGTAGTGAAGAAGACCTCTAGTGAGCGCTATCAGGCCCCTGTGTCTGAGGGGTGGGGAAGACCCCTGAGCCCAATCACGGGGCCTCCACCTCACCCCCTGATACATGAGGTCATCAATGACCAGAAGATCCTAGAACTCACCTACAAGATGATTGAGCTGCTGACTGGAGAGGTGACACTGCTGGGAATGCTGGGACATTATACAGTAACACTATGAAGGGATCGGGGGATGACGGTATCATTGTATGTGTCAGGTTCCTATAAGGTGTCAGGATGTCACCGTCTATTTCTCCATGGAGGAGTGGGAGTATTTAGAAGGACACAAAGATCTGTACAAGGACGTCATGATGGAGGTTCCCCAGCCCCTCACATCACCAGGTAATAGACAAGACTAAATACACACGGCCTATAATTATCTGTATGTAAAGAATGAATTCAGTCCCTGTATGTGTTTTCTACAGTTCCATTAAGTGAGAGGACAACACCAGAGAGATGTCCCCAGCCTCTTCTTCCACAGGACTTTAAACAAGAAGATCCCAATGTTCCTCAGGATCATCAGGTAGATGGAGAGAAGGTGTCATGAAATCTTCCCTATAATGTGTAGAAGGCTGTGATGGTCTTGTGTTCAGTCTTGTTTTATCCACCAATATTATACTCTGAATGGCCAATTTATGTGAGACATTGTCTCTTTCATAATTATAGTTTCCATATATTAAAATTAGACCAATGACCTCAGAGTGCCGTAGAAAAAGAAGTGATAATTTTTCAGTGTGACTCCAAATTAGAATGAAAAACAAGAGTGATTCCAGTGGCTTTGACTGAGGTACAGTCATCAGAGCTAGGGTCAGCCCCAGTATTTCAGAACCTGCCAAATTTGTGGGATTTATATGTGCTGGGGTGTCAGGAGTATACAAAGGAAAAAACTTTAATTGAAAGGGGATTGTGTGGCTGTAAACAACTAATCTAAAAAGATATCAAGAACCATTCTTAGGGACACGTGGTACACAATTAATGCAAATTAAAACTGAACCAAGAAAAGAATAGGAAATTCGAGTGAACTGATCATTTCAGTCTGGTAAAGGTACCTAAGCATTGTGTACGATCAAGATCATCTCTTCGTGGCACCTGTCTACCCTGTGGTAGAAGGACAATGCCCCATGCTCAGAGGCGTAGCTAAGGGTTCAGCTCAGGGGGGGCGAACCATCTGAGTGGGCCCCTAACCCTTGATTACAACTATGGTGGCACACTTTAATCATGGGTATAGGGGGAACCTCAGCAGATGATCCTGCTGTAATCGAAAATGTATAATGGCCCCCGCATTGGCCCCCACGTTGTATCTCCCTTGGATTCTGGTCTCTGACCCTTTCTGTGGGCTGCAAATTGCAGAAAATAAAAACAACCAGTAAATGTGTATAGAGTCCATCATATGGGAATAGGTCCCTGAATGAATCCAGGTAACCCTAAAAGGAATACTCTTGTCTGGACAAGACCCAAAAGAGGTGAATGGAAAGAAAGAGGAAAGCAGAAGAAAGGGGGAGGTAAAATATCACACAATGAAAGAAGAAAGTGCGCCCCCCCGTATGTCATCTCTTCTTTTTTTGCCCTTCTCCCCATTTGCGGGCCATGTTATTCAGACTGAGTATACATATGCAGCTAAAGGTGATTGTGATTATCTATACTCACCTACTGGCTGTTCCCATTTTTATTCTATTTGGCTTTTCATCATATATATTTATACTCAACTTTATGGGGATTTTTATTGTTTATATAAATAGCATTTTCATGTTTGTTACCTTGTATTTACTGATATGAGATGACACACACTGGACTGATAGGACCCTGAGGCCATGTTCACACTTTGCGGTGTGCTCTGCAGGTTTATCCCGCAGAGGAATTGATAAATCTGCAGGGCAAAACCGCTGCGGTTATCCCTGCAGATTTATTGCGGTTTGTTCCGCGGTTTCCGCTGCGGGATTACTCCTGTACTATTGATGCTTCATATGCAGCAATATGCAGCATCAATAGTAATGATAAAAATAATAAAAATTGGTTATACTCACCCCCTCTGATGTCCAGATCTCCTGGGCGCTGCACCCGGCGCTCCGGTTCCAAAGATGCTGTGCCGAGAAGGACCTTCGTGACGTCACGGTCATGTGACCCGGGCGTCATCACGGTCATGTGACCGCGACGTCACCACAGGCCCTGCTCGCACAGCAAACCGAAGACCGGACGGCCGCGGGCAGCGCTGAGAGGTGAGTATAACATGATTTTTTATTTTAATTCTTTTTTTTGTTATACTATTTATGGGTCCCAGGGCCTGGAGGAGAGTCTCCTCTCCTCCACCCCGGGTACCACCCGCACATTAACCGCTTACTTCCCGCAACGTGGGCACAGCCCCATGCGGGAAGTAAGCGGTTCAATGCATTTCTATGGGTGCAGAATCGCTGCGATTCTGCACAAAGAAGTGGCATGCTGCGGGTTGTAAACAGCTGCGTTTCTGCGCGGTTTTTCCCGCAGCATGTGCACTGTGGTTTGCGGTTTCCATAGGGTTTACATGTTAATGTAAACGCTATGGAAACTGCTGCGGACCCGCAGCATCAAAATCACCGCGGATCCGCGGTAAAAACCGCAAAGTGTGAACATGGCCTGACCCCAGCTACAGGACCACATTACAAGAGATAGAGAGAGAGATGCTGAGAGACTGAGAGACAGAGAGAGAGAAGACAGAGAGAAAGACAGAGAGCGAGACTGAGAGAGACAGAGAGCGATACCGAGACAAAGAGACAGAGAGACTGACAGAGAGACTGAGAGAGACTGACAGAGAGGGACTGAGAGACTAATAGAGTCACACAGAGAGACAGACAGAGAGAGACTGACAGAGACAGACAGAGAGCGAGACAGAGACTAACAGACAGAGAGAGAGACTGACACAGAGACTGAGATCGAGACTGAGAGAGCAAGACAGAGAGAGAGCGAGACTGAGACAAACTGAGAGAGAGAGTGAGACAGAGACTGAGAGACAGAGAGAGACTGCCAGAGACTGAGAGAGACAGAGAGAGACTGACACAGAAACAGAGACTCAGAGAGAGACTGAGACAGAAAGACACAGAGAGCGAGACTGAGAGAGACAGAGAGCGAGACCTTGACTGAGAGAGACAGAGAGACTGAGAGAGACAGAGAAAGAGACAGACTGAAGAGAGAGACTGACAGAGAGACAGAGATTGAGAGACAGACAGAGAGACAGGGAGACTGACAGACTGAGAGCGAGACAGAGAGAGAGCGAGACAGAGAGAGAGCGAGACTGAGAGAGCGAGACAGAGAGAGAGCGAGACTGAGAGAGAGAGACTAAGACAGAGACAAACTGAGAGTGAGACAAAGACTGAGCCAGAGAGAGACTGACAGAGACTGAGAGACAGAGACTGACAGAGACAGAGACTGAGAGAGTGATTGACCCTGAGAGACAGAGAGAGCGAGACAGAGAGAGAGCGAGACTGAGAGCGAGACAGAGTGAGAGAGAGCGAGACTGAGAGCGAGACAGAGTGAGCGAGATAGAGAGTGAGCAAGACAGAGAGTGAGTGAGACAGCGCGAGACAGAGAGTGAGCGAGACAGAGATAGACAGACTGACAGAGAGCGAGACAGATTGAGAGAGAGCGAGCCTGAGAGCGAGACAGAGCGTGAGCGAGACAGAGCGTGAGCGAGACAGAGACAGACAGAGAGAGCAAGACAGAGTGCGAGACAGAGAGAGAGCGAGACTGAGCGAGAGACAGAGAGCGAGACAGAGAGCAAGCGAAACAGAGAGCAAGCGAGACAGAGAGCAAGCGAGACAGACAGCGAGATTGAGAGAGCGAGACAGAGAGACTGAGAGACTGACAGAGACACAGAGAGCGAGGGAGACAGAGAGACTGACAGAGACAGAGCAAAACGGATGCAAGAAACCTCAGGGACATGTCAGGAGGGGAACAACAGTGTCCTGCCTCCTCCTCACTGCACAGTGCAGTCACCTCCAGCCCCCTGCAGCCTGAGCTCCTACTCCGTCCTATCTCCTGTCCTGCTCCTGTATGCAGGGCAGGGAGGGAAGAAGCAGCGTCCTGAAGTCTCTCTGCAGACAGACACCACACAGCCGGCAATGTGTGCGTCTGCAGTATGCTCTGCTGGAGGCAGCAGGTACAGTGCCGGCACCCAGCGTCCCCGGGTACATGCTCCTCTACAGAACAGACCGCAGCAGAGCAGGGAGATTCTGTCCCTGCTCTACTGCAGAGCTCAACTATATTGGCGTGCACAGCAGGCTAATATAGTTAAGGGTAGCGTAGCTCCAGGTGGGCCCCCTCTGAGCTCCGGGCCCGGGGCGACAGCACCCTCTGCCCCCCTGGTAGCTACGCTACTGCCCATGCTACAAGGTTTTGTAAAAAAGTATCCTGCCTTCATAAGCCAACATTTCAACAAGTGTAATCACCAACAACAAATTGCTAAGATTCTGATGGCCACCAAGGTTTAATTCTCTACTAGATGGGTGTCGCTAATAAAGTAGCTATTCAGTGTATGTTTTATACTTGGTGGAAATGACAGAATAAAGCTGACCATAGATATTAGATGTTGTCTGGAGGTTCTCACCATTTTCTGATTATGGAGCCCGCTGATTAGAATTAGGAGCCAACAGGTTGGATTTATACAGGAGACCTGCAGATGTGTGATAACTACTGCTGTCGTTTGTGGTTGTCTTGTGAATTTACAATCTTTTCTAGTCTTTCACACAACTTTTCCATCTGTCTGTGACTTTTACAATCTTTGTTTCAGGGTAAAGATCTGCCCCATATTAATACTACAGAGACATATGTGAGGGGTGATGTCAAGTGTAAAGAGGAGATTCCTACAGATGACCGCACAGGTGAGTAGTGACACCTAAATGCAGAGGAGTAACAGATTTTATTCATCAAGAGGCTGATACAATTACACAAGTGGTACCCCTCGTTTAATGACAGAAAAACCCGCATTGATCACAGAAATAACTTGAATCTGACAAAAGTAATATTAAATAAAAGATCTATGAAAATGAACAAATGAAAGTCAGTCATGGCTTTTCAGCCATTCTTTCACAGAATTTTTTAAAAATAAAACTCATGAAATAGGGCTGGACAGAAATGATGGTACCCTTAACTTAGTATTTTGTTTCACAACCTTTTGAGGCAATCACTGCAATCAAACGATTCCTGTAACTGTCAATAAGACTTCTTCACCTCTCAACAGGTATTTTGGCCCACTCCTCAAGAGCAAACTGCTTCCGTTGTCTCATGTTTGAAGGTTGCCTTTTCCAGACGGCATGTTTCAGCTCTTTCCAAAGATGCACAATAGGATTTAGGTCAGGGCTCATAGAAGGCCACTTCAGAATAGTCCAATTTTTTCTTCTTAGCCATTCTTGGGTGTTTTTAGCTGTGTGTTTTGGGTCATTATCCTGTTGCAAGACCCATGACCTGCGACTGAGATCAAGCGTTCTGCCACTGGTCGGCACATTTCTCTCTAGAAACCCTTGATAGTCTTGAGATTTCATTGTACCCTGCATAGATTCTAGACACCCTGTGCCAGATGCAGCAAAGCAGCCCCAGAACATAACAGAGCCTCCTCCATGTTTCACAGTAGGAACAGTGTTCTTTTCTTGATATGCTTCATTTTTCCATCTGTGAACATAGAGCTGATGTGCCTTGCCAAAAAGTTCAATTTTTATCTCATCTGTCCATAGGACATTCTCCCAGAAGCTTTGAGGCTTGTCAACATGTAGTTTGACAAATTCCAGTCTGGCTTTTTTATGATTTTTATACAGTATAATAAGCTGGGTTCTTCTGTTATAAGGTCCATAGTGATATGGTTCTTTGAGAAATCGGGAACAGAACAAGGTAGTGTCATGGGGATACCACGACAGAGAGTGTCCAGAAGACCTCAGTGTCTGTTTGAACAGACGCACTCAAATCCCCCAAGGAAGAAATGTGGAGGATGGCCTCCGAAAAATGTTTTCCCTGTTTAAAGGAGCAGGTCTCCAAAACTTGTAATGCCCATACACTAAGTGCATGGGCTGCCAAACATTTTCCCCTGGGGGTACACCTCAACATACTGTGTAAGCATTTTTGGAAAGAGCATCATAAACACCCTTGAAAAAAATTACTTGGCTGCTGCATCACGGAACACATTTACCCTGGCCTGTCTTTTTTTTTTAACGCAAAATAGTGTATAGAACTAGAGTAACACGCAGCAAAACAGTTGAATGGAGGCCTCAAATGCCACAATTTGTAGGACACAGATAGATGAGGCGTCTGACGGAGATACCACACTGTTCAATATGTGGCCTGTCTTTTTAGTTTTTTAACGAAAAATAGTGTATAGAACACGGGTAACAGACAGCCAAAACAGTTTAATGGTGATCTCAAATGCCACAATTTGTAGCCCACAGATAGATGAGGTGTCTGAAGGAGATAACCCACTTTCAAATATCTGGCCTGTACTTTTTTTGCCCAGCTAAATTGTGTCAACGAGTAGGCTAAGACACAAGAAAAAAAATTCTATGGAGGCCTGAAATGGCACAATTTTGAGTGCAATGATATGCGATCCATGTGGCGGACAAAACCCAGTGTAAAATATCTGCCCTGTAGCTAAATATTTTTTGGCAGCTAAATATTTTTTGGGCAGCAAAATAGTGTCAAGAAATTATATAAGACACTCCAAAAAAAATTTCCAGTACCACAGAAAATGGCATAATTTTCTGCGCACTCAGATGTGATGGTTGGGACGAGCAAACCCGTTTAAAATAGCTGGATGTTTACGCTGTACTATGAAAGATTTGGCTGTATTCTGTGTCAACAAGCAAATGGAGAAAAAAAAGGGGGCTCTGGATTGCTTTGGAATAAAATAATCAGGATTAAGATGCCAAAAAAAAATTATTCATGACCACTGATACCTGGGGCTATGTATATACGGTCAATATATTATTATTTATTATTATAGCGCCATTTTTTCCATGGCGCTTTACATGTGAGGAGGGGTGTACATAATAAAAACAAGTACAATAATCTTGAACAATACAAGTCACAATTTGTACAGGAGGAGAGAGGACCCTGCCAGCGAGGGCTCACAATCTACAAGGGATGGGTGAGGATACAGTAGGTGAGGGTAGAGCTGGTCGTGCAGCGGTTTTTAACCCCTTAATCCCATATGACGTACTATCCCGTCGAGGTGGGGTGGGCCTTAATTCCCACCGACGGGATAGTATGTCATAGCGATCGGCCGCGCTCACGTGACCGCTCACTATGTGCCAGGAGCGGTCACGGACTGCACCCGGCACATTAACCCCTCCATGACCTTGGGATTTTCCGTTTTCCCGTGTTCGTTTTTCCCTCCCCTCCTTCCCAGAGCCATAACTTTTTTATTTTTCTGTCAATTTGGCTATGTGAGGGCTTATTTTTTGCGGGACGAGTTGTACTTTTGAACGACATCATTGGTTTTACCATGTCGTGTACTAGAAAACGGGAAAAAAATTCCAAGTGCAGTGAAATTGCAAAAAAAGTGCAGTCCCACACTTGTTTTTTGTTTGGCTTTTTTGCTAGATTCACTAAATGCTAAAACCGACCTGCCATTATGATTCTCCAGGTCACTACGAGTTCATAGACACCTAACATGACTAGGTTATTTTTCACCTAAGTGGTGAAACAAAATTCCAAACTTTGCAAAAAAAAAAAAAAAAAAGCGCCATTTTCCGATACTCGTAGCGTCTCCATTTTTCGTGATCTGGGGTCAGGTGAGGGCTTATTTTTTGCATGCCGAGCTGGCGTTTTTAATGATAGCATTTTGGTGCAGATACGTTCTTTTGATCGCCCGTTATTGCATTTTAATGCAATGTCGCGGCGACCAAAAAAACGTAAATCTGGCGTTTCTAATTTTTTTTCTCGTTACGCCGTTTAGCGATCAGGTTAATGCTTTTTTTTTTATTGATAGATTGGGCGATTCTGAACGCGGCGATACCAACCATATGTGTAGGTTTGATTTTTTTTGTATTGATTTATTTTGATTGGGGCGAAAGGGTGGTGATTTAAACTTTTATATTTTTTTAATTTTTTTCACATTTTTTTTTAACTTTTTTTTTTTAACTTTTGCCATGCATCAATAGCCTCCATGGGAGGCTAGAAGCAGGCACAGCACGATCGGCTCTGCTACATAGCAGCGATCTGCTGTTCGCTGCTATGTAGCAGAAAATCAGGTGTGCTGTGAGCGCCGACCACAGGGTGGCGCTCACAGCTGCTGGAGATCAGTAACGATAGAGGTCTCAAGGACCTCTATGGTTACCATTTAGAAGCATCGCCGACCTCCGATCATGTGACGGGGGTCGGCGATGACGTCATATCCGGCCGCCCGGCCGGATGCGGTAGTTAAATGCCGCTGTCTGCGTTTGACAGCGGCATTTAACTAGTTAATAGCGGCGGGTTAATCGTGATTTCACCCGCCGCTATTGCGGGCACATGTCAGCTGTTCAAAACATCTGACATGTCCCGGCTTTGATGCGGGCTCACCGCGGAGCCCTGCATCAAAGCAGGGGAGCTGACCTCGGACGTACTATCCCGTCCGAGGTCAGTAAGGAGTTAACCCCCGGCACACCGCGATCAAACATGATCGCGGTGTACCGGCGGTACAGGGAAGAATCGCGCAGGGAGGGGGCTCCCTGCGTGCTTCCCTGAGACGATCGGTACAAGGCGATGGATCCAAAATGGCCGCGGGGCTGCATCCGGGTCCTGCAGGGAGTACTTCCGGGTCCGGAGCAGGCTGCAGAGCAGCCTGCTCCGATTAAAGTATGATCGCCTATCTGACCGAGTGCTGTGCAAACTGTCAGATCGGCAATCAGTGATGTCCCCCCCTGGGACAAAGTAAAAAAGTAAAAAAAAAAATTTCCACATGTGTAAAAAAAATAATAATAAAAAAAAATTCCTAAATAAAGAAAAAAAATATATATTATTCCCATAAATACATTTCTTTATCTAAAAAACCCCCCCAAAAACAATAAAAGTACACACATTTAGTATTGCCGCGTCCGTAACGACCCAACCTATAAAACTGTCCCACTAGTTAACCCCTTCAGTGAACACCGTAAGAAAAAAAAAAAAACGAGCCAAAAAACAACGCTTTATCATACCGCCGAACAAAAAGTGGAATAACACGTGATCAAAAAGACGGATATAAATATCCATGGTACCACTGAAAACGTCATCTTGTCCTGCAAAAAAACGAGCCGCCATACAGCATCATAAGCAAAAAAATAAAAAAGTTATAGTCCTCAGAATAAAGCGATGCCAAAATAATTATTTTTTCTATAAAATAGCTTTTATCGTATAAAAGCGCCAAAACATAAAAAAATGATATAAATGATGTATCGCTGTACTGACCCGAAGAATAAAACTGCTTTATCAATTTTACCAAACGTGGAACGGTATAAACGCCTCCCCCAAAAGAAATTCATGAATAGCTGGTTTTTGGTCATTCTGCCTCACAAAAATCGGAATAAAAAGTGATCAAAAACTGTCACTTGTCCGAAAATGTTACCAATAAAAACGTCAACTCGTCCTGCAAAAAACAGGACCTCACATGACTCTGTGGACCAAAATATGGAAGAATGATAGCTCTCAAAATGTGGTAACGCAAAAAATATTTTTTGCAATATAAAGCGTCTTTCAGTGTGTGACGGCTGCCAATCATAAAAATCCGCTAAAAAACCCGCTATAAAAGTAAATCAAACCCCCCTTCATCACCCCCTTAGTTAGCGAAAAATAAAAAAATGTATTTATTTCCATTTTCCCAATAGGGTTAGGGTTAGGGTTAAAGCTAGGGTTAGGGCTAGGGTTGGGGCTAGGGTTGGAGCTAAAGTTAGGGTTGGAGCTAAAGTTAGGGTTGGGGCTAAAGTTAGGGTTGGGGCTAAAGTTAGGGTTAGGGTTGGGGCTAAAGTTAGGGTTAGGGTTGGGGCTAAAGTTAGGGTTAGGGTTTGGATTACATTTACGGTTGGGATTAGGGTTGAGATTAGAGTTAGGGGTGTGTCAGGGTTAGGGGTGTGGTTAGGGTTACCATTGGGATTAGGGTTAGGGGTGTGTTTGGATTAGGGTTTCAGGTAGAATTGGGGACTTTCCACTGTTTAGGCACATCAGGGGCTCTCCAAACGCGACATGGCGTCCGATCTCAATTCCAGCCAATTCTTTGTTGAAAAAGTAAAACAGTCCTCCTTCCCTTCCGTGCTCTCCCGTGCGCCCACACAGGGGTTTACCCCAACATATGGGGTATCAGCGTACTCGGGACAAATTGGACAACAACTTTTGGGGTCGAAATTCTCTTGTTATCCTTGGGAAAATAAAAATTTGGGGGGCTAAAAATCATTTTTGTGGGAAAAAAAGGATTTTTTTATTTTCACGGCTCTGCGTTGTAAACTGTAGTGAAACACTTGGGGGTTCAAAATTCTCACAACACATCTAGATAAGTTCCTTGGGAGGTCTATTTTCCAATATGGGGTCACTTCTGGGGGGTGTCTACTGTTTGGGTACATCAGGGGCTCTGCAAATGCAACGCGACGCCCGCAGACCAATCCATCTAAGTCTGCATTCCAAATGGCACTCCTTCCCTTCCGAGCTCTGCCATGCGCCCAAACAGTGGTTCTCCCTTACATATGGGGTATCAGCGTACTCAGGACAAGTTGGACAACAACTTTTGGGGTCCAATTTATCCTGTTACCCTTGTGAAAATACAAAACTAGGGGCTAAAATATCATTTTTCTGAAAAAAAGAATTTTTATTTTCACGGCTCTGCGTTATAAACTGTACTGAAACACTTGGGGGTTCAAAGTTCTCACAACACATCTAGATAAGTTCCTTGGGAGGTCTAGTTTCCAATATGGGGTCATTTGTGGGGGGGTTGTACTGTTTAGGTACATCAGGGGCTCTGCAAATGCAACATGACGCCTGCAGACCAATCCATCTAAGTCTGCATTCCAAATGGCGCTCCTTCCCTTCCGAGCTCTGCCATGCGCCCAAACAGTGGTTCCCCCCCACATATCGGGTATCAGCGTACTCAGGACAAATTGTACAACAACTTTTGGGGTCCATTTTCTCCTGTTACCCTTGGTAAAATAAAACAAATTGGAGCTGAAATAAATTTTGTGTGAAAAAAAGTTAAATGTTCATTTTTATTTAAACATTCCAGAAATTCCTGTGAAACACCTGAAGGGTTAATAAACTTCTTGAATGTGGGTTTGAGCACCTTGAGGGGTGCAGTTTTTAGAATGGTGTCACACTTGGGTATTTTCTATCATATAGACCCCTCAAAATGACTTCAAATTAGATGTGGTCCCTAAAAAAAAAAATGGTGTTGTAAAAATGAGAAATTTGTGGTCAACTTTTAACCCTTATAACTCCCTAACAAAAAAAAATTTGGTTCCAAAATTGTGCTGATGCAAAGTAGACATGTGGGAAATGTTACTTATTAAGTATTTTGCGTGACATATCTCTGTGATTTAAGGGCATAAAAATTCAAAGTTGGAAAATTGCGAAATTTTCTAAATTTTCACCAAATTTCCATTTTTTTCACAAATAAACGCAAGTTATATCGAATAAATTTTACCACATGAAGTACAATATGTCACAAGAAAACAATGTCAGAATCACCAAGATCCGTTGAAGCATTCCAGAGTTATAACCTCATAAAGGGACAGTGGTCAGAATTGTAAAAATTGGCCCAGTCATTAACGTGCAAACCACCCTCGGGGCTTAAGGGGTTAATATGCAGCAGCCTGTAATGGAATGGACCCTCTTTATGTATGCAATGAAGTATGCCACATACAATGCCTGCCTGCTACTGATATTTATATACCCACAGACACTCCCTGCCTACCCAGCACTGCAATCTATATACCCCGTAATTAGTCCTTAGAATGATTGTTGATTAAGCTGGATTTGTGTATTCTTTTATGGTATACCCATACTAACTTATAAACTCCCAAATCTGTCCTTATCTCGCCAGCAAATCTCCCTACACTGATTCCAGAGGTGACTGTTCCGAGAAGGGCGGTGCCAGGTGTGATATAGACCTGATGACACTGTGCGGCCAGCCAATCACTGTAATGCCGCAACCAACATGACTGTGGCATTACAGTGCGTAGCAGACCATCCCTGCATGTTGATTGGCGCTCTAAAGAGTTCCAAACATGCAGGGCGTGGACCCGAACTCCCGCTGAATAATCACATAAATGCTCGGCGCTCGCCGAGCACCACGAGTACAGCGAAGCTCGAGCGAGTACCGAGCATTACCGAGTATGCTCACTCATCACTAATAACAAGTATAGCAGAGCCCAGTGACAATAGCAGAGCTACAGTTGTGGCCAAAAGTATTGACACCCCTGCTATTCTGTCAGATAATACTCAGTTTCTTCCTGAAAATGATTGCAAACACAAATTCTTTGGTATTATTATCTTCATTTAATTTGTCTTAAATGAAAAAAAAAACACAAAAAGAATTGTCCTAAAGCCAAATTGGATATAATTCCACACCAAACATAAAAAAGGGGGTGGACAAAAGTATTGGCACTGTTCGAAAAATCATGTGAGCTTCTCTAATTTGTGTAATTACCAGCACCCGTAGCTTACCTGTGGCACCTAACAGGTGTTGGCAATAACTAAATCACACTTGCAGCCAGTTGACATGGATTAAAGTTGACTCAACCTCTGCCCTGTGTCCTTGTGTGTACCACATTGAGCATGGAGAAAAGAAAGAAGACCAAAGAACTGTCTGAGGACTTGAGAAACCAAATTGTGAGGAAGCATGAGCAATGTCAAGGCTACAAGTCCATCTCCAAAGACCTGAATGTTCCTGTGTCTACCGTGCGCAGTGTCATCAAGAAGTTTAAAGCCCATGGCACTGTGGCTAACCTCCCTAGATGTGGACGGAAAAGAAAAATTGACAAGAGATTTCAACGCAAGATTGTGCGGATGTTGGATAAAGAACCTCGACTAACATCCAAACAAGTTCAGGCTGCCCTGCAGCCCGAGGGTACAACAGTGTCAACCCGTACTATCCGTCGGCATCTGAATGAAAAGAGACTGTATGGTAGGAGACCCAGGAAGACCCCACTTCTTATCCAGAGACATAAAAAAGCCAGGCAGGAGTTTGCCAAAACTTACCTGAAAAAGCCTAAAACGTTTTGGAAGAATGTTCTCTGGTCAGATGAGAAAAAAGTAGAGCTTTTTGGGCAAAGGCATCAACATACAGGGGTTGGACAAAATAATGGAAACACCTAACGTTTTGGCATTATAATCTTCGAACATGTGATAAACATGCAAACCGTGACATATGGTAATGTTTTGTAGTTGATTATTTGTGTTAGGTGATATGTGTATGTAAATTAACTGTTTGTTTTGCATAATTGTAAGGACATTGATGAGAACCTGATACCAATGGCAGACCTCTCGGATTTTCAAAGAGGCCAAATTGTTGGTGCTCGTATGGCAGGCTCTAGTGTAACAGAAAGTGCCCGAATGCTTGGCGTGTCAAGAGGTACTGTCTCCAAAGTAATGACTGCGCTTGAAAGAGAAGGAAAAATGTCCGCAGCAAAGCACAGGTCCGGCCGAAAGTCAAAGTTGACTGAGAGAGACCGTCGGGCTCTAAAGCGAATTGTGAGAGAGGATCGCAAGACCACAGCCCCGAAAATCAGTGCTGATCTCAATGAACACCTACAGAACCCAGTTTCCACGAAAACTGTTAGTCGGGAGCTGCACAAATCTGGATTCCACAGAAGAGCTGCAATTAGAAAACCATTGCTCTCAATGACAAATGTTTCCAAGCGTTTGGAGTGGTGTAGAAACCTCCAGAATTGGTCCCTCGAGCAGTGGAAACATGTGATATTCTCAGACGAATCATCATTTACCCTATTTCCAACCTCCGGCCGAGTGTACGTTTGGAGACAGCCGAAAGAAGCATTCCATCCAGACTGCCTTCTCCCAACCGTAAAACATGGTGGAGGTTCTGTGATGATCTGGGGTGCTATTTCGTGGAGATCCACCGGGCCAATGGAAGAATTAACAGCCGAGATTATTTAGGCATTTTGGGTGACCAAGTGCATACAATGGTTCAAGCACTGTTCCCGGAGGAGAACGCCATCTTTCAGGATGATGATGCACCAATTCATACAGCTAGAATCATTAAAGCATGGCACGAGGAACATTCTAATGAAGTTGAGCATCTCACCTGGCCACCACAATCCCCAGACCTCAACATTATTGAGCATTTATGGTCGATTTTATATATTCAAGTTAGACGTCGATTTCGGCCACCATCGTCGCTCAAAGAACTGGAGGGTGTTTTAACAGCAGAATGGGCTAAAATTCCTTTGGAAACAATTAACACCTTGTATGAATCCATACCTCGGAGAATTGCCGCAAAAGGTGGACCTACACCATATTAAACTAACTTTTGTTAATGTTTCCAGGTGTTTCCATTATTTTGTCCAACCCCTGTAGAGTTTACAGGAGAAAAAGAGGCATTCAAAGAAAAGAGCACAGTCCCTACAGTCAAACATGTCAGACGTTCCCTGATGTTTTGGGATTGCTTTGCTGCCTCTGGCACTGGACTGCTTGACCGTGTGCATGGCATTATAAAGTCTGAAGACTACCAACAAATTTTGCGGCATAATGTAGGGCCCAGTGTGAGAAAGCTGGGTCTCCCTCAGAGGTCATGGGTCTTCCAGCAGGACAATGACCCAAAACACACTTCAAAAAGCACTAGAAAATGGTTTGAGAGAAAGCACTGGAGACTTCTAAGGTGGCCAGCAATGAGTCCAGACCTGAATCCCATAGAACACCTGTGGAGAGATCTAAAAATGGCAGTATTATCTGACAGAATTGCAGGGGTGTCAATACTTTTGGCCACAACTGTAAGTATGGCATGATGGCCAAGGTAGAGATAAACAAAAGAGTTGAGAAACGCTTATAGTTGAATTTATCAGGAGACTGTGGCAGTGTAGCAGTTTTAAATGGTATGAAAGAGCTGGGTTAGAAGCCAAGTAAAATGAAAAAATTAAAAATTGCCAGTCTTGATGAACTGAGGCCATTGGAGGAAGATGCAACGCGTTGCTCCATATACTGTGTATAGTCTACTTCTGGATACTGCTGAATAACTCCTGTTCTCTTAAATTGAAGCTGTTCTGTAATGCCAAACAGTCGGGCTCCCACCTATCTGATATAGATGGCCTTTCATAAGGATAGTTCATCAACTGGACATCCTCTTCAAAGCACATTTTACATGCAATATTAAACTTAATCTTAAAGCTTGGCAATTCTTAACTTTAAAGGAAACTCTTGGACTTGTCAGCTGCTTTATTTTGTATATTACTAGACTTGCCAGATAGAATTGAAATGATCAGAAACAGCCCCTGGAGTATCAATCTCTACAGGAAAGAGGTTCAACCATGATTCAATCATAAATCAGCTTAGACGATTGTTCTGGTGAAGAAGAATCAGGGCTATAGAGACCAAAGACACCAGAAAAGACCACTTATTGATTTGTCTGATAATGATGCAGTCTGATATGTACTGTGATATATTTTGTTAGATAGAATGAATAATTCCAGTTTAATCAGCTGGTGGTAACGACGTTTCACGTATTCAGTATAAAAGCCCATGTCTGTTTTATGCAACGTTTACATAATATCCTATCCAGTCTGAGAGCAAAGTCATGACAGTCTACAAAAAATTAGCGATTGGATATTAAGGTATCAGCTTCCTCTAAGGCCTGACGTTCTAGAAGAAATTGACTTCAGATGTCAAAATCGTTCCACTGAGAATTTATCATCTGAACTCAGAGTAACAGTCTCCTGCTCAGTGTCCAGCCTGATGAAAATGTAGAATTTTTCTTTCTGAACTTTGTTTAGGTCATTAACCCCTTACTGACAACCAACGTACACTTATGGATGCCAGAAGTGCATATATTGAGCAAGCTCAGGAGCTTAGCCCACGTCATATACAGTGGATGTTGAATCTCATACAGTGCTATAAACGTAAAAATAAAAAAGATATGCATTTCAGGAAAAGATAACTGATTTCTTCAACATTTATAAGTCTTTTAAAAGCTTAAAAGCACTAAAATATAAGTTTAGTGTAACCATAGTCGAACTGAACTTAAAAACCATATCTACTGTTGATGGAAATCAGTAAAAAAAAAAAAAAGTTTTTTCTTACCATTTTTCCATTCTTGGAATTTTGTTCCCAGCTTTCCAACACATTGTATGGTAAAGTGAAAATAATTATTATGGTAAAGGTATACAAAACTGTAACTCATCCAACAAAATAAAAAGCCTTTATATTTCTATGTCGATGGAAAATGAAAAAAGTTATGGCTCTTTTAACCCCTTATCCCCCAAGGGTGGTTTGCACGTTAATGACACGGCCAATTTTTACAATTCTGACCACTGTCCTTTTATGAGGTTATAACTCTGGAACTCTTCAGCGGATCCTGATGATTTTGACATTGTTTTCGCGTGACATATTGTACTTCATGATAGTGGTAACATTTCTTTGATATTACCTGCGTTTATTTGTGAAAAAAAAACTTTGAATTTTTATGCCCTTAAGGCTACTTTCACACTAGCGTTAACTGCATTACGTCGCAAATCGTCTTTTTTCAGAAAAAAACGCATCCTGCAAAATTTTTTGCAGGATGCGTTTTTTCCCCATAGACTTGTATTGGCGACGTATTGCGACGGATTGGCATACGTCGTGTCTGTCGTACGACGTATGCGTCGAAATTTGGCGACACGTCGGCGGCAAAAAACGTTGATTGTAACGTTTTTTGTCTCCGCCTAAAAAACGTGTCGCGACGCATCCTGCGGCATGCGTCGTTGGCTACAATGGAAGCCTATGAGCGACGGATGCGTCGGGACACGTCGTACGATGCAATGCAGCGCTGCAATACGTTTTTTTCCACTTAGCATGCTCAGAAGCTAGATTTTGTTGCCAATTGGCCAGACACCCCCAAATCTATATAAACCTGGCCTGGGCCTTCAACCCCACATATGCCAGCAAGACCCAGAGGAGAGAAGAAGCCTGCCAGCAAGACTCCAGGCTGCCAGCAAGACTCCAGCCACCATAGAGCCAGTGTGAGTATTGCAATTTTTGTGTGCGTCTGTGTGCCTGTGCATTTGTGTGTGTATGAGGTACTGACTACAGCAAGAGCTTAAAACCTGAAGAGAACCAGAGGCCTGCCATCGTCCTGCAACAGCCAGTGCCATGCTAGAGTCCAGATCCACCCTGATGCCAGCCACTGTGAAGACATGCAGCTCCAGCCAGAGGATTGTCAGCCTTTTTTACGTGTGTGTATGTGTGTGCGTATGCGTCTTCTGATTGGGTCCACCTTTCTGCCTTTGTTGTACATATGTGTATTTTCATAAAGCTTGTGTGTGTGTGTGTGTGTGTGTGTATTTTTGTACGGCTGTGTGCTTTTGTAAGTATGTCTTCATGTGCCTGCACCTTATTATGCCTTCGCCTGATCATGTGGGAGGGTATGTGTCCACATTCAGGATTTCATCAGCATTTGGTCAGGATTTTTCATCAGTATTTGTGTGGGTGATAAATGCAGAAGTGGTGCATATGTTTCTATTATACTTTTCCTCTAATTGTTACACTCCTGGTTTTGGATTACAAATACTGATGGAAAATCCTGACCAAATCCTGATGCAATCCTGAACGTGGACACATACCAGGCATGTTTGTGCGCATCATGTTGATTGCATGTGCATTTGTCCATGCCTAATTGGTTAATTGCCTTTTTCTGATGGATTTACTAAGTTTAGTGGTCTGTGCAGCCTGTGGTTTAAATGTGTGTATTTTTTTTTTTTAATTATTATTTTTTTTTAAAATCTGATGTATTTTTTCAAAGTCTAGTCTGCAGCTTGTGGTTTGAATGTGTGAGTTTTTTTTTTTTTTCTATTTAATAGTGATTTTCTGTTGAAACCATTTGCAGTTGATGTACCGTACTTGTATTTAAAATAAAGAGCATTTCAGCTCCCAATTGTGATGTGAAGGAAAAAAAAAAAAAAAGGATAATAAAATGTTTGTTAATAAAAATGTCCGTAGTATCATTTCAGAAAGGTAAATTTAAAACTGGTTTATGTACCAACGGTTACACATGCAATAAAGAGTTGGTTGACATCTCATTTTTTAATAAAGGTTATACTTTAAAGGTTTTTTGGGGGAGGTGATTTTTGAAAATAAAATGTAGTAAATATTTTTTTACATGGTGGGTTCACATTTTAAAAATATTTTTTTTGGGACATGGAAATGAATGGTGTAACGTGCACCTGTTTTTGGGTTTTGGTGTTCACCTTTAATGAACATTTCTCACATCAATTCAGCAGGGTGTTTATCTTAAACATTACCTAGTTCAGGGGGTGGTCTAACTATAAATCCATTATTACAGATACACCAGGGACCAGGACCACATCCGCCGCCGCCTCTAGTCCCAACCAGGACCACAGCCACCGGTCATCCCACAGGACCACAGCCATACCCACATCTTGAAATATTTCAAAGTAAGTTTTGAAGACCCCAAATCTGCTACTTCAATGTGTAGAGCAGATTGCAAGTGTCTTTTTAACTTACAGATACACCAGGACCACAGCCGCAGCAAGCCGCCTCTAGTCCCAACCAGGACCACAGCCGCAGCAAGCCGCCTCTAGTCCCAACCAGGACCACAGCCACCAATCTTTTCAAGTAAGTTTTGAAGACCCCAAATCTGCTACTTCAATGTGTAGAGCAGATTGCAAGTGTCTTTTAACTTACAGATACACCAGGGCCGCAGCAAGCTTGATCAACAATGTCCTCTTCTGACAGCCCTCCTCCACAGCAACAGCGTGTATTGGTAAGTTAACACAAAAAATGTGTTTTTTTTTAGTTTTTTTAAATTACATTTTTATGGATCACTACATGCATAAATTATGTTTCAACAGGAAGCTGAATCAGATGAGGAGCTGGTGGAGAGATGCAAGTGGAGGAGGAACCAAGTGTAAGTAGTGGTGAAACAGTTGCTTCACACATCACACTGCACCATACACAAAAAAGATTTTCATACATAACTAAACACCGAAAACATGCCTACATTACAGAGAATTTGTTTCCTTTATTTCAGTCTCCTGCTGCTCCTGCTGCTGCTGAACAGTCAGCAAATCGTGAAGGTTCTCCCAGACGCTCCCAGAGTCGGCGGAATCGTCGCCGCGGTCGGCCATCAGTGAGTTTTTTTTTTTGGAGGGGAATTCTATTGGTACTTTAGTGTTTCAGTGTACTAATTTGTTTGTTTTTCTTCTTCTTTTTTTGCACAGGCTTCACAGCGTGCTCCCGCAGAGGAGTTCGATGAGGAAATAGAGATTGACAGTCTCATCGAGGAGGTTCGCGAGCGGGAGCCGCTGTGGAACATGGCTGACCGCAGCCATGCCGATACCGGTGTCACCCGTCGGCTCTGGGACGAAGTGTGTCATAACATCTTTCCAAGGTGGGAGGACCTTCATCCACAGCAGCAGAGCAAACTTTGTAAGTATTCACTTTTCAGTGATGTTTTGAGCTGACTGTAATGTATTGCATTTACTAATTTTTTTTTTTCTTTTCATTCTTGTCTTCACAGGTGGAAAGGTTAGGAAGCGGTGGCGGTCACTGAGGGATCGCTTTAAGAGGGAATTTAACGAGGAGATGCAGGCCCCGAGTGGCTCAGCAGGAAGGAAGAGGAGCAGATATAAATATGGCCCTGCCCTCTCCTTCCTGAGGCGAACCATGCTGAGTAGAGTGTAAGTATTCTACAGCCCACTAATAACCATGTTAACCTGTCTAACTTAGTTTGGTTTCAGTCAGGGCTTTTTCATATCAATATATTAATTTCATTTGTTTTTTCTTTCACAGCACCTTCTCCAGCCACCGGGCGCCTGAATCTTCCTCTGCACCCTCTGGAGCGATCCCTCCTGAGTCCGCCACTGAGGGCCACGTCGGTAGGCCCCACACCACTGACCCCTCCTCTGACCCCTCTGTCCCCTCCACCTCATCTGCCCCAAGCAGTGGAGCATTATTGCAGCCTTCATTGCTCGCATCTGATGCTGAACAGATAGCGTTTCCTTTACCCCACCCCTCTGATCCTGCCACCTCTAGACCACCATTAGGTTCGTGGCGGCAGCGGCAGAGGGGTCAGGAAAAGAGCTATGCTCCTGAGTTCTTACATCTGAATGCATCCTTCCAAAGGTCTTTTAAAATTTTGGGAGAGCAAGTGACTGCTGGTTTCAACATGGTGCAATCACGCATCAGTGAAACAAGCCATGAAACCAGCAGTCGCTTGGATAGGCTGCATTCAGATGTAAGTCAGTCTCCGGCCAATCTTTTTTTTCAATCCATGCTCAGGAGCATGGAGAAGCTTTCTCTTCAGCAACAGATGCGGGTAATGAATACCTGCCATAATGCTCTAATGAAGGCCCTTAACGAACCCGAATCTACCCACACATCCACTACAATTCCACACCATGCCCCACCCCAGGCCCCATTTCCACACCATACCACCCATTACCAAACCCAGCCCCAATACCCACACCAGCCCCATTACCAAACCCAGCCCCAATCCCCACACCAGCACCATTACCAAACCCAGCCCCAATCCCCACACCAGCACCATTACCAAACCCAGCCACAAACCCCACGCCAGCCCCATTACCCAACCCAGTCCCACTACCCAACCCAGTCCCACTACCCAACCCAGTCCCACTACTGTGATAGAAATATATATATCATGTAGATCTCACTTGCATGTATACTCCTCTATAATCAAATATATACTTATATGCTCACAGCTAATATATATATTATAATCAATGGTTTAAAATGGCTGACAAACTGATATAAGCCAGACAGATTATATGGGGTTTTCCACCCCTAAAAGCAGAAGAGAGTCAGATGTTTGGTGACCGCTGGTCAGGTGTCTCCACTTTGTCCTAGACAGAGAACTCGAGTTTAGTTGCTTGATCAGCAGTCATATGAGCATTAATCACAATATTCCATATATGTTTAGATAACCAATGACAGAGGAGCTAGACAATATGATAATTAACTAACCACCCCTGACAACCCCTAACCACTCCTTTCTATGTGAAAATATAAAACTATGTATGTACAATAAAGTATCAGTATTGATGGAATGTTGTTCTGTCACAGTTGTGTACAGTCCATTCTTGATGAGCGCTCAAAATACTCAGTCTAATTGGGAGCGGCCACAGCACACACAGGGATATATTTATCCAACCCTAATATTTCCATAACACTACCCAACCCAGTCCCACTACCCAACCCAGTCACAATACCCAACCCAGTCCCAACACCCAACCCAGTCCCCATACCCATCCCGGCCCCCAAACCAAATTCCTTCTCCACTGTTTTCTTCCTTGCCCAGCTTACCTTCCCCAGTAAGTATTCCCCCTACCCCAACACCACCCCCCTCTGGTCAGCCTCCTGGTTTTACCCCCACTTCCACTGCACCCCAAACAAGTAGGGTTTCCCCACCTATCGACGTGGTCCAACCTTCCTGCCCCTCCTCCCCTCGTATCTCCACCCCACACTTTGAAGACTTGTAATGGAGTTTTGAAAATGTTTATGTAAATCTTATTTAAAAAAATTTAAGTTTTCAAAAAAAAATTTTTTTTTTAAAAAAAAGGTAAAATAAAAATCTCTCTGATTTTAATTCTAGTCTTTGTGTGTGTGTGGATTTATTAAGGTAATATGGCAACTAAATAAAAAAGGTAAAATAAAAACAAACACCAGACGTGTGAAAGGTATAACATATTGGTTTTACTAGCAAGAAAATCACGCTTTTGGGCCTTTTTTTTTTGGGGAGAAACACATTTTTCACATAAACCAAACACATGGAAAACAGGTTACACAATTATGTCTTGCCATGGGATCCGCCCCACAGGTGACAAAAAATAATCCGCAAACTGGTCCCTCATCCTTGTAACAGAACCTGTAGAGCGAACCGAGCTGCTGCGGTAGTCCCACAAGGTTGTCTCCAACTCTTCGTCATCCAAGGAAACGGGCTCTTTTGAAAGGACAAAGTTGTGGAGCACCACACAGGCTTTAACAACCTCGTCTATAGTTGTGGTTTTCAGTTTGATTGCCGTCAGTAGAACTCGCCACTTCGCCGTCAATATACCGAAAGAACACTCTACTACTCTTCGTGCTCTAGTAAGCCGGTAATTAAATACCCGCTTGGTACGGGTTAAGTTCCGGCTACTATACGGTTTCAGTAGGTGCGGCGACAGTTGAAAGGCTTCATCACCTACACAAACATATTCCATGGCTGGTTCACTTGTTCCTGGCAGTGGTCTGGCTGACGGGAAATCGTAGCTCTCTCCATAAAGGCAACGACCCATTGGAGAGTTTTTAAAAACTTGCGAATCGTTGGACCATCCATACGATCCTATGTCCACGGCAAGGAACCTGCAGTTGGCGTCTGCAATAGCCATAAGAACGATGGAGAAATACTTCTTGTAATTATAGTACTCCGATCCTGTTCCTGCCGGTTTCGCAATCCTTATATGTTTCCCGTCAACTGCACCCACACAATTTGGGAAATTGCAAAATTGCTGAAACTGTTCGGCACTTCTCAACCAGATTTCCATGGATGGTTGGGGGATGTACTCTGGCTGTAAAGTGGTCCAAATAGCCCGACATGTCTCCTTCACTATTCCTGAAATAGTGGAAATGCCCAGCCGGAATTGGTAATGGAGCGAAGTCATCGATTCACCAGTAGCTAGGAAGCTGAAAAAAAAAAAAAAAAAATGTTAGAAAAAATTGCACAGACCAAAAAGTTTCAATAAATGGCACTGTGAAAAATTTTTTTTAGGACAGGACACACAATAAAACCTGCATGAAACCGGTGTAAAAAAGCAGTGGAATGGCCGCAAACAAAACCAAAATTACATGCTGCAGAAAATAGTGCGCAATATGTCAGCGCAGTATTGTCTGCAGCATGTAATATAACATTCAATATCAGCAATGAAATAAAAAAAGAGGCTTACCGCAGGGTCACCATCAGCCGCTCCGCCGGTGTGATGGCAAGCCTCATCCTTGTGTCCTGCCTTCGGATGACATCCTCCAGTTTTTGAAGCAAAAAGTCAAAATGTTCCATCCTCATCCGCACGTAATTGTAGAATTTGTGTGGATTGTGCCGCAACTCCAGGTACAGAGTGGACTGGACACCCCGAGTCATCCGTAGTTCATTAATCGGATGTATCCAGAGTCGCCTCCGTCTCCGTTGCTGCAGAAGCATCCTCCGTCTTTCTGCTGCCGCCTCCTTCTCCCGCACTATGATATCCAGGCGATTCGTCTCAAAGATAACGTCGGTAACCAAACTAGCAATCCTCACAAGAACACCTTCCATCGCTGCCACAAAACTAAAACCCTCAAAGATGGGCTGTAAAAACAGTAACTATATAGTTTTCCATATTTTCCAGTAGCCAATCAAATTTGGGAGCCTCCCATTTTAAAAACGGATCTGTCGTAAAAACGGATGCAACGGATGGTAAAAACGGATGCAACTTATGCAACGCATCCAGTATTTCGACGGAAACGTTTAGCGGATTTGCGACGGATCCGTCGAAATGCTGTATGCGTTGCATACGTTTTTCACTTTTTTGACGCATCCGTTTTTTCGGCAAAAAAATGGATTTGCGACGTAATGCAGTTAACGCTAGTGTGAAAGTAGCCTAAATCACAGAGATATGTCACACAAAATACTTAAGTAACATTTCCCACGTCTACTTTACATCAGCACAACTTTGGAACCATATTTTTTTGAACATTTAACTTTTTTCACAAAAAATTTATTTCAGCTCCAATTTGTTTTATTTTACCAAGGGTAACTGTTGTGAATTCCGTTCTTGGGCTCCCTCCGGTGGTTGTAAATGGCACATTTGTGAGTTCTGCCCTTGGGCTCCCTCCGGTGGTTTTGAGTGGAGCTGCTGCTCCTTGGATTTAGCTTAGCAGCTGCTTCCACTGATCGTCTCTCCTGCTCTACTATTTAGCCTGGCTCTGATCTTCAGCCTGTGCCAGCTGTCAATGTTTCTTGGTTGGATTCAGATCTCTCCTTGGATTTCCTTGTTAGTCGGTCCAGTTCAGCAAAGACAAGTCCTTGCATGTTCATTTGTTGTCCACTTGCTGTGGACTTAATCGTTCAGCTCATTTTATGTTTGCTCTAGTCCAGCTTGTCAGTATTCCATATTCAGTTAAGCTGGAAGCTCTGGGGAAGCAGATTTGCCCTCCACACCGTTAGTCAGGTGTGGAGATTTTTTGTAAACTGATGGAATTTTTTAGCTTTTAATACTGACTGCACAGTATCCTTTCCTATTATGTCTATCTAGTTAGAAGTGGCCTCCTTTGCTAAATCCTGATTTCATTCTGTGTATGTCATTTCCCTTTCTACTCACAGTTCATATTTGTGGGGGGCTGTCTGTCCTTTGGGAATTTTCTCTGAGGCAAGATAGCTTTCCTGTTTCCATCTTTAGGGGTAGTTAGCTCTCCGGCTGTGACGAGATGTCTAGGGAGTGACAGGAACATTCCACGGCTACTTCTAGTGTTGTGTTAGGTTCAGGAACTGCGGTCAGTAAAGATACCATCTCCTCAGAGCTCGTCCATGTTGCTCCTTAACCACCAGGTCATAACAGTACAGCTGGCCAGCAATGTATTGAATGCATCTCAAAAGAGGGAAAAAAAAAGTTCTGAACCATTTTTTTTTTCTCTGCAGCCTGTTTTTTCTTTTTTTTCCCCTTAATCTCTGGGTGGTTCAGGATTTTGGCGCTGACATGGATGTTCAGGGTTTGTTCTCTCGTGTGGATCAACTTGCTGCAAGGGTACAGAGTATCCAAGATTATGTTGTTCAGACTCCGGTTTTGGAGCCTAGAATTCCTACTCCTGATTTGTTTTTTGGGGCTAGATCTAAGTTTTTGAACTTTAAAAATAACTACAGATTGTTTTTTGCTTTGAGACCCCGTTCCTCTGGTGACCCCATTCAGCAGGTGAAAATTGTCATCTCTCTGCTGCGTGGAGACCCTCAGGATTGGGCATTCTCCCTTGAGTCAGGGGATCCGGCATTACTTAATGTAGACGCATTTTTTCAAGCACTCGGATTACTGTATGATGAACCTAATTTTGTGGATCAGGCAGAAAAGACCTTGTTGGCCCTGTGTCAGGGTCAGGAAGCGGCAGAATTATACTGCCAGAAATTTAGAAAGTGGTCTGTGCTCACTAAATGGAATGAAGATGCTCTGGCTGTAATTTTCAGAAAGGGTCTTTCTGAAGCCCTTAAAGATGTTATGGTGGGGTTCCCCACGCCTGTTGGTTTGAACGAATCTATGTCTCTAGCCATTCAGATTGATCGGCGCCTGCGCGAGCGCAAGGTTGTGCACCATATGGCAGTGTCCTCTGAGCAGAGTCCTGAGCCTATGCAATGTGATAGGATTTGGACTAGAGCAGAACGGCAGGAATTCAGACGTCAGAATGGGCTGTGTTTTTACTGTGGTGATTCTGCTCATGCTATTTCTGATTGCCCTAAGCGTACTAAGAGAGTCGCTAGGTCTGTTACCATTAGTACTGTGCAGCCTAAATTTCTCTTGTCTGTTACCCTGATTTGCTCATTGTCGTCCTTTTCTGTCATGGCATTTGTGGATTCAGGCGCTGCCCTGAACTTAATGGACTTAGAGTTCGCCAGACGCTGTGGTTTTTCTTTACAGCCTTTGCAGAGCCCTATTCCCTTAAGGGACATTGATGCTACACCATTGGCCAAGAATAAACCTCAGTACTGGACTCAGCTGACCATGTGCATGGCTCCAGCACATCAGGAAGATTGTCGTTTTCTGGTGTTGCATAATTTGCATGATGTGGTTGTACTGGGTTTTCCATGGTTACAGGTACATAATCCAGTGCTGGATTGGAAATCTATGTCTGTCACTAGTTGGGGTTGTCAAGGGGTACATAGTGACGTTCCTTTGATGTCAATTTCCTCTTCCCCCCTCTTCTGAAGTTCCTGAGTTTTTGTCAGATTTCCAGGATGTATATGATGAGCCCAAGTCCAGTTCCCTTCCTCCTCATAGGGACTGATTGTGCTATTAACTTGATTCCTGGCTGTAAGTTCCCTAAGGGCCGACTTTTCAATCTGTCTGTGCCAGAGCATGCCGCCATGCGGAGTTATGTTAAGGAGTCTTTGGAAAAGGGGCATATTCGGCCCTGTTTGTCACCGTTGGGAGCGGGATTCTTCTTTGTTGCCAAGAAGGATGGCTCCTTGAGACCCTGTATTGATTATCGCCTTCTTAATAAGATCACGGTCAAATTCCAATACCCTTTACCTTTGCTTTCTGATTTGTTTGCTCGGATTAAGGGGGCTAGTTGGTTTACTAAGATTGACCTTCGAGGGGCATATAATCTTGTTCGTATTAAACAGGGTGACGAATGGAAAACTGCATTTAATATGCCCGAAGGCCATTTTGAATACCTTGTGATGCCATTCGGGCTCTCTAATGCCCCATCTGTGTTTCAGTCCTTTATGCATGATATCTTCCGGAATTATCTTGATAAATTCATGATTGTATATTTGGATGATATTTTGATTTTTTCCGACGATTGGGAGTCTCATGTGAAACAGGTCAGGATGGTATTTCAGATCCTTTGTGCTAACACTTTATTTGTGAAGGGGTCTAAATGCCTATTTGGAGTTCAGAAGGTTTCTTTTTTGGGTTTTATTTTTTCTCCCTCGGCTATAGAAATGGATCCTGTTAAGGTCCAAGCCATTCATGATTGGATTCAACCCACTTCTGTGAAGAGCCTTCAGAAATGTTTGGACTTTGCTAATTTTTATCGCCGTTTCATTGCCAACTTTTCCAGTGTTGTTAAGCCCCTGACCGATTTGACGAAGAAAGGCGCTGATGTGATGAATTGGTCCTCTGCGGCTGTTGAGGCCTTTCAGGAGCTTAAACGACGATTTACTTCTGCCCCTGTGTTGCGTCAGCCAGATGTTTCTCTTCCTTTTCAGGTTGAGGTTGACGCTCCTGAGATTGGGGCAGGGGCCGTTTTGTCTCAGAGAAGTTCCGATGGTTCTTTGATGAAACCGTGTGCCTTCTTCTCCAGAAAGTTTTCGCCTGCGGAGCGTAATTATGATGTCGGCAATCGGGAGTTGTTGGCTATGAAGTGGGCATTTGAGGAGTGGCGACATTGGCTTGAGGGAGCCAAGCACCGTATTTTGGTCTTGACCGATCATAAGAATCTGATTTACCTCGAGTCTGCCAAGCGGTTGAATCCTAGACAGGCTCGATGGTCCCTGTTTTTCTCCCGTTTTGATTTTGTGGTCTCGTATCTTCCGGGATCTAAGAATGTTAAGGCTGATGCCCTCTCTAGGAGTTTTTTGCCTGATTCTCCGGGAGTCCTTGAGCCGGTTGGTATTCTCAAGGAGGGGGTGATTCTTTCTGCCATCTCCCCTGATTTACGGCGGGTGCTTCAGGAATTTCAGGCTGATAAACCTGACCGCTGTCCAGTGGGGAAACTGTTTGTTCCTGATAGATGGACTAGTAAGGTAATTTCTGAGGTTCATTGTTCGGTGTTGGCTGGTCATCCTGGGATTTTTGGTACCAGAGATTTGGTTGCTAGGTCCTTCTGGTGGCCTTCCTTGTCGTAGGATGTGCGTTCTTTTGTGCAGTCCTGTGGGACTTGTGCCCAGGCCAAGCCTTGCTGTTCCCGCGGTAGTCGGTTGCTTTTGCCTTTACCGGTCCCTGAGAGGCCTTGGACGCATATTTCCATGGATTTTATTTTGGATCTTCCTGTCTCCCAGAAGATGTCTGTTACCTGGGTGGTTTGTGACCGGTTTTCTAAGATGGTCCATTTGGTACCTTTGCCTAAATTGCCTTCCTCCTCTGATTTGGTTCCATTGTTTTTTCAGCATGTGGTTCGTTTGCATGGCATTCCGGAGAATATTGTGTCTGACAGAGGTTCTCAGTTTGTTTCTAGGTTTTGGCGGTCCTTTTGTGCTAGGATGGGCATTGATTTGTCTTTTTCTTCGGCGTTTCATCCTCAGACAAATGGCCAAACTGAGCGAACCAATCAGACCTTGGAGACCTATTTGAGATGCTTTGTGTCTGCTGATCAGATCAGGATGATTGGGTGGCCTTCTTGCCGTTGGCCGAGTTTGCCCTTAATAATCGGGCTAGTTCGGCTACTTTGGTTTCGCCCTTCTTTTGTAATTTTGGTTTTCATCCTCGTTTTTCTTTGGGGCAGGTTGAGACTTCTGACTGTCCTAGTGTGGATTCTGTGGTTGACAGGTTGCAGCAGATTTGGGCTCATGTGGTGGAGAATTTGGTGTTGTCTCAGGAAGAGGCTCAACGTTTTGCTAACCGCCGTCGGTGTGTTGGTTCCCGGCTTCGGGTTGGGGATCTGGTCTGGTTGTCTTCTCGTCATGTTCCTATGAAGGTTTCTTCCCCTAAGTTTAAGCCTCGGTTTATTGGTCCTTATAGGATTTCTGAGATTATTAATCCGGTGTCTTTTCATTTGGCCCTTCCTGCCTCTTTTGCCATCCATAATGTTTTCCATAGATCTTTGTTGCGGAGATATGTGGTGCCCGTTGTTCCCTCTGTTGATCCTCCTGCCCCGGTGTTGGTTGAGGGGGAGTTGGAATATGTGGTGGAGAAGATTTTGGATTCTCGTTTTTCGAGGCGGAGGCTTCAGTATCTTGTCAAGTGGAAGGGTTATGGCCAGGAGGATAATTCTTGGGTTTTTGCCTCTGATGTCCATGCTGCTTATTTGGTCCGTGCCTTTCATCTGGCTTGTCCTGATCGGCCTGGGGGCTCTGGTGAGGGTTCGGTGACCCCTCCTCAATTCTGCTCTTGGGTTCCCTCCGGTGGTTATTGGTGGTAATACCGTTGTCCCTGGGTTGCAATCCTGGGCAGGTGTCCCTGCTGATTGCAGCTCTGACTGGGGTATTTAGGTGTGCAGGATTCATTAGCCCTTGCCAGTTGTCCATTGTTCTTGGAGGTTTTGCATCTCTGTCTGGTTCCTCCTGCCCTGCTGCCAAATCAGCAAAGATAAGTGTCTGGTTATTGTTTCTGCAGCACACATGCTGTGTGCTTTACTATTCAGTGCTATTCATTGTTTTTTTCTTGTCCAGCTTAGACTGTGTTTGGATTTTTTCAGTCAAGTTGGATTCTCAGGAGATGCAGATATACATTCCATGTCTTTAGTTAGATGGTGGAATTTTTGTATTATCTGCTGTGGATATGTTTAGGGTTTTAATACTGACCGCTTAGTATTCTGTCCTATCCTTTCCTATTTAGCTAGCGTGGCCTCTTTTGATAAATCCTGATTTCTGCCTGCGTGTGTCTTTCCTCTAATACTCAGTCAATATTTGTGGGGGGCTGCCTATCCTTTGGGGTTTTGCTCTGAGGCAAGATAGAATTCCCATTGCCATCTATAGGGGTATTTAGTCCTCCGGCTATGTCGAGGTGTCTAGGATGTGTTAGGTACACCCCACGGCTACTTCTAGTTGCGGTGTCAGTTTAGGGTTTGCGGTCAGTACAGGTTCCACCTACTCCTGAGAAAGTCTCATGCGGCTCCAAGGTCACCGGATCATAACATAAGACACCATGTCACGTTTGGAGAGCCCCTGATGTGCCTAAACATTGAAACCCCCACAAATGACACCATTTTGGAAAGAAGACCCCCTAAGGAACTTATCTAGATGTGTTGTGAGAACTTTGAACCTCCAAGTGTTTCACTACAGTTTATAACGCAGAGCCGTAGATATAAAAATTATTTTTTTTCCACAAAAATTATTTTTTAGCCCCCAGTTTTGTGTTTTCCCAAGGGTGACAGGAGAAATTGGACCCCCAAAGTTGTCCAATTTGTCCTGAGTATGCTGATACCCCACATGTTTGGGTAAAGCCCTGTTTGGGTGCACGGGAGAGCTCGGAAGGGAAGGAGCACTGTTTTACTTTTTCAACGCAGAATTGGCTGGAATTCAGATCGGACACCATGTCGTGTTTGGAGAACCCCTGATATGCCTAAACAGTGGAAACCCCCCAATTCTAACTGAAACCCTAACCCAAACACACCCCTAACCCTAATCCCAACCATAACCCTAACTACACCCCTAACCCTAATCCCAACCCTAATCCCAACCGTAAATGTAATCCAAACCCTAACTTTAGCCCCAACCCTAACCCTAACTTTAGCCCCAACCCTAACTTTAACCCTAACTTTAGCCCCAACCCTAACCGTAACTTTAGCCTCAACCTTAACCCTACATTTAGCCCCAACCCTAACCCTAATGGGAAAATGGAAATAAATACATTTTTTAAATTTTATTATTTTTCCCTAACTAAGGGGGTCAGGAAGGGGGGTTTGATTTACTTTTATAGCGGGTTTTTTAGCGGATTTTTATGATTGGCAGCCGTCACACACTAAAAGACGCTTTTTATTGCAAAAAATAGTTTTTGCGTCTCCACATTTTGAGAGCTATAATTTTTCCATATTTTGGTCCACAGAGTCATGTGAGGTCTTGTTTCTTGCGTGACGAGTTGACGTTTTTATTGATACCATTTTCGGTATCAATAAAATTGATCGCTTTTTATTCCGATTTTTGTGAGGTAGAATTAACAAAAACCAGCTATTCATGAATTTATTTTGGGGGGGTCGCTTATACCGTTCCACGTTTGATAAAATTGATAAAGCAGTTTTATTCTTCGGGTCAGAACGATTACAGCGATACCTCATTTATATCATTTTTTTATGTTTTTGCGCTTTTAACGTTAAATACTATTTTATATAAAAAAGAAATATTTTTGCATCGCTTTATTCTGAGGACTATAACTTTTTTATTTTTTTTTTCATTAATGACGCTGTGTTGTGGCTTGTTTTTTGCTGGACAAGATGACGTTTTCAGCGCTACCATGGTTATTTATATCCGTCGTTTTTATCGCGTGTTATTCCACTTTTTTGCCTCATTTTTTTGTTACGGTGTTTACTGAAGGGGTTAACTAGTGGGACAGTTTTATAGGTCGGGTCATTACGGACGCGGCGATACTAAATATGTGTACTTTTATTGTTTTTCTTATTTAGATAAAGAAATTTATTGGAACAATATATATATATATTTTTATTTAGGATTTTTTTTTTTTTTTACACATGTAATATTTTTTTTTACATTGCCTCAGGGGGGGACATCACATTATAGTGACAGATCGCTGATCTGACACTTTGCAGTGCACTGTGTCAGATCAGCGATCACACAGGCACTGCAGGGAGGCTTCCCGGCGCCTGCTCTGAGCAGGCGCTTGAAAGCCACCTCCCTGCAGGACCCGGAAGGCCCCCTGTGGCCATTTTGGATCCGGGCCTGCAGGGAGGAGGTAGGAGACCCTAGGGGCAACGCAATCACATCGCTTTGCTCCGAGGGTCTCAGGGAAGCACGCAGGGAGCCCTCTCCCTGCGCAATGCTTCCCTATGCCGCCGGAACGCTGCGATCATCTTTGATTGCAGTGTGTCGGGGGTTAATGTTCCAGAAGTGGACATAGTGCTGGATGTCAGCTGTAATAATCAGCTGACACCTGGCGGCGATCGGCCACGCTCCCCCCAGGTCACCTTGATTGGATAGTACGTCATATGGAATAAAGGGGTTAAGAAGGGCAGGAAAAAACTTAAATTGTAATAATGAAGTCTCAAAGAAATTGATAATTTCCAGAGACAACAGCTCTTTAGACTCATAAGGGAGAGTGAATGCCCACCTCTGAGGATCCTCCTGCAACAAAGAAATACTAAGTGTTGTTGTTCAAAGGCAGAAGTCGGTAATTGAAATAACCTTAATAACGTTGACAGAAAGGCACAAATGTATTGGCAGACTACAGAAAATTGATTAGATAAATTTATCCTCGCCTTTTTATACAGGAGCTAAAGCTTGAGCATAAAAAGAAATTTACCAAATTTTGAATTTGTTTGGTCAATTCATACTACAACTGCTACTTGCTTTTGTGAATTGTATGGCCAGCTGTTTTCACAGACAATGATTTCTGGAAGTATTCCTGAGCCCAAACAGTGATTTGCACAACTGAATCATATGTTTTTAATGTGGTGCCACCATAGCGTCTCTATATCATGACAATCCCAATATCGATGGTCGGCCTTGTTATGTACTGTAGATGGTGAAATATTCAAAGTCTTTGCAATTCCACATTGAGGAAAATTTTTCTGAAATTATTCTACAATTTGTAGATGCAAATGCTTCTGAGAGACTCTGCCCCTCTAGCATGATCTTTTTATGTACAATCATGTGACTTATTGAATATTGGCCCTCAAGCTGTTTTTCATTAGTAGCACTTACTTTTACTGCCTTTTGTTAAACGTGTCACAACTTTTTTGAGAAGTATTCCTGGCATCAATTTCCCAAAAATGTTTCAATAAAATGAAGAAATGTCTATCAATTTTTGATATATGTTTTATGTTGTGTTCTGAAGAAAATATGACTTTGAGACTTCCAAATCATTGCATTCTTGGTTTCTTTACATTTTACACAGGGTCCCAATGTTTTTGGAATTTGGTTTACTCAAGATATTTTGTTGCAGCCAATGTCTTACTCAGTTTAAAATTAAATTTTGCTACTCTACAAATTATATAGACACTTTAATAAATACATGTTATAAAATGTCTATTAGAATTAGTATGCCTAAAAGACACTGTTAATGAGTAATATCAATTGTTTCATTTTTGACAGATGACTGTACCAGGCGCTCAAAGAAACATATGATATTTTCAGATGTTAAAGCAGATGACCGTAGTATCACACCAGATACGTATGAAGAGTATGCCATTATCCAAGAAATACCTCCAGCCTTTCACAGCATAGATGTATCATGTAATCCCTTTCAACGGGTTCCTTCTCCTGATTTATCACAGACTTTAACACAAAATAAAAATAACCAAAGGGATGGTAAACCTAAAAGAGAAAATGCAAGAAAGAAGCCGCTGTCATGTTCAGAATGTGGTAAACGTTTTACAGACAAATCAACTCTTGTTACACATCAGAGAATTCACACAGGGGAGAAACCATTTTCATGTTCAGAATGTGGAAAATGTTTTAATCAAAATTCACAACTTGTTACACATCAGAGAATTCACACAGGGCAGAAGCCATTTTTATGTTTCGAATGTGGGAAATGTTTTAATCAGAAAACAAATCTTCTTACACATCTGAGAATTCACACAGGGGAGAAGCCATTTTCATGTTCAGAATGTGGGAAATGTTTTGCAGACAAATCAACTCTTGTTAGACATCAAAGAATTCACACCGGAGAGAAGTTATTTTCATGTCCAGAATGCGGGAAATGCTGTTCTCAGAAATCTGATCTTGCTAAACATCAGAAAACTCACACAGGAAAGAAGCAATTTTTATGCTCCGTGTGTGGGAAATGTTTTTATCAGAAAACAAATCTTGTTACACATATGAGAATTCACACAGGGGAAAATGCATTTTTATGTACAGAATGTGGGAAATATTTTCCAAAGAAATCAAATCTTGTTACGCATCAGAGAGTTCACACAGGGGAGAAGCCATTTTCATGTTCCCAGTGTGGGAAAAATTTTACAGTGAAATCAAATCTTGTTAAACATCAGAGAAGTCACACAGGGGAGAAGCCATTTTCATGTTCCCAATGTGGAAAATATCTTACATCTAAGTCAAGTCTTCTTAGACATCAGGTGATTCACAAGGCAGAAAAAACATTTTCTTGTTTAGAATGTGGGAAATGTTTCAACCAAAAATCTATTTTTGTTGCACATGAGAGTATTCACATAGGGAAGTAGACAATTATTTTTTTTTATTATTATTATTGACAAACTGTACAAGGTACAAATATCAGTTAAGCCATGTGCACACGTTCAGTATTTGGTGACTTTTTTTTACCTCAGTATTTGTAAGCTAAAACCAGGAGTGGAACAATCAGAGGAAAAAGTATAATAGAAACATGCCACCATTTTTCATCCACTCCTGGTTTTGGCTTAGAAATACTGAGGTAAAAAACTCACCAAATACTCAATGTGTGCACGTGAACTTACAGTGAAAGTAAAGCATTATGTCATGGGTTTTGAATGGAAAGCAACTTAAAGCATTAATTGATGATTGAGGAATATAAGAAATGATCAATAAGCATTTGTTATAAAAAAAGCAAATAGAATCGAAATAAGTCACCCATACACTAAATCAGCAACTTGATTGAGACATAGTTGGCTGCAATTTTCTTGAATGTGTACTGCCTGTTCCTCAGAATGATTCTTAATGAGGTTTTCAGATTCAGAAAGTCCGTTTCTAAGCTGCAGTTTGTTTTAAATAAAAAACTATCAAAATAACTCACTCTAGCAATGAGTCTCTGCCACTGCTCTATTATCTGCAAATTGTCTTCTGAGCAAAACTTTCAAAAGGGATCATTCAGGCATCTATTTTTTACGTACGAGTGCTCTCCATGGCTTTCATGGACAGCACTAGTACCTACAATAGAGAATGGGGCTATTCACATGACCATGATTTTTTATGGACCAAGCAGTTAGCACAAAATTGAGGACACATGTTTGATATTAATTTGATTGGCAATGCAAGTCTATGGGTCTGTAAAAAAAATGGACAGCACTCGGATGCCATCCAAGTGTGGGCCAATTTTCATTGACTGTCAGATAGGAGAAGGTAGACAATTTTTTTTTCACGTGCGAGAAAAACAAAAGAAACTTGGACCAAACGCTGATAATACTCCGACTAAAATTGCTGATGAAACTCAGTTAGTTTTACTCATACCTGAAAAAACTGACAAGTAGTGCACCTGAAGAAACAGAGGAATGGAAGCATGTGACCCAGAGAAGCAGGAGGATTGGGAGGCAGTCAGCACCCATATTGCTCAGGAACCAGTACCCGGCCCTCACGCAGGAGAATGATGATCAAATATATCAAGTTAAGACAAAGAACCGCCTTGTAAGAACTCAGAGTCCTTTTGGATGGAGAAATAAAAATGTTGTGACGAAGAAAAGGTGAGGATGATACACCTCACCCTAGAGCTCCTCTTCTGGACTACTAGAGAGGTGAGAGATTCTGATGATGTCACATTACATCATTCTTATTTATGGGAATAACAGATGGGCAGAACTGGAGAGGTGAGGACTCTTGAAATGTCTGTAGTGAGATTTATTAATGTGTCTCTCTATAAACAGGATTACACAGTAGTGAAGAAGACCTCTAGTGAGCGATGTCAGGCCCCTATGTCTAAAGGATGGAGATGAAGGTCAATTATGGGGCCTCCACCCCACCCCCTGATACATGAAGACATTAATGACCTGAAGTTCCTAGAACTCGCCTACAAGATGATTGAGCTACTGACTAGAGAGGTGACACTGCTGGGAATGCTGGGACATAATACAATAATGTTATGAAGGGATCGGGGGTTGACAGCATCATTGTGTGTGTCAGCTTCCTATAAGGTGTCAGGATTAGAGATGGGCGAACCTGAACAGTAAAGTTCGGCGGCTGTACTGAACACCTACTGTTCGGGCATGGACGCAGAACATGGGTTTCACCAGGAAGGCCGTGTTACTGTCTGGGTTCGGCACCATGAACACCGAGTGTTTGTCATGCTGTCATATGCATGACAGCATGGCAAATACTGCTTCTGATTGGCGGTAAACTCATTTGGGCCAGTCAGAGAGTCACGATTCCCACGCTGTCTACTGGCCACGTGAACCCGCAGCGGTTATAGCAGGTAAAAAGTTTACCTCATGTCGGTGGCGTCGGCAGAGATGGGAATATTCATCACCCACCGCCTGCGCTCTAAATAAATAATTGAAAACAAAAACTGGAGTGAGTTCCCTTTGTATTTTTTGATAACCAGCCAGGCAAAATTCACAGCTGGGGGTTGCAACCCTCAGCCTTCAGCTTTAGCAATGCTGGTTATCAAGAATAGAGTGGTCCCCACTTGGATTTTTTAAATTACTTAAATAAATAATTTTAAAAAACGGCGTGAGGTCACCCCATTTTTGACAGCCAACCAAGATAAATCAGACAGCTGGGGGCTGGTATTCTCAGGCTGGTAAGGGGCCATGGATATTGCCCCACCCCACCCCAGCATAAAAATAGCGGCCCACAACCACCCAGAAAAGGTGCATCTATTAGATGCACCAATTCTGGTGCTTTGCCCGGCTCTTCCCACATCTTTCTCAAATATCGTCTTTCTAATTTGTGACACACCTGTATATCAACTTCTCTGCGGAGTACAATATACAAAACGCGTCGAGAGCTATCGGAGTCACTAGGAGGGGACAGCCACCAATGAATACAGAACACATCTTTAAGAGTATCTACAAGATTGAGTGAGATTGTTCCGTTTACTCTAATTCAAGCATGCCCGATTTTGGATGCACAGTATCTGTACAGCATTAGGTTGAACATGACAACTGTTCAGTGATGTTGTTTTGCTGAAGCTTGAATACTTTGGGTGCTAATGCCATGGATAGGGCATCTTTCGACGTGTTTCAAGCGACATGCGCACTTTGTCAAGAGGATCTGTATTCTCTTTTTTGTGAACACACAATTTTAATATTTGCTTCATGTACCTTGGATAATAAAATGCACTTATTGGATTTAATCTGTGAGCTGGATTTTTCTGCTTCCCATAGTTACAATGAATTGTTGCTTTTAGCCTAGATGCAATGTTTAATGATACCAGAGCTAGATAATGTTATTATTCAGCTCGTTGTAAAAGAGTATCAAAAATTAATGTCTGCATCTGTAGCGTTATGGTAGTAGGTAACCTAATATCCAAGGATGATGTTGTTTATGATGAACAAGCAACCAATACGCTCGGACAAAAGCATGACTAATGGTCCCCTGGTAATGTGGTAAATGCCACATAGCACACACTGTGATATACAGTAGGAAAAATAAGTATTTGACCCCTTGCTGATTTTGTAAGTTTGTCCACTGACAAAGACATGAACAGTCTATAATTTTAAGGGTAAGTTAATTAACATTGAAAGATAGAATATCAAAAATAAAACCCAGAAAATCACATTGTATAAATGATATAAATGTATTTGCATTTTACAGTGAGAGAAGTATTTGATCACCTACCAACCATTAAGAGTTCTGGTTCCTACAGACCAGTTAGATGCTCCTCATCAACTCATTACCTGCATTAAAGCCAGCTGTCTTAAATAGTCACCTTTATAAAAGACTCCTGTCCACAGACTCAATTAATCAGTCAGACTCTAACCTCTACAACATGGCCAAGACCAAAGAGCTTTATAAGGATGTCAGAGACAAGATCATAGACCTACACAAAGCCGTAATGGGCTAAAAAACCATAAGTAAGACGCTAGGTGAGAAGGCGACAACTGTTGGTGCAATAGTAAGAAAATCTAAGAAATACAAAATGACTGTCAATTGACATCGATCTGGGGCACCATGCAAAATCTCACCTCATGGGGTATCCTTGATCTTGAGGAAGGTGAGAGATAGACCTAAAACTACATGGGGGAACTTGTTAATGATCTCAAGGCAGCTGGGACCACAGTCACCGAGAAAATGTGTAACATTACGCTGTAAAGGTTTAAAATCTTGCAGTGCCTGCAAGGTCCCCCTGCTCAAGAAGGCACATGTGCAGGTCCGTCTGAAGTTTGCCAATGAACACCTGGATGATTCTGTGAGTGATTGGGAGAAGGTGCTTTTGTCAGATGAGACAAAATTGAGCTCTTTGGCATTAACTCAATTTGCCGTGTTTGGAGGAAGAGAAATGCTGCGTAAGACCCAAAGAACACTGTCCCCACTGTCAAACATGAAGGTGAAGGTGGAAACATGTTTTGGGGATGGAGCCATGTACTGTAACATCCTGAATGACAAACACCTTCCCTCCATCAGGACATTAAAATGGGTCCTGGCTGGGTCTTCCAGCAAGACAATGAGCCAAAATATACAGGCAAGGCAAGAAAGGAGTAGCTCAAAAAGAAGCACATTAAGGTCATGGAGTGGCCTAGACAGTCTCCAGACCTTAACCCCTTCACCCCCAAGGGTGGTTTGCACGTTAATGACCGGGCCAATTTTTACAATTCTGACCACTGTCCCTTTATGAGGCTATAACTCTGGAACGCTTTGACGGATCTTGGCGATTCTGACATTGTTTTCTCGTGACATATTGTACTTCATGTTAAAGGTAAAATTTATTCGATATAACTTGCGTTTATTTGTGAAAAAAATGGAAATTTGGCGAAAATTTTGAAAATTTTGCAATTTTCCAACTTTGAATTTTTGTGCCCTTAAATCACAGACATATGTCACGCAAAATACTTAATAAGTAAAATTTCCCACATGTCTACTTTACATCAGTACAATTTTGGAACCAAAATTTTTTTTTGTGACGGAGTTATAAGGGTTAAAAGTTGACCAGCAATTTCTCATTTTTACAACACCATTTTTTTTTAGGGACCACATCTCATTTGAAGTCATTTTGAGGGGTCTATATGATAGAAAATACTCAAGTGTGACACCATTCTAAAAACTGCACCCCTCAAGGTGCTCAAAACCACATTCAAGAAGTTTATTAACCCTTCAGGTGTTTCACAGGAATTTTTGGAATGTTTAAATAAAAATGAACATTTAACTTTTTTTCACACAAAATTTATTTCAGCTCCAATTTGTTTTATTTTACCAAGGGTAACAGGAGAAAATGGACCCCCAAAGTTGTTGTACAATTTGTCCTGAGTACGATGATACCCCATATGTGGGTGTAAACCATTGTTTAGGCGCATGGCAGAGCTTGGAAGGGAAGGAGCGCCATTTGACTTTTCAATGCAAAATTGACTGGAATTGAGATGGGACGCCATGTTGCGTTTAGAGAGCCCCTGATGTGCCTAAACATTGAAACTCCCTACAAGTGACACCATTTTGGAAAGTAGACCCCCTAAGGAACTTATCTAGATGTGTGGTGAGCACTTTGACCCACCAAGTGCTTCACAGAAGTTTATAATGCAGAGCCGTAAAAATAAAAAATCATATTTTTTCACAAAAATGATCTTTTCGCCCCCAATTTTTTATTTTCCCAAGGGTAAGAGAAGAAATTGGACCCCAAAAAATGTTGTGCAATTTGTCCTGAGTACGCTGATACCCCATATGTGGGTGTAAACCATTGTTTGGGCGCATGGCAGAGCTTGGAAGGGAAGGAGCGCCATTTGACTTTTCAATGCAAAATTGACTGGAATTGAGATGGGACGCCATGTTGCGTTTGGAGAGCCCCTGATGTGCCTAAACATTGAAACTCCCTACAAGTGACACCATTTTGGAAAGTAGACCCCCTTAGGAACTTATCTAGATGTGTGGTGAGCACTTTGACCCACCAAGTGCTTCACAGAAGTTTATAATGCAGAGCCGTAAAAATAAAAAATCATATTTTTTCACAAAAATGATCTTTTCGCCCCCAATTTTTTATTTTCCCAAGGGTAAGAGAAGAAATTGGACCCCAAAAAATGTTGTGCAATTTGTCCTGAGTACGCTGATACCCCATATGTGGGTGTAAACCATTGTTTGGGCGCATGGCAGAGCTTGGAAGGGAAGGAGCGCCATTTGACTTTTCAATGCAAAATTGACTGGAATTGAGATGGGACGCCATGTTGCGTTTGGAGAGCCCCTGATGTGCCTAAACATTGAAACTCCCTACAAGTGACACCATTTTGGAAAGTAGACCCCCTAAGGAACTTATCTAGATGTGTTTTGAGAGCTTTGAACCCCCAAGTGTTTCACTACAGATTATAACGCAGAGCCGTGAAAATAATTTTTTTTTTTTTCTCAAAAATGATTTTTTAGCCCCCAGCTTTGTATTTTTACAAGGGTAACAGAATAAATTGGACCCCAAAATTTGTTTTCCAATTTGTCCTGAGTACGCTGATACCCCATATGTGGGGGGGAACCACTGTTTGGGCGCATGACAGAGCTCGGAAGGGAAGGAGCGCCATTTGGAATGCAGACTTAAATGGATTGGTCAGCAGCCGTCACGTTGCATTTGCAGAGCCCCTGATGTACCCAAACAGTACAAACCCCCCACAAGTGACCCCATATTGGAAACTAGACCTCCCAAGGAACTTATCTAGATGTGTTTTGAGAACTTTGAACCCCCAAGTGTTTCACTAAAGTTTATAGCGCAAAGCCGTGAAAATAAAAATTCTTTTTTTTTTTTCACAAAAATGATTTTTTAGCCCCCAGTTTTGTATTTTCACAAGGGTAACAGGATAAATTAGACCCCAAAAGTTGTTGTCCAATTTGTCCTGAGTACGCTGATACCCCATATGTCAGGGGGAACCACTGTTTGGGCGCATGACAGAGCTCGGAAGGGAAGGAGCGCCATTTGGAATGCAGCCTTAAATGGATTGGTCTGCAGGCGTCACGTTGCATTTGCAGAGCCCCTGATGTACCCAAACAGTACAAACCCCCCACAAGTGACCCCATATTGGAAACTAGACCTCCCAAGGAACTTATCTAGATGTGTTGTGAGAACTTTGAACCCCCAAGTGTTTCACTACAGTTTATAATGCAGAGCCGTGAAAATAAAACATCTTTTTTTTCCCACAAAAATGATTTTTAGCCCCCCAAATTTTTATTTTCCTAAGGATAACAAGAGAACTTGGACCCCAGAAGTTGTTGTTCAATTTGTCCCGAGTACGCTGATAACACATATGTTGGGGTAAACCCCTTTTTGGGCGCACGGGAGAGCTCGGAAGGGAAGGAGCACTGTTTTACTTTTTCAACGCAGAATTGGCTGGAATTGAGATTGGACGCCATGTCGCGCTTGGAGAGCCCCTGATGTGCCTGGACAGTGGAAACTCCCCAATTCTACCTGAAACCCTAACCCAAACACACCCCTAACCCTAATCCCAACGGTAACCCTAACCACACCCCTAGCCCTGACACACCCATAATTCTAATCCCAACCCTAATCCAAACGTAAATGTAATCCAAACCCTAACCCTAACTTTAGCCCCAACCCTAACTTTAGCCCCAACCCTAACTTTACCTCCAACCCTAGCCCTAACCCTAACCCTAACCCTAAACGTGACTGAAATACGTGGCACTGAAATACGTGGCACTGAAATACGTGGCACTGAAATACGTGGCACTGAAATACGTGCAACTGAAATACGTGGTACTAAAATATGTGGCACTGAAATACGTGATACGTGGCACTGAAATACGTGGCACTGAAACACGTGGCACTGAAATACGTGATACGTGGCACTGAAATACATGGCACTGAAATACGTGGCACTGAAATACGTGGCACTGAAATACGTGGCACTGAAATACGTGGCACTATGACTGTCAGAAAATGTTCTTTAAACGGTTAGGGGTGAGGTTAGGGGTAGAGTTAGGGTTAGGGTTTGGATCCCTTTATCACCTTGATGGTGGTGGGTGGCTTTTCAGTGTCTTTTCTGTTTTTTTCAATAAAAATGCATGCGTTTTTAACGCAAACAAACGCATGTGCTTAAAAACGCAAGAAAATACTGCAGGTTGTATTTCTGAAAATGAACGCATGCAGAAAAAAACCGCATGCGTTTGAAAACGCGACCAAACGTGTACAAAAAAACCGCATGCGTTTTCAATGTTAAATATAGGGAAAAAACGCATGCGTTTTTTTGTGCAAAAAACGCTGCAGACAAAAACGCAAGTGTGAAACCAGCGACGCTTTTTATAGCAAAAAAGTTTTTGCGTCTCCACATTTTGAGACCTATAATTTTTCCACATTTGCTCCACAGAGTCATGTGAGGTCTTGTTTTTTGCGGGACGAGTTGACGTTTTTATTGGTAACATTTTCGGACACGTGACCGTTTTTGATCGCTTTTTATTCCGATTTTTGTGAGGCAGAATGACCAAAAACCTGCTATTCATGAATTTCTTTTGGGAGAGGCGTTTATACCGTTCCGGGTTTGGTAAAATTGATAAAGCAGTTTTATTCGTCGGGTCAGTATGATTACAGCGATATCTCATTTATATCATTTTTTTTATGTTTTGGCGCTTTTATACGATAAAAACTATTTTATAGAAAAAATAATTATTTTGGTATCGCTTTATTCTCAGGACTATAACTTTTTTATTTTTTTGCTGATGATGCTGTATGGCGGCTTGTTTTTTGCGGGACAAGATGACGTTTTCAGCGGTACCATGGATATTTATATCAGTCTTTTTGATCGCGTGTTATTCCACTTTTTGTTCGGCGGTATGGTAATAAAGCGTTGTTTTTTGCCTCGTTTTTTTTTTTTTTTTCTTACGGTGTTTACTGAAGGGGTTAACTAGTGTGGCAGTTTTATAGGTTGGGTCGTTACGGACGTGGCGATACTAAATATGTGTACTTTTATTGTTTTTTTTTTTTTTTATTTAGATAAAGAAATGTATTTATGGGAATAATATTTTTTTTTTTTTTCATTATTTTGGAATATTTTTTTTTATTTTTTTTTACACATTTGGAAATTTTTTTTTTTACTTTTTTACTTTGCCCCAGGGGGGGACAATACAGATCGGTGATCTGCCAGTTTGCATAGCACTCTGACAGATCACCGATCTGCGAGAAGTACAGGCTGCTTCACAGTGCCTGCTCTGAGCAGGCTTCTGTGAAGCCACCTCCCTCCCTGCAGGACCCGGATCCGCGGCCATCTTGGATCCGGGTCTGGAGCAGGCAGGGAGGGAGGTAAGACCCTCGCAGCAACGCGATCACATCGCGTTGCTGCGGGGGGCTCAGGGAAGCCCGCAGGGAGCCCTCTCCCTGCGCGATGCTTCCCTGCATCGCCGGCACATCGCGATCATGTTTGATCGCGGTGTGCCGGGGGTTAATGTGCCGGGGGCGGTCTGTGACCGCTCCTGGCACATAGTGCCGGATGTCAGCTGCGATATGCAGCCGACACCCGGCCGCGATCGGCCGCGCTCCCCCCGTGAGCGCGGCCGATCGGCTATGACGTACTATCCCGTCGGCGGTCATACGGGCCCACCCCACCTCGACGGGATAGTACGTCAAATGTCGGGAAGGGGTTAAAGGGAACCTGTCACCCCCAAAATCGAAGGTGAGCTAAGCCCACTGGCATCAGGGGCTTATCTACAGCACTCTGGAATGCTGTAGATAAGCCCCCGATGTATCCTGAAAGATGAGAAAAAGAGATTATACTCACCTGGGCGGGCGGTCCAATCCGATGGGCGTTGCGGTCCAATCCGGGGCCTTCCACCTTCTTATGATGACGTCCTCTTCTTGTTATCATGCTGCGGCTCCGGCACAGGCGTACTTTGTCTGCCCTGTTGAGGGCAGAGCAAAGTACTGCAGTGCGCAGGCGCCAGGCCTCTTTGTCCTTTCCCGGCACCTGCGCACTGCAGTACTTTGCTCTGCCCTCAACAGGGCAGACAAAGTACGCCTGCAACGGAGCCGCAGCATGAAGACAAAACGAGGATATCATCATAAGAATATGGGAGGCGCTGGACCGCACCGTGAAACTCATCGGACTGGACCGCAGCGGGAACGCCCCTGGGTGAGTATAATCTAACCTCTTTTTCTCATCTTTCAGGATACATTGGGGGCTTATTTACAGCATTCCAGAATGCTGTAGATAAGCCCCTGATGCTGGTGGGCTTAGCTCACCTTCGATTTTGGGGGTGTCAGGACTCTGAACATTTTTTATTACCTTTTTGTGCATTACTGCCCTTTTCCAAGATGGTGTCTTTGGTCTCATGTGCACTGTGTCTTCCTGCTATAAAACTCCACCACAGCCTTCAGTCTGTGCTAGAGTATTCTGCCTTGCATCCAGCTCCTGACCTCTTGGTGACTCCCTGGCTATATACCTGCTCCTGTGAACCTGTGTGGTGATCCTGCTACTCTGCTCTGAGTTCCTGCTGCATACACCAGTTCCAGTAATCCTCCTTCATCTGCTGCTCGTGTTTACTTCCATCTGCATTTGCTGGACATGTAAGCTGTTTCTGCTCTGCAAGAACCTGAGACTATTACCCAGACCTCCCTGGTTGAGCTAAGATGTTATTTGAACTGCCTTATAAGCATATCTATCTGTGTTTTGGGCTAAGCAAGGACTTATTCGTGTCAAGTATCCTCAAGAATAATTGTGCTTCATAGACTTTCTGCATGATTGCATTTTCCTCTGAAGTTTCCTATAGACTGCTGAGCTGCATTTGATATTTGCACCAAGTGTTGTGGAATTGAGTTTCTCTCTGCACCTGTTTGAATCACCGTGTGATAATATAGACTTTACCTCTTATAAAACTGTGTCCTGTAGTTGTCTTGTTCCACGCAAAGAGTCTCCTGAGTTATCCCCTATAATTATTACAGGATACTCTAGCCTTAAAAAAAATAAAAAAAAAGGAGACTGCTGGAAGAATGACTGCAGAAAGCAGACTAGAGCAGGTGTTTTCCATAATTAGATCACTGCAGAAAGATGTGGAAGGTCTGCAAAAGAAGTTTGGAAGCTTTGAACACAATCAACAAGTGTTTGGACAGTCTTTGCAGGACTTAAGCACCCGCATGGCAGCCCAGGAAAACAAACTTGCTGGTATAGAGTCCCAGTATGGACAGGCTTTTCAGGACATAAGCACGCAAATAGCTGCACAAGCGACTTTTCCCTCTGGGCAACCGCCATCAGCTAGCCCCATTTAGATTTAATGGTGATCGCCACAAATTTTGTGGCTTTGTGAATCAATGTATGCTATATTTTGATGTGCATGCTGACCGTTTTCCTAATGATAGATCCAAAATATTGTGTGTAATAATGCTGCTGACCGCATGAGCGCTCGCCTGGGCGAATCCGATGATTGAGTCTTGTGACCCATGGTTAAATAACTTAGATGATTTCTTGGCCGCTATGGCATTAATGTTTGATTATCCTAATTGCCGTGCAACCGCTGAATCTGCTTTATTGTCTTTACGCCAGGCAAAACGTTCTGTTATTGAGTATGCTACTGAATTCAGGAGATTAGCGGAGATTCCAATTGGGACAGTTATGCACAATTGCTTATTTTTAAAAGGGGTCTGTCTAGTATTGTAAAAGATTAACTAGCTCGCTCTGAGTCACCACAAGAGCTAGAGACATTTATACAGCATTGTGTGCGCATTGACATTCGCCTTACTGAGCGTAGGCAGGAGAAGTTTGCTGCATATAACCGTATTTCTAACTTTTCCCTTCCTTCCAAAGAGCCTGCAGGTAAAACATCTTAGGAGGTGGAGGAGGTGCCCATGCAAATTGATTCCGTTCAGAGGCGCGAGATCAATGAGCGCCGGGAGCATCGCCTTGGTGAAAGTCTATGTTTCTACTGCGGCCAGTCTGACCACTTCTTGATCAATTGTCCTAAGTGTCCTAGACGGCCTAACAAGGTGCTAGCAGCAGTAGGGGAGTATGACAACTGTTATGATGAATCTGACATCTCTGAATGTAGCCTGCCTTTAAACGCTGTATTCCATTCACTTTCTATGACTTCACCCCCCAAGGAGCTTAAGGAAAAGAACAATCACTGTTCTCTCCCTATTAAGATCCTGTGTTCAGGACAGTGGATTTCCAGTGCAGCTATGATTGACTCTGGTGCAGGTGGCAATTTCATGGATATCGCATTTGCCAAGGAACATGGTATTGAAATTCAGCAAAAAGCCTCTCCAATTACCATAGAAACAGTGAATGGGTCACCTTTAATCTCTGGGCTTGTAGATCAGGAGACCGTACCACTTGAAATTTTGTTGGAGCCTAATCATCAGGAGCAACTTTCTTTCTTGCTAATTTCTTCTCATTTTCCTGTGATTTTAGGCATTCCTTGGTTGCGTTCTCAGAACCCAATTATCAACTGGGAGACCAAGGAGATTATCTTTCCAACAAGGAGCAACTCAGCGTTAACAGAAGCTGTCCCTGAGTCCACAGCTACGGAACCACATGTACAGGTATTTTCTTTACCTCCAGCATATAAAGAGTTCTCTGACATCTCTGACAAGAAGAATGCAGATCAGCTTCCTCCACACAGGCATTATGACTGTCCCATTGAGTTGCTTCCTGGGGCAGCTATTCCTTTTGCTAACGTATACCCTTTGGCGGCACCTGAGCTTCAAGCCTTAAAGGAGTATATTGATGAAAATCTGGCCAAAGGCTTCATACGTCCTTCTTCCTCACCAGCAGGGGCACCTATATTTTTTGTAAAAAAGAAGGATGGGACCCTGAGACCCTGTGTTGACTATCGGGAACTCAATAAGGTAACCGTACGAAACCGTTACCCTTTGCCTCTGATTCCCGAATTACTGGAAAGAGTCCGCCATGCTAAGGTGTTCTCTAAACTGGATCTTCGTGGGGCTTATCATTTGGTGCGTATTCGTCCAGGGGATGAGTGGAAGACAGCATTCAGATGCCGGTATGGACACTTTGAATCTCTTGTGATGCCCTTCGGGCTTTGTAACACCCCTGCAACGTTTCAACACCTTGCTAATGACATTTTCAGAGATTTGTTGGACCAGTTTGTAGTGATCTATTTGGACGATTTACTAATCTTTTCTGACTCTCTACAGGAACATGAAGAACATGTCAAAACTGTTTTAAGACGTCTGAAAGAGAACCATCTGTATATTTAGCCGGAGAAATGTGAGTTCCATCGTTCTGAGATACAGTTCTTAGGTTATATCATCTCTCCCCAGGGGCTGAACATGGAATCTGGTAAGATTCAGGCTATCCTTGACTGGCCGTTGCCCAAGAACGTTAAGGAGGTGCAACGTTTTATTGGTTTTGCAAATTTCTACAGACGCTTCATTCGAAATTTTTCTGATATTGTCCGTCCCATTACTTCCTTGACAAATAAGGAAAAGCCATTTAAGTGGTCATCACAGGCTCAAGAAGCTTTTGATCAGCTTAAGATCTGTTTCACATCAGCACCGCTGTTGATACACCCAGATCCAACACTTTCTTTCATTGTGGAGGTGGACGCTTCTGATAATGCTTTGGGGGCTATTCTCTCCCAAAGAACTGGAGAGAAGGGTCTGCTACATCCTTGTGCTTTCTTTTCCCGTAGACTAACTTCAGCAGAGAAGAATTACGACGTGGGAGACAAGGAATTGCTGGCTATTATTATGGCTTTCAAAGAATGGAGGCATCATCTGCAAGGAGCTGCACAACAGATCATAGTGCTAACTGACCATCGCAATTTAGAGTTCCTTAGATCTGCTAGATGTCTTTCTCCTCATCAGGCTCGTTGGAACGTATTTTTAAATCAATTTAACTTTGTTATCTCGTACTGTCCAGGTTCTCGTAATGGGAAGGCTCATGCTTTATCCCGAATCCATGCTGCGGATTCCGAACCTGGAGCCCCGTCCAAGACCATTCTATCTGATGCCAATTTCATCGGAGTTATCCACGATCAGGACTTGTGGAAGGAGTGCAGGGAGGCCTATGACGGTGATGTATTTCTGGCCAACCCACCTGTGGATATTAATCCTTGTCTTTAAGGGTGGCATGTGGTTCAGAGATCGACGTATCTACGTCCCTGAGGTCCGTCTGCAGATCCTCAAGTTGGTACATGACTCCAAGTTGGCTGGTCACAGGGGGGTACAGAAGACACAAGAGTTCCTGAGCCGATTCTTCTGGTGGCCAACTTGCCTGAAGGATACCAAGGACTATGTTCTCTCTTGCGAGGTATGTGCTCGTTTCAAGACTCCTCATGTGGCACCTACGGGTCTTCTGCAACCATTACCTGTTCCGTCCCGCCCTTGGGGGTCTATATCAATGGACTTTATTGTGGAGCTGCCTACATCGGGGGGCATGAATACAATCGTGGTAGTTGATCGCCTGACTAAAGCTGCTCATTTTGTTCCATGCACCGGCCTCCCCTCAGCTAAAGATACAGTGAACTTGGTTATACAGAATGTCTTTCGGTTGCATGGGGTTCCGGATGAGATCATCTCTGACCGTGGAGTGCAGTTCACTTCAAGATTCTGGAAGGGGTTTTGCTCTGCACTCAATATTAATGTCTGTCTCTCTTCCGCTTACCATCCCCAGACAAATGGTCAGACTGAGCGTATCAACCAGACGCTGGAACAATATCTAAGATGCTATGTCAGCCATCTCCAGGATGATTGGTTGGAGTTACTGCCGTTAGCCGAATTTTCATATAACAATTCTCAGAGTGCCTCCACTAAATTTACACCTTTCTTTGCCAATCTGGGTTATCATCCGTGTATCTTACCTAGGTCTCCAATTAATTATCCGGTTCCGGCAGTGGAGGAAAGGCTGACTGCGATGAGGCAAAATCTGGAGGTTCTGAAGGAATCCCTGACCACAGCTCAAGAACGTTATAAGAAATCGGCTGATAGATTCCGTAAACCTGCACCCATGTTCAAGGTAGGAGATTCCGTGTGGTTAGCAACTAAGAATCTGAAGTTAAACGTTCCTTCACAAAAACTTGGACAGAAATTCATTGGCCCTTTCAAGATCAACGGTATTGTGAGCTCTGTGGCCTGCCGGCTGAAGCTGCCTAGGACTATGAAGGTACACCCAGTTTTTTATGTATCTTTACTAAAGCCTGTATCTCCTAATACCTTCCAGAGACGTGTTGTGCCTCCTCCGCAGCCTGTGGTGATTGATGGACAAGAACAATTTGTGGTGGAGGAAATTGTTGATTCCAGGATTCGCAGGAATCGGGAAGATTGGCTTCTGGGAAGAAGCCAATATCATTAAAGATTCCCAGGTTATTAATATCAGCCCGCAGCTGTCTGCGTAACCTTTACTGGTTATTAAAATAGGGGGAATCATCAAAAAAGTGATGTGGGGTCCCCCCTATATTTAATAACCAGCAAAGGCTAAACAGACATCTGTGGGCTGATATGAATAGACTGGTAAAGGGCCATGGATGTTGTCCCCCTCCTAGACTTAAAACCCCATCCCTCAGCTGCCCCAGAATGGCGCATCCATTAGGTGTGCCAATTCTGGAGCTTAGCCTCTACTCTTCCCACTTTCCCTGGTGCGTTAGCAAGTGGCGTAATAGTTTTGGACCTCACTTTGTTTTTTTTTCATTCATTCATTTGTTAATAAATGAAAAAAACTGGCTTGGGTTTCCCTCATTTTTAATAACCAGCTATGGGAAAGCAGACAGCGGAGGGCTGCAGTCCCCAGCTGTCTGCTTTCCCTTTGCTGGACATCAAAAATGGGGGGACTTCACGTGTTTTTTTACATGCATTTATTTATTAGTAATAAATAAATATAAAAAAGGCATGGATTTTGACCTCTTTTTAATAACCCCCAGCTCTCTGCTTTCCCTTGGTTCGTTATCAAAAATGGGGGGACTCCACAACATTTTTTTAACCCCTTTCTGACACCTGACATAATAATTTGGCTCTGTGCCCTGGGTCTTTCTGACCAGGGATGGGTTATGTCATCGTGATCAGCTATGCTCGGGCGATCGCCGCCCATGCTGTATCAGTCTGCAATTATAGTCCTATAACGGGACCTGACCTACAGAACTGTCCCACTAGTTAACTCATTTAGCGAACATAATAAAAAAATAAAAAAACAAGGCAAAAAAAATGCATTATCATCATTCTGCTGAACAAAAAGTGGAATAAAACGCAATAAAAAAAAATATAAATAAACATGGTACCAATGAAAAGTCATCTTGTCCCCAAAGGAACAAGAAATCATAGAGCTTCATTAGCAGAAAAATAAAAAAGTTATAGCTCTCAGAATAAAGCAATGCAAAAATAATTATTTTTTCTATAATAGTTTTTATTGTGTAAAAATGCCAAAACATAAAAAAGATATAAAAGAGGAATCACTGTAATCTTACTGACCTGAAGAATAATACTACCTTATCAATTTTACCACACAAGAAACGGCATAACCCCCCCCCCAATTAAAAAAAATAAATCCTGAATTGCTGTTTTTTGTTCATTCTGCCTTCCTCTGAAAAATCAGAATAAAAAGTGATCATGTGCCCGAATATGGTACCAATAAAAAATATCAACTCATTCCGCAGAAAAGAAGCTCTAACATAGCTCTGTGGGCCAAATTATGTAAAAATTATAGCTCTCAAAATGTGGTGATGCAAAAACTATTTTTTTGCAATAAAAAGTGTCTTTCAGTGTGTGACAGCCGTCAAACATAAAAACCCAATATAAATCTGGTATTGCTGTATTGTGACCCGAAGAATAAAGCTGCCTAATCACTTATACTGCACGAGGAACGGTGTAAAAATCACCTAAAACCAATTTGTCACATGCTGTTGATTTTTTCATTCTGCCTCCCAAAGATTGCAGTAACGCTCAGCGCACATATATCCTGCGTTCTGCGCTGAGCACTTGCATAGGGGTTTCCACTTAAATATCTGAAATACGTGATTCAGACGGAACCTCTGGCAGAAGATTCCCTATAATGAGGCAGATGGAGGCAGTGTGGACACCGTCTGACCTGTGATCCTGCGGTGTCCGTCTTTTTAGGTTTGCATAAAAGTGCCATCGGCCACAGTTTTGTGCACTTCTGAAAAGAAGGACATCGCTGAACAGAAGCCAGATGGAGTATAAAGTAACTCTGCTGCCTCATGATAGTGAATGGATCCCTTGGGGGTTTTAACTGAATCACATCACTGAGAGATTTAGATGGAAACCCCAAAGTGCTCAGCGTGGAGCACCGTATAAATGTGATCCCAAACATTATGTAAAATGTTCCCAATAAATGCTTCAACTCAATCCGCAAAAAAAGCAAATCCCCACTCAAGTACATAATCTGTTAACGGAAATATAGGGGCTTCCACGTTACTGGTAGCACAAAGACTCTCGGAATGCAAAATGGCTTCTCACCCGTCAAAAGAAATTCAGCAAATTCTCAGCTCCCAAATCCAAATGCCCCCCCCCTTCTGAGCCCCAAAGCATAACTAAACCACATATTGCGTCCACGTTTGGCATTTCTGAAGCAACGAGAGGTCACCTAACTTATGCCTCCGGAAGTACAGACTGGACAATAACGTACTGGTGACTGCAAAGTATCGGTCACTATAACTGCAGATTGCAATTTTCACTCGGCAACATTCATTGCTGTTTGTTTCTGGAAAATACCTATGGAGTCAAAATCGTCATTACACCTGTAGATAAATTCCCGAAGGGGTATAGTTTCCAAAATGGGAGCACTTGATGAGGGGATTCTTCTCTTCTAGCAATTAGGGGTTCTGTATAAGGAGTCCGTAAAGTGTTCTAGGAAAATCTGTGCTCCAGGAGGCAAATAGCGCTCTGTTCCTCCCGAGTCTCTCCATATGGCTAAATAGTACTGTACAGCCACATATGGGATATTGCAATGTTCAGTTGAAATTGTGAGACACATTTTGGTACAATTTTTACACTTCTTCAGTGAAAATATAAAATCTGGGGCTAAAACCAAATTTTGGTTGTAAAAATTATTTTTTCTTCACTGCCATATGGTATAACATTCTGTAACACATCTGTGGTGTCAATATGATCACTGCACCCCTAGATGAATTGACTGAGAGGTTTAGTTTGTAATATGGGGTCACTTATGGGGTTTCTTCTGATCTGGCACCTCATCGGCTCTCGCAGTGGGTCATGGCACCTGCAAACCATAAAATCTGGTGCTCCTTTCCTTCTCAACTTTGCACTGTGCCTGAAAAATATTTCCCGATTACATGTAGGGTATTGGAGCACTCAGGAAAAATATGTACCTCAGTTTGTTGTAAAAAAATTCCTATTCGCCCTTAGAAAAATTAAAAACTTGGGGCTACAACAAAAAAGGATTTTGGGGATATGTCAAAAGTAAAAGAAAAGTCAAACATGCTATAGGATTTTTACAGGATGAAAATTATGAAATGGTAAGAAAGGATGTTTAGAAGGCCGAACTTTTAAATTCCTATTTTGCATCTGTTTTCGCTCAGAAAGGAAGTGTAACATCAACTGATCTTCATTGTCCTATTAAAGGAATAGAAGAATCCAGGATATCTATAAACAGAAAGATAGTGAGGAAACACTTAGCTAACATAAATGAATTCAAGTCTCCATGTCCAGATGAATTACACCCCAGATTACTGAAGGAGATATCAGAAGAAATTTTTGAACCACTCCCCACAATCTTTGAAAATTCTTGGAGAACAGGAGAAGTCCCAGAAAACTGGAGAAGAGCAAATGTTATTCCTATCTTCAAAAAGGGGAAGCAGGTGGACCCAGGGAACTATAGGCCTGTGAGTCTGACTTATATACCAGGAAAGATCTTGGAACAAATTATTAAACAACATGTATGCAAGTACCTGGATAAGAATGAAGTTATTAACCAGAGTCAGCATGGGTTTGTAATTAATAAGTCATGTCAGACTAACTTAATTTCCTTCTATGACAGAATCAGTGACTTGGTGGATCAGGGAAATGCTGTAGAGTATATCTTGACTTCACCAAAGCATTTGACAAATTATCTCACACCATCCTTATTGAAAAAATGACTAAGTATGGAATGGATAAGGCAACTGTTAGGTGGATTCATAACTGGCTTAGTGATCAGACCCAAAGAGTGGTCGTAAATAGCTGCACATCTCAAGTGGGGTACCACAGGGTTCTGTCCTGGGCCCTATATTGCTCAACATCTTTAGCAATTATTTAGATGAAGGAATTGAGGGTACACTGATTAAATTTGCTGATGACACAAAGCTAGGAGAGATAGCTAATAGAACAGAGAGAGATGATTCAAAAAGATATAAATACTTATTCCGCTCTCTCCCCATTCCGTTGCCCCATAAGACTTTACACGAGATTCACTCTATGATTTCAAAATTTATTTGACAAGGACAAAAACCCAGAATCCGTCAAAAAACTATGTTCATACACAGAAGGTTAGGGGGGCTTTCCATGCCCAACTTCACACTGTATTACAAGTCGGCTCAGTTGGCCCAATTGACTAATGCCTGCGCTGCCAACCATGCTCCGAGATGACCCCCCTCTTCTGTAACCCCATGTTCCCACCAGGACTTGACCCACGTTCTTTTGCTTGGTGGAAAGTTAATGGAATTACCACTCTAAAACACCTCTGCTCGCCCTTTAATATAATTTTATCTAGACAAGAATTCCTCCATAAATACAATCCATCCATTAACGAAACCTTTCGTATCTATCAGGTTTTCCATTTTGCGGAACAGTTTCTACAACATAAAATCCCTTTTCACGCGACTAGCTTTGAACAGAGGTGTATGGATGACCCACTGGGAAGGGGAACTATTTCTCTGCTATACAGATCTCTCAATGTGGCACATGGAGCCGACAAATTACATTACATGAAACAGTGGGAGGAAGACCTGGGTATTCAATTAACTTTGGAAAATTGGAGGCGATGCTGTGACACAGTTTCCAGGGGTAGTCATCAAGCCTCCCTGGCAGAGACATCCATTAAAGTCCTACACAGAACATACCAAGTCCCAAGTAAACTCCACACTATATACCCCAACATTTCAGATAAATGCTTTAGAGGATGTGGCGCAGTGGGAGATATGAAGCATATTTGGTGGGAATGTCCGATAGCCTCGTCTATGTGGCGGGAAGTAGGATTAATAATTGAAAAAATGTATGGCGGGGCAATACAACCTGACCCGGCCACATTCCTTTTGGGAGCCAAGTACCCAGGCTTTTCTAACAAATTCCACAGGTTGATAGGCCAGCTGCTTATGGCCGCTAAGCTACATATAGCTACCAACTGGAGGTCGCCATTCCTCTCTGTCCAATCAGTTAGAGATAAAATGAATACAATCCTCTTATATGAACGTATACATGCGACTAGGGAAGATTTGTGGGAGGCCTTCTACCAAATTTGGAAACCATGGATGGATCTTAACACGAACTTGAATCTTGAACAAACCTTGACTTTATCTATTTGAGACTTCATTATCCTGTGAGAGATTCTGATGACACGGGTTGAGCCTACATTGGGTGGGGTGCGGGGAGGTGGGAGGCGGAACTCATAAAACGGAGCAAAGTATAATCTTGTCTTGTAAATATACTGCAGCTTACCATAAAGTAAAGTGCAAAATCTCATTTCCCTCCCCATTTTCCCTCTTTTATGTCCCCCCATGTTCTTGTCTTGTAATATCTGTATTTTCGAATTTGAGTTAATATATGTATGGTTTTTCCTCTTTGTTTAGATTTAAGCTTATTGAACTCCCTTGTAAGGGAATCTGTTGTTCAATTGCTATGTTATTGAAAATAAAAAGTTATTGAAACTAAAAAGATATAAATAAACTGGAGCAGTGGGCAGCAACTAACAGAATGGTTTTTAACAGGGAAAATGCAAAGTACTACATCTGGGCAATAAAAATGAAAAAAGCATATACAGAATGGGATGAATAGGGCTAAGCAACAGCACATGTGAAAAAGACTTTGGTAGACTAATCTAATATATAATTGCCTAGAATACTACTTCCTGCAATTTGTGCCAACTTCCGTGGCTTTGTCCGGAGCTAATGTCCGGAGATAATGTTCGGAGCTAATGTCCGGAGCTAATGTCCGGAGATTAATTGCGTAGAATACTACTTCCTGCAATTTGTGCCAACTTCCGTGGCTTTGTCCGGAGCTAATGTCCGGAGATAATGTCCGGAGCTAATGTCCGGAGCTAATGTCCGGAGATAAGTGACGTCACCAGTGTCCTACACCCAGGCAGAGCACAGTGGCCCCAGGCAGCATATGGGGCCCAAGGCAGAGCACAGGGGCCCCGGGCAGCATATGGGGCCCCAGGCAGAGCACAGTGGCCCCAGGCAGAGCACAGGGGCCCCAGGCAGCATATGGGGCCCCAGGCAGAGCACAGTGGTCCCAGGCAGAGCACAGGGGCCCCAGGCAGCATATGGGGCCCCAGGCAGAGCACAGTGGCCCCAGGCAGAGCACAGGGGCCCCAGGCAGCACACAGGGATGGGGCCCCAGGCAGAGCACAGTGGTCCCAGGCAGAGCACAGGGGACCCAGGCAGCATATGGGGCCCCAGGCAGAGCACAGTGGCCCCAGGCAGAACATGGGGCCCCAGGCAGAGCACAGGGGCTCCAGGCAGAGCACAGGGGCCCCAGGCAGCATATGGGGCCCCAGGCAGAGCACAGGGGCCCCAGGCAGCATATGGGGCCCCAGGCAGAGCACAGGGGCCCCAGGCAGCATATGGGGCCCCAGGCAGAGCACAGTGGCCCCAGGCAGAGCACAGGGGCCCCAGGCAGCATATGGGGCCCCAGTTAGAGCACAGTGGCCCCAGGCAGAGCACAGGGGCCCCAGGCAGCATATGGGGCCCCAGGCAGAGCACAGGGGCCCCAGGCAGCATATGGGGCCCCAGTTAGAGCACAGTGGCCCAGGCAGAACATGGGGCCGCAGGCAGAGCACAGGGGCCCCAGGCAGCACACGGGGCCCTAGGCAGATTACAGGGGCCCCAGGCAGCATATGGGGCCCCAGGCAGAGCACAGGGGCCCCAGGCAGCATATGGGGCCCCAGGCAGAGCACAGTGGCCCCAGGCAGAGCACAGGGGCCCCAGGCATAGCACAGGGGCCCCAGGCAGCATATGGTGCCCCAGGCAGAGCACAGTGGCCCCAGGCAGAGCACAGGGGCCCCAGGCAGCATATGGGGCCCCAGGCAGAGCACAGTGGTCCCAGGCAGAGCACAGGGGCCCCAGGCAGCATATGGGGCCCCAGGCAGAGCACAGTGGCCCCAGGCAGAACATGGGGCCCCAGGCAGAGCACAGGGGCTCCGTGTGCCCCAGGCAGAACATGGGGCCCCAGGCAGAGCACAGGGGCCCCAGGCAGAGCACAGGGGCCCCAGGCAGCATATGGGGCCCCAGTTAGAGCACAGTGGCCCCAGGCAGAGCACAGGGGCCCCAGGCAGCATATGGGGCCCCAGTTAGAGCACAGTGGCCCAGGCAGAACATGGGGCCCCAGGCAGAGCACAGGGGCCCCAGGCAGCACACGGGGCCCCAGGCAGAGCACAGGGGCCCCAGGCAGCATATGGGGCCCCAGGCAGAGCACAGGGGCCCCAGGCAGCATATGGGGCCCCAGTTAGAGCACAGGGGCCCCAGGCAGCATATGGGGCCCCAGGCAGAGCACAGGGGCCCCAGGCAGCATATGGGGCCCCAGTTAGAGCACAGGGGCCCCAGGCAGCATATGGGGCCCCAGGCAGAGCACAGGGGCCCCAGGCAGCATATGGGGCCCCAGGCAGAGCACAGGGGCCCCAGGCAGCATATGGGGCCCCAGTTAGAGCACAGGTGCCCCAGGCAGCATATGGGGCCCCAGGCAGAGCACAGGGGCCCCAGGCAGCATATGGGGCCCCAGGCAGAGCACAGCGATATTTTGGACCACTGTGCGGTGTTTCAGACCCCCTGTGTGATGTCTGGGGCCCCGTTCTTAAGTATATTAAAGATTAAAGTAACGTATATTAAAGTATATTATAGATCAAATTTGACACGTTTATGAGCACCATTGAGTGATATACTCAAGAATGACATAATTTTTCAACATTTTATGGTTTCAAACTGTAAACCCTCAGTTTTTTTTACTTCAACCAGAAAACCTTAACGGTTCATAAAAAACTTGACTGTTCAGGATATGATAAAAGTCATAGTATTCTGAATCTTTAACTTATAAAAATACCTTTACATGGGGTGATTATTGGTTCCAGAGAGGCTTTCGGCCGATAATTGTACACATGGCTGGTGACAGGACAATACAATATAAACGTTCAAAGGTAAACACTGATAACATTAAAATCTAATATATAATTGCCTAGAATACTACTTCCGGCAATTTGTGCCAACTTCCGTGGCTTTGTCCGGAGATAATGTCCGGAGATAAGTGACGTCACCAGCGTCCTACACCTGCTCAGGGTGGACAAAGATATATGCCTTCGTGGTGCGCGGCACTTTTCTGATTGGTTGCCGCCTGCCGCGAGCGACCAATCAGAAACGTGCCGTACTGTGACACACTCCGCCCGCCATTTTGGTGTGATTTTTGAATTTTTACCTCACAGCAAGTTTGTACTGCGTGGAGGCGGTCCCAGTGACGTCGCTCTTCAAGCTCCTGCCGAATTTCGTCAAAAAAATGATAATACCATTTACCAAAACTATATATATTTAGTTGTGAAGTGGTTCAGTGACATTTTCACACCAATTTTGAACTTTTGTTTGGTGTTTTCTCCATATACTGCCTATTATTCACTGACTGTTATACTGAGAGACTGTCGTTTATTAACCTCTTCTTTGTCACACTGGGTATATTGTTCTATTATTTGCCACATAAGGACATTGTCCATTATTGCCCAGCAATTTCTCTGCAATATAAACTGCCTATTTATTAATATCTGCATTCCTGCAAAGAACTATTGCCTATCATTAACTGGCTATTTTCCTACTACCTGACACTGCCTCTTATTAACCTGTTGTTTGCCACCACCACGTTTAAAGCTGTTTAGCTTAGCCAACATGAGCTCTAATAGTAAGGATACTAATGACACACAGCCCAAAGCTGCTGATGGCGCACGTAAGATTAGGTCTGATATAAAGTATACTAATAATGCAGAGCAAAAAGACGCCGATGCCGCACGTAAGCGCAAACAGCGTGCTAACAAGAGTACAGAGGATAGATGCAAGCCCCTGGACACTGTTAAGTATACTAATGACACAGAGTCCAAAGCTGCTGATGGCGCACGTAAGATCAGGTCTGATATAAAGTATGGTAATGATGCAGAGCGAAAAGCCGCCGATGCCGCACGTAAGCGCAAACAGCGTGTTAACAAGAGTACAGAGGATAGATGCAAGTGCCTGGATACTGTTAAGTATACTAATGACACAGAGCCCAAAGCTGCTGATGGCGCACGTAAGATCAGGTCTGATATAAAGTATGGTAATGATGCAGAGCGAAAAGCCGCCGATGCCGCACGTAAGTGCAAACAGCGTGTTAACAAGAGTAAAGAGGATAGATGCAAGCGCCTGGATACTATTAAGTATACTAATGACACAGAGTCCAAAGCTGCTGATGGCGCACGTAAGATCAGGTCTGATATAAAGTATGGTAATGATGCAGAGCGAAAAGCTGCCGATGCCGCACGTAAGCGCAAACAGCGTGCTAACAAGAGTACAGAGGAGAGATGCAAGCGCCTGGACACTGTTAAGTATACTAATGACACAGAGCCCAAAGCTGCTGATGGCGCACGTAACATCAGGTCTGATAATAAGTATACCAATGACGCAGAGCGAAAAGCCGCTGATGCTGCACGTAAGCATAAACAGTGTGCTAACAAGAGTACAGAGGATAGATGCAAGCGCCTGGACACTGTTAAGTATACTAATGACACAGAGCCCAAAGCTGCTGATGGCGCACGTAACATCAGGTCTGATAATAAGTATACCAATGACGCACAGCGAAAAGACACCGATGCCGCACTTAAGCGCAAACAGCGTGCTAACGAGACTACAGAGGACAGACACAAGCGCCTGGACACTGTTAATGCTGCTTGCAATAAACGCATTACTAATGAGTCTTTTGGGGACAAAACTAATCGATTAAGTAATAAAGCTGCTGCTGCACGCTCTCAATGTTGCAAACATAATATTTCCACGTCCTCAGTTATAGATTCTGCCCACAATACAGCTTCTTTGTCTCCATCCATAGAATGTGTGCAGCCTGAAGCTCCTTTAACCGTTGGTAAATCTGCACGTAAGCGTAAACACTGTCCTACTTACACTCCAAATGATAAACGCCGTCACCTGCACACCGTTAAGTCTGCTTATAAGACATGCTTCACACCTGACTCTTCTAAGGCAACAAACAAACCATTACCAAATGCAGCTGGTGCACGCCGTGAACGTCGCAAAAAAACCGCTTGCACCTCCATATTAATAAACCCTGACCACGATACACCTTCCAACTCCTCAGTGATTGAATCTGTGGACAGTGAAGATCCTCTACCAGGTCCACGTTTTATATATGTTGGCTTACAGAAACATTCCAATGCTCCGTTACCACAACCTGTACCTCAACATCCTACAGGTTTTACTAATGATGACAGTACCATAGTAGAACACTCCTGTGGTCCTATGAACTATTTATGTGAACATTGTCAAGCATTACATTTTAATGCTGAGATACCAGCAGATAAAAATTTTACTCTGTGTTGTCACAAGAGTAAAGTGCATATACCTATACCCCAATATCCCGAGGTCTTTAAACGATTGCTGACAGGCAGAGCACAGTGGCCCCAGGCAGAGCACAGGGGCCCCAGGCAGCATATGGGGCCCCAGGCAGAGCACAGTGGTCCCAGGCAGAGCACAGGGGCCCCAGGCAGTATATGGGGCCCCAGGCAGAGCACAGTGGCCCCAGGCAGAACAAGCATGTTCATGGATCCTGTGTAACTGTACCTTAAATAACAAGAATTGTCAAGAGCTGGTGAGTGCAGCCATTTTTTGTTCTTTCTTACTATTATTTATTAATTGTATTATTCTTACATTTGAATAAATAAAGTATATATGGATTCTAGACTCCCGATTCTTTAGAATCGGGCTGCCATCTAGTAGATCATAAACTGAACATGAGTCAACAGTGTGATGCAGCAGCATAAAAAGCAAATGCAAGAAAAGGCAAATGCAATTCGGGGATGTATTAACAGAAGCATACAGTCTAGATCACGCAAAGTCATTATGGCCCTCTTCTCCTCTTTGGTCAGACCTCATCTGGAATACTTTGTCCAGTTTTGGGCACCACATTTTAACCCCTTCCCGACCTGTGACGCCACGTAGGCGTCATGAAAGTCGGTGCCAATCCGACCTGTGACGCCTATGTGGTGTCATGGAGGGATCGCGTCCCTGCAGATCAGGTGAAAGGGTTAACTCCAATTTCACCCGATCTGCAGGGACAGGGGGAGTGGTACTTTAGCCCAGGGGGGGTGGCTTTGCCCCCACGTGGCTACGATCACTCTGATTGGCTGTTGAAAGTGCAACAGCCAATCAGAGCAATTTGTAATATTTCACCTATGAAAAGTGGTGAAATATTACAATCCAGCCATGGCCGATGCTGCAATATCATCGGCCATGGCTGGAAACCCTGATCTGCCCCCCCACCGATCTCCTCCCCAGTCCTCCATCCTGTGCTCCGCTCCACTCCGTCCGCCTGTCCCCTCCCCTGTCCTCCTGTCCACTCCCCCCGTGCTCCGATCCCACCCCCCATGCTCCGATCCCCCCTTGTGCTCCAATTCCCCCCCTCATACTTACCGAGCCTCCCGGTGTCCGTCCGTCTGTTCCATGGGTGCCGCCATCTTCCAAAATGGCGGGCGCATGCGCAGTGCGCCCGCCGAATCTGCCGGTAGATTCGTTTCATGTACATTTTGATCACTGTGATAGGTTTTATCACAGTGATCAAAATAAAAAAAATTGTAAATGAACCCCCCCTTTATCACCCCCATAGGTAGGGACAATAATAAAATGAAGAAAATATATTTATTTTTATTTTTCCATTAGGGTTAGGGTTAGAACTAGGGTTAGAACTAGAGTTAGGGTTAGGGCTAGGGTTAGGGCTAGGGAGAAATAGGGTTAGGGTAAGGCTATGTGCACATGTGTTCTGGACCTCTGCAGATTTTTCCGCAGTGGATTTGATAAATCCGCAGTGCAAAACTGCTGCGGAATTATTGCGGATTTACCGCGGTTTTTCTGCGGTTTTTCTGCGGATTTCACTGCGGTTTTACAACTGCGGTTTTCTATAGGAGCAGCTGTAAAACCGCTGCGGAATCCGCAGAAAGAAGTGACATACTGTGGAATGTAAACTGCTGCGTGTCTGCGCAGTTTTTTCCGCAGCATGTGCACAGCGTTTTTTGTTTCCTATAGGTTTACATTGAACTGTAAACTCATGGGAAACTGCTGCGGACCCGCTGCGGATCTGCAGCGTTTTCCGCAGCATGTGCACATACCCTTAGAATTAGGCTATGTTATGTGCACACGGTGCGGATTTGGCTGCAGATCCGCAGCGGATTGGCCGCTGCGGATTCGTAGCAGTTTTCCATCAGGTTTACAGTACCATGTAAACCTATGGAAAACCAAATTCGCTGTGACCATGGTGCGGAAAATACTGCGCGGAAACGCTGCGTTGTATTTTCCGCAGCATGTAAATTCTTTGTGCGGATTCCTCAATAGGAATCCGCAGGTGATATCTGCACAAAAAACACTGGAAATCCATGGTAAATCCGCAGGTAAAGCGCAGTGCCTTTTACCTGCGGATTTTTCAAAAATGCTGCGGAAAAATCTCACACGAATCTGCAATGTGGGCACATAACCTTAGGGTTAGGGTTGGAATTAGAGTTAGGGTTGGATTTAGGGCTAGAGTTGGAAATAGGGTTAAGATTATGCTTGTGGTTAGGGTTATGGTTAGGGGTGTGCTAGGGTTAGGGGTGTGCTGGGGTGTGTTGGGGTTAGGGTTGTGGTAATGGTTGGGATTTAGGTTAGGGGTGTGTTGGGGTTAGGGTTGTGGTTAGGGGTGTGTTGGGGTTAGGGTTGGGATTAGGGTTAGGGGTGTGTTTGGGTTAGTGTTGGAGTTAGAATTGAGGGGTTTCCACTGTTTAGGCACATCAGGGGTCTCCAAACGCAGCATGGCGCCACCATTGATTCCAGCCAATCTTGCGTTCAAAAAGTCAAATGGTGCTCCCTCCCTTCCGAGCACCGACGTGCGCCCAAACAGTGGTTTACCCCAACATATGGGGTACCAGCATACTCAGGACAAACTGGGCAACAACTATTGTGGTCCAATTTCTCCTATTACCCTTGTGAAAATAAAAAATTGCTTGCTAAAACATCATTTTTGAGGACAGAAAAATGATTTTTTATTTTCACAGCTCTGCGTTGTAAACTTCTGTGAAGCACTTGGGTGTTCAAAGTGCTCACCATACATCTAGATAAGTTCCTTGGGGGGTCTAGTTTCCAAAATGCGGTCACTTGTGGGGGGGTTCTACTGTTTAGGCACATCATGGGCTCTGCAAATGCAACGTGACGCCCGCAGACCATTCCATCAAAGTCTGCATTTCAAAACGTCACTACTTCCCTTCCGAGCCCCGACATGTGCCCAAACAGTGGTTCCCCCCCACATATGGGGTACCAGCATACTCACGATAAACTGGGCAACAACTATTGTGGTCCAATTTCTCCTATTACCCTTGTGAAAATAAAAAATTGCTTGCTAAAACATTATTTGTGAGGATAGAAAAATGATTTTTTATTTTCACAGCTCTGCGTTGTAAACTTCTGTGAAGCACTTGGGGGTTCAAAGTGCTCACCATACATCTAGATAAGTTCCTTGGGGGGTCTAGTTTCCAAAATGGGGTCACTTGTGGGGGGTTTCTACTGTTTAGGCACATCAGGGGCTCTGCAAACGTAACATGATGCCCGCAGACCATTCCATCAAAGTCTGCATTCCAAAATGTCACTACTTCCCTTCCGAGCCCCGACGTGTACCCAAACAGTGGTCCCCCACCACATAAGGGGTATCAGCGTACTCAGAACTGGACAACAACTTTTGGGGTTCAATTTCTCCAGTTACCCTTGTGAAAATAAAAAATAGCAGGCTAAAAAATAATTTTTGAGGAAAGAAAAATGATTTTTTATTTTCACGGCTCTGCGTTATAAACTTCTGTGAAGCACTTGGGGGTTTAAAGTGGTCACCGCACATCTAGATTAGTTCCACGGGAGGTCTAGTTTCCAAAATGGGGTCACATGTGGGGGAGCTCCAATGTTTAGGCACACAGGGGCTCTCCAAACGCGACATGGTGTCCGCTAACGATTGGAGCTAATTTTTCATTAAAAAGTCAAATGGCGCTCCTTCCCTTCCGAGCCCTGCCGTGTGCCCAAACAGTGGTTTACCCCCACATGTGAGGTATCAGTGTACTCAGGAGAAATTGCCCAATAAATTTTAGGATCCATTTTATCCTGTTTCTCATGTGGAAATGAACAAATTGAGGCTAAAAGAAGTTTTTGGCGAAAAAAAAGTACTTTTTCATTTTTACGGATCAATTTGTGAAGCACCTGGGGGTTCAAAGTGCTCCAAATGCATCTAGATAAGCTCCTTGGGGGGTATAGTTTCCAAAATGGGGTCACTTGTGGGGGAGCTCCAATGTTTAGGCACACAGGGGCTCTCCAAACGCGACATGGTGTCCGCTAAAGATTGGAGCCAATTTTTCATTGAAAAAGTCAAATGGCGCTCCTTCCCTTCCGAGCCCTGTTGTGCGCCCAAACAGTGGTTTCCACCCACATATGGGGTATCGGCGTACTCAGGACAAATTGTACAATAACTTTTGGGGTCCAGCTTCTCTTTTTACCCTTGGGAAAATAAAAAAATTGTTGCTAAAAGATCATTTTTAACTAAAAAGTGAAATGTTCATTTTTTCCTTCCATGTTGCTTCTGCTGCCTCTGCTGCTGTGAAGCACCTGAAGGGTTAATAAACTTCTTGAATGTGGTTTTGAGTACCTTAAGGGGTGCAGTTTTTAGAATGGTGTCACTTTTGGGTATTTTCAGCCATATAGACCCCTCAAACTGACTTCAAATGTGAGGTGGTCCCTAAAAAAAATGGTTTTGTAAATTTCGTTGTAAAAATGAGAAAACGCTGGTCAAATTTTAACCCTTATAACTTCCTAGCAAAAAAAAATGTTGTTTCCAAAATTGTGCTGATGTAAAGTAGACATGTGGGTAATGTTACTTGTTAACTATTTTGTGTCACATAACTCTCTCGTTTAACAGAATAAAAATTCAAAATTTGAAAATTGCGAAATTTTCAAATTTTTTGCCAAATTTCCATTTTTTTCACAAATAAACGCAAAAATTATCGAACTAAATTTACCACTAACGTGAAGCCCAATATGTCATGAAAAAACAGTCTCAGAACCGCTAGGATCCGTTGAAGCATTCCTGAGTTATTACCTCTTAAAGGGACACTGGTCAGAATTGCAAAAAACAGCCAGGTCATTAAGGTCAAAATAGGCTGGGTCATGAAGGGGTTAAAAAAAAATCAACAAATTCGAGCAAGTTCAGAGAAGAGTGACCAGAATGGTGACCGGTCTGCAAACCATGTCCTATGAGGAACGGATACAGGATTTGGGAATGTTTAGCTTGCAAAAAAGCAGGCTAAGAGAAGAGACTTAATATGTCTACAAATATCTCAAGGGCTGTCAAATTGTAGAAGGATCATCTTTAGTGTCATTTGCACAAGGACATGGCATCCTCAAACCATTCCAGGAAAATCTGAACTCCAATATGGCGCCTCTTCCTTTCTGAGCTTTACACTGTGCCTCAAAAGTATTATTCCCCCACATATGAGGTATCGGCGTAATTGCACAACAAATTGTATGGTACAACTTCTCTTCTTACCCTTATGGAAATGCAAATGCTAAATTTGGGGTCAAAATAACATTTTTGTGGGGAACATTTGATATTTTTATTTTCACGCCTCATCGTTTTAAACTTCTGTGAAGCACCAGTGAGTTCAAGGTGCTCACCACATATCTACATATATTCCTTGAGAGGTCTAATTTCCAAAATGGGGTCACTTGTGGTTTTTTCACTGTTTAGGCACATCAGGGGCTCTCCAAATTAGTCTTGGCATCCGCTAATGATTCCAGGAAATTTTACATTCAAAAAGCCAATTGACGCTTCTTCCCTTCCAAGCCCTACCATGCGCCCAAACAGTAGTTTTCTCACTCATATGGGGTATCGGCATACTCAGGAAAGATTGCACAACAAATTGTATAGTGCAATTTCTCCTGTTACTCTTATGAAAATGCAATAAATTGTGCTAAAAACTGTTATGATCCCAGTGGCTGGGGATCACAGGAAATACTAGCTAAGTTACTAAACATAGGACAAGCTCTAGGGAGGTGGTAACTGGACTTGACCGCAAACCTGATCCTAACCAACACACTAAAGGTAGCCAGTGAACGTGCCTAAAATCCTGGACGTCTCGACGCAGCCTGAGAAACTGACCACCCCTAGAGAGAAAGCCAGACCTCACTTGCCTCAAGAGAAATAACCCCAAAGATATAGGAAGCCCCCAACAAATAATAACGGTGAGGTAAGGGGAAAACGCGTAGAAATGAAAACAGATTCAGCAAATGAGGCCCGCTAATACTAGATAGCAGAAGACAGGTAGAGAACTGTGCGGTCAGTAGAAAACCCTACCAAAATATCCACGCTGAGAATTCAAGAACCCCCACACCAACTAACGGTGTGGGGGGAGAAACTCAGCCCCCTAGAGCTACCAGCAAGCAAGGAAATCACATATTAGCAAGCTGGACAAGAAACATATAGAACACTGATGATCAAAAAATGAACAAACGGAAACTTAGCTTCTCTTGAAGAGACTGGTAGCAAGGTAGTCAGAAGGAATCAGAATAGCACTGAATACATTGACAGCAGGCATGAACTGAGAGTCCAAGTGAGCTTAAATAGAAAACCAGACCACATAACGAGACAGCTGATGCCAGTCTCAAACCTGCAGAAAGACAGCACTCACACAGTACCACTTGTGACCACAAGAGGGAGCCCAGAAATAGAGTTCACAACAGTACCCCCCCTTGAGGAGGGGTCACCGAACCCTCATGAAGACCCCCAGGGCGATCAGTATGAGCCGCATGGAAGGCACGGACCAAATTGGCCGCATGAACATCAGAGGCGACAACCCAAGAATTATCCTCCTGACCATAGCCCTTCCACTTAACTAAATACTGAAGCCTCCGTCTGGAAACACGAGAATCCAAGATCTTCTCCACCACGTACTCCAATTCGCCCTCAACCAGCACCGGAGCAGGAGGCTCAACAGAAGGAACCACAGGCACCACATACCTCCGCAACAAAGACCTATGGAACACATTATGAATGGCAAACGATGCTGGGAGGTCCAAACGAAAAGACACCGGGTTAAGGATTTCCAAAATCTTATAAGGACCGATGAAGCGAGGCTTGAATTTAGGAGAGGAAACCTTCATAGGAACATACCGAGAAGACAGCCATACCAAATCCCCAACACGAAGTCGGGGACCAACACCGCGACGGCGGTTGGCAAAGCGCTGAGCCTTCTCCTGTGACAACTTCAAATTGTCCACCACATGGTTCCAAATCTGCAGCAACCTATCCACCACAGAATCCACCCCCGGACAGTCAGAAGGCTCAACCTGACCCGAGGAAAAACGAGGATGAAAACCAGAATTGCAGAAAAAAGGCGAAACCAAAGTAGCAGAACTAGCCCGATTATTAAGGGCAAACTCGGCCAATGGCAAAAAAGTCACCCAATCATCCTGATCAGCAGAAACAAAACATCTTAAATAAGTTTCCAACGTCTGATTAGTTCGCTCGGTTTGGCCATTCGTCTGAGGATGGAAGGCCGACGAAAATGACAAATCAATGCCCATCTTAGCACAAAAAATCCGCCAAAATCTGGACACAAACTGGGATCCTCTGTCAGACACAATATTTTCAGGGATGCCGTGCAAGCGAACCACATTCTGAAAAATTAAAGGAACCAAATCGGAGGAGGAAGGCAACTTAGGCAAGGGCACCAAATGGACCATTTTGGAAAAACGATCACACACCACCCAGATGACAGACATTCTCTGGGATACTGGAAGATCTGAAATAAAATCCATGGAAATGTGCGTCCAAGGCCTCTTCGGGACAGGCAAAGGCAAAAGCAAACCGCTGGCACGAGAACAGCAATGCTTAGCCCGAGCACAAATCCCACAGGACTGCACAAAGGAACGCACATCCCGCGACAAGGAAGGCCACCAGAAGGACCAAGCCACCAAATCTCTGGTACCAAAAATCCCAGGATGACCTGCCAACACCGAAGAATGAACCTCAGAAATAACTCTGCTGGTCCATCTATCTGGGACAAACAGTCTCTCTGGTGGGCAACGGTCAGGTCTATCCGCCTGAAATTTCTGCAGCACTCGTCGCAAATCTGGGGAAATGGCAGACAAAATCACTCCCTCTTTGAGGATACCAGCCGGCTCTGAAACTCCCGGAGAGTCAGGCACAAAACTCCTAGAAAGGGCATCAGCCTTCACGTTCTTCGAACCAGGCAGGTACGAGACCACGAAATTGAAACGGGAGAAAAACAACGACCAACGAGCCTGTCTAGGATTCAGGCGCTTGGCAGACTCGAGATAAATCAGATTTTTGTGATCAGTCAAGACCACCACACGATGCCTAGCTCCCTCGAGCCAATGTCGCCACTCCTCAAATGCCCACTTCATAGCCAACAACTCCCGATTACCAACATCATAATTCTGCTCGGCAGGCGAAAACTTTCTTGAAAAGAAGGCACAAGGCTTCATCACAGAGCCATCAGAGCTTCTCTGCGACAAAACAGCCCCTGCTCCAATCTCAGAAGCATCCACCTCGACCTGGAAAGGAAGAGAGACATCAGGCTGACACAAAACTGGAGCCGAAGAAAACCGGCGCTTCAGCTCCCGAAAGGCTTCCACTGCCGCAGGAGACCAATTAGTCACATCAGAACCTTTCTTGGTCAAATCCGTCAAGGGCTTAACCACGCCAGAAAAATTAGCGATGAAGCGACGGTAAAATTTAGCAAAACCCAAGAACTTCTGAAGACTCTTAACAGATGTAGGCTGAGTCCAGTCATTAATAGCCTGGACCTTGACTGGGTCCATCTCAATAGTAGAAGGAGAAAAAATAAAACCCAAAAAGGAAACCTTCTGTACTCCGAAGAGACATTTTGAGCCCTTCACGAATAAAGCATTAGCACGCAGGACCTGAAACACCATCCTGACCTGCTTCACATGGGACTCCCAATCATTAGAAAAGACCAAAATGTCATCCAGATACACAATCATAAATTTATCCATATATTCTCGGAAAATGTCATGCATAAAGGACTGAAACACAGAAGGAGCATTAGAGAGTCCAAAAGGCATCACCAAGTACTCAAAATGGCCTTCGGGCGTATTAAATGGTGTTTTCCATTCGTCCCCCTGCTTGATACGCACAAGGTTATACGCACTACGAAGATCTATCTTGGTGAACCAACTGGATCCCTTAATCCGAGCAAACAGATCAGACAATAATGGCAAAGGATACTGAAATTTGACCGTGATTTTATTTAGAAGACGATAATCTATACAAGGTCTCAGAGAACCATCCTTCTAGGCCACAAAAAAAAATCCTGCACCAAGAGGGGAGGAGGTTGGGCGAATATGTCCGTTCGCCAAAGACTCCTTTATATAACTCCGCATCGTGGCATGTTCTGGTATAGACCAATTAAAAAGTCGTCCCTTAGGGAACTTACTGCCAGGAATCAAATTTATAGCACAATCACAATCCCTGTGAGGAGGCAGGGCACCGGATCTGGGCTCATCAAATACATCCTGGTAGTCCGACAAAAACTCAGGGACCTCAGAAGGAGTGGAAGAAGCAATTGACACCAAAGGGACATCGCCATGATTCCCCTGACAACCCCAACTTGACACAGACATAGCTTTCCAATCTAAAACTGGATTATGGGCCTGCAGCCATGGCAGACCCAAAACTACAACATCATGCAGATTATGCAGCACAAGAAAGCGAATCACCTCCTGATGTACAGGAGTCATGCACATGGTCACTTGAGTCTTGCGGCTTATTCTCAGCCAATGGCGTAGCATCTATTCCCCTCAGTGGAATAGGAAATTCCAAAGGCTCCAGAACAAAACCACTGCGCTTGGCAAACGACAAATCCATAAGATTCAGGGCACCACCTGAATCCACAAAAGCCATAACCGAGTAGGATGACAAAGAACAGATTAAAGTAACAGACAAAATGAACTTAGGCTGTATAGTACCAATGGTGACAGATTTAGCGATTTTTTTAACGCGCTTAGAGCATGCTGAGATAACATGAGTAGAATCACCACAGTAAAAGCACAACCCATTTTGACGTCTATGACTTTGCCGCTCAATTCTAGTCAGAATTCTGTCACATTGCATTGACTCAGGTCTCTGTTCAGAGAACACCGCCAGAGGATGCGCAGATTTGCGCTCCCGCAAACGCCGATCAATCTGAATGGCCAAAGCCATTGACTCATTCAGACTTGCAGGCGTGGGGAACCCCACCATAACATTCTTAATGGCTTCAGAAAGACCTTCTCTGAAATTTGCAGCCAGGGCACACTCATTCCATTGAGTAAGCACCGACCATTTCCGAAATTTTTGACAATACACCTCAGCTTCATCCTGACCCTGAGAGAGAGCCAGCAAGGCCTTTTCTGCCTGGTTCTCAAGATTAGGTTCCTCATAAAGCAGTCCAAGCGCCAGAAAAAAACGCATCCACATTCAGCAATGCAGGATCTCCTGGCGCCAGAGAGAAAGCCCAATCTTGAGGGTCGCCGCGTAACAAGGAGATAACAATTTTAACTTGCTGAGCGGAATCACCAGAGGAACGACGTCTCAAAGATAGAAACAATTTACAATTATTCCTAAAATTCAGAAACCTAGATCTATCTCCAGAAAACAACTCAGGAATAGGTATCTTTGGCTCAGAGATAAGGCTATGAACAACAAAATCCTGAATATTTTGCACCCTTGCAGCAAGATGATCCACACTAGAAGTCAGACTCTGAATATCCATGTCTGCAGCTGAGCTCAAAACTACCCAGAGATTAAGGGGATGAGAGAAGCTGGACAGACTGCAGCAAAGGAAAAAAAAAATTGTACTCAGGACTTCTTTTATCCCACTTCATGCGATGCATTAAACACTTTTTGGGCCTGCTGTACTGTTATGATCCCAGTGGCTGGGGATCACAGGAAATACTAGCTAAGTTACTAAACATAGGACAAGCTCTAGGGAGGTGGTAACTGGACTTGACCGCAAACCTGATCCTAACCAACACACTAAAGGTAGCCGGTGAACGTGCCTAAAATCCTGGACGTCTCGACGCAGCCTGAGAAACTGACCACCCCTAGAGAGAAAGCCAGACCTCACTTGCCTCAAGAGAAATAACCCCAAAGATATAGGAAGCCCCCAACAAATAATAACGGTGAGGTAAGGGGAAAAGACACACGTAGAAATGAAAACAGATTCAGCAAATGAGGCCCGCTAATACTAGATAGCAGAAGACAGGTAGAGAACTGTGCGGTCAGTAGAAAACCCTACCAAAATATCCACGCTGAGAATTCAAGAACCCCCACACCAACTAACGGTGTGGGGGGAGAAACTCAGCCCCGTAGAGCTACCAGCAAGCAAGGAAATCACATATTAGCAAGCTGGACAAGAAACATATAGAACACTGATGATCAAAAAATGAACAAACGGAAACTTAGCTTCTCTTGAAGAGACTGGTAGCAAGGTAGTCAGAAGGAATTAGAATAGCACTGAATACATTGACAGCAGGCATGAACTGAGAGTCCAAGTGAGCTTAAATAGAAAACCAGACCACAGATAACGAGACAGCTGATGCCAGTCACAAACCTGCAGAAAGACAGCACTCACACAGTACCACTTGTGACCACAAGAGGGAGCCCAGAAATAGAGTTCACAACAAAAAACATATTTGTGGTGAAAATGAGATTTTCTTTATTTTACGGCTCATTGTTAAAAACTTCTGTGAAGCACCGGTTCAATGTGCTCACCACACATCTAGGTCAGTTCCCTGAGCAGTCTACCTCAACACCTTTATGCTACTGTGGTGAATACAATAAATTGTCACTTGATTTGCATTTGAAAAACTAAACTCTGAGTGCGGCTGTTTTTTACAAGCCTATGATTTAACTGGACTCCATCCAGGTTCAGCCCGCACCTGTCTTTTTTGATCAGAGTGCATGCCATTTCACTCTAATTACCCTGAGGAGTCTAGTTTCCAAAATGGTGTCACTTGTGGGGGATTTTTACTGTTTAGGCACATCAGAGGCTCTCCAAATGGAACATGGCGTCCACCAATTGTTTCGGCAAATTTTGCAGAAATGTGAAATGGCACTCCTTTCCTTCTGAGCTCTGCCGTGCACTCAAACATTGGTTTTATCCCTATATGGGGTATTGGCATGCTCAGGAGAAATTACACAACAAATTTTGGGGTCCATTTTTTCTTGTTACCCTTGTAAAAAAATTGGATTTAAAGTAAGTATTTTGTGAAAAAAAGTTAAATGTTCATTTTTTTTCCACATTCCAAAAATTTTTGTGAAGCACCTGAAGGGTTAACATACTTCTTGAATGTGCTTTTGAGCATTTTGAGGGGTGCAGTTTTTAGAATGGTGTCACTTTTGGGTATCTTCTATCATATAGACACCTCAAAGTGACTTCAAATGTTATGTGGTCCCTAAAAAAATGGTTTTGTAAATTTTGTTGTAAAAATGAGAAATCGCTGGTCAACTTCTAACTCTTAAAACTTCCTAACAAAAAAAGTTTTGGTTCCAAAATTGTGCTGAAGTAAAGTAGACACGTGGGAAATGTTGCTAATTAAGTATTTTGTGTGACATATCTCTGTGATTTAAGGGCATCAAAATTCAAATTTGGAAAATTGCGAAATTTTCGCCAAATTGCCGGGTTTTTTCTTTCACAAATCATACCAAAGAAATCTTACCACTATCATGAAGTACAATATGCCACAGAAACACAAACTCACAATCACTGGGATCCATTGAAGCGTTCCAGAGTTATTAACTCATAAAGTGACAGTGGTCAGAACAAGGGAGTGTTGGGAAGTCTATATTCGAATAAAGTTTATTTTCCTGTGTGTGTTTTTTTAACTATTCACTTACTGGCTTAGTAATGGGGGTGTCTGATAGACTGCACCCCATTAATAACCTCTGGGCTTTATGTCAGCCGTCAATTCACAGCTGACATCAACCCCCAAATATTACCCTGTTTGCCACCACACCAGGGCAAGCGGGAAGAGTCAGGGAAAGTGCCAGAATTGTTGCATCTAATGGATGCTCCTTTTCTGGGGTGGCTGCAGGCTGCTATTTGTACGCCTAGGAAGGGCCAAATAACCATGGGCCTTCCCAGCCTGATAATACCAGCCACCAGCTGTTGGCTTTACCTTGGCTGTTTATGAAAAATGGGGGGACCCCACATAATTTTTTTAAATTATACTTTTAATCATTAAAAAAAGGCCGTGGGGGCAACTCAATTTTTGAAAAACAGCCATAGTAAAGCAGACAGCTGAGGACTATTATTCAAAATAGGGAGGATCCAATGTGACTTATTTTTTATAAATAATTAATAAAAAAAAGAGTGTAGACCTCAATTTCCATGATATAAAATGGCTGTAAAATGGTGGCACTAGGGGTTAGGTGGCTCCAAAGGAAGAAAAATGGGGGTAAGAGCAGGACAATTGCCCTGCAAATAAATGGGGATAGAGAAATGACAAAGACTAAAAAAAAAAATTAACAAAAATTAAAAAAATAGAACCATAAGGCAGAGGTCCATGTGGAGGTGGTGGTGTAGGTGGAAGAGGGCCAACAATTTTTTGGTTTTGTTTAAATTTGGGGGTGCAAGAAAGTGAAACAAATGCAAAATAGTGTAACCATAGCTGGGTGCGGCTGGTATACTTGTTTGGTCTGCCAAATGTATGGACAAGTCCTGTGTGATTCACACCTGATTTATTTTTATGAATGTTAGCTTCCCTACTCTGAGTGTGGACAGGCAGATGCGCATGTCTGTGATCACACCACCTACGATGCTAAAGACACACTCTGACAGTACACGTGCTTTAGGGTAGGCCAGCACTTCCAAGGCATACAGGGCAAGCTCTGGCCATGTGTCCAATTTGGACACCCAATAGTTAAATGGGGCAGACTCATTAGTTTGTACATGGCTATGAGTGGATACATACTCTTCCACCATGTTATGGAAATGCTGACTCCTTCTTAATCACATCAGATGGTGGTGCCAGAAGTTGTAGCGTGCTTATGAAGTTTTGCCAAATTTAAATTTAAATTGTGGCCATGCTAACTCTGCCTTTTGAAGTGGTGGCAGTGCCCCAACTGTGTTGGTGACTTCCTCCTTTGCCTTTTTCTTCCACTGAGCCGCCACTGTCAGGTGGGAAAGCTGTCAGTAGTTTCTCTACAAGCGCATGCCTGTATTGAGGAATTTTTCGATCACACTCCAGTACCGGTAACAATGATGGTACGTTGTCCTTGTAGCGGGGATCCAGCAGGGTGGTCTCCCAGTCATCTGCACTGGTAACAATATGGGCAACTCGACTGTCTTTACGCAGGCACTGCAGCATACATTGGCTTATTTGTGCAAGTAAGTCACCCGTCAGGGCAGTGGGGTACTCGGCACCGGTTACGGTCGCAATTAAAGGGGTGGTCACAGTGGCAGCGACCCAGTCCTTGGCCCTGGGTGCCCAAGTGAAAGGGACGGTCTTTAAAGGGGTTGTGGAAATAATAAAAGTTTGTGACGCCACCTGTGGTTCTCGATCAGAGGTGACCGACGCTGCTTAAAGGGGTCCTCTGGGGGCGATGGTGTTGCAGCAAAGATGGTGTCGCTTCCCACAGGTGAAGCGGTGTCCCCAGGGCTCCCACTGCGCTTGGCAGGGATGGTGAATGCCGGCAAATAAATGGAGGACACAGGGTTGCAGTCTTTACCTGGTTAACTGGTGTTTAGCCGCCTCAGTCCAGGGTACCGGCAACAGCCTCAGTCCAGGGTACAGGCAACAGGTAAAAATGGAGTCCAGGCAGTCCCAAAGACAGGTGGAAATCCCCTTGACAGGTCAGTTTGGGAGCCTTCTACTATGCGCTGGTCTGTGGTCCCTTGCTGCCTGTAGCTCTCTAACAAGGTCCTCTTTCTTCCCCCTGTCCAGGGACAGTACCTGCACAGTAGGCAACTTGAGCCGTCTCTTTGGGGTCTCTGTCCACGGTGACTCCAGACTCTGATTGCTGCTGTACCTCAGGTATTATGTGGGCAAGTCCCTTTTAGTTTCCTGCCCTCCGGATCTGCCGTAGGACCTGTAGGTCCTCACGACCTCGGGCTCCCGGTGCCCGGTTTCTGCGCTCAGCTTAGAGAGGCCCAGTAGCAGTCCTCCTCTAGCTTCTAAGTCCTTCTGTCAGACTCTTTACAAGTTGTTCTGCTCTCTTTCTCCTTCCCAGGAGCTGCAGAATCACTCGTCTGCACGGCCCCAGCTTTCCTTCCTCACTCTTCGCTCTCCTCTCACCAACTGTCAATTGTAACTGCCTAGCAACTGCCTAGCAACTGACTCCTCCTCCCGACCAGAGAGCAGCTCCCCTCAAGTCGGGTGTAGAGTTCCCCCTTCTGTCCTGGAGTCAGAATGTGTTGCATATAAGGTTACCTGCCAAAGGGATTCCTCCTGTCTCCAGGCATGGCATTACCCCCCCCCCCCTGAGAGGAAAGCAATACCACTGTGGTACCTGAACTCCTGGGGTGCCACATTAGTCTGCCAGGAGGCAACGACAAGCTGTTGTTGGTGGGAGTTGTATCGTCTGGGTCCCCAGTATTCCCCCAGGCATGCTCCAGTGATGCCTGTGAGCTGCTCTGAGAGAGACCCTGCTGTCAGGGACAGTTTTAGACAAAATGGGGCCCAGGGCAAAAGTAGGGCCCCAAATATTCACATATTGCACCATCACACAAACATTTCAGTTGTATTTACATGCGCGGAGTTCAGGCCATTAAACGAGCGTGATCAACAATATTGAAGTCATTCAACGCTTGTTCCTGAGTTTCTTTACACCGGCTGAGGAAGAATGATGGGTACAGATAATCCTCATTACAGTATAATGCAGGTCCCATATAGTACATATAGTATAATGCACTCCCTATGGTTCTTGATAGAGTATACTGCAGCCTCCATCAGCGTATACTGCAGCCTCCATCAGCGTATACTGCAGCCCCCCTCAGAGTATACTGCAGCCCCCTCAGACTATAATGCAGCCACATACACACAGTATAGTGCAGCTCTCTGAGTATAATGCAGCCCCATCAGAGTACAATGCAGCCCCCCAACACACACAGTATAATGCAGCCCCCCACAGTATAGTGCAGTTCGCCACACATACAGTAAGTATAATTCAGACCCCTACACACAGTATAGTGCAGCCCCCCACACACAGTATAATGCAGCCGCCTACACACACAGTACAGTGCAGCCTCCCACACGCAGTATAATGCAGCCCTCCACTCACAATATATTGCAGCCCCCACTCACAGTATAATGCAGCCCCACCACACACAGTATAATCCAGACCTCCACCCACAGTATAATGCAGCCCCCCCACACAGTATAATGCAGACCCCTACACACACAATATAGTGCAGCCCCCACACTCAGTATAATGGGCACGGCAGGCTGAGCGGTAAGCAGTCTTCACCTTCACTTTGCTGTCTTGTTTATTTGGCTATCTGTGCACTGGTCACTTTAAACTATTTGGTTCTATTGGTTCTAACTATTGCACTATAACAATTTTTTTATAAAACATTGCTATAAATCATACTTTTAATTGGGGTATAAGTGCAATGTCATTATATCTGGTACTGTTTTATTAATTATTTATTAATTTTTACGTTATCTCATTATACATTTCAGTGCCACAGATTTTGCATCTATCCTCCTTTTTGTGTGCAATATTCACCATATTAGCTGCTAACTTTAGTTTGTATTTTATTTGGATATGTAATTTGTTGCCGCTCACCACATTCATTATCTGTTGAGAATAATCTATGTTATTGTGTATTTTTGATTACTATAATAAATATGTAAAAAATATATACTTTTGTAGTGAATCCTCCATATAGGTTTATTAGTCTTTAATAGATTCATGATTACTGTTTATTTGGTTGTATACATACTAACACACAGTATAATGCAGCTCCCCCACACACAGTATAACATAACATCTTTGGGCCGGTTAGAGTGTAAGGGCTCAAACTCACTTGCGAGAAACTCGGATGAGTCTCGCACGGAAATTCTCGACACTCAGGAGTGGAGTGTGCGGCTGCATGTATTCCTATGCGGCCGCACGCTCCGATCTGTGTGCCGGGTATTAACATACGAGACTCATCCGAGTTTCTCGCAAGTGAGTATGAGCCCTTAGATGCTTTATCACCAACTTTGTATGCATGTCTCACAAATTTACTTTCCCTTATAGCATTGACTGCAAACCTTCCTCTTCAAAGATATCCCTTCTACCTCAACTACCTAAGTAAGCATCTTTCATATGCTTTGCTATGCTTTTTATTTTCAATCTGTACGACTGCTATCTTTGCTTATATATGTATAATATACGTTTGTACAGTACCTTATTTATACATATACTGTATACCTCTTGGAATATCTAGTATATACAGTCATATGAAAAAGTTTGGGCACCCCTATTAATCTTAAGCTTAATGTTTTATAAAAATTGTTTTTTTTGCAACAGCTATTTCAGTTTCATATATCTAATAACTGTTGGACACAGTAATGTTTCTGCCTTGAAATGAGGTTTATTGTACTAACAGAAAATGTGCAATCTGCATTCAAACAAAAGTTGACAGGTGCATAAGTATGGGCACCCTTATAATTTTCTTGTTTTAAATAATCCTACCTACTTTTTACTGACTTACTAAAGCACTTTTTTTGGTTTTGTAACCTCATTGAGCTTTGAACTTCATAGCTAGGTGTATGCAATCATGAGAAAAGCTACTTAAAGTGGACACTTGCAAGTTGTTCTCCTGTTTGAATCTCCTCTGAAGAGTGGCATCATGGGCTCCTCAAAACAACTGTCAAATGATCTGAAAACAAAGATTATTCAACATAGTTGTTCAGGTGAAGGATACAAAAAGCTGTCTCAGAGATTTAACCTGTCAATTTCCACTGTGAGGAACATAGTAAGGAAATGGAAGAACACAGGTACAGTTCTTGTTAAGGCCAGAAGTGGCAGGCCAAGAAAAACATCAGAAAGACAGAGAAGAAGAATGGTGAGATCAGTCAAGGACAATCCTCAGACAATCTCCAGAGAGCTGCAGCATCAACTTGCTGCAGATGGTGTCACTGTGCATCGGTCAACTATACAACGCACTGTTTTTTTGCCGCCATGCATAACGCCTTTTTGTATTACCAAACAACTCAATCTTGGTTTCATAAGTCCACAGGACCTTCTTCCAAAAAGAAATTGGCTTCTCCAAATGTGCTTTTGCATACCTCAGCTGACTCTGTTTGTGGCGTGCTTGCAGAAACGGCTTCTTTCGCATCACTCTCCCATACAGCTTCTCCTTGTGCAAAGTGCGTTGTATAGTTGACCGATGCACAGTGACACCATCTGCAGCAAGTTGAGGCTGCAGCTCTCTGGAGGTGGTCTGAGGATTGTCCTTGACTGATCTCACCATTCTTCTTCTCTGCCTTTCTGATGTTTTTCTTGGCCTGCCACTTCTGGCCTTAACAAGAACTGTACCTGTGTTCTTCCATTTCCTTACTATGTTCCTCACAGTGGAAATTGACAGGTTAAATCTCTGAGACAGCTTTTTGTATCCTTCCCCTGAACAACTATGCTGAATAATCTTTGTTTTCAGATCATTTGACAGTTGTTTTGAGGAGCCCATGATGCCACTCTTCAGAGGAGATTCAAACAGGAGAACAACTTGCAAGTGGCCACTTTAAGTAGCTTTTCTCATGATTGCATACACCTGGCTATGAAGTTCAAAGCTCAATGAGGTTACAAAACCAAAAAAAGTGCTTTAGTAAGTCAGTAAAAAGTAGGTAGGAGTATTTAAAACAAGAAAATGATAAGGGTGCCCATACTTATGCACCTGTCAAATTTTGTTTGAATGCAGATTGCACATTTTCTGTTAGTACAATAAACCTCATTTCAAGGCAGAAACATTACTGTGTCCGACAGTTATTAGATATATGAAACTGAAATGGCTGTTGCAAAAAAAAACAATTTTTATAAAACATTAAGCTTAAGATTAATAGGGGTGCCCAAACTTTTTCATATGATTGTACTGTTGATTTCTGCCTTGTCACTATTATAATGGTATACCTCTTGGAATATCTAGTATATACTGTTGATTTCTGCCTTGTCACTATCATAATGGTATACCTCTTGGAATATCTAGTATATACTGTTGATTTCTGCCTTGTCACTATCATAATGTTCACTTATACTGTCTTCTCTTGAAGCGACATAGTGATAAAGACTCTGGTGGGTCAAAACATCTTTACTTTTTTGCACATTTCACAGCCACCTTCTATTTTGTTTATCTCCACGAAATAAAGAACCTTGCATTACCAAAAATAAAGTGTATGGTGAATCTCTTTAGCCATGAAATTGAGCCAGGCCTTTGACAGTGTACCCAAGACTTGGTTGGGCAAGGAAGCTTGCCTGATGGGAATTTTTTCAATGTATTTTCCACAATGGCCTTCTGGTATAGCACAATTTTAGTAAACCTCTGCTCCACAGGAAGGAGAGATGCAAGGTTGCGTGGGTCTAGCAGGGTGAACAACCAGGCTTTTTTTTTGCCAAGATGAAGCAACACAAAGGTCATGGGAAAAGAAACAGTACATAAAGTTTGTCTTATATATGCCTTATAGTTAGCACTTCACTGTATCTACCATTATGATTACTCTACATCTCCTCCTCCATATCTCTCTCCTCAGCCCATCCATGTAGGAGAGACAGGACGAAGCTAGCCTCTGTTGTTTAGCAACCAGCTCCTGTTTCTCCTCCTCAGCTTCCAACTCCTCATTGTTACCCAATCCGTGCTGTGCAGATGAGATGAGGCTGGGCAGGGTAGTATCTCACTTTCTCATGTCTTCCTCCATCTCCACATGGTCCGCATGCAAAGCTCCAGCTTTAATTGTGAGCAGCGACTGTTTAAGTAGGTACAGAAGCGGGATCATTGCGCTGACTATGGCGTCATCGCCGCTCACCATATTTATGGAGTCCTCAAACTCTCGCTCTGCATACCAGCTTCCCAGGTTGAGTCTGTGACTTTGTCATCCACCATCTCTTCTTCCACCGCCGCATCCTGGTCCTCCTGACTTGGTGACTTAACAATAACAAGTCTTATCGGCAACTATATCTCATTATCATCTACCTCCTTAGACAAAATTTTCCGTTCCCCATCAACATGTTCTTGGGACCGTGGCTGCTCTAAGTTTTGTGTACTAGTACACAGTATCTCCTGCTGTCCCTCATGCAACATGCAGGGTGAAAGACGACAATCAAGAAATGATGTAGTAAAGAGCTCCTCAGAGTGTCCTAGTATGGGATCACTGGTCTCCTGGGACTCAACATGGTTGGAGGAAAGAGGATCAGCGTGGATTAAGTGATCCAGACTGATGGATGGTGAGACTGGACCGTGTGGTGCTGGCAAGTATGCTTCCACATTATCTGCTATCCAACCGACCACCTGTTCGCACTGGTGTGGCTTCAGAAGTGGTGTCCCATTCTTTGCAAAGTTGGACAGGAAGCTATTTGTCATGGATGGGCGTGTTTCTTGTGCTCCAGCAACAGGCATAGTCACACCTGCCCCCATCCTCTGTGTCTGCATGCACCATCATCAGCACTTCTACTTCCCCATTCCTTACTGCATTTTCTTATTGCTAGGTCTCTGGAAAACAAGTTTGTTTTTAATAAAGAAAAAAAAAATTGTCACCTGAAGCAGGCAAAGTGTTTATTTGGGGTTTAGTACCACCACAATGTGTAACAAAGCATGTAGAAGAGTATGGATGACTAATTGAATTCAGAAACATTTTTTTAACTTGTTTTTTAGTTTTATATACCAATGTAATGTAACACTAATTCTATTGATGACAATATGGTTAATGTTTTCACCCCTCCAAAAAAAGAATGTGGTCAAGTGCAGCAGCAATATATTTAGCAATGGACTGCAAAGCCCTAAGCCTTGCCTATAGGCTGTATTCTGCCACTCTCCCTGCTCCTTCAACTGTCCCAAGGCTAAATGCAGAATGTGTCTGATACAAAAAGCAAAGCACAGGATTAGCTCTTAGGGCTCCTTTTTACTTGCGAGAAATATGTGCGAGTCTCGCATGTTAAAACCAAGCTCTGGCGCCAGCACTTGGGAGCGGAGCGTGCAGCTCCATGTATTGCTATGCAGCCGCACGCTTCGCTCTGGAGTGCCGGTGCCAGAGCTTGGTTTTAACATGCGAGACTCGAACGTATTTCTCGCAAGTGAAAAGGAGCCCTTAGAAGGATTGTTAGTATGATGGTTCAGCATAAGCATCAACACTAGAGGACTCTGATTAGTTAAACTGTGCACACATAAGCCAGCATTACTACTCTTTCTCAACAATCACAAGTGTCCTTGAGCTGTGCAATGGCGACCGAGCGTGGTGGCACCTGTCCTTTTCTAACCTCTGATGATGTAATCCGGGCTGCCAATCAAAGTAATGGCACTACCAAGATGGCTACGGCATTACAGTTACTGGCAGGCAATCCTTGCATGTTTATTGGCTGTGTAACAGGTGCCAAACATGCAGGATGGGGATTCGAGCTTCAAATCAGAGCACCAGCAAATGCTTGTCGAGTGCCGAGCACCAACATACTCGAGTGATATCCAAGTGTCACCGAGCACGTTCGCTGATCCTTAGGCATAACACAAAGGTTGTGAGATACACAGAACTGTTTTATGGTTTGCACCCTCAGGAAATTTATCCCAAACCTGTGAATTTCTATACTGTATATCCACAGATATATGCCTGATGAAGGGTGTTATACCCAAAACAATGCTCTCTACTCCTGTACCTATTGCAATGTGAATAATGGACATGATACTAACATATTGTGTATAAACATTTTCCCGTTTCCTTTGTTGTGCAATTCCTTGTGTTATCTTCTGCATTTTGATGGGAGAGCATTGTCAGCTCCTTAGCACCCACCGTAAGCCGCACAGCAATCTATGGGATTTGGTTTTGATACATCCCTTGTAGACTGTGGGCCCTCGCGGGCAGGGTCCTCTCTCCTCCTGTACTTCTGTGTGCCTTGTTTTACTCATGTTTATTGTACTTGTCTAAATTTGTCCCGTTCACATGTAAAGCGCCATGGAATAAATGGCGCTATAAAAATGTATAATAATAATATTAATAACAATACAAAAGTTGTGCAATAAAGTACTAGGGAAGCATGCCTTTAATCCTGTCCATGTCATAGACTAGGTCTCTTCTTTATTTCTTTTGTAAAATAACAGCAAGCATGGTGACATTTTGTTGAATGTATATGGACATGCTATTAAAATAGACTAGTGATACACAGCTGGTACAGCAATGTGCAAAAGTTTTAGGCAGGTGTAGAAAAAATTCTGCAAAGTAAGACTACTTTCAATAATTCAAGTGTTAATAGTTTATTTTTATCAATTAACAAAATGCAAAGTGAATGAACAATAGAGACATCGAAAGCCAATCAGTATTTGGTGACCGCCCTTTGCCTTCATCACTTTTTCTCAGTACTTGTCCCTTGTACACAGTTTATGAAAAATCTTGGCAGGAGGTTTTTCCAAACATCTTGGAGAACTACCACAGATCTTCTGTGGATGTCACTTGTGCAGATCGCTCTGTCTCTTCATGTGATCCCAGACAGACCGGATGATGTGAAATTGGGGCTCTGTGGGGCTGGATCATCACTTCCAGGACTCTTCGCCCTTAGGGACATTGACTGGATTTTTAGAGTTGTTCTGCTGTAGAACTGATTTGTTCTTGATCCGCCCAATCATCTAATTCTCAGTGGATCACATCTATTAATCCCTAACTTTTTGCTTTTCAAGAGCCATAAAATATTTATTTTTCCATTAACATAGCCACATAATTGCTATATTTTGAGGGACAAATTTTAGTTTTGAATTAATTTTATGGTATAATGTACAAAAAATATGGGAAAAAAAATTGGAAGAAATGGAAGAAAACACACTCGCAAGAAGACCTCACCGCATTCAAAAAAGCATATTTTACTTTCAAGTCAGCCCTCACCTCAGCTAAACAGCTCTACTTCACAATCCTCGTATATTCTTGATCTTTCAATCCCAGTTATTCAACACTTTTATCTCACTCAACAGCCCACCGCCGCCACATTTGACCTCCCTCTACGGAAGACTTTGCCAAATATGTCATAACCTTCCTCTCCACCATCACTGAAAGAGAGCTTTCTAATCTCTTCTCCAAATCCCACTACACCTCTTGAGAACTTGACCCCTTCCCAACCTCATCATCATACTTATCCCAGCCCTTACCCATCTCTTCAACCCATCATTAACTTCTGTTATCTTCATTTCTGCTTTCAAACATGCCATAATCACACCTTTCCTGAAGAAACCATCTCTTGATCCCACCTTTACATTTAGCTATCACCCAATATCGCTACTGCTGTTCACTTCCAAACTCCCTCCTACTACAAACCTTCTTTTCATTTTGCATCACAGATGTTGCCCTCTCCTGGATCTCCTCATACATTTCTAAATGCATGTCATATAGAAAGATTAAAATCCATAAGGGATGACACATTCACCCCCCAACACCACCCTCACGTAGAACTCCAGAAATACAAAAACATAAACTTCATTGAAGTAGAATCATACAGTCATATGAAAAAGTTTGGGCACCCCTATTAAAGGGAACCTGTCACCACGTTTTTGGAAGATGGGATAAAAATAGCGTTAAATAGGGGCAGAGGTGGGCGTTACATTAGTGTGTGTGTTATGCGTTTATTACCCACCTAAGTTGCCGAAATAACTTTGCAAAGTCTCCGTTTTCGCCTGTCAATCAGGCTGGTCAGGTCACATGGGCGTGGTGTCTTCACCCAGATTTGGCGTAGTTTTCCGTTGGTGGCGTAGTGGTGTGCGCATGCCCAAAGTCCGGAATCCTCTTCCAGGGGATTTAAAATAGCGCGGTGTTCGTTATTGCATTGGTGATCGGTGGGCGCGGCCATCTTGCTTTGACCGCGCGTGCGCAGAAGCGGCGCTCTGCTGGCCGCGGCTTCAGGAAAATGGCCGCGGGATGCCGCGCGTGCGCAGATGGATATCGCGGCGGCCATTTTCCTGAAGCCGCGGCCAGCAGAGCGCCGCTTCTGCGCACGCGCGGCCAAAGGAAGATGGCCGCGCCCACCGATCACCAATGCAATAACGAACACCGCGCTATTTTAAATCCCCTGGAAGAGGATTCCGGACTTTGGGCATGCGCACACCACTACGCCACCAACGGAAAACTACGCCAAATCTGGGGGAAGACAACGCCCATGCGACCTGACCAGCCTGATTGACAGGCGAAAACGGAGACTTTGCAAAGTTATTTCGGCAACTTAGGTGGGTAATAAACGCATAACACACACACTAATGTAACGCCCACCTCTGCCCCTATTTAACGCTATTTTTATCCCATCTTCCAAAAACGTGGTGACAGGTTCCCTTTAATCTTAAGCTTAATGTTTTATAAAAATTGTTTTTTTTTGCAACAGCTATTTCAGTTTCATATATCTAATAACTATTGAACACAGTAATGTTTCTGCCTTGAAATGAGGTTTATTGTACTAACAGAAAATGTGCAATCTTCATTCAAACAAAATTTGACAGGTGCATAAGTATGGGCACCCTTATCATTTTCTTGTTTTAAATACTCCTACCTACTTTTTACTGACTTACTAAAGCACTTTTTTTGGTTTTGTAACCCCATTGAGCTTTGAACTTCATGGCTAGGTGTATGCAATCATGAGAAAAGCTACTTAAAGGGAACCTATCACCCCGTTTTTTTCGGTATGAGATAAAAATACTGTTAAATATGGCCTGAGCTGTGCATTACAATAGTGTAGTTTGTGGACCCCGATTCCCCACCTATGCTGCCGAAATACGTTACCAAAGTAGTCATTTTCGCCTGTCAATCAGGCTGGTCAGGTCGGATGGGCGTGGCTTCTTCCCCCAGATATTGCGTAGTTTTCCGTTGGTGGCGTAGTGGTGTGCGCATGTCCAACGTCCCCAATCCTGCACGGGGGGGTGAAAATAGCAGCGATGTCCGTTATTCCATTGGTGGTCGGTGGGCGCGGCCATCTTCCTTTGGCCGCGCGTGCGCAGAAGCGGCGCTCTGCTGGCCGTGGCTTCAGGAAAATGGCCGCCGCGATCTCCATCTGCGCACGCGCGGCATCCATGCATAACACCTTTTTGTATGACCAAACAACTCAGTCTTGGTTTCATCAGTCCACAGGACTTTCTTCCAAAAAGAAATTGGCTTCTCCACATGTGCTTTTGCATACCTCAGCCGACTCTGTTTGTGGCGTGCTTGCAGAAACGTCTTGTTTCGCATCACTCTCCCATACAGCTTCTCCTTGTGCAAAGTGCGTTGTATAGTTGACCGATGCACAGTGACACCATCTGCAGCAAGTTGATGCTGCAGCTCTCTGGAGATGGTCTGAGGATTGTCCTTGACTGATCTCACCATTCTTCTTCTCTGCCTTTCTGATGTTTTTCTTGGCTTGCCACTTCTGGCCTTAACAAGAACTGTACCTGTGTACTTCCATTTCCTTACTATGTTCCTCACAGTGGAAATTGACAGGTTAAATCTCTGAGACAGCTTTTTGTATCCTTCCCCTGAACAACTATGTTGAATAATCTTTGTTTTCAGATCATTTGACAGTTGTTTTGAGGAGCCCATGATGCCACTCTCCAGAGGAGATTCAAACAGGAGAACAACTTGCAAGTGGCCACTTTAAGTAGCTTTTCTCATGATTGCATACACCTAGCTATGAAGTTCAAAGCTCAATGAGGTTACAAAACCAAAAAAAGTGCTTTAGTAAGTCAGTAAAAAGTAGGTAGGAGTATTTAAAACAAGAAAATGATAAGGGTGCCCATACTTATGCACTTGTCAAATTTTGTTTGAATGCAGATTGCACATTTTCTGTTAGTACAATAAACCTCATTTCAAGGCAGAAACATTACTGTGTCCAACAGTTATTAGATATATGAAACTGAAATAGCTGTTGCAAAAAAAAACAATTTTTATAAAACATTAAGCTTAAGATTAATAGGGGTGCCCAAACTTTTTCATATGACTGTATGTTAACATATGGGAAGAGAGAAAATTTCCTGGTAACGAAGTGACAACAACTAATTGAAATCTCCTTTGAAGCTAGGACTGCCTGCAGTATAAGAATCGCGGGTGCAGATGTTTACCATGGTACCGAGGGTCTCACAGGCACAGTCAGTGAGACACTGACAGTCTCATGCACTGAATTACACAAGTACAGCAGTGTATCAGACCAGTGATTAAGATAAAAATGATATATGTCCCACAGTGGAACCAAGTGAAAAATTAAAATAAAATATGTAAGAAAGATTAAATACAAAAGAGCACACACAAATCACTAAAAGCAGTTTTGTCACACAAAACGCAGAGTTTATGACAAAACAAACAAAATATAAATAATTGGTATTGCCGCATCTGGAACGAACCGATCTATAAAACTGGCACATTATTTGTTCCATATGGCTAACCCCTTTAAAAAAATAATAACATGACAAAAATGTCGCTTTTTCATCATATTGACTCTCAAAAGAGATCAAAAAGTTGTATGCAAAAATAACTGTACAAATAAAAATACCATACCGTCCCACAAAAAACAAGCCCTAATATGGCTCATTAGTAAAAAATATAAAAAAGTTACAGCTCTCAGAATATCACGATAAAAAATAAATTCATTTTTGTAAAATATTGCTTTTGTGTGTAAAAATAGCAAAGCATAAAAAGAAGATATATACGGTATCTGGCATCGCTGTAGTCATACCGACCCAATGGACAAATCGAACTTATCACTTTTAACGCACAGTTAACGGAGCAAAAAATAGCTGAATTGCTGTTTTTTGTTCATTCTGTGCCTGAAAAATCTGAATATAAAGCGATCAAAAACTACTATGTCCCCAAAAATGACACAGAAAAAAAATCTAAAACTCATCCTGCAAAAAAAGGCCTCATACAGATCTGCTCTCTAAAAAATTAAATAGTTACAGCTGTCAAAATATTAAAAAAGTATTGTTATAAAATAGCATTTTTACTGTGCGAATGCAAGACATAAAAAATCCTATATAAATCTGGTATAGCTGCAATCGCACCGACTCGAAGAATATATGCGCCTTATCACTTATACCGCACAGTGAACAGCGCCAAAACAAAAGTAAGAACTATTCTCGTACTGCTGTCTATTAGTTCATTCTATCTCCCAAAAATCGGTATAAGGCTCGGCTCACAATTATTCTGCGCTCTCTGTTGGGCGCTTATGTTGCGGTTTCCTTGTAAATTCCCAAAAACCACGATCAACACAACATCCCGGATGGAACCACTCATTTATGAGGCAGTTGGAGCCATTTTGTACTGGTCTGTGTTCTGGTGGTGTCCCACCATTTTAGGCATCTTTTAGCACACAAGTGTGGGCGATCATAGATCTGTGAGCGCCTAAAAAAAAAAAAGGATGCCACTGGAACAGAGGCCAAATGGAGTTCAAAGTGTCTCGGTCTGCCTCATGGTGGGTGGTTCCATTGGGGGTTTCATCTGAATTGCATTTTTGTTGGATTTACATGGACACCCCAATGTAAGTGCTCAACGTAGAATACAAGAATGTGATTCCAGCCTTATACTGAAACAGGTAAAAAAATATTGTGTACCCCAAAATGTTACCAATAGAACCCCCAATTTATCATACACAAAACCAGTCCCCACTCCGGTGCATCATCTGTCACTGGAACTATAGAGGGTTCCCACGCTACTGGTAGAACAGAGATTCTTTAAAAACGACATGGCTCCCGACCCCTCAAATAAAATCCAATGAATTCTGTGCTCCCAAATCCAAATGCTCCCTCCTTCTGAGCCCCATTGTGCCTAAACCACAGTAAGCGGGCACATGTTTGGCATCATTGTAGTAGGGAGAGAGCACTTAATTTACGGGGTGTATGTCACCAGAAGCACAAGCTGGGAACAATATATGGAGGCTCTACACTTTATGGGGGAACAATGTATGGGCACTAAACTGGCATATTTTCTATTCTCCATAAAAAAAAGCCTGGAGTGGATCTTACAAAATAGTCACTACAGCTGTAGATGAAATAAATGTCGCCCATAAACTATTCTACCAAAATCTGTGCTCCAAAAGCCAAACAGTGCTCCTTCCTTGTCAGCCCTGACGTGTGGTCTAGCAGTAATTTCTGAGTACATATGAGTAGTGATGAGCGAATATATTCGTTACTCGAGATTTCTCGAGCACGCTCGGGGGTCCTCCGAGTATTTTTTAGTGATCGGAGATTTAGTTTTTCTTGCCGCAGCTGAATGATTTACATCTGTTAGCCAGCATAAGTACATGTGGGGATTCCCTAGCAACCAGACAACCCCCACATGTACTTATGCTGGCTAACAGATGGTAATCATTCAGCTGTGGCAAGAAAAACAAATTATGGGGTCCAGTTTCACCTTTTAAACCTTGTGTACCTGACAAATTTGCAACAAATACAAAAAATATATTTTTACCATTAAAATGTAATATTTCCACGTCTCAAGGTTATAAAATTCTGTGACACACTAATGGGTTCAAAGTACTCACTACACCACTAGATGAATTCCTTAGGCAGTGAAGTTTCTAATGTGGGGTCACCTGGGGGGGGGGTTCTGCTGTTTTGGCACCTCTGGGGCTCAGCTAATGGAGCCCTCAATCAATTCAAATGATATCTGGGTTCTAAAAGCCAAGTAGAGCTCCTTCTTATCTGATCCCTGCCGTGTGCTCAAAGAGTAGTGCACACTCACATATGGGATACTGCCACATTCAGGAGAAAATGCATAACATATTGTAAGGTCCAATTCCTCCCATTACCCCTCGTTTAAATTATACATTTGATGCTAAAACAGTATTTAAGTGGCAAAATTTATATTTTTTGTTCTCACATCTAAATGTTATAAAGTTTTGTGAATCACCTGTGAGTTAAAAATGCTCAGTACACCCCTAGATGAATTCCTTGAGGGGTCTAGTTTCCAAAATGGGGTCCCTTGTGCTGGGATTTCTGCTGTTTTTGCATGTCAGGCACTATCCAAATGCGACATGGCATTCACAATCTATTCCAGAAAAATAGCTTTCAGGAGAAATTGCGTAACAAAATATGGGGTATGTTTTCACCTAATATCCATTGTGAAAATTATAAATTTAGGGCTAAAAGAACATTTTCAGGAAAAAAAATGAAAATCTTCTATATGACGACCTATAATTATCAAATTTTGTGTAGTACCTGTGGGTTCAAAAAGCTCACTATACCCCTGGACAAAATCCTGGAGGGGTGTAGTTTCCAAAATGGAATTACTTGTGGGTGGTTTTCAATGCCCTGCAAACGCATGATGCCCACAGACCATTCCATCAAAATCTGAGTTCCAAAACATCACGCCTTCCTTTCTGAGCCTTGTCGTGCACCCAAACTGTAATTTTCCCTCACATATGGGGCTAAAAGTAAGTTTTTGTGGGAAAATTTAGATTTTTTATTTTCACGGCTCTATGTTATAAACTTCTGTGAAGCCCCCTGGAGATTCAAGGTGCTCACCACACACCTAAATAAATTCCTTGAGGAGTCTGACTTTCAAAATTGGGTCACTTGTGAGGGGTCATGAAGGTTAAAATTTACTTGGTCACTAAGGGGTTAATCCTTTTTATTTTATGTAAATGTACATGCTGTATTGTTTTGTACTCTTTGTAAAATCTTTTGTACATTTTTTATAAAAATACTGCCTATCTTTCTGGATTAAATATAAAATGTAATAGTTCTGTTCCTTTTATTCCGTAAACCACACCCTGAAGCCATGCGCTACTTGTGATGGGTGTCAAATCAGTCTGTAAATCGATTGGTGGTGGCAGCTGATAATTTTTCTTGGGTCATTATGGAGTTGGCAGCAAACGTACCGAGGGATATACAATGGGGAAAATAAGTATTTCATGTATTGCCCATTTTGCAAGTTTTCCCACCTACAAAGAATAGAGAGGTCTGTAATTTTTATCCTAGATACACTTCAACTGTGAAAACAATCTAAAAATAAAAACATAAAATCACATTGCATGATTTGTAAATATTTCATGCAATAAAATGCAATTTAATTATTTGATCACCTACCAACCAGCAAGAATACTGTCTCTCACAGACCTGTAAGTTTTTCTTTAAGACGCCTTCCTACACTGCACTCATTACCTGTGTTAATTGCAACTGTTTGAACTTATTACCTGTTTAAAAGACACCTGTCCAAACAATCACACTTAAACTTCTCCACCATTACCAAGACCAAAGAGCTGTCTAAGGACACCTGGGACAAAATTGTAGAACTGCACAAGGCTGGAATGGGCTGCACGACAATACGCAAGCAGTTTGGTGAGAAGGCAATAAATGTTGGCACAATTATTAGAAAATCGAAGAAACACAAGATGACTGTCAATCTTCCTCTGTCTGTGGCTCCATGTAAGATCTCACTTAGTGGGGTAAGGATGATTCTGAGAAAGGTCAGGAATCAACCCAGAACTACATGGACGGACCTGGTCAATGATCTGAACAGAGCTGGGACCAGTGTCTCAAACATTAATGTTAGTAACACACTACACCGTCATAGATTAAAATCCTGCGGGGCTCATAAAGTCCCCCTGCTCACGCCAGCACATCTCTAGGCCCATTTGAAGTTTACCAATGACCATCTGATGATTCAGAAGAGGCATGGGAGAAGGTCATGTGGTCAGATGAGACCCCAAAAAAATGGATGCCAATGGAACAGAGGCCAAATGGAGTTCAAAGTGTCTCGGTCTGCCTCATGGTGGGTGGTTCCATTGGGGGTTTCATTTGAATTGCATTTTTGTTGGATTTACATGGACACCCCAATTTAAGTGCTCAACGTAGAATACAAGAATGTGATTCCAGCCTTATACTGAAACAGATCAAAAAATATTATGTACCCCAAAATGTTACCAACAGAACCCCCAATTTATCATACACAAAACCAGTCCCCACTCCGGTGCATCATCTGTCACTGGAACTATAGAGGGTTCACACGCTACTGGTAGAACAGAGATTCTAGAAAAACGACATGGCTCCCGCCCCCTCAAATAAAATCCAATGAATTCTGTGCTCCCAAATCCAAATGCTCCCTCCTTCTGAGCCCCATTGTGCCTAAACCACAGTAAGCGGGCACATGTTTGGCATCATTGTAGTAGGGAAAGAGCACTTAACTTACGGGGTGTATGTCACCAGAAGCACAAGCTGGGAACAATATATGGAGGCTCTACACTTTATGGGGGAACAATGTATGGGCACTAAACTGGCATATTTTCTATTCTCCATAAAAAAAAGCCTGGAGTGGATCTTACAAAATAGTCACTACAGCTGTAGATGAAATAAATGTCGCCCATAAACTATTCTACCAAAATCTGTGCTCCAAAAGCCAAACAGTGCTCCTTCCTTGTCAGCCCTGACGTGTGGTCTAGCAGTAATTTCTGAGTACATATGAGTAGTGATGAGCGAATATATTCGTTACTCGAGATTTCTCGAGCACGCTCGGGGGTCCTCCGAGTATTTTTTAGTGCTCGGAGATTTAGTTTTTCTTGCCGCAGCTGAATAATTTACATCTGTTAGCCAGCATAAGTACATGTGGGGATTCCCTAGCAACCAGGCAACCCCTACATGTACTTATGCTGGCTAACAGATGGTAATCATTCAGCTGTGGCAAGAAAAACTAAATCTCCGAGCACTAAAAAATACTCAGAGGACACCCGAGCATGCTCGAGAAATCTCAAGTAACGAGTATATTCGCTCATCACTACATATGAGGCATCACCGCAATGAGAAATTGCGATAGAAATTATGGGGTCCAGTTTCACCTTTTAAACCTTGTGTACCTGACAAATTTGCAACAAATACAAAAAATATATTTTTACCATTAAAATGTAATATTTCCACGTCTCAAGGTTATAAAATTCTGTGACACACTAATGGGTTCAAAGTACTCACTACACCACTAGATGAATTCCTTAGGCAGTGAAGTTTCTAATGTGGGGTCACCTGGGGGGGGTTCTGCTGTTTTGGCACCTCTGGGGCTCAGCTAATGGAGCCCTCAATCTATTCAAATGATATCTGGGTTCTAAAAGCCAAGTAGAGCTTCTTCTTATCTGATCCCTGCCGTGTGCTCAAAGAGTAGTGCACACTCACATATGGGATACTGCCACATTCAGGAGAAAATGCATAACATATTGTAAGGTCCAATTCCTCCCATTACCCCTAGTTTAAATTATATATTTGATGCTAAAACAGTATTTAAGTGGCAAAATTTATATTTTTTGTTCTCACATCTAAATGTTATACAGTTTTGTGAATCACCTGTGAGTTAAAAATGCTCAGTACACCTCTAGATGAATTCCTTGAGGGGTCTAGTTTCCAAAATGGGGTCCCTTGTGCTGGGATTTCTGCTGTTTTTGCATGTCAGGCACTATCCAAATGCGACATGGCATTCACAATCTATTCCAGACAAATAGCTTTCAGGAAAAATTGCGTAACAAAATATGGGGTATGTTTTCACCTAATATCCATTGTGAAAATTATAAATTTAGGGCTAAAAGAACATTTTCAGGAAAAAAAATGAAAATCTTCTATATGACGACCTATAATTATCAAATTTTGTGTAGTACCTGTGGGTTCAAAAAGCTCACTATACCCCTGGACAAAATCCTGGAGGGGTGTAGTTTCCAAAATGGAATTACTTGTGGGTGGTTTTCAATGCCCTGCAAACGCATGATGCCCACAGACCATTCCATCAAAATCTGAGTTCCAAAACATCACGCCTTCCTTTCTGAGCCTTGTCGTGCACCCAAACTGTAATTTTCCCTCACATATGGGGCTAAAAGTAAGTGTTTGTGGGAAAATTTAGATTTTTTATTTTCACGGCTCTATGTTATAAACTTCTGTGAAGCCCCCTGGAGATTCAAGGTGCTCACCACACACCTAAATAAATTCCTTGAGGAGTCTGACTTTCAAAATTGGGTCACTTGTGAGGGGTCATGAAGGTTAAAATTTACTTGGTCACTAAGGGGTTAATCCTTTTTATTTTATGTAAATGTACATGCTGTATTGTTTTGTACTCTTTGTAAAATCTTTTGTACATTTTTTATAAAAATACTGCCTATCTTTCTGGATTAAATATAAAATGTAATAGTTCTGTTCCTTTTATTCCGTAAACCACACCCTGAAGCCATGCGCTACTTGTGATGGGTGTCAAATCAGTCTGTAAATCGATTGGTGGTGGCAGCTGATAATTTTTCTTGGGTCATTATGGAGTTGGCAGCAAACGTACCGAGGGATATACAATGGGGAAAATAAGTATTTCATGTATTGCCCATTTTGCAAGTTTTCCCACCTACAAAGAATAGAGAGGTCTGTAATTTTTATCCTAGATACACTTCAACTGTGAAAACAATCTAAAAATAAAAACAGAAAATCACATTGCATGATTTGTAAATATTTCATGCAATAAAATGCAATTTAATTATTTGATCACCTACCAACCAGCAAGAATACTGTCTCTCACAGACCTGTAGGTTTTTCTTTAAGACGCCTTCCTACACTGCACTCATTACCTGTGTTAATTGCAACTGTTTGAACTTATTACCTGTATAAAAGACACCTGTCCAAACAATCACACTTAAACTTCTCCACCATTACCAAGACCAAAGAGCTGTCTAAGGACACCTGGGACAAAATTGTAGAACTGCACAAGGCCGGAATGGGCTGCACGACAATACGCAAGCAGTTTGGTGAGAAGGCAATAAATGTTGGCACAATTATTAGAAAATCGAAGAAACACAAGATGACTGTCAATCTTCCTCTGTCTGTAGCTCCATGTAAGATCTCACTTAGTGGGGTAAGGATGATTCTGAGAAAGGTCAGGAATCAACCCAGAACTACATGGACGGACCTGGTCAATGATCTGAACAGAGCTGGGACCAGTGTCTCAAACATTAATGTTAGTAACACACTACACCGTCATAGATTAAAATCCTGCGGGGCACATAAAGTCCCCCTGCTCACGCCAGCACATCTCTAGGCCCATTTGAAGTTTGCCAATGACCATCTGATGATTCAGAAGAGGCATGGGAGAAGGTCATGTGGTCAGACGAGACCAAAATAGAAGTTTTTGATATCAATTTCACTTGCAGTGTTTGGAGGAAGAAGAAGGATGGGTACAACCCCAAGAACACTGTCCCAACCGTGAAGAATGGTGGAGAAACATCATACTTTGGGGGCTTATCTGCAAATGGGACAGGACAACTGCATCGTATTGAAGGAATGAAAGCTAGGGTAATGTATAGCGAGATTTTGGCCAACAACCTCCTTCTCTCAGTAAGAGCATTGAAGATGGGCCGTGGCTGGGTCTTCCAGCATGATAATGACCTGAAACACACAGCCAAGCAACTAAGGAGTGGTTCCATAAGAAGCATTTCAAGGTCCTGGAGTGATCTAGCAAGTCTCCAGACCTGAACCCATTAGAAAACCTTTGGAGGGGGGAGCTGAAACTCATAGTTGCCCATCGACAGCCCTGAAACCTGAACGATCTGGAGATCTGTATGGAGGAGTTGGCTAAAATCCCTGCTGCAGTGTGTGCAAACTTGATCAAGAACTACAGGAAACGCCTGAGCTCTATAATTGCAAACAAAGGTTTCCGTACCAAATCTTTTTTAAAAAGATTGCCTCTCACAGTTGAAGTGCACATACGATAAAAATTACAGACCTCTGGATTTTTTGTAGGTGGGAAAACTTTCAAAATCGGCAGTGTATCAAATACTTATTATCACTACTGTATATAAATTCCATGCAATGGAATCAGTTGTATATCTACCCAATACCCTCAAAGCAAGTTCCCCAATAATTGGCCAAGTAGTGGAAACAGCATGCAGCCGCCTCCGTTAATCATCGGTCATTTGTGTCATTGTCTTGATGATGGGGGCCAATAGGGGGCTGTTCGTGATAAAATAGTAATAGCAGGGTCATTCAGTGCAACCCCCCAGCTATCATCTTCCCCTGCACATCCTCATACTGCCCTCTCTCTGTTGGTTTCCCTCAAGACACTGTCCTGGGACTCCTATTCCCCTCAATCTTAGCCTGTTTGGCTATGGCTTCCAGTACCACCTCTACGCTGATGATACTCAGATCTACCTCTGGCCCAGACGTCACCACTTTGCTGTCCAGAATCCCAGTGTATCTATCGGCCAAATCCTCCTTCTCCTCTAGGTTCTAAAGCTCAATGTGGATAAAACTGAACTCATCATCTATCCTCCATCTCACCTAAACCCCCTACTCAATCTATCACAATTAATGACACCATGCTCTCCGCAGTATAGAAAGTCCGCTGCCTCAGAGTAACCCTCGACTCTGCCCTGTCCTTCAAACCACAAATCCAAGCTCTTGATACCTCCTGCTGCTTCAAACTCAAAAATGTTTCTATAATCCATCCTGCAATATCCTCCTCCATTGCCTTCCTGCTGACACTCTCGCACCTCTCCAGTCTGTCCATAACTCTGCTGCCACACTAAACCACTTCTCCCCACACTTCTCCTCTGCAAATCACTTCATTGGCTCCCAATTTCCAAATGTATCCAGTTCAAGCTGCTAACACTGACCTACAAAGCCGATTATAATCTGTCTCCATATATTTCAGAACTAATCTCCCAATACACAACCTCCGGTCCTCCCAAGAACTCCTTCTTTCCTCCACACTCATACATTCCTCACCCAATTCTCCTGTGTATACCCCATCCTCTGGAATTTTGTGCTGCAACACATCCGGTTATCCACCACACTCAGAACCTTCATACCGAACTTGAAAACTCAGCTCTTCAAGAAAGTTTACATCCTTCAATGACCCCCTGCTATCTCACCATCACCGGAACTGCCACAACCCCCTAACATACGGTCTCCTTCCCCATTATAGTCTAGAATGTAATCTTGCAAGGGCAGGTCCCTCTGCTTTCTGTACCAGCCAGTCCTTTGTAGTTTGTGCACTGTAATTTATTTTTGTACTTTGTATGTATCCCTTCTCATGTACAATATCATGGAATCAATGGTGCTCTAAAAATTAGTATTAATAATAATATAGTACTGTTTCTTACTGACCATTGACATATTGGATGGAAGAGGTGAGCACCGAAAATACAATGCAGTTACAATGTTTACACTATATGAAATGTTTTCTACAAATAATTCTGTGTAGGTGTTTTAATTGTATTTTATTTGCTTTTCAATAGTAGGAGTATATTAGTAATTTTATTCATTTTCTAATCATATACTACTCTAAATTACTTTCCCATTCTCACATAGATGTGATACTCTACTTTGGTAGCTTTTGAATACATTTTTCAATAAATGAGTAGCACAAAAATAGCTACTTCCCTGTGTGATTTTTTGATCTCCCACATTAGAATTAAAATGTTTTCTTGCCTATGTGAGTTCTCTGATGTGCAACAAGAACAGATTTCTGATGAAAACATTTCCCACATTCCAAACAAGAAAATGGTTTCTCCCCTGTGTGAATTCTCTGATGTGTAACAAGAACTGATTTCTGATTAAAACATTTCCCACATTCTGAACATGCAAATGGCTTCTCCCCTGTGTGAGTTCTTTGATGTGAAACAAGAACTGATCTCTGATTGAAACTTTTCCCACATTCTAAACAAAAATATGGCTTCTCTTTTGTGTGAATTCTGTGATGGTGAGCAAGATCAGATGTGTTAGCATAACACTTCTCACATTCCGAACATGAATATGGCTTCTCTCCTGTGTGAATTCTCTGATGTGTAACAAGAATTGATTTCTGATTGAAACATTTCCCACATTCTGAGCAGAAAAATGGCTTTTCACCTGTGTGAATTCTCAGATGTCTAACAAGATTTGATTTCTTTGTAAAACATTTCCCACATTCTGAACACAAATATGGCTTCTCCCCTGTGTGAATTTTCTTATGACGAGTAAGCTTAGATTGGCTAGTGTAGCATTTCCCACATTCCAAACATGAAAGTAACTTTCCCACTGAATGAATGCTCTGATGTGCAACAAGATGCGAGTTCCGATTAAAACATTTTCCACATTCTGTACATAAAAATAGCTTTTTCCGTCTATGAATTTTCTGATGTCTAACAAGATTCACTTTCTGTTTAAAACATTTCCCACATTCTGAACATGGATATTGCTTCTTTCCTGTGTGAGCGCTTATATGTTCAACCCCCCCTTTGCCATTTGTACTTGACTTAGCGGTCTGCAATGAATCAGAAGATATGACCTGTTGAAACAGATTAGATGATAGACCATGGTTGTAAGGTGTTGGAGGTAGGTTGAGGATAAGTGCATGTTCTTCATATGTATCTGTTATGATACCATGATCTTCTGCTTTAAAATCTGAAAGTATAAATTGTGCTTCTAAGTTTCTGGTACAGTCATCTGCCCAAAAAAAACAAACAAAACAACTTAATTATTTTTCAACAGCCATTCCATTATATGATAACGTTAATTATGCTATGTCATACATTGAGATTCACTTGAAAGAGGCCACAAATATTCTGTAATAACTTTAGGTAGAATTAAGTAATCTGAATGAAACAATGTGCAAAGTAGTCCTCAGTATTGGGAGCTTCAAACTGGGCAGCCAAGCCATTACAATGTTTAACCTCCGTTTCAAACTCCTGGGTGCCTTCCCCGATACACCTTTACTCAGTCACTGAACTTCTCATCAGGATGTAGAGTTCAATATTGAGAAGCACATCTTCATGGCTCAAATCTATTGTTTCACCCTTTTGTTTAAGTGAGGTCAGTGTGAAGTTAAGAAGAATTACGATGCTTGTGACGTACTCCCAAGGAGTGATATTCAGAAGATAAAAAAAACACAAAAACCACAACATGGAACACCATGTCGAAATGTGTCTACTAGAAAACGGAGATCACTTCCAGCATTGCAAAGCATTCAATGACAAGTCAAGGTATCTAGCGAATTTTTTAGGTTCAGATTGCTTCATCCTAATGGGAGTTACTGCAGAATATTCAGGGCCTCTTTCAAATGAATCGCCCTGCATATTGTATAACATTTCTAGAAACATGGTGTAGTATAATTCAATTATCAATTAAAGTAGTGGGTAAGATGATAGGCCACCAGGCTGTGCTTTCAAATTTTCACATCTCTGCTGAGACTACTTCATAGATTCATATTTTAGTGTGCCCCGTCACCAATCTTTTTTTCAGTTGTGACTCATATAGACTGTAAGTCTTTCTGAGAGCGGAGGAGGAGAACACCAGGGACTTTTACTGAAAGAGGTGCCTCCATTATAGTAAAGAATTCCCTTGCTATTACAAGAGTCTCTCGTGCGCTCTCTGCTCACATCCAGTGGCTGTTTTATGTACTTATATCCGAAAAATAAATTGTTTACTGGGGCTCTGCCTCCACCTAGTGGCTGATCCTAAAATTACAGTCAAAGCAAGAGCCTTTGTCAGGCTATACAGAGGACTTTACAGTTAAGCTGTTTCTTATTTAGTGTAACATCGAAAGTGACATTACGGACTTGACCTTGTTGTAGAGCATCAACCGGAGGATGGAATAATCCTTACAGCCATGTGAGAGTCTAGAAATCATTGCTCCAGCCAAAAATCCTTTCATTTTCTGGAATCATAATATTCTAACATAGCAGATTCAAGTTAATCAATGAAGTCCCCGTTACAGCGAAGGTGAGGATCGGTGATTAACACGTAATTACTATCCTAGGATACAGTATATTCCCACAGGATATCACAGACTTTCACTTGTGAGCTGCTGGAGGTGTTGGACCGACCACGGGTCAACGTGAGGGGCTGCTGAGTAACTGAGGCAATAAAAAGGGTGCTGTTCTCGGCGGCTAGATTGCCTGGTGTCTATCATTAGTGAAGAGGAGAATATTACTCAGGGTAAATCAATATGACTGGTGGCATATCAAAGAAGGGGAAGGAGATGGCAGGTGTCGGCAACCGAGATCACCGTAACTCCTCCAGCGGCCTGATACATAACACTCGTGCAGGAGGAGGAAGAGTGTCAGCACAGAGTGCGGTGGCAAAACTTGCACATTTCGCTAGATCTGCAGGAAATATAGAATCCAGCTGTGCAGGGACCTCCCCTGACCAGGGAAAAGGAATTAATTCTGAGGAAGGGGAGACTACAAATAGTAATACTCCTCCCAGATTGACTCAGGAACAGACACCTAATCAGGAACAGAGTCTTCCGGTAGGCAAGGAGCCCACGTTGGGTGACGTCTTTAAAGCTATCACCAATTCGAACTTTGCTCTCTACCCTCAGTCTGCAAGTGGGGACACTTAAAAAGGAATTCTCCTTGATGAGACAAGAATTAAGGAAGGTAAATGAGAGAATAGTGGAAGTGGAAAATAGAGTCAGCGATATAGAGGACAAGCTGCCAGACCTTACTAAAGATATTAGATGACATGTTAATCAGATTGCCTATCTGCTTGCAAAAACCGAAGGACCTGGAAAATCGTTCAGGGAGAAACAACATTAGGCTGGTGGGAGTTCCGGAAAAGACGGAGAGTGGGAAACCCACTGAATACTTTGAGGCCTGGCTTAAGAAAGTGTTAGGGTCAGACACATTGTCCTCACTCTATGCAATTGAACTGGTTCAAAGATTCCCAACTCGTCCTATGCAGCTTGGCGCATATCCCAGAGCCGTTCTAATAAAATTGCTACATTACAGAGATGCTATTCTTCGTTCAGCCAGAAATAACCCGGATATTACTATCAACGGCCAGAAGATGTCCTTCTATCCAGATTATTCGGCGGAAGTCCAAAAAAAGAGGCTTCAATTCTTTGATGTCAAGAGGCGTCTAAGGGCATCAGAAGTCCAATACTCAATGCTATACCCAGCTGCGCTGCGGGTGGCAGCGTTGGGGTCAGATCAGTTTTTTGACAATCCAAAAAATGCCATGGACTGGCGGGATCAACATGAACAACAACTGAGAAAACGCAACACTAAAAGACTTGGTGAATAAACTTTGTCTACAAAAGGTTCCTTATGGTTCCATTTTTTTTTTCTTGTTTGAGTTTGAATTTATAATCTGCTGAAATGAGGACTGGTATTGTATTTGCATCTTGAACAGGAGGAGTCCGGAGGTTTTACATTGCCAGTTGCTGCAGCGGCATTGAAAACGTGCAATCAACATGTACTATTTACTGGAGGACAAGTTCCCCAGATTTTGTTCTCTAAAGTGTGATACAAGTTCACATAGTATCACTGTAGTTTTTGCTTTTCTTTTCGTGTTTTGGTTAAAAGAGTTTTCTATGAATGTCATTTGGTCATCATGCCATTCAATGCTGTTAGTATGTCTAAGTGTGAGATGCAGGCTAAACATATGGTGGGTCATTTATGGATCATTCTTCTAAAAAAAATGGCTAGGCATATATCTTTGATGAGCTGGAATGTGCGGGGATTGGGAGACCCTATTAAACGTACAGCAATACTAAATTACATCAGGGAGACAGCGCCATCCATCACATGTCTGCAGGATATCCAAGAAGTATCGTTTCTCCTTGCGGAGATTGACATGAGGCAGGAGACTCACATGAGTAGAGATAATCTCTCAATACTTGATAGGGCCTGGCTGAGTGATACTTTTCATTCAGTGGGATCTAGTTATGCTAGAGGAGTTTCCATTCTTATACACAAAGATACTCTGTTTGATCTTCTCCGCTGTAAGATAGATGGGGAAGGGAGATACATCGGCCTCCACTGTAGAATCTTTAGACAGGAATACATACCGTAATTTTTCCGGCGTATAAGACGACCTCCCAACTTTTCTAGTTAAAATATAAAATCTTCTTAAAAGTCAGGGGTCTTTTTGTACGCCGTGTGTCCTCTTATAGGGCGGGTGACCAATGTGCATATGGTGGAATGGAGTGGTCCCGATGACGAAGAGAGGGGGCGTCTCACAGGGAAGGTGTAAGTGGAGTATCCCCCATTACCTCATTCTAGCAGCGATGCTTTCTGTGCTGGGGGGGCGGCGTTGGCGGCAGCTCCTCTATGTGCAGCGTGGGGTCTCCGTGCTGGGGGCGGCGGCTCCTTTTTGTGCAGTGTGGGGGCTCTGTGCTGGGGGGCGGCTGCGTATCTCTGTGCAGCATCGGGGCTCCGCTGGCATTTCCTCAAAGCCCGGAGGCACCGGCAGCTCCATTGCTGTGATGCGGTGGCGTCCAGGAAAATGGCCGCTGGGGGCGGCGCATTCTCAGATTCAGATCTCGTCTCCCGAGATCTCGGGACGAGATCTGAATCTGAGCATGCACCGCCCCCAGCGGCCATTTTCCCGGAGGTCACCGCATCGCAGCAATGGAACTGCCGGTGCCTCCGGGCTTGGAGGAAATGCCGGCGGAGCCCCGATGCTGCACAGAGATACGCCGACCCCCCAGCACAGAGAGCATCGCTGCTTTGCTACAATGAGGTAATGGGGGATACTCCACTTACACCTTCCCAGTGAGACTCCCCCCTCTCTTCTTCATCGGGACCACTCCCCCCCCACCCACCATATGCACCCGCCCTATAAGACGAGACCCGGCGTATAAGACGACCCCCGACTTTTAAGAAGATTTTCAGGGGTTAATAGGTCATCTTACACGCCGGAAAATACGGTATTTGTCTCAGTGTATATACCTCCCCCATACAACGATTCAGTAATGAGGGAGCCTATGTCAGCTGTAACTACTTTACAGATGCTGCCAATCCTAATGTTGGGAGATTTTAATAATGTTAGAAATCCAGGGATGGATAGAATGAGTCAGGGTTCATGCTCTGGGAAGGGTGGGAAATATAATTTGGTCTCGAAATTTGGGAGACATCCTGATATTAAGCAGTTTTCTTGTTTCTCAAGTTCACATAACACAATGTCTTGTATAGGTTTGGATTTGGGTACGGATCCAATATGCCAACAATTGAAATCAATAGAACACCACCCTAGATTATTGTCAGATCACTCGCCATTATTGGTGAAATTATCAAAATTTTCCAATAGTATATCTCTACCCAAACTGTGGAGTTTTATTGCATTTTGGTTGCAGATGATTGATGGTCATTTGATAGAACAGGCCATCAAGGATTATTTCTTATATAACTCCGAAACAGTGTCATGGGATACTTTGTGGGATGCAATGAAGGCCTTTCTTAGGGTGCTCTTATTCAGGAAGTGAGCAGAGAAATGTTAAAGAACAGACAGTTCGGGGAATTCCTCAAATTGAGGGTTCAGGACATGGAACAACTAAGAACGCATCTTCTTGAGATGATGGTTGCTCAAGATGCTTACAATTCACATGTATTAGAATTAGCTAAAGTTAAGAGATCATTTCAAAAACAATTTTACTTTGATGAAGGCAAAATAGCGGGACATGTCCTAGCATTAATTGGGGCACTGAGGGATAAGACTGGGGAGATGATGTATGAAACCCCACAAATATTAAAACAATTTAAAACGTTCTATGAATCCCTATATACATCCAGGGCAACTGGAACGAAATCCCAGACGCAGGAGTTTGTGCGAGGAATAGGTCTCCCTAAGATCTCAGATGAGGATAGGATGTTCTTGGTCAAGCCAATCACGTTGGAGGAGTTGGAGGGAGCGGTGGAAGACATGGCTAATAATAAATCCCCGGGCTCTGATGGGATCCCCATTGAATTGTATAAAAATATGGGGGTATACTGTTACCTAAACTATTAAATACGTTTCAGGAAGCCATTAAATCACATTCATTACCTAAATCCATGCAAGAAGCCATTATAGTAGTGACTAGATGGCAGCCCGATTCTAAAGAATCGGGAGTCTAGAATCCATATATACTTTATTTATTCAAATGTAAGAATAATACAATTAATAAATAATAGTAAGAAAGAACAAAAAATGGCTGCACTCACCAGCTCTTGACAATTCTTGACAGTACGGCACATTTCTGATTGGTCGCTCGCGGCAGGCGGCAACCAATCAGAAAAGTGCCGCGCACCACGAAAATATATATTTTTGTCCACCCTGAGCGGGTGTAGGACGCTGGTGACGTCACTTATCTCCGGACATTATCTCCGGACAAAGCCACGGAAGTTGGCACAAATTGCCGGAAGTAGTATTCTAGGCAATTATATATTAGATTTTAATGTTATCAGTGTTTACCTTTGAACGTTTATATTGTATTGTCCTGTCACCAGCCATGTGTACGATTATCGGCCGAAAGCCTCTCTGGAACCAATAATCACCCCATGTAAAGGTATCTTTATAAGTTAAAGATTCAGAATACTATGACTTTTATCATATCCTGAACAGTCAAGTTTTTTATGAACCGTTAAGGTTTTCTGGTTGAAGTAAAAAAAACTCTGAGTGTTTACAGTTTGAAACCATAAAATGTTGAAAAATTATGTCATTCTTGAGTATATCACTCAATGGTGCTCATAAACGTGTCAAATTTGATCTATAATATACTTTAATATACGTTACTTTAATCTTTAATATACTTAAGAACAGGGCCCCAGACATCACACAGGGGGTCTGAAACACTGCACAGTGGTCCAAAATATCGCTGTGCTCTGCCTGGGGCCCCATATGCTGCCTGGGGCCCCTGTGCTCTGCCTGGGGCCCCATATGCTGCCTGGGGCCCCTGTGCTCTGCCTGGGACCACTGTGCTCTGCCTGGGGCCCCATATGCTGCCTGGGGCCCCTGTGCTCTGCCTGGGGCCCCTGTGCTCTGCCTGGGGCCCCATGTTCTGCCTGGGGCCCCTGTGCTCTGCCTGGGGCCCCATATGCTGCCTGGGGCCCCTGTGCTCTGCCTGGGGCCCCTGTGCTCTGCCTGGGGCCCCATGTTCTGCCTGGGGCCCCTGTGCTCTGCCTGGGGCCACTGTGCTCTGCCTGGGGCCCCATATGCTGCCTGGGGCCCCTGTGCTCTGCCTGGGGCCCCATATGCTGCCTGGGGCCCCTGTGCTCTGCCTGGGGCCCCTGTGCTCTGCCTGGGGCCCCATATGCTGCCTGGGGCCCCTGTGCTCTGCCTGGGGCCCCTGTGCTCTGCCTGGGGCCCCATATGCTGCCTGGGGCCCCTGTGCTCTGCCTGGGGCCCCTGTGCTCTGCCTGGGGCCCCTGTGCTCTGCCTGGGGCCACTGTGCTCTGCCTGGGGCCCCATATGCTGCCTGGGGCCCCTGTGCTCTGCCTGGGGCCCCATATGCTGCCTGGGGCCCCTGTGCTCTGCCTGGGGCCACTGTGCTCTGCCTGGGGCCCCATAGGCTGCCTGGGGCCCCTGTGCTCTGCCTGGGACCACTGTGCTCTGCCTGGGGCCCCATATGCTGCCTGGGGCCCCTGTGCTCTGCCTGGGGCCCCTTATGCTGCCTGGGGCCCCTGTGCTCTGCCTGGGTGTAGGACACTGGTGACGTCACTTATCTCCGGACATTAGCTCCGGACATTAGCTCCGGACATTAGCTCCGGACATTATTTCCGGACATTAGCTCCGGACAAAGCCACGGAAGTTGGCACAAATTGCAGGAAGTAGTATTCTAGGCAATTATATATTAGATACCTAAACAAGATAAGGATCCCCTACAACCAGATTCGTATAGGTCCATTTCCATTCTCAATACGGGTGTAAAGATAATAGCTAAGGTTCTGGCCAATAGACTTACCCTGGTTATTTCTTCTATTGTTCATCAAGATCAGTCAGAGTTTATGCCAGGAAGGTTGATGGCAACTAATATAAGAAGTCTATATTTGAATCTGCAGATGCCGGTTGATAACTCAGGGGATAGAGTAATTTGCTCCTTAGATGCAGCCAAAGCTTTTGGCAGCATGGAGTGGGGATTCCTGTGGTCAGTTTTACAAGAATATGGATTGGGGGTGGAATTTATAAATTTGATAAAAATCTTATATATCAATCCTTACAGCCAGGATAAGGGTGAATGGTTCCTTATCAGAAGCATTGGCATTGGGGAGAGGTACTAGACAAGGTTGTCCCTTGTCACCTTTGCTTTTCGCATTGGTGGTTGAGCCTCTGGCGATTCTGCTACGGGAACATTCTGGAATAGAGGGGGTTTAGAAGATAAAATTGCACTTTATGTGGATGACATGTTACTTTTTCTAGCTAATGCGTCTAAGTCTCTTCCGATGGCAATGGAGGTGATCCAGTCTTTTGGGACCTACTCTGGGCTGGTAATTAACTAGTCTAAATCTGTGCTGATACCTTTAGATGAGAGGGGGATCAGGTTGTGAATCAACATAGCTCTGGACTGCAACAGATATCAATATTTAAATATTTGGGAGTGGAATAAAAAGGAATATATCAACAAAGCAATTTTTTTTTATCTCAACAGAAGTAAGGAGTGTTCGTTAAGTTCTTTATGCATGACAGAAACATTGGCCTCCATCACAAATATTGGAGCACTTTAAAAGCTGAAAAAAAACAAACTTTATAGCATATTGGCAGCTGTAGCTTTAGTAAAGCCTTCAGCCGGCAGCTCTTACCTGTCCTGCCACTACTCTAGGATGCTGCATGCTGCCGCATGAGTCGAAGCAATCAACCTGCCTCATAGAATTGATACGGCCCTGTTCAAGTCATATCAAGAATGTTAATCCAATCTGCTACAAGCTGCACATTTAAACATCTTTTTGGATTCTCAATTATTTTCATGTGTCTCTTCTTAAGCCACTAATCTACTATATAATCGTCTAAGGGTCACTTCCGTCTTTCTGTCTGTCCTTCTGTCTGTCTGTCTTTCTTTCTGTCACGAATATTCATTGGTCGCGGCCTCTGTCTGTCATGGAATCCAAGTCGCTGATTGGTCTCGCCAGCTGCCTGTCATGGCTGCCGCGACCAATCAGCGACGCACACAGTCCGATTAGTCCCTCCCTACTCCCCTGCAGTCAGTGCCCGGCTCCCGCTCCATACTCCCCGCAGTCACGGCTCACACAGGGTTAATGCCAGCGGTAACGGACCACGTTATGCCATGGGTAACTCACTCCGTTACAGCCACTATTATCCCTGTGTGACCAAGTTTTTACTATTGATGCTGCCTATGCAGCGTCAATAGTAAAAACATCTAATGTTAAAAATAATAAAAAAAATAAAAAAATCATTATATACTCACCTTCCGCCGCCTTTCCCGCTCCTCGCGACGCTCCGGTTGACCGCTGCATGCAAGCGGCAGGTTCCAAGGACCTGCCATGACTTCACGGTCATGTGACCGCGACGTCATCACACCTTGGGACCGGAAGCTGCCGCCTGCACTCGGAAGGTGAGTATATGTTTATTTTTTAACCTTTGACATACGTGGCTGGGCAATATACTACGTAGCTGGGCAATATACTACATGACTGGCCAATATACTACGTGGCTGGGCAATATACTACGTGGCTCTGTGCTGTATACTACGTCGCTGTGCAATATACTACGTGGCTCTGTGCTGTATACTACGTCACTGGGCAATATACTACGTGGCTGGGCAATATACTACGTCGCTGGGCAATATACTACGTAACTGGGCAATATACTACGTGGCTCTGTGCTGTATACTACGTCGCTGTGCAATATACTACGTGGCTCTGTGCTGTATACTACGTCGCTGTGCAATATACTACCTCACTGGGCAATATACTACGTGGTTGGGCAATATACTACGTAACTGGGCAATATACTACGTGGCTGGGCAATATACTACGTCGCTGGGCAATATACAGTTATATGAAAAAGTTTGGGCACCCCTATTAATCTTAAGCTTAATGTTTTATAAAAAAAGTTTTTTTTGCAACAGCTATTTTAGTTTCATATATCTAATAACTGTTGGACACAGTAATGTTTCTGCCTTGAAATGAGGTTTATTGTACTAACAGAAAATGTGCAATCTGCATTCAAACAAAATTTGACAGGTGCATAAGTATGGGCACCTCACCAGAAAAGTGACATTAATATTTAGTAGATCCTCCTTTTGCAAAAAATAACAGCCTATAGTCGCTTCCTGTAGCTTTTAATGAGTTCCTGGATCCTGGATGAAGGTATTTTTGACTATTCCTCTTTACAAAACAATTCCAGTTCAGTTAAGTTTGATGGTGGCCGAGCATGGACAGCCCTCTTCAAATGATCCCACAGATGTTCAATGATATTCAGGTCTGGGGACTGGGATGGCCATTCCAGAACAGTGTAATTGTTCCTCTGCATGAATGCCTGAGTAGATTTGGAGCGGTGTTTTGGATCATTGTCTTGCTGTAAGATCCATCCCCTGCGTAACTTCAACTTTGTCACTGATTCATGAACATTATTGTCAAGAATCTGCTGATACTGAGAGGAATCCATGCGTCCCTCAACTTTAACAAGATTCCCGGTACCCGCATTGGCCACACAGCCCCAAAGCATGATGGAACCTCTACCAAATTTTACTGTGGGTAGCAAGTGTTTTTCTTGGAATGCTGTGTTTTTTTGCCGCCATGCATAACACCTTTTTGTATGACCAAACAACTCAGTCTTGGTTTCATCAGTCCACAGGACTTTCTTCCAAAAAGAAATTGGCTTCTCCACATGTGCTTTTGCATACCTCAGCCGACTCTGTTTGTGGCGTGCTTGCAGAAACGTCTTGTTTCGCATCACTCTCCCATACAGCTTCTCCTTGTGCAAAGTGCGTTGTATAGTTGACCGATGCACAGTGACACCATCTGCAGCAAGTTGATGCTGCAGCTCTCTGGAGGTGGTCTGACGATTGTCCTTGACTGATCTCACCATTCTTCTTCTCTGCCTTTCTGATGTTTTTCTTGGCCTGCCACTTCTGGCCTTAACAAGAACTGTACCTGTGTTCTTCCATTTCCTTACTATGTTCCTCACAGTGGAAATTGACAGGTTAAATCTCTGAGACAGCTTTTTGTATCCTTCCCCTGAACAACTATGTTGAATAATCTTTCTTTTCAGATCATTTGACAGTTGTTTTGAGGAGCCCATGATGCCACTCTTCAGAGGAGATTCAAACAGGAGAACAACTTGCAAGTGGCCACTTTAAGTAGCTTTTCTCATGATTGCATACACCTGGCTATGAAGATCAAAGCTCAATGAGGTTACAAAATCAAAAAAAGTGCTTTAGTAAGTCAGTAAAAAGTAGGTAGGCGTATTTAATACAAGAAAATGATAAGGGTGCCCATACTTATGCACCTGTCAAATTTTGTTTGAATGCAGATTGCACATTTTCTGTTAGTACAATAAACCTCATTTCAAGGCAGAAACAATACTGTGTCCAACAGTTATTAGATATATGAAACTGAAATAGCTGTTGCAAAAAAAAAAACAATTTTTATAAAACATTAAGCTTAAGATTAATAGGGGTGCCCAAACTTTTTCATATAACTGTACTACGTCGCTAGGCAATATACTATGTCGCTGGGCAATATACTACGTGGACATGCATATTCTAAAATACCCGATACGTTAGAATCAGGCTACCATCTAGTTCTTCATATTTTCTCAAGGAACCGCTATCTTTCCTCAGAGTTCTCTTTTAGTCTCCTGATGCTTAATTCTAAACTATAGCATGTTGGGTGTTAAAGGAGTATTCTCACATAATTATATTGTTTAGACAGCACGAAAACAAGCAAGTTTCCAACTGAATAGACCAACCACTATTGAGCATAATTTTATCAAGAATTTTTGAACTTCGAGACACACCTCTGGCATATAATACCATCAAACAGAACAAGACAAGTGTATAATCTCGCATAAAATATATCCTTTATTAAATATATTAAAAAAATATTTAAAATATATACAAGTGCTTCTCACTAAATGAGAATATCATCAAAAAGTTAATTTACTTCAGTTCTTCAATACAAAAAGTGAAACTCATATTATATAGAGTCATTACAAACAGAGTGATCTATTTCAAGTGTTTATTTCTGTTAATGTTGATGATTATGGCTTACAGCCAATGAAAACCCAAAAGTCATTATCTCAGTAAATTAGAATACTTTATAACACCAGCTTGATAAATGATTTTAAAATCCGAAATGTTGGCCTACTGAAATGTATATTCAGTAAATGCACTCAATACTTTGTTGGGACTCCTTTTGCATCAATTACTGCATCAATGCGGCGTGGCATGGAGGCAATCAGCCTGTGGCACTGCTGAGGTTATGGAAGCCCAGGTTGCTTTGATAGCAGCCTTCTGTTTGTCTGCATTGTTGGGTCTGGTGTCTCTCATCTTTCTCTTCACAATACCCCATAGATTCTCTATGGGGTAAAGGTCAGGCGAGTTTGCTGGCCAATCAAGCACAGTGATACTGTTGTTTTTAAAAGAGGTATTGGTACTTTTGGCACTAAGGACAGGTGCCATGTCCTGCTGGAGAATGAAACTTCCATCTCTAAAAAGCTTGTCGGCAGAGGGAAGCATGAAGTGCTCTAAAACTTCCTGGTAGATGGTTGCACTGACTTTGGTCTTGATAAAACACAGAGGATCTACACCAGCAGATGACATGGCTCCCGAAACCTCACTGATTGTGGAAACTTCACACTGGACCTCAAGCAGCTTGGATTGTGGCCTCTCACCTCTTCCTCCAGACTCTGGGACCTTGATTTCCAAATTAAATGCAAAATTTACTTTCATCTTAAAACAACACCTTGGACCACCGAGCAAAAGTCCAGTTCTTTTTCTCCTTGGCCCAGGTAAGACACTTCTGGCGTTGTCTACTGGCCATGAGAGGCTTGACACAAGGAATGCGACACTTGTAGCCCATGTCCTGGATACGTCTGTGTGTGGTGGCTCTTGAAGCAATGACTCCAGCAGCAGTCCACTCCTTGTGAATCTCCCCCAAATTTTTCTTAACAATCCTTTCAAGGCTGCGGTTATCCCGGTTGCTTGTACTCATTTTTTTTCTACCATACTTTTTCCTTCCACTGAACTTTCCATTAATATGCTTGGATACAGCCATAATCATCAACATTAACAGAAATAAACACTTGAAATGCATCAGTCTGTTTGTAATGACTATATAATATATGAGTTTCATTTTTTGTATTGAACTGAGATAAATGAAATTTTTGATGATATTCTAATGTAGTGAGAAGCACTTGCACATGTAAAAACAGAACAATCCTATAATGGACAACAACAATATACTATAAGGTTACTATTATTGGTTACATGTACTATACATTTTATTTTATTTTATTTACTCTCTAATATGACAAATATTCTTTTGATAAAGTCTTTTTGCCATGTGGCAGAGCGAAAAAAATGTAGTACTTACACGACAAGGAGCATGGTGTAACCTGTGGTCCCATGTGCCACATCGCACGATTTTCCCAAGATTCATCAGGGGTGTTCACGGACCGCAGGTTACACAGGATCACAGGTTACACCACACTCTTTGCCATGTAAATACTTTGCATTTTTTTGCTCTGCCACATGGCAAAAACACTTTGTTATCAAAATAGCATTTGGCATGTTAGAAAGTAAATGAAATAAAATTTATAGTACATGTAACCAGCAACAGTAACCATATAGTATATTTCTTGTGGTCCATTATAGGATTACTTTTTTTTTTTGCATGTAATTATTTTAAATTATTGTTTTACCTCCTTAATAAAAGGCTATATATTATGACACATTATGGACCTGACTTGTTCTTTTTGATGGTATTATAAGTTTTCAGCTGACTTGCTTTTTCTAGCTGCTGTCATTATCCTGCAAGAAGAGCTTCTATTTTCCATTGCGAGGGGTTCGGTTCCCTGGATTTTGCCAGAGACTTTCCTGATCCTGGTCGAGAGTGAATAGCAGTTACATTCCAGGAAAGAGGTTGACATCCAACATCACAGCCACCTATCTCCAGCCCATTGCTTTCTTTACAGCAGTTACCTGCTCACCTTCCTCCCGCTGCCTCTCAGCTCTTGACAAGCTGCTGTTATAAATTTTGCAAAATCACCAGTTTGCTTTTTTATTGCAGGTCGTCTAAACATGAATCCGTGACTTCTCTGGTTACTACTCACCTGTGCAGTCCTCTGTAGGAATCTCCTCTTTACACTGCTCATCTTCCCTCACATATGTCTCTGCAGTATTAATATGGGGCAGATCTTTACCCTAAAACAAATATTGCAAAAATCAAAGACTGATGGAGAAGTTACGTGAGATGATTTCTAAGATCAGAAAAGATCATAAATTAACAGGACGACCAAAAATGACAGCAGTACTTATCACATCTACAGCTGTAGGCCTCCGGTATCAATTAAACCTGTCGGGTTCTAATTCTAACCAGCAGTCTTCATAACCAGAAAATTGTGAGAAGATCCAGACAACATCTAATATCTATGATCAGCTTTATCCGGTCATCTCCACCAAGTATAAAACACGCACTGAACGGCCACCTTACTAGAGACACCCATGTAGTATCTGGTTGGATGTCCTTTGGCCTTTAGAACCTCAGTGATATGTCTAGTCATAGATTCCACTTGAAATTGTTTTGTAGAATTATTGGATCATTGTTCATACAATAGATTCTCGTAGCTTTTGTACGTTTAATGGAGGGTCTGGCATGCTCCAAACAGCCTTTTCTACCTTTTAACAGAGATTCACTTTACCATTAAGACTTGGGACAGTGAAGGTCATGGGAAGCAAGAAATTCTCACTGCCGCGTTCCTATGTGGCCTATGTGATCCTAGTGACAAATTCTGACCCTACAATCAAGACAATTTTTGCACTTTCCCACCCCCCTACAGTTGCCTTTCCATGTCCCTTAGGACAACACTGACAGTTATCAAAAATATTCATCTCCTGTTATATCGCTTCCTTCCTAAGGAAAAGAAGTTTCACTTTTTTTTATAATAGGCGCAGGTCCAACAAATCCAACCTTCCTTGAGCAACTATACAATATTTATATCCCATAATGCCATTTGTTAGGAGAAAATCATCTGCTAATACAGTATCTGCCATTACTACCGCTGGTGGCTGGGCAGTCCATAGTCTGACTACTCTTACTGTAAAGAACCCTTTCCTATTTAGATGCCGGAATCTCCTTTCTACCACAAATAATGAATGTCCCCTTGTCCTTTGTAAGGTCAAATAAATCTTGTGCCTCTCCTTTGTCTTGACCACAAATGTTTTTATACACAGATTGCCTCTGAGGCGCCTTTTTCCTATGCTAAACAAGGACATTTTCTTAACCCTTCATTACAAGAAAAAACTTAATGGGAGATAAAAAGTGAGTAAAATAAAAACGTGCACAGCCTGCTCATCGAAATTATTTTTTTAATAATTTCCTTATGTCTTTAAATGTATTCGCACATCCCATTCTATTGGCTATGACAGTGCTCTGTGGATCTTTACACAGGAGAGGAAGCACCACCTTGTACCCAATGGCCTCTGCTGCTGTTCTTCTTTTGAGTAGTTGGACTGGCAAGATGTGACATGTGCATTAACCCGCAACAATGAAATCAAAAGAATACCAGTGGATGTAGTCATGTAAAAGGTGGTACTCCTTCTTCCTTACAAGGTCCACAGAGCACGGTCTTGGCTGATGGATTGGAAGTGCAAATCGATTTACACCAACTAATGGTTTTCTTTGATCACAACATTGTCTGTACATTCTCCACACTGTGACAATGGAAAAACTCTTGAAAGATGTCAGGTTTTTTATTTTAAATACAAGCCTATTCTAGTCTAGGAATAAAGATTATACCTCATGTAAACACACTCAGATTTCTTGACTGTCCCATTCTACTGTGGATTCACACTGAAACTGATACACAGAAAACTGATCATTTCATTGCTCAGGAAACAATTACTATGTAGGGAACGCTCTGATTGTGAGGAGGTCATTATCTCTAATAAATTAGCCATTCAGTGTAGAAAACAAGACTGAACACAAGACCTTCACAGCTTTCTACACATCATAGGGGAGATCTCAAAACACCTTCTCTCCACCTACCTGATGATCCTGAGGAACATTGGGATCTTCTTGCTTACAGTCCTGTGGAAGAAGAGGACGGGGACATCTCTCTGGTGTTGTCCTCTCACTGGATAGAACTGGAGGAAACACATACAGGGACTGAATTCATTCTTTACATACAGATAATTATAGGCCGTGTGTATTTAGTCCTGTATTACCTGGTAATGTGAGGGAATGGGGAACCTCCATCATGACGTCCTTGTACAGATCTTTGTGTCCTTCTAAATACTCCCACTCCTCCATGGAGAAATAGACGGCGACATCCTGACACCTTATAGGAACCTGACACATACAATGATACCGTCATCCCCCCGATCCCTCCATAGCGTTACTGTATAATGTCCCAGCATTCCCAGCAGTGTCACCTCTCCAGTCAGCAGCTCAATCATCTTGTAGGTGAGTTCTAGGATCTTCTGGTCATTGATGTCTTCATGTATCAGGGGGTGAGGTGGAGGCCCTGTGATTGGGCTCAGGGGTCTTCCCCACCCCTCAGACACAGGGTCCTGACAGCGCTCACTAGAGGTCTTCTTCACTACTGTGTAATCCTGGTTATGGAGAGACACATTAATAAACCTCACTACAGACATTCCCAGAGTCCTCACCTCTCCAGTTCTGTCCATCTGTTACTCCCATAGATAAGAATGATGTAATGTGACGTCATCAGAATCTCTCACCTCTCCAGTAAGCCGGAAGAGGATCTCTAGGGTGAGGTGTAATATCCTCTCCGCCATCTTGTCCCTGTCCCTAGCCATCCTTGTAGGGTCATTCAGGAGAATTCTCTTATATAGAAAATCTCCACTGAGAGGATCCGATATTGTAGGGACCTGAATGGGGAGAAGATGACGATGTAACATCATAAAGATCCCATGTAAGAAATCTCCGGAGCTGTTACCGGCGTCACATGATCACTACATCCAGTCATGGCCCAGTCCTGCCCCCGGTATAACACACAGTCCCATTATAGTCACATACAGAGATTTATCACAGGCTCAGCACTGAGGGGGTTAATGTCCAGTAATGGGGAATCTCCAGCACCTACCTCCACTTGCTGAGCCATATATATGGCTGTTCTGTGCCCACAGGACCTGCGATGAGGTCACAGGAGGGGAGGAGTCAGGTGTCACATGATCAGGGGCCTCAGTGAGTGTATGCATGATGCTGCTGTGCTGGTTGTCATGGTGCTGGATGAGGGGAAGTTTCTGTGTGGGGTCAGAAGGAAGGCATAGTGTGGATGTAGCAGAGCTGTGTGTACGAGGTGTACGGAGCGGAGCCGTGTGTGTACAAGGTGTACGGATCGGAGCCATGTGTGTACGAGGTGTATGAAGCAGAGCTGTGTGTGTACGAGGTGTATGGAGCGGAGCCATATGTGTATGAGGTGTACGGAGCAGAGCCGCGTGTGTACGAGGTGTACGGACGGATCTGTGGGTGTACGAGGTGTACAGAGCAGAGCTGTGTCACTTGGTTGAAGTTGGCTCTCACGGGAGTTGAGGTACTGGCCTACCCTGACTATGACCAACCATTTGTGCTCTACACAGACGCCAGCAACATGGGACTGGGAGCGGTGTTGTCTCATGTGCAGAAAGGCAAAGAAAGAGTAATTGCCTAAGCCAGCACGAAGCTTCGTCCCACTGAAAGGAACCCCGAAAACTACAGTTCGTTCAAGCTGGAGTTCCTCGCCATAGTCTGGGCGGTAACAGAGCGGTTTAAGCACTACCTTGCCTCAGCAAAATTCACCATTTTTACGGACAACAATTCGCTGACCTACCTGGAGATGGCAAAACTAGGTGCATTGGAGCAGCGATGGATGGCCTGGTTGTCCAACTACAAGTTCACCATTAAGTTCCGTGTGGGGCACAAAAATGCAAATGCCGATGCACTGTCCAGGATGCCCCATTTACCAGAGGTGGGAGAAGATCCAGAAGCACTTGAAGAGATTGAGTTACCAGCCTTCCATCGCCCCGGGGTGACCCAGTACTCCCATTGTGTGAAGAACAAGCATAATAACAGGCTAGAAGTCACGCTGAACCCATTGCCCCACTATGGATGGGCAGAGATGCAGGCTGATTCACGCCCTGGTCTAGATACTCCACAAGAGACTCAACAGCTGTGGAAAGAGAAGGTCAAATTCTACGACGGTAAGCTGTGTCAGAGGAATTTTGATCCACGGACTCACGAGCTGGTCTGGCAAGTGGTAGTCCCGAGACAACATGCGCCAATGGTCTTGGAAGTGTACCACGATGGAGCAGGACACTTCGGATGGAAGAAGTTATAGGTCCTACTTCGTGGGAGGTTCTATTGGATTGGCATGAGAAGAGCCATTGAAAAGTGGTGCCGAGAGTGTGGCCCATGCAACCTACGCAGAAAGGACCGTGACAGCCAGAGGGCACCCCTACACCCCATAGTCACCAAACAGCCACTTGAATTGGTCGCTTTGGATCATGTGAAGCTAACCCCAAGCCGGTCAGGCTATGTCTGTGCTTTGACCATAGTGGACCATTACTCCAGATTCCTGGTAGTCGTACCTGTCAAGGACCAGACAGTGAAGACGGCAGCCAAGGCATTCCAACAACACTTTTGTCGACCACATGGTTACCCTGAAAAGGTACTCACCGACCACGTCCCAGCCTTTGAAGCAGAAGTACTCCAGGAGTTCTGTCACATGTACGGATATAAAAAGATCAGGACAACACCATACCACCCACAGACAAATGGTATGTGTGAGAAGATGAATCAGGTGGTAATTGACTTACTGAAGACTTTTCCTTTGGAAGAGAGAAACTTATGGCCATAGAAGTTGCCGGACATAGTAGATCTGTACAATCATATCCCGGTGAATTCCACCAACTGCACTCCAGCAGACCTAATGAGAGGAAGATCTAGCAAATTACCTGTTGGCCTTGATATGGGAGGCCTAATGTTAGGGCTAGCGGGACGCACCAAATAATTAGAGAAAAGGAATAAGGTGCGTTCGCAGCCCGGGGTCCACCGTGCAGAGATGGAACCTGCTGCTAAGCAATGACAGACTATATGGCGGTACAATGAGGATACACACGGGTTAGCTTCACCCTGTGTGAAATAGGCGAACCCTGTTGGGTCACAGGGCCGCAGTACCGCACGTAACAAAACTAATAATTAAATAGCACGAGAGTGCATGCAATGCCGCACTGGCAGACGCCACTAACCACCCAGACTTGGGTTTGGAAAGCGTGGTGATAGCGCACGGCGCCGCACTGGCGGTCACAGCAATAGACGCTGTTTGTGTACCAGTATTGGTTACAAGTCGGGCGCTAGATTACAATCATCCTTATGCGAGCATTCAAACACAAGGGAGGGGATGATTAATGAGCGACTTTCACTCACAACACACACACACATAAACAAATGTATACTAGCGCATGGCCGTGCGGCCATGCAAATCTTTTATAGCTGCAGCATGTACAGGACCTTCCCAGAAGGACCTATGGGAGGCTGCCACAGAAGTTGAGCACCTTCAGGACCTTCCTGGAGGACCAATGGGATCTGCTGCAGTATCTGAGCATGTGACCCTCGATCTCCAACGGGAGATCTTGCCCTGGGCATGCTCAGAAGGGGAAAAGCAGGACTTAGTCCCAAAAGCGTCTGCTCCCCGCTGCCCAGCACTGGCTTCAATTGCAGAAGCTGGAAAAGCAGTAACCCTTTGCACAGAGTGAGACTGAACAAGACGCTGGGACCGACATCTCCGCTGAGCAGGCTCCACTGCGGCTGATGCAGAATGAGAGACCGCAGCAGACATGGTTCGAGATTCCCACTGTGCAGCAGCGGGAACTCGACTCCTAACACCTAACACCAGAAACAACCTCACCAGATGCAGATTGGGATACTGAGTGACAGCAGAAATAATGCCAAGTACAAGAATGTGTGGAAAGATGTTTGTCCCAGGCAAGACAGAGACAAAAAAGAAACTGTAATCAACGTGCCCCTGCAATTCCCTTGTCACCAGGTGAACAACTTCTAAAGCGGAAAAGAAGAATGCACAAACTTGATGACCAGTGGGATGCAGAACCATATACCATCTTACCATCAAACTTTGATAACACTAAAGTGTGTCTCATAAGCAAAAATGGAGGAGAAACCTTGACTACGGTATCAAGGGATCATATTAAAGTGTGCCCTGACCAACTGAGAGACAAGGAGAAAGACCTAGGTACTTCTAAACCCACAGAAGAAGAGGAAAAGAGAATCCATACCATGCTTGGAGACTTTCCCCAGTAATGGACTCAGGTAAATCAAGCAATAGTGGTGCCTGTTTTGACCTTTCCCCAGTTGGAAATACCAGAAGATGTGACTCAAAACTGTTCTGAAACAGGAGAGACTCTACACCAGCGGGTTCAAGCATCAGACCTCACACCAGCAGTGGAGCAAGAGAATCCACCCCTGCTATCAGTGAATCTGTCATGCCCACAGTGAGCAGAAGTACTCTTAGTAGATCAAGTACACCTGTGCTACCTAGAATCCCCAGTAGCATAACCATAACAGAGCGCATAACACCAGTGATAGCAAGCCTAGTAAATCTGGTCAGATCACCCTCAGTGCCTGTGCTGCGTAGATCTACCCATAGCACCAGAGGTCAGATCCCAGCCCGTTACAGGGGCTAAAAATTTAAAAATGTCAATAATTGGTGATACCTGTTTAAAAATGTTTGCTCTGGTCTGGTGTGACCGAAGACCAGGTCTGGATGCTATGCCTTGTAGCCCGCCCAAGACCTATGTTGGGGGTTTATGACGGGTCCCCCGTATCATTACTATGGTTTATGAACAAGGACACCCTGTTATAAGACCAGTCGTACTTATATAAATTAAGTTATGTAACATTTAAAGCCAAAAGTGCCTCCCGTAAGGGAAGAAAATGTTTGTACCTGATTAAATCTGTGGAAATGTTTCAAAAACCTTTGCACATTTCCTAACCTGTATTGTTTATGTTTTCTTTTCCAAGTCCGGGAGTACTGGATGTAATGGGGGGGGGGGGAAATGTGGCACTCCAGGAGTTCAGGTACCACAGTGGTATTGCCTTCCTCTTGGGAAGGGTGATGCTATGCCTGGAAACAAGGAGGATCCCTTTGACAGGTAATCTTACATGAAACACTTTCTGAATCCAGGCCAGAAGGGGGAGCTCTGAACCCGGTTTTCAGGGGAGCTTCCCTAGATAATATATATTCTGGTCTGGAGGAGGAGTTAGTCTGAGAAGGAGCACAGGAGAAGTCAGGAGCTAGAGGAGAGTGTTGTGAATTTTGCTCTTGGGCTCCCTCCGGTGGTTGTAAGTGGTAGCGCTGCTGTCTCTGAATCACAGCATTTATCAGGTGTGTTCACTTTTTGCAATTTTGACTGGGCTATTTAGTCTTGATTCACCCTTTAGTCAGTGCCAGTTGTCCATTGTTCCTGGAGGATTCACATCCCTGCCTGGTCTCTTCTGCTTTGCAGTTCATTTCAACAAGATAAGTTCTGGCCTTGATTTTGCTGTCCACATGCTGTGGCCTTGTTGTTCAGTTCTTTTCTATGTTTTGTCTTGTCCAGCTTGGTCTGTATAAGGATTTGTTTAGCCAAGCTGGTATCTCTGGAGATGCAGATATACCCTCCATATCTTTAGTTAGCTGTGGAGATTTTGTATTTTCTGTGGTGGATATTTTCTAGTGTTTTTATACTGACCGCATAGTACTCTGTCCTATCCTTTCTATTTAGCTAGAAGTGGCCTCCTTTGCTAAATTCTCATTTCAGTCTGTGTATGTTTTTTCCCTCTCCTCTCACAGTCAATATTTGTGGGGGGCTGCCTATCCTTTGGGGATTTTCTCTGAGGCAAGATAGTTTTCCCTTTTCTATCTCTAGGGGTAATTAGTCCTCCGGCTGTGTCGAGATGTCTAGGGAGCGCTAGGTACATTCCACGGCTACTTCTAGTTGTGTTAAGTTCAGGGTCTGCGGTCAGTACAGGTACCACCTTCTCCAGAGTACGTCTCATGCTGCTCTTAGGCCACCAGATCATAACAGTACAACTGGCCAACAATGAGTTAACCGCATCTCAGAAGAAGGGAAGGAAAGTGCTGAGCCATTTTTTTTTCTGTAGTCTGTTGTGTTGTTGTTTGGTTTTTTTTCTTCCCTCTTTACCTCTGGGTGGCTCAGGAGTTCGGCGCTGATATGGATGTTCAGGGATTGGCTTCTCGTGTGGATCAACTTGCTGCTAGAGTACAGGGTATTTCCGATTATATCGTTCAGACTCCGGTTTTAGAGCCTAGAATTCCAACTCCTGATTTGTTTTTTGGGGATAGGTCCAAATTTCTGAGCTTTAAAAATAACTGTAAACTGTTTTTTGCTCTGAAACTCCGTTCCTCTGGTGATCCCATCCAGCAGGTTAAAATTGTTATATCTCTGCTGCGTGGTGACCCCCAGGATTGGGCATTTGCCCTGGAACCTGGGAATCCGGCGTTGCTTAATGTAGACACCTTTTTTCAGGTGCTTGGGTTATTGTATGACGAACCTAATTCAGTGGATCATGCTGAGAAGACCTTGTTGGCCCTGTCTCAGGGTCAAGAAGCGGCAGAATCATATTGCCAGAAGTTTAGAAAATGGTCTGTACTGACTAAATGGAATGAGGATGCCTTGGCGGCAATCTTCAGAAAGGGTCTTTCTGAATCCGTTAAAGATGTTATGGTGGGGTTCCCCACGCCTGCTGGTCTGAGTGATTCTATGTCTCTGGCCATTCAGATTGATCGGCGCTTGCGCGAGCGCAGAGTTGTGCACACTATGGCATTGTCTGCCGAGCGGAGTCCTGAGCCTATGCAGTGCGATAGGATTGTGTCTAGAGCTGAACGACAAGGATTCAGACGTCAGAATAGGTTGTGTTTTTACTTCGGCGATTCTGCTCATGTTATTTCTGATTGCCCTAAGCGTACTAAGAGAATCGCTAGTTCTGTTACCATCAGTACTGTACAACCTAAATTTCTGTTATCTGTGACCCTGATCTGCTCATTATCGTCATTTTCTGTCATGGCATTTGTGGATTCAGGCGCCGCTCTAAATTTAATGGACTTAGAATTTGCCAGGCGTTGTGGTTTCCCCTTGCAGCCTTTGCAGAGTCCTATTCCTTTGAGGGGTATTGATGCTACACCGTTGGCTAAAAATAAACTTCAGTTTTGGACACAGCTGACCATGTGCATGGCGCCAGCCCATCAGGAAGATTGTCGCTTTCTGGTGTTGCATAATTTGCATGATGCTGTTGTGCTGGGTTTCCCATGGTTACAGGTGCATAATCCGGTATTAGATTGGAAATCTATGTCTGTGACTAGTTGGGGTTGTCAGGGGGTTCATGGTGACGTTCCTTTGATGTCAATTGCCTCCTCCCCCTCTTCTGAAATTCCTGAGTTTTTGTCAGATTTCCAGGATGTATTCGATGAGCCCAAGTCCAGTTCTCTTCCACCGCATAGGGACTGTGATTGTGCTATTGACTTGATTCCAGGCTGTAAGTTCCCTAAGGGCCGACTTTTCAACCTGTCTGTGCCAGAACATACCGCCATGCGGAGCTATGTTAAGGAGTCCTTGGAGAAGGGGCATATTCGGCCATCTTCTTCACCATTGGGAGCAGGTTTTTTTGTTGCCAAAAAAGATGGCTCCTTGAGACCCTGTATTGATTATCGCCTCTTGAATAAGATCACAGTCAAATTCCAATACCCTTTGCCTTTGCTTTCTGATCTGTTTGCTAGGATTAAGGGGGCTAGTTGGTTTACTAAGATTGACCTTCCAGGGGCATATAATCTTGTTCGTATTAAGCAGGGTGACGAATGGAAAACTGCATTTAATACGCCCGAAGGCCATTTTGAATACCTTGTGATGCCATTCGGACTCTCTAATGCTCCATCTGTGTTTCAGTCCTTCATGCATGATATATTTCGGAATTATCTTGATAAATTCATGATTGTATATTTGGATGATATTTTGATTTTTTCAGATGATTGGGAGTCTCATGTGAAACAAGTCAGGATGATATTTCAGATCCTTCGTGATAATGCCTTGTTTGTGAAGAGGTCTAAGTGCCTCTTTGGAGTACAGAAGATTTCTTTTTTGGGCTTCATTTTTTCTCCCTCATCTATAGAAATGGATCCGGTTAAGGTTCAGGCCATTCATGATTGGATCCAGCCCACATCCGTGAAGAGCCTTCAGAAATTTTTGGGCTTTGCTAATTTTTATCGCCGTTTCATTGCCAACTTCTCCAGTGTGGTTAAACCCCTGACCGATTTGACGAAGAAAGGCGCTGGTGTGACGAACTGGTCCTCTGCGGCTGTTTCTGCCTTTCAGGAGCTTAAACGCCTATTTACTTCTGCCCCTGTGTTGCGTCAGCCGGATGTTTCTCTTCCTTTTCAGGTTGAGGTTGACGCTTCTGAGATTGGGGCAGGGGCCGTTTTGTCTCAGAGGAATTCTGATGGTTCCTTGATGAAACCGTGTGCCTTCTTTTCTCGAAAGTTTACGCCTGCGGAACGCAATTATGATGTCGGCAATCGTGAGTTGTTGGCTATGAAGTGGGCATTTGAGGAGTGGTGACATTGGCTTGAGGGGGCCAAGCACCGTATTGTGGTCTTGACCGATCATAAGAATCTGATTTATCTCGAGTCTGCCAAGCGGCTGAATCCTAGACAGGCCCGATGGTCCCTGTTTTTCCGTTTTGATTTTGTGGTCTCGTATCTTCCGGGTTCTAAGAATGTTAAGGCTGATGCCCTCTCTAGGAGCTTTTTGCCTGATTCTCCTGGGGTCCTTGAGCCGGTCGGTATTCTGAAGGAAGGGGTGATTCTTTCTGCCATCTCCCCTGATTTACGACGGGTTCTTCAGGAATTTCTGGCTGATAAACCTGACCGCTGTCCAGTGGGGAAATTGTTTGTTCCTGACAGATGGACTAGTAAAGTGATTTCGGAGGTTCATTGTTCTGTGTTAGCTGGTCATCGTGGGATTTTTGGTACCAGAGATTTGGTTGGTAGGTCCTTTTGGTGGCCTTCTTTATCACGGGACGTGTGTTGTGAATTCCGTTCTGGAGCTCCCTCCTGTGGTTGCTAATGGTATTCTTGTGAGTTCTGCCCTTGGGCTCCCTCTGGTGGTTTCGAGTGGAACTGCTGCTCCTTTAGGTAGCTGTAGCAGCTGCCTTCAGTAATCGCCTTGCCTGGGTTTGTTATTTAAACCTGCTCTGTGCTTTTGTTCATGCCAGCTGTCAATGTTCTTGGTTGGATTTGGTTCTCTCCTTGGATTTCTTATATGGCCTGTCCTTGTCAGCAAAAGATAAGTTTTTGCTAGTTCTTGTTTGTCCATTTGCTTGGACTCTATTGCTCTGCAAATATGTCTCTTTTTGTCCAGCTTGTCATTATGTAATATTCAGGCTAGCTGGAAGCTCTGGGAAAGCAGATTTGCCCCTCCACACCGTGAGTCGGTGTGGAGTTCATTTTTGTAAACTCTGCGTGGATTTTGTAGTTTTTAATACTGACCGCATAGTATCCTTTTCTCTCTGTCTATCAAGTTTAGTATTGGCCTCCTTTGCTGAAATCTGATTTCATTTCTGTGTACCTCATTTCCCTCTCCACTCACAGTCAATATTTGTGGGGGGCTGTCTTTCCTTTTGGGGTTTCTCTGAGGCAAGATAGCTTTCTATTTCCTTCTTTAGGGGTAGTTAGTTCTTAGGCTGTGAAGAGGTGTCTAGGGAGAGTCAGGAACATCCCACGGCTATTACTAGTGTTGTTGTTAGGATTAGGGACTGCGGTCAGTAGAGATATCACCTTCTCAGAGCTCGTTCCATGTTGCGTTTTAGCCACCAGGTCATATCAGTGTGGCCTCTTAACCACCAGGTCATAACAGACGTGCGTTCTTTTGTGCAGTCCTGTGGGACTTGTGCGCGGGCCAAGCCTTGCTGTTCCCGCACTAGTGGGTTGCTTTTGCCTTTGCCGGTCCCTGAGAGGCCTTGGACGCATATTTCTATGGATTTTATTTTGGATCTTCCGGTTTCCCAGAGGATGTCAGTTATCTGGGTGGTTCATTTGGTACCTTTGCCTAAATTGCCTTCCTCTTCTGATTTGGTTCCGTTGTTTTTTCAGCATGTGGTTCGTTTGCATGGCATTCCGGAGAATATTGTGTCCGATAGAGGTTCCCAGTTTGTTTCTAGGTTTTGGTGGGCCTTTTGTGCTAGGCTGGGCATTGATTTGTCTTTTTCTTCCGCATTTCATCCTCAGACAAATGGCCAAACCGAGTGAACTAATCAGACTTTGGAAACTTATTTGAGATGCTTTGTGTCTGCTGATCAGGATGATTGGGTGGCTTTCTTGCCTTTGGCCAAGTTTGCCCTTAATAATCGGGCTAGTTCTGCTACATTGGTTTCACCCTTCTTTTGTAACTCTGGTTTTCATCCTCGTTTTTCTTTGGGGCAGGTTGAGCCTTCTGATTGTCCTGGGGTGGACTCTGTGGTTGACAGGTTGCAGCAAATTTGGGCTCATGTTGTTGACAATTTGGTGTTGTCTCAGGAGGGGGCTCAGCGTTTTGCTAACTGTCATCGGTGTGTTGGTTCCCGGCTTCGGGTTGGGGATTTGGTCTGGTTGTCTTCCCGTCATGTCCCTATGAAGGTTTCTTCCCCTAAGTTTAAGCCTCGGTTTATTGGCCCTTATAGGATTTCTGAGATTACCAATCCAGTGTCTTTTCGTTTGGCCCTTCCAGCCTCTTTTTCCATCCATAATGTTTTTCATAGATCTTTGTTGCGGAAATATGTGGTGCCCGTTGTTCCCTCTGTTGATCCTCCTGCCCCGGTGTTGATTGATGGGGAGTTGGAGTATGTGGTGGAGAAGATTTTGGATTCTTGTTTTTCGAGGCGGAAGCTTCAGTATCTTGTCAAATGGAAGGGTTATGGCCAGGAGGATAATTCTTGAGTTGTTGCCTCCGATGTTCATGCTGATGATTTGGTTCGTGCCTTTCATTTGGCTCATCCGGATCGGCCTGGGGGCTCTGGTGAGGGTTCGGTGACCCCTCCTCAAGGGAGGGGTACTGTTGTGAATTCTGCTCTTGGGCTCCCTCCGGTGGTTGTAAGTGGTAGCGCTGCTGTCTCTGAATCGCAGCATTTATCAGGTGTAGGGTTGAGCGACTTTCATTTTTTAAAGATCGAGTCGGGTTTTGTGAAACCCGACTTTGTCCAGAGTCGAGTCGAGTGCAGTCGGCCGATTATCGCTAAAAGTCGGGGATCGACCGAAACACGAAACCCAATGCAAGTCAATGGGGAAGCATAGTCGGCAGTGAGTGGAGGCCAGGAAAACACCTACAGTGCCCATTTTAATGCCAAAAACATCCATTCTTGATTCTGAAGCTTGTCAATCTTAATTAACTTTATAATAATAGTTGTTCAATAGAACTTGGGGGTCATTTGGCAAAAGTTGTGGGGGGTAGGGCTGGTTCAAGGTTTTAGTGGGCCCAGGAATCGTGGACTACGTCACGGCGGTGGAGCAGGGAGAGGTAAGTATTTCAACGTTGCAAGTGCTGTGATCCTGAGCAAGCAGGGGGGCACACTTGTTCGCATTGGCACTGGCACAGGGCCCCTCAAAGTACAGCGGTGTGTTTGCACGGCGGGGGCGCCTCCCACCAGCAGCGACACTTTTGCGTACTCTGAGGGGCCCTGTGCCAACGAGTATGCCCCCCCCCCACCTGATGAAGGAACCTGCACTTTCATCTGCACCTTCCTCTTTGTCCCTGTGTAAGGTGGTATAACATGCGGGAAGGGGAACCTTACTTTCAGCAGGGTCAGATTCTGGCTGTGTAGAGTGCAAGGGGAATGTAGTGGTCTAGGTCAATGTACCAGCAGACTCATCTAGCAGTGGCTGGGCAATGGGCAGGATGAGGAGGAAACAGATATAGGGCCAAAGAATAAAGTAGGCTAAATGCAGTTCAAAATTGGTAACAGGACTAAACAGGCGGCATTGCTTTGTTCAGTGGAGTAGCAAACCCAGGAGCAGCAGACACTGTTTTAAGGGCCCAAACACACTAATAGGCCAAATGCAGTTTAATATCTGATACTTTAGGCCAAAAGCCTAAAGACTGAAGCTCAGCTTTATTCAGTTGAGGGCAAACACCAGGAAGGGGCAGACACCGTTAGTAGGCCCTAACCACCAATTTTTAAAAACACAGCACTTAATGAGAGCCAGAAGGTTGAAGCTCAGCTTTATTCAGTTGAGGAAAAACACCAGGCAGGGGCAGACACCGTTAGTAGGCCGTAACCAAAGTTGAAGGCCAAATGCAGTTTAATATCTGATAATATAGGCCGAAAGCCAGAAGGTGGAAGCTCAGCTTTATTCAGTTGAGGTCAACACCAGGGAGCAGCAAACAGAGGTATTATGCCCCAACCAGCACTTAAAAAAAAAAAAAATTAGAGCCAGAAGGTTGAAGCTCAGCTTTATTCAGTTGAGGAAAAACACCAGGCAGGGGCAGACACCGTTAGTAGGCCGTAACCAAAGTTGAAGGCCAAATGCAGTTTAATATCTGATACTATAGGCCGAAAGCCAGAAGGTGGAAGCTCAGCTTTATTCAGTTGAGGGCAAACACCAGGGAGGGGCAGACACCGTTAGTAGGCCCTAACCACCAATTTTTAAAAACACAGCACTTAATGAGAGCCAGAAGGTTGAAGCTCAGCTTTATTCAGTTGAGGACAAACACCAGGCAGGGGCAGACACCGTTAGTAGGCCGTAACCAAAGTTGAAGGCCAAATGCAGTTTAATATCTGATACTATAGGCCGAAAGCCAGAAGGTGGAAGCTCCGATTTAGACAGTGGAAGACAATTTGAATTAGGGACTGCAGACAGACTTAGTAGGCTGTCCCCTGTGGACCATGCATCCACCACATTAACCCATTGCGCCGTAATGGACACGTAATCTTCCGTGGCCATGCCTACAGGTCCATGCGTCTGTTGTCAGGTGTACCTTTGGACTCACAGATTGACAGAATGAAAGGACAATGCGGTCTTTTACATGCTGGTGGAGGGTTGGGATGGCTTTTCTCGCAAAAGAAGTGTCGACTGGTTAGCTTGTAGCGTGGTACAGCGTAGTCCATCATGGCCTTATTAATAGTAAATAAAATATATAACTAGGCTCTATGAACTTTTAAATAGGTTCCAGGGGTACACGGGCAGCATTGGTGTGGTCAGTGGAGGAGTATTGCAAGTAGGGGCCGCAGACAGGCTATCAAAGGCCTAAAATAACAAACAATAGGCAGGCATGGCAGTTTTATATCGGTTACATGGATACACAGGCAGGCACTCCAGGCAGCATTGTGGTCAGTGGAGGAGTATTGCAAGTAGGGGCCGCAGACAGGCTATCAAAGGCCTAAAATAACAAACAATAGGCAGGCATGGCAGTTTTAAATCGGTTACATGGATACACAGGCAGGCAGCATTGTGGTCAGTGGAGGAGTATTGCAAGAAGTGTCTGATACAGTTAGTACTCCCAAAAAATAAATAGATGTTAATGTCTCGCAAAACAACTATAAATAAAAAAAAGGGTGGCATGCTTAGGTACAGGGGTGGGCTCATCTGCAGAGTTTATGACAAAGTAATTTGGCAGTAAATTAGTATTTACTGGTGTCAATATAGGACACTGACCCAGACTACTTTAACTAGCATCATAGATGTCAACAAATTGGTATTGTTTGTCAGTGCCAGGCATTGAATGATGTCAGCGCATAGACTAAACATTGGTGGAGCTGTGCGAGATAATTTTGCACGTGGTAGAGCACAGTTTGAGCGGGGGGGGGGGGAACTCTCTTGTGGCCGGCGGTACCGCCCCAGGGCCCCTCATGTTACAACGGTGTGTCTGACGTTGGGTGTGCACCACCACCGCCAGAGACACTACATTGTACTATGAGGGACCCAGTGGCAGTGCCGTCGACCAAAAGCGGGCACACCCACCTCTTCAGACAAACAGCAGTGTAACGGTTGCTTGCGCCAAGTGGCGAGATCACGGCCCCGTGGGGGGAGTTTTCCCATTGGGGGAGGTGTAAACATGTCGTATGCTGGACAAACAGCTGCTGCAAATTAACAGATTGGAACACTCAGTAAGACCAGTCCACAAGCAAGCAATTTTTATAGGAAAGCTAGGTGTCAGCCGGGAAAGGTGGGGCAAAATAATTTGAAATCCAGGAGTGGTTCATTTTAATGAAGGTGAGATCATCCACATTTTGGGTAGCCAGACAAGTCCTTTTTTCGGTTAATATTGAACCAGCAGCACTGAATACTCTTTCTGATAGCACACTAGCTGCTGGGCAAGCAAGCTCCTGCAATGCATATTCTGCCAATTCAGGACAGGTGTCTAATTTGGATGCCCAGTAATCAAATGGGAATGACGGTTGAGGGAGAACATCGATAAGGGATGAAAAATAGTAACCATACTGGACAAATGTTGTCTCCTGTCACTTTGAATATATGCTGCAGTACCTGTCCTGTCTGCGGTCATTGCGAAATCACTCCACAACCTGGTCAGAAAACCCCTCTGTCCAACGCCACTTCTGATCTGTGCACCTCTAACACCTCTGCCATGTAGCCCCCTGCAGCTTGTGTGATAACCATCACCGGTGCTGTGTGCTGGGAATGCATGAATCAAACGGTCTACAAGAGTAGCTTGTTTGGTTGCTAATATTTGTTCGAGGTTCTCATGTGGCATAATATTTTGCAATTTGCCTTTATAGCGAGGGTCAAGGATGCAGGCCAACCAGTAATCATCATCGCTCATAATTTTTATAATGCGTGTGTCCCTTTTGAGGATACGTAAGGCATAATCTGCCATGTGAGCCAAAGTTCCAGTTGTCAAATCTGCGGTTGTGCTGGTTGGAGGGGCAGTTACAGGCAAATCTACGTCACTTGTCTCCCTTAAAAAAACAGAACCCGGCCTTGCAATGCCACTAATTTCTGTTGGCCCAGGAGAAGCTTCCTCATTCAAAAAGTACTCATCCCCATCATCCTCCTCGTCCTCCTCCTCCTCTTCGCCCGCTACCGCGTCCTCTACACGGCCCTGACCAGACAATGGCTGACTGTCATCAAGGCTTTCCTCTTCCTCGGCTGCAGACGCCTGCTCCTTTATGTGCGTCAAACTTTGCATCAGCAGACGCATTAGGGGGATGCTCATGCTTATTATGGTGTTGTCTGCACTAACCAGCCATGTGCATTCCTCAAAACACTGAAGGACTTGACACAGGTCTTGTAGCTTCGACCACTGCACACCTGACAACTCCATGTCTGCCATCCAACTGCCTGCCCGTGTATCCTCCCACAAATACATAACAGCACGCCTCTGTTCGCACACTCTCTGAAGCATGTGCAGTGTGGAGTTCCACCTTGTTGCAAGGTCGATGATTAGGCGATGCTGGGGAAGGTTCAAAGACCGCTGATAGTTCTGCATACGGCTGGAGTGTACGGGCGAACGGCGGATATGCGAGCAAAGTCTGCGCACTTTGAGGAGCAGGTCGGGTAACCCCGGGTAACTTTTCAGGAAGCACTGCACCACCAGGTTTAAGGTGTGAGCCAGGCAAGGAATGTGTTTCAGTTGGGAAAGGGCTATGGCAGCCATGAAATTCCTTCCGTTATCACTCACAACCTTGCCCGCCTCAAGATGTACAGTGCCCAGCCATGACTGAGTTTCATTCTGCAAGAACTCGGACAGAACTTCCGCGGTGTGTCTGTTGTCGCCCAAACACTTCATTGCCAATACAGCCTGCTGACGCTTGCCACTAGCTGTCCCATAATGGCACACCTGGTGTGCAACAGTGGCAGCTGCGGATGGAGTGGATGTGCGACTGCGGTCTGTGGACGAGCTCTCGCTTCTGCAGGAGGAGGAGGAAGAGGAGGAGGGGGGGTGAACGCCTACAGCCAACTCTTTCCTTGACCGTGGGCTAGGCAGAACTGTCCCAATATTGCTGTCCCCTGTGGACCCTGCATCTACCACATTCACCCAGTGTGCCGTGATGGACACGTAACGTCCCTGGCCATGCCTACTGGTCCATGCATCTGTTGTCAGGTGCACCTTTGTAGTCACAGACTGCCTGAGTGCATGGACGATGCGGTCTTTAACATGCTGTTGGAGGGCTGGGATGGCTTTTCTAGAAAAGAAGTGCCGACTGGGTAGCTCGTAGCGTGGTACAGCGTAGTCCATCAGCGCTTTGAAAGCTTCGCTTTCAACTAACCGGTAGGGCATCATCTCTAATGAGATTAGTCTAGCAATGTGGGCGTTCAAACCCTGTGTACGCGGATGCGAGGATGAGTACTTCCTTTTCCTAACAAGAGTCTCATGTAGGGTGAGCTGGACTGGAGAGCTGGAGATCGTGGAACTAGCGGTGGTGCCGGTGGACATGGGTGAGTGAGAGAGGGTTGGAGATGGTATTCTTGCCGGTGCCCTACATGCAGTGTTTCCTACTACTAACCTGGTGATTCCCTGACTGCTTTGGCCTGGCGACGAAAGCTGCACAGATACTGCAGGTGGCGCGAGAAATGGTGGGCTTACAGGGAGGGAAGGGATGTAGCGTTGCTGACTAGCTTCATTGGCCGAGGGTGCTGCAACCTTTAGGGACGTTTGGTAGTTAGTCCAGGCTTGCAAATGCATGGTGGATAAATGTCTATGCATGCAACTTGTATTTAGACTTTTAAGATTCTGACCTCTGCTTAAGGTAGTTGAACATTTTTGACAGATGACTTTGCTCTGATCATTTGGATGTTGTTTAAAAAAATGCCAGACTGCACTCTTTCTACTATCGGATACCTTTTCAGGCATTGCAGACTGAGCTTCTTTAACTGGATGGCCACGCTGTCCTCCAACTGGTTTTGGTTTTGCCACGCGTTTTTGGCCAGATACGGGCCCGGTAGATGGAACCTGTTGTGATGTTGATGCCTGCTGCGGCTCCTCCTCCTCCGCTTCAGAACTACTGCCGCCTGCACCCTGTTCCCCCAATGGCTGCCAATCGGGGTCCACAACTGGGTCATCTATGACCTCCTCTTCTATGTTGTGTGCAACTTCGTCTGTGTCACCGTGTAAGCCGGTGGTATTGCGTTCGTGACGGAGCACCATAGTCTCCGCTGGTTTTGATTCTGCCTCAGTACACTGCGAGGGCAATGTTCTGGTCTGAGTCAAAGGAACAGCATATTAATCTGGCTGTGGCTGTGCATCTGTGCACTCCATGTCCGATTCAACTTCTAATGGGCATAGCCTGTTAACTGTTTCACTGTGTAACCCAGGAACGGTATGTGTAAAGAGCTCCATGGAGTAACCTGTTGTGTCGACTGACGCATCCTTAACTGTTGTTTTTAGTGAAGGACACAAGGAAGCGACTTGTTCCTGACCGGGAGCATCCACTGACGAGGCACTGCTCTGACATTTGGCACTTTCCGAGGAGGAGGCGAAAGAGTTAGAGGCAGTCAGCAATGAAAGCCAATACTTGTTCCTCCTGCTCCGGCTTCAAAAGTGGTTTTCCTACTCCCAGAAAAGAGAGCGTTCGAGGCCTTATGTAGCCAGACAACGAACCTGGCTCAACAACTCGAGACTTAGGTGCTGTACTGCTTTTACCACGACCACCTGATGCTCCACCACCACTACCATCATTACCAGCTGACAATGACCGCCCACGGCCACGACCTCTTCCACTAGACTTCCTCATTGTTTGCAAAACGTAACCAAAGTAACGCTATTTGTTACTGTAAAACAACTTATCAGGTGAACTTAAACTTCTGTAGGATGTATATATACCTTTATAGGTGCCTGACACTGAAAGGAAAATCAGGCCCAATGTTACACACTAGGTTTTCTGTGCCCCAATAATTTGAGACAGATGGGACACACAGGACCAGCACTCAAGCAGAAATGCCAATCTTAATCTCCCACTTTTTTTTTTTTTTTTTTTCTGGGAGAATTTACCCTAAAAAAAAAAAATGGCCAAGTATTACGCAGTGTTTTCGGTGGCACACAATGAGAGACAGATACCACACACAGCAATGGCACGGAGGCAGACTTGCCAATATTTATCTCCCACTAATTTTTTTTTGTGAAAAAGGGAGAATGTACCCAAAAAAAAAAAAAAAGGCCAAGTATTACACAGTGTTTTCGGTGCCACACAATGAGAGACAGATACCACACACAGCAATGGCACGGAGGCAGACTTGCCAATATTTATCTCCCACTAATTTTTTTTTGGGAAAAGGGAGAATTTAGCAAAAAAAAAAAAAATTGCCAAGTATTACACAGTGTTTTCGGTGGCACACAATGAGAGACAGATACCACACACAGCAATGGCACGGAGGCAGACTTGCCAATATTTATCTCCCACTAATTTTTTTTTGTGGAAAAGGGAGAATGTACCCAAAAAAAAAAAAAAATGGCCAAGTATTACACAGTGTTTTCGGTGCCACACAATGAGAGACAGATGCCACACACAGCAATGGCACGGAGGCAGACTTGCCAATATTTATCTCCCACTAATTTTTTTTTTGGAAAGGGAGAATTTAGCAAAAAAAAAATAAAAATGGCCAAGTATCACACAGTGTTTTTCGGTGGCACACAATGAGAGAGAGATGCCACCCACAGCAATGGCACAGAGGCAGACTTGCCAATATTTATCTCCCTGCAGTAATCTCAAGTATGGCAGGCAGCTTTAATAAGGACTGCTGCACACAAAAGTGTGGACAAACACACAAGATAGCTGTGCAGAAAGGAAGGAAAAACAGGATTTGTGCTTTGAAAAAAGCAGTTGGTTTGCACAGCGGCGTACACACAGGCACAGCAACGCAGCTATCAGGGTCAGGGAGCCTTCTAGGGCAGCCCAATGAGCGACAGCGCTGAGGAAAAAAAAATGTAGCTTCCACTGTCCCTGCAAACAAAAGGTGGTGTTGGACAGTGAAAATCGCTACAGCACAAGCGGTTTGTAGCTTTATGTACCCTGCCTATCACTATCCCTGCTTCCGAAGAAGCTGCAGCAACCTCTCCCTACACTCAGAGCAGCAGCAGTAAGATGGCGGTCGGCGGGAACGCCCCTTTATAGCCCCTGTGACGCCGCAGAAAGCAAGCCAATCACTGCAATGCCCTTCTCTAAGATGGTGGGGACTGAGATCTATGTCATCACGCTGCCCACACTCTGCGTCCACCTTCATTGGCTGAGAAATGGTGCTTTTAGCATCATTGAAACGCGACTTTGGCGCGAAAGTCGCGTACCGCATGGCAGACCCCACACAGGGATCGGCTCGGTTTCATGAGACGCCGACTTTGCCAAAAGTCGGCGACTTATGAAAATGAACGATCCGTTTCGCTCAACCCTAATCAGGTGTGTTCACTTTTTGCAATTTTGACTGGGCTATTTAGTCTTGCTTCACCCTTTAGTCAGTGCCAGTTGTCCATTGTTCCTGGAGGATTCACATCCCTGCCTGGTCTCTTCTGCTTTGCAGTTCATTTCAACAAGATAAGTTCTGGCCTTGATTTTGCTGTCCACATGCTGTGGCCTTGTTGTTCAGTTCTTTTCTATGTTTTGTCTTGTCCAGCTTGGTCTGTATAAGGATTTGCCAAGCTGGTATCTCTGGAGATGCAGATATACCCTCCATATCTTTAGTTAGCTGTGGAGATTTTGTATTTTCTGTGGTGGATATTTTCTAGTGTTTTTTATACTGACTGCATAGTACTCTGTCCTATCCTTTCTATTTAGCTAGAAGTGGCCTCCTTTGCTAACTTCTCATTTCAGTCTGTGTATGTTTTTTCCCTCTCCTCTCACAGTCAATATTTGTGGGGGGCTGCCTATCCTTTGGGGATTTTCTCTGAGGCAAGATAGAAAAGGGAAAACTATCTCTAGGGGTAATTAGTCCTCCGGCTGTGTCAAGATGTCTAGGGAGCGCTAGGAACATTCCATGGCTACTTCTAGTTGCGGTGTTAAGTTCAGGGTCTGCGGTCAGTACAGTTACCACCTTCTCCAGAGTACGTCTCATGCTGCTCTTAGGCCACCAGATCATAACAGGAGAGCTGCGAGTGGGCTCCCTCTAAGCTAGAGCGCAGAAACCGGGCACCGGGAGCCAGAGGCTGTGTGGAACTACAAGTCCCACGGCAGAACCGGAGGGCAGGAAATTGAAAGTGACTTGCCCACATTACACCTGAGGTACAGCAACATCTAGAGACCGGAGTCACAGTGGATAGAGACCCCAAGGAAACGGCTTGAGTTGCCTACCATGTAGGTACTGTCCCAGGACAGGTGAGAAAGAGGACCTTGTAAGGAAGCTGCAGGCAGCAAGGGACTAATATTCAGCGCATAGTGGAAGGCTCCCAATCTGACCTGATCAAGGGGGTTCAATTCATTTCCAGGCTGCCAGGACTCCACCGTCACCTATTGCCGGTACCCTGGACTGAGACTGTCTATCAACAGTAAACCAGGTAAAGAGACTGTAGCCCTGTGTCCTTCCTTTATTTCAGGCACCACACCATGTTTGCCCAAACACACCGGGAGCCCTGGGGACCCAGCTTCACCTGTGGGAAGCGATACCATCTTTGCTGCATTACTATCACCCCCAGAGGACCCTTTTAAGCAGCATCGGTCACTCCTTACTGGGTACCACAGGTGGCGTCACAAACATTTCCTATTTTACAGACTTTATTCAAACCCCTTTAAAGACCGTCCCTTTTAATCGGGCGCCCAGGGCCATGGACCAGGTCGCCACCACCACTGTGACACATACCCTATAAGTAACAGACCCAGTACCGAGTACCCCACAGCCCTGGTGGGCGTTCCACTCACACTCGTTGATGATTCCTGCAGTGAAGTCATGCTGCAGGATCTCCTGTTGTGCTGGGCCTTGTGGTGCCACAGAAGCCTGTGATACCACAATCCCTGCTGAAAAAAGAAGAAAGAGGACAAGGCAGAAGAAGGAAGAGAGACTACAACTGTGCTTTGATCCCTGCCCGATCTCTCTTCATTCAACCCCAACCCCCTTCCCTTTCCCCCTTTTTTTACCCCCTCCGCGCAGTTCACCGATCAACACTCTTGCTCGCTTTTCTTTCTTACCCCCTTTGCGCCACCTCCGTGCACACATCCAGAAGCCGCCGAACTTTGATAAGTGACGCAGTTCACTCATCAGAGCTCGTGCCTGCTGTTTTGCACTTTTATTTTCGCCACCTCCGTTCGCACATCCAGCAGCCCCCGAACTTTGATAAGTGAAAGAGTTCACTCACCAGTGCCCCACAAGTGACTCCATTTTGGAAACTAGACCCCCTAGGGAACTTATCTAGATGTGTGGTGAGAACTTTGAACCCCCAAGTGTTTCACTAAAGTTTATAATGCCCGGGCATGAAAAAAACAAACATTTTTTTTTCCAAAACAATGATTTTTTTTAGCCCACAATTTTTTTTATTTTCCCAAGGGTAACAGGAGAAATTGGACCCCAAAAGCTGTTGTTAATAAACTTCTTGAATGTGGTTTTGATCAGCTTGAGGGGGTGCAGTTTTTAGAATGGTGTAACTTTTGGGTATTTTATGCCATATAAATCCCTCAAAGTGACTTCAAATGTGAGGTGGTCAATAAAAAACATGGTTTTGTAAATGTTGTTGTAAAATTGAGAAATCGCTGGTCAACTTTTAACCCTTATAACTCAAACTCAAAATTCAAAGTTTGAAAATTGCAAAATTTTCCAAATTTTTGCCAAATTTCCATTTTTTACACAAATAAACGCAAGTAATATTGAATAATTTTTACCCCTAACGTGAAGTACAGTATATCATGAAAAAACATTCTCAGAATCGCCAAGATCCGTTGAAGCGTTCCAGAGTTATTACCTCATAAAGGGACAGTGGTCAGAATTGTAAAATTTGTCCCCGTCATTAACGTGCAAACCACCCTCGGGGGGAACAAGGGGGTTAAGTACATGTTACAGCCAAGATCCTTGTATGTTTTAAAGAGATTTTCCACTAACTCTTCATACTTATCTTCTCTTGAGTATCCCAAAAAATTTGCACTATTGTGAATACTACCCATGCAGCCTTTTCCTTGCCCTGCAACAAGCAGAAAAACTTCATCTCAATGAATTTGAGGTCCAAAAAAGACTCCTTCCTTTATCTTTGCTTCACTTAACTTTGGATATGTATCAATGAGATACTTGAATGCTTTTGCATTTTTATCCATTGTCATTTCAAAGTTGTTCATTAGGCCAAACTTGATATGTAATGGTCGTAAAATGTTATGTGAGTCAAGTGCTGGATGCAGGACTTTGTTACTCCCTGATTGAAGTGAATCTCAGAGAGGCCAGCCTCTTTTATTGTAGTGATTTTCTCTTCCTCCACTATCCCACTCACATGGGAAACAGCAGTACATTATGTATCCACCTTGGAGGCCAAGTAAGAGGGCAACCACTTTTAAGTCACCACAGAGAGGCCACAAATGTTGGTCATAGCTCAAACACCTCAACAGCTGGTTTATGTTGTCATAGTTTTTTTTTTGTCGACTGCATAACCACCTGGAATTGAAGGTAGCACATTGCAATTATGCAGGAAGACGCTTTTAGGCTTTTTTTAGACGAAACGATGAAGAGCCTCCATTACTCTGGATTATGACTTATATTCAGAGCTTCCATTAAACTGTTGATGTTATTGCATGCCACAAGATCACCCTCTATGATGAAATATTGGACAATATCTTTATAGTGGTTACGGTTCAAAGAAATCTGAACATCGCCCTTTAGGAGACTCCACTTTTGTAGCCTGGAACCTAAGAGCTCAGCCTTACTCTTGGGCAGATCCATATCTCTAACAAGATCGTTCAGTTCATTTTGTGTTATAAAGTGTGGTTCAGTTGAGGCTGCTGACAGAATATCTGGGTCATGAGAGGAAGATGCTTCATGACACCAAGCACCCTCTTTTTTCTCATTTGACAAGACTGAAAATGTTTCTGGTGCTTTTAGAACTAGCAGCCCTTCTGTATGTGGTACTGGGCATATTGCAGATGGAATGTTTGGATACCGTAAAGTCCTTCTTCCTTGAAACTCCTTTCCTAACGGAGGGCACATGCATAAATAGCAATTGGTAGTGTGATTGGTTGGCCCTCTACAGATCATTGGGACTGTAAAAGGAATAGACTGCCTCTTCCCACGCAACTACTGGGTAAGATGTAATGCACATCTGTTGCAACATAAGTTTGATGCCCAACTCTTGTCCTGATCTATTCTGCAGCAAAATTACAGGTTGTAGGCTTTACAAATGGTTATCAAGTTTTGCCTTTGTGATGCAAAAGTGACTTCTCCACTATGTAGCAAAAACTATCCACTTTGTTAATGAAAGGCATATCTGAAAAAATGTATAGAAACATATCAATATGCTAAGAAATAAAACAAAGAAATCCTAAAACGGAATACCTTACACAAAGAGCATTTACAAGAGTAGGTGATGCAACTGTCATTAGGATTACGTTATCGGAGCTGAGATGACGTTTTTTGATTGGTCACCCTAAGATGATAGAATACTGTAATAGACTAGCTACTAACAATGTAATAAAGATGATGAAATAATAAAGACACAATTTTTCTTTAAGCCTGCATGAAAGGTGTCATAAGTAATTACAACCTCCTCTGCATCTTGAAACTTAGAGCCAATCAGCAAATTTAACCATTGTATTTCTTTGCAGCACCACAATATTAGTATTGTGACTGAGTCCTAACACTTGTACGTGGATGAACAAACCAGGCGAGATGTTAAACCTGCACAGCAAAGGTTCCAGTAAAGACTAGGCAAATCTGTAAGAAGATTGAGGAGGTTGACCTTGAGCATCCTTAACTACACCCTCAACTATACACAGTGTGTAACCCACAACAACAGAACGTAGTGCACTCAGATAATGATGAAGCACAGGGCTAAGGATGTGTTCACAGTCATACATGAAAGACAGAAGAAAATAATTTAAAATGACCATCGGTATACGTGAAAACCCCCAGACCATATATGGAACAAAATGGTAAGAGCGCTGGAAACAGGAACACCCAAACAAACTGCAGGAGAGGCAATAGAAAAAACCTCAGCAAGATAATTCATCTAATCATCCAAACATTCATCTAATTTGGAATATAGCCAGCAAAGACTGCATGTACATCGCGAGTATAAATAGCCTCTCCTAAGATGTGATAGGACAAACCAAATGAAGTGAAAACACCTGCATACCCCCCTTCTACGAGGAGAAACCGGAGCCTCAGAAACCCCATCCTCTGACAATGCTGATGGAACTCTCTTATTAGGCGATCCAAGTGCAGATCCTCCAAATTAACCCAGGAGTTATTTTCCGGACCATAACTCTTCCACTTGACGAGATACTGCAAATGTCGCCTGACCCACATGGATCCTAGAACTCGTTTTATTTCATACTCCTGATCCTCTCCTAGGTCCACCTCTATAATATATCATTTACCAGGTGTCCCTTCAAATTTCTTTAAAAGGGAACAATGGAAGGAGTTGTACATTTTCCAAGCTACAGGGAGAGTTAAAGCTTAACCGTCAATTCAAGATTTTGGTAATTCTGTAAGGACATACAAATTTGGGAGCAATCTTCTCAGGAGCCACCTTAAGACGTAAATTCTTCAAGGATAACCACACAAACTTCCCCACCCTAAAGATAGGGGCCTTTATACGTCTGTGGTTTGCTCCCTTTTTGGCCCAATCGCTAGTCACCAAAAGACTCCTCTTGACCTCCATCTAGACTTTTATCAATGGAGAACAAAATTTATCTTCTGGCACGGATGACCGCAATCCTGAAAAATTACCAAATACTGGATGAAAACTCCCACAATAACAAAAATGGAGAGCTATCAGTAGACGTGGAGGTACAGTTATTTAGAGCAAATTCAGCAAGGGGTAGAAACTCTACCCAATCATCCTTATTAGAAGAAACAAAACACTTCAAATACTGACTTCTCTCTTAGTTCATCCTCTCAGTCTGTCCATAAGTGTCGGGATGGTACCATGAGGAACACGACAATTAACTACCCAATCTGGAGAAAACCTACGCCAAAATTTAGACAAAAACTAAACCTCTCTCAGAAATAATGTGCTTGGGAACAACTTTTGAAGTAGAATCCAATGAACCATCTTACTGAAACAGACCACCACCACCCACACAACAGTATTACCACAATAATTAGGTTAATCAGTGACAAAATCCATGGGCATATGGGTCCGGGACTGTTATGGAATCTAACTAGGCTAAAAATAACCCACTGTGGCCTGAAGAGAGGCTTTAGATACAACACAAATTCTGCATTTACGAACTTACTCCTCAACATCCTTGCAATCATTCTGCCACCAAAAGGACCTATAAAGGGATTTCCAAGTGGCAGAACCTGGATGCCCAGCCAAAACGGAATCATGTATCTCATTAAGAGGATCTGTACGTAAAGAGGATGGTTCATACAATTTGTTTAAAGGCAAGCCCTCCGGCTCACTGTCCTGAGCATCCTGAATCCCCTGTCAAAGAACTATCACCAGAGCACCCACCACCACCCCCTCACTAAGAATCTTAACAGGATTTTTGTCCCTAAACTCTGAAACAAAACTAACAAAAGCGACAAAGTGTCAGCTTTAACATTTTTAGATTCTGGGAAATAAGTCACTAAGAAATTAAAGCGGGCAAAGAAAAGTGCCCACCGGGCCTGTCTGGTGTATAAACACTTAACAGAATCAATATGCAAAAGGTTCTTATGATCTGTAAAGACCGTCACCTTATGTCTAGCCCTCGCCAACCAATGTCTTCATTTCTCAAAGGCTCTTTTAACAGCCAAAAGCCAACGGTCACTATGACGACATAGCATTCTATCTTAACTAGATGTTTATTTTCAGCAAGCCAGGAAGAATAGTCTGTTGTCTATATGTTGACTTTTGAATTTATCTGTTTCTTTCTGGTTGATTAAGAAAACAGTCTTTTGTTCGTGTAAACCTATAATATTGACTTGTAAGTTGACAATTTATCCTTGATGAGTAGTGATACAGGGTCAGGGAATAATGCTTGCTGATATGTTGATTACACAATTTCCAGGCCAGGTTTGTTGATTTACAAAATACTGTAGAGGAAGAAAAACTATGCAAATAGACTACATAACCAAACAATGCGAGTTGGTCTTATCACCATTCTTCCCCTTTACCTGTGAATACTGGATGAAGGTTGCTGACTATAAAAAGAGGTTAAACAAGAAACAGATATTCAGCAAACACATCCAAACAACCATAGAAAAGAAAGCGGATAGGCACATACCGTCCCGTGCAACAAAATCCTTTATTGTGGCATCATAATACCAATAGCAGGCAGATAAAACGGTGGAGCAAATGCAGACGACGATCGTTTTGCGCTTACATTGCGCTTCAACAGGTCATCCAAACATCCACATACTCTCTGCAGGACAGCAGCCAAGACATCGTGGCTCCATCACAAAGGATACAGATTTGCCATTTTACAGGATGCCAGCTTAGGCTACTTTCACATTAGTCCGTCGGTACGGGCCGTCGCAAACCGTCGGCCCGACGGACAGTGTGTTAAGTAGCACAACAGGGGCAGCGGATGAAGTTTTTCAACGCATCCGCTGCCCCATTGTAATGTCCGGGGAGGAGGGGGTGAAGTTCCGGCCACGCATGTGCGGTCGGAAATGGCGGACACGACGCACAAAAAAAGTTACATGTAACTTTTTTGTGCCGACGGTCCGCCAAAACACGACGCATGCAAGCCTATGGAGAAAAAACGCATCCTGAGGGCAACTTTGCAGGATGCGTTTTTTTTCTCCAAAACGACGCAATGCGACGGACGTCACACGACGCTAGTGTGAAAGTAGCCTTAGGGACTAAGGCTGGAATAATACAGATTTGCTTCATTTACGGTCGCGAACCCATGGATATGTTTGAGGTAGTCAGGATTTGATCTCACCTTGGAACCACCCCATGGGTATGTAGAGACCGCAGATAAAGAAGGATGCAGGGACAAATGGGAGCCAGAAAGCAAACAGCGTTTTTAACTTTTCTTTTAACTTCCAACCAAAAATATAACAACAATTTTCCACGCAGGGAACTTGAGTACAAGTCTACAATATCACAGTAAATCCTAACTATTATATAGGAGGCCTGAACTAAACCCGAAGAACGCGGCAGCGCCTCACTAGTACCTCCCCTACTAAGGTAAAGTCAACAACGTTCACTTATCAGTGCTGTTTCAGCGATGTAGTCCCGGTGGTGAGGCTCCGTCAGCGACGTAGTCCTAGTGGTGAGGGAAGGCAGTGTCCTCCGACGTCGAGCCCAGGAGTAGATTCGAGTCCAGAATGTCTTTTGCGGTGCTGCGTTACCTCCCGCAGGCGGACGTTGATCCGGGGTAACCGTTTCCACGTCCAGAGAAGAGTCTTTTTGAGAAGAGTTAGCAGAATTATCAGTATCAGTCACAGCTAAGAAAAACCCAGGAGGGTCCGGAGCACTCTGTGGCAAGATGCTCCCGGGGAGCGCGGTAATACTGTCCCTGAGCTGATCAGCACTACCCCTCTGCCTGGGGGGTCGCTGACGACGAATGCGCCTTTTTTTGGGGGCTCTGGTGATTGCCCGCAGTGTCTGTTGCACGTTTTCCCCCTGCTTCCAGCAAGTCTCACTGCGGCCTGCACACACACACCAGCTGCGCTGCAGTTTCCTCTCCTCAGAGATTTCCCGCGCTTCTCTGCCCCTGCTTTCGCGCGTTTTGCTTTTTATCCTCTCCTCTCCCTGCGTCACTCTGCCTCCTGTCACATGAGCCTGGCTTCCCATGCGCCCCTCAAATCTGTCCCCCGGAACCCCGACTCCCGGCAACAATGGTTCCACCCGTTTGCACAGCTCACCAGGTCCCCGTCCCCTACAGGTACATTGGTGGGGGCCAGGAATGGGACCCGCCGGTCACCTGGCTCCATGGAGATGTTCAGAAAATCCAGGTTCTCACTCTCTGGGCAATTAACCATGTACCTCAACGGACTGTAGTCTTCCTAAGCTTGTCGCTATCTCCTCTCTGTGTGCGTGCCACAGGTGGAATAATCGGGTCTGGAAGCTCTGAAGTCACAGCTGTTCTTCTCCTGGCGAGTCAGTGCAATTGTGCACCATGTTTGGTATTTTGCTGAGACGATTTTATGTGTTATTTGCCTGTTTTGTGTATCAATAAAGTATTGCCACACTGTTTTATCCCCACCCTGTGCTGCCCAAGTAGTATTATGGCCACGGTGAAAGGAGAGCGGGCGTTCGGTGGGATGATCCCTGGTTCATGTGATTTTGGCTAGAGGACTAGGGCACTCGCTGACCCCCGTGTCTCCACAGTCACCAATATCATACTTTGATTTGGCTTGAAAGAACTTTTGGGAATAAAATGCCGGGGTAGAAAGTAACCATCTTTTTTTTGTGAAAGCACAGCCCACATCTCCACTGCAGAAGTGTCTACGTCAACCACGAAAGGAAAATCGATATCAAAGTGGACTGAGAACACGAACTTTGGAAATGGCTATGATGATGGCAGAAAAAGCATTAACTGCCTTTGCTGATCAGGAGGAAAAGTTTGTTCCCTTCTTGGTCATGTAATTTAAAGGCTTGGCTATGACCGAAAAAATTCTTAATAAACTTCTGACTTCTGGTAAAAATTTTCAAAAATCAGAAATCTCTGCAATGCTTTAAAGTGAGACACAGATGCCAGATACCCACATTGTCTAAATACCTTGCATTAAAATTTATGCCAAACAAAGCCTCAAAAAAGAGGACAGGAAAGGAAACCAACTCCATATACTATCTAGAAAAATTAGGAGGAAAAGGGAGTGCTTAGGTTAAAAAGAGTATTTTATTCTGAAAATTTAATAAAGTGTAACACTCAGTAAAAATTACAACAGGATGCCATATACCCCACGTAGCTGCCAGTATCACATAAATCAGGAAGACATGCCATAATGAAAGTGCTACTTAGAGTTAGGGTACGTGAACACGTTCATGACATTTGCGCTGCTAGAACGGTGGTCGATTTCTCTGAGTTGAAGACGATCCAGCCACTTTCAGATACACCATAATTGTGACGCGAGGTCTCTCCGAATTAGGGGGATAGAAAGTTTACATATTGGGGTAAGGGGAGGGTACAAGAAATTGTTGGCACAAAAAGAGGCTAAGCGGATAGTGCAATTAGAGACTATGGTACCCAAAGGGTTAAATGAAGCATTAAGCTTCGCTCCCTTTTTATAAATGGGTAATTATATTCTGTACCTCCCTCCCCCTTGTTCCTTTTCTCTCGCCATCGGGTGTTATGCCCTCCTGTTTACCAGCTTCTTGCGCCTCCTTGATCATGTTTGAATCCATTTTTTAACTGTTCCTTTTTTTCTTATGTTAGCTATTCTAATTTGGTTTATTGTCACATTCAGTTGTAATCTCTCTGTGCTTGAACCTTCTTATGCCCATTTGCATACATCTCCAGCTGTGCCGCTTGACCCATTGGAAGAGTTTAATATGCCATTGAATTTGGATCCAAACCTTTGCATCAATCAGGAGATTTTGCACTCGCATCTACTTGTATTAATTATCATATGCTGAATTTTTATGAAAATAGTGTTGTCTGATATTATGGTATGATTAATTTATTTATATGGGGCTGACCTGCGGTAACATCTGAGGGGAGTATTTGCCCTGTGCCCTGTCTATCCAGTGGCTCCTCGTCTGCCGCAGCATCTTCCCAGCCTCTCGCACATGCTTTCATGCATGCGTGATTGTGCCTGATGCCGGCGGCCGCTGTAAGACCTGCGGAGTGCTGGGCACATGTGCCAAGATACCAATACTATTGGCCGAGACACAACATGTGACCGGCACTGGATGAGTCACCAATGGGATAAAAAGGTCCTTGTGTGCAGTAAGAGTTATCCCCTTGAGGAAGCAACAAACAAACAAGCGAAACGTACGTTGGGGGCTCTGTTGGATTCCTCTGGTGCCATCCACCCCATTCTGGTGTTAGCTAATGGTAAGCGCCATTTACAGCTATTTGCTTTGATGATTATATGGTTACTTTGGGTTAGCACTTCATTTTATTTATTTTTTTTCTTTAGTGCTACTCATTTCGTTTGGTGCTGGCTGCAGGGAAGTGCTATTGTATAAGGATTTATTAAATGAGACCATACTATTGCACTATATTAGCACTTTCATTATGGCATGCCTTCCTGATTTATGTGATACTGGCAGCTACGTGGGGTATATGGCACTCATGATTCATGATCTTTTGTGTCATCCTGTTGTAATTTTTACTGTGTTACTCTTTATTAAATTTTCACAATAAAATACTCTTTTTAACCTAAGTACTCCCTTTTCCTCCTAATTTTTCTCAATGCTTTAAAGTGAGCCTGACAGCAGGATTATGCTAAGTAAACTAAAGACACTGTCAGGTTGGCACTTTTATACTGATTAAAATGATACTTTGGTTGATGAAATCCGTCTTGTGGTTGTTTCGTAATCTTTATTTGTAGTTTTCAGTTAATGAGATTCTCGTGCTTCGGAGCGACCTGTGGGCAGGGCTTTATGTGGTGCTCTGCTTAAGTATGCATCCTTATGAGCTTATGACAGGTCACTGATTATTCAGTGACCTGCCTCCTATTTTACACAATGCATATAAGGCCGGTTTCACACGTCAGAGGCTCCGGTACGTGAGGTGAGTTTCCTCATGTACCGGAGACACTGACACATGTAGACCCATTAAAATCAATGCATCTGTGCAGATGTCATTGATTTTTTGCGGACCGTGTCTCCGTGTGCCAAACACGGAGACATGTCAGTGTTCGTGGGAGCGCACGTATTACACGGACCCATTAAAGTCAATGGGTCCGTGTAAAACACGGACCGCACACGGACGTTCTCCGTGTGCAGTTCCTGTGCCGTGCAGGAGACAGCGCTACAGTAAGCGCTGTCCCCGCGACATGGTGCTGAAGCCGCGATTCATATCTTCTGTGCAGCAGCGTTTGCTGCATAGAAGATATGAATAATAGTGTTTAAAAAAAAGATCTATCTGTCCGCCGTCCTCCCACCCCCTGTGCGCCCCCCCGCTGTTCTGAAAATACTCACCCGCCTCCCTCGTTGGCTGTCGCTGCTTCCTGACCGCGCCTTCTACTGTATGCGGTCACGTGGGGCCGCTCATTTACAGTCATGAATAGGCGGCTCCACCCCTATGGGAGGTGGAGCCACATATTCATGACTCTAATTCGGCGGCCCCACGTGACCGCATACAGTAGAAAGGGCGGCCAGCACAGGAAGCAGAGACAGCCAACGAAGGAGCCGGGTGAGTATTTTCAGAACAGCGGGGGGGTGCACAGGGGGTGGGAGGGCGGCGGACAGATAGATCTTTCTTTTAAACACTATTATTCATATCTTCTATGCAGCAAACGCTGCTGCACAGAAGATATGAATCGCGGCTTCAGCACGATGCAGGGGACAGCGCTAAACTTTAGCGCTGTCTCCTGCATGCTCCGTGTGGTACCCACTCGGCACACGGGTGGCACACGTGTGCCGCACGTATGGCCTACGTGAGCTCACGGGCACACGGACACGGATAACTCCGGTACCGATTTTTTTCCGGTACCGGAATTATCTGGACGTGTGGGACAGCCCTAATAGTGTCCTAACAATGACAAAGCCATTCAACTTTTCTCCTCCATGCATCTAGGACCTATTATCCCGATACTTACCTGCACGCAACCTCCGCTTCTTGCAAAATCTTCTCTACTCACCTTTTATCTCCTCTTCCCACAATCGCATACAAGATTTCTCTCGTGCCTCCTCTTACTCTTGAACTCTCTACCCCGACATGTCACTCTCGGCTACTGTGGAAACCTTCAAAAGGAACTTGAAGACCTACTTTTTCCGAAAAACCTACAACCTGCAGTAACCCTCATTCCACTCTACCACTGCATGACCAGCTCTACCCTCAACTATTGTATCATCACCCATCCCTTGCAGACTGTGAGTCTTCACGGGCCAGGTCCTCCTTCCTCCTGCACCGGTCTGTGACTTGTATTGTTCATGATTATTGTACCTGTTTTTTATTATGTATACCCATTTTCACATGAAAAGCACCATCTACTATATAATTGTCTAAGGGTGACTTCCGTCTGTCTGTCTGTCCTTCTGACTGTCTTTCTGTCTGTCACGGATATTCATTGGTCGCGGCCTCTGTCATGGAATCCAAGTCGCTGATTGGTCGTGGCAAAACGCCCATGACCAATCAGCGACGCGCACAATCCGGAAGAAAATGGCTGCTCCTTACTCCCCGCACTCAGTGCCCGGCTGTTGTGAATTTACCTTTTGGCTCCCTCTAGTGGCTACTAGTGATTTGACTCTGGGTATGTCATTCATCCCTTGTATGCTCACCTGGGTCGTTAGGTCAGGGGTGTTGCTATATAAGCTCCCTGGACCTTCAGTTCAATGCCTGGCAACGTTGTAATCAGAGCTAATCTGTTGTGCTCTTGTCTACTGATCCTGGTTCCTGCTGAATTAAGCTAAGTCTGCTTTCTTGCTTTTTTCTATTTGTTTTTGTTTGCATTTTTGTCCAGCTTGTACATTATCTGTATCCTAACCTTGCTGGAAGCTCTAGGGAGGCTGGAGTTCTCCCCCCGGGCCGTTAGACGGTTCGGGGGTTCTTGAATCTCCAGTGTGGATTTTTGTTAGGGTTTTCGTTGACCATATAAGTTATCTTACTACATTCTGCTATTAGTAAGCGGGCCTCTCTTTGCTAAACCTAGTTCATCTCTGTGTTTGTCATTTCCTCTTACCTCACCGTTATTATTTGTGGGGGGCTTGTATCCAACTTTTGGGGTCTATTATCTGGAGGCAAGAGAGGTCTTTGTTTTCCTCTTCTAGGGGTAGTTAGTCCTCCGGCTGGCGCGAGACATCTAGCAACCAACGTAGGCATGTTCCCCGGCTACTTCTAGTGTTGGCGTTAGGAGTAGATATATGGTCAACCCAGTTACCACTGCCCTATGAGCTGGATTTTTGTACTTCGCAGATTTACTGGTTCCTCTGAGACCCTCGCCATTGGGGTCATAACAGTTTGCCAGGCCAGTATTAAATGTTAAATGCATTGCAGAAGCGGGATTATAAGAAAGAAAGTTCTGAGTTTTTTTTTCTCTCTCTCATTTTTTTTTCTTTTCCCCTTTACCTCTGAGTGGCTTGTGTTTGCTGCAGACATGAATGTCCAGACCTTGATTACAAGTGTGGACCAGCTTGCTGCTCGTGTGCAGGGCATACAAGATTATGTTATCAGAAATCCTATGTCAGAACCTAAGATACCGATTCCGGAACCGTTTTCCGGAGACCGATTTAAATTTAGAAATTTCAGGAATAATTGTAAATTGTTTTTGTCCCTGCGACCCTGTTCATCTGGAGACTCCGCTCAGCAAGTAAAAATTGTTATTTCTTTTTTACGGGGCGACCCTCAGGATTGGGCCTTCTCGCTGGCGCCAGGAGATCCGGCATTGGCTGACATTGATGCGTTTTTTCTGGCGCTCGGTTTGCTTTATGAGGAACCCAATCTTGAGATTCAGGCAGAAAAAGCCTTGCTGGCGATGTCTCAGGGCCAGGACGAGGCTGAAGTGTATTGCCAAAAATTTCGGAAATGGTCCGTGCTGACCCAGTGGAACGAGTGTGCATTGGCTGCAAATTTTAGAAATGGCCTTTCTGAAGCCATTAAGAATGTGATGGTGGGTTTTCCCATTCCCACAGGTCTGAATGATTCTATGGCCCTGGCTATTCAAATCTACCGGCGGTTGCGGGAGCGCAAAACCGCAAATTCCCTCATGGTGTTGTCTGAACAGGCACCTGATTTAATGCAATGTGATAGAATCCTGACTAGAAATGAGCGGAAAATTCATAGACGCCAGAATGGCTTGTGTTACTACTGTGGTGATTCTACACATGTTATCTCAGCATGCTCTAAACGTCTTACTAAGGTTGTTAGTCCGGTCGCCATTGGTAATTTGCAACCTAAATTTATTCTATCTGTAACCTTGATTTGCTCATTGTCATCGTATCCTGTCATGGCGTTTGTGGACTCAGGTGCTGCCCTGAGCCTTATGGATCTGTCATTTGCCAAGCGCTGCGGATTTGTTCTTGAGCCATTGGAAAATCCTATCCCTCTTAGGGGTATTGATTCTACGCCATTGGCAAAAAATAAACCGCAGTTTTGGACACAGGTTACCATGTGCATGACTCCCGAACATCGGGAGGTAATACGTTTTCTTGTTCTGCATAAAATGCATGATTTGGTTGTTTTGGGTTTGCCATGGTTACAGACCCATAATCCAGTCTTGGACTGGAAGGCTATGTCAGTGTCTAGTTGGGGCTGCCATAGAATTCATGGAGATTCCCTGCCCTTGTCTATTGCTTCTTCTACGCCTTCGGAAGTTCCGGCGTATTTGTCTGATTATCAGGATGTCTTCAGCGAGTCTAAGTCCAGTGCACTGCCTCCTCATAGGGAATGTGACTGTGCAATAGATTTGATTCCTGGCAGTAAGTTTCCTAAGGGGAGACTGTTTAATCTGTCGGTACCTGAACATACCGCGATGCGTTCATATATCAAGGAGTCTCTTGAGAAGGGGCATATCCGTCCTTCTTCTTCCCCTCTTGGTGCGGGATTCTTTTTTGTGGCCAAAAAGGGCGGATCTTTGAGGCCTTGTATTGACTATCGGCTTTTAAATAAGATCACTGTCAAATTTCAGTATCCTTTGCCGCTGTTGTCAGATTTGTTTGCCCGGATTAAAGGTGCCAAGTGGTTCACCAAGATAGACCTTCGTGGTGCGTACAACCTTGTGCGCATTAGGCAGGGCGATGAATGGAAAACCGCATTCAATACGCCCGAAGGTCATTTTGAGTACTTGGTGATGCCATTTGGGCTCTCTAATGCACCTTCAGTTTTTCAGTCCTTCATGCATGACATTTTCCGGAAGTATCTGGATAAATTTTTGATTGTTTATCTGGATGATATTCTGGTTTTTTCTGATGATTGGGACTCGCATGTGGAGCAGGTCAGGATGGTTTTTGAGATTCTGCGTGAAAATTCTTTGTTTGTAAAAGGCTCAAAGTGTCTCTTTGGTGTACAGAAGGTTCCCTTTTTGGGGTTCATTTTTTCCCCTTCTGCTGTGGAGATGGACCCAGTCAAGGTCCGAGCTATTCATGATTGGACTCAACCCTCGTCAGTTAAGAGTCTTCAGAAGTTCTTGGGTTTTGCTAACTTCTACCGTCGTTTTATCGCAAATTTCTCTAGCGTTGTTAAACCGCTGACGGATATGACCAAGAAAGGCTCTGATGTAGCTAACTGGGCTCCTGCTGCCGTGGAGGCTTTCCAGGAGTTGAAACGCCGGTTTACTTCGGCGCCTGTTTTGTGCCAGCCTGACGTCTCACTTCCCTTTCAGGTTGAGGTGGATGCTTCGGAGATTGGGGCAGGGGCCGTTTTGTCGCAGAGTGGCCCTGGTTGCTCTACTATGAGACCTTGTGCCTTTTTCTCTAGGAAGTTTTCGCCGGCAGAGCGAAATTATGATGTGGGCAATCGGGAGTTGTTGGCCATGAAGTGGGCATTTGAGGAGTGGCGTCATTGGCTCGAGGGTGCTAAGCATCGTGTGGTGGTCTTGACTGATCACAAAAATCTGATGTATCTCGAGTCTGCTAAACGCCTGAATCCTAGACAGGCCCGCTGGTCATTGTTTTTCTCCCGTTTTGACTTTGTGGTCTCGTATTTACCAGGTTCTAAGAATGTGAAGGCCGATGCTCTGTCTAGGAGCTTTGTGCCTGATGCTCCTGGAGTCACTGAGCCTGTGGGTATTCTTAAGGAAGGAGTTATCGTGTCTGCTATTTCTCCAGATCTGCGACGTGTGTTACAGAGATTTCAGGCTGGTAGGCCTGACTCTTGTCCACCTGACAGATTGTTTGTGCCTGCTAGATGGACCAGCAGAGTCATTTCCGAGGTTCATTCCTCGGTGTTGGCAGGGCACCCGGGAATTTTTGGCACCAGAGATCTGGTGGCCAGGTCCTTTTGGTGGCCTTCCTTGTCAAGGGATGTGCGGTTATTTGTGCAGTCCTGTAGTACTTGTGCTCGAGCTAAGCCTTGCTGCTCTCGTGCCAGCGGGTTGCTCTTGCCCTTGCCTGTCCCGAAGAGACCTTGGACACACATCTCTATGGATTTCATTTCTGATCTTCCGGTGTCTCAGGGCATGTCTGTCATCTGGGTGATATGTGATCGTTTCTCCAAGATGGTCCATTTGGTTCCTTTGCCTAAGCTGCCCTCCTCTTCTGATCTGGTTCCTGTGTTCTTCCAGAACGTGGTTCGTTTGCACGGCATTCCTGAGAATATTGTGTCGGACAGAGGATCCCAGTTTGTTTCCAGGTTCTGGCGATCCTTTTGTGGTAGGATGGGCATTGAGTTGTCGTTTTCATCCGCTTTCCATCCCCAGACTAACGGACAAACGGAGCGAACTAATCAGACTCTGGAGGCTTATTTGAGGTGTTTTGTCTCTTCTGATCAGGATGATTGGGTGACCTTCTTGCCGTTGGCTGAATTTGCCCTTAATAATCGGGCTAGTTCCGCCACCTTGGTTTCGCCATTTTTCTGCAACTCTGGTTTCCATCCTCGTTTTTCCTCGGGACATGTGGAGCCTTCTGACTGTCCTGGGGTGGATTCCGTGGTGGATAGGTTGCAGCAGATCTGGAGTCATGTGGTGGACAACTTGAAGTTGTCACAGGAGAAGGCTCAGCGTTTTGCCAACCGCCGCCGCGGTGTGGGTCCCCGACTTCGCGTTGGGGATTTGGTATGGCTGTCTTCTCGATTTGTTCCTATGAAGGTCTCCTCTCCCAAATTTAAGCCTCGCTTCATTGGTCCTTACAAGATATTGGAAATCATTAATCCTGTATCCTTTCGCCTGGATCTTCCGGTGTCGTTTGCCATTCACAACGTATTTCATAGGTCCTTGTTGCGGCGGTACGTTGTGCCTGTGGTTCCTTCTGCTGAGCCTCCTGCTCCGGTGTTGGTTGAGGGCGAGTTGGAGTACGTGGTGGAGAAGATCTTAGATTCTCGTCTCTCCAGGCGGAGGCTTCAGTACCTGGTCAAGTGGAAGGGCTATGGTCAGGAGGATAATTCCTGGGTGGTCGCCTCTGATGTGCATGCGGCCGATTTAGTTCGTGCCTTTCACGCCGCTCATCCTGATCGCCCTGGTGGTCTTGGTGAGGGTTCGGTGACCCCTCACTAAGGGGGGGGTACTGTTGTGAATTTACCTTTTGGCTCCCTCTAGTGGCTACTAGTGATTTGACTCTGGGTATGTCATTCATCCCTTGTATGCTCACCTGGGTCGTTAGGTCAGGGGTGTTGCTATATAAGCTCCCTGGACCTTCAGTTCAATGCCTGGCAACGTTGTAATCAGAGCTAATCTGTTGTGCTCTTGTCTACTGATCCTGGTTCCTGCTGAATTAAGCTAAGTCTGCTTTCTTGCTTTTTTCTATTTGTTTTTGTTTGCATTTTTGTCCAGCTTGTACATTATCTGTATCCTAACCTTGCTGGAAGCTCTAGGGAGGCTGGAGTTCTCCCCCCGGGCCGTTAGACGGTTCGGGGGTTCTTGAATCTCCAGTGTGGATTTTTGTTAGGGTTTTCGTTGACCATATAAGTTATCTTACTACATTCTGCTATTAGTAAGCGGGCCTCTCTTTGCTAAACCTAGTTCATCTCTGTGTTTGTCATTTCCTGTTACCTCACCGTTATTATTTGTGGGGGGCTTGTATCATACTTTTGGGGTCTATTCTCTGGAGGCAAGAGAGGTCTTTGTTTTCCTCTTCTAGGGGTAGTTAGTCCTCCGGCTGGCGCGAGACATCTAGCGACCAACGTAGGCATGTTCCCCGGCTACTTCTAGTGTTGGCGTTAGGAGTAGATATATGGTCAACCCAGTTACCACTGCCCTATGAGCTGGATTTTTGTACTTCGCAGATTTACTGGTTCCTCTGAGACCCTCGCCATTGGGGTCATAACACCCGGCGCCCGCATTCACCCCTCCGGTCACCGCTCACACAGGGTTAATGCCGGCGGTAACGGACCGCGTTATGCCGCGGGTAACGCAATGTTACCTCCGCTATTAACCCTGTGTGACCAAGTTTTTACTATTGACGCAGCCTATGCAGCGTCAATAGTAAAAACATCTAATGTTAAAAATAATCAAAATAATAAAAAATCATTATATACTCACCTTCCGCCGCCTTTACTGCTCCTCGCGACGCTCCGGTGACCCCTCCATGCAAGCGGCACGTTCCGGTGGCAAGGATGGTCTGGGAGAAGGACCTGCCATGACATCACGGTCATGTGACCGCGACGTCATCACAAGTCCTGCGCGAGAAGGACCTGCCGTGATGTCACGGTCATGTGACCGCGACGTCATCACAGGTCCTGCGTGCCTGCGCAAAAAGGACCTGCCATGATGTCACGGTCATGTGACCGTGACGTCATCACACCCTGGGACCGGAAGCTGCCGCCTGCACCCCACACAGGTGACAGAACTACAACGCGCCTGCGGAAGGTGAGTATATGTTTATTTTTTTAACCTGTGACATACATGGCTGGGCAATATACTACGTAGCTGGGCAATATACTATGTAGCTGGGCAATATACTACGTGACTGCCCAATATACTACGTGGCTGGGCAATATACTACGTGGCTCCGTGCTGTATACTACGTCACTGGGCAATATACTACGTGGCTCTGTGCTGTATACTATGTCACTGGGCAATATACTACGTCGCTGGGCAATATACTACGTCGCTGGGCAATATACTACGTCGCTGGGCAATATACTGCGTGGACATACATATTCTAGAATACCCGATGCGTTAGAATCGGGCCACCATCTAGTGGAATAAATGATGCTATAATGGCAAATAATATCTAAAAAAAAAGGAATTTTCCCAAGGATGTGCTGGACCTAAGTATTTCTTCGACTTTATTTAACTCATGGAGCCAGCAAGAGGGACATCAAGGGGTTGTCATAATGTATGGATGCCATGAAAGGGGTATTATAGTGGATGGGACACAAAAAGGCACTATTTCTGGGTGTGTACTACAATACATTTCCCTCTTTCCTGACTCAATAGTTGGTAGATATGTTCTTCTGTGTCTGGGTGTGTTTGTTCAATGATCCTGCTGAATAATTGTGTACTTGTGCAGGAAAAGGGGTAGGTTATTTTTCTAAAGGGCCCCGTGGATAATAATTTGTGAAAAAAAACATTCATTCACAAAAAGGTGACCTCATGAGGTCAGTCTCTAGCTCTAATGGCTCATCTAGTGGAATTAATGTATTCATTAATCATAGTGTGTTGATGCACAGTATATGTATATGTCGTATATTGGCCATAGTGTATTCATCCACCTGGGTATCAATACTACTAAGGCCATGTTCACACTTTGCGGTTTTTACCGCGGAACCGCCGCGATTTTGCCGCTGCGGGTCCGCTGCAGTTTCCATTGCGTTTACATTTATATGTAAACCTATGGAAACCGCAAACCGCTGTGCACATGCTGCGGGAAAAACGCAGCGGTTTACATTCCGCAGCATGTCACTTCTTTGTGCGGAACTGCAGCGGTTCTGCACCCATAGACCTCCATTGTGAGGTCAAACCCGCAGTAAAACCCGCAGAAGAAAAAATATCTGCGGGTTTTATGCGGTTTGGGGTGTAGAAACCGCTGCAGCAGGAAGTGAGGGGAAGCGGGAGGAAGTGCGTGGGTGGAAGTGCGTGGGCGGAGTGTGGCTGTCATCATGGAGGCATATCGTCGCATGGGGATCGATGTCGGCCGTTTGATAGATCTGGTATGTATGTCTGTGTATCTGTGTGTGTGTGTGTGTGTGTGTCCCCATGCGACGATAGTGCCACCATTGTGCTAAGTCGCCGTATGGGACTACTACTCCCATCCGGTATTAGGATGGGAGAGTTGTCCCTGTGTTTCCGGCGACTTAGCACAATTGTAAGTAACACAAACACACACAATACACACACAATAAACGTAACATACATGACAGTTCATACAACATATAACACAGAGTATATACTCACCATACAGCACACTGGTACGCGAAGCCCTCACCCTAGGAAAAAATCCCCAAAAAATAAACCAAATCCATACTCCCTGTCCGCAGAATCCAAAACTGAGTGTCCCACGCCGATCCCCTGCTCTCCGGCGATACACTGCCAGGAGCGAAGCTCCTAGCAGTGTATCGTGCACTGTTCCGGAATTCAATGGCGCCGGCGTCTCTATTTACGGCACTACAGGTGCGGGTGAACTTTCCCACGCTGTAGTGCCGTAAAGCGAGAGTACCGGGGTCAATGAACGCCGGTAAACTCTCGCGCATGCGCAGTAACACACCTGTCAGTGTGTTGCTGCAGCCGTGGAGAGCAGACACATCTCCGGATGTGTCTGTTCTCCATGGCAGATCGACGTGGGACCCTCGTTGGATTTCTGCGGACAGGGCCAGGGAGTATGAATTTGGTTTGTTTTGTTTTTTTATTTCTGTTACAGGTCGAGGGTCTTCAAATGGATTAAGCGTAAAATAAAGTACTTGTCAAAAAGTGTGTGTCTTTATTTAATTAAAATATTTTTTCCAAGTGTTTGTTTTTTTTTTAACCCTTTAATAGGATTAGTAATGGATAGGCGTCTTATTGACGCCTCTCCATTATTAACCGGGCTTAATGCCACCTTACAATAGCAAGGTGGCATTAACCCCTCATTACCCCATATCCCACCGCTACAGGGAGTGGGAAGAGAGGGGCTAAGTGCCGGAATTGGCGCATCATTTTGATGCGCCTCTTCTGGGGCGGCTGCGGGCTTATATTTGTAGCCAGGGGGGGGGGCAAATATCCATGGCCCCTTTCCTAGGCTATGAATATAAGCCCACGGCTGTCTGCGTAGCCTTTCTGGCCTAAAAATATAGGGGGACCCTATGTCATTTTTTCTTTTGGGGGGGGAGTGCCACGTATTTAAGTGCCACGTATCACGTATTACAGTGCCACGTATCACGTATTTCAGTGCCACGTGTTTCAGTGCCACGTATTTAAGTGCCACGTATCACGTATTTCAGTGCCACGTATCACGTATTTCAGTGCCACGTATTTTAGTGCCACGTATTTAAGTGCCACATATCACGTATTTCAGTGCCACGTATCACGTATTACAGTGCCACGTATCACGTATTTCAGTGCCACGTGTTTCAGTGCCACGTATTTAAGTGCCACGTATCACGTATTTCAGTGCCACGTATCACGTATTTCAGTGCCACGTATTTTAGTGCCACGTATCACGTATTTCAGTGCCACGTGTTTCAGTGCCACGTATCACGTATTTAAGTGCCACGTGTTTCAGTGCCACGTATTTAAGTGCCACGTATCACGTATTTCAGTACCACGTGTTTCATTGCCACGTGTTTCAGTGCCACGTATTTTAGTGCCACGTATTTAAGTACCACGTATTTCAGTTGCACGTATTTCAGTGCCACGTATTTCAGTGCCATGTATTTCAGTCACGATTAGGGGTAGGGTTTTCTTGTTTTTTCTTGTGTTTTTCTATATTTCTACTTGTAGCCGGGGGGGGGGGGGGTCAAATATCCATGGCCCCTTTCCTAGGCTATGAACATAAGCCCACAGCTGTCTGCCTAGCCTTTCTGGCCTAAAAATATAGGGGGGCCCTACGCATTTTTTTTTTTCGGGGCCCGTGTGTTGGATGTGTTGTAGTATGTAATGACACTATTCTTTTCATTGTAGGTTCGCGATATACCAGCTCTATGGGATGCCGCTGATGTGTCCTACAAGGACAGATATTTCCGTGACCATTGCTGGACCAAGATTGTGAGGGACCTGTATCCGGAGTTGGATTCCCTGGCCATTGGCAACCAATTGGAAATTGGTAAGTATAATGTTACAGATTATTATTACCGTTTATTAGAAATTTACTTTGACAATATAAATATATATATATATTTTTTTATTTCTTAGAACAACATGTCAAACAAAGATGGAGGTCAGTTCGGGACCGGTTCAACAAATTTATCAATTCATGTGACCGGAGTGGATCCTCCCCCAGCCGCACTAGCTTTCCATTTTATGACGAGCTGCAGTTTCTGCTCACAAGCCGGACTTTGCGGAGGTAGGTTATAAACCACTAATATATGTAGCCTCATCAATGTTGCCATGTGGTGTAGTACAGTTGGCTGCGTATTGAACGCTGTGTCCTGCCGCAGCGTTCAATACACAGCATCCAGATGTTATACCATAGTGAAGAGAGGATTTTCAGAAATCCTGTCTGCACTATGATTCCAAAGCTTGAGTTGTGAGAGCTATGGCACCACACCGTGTCTATTTTTCTTGTGTTGACACTTTGACTGCGCAAGCTAACTAGCACATTGTTTGGATAGCATGTGGTGATAACGCATGTGTTAAATGAAAACGTGCATTATCAGCAGACACGCAAAAAAGTGAACAGCATTTTGGACAAAGCGGCCTTTATGCTGTTCCAAAAATGTTGCTCCTTCGCAGCGGTCATAATTAATTATGTTTTTCCTTTTCTCACACAGGACTGAGGGAAACCTTTCAAGCCCGCCTCTTGTGGATGACACCTCTGAAGATGGAGCAGGCACTGATGGAGCAGGCACTTCCTCGGGAGCGGGAGGGACAATTTCTCCATCTGTTACCACAGCTTCTGCTGGTGCCGCATGTCCAGCAGCTGCTGCAGGCACATCAACTGCAGCAGCTGTTGGATCATCTGTTACGGCAGAAGCTGTGGTAACGCAGAAGAGAGCTGCCTATCCGGTGGCAGGAGAGTACAGTAAAAAAAAAAAAAAAAAGATTGAGGATAAAACTGAAAAGATCGCAAGTGACACACTCAATTTACTAAAACAATCCTCAACTGAGGACCAATGTGACTTTTTTTCCTTGACCATTGCCCGAAAGGCACGCTCCCTGCCACCGGATAGGCAGTCTCTCTTTATGGCTCTGTGCCAAACGTCCCTCACCGCTCTGGAGGACCCTGCTCCAATTCAGTCATATGAGGATGTATTAACGGGGGTTTTTGGACTCTTTCGCCCACGACCGAAACCCAGAGAACCTCAATCTACAGCTCTTTCCTACACCCAACCGGCACTACATTTTTCGGGAGGAGGAAATACAAGCCTGGGACCATCTGCTAGTCAAAATTTTATCACAGACCCAACTAGCTCCTATGGGTATTCACAGGAATACACCTACTTGCCTTAATTGTATCTTCAAAAAAAAAATAGTTTCACTGGGCAAGTTGCCGCCAAATTATGTTTTTCATACTGAAAAAATCTTGACAACTGTTTGTCAAAATTTAGTTGCTTGTTAAATAAATTAATGTTGATCAAATGTCATGTCTGATTTTTATATACTTTACGTTCTTAGTGGGCAAGGCCTCTATGTTGTACGGTGTCATGGCTATATGGGCGCTGGACTATGGGATGGACATAGTCTGATGGGTGTATGGGCAGTGGACAAAGGGATGGAGGAGAATCAATCATTAAAAATTTTCTACAAACAATCCTTATTAGATTGAAAAATAACCACTTGAAAGTAAAAAAAATTTTTATTAACCAGAAAAATAAAATAATAATTTTTTGGTTCACCAATAAAAAAAGGTACAATAAACAACATTGAATATCGATCTTGAATTTGATTAACAGGGATCTTGACTTCTTCTAGCTTTTGGTATAGATCGTGGCATCTTTTATTGGTCGGTCAATGTTCTTCCATCCTTCTCTGCTGCTCAGGCTGCCCAACACCAGCACAGGAGTATTGCCAGTGCACGGCACCTTCTGGACTCATAAAGTAGTAAGTGAAGGATTCTCTCACACGCACACCCGAGTTGGACGGCCTGCCTAGACCCACGCCGACCACTGGATTAAATACTGGCTGCTGGTACTCCACATCTACGTCAGTGTTGTACTCACGAGCGTAGTTGTGGAGTACACAGCAAGCCTTAATCACAGTGTCAACGGTGTCAGTATCCAGCTGGATGGGTGTGTGAAAGATCCTCCACTGACTAGTCATGATCCCAAAGGTGCATTCCACATATCTGCGTGCACGACTCAGCCGATAATTAAAAATCCTTCGCCAAGCATTCAGTCCCCTTCGTGGGTATGGGCGCAGCAGGGTTGTCGTTAAGGGAAACGCCTCATCCGATACCATCACAAAGGGTACTGGATATGTGGAACCCGGCAAAGGTCTTGGGGCTGGGAGCGTTCCGCCATCTTGAAGAATTTGCATCCCAATCTGTGACGTTCGCAACACCCGAGAATCCCCAGTACTACCATAGGCACCAACGTCAATGGCAACAAATTTGTAATGGGCATCAGCCACCGCCATCAGGACCACTGAAAAATACTTCTTATAATTAAAGAAGCGTGATCCTGATCGTGGTGGCTTCAGCACTCTCACATGTTTACCATCGACTGCACCTATGCAGTTTGGGAAATTGGCCACAGACTGAAAGCCTGCTGCAACCTGCAGCCAAGTCTCCTCGGTTGGGGAAGGCATCACCATGGGCTGCAACTTCTGCCAGATGACGGTACATGTACACCTCACAATGTTAGAGATGGTAGATTTACCAACCCTAAATTGGAGGTGCAGGGATGTATAGCTCTCTCCTGTGGCCAAAAATCTGCAAAGAAACAAAAATGAATATTAGAAATGTCACACAAAAATATAATGAAACATGTCAGCTGTTATGGACGCGATAATATGCGTCCAGCAACTTTCGTGTTTTATCTAAAGCATTCTATAATGCTGCCCTTAGCAACCCGGCACAACACAAAGGGTATCAATAAATAAACGGCCAGTCACATCAGATGGGACTTGCATGTCCGTGTCCAGCCACTCCAATGTTTAGCCAACGACGACAACCTCCTGCTTGCTTCAAACGCACTAATCCGGCCTGTTGAGGGCAGAAGTAAGTCCTGCAGTGAGCGAAGGCAAGGAAAGGAGAGAGGCCCAGGGCATGCTCATCTGCGCACTTAGCTCTATCCTCACCAGGACAATAAAGTACATCTGCGCAGAAGAGTGGTATCGCAAGAAGGGAGGCGCACGACCTGGACACAGCAAGATGGGATAACATTACACGATAGCACCCCACACACGGGTATGATCTATCCCCACTGACCCAGGGCCTTAATTATAGAATGCTGTAGATAATGCTTAAAATACAGTGGGCACATGTGCTAGCAAGCAAAAATGGTTACAGTTTGCTGGTGTGTTTTACACATGATATATCCGGTACCGTAAAGAACAGTACCAGAGATATCCATGTCCATGTGTGTGTGTGCCGCCCATGTGCTGAACCCTTCCCATATGGATGGCTAGCAGGGATCAAAGCAATACAGTAAGCGCAGTTAGCGGCGGCAGGTGATGAAGACAAATCCCATTCTTCCCTGATGGCGCTGAAATCATGCAGAGCAGGGAAGAATGATGACAACATCTTCATCACCTGCCGCCAGGGAACAGCGCTTCCTGTAGCACTTCTTCACCAGTGCAATGTGTGTCACACAGAGGACATCAATGTGTGTTCTCCGTGTGCACATGTGCGGGACACTTTGTTGAACATGCAAATAGTCTCAAAATGACATGTCAGCGGGTTTTGCCTGCAGACATACGGCCGCCGACAACGCGCTGACATGTCCATAGATGACTGTGTCTAAGTTTGTCAGTGTCTCCGGGACATGTGAAAACTTTAATCACACATACCGGACGCACTGACATGTGAAAGAGCCCTAATGACATTCCAACCTAAAATTTAGTTACTTACCGCAAGGTCATGAGCAGCCTTTCCTCAGCAGAGATGGCCTTCCTCATAAAAGTGTCGTGCATCGTGAGATGGGGCGAAACTATTGCCAGAAGTCGGTCAAACGCCGGGATGGGTAGACGGCAGAATGAAATGAACTTTTCCGGGTACCTGAAAATGAAAAAAAGAAAACAAATGGTTACATAACATATCATAACATTTGTAGAAAAACATTATTTGTCTTTTCATGTATTTCAACTTACTTCCTCAAATCATTGTAAATAACATAAAAGTGGCCTTTTTGTGGACGTTCGGCGACAAGCGGGTGCACCCAGAGTCTTTTCCGTTGACGTCTTCTCTCCTGCTGCTGCCTCTAAAATAAAAACAAATATATATATTTCTTAGAACAGAACAGTGTAAAAAAAAACAAAAAAAACAGAAAGAAGTGTGTAAAGCGCTGCAGATTATGTGTAGTGCTACAAAAAAAAAAAAATGTTATAGCTCACCTGCTGTCTATGATTATTCAATATTTGCAGCAGCAACCCCAGCATAAGTATACGGTGCGGCCTGCGGAGCTGTATCTGCGGCATGCTGTGGTTGCTTCCACTCATTTTGATGTTTTCACAACATGGAGGATGAAAGAAGAAGGGGTTGGACAAGGAAGTGACATCATTTTTTTTTTTTTTTGTTACTGAATTTTTTCAAGTTTCTAAACCTTTATTTATGTCAAAAACGCAGACAATCTGCAGAAAAAAACGCACTGAAAACCGCACCAAAAACGCACCTGCGTTTTCTGCCAATAACTGCGGATTTAGTGCAGAAAAATCCGCAGGTAAATCTGCAAAGTGTGCACATACCCTAAAGGTTTGTGGGCTTTTTTTGTTTATTGTAGTTTGCTTCGAGGGGTGTGGCCTCCTCCCAATCTGTAAACCTGTATCCACCCTTCTTTCCCAGAAAAGGTTTGCTGGAGCTAGGCCTAGTTCCCAACTCTTCCCCATTTCATTTGAGGCCTGGTTGGGCACATGGAGAAGTGAGCCACTAGGGTTAGGGACTATCCAAATTGAATTAATCTTGGTTGGATGGCTTACTTTTTTACATATATAGCAGTAGTGGAATTATTGTATTTATTTATCGCAATGTGCTAACGCACAATGTATGTATGTATGTATGTAATAGGTCACCCTACTAATTAAAGTAGTTTGGGGTTTTGGATGGCAACTTTCCTGATCATATATACTAGCGTCTCTCCATGGTCAATGTCAAATCAAGCAATAAAGAACCACATTAGACAAACCATTTAATCTGCAGTTATACAGTTTACAGTATGTAAATATTATATATTTTATATACAGTGTTCAAACATACAGTAGGTGTATTAGATTGATACTAATTGCTTTTCAATAACAAATAACTGGTAATTGACTACATTTTCTAATCTAATTTTCTAAATTGTTTTCCCTTTGTCTTTTAGACGTGTGATTTTACAGTGAATTGCATTTTTATAGTACAGTAAATGTTGTCAATAAAATAAAAAAACACTACTTCCCTTTGTGAGTTCTTTGATGTCTAACAAGATTTGTTTTCTCTGTAAAACATTTCACACATTCTGAACATGAAAATGGCTTCTCCCCTCTGTGAATTTTCTGATGTCTAACAAGATCAGATTTACCATTAAAACATTTCCCACATTCTGAACATGAATATGGTTTCTCCTTTGTATGAGTTCTCTGATGTATGACAAGATGTGATTTCTCAAAAAAAAATTTCCCACATTCTGAACATAAAAATGGCTTCTCCCCTGTGTGAATTCTCTGGTGTTTAACAAGTGTGGATTTCTCACTATAACATTTCCCACATTCTGAACAAGAAAATGGCTTCTCCCCTGTATGAATTCTCTGATGTGTAACAAGATTTGATTTCTGATTAAAACATTTCCCACATTCTGAACATGAAAATGGCTTCTCCCCTTTGTGACTTCTCTGATGAGTAATAAGATAGTATTTCTCTGTAAAACATTTCCCACATTCTGAACATGAAAATGGCTTCAACCCTCTGTGAATTTTTTGATGTCTAACAAGATCAGATTTACCATTAAAACATTTCCCACATTCTGAACATGAATATGGTTTCTCCTCTGTGTGAATTCTCTGGTGTATAACAAGATGTGATTTCTCTACAAAACATTTCCCACATTCTGAACATAAAAATGGCTTCTCCCCTGTGTGAATTCTCTGGTGTATAACAAGTTTCGATTTCTCCCTATAAGATTTCCCACATTCTGAACAAGGAAATGGCTTCTCCCCTGTGTGAATTCTCTGATGTATAGCAAGATTTGATTTCTTATTAAAAGTTTTCTCACATTCTGAACATGAAAATGGCTTCTCCCCTGTGTGAATTCTATTATGTGCAACAAGATGTGATTTCTGATTAAAACATTTCCCACATTCTGAACATGAAAATGGTTTCTCCCCTGTGTGACTTCTCTGATGTGTAATAAGATTGTATTTGTCTGTAAAACATTTCCCACATTCTGAGCATGAATATGGCTTTTCCCCTGTAAGAGCCATTTCATACTCAACAGTCCTTTCACTTTCATTTTGCACACTGGTCTTTGATGAAACTGGAGAAAGGACCTGTTGAAAAGGATTGGATGACATATTTTTTCTAAGGGCTTGAGGTGTAATTGAAACAATGCCATATTCTTCACATGGATTTGGTGTGACTCCATGATCATCTGCTGCAAAATCAGAAAATATCAGATATTCCTCTGAGTTCCTGGTACATTCATCTGCCAAGAATAAAATGGACTTAATTATATTTCAATTAAACTGCATTGGAATGACATTAATATTTATATTCTTATTTTTTAACATTTTCATACAAAGCTGTAAGGTAACTCAATTATCAACTAAGACAATAGACCACAAATTAGAGCCCAATAGATTATGGTATTTAGCTACTCTTACTGGTATTAAGGTTCTCCCATGAAGTTGCCTTCTCCATAGGTTCATATTTCTCTGTCCCTGTCACTAATCATTTCAAGTTACTTGTTTAGTAGAGACTCAAATGGGCCTGTAAGTTGCTGCTATCAGGAGTCCATTTCATACCCTCTGTGATAACTACAGTACATGCAGTCTGGCACAGAGCAAGACAGATGGGAGGAGGTATGAGAAGCCATTGATTTGGAATAAGTGTAAAGCGCTCTTCTCTTTTGTTTTAATGGAACTAAACGCCACCAATAATAACGCTTTTAGAGAATAAAATTTAAATGAATACATTTTATTATTACAATAAATATACAAACACCAAACAGGTGTATCAAAATATAAATATAAAAATTAATGGGTGCATAGTAACTAACTGCCATCCCAATCTCTCCCTTCGCAGCCCTGCTCTCCACTCGCCGTCCCGCTCTCTCCCCTCCACAGCCCGTCTCCACTGCCCATCCCGCTCTCTCCCTCCAAAGCCCAGCTCTCTACCCGCCGTCCCGAATTCTCCCTCAGCAGCCACGCTCACCATTCATCGTCCTGCTGTCTCCCTCTACAGCCAGTCTCCACTGGCCGTCCCGCTCTCTCCCTCAGCAGCCCAGCTCTCCACCCACCATTACGCTCTCTCCTTCCGCAGCCCCGCACTCCATGCGCCGGGGAAGTCCCATCAGTGGGGGGTCTGGCGATGACCCGCTGGTGGTAATGCGCAAGGGCCTGTTACCACCAGCGGGTGCCGTATTGGAATACCCATCACTTGGTTATTCCAATATGGCGGACGGCGAAGTTCCGGTGCGGTGCAGTGGTTTGTGGGATTCGAGGACGTCCAGACGGAAGTGGATGACAGACAATTTAAGGTAATTATATAAATAGATACAATATTATGTTACATAAAGTGCAAGTGCCCATGTAAATTTGCATATAAAATAACATAAGCAAATATACATACAGGTGCTATCAAAATACAATAATACTAGTGATGAGCGAATATACTCGTTACTCGAGATTTCCCGAGCACGCTCGGGTGTCCTCCGAGTATTATTTAGTGCTTGGAGATTTAGCTTTCCTTGCTGCAGCTGAATGATTTACATCTGTTAGCCAGCATAAGTACATGTGGGGGTTGCCTGGTTGCTAGGGAATCCCCACATGTAATCAAGCTGGCTAATAGCTGTAAATCATTCAGCTGAGGTGAGGAAAACTAAATCTCTGAGCACTAAAAAATACTCGGAGGTCACCCGAGCGTGCTCGGGAAATCTCAAGTAACGAGTATATTCGCTCATCACTAAATTTATATATTTTGATACACCTGTTTGGTGTTTTTATATTTATTGTAATAATAAAAAGTATTAATTTAAATGTTATTCTCTAAAATGTCATTATTGGTGGCTTGTGTGCATATGTTTTGCTTTTTTGGAGTATATATGATCGATTTCACTTTTTGGTGTTTATTTTAATGGAACTAAGGAAAAGATGTAAGAAAGGGAAAAAGGCCTTTATACGCTTTCTACATGATGGCAGCCAACAGAAACATTACATCCTATTGCAAGCATATAAATATGAGAGCACTGGGGAATCGGAGAAAGAATCTGTAGCAGTGTCCTATGTCAGTGATGGTTGCAGTCCCAGTTTCTTTCATAGATTATCTAACTTAAAGGCTATAAACACCCTTGAACACAAAGATTAGTAAAAGCATATGTGATTAAGCTTCTGAAGTTAGTAAATTTGCAGTTATCGGTTTCTTTGCATTGAATTGTCCTTCTCATCACAAACCCTCATACCGCTTTTTTCACCTATTTTATGAAAGCATAAAAACTGCAGAAATTCCTGATCGTGGGCACGTACCATCATTCTCCACTTTCCATGGTTGTTACAATCAATAGGAAATGGCTTTTAAACTGAAGAAAACTCTTTTAAGGAGTAAGTGCACCACTGAAAATTATTTTCATGTATACAGAAGTAACCCCCCTCACCATTTCAAAATGAGAATGTAGCCATAGGCTTAAATCAAATATCCATTTTTTGGGTTTACTCAAACAATTATTTTTTTATTTTTTTCAATGTTTTCAATCAAATTTTGGTCTGTGTAGCAGTTTTCACAATCTGTGTGTATTTTTGTATGAGAAAAGAAAAATGGATGAGATTTGTGAAAGACTCTCATATCAAAACTCTTAAAAAGAAATAAAAATGAAGAATGGACAGAGGGCACATGGATGGCATCTGAGAGCTATTAGTTTTTTCACAGACCCATTCACTTGATTGACCTAGAAATCGAATAAGAAAATGGACAGGACTTCTTTTTTTTGGTTGGACAACTTTAGGCTGTGTTTACGTTTGTATTTGGGAGTTTTGTCTTAGGAACCAATTATTATTATTATTTATTATTATTATAGAGCCATTTATTCTATGGTACTTTACATGTGAGGAGGGGTATACATAATAAAAACAAGTACAGTAATCTTAAACAATACAAGTCACAACTGGCACAGGAGGAGAGAGGACCCTGCCTGCGAGGGCTCACAATCTACAAGGGATGGGTGAAGATACAATAGGTGAGGGCAGAGCTGGTCGGACAGTGGATTGGTGGATCGTTGGTTACTGCAGGTTGTAGGCTTGTCGGAAGAGGTAGGTCTTCAGGTTCTTTTTGAAGGTTTCCATGGTAGGCATGAGTCTTATATGTTGTGGTAGAGAATTCCAGAATATGGGTGATGCGCAGGAGAATTCTTGCATGCGATTGTGGGAGGAGGAGATAAGAGGGAAGTAGAGAATGAGATCTTGTGAGGATCGGAGGTTGCGTGCAGGTAAGTACCGGGAGACGAGGTCACAGATGTATGGAGGACACAAGTTGTGGATGGCTTTGCATGCTATGGTTAGGGTTTTGAACTGGAATCTTTGGGTAATGGGAAGTGAGTTCCGGGACTGACAAAGGGGAGAGGCCGGGGAATAGAGGGGGAGACAGGTAGATTAGTCAGGCAGCAGAGTTTAGAATAGATTGGAGGGGTGCGAGAGTGTGAGGGGAGGCCACAGAGCAGGCAGTTGCAGTAGTCAAGGCGGGAGATAATGAGGGCATGGACAAAGGCTTTTGCAGATTCTTGATTGAGGAATGTACGGTGTCATGATCTCTGCAGGCAGAGATCATAGCAAGCCTATAGAGGGACAAGCTCTCGGAAGATGGAACTATACTGACCATGAACTAAGCCTGCCGCGCAACTAGAAATAGCCAGGTAGCATTTCCTATTTATCGCTAGATGCCCAGCTCTGGCCTAAGACCTAAATAGCTAGCAGAGGGAAATATAAGACCTGGCTCACCTCTAGAGAAATATTCCAAAGAAGATAGTAGCCCCCCACATATAATGACGGTGAGTTCAGATGAAACAACAAACGCAGCGGGAAAATAGTCTTAGCAAATTTGAGGTCCGCTTACTAGATAGCAGAAGACAGATAGTATACTTTCATGGTCAGCAGAAAAACACTAACAAAACACCATCCAGAGATTACCTTAAACTCTGGCATTAACTCATAACGCCAGAGTAGCAATCCCTGATCAACGAGAGCTTTCCAGACACAGTAACAAAACTTCAGCTGTGAACTGGAACAAATAGGCAAAACAAAACATGGACAAAAGTCCAACTTATCTAGTAGTTGTCTAGAAGCAGGAACAAGCACTGAGAGGCATCAGATAACATTGTTGACCGGCAAGAAACCACCAGAGAAATGAGCTTAAATAGCGACACCCACTACTGATGGAACCAGGTGAAACAGGAAAGAGGATGACAAGTCCAATTCCACAAGCGGCCACAGGGGGAGCCCAGAATCCAAATTCACAACAGTACCCCCCCCTCAAGGAGGGGGCACCGAACCCTCACCAGATCCACCAGGGCGACCAGGATGAGCCCTATGGAAGGCACGAACAAGATCAGAAGCATGAACATCAGATGCATTGACCCAAGAATTATCCTCCTGGCCGTAACCCTTCCAGTTGACCAGATACTGGAGTTTCCGTCTGGAAACACGAGAGTCCAAAATTTTCTCCACAACGTACTCCAACTCACCCTCAACCAACACCGGAGCAGGAGGCTCAACTGAAGGTACAACAGGTACCTCATACCTGCGCAATAACGACCGATGAAAAACGTTATGAATGGAAAAGGACGCAGGGAGGTCCAAACGGAAAGAAACAGGATTAAGAATCTCCAATATTCTATAAGGGCCGATGAACCGAGGTTTAAACTTAGGAGAAGAGACCCTCATAGGGACAAAACGAGAAGACAACCACACTAAATCTCCAACACAAAGCCGAGAACCAACACGACGATGACGGTTGGCAAAACGCTGAGTCTTCTCCTGGGACAACTTCAAATTGTCCATAACCTGCCCCCAGATGTGATGCAATCTCTCCACCACCGCATCCACTCCAGGACAATCCGAGGATTCCACCTGACCGGAGGAAAATCGAGGGTGAAACCCCGAATTACAGAAAAACGGGGACACCAAGGTGGAAGAACTGGCCCGATTATTGAGGGCGAACTCTGCCAATGGCAAAAAAGCAACCCAATCATCCTGGTCAGCAGAAACAAAACACCTCAGATATGTCTCAAGGGTCTGATTAGTCCGCTCGGTCTGGCCATTAGTCTGAGGGTGAAAAGCAGATGAAAAAGACAAATCTATGCCCATCCTAGCACAGAATGCCCGCCAAAATCTAGACACAAATTGGGTACCTCTGTCAGAAACAATATTCTCAGGAATACCGTGCAATCGGACAACATTCTGAAAAAACAGAGGAACCAACTCAGAAGAAGAAGGCAACTTGGGCAGAGGAACCAAATGGACCATTTTAGAGAAACGGTCACAGACCACCCAGATGACAGACATCTTCTGGGAAACAGGCAGATCTGAAATAAAATCCATCGAGATGTGTGTCCAAGGCCTCTTAGGAATAGGCAAGGGCAACAGCAGTCCGCTAGCCCGAGAACTACAAGACTTGGCCCGAGCACAAACGTCACATGACTGCACAAAGACTCGCACATCTCGTGACAGGGAAGGCCACCAGAAGGATCTTGCCACCAAATCCCTGGTACCAAAAATTCCGGGATGACCTGCCAATGCAGAAGAATGTACCTCAGAGATGACTCTGCTGGTCCAATCATCCGGAACAAACAGTCTATCAGGCGGACAACGATCCGGTCTATCCGCCTGAAACTCTTGCAAGGACCGCCGCAGATCAGGAGAAACGGCCGACAAAATTACTCCCTCCCTAAGGATACCTGTGGGTTCAGAATTACCAGGAGAGTCCGGGTCAAAACTCCTAGAAAGGGCATCTGCCTTAACATTCTTAGAACCCGGTAGGTATGACACCACAAAATTAAAGCGAGAAAAAAATAAAGACCAGCGCGCCTGTCTAGGATTCAGGCGTCTGGCAGTCTCAAGATAAATCAAATTTTTGTGGTCAGTCAATACCACCACCTGATGCCTAGCCCCCTCGAGCCAATGGCGCCACTCCTCAAACGCCCACTTCATGGCCAAAAGCTCCCGATTCCCAACATCATAATTCCGCTCTGCGGGCGAAAATTTGCGAGAAAAGAAGGCACAAGGCCTAATGACGGAGCAGTCGGAACCTTTCTGCGACAACACTGCCCCAGCTCCGATCTCCGAAGCGTCAACCTCAACCTGAAAAGGCAGATTCACATCAGGCTGACGCAACACAGGGGCAGAGGCAAAACGGCGCTTAAGCTCCTGAAAGGCCTCTACAGCATGAGGGGACCAATTAGCAACATCAGCGCCTTGTCTGGTCAAATCAGTCAGTGGTTTAACGACATCCGAAAAACCAGCAATAAATCGGCGGTAAAAGTTGGCAAAGCCCAAAAATCTCTGAAGACCCTTAAGAGAGGAGGGCTGAGTCCAGTCACAAATAGCTTGCACCTTGACGGGATCCATCTCAATGGAAGAGGGAGAAAAAATATACCCCAAAAAGGAAATTTTCTGGACCCCAAAAACGCACTTAGACCCCTTCACACATAAAGAATTAGACCGCAGAACCTGAAAAACTCTCCTGACCTGCTGGACATGAGAGTCCCAGTCATCAGAAAAAATCAGAATATCATCCAGATATATTATCATAAATTTATCCAGAAAATCGCGGAAAATATCATGCATAAAAGACTGGAAAACTGAAGGGGCATTAGAAAGACCAAAAGGCATGACCAAATACTCAAAGTGGCCCTCGGGCGTATTAAATGCGGTCTTCCACTCATCCCCCTGCCTGATCCGCACCAAATTATACGCCCCACGAAGATCAATTTTAGAGAACCACTTAGCACCCTCTATACGAGCAAACAAATCAGTAAGCAATGGCAATGGGTATTGATACTTAACAGTGATCTTATTCAGAAGCCGATAATCAATACATGGTCTCAAAGAGCCGTCTTTTTTTGAGACAAAGAAAAACCCAGCTCCCAAGGGAGAAGAAGATGGACGAATATGTCCCTTTTCCAAAGACTCCTTTATATATTCCCGCATAGCAGCATGTTCCGGCACAGACAAATTAAACAAACGACCCTTTGGATATTTACAACCCGGTATCAAATCTATGGCACAATCGCACTCACGGTGCGGAGGTAACGACCCAAGCTTGGGTTCGTCAAAGACGTCTTGATAATCAGAGAGGAACTCAGGGACTTCAGAGGGAATGGACGACGAAATAGAAACCAAAGGTACGTCCCCATGAATACCCTTACATCCCCAGCTCAACACAGACATTGCTCTCCAGTCCAAGACTGGGTTGTGAGACTGCAACCATGGCAATCCCAGTACCAAATCGTCATGTAAATTATACAGCACCAGGAAACGAATAATCTCCTGGTGATCCGGATCGATACGCATGGTTACTTGTGTCCAGTATTGTGGTTTATTATTAGCCAATGGGGTGGAGTCAATCCCCTTCAGAGGAATAAGAGTCTCCAAAGGCTCTAAATCAAAACCACAACGATTGGCAAAGGACCAATCCATAAGACTCAGAGCGGCGCCAGAGTCAACATAGGCGTCCGTGGCAATGGATGACAAAGAACAAATCAGGGTTACAGACAAAATAAACTTAGACTGAATGGTGCCAATGGAAACAGACTTATCAAGCTTCTTTGTACGCCTAGAGCATGCTGATATAACATGAGTAGAATCCCCACAATAGAAACACAATCCATTCTTCCGTCTAAAATTCTGTCGCTCGCTCCTGGACAGAATTCTATCACACTGCATACTTTCTGGCGTCTTTTCCATAGACACCGCCAGATGGTGCACCGGTTTGCGCTCCCGCAGACGCCTATCAATCTGAATAGCCATTGTCATGGACTCATTCAGACCTGCAGGCAAAGGGAACCCCACCATAACATCCTTAACGGCATCAGAGAGACCTTCTCTGAAAGTTGCCGCCAAGGCGCACTCATTCCACTGAGTAAGCACAGACCATTTACGGAATTTTTGGCAGAAAACTTCAGCTTCGTCTTGCCCCTGAGATAGTGCCATCAAAGTTTTTTCTGCCTGAAGTTCCAAATGAGGTTCCTCATAAAGCAAGCCCAAGGCCAGAAAAAACGCATCCACATCGCGTAACGCAGGATCCCCTGCTGGCAATGAGAAGGCCCAATCTTGAGGGTCACCCCTGAGCAAGGAAATCACAATCCTAACCTGCTGAGCAGGGTCTCCAGCTGAACGAGACTTCAGGGACAAATAAAGCTTACAATTATTTCGGAAATTCTGGAAGCTAGCTCTATTCCCTGTGAAGAACTCCGGCAAAGGAATTCTCGGCTCAGATACCGGAGCATGTACCACAAAATCTTGTAAATTTTGTACTTTCGTGATGAGATTATTCAAACCCGCAGTTACACTCTGGAGATCCATTATTGTCAGGTGCACACAGAGCATACAGAGATTAGGAGGAGAGAGAGAAAAAAGACTGCAGCAAGGCAGACTGGAGGAAAAAAAAAAAAAAATTCCAGCAGACTTCTTATAACTCTCCTTTCTCAACCTGGGTCTTTAACACTTTATTGGTCCGGTCAAACTGTCATGATCTCTGCAGGCAGAGATCATAGCAAGCCTATAGAGGGACAAGCTCTCGGAAGATGGAACTATACTGACCATGAACTAAGCCTGCCGCGCAACTAGAAATAGCCAGGTAGCATTTCCTATTTATCGCTAGATGCCCAGCTCTGGCCTAAGACCTAAATAGCTAGCAGAGGGAAATATAAGACCTGGCTCACCTCTAGAGAAATATTCCAAAGAAGATAGTAGCCCCCCACATATAATGACGGTGAGTTCAGATGAAACAACAAACGCAGCGGGAAAATAGTCTTAGCAAATTTGAGGTCCGCTTACTAGATAGCAGAAGACAGATAGTATACTTTCATGGTCAGCAGAAAAACACTAACAAAACACCATCCAGAGATTACCTTAAACTCTGGCATTAACTCATAACGCCAGAGTAGCAATCCCTGATCAACGAGAGCTTTCCAGACACAGTAACAAAACTTCAGCTGTGAACTGGAACAAATAGGCAAAACAAAACATGGACAAAAGTCCAACTTATCTAGTAGTTGTCTAGAAGCAGGAACAAGCACTGAGAGGCATCAGATAACATTGTTGACCGGCAAGAAACCACCAGAGAAATGAGCTTAAATAGCGACACCCACTACTGATGGAACCAGGTGAAACAGGAAAGAGGATGACAAGTCCAATTCCACAAGCGGCCACAGGGGGAGCCCAGAATCCAAATTCACAACAGTACGGTTCCGGGAAATGTTTTTGAGTTGAAGTTGGCACGAAGTGGAAAGGGCTTGGATATGTGGTTTGAAGTAGAGATCAGTGTCAAGGATTACCCCGAGGCAGCGAGCTTGTGGGACTGGGGAGAGTGAGTAGCCATTTAGTTTAATAGATAGGTCTGTTGGGTGGGGTCGAGTGAGATGGGAGAAAGATGATGAATTCTGTTTTATCCATATTATGTTTTAGAAATCTAGCAGAGAAGAAGGATGAAATAGCAGTCAGACATTGTGGGATTCTAGGTAGTAGGAGGTGATATCTGTTTCAGATGGAGATCTGTGTGTCATAAGCATAGAGGTGATACTGAAAGCTGTGAGATTCTATGAGCTGTCCCAGGCCAAAGGTGTAAATGGAGAAGAGCAAGGGCCCTAGGACTGAACCTTGCAGGACTCCGACAGACAGTGGGCGAGGTGAGGAAGTGGTGTGTGAGTGGGAGACGCTGAATGTCCAGTCTGTTAGGTATGACGAGATACAAAATAGGGCCAAGTCAGTGATGCCAAGAGGTGAGAGAGTTTGTAGTAATAGGGAATGGTCCACTGTGTCAAAGGCAGGGGACAGGTTCAGGAGGAGCAGGACAGAGTAGTGTCTCTTAGCTTTAGCGGTTAATAGGTCATTGGTGACTTTAGTTAGGGCAGTTTCAGTGAAGTGATGCGGCCCGAAGCCGGATTGTAAGCAATCTAAGAGGGAGCAAGAAGAGAGGTGGAAGGACAGTTCAAGATGGACGTGTTGTTCCAGTAGTTTTGAGGCATAGGGGAGAAGTGATATGGGGCAATAGCTAGATACATAGGATGGGTCAAGAGAGGGCTTTTTGAGGATAGGTGTGATTAAGGCATGTTTAAAGCTTGAGGGGAAAACACCAGTTGTTAATGATAGGTTGAAGAGATGGGTTAGGGTTGGGATGAAGACTGTGGTGAGACTTGGGATGAAGTGGGATGGGATTGGGACAAGAGCACAGGTGGTGAAATGTGATCTTGAGAGTAGAGTGGCGAGTCGATCTACTGTAATGGTGGAGAAGTTGGTTTTGGAGGAGGAGGGCTGAGCAGTTAGGAGGATGGGCTCTGGGGGTTGTCGACCAAAACTGTCTCTGATGTTATCAATCTTCTGCTTGAAAAATGAGGCAAAGTCTTCAACTGAGATGAGTGGAGAGGGAGGAGGTGCTGGGGGGGGGATCAGAGGAGGGAATTGAAAGTGTTGAATAACTGTTTAGGGTTGTGAGACAGGGAGGATATGAGAAGTATGTTTGTTTTGCTGCAGCGAGTGTGGCCTTGAAAACAGTGAGGGACTGTTTGAATGCGGTGAAGTCCTTATGGGAGTGTGATCTTTTCAATCTCCGCTCAGCAACCTTGGGAGCCTATGTCGGTTCTTTGGTCAGTCCGGTGTGCCAGGGCTGTCTGTTGATTTTGCGAGTTTAGGTATGTGTGTCAGGGGCGACTGATTCAAAAGTGTCAGCTATTGTGGTGTTATATAAAGCAGCATCTGCATTGTGTAAGGATCTTATGTCTCTAAGAGGCAGAAGAAATTTAGACAGTGAGTGTGGATCGAAGCATTTACAATTTCTGTGAGGGTGTGCAAGTTTGTGGAGTGGGGATTGTGGATATGAAGTGGAGAGGGAAGAGAATGTAAGCAGGTTGTGGTCAGAAAGAGGGAGAGGTGAGTTAGAGAGGTTAAATAGGAAGCAGAGGCAGGTGAAGATGAGGTCCAGTGTGTGGCCATCTTTGTGAGTGGCTGCAAAAGACCATTGATTGAGGTTGAAGGAGGAAGTGAGAGATAGAAGTTTAGTGACAGCTGAGAGGGAAGTGTCAATGGGGATGTTGAAGTCATCCAAGATGTTAGTGGGGATGTCAGCGGAACGGAAATGAAGCAGCCAGGTGGCGAAGAGGTCAAAGAAGGTGGTGGCTGCTAAATGACAGCTAGTTGGAGGGGGAGTAGATGAGCACAGAGTGCACATCAAAGGAAAGGAGGGTGGCAGTGGGATGTGGGGGAAGGAGCAGTTATTTGACAGGAAAAAAACAACTCCTCCGCCATCCTTGCTGCTGGGAAGGGGGAGGGGGTGTGTGGGAAAGTATACGAAAGTGCAGCAGGAGAGGCTGTGTCAGAGGGGGTGAGCCAGGTTTAAGTGATGGCGAGAAAGGGAAGTTTGTTAGTAATGAAAAGATCATGGATGTAGGAAAGTTTGTTGCAGACAGAGCGAGCGTTCCATAGAGCTCCTGTTAGAGGGACTGGGGAAGCGGGTCTGGGCGAATGGGTTAGAGAGGTTACGGAAAGTTGTGATAGAGCGTGGATGGGAGGTAGAAATAAATGTTGGAATGTGGTGAGGAAGACCAGGATTTGGAGAAATATCACCGGCCAATGAAAAGAATTCATGTCCAAAACTGATCTGTTGCACAAGGAAAGCAGGTTGACTCCATGGATTATGGTGTCCGTGTGGGTTCAGTTGCGTATCTGTTTTTCTATCCGTTGTCATTATCATGCAAGAAGAGCTTCTAATTTTCAATCTGCATGGTTCATTTCCATGGATTTCAGCCACCAGACCCTGGCCAAGAGTGCGCAACAGTTAAATTCCAGGAGAGAGGTTGACTTCTAGCATCACAGCAACCTATCTCCAGTCCACTGATTTCATTACAGCAGTTATCTGCTCACCTCTCTCCCTGTTATGGACCTGGTGGTTAGGTGCACCAGGAATGACCTGATAGTTAAACACGGAATCGGGACGAGCTCTGGGGAAATGGGAACTCTGCTGACCGCAAACCCTACTCCTATCAACACAACTAGAAATAGCCGTGGAGCGTGCCTGACTCTGCCTAGACGCCTCTTCACAGCCTAAGAGCTAACTACCCCTAAAGAAAGGAAACAGCCTCACTTGCCTCAGAGAAATTTCCCCAAAGGTAAAAGCAGCCCCCCACAAGTATTGACTGTGAGTTAAGAGGAAATCACAAACACAGGATGAAATAGGCTTTAGCAAAGGGAGGCCAGTCTAACTAAACAGATTGAGGATAGAAAAGGAATCTTTGCGGTCAACACAAAAAACTACAAAACCACGCAGAGTGTGCAAAAAATACCCCCGCACCGACTCACGGTGCGGTGGTGCCACTCTGCACCCCCAGAGCTTCCAGCTAGCCAGGCAGTTTCATGATAGCAAGCTGGACTAGACTTAGCAAGAAAAACCATATGTAACAAATGAACAAGCAGGAACTTAGCTTAGCTGGAGTAGACAGGTCCTCAGAAAGATCCAGGAGAGATCTGAACCAGTACTAGAACATTGAAAGCTGGCATGGAGTAACGATCTGAGTGGAGTTAAATCGAGAATCCAGCCTAGCCCAAAACGAGGGCAGGTGGGGAAGGAATCTCAGAACCAGCAGCTCCACTCACAGCCACCAGAGGGAGTCCAAGGACAGAACTCACCGAAGTACCATTCATGACCACAGGAGGGAGTTCGAGAACGGAATTCACAACATCTCCCCCTGCCTCTCAGTTCCTGACAAGCTGCTATTATACATTTTGCAAAAGCACCCTTTTTGCCATTTTCAGAGCAGGTCTTCTAAGCACAGCTCTCACTGTCTTGATATGTGTCCTTGTTCAAGTGACCTGTTATCTCTATGTGTAAATACAGTGATAAGTGAGGAGACAGTGAGGGTATGTGCACATGTCAGAATTTCTTGCAGAAATTTCCTGAAGAAAACCAGAAATTTTCTGCAAGAAATCCGCATTTTTTTTTTTGCGTTTTTTCCCGTTTTTTCTTAGCCTTTTGCAAGCTAAATTAGCTTGCAGAATGCTAAAGTTTTCCAAGCGATCTGTAGCATCGCTTGGAAAACTGTTGTGAATTCCGCTCTTGGGCTCCCTCCGGTGGTTGTAAGTAGCACTTCTGTGAATTCTGCTCTTGGGCTCCCTTCTGTGGTTTTGAGTGGTATAGCTGCTTCTTGGATTTAGTATCAGCAGCTGCTTCCACTGATCTTCTTTCTGCTCGGCTATTTTAGTCTGGCTTTATCCCTCAATCAATGCCAGTTGCCAATTGTTCTTGCCTGGAGGCACGGCTCTTGGATTTCCCTGACTCTCTGACCCGTTCAGCAAAGTTAAGTCCTTGCTTGTCCTTTTGCAGTCCACTTGTTGTGGACTTATTGTTCAGCACATTTATGTTTTGTTCATTTGTCCAGCTTATCAGTATGTATCTATTTAGCTAAGCTGGAAGCTCTGGGCTGCAGATTTTGCCCTCCACACCTTTAGTCAGGTGTGGAGATTTTTGCATATCTCTGCGGTGGACTTTTTCTAGTTTTTATTACTGACCGCACAGTGTTTCTTTCCTTACTGTCTATCTAGCTAGAATTGGCCTCCTTTGTTAAATCTTGTTTCATACTACGTATGGCATTTCCTTCTCCTCTCACAGCCAATATTTGTGGGGGGCTGTCCTATCCTTTGGGGATTTTCTCTGAGGCAAGATAGCTTTCCTATTTCTACCTTTAGGGGTAGCTAGTTCTCCGGCTGTGACGAGATGTCCAGGGAGTGACAGGAACATTCCACGGCTACTGCTAGTGTTGTGTTAAGATCAGGGACTGCGGTCTGTATAGTTACCACCTGCCCAGAGCTAGTCGCATGTCGCTCCTAAATTACCAGTCCATAACAGTGCAACTGGCCAAAAATGAGTTGAATGCATCTCAAAAGAAGGAAAAGAAAAAGAGTTCTGAGCCATTTTTTTTTCGTCTGTTTTGTCTTTTTCCTTCCTCTTAATCTCTGGGTGGATTTGGGTGCAGACATGGATGTTCAGGGTTTGTTTTCTCGTGTGGATCAGCTTGCTGCAAGAGTTCAGAGTATCCAAGATTATGTTGTTCAGACTCCAGCCTTAGAGCCTAGAATTCCTACTCCAGATTTGTTTTACGGGGATAGATCTAAGTTTTTGAACTTTAAAAATAACTGCAAATTGTTTTTTGCTCTGAAACCCCGTTCCTCTGGTGACCCCACTCAGCAAGTTAAAATAGTTATTTCTCTGCTGCGTGGTGACCCTCAGGACTGGGCATTCTCCCTTGAGTCAGGGGATCCGGCATTGCTTAATGTAGATGCATTTTTTCAATCGCTCGGATTATTGTATGACGAACCTAACTCTGTAGAGCATGCTGAGAAAACACTTTTGGCCCTGTGTCAGGGTCAGGAAGCGGCAGAATTGTACTGCCAGAAATTTAGAAAATGGTCTGTGCTCACTAAATGGAATGAGGATGCTCTGGCAGCAATTTTCAGAAAGGGTCTTTCAGAAGCCCTTAAAGATGTTATGGTGGGGTTCCCCATGCCTGTTGGTTTGAGCGAATCTATGTCCCTAGCCATTCAGATTGATCGGCGCCTGCGCGAGCGCAAAGTGGTGCACCGTATGGCAGCGTCCTCTGAACAGAATCCTGAGCCTATGCAATGTGATAGGATTCTGACTAGAGCGGAACAGAGGGGATACAGACGTCAGAATGGGCTGTGTTTTTACTGTGGTGATTCTGCTCATACTATTTCTGATTGCCCTAAGCGTATTAAGAGGGTCGCTAGATCTGTTACCATTAGTACTGTACAGCCTAAGTTTCTCCTGTCTGTGACCCTGATTTGCTCATTGTCATCTTTCTCTGTCATGGCATTTGTGGATTCAGGCGCTGCCCTGAATTTAATGGACTTAGATTTCTCCAGGCGCTGTGGCTTTTCTTTGCAGCCTTTGCAGAGTCCTATTCCCTTGAGGGGTATTGATGCTACACCGTTGGCCAAGAATAAACCTCAGTATTGGACTCAGCTGACTATGTGCATGGCTCCAGCACATCAGGAAGATTGTCGTTTTCTGGTGTTGCATAATTTACATGATGTTGTTGTACTGGGTTTTCCATGGTTACAAGTACACAATCCAGTGTTGGATTGGAAATCGATGTCTGTGACTAGTTGGGGTTGTCAAGGGGTACATAGTGACGTTCCTTTAATGTCAATTTCCTCTTCCCCCTCTTCTGATGTTCCTGAATTTTTGTCAGATTTCCAGGATGTATTCGATGAGCCCAAGTCCAGTTCTCTTCCTCCTCATAGGGACTGTGATTGTGCTATCGACTTGGTTCCTGGCTGTAAGTTCCCTAAGGGCCGACTTTTCAACCTGTCTGTGCCTGAACATACCGCCATGCGGAGTTATGTTAAGGAGTCTTTGGAGAAAGGACATATTCGGCCATCTTGTTCACCGTTGGGAGCGGGATTTTTTTTTGTTGCTAAGAAGGATGGCTCCTTGAGACCCTGTATTGATTATTGCCTTCTTAATAAGATCACGGTCAAATTCCAATACCCTTTACCTTTGCTCTCTGATTTGTTTGCTCGGATTAAGGGGGCTAGTTGGTTTACCAAGATTGACCTTCGAGGGGCGTATAATCTTGTTCGTATTAAACAGGGTGACGAATGGAAAACTGCATTTAATACGCCCGAAGGCCACTTTGAATACCTGGTGATGCCTTTCGGGCTTTCTAATGCTCCTTCTGTATTTCAGTCCTTCATGCATGATATGTTTCGCAATTATCTTGATAAATTCTTGATTGTGTATTTGGATGATATTTTGATTTTTTCCAATGATTGGGAGTCTCACGTGAAGCAGGTCAGGATGGTATTCCAGATCCTTCGTGATAATGCTCTATTTGTGAAGGGGTCTAAGTGCCTATTTGGGGTCCAGAAGGTCTCTTTTTTGGGGTTTATTTTTTCTCCTTCGTCTATAGAAATGGATCCTGTTAAGGTCCAAGCCATTCATGACTGGGTTCAACCCACATCTGTGAAGAGCCTTCAGAAATTTTTGGGCTTTGCTAATTTTTATCGCTGTTTCATTGCCAACTTTTCTAGTGTGGTTAAGCCCCTGACCGATTTGACGAAGAAGGGCGCTGATGTGGCAAATTGGTCCTCTGAGGCTCTGGAGGCCTTTCAGGAGCTTAAGCGCCGATTTACTTCTGCCCCGGTCTTGCGTCAGCCTGATGTGTCTCTTCCTTTTCAGGTTGAGGTTGACGCTTCTGAGATTGGGGCAGGGGCCGTTTTGTCACAGAGGAATTCTGATGGTTCCTTGATGAAACCATGTGCCTTTTTCTCCCGAAAGTTTTCGCCTGCGGAACGCAATTATGATGTCGGCAATCGGGAGTTGTTGGCTATGAAGTGGGCATTTGAGGAGTGGCGACATTGGCTTGAGGGAGCCAAGCACCGCGTTGTGGTCTTGACCGATCATAAGAATCTGATTTACCTCGAGTCGGCCAAGCGGCTGAACCCTAAACAGGCTCGATGGTCCCTGTTTTTCTCCCGTTTCGATTTTGTGGTCTCGTATCTTCCGGGATCTAAGAATGTTAAGGCGGATGCCCTCTCTAGGAGTTTTTTGCCTAATTCTCCTGGAGTTCTTGAGCCGGTTGGCATTCTTAGAGAAGGGGTGATTCTTTCTGCCATCTCCCCTGATTTACGGCGGGTGCTTCAGGAATTTCAGGCTGATAAACCTGACCGCTGTCCTGTGGGGAAGCTGTTTATTCCTGATAGATGGACAAGTAAGGTAATTTCTGAGGTCCATTGTTCTGTGTTGGCCGGTCATCCTGGGATTTTTGGTACCAGGGATTTGGTTGCTAGGTCCTTTTGGTGGCCTTCCTTGTCGCGGGATGTGCGTTCTTTTGTGCAGTCCTGTGGGACCTGTGGCCGGGCTAAGCCTTGCTGTTCCCGCGCTAGTGGGTTGCTTTTGCCTTTGCCTGTCCCTGAGAGGCCCTGGATGCATATTTCCATGGATTTTATTTCGGATCTTCCTGTGTCTCAGAGGATGTCTGTTATCTGGGTGGTTTGTGACCGGTACCTTTGTCTAAATTGCATTCCTCCTCTGATTTGGTTCCATTGTTTTTTCAGCATGTGGTTCGTTTGCATGGTATTCCGGAGAATATTGTGTCTGACAGAGGTTCCCAGTTTGTCTCCAGGTTTTGGCGTTCCTTTTGTGCTAGGATGGGCATTAATTTGTCTTTTTCTTCGGCGTTCCATCCTCAGACAAATGGCCAAACTGAGCGAACTAATCAAACCTTGGAAACCTATTTGAGATGCTTTGTGTCTGCTGATCAGGATGATTGGGTGGCTTTCTTGCCGTTGGCCAAGTTTGCCCTTAATAATCGGGCCAGTTCGGCTACTTTGGTTTCGCCTTTTTTTTGTAATTTTGGTTTCCACCCTCGTTTTTCTTCAGGGCAGGTTGAGCCTTCTGATTGTCCTGGTGTTGATTCCGTGATGGACAGGTTACAGCAGATTTGGACTCATGTGGTAGACAATTTGATGTTGTCTCTGGAAAAGGCTCAGCGTTTTGCTAACCGCCGTCGGTGTGTTGGTCCTCGGCTTCGTGTGGGGGATTTGGTCTGGTTATCTTCTCGTCATGTTCCTATGAAGATTTCTTCCCCTAAGTTCAAGCCTCGGTTTATTGGTCCTTATAAGATTTCTGAGATTATCAATCCAGTATCTTTTCGTTTGGCCCTTCCAGCCTCTTTTGCCATCCACAATGTTTTCCATAGATCGTTGTTGCGGAGATATGTGGTACCTGTGGTTCCCTCTGTTGATCCTCCTGCCCCGGTGTTGGTTGAGGGGGAATTGGAATATGTGGTTGAAAAAATTTTGGATTCTCGTTTTTCGAGGCGGAGGCTTCAGTATCTTGTCAAGTGGAAGGGTAATGGCCTGGAGGATAATTCTTGGGTGGTTGCCTCCGATGTACATGCCGCCGATTTGGTTCGTGCTTTTCACTTGGCTCGTCCTGATCGGCCTGGGGGCTCTGGTGAGGGTTCGGTGACCCCTCCTCAAGGGGGGGGTACTGTTGTGAATTCCGCTCTTGGGCTCCCTCCGGTGGTTGTAAGTAGCACTTCTGTGAATTCTGCTCTTGGGCTCCCTCCTGTGGTTTTGAGTGGTATAGCTGATTCTTGGATTTAGTATCAGCAGCTGCTTCCACTGATTTTCTTTCTGCTCGGCTATTTTAGTCTGGCTTTATCCCTCAATCAATGCCAGTTGCCAATTGTTCTTGCCTGGAGGCACGGCTCTTGGATTTCCCTGACTCTCTGACCCGTTCAGCAAAGTTAAGTCCTTGCTTGTCCTTTTGCAGTCCACTTGTTGTGGACTTATTGTTCAGCACATTTATGTTTTGTTCATTTGTCCAGCTTATCAGTATGTATCTATTTAGCTAAGCTGGAAGCTCTGGGCTGCAGATTTTGCCCTCCACACCTTTAGTCAGGTGTGGAGATTTTTGCATATCTCTGCGGTGGACTTTTTCTAGTTTTTATTACTGACCGCACAGTGTTTCTTTCCTTACTGTCTATCTAGCTAGAATTGGCCTCCTTTGCTAAATCTTGTTTCATACTACGTATGTCATTTCCTTCTCCTCTCACAGCCAATATTTGTGGGGGGGCTGTCCTATCCTTTGGGGATTTTCTCTGAGGCAAGATAGCTTTCCTATTTCTACCTTTAGGGGTAGCTAGTTCTCCGGCTGTGACGAGATGTCCAGGGAGTGACAGGAACATTCCACGGCTACTGCTAGTGTTGTGTTAAGATCAGGGACTGCGGTCTGTATAGTTACCACCTGCCCAGAGCTAGTCGCATGTCGCTCCTAAATTACAAGTCCATAACAGAAAACTGACTGACAGGTTGGTCACACTTGTCAAACATAGTGTTTGACAAGTGTGACCAACTTTTTACTATAGATGCTGCCTATGCAGCATCAATAGTAAAAGATAGAATGTTTAAAAATAATAAAAAAAATAAAAAAAATGGTTATACTCACCTGCAGACAGCCGATCTCCTCAGCGGCGTCCGTTCCTATAGATGGTGTGTGTGTGCGCAGGACCTTCGATGACGTCGCGGTCACGTGAGCGGTCACATAAGCGGTTACGCGACCAATCACAAGACCACGACGTCATCGCAGGTCCTTCACAGACACCAGCTATAGGAACGGAAGCGGCGGCATGCACCGGAGAGGCGGGAAGACTGCGGGGGCCATCGAAGGTGAGTATATCACTATTTTTTATTTTAATTCTTTTTTTTTTTACCAATTATATGGTGCCCAGTCCGTGGAGGAGAGTCTCCTCTCCTCCACCCTGGGTACCAACCGCACATAATCTGCTTACTTCCCGCATGGTGTGCACAGCCCCGTGCGGGAAGTAAGCAGATCAATGCACTCCTAGGTGTGCGGAATCCCCGCAATTCCGCAAATTTAATGAACATGTTGCTTTTTTTTCGCGGAAAAAAATGCAACATTTGCACAAAAAAATGCGGAATACCCTGAAAATAATGGGAGGCTTATGTTAGCGTTTTTTTTCGCATTTTTATCACGTTTTTATAGTGAAAAAACGCGAAAAATACTGAACGTGTGCACATGGCCTAAGGAGACTCAATTGCTCTGAGCTATTCAAAAGACAACTTGAAAATGCCCCTTTAAGAGAACCAGGGAAAAACTATTTTGTCTTGTGGAATAGAAAAATTATGCTCCAGAAAAAAACATGTTGAAAAACCGTGGAAAATATTAAAAGGGGTTTTCACACCTATTAATTTGCTTTCACCTTCATGACTGGGCCAATTTTTACAATTCTGACCACTGTCACTTTATGAGGAAATAACTTTGGAAAGCTTCAATTGATGCCACTGATTCTGAGACTGTTTTCTCGTGGCATTGTACTTTATGATAGTGGTAAAATTTCTTTGATATAACTTGCATTTATTTGTGAAAAAAAAAGGAATTTAGTTAAAGTTTTGAACATTTCGCAATCTTCAAACGTTTAATTTTTATGTTCTTAAATCAGAGTTATATCGCACAAAATACTTAATAAATAACATTTCCCACATGTCTACTTTACATCAGCACAATTTTGGAAACAGAATTTTTTTTTTTGTTAGGAAGTTATAAGGGTTAAAAGTTGACCAGCGATTTCTCATTTTTACAACAAAATTTGCAACACCCTTTTTTTTTTTTTTTTTTTTAAGGACCACTTCACATTTGAAGTGACTTTAAGGGGCCTATATGACAGAAAATATCCCAAAGTGACACCATTCTAAAAACTGCACCCCTCAAGGTGCTCAAAACCACATTCAAGAAGTTTATTAACCCTTCAGGTGCTTCACAGGAATTTTTGGCATGTGGAAAGAAAAAATAAACATTTACATTTCTTTCACAAACATTTTCCTTTAGACCTATTTTTTTTTTACTTACGCAAGGGTAACAGGAGAAAATGGACAGTACATTTCATTGTGCAATTTCTCCTGAGCATGCCGATACCCCATATGTGGGGAAAATCTATTGTTTGGGCACATGGCAGGGCTCAGAAGGGAATGGAGCGCCATTTCAGTTTTTGAACGTAAAATATGCTGGAATAATTAGGGGATGCCATGTCGCATTTGTAGAGTCCCTGATGTGCCTAAACAGTGGAAACCCCCCAACAAGTGACCCCATTTTGGAAACTAGACCCCTTAGGGAACTTAGCTAGATGTGTATTGAGCACCTTGAACCCACAAGTGCTTCACAGAAGTTTATACCGTAGAGCCGTGGAAATAAAAAAAAAACCAACACATTTTTCCCAAATAAATCTTTTTAGCTCCAAATTTTGCATTTACATAGGGGTAAAAGGAGAAATTGCTCCATACAATTTGTACGCCGATACCCAGTATGTGGAGGAAAACAACTGTTTGGGTGCACGACAGGGCTCAGAAGGGAAGGAGCGCCATATGACTTTTAGAATGCAAAATTTGATGGAATAATTAGCGGATGCCATGTCACGTTTGGAGAGCCCCTGATGTGCTTAAACAGTGAAAAAAAAAACACAAGTGACACCATTTTGGAAACTAGACTCCTTTGGGACTTTATCTAGATGTGTGGTGAGCACCTTGAATTCCCAGGTGCTTCAGAGAAGTTTATAATGTTAAGCCGTGAAAATTTAAAAAAAAAAAAAAAAAAAAAAAAATCACATTTTTCCCACAAAAATATTTTTTAGCTACAAATTTTGTATTTTCACAAGGGCAAAAGGAGAAAAATGGACCCCAAAATTTGTTGGGCAATTTCTCCTGAGTTCACTGATACCCCATATGTGGAGTCCCTGAGGTGCCAGAACAGCAGAAGCCCCCATAACTGACCCAATTTTACCAATTAAACCTCTCCATGAATTCATCTAGGGGTGCAGTGATCATATTGACACCACAGATGTGTCACAGACTTTTATACCATTGGGCAGTGAAGACAAAATAAATTAACATTTTTACCACCAAGATTGTGTGTTAGACCCAAGTTTTACATTTTCACACTGGGAAATGGGTGTAAATGGCACCAGAATGTGTCCCACAATTTCTGCTGGATGGAGAAATACCCCATATGTGGCTGTACAGTACTACTTTGCCATATAGAGTGACTCGGGAGGGACAGAGCGCTATTTGCCTCCTGGAGCGCAGATTTTACAAAATTAAAAATTATTTTATAGAAAAAAATCAGTATTTTGGCAACGCTTTGATCTGAGAGCTATAACTTTTTTTTCATTTTTCTGCTGATGGAGCTGTATGGTGGCTTGTTTTCTGCGGGAGACGATGATGTTTTCAGCGGTACTATTTTTATTTACATCCACATTTTTGATCACGTTTTATTGCAGTTTTTGTTCGGCGGTATGATGATAAAGCATTGTTTTTTGCCTCGTTTTTATTTTTTTTACGATGTTCACTGAAGGGGTTAACTAGTGGGACAGTTTTATAGAGCGGGTCGTTACGGACGCGGTAATATCAAATATGTGTACTTTTGGTTTTTTATTTACATAAATAAATGCATTTATTAGAAAAATATTTCCTCTTTTTTTCTTTATTTAGGGTTTTTAAAAAAATATATTTTTACACTTTTGTAATATTTTTTTTTTACTTTCTTACATTGTCCCAGTATGGGACATTAATATTTTACATCAGATAGCTGATCTGATATTCTGCACTGCAGAGAATGAGATCAGCGATCTGACTGGCAGGTAAGGAGGCATGCCAGTGCCTGCTCTCAGCCACCTCCCTGCAGGACCTGAAAGGACCCAAAGTCCATCTTGGTGCTGGGGGTCTCCATGGAAACCATCAGGACAATGCAATCGCATCGTGTTGTCCTGATGGAAGCGCACAGGGAGCCCCCTCCCAGCGCGATGCTTCTATATGCTGCTGTCACTACTGACTGCGGCATCAGAGGGGTCAAGTGCCCACAATCGGTGCTAGCCATGATTGTGTGTGTTGCTTCGGGGTGTCAGCTGTCACATACAGTTGACACCGGCACGCGATCACCGCCGCGCTCAGCGAGAGGCCACGGGATCGCGGTGCCGTACTAGTGCTGCTCGTGGCTTGAACACACCTCCCGCAGAGCAGTACTAGTCTAGTACGGCGCATGCCACGAAGGGGTTAAATTGAAAAATCATCATGTATGCATTAAAATAATAACTGACTAAATTCACATTACCGATCCCCTAAAACTCCTTTTCATTGCTGCCCCAGTACCCCGCTGGTCTCTAAGCTTACTTTTAAAATTTTTGGCTTTAGCAACTGAGTGTTTGTAGGACCAGTGAATATTGTACGGAGATTGGCCCTGCATTTTTTTCTATGAGGGGAAAAAAGTGCCATTTTAATTTTCTTTGTTAGATAAAAAATTATATTGTGCTACCGTGTTAGGCAGAAAAAAAAAATCGATGTAAATACTTTCTAGGCACAAAAAATGACAAAAGTGTGATACCTTTATTGGCTATTGGGTTTATTTAATTCATTTGTAAACTGGTCTGAAGAAGGAGCCTCTGTGCTCTGTAAGCTTGCAAATATTTGTTTTTCTGGTTAGCCAATCAAGGTATCACTCTGAGAATACTTTTATTATTTTTGGGCATAAAAGTATTTACATCAGTTTTCCTTGTTGACAATTTGCTGGTAAAAAATGTGTTAATAAACAGAAAAAAAAATGTTGTGTTGTGCAAATTTTTTTGCCAGTAAATTACACATCCAAAAGTTTATGAAACAAACCCTAAAAACATTCAGCACATAATTCTAGCGGCCAGTGATTGGGTAGAATTGGTGATTTCTCTGGATACTACTCACCGGTGCGGTTATCTGTAGGAATCTCCTCTTTACACCGCTCATCACCCTTCACATATGTCCCTGAAGTATTAATAAAGGTCAGATCTTGACCCTGAAAGAAAGAATGTATAAGTCACAGATAGATGGAGAAGTCACGTGACATGAATTCTAAGAACAGAAAAGATCATAAATTAACAGGATGACCAAAAATGACAGCAGTACTTATCACATAGCTCCAGGTCTTCTGTATAAATTCAACCGGTCTTCTTCTAATTCTAACAAGCAGTCTTCATAACCAGAAAATTGTGAGAAGATCCAGACAACATCTAATATCTGTGATCAGCTTTATCCTGTCATCTCCACCAAGTATAAAACGGATACTGAATGGCCACCTTACTAGAGACACCCATCTAGTATCTGGTTGGGTCTCCTTTGGTCTTTAGGACCTCAGTGATACATCTAGTCATAGATTCCACTTGGTGGTGAAATAATTCTGCAAAATTATTGGCTCGATGCTCACACAATATATTCTTGCAGTTGTAGTTGTAGCCTTTTTCCTATGCTAAAGAAATACATTTTTCGAACCCTTCATTAAAAGACAAACATACCCTCCCATTTATTAAGTTAATCCCAAAAACTGGATCCCATTTTCAAGATATGGACTTAGAAGAGATTTATGGGGGAGTAATATTACATCAGTCATATGATGGTCACAATAAATTGTGCATTTGGACATATTAGTCAGAGAATTAGCGTTATATCCAGCTGCAACTTGCATCTTCTTGCATCACTTTGCGAGGCCTGACGGCGACAGTGATGATGATGTCAGTAAAGAGTGTTGGAATTAATGGAGATATAAAAGCGAGTAAATAAACGTGCACCTCCTGCTCATCAGAATGATTTTGTATATCCTCCTTAGATTCCTTTCATAGGATGTTGTTACATGCTTGCCTATTCTAGTCTAGCAATAAAGATTATGCCTCATTTGAACACACTCAGATCTCTTGATTTCCCACTTTATTGTGGATTCACACTGAAACTGATACACAGAAAACTGATCATTTCATTGCTCGGGAAATAATCTCTATATAGGGAAGTCTTTGATCGTGAGGCGGTGATTATCTCTAATAAACTAGCCATTCAGGGTACAAATCAAGACTGAACACAAGTCCTGAGATTTCGTGACACCTTCTCTCCATCTACCTGGTGAACCTGAGGAACATTGGGATCTTCTTGTTTACAGTCCTGTGGAAGAAGAGGATGAGGACATCTCTCTGGAGTTGTCCTCTTACTGGATATAACTGTTCATTAAAGTATTATTTTTTACTTGGTGCTGTAATCAATCTCTAGATTTCATGACATTTTCTCTCCATCTACCTGATAATCCTGAGGAATGTCGGGATCTTCTAGTTTACAATCCTGTGGAAGAAGAGGAAGGGAACATCTCTCTGGTGTTGTCCTCTTACTGAATAGTTCTGGAGGAAACACATACAGGGCCCGAATTCATTCTTTACATACAGATAAATATAGGCATATGTATTAAGTCCTGTCTATTACCTGGTGATACGGTGGACTGGGGAACCTCCATAATGATGTCCTTGTACAGATCTTTGTGTCCTTCTAAATACTCCCACTCCTCCATGGAAAAATAGACGGCAACATCCTGACACTTTATAGGAACCTGACACATACAATGATACAGTCATCCTCCGATCCCTCCATAGCGTTACTGTATAATATCCCAGCATTCCCAGCAGTGTCACCTCTCCAGTCAGCAGCTCAATCATCTTGTAGGTGAGTTCTAGTATCTTCTGGTCATCAATATCCTCATGTATCAGGGGGTGAGGTGGAGGCCCCGTGACTGGGCTCAGGGGTCTTTCCCATCCCTCAGACACAGGGGCCTGACAGCGCTCACTAGAGGTCTTCTTCACTACTGTGTAATCCTGGTTATGGAGAGACACATTAATATATCTCACTACAGACATTTCCAGAGTCCTCACCTCTCCAGTTCTGTCCATCTGTTATTCCCATAGATAAGAATGATGTAATGTGACGTCATCAGAATCTCTCACCTCTCCAGTAAGCCGGAAGAGGATCTCTAGGGTGAGGTGTAATATCCTCTCCACCATCTTGTCCCTGTCCCTATCCATCCTTGTAGGGTCACTCAGGAGAATTCTCTTATATAGAAGATCTCCACTGAGAGGATCCGATATTGTGGGGACCTGAATGGGAGAAGATGACGATGTAACATCATAAAGATCCCATGTGAGAAATCTATGTAGCTGTTACCGGCGTCACATGATCACTACATCCAGTCATGGCCCCGTCCTGCTCCCGGTATAACACACAATCCAATTATAGTCACATACAGAGATTAATTACAGAATATCGCCTATCTAGCACCAAAAACACAGAACAAATCTAAAATATTTCATAAGAATAAGACACAAAGTTATAAAAGGCAGGGAACATCCAGAGAGATCGGGACGGCAGAACTGGGGATGTCAATATGGCTGGAGTCACACTAGCGATTTTATAAACAGTCACATTTCGTTCCTGCAAAGTCGGACAAATGTAATGCAAGCGAGTACAATCACAATCTGATTTTTTACACCCAGCATCAGATTTACATCCGAATGCAGTGTGATTTTAAAATGAGCTTTTACATAGAGCAATTCTCTATGTTATTTACACAAATCATTTTAAAAGGAAATATTCTTCAAAAAATATATATTATATACACATATTTAACAGATACATAGAATAAAAGCAGGAAATTCAGCAGCCGCGTAGTGTAAAATCACAGCAGGAGCAGACAGGATAGGAGAGATGGATTACATACAGTACAGCAAATACAAATGGAAGGAATAGGTAGATATATAGATGTCAGTGACAAATACAATTAGTACAGCGTGTGTGCAGCTTACTGTACATGTATTTAGTTTTAAAAGATAATTTTTCAGAAAAAAATGGCGTGGGCTGACGCATAAATTTCTTAACCAGTAGGGGGAAAGCCAACGGCTGGGACAGATGTTTATAGCCTGGGAAGGGGGTAATACCCATGGAGCTTCCCAGGCTATGAATATCAGCCCACAGCTGTATACATGGCCTTTACTGGCTAGTAAAATGGGGGACCCCCCAAAAAATGATGTAACGTCTCACTATAATTAATAAACCGCAAAGGCTTTGCAGACAGCTGTGGGCTTATATTAATAGCCTAGGAAGTGGCCATAGCTACTGGCCCCGCAGGCTAAAAACATCAGCTCTCAGCCACCCCAGAAAAGGAGCATCTCTAAGATGTGCCAATTCTGGCAATTAGCCTTGCGCTTCCCACTTGCCCTGTAGCAGTGGCAAGTGGGGTGATAGTTGGGGGAGGTTGATGTCACTTTGTATTGTCAGGAGACATCAATCCCCGAGATTAGTAATGGAGAGGCGTCAATAAGATGCCCCCATTACTAACCCCATAGTCATATTGTATAAAAACACAGACACCCAGAATAAAGTCCTTTAATTGAAAGAATGACACAGACTCCATTAACCCCTTTCTGAAATTAGACGTACTATCCCGTCGAGGTGGGGTGGGCGTGTATGACCACCGACGGGATAGTATGTCATATGCGATCGGCCGCGCTCACGGGGGGAGCGCGGCCGATCGCGGCCGGGTGTCAGCTGACTATCGCAGCTGACATCCGGCACTATGTGCCAGGAGCGGTCACGGACTGCCCCCGGCACATTAACCCCGGCACACTGCGATCAAACATGATCGCAGTGTTCCGGTGGTATAGGGAAGCATCGCGCAGGGAGGGGGCTCCCTGCGTGCTTCCTTGAGACCCCCAGAGCAACGCGATGTGATCGCGTTGCTCCGAGGGTCTCTTACCTCCTCCTCGCTGCAGCAGGCCCGGATCCAAAATGGCCGCGGCATCCGGGTCCTGCAGGGAGGTGGCTTCACAGCGCCTGCTCAGAGCAGGCGCCGGGAAACCAGGAGCTGTGCATGTCAGATTGCCGATCTGACACAGTGCACAGCAAAGTGTCAGATCGGCGATCTTACACTATAACATGATGCTCCCCCCTGGGGCAATGTTATAGTGTAAAAAAAAAAAATATTCACATGTGTAAAAAAAAATTAAAAAAATTTCAAAAAAAAAAAAAATATATATATTGTTCCTATAAATACATAAAAAATAACAATAAAAGTACACAGATTTAGTATCGCCGCGTCCGCAACGACCCGACCTATAAAACTGTCCCACTAGTTAACCCCTTCAGTGAACACCGTAAAAAAAAAAAAGAGGCAAAAAACTACGCTTTATTATCATACCGCCAAACAAAAAGTGGAATAACACGCGATCAAAAAGACGGATATAAATAGCCATGGTACCGCTGAAAATGTCATCTTGTCCCGCAAAAAACAAGCTGCCATACAGCATCATCAAAGAAAAAATAAAACAGTTATAGTCCTCAGAATAAAGCGATGCAAAAATAATAATTTTTTATATAAAATAGTTTTTATCGTATAAAAGCGCCAAAACATAAAAAAATGATATAAATGAGGTATCGCTGTAATCTTACTGACCCGAAGAATAAAACTGCTTTATCCATTTTACCAAACGCAGAACGGTATAAACGCCTCCCCCAAAAGAAATTCATGAACAGCTGGTTTTTGGTCATTCTGCCTCACAAAAATCGGAATAAAAAGCGATCAAAAAATGTCACGTGCCTGAAAATGTTACCAATAAAAACGTCAACTCGTCCCACAAAAAACAAGACCTCACATATAGCTTCAAAATGTGGTAACGCAAAAAAATTTTTTGCAATAAAATGTATCTTTCAGTGTGTCTACCAATCATAAAAATCCGCTAAAAAACCCGCTATAAAAGTAAATCAAACCCCCCATCATCACCCCCTTAGTTAGCGAAAAATTAAAAAAATGTATTTATATCCATTTTCCCATTAGGGTTAGGGCTAGGGTTAGGGAAAGGGTTAGGGCTAGGGTTAGGGCTAGAGTTAGGGCTAGAGTTAGGGCTAGAGTTAGGCTGCTTTCACACTAGCGTTGGTACGGGGCCGTCGCGCTGCGTTGGTCCGACGTACCGACGCATACTGTGCAAAAAATGCCCGACGTGGGCAGCGGAAGCAGTCTTACAACGCTTCCACTGCCCCATTGCAAGGTCCAAGGAGTAGGGGGCGGAGTTTCGGCCGCGCATGTGCGGTCGAAAATGGCGGTCTCGACGCACAAAAAAAAGTTACATGTAACTTTTTTTGTGGCGGCAGTGCGCCAAAACACGCATTGCGACATGCAGTGCACGATGCTAGTGTGAAAGTAGCCTTAGGGTTAGGGCAAGGGTTAGGGCTAGGGTTGGGGCTAGGGTTAAGGCTACAGTTAGAGTCGGGGCTAAAGTTAGGGTTAGGGTTGGGGCTAAAGTTAGGGTTAGGGTTGGGGCTAAAGTTAGGGTTAGGATTACATTTACGGTTGGGAATAGGGTTGGGATTAGGGTTAGGGGTGTGTCAGGGTTAGGGGTGTGGTGTGGTTAGTGTTACCGTTGGGATTAGGGTTAGGAAGGTGTTTGGATTAGGGTTTCAGTTATAATTGGGGGTTTCCACTGTTTAGGCACATCAGGGGCTCTCCAAATGCGACATGGCATCTGATCTCAATTCCAGCCAATTCTGCGTTGAAAAAGTCAAACTTTGCTCCTTCCCTTCCGAGCTCTCTCGTGCGCCCAAACAGGGGTTTACCCCAACATATGGGGTATCAGCGTACTCAGCACACATTGGACAACAACTTTTGGGGTCCAATTTCTCCTGTTACCCTTGGGAAAATACAAAACTGGGGGCTAAAAAATAATTTTTGTGGAAAAAAAAGGATTTTTTATTTTCACGGCTCTGCGTTATAAACTGTAGTTAAACAATTGGGGGCTCAAAGTTCTCACAACACATCAAGATAAGTTCCTTGGGTGGTCTAGTTTCCAAAATGGGGTCACTTGTAGGGGGTTTCTACTGTTTAGGTACATTAGGGGCTCTGCAAACGCAATGTGACGCCTGCAGACCAATCCATCTAAGTCTGCATTCCAAATGACGCTCCTTCCCTTCCGAGCTCTGCCATGCGCTCAAACGGTGGTTCCCCCCCCACATATGGGGTATCAGCGTACTCAGGACAAATTGGACAACAACTTTTGGGGTCAAATTTCATCCGCCAACTCCTGGACAGTCTGTGGTGCAATGTGACGTTAGTGGATGGGGCGAGACATGATGTCCCAGATGTGCTCAATCGGATTCAGGTCTGGGGAACGGGTGGGCCAGTCCATAGCTTCAATGCCTTCATCTTGCAGGAACTGCTGACACACTCCAGCCACATGAGGTCTGGCATTGTCCTGCATTAGGAGGAACCTAGAGACAACCGCACCAGCATATGGTCTCACAAGGGGTCTGAGGATCTCATCTCGGTACCTAATGGCAGTCAGGCTACCTCTAGCGAGCACATGGAGGGTTGTGTGGCCCTCCAAAGAAATGCCACCCCACACCATTACTGACCCACTGCCAAACCGGTCATGCTGAAGGATGTTGCAGGCAGCAGATCACTCTCCACTGCGTCTCCAGACTCTGTCACGTCTGTCACATGTGCTCAGTGTGAACCTGCTTTCATCTGTGAAGAGAACAGGGCGCCAGTGGCAAATTTGCCAATCCTGGTGTTCTGTGGCAAATGCCAAGTGTCCTGCACAGTGTTGGGCTGTGAGTACAACCCCCATCTGTGGACGTTGGGCCCTCAGACCATCCTCATGGAGTTGGCTTCTAACTGTTTGTGTAGACACATGCACATTTGTGACATGCTGGAGGTCATTTTGCAGGGCTCTGGCAGTGCTCCTCCTGTTCCTCCTTGCACAAAGGCTAAGGTAGCGGTCCTGCTGCAGGGTTGTTGCCCTCCTACGGCCCCCTCCACGTCTCCTGGCCTGTCTCCTGGTAGCGCCTCCAGCCTCTGGACACTACGCTGACAAGAAACAGCAAACCTTCTTGCCACAGCTCACATTGATGCGCCATCCTGGATGAGCTGTACTACCTCAGCCACATGTGTGGGTTGTGAGATGCGGTCTATGGTCCTCACCTGCAGAACCACTCCTTTATTGAGTGTGTCTTGATAATTGCCAATAATTTCCATCTGTTGTCTATTCCATTTGCACAGCAGCATGTCAAATTGATTGTCAAACAGTGTGGCTTCCTAAGAGGACAGTTTGATTTCACAGAAGTTTGATTTACTTGGAGTTAGATTCTGTTTTTATGTGTTCCCTTTATTTTTTTGAGCAGTGTATACATGTGTGTGTCACTGACATATATATATCTGTATATTCTATGTGTATATATCTATTCTATTCTGTCAGTGTAATTTTACTGTATGCGGCATATGAATTGCCGGCTTTTGTAATGCGATCGGTGTGTAAATATCGGACAGTACTCTCATGGTCCGAGTGCTGTGGGATTTTTTTCTCGCACCCATTGACTTCTATTGCGGGATGCAAACTGATTTCCGATTACAATCATAGCATGCTTCGATTGTTTTCCAGTCCGATCATGATCCAATCCGAACAGGAAAAAAAAACACAGATGAACACATAATGATAGAATAACATCGGTCAGAATGTAATCTGATTTTTTATTAGATTGCATTTGTCCGATTTCATCGCGAGTGAGAATGAGCTCTTACAGATAATGATAGAACATTAATATCCCCTGATAGTGACAACATGGAGCGGGTGACGGCCGTAATGGAGACTGTACAGTAACAGAACAGCGAGCGACGTCAGGAGGGAAGTGACCCAATGTAATCCAATACAGAGAGAGACCCTGATATAGCGACACAGACGGGAACACGTTCTGTCTCCTGGAATGTGACCGCAGCACTGAGGGGGTTAATGTGTGAATCTCCAGCACCTACCTCCACCTGCAGAGCCGCACACCACATATATGGCTGCTCTGTGCGCACAGGACCTGTGATGAGGTCACAGGAGGGGAGGAGTCAGGGGTCACATGATCAGGGGCCTCAGCGTATGCAGGACTCCGCTGTGCTGGTTGTCATGGTGCTGGATGAGGGGAAGTTTATGTGTGGGGTCTGGAGGAGTTTACAGTGTGGATGTATCATGTAGCAGAGTCGTGTGTATACAAGGTGTACGGAGCGGAGCCCTCTCTGTACGAGGTGTAAGGAGCAGAGCTGTGTGTACGAGGTGTACCGAGCCGAGCCATGTGTGCACCAGGTGTACTGAGCGGAGCCGTGTGTGCACGAGGTGTACGGTGGCATGTAAAAGTTTGGGCACCCCTGGTCAAAATGACTGTTATTGTGAACAGTTAAGCAAGTTGAAGATGAAATGATGATCTCTAAAAGGCCTAAAGTTAAAGATGACGCATTTCCTTTGCATTTTAGGCAAAAAAATATATTTTTTCAACTTTTACATTTTAAAAATTACGAAAAGAAAAATGGGCTGATGCAAAAGTTTTGGCACCCATATGGGTAGTACTTAGTAGCACTCCCTTTTGCAAGTATCACAGCTTGTAGACACTTTTTGTAGCCAGACATGAGTCTTTATATTATTGTTTGAGGGATTTTCATCCACTCTTCCTTGGAAAATGCTTCCAGTTCTGTGAGATTCCTGGGTCGTCTTGCATGCACTGCTATTTTGAGGTCTAGCCACAGATTTTCAATGATGTTCAGATCAGGAGACTGTGAGGGCCATTGTAAAACCTTCAGCTCACACCTTTTGAGGTAGTTTATTGTGGACTTTGACATGTGTTTAGTATCATTATCCATTTGTAGAAGCCATCCTCTTTTCAATTTCATTTTTTTAGATGGTGTTATGTATGCAGCAAGAATTTGAAATGTTCCCAGTGCCATTGGCTGCAACACAACCCCAAAACATGATTAATCCACCCCCATCCATGCTTAAAGGGGTTGTCTGGTCCAAAATTGTAAAGTCTGCAGTCTCTTGCAGTCTGACTTCAGACTTATGAATCTCCCTCCCCATTGTACGCATTGTGTGCTGCGGAGATTCACTAGTTTCAGACCTGGGACCAGAGGATATGTACCTTAGGCATTATACCATTATACATACTCCCAGCCAGTGGGTGCGACCTCACTCCCATATATTTTTAGGGTTTTATACACTTTGCTCTCCATCCTGCCTCTGTGTCTCCTTTCTGCCCCCATGTCTCCATTCTGCCATTGTGTCTCCATCCTGCCCAGTGTCTCCATCCTGCCCATGTCTCCATCCTGCACCATGCCTCCATCCTGCCCCGTGTCTCCATTCTGCCCCCTGTGTCTCCATTCTGCCCCCTGTGTCTCCATCCTGCCCAGTGTCTCCATCCTGCCCATGTCTCCATCCTGCACCATGTCTCCATCCTGCCCCGTGTCTCCATTCTGCCCCCTGTGTCTCCATTCTGCCCCCTGTGTCTCCATTCTGCCCCCTGTGTCTCTATCCTGCCCCCTGTGTCTTCCTCCTGCCCCCTGTGTCTCCATCCTGCCGTCGAAACATATTGTGGCTTGCCACTTTCAATAAAAACAAAAACTTTCTCCTTACCTGGCTGCGTTCCTGCAGCGATGTTCCCTTCAGGCATTTCAAGCGCGGACTCACCAGCGAATGACAATGACATCATATGCGGGCGATGTGCACGCTGACGTGAGCTGCCAGCCTCCAATTGGCTGGTGGCTTTTAGCTATTGTGGGCCTGCATGGCAATAGAATTTAACTGAACCTGCATCTCGGACTCCGGTTCAGTTTCTGCACCAGTTAGGGCTGTAATGCCATGATGGCGGCCCTGTGTATAACACATACATACCCTCTGGTCCCTCTTATGAGACCGGCGAATACCCGCAGCACACAGTGTTCAGAAAAAGGTTCAGATTCTGACACGGCAGGCTCAGGGAAAGATACAGACATAGATATAAACAGATAAAGAGTCAGTTCTTAATTCAGACCCAGGGAAGCAGGATCAGACACAGGGTAAGAGTTCAGGCCTAGGCAAATTGACCCAGGGAAACAGGTGCAGGAAAAGAGTGGACCTGACAATGGATTTAGCAGCTTACAGACAATGTAGACACTTAAGTCCTTGAGGTTGAACAGTCACCTCCCAATAGGGGAAGATGCCTTAAATATCAGATGTTAGCCAAGAATTGGATGGGGACATCCTAGGCGCGGGCTCGCTTTCCCTGTAAGACACAGGAAGCGCACGTGTGCGCAAACTATTCAAGATGACTGCAACATGCCAGGATGGTGAGTACATCGATGTGCCTGCCATCAGGAGGAGGCAAGTAGAGACACTGGCATTACTGTCTGCAGTAACACAGAGTGATTGCAGATTTATCAATTTTCCCTGACCTTAGATCATTGTGGCCAAAGCGTTCTATTTTAACCTCATCTGTCCACAGGACTTGTTTCAAAAAAATGCATCATATTTGTTAGATGTTCTTTTTCATACTTCTGACACAGAATTTTATGGTGAGGATACAGGAGAGGTTTTCTTCTGATGAATCTTCCATGAAGATGAAATTTGTGCAGTGTCTCTGAACAGTAGAACAATGTATCACAACTCCACAGTCTGCGAAATCTTTCTGGTCTTTTGCAGTCAAGCAGGGGTTCTGATTTGCCTCCCTAGCAATCCTGCGAACAGCTGTCACTGATATTTTGCTTGGTCTTCCAGACCTTATCTTGACTAAAGTTGAGCAAATTTGTTTGGGTTCCCTCTTATTCGACAAGCTATAGCAGAGGGAACCTGGCTACCTGGAACGTGCCTGCTGATCAGCTGATTGGTGTCGCAGCTGCATGTGTCACATGCACGGTGAGCCTGTTTGTTGGGCTCTCCATGCATGTGCTGTGACTGTGACACAGCTGCGACACATGCAGCTGTGGTGCCGATCAACTGATCAGTCGGCGAGATCCAGGAAGCCGGGTTCCCTCTGTAGCTTATTGGGCAAGAGCTATAGTTGGCCGAATAAGAGGGAACCCGAACAAATTCACTCAACTCTAACCTTGACCTCCACTTTTCCAGTTATCTGCCTTTTCTTAATTACATTTCTAACTGAGGAAGGTGCAACTTGAAAACGCTTTGCTATCTTCTTACAGCCTTCAGCTTTGTAGGCCTCCACCATTTTTATTTTCAGAGTGCTAGGCGGGTGCTTAGGAGAACCCATGGCTGCTGTTTTTTGGCACACGGTTAGAGGAGGTTGGGTTTTTATGAAGCTGGGAAATTTTCATCACTTGACGTTGGTCAAAGTAATCTGAGCACATAAATATCCAAGGGTGCCCACACTTTTGCACCTGTCCATTCTCCTTGTTGTAAGTTTTAAAAAGTAAAAAAATGACAATATGTATATTTTTTGCCTAAAATACAAAGGAAATGTGTCATTTTTAACTGTAGGCCTTTAAGAGATCATTTCATCTTCAACTTGCTTAACTGTTCACAATAACAGTCATTTTGACCAGGGGTGCCCAAACTTTTACATTCAAATGTATGTAGCAGGGCTTTGTGTCTCTATTATTTATATTTTGTGGTTATACACGGTGTAATATAAACTTTATTTTATCTAGTGGTGATTATTCTTCATACAGTGGGAAAAATGTATTTAGTCAGCCACCAATTGTGCAAGTTCTCCCACTTAAAAAGATGAGAGAGGCCTGTAATTGACATCATAGGTAGACCACAACTATGAGAGTCAAAATGAGAAAACAAATCCAGAAAATCACCTTGTCTGATTTGTCAAGATTTATTTTCCAAATTATAGTGGAAAATAAGTATTTGGTCATTACAAAAGTTCATCTCAATATTTTGTTATACAGGTCCTTCTCAAAAAATTAGCATATAGTGTTAAATTTCATTATTTACCATAATGTAATGATTACAATTAAACTTTCATATATTATAGATTCATTATCCACCAACTGAAATTTGTCAGGTCTTTTATTGTTTTAATACTGATGATTTTGGCCTACAACTCCTGATAAGCCAAAAAACCTGTCTCAATAAATTAGCATATTTCAACCGTCCAATCAAATAAAAGTGTTTTTTAATAACAAACAAAAAAACCATCAAATAATAATGTTCAGTTATGCACTCAATACTTGGTCGGGAATCCTTTGGCAGAAATGACTGCTTCAATGCGGCGTGGCATGGAGGCAATCAGCCTGTGACACTGCTGAGATGTTATGGAGGCCCAGGATGCTTCAATAGCGGCCTTAAGCTCATCCAGAGTGTTGGGTCTTGCGTCTCTCAACTTTCTCTTCACAATATCCCACAGATTCTCTATGGGGTTCAGGTCAGGAGAGTTGGCAGGCCAATTGAGCACAGTAATACCATGGTCAGTAAACCATTTACCAGTGGTTTTGGCACTGTGAGCAGGTGCCAGGAAGCATGAAGTGCTCCAAAATCTCCTGATAGCTTGCTGCATTGACCCTGCCCTTGATGAAACACAGTGGACCAACACCAGCAGCTGACATGGCACCCCACACCATCACTGACTGGGTACTTGACACTGGACTTCAGGCATTTTGGCATTTCCTTCTCCCCAGTCTTCCTCCAGACTCTGGCACCTTGATTTCCGAATGACATGCAAAATTTGCTTTCATCAGAAAAAAGTACTTGGGACCACTTAGCAACAGTCCAGTGCTGCTTCTCTGTAGCCCAGGTCAGGCGCTTCTGCCGCTGTTTATGGTTCAAAAGTGGCTTTACCTGGGGAATGCGGCACCTGTAGCCCATTTCCTGCACACGCCTGTGCACGGTGGCTCTGGATGTTTCCACACCAGACTCAGTCCACTGCTTCCTCAGGTTCCCCAAGGTCTGGAATCGGTCCTTCTCCACAATCTTCCTCAGGGTCCGGTCACCTCTTCTCGTTGTACAGCATTTTCTGCCACATTGTTTCCTTCCAACAGACTTACCATTGAGGTGCCTTGATACAGCACTCTGGGAACAGCCTATTTGTTGAGAAATTTCTTTCTGGGTCTTACCCTCTTGCTTGAGGGTGTCAATGATGGCCTTCTTGACATCTGTCAGGTCGCTAGTCTTACCCATGATGGGGGTTTTGAGTAATGAACCAGGCAGGGAGTTTTTAAAAGCCTCAGGTATCTTTTGCATGTGTTTAGAGTTAATTAGTTGATTCAGAAGATTAGGGTAATAGGTCGTTTAGAGAACCTTTTCTTGATATGCTAATTTATTGAGACAGGTTTTTTGGGTTATCAGGAGTTGTAGGCCAAAATCATCAGTATTAAAACAATAAAAGACCTGACAAATTTCAGTTGGTGGATAATGAATCTATAATATATGAAAGTTTAATTGTAATCATTACATTATGGTAAATAATGAAATTTAACACTATATGCTAATTTTTTGAGAAGGACCTGTATATCCTTTGTTGGCAATGACAGAGGTCAAACGTTTTCTGTAAGTCTTCACAAGGTTGGCACACACTGTTGGTGGTATGTTGGCTCATTCCTCCATGCAGATCTCCTCTAGAGCAGTGATGTTTTGGGCCTGTCGTTGGGCAACACGGACTTTCAACTCCCTCCAAAGGTTTTCTATGCTGTTGACATCTGGAGACTGGCTAGGTCACTCCAGGACCTTCATATGCTTCTTATGAAGCCACTCCTTCATTGCCCTGGCAGTGTGCATGGGATAATTTTAATGCAGAAAGACCCATCCACGTTTCAACTTCAATGCCCTTGCCGATGGAAGGTGTGCACTCAAAATCTCACGTTACATGGCCCCATTCATTCTTTCGTGTAAAAGGATCAGTCATTCTGGTCCCTTTGCAGAGAGACAGCCCCAAAGCATGATGTTGTCACCCCCATGCTTCACAGTAGGTATCATGTTCTGTAGATGCAACTCAGCATTCTGTTTCCTCCAAACACGACGGGCTTTGTTTCTACCAAACAGTTCTACTTTGGTTTCATCGGACCATATGGCATTCTCCCAATACTCTGGATAATCCAAATGCTCTCTAGAAAACCTCAGATGGGCCTGGACATGTATTGGCTTAAGCAGGGGGACAAGTCTGGCACTGCAGGATCTGAGTCCCTGGTGTAGCATGTTACTGATGGTAGCCTTTGTTTCGATCGTCAGGGCCGAATTTGCCACTAGACACTTGAGGGCATGTGCCTAGGGCGGGGGGAGCGGCCTATTTTATTAATAGTCCGGGGCCTGCCCACGGAAACCCAACCACCCTCCCTCCCACAAGCCCTCCCTCCCACCTACGACTTCTGGCTGCTGTGGGGGTCTCGGATCCTGTGCTGTCACATGTACTGCACAGGGAGCCGGAAGATGAAACACATCACACTGCAGGCCCCGCCCCCTCCTCGCTGTGGTGCCAAGTTCAGTTCCTGCCTGAGTGCCGGAGCAGCTGCGGGGGAGGATGGTGCAGACAGATTGTTGTGTCAGCAGCTTCAGCACTAGCAGGAGAGATCGGGCCCATTCTGCTGCAGACTACACAAGATTATGCTGACTGGGGCCGTCTTCACCTGTTAGGCCGGTGTCACACTAGCGTATTGCATCCGATGCGAGATCATCGGATGCGATATGCTAATGACACTCGGCTCCTGCTCGCAGCAGTGCAGGACCCGAGTGTCATGCGTCTGTGCTCGATTCTCTCTGACAGGGAGGATCGGAGCACAGTTGCGGAGGAGGCGGAGAAATTAACTTCTCCATCTCCTCCATTGCTGGGGTCCGCTTATAACGCACGTCACTCGGATGATATACGAGTGGTGTGCGCTGTCTCACTCGCACCCATAGGCTTATATGGGTGCGAGTGAGCCCAGAGTTTTCCTCGGTCCGAGACAATAGCAGCATGCTGCGATTGTCTCGGACCGAAGAAAACGTCCTACAAAAAGTCGGCTGCTGGGAGCTGCCCCATATGTTAACATTGGTCCAAGTGCAATGCGATTTTTTATCGCATTGCACTCGGCCGTTTAAAACGCCAGTGTGACGCCGGCCTTAAGGTACCTTCACACTGAACGATATCGCTAGCGATCTGTGATGTTGCAGCGTCTTGGCTAGCGATATCATTGAGTTTGACACGCAGCAGCGATCAGGATCCTGCTGTGCCATCGTTGGTCGGAGCAGAAAGTCCAGAACTTTATTTTGTCGCTGGACTCCTGCAGACATCGCTGAATCGGTGTGTGTGACGCCGATTCAGCGATGTCTTCACTGGTAACCAGGGTAAACATCGGGTTACTAAGCGCAGGGCCGCGCTTAGAAACCCGATGTTTACCCTGGTTACTAGTGCTAATGTAAAAAAAAACAAACACTACATACTTACATTCCGGTGTCTGTCCCCCGGCGCTGTGCTTTCCTGCACTGTCAGCGCCGGCCAGCCGTAAAGCAGATTACAGCGGTGACGTCACCGCTCTGCTTTCCGGCCGGCGCTCACAGTCAGTGCAGGAAAGCACAGCGCCGGGGGACAGACACCGGAATGTAAGTATGTAGTGTTTGTTTTTTTTACATTAGCACTAGTAACCAGGGTAAACATCGGGTTTCTAAGCGCGGCCCTGCGCTTAGTAACCCGATGTTTACCCTGGTTACCAGGGGACTTCTCATAGTTGGTCGCTGGAGAGCTCTCTGTGTGACAGCTCTCCAGCGACCACACAGCGACGCTGCAGCGATCGGGATCGTTGTCTAGATCGCTGCAGCGTCGCTTAATGTGACGGTACCTTTAGTGTTGATGCTGCTGTCTGTGGGGAGGAAATGAGGATCTAATCACAGGGAGCCTCACACTGTGATTCCCTCTGCTGCTGCCTGTGCCGCTGCTGCTGACATGAGGATATGACTAGAGGGGGGAGGTGCTGAGAGGGACATCACTGAAGCAGGACATTAACCATGTCCTAATCACTATAAGGGGGCCACTGCAGTATGTTTCCGCCCCTGTACAGGTTCCAGCATGTCTTGTTTTTCTGATTCTGGAGCTGCTGTAGAACCATAAGTTCCAGCATTCCCAGTTTTTGTGTAAGGGGGACTTGTCCCTTCACGCCCTGTCTTTAATTCTGTAGCTGCAGGATAACTACAGGTTACAACATGTCCTTTCATTCTAATTATGGGGATGCTGTAGGACTAAAAATCCCAGCATGCCCTGTGGTTGATACTGTAGCGACTTCAAATCCCAGCATGCCCTGTGGTTGATACTGTAGGGACTTCAAATCCCAGCATGCCCTGTGGTTGGTACTGTAGGGTCTTCAAATCCCAGCATGCCCTGTGGTTGATACTGTAGGGACTGCAAATCCCAGCATGCCCTGTGGTTGATACTGTAGGAACTGGAAATCCCAGCATGCCCTGTGGTTGATACTGTAGGGACTTCAAATCCCAGCATGCCCTGTGGTTGATACTGTAGGGACTGCAAATCCCAGCATGCCCTGTGTTTGATACACTAGGGACAGGTAGTGATGGCTACTTGCCGACATGTGCGGCACTTGCGGTTCTGTTGCTACAAGTACCGCATTTGCAGGATCGCGGCAAAACCGCAAGTGCCGCACATGTCCGCAAGTACCATAGGGAATGAATGAGGCCGAACGCAGTGTTGCCGTAAGTGATCCGTTACACGGCAGATGTGGAAAAACTGCTGGATCTGCCACGAATGGCAAAAATCGCTGATGTGAAAGTAGCCTAAACGTATGTTTCCATGGTCAGGAATGGCTCAGTATTTGTTCAGGATTTGACGCAGGTAAAATCTGCACCAAATCTGCATCTGAGGTCACTGGCAGGTCACCTGCATTTTTGATGCGTTTTTTTAATTGCATGTGTTTTATTTGTCACTTTAAATAAAGCTAATTGAAAGTTGGCTCCTGGGAAGCAAAAAGTGATTTCCTGTTTGCAGATATATTGGGATATGTTCCCACGGTCAGTGGATGCTGCGTACATCCACGTTTTTCATGCGGATTTGTGTGTGTTTTTGTAAACTAAATATATACAAACAAAATGTGATGTAATTTGTTTGTCCAACCTCTTCTTTTACATACTCCATTGAAGAATAATGTTTACACACACAGACAGGTAACTATTACAGGTAGATACGACAGTTAGATATATCTATAGATAATACCAAGCCCGATGTTTAGTAATAAACAATAAAATGGTGCATAAAGAGTTAAGCCGGGATCACACATGCGATAAACTCAGACGAGTCTCGCATCTTAATACTCGGCACTGCCGCCGGCAGTCGGGAGTGGAGCGTGCTGTTGCATGTATATCTATGTAGCTGAACGCTCCGGTCCCGAGTGCCGGAGGCAGTGCCGGGTATTGAGGTGCGAGACCCGTGCGAGTTTCTCACAAGTGTGACCCCGGCCTTAAATGCAATATCTGTTCAATTTATACAAATATTTTTTTTTAAAAATGGCGTGGGTTCCCGTCCAATTTATTTTCTACGCCCGAGAGGGAAAGCCAGCAACTAGGGGCCGAAGTTTGTAGCCTGGGAAGAGGTTAATAGCCATGGAGCTTCCCAGGCTATGAATATCAGCCCACAGCTGTATATTTAGCCTTTACTGGCTATTAAAATAGGGGGACCCCCAAAAAAATGACATGGGGTTCCCCTATAATTAATAACCAGAAAAGGCTATGCAGACAGCTGCAGGCTGATATTCATAGCCTAGGAAGGGGCCATGGATATTGACCTCCCCCTGGCTACAAACACCAGCTCTCTGCCGCCCCAGAAATGGTGCATCTGTAAGATGCGCCAATTCCAGCACTTAGCCCCTCTCTTCCCACTTGCCCTGAAGCGGTGGCAAAGTTGGGTATTAGTTGTTTTTTTTGTCACCTTTGTATTGTAAGGTGACATCAAGCCCAGCTTAGTAATGGAGAGGTGTCAATAAGACTCCTATCCATTAAGGTAAAAAAAAGACACAGCCAGAAAAGTCTTTTAATTAAATAAAACACGAAACAGTTTGCCATCTTTATTAAACAGCTAATCCATGCGACGCCCTCATTCTCCTGTAAAAAAAACCCCCAAACAATAACAAAGCAACAAAATACCATACCTGTCCGCCGTTGTGTCCTACACAGTAATCCATATCTGAGCCATATACAGTTTACAACCAGGAGGGTGCCAAGATGCATCCGTCCTGGCTGTAAACCACTTGGGAACGCCATTTGTACCCCAAAATAATGTTTTATTAATTCAATACATTTACAGTAAGCTGCACACACAATATGCTAATTGTATTTGGCCCACATATCTATACATCTACCTATTCTGTATACATGTACTGTATGTAATCCATCTATTCTATCCTTTTCTTCTATCTAATATAATTACATATACTGTATATGTGTGTCACTGAGGTATATATATATATATATATATATATATATATATATATTTATATATTCTATGTGTATATATCTATTCTATCTTTTCTAAACTGTCAGTGTGATTTTACTGTGCACCGGACATGAATTGCTGGCTTTTCAAAGGACGTTGGTGCGTAAAAATCGGACAGCACTCGCATGATGCGAGTGCTGTGCAATTTTTTTTTTCACACCCATTGACTTGCATTGGCGAGTCTCGGCTGATACACGGGTGAAATCACTCGCACGGATAATACGGCCGAGAAAAAAAACGATGATGGGAGCTGCCCCATAGATTAATACTGTTCCGAGTGTTATGCAATTTTTTTCTCGCATAGCACTCATCCGTATTCCTCGCTAGTGTAACTCCAGCCTTAGTCATACTCACCAATGGGGGAGGCAACACTAAAAGTGCCTAGGGCAGCATAAACTCTAAACACGGCCCTGACGATTTTGACCCCACGGGGTGAGATCTTGCATAAAGTCCCAGATCGAGGGAGATTATCAGTGGTCTTGTATGTCTTCCATTTTCTTATTATTGCTCTCGCAGTTGATTTCATCACACCAAGCTGCTTGCCTATTGCAGATTCAGTCTTCCCAGCCTGGTGCAGGGCTACAATTTTGTTTCTGGTGTCCTTAGACAGCTCTTTGGTCTTCACCATAGTGGAGATTGGAGTGTGACTGAGGTTGTGGACAGGTGTCTTCTATACTGATAACAAGTTCAAACAGGTGCCATTACTACAGGTAATGAGTGGAGGACAGAGGAGCCTCTTAAAGAAGTTACAGGTCTGTGAGAGCCAGAAATCTTGCATGTTTTTTGCAAAATCTTTGAAACTGTTTGGAACTGTTAAACTGTAAAGCGCTGCGGAATATGTTGGCGCTCTATAAAGATTATTATTATTGCCAAATCAGACTAGGTGATTTTCTGGATTTGTTTTCTCAGTTTTGACTCTCATAGTTGTGACCTACCTTAGATGTCAATTACAGGCCTCTCTCATCTTTTTAAGTGGGAGAACTTGCACAATTGGTGGCTGACTAAATACTTCTTTTTTCCACTGTACATTATGTTGCACATCTTTTGTTTTACAGCCCAGATCTTTCCTCTCTAGGTCTGGAGATCCCTCCATGTTTCTGGAGTCCTCTCAGTGGGATATTTTTTCTACTCCCTAGAAGGCTTCAATCCCACGATGAATTTTTGGTGCGTTTTTAAAGCTGTGTATTTTCAGAAAAAGGCAAGTAACCTATTTTATTTAATGGATGCAAAAAATCTAATTGTGGGAAAGGAGCCTAAGGATTTGTTATTGTTCTACATATTTTCAAAAGATGTCATGTTCAGCTATGAAATTAGTAATTTCTTAATGATTTTGACCTGAATTCAAATCTGACAATGAAAATGTTTAGTTGCCTCTTGTTTCTATGATATCAAAGAGTTTTCCTTTTACTGCTAAATATGATTAATGAATCATACTATCAGCACTTTGAAACATTATTATTATTGCAGAATACTTAGTTTTAAATTTTGATATTTTGTTTAGAGGAAACTTAACAACAATTCAAATGACTAAAACCTGTCTAAACACTATTGCAAATTATAAACAGCTACAGAAATTGCACTACTAAATTTTGTCATCGTTAAGTGACAGCTTTTTTTCTTGTCTCTTGTACTCCTGCATCGGTTCATATCTTATAATTAATAATCTTTATTTTCATAATATTTATTTAATAATGATCTTTATTTTTATATAGCGCTAACATATTCCGCAGCGCTTTACAGTTTGCACACATTATCATCACTGTACCCGATGGGGCTCACAATCTAAATTCCCTATCATACTTTGTCTTTGGAATGTGGGAGGAAACCGGAGTGCCCAGAGGAAACCCAAGCAAACACGGAGAGAACATACAAACTCTTTGCAGATGTTGTCCTTGGTGGGGTTTAAACCCAGGACTCCAGCGCTGCAAGGCTGCAGTGCTAACCACTGCGCCACCGTGCCGCCCACTATAATTGTCTAACAGTAATCTGCAAGCATTGATGGATTCCATTTTACTTGATTTTTTTCCCCAATAACTTTAAGGGCATGTTGCAACCAAGCTCCTTATATGTTTTGAAGAGATATTTCATCCATTCTTCATAGTTATCTGCTTTTGAGTTTCCTAAAAAACTAGTTACCACTACTGATGAGCGAATATACTCGTTACTCGGGTTTTCATAAGCACGCTCGGGTGGTCTCCGAGTATTTGTGACTGCTCGGAGATTTAGTTTTTGTTGACACAGCTGCATGATTTACAGCTACTAGCCAGCCTGAGTACATGTGGGGGTTGCCTGGTTGCTAGGGAATCCCCACATGTAATCAAGCTGTCTAACAGCCGTAAATCATGCAGCTGCGGCAAGGAAAACTAAATCTCCGAGCAGTCACAAATACTTGGAGACCACCCGAACGTGCTCGGGAAAACCCGAACAACAAGTATACTCGCTCATCATTAGCTACCACTAATGCAAATGTTACCTGTGCAGTCTGTTCCTTGTCCCGCAACAAATGGAGAAACTCCTCATCTTGTAGAAAATGATTTCCAAGGCTCCTTACTTTATCTTTGTTTCACTCAACCTTGAAGTGTATCAATGAGAAACTTGAATGATTGAAGTTCTTTGTTAGGCCAAACTTGATGTGCAACAGTGCTTACAAAATATTATATTGGTCAATAAGTGCTACAGGTGCATCTCATAAAATCAGAATATCATCAAAAAGTTAATTTATTTCAGTTTTTCAATACAAAAAGTGAATTTCGTATATGGAGTCATTACAAAACAGAGTGATCTACTTCAACTGTTTATTTCTGTTAATATGATGATTATTACTTACAGCCAATGAAAACCCCCCCAAAAAATGTATGTTCAGTAATGCACTCAATACTTGGTTGGGGCTTCTTTTTTCCATCAATTGCTGCATCAATGTGGCGTGGCATAGAGGAGATCAGCCTGTGGCACTGCTGAGGTGCTATGAAAGCCCAGGTTGCTTTGATAGCAACCTTCAGCTTGTCTGCATTGTTGGATCTGGTGTCTCTTATCTTCCTCTTGACAATTCTCTAGATACATTCTCTATGGGGTTAAGGTCAGGCGAGTTTGCTGGTCAATCAAGCACAGTAATATTCTTGTTTTTAAACAGGTATTGGTACTTTTGGCAGTGTGGACAGGTGCCATGTCCTGCTGGAGAATGAAATTTCCATCTCCTAAAAGCTTGTCGGCAGAGGGAAGCATGAAGTGCTCTAAACTTTCCTGGTAGACGTCTGTGCTGTCTTTGGTCTTGATAAAACACAGTGGACCTACACCAGCAGATGACATGGCTCCCCAAACCATCAGTGATTGTGGAAACTTCACACTAGACCTAAAGCAGCTTGGAATGTATGCCTCTCCACTCTTCCTCCAGACTCTGGGACCTTGATTTCCAAATGAAATGCAAAATTGATTTTCATCTGAAAACAACACCTTGTACCCCTGACCAACAGTCCAGTTCTTTTTCTGCTTGGCCCAGCCGCTGCTGGTGATGTCTATTGGTCATGAGTGGCTTGACACAAGGAATGCGACACTTGTAGCTCATGTCCTGGATACGTCTGTGTGTGGTGGCTCTTGAAGCAACGACTCCAGCAGCAGTCCACTCCTTGTGAATCTGCCCCCAAATTTTACAGTGACCTTTTCTTAACAATCCTTTCAAGGCTGCGGCTATCCCTATTGCTTGTGCACCTATTTCTACCACACATTTTCTATCCACTCAACTTTTCATTAACATGCTCGGATACAGCATTCTGTGAACAGCCAGCATCTTTAGCAATGACCTTTTGCGGCTTACCCTCAGTGTGGAGTTTGTCAATGACTTTCTTTTGGACATCTGTCAAGTCAGCAGTCTTCCCCATGATTGTGGAGCCTACTGAAACAGACTAAGGGACCTTTTTAACCCCTTAATGACTGAAGCTTTTTTTCGGTTTTGTGTTTTCGTTTTTCGCTCCCCTCCTTCCCAGAGCCATAACTTTTTTATTTTTCCCTTCAGTATGGCCATGTGAGGGCTTATTTTTTTGCGGGACAAGTTGTACTTTTGAACTATGTCATGTACTAGAAAATGGGAAAAAAATTCCAAGTGCGGTGAAACTGCAAAAAAAGTGCAATCCCACACTTGTTTTTTGTTTGGCTTTTTTGCTAGGTTCACTAAATGCTAAAACTGACCTGCCATTATGATTCTCCGGGTCATTACAAGTTAGACAAGATAGACATCAAACATGTCTAGGTTATTTTTTATCTAAGTGGTGAAAAAAAATTCCAAACTTTGCTAAAAAAAAAAATATGCGCAATTTTCCGATACCCATAGCGTTTCCATTTTTCGTGATCTCGGGTTGGGTGAAGGTTTATTTTTTGTGTGCTGAGCTGACGTTTTTAATGATACCATTTTGGTGCAGATAAGTTCTTTTGGTTGCCCATTATTGCATTTTAATGCAATGTCCCGGCGACCAAAAAAAATGTCATTCTGGCGTTTTTTATTTTTTTTTCTCGCTACGCCGTTTAGGTTTCAGGTTATTATTTTTTTTATTGATAGATTGGGTGATTCTTAACGCGGCGATACCAAATGTGTGTAGGTTTTTTTTTTAATTGTTTTATTTTGAATGGGGCAAAAGAGTGATGATTTTAACTTTTATATATTTTTTTATTTTTTTCATATTATTAAAAACATTTTTTTTTACTTTTGCCATGCTTTAATATCCTCCATCGGGAGGCTAGAAGCTGGCATAGCCTGATTGACTCTGCTACACAGGAGCGATGTTCAGATCGCTCCTATGTAGTAGAATTGCTGCATTCCTATGAGCGCCAACCACAGGGTGGCACTCACAGCAATCCGGCATCAACAACCATAGAGGTCTTCAGGAGACCTCTGGTTGTTATGCCAATGCACCGCTGACCCCCGATCATGTGACGGAGGTTAACGGTGCACGCATTTCCGGCCCGATGGCCTGAAGCACTTGTTAAATGCCGCTGTCAGCATTTGACAGTGGCATTTAACGAGTTAATAGCAGCAGGTGGATCGCGATTCCACCCGCCGCTATTGCGGGCACATGTCAGCTGTACAAAACAGCTGACATGTTCCGGCTTTGATGCGGGCTCACCGCCAGAGCCCGCATCAAAGCAGGGGATCTGCCATCGGACTTACTATTCCATCCGATGGCAGAAAGGGGTTAATCACAATGTGCTAATGTACAGTGTACTGTATGTATATAATGGGTCACCTAATTAATTAGATGAGACGAGCTGGGTTTTGGATGGCAACTTTCCTAATCATGTATACTAGCGCTTATACATGGCCAGTGTCAACTCGAGCAGAAAACAGCCGCATCAAACAACCCATTTAATCTACAATTATACTGTTTACAGTATGTAAATGTTACATATTTTATATACATAGTTCAAAAATAGGTGCATTATATGGATACTAATTGCTTTTCAATAGCAAATAACTGGTAAATGAGTACATTTTCTAAGAATCATCTAATGCACTTAATTATTTTCCCTTTCTCTTTTAGATGTGTGATTTTACAATAGGTTGCATTTTTATTGTACAGTAAATGTTGTCAATAAAATAACAAAAAAAGAAAATCACTGTTTCCCTGTGTGAGTTCTTTGATGTCTAACAAGATTTGTTTTCTCTGTAAAACATTTCCCACATTCTGAACATGAAAATGGCTTCACCCCTCTGTGAATTTTCTGATGTCTAACAAGATCAGATTTACCATTAAAACATTTCCCACATTCTGAACATGAATATGGTTTTTCTTCTGTGTGAGTTCTTTGATGTATAACAAGATGTGATTTCTCTATAAAACATTTCCCACATTCTGAACATAAAAATGGCTTCTCCCCTGTGTGAATTCTCTGGTGTATAACAAGTTTGGATTTCTCGCTATAACATTTCCCACATTCTGAACAAGAAAATGGCTTCTCCCCTGTGTGAATTCTCTGATGTATAACAAGATTTGATTTCTGATTAAAACTTTTCCCACATTCTGAACATGAATATGGCTTCTCCCCTGTGTGAATTCTATGGTGTGTGACAAGATGTGATTTTTGATTAAAGCATTTCCCACATTCGGAGCAAGAAAATGGCTTCTCCCCTGTGTGACTTCTTTGATGCGTAATAAGATAGTATTTCTCTGTAAAACATTTCCCACATTCTGAGCATGAAAATGGCTTCTCCCCTGTAAGAGCTGTTTCATACTCAATAGTCCTTTCATTTTTGCTTTGCACATTCATCTTTGATGAAACAGAACAAAGGACCTGTTGAAAAGGATTGGATGACAGTTTTTTTCTAAGAGCTTGTTGTGCATTTTGGATAATGGCATGTTCTTCACATGGATTTGGTGTGACTGCATCGTCATCTTCTGCAAAATCAGAAAATATCAGATGTTCCTCTGAGCTCCTGGTACATTCATCTGCCAAGAATAAAACGGATTTTATTATATTTCAATGAGACTACAATGGAATAATATTTATATAATTATTTTAGAACATTTTCATACAAAACTAAACTATAATTCAATCAATTGACTAATGATTCACTCACATCTGTGTATAAAAACGGAGAGTGCAATGTGAAAAAAACAAAAACAAAACTGCATTGCACTTTCAACAATGTTATTCAAGTAGGCAGTGTTCATCTGAAAGTTTTTCCTCTCCTGGAATCGGTGTGAGAAAAAAAAATAAATTGCAGCTTACTGAGTATGGCCATGTAAGACGGCTGAGACTCACCAATGAAAGTCAATTGGTGCAAGAAAAACATTTTTTACACACACCTCTCATAGGAAACTTGATATTTCATCAGTCGAGTACAGTAAATTCACAGCATGACCCATCAGAATAGATAGAAAAGATATATAGATATAAAGAAGTCCGTGAACTATATAATTAGTGCAGTGCCTGTGTAGCTCACTGTACATGTATTTATCTAATAAACAAAAGGAATAAAATGAGTGGGGTGCCCCTTATTTTTATTAACCAACTGAGGAAAAGCAAACAGCTGAGGACTAGTCTTAATAGTCTGGGAAGGAGGCAATAAACATGGAGCTTCCCATTCCATTAATATCAGCCCCCAACTGTCTGCTTAGACTTTACTGACTATTAAAAATAGAGGGGTCCCCACGTTCCCCCTTTTTAATAACCAGTAAAGGCTTAGTAGACCGCTGTGAGCTGACATTAATAATCTGGAAAGTTCCAGGTTTACCCATCTCGGCTAAAGAAACCCAACATTTCATCAGTCGAGTGCAGTAAATTCACAACCCAAACTCTCAGAATAGAAGTGATGTATATATAGAATAACAAAAAAATGGTATTTTAATAACCAGCTGAGAGCAAGCCGATAGCCGGGGGCAAACCGACAGCCTGGGAGGGGGGGTAATAAGCCTGGGAGGGGGGGTAATAAACATGGAGCTTCTCATGCTATTAATATTAGCTCAGAGCTTTCTACTTAGCCTTTACTGGTTATTATATTAATGTGACTGTATAATCTGTGACTTCTCTGCGTTTAATGGTTACCACTCACCTGTACAGTTATCTATAGGGATCTCCTCTTTACACCGCTCATCACCCCTCACATATGTCTCTGTAGTATTAATATGGGGCAGATCTTTACCCTGAAACAAATGTTGTACAAAGTTACAGACAGAGGGAGAAGTCGTAAGAAATTATTTCAAAGAACCGAAAAGATCAAATGGCAACCAAAAAAGACATGACAGCAGTAGTTAGCACATAGCGGCTGGTCTCCTGTATAAACCCGACCTGTCGGGTTCTAATTGTAACCAGCAGTTTCCGTAACCAGAAAATTGTGAGAAGATCCAGGCAACATCTAATGTCTATGATCAGCTTTTTCTGGTCATCTCCACCAAGTATAAAATGTACAGTGAATGGCCACTTTATTAGAGACACCCATTTAGTATTGTGCTGGATCTCCTTTGACTTTCAGAACCTCAGCGATTTATCACATCACAGATTCCATTAGTTGCTGAAACAGTTGTGCAGGAAAATTATCCTATGCCGACAGGATAGGTTCTGGCAGTTTCTACAAATTAAATGAAGGTACTGACATGCCCTGAACACTGCAATCTACCTTATTCCAGAAATGCTCTATAGAATTGACATCTGAGGACTGTAAGAATCAGTGAAGCAAGAAAAATTCCCTGTTATGGTTCTGGCAGCATTCCATGAGTGTATGACCCTAGTGATGTGGTGCATCATCCTCTACCATATGGTAAACATCTGCCGTAAATGGAAGAACTTGGTTGGTCATAATTCTTAAGTAAGCTTTAGTGTCCAAACATTCATCCACAGGTATCAGAGGATTCAGGTTGTGCCCAGAAAACATTCCCTGACCCATTAATCCACCTTAATTAGACTGAAATATTGATATCTGGCAGGAATAGTACATGGATTCATACTGTCTGACCCTCCCATCAGATCAGGGCTACAAAAATCTGGATTCATCTGACCAATGTTTTCCATTTCTCAGTAATATAATTTTTGCTCTTTTTTTGTCCAATGAAGTCTTCCCTTTTTCTTTGCCTTAGACATCAACTACACTGGAACTGGTCATCTTCTGTTTTGAGCTTAGCTACATTTTACATGCACCTCCGGTTCTTCAGAGCTATCTACCTCATTGAGTTGTTTATGCCCACATGATCCCCTTTGACTGTAGGTTTTTCCTCAATCACAACACTATTTATTCTTGACACCGCAGCAAATAAAACCTCTTATGGTTGGCATTTTTTTCAATATTGGCTCTGGCTAATATAGCACTAATTAACTGTGACTCATTGAAAGTTGCTTACATCTTACAATTTTCTCATTCTCATGAGGATTTACACTTATTCATGATCATTAAATTTTATGCTGCTATTGTCAAGGTGAAAATGTATTTTCTTATATACCTTTGTATTTTTATATAAATCTTTATACTCTTTTTTTGTACTGTTATACTCTTATACTGTGAAACAATAAGTTTTCCCCTGCTAATGCAAATGTAATTGTATTTAAAGATGGCCGCCAGAGCTTAGTTTCGTTTTAGGTTTTAGTGTCCGAAGCCTAAGATTCATTTCCTCAGAAACGAAACTAAAGGAATGAGCAGAAGAGGAGGAATTCACCAGGAGACGTTCGACGAATCAGAGAGACTAAGCACTAGATGTATGCTGCTTAAACCCCACCCATTGCATTCCCTTTTTAGTACTATGTATTGGAAAATAAAGCACAGTTGCTGCTCAGCTCCTCACTGAGGTGAGCGCAAGAGCATCAGCAAAGATTGAATCAGCTACGTGTCTGAATCATTTCTTTTTCCGGTACCAGAAGTTCTGCGCTCACATTACAATTTGGAATGACTGGTGAATGAGGATTAATTGTCGTTTTACGGCCCCGACAATTTTGGCGCCCAACGTGGGGCGTGGCCAGCGATCCGAGACCCTCTGGACCCATGCCTGGATGTCTGTGGATGATACCCGTAGTGGCTGACCTCGAGGACTGATCACCCTCTGCACGCGGTAAGTGGCGTTCATGTACACTGTATATGTCACACTTGCTAGTGTCTCAGCCGTTATTGGTTTGTCTGTAGTCTCCTTGGGTCCGGGAGGTGAATGATCGAGTGGTGAGATCAAACGTGATCCTGTGCCACGCTCTGAACCAGCAACTGAGAGACGTCGCATCCTGTGCGACCTCTGTACACCACACCTCCCTCACCGGTCATTGTACTCCGTTCAACCATCCTACCCGTGACTATTGTCTAGTAGTGAAGTGGACTAAAAAAATTGAGCCAGTTGTAGATTGTGGGGCAGCTTAGAGAAAGGGATAGGAGACGCAGCCTCTGTGATATTGTGCTGACAGGTAAATAAGGCGTTCCGTGAGGGGACCACCTGTCCAGGCAGGTAAATAAGGCGTTCCGTGAGGGGACCACCTGTTTATTAGGTAACTTAAGACGTTCCGTGAGGGGACCACCTATATTTTTGTGGAGGGGTCTCATTAGGAGGCTGCCTCCCGACTGTTTGGGATATCGTGGCAGGATAGTCTGTAATCACTGTGTTCTGGTTTAGGGACAGGAAACATTGAGCGCGAGGCTCTTTTCCTAGTACGTCGAACGTGAGGCTCCGTACTGTGGAACACAGTGTTGGTATCGCTGCTAGTGGTTTTACTGCAGAAAACCATAGTATCCTGGGAGCCAAGCTGCGTATCTTAAAGTAGAAGTCCGTGCCCCACAAGTTAGATGAGGATGTCGTGGAAGTCAAGACAATGGTCACGGGAGGGCAAGAGACAGTCAAGAAGCTTATCTGCGAGTTGCAGCGAGGCTTAAAGAACAAAGGATGAAAATAGGTTGATGGAGGGGAGGATCAGATAATGTAGAGCCCGTGTTTGGTTCTAAAATGCCTGTGAACTGTGATCTTACAGATTGTAAAATGGCCGCCGTGCCACTGATGATGAAAATGCAGTCTCAGCCAGCGCCCTGTAATGGCGGCGGAAAGGGATCTCCAGAAGTGTAGGTGTGTCCTGTTTGTGTTGTGCAGAATCCAACCTGGGTGGTGACCTGCCTTGTGTGTGTGTACGGACCGTCCTTGGGGCTCCGCCCAGACCACGGAGGATTATAGGAAAGTTTTGTAGAAATTAGGTCTGAAAACTGCTGTAATTTGTGACTGTAGAAGATACGGAGCTTTGTATCAGTGCTGTGTACTGTAGGGGAGGGGCTGAGCAGCTGCGAGATTTCTTTGTCACTTCTTCTTTCTCCTTATCTGCGCTACGTGCTGGAGAAAGGGGGGTATAGAGTTGGGCTCTTGCTCTCCCTTCAGCGCTGAAGAATGCAGTGATTTTTTCTTATCTCCGCGTTACTAGATGGGAGGGGCTGTGTGTGCCCCTGCGCGCCCTGTTTGCAATTTTTCCCCTCGGCGCTGTGGGCTACGGGGGAGGGGGGGGCCATGTATTGCATTCTAAGTTTTCTCTGTCCTTGGTTTAATACACACTGAGAGATTTGTATTTAAAGCAATAAGTACTGTATGAAATTGGAAGTGAAATAGACCTGTGTCTAGTCTTCGATGAAAACTTGTAAGTAATTGAAAGATTGGTAAAAGGCACCAATATATCCTGGACTGCCGAGAAGTTCTATGGGCGTCTTATGGTAGTGTTTGAAGATCTGGGATTCTCACTGTAACAAAAAGCCCATTCATACCTTTTTGTAGTAGACCCGATATTGAGATTTCCACTCCGGATGATGCATTGCAAATAGTAAAAGGTTTTCAAAGGAATTTAGCCCAGCAGAAAAGGAAAGGGGTTAAATTAGCAGCGCTCCTTGCCCGCTCACTAGCCCCCACCTTTGCAGCTGCGAGGTCAGTGTTTCTTATCTCTATGTAATAGACTTCAGTTTCTGCCTCCTATCTACACACAAATCCAGTCTTATACTAAAATATCCCTTTTAACCCTGTCTGGGAATCTCCCTCCCCAGCCCCATGTCAATTCTCAGATCAAGAGCTTGTTTTAATTGGAGTAGATGACAGACCCAATAAATATACTCTTATAAAACCTATCCCTGTGGGACCTTTCCCTGAAGTTACTGCTCAGTTCGTAATCTCTTCTATATGTTCGGTAAATTTACTGGGGGCAGATTTATTATTACAGTTCTGCTCCAGGATATAATTCCAAGATGATGGTCAGATGGTCCTTGCGTTATATAACTCCTATGCAGATGAATATAAAGAGATGTGTATCCTACTTGCCCTTCCCACAGTTATGATGGTCCTGATAGACCCAGATTCTCCCCCAATAATGCCTGTAGAACCAGTAAAAGTGTTTCTCAAACCTGGTGCCCCTTTTTCTAAAGTCCATCAATACCCTTTGAAACATGATCAGGAGCAGTGTCTCAAGGGGCAAATACAAATGTTATTCGATAATGGTGCCCTGATACCCTGTGTTTCCCCATGTAACACACCCTTATTTCCCGTTAAGAAAAAGACCCCACCCAGCCAATCCCCTGTGTACCAGCTGGTACAAGATCTACAGGTATTTAATGCGGTTACTGTTCCAGAAACTCCGGTGGTGCCTAAGCCACATACTCTTTTGTCCCAGATATCTCAGGATGCTGCTTGGTTCATGGTTATCGATCTTGCCAATGTCTTTTTCAGCATTCCATTACACCCAGATTGCCAGTTCTGTTTGCATTCATTTATCAGGGATGATAATTGACGTGGACAGTTATGCCAAAGGGGGGCCAGTCATAGCCCAAGAGTGTCAGGTCTACCTTGCCGCTCATGGCCCCTTGTATCCAGGAGACGCTATGTCCACCCAAAGAGGGAATTTGCCCTGTGATATAGTGTTACACACTGCAGGCCCTAGATACTGATTACAAGACACCCGAGCACTGCCGTACAGTATTGCAGACTGCCTTGCAGACAGAGCACACCTGCAGGACATGCTACAGGTGTGCTGACAGCTTCATGGAGACAAATAGAGACCTGTTGCTTATTACAGCGGCCGCCTGGATAGGGTGGCAAGAGGAAGTCCCTCCTGTATTTGGACTGTGTTGTCTGTCCAGCTGTTGCTACACAAGTCTTCAGAGATTGTTTTGGATTACCCACTGATGGTCCATACCCCACACGATGTACATAGTATCCCTAATCAGGTACAACCTAGCCACATGTCCATGGCTGGACAGCTGCGACTTCGGTGTGCTATTCTCATGCCTACTAATGTGACTTTGAAAAGGTGCACTGTCCTGAACCCCGCTACTTTTCTCCTAGTTCCCCTGGATCCAAAGGGGGGAGGAGTAGGTGACATGAAAAAGGACACTCTTTTTCTTTCTAGAATGGATCCAGAGGAACAAGATTAGGTTTCCAAACCACATGATTGTCTAGAATTGATGTCTCAGGAAACGGCTGGTCTGTAGTGTGCCTATTCTAATGCTGATTTTGAGCTTTTTGTAGATGGATCCCGTCACCAAGATGACCGAGGATGCTACTGTACCAGATATGCTGTGGTCTCAGAACATGAGATAATCAAGGTAGAGTCAATGCCAGCTCATATGTCTGCACAAGAAGCAGAAGCTCAAGGCGCTTACAGAAGCGTGCAAACTAGCAGAAGGTAAGACTGTAAATATCTACACTGATTCCAGGTATGCTTTTGGCATTGCATATGGTTATGGGCCTATCTGGAGAGCCAGGGCTTTCCTGACAGCAAATGGCCACCCCTTTAAACATGCTGAGGCAGTCCAGCAACTTATGAATGCACTACAGTTTCCCACCTAAGCAGGCATCATAAAGGTAAAGGCACATAGCAAAGGCACTGATGGACGGACAAAGGGTAAGCACTGGCAGACCAGGCTGCGAAGAAAGCAGCAAGCACTCCTGTGGCCTCTAGAGTACATCACCTAGACACCCCACCATCTCCACTTGTGTTGAAAGACATCTTAGCCCGGTTACAAGAACAGGCAAGTAAGGAGGAGACAAATAGGTGGCAAAGGATAGGGGCTTGCTCTGATACCGTCACTGGACTATGGGGGAGGGGTGAAAAGGTCTGCCTACCACAGGTACTGTACCCAATGATGGCACAGGTTCTGCACGGGAATGTGCACCACTCGAAGACGGCCATGTGTGACACCCTACAGAAACAATGGATTGCCCCCGAGTTTTCCACCTGCGCAGAAAGGCAGGTACAGAGCTGCATGATATGTGCCACACATAATCAGAGTAGGACAGTGAAAACCCCATCCAAGCACACTCCCCGGCCCCTTTAACCAATTCCAGAGACTGCAGATTGATTAAATTCAGTTACCCAGGGTAGGGACGTATGAGTATGTGTTGGTCTGCATTGATTTATTTTCAGGTTGGCCAGAAGCCTACCCAGTTGACAAAGCTACGGCTAAGACAACGGTGAAGAAACTGATGGCTGAGATCATATGCAGGTATGGAGTTCCTGAAGTCATTGAAAGCGATCGGAGTTCCCATTTTACTGGAGAGATCATGTCAGAGGTAATGGCAGCACTGGGGGTAAGTCAAGCATTGCATACTCCATTCGCAGAGTAGTGGAAGAGTGGAGAGACTAAATGGAACTCTTAAGCTTAAAAATCCAGAAGGCAATGACAGAGACTGGTAAACCATGGACAGAATGCCTTCCTCTAGCTTTGTTTTCAGTAAGATATACCCCAAACAGGAAGACAGGACTGTCACCATATGAGATTCTGTTTGGCAGGGGCCCCAATCTTGGATGTTTCTTTCCACAACAGTTGTAGCCCAAGTACCAGGACTTGACTAGCTATGTGCAGGCCTTACATGGACACCTTGCCAAAGTGCATTTAACTGTCTTCAGTTCTCTTCCAGACCCAGACAAGGTTCCTGGACACCATCCCTTTGTGCCAGGAGACCTGGTGTATGTGAAAACGTTTGTGCGTAGAGATTGTCTCCAGCCGAGATTAGAAGGACTTCACACGGTGATCCTGGTCACCCCCACTGCAGTAAAACTTGAAGGAAAGAGCACCCGGATCCACGACTCATATTGTAAAAGAGACCGAACCAGTGTTTAGTCACAGAAGTGACTGAAGGGAAATGTTGCTGTTGTTTTTGATCCTGGAACTGAGGGCCATCCTCGCCCCTACCTCTTCGGCCCCTATTGTAAATAAGAATTCTGGTCCCACTATTCTCTGGGTAAATCTGACAGCCCCGGCGAATATCTGACGATTTGATTTCTGTGATGTAGTCAAGTGTCCCGAGACTGAATGGGTGGTAGAGGGAATCATCCAGTTTTATATGTGTTACCAGAAATGACAACAATAATTGTTATTATTAGACAGATGCTGCTTGGAATACGGGAGACGATTGGGGATATAAACCTAGTGAAGCCATGTTCCCAAGGATGGGACGGGTAGGAGTCTTCGTGAGAGAATGCATCTAACAGCCCTTCTGCAACCACCTAGGGGCTGTAAATGGGGTAAAAGTTGTCACCCCCTCCTCCTGAATCTTGAAAGCCCCCAATCTGCTGATCTGCAGACGTTTGTACTGGGAAGATATTATAATTATGTATTTAGTAGTGGATACCATGGGAATTTAGGCCCAGGTGAGCGTTTGCAAAATGTAGTTAATGAAGTGATCCCCATTCCAGCTCTCAGTTGGCGAGAGGTTTTCTCCATAGAAACACAAACAGCCCCAAGGAAAAACCTATGGTTAGAATGGGTGAGATACAATGTAAGAGTCCAGAATATCTCTGTAGGATGTATTGCTTGTGCTGCTGCGAATACACACCTATACACACATGCATTGCTTTTTCCTGATGACACCACTGCCTGTGTCATGAATCTGTTGAAAGGTTTGAAGTCCACTGATTGCCCAGATTACGTCCCACTGATTCATAAGGAACCTAAACTAAAGGTCCCAGGAGAAAGTAACCGTATTAGCTGACAATTACACCTGCTATAATTCCCACGACACCACAGGTACACCAGTAGGGATCTTCAAGACAAGTTTCTGCTAAGAGAACAGTTCTCTAGATACTGATTTGCTAATTAAACATACACAATATATGTACACCAAAGATACCTGATGAACCTACCAGAAAGAGGAGAAGTTTTGATCAGCTGCACCTGAGTTGTGAAGAAGATCCACTAGTATATATTGATGCCATTGGAGTGCCAAGGGGGGTGCCTGACCAGTTTAAAGCCCAGAACCAGATTTATGCCGGCTTTGCCTCTATAATCCCACAGGTGCAGATTAATAAAAATGTTGAATGGATCAAATATATATATATTACAGTGAACAAAGATTTGTCAATTATAGCTGTGATGCCTTTCAGGATATAGTTGAGGACTTGGGCCCTAACACTTGTATGACCCGTGCTGCAACCCGACCTAAGAGAATTACACTGAATCCTGTCCAGACAAGATCACATGCAGTGACATAAGAAGCTGACACAGGATTGTGGTTGGCGGATAGTGGGGACATTAACTTTTAGGAGTAGGCTGACAGTAATCCTTTTGGGAAGGAGCTGTAGACCAGCATGTCATGTCACTCCCCACCACCAGAGAACCAACCACATCAGGTTGGGTAAGACAGATACAGGAGTATTATCCCTGGAGGCCCTCTGACTAGCTAGCTACGCAAAAACAATTGGCTGACCCTGAGAACCAACCTTTCTCATTTTACAGACGAATAATGACAATATGATGGACGTATAAGTGCACCTAGGCAGGCCTAGGTAGTTAGTGAGCACAAAAACAGGTGACGTGCTAGGACGCAAATTAAGACTTTTTGCAGATGTGACAAAAGGAGAGAGTGTAGAGCTATACTTTGGACGGTTACAGCTGAAATGGGAAGACATGGAATACAGTCCCATAAACCCACTTGATGTCAGAGTATTGGTAAATACATTCATTGACGGTATGACCAAAGACTTACGAGACGAAATATAGACAGCCAGACCTGAATGGCGAAATGTAGATCCGAAAGACCTGAAGGTTTCTAAAGAAGTTGAACGAATTAGGACAATAAGACGACGTGTCATGTATGCTGGAGCAGACACATCTTTCTTCTCCAGTTGGTTAGGTGGGATCAAGGGATTCCTTCAATAAGTTTGTTTGGTACTAATTGCCCTCCTTATAGTTGAATCGATAATTTTCTGTTGTGTTATTCTTTGTACAAAAAGGTTATTGCCAAAGTAACTCCGACTGGCACCGTCCTCAATCAAGAAGAAGACCCACCAGAGTACAATGGTACTGATCCAGGGGAGATCCCGAAGTATATTCCTCTCAAGAGAATAGACGAAACCCCCCATTCTCAGATGATGCCAAGAGATTTAGTTTAGGGACAGTGGGAGAACTCCATGTGAGGTTAGTGAAGGATTCAGCTGCCTGGAGGCCTCTCGCTAGGGGAGAGTTTCTGAGGTGTCTGGATGAAGAAATCCACCTCCCCTTTCCCCATCACATGGACAGTCTCGAAGGATCCTTCTTTAAGGGAAAAACTTAGTGTTTAGGGGGGATTGTCAAGGTGAAAATGTATTTTCTTATATACCTTTGTATTTTTATATAAATCTTTATACTCTTTTTTTGTACTGTTATACTCTTATACTGTGAAACAATAAGTTTTCCCCTGCTAATGCAAATGTAATTGTATTTAAAGATGGCCGCCAGAGCTTAGTTTCGTTTTAGGTTTTAGTGTCCGAAGCCTAAGATTCATTTCCTCAGAAACGAAACTAAAGGAATGAGCAGAAGAGGAGGAATTCACCAGGAGACGTTCGATGAATCAGAGAGACTAAGCACTAGATGTATGCTGCTTAAACCCCACCCATTGCATTCCCTTTTTAGTACTATGTATTGGAAAATAAAGCACAGTTGCTGCTCAGCTCCTCACTGAGGTGAGCGCAAGAGCATCAGCAAAGATTGAATCAGCTACGTGTCTGAATCATTTCTTTTTCCGGTACCAGAAGTTCTGCGCTCACATTACAATTTGGAATGACTGGTGAATGAGGATTAATTGTCGTTTTACGGCCCCGACACTATCACTGCGATAACAAGTTACATTTCCAAATAATACATTTTCAATTAGGACAGAGCCTGTGTCTGTAATAAATTGTTCTTAATACTGGTGAATAACATAAGACTGAATACAAGACCTTCACAGCTTTCCACACATAGGGGAGATTTCATGACACCTTCTCTCCATCTACCTGATGATCCTGAGGAACATTGAGATTTTCTTCTTTACAGTCCTGTGGAAGAAGAGGACCGGGACATCTCTCTGGTGTTGTCCTCTCACTAGATAGAACTGGAGGAAACACATACAGGGACTAAATTCATTCTTTACATACAGATAATTATAGGCCGTGTGTATTTAGTCCTGTCTATTACCTGGAGATGTGAGGGGCTGGGGAACCTCCATCATGACGTCCTGGTACAGGTCTTTGTGTCCTTCTAAATACCCCCACTCCTCCATAGAGAAATAGACAGTGACATCCTGACACCTTATAGGAACCTGACACATACAATGATACCGTCATCCCCCGATCCCTCCATAGCGTTACTGTATAATGTCCCTTCATTCCCAGCAGTGTCACCTCTCCAGTCAGTAGCTCAATCATCTTGTAGGTGAGTTCTAGGATCTTCTGGACATTGAAGTTCTCATGAATCAGCAGGTGAATTGGAGGTCCAATGATTGGGTTCAGGGGTCTTCCCCATCCCTCAGACACAGGGGCCTGACAGCGCTCACTAGAGGTCTTCTTCACTACTGTGTAATCCTGGTTATGGAGAGACACATTAATTAACCTCACTACAGACATTTCCAGAGTCCTCAATTCTGCAGTGTTGTTCATCTATCAATCCCTCATAAGAATGATGTAATGTGACGTCATCAGAATCTCTCACCTCTCCAGTAAGCCGGAAGAGGATCTCTAGGGTGAGGTGTAATATCCTCTCCGCCATCTTGTCCCTGTCTCTATCCAGCCGTTATGGGTCAATCAGGAGAATTCTCTTATATAGAAGATCTCCACTGAGAGGATCCGATATTGTAGGGACCTGAATGGGGAGAAGGTGACGATGTAACATCAAAGATCCCATGTAAGAAATCTCCAGAGCTGTTACCGGCGTCACATGATCACTACATCCAGTCATGGCCCCATCCTGCCCCCGGTATAACACACAGTCCAATTATTCCTACATACAGACATTTAATCACATGATATCTCTAATCCAACTCCCAAACCAAAGAAGCATCTAATTTAAAAGAAAAATTTAAATCTTTATTAATCTCTTTCCGACATAAGACACATTAGTGCATCTTATTCGGGAAGAAGTTCCCGAAATGGATAGACTGGCATGTCTTGGGAATTGCATGGGCACAAGAAATGTGCCTGGTACGATCACTGCTGGAGCTTGGCTTAACAGACCACCAAGCTCCTGCTGAAATACCTCCAGATGTTTAACTTATTAGATGCCACAAACAATAGCGATTGCAGTATTTAAAAGGCTTTAACAGTAAGGGGGCACCCTCTCTCAACTCATCACCCCCTCCCCCCACAATACGTTTGTGAAGTGCCAATGGTAGTCATGCTGAACAGAGGTCATAAAAATGACCTCTGGGTCTGCCAGGTACGGTGGTGTGTAAGATCCCGCCAGAAGTCGATCTGTCAGTTAAAAATTTACAGGTCTAATACCCTATAATGCATAAGTATTGCAGAGTGTTAGGCCAGTGCTCAGACAATTGAAAGTTGAAGTTCCATAGTGGGACTGAGTAAAGAAAAAACAAAAAAAAGTTTTAAAATATTTAAAATCTTTAAATAAAAGAATAACTAAAAAAAATTTTTTTTCAACAATAAATGTGTTTTTAACCCCTTCACACCGCAGCCCTTTTTTGCTTTTGCATTTCTGTTTTTAATTTTTCACTCCCCTTCTTCCCAGAGCCACAACTTTTTTTTTTTCCATCAATATGGCCATGTTATGGCTTGTTTTTTGCGGGACGAGTTGTCCTTTTAAAGGGCACCATTGGTTTTACCATGTCGTGTACTCGAAAATGGGAAAAAAATTCCAACTGCGGTGAAATTGGAAAAAAAAATATTTTTTTACCATGTTCACTAAATGCTAAAACTGACCTGCCACAATGATTCTCCAGGTCATGACAAGTTCGTAGACACCAAACATGTATAGGTTGTTTTTTATTTAAATGTTAAAAAAATAAATAAATATATTGTGTCATTTTCTGAGACCCGTAGCGTCTCCATTTTTAGTGATCTGGGGCTGGGTGAGGGCTTATTTTGGTGTGGATACGATCTTTTGATCACCCGTTATTGCATTTGAATACAATGTTGTGGCAACCAAAAAGACCCTAGTTCTGGCGTTTTTACCTTTTTTTTCCGCTTAGCCGTTTACCGATTGGATTAATTCTTTTTATAGCTTGATAGATCGGGCGATTCTGAATGCGGCAATATCAAATATTTGTATATTTTATTATTTTTTAAAATTGTTTTATTTTGAATAGGGCAAAAGGGGGGTGATTTGAACTTTTATATTTTTTATTTTTTTATAGTTTTTAAAACTTTTTTTTTTACTTTTTGTTTGCGTGCTTCAATAGTCTCCATGGAGACTAGAAGCTGCAGTTGTCCGATCGCCACTGTTACACACAGGCGATGATCAGATCCCCTGTGTGTAACAGAAATGCTCACTTGCTATGATCGCCAACCACTGGGCGGCGCTCATAGCAATTCAGCATTGACAACCATAGAGGTCTGCTGGAGACCACTGATTGTCCTGCTGACTCATTGGTGACCCGTGATCATGTGACGATGTCCCCAATGGGCAGTATAAGAGATGCGCTTCCGGCGCGATCACATTAAATGCCGCTGTCAGCGATTGACAACTGCACTTAACGGGTTAACAGCCACGGGTGGATCGCGATTACATGTGACGGGAAAGATATGGGCTCAGTGCCGGAGCCCACATCAAAGAGAGGGACACGACATACGCAGTACATGTTCAGCGCATCTGGTGAAGGGGCTAATGCAAAAAAAAAAAAGTACACATTTTGAATTGCCGCATCCAGAAAAAACAGATCTATAAAAAAATTAAGACATTTAAACACAGCAAAAATTGCTGATATATCAAACCACCAAGGCACACAAAAAGTGGAATAAAAAGCAATCAAAAAGTCATATGTAAATAAAATTTATATCAATAAAATATGCATCTTGTCTTATGAAAATGAAGAACTCAGTTGAAAGTAGGTTAGTTGATGGAAAGCTAAAAAAGTTATAGCTTAAAGAATATAATCATACAATGTTGAATGATTTTTTGTGTGATTTTTTCCCATAGGGGTGGAGCCGCATATTCATCACTGTAATGAGCGGTACCACGTGACCTCTCACACAGAACAAGCTGCCGGTGCTGAGAGGAAACATCGCGGGAGCTGGGTGAGTATTTTAATGCCAGCGGGCATGCGCACAGGGGGTGGGAGGCGGGAGGTAACCAGGAACTTTATTTTAAACACAAAAAAATAAAAAAACATTGATTTTTCATTCCTTCTCTCCAGCGAACGCTGCTGGGGAGAAGGAATGAATGCCGGCTTCAGCACCACATGCTGGGGACAGCACATAACTCTAGCGCTGTCTCCTGCACGGTCCGTGTGGTCCTCAGTCGGCACACGGGCGGCACACGGCTGCAGCACATGTGCCACACTGATGTGCCACGTGAGCACACGGACACACAGACACGGATAACTCCGGTACCGATTTTTCCGGTACCGGAATTATCTGGACGCGTGAGACTGGCCTTAAGCTGAGCACTTACCTCATTTTTCAGTCAAAATCTCTGATTGAGCAATTCACTAGGATGCGGCAGCTGGAGTAACTATGAATTCCATCTGTTCCATCATTTTAGGCAAGTACACAATTGCAGTGGAGCACAATTTTGTACACCCTCTGGACACCGCTAGACAGAGCCAAAACAAAGTATAAAGTGTCTTCATGTACCTCATTACACTGAATGTTCTCTCTGAATCACATATTTAGAAGATTGCGATTGATATGTAAATCCTGATGTAAGTGCTCAGCGTAGAGCACAGGATAAATGTGCACCAAGCCCTAAAAGTGATCCAAAATGTTATGTACTCAAAATGGTAGTACTAAAATCTTCATCTCAACACACACAAAACTAGTCCCCACTGAGGTCCGTCATCTGTTAACAGTAATGGAGGGTGTTTGGGTTTCCATGGTGTTGGTGGCACAAAAGCTCTGAAAAAGCGACATAGCTCCTCCCAAAATCCTGTTAAAGCCTACACTCCTAAGGCTAGGTTCACATTGCGTTAGCGTATGCGCTAAACGGACTGCACTAACGGACTGCGTTAACGCAATTGCCGAAAAGGGATCGCGTTATGCGATCGCGCTAGCGCAGATGCTCTATCTGCGCTAGTGGGAACGGACCCAAAAACGCTGCAAGCAGCGTTCGAGGGTCCATCACAAAATAACGGCACATCACTAACGCATGCCAATAATGGCATGTGTTAGCGATGCGCTACATAATTGCGGTCAATGGGTGCACTAACGGATCTGTTACATAGCGTTAGTGCCACTATGAAACGGATTCCGTCAGCGGACACCCACTAACGCAATGTGAACCTAGCCTAAGTCCAAATACCCTCTTTCCTACTGAGCCCCACAATGTGACTAAACCTCAGTTAGCATGCACATATTTTGCATCACTATAGTGGGGAGAGCACATGACAATATAAGGTGTCCATGTCTCCAGAAGCACAAGCTGGGCACTATGTATTGGGCACTACAATGTCATATTTGCAATTTTCACTCTGGAACATTCACTGCGTATTTATGAAAAACACCTAGAGCAACAGATGAATTCATAGAGGTACATCATTTCCAAAATGAGTTTACTTCAGAGGGGTTTTTTTTTGTTGTTCTGTCATGTAGGAACTCTGCAAATGGAGTTTATAAACTATTCTAGAAAAATCTGCACCACAAATGTCAAATATCACTTCTTGCTTCAGAGCCCTGCCTGTGTCCAATTAGTATTGTGCAGACACATATGTTATTGCCATGTTCAGGAGAAACTGTGTAAGAAATTATAGGGCCATTTTTGCCTATTTACCCTTGTGAAAATAAGTGATCTGGGGCAAAAACAAAATATTAGAGGTAAAAATGTTATTTTCTTTATCTTCTTGACCCAATACGAAAAAAATTCTTGTAGTTTGTTAATTGAAGCTACATTTGGGGCTTAATGCTGTTCTGGCATCAAGTGCTCTTCTAGTGTGACATGGCACCCACAAATCATGCCAGCAAAATCTGCACTCCAATATGGAGCTTCTTCCCTTCTGATCACTGTGCTGAAACAGTATTTTCTGACCACATATGGGTTATCAGTGTACTCAAGAGAAATTGTGAAACAAACTAAGTGGGCCATTTTTTTTTTCTGTTACCTTTGAGAAAATTAAAGATTTATGGCTAAAGCAACATTTCACTAGGAAAAATCATAATTTCCCATTTTCACGGTCCATAGTTATAAAATTTTATAAAACAGCTCTGGATAAATATGTCAGGGTGTCTAGTTTCCAAAATAGGGGCACTTGTGGGAGCTTTCTTCCCTTTTGACACCTTGGTGGCTCTGCAAATACAACATGGTATCCAACATTTATTTATTCCAAAATTACGCTCCAAAAGTCAAATAACACTCTTTCCTTTTGGATCTCTGATGTGTGATGAAATGGTAGTTTCTGGTATTGATGTACTAAGAGAAATTGCAAAACAATTTGTGGGGTCCATTTTCTTGTCTTACTCTTGTAAAAATGTAAAATTTAAGACTAAACTAACATTTTAGAGGAATAAAATAGTAATTTTTCATTTTTTTTCATTTCACTTTACATTAATTCCTGTGTGATACCTGAAGGGGTAATCTCCCTGAATGCATTTTTTAATACTTTGTGGGGTGTAGTTTGTGCATCTTTAAAATTGGGGGTTTGTTGACTCCTCAAAGTGACTTGAAATTTGAAGTGATTTTTAAAATGTAATTGAAAAAAAATATAAAAGTGCAGTTAAACTTTTATCCCTTCTAATTTAAAAAATTATGCTAATTTAAATTAGCCATGTGATGAATGGTATTAACTATTTTGTGTGGCATGTCATTTTTACTCCCTTCGCCCCGAAGCCTGTTTTCACCTTCCTGACCAGGCCAATTTTAACAATTCTGACCACTGTCACTTTATGAGGCTGTAACTCTGGAACGCTTCAACGGATCCCGGTGATTCTGAGACTGTTTTCTCGTCACATATTGTACTTCATGATGGTGGTAAAATTTCTTTGATATGACTTGTGTTTATTTGTGAAAAAAAAAGTAAATTTGGTGAAAATATTGCACAAAATAGTTAATAAATAACATTTCCCACATGTCTACTTTACATCAGAACAATTTTGGGAACTGTAGTGCACTGGTAGTCAGTGATGAGGCAGTGACCCACAAAGTTCAAACATAAAAGTCTCTTTAATATGTTTTCTTCACACAGATAAGGTTCCAATCCATACAAATGCATATAACTTCAGTGCATTTAACTTCAGTGTTCAATTCACACCAGTTCATAACAGCATCCTTTAGATTGCAGTCACTACACACGCTAGTCCTCCTCTGACTAGGTCCATGGGTGTCCTACACCGCTGTATCACAGTCTCTACTCACAGCTGTACACAGACCATGACATCCTCCTGTCTGCAGCTGTGACATACGACAGTCCTTCCTTCGGGCACAGGACAGTCTACCTCCGTTTCACCTCCGGGCACAAGACCTGTCCACATCCATGACCAGTCATCGTGAACAGCAGCACCACTGTGTATGCTGTGGGTTGTCAGGCCTCACTCTGGCCATGACACACCTGAGACAACCCAGCCTCAGTAAACTACAGGGCTTTTAACAATTGTAATCACAGCTACACCTGCGACTACAATGCGCCCTCATGGCCTCACTATGCTTCTGTGCACATTCTGGGGAGAACAAACAGCACCCCCTAGCTGTAACAGGACCCACTGCCTCATAGAACAAAAAAAACTAGAAAGTTATAAGGGTTAAAAGTTGACCAGCTATTTCTCATTTTTACAACAAAATTTGCAAAACCATTTTTTTAGGGACCACCTCACATTTGAAGTGACTTTTAGGGGTCTATATGACAGAAAATATCTCAAAGGGACACCATTCTAAAAACCGCACCTCTCAAGGTACTCAAAACCACATTCAAGAAGTTTATTAACCCTTCAGGGGCGTCACAGGAATTTTTGGAATGTGGAAGAAAAAAAAATAAACATTTACTTTTCTTTTACAAAAATTTTCATTTAGACCTATTTTTTTTCACTTTTGCAAGGGTAACAGGAGAAAATGGACCATACTTTATGTTGTACAAATTCTCCTAATCATACCGATACCCCACATGTGAGGGAAATCTACTGTTTGAGCACTCGGCAGGGCTCGGAAGGGAAGGAGTGCCATTTCACTTTTTGAATGCAAAATTTTCAGGCATAATTAGTGGACGCCATGTCATGTTTGGAGAGCCCCTGATGTGCCTAAACAAGGGAAACCCCAACAAGTGACACCATTTTGGAAACTAGACCCCTTAGACAACTTATCTAGATGTGCATTGAGCACCTTGAACTCACAGCTACAAATTTAGCATTTTCATGAGGGTAACAAAAGAAATTGCTCCACACAATTTGTTGTGCCAAATGAGTGTGCAGATACCCAATATGTAGAGGAAAACAACTGTTTGGGCGCACAGCAGGGCTAAGAAGGAAAGGAGCGCCATTTGACTTTTTGAATGATAAATATGCTGGAATAAGTAGCGGACGCCATGTCGCGTTTGGAGACCGCCTGATGTGCCTAAACAGTGGACACCCCCACAAGTGACACCATTCTGGAAACTAGAACGCTTAGGCTATGTGCACACGTATAATGGTCCACTGCGGATTTTTCCGCAGCGGATTTGATAAATCTGCACGGCAAAAACGCTGCGTTTTTGCTGCAGATTTATCGTGGATTTACCGCGGTTTTTCTGCAGTTTTCACTGCAGTTTTACAACTGCGTTTTTTTATAGGAGCGGCTGTCAAACCGCTGAGAAATCCGCAGAAAGAAGTGACATGCTGCGGAATGTAAAAAGCTGCGCTTCCGTGCGTTTTTTTCCGCAGCATGTGCACAGCGTTTTTTGTTTTCCATAGGTTTACATTGTAATGTAAACTCATGGGAAACTGCTGCGGACCCGCAGCTGCGGAAATGCTGCGGATCCGCAGCGTTTTCCGCATCGTTTGCTCATACCCTTAGGGACCTTATCTAAAGGTGTATTGAGCACCTTGAACCCACAGGTGCTTCTCAGAAGTTTATAACATTAAAGTTAATATGTCACCTCATTTATCTACAGCATTACAGAATGCTGTAGATAAGCCCCTAATGGCGGTGGCCTCAGCTTATAATGCGAAAAATGAGGTGACAGATTCCCTTTAAGCCGTAAAAAAAATAAAAAAATAAAAAAAAAAAATCAAATTTTATCAACAAAAATCTTTTTGAGCTACAAAGTATGTTGTGCAATTTCTCCTGAGTGAGTGAGATACCTCATATGTGGTCAAAACTAGAGTTGAGCGACTTTTACTTTTTCGGATCGAGTCGGGTTTCGCGAAAGTCAAAAGTCGGGTCGGGTGAAATCGGACGATTATTGCGAAAAGTTGGGGGACGGCTGAAACAAGAAACCCAATGCAAGTCAATGGGGAATCAAAGTCGGCAGTGAGTGGAGGACAGGAAAACACCTACAGTGCCCATTTTAATGCCAAAAACATCAATTCTTATAACTGAAGCTTGTCAATCTTAATTTACTTTATAATAATAGTTAGACATTGAAAACTGGGGATCATTTGGCTAAAGTTGTGGGGGGGTAGGGCTGGCTCAAGATTTTCGTGGGCCCAGGAAACGCGGAATACGTCACGGCGGTGGAGCAGGGAGAGGTAAGTATTTCAACTTTGCAAGTGCTGTGATCCTGAGCAAGCAGGGGGGGGCCCACTCGTTGGCACTGGCACAGTGCCCCTCATAGTACAGTGGTGTGTTTGACGGCGGGTGGCGCCTCCCACTGGCAGAGACACTTTTGCGTACTATGAGGGGCCCTGTGCCAGTGACGTCGCCAATGAGTATGCCCCCCACCTGATGAAGGAACCTGCACTTTCATCTGCACCTTCCTCTTTGTCCCCGTGTAAGGTGGTATAGTATGCGGGAAGGGGAACCTGACTTTCAGCAAGGTCAGATTCTGGCTGTGTAGAGTGCAAGGGGAATGTAGTGGTCTGGGTCAATGTACCAGCAGACTCATCTAACAGTGGCTGGGCAATGGGCAGGATGAGGAGGAAACACAGATATAGGCCCAAATAATAAAGTAGGCTAAATGCGGTTCAAAATTGGTAACAGGACTAAACAGGCGGCATTGCTTTGTTCAGTGGAGGAAAACTGTAATGAGTGGCAGACACAATTAGTAGGCCCAAAAAATAAAGTAGGCTAAATGCAGTTCAAATGCGGTAACAGGACTAAACAGGCGGCATTGCTTTGTTCAGTGGAGGAAAACTGTAATGAGTGGCAGACAGTTAGTAGGCCCAAATAATAAAGTAGGCTAAATGCAGTTCAAAATTGGTAACAGGACTAAACAGGCAGCATTGCTTTGTTCAATGGAGGAAAACTGTAATGAGTGGCAGACACAGATATAGGCCCAAATAATAAAGTAGGCTAAATGCAGTTCAAAATTGGTAACTGGACTAAGCAGGCGGCATTGCTTTGTTCAGTGGAGGAAAACTGTAATGAGTGGCAGACACAGTTAGTAGGCCCAAATAATAAAGTGGGCTAAATGTCTGCCAAAAAATTGTTCATAAATAAACAGGTGGCATAGCTAGGTACAGGTGTGGGCTCCTCTGCTGAGTAGCAGACAGTGGTAGTAGGCGCAAAGTATTAACTGGTCTAAATGGAGGCCAGGGCCCTTGTATATTTTAACTATCATCTATCATTTCAACAAATTTGTATTGGCAGTGCCAGTGAAGGATTTAACAGCACAGATTACACAGTGGTGGAGCAGGGAGAGTTAAGTATTGCAAGTGGTAGAGCACTGTTCGAGCTGGGGGGGGAACACTCTCTCGTGGGCGGCGGTACTGGCACAGGGCCCCTCACATTACGACCGTGTGTCTGACGTTGGTTGTGCACCACCACCATCATTGTACTATGAGGGACCCTGTGCCAGTGCCGTTGCCCAAGAGTGGGCCCACCCACCTGTCCAGGCAAACGGCACTTGCACGGGTGCTTGCGCCAGGTAGTGACCACAGCCCTGTGGGGGGAGTCAGCCCATTTAGGGAGGTATAAAAATGTCCTTTGGTGGACATTCAGCTGCTGCAAATGGAGGAATTGGAGAAGTCAGTAAGAGAAGGCCAAAAGCAAGACATTTTTCAGGCAAGCTACGTGTCAGCAGGGGAAGGTGGAGCAAAATAGTTTTAAATCCATGATTGGTTCATTTTAATGAAGGTTAGATCATCAACATTTTTGGTAGCCGGACGTGTCCTTTTTTCGGTCAGTATTGAACCAGCAGCACTGAAGACTCTTTCTGATAGCACACTAGCAGCAGGGCAAGCGAGCTCCTGTAATGCATATTCTGCCAATTCAGGCCAGGTGTCTATTTTAGATGCCCAGTAATCAAAGGGGAATGACTTGTGAGGGAGAACATCGATAAGGGAGGAAAAGTAGTTCGTAACCATACTGGACAAATGCTGTCTCCTGTCACTTTGAATCGATGCAGCAGTACCTGTCGTGTCAGTAGTCATTGCGAAATCACTCCACAACCTGGTCATAAAACCCCTCTGTCCAACGCCACTTCGGATTTGTGCACCTCTAACACCTCTGCCATGTTGCCCCCTACGGCTCGTGTGAGAACCATCACCTCCGCTATGTGCTGGGAATGCCTGAACCAAACGGTCTACAAGAGTTGCTTGTTTGGTAGCCAATATTTGCTCAAGGTTCTCATGTGGCATGATATTTTTGTAATTTTCCTTTATATCGTGGATCCAGGAGGCAGGCCAACCAGTAATCGTCATCGGTCATCATTTTGATAATGCGGGGGTCCCTTTTAGGATATGCAAGGCATACTCAACCATGTGGGCCAATGTTCCAGGTGTCAATTGACAGCTTGTGCTGGGTTGAGGAGCACTTTCTTGCAAATCAACATCACTTGTGTCCCGCAAAAACCCTGTACCTGACCTTGCAACGCCACCAGTTTCTATTGCCCCCTGAGAAGCATCCTCCTCCCATAAATATTCATCCCCATCATCCTCCTCCTCTTCATCCGCCACCTCATCCAGGAGAGTTCCCTGAGCAGACAATGGCTGACTGTCATCAAGACTTCCCTCCTCCTCAGCTGCAGACGCCTGCTCCTTAATGTGCGTCAAACTTTGCATCAGCAGACGCATTAGTGGGATGCTCATGCTTATGATGGCATCGTCTGCACTTACCAGCCATGTGCATTCCTCAAAACACTGAAGGACTTGACAGAGGTCTTGTAGCTTCACCACTGCACACCAGACAACTCCATGTCTGCCATCCAAGTACCTGCCCGTGTATGTGTATCCTCCCACAAATTAATTACAGCACGCTTCTGTTCGCACAGCCTCTGAACCATGTGCAGTGTGGAGTTCCACCTTGTTGCAATGTCGATTATTAGGCGGTGCTGGGGAAGATTCAGCGATCGCTGATGGTTCAGCATACAGCTGGAGTGTACGGGCGACCGGCGGATGTGCGAGCAAAGTCTTCGCACCTTCAGGAGCAGGGCTGGTAACTCCGGATAATTTTTGAGGAAGCACTGCACCACCAGGTTCAAGGTGTGAGCCAGGGAAGGTATGTGTTTCAGTTCTGAAAGGGCTATGGCAGCCATAAAATTCCTTCCGTTATCACTGACTACCTTGCCTGCCTCAAGATGTACACTGCCCAGCCATGACTGAGTTTGTTGCTGCAAGTACTCGGCCAGTACTTCCGCGGTGAGTCTGTTGTCGCCCAAACACTTCATTTTGTAACACAGCCTGCTGACGCTTACCACTAGCTGTTCGATAATAGGACAACTCGTGTGCAACACTGGCAGCTGCGGATGGAGTGGTCGTGCGACAGCGCTCTGTGGACGAGCTTTCGCTTCTGGAGGAGGAGAAGGAGGGGTGGCGAACGCCTACAGCCAACTGTTTCCTAGACCGTGGGCTAGGCAGAACTGTCCCACTATGGCTGTCCCCTGTGGACTCTGCATCCGCCTCAGTGCATGGACAATGCGGTCTTTGACATGCTGGTGGAGGGCTGGAATGGCTTTTCTCGCAAAGAAGTGCCGATTGGGTAGGTCATAGCGTGGTACTGCGTAGGCCATCAGGTCTTTGAAAGCTTTGCTTTCAACCAAGCGGTAGGACATAATCTCTAACGAGATTAGTATAGCAATGTGGGCGTTCAAACCCTGTGTACGCAGATGAGAGGATGAGTACTTTCTTTTCCTAACGAGAGTCTCTTGTAGGGTGAGCTGGACTGGAGAGCTGCATATGGTGGAACTAGCGGTGTTGGTGGTGGGCATGGCAGATTGAGAGAGGGTTGGTGATGGTATTCTTGATGTTGGCCTACATACAGTGTTTCCTACCAATAACCTTGTGATTCCCTGACTGCTTTGGCCTTGCCACGATACCTCCACATTTGCTGCTGGTGGTGTCCTAACCAGTGGGCTTACAGTGAGGGAAGCAATGTAGCTTTGCTGACTACCTTCATTCTGAGCAGGTGCACCAACGGTACGGGATGTTTGGTAGTTAGTCCAGGCTTGCAAGTGCATACTGGTTAAATGTCTAAGCATGCACGTTGTATTTAAATTTTGAAGATTCTTCCCTCTGCTAAAGGTCTTTGAGCATTTCTTACAGATAACTTTTGACTGATCATTCGGATCTTGGTTAAAAAATTGCCACACTACACTCTTCCTACTATGGAATACCTTTTCAGGCATTGCACGCTGTGCTACTTTCACCGGAGGGCCACGCTGTCCTAAAACTGTTTTTGTTTTTGACACACGTTTTTGGCTTGATACGGGCCTGCCAGATGACAGCTGTTGCGATGTAGATGGCTGCTGCGGATCATCCTCCTCCGCTTCTGAGCTACTGGCAGCGGCACCCTCTTCCCCCAATGGCTGCCAATCTGGGTCAACAACTGGGTCATCTATCACCTCCTCTTCAATGTCATGTGCACCTTCCTCTGTGTCACCATGTAAGGTGCTACAGAGTTCGAGATGGGGCACCATAGTCTCATCAGGGTCAGATTCTGGCTCAGTACACTGCGAGGGCAATGTAGTGATCTGAGTCAATGGAACAGCATAATAATCTAGCTGTGGCTGTGCATCAGTGCACTCCATGTCCGATTCATCTTGTAATGGGCAGTTAACAATTTCACTTTCTAACTCAGGCACGGTATGTGTAAAGAGCTCCATGGAGTAACCTGTAGTGTCGCCTGATGCATCCTTCACTTTTGGTTTGGGTGAAGGACACAAGGAAACATCTTGTTCCTGACCGGGAGCATCCACTGACAACTCGCTGCTTTTATACTTGGAACTTTCTGAAGAGGAGGCGAAAGAGCTAGAGGCTGAGTCAGCAAGGAAAGCCAAAACTTTTTCCTGCTGCTCCGGCTTTAAAAGCTGTTTTCCTACTCCCAGATAAGGGAGCCTTCGAGGCCTTGTGTAGCCAGACGATGACGCTGGCTCAACACCTCCAGTCTTAGGTGCTATTGTGCTTTTGCCACTCCCACCAGATGCACCACCACCACCACCATCAGTACCAGCTGGCAACCACCGCCCATGGGCTCTTCCACCAGACTTCCTCATTTTTTGGAAAATCTAACCAAAATAACAACCGTTATATGGTACTGTAAAACAAGGTAGAAGGTGTATATAAACTTGTTGAGAATTTAAATCTCCTTTTTTTGGGGGGAGACTGAACCAAAACTCAGGCCCAGTGTATAAAACAACACAATGTACGTGGCAGAAAGTGGCTGGCTGATATACGACAAACTAACAGGACTGAAGTATGTCCACTTTGTGAGAATTTGAATCTCACTTTTTTTTTGGGGAGACTGAACTAAAACTCAGGCCCAGTGTATAAAACAACACAATGTACGGTAAGTGGCAGAAAGTGACTGGAAGATATATGAAAAAATACAAGGACTATAGTACAATTTAAATCTTCCTACAATGATCTCAGGACAAGTATGGCAGCAATAAAAAGGACTGCTGCACACAAAAGTGTGGACAAATAAACAAGATAACTCTGCAGAAAGGAGCAACAGGATTTTTGCTTTTAAAAAAGCAGTTGGTTTGAACAGCAGCGTGCAAACAGCAATGCAGCTATCAGGGAGCCTTATAAGGCAGCCTAATAAGCTACAGAGCTGATGCACAAAAATATAGCCTCCACTGTCCCTGCAAAAAAAAGGTGGTGTTGGACAGTGGAAATCGCTACAGCACAAGCAGTTTGGGGGTTAATCTTCCCTCCCTAACAATATCCCTTCTTCTGATGAAGCTGCAGCAACCTCTCCCTATGCTCAGATCGGCAGAAGTAAGATGACGGTCGGCGTGCACGCCCCTTTATAACCCCTGTGACGCCGCAGAAAGCAAGCCAATCACTGTCATGCCCTTCTCTAAGATGGTGGGGACCGAGACCTATGTCATCACGCTGCCCACACTCTGCGTCCTCCTTCATTGGCTGACAAATGGCGCTGAAAGCGTCATACGAAACACGACTTTTGCGCGCAGATCGCCAACCTCATGGCCGATCTCACATTAGGATCGGGTCAGGTTTCATGAAACCTGACTTTGCCGAAAGTCAGCGATTTTTGAATTTGTCTGATCCGTTTCGCTCAACCCTAGTCAAAACTACTTTTTGAGGCTCAGCGCAAAGCTCAGAAGGGAAGTAGCGCCATATTACAGGGCACATTTTTCTGCACTTGTTTGACAGTGCCATGTTACATTGGCAGAGCCCCTGAGGTGCCCAAACAGCAGAAGCCCCCATAACTGACCCCATTTTACCAATTAAACCTCTCAATTAATTTATCTACGGGGTGCAGTGATTATATTGACACCACAGGTGTGTCACAAACTTTTATACCATTGGGCAGTAAAAAAAAATAATAATTTACATTTTTACCACCAAGATTGTGTTTTAGCCCCAAGTTTTACATTTTCACACTGGGAAATGGGTAAAAATTGCACCAGAATGTGTCCCATAATTTCTGCTGAATGTAGAAATACCCCATATGTGGATGTACAGTACTACTTTGCCATACGGAGAGACTTGGGAGGGACAGAGCGCTATTTGCCTCCTGGAGCCCAGATTTTACTAGACTAGTTTGTGGATTCCATATTAAGAGTCCCTAAGTGCTAGAAAAGCAGAATCCCCCCTCAAGTGACCACTTATTGGAAATAATAACCCTTTGGGAATTTATCTACAGATGTAGCGACGATTTTGACTCCATGGGTGTTTTCCAGAAACAGGCAGCAGTGGATGTTGCTGAGTGAAAAATTGTTACAGTTTGAACGTTACTGACTGGCATTATCAATTTCTTGGATATAATTTTGTATCCCTTTCCTACAGTTCAACTACCTTTTCCCGTAGATCCGTTGACAATTCTTTTGCTTTCCCCATGACTCACAATTCAGAACCGTCAGTGGCTGGATGAAAGATGCAAGAGTCTGTCTGGACCCCAGAAACCCTCTCAGCTTTTATGCACACACACGGATTACAATCAAACAGGTCACAGGTGAGGATGTTACCTTTAGTAGCCATTCAAACCCATTTGTGTCAACTTCTGTGCATGTTATCAGGCCAAAATCACCAGGGTATGGGAACTTTTGATCAGAGACATTTGGATGTTTTGGGTTGTCATTATGATTTAAAAAGAGAAAACATAGTAGTTTGACAATAAATGGCTTCACCCAACCACTAACCATGAGTGGAGGAAAAGTTTTGGTGTTATCATTCATATTCTCTAAAAAGGGCCAAGAAAGCAAAACTTCTGCCAGAGTACGTAAACTTTTGAGCACAACTGTATTTCCATTAACAGATGACAGATCTGAGTGGGGATTTGCTTTTTTTGTGGATTGAGTTGAAGCTTTTATTGTGAACATTTTATATAACATTTGGGATCACAATTATCCAGCGATCTACGCTGAGCCCTTACTTTGGGGTTTCCATCTAAATCTCCGAGTGATGTGACAGATGAAACCCCTGAGGGATCCATTCACTATAATGAGGCAGACGATTTACTCTGGACTCCGCTGAACAGAAGCCAGACGGTGTCCTTTTCAGAAGTGCACAAAACTGTAGCCGACGACACTTTTATGCAATCCTAAAAAGTCGGACACCGCAGGATCACAGGTCAGACGGCGTTCACAGTGCCTCCTTCTGCCTCATTATAGGGAATTTTCTGCCAGGGGTTATGTCTAAATCACATATTTTAGAGATTTACACGGAAACCCCGATGCAAGTGCTCAGTGCAGAATAAAATGTGCACCGAGACTTACTGCGATCTTTGGGAGGCAGAATGAAAAAATGAACAGTAGGTGAAGAATTGGTTTTAATTATTTTTAATGCCGTTCCTTGTGTCGTATAAGTGATTAGGCGACTTTATTCTTTGGGTTGGTGCGATTACAGCGATACCAGATTTATATAGAATTTTTATGTTTCACAGCTGTCACACACTAAAATATGCTTTTAAGGGTAAGTTCACACTGGGCGTTTTTCCTGCATTTTTTGCTGCATTTATGCTAATTTTCAGCTGCTTTTTACAATACCAGCAAAGCCTATGAGATTTCAGAAATCTCGTGCACACACATTGGTTTTTTGTGTGATCAGTATTTTGTGCTTTGCTGCTTTTTTTGGACATAGGGCATGTCACTTCTTTCAGCGTTTTTCACCCATTGACTTGAATGGGTGTTGAAAAAATGCAGGCATCATTATTTGCTGCGTTTTTGCTGCTGAAAATTCAAGGACATTAGCATGGACAAAGAAAAAAAAATGCAGAAAAAAAAAACACACCAAAAAATGCAACAAAAAAAACGCAACAAAAACGCACCTAAACCTGCATTTTTGATGCAGTTTCTTTCCTGCCAAGAAGATCAGGTTTTGCTGCAGAAAAAAAAGCAGCAAAAAACGCCCTGTGTGAACTTATCCTTATTGCGAAAACTAGTTTTTGAATCACCACATTTTGAGAGCTATAATTTTTCCATATTTCGGCCAACAGAGTCATGTGACGGCTTGTTGTTTGCGGATTGAGCTGACGTTTTTATTGGTACGGTTTTCGGGCACATGACATTTTTTGATCGCTTCCTATTCTGATTTTTGGGAGACAGAATTAACAAAATCCAGCAATTCAGGAATTGCTTTTTGTTTTTTTTATACCGTTCTGCGTGTGGTAAATTGATAAGGCAGCTTTATTCTTCTGGTCAGTTTGATTATATGTTTTTTATGTTTTGGCGCTTTTATACAATAAAAACTATTTTATAGAAAAAACTATATTTTGGCATCATATTCTGAGAGCTATACATGTTTTACTTTTCTGCTGATGGAGCTGTATGATGGCTTGTTTTTTGTGGGACAAGATGACGTTTTCAGTGGTACCATGTTTATTTACATCAATCTTTTATATCGCGTTTTATTGCATTTTTTGTTCTGCGGTATGATGATAAAGCATTGTTCTTTGCCTCATTTTTTTATTTTTTTACGGTGTTCAATGAAGGGGTTAACCAGTGGGAAAGTTTTATAGAGCAGCTCGTTACGGATGCAGCGATATCAAATATGTGCACTTTTATTGTTTTGCTTTTTTTCTACGTTCATAAATAAATTTATTTGTTGGAAAATATTTCTCTATTTTTTTTCTTTATTTAGGGATTTAAAAAAATATATTTTTACACTTATATATATATATATATATATATATATATATTTTTTTACATTGTCCCAGTATGGGACATCACTGTATTATTTCAGATCCCTGATCTGATACTCAGCACTGCGCTGTATCAGATCAGGATCTGACAGGCAGGGAAGCAGGCATGCCGGCGCCTGCTCTCAGCAGGCGCTCACAAGCCACCTCTACAACATAAAGTCCCGATTCACATTGTCTTTGCCTCTGTTTTTGAGACTAAAAGTGGTTCTAATAGTGACATTTATGTTTGCTCTTGGGTTATATTCCCATGGTGAAGTTTTTACGCTGCATATTATCGAAAAAATGCAAGTGCCCTTTTTTATTTAATGGGTGTAGAAACAGTGCCGAAAATCTGCAACATCAAAAACTCACCAAAAGCTCATCGTGGAAACGTAGCCTTAAATCTAATTTATTGTCTAAAAGACCAACCTGTGACATTTTTTTGAGGATCAAGGAAACTTTTTACTCTAAAAAGGCGCAAAACATGAAAAAGTAAAAGAGAGTATCTTTGACTTTGTCCAAAATTCATCAACTCGTGTGGACATAAAATAGCAACAAATACAACAAGACAAGAAAGAAAAGTAATTTAGGGGCAAGCAGTCACAAGATTCATGCTGCCCAAACCATGATAGCATGAATCCGAACCTGGCAGCATTATAGCAGGGGACCGTAAGCAGACACCAGACTTGCTCTTTTCCAGCCGCCTTCTCTGCGCATCACTCCAGGTGATTGACAGGTCTCTGATTCATGATATCCATAGTTTGGGCAGCATGAATCTGGAGACAAGTTCCTAATTAAAGGAAAGCAAATGATAACACAAGACATAAAAGTGTCGGGAACATTCGCAGAGATCGGGATGGCAGAACCGGGACGTCAGTAACAGATAATGACAGAACATTAATATCTCCTGATAGTGACATCATGGAGCGGGTGACGGCCATAATGGAGACTGTACAGTAACAGAGCAGCAAGCGCCGTCAGGAGGGAAGTGACCCAATGTAATCCAATACAGAGACCCTGATATAGCGACACAGACGGGAACACGTTCTGTTTTCTGGAATGTGACCGCAGCGCTGAGGGGGTTAATGTCCCCTGCCCCCGCCCAGTAATGGGGAATTTCCAGCACCTACCTCCACCTGCAGAGCTGCACACCACATATATGGCTTTTCTGTGTGCACAGGACCTTTAATGAGGTCACAGGAGGGGAGGAGTCAGGGGTCACATGATCAGGGGCCGCCGCCTCAGTGTCTGCAGGACTCTGCTGTGCTGGTTGTCATGTGTGGGGTTAGGAGAAGTGATGAGCGAACGCTAAAATGCCCGGGTACTCATTACTCGAATCGGGCAGGTTGGACGCTCGGACTCGAGAAATGAGTATAATAGAAGTCAATGGGAAATTAGAGCATTTTTCCAGAAAACCGTAACAGAAGGGCCGAGGAGGTAGGAAAATTGCATGGGAAGCCACTTGGATGCAGCTCTGACTCCCAGGTCGCTGCTGGGAACAATGTTGTCAGAGTATTACTCTACTTTTACAGACTGACAATAAAAGATACAAAACTGAAGACAAGGATGGATTTTACAAGAAAAAGAGTTAAGAAACATTCTTTTCTGTATAATGACTTGTACATAAGGCTCAATTAAAAAGATGAGAAAAAAAACACCTCCTCCACCCTTAATAGCCGGGCCATCTCTCACTGTATTTCCCAGTCGGCTATAAGTAGTACAGTAGATGACATAGTAGAGGGGGAAATAAAACTGCACCCACCTGTGAATGTAATTTTTACATTTTACTACCTCATCTGGGCATGTGTGACATGGTCAGACACATCCTGTTTAATTTATGACGGATGGACTCAAACTCCCAGAGCTCCCAAAGCCTATGCGGACAATTCAGGAACTGCCAAGAGTTAGAAGACTGCTTTATATATATAACCTTACCCAGGATGATCTCATATAACCCGAAATAATACCATAAACAACTTCCTGTTGGGTGGAAAATGGTCACAGCTTTATTTTATTAATTTCCTTCACACAGTGAGCATGTTTTTACAACGAGCCAAAATTTACTGCCAAGGAAGGAGGCCAAAAAACCTTTTCGACCACCACCACCCAACAAGGATAATGAATGCTCCACACCTTCCTGCAAACCATTTAACAATATGCTGTTACCTACAGCATTCAAGTGATCGCCATCGGCCAGCAGAAGATCACTATTATCGCCCTCAACATACGATGCCAAATAGCCACCCCTCCTTTAGAACCCAAGAAACAGGACACCCTCATATTCAGCAATCTCCATGCCCTCTCCAAAGCCTCCAAGTCGCGTGCTCCCCTCCAGCATTTATGAGGCATCATCCAAAAACATGAAGACTTCCACCTACCCAGCTGCTTTATTGCGTCCTCACCCAAACCTACAGCATTAGCCTCCGTAGCCGTTCCTATCTTGAAAGAATGTGTCCCAAACTGCAACACATCCTTACCAACCTGGGTTAAGTATGCTTTGAATACAGTCTTGAACTGATACAAATTCATAGACGCACCAGATTCATGAACCAAAAATTGGACACAAGCCGGTCACTTGACCATATATTGTTTCACTACTTTTACTGGACAAATTTTTTTTTACATTTTTATTGTAAGCCAAAAACCTTTCCCTTCCTGACACACACATTTAGACAACCTTGACGAATGATAACGTCACCTGCTGCCAAACCGCCCACTCCCTTTGTGCTCGGTGTGACTAAAGGCCCCGTCACACTTAGCGACGCTGCGATACAGACAACGATGCCGATCGCTGCAGCGTCACTGTTTGGTCGCTGGAGAGCTGTCACACAGACCGCTCTCCAGCGACCAACGATGCCGAGGTCCCCGGGTAACCAGCTTAAACATCGGGTTGCTAAGCGCAGGGCCGCGCTTAGTAACCCGATGTTTACCCTGGTTACCAGTGTAAAATGTAAAAAAACAAACAGTACATACTCACCTTCGCGTCCCCTGGCGTCCGCTTCCTGCACTGACTGAGCGCCGGCCCTAACAGCAGAGCGGTGACGTCACCGCTGTGCTGTGCTTTCACTTTACGTCCGGCAATCAGTCAGTGCGGGAAGCAGATGGCAAGGGACCTGACGGACACCGGAATGTGAGTATGTAGTGTTTTTTTTTTTTTACATTTACGATGGTAACCAGGGTAAACATCGGGTTACTAAGCGCGGCCCTGCGCTTAGTAACCCGATGATTACCCTGGTTACCAGTGAAGACATCGCTGAATCCGTGTCACACACACCGATTCAGCGATGTCAGCGGGACCTCAACGATCAAAAAAAGGTCCATGCCATTCCGACACGACCAGCGATCTCACAGCAGGGGCCGGGTCGCTGGTACGTGTCAAACATAGCGAGATCGCTACTGAGGTCGCTGTTGCGTCACAAAACTTGTGACTCAGCAGCGATCTCGCTAGCGACCTCGCTTAGTGTGACGGGGGCTTAACTCCCTGAAACGCAGTGCTGCAAAAAAGGCCAAAGAAAAAGCCGCTGAAAACAAACATGCATCAAAAGGGGTGCGAGTAACCATCTTTAAACAGCTAATAAGCTGTGACAATGAAGCAAAGGACACAGGATGCCTCTTGTCCTGCAATTGCTTCTCTTTTTTGAAACCTCTTATGATCTGTCTGATAATAAATTCCATGTGTTATATCTCTACAGCCCCAAAGTTTTAGCATAAAAGATACTCCTTATAGCCTTTTTTGCACACTAAAGGCGTTTACTCCTCCAAACTTCCAACAGCGACAGAGTAGCTTCCAAATGAGACCCATCATTTGCGGGAAAATTGCCCCCGGCAAACATCATCCACTCATTCCACGCAGTACCATGACTCTTCCACGTCGAGTGAGCCACCGACATCTGCACTAAGTACGCCAACTCCACCTTGCAATGATCCACAAGTTACCTGGACAACTGAAATCTGTCCCTTCTGCCCCTGGATGCAGTTTCCTGAAAAGCTCCATCTATGAACAAGACAAAGCATCCGCAAGTTTATTATCCATGCCCGTCACATGACGCGCTGACATCAGAAAGGTGAAGTGAGTTAATTGGCTGTGAACTCGCAGGACTTGTCTGATGGCACCGCAAGCAGAAGAACTTTCTCATGCTCGTGGTGCTGTCAGATAGGTAATAGGAGATCACAAGGAAATACTTGGTCACGCTGCTCAGTGTCTGCTGGATGACAGACTGTACGGTCGCATCATGCAACCATGCAGCTTGCCATCTAGTTGCAGCAGTGCTAGATCCGTCGTGGGACAAATGGATTAGCAGCATCCCTGTGGAAAGGTGAGGAATATTGTTGTTTTTTTAACTACTTTGCAGATAGTTAGGGCATCGGACGAATGGGCGAGGTCATAAGTATGGTTTAATTAAGATTATTAAATGGGTCTGTGTCATTCTTTCAATTAAAGGACTTTATTCTGGGTATCTGTGTTTTTACGCAACACGATTATTGACGCCTCTCCATTACTAACCTTGGGGCTTGATGTCACCTGACAATACAAAGGTGATATTAACCCCCTAACTACCACCCCACTTGCCACCGCTACAGGGCAAGTGGGAAGAGCAAGGCTAAGTGCCAGAATTGGCGCACTTTAGAAATGCACCTTTTCTGGGGTGGCTGAGAGCTAATGTTTTTAGCCTGGGAAGGGCCGTTATCCATGGTTCCTTTCTAGGCTATTAATATCAGCCCACAGCTGTCTCCATAGCTTTGCTGGTTATTAATTATAGGGGGACCCTACGTCATTTTTTTAGGGTCGCCCATTTTAATTGAAAGTAAAGGCTAAGCATACAGTTGTGAGCAAATATTAATAGCCTGGGAAGCTCCATGGGTATTACCCCCTTCTAAGGCTATAACCAATGTCCCCCAACCATCGGCTTTCCCTCTGTTAATTATGAAAAATTGGGGGGAGCCGTCACCATTTTTTCCAGAAAAATAATCTTTTATTAAACACATGTACAGTAAGCTGCACATACACTGTACTAATTGTATTTGTCACAGACATCTGTCACCTATTCTATTTGTATTTACTGAATGTAATCCATCTCTTCTATCCTGTCGGCTCCAGCAGTGATTTTACAGTACACCGCAGATGATTTGCCGGCTTTTCTTCTATCTATCTATAACCTATCTAATATAAATTTATATATACAGTACAGACCAAAAGTTTGGACACATCTTCTCATTTAAAGATTTTTTTGTATTTTCATGACTCTGAAAATTGTACATTCACACTGAAGGCATCAAAACTATGAATTAACACATGTGGAATTATATACTTAACAAAAAAGTGTGAAACAACTGAAAATATGTCTTATATTCTAGGTTCTTCAAAGTGGCACCTTTTGCTTTGATGACTGCTTTGCACACTCTTGGCATTCTCTTGAGGAGCTTCAAGAGGTAGTCACCGGGAATGGTTTTCACTTCACAGGTGTGCCCTGTCAGGTTTAATAAGTGGGATTTCTTGCCTTAGAAATGGGGTTAGGACCATCAGTTGTGTTGTGCAGAAGTCTGATGGATACACAGCTGATAGGCCTACTGAATAGACTGTTAGAATTTGTATTATGGCAAAAAAAAAGCAGCTAAGTAAAGAAAAACGAGTGGCCATCATTAATTTAAGAAATGAAGGTCAGTCAGTCCGAAAAAATTGGGAAAACTTTGAAAGTGTCCCCAAGTGCAGTGGCAAAAACCATCAAGTGCTACAAAGAAACTGGCTCACATAAAGACCACCCCAGGTAAGGAAGACCAAGAGTTACCTCTGCTTCTGGGGATAAGTTTATCTGAGTCACCAGCCTCAGAAATCGCAGGTTAACAGCAGCTCAGAAAAGTGAAGCGGTGTTTAAATCCCGCCCCAATATCGCCGATTGGTCGTGGCCGGCCGGGCGCGACCAATCAGCGACGCGGGACTTCTGATACAGACAGAAGTTACAGACAAACAGATGGAAGTGGACCTTAGACAATTATATATATAGATTCTATGTGTATATATCTATCTATCTATTCTAACCTGTCAGTGTGATTTTAGTGTACGTGGCACATGAATTGCCGGCTTTTCAAAGGTACCGATGCGTAAAAATCAGACAGCACTCACATCATCTGAGTGCTGTGTGATATACGAGTACAATCGCAGCATGCTGCGATTTTACATGCACGTCGAATATGCCTGAAAAAATAAACGGTGATGTGAGCTGCTCCATAGATTAACACTGGTCCAAGTGCTATGCGATGTTTTCTCGGTACTTTCTACGGTAGTGTGACGCCAGTCTTAGGGGACTTTTTTTTGTGTGTGTTTACGTAGAATATGACTATGTGGTTAGTAATGGAGGTGTCTTATTGATGCCTCTCCATTACTAACCTCTGGGTTAGATATGCCCTGACAATACAAAGGTGACATCTCCCCAACTATCACCCCACTTGCCACTGCTTCAAGGCAAGTGGGAAGCGAGAGGCTAATTGCCAGAATTGGCACATCTTAGAGATGCTCCTTTTCTGGGGTGGCTGAGAGCTGATGTTTTTAGCCTGGGGGGGCAGTATCCATGGCCCCTTCCTAGGCTGTTAATATAAGCCCACAACTGTCTGCATAGCCTTTGCTGTTCATTAATTATAGGGAGAGGCTACATCATTTTTTGGGGGGAGCCCCATTTTAATAGCCAGTAAAGGCCATGCATACAGCTGTGGGCTGATAATCATAGCCTGGGAAACACCATGGGTATTACCCCCTTCCCAAGCTATAAACATCTGCCCCCAGCTGTCGACTTTCCCCCTGCTGGTTAAGAAATGTACGCGTGAGCCCACGCCATTTTTCTCTGAAAAATAATCTTTTAAAACTAAATACATGTACAGTAAGCTGCAATGCATTGTACTAGTTGTATTTGTCACTGACATCTGAATATCTATATATCTACAGTGCCTACAAGTAGTATTCAACCCCCTGCAGATTTAGCAGGTTTACACATTTGGAATTAACTTGGCATTGTGACATTTGGACTGTAGATCAGCCTGGAAGTGTGAAATGCACTGCAGCAAAAAAGAATGTTATTTCTTTGTTTATTTTTTTTTTTAAATTGTGAAAAGTATTTTCAGAGGGTCATTTATTATTCAACCCCTCAACCCACCAGAATTCTGTTTGGTTCCCCTAAAGTATTAAGAAGTAGTTCAGGCACAAAGAACAATGAGCTTCACATGTTTGGATTAATTATCTCTTTTTCCAGCCTTTTCTGACTATTTAAGACCCTCCCCAAACTTGTGAACAGCACTCATACATGGTCAACATGGGAAAGACAAAGGAGCATTCCAAGGCCATCAGAGACAAGATCGTGGAGGGTCACAAGGCTGGCAAGGGGTACAAAACCCTTTCCAAGGAGTTGGGCCTACCTGTCTCCACTGTTGGGAGCATCATCCGGAAGTGGAAGGCTTATGGAACTACTGTTAGCCTTCCACAGCCTGGACAGCCTTTGAAAGTTTCCTCCCGTGCCGAGGCCAGGCTTGTCCGAAGAATCAAGGCTAACCCAAGGACAACAAGGAAGGAGCTCCGGGAAGATCTCATGGCAGTGGGGACATTGGTTTCAGTCAATACCATAAGTAACGTACTCCACCGCAATGGTCTCCGTTCCAGACGAGCCCGTAAGGTACCTTTACTTTCAAAGCATCATGTCAAGGCTCGTCTACAGTTTGCTCATGATCACTTGGAGGACTCTGAGACTGACTGGTTCAAGGTTCTCTGGTCTGATGAGACCAAGATCGAGATCTTTGGTGCCAACCACACACGTGACGTTTGGAGACTGGATGGCACTGCATACGACCCCAAGAATACCATCCCTACAGTCAAGCATGGTGGTGGCAGCATCATACTGTGGGGCTGTTTCTCAGCCAAGGGGCCTGGCCATCTGGTCCGCATCCATGGGAAGATGGATAGCACGGCCTACCTGGAGATTTTGGCCAAGAACCTCCGCTCCTCCATCAAGGATCTTAAGATGGGTCGTCATTTCATCTTCCAACAAGACAACGACGCAAAGCACACAGCCAAGAAAACCAAGGCCTGGTTCAAGAGGCAAAAAATCAAGGTGTTGCAGTGGCCTAGTCAGTCACCTGACCTTAACCCAATTGAAAACTTGTGGAAGGAGCTCAAGATTAAAGTCCACATGAGACACCCAAAGAACCTAGATAACTTGGAGAAGATCTGCATGGAGGAGTGCGCCAAGATAACTCCAGAGACCTGTGCCGGCCTGATCAGGTCTTATAAAAGACGATTATTAGCTGTAATTGCAAACAAAGGTTATTCCACAAAATATTAAACCTAGGGGTTGAAGAATAATTGACCCACACTTTTATGTTTAAAATTTATAAAAATTTAACTGAGCAACAAAACTTTTTGGTTTGTAAGATTTATGCATCTGTTAATAAATCCTGCTCTTGTTTGAAGTTTGAAGGCTCTAACTTATTTGCATCTTATTAAACCTGCTAAATCTGCAGGGGGTTGAATACTACTTGTAGGCATTGTATGTGTATATACTGTATGTAATCCATGTATTCTATCCTGTCGGCTCCTGCTGTGATTTTACAGCACATGGCTGCTGAATTGCTGGCTTTAGATAGAAAGATAGATAGATGGATAGATAGATGTAATATATACGGAGATATATGTGTGTTTCACTGACATCTCTACACTATGTTCCAAATTATTATGCAAATTGGATTTAAGTGTCATAAAGATTTAATTGCTTTGTTTTTCAAATAAACTCGTGGATGGTATTGTGTCTCAGGGCTCAATGAATCACTGAAATCAATCTTAAAAACGTGATAATTAGTTTTCCAGGTGATTCTAATTAAAGGAAAACTACTTAAAAATGATGTTCCACATTATTAAGCAGGTCACAGGTTTCAAGCAATATGGGAAATAAAAAGGATCTCTCTGCTGCTGAAAAGCATTAAATAGTGCAATGCCTTGAACAAGGTATGAAAAAATTAGATATTTCATGAAAACTTAAGAGTGATCATCATACTATGAAGAGATTTGTGACTGAAACAGAGCACAGACAGAGTTCATTCAGATAAAGGCATAATGAGGAAGTTATTTGAAGCTGCTGGTGCCTCTGGAGTCCCTCGAACCTCAAGGTGTAGGATCCTTCAAAGGCTTGCTGTGGTCCATAAACCTACTATTCAGCCACCCCTAAACAGTGCTCACAAGCAGAAATGGTTGCTGTGGGCCCAGACATACATGAAGACTAATTTTCAAACAGTCTTGTTTACTGATGAGTGTCGAACAACCCTGGATGGTCCAGGTGGATGGAGTAGTGGATGGTTGGTGGATGGCTACCATGTCCCAAAAAGGCTGCGACGTCAGCAAGGAGGTGGAGGAGTCATGTTTTGGGCTGGAATCATGGGGAAACAGCTGGTAGGGCCCTTTAAGGTTCCTGAAGGTGTGACTATGACCTCTGCAAAGTATATAGAGTTTCTGATTGACAAAAAGCAGAAACATGCCTTCAGGAGCAAAAATCATTTTCATGCATGACAATGCACCATCTCATGCTGCAAAGAAAACCTCTGAGTCATTGGCTGCTATGGGCATAAAAGGAGATAAACTCATGGTGTGGCCACCATCTTCCCCTGACCTCAACCCTATAGTGAACCTTTGTAGTATCATCAAGCGAAAGATGTATGAGGGTGGGAGGCAGTTTACATCAAAACAGCAGCTCTGGGAGGCTATTCTGACTTCATGCAAAGAAATACAAGCAGAAACTCTCCAAAGACTCACAAGTTCAATGGATGTAAGAATTGCGAAGGTGATATCAAAGAAGAATCTCAGAAAGAAAAAGCAAAAAAGATGAAGCGCACTCACCGGTGATGAACCAAAAGATTTATTCGGACATAACTTTTGTGCTGCAGGGAGGGTAGTGAAAACACGGACGACGGCCGTTTCGTGCTTACCGCACTTCAACAGGTCCTGTTGAAGTGCGGTAGGCACGAAACGGCCGTCGTCCGTGTTTTCACTACCCTCCCTGCAGCACAAAAGTTATGTCCGAATAAATCTTTTGGTTCATCACCGGTGAGTGCGCTTCATCTTTTTTGCTTTTTCTTTCTGAGATTCTTCATGAACTGTATATAGCAGCACCCCGGTAGAACTTCTCTGATTAATAGGCTGAAACGGTAATAGCCTACAGCTAAAGGGAGGCATAAGGGTCTAACTAATATCAGCAGTGTGGAAGTGGATTTTCTCTATTTTTTGTACTAGTGATATCAAAGAAGGGTTCCTATTAGTGATGAGTGAGTTTACTCGTTGCTCGGGTTTTCCCGAGCACGCTCGGGTGACCTCCGAGTATTTATGACTGCTCGGAGATTTAGTTTTCATCGTGGCAGCTGAATGATTTACAGCTACTATAAACCTACAAAAAATCCGTAGCCAAAACGGAATATATCCCCCTGTGGCTAATTGTATGTATACCAAAGAGTTGCTCAAAGACAGCAGCGCAAACTTAAATCTCTATAGTCAAAATAGTAATGGGCGACCACATTGAAGCCCAAATAAAGCATGTATCTCAGGAGATCACAAAACGGCAAAAGGGGATTCATACAATAAACAAGTTAAATTTTATTAAACATATAATTTACACAAAATGCTCCTTGAGACACGTTTATCTATTTCTCTACACTTTGGCACCTACTGGTGTAATCTTCCATGGTGTCAGCGTGTATGTTTTTTAGCTGCATTCTACCCATGTACACCTTTGTCCTAAATTTTGTGTAAATTATATGTTTAATAAAATTTAACTTGTTTATTGTATGAATCCCCTTTTGCCGTTTTGTGATCTCCTGAGATACATACTTTATTTGGGCTTCAATGTGGTCGCCCATTACTATTTTGACTATAGAGATTTAAGTTTGCGCTGCTCTCTTTGAGCAACTCTTTGGTATACATGATTTACAGCTACTAGCCTGCTTGATTACATGTGGGGATTCCCTAACAACCAGGCAACCCCCACATGTACTTAGCCTGGCTAGTAGCTGTAAATCACTGCCGGGATGAAAACGAAATCTCCGAGCAGTTATAAATACTCGGAGGTCACCCGAGCGTGCTCGGGAAAACCCAAGCAACGAGTACATTCGCTCATCACTAGTTCCTATGTTAACATGTAACTTGGCCTGTTAGGATGTTTTGGAGTTAAATAGCTTTTTTTGTTCAGTGAATGTGACCTCCTAATGCTGCAAATTCCACAAATGAGCATTTTCAGTTCTTTACATATCAAATGTTTAGAAATTCTGCTCTGCCTAATAATTTGGAGCAGTGCATTTTGAGTTTTTATTCATTTTGAAGATTATACTGTTATCATTGGGAGATTTCTTTAATAAAATTTGATGTACACTCTAACGGGTGATGACTGTTATTAGAGTGACTGTCATTTGCACCGACCATTTAGGAAAATCAGAGAAAAATATCATTTGCATAATAATTTGGAACATGGTGTATATCTATCTATTCTATGTGTATATACTGTACCTGGCAGATGAATTGCCAGCTTTTCATCTGTGTCTATCTATCTATCTATCTATCTATCTATCTATCTATCTATCTATCTATCTAGCTATCTATCTATCTATCTATCTACAAAAGCAGAAAATCCAAGTTACTCACCGTAAACGGGATTTCACAGAGCCCATGGCAGCACCACCTGAGAGAGGGTATCCGCCCACCAGGACAGGAATCCTACTGAATAAAAAGGCGGTACTTCTCCTCCGCATCAGTTTGGTTTCAGAGCATGAAAGGACCTCCAGACAGTTAGCACAACCTTCACCATATACAGTACATTTTTCTTAACACCCTTAATAGTGCACACCATAAGTGACAAAGCAGGGGAGGGAATATAATCGTGCTGTCCTGGGCTCTGCAAAATCCCGTTAATGGTGAGTAACTTAGATTTTTCCCCCTCTCCCATGAGAGCACCACCTGAGAGATTTATATAGATTAAAGCACCCTAGGGAGGGATCACCATTTGCAATACCTTTCTCCCAAAGGATAGGTCAGCAGAGGTGGACAGATTGAGACGATAGTGTTTATAGAAGGTAGTAGGGGAAGACCATGTGGCTGTCTTACATATTTATTCGATGGACACCTCCGCACTCCTGGCCCAGGAGGTTGCCACAGCGCTGGTGGAATGGGTCCTCAGATTTCCAGGAACTGGTCTGTCACTAGAGGTGTAGGCTAAGCTAATGGCGTCCCTTATCCATCTAGCTGAAGTCCCCCTTGTAACACTACAACCTTTCTTATTTCCCTGGAAAGATAGAAATAAGGCCTTGTCCCTTCTACTCTGTCTACAAAAGTCCAAAGAGAGTTAAACCGCACCCTATGTCCATACAGCTTCCATATGCATGTTGGCGCAAGTCAATGCCAAGGGGTCCAACCGGGCTACAAGTCCATATCCCAAAACAGAAGAAAGACAGCGCCACAACGGCCAGTGATGATAAGCTTACGTATTTAATCTGCCTCCTGGGGCGACGTTTCCGTACAATGACCTGTGCTTGATAAAGGTCATTGTACCGAAACGTCGCCGCAGGAGGCAGATTAAATACGTAAGATTATCATCACTGGCCGTTGTGGCGCTGTCTTTCTTCTACTCTGTCTAGTCCTGTCTAACTAGTGGATCAGGGGTCTCCTGACATCAAACGTGTAAAGTCTCTGTTCTTCTTCAGACTTTGGTTCACTGAAGTAGGGAAGGATACCTCTTGGCTCCTGTGAAATTTAAAGGCCACTTTGGGGAGATATGCTGGATCAGGTCTCAACACGACTCTATCTTCTAACACCTGCATGAAGGGATGATTAATTGATAGAGCCTGCAAATCACTGACCCTACATGCCGATGTCAGGGTTACCAGAATCACTGTTTTGAGTGGCAATATTTTGTAAGATACTTTCTGTAAGGGTTCAAAGGGTGACCTTGTTAATGCTTCCAGGACTAAGTTCAAATCCCATTTGGGCATTTTTGGAGCTGGCGCTGGTCTAGACCTCTGGCAGGCTTTGATGAACCTGACCACCCACCTATCTGCTGCCAGATTGTAGTTGTAAAGTGCCCCTAAAGCAGATACCTGCACCTTAAGGGTGCTAGTGGCCAGTCCCATTTCCATACTCCTCTGAAGGAATTCCAGGACTTGTGTAATGGGGATTGAACCCCCAACTGGCTGCCCTGAGAAAGTTAAAAATTTTGCCCATATTCTGCCATAAATTTTAGTTGTTACGGGCTTTCTGCTTTGCATCAGAGTAGCTACCAGGGCCGGAGAAAATCCCTTTTGTATCAGCAATGTCCTATCAAAATCCAGGCCATCAAATGAAGACCTGATTTCTGAGGATGTAACACTGGGCCCTGGAATATCTGGGAGAATCCAGGGGTCTGTCAAGGACATTCTCCTCAGCCATGAGAACCATGTTCTCTTTGGCCAAAAAGGAGCAATGAGGATGACATCCACCCTCTCCTCCCAAATCTTCCGGAGTACTGCCGGGATTAACATTAACGGAGGAAATTCTTACGCTAGCTGAAAGTTCCAAGGGATTTGTAGCGCATCCACCGCATATGACCTTTCTCTTGGGTCTAGGCTGCCCCCAAAAATTCACAATCTGCTTGAAAACTGATGCATCTAGCTCCCATTCCCCCTGTCTCAAGGCTGTCCGGCTGAGGAAATCTGCTTCCTCGTTCTCCTTCTCCTTTATATGTAAGGCCGATATCTGCAGTTGGTGCTCCTCCACCTGAAGAATTTCTTGCGCTAGCAGTATTAATGGTCTGGACCTTGTGCCTCCCTGATGATTGATATATGCTATGGAGGTTCGATTGTCCGATAGGATACGGACATGGCAGCCTTCTAACCAGGCAAGGAATTTCATCTCTGCTTTCTTTATGGCAAGTAGTTCTCTGTAGTTTGAGGACCCCCTGTATTAAATTGTCTCTGAAATGTGCTCCCCATCCCTTTGCGCTTGCATCCATCACCATCACGTCTGATATTGGGAGGGACCATGGGACACCGCATGACAGATTCTCTGGATTCAACCACCAGACTATGGAACTTAGAGTCTATTGAGAAAGTACAATCTTTCCCTCTAGGCGACCAGACATTCTCTTTTTCCCCTTAGGACATCCTGGAATGGCACTGTACTGCCAGAATGCATGAGGTCATAGAACCTAGAAGGGACATGGCCTTCCTCAGGGTTATGGTTGGGTTGAACAGGACTGCTGACACTAGGGTTATCATTTTGGCTCTCTTCTCCTCTGGAAGGAGACAAAGCGGTTTTTCTGAGACTATGATAAGCCCTAAGAAGGACTGAACCTTCCGGGGTTGGAGCCTTGATTTTTCCATATTTATCATCCAGCCTAGACTGGGCATGGTGCTCTGGATGAAGCTTAGATGAGCCTTGCATTCTTGCTCCGTCCTGCCAAAAAATCATCCAAGTTAGGCACCACCAGTATGTCTTTTTCTCATAAGTGTGCAGTTACCTCCAGAATTATTTTGGTAAAGATTCTTGGGGCCATGGACAGATCGAAAGGCACAGCTCTGTACTGAAAATGTCTTAGTTGACTGCTCATATGCACTGCTGCTCTTAGAAATTGTTGGTGTTCCTGATGGCTGGAGACATGATAATATGCATCTTTGAGTTCTAAGACGCTCATATAACAGTCCGGCAATAAGATTTTGATTGCTGTCCTTATGGACTCCACTATGAATGGTCTGTAGACCAAGAATCTGTTGAGGCCTCTCAAATTGATTATCATCTTGTACGATAGGTCTGGTTTCTTTATCAGAAACGGGAGAATAGAATCCTCTCCCCTGCTGCTGAACAGGTACTTCCACCAGCACCTTCTTTTGAAGCAAGAGTAGTACTTCTGCTTCTAGGGCCTGCTGTTCCTTCCAGGATCTGGTGGACGAGATCCTGAAACTGTGCCTGGTGATGGATGAAAACTCTAGCTTCAATCCTGTTTTTATAATGTTGAGCACCCATGTATTGGCAGAGATCTTCTCCCAGGCAGTTCAGAAGTGGGACAGCCTTCCTCCCACCTGGGGTGACCCATCACTTAGATGATTTTCACTTGATATGGCAGGAGACCCTTCCTTCTTATCCGCTGCCTTATCCAAGATATCATCCAAGGCTTGCCCAAAGAGGAATTTCCCTTCACACAGGATGGAGCATAATCTGGTTTTGGACTGTGCATCTCCTGGCCAGCTCTTAAGCCAGAGAGCTCTACGAGCTGCGTTAGAAAGGTTTGCCGATCTTGCTGCTAACCTTACTGAGTCTGCCGATGCATCGGCTAAAAAGGAAGCTGCTCCTTGTAATAGAGGTAGATCCGTCAGAATCTCTTGGGGTATCATTCTTTAGGCGGTCGCTTAGCTGCTGTAACCACACCATCAAAGATCTTACTATGCAGGTGGCTGCTATTACCGGTTTTAATGAACCTGCTGAAGATTCCCATGCCTGTTTCAGGAAGGTCTCGGCTTTTCTATCTAAAGGATCTTTGAAAGTCCCCAGATCGTCAAAGGGCAATGTACATTTTTTAACTGCCTTGGCTACCGCAACATAAATTTTTGGGGTCTTTTCCCATATGCCAGCCTCTTCTTCATCAAAAGGGTATCTCCTCTTTGAAGAAGACGGTAGAGGCCCTTTCTTTTCCATTTTTTCCCATTCCCGATTGATGAGCATTTTGATATTCTCATTAGCCGGAAAGGAACATCTTTTTCTTTGACCCAGGCCTCCGAACATAATGTCCTGGACAGATTTAGAAGACTTGGGGTCTGAGATACCCATGGTGGATCCTATAGCCCTAACCAGTCTGTCTGTATCCTCTGTAGGAAAGCAGGGCCTACCCCTATTTCCCCATCAAAAGAGGATGATGAACTTGAGCCCGAGCCTTCCTCATGCTGTACTGATCTCTCGGATTCGGAGTATTGCGACTCAGGCATGCCCTTTTCTTTCTTTGCCATCAGATCCCTTAATGATCCCTGGACCTCCAACCTGATAATGGACTTAAGGTCCCTGGTGTTTCCTCCGCTATGGTCTGCTGTATATATTGCTGACAAAGTCTTTTCTGACTGGAGCTAGGCAAATCTCCCTTACGTAGGGCACACTCCCTATTATTCTGTTTGGAGGTGCACTTCAGGGGTCTTCCCTATTAAGGAAACACAGAAAAAAGGGGACGCCTGGATTAATATAATGCACATTCACGTAGATCACTCACCACCTGTAGATCAATCTACGGTACCGGAGATGAAGGCTGAGCTGGTTCCGAAGAACGTCTTTCTCTGGCAGAGGATTCATGGCTTGCCTTACTCCTCAGGCGGGTCCTACTGCCTGCATGACTGCTATTGCGCCCTCTATGCTGCTGACGGTGCTGAGGGGGCTCCTGTGATATTGGTGGTGATGGCGGCTGCTGGTGCTGCTGTTGCAGAGGCTGCTGCTGCGGTTCCATTGCCGGAGCTTGCAGACAAGTGCCACCATATTCTTGGGGCCACCCCTTTAAGTTTTGTGTGGCTCCACCCCTCCGTCTCCATTTTTTTATATATCCGGCATGCTGTGTGCAGGGGTATCCCAGGCCCTGCGTACGTGCAGCCCAGATGGCCGTTGACGTCATCGGCAAGTGATGTCAGCGGGATGCCCCAGAAATCCCTGGCATCCCACGCATGTGCGGGGCAGAAGTGACGTACCCGATACGCTACATCATCGGGATGCGCCAGAAGACTCCTGCATCCCGCGCGTGCGCAGTCCCAGGTGGCCCGCTCACCAGTACACTTGGCTGAAGACACAGGATCCACCAGCGTCACCATGCGCAGCCCCGGGAGCCTTTCTTGGTGCACACCGCTGGGCCATACCACAGCGCGCACAGCCCAGGACCCATGTAGACAGGGGACATTTTTAAAAGAGGTCTCCTGCTGCATGCTGGGCCAACCCGATGGTCGGCTCTTCTTCACCCACGGACGGCATCCCGACTCCTGGACACCCTCCTGGGTAAGTGTACCGCTAGTCTTCTTGTAGGTTTCCATGTGGACAGGAAACCGAATTGATGGGGAGCAGTGGTACCGCCTTTTTATTCAGTAGGTTTCCTGTCCTGGTGGGCGGATACCCTCTCTCAGGTAGTGCTGTCATAGGAGAGGGGGAAAAAATATTCTGCTTTCCCATTGACTTTCATTGTATTCGATATTCGGTACGAAAACACGGATATTAGAAAGTATTTGTGCCGATTTTCCTGAATCAGAATATTTCACTATTGTGCTGACAAAAAGTCTGGGCCGTGAGAGGAAGATGCTTCATGAAATTAAGTGTCCTGTTCTTCCCTACCTGACTGAAAATGTTTCTGGTGCTTTTGGAAACAGCAGTTCTTCTGTATTTGCCATAGGTCGTATTGCAGATGGAATGTTTGTATACTGTAAAATCCACTTCTTCCTTGAAACTCCTTTCCTAATGAGGGCACCATGCAGAAATAGCAATTTGTAGCAGAATCGATTGGCTCTCTCCATATTATTGGGACTGCAAAACACATAGATTGCCTCTCTCCATGCAAACAATGGATAAGATGTGATGTACATCTATTGCAGAATATGTGTGGAGCTCAATTTTTGTTCTCCTATACTGCAGCCAAAATTCAGGTTGTAGGCTTTCCTTATCATGGTATTCAAGTTTCACCTACGTGACGCAAAAGTGACTTCTCTGCATATGTAGCAAAAACTATGAGTTTTGTTAATGCAAGAATGAAGCATATCTGAAGACACATATAGCAACATGTCAATATATGCTAAGAAACTAAGCTAAGAAATCCTAAAACTGTATACCTTACACAGAAAACAGTTATAAATGTAGGTGATGATACAGTAATTAGGATTAAGTCATCGAAGCGGAGTTGGCAGTTTTTGGTTGGTCACCCTAAGATGGTAGAATACTCAAGGCTCAGTAGACTAAATACAGTGGCATGTAAAAGTTTGGGCATCCCTAGTCAAAATTACTGTTATTGTGAACAGGTAAGCAATTTGAAGATGAAATGATCTCTAAAAAGCCTAAAGGTAAAAATGACACATTTCCTTTGTATTTTAGTAAAAAAAAAAAAAAGTATATTTTTTACGTTTTACATTTTAGAAATTACAAAAAGGAAAATGGGCAGATGCAAAAGTTTGGGAACGCTGCATAGTTAGTACTTAGTAGCACACCCTTTTGAAAGAATCACAGCTTCATCCATATTTCGTTAGAAAATTCTTCCAGCACTGAGAGATTCCTGGGTCCTCTTGTATGCACTGCTGTTTTGAAGAGACACAGATTTTCAATGATGTTCAGAACAGTTTTGTGACGGCCATTGAAAAACCTTCCACTTGCGCCTTTTGAGGCAGTCTACTCTGGATTCTGACGTGTGTTTAGGATCATTACTAGTGATGAGCGAGTATACTCGTTGCTCGGGTTTTCCAGAGCACGCTCGTGTGGTCTCCAAGTATTTGTGACTGCTCGGAGATTTAGTTTTTGTTGACTCAGCTGCATGATTTACAGCTGGTAGTCAGCCTGAATACATGTGGGGGTTGCCTGGTTGCTAGGGAATCCCCATATGTAATCAAGCTGTCTAGTAGCCGCAAATCATGCAGCTCTGGCAAGGAAAACTAAATCTCCGAGCAGTCACAAATACTCAGAGACCACCCGAGCGTGGTCTGGAAAACCCGAGCAACGAGTATACTCGCTCATCACTAATCATTACCCATTTGTAGAAGCCACTCACGTTTCAACTTCAGTTTTTTTACAGATGGGTTAAGTTTACATCAAGAATTTGTTGAAATTTAATTGAATCCATTCTTTCCTTTACCCGTGCAATGTTCCCCGTTCCATTGGCTGCAACACAGCCACAAAACATGATTGATCCTGGGGCTGAATGGTTGTTCTTTTCCTATAGGAAAGATATATATCTTGGTACCGTGTTAGCCAGTAGATATCTGTTACCATCTTTTCAGTTAGCCATTAAAAGGTATCAACCACTGAGGACTCTCAATTGTAAATATTGTTCTTTTCCTGAAATTCTGTGCCCTTTTATCTCAACACATATCTTTGATCAATGTGGCAAAGAGTTATATTTTAATCTCATCGGTCCACAGGACTTGTTTCCAAACTGTATCAGGCTTGTTTAGATGTTCTTTTAGGCAATGTGCACACGCTGCGGATCCGCAGCGGTTTTGATGCTGCGGATTCGCAGCAGTTTTCCATGAGTTTACAGTACCATGTAAACCTATGGAAAACAAAATCCGCAGTGCACATGCTGTGGAAAATACCTTGCGGAAACGCTGCGTTGTTTATTCCACAGCATGTCAATTCTTTGTGCGGAATCCGCAGCGGTTTACACCTGCTCCTCAATAGGAATCCGCAGGTGTAAAACCGCAGGTGGAATCCACACAAAAACCGCGGTAAATCCGTGGTAATTCCGCAGTAAATCCGCAGTGCTGTTTACCTGTGGATTTACAAAAACGGGTGTGGAAAAATCCGCAGCGATCCAACCTACGTGTGCACATACCCTTACATACTTTCAAAGCTGAATTTTTTGGTGAGGAAACAGGAGATATTTTCTTCTGATGACTCTTGCATGAAGGCCATATTTGTGCAGGTGTCTCTCAACAGTAGAACAATGCTAAATCTTTCTGAAAGTCTTTTGCAGTCAGAGGTTCATGAAAGCTTAGCACAATATCAGATTCTGGGTAAAAAACTTGTATTTTATTCCATGTCAATTAAAAAACAAAAGCAGGAAAGCACTGTGGGCAATCTTTTAGCCATAACTGGCCTTTGTGAAGCCCAGAGAAAGATTGATATAGCCCAGAGAGCTAAAGCTATAATGATAATCTTATCTACACACGTGGTCAAAATTGAAGGCCACTTCAGAATAGTCCAATGTTTTTCTCTTAGCCATTCTTGGGTGTTTTAGCTGTGTGTTTTGGGTCATTATCCTGTTGCAAGACCCATGACTTGTGACTGAGACCAAGCTTTCTGGGCAGCACATTTCTCTCTAAAATCCCTCGATAGTCTTGAGATTTCATTGTACCCTGCATAGATTCTAGACACTCTGTGTAGATACAGAAAAGTAGCCCCAGAACATAACAGAGCCTCCTCCATTTTTCACAGTAGGGACAGTGTTCTTTTCTTGATATGCTTTATTTTTCCGTCTGTGAACATAGGGCTGATGTGCCTTGCCAAAAAATTCAATTTTTGTCCTGCCTGTCTATAGTATATTCTCCCAGAAGCTTTGTGGCTTGTCAACATGTAGTTTGGCAAATTCCAGTCTGGCTTTTTTATGATTTTTTTTTCAACAATAGTGTCCTCCTTGCTCATCTCCTATGAAGTCCACATGGGATCATACAATGAAGGATGGCGCAATCTGACACTGATGTGCCTTGAGCTTGAAGTTCACCTTTAATCTGTTTAGGCGTTTTTCTGTGCTCTTTTGTTACGATTCGTATTATCTATCTCTTTGATTTGTCATCAATTTTCCTCCTGCGGCCACGTCCAGGGAGGTTGGCTACAGTCCCATGGATCTAAATTTCAGAATAATATGTGCAACTGCAGTCAAAGGAACATCAAGCTGCTTGGAGATGGTCTTATAACTTTTACCTTTAACATGTTAGTCTATAATTTTCTTTCTAATCTTCTGAGACAACTCTTTCCTTCGCTTCCTCAGGTCCATGTTAAGTGTGATACACACCATGTCACCAAACAGCACAATGAGTATCTGTAGCCCTATATACAGGCCCACTCACTGATTCCAAGAATGTAGACACCTGTGATGCTAATTAGTGGACACACTTTGATTTAACCTGTCCCTTTTGTCACATTATTTTTAGGGGTACCATCAATTCTGTCCAGGCCTATTTCATGAGTTTTATTTTTGTTTATATTCTCTGGAAGCATGGTTGAAAAGCAATGTCTGACTTTTGGAGCGCCCCCAGACGCAGGGCCGCGGGGTACTCCGTACCGGGCCTCTCTGTCTCGGTCCTGGGGTTGTCACGGTGGCTAGGCTCGGTCCGTGACCCTGCTAAGGGGCGTCCAATGAAAGATGTGATGGTAGTGCGTGGTGCAAGTTGCGATGAATAACGAGGACACAGGGTTGCAGTCTCTTTACCTCTTTACTGAAGGCTTCAGGATCCGCAATCCAGAGTACTGCTAACAGGGCTGGCTGAGACCGGCCGGTCCGAAGGCACATCCAGAGTTCCCTTTGCAGGTGGAAATCAGTGCCTACCTTCTAGCGCCTGTGTGTTGTAGTACCTCCCTGCTGAGCACCAAGGGATAGTCCTCACAACTGTTGTGTCTGTTCTGATGTTATTCCTCACAACTCGTATCTGTTCTGATGTTCTTCTCCGTCCCCCAGATGATATGGCTAGGACGCACCCGTATGACGGGTAGACCTGGAGTTCTTCCGGGACCCTAGTCGCCCCTCTCCCACAATTGCCTCCTATGTCTGCTTAGGTGATTTAGGTGAGACAGCCAACCTATAATTAACTGTCCTGCCGTTGGTTTGAAGTAATGCGTAGAGCCCAATACTTCCTCGGCGTTCCGGCCACCGGCTACGCGCCTCTGTAGGATGTTGCCACGATCTTACGGCACGACCCCAACTGGCTTTATCTCCTTTGTGCTGCGATCTCGTTTCTCACTTCTCCACAATAAACCTCGCTTCTTGTCCTTTCTTAAGATACCGCCGCAATGAAGTGCAGGCGCGGTTCCGTAACATTCTGTTCTGTTCGCTAGGCCTCTGTCAGGATCCCACCCCTGACAGGGACCCCCCTGAATCTTCCCCTGCAACACCCTCTGCCACAGGATGTTGCCTGGTTCCAACCCAGTCAGCTTCAAACTAACTTTCTGTCCGACACCCAGTTTTACCAGTTTGTGAGGAGTGGCCTAATCATAGAACCCTTTGCTCCCCTGGTGGCCAGAGTGTGACGTGTATTGGTGCCTGTGATACCTGGTCAGGTGAACTCCTTAGGTGCCATCAGACGTACCATCACTCCCCTTAGCGGCGGAGCGTCAGTACTGCAACGACCAGGACTCTGGGGCGCTGCACTTTCATTTGTTCATTTTCATAGATCTTTTATTTATTACTACTTTTGTTAGATTTAAGTTATTTCTGTGACCATTGTGGGTTTTTCTGTCATTAAACAAGGGGTACCAACAATTTTGACCATGGGTGTATATACATACTTGGCTACCTTAATTTTTGCCATATTATTTCTATACAATGGGGAGAGAGGCAAAGTAGTATTGTTAAAGGTAATGGCTATATGTATGTGATGCTTCTAGCTACTCCTATTGCTATACATCTATTGACTCTCTTCGCAACGTATCTATTTATTCTTTATTTTTTTTATTTAAATGACCAAACTTGTTCGGAAAACGTTCGTGAATCTCAAAGTCGGCACAAACCTTGCACATTGGGATTCGTGTTTGGATTCCCGAGCATTTTCCTCAAAATCGGCAAAATTCAGCCAAAGTTCGGTAAATGATCGAGTTTCCACTAAGGCTTTGTGCACATGGCGGCTCTGTTCTACAGTAAAATTACTGTCAGAGCGGCGAGTTCACGCTGCCAGATGCACATGGCGTCTTTGATCGGTGGTAACATTACGGTCGGTAAGATTGTTACCGTCGGTCAGACTGCTGAGGGGTCATGCTGTCAAATGTAGGCATGACCCCGCAGTTGTGACTGTGACCAGCTGTGACTCACCCAGCAGAGGTGCCATAAGTGAGACCACTGGGGCTTATCAGCAGATGAACTCTGGTGAACTTTCTCACGGTAGCTCAGCGCTACACACTGCAAGAGTGATTACACGCTCCTGTCAGTGGGTCGCTGGCTGCTCAAAGTCATCAGGATCGTCGTGGGACATTATGGATTATCTTTTCACTTTGCAAAGGTGAGGAATATGGTTATTTATAATTTTAATTCATTTGCAGGGGAATTTGTCTTCACTGGACTGGGTGCCGACATGAGTGTGGTTTAATTTAGAGTCAATAAAAGAGTCTGTGTCAGTATTTTAAATAAAGAACAATACTGGGTGTGTTTTTTTTATTTTTTCTTTATACACTGTCACTATGGGCTTAGTAATGGGGGCATCTTATAGATGCCTTTCCATTACTAACCTCTGAGCTTGATGTTACCGGAAAATACAAAGGTGACATCAACCCCACAAATATGAACCCTACTTGCCACCGCCACAGAGAAAGCGGGAAGAGCCGGGCAAAGATGCGCCTTTTCTGGGGCAGCTGCATGCTGCTATTTTTAGATTGGGGGGTACAATAACCATGGCCCCTTACCAGCCTGAGAATACCAGACCCCAGATGTCAGCTTTAGCTTGGCTCGTTGTCAAAAATGGGGGGGTACCCCACTCCGTTTTTTTAAATGATTTAAATGAAAATAAAAAACAGAGTGGGACCCCTATATTCTTGATAACCAGCTTTGCTAAATCTTACTTCTGAGGGTTGCAGCCCACACCTGTCTGTTTTGCCTGGCTGGTTATCAAAAATACAGGGGAACCCATGTTAATAATGATAATTTTAAAAAATTATTTATAGCACAATTGATGGGTCAATTGATGCAATTTTTCCTGGTGTCTGCCCCTAATTTTAGTTGTTTTGGCAACTTTTGGACCCCCCTGTAGGTGTTGTCTATGTGGTTTTGCCTCCCATTAAATTCAATGGTGTTTGATTATGTTCGGTAAACATCGGGACGTTCACCAAAGATAGCAGAACCAAACCATAAAAAGTTTGCTCATCTCTAGTGCCAACCTCCGAAGTAAGGTAATACCAATATCAGGCATTTCAATAGAGCATTACAGGTATCTGGTAGTGTGTGGTGTGCACATTCATTTCTTAATGCAAAAAGAAATATATACGCATGTTTTATTTTATATTTGAATGTATTACAGGGGTATTGGTGTTTTTTAATGACATTTAACAAAAATGAGTTTTAAATGGATTCCATGTTCACGTCAAATATTTAATTCCATTCATATGATCAGTGTTTTCACACTGAGTTCTGCGTGCAAATCACTGTTAGGTCGGGGTCACACTTGCAAGTGTAATGCAAGAAACTCGCACGAGTCTCTCGCATCAATACCCGACACTGCCGCCGGCACTCGGGACCGGAGCGTGCGGCTGCATGTATTTTTATGCATTTTTTTTGTGTATGTTTTACCATAACATATTTTTTCTTGTACTTACACTTGTCAAAATGTAAAATAAATAAATAAAATGGCTACTTCCCTGTGTGAGTTTTCTGATGAGTAACAAGATTTGTTTTCTGATTAAAACATTTCCCACATATTGAACACGAAAATGGCTTCTCCCCTGTATGAACTCTCTGATGTGTGACAAGTTTGTATTTCTCGCTATAACATTTCCCACATTCTGAACATGAATATGGCTTCTCCCCTGTGTGAATTCTGAGATGTGTAACAAGTTTGTATTTCTCCGTATAACATTTCCCACATTCTGAACAGGTGTATGGCTTCTCTCCTGTGTGAATTCTCTGATGTCTAACTAAGACATGGCGATGGTAAAAACATTTTCCACATTCTGAACATGAAAATATCTTGTCCTCTGTCTGACTTCCCTGAAGAGTAGCAAGATTTGTTTCTGGGTTAAAATATTTCCCACTGTCTGAACATGAAAATAGCTTTTCACTTCTGTGACTTCCCTGGAGAGTAATAAGATTTGTTTCTGGGTTAAAATATTTCCCACTGTCTAAACATGAAAATAGCTTTTCACTTCTGTGACTTCTCTGATGAGTAACAAGATTAGTTTTCTGACTAAAACATTTCCCACAGTCGGAACAGGAAAATATCTTCTCCCCTGTGTGAATTCTTTGATGAGCAACAAGTTTATATTTCTCACTATAACATTTTCCACATTCGGAACATAAGTATGGTTTCTCCCCTGTGTGAATTCTCTGATGGGTAACAAGCTTGTATTTCTCGCGATAACATTTCCCGCATTCTGAACAAGAATATGGCATCTCCCCTGTGTGAATTCTCTGATGTCTAACCAACACGTGGTGATATTCAAAACATTTTCCACATTCTGAACATGAAAATAGCTTCTCCCCTGTACGATTTCTCTGATGAGTAACAACATTTGTTTTCCGATTAAAACATTTCCCACATTCTGAACATGAAAATGGCTTCTCCACTGCCTGACTTCTCTGACGAGTAACAAGATTTGTTGTCCGATTAAAACATTTCCTACATTCTGAACGTGAATATGACTTTTCCCCTGTGTGAATTCTTTCATGCACAAGAAGATTTGTTTTCTGATTAAAGCATTTCCCACATTCTGAACATGAAAATGGCTTTTCCCCTGTGTGAATTATCTGATGTGCAACAAGATTTGTTTTCCGAGTAAAACATTTACCACATTCTGAACAAGAAAATAGCTTCTCTCCTGCATGAGTTTTCTGATGTCTAAGCAGATGTGATTTCTCTGTAAAATATTTCCCACATTGTGGACATGAACAAGGATTATCTCCTATGAGAGCTATTTCATGTTTAACAACTCTTCTGTTACTTTTGTTTTGCATATCAGTCTTTGATGAAGCAGGAGAAAAGACTTGCTGAAAGGCATCAGATGGTAGATAGTTGCTGTGAAGTGCTAACGGTATGTCTGGGATAATTACATGTTCTTCACATGTATCTGATGTGATACCATGATCTTCTGCTGTAAAATCCGAAAATATAAATTCTCCCTCTGGGATCTTAGAAAAGTCATCTGTCAATATAAAACAAAAATGTAAATTTTTTTCTACATGACTATTGAAATATTAAAATGTATATATTTTATAACATTTCCTTTCAAATTGTAACGCAATTCAATTATTAAATGACTAAGAACAGTAAACCACGTTCCAATGACTAAGAGGACTTGGTAACAGGTACCAGGTTGTGCTTTTTCACTTCGCTCTTGAAGCAGTCTTCTCTATATATTCACTTCAATTGTTAACAATTGTTTCTAAGACTAAGTCAATGCTATTAGGTGGTATCCAACATATACACTCTCTCAGCTACATGCATTCTAGCACAGAGAAGGGCACGTGGACAAAGCAGTATGGCCAGACAAATAAGCCATGGCTCTGGAGCAAACATAAGGTGGTGTAGTTTTTACTAGTGGAACTAAATAGGGTACACAAGAAAGGAGAACAAGTCCTTTATATGTTATGTAAGCCATCAGAAGTATTGGTGTACATAAAAAAAATATATGAATATGGCTGCATTGGAGATCTTAAAGGAACCCCAATAATTAACCGATGTAAAATATAACTGAACTGAACGCCTGCCTTACTGCAGAGGTTGGCACCCTATAAACAGCCTGTACGAGAATGGCGCCCTCGCTCAAAGATGACTGACCCTACTGTTCTATTATGCCCTATTGACAAGTGATGGTTGTCAAAAGGAATAATAGGACAGTAGGGTCAGTCATCATTGAGCAGGGGCTCCATTCTCAGTTTATAGGGTGCCAACCTTCACAGGCAGGCGTTCAGTTCAGGGTGTATCTATAGGGTGAACATAGTGTGCACTCCTTAGTGTGGGGCTTGTACATGTTGTTTGTCCTTTTTAAAGTAAATAATTAAAAATTGTATTTTACATCGGTCAATTATTGGGGTTCCTATATGTTAGCCTTACACTGATGAACCCTCTCACAAATGGATTTGTTTGATTCTTTTTTTTTTTGCATTGGGGGGGGGGGATCTGAAAAAGAATTTGGAATGCTGTCCTCCACAATGTATGGCTACCAGTCACTGATTCTTTTGTAGATCCACGAGCTTAAAGGCTTCAGCCACTTATATGCACGGAAAATACTTAAATACATATGTAGCTAAGTTAGTTTTGTTAAAGAGAACCTGTAAAGCGATTCATGCTGTCCACGTCATGGACAGAATGAGTTAAATTCTTGATACACGATTACAGTTATGTTTATTATGGACAAGCTGGTGTTGCATTAGCCTTATTGGCTGTCTCTTGCACCTTACCTAGAATTATTGGTAGAGTCCATATTTTCTCATTTTTGACTAAATGTCGTCAAAATGTTGGTGAACTTTATACTTGTGCCTAAGGTGTATGGTAAATGAAAATGTGGAACTAGCAACGGATAATGTGAGAAAACAAAACCTCATACCACGGAAAAAAAAATGTTAGTGCTGCCAACAGAAACACCTTTTGTACTGCTGGCTCTATCCATTTCGGCCGTTGTAGTACCAAACCTTGGTCACATTTGTTTCCTTTGTCTCTGGAAAAGTGTATCATTCTTAGTAGGATAATGTTACTTCTGACAGCGACACTATCAGCTGGAATTAATCTTCTGCTTAATCCACTTCCTTCACTGCCATAACACTTAATGTGTTAATGCAGAATTATGAATCCCCCCAGCACACACACTGTGCACTGCTGGGATTCGCTGGTTTCAGACCCAGGAATGGAGAGTATGTATGAGTTATACAAACCCTCGGCTGGTGAACTCGGTCTCACCCTACAGTCGTACTGACCGTCTGCGTTGGCTCAATACAAGTGTATGAAGTGAGCCACACCCACTGGCCGGGGGTATGTATAACTCATACATACCCTCCGTTCCTGGGTCTGAAACTGGCAAATCCCAGCAGTGTACAGTGTGTGCGCTATTTGTATTTATAAGTCTGCAGTCACAGATTGACTGCAGACTTATCGAATTGGACCAGACAACCCCTTTAATGTTGTACATCTTTGAATTTCAATTCTGTCAATGTCACTTAAATTTGTTCTGCCCCTTAATCACGTGACAAACATCACACTTGGGAATTAAGATATTACTTCACCAGAACAACATCTTCCACTTGATTTATTGAAAGAGATGAACTCTGTCCTCCGATTATGGAGCTGATGGGGATGAAGGAGACGTTTCAAACGCTTAGTCCACAAGCAGTGGAGGCAGGACTATGAGCCAAGGAAAATTTCACTGTGGAAATCGGACAAGGGGCCAAACAATTTAGGACATCTTCAACAAAGAGAGAAATGTCTGCTGCGTTAGGGATGATGATGAAGATTCTGTGGTAGACTAGATCTGGGAACCATACAGGGGTACTAAGGAAGTGTTGACACCGGAAGAGGAGGGTGTTGGCCTTAGCAATACACAGCAGAGGCAACCTGTGACTAAAATATCATCTAGGTCAAAATATACTTCTTTTTCAGTCATTTTTGGAGGAGGCTCAACAGCACCTGAAAAGCTCCGGTTGCAGTGATAGAGAGTTGTATGTATGAGCATTTCATGTATGAGAATTCTTTTGTACATGGTCACCAGGCAATTCTTTGGCTCTCTGCAGGAGGAAAGTAAGCCGCTGATGTTCCGTCTCACATACCAAAGAAACGGTGACTAACCAACACAACAAGAAGCTACATCAACAACTCTTTCAGGAGAAGCAAGTCAGCCAGCAAACAGAGCAAGCTTCTAGTTGTCCTCTCATCCCATGTCTTAACATTTGTCTGTCAGCAAGGCCGCATCCTCAAGCACTACTTGGCCAGTGTCATCATCCCCATCATCCATGATTATTATTTGTTGTACGGAGAGTACTCCTCCTTCTCCATCGCACCACCAGATATCCATCCCTGACTGTGTCGAAGAAACAGGCATACAATCCCAGACATCTGCTTGTGTGCTATATAAACTCTCAGCAGGTCAAGTTACTGGTGGTGTACTCACAACCGTTCCATATATGCTGGCTAGGAACAGAATAAGTTATCCAGAGAGTACATGGTTAAATTGATAAATCCCAAAAGGTAACTATAGATGCGGGCAATGTCAGTTTTGTACTTTTCAGCTTTGCAAAAGGTTCATTAAGATAGGTAGAGTCACCCATAAAGTCAATGGTTTTTTAACTTGCAAAACACAGTTTGTAGCATGCTGTATGTGATCCTTACTCCATGTGGCTAGTTTTATAGAGGTAAAACTATGAGGAGAATGTACGAAAGATTTAGGGAACATTTTAGATCAGTTGAGAGAGGGGTAGGAGCCTCTCTGCTGATTTAACACAGATGAGACGTATAATAGTGAACCTGCAGTATTGAGATTTGCTGGTGTAGAATGTGTAAATACTCCCAAAAATTGGGGAGATAAGACACAAAAAGAAGTACATTGGAAAAAAATGTAAACCATTTTTGTAATTACGGTACATGCTAAGGCGACCAATTTGCCAACCAGTTATTAAAATTTTTTAATGTTGGCATCTTGTGCATACATTTTTTACAGTACATATATATACTGCGCACAGTGTCTTCTATAGATGTAACTGTCAAAACAGAAGTATCTCCTCTGCAGGAGCTCGGAGACGACTATAAAAAAAAGTGTTTTTTGTTGTTGTTTTTAGATGTACTATCCACTGTATAGATTTGCACTCACTCAGCAGCGGGTGAGGTAAGCAAAGGAAGCGGTATTGCTGAAACGTCCAGGCAAGTTTATTTAAAGTTCATAAACTGCTCAGGATATCAAACAAAAAACAGCCTTTTCCGGCACAAGTAAAAAGTCCATACAATTCAGCGGGTTCGCCCGCTTAGGATAGTGTCCGATTCTTTACATCTTCGCACAGCCCAACACACAAGAGATTCACATATCTCCAGGTTCAGACACTGAATGAGACACTCGGTCTCCATTTTATTTGCCAAACCATGCCCCTGGGGAAGAGATACGTGAGCAGTCATTCCCACCCATCTCTTATGACTGCTTGTAAAACCCGGCCCCGGAATGGCCTAAGAACTCTCTCAGCACCGGTGCTCAGGAAGGATATCATGGAACTAGAGAAATAAAAGGAGGGCAACAAAATTAAAGGGAACCTGTCACCTGAATTTGGCGGGACCAGTTTTGGTTCATATGGGCCGGGTTTTCGGATGTTTGATTCACCCTTTCCTTACCCGCTGGCTGCATGCTGGCCGCAATATTGGATTGAAGTTCATTCTCTGTCCTCCGGAGTACACGCCTTGCCTTGCGCAGGCGTGTACTACGGAGGGGACACAGCATGAACTTCAATCCAATATTGCGGCCAGCATGCAGCCAGCGGGTAAGGAAAGGGTGAATCAAACACCCGAAAACCCGGCCCATATGATCCAAAACCGGTCCCGCCAAATTCAGGTGACAGGTTCCCTTTAATAAAGGGGATGGGGGGGGGGGGGAACTACCATATTATAGGATTAATTAGTCTAGAATGAAGACGACTGAGGGGTGATCTAATAACCATGATATATAAGGGAACAATACAAATATCTCTCCGAGGATCTGTTTATACTAAAGGCTGAGTCACACATAACGATATCGTTAACGATATCGTTGCAATGCTTTTGGTGACGTAGCCAACGATCCCACTAACGATCTCGTTATGTGTGACAGCGACCAACGATCAGGCCCCTGCTGGGAGATCGTTGGTCGATGGGAATGATCAGGACCTTTTTTTGGTCGCTGATCACCCGCTGTCATCGCTGGCTCGGCGTGTGTGACGCCGATCCAGCGATGTGTTGACTTGTAACCAGGGTAAATATCGGGTTACTAAGCGCAGGGCCGCGCTTAGTAACCCGATATTTACCCTGGTTACCATTGTAAAAGTAAAAAACCCCAAAAAAACAGTACATACTCACATTCTGATGTCTGTCACGTCCCCCGGCGTCCACAGGGTTAAAACTGCTTTCGGCGAGAGCGCTGCTAATATGCACGCGCTGCTGCCGAGAGCTTCCCTGCACTGACTGTCAGCGCTGGCCGTAAAGCAGAGCACAGCGGTGACGTCACCGCTGTTACTGCCGGCGCTGGGGACGTGACAGACATAAGAATGTGAGTATGTAGTGTTTTTTTTTTACTTTTACAATGGTAACCAGGGTAAATATCGGGTTACTAAGCGCGGCCCTGCACTCAGTAACCTGATGTTTACCCTGGTTACCCGGGTGCTGCAAGGAGACTTTGGCATCGTTGAAGACAGTTTCAACGATGCCGAAGTCGTTCCCCTGATCGTTGGTCGCTGGAGAGAGCCGTCTGTGTGACAGCTCCCCAGCGACCACACAACGACTTACCAACGATCACGGCCAGGTCGTATCGCTGGTCGTGATCGTTGGTAAGTCGTTTAGTGTAACGATACCTTAAGGAAGGCGACGGTCACAAGGGGGTATTATCTGCGTCTGGAGAAGGTTTTTCCATCAACATAGAACAGGATTCTTTACTGTTAGGGCAGTGAGAATTTGGAATTCCTTGCCTGAGGAGGTGGTGATGGCGACCTCAGTCGAGGGGTTCAAGAGAGGCCAGGACTTCTTCCTGTTATTAGGTTCTTTAGACGGATGTAGATCTGGGGATTTATTCTGACGGAATATAGGCTGAACTGGATGGACAAATGTCTTTTTCGGCCTTGCTTACTATGTTACTATGTTAGCACTATGTGCTGAAGCATGCTTCAGAGCTCACATCACCGCAGCCAATAACCACGATGACACATCTCTCCTCAAGGACCTAAGCCATCTTACACCACCTTAAAAAAACCTCTGTGTTAACATACCCTAAACATTTCAATGCATAACAGTACGAACCAGTGACTCAGTAAAATCAGTGACTTCTCTGCATTTAGAGCTTACTACTCACCTGTGCGGTTATCTGTAGGAATCTCCTCTTTACACTGCTCATCACCCCTCACATATGTCTCTGTAGTATTAATGAGGATCAGATATTCACCCTGAAACAAATATTGAAAAAAGTCACAGAAAGATTTAGATGTTGGATAGAATGATTTCGAAGAGCAAAAAAGAGCAAATAGTTGAAGGTCTCCTGTAGAAATTCAATCTTATTGCACCTTTTTCCTACCAGAGGTCTCCATAACTGGGATCATTGTGAGCAGATCCAGACAACATCTAATCAGTGGTGTACCACCAATGGCGGCAGACCAAGCAACTACTATGGGGCCCCGAGGGGTGAGGGGGCCCGCCGTAGTCGGACAGCAACAGCTGTGCCAGGGGCGGACATACCGCCTGTGCAACTGCACTGGAGCCCAGAAGCTCCAGGGGGCCCCTGCAGGGTGGCTATTAATGAGGGCAATCTAGCCTGTTTATCCATCCCCGAAATTGTCCTCATGTGCGGCGGGCAGGGAGAGATCCCTGCAGCTCCGCTGCCTACAAGAGAAAATGGCAGCAGAGCAGCAGCAATCCGTCCTGCTTCCTGTCTTACACAGCAGTCAGCGCCGCCACCACCAAATGACATACGTGTGTGTGTAAAGATGAGTGGTGGTGTGTTTGTTTGTGTGCGTGTGTAGCGCTGCAGAGAGGTGAATGGTGCTGTGTGTGTAGGTGGAGGAGAGGACAATGATGGGGTAATGGGGGAGAAGGCAATGAGGGTAATGATGGGGGTGGTGGGGGAGAAAGCAATGATGGAGTGGTGGTAAGGGCAATAATGGGGGGTGGGGAGGAGGAAATGATGGAGATGTTGGAATAGGCAATGATGGGGTGGTGGTGAAAAAAAGGCAATGACGGTGGTAGTGGAAAAGACAATGGTGGTGGAAACGGCAATGATGAGGGTGATAGGATAGGAGGAAATGATGGAGGCGATGGAAACACCAATAATCGGGGTGCTGGGGGAGAAGACAATAAAGGGATGCGGGGGGAGGAGGACAATGAGTGGTGCAGGGGATTGGGAAAGGAGGAAGTAGTCACGATTAGAGTGTCTTAATGTTTATGTAGTTGAAAAATATTTTTGGATTATTTTTACTTTTTTTGGCAATGGGCTCCTCTGTCTCAATCATTGCTGCTTTGATTTTCTCAATAATTTAATGCCTAGAGTGTGGCTAATAAATTGTCTGTTCAGTGTATAATACTGGTGGATAAAACTAGACTGAACACAAGACCTTCACAGCCTTCTACACATCATAGGGGAGATCTCAATACACCTTCTCTCCATCTACCTGATACTCCTGAGGAACATTGAGATCTTCTTGTTTACAGTCTTGTTGAAGATGAGGATGGGGACATCTCTCTGGTGTTGTCCTCTCACTGGAGAGAACTGGAGGAAACACATACAGGGACTGAATGAATTCTTTACATACAGATAATTATAGGCCGTGTGTATTTAGTCCTCTATTTTACCTGGTGATGTGAAGGGCTGGGGAACCTCCATCATGACGTCCTTGTACAGATCTTTGTGTCCTTCTAAATACTCCCACTCCTCCATGGAGAAATAGACGGCGACATCCTGACACCTTATAGGAACCTGACACATACAATGATACCATCATCCCCCCGATCCCTTCATAGCGTTACTGTATAATGTCCCAGCATTCCCAGCAGTGTCACCTCTCCAGTCAGCAGCTCAATCATCTTGTAGGTGAGTTCTAGGATCTTCTGATCATTGATGTCCTCATGTATCAGGGGGTGAGGTGGAGGCCCCGTGATTGGGCTCAGGGGTCTTCCCCATCCCTCAGACACAGGAGCCTGACAGCACTCACTAGAGGTCTTCTTCACTACTGTGTAATCCTGGTTATGGAGAGACACATTAATAAACCTCACTACAGACATTCCCAGAGTCCTCACCTCTCCAGTTCTGTCCATCTGTTATTCCCATAGATAAGAATGATGTAATGTGACGCCATCAGAATCTCTCACCTCTCCAGTCAGCCGGAAGAGGATCTCTAGGGTGAGGTGTAATATCCTCTCCGCCATCTTGTCCCTGTCCCTCTCCATCCTTGTAGGGTCACTCAGGAGAATTCTCTTATATAGAAGATCTCCACTGAGAGGATCCGATATTGTAGGGACCTGAATGGGGAGAAGATGTAACATCATAAAGCATCTTATTAAATAATACAATTGCTGAAGATAATAAGGTCTGTGATACTTTGTGCTGTGTCATTGTGAATGGGTCAGATTTGGGAACAGGAATTCCCCTTATAGGTCATTGATACCAGAAGTCAAGGACTGTGGAGATGCTGAAAGAGGAATACATTCCAAGAAGTTGGAGCGTGGCCTGAACACCATGTGCTCTATTTCTGTCCCCCAGAATCTGCTGTCTACACGGGGAGTGGTGGAGATTATCAGTACAGGAGGCGCGCAGGTCACAGGGACCTCAGAAATATGGAGGAGACCGGCAGAAACACAAAGAGTGATGATGACACCGGGAGGGTCCCGAGGAGCGGCCATAAGGGGGATAACCTCTTTTTCTCATCTTTCAGGATACATCGGGGGCTTATCTACAGTGCTAATGCTGTAGATAAGCCCCTGATGCTGGTGGGCTTAGCTCACCTTCGATTTTGGGGATGACAGGTTCCCTTTAATTATAACAGCCGCCACTATAAATGTCACCTGAAGAAACCGCGGCAGACACAAGAGAATATATAGATATATATATAGGACCGCAGAGAGGTTTCCCCAGGAGACGAGTGCGCTTCTCTTTACTCATCGTCTATGGAGAGAGCAGAGCGCGGCTCTGATTGGTGACAATGCAGGAGGAGACTTACAAGAAGACGATGAGGGAATCGCTGATGTTTTCTGTCCCCAGAGAAGGAATAAACCTCAATAATAATACATAATGGGGAATCTCCAGCACCTACCTCCACCTGCAGAGCCGCACACCACATATATGGCTGTTCTGTGCGCACAGGACCCGGGATGGTGTTGTGCCACTCCGACCAGAATCTTGTGTGGGAGGAGCTATTCTCCAGTTTATAGGAAGTGAGATTTATCATGTGACCCCTGACTCCTCCCCTCCTGTGACCTCATCACAGGTCCTGTGCGCACAGAACAGCCATATATGTGGTGTGCGGCTCTGCAGGTGGAGGTAGGTGCTGGAGATTCCCCATTACTGGGCATTAACCCCCTCAGTGCTGAGCCTGTGTAGGTGTATTTACATTGCTGCATTCTAATATCTGTACTTTTATTTTTTATATTTCCTCTGAACATTGATATGCAAATTGCCTCTTCAGAGAGAAAGAGGACTTGAACTCTATATAGCGCCACCTGTTGGAAGTAGTGATCCTACTCTGAACATTGAAAGACTCAACCCTTACAGTAGGATATTTCCTACATGCCCCCCACACAGGGTGATTCCCCCTCCCTCCCCTATAGTGTGACTCCTGCTCTGAGTGCGGCAGGTCTACAGGTGGCGCCCCTCTGTGGTGTGCGCGGCTCCTGCACCTGGGGGCATAGTGACGTCATTGTGTGTACTGCGCCCCCTCAGGTGCTGCAGAGGGCACAGGCTGTGGACGCAGGTACACATAATATCAGTGCTTGCCGCATCTGAGGATGTCCCCATGGATCCAGGATGCTTGGACGTATGAGCAGCAGTTTTCTGTCTAGATACAACATTTCTGAGAAATTATATAATTATTTATCTGTGTTGTTTATGTCCTATATTTTATCTTTTTTTGGAACCTTTCTCTGGTACCTTTGTTAAACTGGCTGTTAAGGCACCATATTGAAAGATGTGGAACGCCAATCTGGTAACATCAGCCCCTCCGAGTATATAACCACCAAAGAAGTTAGAAAGCCAAGAGTGGAGTTATCTTTGCTCATGACTGTCACATCTGAATCCCATGGTCCATTATTAGTAGGCCATGGCGCTCGCCTTGACGTAGTATTAGGGCTGAGTCAGACCGCTGTATAACTCGTCATCGGATGGCATTCGTCCAAGTTATACACTAGTGTGAGCGAGCCCTAAGAATATGTAAAAGTGTGTAACCTACTTCAGCAAAGGCAAAGCTCCCAAACCTTCCCAGATTCTGCGGGACTATCACAATTTGAGGGGGCAATGGCATTTGATTTTTTTTACATGCATTTTTTTCAAGTGCCACATCAAAGCCCATAGAGAAAGCATGCACCAAAACAGCATAGTACAACTGAGTATTTAGATGCACCAAGAGTTTTTATGAAACAACATCCACTTTGCTGGGACATTTAGGTCATGTTCACATGTAGTGTAAATGCTAAGTTTTTTCTGCTGCCCCCTTTTTTTGCACAGAAATTTTGCTGTGTTTAAGGCTATATTCGCACATTGCTGTTTTGATGCTTTTTTTCTGCAGCCAAAACGTGATATCTTGGCACTAAAAAAAATGCTGCAGACAAAAAGCATTTTTATGCTGCGTTTTTCAGGATCCCAAAGTTCAGCTTTGCCTTCTCCATATGGAAATTTGACCACATTTTTTAGTGGAAAAGATTTTTATGTCTCAAAAAAATGGTGACTATTTGTAACTAAAAAATTTAGATGAGTTCATGAAAAAATACACAATTGCAAATGTAAAAATGGCAGGGGGGGGGGGGAGTTGAATAGGTCAGTCATAGTTTACCAAACACATTGGCAGTGCATTGAGTTGGTTGGGTTCTGTTTACTGTAACACATTGGTGAGGGCCACCGTGTAAAAAATTGCAGTTACTTTTTTAAGTGCAGAATGAAACCCTTTCTGTACAATAAAAATGACATTAAAAAACGCTGCTTCACATCTGCACCAATAATGCAACAAATAAGGAGGAAAATGCTTCACCCCTTCACCCTTGGGCCATTTTTCATTGTTTTGTTTTTGCTCCCCTTCTTCCCAGATCCGTAATTTTTTTTATATTTTCTTCAATTTGACCATGTGAGGGCTTGTTTTTTTGTCGGGACGAATTGTACTTTTGAACAACAGCATTGATTTTACTATAGAGTGTACTGGAAAATGGGAAAAAATTCCAAGTGCGGTGAAATTGTAAAAAAAAACGTGCAATTCCACAATTGTTTTTTTTTCCACCATGTTGACTAAATGCTAAAACTGACCTGCCATTATGATATTCTAGTTCATTACTGTTCGCCTACTGTATCCTCACCCATCCCTTGTAGATTGTGAGCCCTCGCGGGCAGGGTCCTCTCTCCTCCTGTACCAGTCATGACTTGTATTGATCAAGATTATTGTACTTGTTTTTATTATGTATACCCCTCCTCACTTGCAAAGCGCCATGGAATAAATAAATGGCGCTATAATAATAAATAATAATAATAATGATAAGTTCGCAGATCCCAAGCATGTGGAGGTTATTTTTTAAGTTCCAAAGTTTGTAGAAAACTTCATTGTTTTGGGATTTGGGGCTGGGTGAGGGCTTATTTCTTTGAACACCGAGCTGGCATTTTTATTGACACTATTTTAGGGCAGATACAATGTTTTGATCGCCTGTTATTGCAATCTATTGCAATGTTGTGGCGACCAAAAAACTTTTAATTTTTTTCTCGTTATGCCGTTTACTGATTGGATAAATGATTTTCATATTTTGCTATAGATTGACAATGGCATTTAACATGTTATCAGCTGATGGTCGATCGTGATTCCACCCGTGGCTGTTAGCAGCACAAGACAGCTGATCAAATCAACTGTCAAGGATGCTACATCAGCGTCAGAGCCAGCATCAAACATATACATCATAAGTTGTGAAGGGGGTTAAAGAATTGCAGCAAAAATGGAATAATCATCACCCCATTTGACATCTCCTTCTGCCAGGGTAGAAAGAAATTGAAAATGGGTATGGCTTTGGTTGTGGTTAAAATTTGCTGTAGTGTGGTTTGTTCATCTTTCTGTTCTGTTCTGTAAAAGTTAGGAGGCTGGCAAAGTACACAAAGGAACAAGTGGTGTGTTCCTCATTGTATTCAGCTGACCCCTGATTTTCCCTTCTATACTAACCACTAGCGCTTTACTTTCAGTACCATCTTTATGCTGATGACACACAACTATTATTATTATTAATAACCAAATACTAGGCCTAAATAGAAAGGTACTTCCATATATACAAAATCAATCAAAAAAAAACAATCGGAAGCTTAAATACCATTAAAAGATATCAATATTTTATTGTTTCACAAAAAAATATAAAAACAAATCTCATAGTAGCCAGTGGGAATACATGTGACAGAATACTACTGTCTGCATACAAGAATATGCCTCAAAATCAAGTGATATATACAAACATGCCAAAAATAGCAAACAAGGGTTAATCCCATAAAGTACACTATATAGCAAACATGTTAACAGTCAAAGGGTTAATCCCATAAGGTACACTATATAGCAAACATATTACAATCAAAGGGTTTAATCCCATACAGTACACTATATAGCAAACATGCTTGTAAAAGAGGAGACCCTATCTAGTTGAGCAAAACATATAGCTTATTGCACCTCCACTGGAGGGTGCAAGATAGTACATCACTAATAAATGGTACATATAGTGCACATATAAGGCATGGAAATGAATGAGGGCATATTACCTGAGTATGCAGCACAATACAGGAACCCCGACGCGCGTTTCGCGGTATGCTTCGTCCAGGGGGATAGTCACTATCCCCCTGGACGAAGCATACCGCGAAACGCGCGTCGGGGTTCCTGTATTGTGCTGCATACTCAGGTAATATGCCCTCATTCATTTCCATGCCTTATATGTGCACTATATGTACCATTTATTAGTGATGTACTATCTTGCACCCTCCAGTGGAGGTGCAATAAGCTATATGTTTTGCTCAACTAGATAGGGTCTCCTCTTTTACAAGCATGTTTGCTATATAGTGTACTGTATGGGATTAAACCCTTTGATTGTAATATGTTTGCTATATAGTGTACCTTATGGGATTAACCCTTTGACTGTTAACATGTTTGCTATATAGTGTACTTTATGGGATTAACCCTTGTTTGCTATTTTTGGCATGTTTGTATATATCACTTGATTTTGAGGCATATTCTTGTATGCAGACAGTAGTATTCTGTCACATGTATTCCCACTGGCTACTATGAGATTTGTTTTTATATTTTTTTGTGAAACAATAAAATATTGATATCTTTTAATGGTATTATTATTATTATTATTTATATAGCACCATTAATTCCATGGTGCTGTACATGAGAAAGGGGTTACATACAGGGTTATAGATATCACTTACAGTAAACAAATTTACAATGACAGACTGGTACAGAGGGGAGAGGAACCTGTCCTTGCGGACTTACATTCTACGGGTTATACACGTCATCCCCTGACATTACCCCTGCTGTAGTACAGAATACCAGTGACTGTCCGCAGTCTCCTACATCATGTCCGGTCTCTATCTAAAACTCAACTTTTCAAAAACTGAACTTCTTCTGCTCCCGCCGTCTACTAACCTCCCTAAATCTGACTTCTCCCTCTCCGTGGGTGGCACCAGAAAAATGCCAAGGCAGCAAGCATGCTGTCTGGGTGCTATGTTTGACACCAATCTTTCCTTCACCTCCTATAAACAATCTCTTGCCGCCTACACCTAAAGAACATCTTTATAATCCGTCCCTTTTTCTCCCCATTGAAAATAAAGATTATTATTAATATTTGCCTTCCTACTTCATCATCCTTTGTTACTCTCCTGCAGTTATGTAGCCCCTAAAAAGGAGACTCACCACCTTTCTAGCATGTACATCACCAGAAATAATAATTCAATAAGACTTTTTAGATTTAGACTGGTTTTACATATCAGTGTTTTGGGTCCATTCTCAGTTGTGGGTCTTCGGTTTCTAAGGATATGTTCTCATGATGAGCTTTTGATGTTGCAGTAGTGAACATAAATTCCCTTAAAAGACAAATTTTATTTATCAATATTTAAAAATAACACCACCCCAGTGGTCTCCCGGCAGAAAAAAAGATCTGCCAAAAATAGCTAAAAGTGACCAAGATCTAGCGCATACCCTGCAATATCCTAATCCGTCACCTGCCTTGCTGCGGAGGTTGGCACCCTTGATAACGATTTTTTGGCGCCCCCACTCAACGTGGACTAACCCTCACTGCCCTTTCTCACCCTATTATAAAGGTGAGAAAACAATGATATAAGAACAGAGATGAAAAAAAGCAAAAAAATGGTCACAAAAAAATAAAAAAAAACCAAATATAATCAAAATTAGCAAAAAGACCAAAGCAGGGCAACTAGTGCAGTCATTTATGGTTCCAGTCCTTGCACTACCATAATTGCCAATTGCTGCTCAATAACAATGGGTATGCTGCCAAATTCGCCATATATGAATGCCAATACGGCATCAAGCAATATCAATAAACAAAAGAAAAAAGTGCCCACAACACCTCATACTATACTATACAGCATTTATAGTCCGGTTCACTATGTAATTTCGCCGGAATTTTCTGGAGAGTTTCAAATATGTACATTTTTGGAAAGGCTATGGTATAAGCAATAAGAAAAACAATGTTTCCATTTGCCCCGAGTCCTAAGTGGCCGCCATCTTGGATTTTACAAAATGGCTGATTTACATCGATTTTCGTTAATATCTCAGCTTGTAAGTAACGTAAAACTTAAATTTTGACAGCTAAACATACATTTTGAGTACTAAGAAATGCAGTGGTATCCAAATAAATACTCTATATACGACTACAAATTGTATCGGTTTATATTTGAACAAATTTTCGAACTCGAAAAGCAGAGAGTTAATGTTTTTAACTTTTGAACAACCAGAGTGTCTTTACATATCGCCACCATCACTGTCATCATCAGTTTCATATTTGGTCTGAGTGTCCTCGTCATTCATACACTCGCTGTCACACTGACAAAGATCGGTACAGGATAAGTTATTTTTTCGGCACGAACACCTTGAAGAAGAACAGTCATGTTTGCATTGACAACTAATCATCTCGATTATTGCTTTTGGAGCTGGAAGAACATCTGTCATGGTTGGTTTCAACTGTCCATCCAACCCTTTGTGATAGCCATTCTTCTCGGGATCCAGCTGAGAATCCTGCAAAGCAATATTAGCTTGTCCCCACACTCTGGCTTGGATATGGACTCTGAGGACATGTTGTTTTAGAGCTCCGAGTGTAGGAGGTAACCTGTCACTTTCTGCCATATGCTTGCAAAATAGATGCCATCGCAGTTCGGGAATATTCTTAATAAAAATGCCTTTTGGAGAGTAAGCAAAACATACGAAGGTAGCAAGAGTTGACAACATAGTTTCGCTCACTTCTTTTTCAGTCGAAAGCATCTGCAGAGAACTGATTACATCTGGTGTTGCGTTCATGTAAGCTTGCAGCCAGATTGCTTTGCCAATTCGAGAGAACCTTCCAGTTGTGTCAGCACCAGTGAATGCATGGAAGGCTGTCAAAGCCTTTGCTCTGTCTGCCCCTATGACTCGCCTTATTGGCTCTATCTCGATCATCCCAGAGACCATTGAAATCGATGTATTCTTCAGCATGAGGTCATAGTTAGCTATGACCAACACCAGTACATCGGTATCAGGGGAGAAGAAAACCATCCTTGCATCCGGTGGGTTTCGTTGTGTTGCCAAGACAGCTTGGTAGATCAACAGTGTGTCTGCTTCTTCGTGATTGTTGTCGTCGAAAACTAAGTTTTTGTTGCTCCTGGTACACCCTGAAGAACAAGTGATGACCAGTTTTTGTGATGAACTGTTGAACTCTAGAGTCTTTGCAGCAAGATAGTTGGTCAGGTCAGCCTTTGTCTTGTCATGTGAAAGGAACCTGTTCATTGGAATATGATTAATGTTTGTTTCATCTCTGACCTGGTACTGAATTGGTGCCTTTCCTTTTCTTCTTTTATCCCTGGTAGCATCCTTGAGAGAATTTTCCCTATACGTATCAAACACAAGGATTATTTCATCGTAATTTTCTGTGAGAGACATAAGCCTGTCATTGAAGCAGTAACTGAGATCTTTGACTGTCACTAGTGTTGCCGGTTTCTTGGCCATCTTTTGCAGAAGAACCATTCCATCTACCAGGGCTATCTTGCGACTTGGAGCATCTGATCTTGTGTCCATCCTATCTTCTGGCTGCAGATCTTTCTGTGGAGTTTCTACTATAACCAACTTGTTAAGGAGACTGATCAGTTTTGATTTGTCATGGCATGGTAACATTGTACCATCTGGAGCAAAAAAGGCTCTTGGGGTCAGAGTGAATTCGTAGTTCCCAATGGCCACTTTCTGGTTTATGTCTCTGTTGGACCTTGCCAAAACCATCATTCTTCCATACAAGTCCTTGGTCTCCTTAAGATCAACAGTCTTGTCTCGGAGTTTTACTGTGGTTTTCTTGTTTGCCGACATGAACATCCTGTTGTTCTCCTTCTTTACTGGTGCCCATAGGCTAACATCCCCATTGATTCGCGCCAACACATAGTCTTCATACAGCTTTTGACCTGTCTCATCTGCATTCAGGATCATTTTTACGTACTCATCAGGGATGTAGGCATGGGTGATTACATTGTGCAACTTGTCACCTACAACAGCAAATGGGTTGCCATGTTTCAAAATTGCTTCCTTAATCTTGTCAATAACATGATGACACTTCTTGACTGCACTTGGCCCAAGATCGTGATGCTCTCTGGTTTTGTCACGTTCTAAATCAAACTGTCTGGTATATTCTTTGACAACTCGGGAGAGTTCAGGTGTGGCCATGAAGAATCTCTGACGAGCATTGGCATTGTTCGAGATGCCGACTATGCCAGCATGGATTTTCATCAGCTTGTTCAGATGCTCGCATGCATGGTCCGCCCCAATGGATACAAATGGGATAGCACTTTTCGTGACTGAAATGTTACCCGCTTTCATTTCTTCCCATGTTTGAGGGTGATTTATTTTAAGGTCATGCATGTCCGTGATATACCTTGGCCACAATCGCTTGTATTTCATCCGGTCAAATGCAAAGAAGAGCTTGCTGAGCTGCTCTCCGGCTTGAAGATGAAGCTCAAGGTCTGCATTCCTGGTTGCAGCAACAAATAAAAGGATTGTTTCCACTCGCTGTAGGTAGTTCATCATTGACTTGAACATTGCATTTTTGGATCTCTGTTTCACCCATGTTTGAAAGACTGTGATTATGTCAGCAGTGGTCAAGGCCTCTAGTAGGGAAGTGCTTGCTTGTTTCACTGACTTACTTTTTGTGTTCTTGTTTTCCTCAGAACAGGCAGCTTCAATTCCCTCTGTTGCCATCAAACACACCTGTTTTAGTTCTGGATTATCAATGAAGAACTCGTCCAGCAACAGTTCATACAGAGCAACATATGTATATGTGTGAGCACGAAGAGCACGCTTGTAATGGGTACATTTCAGTATTTGCCTTGTTGTTGCAGACCCATACACATCACCTTCTATCCATGCATCATCAATACCCGAGTTCTCCGTAGAGGTACCCAGAGCGCGCAGGGCAGCCATTACAACATGTAGCTCTCCCAGTCGTGGAACAACGGTGCGTTTCAGATCAGGTCTTGCATCTAGAAGTTGGACAACCTTCTCATACAGAGCCATATCAAATGAAATAACAGTGGGATGATCTTCACCAACAGTCAACTTCCTCAGTTCACTTGCTTGCATGATCACAGTCAGCAAGGTTGACCACTCGTGTGCTAGCTCTGGTAGCAGTGGTAAGGCTCCAACGTTGGTAAATCGCTTGCTTTCGGACAACAGTGAGTTGTATCCTGACCATCCAGGAATTTTGCTCGATGCTTTCTCTAGTTGCTGCATTCTGGATACAGCAGTAGCAACAATCCATCCAAATTGTGAAAGTTGGGAAGAACCTGATATTTCCTTGTTTGTGACAAAGTGTTCTGATCTTTGGGTATGTTGTACTTTTGGCTTGTCACAGTGCAACATATGTACATGGTATGGAGTGACAGATAAAGTGTGGGCATCTGTTATCTTCAAGGGTGGTGCAACTGGTTCTCCAACAGCATCTACTTGCTGATATACAGCAGTAATAGTTCCATGTGTGGTTCCTTTCCCATCAGGGGTATCCTCTGCAAAGTCTGTGTTATCAACTGCAAAGAACACAAAGGTACCCTTCTTCAAGAATGGTGGCACGTAAAGACCTTTTAACTCTCGGGTGTTTTCTACAACAGCATTAGCCAAAGCAGTTTCCATTCGTAGGGTACGGCCATAGGGAACACAAAACCCATGTGAACTAAGAAGATTCATTAATTTCTTATCGCGAGTGGTGTGATGAACAGTCAGAGCTAGCCCCAGGACCTGTGGGTTTTCTCGTGCGTTGGGTTGTCTGAATACTGATGATTCGGTTTTTGGCTTGTAGTTGACCTGGTGTTTTGATTTGAATTCATACATGATGTTCTGACTCATAGTGAGTGCTGCTCGGTCAACAATTTTGGTCCTTCTTTGAGTTTCAAGGCTGTTAATCGGCCCTGTTATGATCCAACGGATAGCGGAATATAATTCTGCTGGAACGTCGTGTATGTCACTAGTGACCGTTATGGTGTTTTTATCATTGACTTCCGTTGTAAAATTAGCAATGCTTTTCCTAATTAACTGTGCTGCTTTGTAGATTGTCTGCATGTTGTCTGCATCATCACTACGACATTCCATTGCAGAATTAACCATGATTTCCTCACAGGCTTCTGGTGAATAAAGAACTGCTGATTCCCTTCTGTTTTTTGAAAGACAGGATTTCAGATGTGGCAAGGCATTCATTATAATTTCTTTGAGCCACTTTCTAGTGAATGTAGGTTTGTGATTTTCCACGCCTTCTATACCAAGCATATTCAAATAAGTGGTTTCGATATCTTGTATAGATAGATATGATTGGTTCTGTGTTTGAATATCCACTAGGTTTAGCAACTCTAGCAGACTTGCACGTTGTAATAAGGGTTCTTTGTGGTCTGTTGTGTTGGTACTACGTTCTCGTTGTCCATGAAAAACATGCTTTGTCCAACAGCTTTTGTGGTACCGGACGTCAATAGAATGTGCATCCCCTGGTGCAATGCATGTGTTCAGTCTTGTTTTCAGTGTTAAATTATCTGATGTTTCAATAGCTTGTTTCAACGATTTCCCTGCGTTGACTGTCCTCACATTATAAAGCTTCTCATTCTCATCGTTCTGACAAAATAAACATTTTTCCTTATCCAGTGGCCATGTATGTGACCTCGTGAATGGTGATGAAGAGTCAGATGTTAATGAACCTGATTCGTCCATTTCAGCACGTCCTCTTTTTAATCCTCGTTTCTTGGTAATGTGGCTACCAGTAGCTAATGCATGTGCATAACGGTCCCGGGCTCGTTGTATTTGGTCGTTGTTAATTGCATTTGTGTAACAACTTCGATGGTAGACTGCCTGATGTGTAGCGATTGTGTCTTTCCTGTTGCTAATCCATCGATGGATATCAACATAGTTGCCATCTTGTAAACTTGCCCTCTCTGCTACTATGTCCAAAACGCGCTGGTAAGACTGTATCCGAGGATTTTGCACCAACTTCTCATTGCCATTGGAAGACTGACAGAGCATACATAGCTTCCAGTTGATAGGTGCCTCACCTTCACAAGTGACTTCAGTAGCTTGTGGTTTGTCTGTCATGTTCAACTCCTGTAATAAAAGAAAAAAAAAACATGTGATTCCTGTCATTATGTATTATTATGTCAATACTAATTAATTATAAAAAACTGCTGTAGTAAATATCTAAAACACATCTGCAACTAGTAATATTGCATTTCTTAGCCCTAAAATGTATGTTTAGCTGTCAAATTTTATTTTTATGTTATTTATAAGCTGAGATATTAACGAAAATTGGTTTTACGTCAGCCATTTTGTAAAATCCAATATGGCGGTCACGTGGGACTCGGGGCAAATGGAAACATTGTTTTTCGTATTGCTTATACTATAACCTTTCCAAAAATGTATAGTTTTCAGACTCTCCAAAAAATTCCGGCGAAGGCCTAAATCAATACATAGTGAACCGGGCTATTAGCTGACTTGCATATTCTCCATCAGTCTAGACTGTGCCCATAAATGGGGCCCGCAACATCAGTCATCAATACAAGATGTGCCCTTAATAAAAATAATAGTAATGATGGAAGACTGTTATGACCCCAATGGCGAGGGTCTCAGAGGAACGTGGAAGTCTGCAGAATACAAAAATCCAGCTCATAGGGCAGTGGTAACTGGGTTGACCATATATCTACTCCTAACGCCAACACTAGAAGTAGCCGGGGATCATTCCTACGTTGATTCTAGATGACACGCGCCAGCCGGAGAATCTAGCTACCCCTAGTAGAGGAAAACAAAGACCTTTCTTGCCTCCAGAGAAGGGGACCCCAAAGCTGGATAGAAGCCCCCCACAAATAATGACGGTGAGGTAAGAGGAAATGACAAACACAGAAATGAACCAGGTTTAGCACAGAGAGGCCCGCTTACTGATAGCAGAATAAAGAAAGGTAACTTATATGGTCAACAAAACCCCTATCAAAATCCACACTGGAAATTCAAGAACCCCCCGAACCGTCTAACGGTCCGGGGGGAGAACACCAGCCCCCTAGAGCTTCCAGCAAAGGTCAGGATATAGATTTGGAACAAGCTGGACAAAAATACAAAACCAAAACAAATAGCAAAAAGCAAAAGGCAGACTTAGCTGATATAACTGGAACCAGGATCAGTAGACAAGAGCACAGCAGACTAGCTCTGATAACTACGTTGCCAGGCATTGAACTGAAGGTCCAGGGAGCTTATATAGCAACACCCCTAACTAACGACCCAGGTGCGGATAAAAGGAATGACAGAAAAACCAGAGTCAAAAAACTAGTAACCACTAGAGGGAGCAAAAAGCAAATTCACAACAGTACCCCCCCCTTAGTGAGGGGTCACCGAACCCTCACCACGACCACCAGGGCGATCAGGATGAGCGGCATGAAAGGCACGAACTAAATCGGCCGCATGAACATCAGAGGCGACCACCCAGGAATTATCCTCCTGACCATAGCCCTTCCACTTGACCAGGTACTGAAGCCTCCGCCTGGAGAGGCGAGAATCCAAGATCTTCTCTACCACGTACTCCAACTCGCCCTCAACCAACACCGGAGCAGGAGGCTCAGCAGAAGGAACTACAGGCACAATGTACCGCCGCAACAAGGACCTATGAAATACATTGTGAATAGCAAACGACACAGGAAGATCCAGACGAAAAGATACAGGATTAAGGATTTCCAATATCTTGTAAGGCCCAATAAAACGAGGTTTAAATTTGGGAGAGGAGACCTTCATAGGAACAAAGCGGGAAGAAAGCCATACCAAATCCCCAACGCGTAGTCGGGGACCCACACCGCGGCGGCGGTTGGCAAAGCGCTGAGCCTTCTCCTGTGACAACTTCAAGTTGTCCACCACATGATTCCAGATCTGCTGCAACCTATCCACCACAGAATCCACCCCAGGACAGTCAGAAGGCTCCACATGACCCGAAGAAAAGCGAGGATGGAAACCAGAGTTGCAGAAAAAAGGCGAAACCAAGGTGGCGGAACTAGCCCGATTATTAAGGGCAAACTCAGCCAACGGCAAGAATGTCACCCAATCGTCCTGATCAGCAGAGACAAAACACCTCAAATAAGCCTCCAAAGTCTGATTGGTTCGCTCCGTCTGTCCATTAGTCTGAGGATGGAAAGCAGACGAAAACGACAAATCAATGCCCATCCTACTACAAAAGGATCGCCAGAACCTGGAAACGAACTGGGATCCTCTGTCTGACACAATATTCTCAGGGATGCCGTGCAAACGAACCACGTTCTGGAAAAACACAGGAACCAGATCGGAAGAGGAAGGCAGCTTAGGCAAAGGAACCAAATGGACCATCTTGGAGAAGCGATCACATATCACCCAGATAACGGACATGCCCTGAGATAGCGGAAGATCAGAAATGAAATCCATGGAGATATGTGTCCAAGGTCTCTTCGGGACAGGCAAGGGCAAGAGCAAACCGCTGGCACGAGAACAGCAAGGCTTAGCTCGAGCACAAGTCCCACAGGACTGCACAAATGACCGCACATCCCTTGACAAGGAAGGCCACCAAAAGGACCTGGCCACCAGATCTCTGGTGCCAAAAATTCCCGGGTGGCCTGCCAACACCGAGGAATGAACCTCGGAAATGACTCTGCTGGTCCACTTATCCGGGACAAACAGTCTGTCAGGTGGACAAGACTCAGGCCTATCAGCCTGAAATCTCTGCAACACACGTCGCAGATCCGGAGAAATAGCTGACAAGATAACTCCATCTTTAAGAATACCAACAGGATCAGCGACTCCAGGAGCATCAGGCACAAAGCTCCTAGAAAGAGCATCGGCCTTCACATTCTTTGAACCTGGTAAATACGAGACAACAAAATCAAAGCGGGAGAAAAACAATGACCAGCGGGCCTGTCTCGGATTAAGGCGTTTAGCAGACTCGAGATACATCAGATTTTTGTGATCAGTCAAGACCACCACACGATGCTTAGCACCCTCGAGCCAATGACGCCACTCCTCAAATGCCCATTTCATGGCCAACAACTCCCGATTGCCCACATCATAATTTCGCTCGGCAGGCGAAAACTTCCTAGAGAAAAAGGCACAAGGTTTCATAACAGAGCAACCAGGGCCTCTCTGCGACAAAACGGCCCCTGCCCCAATCTCCGAAGCATCCACCTCAACCTGAAAGGGAAGTGAGACGTCAGGCTGGCACAAAACAGGCGCCGAAGTAAACCGGCGTTTCAACTCCTGGAAAGCCTCCACGGCAGCAGGAGTCCAGTTAGCTACATCGGAGCCCTTCTTGGTCATATCCGTCAAAGGTTTCACAATGCTAGAAAAATTAGCGATAAAACGACGGTAGAAGTTAGCGAAGCCCAAGAACTTCTGAAGACTCTTAACTGACGAGGGCTGAGTCCAATCAAGAATAGCTCGGACCTTGACTGGGTCCATCTCCACAGCAGAAGGGGAAAAAATGAACCCCAAAAAGGGAACCTTCTGTACACCAAAGAGACACTTTGAGCCCTTGACAAACAAAGAATTTTCACGCAAAATTTTAAAGACCAACCTGACCTGCTCCACATGCGAATCCCAATTATCAGAAAAAACCAAAATATCATCCAGATAAACAATCAAAAATTTATCCAGATACTTCCGGAAAATGTCATGCATAAAGGACTGAAAAACTGAAGGCGCATTGGAGAGCCCAAAAGGCATCACCAAGTACTCAAAATGACCTTCGGGCGTATTGAATGCGGTTTTCCATTCATCACCTTGCTTAATGCGCACAAGGTTGTACGCACCACGAAGGTCTATCTTGGTGAACCACTTGGCACCCTTAATCCGGGCAAACAAGTCAGACAACAGCGGTAAAGGATACTGAAATTTGACAGTGATCTTATTTAAAAGCCGATAATCAATACAAGGTCTCAAAGATCCGTCCTTTTTTGCCACAAAAAAGAATCCCGCACCAAGAGGGGAAGAAGACGGACGAATATGTCCTTTCTCCAGAGACTCCTTGATATATGAACGCATAGCGGTATGTTCAGGTACCGACAGATTAAACAGTCTTCCCTTAGGAAATTTACTGCCTGGGATCAAATCTATAGCACAGTCACAGTCCCTATGAGGAGGCAGTGCACTGGATTCAGACTCACTGAAGACATCCTGATAATCAGACAAATACTCCGGAACTTCCGAAGGCGTAGAAGAAGCAATAGACACAGGCAGGGAATCCCCATGAATACCACGACAGCCCCAACTTGAGACTGACATAGCCTTCCAGTCCAGGACTGGATTATGGGTCTGTAACCATGGCAGCCCTAAAACAACCAAATCATGCATTTTATGTAAAACCAGGAAACGTATCACCTCGCGGTGTTCAGGAGTCATGCACATGGTAACCTGTGTCCAATACTGCGGTTTATTTGCTGCCAATGGTGTAGCATCAATACCCCTAAGAGGAATAGGATTTTCTAATGGTTCAAGAGTAAAACCACAGCGCTTAGCAAATGAGAGATCCATGAGACTCAGGGCAGCACCTGAATCTACAAACGCCATGACAGGATAAGATGACAGTGAGCAAATCAAAGTTACAGACAGAATAAATTTAGGTTGCAAATTACCAACGATGACAGGACTAACAACCTTAGCTATACGTTTAGAGCATGCTGAGATAACATGTGTAGAATCACCACAGTAGTAGCACAAGCCATTCCGGCGTCTATGAATTTTCCGCTCATTTCTAGTCAGGATTCTATCACATTGCATTAAATCAGGTGTCTGTTCAGACAACACCATGAGGGAATTTGCGGTTTTGCGCTCCCGCAACCGCCGGTCAATTTGAATAGCCAGTGCCATAGTATCATTCAGACCTGTGGGAATGGGAAAACCCACCATAACATTCTTAATGGCCTCAGAAAGGCCATTTCTAAAATTAGCGGCCAGTGCACACTCGTTCCAATGTGTCAGCACGGACCATTTCCGAAATTTTTGGCAATACACTTCAGCCTCGTCCTGCCCCTGAGACATAGCCAGCAAGGCCTTTTCTGCCCGAATCTCAAGATTGGGTTCCTCATAAAGTAAACAGAGCGCCAGAAAAAACGCATCAAGATCAGCCAATGCCGGATCTCCTGGCGCCAGCGAAAAAGCCCAATCCTGAGGGTCGCCCCGTAAGAACGAAATAACAATTTTTACTTGCTGAGCAGAATCTCCAGATGAACAGGGTCTCAGGGACAAAAACAATTTACAATTATTCACGAAATTCCTAAACTTAAACCTGTCTCCGGAAAACAGTTCAGGAATCGGTATTTTAGGTTCTGACCTAGGATTTCTGATAACATAGTCTTGTATGCCCTGCACACGAGTAGCCAGCTGGTCCACACTTGTAATCAAGGTCTGGACATTCATGTCTGCAGCAAGCATAGCCACTCTGAGGTAAAGGGGAAGAAGAAAAAAAAAAACTCAGAATCTTCTTTCTTATAATCCCTCTTCTGCAATGCATTAAACATTTAATACTGGCCTGGCAAACTGTTATGACCCCAATGGCGAGGGTCTCAGAGGAACGTGGAAGTCTGCAGAATACAAAAATCCAGCTCATAGGGCAGTGGTAACTGGGTTGACCATATATCTACTCCTAACGCCAACACTAGAAGTAGCCGGGGATCATTCCTACGTTGATTCTAGATGACACGCGCCAGCCGGAGAATCTAGCTACCCCTAGTAGAGGAAAACAAAGACCTTTCTTGCCTCCAGAGAAGGGGACCCCAAAGCTGGATAGAAGCCCCCCACAAATAATGACGGTGAGGTAAGAGGAAATGACAAACACAGAAATGAACCAGGTTTAGCACAGAGAGGCCCGCTTACTGATAGCAGAATAAAGAAAGGTAACTTATATGGTCAACAAAACCCCTATCAAAATCCACACTGGAAATTCAAGAACCCCCGAACCGTCTAACGGTCCGGGGGGAGAACACCAGCCCCCTAGAGCTTCCAGCAAAGGTCAGGATATAGATTTGGAACAAGCTGGACAAAAATACAAAACCAAAACAAATAGCAAAAAGCAAAAGGCAGACTTAGCTGATATAACTGGAACCAGGATCAGTAGACAAGAGCACAGCAGACTAGCTCTGATAACTACGTTGCCAGGCATTGAACTGAAGGTCCAGGGAGCTTATATAGCAACACCCCTAACTAACGACCCAGGTGCGGATAAAAGGAATGACAGAAAAACCAGAGTCAAAAAACTAGTAACCACTAGAGGGAGCAAAAAGCAAATTCACAACAGAAGACACTTATCAAGATGTTCTGCGCCTGAGGCATCTGCATACATCAGCATGCCCTGCGTACCCAATGTTAAAGATAGGCACGCAGGACGCATGCAAAAGTAGGCGGAGCTTAACGGAGAACATACGCAGCCCTCCGCAAAGCCCCGGAATGCTAATATGAACTTAGCCTTTGTTGAATGAAAAAAAGGTTTGGTACCGTGTTTGCCAGTTGAAAAAAGATTGCTCTCTGTAGGAAAAACAAAATAATCTTGTAGTTATGATACCTTTTAATGGATAACAAAAATAAAATAAATGATGTTAGAAAGCAAGTTTTTGGAACTTCTTAGGTCACTTCATCAGGCATGACGATCTGAAGTAAAGGTACCTTCACACTAAGCGACTTTGCAGCGAGAACGACGACGATCCGTGACGTTGCAGTGTCCTGGATAGCGATCTCGTTGTGTTTGACACGCAGCAGCGATCTGGATCCCGCTGTGATATCGCTGGTCGGAGCTAGAAGTCCAGAACTTTATTTCGTCGCTGATCACCCGCTGTCATCGCTGGATCGGTGTGTGTGACACCGATCCAGCGATGTGTTCACTTGTAACCAGGGTAAATATCGGGTTACTAAGCGCAGGGCCACGCTTAGTAACCCGATATTTACCCTGGTTACCATTGTAAAAGTTAAAAAAAACCACTACATACTCACCTTCTGATGTCTGTCACATCCCCCGCCGGCGGCTTCCCTGTACTGAATGTGTCAGTGCTGGCCGGTCGTAAAGCAGAGCACAGCGGTGACGTCACCGCTGTGCTCTGCTTTACGGCCGGCCGGCGCTGACACATTCAGTGCAGGGAAGCCGCCGGCGGGGGACGTGACAGACATCAGAAGGTGAGTATGTACTTTTTTTTTTTTTACTTTTGCAATGGTAACCAGGGTAAATATCGGGTCACTAAGCGCGGCCCTGCACTTAGTAACACGATGTTTACCCTGGTTACCCGGGTGCTGCAGGGGGACTTCTTCATCGTTGAAGACAGTTTCAACGATGCCGAAGTCGTTCCCCTGATCGTTGGTCGCTGGAGAGAGCTGTCTGTGTGACAGCTCCCCAGCGACCACACAACGACTTACCAACGATCGCATCGCTGGTCGTGATCGTTGGTAAGTCGTTTAGTGTAACGGTACCTTAACACAAATATGTACACAAAAAGAGCAGAGTTGTGGCATAATATATGGACATTTAAACAAACAAAACGAGTTTAGAGAATGAATCCTTAATTGGATTAGATTATCGGTGTGAATGTTTTATAGTCCCAATATCCATGTAAGATCAGAGACCTGGTGCCCTTACTGCCTCTGGAACAGATCCTCAGATTTTGTACAGGAAAAATATATATCTTTATACCATGTTAGCCAGTAGATAGAAAAATATTAAAGTTTGAGACTCTTCATTGTTTGACACCTTTAACTGGCTAACTGAAAAGATGGTAACAAATGGCAACCTTTTGAGACTGCTCAGGTCTCTTCATATTATACACAACATGACACAGGAGTAATGCAGTAGATAAGACAAGTGATGTGAAGCGGAACTATCAATGAGGGAAGGGGAGAGAAAGTCATTGCAGTAAATATTGGAGCAGCTCATAGATGAGGAGTGTAAAATGGTATTGTCCTGTCATTGAGGTCTGGTCCATGGTTGTGATGCCCCCAAAAGGTCTCAGGAGCACATTCCTTAGTTGATGTAGAAAGACATAAATCCAGGCGACACATTCATTTCTGTTGTGAGTGTGTCCAAGGTTGTCATAAGTTTATCTTTTCTGTTTCTCTGAGATTTGAAGTTACCATATAATTCAAGTACCGTATATACTCGAGTATAAGCCGACCCGAGTATAAGCCGACCCCCCTAATTTTGCCACAAAAAACTGGGAAAACTTATTGACTCGAGTATAAACCTAGGGTGGAAAATGCAGCAGCTACCGGTGAATTTCAAAATTAAAAATAGATACTCCATACCGTTCATTATGGCCCCATAGATGCTCCACATAAAGCTGTGCCACATATAATGCTCTGCACCATTCATTATGGCCCCATAGATGCTCCACATAAAGCTGTGCCATATATAATGCTCGTTGCCCTATAGATAGCTGTGCCATATATATAATGCTCTGCACCGTTGCCCCATAGCTGTGCCATATATATAGTGCTCTGCACCGTTGCCCCATAGCTGTGCCATATATATATATAGTGCTCTGCACCGTTGCCCCATAGCTGTGCCATATAGTGCTCTGCACCATTGCCCCATAGCTGTGCCATATATGCTCTGCACCATTGCCCCATAGCTGTGCCATATAGTGCTCTGCACCATTGCCCCATAGCTGTGCCATATAGTGCTCTGCACCATTGCCCCATAGCTGTGCCATATATGCTCTGCACCGTTGCCCCATACCTGTGCCATATATGCTCTGCACCGTTGCCCCATAGCTGTGCCATATATGCTCTGCACCGTTGCCCCATAGCTGTGCCATATATATATATATATATATATATATATATATAATGCTCTGCACCGTTGCCCCATAGCTGTGCCATATATATATATATAATGCTCTGCACCATTGCCCCATAGCTGTGCCATATATGCTCTGCACCGTTGCCCCATACCTGTGCCATATATGCTCTGCACCGTTGTCCCATAGCTGTGCCATATATATATAATGCTCTGCACCGTTGCTCCATAGCTGTGCCATATATATATATAATGCTCTGCACCATTGCCCCATAGCTGTGCCATATATGCTCTGCACCGTTGCCCCATACCTGTGCCATATATGCTCTGCACCGTTGCCCCATAGCTGTGCCATATATGCTCTGCACCGTTGCCCCATAGCTGTGCCATATAGTGCTCTGCACCGTTGCCCCATAGCTGTGCCATATAGTGCTCTGCACCGTTGCCCCATAGCTGTGCCATATATGCTCTGCACCGTTGCCCCATAGCTGTGCCATATATGCTCTGCACCGTTGCCCCATAGCTGTGCCATATATGCTCTGCACCTTTCCCCCATAGCTGTGCCATACATATAGTGCTCTGCACCGTTGCCCCATAGCTGTGCCATATAGTGCTCTGCACCGTTGCCCCATAGATGCTCCACATAAAGCTGTGCCTTATATATAGTGCTCTGCACCGTTGCCCCATAGATGCTCCACATAAAGCTGTGCTGCTGCTGCTGCAATAAAAAAAAAAAAACACATACTCCCCTCTCTTGCTTGCAGCTCCTCAGCGTCCCATCTCGGCGTCTCTCCGCACTGACTGATCAGGCAGAGGGCGGCGCGCACACTATATGCGTCATCGCGCCCTCTGACCTGCACAGTCAGTGCGGAGAGAGAGACGCCGGGAAGATGGCGCGACGCCCGGCGTGTGGATCGTGGACAGGTGAATATGTAATACTTACCTGCTCCCGGCGTCCCGCTCCTTCCCCCAGACAGCTGGTCTTCGGTGCCGCAGCCTCTTCCTCTATCAGCGGTCACCGGCACCGCTTCATTAGAGAAATGAATTATGCGGCTCCGCCCCTATGGGAGGTGGAGCAGCCTATTCATTTCTCTAATGAGCGGTCCCACGGGACCGCTCAGGGGAAGAGGCTGCGGCACCCTGAGACCGTGGGATGGGCAGGGGGAGCGCCAGGAACGCCGGAACTAGGTGAGTATATGACAGTCCTCACCCGCCGACCCCACCACCGATCATGACTCGGGTATAAGCCGAGAGGGGCACTTTCAGCCCAAAAATTTGGGCTGAAAATCTCGGCTTATACTCGAGTATATACGGTAAAGTTTTTTTATGTGTTTTGTGAGGAAACTGTTTAAGGTATGTTGGACGGTCAATTGGCTTCTGGTATAGGCACGTCTCTATTTCATTGTTCTGTAGCTTAATGATGGGGTCCAAAAAGTTAATTTCAGTGCAGGAGTAGTTGCATGTTAAGTTGATGGTGTGATGACACTGATTAAAGTGTTCATGGAACATCTTTAGCTGTTGATCCGACTCCATCCAGATGATTAAAATATTGTCAATGAAACGGTAGTAGGCCAGAGGCCTGATGGGACATGAGGATGAGAAATCACTTTCAAGTTTGGTCATGAAAAGATTTGCTTATTGTGGAACCATTTTACTTTCCATTGCTGTACCTATCTCCTGTAGATATATGTTGTTATCAAATAGAAAGTACGGTAGGTGGTCGGTAGTAATATAGTTAATGCATGACTATGAGCTAATATGTATATAAAACTGTACTACAAAATGAAGTTATTTGTGACCCTGCAGCATTAGGCTATGTGCACACGTTGCGGATTTTGAATGCTTTTCCGCAGCATTTTTGGACGCACGAAATTGCATCAAATCTGCAGCGCAGTGCACCACCAATGTTAGTCAATGGGAAATTGAGAATTGGTGTGCACATGCTGCTGAAAAATACGTGCCGATTTACAGCATTTTATTTTCCGCAGCATGTCAATTCTTTTTGCGGATCTGCAGCGTTTCTGCACGCATTGACTACCATTGAGTTAGGAAAAACCACAGGTTTAAAAAGATCTGCAGTTTTGCTGCAGAGTTGCCTGCGAGAAACGCTGCAGATCGGGAGGAGGAAGAGTGCGTGGGCAGAGACTGTGTGTGAGCGGGTCTGTATGTAGGCAGGCATCGTCCGATGGGACTGCTAGTCCCATCCCGCTATGCCTGCTACAGTGACAGCTAGCTGATGATGGGACAGTAGTTATCCCATCATCTGGCTACTGTGTAAAAGAAAACAAAAAAAACACACATACAGATATACAGTACATACTCACCATACAGCTAATCCCCGATGCCCTCAATCACCTGTAAAAAAAAAAAATAAATAAAAAAAATAAACCAACAGTATACTCCCTGTTCTGACGTAATCCATTTAATAACGAGTGTCTGACAATCTCCTGTGTAGAGCTGTCACATCGGCAGATGTGATAGCTCTCCAGGGGCCTCCGGTGATACAATGATGACAGGCATTCTCCCACAGTGGATCACTCCACCGTCAGAGGTCACTGGAGTTCAAGCTGTCACTTGTGGCACCGCTGCGTGGGAAAATTCTCACTCAGCAGTGCAATAAAGTAAGAGCATGAACTTCAGTGATCCCTCAGTGACAACACTGCAGGAGCTATTGTCTCCTGTCAGTATGTCACTGGAGGCCCTCTAGAGGGGTCACATCTCCTGATGTGACAGCTCTATAGGGGAGATCATCGTGGGACAGTCGTTATTAAATGGATTACGTCGGAACAGGGAGTATACTGTCGGTTTATTTATTTTTTGTTTTACAGGAGATCGAGGGCGTTGCATGGATTAGGAGTACAATAAATATGGAAAACGGTGTTTAGTGTTTTATTTCATTAAAATACTTTATTCTTGCTGTGTGTTTATTTAACCCCTTAAGAACAATAGTATTAGTAATGTAAAGGTGTCTTATTGACACCTCTCCATTACTAAGCTGGCTTGATGTCACCTTACAATACAAAGGTGATATCAACCCAACAAATATTACCCCATATGCCACTGCTACAGGGCAGTGGGAAGAGAGAAGCTAGGCTATTAATATCTGCCCGCAGCTGTCTACATAGTCTTTTTTGGCTATTAATTATAGGGGGACCCCATGTTGTTTTTTGGGGGGGTTCCCCTATTTTAATAGCCATTAAAGGCTAAATATACAGCTGGGGACTGATATTCATAGCCTGGGAATATCCATGGGTATTAACCCCTTCCTAGGCTATAAACATCAGCCCCCAGTCGCTGGCTTTCCCTCTCTAGCGCAAAAAATTGCGTGGGAGCCCATGCCATTTTTTTTTTTTGTATATATATTTTTTAAATTAAACAGATATTGCGTTTAAGGCCAGGGTCACACTTTCGAGAAACTTGCACGAGTCTCGCACCTCAATACCCGGCACTTCCGCCGGCACTCGGGACCAGAGTGTGCGGCTGCATGTATTTCTATGCAGCTGAACGCTCCGGTCCGAGTGCCGGCGGCAGTGCTGGGTATTGAGGTGTGAGTTTCTCGCAAGTGTGACCTGAAGCAGATTTTGTGTGTGTCTTTATTCAACTCTTTATGTACCATTTTATTATGTTTATTACTAAACATCGGGCTTGGTATTATCTATCTATAGATATATCTAACTATCTATCTATAGATCTATATATGGATAGATAGATACAAAAAAGGGTTAAGAGTAGCACAAAAAACAAAATTAGGGTGCAGAGCCCCCCAGGCATATACCAAACCTTGTCATAGGAGTCCAAAACTTTAGAGGTAGCACACCACTGATAGTTGAAGTTTTAAAGGTGCTAAATTTTAATAGCCCATTGCCTTGACATTTCGGCTCATGGAGAGCCTTTCTCAAGCTTGAGATATATCTATATTTATCTATCTATAGATATATCTATCCATCTATCTATAGATCTATCTATCCATCTATCTATAGATCTATCTTTAGATAGATAGATCTATAGATAGATAATCTATAGATCGATCTATAGATGGATAGATCGATCTATAGACAGATAGATAGATACCGTAGATAGATAGATCGATCGATCTATAGATAGATACCGTAGATAGATCGATCGATCTATAGATAGATAGATACCGTAGATAGATCGATCTATAGGTCTATCTATCTATAGCTATATCTATAGGTCTATCTATTTACCTATAGATCTATCTACTGTATCTATCTATCTATCTATCTATCTATCTATCTATCTATCTATCTATCTATCTATCTGTGTGTGTAAACATTATTTTTCAACGGAGTATGTAAAAGAAGAGGTTGGACAATTCACAATTCATTTTTTTTTGTTAAATAATATATCTTTATTTAGCTTACGAAAATGCATACAAATCCGCATGAAAAAAAGCATGAAAATCTGCATCAAATGCGTGCGGATTTTCAAGTGCGTTTTCTGCCAAGCGTGGAAGATTCTGCCCAGAAAATTCCACAGGCAAATTTGCAACGTGTGCACAAACCCTTAGTTATGCTTAATTCAGTGTAGATGATAAATCTTTAAGCAGCATATTCAGCTGCTGATTCTGAGAAAGAAACAGTTTGTTACTGTGTGTGGTCAAAAATATATAGGCTTTATAACTAAGTAGATATATAAAAAAAAAAGAGTCAGAATTCTGTTAAATGCTAAAGATTAATACACTCAGAAACCGCTGATGGGTAATTTTGCGCTAATTTAGTATCTACCTATCAGCGGTTTCTGAGTATCCTTTTTAGATAGCACACAGTTGACAAGGTGTGCATGCACCTTTTTACAGCTTTGCATTTATTCTCATTGTTGGCTTCTGATCATTATTAGCGCAGGTGTCTCTTATTAGTGTCTATATTATAAAAATTGTTATACTCACATTAAGGGCGCAGACATATGGCATATAACTTGTGCGAGTATCACATCGCAATCCTTGTTCTGCCAATCTACCCTCCTGACCTGAGCTTGACAGCTGCATAGAAATACATCACGCTGTCATGCTTAGGTCAGGAGAGGTGCTGGGCCAGTTCATGCAATGCGATAATCGCACAAGTTATACCAAAGTCTGTCTGCGCCCTAAAGATCCACCTCTGTGCCAATTTCATCACTGTCTGGGTCCCTAGTCAATCTCTGTAATTACTTCTTGTTGATTATAAACATGTAATCATTACAGCCAACTAGTGGCCTAAACAGTTTCAGTCCTGGAATATAACATCTACACTGTGGCTCTTCTATGTTTACTCTTATTATCTCCAGTCATTGTATTATTATATGGGATTCTTTATTATGTCATATCGCATCAAATTCTTCCCATTCAGGTCCCTACAATATCGGATCCTCTCAGTGGAGATCTTCTATATAAGCGAATTCTCCTGAGTGACCCTACAAGGATGGATAGGGACAGGGACAAGATGGCGGAGAGGATATTACACCTCACCCTAGAGATCCTCTTCCGGCTTACTGGAGAGGTGAGAGATTCTGATGGTGTCACATTACATCATTCTTATCTATGGGAATAACAGATGGACAGAACTGGAGAGGTGAGGACTCTGGGAATGTCTGTAGTGAGATTTATTAATGTGTCTCTCCATAACCAGGATTACACAGTAGTGAAGAAGACCTCTAGTGAGCGCTGTCAGGCCCCTGAATTTGAGGGATGGGGAAGACCCCTGAGCCCAATCACAGGGCCTCCACCTCATCCCCTGATACATGAAGACATCAATGGCGAGAAGATCCTAGAACTCACCTACAAGATGATTGAGCTGCTGACTGGAGAGGTGACACTGCTGGGAATGCTGGGACATTATACAGTAACGCTATGGAGGGATCGGGGGGATGACTGTATCATTGTATGTGTCAGGTTCCTATACGATGTCAGGATGTCACCGTCTATTTCTCCATGGAGGAGTGGAAGTATTTAGAAGGACACCAAGATCTGTACAAGGACATCATGATGGAGGTTCCCCAGCCCCTCACATCACCAGGTAATAGACAGGACTGAATACACACGGCCTGTAATTATCTGTATGTAAAGAATGAATTCAGTCCCTGTATGTGTTTCCTCCAGTTCTATCCAGTGAGAGGACAACACCAGAGAGATGTCCCCGTCCTTTTATGCCACAGGACTGTAAACAAGAAGATCCCAATGTTCCTCAGGATCATCAGGTAGATGGAGAGAAGGTGTCATGAGATCTCCGCTATGATGTGTAGAAGGCTCTGAAGGTCTAATGTTCAGTCATGTTTTATCCGCCAGCATTAAACACTGAATGGACAATTTATTAGAGACACCTGTATGAAAATTGGAAATGTATGAAATTAAAATTGATAACATACAGCAAATGTTTGTCCTGTGGATATAATCCGCTAAGAAAAGTACTTAGAGAAGTTTGTTTACCAGACAACTTACACTGCCCACTACAACTGAATAAAACGTTGATGTCCGATTGTACTTGTACCTTAGCACAGATAACTGCAGTTATGGACCAGTTCCAGTGCCGATGCTGTCTAAGTTTAATAGTAGGAAAACTACTGTGGCCAAAACAAAGCTAACATTATATAATTAAGCTGTGGAAAACATCTGATTGGATGAATCCAGATTTCTATTGCAGAATGATCATGGGTCATCTGATATCTTTGGATAGATAATTGGACGCTATGGCTTACCTAAGCATTTTGGCCTACCAAGCTCATCACTTCAAGTCAACTGTTCATCCTATGGTAAAAGGACTATGCCCCATACCACAAAGTTCTTATAAACTCTGTCAGAATTTTATCCAATTGGCATCTGAGTTTGATAAGATTTTCTTGCATGATTAAATCGTATCATAGGAGCAGAGAAGATGGATAACTTAATTTCTGGATCTTCTCACAATTTTTTGGTTATGGAGACTGCTGGTTAGAATTAGTAGCTGACAGGTTGGATTTATAGAGGAGACCTGCAGAATTTTGATTACTATTGCTGTCATGTTATTTTTGGTCATAATTCTAATTAATTATTTTTTCTTTTCTTCGAAAATGTTCCTTATGATTTCTCCATTTGTCTGTGACATTTTCATTATTTGTTTCAGGATACAGATCTGCCCCATATTAATACTACAGAGACATATGTGAGGGGTGATGAACGGTGTAATGAGGAGATTCCTACAGATAACCGCACAGGTGAGTAGTGACCAATAAATGCAGAGAAGTCACTGATTTTGAATTAGATGTTGAAATTTTTAGGCTGCGCCGATTTTACACTTAAAGATTTTGTGCTTAAATAAAAAATAAGATTTAATACACTATTTTGTACATTCATCTCTATGCTCCTGAGCTGCTGTAGAGAAGATATTCTGTATTCACAATCCTGTCTAACACACAGGACACTGTACCCAGGGCATGCCTCTAAATATATTTTTGACCATTGCTTGCTATTGTCGAAAATCACTGATGTGGAAAACAGAAACTCTATCAGTCAGCCACAGACTACACTGTTACGTACAGGAGAACTTTCTCAGCCTAAAAACAGGATTCTTCACTACATGCATATAATAAAGAGGTACATCATATACAGATATATCTACAATATACAGGTCCTTCTCAAAAAATTAGCATATAGTGTTAAATTTCATTATTTACCATAATGTAATGATTACAATTAAACTTTCATATATTATAGATTCATTATCCACCAACTGAAATTTGTCAGGTCTTTTATTGTTTTAATACTGATGATTTTGGCATACAACTCCTGATAACCCAAAAAACCTGTCTCAATAAATTAGCATATCAAGAAAAGGTTCTCTAAATGACCTATTACCCTAATCTTCTGAATCAACTAATTAACTCTAAACACATGCAAAATATACCTGAGGCTTTTAAAAACTCCCTGCCTGGTTCATTACTCAAAACCCCCATCATGGGTAAGACTAGCGACCTGACAGATGTCAAGAAGGCCATCATTGACACCCTCAAGCAAGAGGGTAAGACCCAGAAAGAAATTTCTCAACAAATAGGCTGTTCCCAGAGTGCTGTATCAAGGCACCTCAATGGTAAGTCTGTTGGAAGGAAAAAATGTGGCAGAAAACGCTGTACAACGAGAAGAGGTGACCGGACCCTGAGGAAGATTGTGGAGAAGGACCGATTCCAGACCTTGGGGAACCTGAGGAAGCAGTGGACTGAGTCTGGTGTGGAAACATCCAGAGCCACCGTGCACAGGCGTGTGCAAGAAATGGGCTACAGGTGCCGCATTCCCCAGGTAAAGCCACTTTTGAACCATAAACAGCGGCAGAAGCGCCTGACCTGGGCTACAGAGAAGCAGCACTGGACTGTTGCTAAGTGGTCCCAAGTACTTTTTTCTGATGAAAGCAAATTTTGCATGTCATTCGGAAATCAAGGTGCCAGAGTCTGGAGGAAGACTGGGGAGAAGGAAATGCCAAAATGCCTGAAGTCCAGTGTCAAGTACCCACAGTCAGTGATGGTGTGGGGTGCCATGTCAGCTGCTGGTGTTGGTCCACTGTGTTTCATCAAGGGCAGGGTCAATGCAGCTAGCTATCAGGAGATTTTGGAGCACTTCATGCTTCCATCGGCTGAAATGCTTTATGGAGATGAAGATTTCATTTTTCAGCATGACCTGGCACCTGCTCACAGTGCCAAAACCACTGGTAAATGGTTTACTGACCATGGTATTACTGTGCTCAATTGGCCAGCCAACTCTCCTGACCTGAACCCCATAGAGAATCTGTGGGATATTGTGAAGAGAAAGTTGAGAGACGCAAGACCCAACACTCTGGATGAGCTTAAGGCCGCTATTGAAGCATCCTGGGCCTCCATAACATCTCAGCAGTGTCACAGGCTGATTGCCTCCATGCCACGCCGCATTGAAGCAGTCATTTCTGCCAAAGGATTCCCGACCAAGTATTGAGTGCATAACTGAACATTATTATTTGATGGTTTTTTTGTTTGTTATTAAAAAACACTTTTATTTGATTGGACGGGTGAAATATGCTAATTTATTGAGACAGGTTTTTTGGGTTATCAGGAGTTGTAGGCCAAAATCATCAGTATTAAAACAATAAAAGACCTGACAAATTTCAGTTGGTGGATAATGAATCTATAATATATGAAAGTTTAATTGTAATCATTACATTATGGTAAATAATGAAATTTAACACTATATGCTAATTTTTTGAGAAGGACCTGTATATACCAATATGTGTATGTTACAAGTGCTGAAAAGTTTTTCAGAGATTTTTTTTTCTATAGAGTTTTATTTTTAAGAACAAAAGAGATGAAATAAGGATTGTAATTATTGACACATGAGCAGCACACTAAGAAAAGGCAGTTTTTCTAATATACTTTACTCAATCATTCAGATTTTATCATAAGTCCGAAAATAGTGTTGTGCACACCTCAAACAATACATATTTATACATAGTTCCCCATCTACGTATAGGATGGGAAAATTAAAGGCATAGGCAAAAAAACATTTAAAAAAAAAAAAAAAATTTTTTATTACTTTAATGCAAAAAATTGATAAAAGTACACTAATATCAAACAGGGATATAAATATAAAAACAACCGCTGGGGACTACAAAATTGATGGTATGAAGTAACAGCAACAATACAAAGTGTACCAGAAAAAAAGGGGTATCAAGTTCTATATAATACACAGTAAAGATCTCTGGCCTGACAATGCCCTTCTGAAGGAAGGCTACGTGTATAATAATAGGATGGGAGGAAAACCTAACTATCCTGAAACCTGTGTTTCTGCCAATCCTATACACAGCTCCAAATAAATGAGAAATACCTAAATGGAAAAAGGCATGTCAGAGCTTAATGGCCAGTATATAGACAAGAGCCATGATACAACAAAGTTGCTAACATGAAATATATTTGCAAAGTGCAGATAATTGCTAGAATTGCTGAACTTACATAGAGGTGAATGAAGGTGTCCCACCGCGACCCCGACAGCGCCGTTTCGCCAACTGGCTTCCTCACATAAGGGGCATAAGTGTCTATAGTGCACGGCTCAGCGTTTATATATACCTACAACAGCTGAATATAGTGTCGGCATAATTGGTCTTATAAGTGCGCATGCGCCCGTAACAATGCCTCCCATAGTAACAGGAGTGACTTCCGTGCCGCTGCGCCTGGAACGCAAGCGTGGAACGCTTCGCCCTCCATGATGGTACAGGGCAGGAAGTCACTGGGACGCAGTCAACCTGCGCATGCGCTGACCATATGCCGAGACTGCGGGAGAATGAAGATACGCCAGCCGAAGTTCTGGGACATATATAGGAACAGGCATAGGTAAAAATAAAAAATGAATGGCAACTAAAAAACCTCTCATCATAATGCCAAAAATAAGAATGGGATAATAACCACCGGACTATCTATTAAAGCAAAAAATATATAAATAATAAATAAATCTCTAAGGAAAGTGCATGATTAGTGAATATCAGAAAATTCATCCTAAAAACTATAAATGAATAAATATACCTAAAAGATGTGAAAAATGTATATAAATATATATAAATATAAATAAACATATATATATAAAAAATTAAGTGCCAATAATAAGTATATAAAAATACATAAGGTGCAACAAATATATAACACCTATACATCCATATACATATATGTATACAAACATAATGTCAATATATATAAATACCAAATAAAGTGCCGCAAGTTTGAAATACCTAAACACATATAACATATAAATATAAAGTGCAATTTATATAAATAAAAATAAAAATAAAATAGTCTTCTGATTATCTTTCTCTTTCATTTAATTTGTTTCTCTTATAAGACACTCTGGATGCACGAAACCACATTTCCAGAACCATACATCCCAGAGACGACCACATGGAGGTAAGTTGCCACCGATACTAATGCAATAAATAAATACAAAAAGAATAAAATTAATACACAACATATAGACACAGACAATTAAAAACAGGACCACTATGTAAAGACCTCAATAAAGTAAGGGAAAATACTAACAGAAAATAGTACCTAAAATGCAGATAAATCGAGTGGAGAAGCAAAAGTGACCCGAAACTTTATAAGAATGCATTTAAACCTAATGTCTCATTGAGGCCTTGTGGTGCCATTGTTCCCAACAAATAGATCCATTTACTCTCCCTTTGGGCCAGGGCTTTAGCCAAATTCCCCCCTCTTACTCCCAAATGGACCTGATCTATTGCCTTAATTTTCAGGCCCCTGGGGTCAGAATGATGATACAGTCTAAAATGTCTAGGTAAGGTCTTTAATGTGCTAGGATCAAGTTCAGTTATGGACTTCTCTATATCTCTGACATGCTCTCTAGTTCTTATCTTTAGCTCGCGTGTCGTTAGTCCAATATATATTTTTTTACATGGACAGCTGGCATGATAAATAATGCCTTTGGAAGAGCATGTAAGTTTTTTTCGTATATCGAAACTTATATATGGCACTGGTTGTAAAAAAGAGTCAAAGGATAATAAGAGTGAAGTAAGATTCATTACAAGATTTAATAAACAATGTCCGGAATTAACCAACATCATGCAGAAACATTGGGGGATTTTACAATCGGATCCTGTACTCAAACAGTTATTACCCAATCGTCCCCTATTGGTTGCGAGGAGATCCAAAAATTTGAAGAATTTGCTTGTACATAGCCATTACTCCAAGGTGGGCCAGATGTCTGCAACTTCTGAAAAAGGTAATGGTTTTTTTCCTTGCAATATGTGCAAGGGATGTTATAATCTAGTTAAATGTAAAACCTTTACCAATTTTGATGGTTCTAGGACTTTCGATATACGAAAAAAACTTACATGCTCTTCCAAAGGTTTAAATGCATTCTTATAAAGTTTCGGGTCACTTTTGCTTCTCCACTCGATTTATCTGCATTTTAGGTACTATTTTCTGTTAGTATTTTCCCTTACTTTATTGAGGTCTTTACATAGTGGTCCTGTTTTTAATTGTCTGTGTCTATATGTTGTGTATTAATTTTATTCTTTTTGTATTTATTTATTGCATTAGTATCGGTGGCAACTTACCTCCATGTGGTCGTCTCTGGGATGTATGGTTCTGGAAATGTGGTTTCGTGCATCCAGAGTGTCTTATAAGAGAAACAAATTAAATGAAAGAGAAAGATAATCAGAAGACTATTTTATTTTTATTTTTATTTATATAAATTGCACTTTATATTTATATGTTATATGTGTTTAGGTATTTCAAACTTGCGGCACTTTATTTGGTATTTATATATATTGACATTATGTTTGTATACATATATGTATATGGATGTATAGGTGTTATATATTTGTTGCACCTTATGTATTTTTATATACTTATTATTGGCACTTAATTTTTTATATATATATGTTTATTTATATTTATATATATTTATATACATTTTTCACATCTTTTAGGTATATTTATTCATTTATAGTTTTTAGGATGAATTTTCTGATATTCACTAATCATGCACTTTCCTTAGAGATTTATTTATTATTTATATATTTTTTGCTTTAATAGATAGTCCGGTGGTTATTATCCCATTCTTATTTTTAGCATTATGATGAGAGGTTTTTTAGTTGCCATTCATTTTTTATTTTTACCTATGCCTGTTCCTATATATGTCCCAGAACTTCGGCTGGCGTATCTTCATTCTCCCGCAGTCTCGGCATATGGTCAGCGCATGCGCAGGTTGACTGCGTCCCAGTGACTTCCTGCCCTGTACCATCATGGAGGGCGAAGCGTTCCACGCTTGCGTTCCAGGCGCAGCGGCACGGAAGTCACTCCTGTTACTATGGGAGGCATTGTTACGGGCGCATGCGCACTTATAAGACCAATTATGCCGACACTATATTCAGCTGTTGAAGGTATATATAAACGCTGAGCCGTGCACTATAGACACTTATGCCCCTTATGTGAGGAAGCCAGTTGGCGAAACGGCGCTGTCGGGGTCGCGGTGGGACACCTTCATTCACCTCTATGTAAGTTCAGCAATTCTAGCAATTATCTGCACTTTGCAAATATATTTCATGTTAGCAACTTTGTTGTATCATGGCTCTTGTCTATATACTGGCCATTAAGCTCTGACATGCCTTTTTCCATTTAGGTATTTCTCATTTATTTGGAGCTGTGTATAGGATTGGCAGAAACACAGGTTTCAGGATAGTTAGGTTTTTCCTCCCATCCTATTATTATACACGTAGCCTTCCTTCAGAAGGGCATTGTCAGGCCAGAGATCTTTACTGTGTATTATATAGAACTTGATACCCCTTTTTTTCTGGTACACTTTGTATTGTTGCTGTTACTTCATACCATCAATTTTGTAGTCCCCAGCGGTTGTTTTTATATTTATATCCCTGTTTGATATTAGTGTACTTTTATCAATTTTTTGCATTAAAGTAAGAAATAAAAATTTTTTTTTTTTTTTTTTTAAATGTTTTTTTGCCTATGCCTTTAATTTTCCCATCCTATACGTAGATGGGGAACTATGTATAAATATCAATCATTCAGATGTCTGATTAAGGCCTAAATCTACGTTAACACCCCAGAGTGCTGTTTGCTAGAGCACTCTGTCTTGGGGGTTACATGTTTTTACAGGAAAATGGTATACAAACTTGCCCCTGATGTGTCCATTAAATACAATGAGTAATGTAATCCAATAATGCAGTTATTTAAGGTTGGTTTCAGACTTGTGTACGGGAGTGCTGTGGATGGCAGCGTACTTCCTCCCTTCTTCCTCCCGGAAACCACGCCTACGCTCCGTCTACGCCTCCTTACGTCCTGTGGTGCCCTGCGTACCTGTCTTTATCATTGGGTACGCAGGAACGTACGCTGGTTGCGGATGCCTCCGCATGCGCCGTTTGGACGCTGCGTCCAAACGGCACATGCGGAGGCATCCACAAACAGCGTACGTTCTGCATACCCAATGTTAAAGATAGGTACGCAAGGCACCGCAGGACGCAAGGAGGCATAGGCAGAGCGTAGGCGTGGTTTCAAGGAGGAAGAAGGGAGGAAGTACGCTGCCATCCGCAGCCCTCCCGTAAGCAAGTCTGAAACCAGCCTAAGATAGATAAAATTTAATAAATGTCCAAGCAATAAACACAAAGAGAGCTGATCGCACTCCAAATATAAACAACATAATATCGTAGCATAATGCACAGTCGAGGAACTTACTGTATATATGCGTGTTAAAGCCAAGTTTTTCAGCACGTTTTTTTTGTGCTGAAAACGCCCCCCTCGGGTTATACAGAAGCCAATTGTCCCAGAAAGACGGCCGGGAAGGGGGAGCGGCAGAGCAGTGAGTCACAGAGGCAGGAGCCTGGTGGCTGTTTCTAAAGCCTGTGCCACTGCGCTGGCAGTGAATATTCATTTCTCTGTAATGGCGCACAGCGACAGCCGCCGGCTTCCAGCACACATCCTACATACCTTCCCTGCGTTCCCTCACTGCATATTGTTCGTTCCAGAACCAGCAGCTCTTCCGACCAACCGATCATGTGGCCCAGCTCATTAAGGTGATGAGCGGGGCCACTCAACAGCTCTTTACATAGAATCATAGTCTCTACAAGTACTGATATATTTAAAAAATAAATAAAAAATAAACTGGGTGGTCTTACAGGGAACCTGTCACCAGGTTTTTCCTATCGCCACGACAGCACCCACAACGAGAGAGGGGATCCGCCCACCTTCCGGACAGGAACCTACAGGTTAAAAAGGGGCGGTCCCCCTCGCCCTCCAGTTTGGGTTCCTGTCCGGACGGCGGGAGCCTACAGGTTTTTTCGTTCACTTACCCGGCACTTCCGCCAAGCCTCTGTGCGGTGTCCAGGTGAGAACGGCAGAGTCGGGGGCCCGGAAGCAGCGTCGGGGGAAGTCCTGTTTCCAGCTTCCCCCCTCGTCTGGCAAGGAGCGGCAGGACCGAGCGGTCGAGGTGGCGTTCCCGGGGGAAGGCGCGCCGCCCCGGGTCGTCCACGTGCGCGACGCTGCGGGAGCAGGTCGGCGCTTATGACCCGGAAGTGATCTAACGACTTCCGGAGGAGGCCGGGAGGAGGAGCGCGGGACCTTTGAAAATAGGCAGCGCTTGGTGAGTGGTGTGCGGCAACATGTCTTCCACAGGAGACGCCGAACACCGACAGGAGAAAGGAGCAGCAGCAGATCTCATAGTGGAGATGTGGCACGTGGACAGCAGGACCCTGGCACGTCACGTCTCACCTCACCCCCTCAGAAACCGGTACTCTAAGGTCATCAGCAGTGGTGAGTTTAAAATCTGAACCATTGACTGATGCAACTGTCTTCTATACTATGCTTTGTTATAGGGGAAGAAGGTCTCAAAGTCTAAACATAAGCAGTGTGCGTTATGCACAGAACCACTACCTGACACCTATTTAAAGAGATTATGTCAGACGTGTATATGCCATACGTTAGAAGAAGAGGCCCCCCTCCGTGTATCGGATTTGAGGGAAGTAATTAGGGAAGAAATTAAATCGTCCCTTAGATCTAGACGGCATGAGAAGAGTAGTGTGGAAATAGTATCCGATTCCAGCCCTTCGTTGCAAGAGGGCGAGTGCTCGGAGAGCCCATCACCATCTTCCTCAGATGAGGAGGGAAGGCCTTGCTTTTCCACCGACCATATGGAGACTTTAATTAAGGCTGTCCGTGCAACTATGGGTATGGCAGAGAGTAAAGAACCGAAAACAACCCAAGAGATCATGTTCGCAGGGCTCAGCCAGAGAAATCGGAAAGCTTTCCCGGTGGTAGATACCATTAAGGATCTGGTCAAACGGGAGTGGGACAAGCTGGATAAAGGGTTCTTACCTTCGGCCGCAAAAAGAAGGTACCCCTTTGAGGATGACACCTTATCCCAGTGGATGAAGATCCCAAAAGTAGATGCGGCAGTAGCCTCTACCTCGAAAACAGCCTCGCTACCATTAGAGGATGTAGGACTCCTTAAAGATCCTTCAGACAGAAAGGCTGACATGCTTCTTAAAAAGTTGTGGGAAGCATCATCTGGAGCCTTTAAACCTGCAATCGCAGGCACCTGTACGGCGAGATCTGTTATGGTCTGGGTAACTCAGCTGGAAGAACAGCTTAAAGCTAAAGTACCCAGGGATAAATTGTTAAACTCCCTGTCTCAGGTCAGAGAAGGAGCGGCTTATCTAGCGGATGCCTCGATTGATTCCCTGAAATTGGCTGCAAGATCGGCGGGTCTCTCGAATGCAGCCCGACGGGCACTTTGGCTAAAGACCTGGAAGGGTGATGCTCAGGCAAAAGCCAAATTGTGCTCCATTCCGTGTAGGGGTGAGTGCCTATTCGGCCCGGTGCTGGATGACATCCTTGCAAAAGCAGAAGACAGAAAAAAGGGATTTCCTAAAATATTTAATCCCACTTTTAGGAATGCCTTCCGGAGGCGCATGCCCTTCAGGAAATTCCAGTCGGACCAGCAGGGATATAATCGTGACTGGGAGACGTCGGATCAAAAGAAGAAAGGTGGATACTATAAGAACCCTTCATCTTTCTCAAGACGTAGACGTAATTACAAATAAAACAAATCTACCAGTAGGGGGAAGACTAAGGTTCTTCTCAGCGGAATGGAAAAAGATAACTTCTAGTGCCTGGATAATGGGGGTAGTCGAGTCAGGATTAAAATTAGAATTTTTGAGAACTCCCCCAAATCATTTTGTTGTAACATCGCTGGACGCTCCGGCCCAACAACAGGCCTTAGAATTAGAGATTCAACAATTGCTTACAAAGCGAGTTATTGAAGAGGTACCAAAACATCAGGAGAAAACGGGTTTTTATTCTCCTCTATTCTTAATCTCTAAACCTGATGGGTCCTTTAGGACTATCATAAATTTGCGTAAATTGAATAAATATCTTCAGTACCACGCTTTTAAGATGGAATCCATTAAATCAACAACTAAGCTTTTATTTCCTAGGTGCTACATGTCGGTTTTGGATCTAAAAGATGCGTACTACCATCTTCCAGTTCACAGAAATCACCAGCAATTCCTCAGGATGACAGTATGGGTAAACCATCAGATTAAACATTTCCAATTTTTAGCAATGCCCTTTGGCCTGTCCATGGCTCCTAGAGTTTTTACAAAGGTTGTTTCGGAAGTAATGGCCCATATCAGGGAAAAGGAAACCCTTGTAGTGCCCTATCTAGACGATTTTTTAATCGTTGGAAATTCAATTGCTCAGTGTACATCTAGGGTAAATGCCATAATATCATCCTTACAGGAACTCGGATGGATAATCAACTGGAAAAAGTCAAAACTGGAACCCACAAGACGTCAAATGTTCCTAGGAGTTCTTCTAGACTCTGAATGATTTTCTGCTTCTTCTCTTCTGGTAGGAAGGATGACTGATTTTCTAAGAGTCACGGCCGTAAGGAAAGCTCCAAACTTAAGTTTAAGAGACGCAATGTCTCTGCTAGGATCTTTGACTGCATGTATATCGGCGGTGAGATGGGCTCAGGCTCATACCCGAATGCTTCAATACGAAGTTCTTCAGGCAGAAAAAGATCTTCAAGGTGCTCTGAGCAGAAGGTTCAGTCTATCAACCGCCACTCTTCATGATCTGAGATGGTGGCTCAATCTAGCACATTTATCAAAAGGAGTTCTCTGGACCATCACTCCGGACAACATAGTTACAACAGATGCCAGTCCGTTCGGTTGGGGAGCCCATATGGGAGACAGTCTAACCCAGGGGCGTTGGTCGACTCAAGAGTCCCAGAATTCCTCAAATCTAAGAGAGCTTGCTGCAGTCAATCAGGCTCTTCTTTGCTTACTACCATCCCTGAGGAATTCGCATGTACAAATACAAACAGACAATATGACTGTGGTGGCCTACATCAATCATCAGGGGGGGACAAGATCACGATCCCTAATGATCACTACAGCACAGATATTGTCTCTGGCCGAGAATCACTTACAATCCCAGTCGGCGGTTCATATAAAAGGGGAGCTCAATATAGAGGCGGACTACCTCAGTCGCCATTCCGTTCGTCAGGGAGAGTGGTCCCTAAACCAACACATATTCGATCAAATAGTCAATCTGTGGGGATTACCGATAATAGATCTGTTTGCCACCAGGGAGAACAGGAAGGTCAGGAGGTTCGCGTCCTTACACATGGCAGACCAACCATTCATAGTGGATTCCCTTCGTGTCCGTTGGGACTTCCAGCTGGCATACGCCTTTCCCCCTATGTGTCTAATTCCGATAGTTCTCAGGAAGATCCGGGAGGAAAGAGCCAGAGTGATTTTAATCGCCCCCTTCTGGCCCAGGAGGCCTTGGTTTTCTCTCCTCAGGACAATGTCTGTGACCGATCCCTGAGTATTGCCAGTGGTTCCAGAACTCCTTTCTCAAGGTCCATTTCGTCATCCTAATTCGGAGACTCTTCACTTAACGGCTTGGAACTTGAGAGGGAGCTTCTGAAGGAGAGGGGGTTCTCTAGTGCTTTAATAGCTACCTTATTGAAAAGCAGGAAGGAGGTTACTACAAAGATTTATACAAAAATTTGGAAAAAATTCCTTATGTTTTATCAGCAACCATTAGGAGATAATGCTCCAATTTCAGCTATTTTAGAATTTCTTCAGAAAGGCTGGGAATTGGGTTTAGCAGTCAACACTCTGAGAGTTCATGTTTCAGCCTTGGGAGCTCTATATAACAGTGATATAGCTGGTAATAGATGGGTTGCTAGGTTTATTAAGGCATGTCAGCGTTCTAACCCAATCCATATTACAAGAGTACCCCCTTGGGACCTAAATTTGGTGCTTGAGGCATTGACCGAACCTCCTTTTGAGCCATTAGGTTCTATTTCGATAAAAAATTTAACCTTAAAGACAGCCCTACTCTTAGCATTAACGTCTACCAGGAGGGTCAGTGATATACATGCGTTATCAGTAGATCCTCCCTATCTAATAATTCTCCAGGATAAGATTGTCTTAAAACCTGATCCTGCATACTTGCCAAAAGTAGCAACTAAATTTCATAGAAGTCAGGAGATTTATTTACCATCTTTCTATGAAAATCCAGGTTCAGAAGAGGAGAAGAAATATCATACCCTAGATGTTAGGAGGGCAATATTAGAGTACCTGGATAGGACACAAAGCTGGAGACAGAGTAGGGCTCTGTTTATTTCTTTCCAGAATCGGAAAAAGGGTTCTGGTGTCACGAAGAACTCTATCGCTAGATGGATTAGAGAAGCGATATGTCTTGCCTACTCTGCCAGGGGAATAACACCACCAGAAGGCATCAGGGCGCACTCCACTCGGGCCATGGCATCATCCTGGGCGGAGAAGGCAGATGTCCCCATTGAAATGATATGTAAGGCGGCAACTTGGTCATCACCTTCCACCTTTTATAAACACTATCGCCTTGATCTATCTGCAAATTCCAGCTTACAGTTTGGCCGTTCAGTACTTAGTGCCGTGGTCCCTCCCAGTTAAATAGTCTTTGAAAGTCTCTCGTTGTGGGTGCTGTCGTGGCGATAGGAAAACCGGTTTTTACGTACCGGTAATAGGATTTTACAGAGTCCACGACAGCACCCATACATCCCCCCCCCCCCCCGTATTTGGTTACTTATTCCTGCACTCTGTTGGAAGGGGTGCCTTAGAGATCACTCTATAGAGGTGGTGGTATTTAGTAGTGTTTAAGATAATATTGTCATGTACTGATTCATTGGCGGTATCCCTTGTACTCTGGAACACAAACTGGAGGGCGAGGGGGACCGCCCCTTTTTAACCTGTAGGTTCCTGTCCGGAAGGTGGGCGGATCCCCTCTCTCGTTGTGGGTGCTGTCGTGGACTCTGTAAAATCCTATTACCGGTATGTAAAAACCGGTTTTTCCCATATGAGGTGAGGCCAGTCCCTGTAAGTCCTCATATACCACATTCCAATATGCTGTATATATGCCCCTACTGCAGCCAGTAAGACAAGGAAAAGAGCTTTTATTATACTTCCCTATGGGGTGGTCCAGTGCGATGGGCGTTGCTGGTCTTGCTTTGGCGCCTCCTCTCTACTTGCGATGATTTCCTCCTTCTCTGCTTCGTGTAGATGATGCATCCTATGTTACCCACAAAGGAACCAGCATTGCGCTCCTGTACAGGCTTACTTTTCTCTGCCCTGTCGAGGGCAGAGTAAATTTCTGTAGTGTGCATGCGCTATCACTCTTTGGCCTTTTCCTGTGCTTGCGCACTGCATTACTTTTCTCTGTTCTTGACAGGACAGAGAAAAGTATGGCTGCACAGGAGCGCAATGCTGGATACTGTGTGATTGACATAGGACCACGTCATCCACATCAAGCAGTGCAGGAGGTTGGCGATCGCAAGAAGAGAGGAAGTGCCAGATCCAAACCAGCCACACCTATCAGACCGGACCTACCTTGTCCTTGGGGGCTATATACAGCATATTAGAATGCTGTAAATGAGGGCTTACAGGTACTGGCTTTACCTCATATGGGAAAGACCGGGTGACAGTTTACCTTAAAAAAAAAAAAAAAAAAAAAAAAAAACGAACTGGCAACAATGGCTTGCAAAGGACACTGCTGCAATTTTTTTCAGATCCTTCAGTTCTCGTATATTCATGATGGAAGCCAATGTTAACATTTGCTTCCATAACTTATATAAAAATATGAAGACCTGTTCCTGTTTTTTTTTTTTTTTCTTATAACCACTGCTTAGTTCCATTACAAAAAATAAAAATACAAAATCCCACACTTGATGCTAAGCCGTGGTTTATTTATACATAACCATACTTCTCCTCACATGTTTCTTCTTGCTTTGTGCTAGACTGCATGTAGTTCTCAGGGAGGGTAAAAGATTGACAGCACCTAACGTCACTGAGTTCCTGTCTACTTTCTGAGTGTCCACTGAATTTGTGCCTGGAAACGATTAGTGATAGGCAAAGTCAAACATGAACCTATAAGGAAGACAACGTCAACAGAGAAGTGGAAAATGAAGATTGCAAAGTGTAAAAGTTTGAGCACCCCTGGTCTAAATTACTGTTATTGTGAACAGTTAAGCAAGTTGAAAACGAAATGATCTTTAGAAGGCCTAAAGTTAAAGATGACACATATCCTTTGTATATTAGGCAAAACATTTTTTTCCATGTTTTACATTTTAAAAATTCCAAAAAGGAAATGGGCCGATGCAAAAGTTTGGGCACCCTGCATGGTTAGAACCTAGTAGCCCATTTGAAAGTATCACCACTTGTAAATGCTTTTTGTAGCCAGATAAGAGTCTTTAAATTCTTATTTGAGGAATTTTCATGTATTCTTCTTTGGAAAATTCTTCCAATTCTGTGAGATTCCTGGGTCATCTTGCATGCACAGCTATTTTGAGGTCTGGTCACAGATTTTCAATGATGTTCAGATCAGAGAAGTGTGAGGGCCATTGTAAAACCTTCAGCTTGCGCTTGAGGTAGTCTATTGTGGATTTTGATGTATGTTTAGGATCATTATCCACGTGTAGAAGCCATCCTATTTTAAACTTCAGGTTTTTTACAGATGGTGTTATGTTTGTATCAAGAATGTGTTGAAATTTCATTGAAACCATTCTTCTCTCTACCCATGAAATGTTCCCCGTGCCATTTTCTGCAACAGAGCCCCAAACCATGATTGTTCTACCCCCATGCTTAACGGTTGGCGAGACGTTCTTTTCCTGAAATTCTGTGCTCTTTTTCTGCACACATAACTTTGATCATTGTGGCCAAAGCGTCCTATTTAACCTCATCAGTCCACAGGACTTGTTTCCAAAATGCATCAGACTTGTTTAGATTTTCTTTTTTATACTTCTGATGCTGAATTTTATGAGGAGGACGCAGGAGAGGTTTTCTTCTGATGATTCTTCCATGAAGGCCATGTTTGTGCAGGTGTCTCTGAACAGTAGAACAAAATACCACAACTACAGAGTTCACTAAATCTTTCTTAAGGTCTTTTGCAGTCAAGCGGGAGTTCTGACTTGCCTCTCTAGCAATCCTATGAGCAGCTCTACCTGAAATTTTGCTTGGTCTTCCATATCGTATCTTGACCTCCACTGTTCCTGTTAGCTGGCATTTTTTAATTACAATTTGACTGCGGAAAGGGAAACTTTGCTATCTTCTTATAGCCTTTTTGTCATGCACAGTGTGAGAAGACTAAGTGCAACACGAGGGGAAGAGGGGAAGTATGCCCAAATGCTTGGGAAAGAGGGAGGGGAGACCTCTAGGCCGCTCTAATAGCACCCTGCCTCCCCTACCATCCCTATATTGGTTCCACACCAATAGCCGAGCAGGAACCTAAGCCCTATATATCCCTAGAGCTAGGCTCTGAATAGGAAAGGGGGGATGAGCACTGGTCAGTCCCCACTGTATGCTAAAGAGAAGGGAGATAAACAAGGGGGAAGCAACTTAGCTTGTGCATGCTCATAGAAGTAACAACAAATGTCCTCCAACACCACCAGAGATGAAGTAAGCAGACTGCTATAGGTCCAACCCTTCACAAGAGAAAATGTGAATATCACCGGCGACTCCCTGAAGCAGACTAAGTCTATAAACGCCAAGGTCCAGGTGTGTCAATTAGAGCCGGAGGGAGATTGCCACTGGCTTCAAATGTCAGAAGGATTAAGAAGGCATCTGCAATGCCAAACACAGAGACCTTCTGCAGCCAGATGCAGAACAACTGTCTGTAGCATCTGTCACGCCCATGACACTTTTCCTGCTTTGTGGGCCTCCACCATTTTCACTTTCAGAGTGTTAGGTAGATGCTTAGAGAAACCCATGGCAGATGTTTATGGCACAAGGTTAGAGGAGGCTGGGTTTTTATAAAGCTGAGATATCTGAATCACATGGCCTTTCCTAACAATGATAGTGAACAAGCCGTAACCCTAACAGGCTTATTAAGGTCTGAAACCTTGGTCAGCATAAGCCGAGTTTTTCAGCACATTTAGGGGGCTGAAAACGCGCCCCTAGGCTTATACTCGAGTGAGGGTCCCAGAAGATGGAGGGAGAACGGCAGCGGTGGAGCAGCTGGTCACAGAGGTAGGAGCCGGCTACTGCGGCTAAAGCTTGTGCCTCCTGCTAAAGAGAAATTAATATTCATTGTGCTGGCAGTGAATATTCATTTATCTGTAATAGCGGGCACAGTAGTTGCAGCAGCCAGGCAGTCACGTGTGCTCTCTACTTTAGAGAAATGAATATTCACTTCTCTCCACTCCCATGCGAGTGGGGTGAAGTGAATATTCATTTCTCTTAAGTAGCGGGCACACGTGACCGCACGGCCGTTGCAAGAAGCCGGCGGCTGCAGGTGACACTGAGCGCGCTACTAAATAGCAATGAATATTTCCTGCCCTCAACGCACATTGTCCCGGCGTAGAAAGCAGTGAGTATTCCGGTAGCTGTGCTCTGCTTGTAAGCAGTGCATGACGACACTGCTATGCGCGTCTTACAAGCATAAATCAGCTGCTTGCAAGGGAACAAGACGCTGCGAGGGAGCACAGGAATGGTAAATAGGATGATTTTTTTTGATGGGGGCCATGCATACAAGGATAGAGATAAGAAGTTGTGCAGACCAGGATAGGGATGAGGAGCCATGCAGACCAGGATAGGGATGAGGAGCCATGCAGACCAGGATAGAGATGAGGAGCCATGCAGACCAGGACGGGGATGAGGAGTCATGCAGACCAGGATGGGGATGAGGGGCCATGTTGACCAGGATGGGGATGAGGGGGCCATGTACACCAGGATGGGGATGAGGCGGCCATGTACACCAGGATAGGGATGAGGGTACAATGCATACCTGGCTTATACTCAAGTCAATAAGTTTTGCCAGTTTTTTGTGGTAAAACTAGGTGCCTCGCCTTATACTCGAGTATATGCAGTATATATATTTATTTGCCTAAAATGAAAAGTACAATGAAAAGTACATGTGTCATCTTTAACCCCTTTACCCCCAAGGGTGGTTTGCACGTTAATGACCAGGCCAATTTTTACAATTCTGACCACTGTCCCTTTATGAGGTTATAACTCTGGAATGCTTCAACGGATCCCGCTGATTCTGACACTGTTTTCTCGTGACTAGTGTTGAGCATTCCGATACTGCAAGTATCGGGTATCGGCCGATACTTGCTGTATCGGAATTTCCGATACCGAGATCCGATACTTTTGTGGTATCGGGTATCGGGTATCGCAACAACATTAATGTAATAATGTGTAAAAAAGAGAATTAAAATAAAAAATATCGCTATACTCACCTGTCCGACGCAGCCGGGATCTCAGCGAGGGAACCGGCAGCGTTGTTTGTTTAAATTTCGCGCTTTTACTTGGTTACGTGAAGTCCCGGCTTGTGATTGGTCAGGGCGGCCATGTTGCCGGGACGCGGACCAATCACAGCAAGCCGTGACGAAATTACGTCACGGCTTGCTGTGATTGGTCCGCGTCCCGGCAACATGGCCGCCATTAACCAATCACAAGCCGTGACGTCACGGGAGGCTGGACATGCGCGTATTTTGAAAAGCGCGCGTGTCCAGCCTCCAGTGACGTCCCGGCAACATGGCCGCCATTAACCAGTCACAAGCCGTGACGTCACGGGAGGCTGGACATGCGCGTATTTTGAAAAGCGCGCGTGTCCAGCCTCCCGTGACGTCACGGCTTGTGATTGGTCAGGGCGGCCATGTTGCCGGGACGCGGACCAATCACAGCAAGCCGTGACGAAATTACGTCACGGCTTGCTGTGATTGGTCCGCGTCCCGGCAACATGGCCGCCATTAACCAATCACAAGCCGTGACGTCACGGGAGGCTGGACATGCGCGTATTTTGAAAAGCGCGCGTGTCCAGCCTCCAGTGACGTCCCGGCAACATGGCCGCCATTAACCAATCACAAGCCGGGGCGTCACTGGAGGCTGGACACGCGCGCTTTTCAAAATACGCGCATGTCCAGCCTCCCGTGACGTCACGGCTTGTGATTGGTTAATGGCGGCCATGTTGCCGGGACGCGGACCAATCACAGCAAGCCGTGACGTAATTTCGTCACGGCTTGCTGTGATTGGTCCGCGTCCCGGCAACATGGCCGCCCTGACCAATCACAAGCCGGGACCTCACGTAACCAAGTAAAAGCGCGAATTTTAAACAAACAACGCTGCCGGTTCCCTCGCTGAGGTCCCGGCTGCGTCGGACAGGTGAGTATAGCGATATTTTTTATTTTAATTCTTTCTTTTACACATTAATATGGTTCCCAGGGCCTGAAGGAGAGTTTCCTCTCCTTCAGACCCTGGGAACCATCAGGAATACCGTCCGATACCTGAGTCCCATTGACTTGTATTGGTATCGGGTATCGGTATCGGATTGGATCCGATACTTTGCCGGTATCGGCCGATACTTTCCGATACCGATACTTTCAAGTATCGGACGGTATCGCTCAACACTACTCGTGACATATTGTACTTCATGATAGTGGTAAAATTTCTTTGATATAAGGCTGGTTTCACATTTGCGTTTGTTGCCACAGCGTTTGTACCGCATATAAATGCATGCGTCGTGTTTTCCTATATTTAACATTAAAAACGCATGCGTTTTTTTTGGTTCGCGTTTTGCCGCGTTTGACGACGCATGCGTCGTCTCGTCGTTTGCGGCTTGGCGCGGAAATGCAACATGTAGTAATTTCTAGAGGCGTCTATTTGCCGCCAGGAAACGCATGCGGTCGATTGCGCAAGGATTGCGACCAAAAAACGCATTGCTGTCTATGTAAACGCATGCGTTTTTTAGCACATGCGTTTGGTTGCGTTTTTGAACGCATGCGTTTCAATTGAGAAAAACATGTCTAGACACTGATAAGCCACCCCCCATCATCAAGGTGATAAAAGGGAGGGTGTGGACAGTTGCAGGTCACTTCTCAGCAGACAGCCAAGCAGAGCAGACGGCCCACAGTGGACAGCCAAGCAGAGCAGACGGCCCACAGTGGACAGCCAAGCAGAGCAGACGGACCACAGCACCTTGGAGCAAACAAGCCTCAGAACAATGTGAGTATATCCTAGCCAATGCCTCTATTTTCTGTCTCTACATGTCCTAATTTCTTGCATTTCTTTCTTTCTACATGCATCAGAATGTCTTCTTCGGATTCTTCTTCTGGTGAGGAGTTTCGGCCAGGACAGTCGGAAGTGGAGCATGTCAGTGAGGTGAGTACTTGCCTCGTCAGATTGGTAAGTATTCACTGTCACATCGACACATGTGACAATTTTAATTTTTCTTTTAGAGCTCTTCTACTGCGGCAAAGACAGGGCAGGAGCAGCGGAGTCAAGGTCCGGTGGCAAGACGGCAGCGGGTACATATACAAGGCTGACTGTCCTCAGTGTAATATTCTTGAATCTTCCTTTCTTTCCATTCCTATTTCTTTACTTTTTTCTTGTGGAATCCTTTTGTATGTTGACTTTACTATTCATGCCATTTCTCAGCATCTTTTTTCTTTCTTTTCCTTCTGTTAATTGAGCAAACTGTAATGACTTTCTTTAATTTTTAGGTTTCACAACGGGAGGATGATCTGATCGAGAATGACCTCCTCATCCCCCTGGTCCAGGAGAGAGTCCCGTTGTGGGACACCCGGGATCCACTGCACTCAAACAACGTGACGATCCGGCGGTTATGGAATGAGGTGGCCCAAGCGATGTGGGATGGCTGGAACAACGCCCCGACACGGGTCCGAGCTGCATTTGGTAAGTATTGCACTGCAGTGTGAAGCAGCAGAGACCTTGGCCATGCTCACTCGACTGTGTGTGATGAAAGAAACTTTCTGGAGTTTCTCTCATCACACACAGTTGTGTGAGCACGGCCAAAAGTACTTTTTCTGAACAACATTTTTTTTAAACAGTATCCAAAGTCAAAACATGTTGGCGTTCGATGAAGGACGGCTTCAACAAGGACCTGCGTCAAGAGAGCCGTGTTCCCAGTGGTTCAGGAGCAAGGATCAGACGCTACAAATACCATCGCGTTCTGTCATTTTTAAGACCGGTCCTTGCCCAGAGAACGTAAGTATTTATCACGTGCATTAGGTTGTATTGTATTGCCATAATCTGTATTTTTACATTCCACAGGATTTTGCGTCTGTTAAATTTTTGATAGTAAATTTCTTTTTCCTTTTTTCACAGCACATACAGCACTACTGTTGGCCCAGGTTCTGGAGTGGTTCTTCATCCGACAGCCACGGACCCGTCCCAGCCATCAAGCAGCGCAGCAGCAAGTGGGCCTTCCACACTAACTGGAGACCAGGGAGCTGGTCCATCAGGTCTTCCCCTTTCGCAGTCCTCTTCCACTGCCCCCTTTTTTTTGGGCTCCTCCCGGCAGCTGCAGAGGGCTTCGGACAGGTCACTCATGCCCGAGTTTTTGCACTTGAGCTCGGTTTTACACGAAGCAATCAAGGCTTTGGGTGACCGAATGGATGTTTCACATAACCTCTTGAATGCACGTATCCAGGAGGTCAGCAAAAGCCTTGATCAAGTGAAAGCCGACCTCCAAAGGCCAGCACATCATTTTTTTAATCAAATTAAGCAGGGCATGTCGGAACACCTTACTCCTGATCTCCAGCTGAGTGTCATGCAGGCCTGCTTACGTACAGGCTATGCAGCAGAGTCGGTATTTCCAGCAGACAGTGGCGGCATATCCAACTGTGCCTTCACTGTCACGATTGTCCTCAATGCCGACCTCTGCTGCATCCCACTGCACGGCCACCTCAATTCCTTCCACAGCCGGACACCACTACAGCACCACCACCATGCCGAGTGCAGTTGGACATCCCACCGCCACCACCATGACATCCGCTGCTCCTGCTTGGACCTCCTCCACTGACACACGATGCAGCAGGACCCTGGCATGGCCTTCCGTACCGCCACCTCCACGATGCAGCAGGACCCTGGCATGGCCTTCTGTACTGCCACCTCCACGATGCAGCAGGACCCTGGCATGGCCTTCCGTACCGCCACTTCCACGATGCAGCAGGACCCTGGCATGGCCTTCCGTACCGCCACCTCCACGATGCAGCAGGACCCTGGCATGGCCTTCCGTACCGCCACCTCCACGATGCAGCAGGACCCTGGCATGGCCTTCCGTACCGCCACCTCCACGATGCAGCAGGACCCTGGCATGGCCTTCCGCTCTACGAGCGCTATGGACTCTGGCATGGCTGCACGCTCTACGAGCGCTATGGACTCTGGCATGGCTGCACGCTCTACGAGCGCTATGGACTCTGGCATGGCTGCACGCTCTACGAGCGCTATGGACTCTGGCATGGCTGCACGCTCTACGAGCGCTATGGACTCTGGCATGGCTGCACACTCTACGAGCGCTATGGACTCTGGCATGGCTACATGCTCTACGAGCACTATGGACTCTGGCATGGCTGCACGATCTACGAGCACTATGGACTCTGACACAGTGCAGCCAGACCCTGACAGGTCACCCGCCCCCACGCCACGCCATATGAGCCCACCAAGACCTCCCACAACCAGGCAACCCAAAAAAAAACAACAGAAAAAAAAAAAACAGAGGACTCTTAGCATTCCTCCCCCTTCACCTCCCAATGTGTCTGTAATGTCAGGTTTGTCTCACCCTTCCAGTGCGTCTCAAGCCTCTCGTGTCAAGCCCCATCCCCGAACTTCCAGACCCTTCTAGTTTCATTGCCCCTTCTCCTGCCACCTCTGAGTCATCCACGGTTAGCCAGGCCTCAGTTCTTCACACCCCCCGTTTACATCACTCTACCCCAAGCCGGCGCAGTAAAAAATAATTGTTTGAGTTGTTAACAAAATAAAAAAAGTTTGATTTGCCACAATTATGTTTGGTTTATTGTGTCTTCCGCCGTCGGCAACACACACCGTGCGCCAAGAAACTTCGCCACACACTTACTTTTTGGGCCATCATATCTCCACTAGTTAAAAATAAAAAGACTGCAGCTTTGTGTGTCTTTAGTATACAGGTATGAGGTGGCCCAAAAAATATTACATGTATCTCCATAATCTCTTTTTGTCTGTGCCTAGTGTGGCAGTCTGAAGAGAAAATGGTGGAAATACAGTGCAGACCTCTACTGAACAGGTCAGGTGTCAAAAAACTCATTAGTTATGACACCTGACCTGGTGAGTAGAGAGCTGCCTTGTATAACCACCATTTTCTCTTCATTATACATAATCTATTACACACAAATTGAGGGACAATGGTGGTCACACACTGCATATCTATGCTCACCTGCACAGGTGTCAGAAATAGTGAATTCATGAGCCTGTATATGTTTGTCATGAATTCATTATTTCTGACACCTGACTTGATGAGTATAGATAGTGTGACAGTGATTGTCTCTTCAGTTTGTGTCCAATGGATACAGGAGAAGAGAATCATGACGCAATGACGTCAACAAGCTTACCAATAAAGCAACATGGCTGCCATTACTAGCAGTATGTGGCCAGTGTTTTATATCAGTATTTGTAAGCCAAAACAAGGAGTGGAACAATTAGAGGTAAATTATTATAAAAACCTAATAACTAGCACCTCTGCTTTTATCACCCACTCCTGGTTTTGGATTACAGAAACTGATATTAAATACAGATCAAATACTGCCAGTTTTAGGACAGCCTTGGTTTGTAGAGGAAAAAGATAGGAGACAAGGTCAACACAACCAAAACTAAAGTTTATTAATGAGAAATATTATTATCATTGTAGAAAATTACTGGTACAGATGTAATTACAACAGGACATTTACACAACATTGTCCTGCCATGACACACGTCCAATATCTGAATCAAAAAAGGCAGCAAATTGGTCCTGCATGTGACCAACGGCTGCAGTTGACCGCAGCGGGTGATGCTGGAAATCGGGCAGTGGGTGTGCAACTGGTTCATCCAGTTCAATGTTGGGTTGCTCCTTAACCATTATATAATTGTGCAGAACCACACAGGCTTTGACCACCTCGTCGACTGTTTCCACTTTTAGATTTATGGCTGATGCAAGAATGTGCCATTTAGCGACCAGAATGCCAAAGGTACACTCTACAGTTCTTCGGGCCCTGGTCAGTCTGTAGTTAAAGATCCTTCTAGTGTGGTTCAAGTCCCGACTGGAATAGGGCTTCAGGAGGTTTTCACACATCTGAAAGGCCTCATCCCCAACCATAACAAATGGCATCGGTGGACCTTGAGTGTTGGGGAGACGTTGTGGCGGGGGAAAATTGAAATTGTTGCCATACACACGGCGGCCCATATCCGAGTTCTTGAAAGTCTGGGAATCGTTGCCACGTCCAAAAGCTCCAATGTCCACGGCGATGAAGCGACAGTTCGCATCAGCTATTGCCATGAGCACAGAAAAATATTTTTTGTAATTCAAGTACTCCGATCCTGTTCTGGCTGGTTTGATAATGCGAATGTGCTTTCCATCCACCGCTCCTAAACAGTTGGGGAAATCACACACACTCCAGAATTTCTCCGCAATTTCTAGCCACATGTCGACGGTGGGTTGGGGTATAAACTCATCCCGGAGTACATTCCACAAAGCCTGGCAGGTGTCCACAACTATTCTGGACAGGGTGGATATTCCAAGCCGGTATTGGAAGTGGAGGGATGATAAACTCTCTCCGGTGGCCAGAAATCTGGAAGAAAAACAAACCCAAAAAACATTACAATCTATTCTTTTTATGGTGTGGTTACGCTAAAGAAAGAAAGGAAAATACCCCAAAAATACATGTCAGAAAACACTAAATTTGGGCTGTCATTGGTGTAGATTTTGAACGTACCTAAATGTAACCAGCAGATGTTCCTCGGGTGGAATCGCTCTACCGAGCTGGGTGTCCTGTCGCCGTATGGCTCCTTGGACACGAGAAAGCTAATCCCGGAATGAGTCTTGCGACATTCGTGTGTATTCCTGGAATTTCTCCGGGTTGGCATTAAGCTCGGCATAGAGCGTGTGGTAGGCTCCACGGCTCTCACGTAGTTCGATAATGGGGTGCCTCCAAAAACGTCTACGTTGTCTCCTTCTCCATGTTTGGCGATTTCTGTCTTGCTCCCAAGCAAAAGCACAGGCAAGAAACAGTTTGAAGCTGAAATCCAGGTTGAAATTAAAGCTCTCCATGCGAAGATCCATCATGACACAGGATACAGTAGCAAACTGTTAAAATTTCAGTAGCCCTAGGGTCTATATATAGAGATTCCATAATACATGCCCTCTGTAGTCCCATTGGCGTTGTCTGGTTATCTAGATTTTTCTCTTGTGAAATTTCTCATCATGCGCACCAAAAAGGCAAACGCAGGAAAAAACGTGTACAAACGCGGCATTTTTTTAACCGCATGCGTCAAAAAACGCCGCGTTTGTACGCGTTTACATGCGCTTTTTCCACCACTTGCGGATGCGTTTTAAACGCTGTTTATTTAGACGCCAATGTGAAACTAGCCTTACTTGCGTTTATTTGTGAAAATAATGAAAATTTGCCAAAAATTTTGAACATTTCACATTTTTCCAGCTTTTAATTTTCATGCCTTTAAATTACAGAGATATGTAACACAAAATACTTAATAAGTAACATTTTCCACAAGTCTACTTTATATCAGCACAATTTTGGAAGCAAATTTTTTTTTGTTAGGGAGTTACAAGGGTTAAATGTTGACCAGCGATTTCTCATTTTTACAACACCATTTTTTTCATTCTAAAAACTGCACCCCTTAAGGTGCTCAAAACCACATTTAAGAAGTTTATTAACCCTTCAGGTGCTTCACAGGAATTTTTGGAATGTTTAAAAAAAAATGAACATTTAACTTTTTTTCACCAAAAATTACTTCCGATCCAATTTGTTTTATTTTACCAAGGGTAACAGGAGAAGTTGGACCGAAAAAGTTGTTGTTCAATTTGTCCTGAGTACGCTAATACCCCATATGTAGGGGTAAACCACTGTTTGGGCGCACGGCAGAGCTCAGAAGGGAAGGAACACCGTTTTACTTTTTCAACGCAGAATTGGATGGAATTGAGATCGGACGTCATGTTGTGTTTGCAGAGCCCCTGATGTGCCTAAATGGTGGAAAACCCCCAATTCCAACACAACCCTAACCACACCCCTAACCCCAACACACCCCTAACCCTAACCACACCCCTAACCCGAACACACCCCTAACCCGAACACACCCATAATCCCAACCCTAACTATAACCATAACCACACCCCTAACCCTGACACACCCCTAATCCAACCGTAAATGTAATCCAAACCCTAACCCCAACTCTAACCCTAACTTTAGCCCCAACCCTAACCTTACCTTTAGCCCCAACCCTAACCCTAATGGGAAAATGGAAATAAACACTTTTTTTTTATTTTATTATTTTTCCCTAACTAAGGGGGTGATAAAGGGGGGTTTGATTTACTATTTATAGCGTATTTTTATAACGGATTTTTGTTTGGCAGCTCTCACACACTAAAAGACCCTTTTTAGTGCAAAAAAATAGTTTTCCATGCGTCACCACATATTTTGGTCCAGAGAGTCATGTGAGGTCTTGTTTTTTGCAGGACGAATTGTCGTTTTTATTTGTACTATTTTCAGGCACATGACAGTTTTTGATCACTTTTTATTCCGATTTTTGTTAGGCAGAATGAACAAAAACCAGATATTCATGAATTTCTTTTGGGGGGCGTTTATACCGTTCTGCGTTTGGTGAAATTGATGAAGCAGTTTTATTCTTCGGGTCAGTACGATTACAGCGATACCTCAGTTATATCATTTTTTAAAATATTTTGACGCTTTTATACAATAAAAACTATTTTATATAAAAAATAATTATTTTTGCATTGCTTTATTCTGAGGGCTATAACTTTTTTTATTTTTAGTTGATGATGCTGTATGGCGGCTCGTTTTTTGTGGGACAAGATGACGTTTTCAGTGGTACCATTTTTATTTAAATCCGTCATTTTGATCGCGTGTTATTCCACTTTTTGTTCGGCGGTATGATGATAAAGCATTGTTTTTTGCCTCTCTTTTTTTTTTTTTTTTTTACGGTGTTCACTGAAGGGGTTAACTAGTGGGACAGTTTTATAGGTTGGGTCGTTACGGACGTGGCGATACTAAATATGTGTACTTTTATTGTTTTTTTTTTTTATTTACATAAATAAATATATTTATTGGAACAATATTTTTTTCTTTCTTTATTTAGGATTTTCAAAAAAAATATTTTTACACAGTGTAATTTTTTTTTTTTACTTTTTTACATTGTCCCAGTGTGGTACATCACTATATATTGTCAGATCGCTGATCTGACACTTTGCAGAGCACTGGCTGTGCAGGAGGCTTGCCGGCGCCTTAGCAGGCGCTGACAAGCCACCTTCCTGCAGGACCCAGAAGGACCCAGTGGCAATCTTGGATCTGGGGGCCTGCAGGGAGGAGACCAAAGGAGACCCTCAGAACAACGCAATCACATCGCGTTGTTCTGAGGGTCTCGGGGAAGCACGGAGGGAGCCCCCTCCCTGCGCGATGCTTCCCTATGCCGCTGGAACGCTGCAATCTTGTTTCATCGCAGTGTTCCGGGGTTAAAGTGCCGGGAGCGGTCCGTGCCCGCTCCTGGCACATAGTGCTGGATCTCAGCTGTGATAATCAGCTGACACCCGACCGCGCTCCCCCCGTGAGCGCGGCTGATCGCATATGATGTACTGTCCCGTCGATGGTCATACAGGCGCAGGTCACCTCGACGGGATAGTACATCTGATGTCAAAAAGGGGTTAACATTAGCCCTTTTAGAGATCTTTCCATCCTCAACTTGCTTAACTGTTCACAATAAAAGTAATTTTTACCAGGGCTGCCCAAACTTTTACATGCCACTGTAATCTATTAGCCGCTGATTTGTGGTCACCTGTCCTAGTCAGTTGAATTGTATTACAATTTGTATGGAAATGTTCTACAATACTGTAATATAAATATATCAGTGTAGTGTTATTGATTAATAATAAAATCTCTTATTTTCTGCAGATGACTGCACCTGGATCTCAATGGGACATATATTTTCAGATTTTACAGCAGATGATCATGGTGAAAAATGTGAAGAGCATGCCATTATACAGGATACACCGCAAGCCCTTGTCAGAAAAAATCTGTCTTCAAATCCTTTTCAATATTCCCTTTCTTCAGCTTCATCAAAGACCAATATACAAAACAAAAGCCACAGAAGGATTGTTGGGCATCAAATGGTTCACAGAGGAGAGAGACCATTTTCATGTTCCGAATGTGGGAAATGTTTTAAACGGAAGTCAGTTTTAATTGTACATCAGAGAATTCACACAGGAGAAAAGCCATTTTCATGTTCAGAATGTGGGAAGAGTTTTACAGAGAATTCATATCTCGTTACACATCAGAGGAGTCACACAAAGGAGAAGCCATTTTCATGTTCAGAGTGTGGGAAATGTTTTAATTGGAAAAGAAACCTTATTGCACATCATAGAATTCACACAGGGGAGAAGCCATTTTTTTGTTCAGAATGTGGGAAATGTTATAGTGAGAAATCCACACTTGTTACACATCAGAGAGTTCACACAGGAGAGAAGCCATTTTCATGTTCACATTGTGGGAAAGGTTTTAATCAGAAAAAAAACCTTGTTACACATCAGAGAAGTCACACAGGGGAGATGCCATTTTCATGTTCAGAATGTGGGAAATGTTATAACGAGAAATCCAAACTTGCTAGACATGAGAGAATTCACAAAGGGGAGAAGCCATTTTTATGTTCAGAATGTGGGAAATGTTTTACCCAAAAATCACATCTTGTTAGACATCAAAGAATTCACACAGGGAAGAAGCCATTTTCATGTTCAAAATGTGGGAAATGCTTTAATCTGAAAACAAATCTTGATATTCATCAGAACATTCACACAGGGGAAAGGACATTTTTATGTTCAGAATGTGGGAAATGTTTTAATCGCAAAGCAAATCTTGTTCGACATAAGAGAATTCACACAGAAGATAATGCATTTTAATGTTCAGAATGTGGAAAACGTTTTGTAGAGAAATCATACCTTGTTAAACATCAGAGAATTCACACTGTCATGTTGTTGATATAGGAAAACAAATATTGCTCAGCGAAGTCACACGTGTTTAAAATGTGGAAAATGTTTTACAGAAAACTCACACATTGATAGACATTATGTCACATAGAGGGCAATTGTCATTTTCTTTCTTTTTAATCATTTTATTGAGAATATCTACAAGAAAAAAAAAACAAGTTATACTCAAGTAAAATCACACACTCACAAAAGTAAGGGAAAACAATCCAGAGCACTAAATGATTATTAAAAATTGTATAAAAAATGATACAATCTTTAAGTGAACCATTTCTACAAAATATTTCACATTTATGTATACTATTTTTGTATCTTTATGGTTGTCTGATGTCTTTGTCTTCCCTGCTATTTGACATTGGCAATGGAGACATGCTTCACATGATCAGGATAGTTGCTGAGGCAACCATTCAATGCCCGGCTTATGTTATCCATTTAGTACAGTGATCTGTTAATTTGATGAAACCAGTGGCCTGGATAGAAATCATGGGACCCTATAGCAAAGTGAAAATTGTCCCTCTTACTCCAACAAAAAACAAATACTGAGCTGGGTATTGCGTGTAGATGCCATCGCTGAACAGCATACCTCCCTACTTTAACAGTAAGGCTGGGGTCACACATGCGTGTTTTACGTACGTAAGAGCGCAAAAACTACGTACGTAAAACTCGCATTACATACGGCACAATTATTCTCAATGGGGCTGCTCCTATTAGCCGTATATTACGGTTCAGTATTATACGGCGTTCTACGGCCGTACAAAATCGCAGCATGCTGCGTTTGTCAGCGTATTGCGCAAATAATACGCCAATGAAAGTCTATGGGGGCGAGAAAAATACGGATTCCACACGGACCAGCAGTGTGACTTGCGAGAAATACGCAGCGCTGTTAGTGAAAAGTCGGTAATTCAATTGCCGGCTTTTCATTTCTCCTGCACAAACCCGACAGGATATGAGACATGGTTTACATACAGTAAACCATCTCATATCCCCTTTTTTTTGCATATTCCACACTACTAATGTTAGTAGTGTGTATATGCAAAATTTCAGCGCTGTAGCTGCTGAAATAAAGGGTTAAATGGCGGAAAAAATTGGCGTGGGCTCCCGCGCAATTTTCTCCGCCAGAATGGTAAAGCCAGTGACTGAGGGCAGATATTAATAGCCAGGAGAGGGTCCATGGTTATTGGCCCCCCCCGTGGCTAAAAACATCTGCCCCCAGCCACCCCAGAAAAGGCACATCTGGAAGATGCGCCTATTCTGGCACTTGGCCACTCTCTTCCCACTCCCTGTAGCGGTGGGATATGGGGTAATGAAGGGTTAATGCCACCTTGCTATTGGAAGGTGACATTAAGCCAGATTAATAATGGAGAGGCGTCAATTATGACACCTATCCATTATTAATCCAATTGTATGAAAGGGTTAAAAAACACACACACACATGATTTAAAAGTAGTTTAATGAAATAAACACAGCGGTTGTTGTAATAATTTATTGTTCTCGCAATCCATCAGGAACACCCTCGCTTGGAAAAATAATAAACGCACAAGATACATACCTTCTGGTGAACCGTCTCGTCCCACGAAGTAATCCATCTGAAGGGGTTAACTAATATTACAGGCAGGAGCCCTGCTAAATGCAGCTGTGCTCCGTGCCTGTAATCCCCGGCGAATGAATGAAATGTAGGTCATTGACCTACATTTCCTTCAGTCGCGGTGATGCGCCCCCTGGTGGATGTCCTCATATGACCTGGAGCGTGGGAAAAAGTTCCCAGGCTGCAGTTCATGAGAACATCCACCAGAGGGCGCCTCACCGCGACTCAATGTAAGTACAGATCACTGCTTTCCTTTCAGCACCCGGGGATTACAGGCACGAGCGAGTGGTTTATCGCAGCTCTGCCTGTAATATTAGTTAACCCCTTCAGATGGATTACTTCGTGGGACGTGATCTGACATCAGAAGGTATGTATCTTGTGCGTTTATTATTTTGCCAAGCGAGGGCCTGGAAATGGATTGCGAGAACAATAAATTATTACAACAACCGCTGTGTTTATTTCATTAAAATCCTTTTTAATCATGTGTGTGTGTGTGTTTTTTAACACTTTCCAACAATTGGATTAATAATGGATAGGTGTCATAATTGACGCCTCTCCATTATTAATCTGGCTTAATGTCACCTTACAATAGCAAGGTGGCATTAACCCTTCATTACCCCATATCCCACCGCTACAGGGAGTGGGAAGAAAGTGGCCAAGTGCCAGAATAGGCACATCTTCCAGATGTGCCTTTTCTGGGGTGGCTGGGGGCAGATGTTTTTAGCCACGGGGGGGCCAATAACCATGGACCCTCTCCTGGCTATTAATATCTGCCGTCAGTCACTGGCTTTACTGCTCTGGCGGAGAAAATTGCGCGGGAGCCCACGCCAATTTTTTCCGCCATTTAACCCTTTATTTCAGCAGCTACAGCGCTGAAATTTTGCACATACACACTACTAACATTAGTAGTGTGGAATATGCAAAAAAAAAGGGGATATGAGATGGTTTACTGTATGTAACCATGTCTCATATCCTGTCGGGTTTGTGAAGGAGAAATGAAAAGCCGGCAATTGAATTACCGGCTGTTCACAGATATCGCGCTGAATGAAATCTAAATACAGAATATATATATATGTGTCTCAATGACATATATATATATATATATATATATATATATATATATATATATATATATACTGTATATATGTTTTCCCTAACATTTGAGCACATAAATCCATTAGATGTCGGTTTTGCAAGCCTGCGCGAAAATCTCGCAGTACGGATGCCATACGGATTACATACGGAGGATGCCATGCGCAAAATATGCTGACACACCCTGACTACGGATCACTATTTTGGGAACATTTCTCCGTATTACGGCCGTAGTACGGACGTATAATACGTGGCGTATTGTCTTATGCTATGTGTGACTCCAGCCTTAGGCAAACAGGAGTAGTGCTCCTAGTGATGTCCATTAAATGTCCCTCCTATTACAGTACCAGTACCTTTTTCATGGTGCCCACAAATTGTCACTCCCAATGCTCTTAAGATTCACTCCACATTGTAAGATGCCCCCACAGTTCCTTTTACACACAGTATGATGCTCCTACAGTGTCCCTCACAGACAGTATGATTCCCCACAATGCCTTGTAATACACTATGATAATTACACAGCACCCCAAATAACGTTTTAGGCACCACAGTACCCCTAATACAGTATGAAGCCGACATAAAACACATAATACAGTATAATGCCTCCACATTGCCCCAATACAGTATTAGGCTTCAGCACCCCCCACTAAACTGAGGCTGCAATTAACTCCATTCCCTACTAGAAAAATACACGATAAAAAAAATGTTTATTTTCATTCCCACGATACGTTGCTTTCGGTCTGAACTGTGGGTGGACTGAGGTTTTACGCAACAGACACGATCCTGCTGCACCAGAACTTGGATTCATCGGCTGAATGTTTGGCTTCGGATTCATTGGCTGAATTGTTCTGAAGAGTCCAATATAATTGGAATTGGAATGCTGGGAACGGGGCAGGCTGTTTGGTAGTTACCCTAGTTCATAGTCTCCATAGCATCCATACAATTGGTCGCCATAGGCAGTAAGCCACTGGATTAACCGGTTCCGAGCTCATACAATATCTCCCAACAGGTCCCTGCTGATGAAATGAATATGGAAATAAAATGATCACTTACGGTACCTTATGTTCTTTAATATATTTGAGAACTTTTTTAGAAAGTTTTTTTTCCATTTATTATTTTATTTTCTTCCAATCCAGTGGCTCTAGACAGGTAAATGTAAAGATATTGCTACAGATCATGAGAAATCTACTTAGTTATCCACAGAAGCTTCGTCTAGCCGGAGAACAAGAATGGCGATCAAATTTGACAAAAATGGCAGAAAGTTAAAGAGATTTCCTTCAAGTGCTTAAATTGAGGACCATATTTTTTCTCAGTTCTGTTTTTATTAGAATTTTTTTCAAAATATGCAACAATTATTTTAAGCTGTGAAAGCAATATGCTGTAAGTTAGATATTCAGGGAAAAAAAGTACAATATGAGAAAAATTTCTTGTTAAATATTTTTAACGAGAAAAAGTAGGCAATTACAAAGTTGTTAGTTCCTCTCTCTATACCTAGAATGAAGAGAGAAGGGAGTAGTGGGGACATAGAAGATATTCTGACATTTTACATTTCAGCAGCTGATCTTGAACATTTGGTACATATCAATTATCCAATTAGGGGTCTTAATTTATTAAGGAATATCCCATTTGGGTCTGGGTCAGATTTTTTTTATTTTTCAGCCAGGGTAACCATATCTGCAGAAAACTGTAATGACATAAGGTGTGGTATTTTGATTCACTTTCTCTACCCATTCTCTGTATGTAGTAGGTTGATTCTGAAGCCCATTCAGAAGTATTAGGGCTTTAGCAGCTGTGATTACGTAAAGCAGTCATGTGGATTTTGCCCTAGTGGTATAATGATCGTGTTTAGCGAGGATTACTAATTCTGCTGTGAGTTATATGTTGAGGCACAGGATGTTTTAGCAATATCTTCTATTTGCTCCTCAAAAGAGGAGATGTAGGGGCAGCACCACCAGATGTGGGAGAGCTAGCTCACTTAGTTATCGCAACTACAGCTGAGATTCCAGTTTGACAGGTTAGATGCATAGAGCCATTCTTGAATTTTGTTCCTCCTTGTGAGCGTTTTTTAATGCTGTCCTCAGAGGGTAGGACATGGTAAAACCTCATGTAAGAGAGTAGACATTTAGCCTCTTTATAACATTTAATTTCAGTTCTTTTCCAAAAGAGGTTAGGAAAGTAGGTTTGTAGGACAACGGTGTAACCACATCACATAACCATTGTAAAGCTTTCATGCCTTCCTCATAGTGACCATCTTAAAGGGAACCTGTCACTAGATTTTCCACATAGAAACTAAAAGCGCCACCTTTAAGCCCTTATACACCACCCCACCAATCTGTTTATAAGCCCTACACATATCCCAAGAAAATTACTTTTAATCCTTCTCCCTCTCTTTATGCTAATCGTAGTGGTCCAGTTTGATGGGTGTTACAGCTTGTTTGGCACCTCCTCTCCCAGCAATCACTTGCATCATGTCTTGATGGAAGAGGATGATGTCTCATATGTCATTGACCCACGCTGGAAACCTCGAGTCTGAGCAGTTGAAGCACAGATCTGCTCAGGTGTGCTTCTCTCTGCTTTCCTGGGTTATCCCGTGGGTCAGTATTGTACCTTGCCCTATGGGCTGGACTTACCTTGAGGGGTGTGACTAAGTGTCTACCGGGTCTTCACTAGGGCCTCCGATGGAGTGTGTAGGCTGGGTTGCCAGTAGACACTAGGCACCACTCCAGGGCAGTCCCCAGGACTGCAGCAGTTTACTGGAGGGATAGAGGCATGGATACTAGTTACGTGAGGGTGAGACAAAAGAGTAGACAGACGGTCCGAGGTCAGGGCAGGCAGCACGGATTCATAGAACAAAACCGGAGTCTGGGATGGAGAATTCAAACAGCAGAGAAACAGGTCAGTTCGAACGGGAGATGAAATATTGAGATATGCTTAAACAAAGTGCTAGGCTAGTGAGCTAGTAACCAAAGTTTAGACAAGGAATGAAGGGTAAAGTCACCTGATATATCACCTGCTAGCAAGTGATAGGCTGAAAAAGCTAAGGTAAATACAAATTGTTGCAGAATTGAATTCGGCTGCGCCCCCCTAAGACTCACAACTGAGTGATGGTCAGATACTGGGTCGTACAGTGCGAAACACATGGTGAGTAGGGCAGTGTAACAGTAACAGGATTATGACAACAACATTTGATTGAGCGGGCACCATCCAACTTATAGTAGAGTAAGGGGATCACCGTTTGCATACCCAATATAGTATACCGAGCAAGAAAGGTGTATGCACAAAAATTGGGATCACCACAACAATTCTAAGAATATGTAAACAATCTTTATTTAGGAACAGTACACACAAAAAAATCTAAAAACATTTAAAAACCCATAACATAGATTAGGGTACTGGGTCCACATCAATAACAGGTAAATACCAGCAAAAAAGTGTATATCACAAAACAGCCATATTATAATACAGTACAAGTTAACATAAATAGATCATATATGCCAGTCAATAACCAATAGGTACATATCCAATAACCATATATACCAATATCATTGGCAGGTACGTAGGAACCACTATGCCCTATATTCCTACCAGTAAGTAATAGCAGGAGAGGGAAGAACAAGATTAATATCCATATGATGGATGTATAACAACCAATGTTTGTTCCACCAGTTCTAACTCCTCGGCAAAAAATAGCTCTTACCTAACCTAACAGAGTGAATATACCCTGCGGCTTTAGAGTGACAGGCTATCCGATCTAAGGGCTGTGTGAATGCAAAGACCAAGTAACACGATTATGCAGGAAGTGAAGCTGGGCCATGTGCATTACAAGACTTTGCTTTTACCATTACACTGGTCAACACAAAAAAAATCATCAGCGAAGGTAATATGTCTGTTTTTCAATCACATAAAGTTTCTGAGACAAGTATTTGTTATTACGTTATTTCTGCATTTTCAATGTAAGTTATTCCCATTTCTTTGCTTGTCTTACTTAATTGTGAATTTTCTTACAGGGACAACATCAGTAAAGGTTTTAGTGAGTTTTATGGGAAGGAGTATTGACAGTGCAGTGAACCAATGACTGCTTGTCGTCAAAGTCACGTTATGGGGAGGAGCTAACTTATGAGGCAGTAAGATTTGAGTCAGTCAGAAAAGGATGGTGATGGCAGCAAAGACTGGTATGTGAGACTGACAGGAGACAGGCCTCTACAGGGATCCGAGCCCTGCCACTGGGAGATAGAAGGGAAGGCACCAGACAGCCGCAATTGTGAGAGGACTTTCACAGCATTTCTGGGAGGGCAAGTCGCCTCAGAGGGAATAAAACAGCACAGCCACTGAGGTGTAACTGAGTGAGGGTCTCCACAGAGAGAGAGAGCCTGAAAGCAGCCAATATCCCACTGACAAACTGCCTGTCTGCAAATGTTCATCTGTAAGGAATAGGCTGACCCGCTTACCTCACAACTGTATATAGTTATCTACCCGATTACCTCCAGTAAAATCAGTTCCAAATACAAACTGCCTCTGTCATCTCTGAGGAAATATCCACCTATAGTCGGTCGTCTCTTCGCATTTTTTTTAGTTTGTCACCACTATTGAACTGCACTTACGCTACTGTTTGATCTGATTTAAAGGAGAAAAATGCCCGACAGTGTAACAATCATCCAAACAGATTCTGCTATGTGTGTGGTTCTTTTACACTTCTTTGTGTGTGGTTTCTTTTCGTCCACTTGGTGATTAAGACAAAAGCTGGGCCCCTCGTGTGATATGCTCAAGTTGTTCAAATGGTCTTTGTGACTGGTTGAATATGAGGAATGTGGCTATGTCATTTGCTGTCCCCATGATTTGAAGAGAACCCAAAAATCATAGTGATGACTGCTACTTATGTTTTGTCAAGCTGAAGGGTTTTTCTACAAAGAATAAACATAAGATTAATTACGCTGAACTTGAATCTGCGATTAGGCCAGTTCCACATGATGGTACCTTGTCAGTTCCTGTACCACCGTTGTCTGGATTGGATGAAAATTAAGTAGAATATGAAGACTATGGAGCTGAAGCTACTGGCAAAGACATGGAGCTGCGTGTGTACGAGGTGTACGGAGCATATCCGCGTGTGTATGCGATGTACAGAGCACATCCGCTCCGTACACACACAGCTCCACTCCGTATACCTCGTTCTCACGGCTCCGCTCCGTACACCTCGTACACATGCGGCTCCGCTCCGTACACCTTGTACACACACGGCTCTGCTACATCCACCCTGTAAACCCCTCCTGACCCCACACAGTAACTTCCCCTCATCCAGCACCATGACAACCAGCACAGCAGAGTCCTGCATACACTGAGGCCCCTGATCATGTGACCCCTGACTCCTCCCCTCCTCTGACCTCATCACAGGTCCTGTGCCCACAGAGCAGCCATATATGTGGTGTGCGGCTCTGCAGGTGGAGGTAGGTGCTGGAGATTCCCCATTACTGGGCGGGGGCAGGGGGCAGTAACCCCCTCAGTGCTGGTGACATTTCGCTCCTCCCTCCCATATAACTTACTGATGGAGATTATTTTTCTCTGGAGCCAGAGCTTCTGTTCTCTCTATAGACGATGAATAGAGAGAAGCGCACACATCTCCTGGGGAAACCTCTCTGTGGTCCTATATATATGGCTATGTGCACACGTTGCAGATTTCCTGCGGATCCGCAGCGTTTTTTTCTGCGCAGAAACGCTGCAGATCTGCTTTGATTTACAGTACAATGTAAATCAATGGAAAAAAAATGCTGTGCTAATGGAGCGGAAAATTCTGCACGGAAAACGCAGCGGATTTCTGCACCCATTCCATAATAGAAATCTGCAGAGGTAAAAACGCAGTAAACCCGCAACAAAAACGCACAAAATCCGCAAAAAAAAAGCGCAAATTTTGACCTGCAGAGATGCAGAATCCGCACAGAAAATTCCACAGGCAAATCCGCAACGTGTGCACATACCCTATATGTCTTGTGTCTGTCGCGGTTTCTTCAGGTGACATTTATAATGGCGGCTGTTATAATTAATGACTCCTGTAATCCCCCTCATGGCCGCTCCCTGGGACCCCCCAGTGTCATCACTCTTTGTGTTTCTGCCGGTCTCCTCCATATTTCTGGGGTCCCTGTGACCTGAGCGCCTCCTGTAGTGATAATCTCCATCACTCCCCGTGTAGACGGCAGATTCTGGGGGACGGACATAAAGCACATGGCATTCAGACTGCGCTCCATATTTATCACATGTATCCCACTCTTAGCATCTTCATCATCCTCGGCTTTTGATATTGGTGACATATATGGTGGATTCCTGTCCCCAAATCTGATCCATTCACAATGACAAAGCACCACGTGTTACAGACTCTTAGATAATTCAGATAGCTGTTAGAAAAACAATAAAGTCTTAGGGTACTGTCACACTAAACGATTTACCAACGATCACGACCAGCGATACGACCTGGCCGTGATCTTTGGTAAGTCGTTGTGTGGTCGCTGGGGAGCTGTCACACAGTCAGCTCTCCAGCGACCAACGATGCCGAAGTCCCCGGGTAACCAGGGTAAACATCGGGTTACTAAGCGCAGGGCCGCGCTTAGTAACCCGATGTTTACCGTGGTTACCAGCGTAAACGTAAAAAAATAAAAAAAACACTACATACTTACATTCCGGTGTCTGTCCCCCGGCGTTCTGCTTCTCTGCACTGTGTCTGCGCCAGCCGGAAAGCACAGCGGTGACGTCACCGCTGTGCTCGCTTTCCGGCCGGCCGGCGCTCACAGTGCAGAGAAGCAGAACGCCGGGGGACAGACACCGGAATGTAAGTATGTAGTGTTTGGTTTTTTTTTACTTTTACGCTGGTAACCACGGTAAACATCGGGTTACTAAGCGCGGCCCTGCGCTTAGTAACCCGATGTTTACCCTGGTTACAAGCGAACGCATCGCTGGATCGCTGTCACACACAACGATCCAGCGATGACAGCGGGAGATCCAGCGACGAAAGAAAGTTCCAAACGATCTGCTACGACGTACGATTCTCAGCAGGGTCCCTGATCGCTGCTGCGTGTCAGACACAGCGATATCGTATGGATATCGCTGGAACGTCACGGATCGTACCGTCGTAGCGATCAAAGTGCCAATGTGTGACAGTACCCTTACACTATGTGATTAGACTGTCCAGGTAGAAAAAAAAATTCCCTCCACTCCAGCCTCATTTTTAACTTTGAAGGTAGAGAAAGGGTATTCCCATCTCCAAGATCCAATCCCAATATGTAGTGAGTGTAATAATAATAATATTAGCAAATACCTCCAATTACAAATTTATGTCTCTTTCATCATGTGCAGGCATTGCAGGACCTTAGGTATCCACGGTTACGTCCAATGATGAGGTCCAATGATGAGGTCACAGCTAGTTGCTAGTGGTCGTAACCATGGATACCTAATGCCTGCACATGAGGAAAGAGACATAGCGAATCATATTGGGATAGGATCTTGGAGATGGAAATACCCCTTCAAGTCAATCAAGTTCAGCCTATAGCCTAACATGTTGATCCAGAGGAAAGCAAAAATCCAAAGGGGCAGACACTTATTAGCTCTATATTAGGAGGAAAATTCCTTCCCGAGTCCACATATGGCTATCAGACTAGATCTCTGGATCACAGAATCCAGTGCCCATAATCTGCGTTATTATATTTTTCAAGAAAGGAATCCACAACTCTCTTGAGTTTTAGAAGTGAATCAACCATTATAACATAATGTAAAACATTACACGCCCCCTGGCCGAAGCATTTTCCAAGCAAAACTCGCTTCGGGTGTGGTGGGTCCCCGGGTGTTCCAGGTAACTATACCTTGCTATGTTTATCATGCGGGTGTTCCTCATTGTGGTATTACATTGGCATTGTGTACATACCATATGCTGCCATTAATAAATCTCAGTTCTACTTTAAGATCACTGGATACTTCTGGTATATATATTTTATATTGTGCAGTGTAATTTAACCAGTTGCTTGACTATATCATGGTATGCAATATGGTAGCATTCTAGGTTTATTCCTTCCCTGTTTTTGAATGTACTGAGGACATATTGTATTGAGGACTTCCTATCTTTATGTCTGAATCACTCATTATAAATATGATAGTGTGGACAATGTAATATGACTATCAAACCATGGGCTGTGTTTACTTGCCTGTGTAGTACTATTATGTATTGACTATTTTCCTTTCGCAATGACAGCACCCTACTGAGAGAGGGGATCCGCCCACCAGGACAGGAAACCTACAGGTTAAAAGGGGGCAGTCCCCCTCGTCTCCTCAGTTGGTTTTCTGTCCTGATGGGAACCTGCGGAGAAGAATCTTACCTGGGTCCAGTCAGCCTCTGTGGGAACGGCTGGTCAGTAACGCGCCCGTGACCCAGAAGTACTGCTACTTAACCTCCGGGTGGGACCGGAGAGGTGCATCATGGATGGGGAAGTGAGGGGGCGTCGTCAGGCCTTCTTAGTCCGGCAGCATACAGCAGGACAGTGCTGAAGATGTCTTCCCCAAGAGACGTTGAGGAGCACACACCATCTAAAGAGGTGGTCACCGAGCAGCACAGAAGTGGCAAAGGCAGCATCAGTGGTCGCTCTAGAGGGAGTGACTCCACGGATGCCAGAAGTGAACGGAGTCGACAAATTTCTATAGCCTCCAAATCATGCGCTGTGCCTCCACCTCCTGAATCGGTACCCTACTAACAAGCTTCAGATAGTGAGTGCGTACAATGGTCACCTGGTAAGCTGAATCCCCCTTCTGTTTCTATTTATTCCCAGGTAAGGAAATCTATTAAAACCAAGCACAAATAGTGTGCATTATGCACAGAGCCCCACCTGACGCTTATCTCAAAAGTCTATGTCAGTCATATATATGTCAAGCCCTGGAGGAGGAAGCTCCTGTACGTACGTCTGATCATAGAACATTTATCAGAGAGGAGATTAGGGAGAATTACATGGTGAAAAGCCTCGTGAGAATGGAGTGGGAGAACAGGACAGCCAGGGGTTCTTACCATCCTCCTCAAAACATAAATACCCCTTTGATGATGACTTGTTAGCAGAATGAGTTAAAGTTACCAACGTAGCAGCTTCATCAAAAGGATCAGTATTGCCCCTAGAAGACGGAGGTCTTCTAAAGGATCTGTCTAATAGGAAGGTAGAAATGTTTCTGCAGCAGGCCTGGCAGTCGTCGGCTGGGGCATTCAAACAGCTATTGCGAGCACCTGTACCGCCAGATCGATGATGGTTTGGCTGGACCAACTGGAGATCCAGATACGATCTGGAGCACCTAGGGACAAATTACTGGACTCCTTTCCACAGATCTTCACCCCTCCTTTCAGGAACACCTTTAGGAAGCAGTCATCGTTCCAGAGGAAGTATAGAAGCCAAGACGGGGAGCCAGCAGAGCCGAACCAGAAAGGTGCCTACATTGGTGGGGCCTCATCGTCCAAAACCAGACGCAAGTATCGCTATCCCTGATCTCCCGGAGGGAAGTAGATTGAAATATTTCTTTAAACAATGGGTCTGTATAACATCCAACACCTGGATTCTCGATATACTGTCATCCGGGCTAAAATTGTAATTCTGGAGTATTCCTCTGGACTCCTTCATATTAACAACCTTAAGGGGCTAATCTGATTGGCAACCGTCCCTGGAATTGGAGATTCTGCACTTAATGGATAAATAGGTCCTAATTGAGGTTCCTAAGGATCAAGAGGGGAGGGGGTTTTATTCTCCTCTGTTTTTGGTCTCCAAACCTGATGGTTCCTTCTGAACCATTATTAGTTTGCAGAAGCTGAATTCATTCCTAAGGTCTCATACCTTTAAAATGGAGTCCATAAAGTCTGCAACCAAACTTCTGGTCCCATTTGTTTCATGACGGTCCTGGACCTGAAGGGCGCATATTATCACCTGCCTATATACCAGGACCACTAACAATGCTTTAGAGTGGCAGTACTTCTTTGCGACCAGGTTAAACACTTTCAGTTCGCCTGTATGCCGTTTGGTCTTTCCATGGTACCACGTGTGTTCACCAAGGTGATAGCTCATTTGACGGAACGAGATACCCTTGTTATTCCATACCTGGATGATTTCCTTACAATAGGGAGGTCGGCCGTCCAGTGCAGTACCCGGCTGAGCCATATAATATCGTCCCTACAGGGTCTGGGTTGGATAATCAATCTGAAAAAATCAAGACTACTTCCCTCGACCCTTCAAAGGTTCCTCGGCATCCTCTTGGATTTGGTAGCTCAACGTTGCTGACCAGGGAGGAACAGGGTTCCTCAAACCTTAAGGAATTAAGAGCAGTGAGTTTCTACTGATTCTGCGGGACACTCACGTACGGATACACACCTGTTATGAACTGGTGGCCTAGGAGCAGCATGAGACGTACTCTGGAGAAGGTGGTACCTGTACTGACCGCAGACCCTGAACTTAACACCGCAACTAGAAGTAGCCGTGGAATGTACCTGTCACTCCCTAGACATCTCGACACAGCCGGAGGACTAATTACCCCTAGAGATAGAAAGGGGAAAACTATCTTGCCTCAGAGAAAATCCCCCACAAAGGATAGACAGCCCCCCACAAATATTGACTGTGAGAAGAGAGGGGAATAACATATGCAGACTGAAATCAGGATTTAGCAAAGGAGGCCAATTCTAGCTAAATAGAAAGAATAGGACAGAGTACTATGCGGTCAGTATTAAAACACTAGAAAATATCCACCACAGAAAATACAAAACTCCACAACTAACTAAAGGCATGGAGGGTATATCTGCATCTCCAGAGATACCAGTTTGGCTAAACAAATCCTTACACAGACCAAGCTGGACAAGACAAAACATGGAAGGTAACTAGAACGATCAGGCCCACAGCATGTGGACTGCAGAAAACAAAGCCAGCACTTATCTTTGTTGAAATGATCAGCAAGCAAGAGAGACCAGGCAGGGAAGTGAATCCTCCAGGAAACAATGGACAACTGGCACTAACCAAAGGGTCAAGCAAGACTAAATAGCCCAGTCAAAATTGCAATAAGTGGACACACCTAATGACTGCTGTGATCCAAAGACAGCAGCACTACCACTTATAACCACCGGAGGGAGCCCAAGAGCAGAATTCACAACAGTACCCCCCCCTTGAAGAGGGGTCACCGAACCCTCACCAGAGCCCCTAGGCCGATCAGGACGAGCCAGATGAAAGGCCCGAACCAAATCAGTAGCATGGACATCCGAGGCAAAAACTCAAGAATTATCCTCCTGGCTGTAACCCTTCCATTTGACAAGATACTGAAGTTTCCGTCTCGAAAAACGAGAATCCAAAATCTTCTCAACCACATACTCCAACTCCCCATCAACCAACATCGGGGCAGGAGGATCAACAGAGGGAACAACAGGCACCACATATTTCCGCAACAAAGATCTATGAAAAACATTATGGATGGAAAAAGAGGCCGGAAGGGCCAAACGAAAAGACACCGGATTAACAATCTCAGAAATCCTATAAGGACCAATAAACCGAGGCTTAAACTTAGGGGAAGAAACCTTCATAGGAACATGACGGGAAGACAACCAAACCAAATCCCCAACCCGAAGCCGGGAACTAACACACCGACGACGGTTAGCAAAACGCTGAGCCTCCTCCTGAGACAACACCAAATTGTCCACAACATGAGCCCAAATCTGCTGCAACCTGTCAACCACAGAGTCCACCCCAGGACAATCAGAAGGCTCTACCTGCCCTGAAAAAAAACGAGGATGAAAACCAGAATTACAAAAGAAGGGTGAAACCAAGGTAGCAGAACTAGCCCGATTATTAAGGGCAAACTCGGCCAATGGCAAGAAGGCCACCCAATCGTCCTGATCAGCAGACACAAAGCATCTCAAATAAGTTTCCAAGGTCTGATTAGTTCGCTCGGTTTGGCCATTTGTCTGAGGATGAAACGCGGAAGAAAAAGACAAATCGATGCCTAGTCTAGCACAAAAGGCTCGCCAAAACCTAGGAACAAACTGAGACCCTCTGTCAGACACAATATTCTCCGGAATGCCATGCAAACGAACCATATGCTGAAAAAACAACGGAACCAAATCAGAGGAGGAAGGCAATTTAGGCAAAGGTACCAAATGAACCATCTTAGAAAACCGGTCACAAACCACCCAGATAACCGACATCCTCTGGGAAACTGGAAGATCTGAAATAAAATCCATAGAAATATGCGTCCAAGGCCTCTCAGGGACTGGCAAAGGCAAAAGCAACCCACTAGCGCGGGAACAGCAAGGCTTGGCCCGCGCACAAGTCCCACAGGACTGCACAAATGAACGCACATCCCGTGAAAAAGAAGGCCACCAAAAGGACCTACCAACCAAATCTCTGGTACCAAAAATCCCAGGATGGCCAGCCAACACAGAACAATGAATCTCAGAAATCACTTTACTAGTCCATCTGTCAGGAACAAACAATTTCCCCACTGGACAGCGATCAGGCTTATCGGCCTGAAACTCCTGAAGAGCCCGACGTAAATCAGGGGAGATGGCAGAAAGAATCACCCCTTCCTTCAGAATGCCGACCGGCTCAAGGACCCCAGGAGAATCAGGCAAAAAACTCCTAGAGAGGGCATCCGCCTTAACATTCTTAGAACCCGGAAGGTACGAGACCACAAAATCAAAACGTTAGAAAAACAGGGACCATCGGGCCTGTCTAGGATTCAGCCGTCTGGCAGACTCGAGGCAAATCAGATTCTTATGATCAGTCAAGACCACAATACGGTGCTTGGCCCCCTCAAGCCAATGACGCCACTCCTCAAATGCCCACTTCATAGCCAACAACTCACGATTGCCGACATCATAATTGCGTTCCGCAGGCGAAAACTTTCGAGAAAAGAAGGCACACGGTTTCAACAAGGAACCATCAGAATTCCTCTGAGACAAAACGGCCCCTGCCCCAATCTCAGAAGCGTCAACCTCAACCTGAAATGGAAGGGAGACATCCGGCTGACGCAACACAGGGGCAGAAGTAAATCGGCGTTTAAGCTCCTGAAAGGCAGAAACAGCCGCAGAGGACCAATTCGCCACATCAGCGCCCTTCTTCGTCAAATCTGTCAGGGGTTTAACCACACTGGAGAAGTTGGCAATAAAGTGGCTATAAAAATTAGCAAAGCCCAAAAATTTCTGAAGGCTCTTCGCAGAAGTGGGCTGGATCCAATCATGAATGGCCTGAACCTTAACCGGATCCATTTCTATAGATGAGGGAGAAAAAATGAAGCCCAAAAAAGAAACCTTCTGTACTCCAAAAAGGCACTTAGACCTCTTCACGAACAAAGCATTCTCACGAAGGATCTGAAATACCATCCTGACTTGTTTCACATGAGACTCCCAATCATCTGAAAAAATCAAAATATCAAAAATATCATCCAAATATACAATCATGAATTTGTCAAGATAATTCCGAAATATATCATGCATAAAGGTCTGAAACACAGATGCGGCATTAGAGAGCCCGAATGGCATCACAAGGTATTCAAAATGGCCTTCGGGCATATTAAACGCAGTTTTCCATTCGTCACCCTGCTTAATACGAACAAGATTATATGCCCCTCGAAGGTCAATCTTAGTAAACCAACTAGCCCCCTTAATCCTAGCAAACAAATCAGAAAGCAAAGGCAAAGGGTATTGGAATTTGACCGTGATCTTATTCAAGAGGCAATAATCAATACAGGGTCTCAAGGAGCCATCCTTCTTGGCAACAAAAAAGAAACCTGCTCCCAATGGTGAAGAAGATGGCCGAATATGCCCCTTCTCCAAAGATTCCTTTACATAGCTCCGCATGGCGGTATGTTCTGGCACAGACAGGTTAAACAGTCGGCCCTTAGGGAACTTACAACCTGGAATCAAGTCGATAGCACAATCACAGTCCCTATGCGGTGGAAGGGAACTGGACTTGGGCTCATCAAATACATCCTGGAAATCTGACAAAAACTCAGGAATTTCAGAAGAGGGGGAGGAGGTAATTGACATCAAAGGGACGTCACCATGAACCCCCTGACAGCCCCAACTAGTCACAGACATAGATTTCCAATCTAATACCGGATTATGCACCTGTAACCATGGGAAACCCAGCACAATAGCATCATGCAAATTATGCAACACTAGAAAATGACAATCTTCCTGATGAGCTGGCGCCATACACATGGTCAGCTGTGTCCAAAACTGAGGTTTATTTTTTGCCAGCGGTGTAGCATCAATGCCCCTCAAAGGAATAGGATTATGCAAAGGCTGCAAAGGGAACCCACAACGTCTGGCAAATTCTAAGTTGGCGCCTGAATTCACAAATGCCATGACAGAAAATGACGATAATGAGCAGATCAGGGTAACAGATAACAGAAATTTAGGTTGTACAGTACTGATGGTAACAGAACTAGCGATTCTCTTAGTACGCTTAGGGCAATCAGAAATAACATGAGCAGAATCGCCACAGTAAAAACACAACCCATTCTGACATCTGAATCCTTGTCGTTCCGCTCTAGACACAATCCTATCACATTGCATAGGCTCAGGACTCCACTCGGAAGACAACGCCACAGCACGCACAACTCTGCGCTCGCGTAAGCGCCGATCAATCTGAATGGCCAAAGACATAGAATCACTCAGACCAGCAGGTGTGGGAAACCCCACCATAACATCTTTAACAGATTCCGAAAGACCCTTTCTGAAAACTGCAGCCAAGGCATCCTCATTCCACTTAGTCAGCACAGACCACTTCCTAAATTTCTGGCAATATAATTCTGCCGCTTCTTGACCCTGAGACAGGGCCAACAAGGTCTTCTCAGCATGATCCACTGAATTAGGTTCATCATACAATAACCCTAGCGCTAGAAAAAAGGTGTCTACATTAAGCAAAGCAGGATTTCCAGCTTCCAGGGAGAACGCCCAATCCTGAGGGTCACCGCGCAGCAGAGAAATGACTATTTTAACCTGCTGGATGGGATCACCAGAGGAACGGGGTTTCAGAGCTAAAAACAGTTTACAGTTATTTTTAAAGCTCAGAAATTTGGACCTGTCTCCAAAGAAAAAATCAGGAGTTGGAATTCTAGGCTCTAAAACCGGAGTCTGAACGATATAATCGGAAATACCCTGTACTCTAGCAGCAAGCTGATCCACACGAGAAGCCAATCCCTGAACGTCCATACCAGCGCCAAACTCCTGAACCACCCAGAGGTAAAGAGGAAAGAAAAGGCACAACAGACTGCAGAAGAAAAAATGGCTCAGCACTTTCCTTTCCTTCTTCTGAGATGCAATTAACTCATTGTTGTCCAGTTGTACTCTTATGAACTGGTGGCCTAGGAGCAGCATGAGACGTACTCTGGAGAAGGTGGTACCTGTACTGACCGCAGACCCTGAACTTAACACCGCAACTAGAAGTAGCCGTGGATTGTACCTGTCACTCCCTAGACATCTCGACACAGCCGGAGGACTAATTACCCCTAGAGATAGAAAGGGGAAAACTATCTTGCCTCAGAGAAAATCCCCCACAAAGGATAGACAGCCCCCCACAAATATTGACTGTGAGAAGAGAGGGGAATAACATACGCAGACTGAAATCAGGATTTAGCAAAGGAGGCCAATTCTAGCTAAATAGAAAGAATAGGACAGAGTACTATGCGGTCAGTATTAAAACACTAGAAAATATCCACCACAGAAAATACAAAACTCCACAACTAACTAAAGGCATGGAGGGTATATCATGCACTCCAGAGATACCAGCTTGGCTAAACAAATCCTTATACAGACCAAGCTGGACAAGACAAAACATGGAAGGTAACTAGAACGATCAGGCCCACAGCATGTGGACTGCAGAAAACAAAGCCAGCACTTATCTTTGTTGAAATGATCAGCAAGCAAGAGAGACCAGGCAGGGAAGTGAATCCTCCAGGAAACAATGGACAACTGGCACTAACCAAAGGGTCAAGCAAGACTAAATAGCCCAGTCAAAATTGCAATAAGTGGACACACCTAATGACTGCTGTGATCCAAAGACAGCAGCACTATCACTTATAACCACCGGAGGGAGCCCAAGAGCAGAATTCACAACACACACCGACAACACTACGGTGGTGGCATATTTGAATCGTCCGGGGGGGACAAGGTCACAATCACTAATGTCCACTGCAGACGACATACTCACCTTGGCCGAAGAATCACCTCCTCTCCCTGTCAGCACTTCACATCAGAGGGGAACAAAAATGTTCAGGCAGGCTATCTCAGTCGACACTCCCTATGACAGGGGGAATGGTCCCTAGAGCGACAGATTTTCAGATGCATCGTACGGTTATGGGGCCTCCCGGACATGGACCTTTTCCCCATAAGGAGCATCAGGCAGGTCAGGAGGTTTGCGTCACTACAAGCATCAGACGGCCAGAGGTAGTAGACTCCCTTCAAGTCCGGTGGGATTATACTCTAGCCTACGCATTTCCTCTGATGTGTCTGATTTCGCTAGTGCTCAGAAAAATCAGAGAGGAGAGAGCGAGAGTAAATCTGGTAGCCCCCCCCAGCGTAGATGGTTTTCAGAAGCCCTAGTCACCATCTTGCTATAGAGAAGAAAGGAGGTTACCACAAAAATTTATTATATGACCTGGAGGAGGTTTTTGCTATTCTACTCAGCTCCCCTGTCGGATCATGTTCCAATTCTGGCAATTCTGGAATTTTTGCAGAAAGGCCGAGAATTGGGGTTATCGGTTAACACCCTTAAAGTATTGGTCTCTGCTCTGGGCGCACTGTATAACTAATGTAGATTACCTCCGTGGGATTTAAACCTTGTGCTGGACGCATTAACAGGCTCCCCTTCGAACCCTTAGATTCTGCCTCTATTAAGGTTCTAACCCTCAAAACAGCTTTATTGGTAGCCTTGACTTCTGCAATTCGAGTAAGTGACAATCAGGCACTATCAGTAGATACTCTTTTTTTGATGATTTATCAGGATAAGATAGTTCTGAAACCGGACCCGGCTTATTTGCCAAAAATCGCTTCTAGGTTTCATAGAAGCAAAGAAATTGTATTTACCATCCATCTTTGATAGCCCCGCTACAGCAGAGGAACGAAGATGTCCAGAAGAGCTGTGCTGGAGTACTTAGAGAAGACTCTAAGGAGGCAGAGTAGAGCTATGTTTGTCTCCTTTCAGGGCCGGAAGAAGGGGTCGGGTGTCACAAAAAACACTATCTCCTGGTGGATAAAAGATGCGATCTGCCTAGCTTATTCAGCCAAAGGTGAAACCCCACTGGAGGGAGTGAGAGCCCATTCAGTGCGGGCCATGGCATCCTCCTGGGCTGAAAAGGTGGACGTATCCATTGATTTGATTTGTAAGGCGGCAACATGGTCATCACCTTCCACCTTTTATAGACACTACCGTCTTGATCTATCATCCACCTCTAGTCTAGACTTTGGGCGAGGAAGCCTGCATACGCGAAACGCGCGCTGGGGCTACCGGTGTATGCGTCCCTGACCACTGGGTCACTACCTCCTCCCTTCTGTGTTCCCCTCACATGGGTAAGATTTTTTGTATTACTTGTACTTTGGACTATGATTGGCACTTTATAGGTGGGGATGGCAGCAACACTTGTTTGTAGATGTTTATTAAGCTGACCCATTCATATGTAAATTGACGCTAACCCTTATGGAAGCATTATACTGATAATATCATGTGCCGTAATTTAATATTTTGAGGGAAGTTGAGGTAGACGTTTTGTATCTAGAGTTCTTCTCCTGTCTTTTCCTTGTCCATGTACTAATATGTCCTAAATCTTTATATGTATGTGAGTGAGTGATAAAGTAAAATTTATACATTCTTTAAAATATATTGGCCTCACCACATTTATTGAGAGCATAGTGGCTCCATTTTTTCTATGTAGGATTAATATATGCTTGGGAGCAGCCCTCACTCTCAGTAATAGATTTATTTTTGACAGAATTTATATATGTGTATCCACAATGTCAGTTATTGTTAACAACCTGTTTTGATATTGCAGTCTAACCATTCCCTTAATAACCTGGGATGCTCTTATACATTTCTTATACACTAGAGACCAAAATTGTACACAATCCACTGGATTTTCTTGGAAGCTTTTTACATGAGATTCTTTATGATTTTCCATGTCCTTCCTATTTAGATCCCTATATTATCGGATCCGATCTATCTTCTCTGTAACAGAATTCTCCTGACTGAGCCAGCAAGGATGGATAGGAACAGGGACAAGATGGTGGGCAAAATATTAAACCTCACCCTAGAGATCCTTTTCCAGCTTACTGGAGAGGTGAGAGATTCTGATGACATCACATTACATCATTCTCATCTACAGGAATAACAAATGGATAGAACTGGAGAGGTGAGGACTCTGGAAATGTCTGTAGTGAGATTTATTAATGTTTCTCTTCATAAACAGGATTACACATTAGTGAAAAAGAACTTTGGTGAGAGCTGTCAGGCCCCTGTGTCTGAGGGATGGAGGAAAATCCTAAGCCCAATCACTGGGACTCCACCTCACCCCCTAATACATGAGGACATCAATGACCAGAAGATTATAGAACTCGCCTACAAGATGATTGAGCTGCTGACTGGAGAGGTGACACTGCTGAGAATGCTGGGACATTATACAGTAACCCTGTGAAGAAATCGAGAGGATGACAGTATTATTGTATGTGTCAGGTTCCTATAAGGTGTCAGGACGTCACCATCTATTTCTCCATGGAGGAGTGGGAGTATTTAGAAGGACACAAAGATCTGTACAAGGACACCATGATGGAGGTTCCCCAGCCCCTCACATCACCAGGTAATAGACAGGACTAAATACACTCTAAATATCTGAATATAAAAAATGAATTCAGTCCTTGTATGTGTTTCCTCCAGTTCTATCCAGTAAAAGGACAACACCAGAGAGATGTCCCCATCCTCTTATTTCACAGGACTGTAAACCAGAAAATCCTGATGTTGCTCAGGATCATCAGGTAAATGGAGAGAATGTGTCACGAGATGTTACCTATGATGTGTAAAAGGCTGTGAAGATGTTGTGTTGTCTTGTTCTACCCACCAATATTAGACGTTTTATACTTGGTGGAGATGACAAGTTTTCAGCTTACCAACAACATTATATGATGTCTGGATCTTCTCACAATTTTATGATTATGGAGACTGCTGGTTAAATTTAGGAGCTGACAGGTTTTATTTATACAGGAGATGTGCACCAGTATTATAAACCGAATGGCCAATTTAGCCGACACTGTCAGTTTCTTGATTACAGCTTTTCTGTTTGGAAATTAGACCCATGACCATGACCATGAGTGCAGTATAAAATGAAGTAAACAATTTTCATTCTGAATCCACATAAGAATTGAAAAATCGAATGATTTTGAATGAGGCATGGTTATCAGTGCTTGATTAGCCAGTATTTAAAAAAAGCAAAACTGTGAAACTCATGTTTTTATGGGCAATGGTGTTAAGACTATACTGAGAATGTTGTTAAGGAGGGAAAACATCCCAGGACAAATGATCCTGTGGATGAAAACAACTCATCAAAGGAGATATCAAATAATCTTTAAGAAAAATGCAGTCATGCCAATTGCTTGTGAATGCAGCTCTGGTGTCCAAGCAATGTGTCCGTATGTACTCTTTGTTCTTTAGCACACATGAGATATAGCAGCAGAACATTGGTCAGATGAATCCAGTTTTTTGTTTCATTATGCTGATGGTAGGGTAAGAATTTGGCAGAAGGCTATTGGAGGTAGAACAATGATGCAAGGAATATTTTCTCATCACATCTTCGGACATTGATACCTGTGGACACTAGAGGTTACCTAAGCATTGTAGTCAAACATGTTGTTCATCACTTGAAGGCAGCTATTTTCCCTATGACAGAAGGACAATGCACCTTGTACAATGTTCATTTAGTCATGGATTGCTTCCAAGAACATGACAGTGTGGTTTTCCTTGCTTTCCCGGCCTTCACAGTCTCCAGATATTAATTATGTAGAAAATCTCACAGACAAGATCAAACAGGTTGTTTATGAGAATGTCATTACCGCTATCAAATTTGCAGCAACTTAATCTATCCTGTTGACATGGGTTAGTATTCCTGCCGAAAAATCAACAACTAGTGGAATCTGAGATGAATTACTGAAGATCTCATGGCCAAAGACGTTCCAATGTTTTACTCTATGATAGTCTCTAATAAAGTGGCCATTCAGTGTATGTTTTATACTTGGTGGAAAAGACAAGATGAAGCTGATCAGACATTAGATGTTGTCTGGATCTTCTCACAATGTTTTGGTTATGAAGACTGCTGGTTAGAATTAGGAGCCAAAAGGTTGGATTTATACAGGAGACCTGCAGCTATGTGACAACTACTACTGTTATTTGTGGTTGTCATGTTAATTTATGATCTTTTCTCTTTGAACAATTTCTTATAATCTCTCCATTTGTCTGTGACTTTTACAATATTTGTTTCAGGGTACAGATCTGACCCATATTAATACTACAGAAGAGACTTATGTGAGGGGTGATGAGCAGTCTAAAGAGAAGATTCCTACAAATAACCATGCAGGTAACAGACAAGTACAGTGGTGCAGGAAAGTTTCCAAACGTGAGAAGTTTTCATATTTCTACACAAATTTGACCTAAGACTACATTATATTTTCACACAAGTCCTAAAATTAGATGAATAGAATTAAATAGAACAAATGAATCAAACATATTAGACTGTGGATGATTCTCCTCATTTAAAAATAAAATATCACACATTTGTGAATGGAAAAGTATGGGCACCTTTAAAATTAGTAGATAATTTGAAGGTGAAATTAGAGAATTATCTATTCAATCAATAAGTTGACAATGAGGTGTTAGTTGGCGACCTGTTTTGATTCAAAGTCTGATGTTAACAACATGTAAGTGGAAGTTTGTCATGACATGAACAAAGGAGAGTTTTGAGGACCTTATTAAAACTGCTGTTGCTTGTGAGGCTGGAAAAGGTTACAAAATCATCTCTGAAGAGTTTGGACTCCACCAATTCAGAGTGTGTAGAAATGGAGGAAATTTAAGATCATTATTACCCTCATCAGGAGTGGTCGATCAAAATTGATCACTCCAAGTGAAGGCATAATAGTCTGCAAAGGTCACAAAGGAACACAAGCTAACCTCTGAGCAACTAATGGCCTCTGAGCTAGAGTTAATGTTCATGAATGCACCATCCAGTAAATATTATCAATAGTGTGCATGGCAGGAATGTAAGGACAATGCAACTGTTCTCCAAAAACAACATTGCTCTCCATCTGCAGTTTGCTAAAGATCAAGTGGACAAACTAGAATGCTCGTGGATCAATGTTTTATGAATAGATAAGGCAAAAAATAGAGCTTTGTGGTTTAAATGAGAAGCGTTATGTTTGGACAAAAGAAAAACACTGCACTATAGCATAAAAACCGCATAGCATTTGTGCCACACGGTGCTGATAGTATCATAGTTTGGGCCTTTTTTGCTGTAACTGGGCCTGGACGGCTGCTATTATTGATGGAACAATACATTCTGAATTTAGCAAATTGTAAAGGAAAATGTAAGGACATCTGTCCATGAGCTAACTCTCAAGAGACCGTGGTCATGCAGCAAGTCAACGACCCAAAGGAGACTAGTCATTCTACAAAAGAATAAAGTAACATTTTTGGAATCAACAAGTCACATTCCTGACTTTAACCCCTTCACAACATGCACCAAACATGTACGGCACATTTCTGGTCTCCCCTTTGATGTGGGCTCCAGTCGTAAGCCCACATCTTTTCCGGCACATGTCAGCTGATTTCAACAGCTGACATGTGCTCCTAACAGCCGTGGGTGGAATCGCAATCCACCTGTGGCTGTTAACCTGTTAAATGCCACTGTCAATCTCTGACATTGGCATTTAGTATTATCACGCTGGAAGTGCGTCACTAATCCCGCTCATCGGCGTCCATTTCACATGACCACGGGTCACTGATGGGTTGGCATGTCAACCCGGGATCTGTAGGAGACCCCTGTGGTTGTCATTGCTGGATAACTATGAGCACCGCCCAGCTATACTGCTCTGTGTAGCACAAGGGATCGGATGATCGCAGCTTCTAGTCTCCCATAGAGACTATTAAACAAGTCTAAAGTAAAAAAAAGTATTTAAAAGAAAATAAAAAATATATAAAAGTTTAAATCACCCCCTATTCGCCCCATTCAAAATAAAACAATTTTAAAAAACTTTAAAAGAAAAACATATTTGGTATCGCCGCATTCAGAATTGCCCGATCTGTCAACATATAAAAATAAATAATCCGATTGTTAAAGGTGTAATGAAAAAAAAACCTCAAAAAAGCCCGAATTCCTTTTTTTGGTTCCCTCAACATTGCATTAAAATTCAATAACAGGTGATGAAAACATCGTATCTACACCAAAATAATATCAATAAAAACATTAGCTTGGTGCACAAAACATAAGCTCTCACTCAGCCCCAAATCCCTAAAAATGGAGACAATACGGGTCTTGGAAAATACGCAATGTATTGATTTTTTTTTTTTTAAATACATTTTGGACATTTTTTTCACCACTTAAATAAAAAAATAACCTATATATGTTTGGCATCTACGAACTTGTAATGACCTGGAGAATCATAATGGCAGTCAGGTTTAGCATTTGGTGAACATGGTAAAACACTATATGCTAAAATCAATGGTGTCGTTCAAAAGGTATGGCTCTGGAAAGAAGGGGAGCAAAAAACAAACGAAAAAAAACGGAAAATGGCCCAGAGCTGAAGGGGTTAATCCTATAGAAATGTTGTAAAACAGCTTGACATGAGCAATTCATGGGAGAAAACCCACCAACAATGGAAGTTGTTTTGTAGGAAATAATGGGCTGCGTTTCCTCCCAGCCAATGTGCAGGATTAAGCTATAATTACTGGAAACATTTAGATGCAGGGTCTTCTGCATAAGGGGGTTATACCAAGCAATGGTTCACATACTTTTGTCACCCCCAGACATGTGATATTGAATAATTTTCCACATTTAAAAAATTACAAAGTATAATATTTATTAATTTATTTGACAGTGTTTTTATTTTTTTCTCTTTATCTATCGTACTTTTAGGACGTGTGTAAATCTGATCACATTTATGCAAAAATATGGAAAATTCTGATTCCCAATCTTTCAAGCACCACAATGAATGAATTTTTAGGGTTTATTCGCACAGTTATTTTATGTAGATTTTTTTTACTTAGTTTGTATACTTTTGCCTTCTTCTGTGGTGATGGACAGTCCACGCTTCCCCAGAAGTAGCTCTGTCTCAAGGGAGAGCTCGTACCCACGCTCATTCTGCTGCAGCAATGGGACACATGAATTGTAAAATGTGATACATTGACTAAAAATGTCTGAAGCACACTGAGTAAAAAGGCAGTTAGTCACATATGACCCCAAAGATGGATTTCTGCTTGAAACTTAAAGGAGTTGTTTACTACTGCACTTGCATTCCTGAGGCTCCCGTGAGGTTGCTACATCACGCGAGCCCTTTTGCTAAATCAGGGTCTGCTTTACTGTCCCCTTCATTGCATATCAACAGAAAGTCAAGACTGTGGTTATTCTGACTTTCTCTTGATGTTCGCTATTTGGTTGAAGGCGGGGACCTTGAAACCATTGTTGATTGGGAGTAGGGCTCACGTAACAACCTCACTTGAGCCGCGGGAATGCGACGCCACTGGAATGCGCTGGCACCAGAGGAGAGTATATGTGTTTTTATTTTAACGGGGGCAAACATTCAGATTGAGAAGGGATTGTCCTAGAAGTGGACATCCCCTTTAAAGCAACATTCACATTTTGAAGTGCTGATCTGGGAATTACACTCAAACACAAAAATGGTCACTGATCTGCGCAGGTGCCACGGCTGGTGCCTGCCTGTAGAAGGCTTTTATTTTAATATGTATATATAATATTCATTATGTAAACTAGGAGGCAGGTCACTGAGGGATCAGTGACCTGTCAGCAGTCTTCCTTATGAATAGATAATCAGAGCACCACATGAAGCCCCCCCCACATCCCCTTCCCATAGCACAAGAATATCATTAACTCAAGACTGAAAATAAAGATTAAACAACAACCACAAGACAGATTCCATCTACCAAGGCATCATTTCAATCAGCATAACGACTCCAACCTGACAGTGTATGTAGGTTACGGTGCACAATCCTGCTGACAGGTTCCCTTTAAGTGCGTTTCTTTTTCCACTTGGGGCTACTGTTTGAATTTAAAAAAAAACACACTCAAATATCGTGTTGCTGCAGACACTAAGTTTGATATGGCTGGGTTCAGATGGCTATGCTTAATAGCATGGCTATGTGATTGCAAATTGCAGATTTTTCTGTCACTGATGACAGCACCACAAGAGGGGGATCTGCCCTTTAAGGACATGAAACCATTAGGATAAAAGGGGAGGCACCTCTTCACACATCAGCTGGTTTCTGTCCTTTACTAGGGAAACCTTGTTAGGATGGTGGTAGAAGAAAGAAGAGAAGTCTGTTTTCTGGCAGGTCACTTTCTCTGCTGTGGCTGGTGCCGGGGACCTGGAAGCACCATGGAGGCCCAAGGGAGTCTCTTCCATCAAACGGGTGTGAGCCGCGGCACCATTACTTTACACAGGTGCCAGGACTATTTCAAAGGAATCTCCCAATTTTATGTCTAATTTAAGATCCTTTATAAGAATTGAGGAAAACAACTTAAAGTCACTATCCCACTCAGACGAAGTAGATCTAAAAGTACGAAAAAGCCGTGAGATCCTTCCAGTGGAATAATAATTCTACTGAGTCAGAAGTAAAATTTCAGTATGTCTTTGTCAAATTCCACCTCATCTCAGAGTGACATGGGGAGTAGACATTGTTTTTGCTAGAAGAAATGGATAATTTAGTGAAGACAGAAAGATCAACATTGGGGTTAGTGGACCAACAAACAGGAAATCTGTTCAAGACATAATGTTCTTGGGCCTGGAACAGAAAAAATGTAAAACCTTACTTATTAGCGAGAATGTTCAGGGCCTTCTTGATAGAGAGTGGAAAAGACCAGAGGTCCCATCCCTTGCTCTTTCACTAATATTCCTTTGAGGAAGAGGCTACAACATCCTGGGACAAATGTCCTAAACTAGACGTAGCAATTTCCAAGGCCTCAAGAAAGTCTTCACTTCCTTTTGAAGATATGGGATTATTAAAAGACCCCTTAGATAGGTAAGCTGATAGTTTCCTTAAGTGGGCAAGGGAGTCTTCAGCAGGAGCCTTTAAACCAGCCATAGCGGTGACATGTACATCTAGGTCCCTGATGGTCTGATTAAATGATCGGGAGGACCAGTTAAATAGTAAAGTGGCAAGAGATTCCATTTATGCCTAACTCCCATTAATGAAAGGGGCAGTGGCCTTCCTTTCACCCACCTCGGCAGACTCAGCAAGGCTACCGGCCAGGTCATTACCCAACGGAAGCCACCTGGTTGAAATATTGGCCAGGGGATGTGCAGGCAAAAGTGAAGCTGTGCTCTCTTCCATGTGAGGGGGAATATTTCTTCTGTCTAGCCCTGGATGATATTCTGAAAAAAAGTAGGGGATAACGAAAAGGGTTTCCCAAGTCGCCCTTTTCATCCTTTAAATGGCCCTTTTAGAGACAGCAGTGAAGCTGGAAGAGAACATCCTGGAACCTGGGGCTCAGAAAATGGCGACACAACCCCCAATTTATTTTTTCAAACTTCTGATTTTTTTACCACATGTTTGTTATCCCCGTAATCGTGCTGATGAGGAGAATCACATTGCGAGATAATTTAACCACAAAATGTATGCCATAAAAACAATTCCAAAAAACTATCAGGCTTTATTTCAGAATTTCACTGCACTTGGAATTTTTTCCTACTTTCCAGTACAGTATGTGGTAATATAAATGGTGTCATTCAAAAGTACAACTCGTCCTACAAAAACAAGCTCTCATATGTCTATGTGGACAGAAAATTAAAAAAGTTATGACTCTGGGAAGAAAGGAAGGAGTAAAACACAAAAATGAAAATTGACCACATCAGGAAGGGATTAAAGTACTTAATCTTTGTTGTTGTATGCCCAGCTTTATTCTGTAAGAAAAAATACAAAGCCCTTCTCTTGCTCCAAAGCCATGGCTTTTTTGTAGACACTGCCCCCTCCTCCACACTGCTCTTTGCTCTATTACACTTTGCATGAAAATGTTTTAAAATAAGAATATACATATTAATATAATTGAAATGCCTTGTTATAGAAAAATAATAAAATTAGTTTTATTCCTGGCAGATGACTGTACCAGGAGCTCGGTGACAAATCTGAAATTTTCAAAGTTTGTATCAGATAATTATGGTATCACACCAGAAATATGTGAAGAAAATACCTTTGTCCCAGAAGTACCTCCTGCCCTTCACAGAAAACATCTATCCTCTGATCCTTTACAACAGGTCCTTTCTTCTACTTCATCAAAGAACGATATGGAAAACAAATATCGCAGAAAGGGTGTTGAATATCAAATGGCTCACATATTGGAGAAACCGTTTTCATGTACAGAATGTGAGAAAAGTTACAGTTTTAAATCAAGACTTGTTGCACATCAGAGAAGTCACACAGGAGAGAAGCCATTTTCATGTTCAGAATGTGGGAAATGTTTTAGCGAGAAATCCATACTTGTTAAACATCAGAGAAGTCACACAGGAGAGAAGCCATTTTTATGTTCAGATTGTGGGAAATGTTTTAATCAGAAAACAAATCTTATTACTCATCAGATAATTCACACAGGAGAGAAGCCATTTTCATGTTCAGAATGTGGTAAATGTTTTAATCGAAAAACAAATCTTGTTACACATCAGAGAATTCATGCTGGGAAGAAGCCATTTTAATGTTCCAAGTTGAAAAATATTTTTTGCACTAAACAGTCTTATTACACATCACAGAACTCACACAGGAGATAAGCTATTTTCATGGTCAGAATGTGGGAAATGTGTAACAAAGAAATATATTTTTAGACATTAAAGAACACACATGGGGCAGTAGCCATTTTTTTTTCTTTACATTTCATTGACAAAAAAATACAAGAAAATTCATATGTCTACAAGAGAAAGGGAAATAATTTAGAGCAGTAAACGATTAGAAAATGTATACATATACCAATAGCCAATTATTATTGAAAGCAATTGGTATCTACAGTAGGGAAAAAAAGTATTTAGCCAGCCACCAATTGTGCAAGTTTTCCCACTTAAAAAGATGAGAGAGGCCTGTAATTGACATCATAGGTAGACCACAACTATGAGAGTCAAAATGAGAAAACAAATCCAGAAAATCACCTTGTCTGATTTGGTAAGATTTATTTTGCAACTTATGGTGGGAAATAAGTATTTGGTCATTAACAAAAGTTCATCTCAATATTTTGTCATATATCCTTTGTTGGCAATGACAGAGGTCAAACATTTTCTGTAAGTCTTCACAAGGTTGCCATACACTGTTGTTGGTATGTTGGCCCATTCCTCCATGCAGATCTCCTCTAGAACAGTGATGTTTTGGGCCTGTCACTGGGCAACACTGACTTTCAACTCCCTCCAAAGGTTTTCTATGGAGTTGAGATCTGGAGACTGGCTAGGCCACTCCAGCACCTTTATATGCTTCTTACGAAGTCACTCCTTTGTTTCGCTGGTGGTGTGCTTGGGATCATTATTATGCCGAAAGACCCATCCACGTTTCATCTTCAATGCCCTTGCTGATGGAAGTAGGTTTATACCCAAAATCTCACGATACATGGCCCCATTCATTCTTTCATGTACATGGATCAGTCGTCCTGGTCCCTTTGCCCCAAAGAATGATGTAGCCACCCCTATGCTTCACAGTAGGTATGGCGTTCTTTGGATGCAACCCAGCATTCTATCTCCTCCAAACATGACAAGTTTTGTTTCTACCAAACAGTTCTACTTTGGTTTCATCAGACCATATGACATTCTTCCAATGCTCTTCTGGATAATCTAAATGCTCTCTAGCAAACTTCAGATGGGCCCGGACATGTACTGGCTTAAGTAGGGGGACACGCCTGGTACTGCAGGATCTGAGTCCCTGGCAGTGTAGTATGTTACTGATGGTAGCCTTTGTTACGATGGTCCCAGCTCTATGCAGGTCATTCACTAGGTCCCCCCATGTGGTTCTGGGAATTTTGCTCACCGTTCTTGTGATCGTTTTGACCCCACATAGTGAGATCTTGCTTGGAGCCCCAGATTGAGGGAGATTATCAGTGGTCTTGTATGTTTTCCATTTTTTTATTATTGCTCCCACAGTTGATTTCATCACACCAAGCTGTTTGCCTATTGCAGATTTAGTATTCCCAGCCTGGTGCAGGGCTACAATTTTGTTTCTGGTGTCCTTCGACAGCTCTTTGGTCTTCACCATACTGGAGTTTGGAGTGTGCCTGGTTGAGGTTGTGGACAGGTGTCTTTTATACTAACAACAAGTTCAAGCAGGTGCTATTACTACAGGTAATGAGTGAAGGACAGAGGACCCTCTTAAAGAAGAAGTAACAGGTCTGTGAGAGCCAGAAATCTTGCATGTTTTTAGGTGACCAAATACTTATTTTTCACCATAATTTGCAAAATTATCAGTATTTTTCAGATTTCTGCATATATATCACCTAAAACTACAAGTCCGACAAGTAAATAATGGCAAATCAAAAAAATGAGTCCAAAATGGTAGACTTGTATTATTAAGGAAAATGATCCCTTATCAAATATATACAGTCATGGCCAAAAGTATTCACACCCCTGCAATTCTGTCAGATAATACTCAGTTTCTTCCTGAAAATGATTGCAAACACAAATTCTTTGGTATTATTATCTTCATTTAATTTGTCTTAAATGAAAAAAACACAAAAAGAATTGTTCTAAAGCCAAATTGGATATAATTCCACACCAAACATAAAAAACAGAGTGGACAAAAGTATTGGCACTGTTCGAAAATCATGTGATGCTTCTCTAATTTGTGTAATTAACAGCACCTGTAACTTACCTGTGGCACCTAACAGGTGTTGGCAATAACTAAATCACACTTGCAGCCAGTTAACATGGATTAAAGTTGACTAAACCTCTGTCTTGTGTCCTTGTGTGTACCACATTGAGCATGGAGAAAAGAAAGAAGACCAAAGAACTGTCTGAGGACTTGAGAAACCAAATTGTGAGGAAGTATGAGCAATCTCATGGCTACAAGTCCATCTCCAAAGACCTGGATGTTCCTGTGTCTACCGTGCGCAGTGTCATCAAGAAGTTTAAAACCCATGGCACTGTGGCTAACCTCCCTAGATGTGGACAGAAAAGAAAAATTGACAAGAGATTTCAACGCAAGATTGTGCGGATGTTGGATAAAGTACCTCGACTAACATCCAAACAAGTTCAAGCTGCCCTGCAGTCCGAGGGTACAACAGTGTCAACCCTTACTATCCATCGGCGTCTGAATGAAAAGGGACTGTATGGTAGGAGACCCAGGAAGACCCCACTTCTTACCCCGAGACATAAAAAAGCCAGGCTGGAGTTTGCCAAAACTTACCTGAAAAAGCCTAAAACGTTTTGGAAGAATGTTCTCTGGTCAGATGAGACAAAAGTAGAGCTTTTTGGGCAAAGGCATCAACATAGAGTTTACAGGAGAAAAAAAGAGGCATTCAAAGAAAAGAACATGGTCCCTACAGTCAAACATGGCGGAAGTTCCCTGATGTTTTGGGGTTGCTTTGCTGCCTCTGGCACTGGACTGCTTGACTGTGTGCATGGCATTATGAAGTCTGAAGACTACCAACAAATTTTGCAGCATAATGTAGGGCCCAGTGTGAGAAAGATGGGTCTCCCTCAGAGGTCATGGGTCTTCCAGCAGGACAGTGACCCAAAACACTTCAAAAAGCACTAGAAAATGGTTTGAGAGAAAGCACTGGAGACTTCTAAGGTGGCCAGCAGTGAATCCAGACCTGAATCCCATAGAACACCTGTGGAGAGATCTAAAAATGGCAGTTTGGAGAAGGCACCCTTCAAATATCAGGGACCTGGAGCAGTTTGCCAAAGAAGAATGGTCTAAAATTCCAGCAGAGCATTGTAAGAAACTCATTGATGGTTACCGGAAGCGGTTGGTCGCAGTTATTTTGGCTAAAGGTTGTGCAACCAAGTATTAGGCTAAGGGTGCCAATACTTTTGTCTGGCCCATTTTTGGAGTTTTGTGTGAAATGATCAATGTTTTGCTTTTTGCTTCATTCTCTTTTGTGGTTTTTCATTTAAGACAAATTAAATGAAGATAATAATACCAAAGAATTTGTGTTTGCAATCATTTTCTGGAAGAAACTGAATATTATCTTACAGAATTGCAGGGGTGTGAATACTTTTGGCCATGACTGTATGAGTAGTAAAAGTATGTGAAACCTTTGCTTGCCGTTTCTGCTGTGACTCCCTTTTCCAGCAATAAATGCATCTAAACATTTCTAGTAATTGTTGACAAGTCCTGCTTATTGGCTTGGAAAAATTGTAGCCAATTCCTCTACCCCAAAAAAGCTTAAATGTTGTTATATTGGTAGGGTTTCTCCTATGAGCTGCTCACTTCAGGTCCTTCCACAACACATTTATAGGATTAAGTACCAGATTTTGACTTGGTCTTTCTAAAACTTTATCTTTTTCCTTCTTTAACCATTTTTTTGTAGAACACCTTGTATGCCTTGGATTGTTGTATTGTTGCATGACCCATCTTATAATGAGACTCCGATCATGGACAGTTGTCCTAAAATTTTTCTTTAGAATTTGCCAATACAATTCAGATTTCAATGTTCTATGAATGATGACAGCCATCCTGGCCGCAATGCATCAAAACGGGCTTAAACCATACTACCATAACAGTGTTTCTCAGCTGGATTGCGGTTTTTATGCTGTAATTCAGTGTTTTTCTCACTCCAAACATAATGCTTCACGTTTAAAAACAAAAAAGCTTTATTTTGGTCTCATCCACAAAATATTGTTCCAATAGCCTTCTGGCCTGTCATGTTATATTGAGAAAACTGCTTCAACTCTTGTTATGTTGGTGTTTTTTCTCTCCATGAACTGCTCTGCATGTCCTTCTACAACATTTCTATAGTATACAGGTCATAACTTTCTCTTGGCCTTTCAAAAACTTTCACTGTTATTCATCTTTAACTATTCTTTTGTAAAACGACTTTCGCACTTTTAGTTGTTGTCTTCCTGCATGACTCCCATTCACTTCAGTTTCAGCTTACGGACAGATGTCCTGACAGTTCGAACAATAATGGCAAGTCATCAATAATGGCCCAGATGTAGCAAAGCAGGTTAAAATCATGATTCTTCCACCCCTGTGTTCCAATAGCCTTCTGGCTAGTACAGGTGATCTTAAATAAACTGGAGATGGGCAGCAATGTTCTTTTTCGAGAGTAGAGGCTTTCTACTTGAAATCTTGCCATGCACAGTATTGTTGTTTAGTGTTGTTCTAATGATGGACTCGTGAACTTTAACATTAGTAAATATGAGAGAGGTCTTTAGTTGCTTAGAGGTTATCTTGGGTTCCTTTGTGACATCATAGACAATTATACATTTTACTGTTGGAGTGTTTTTGGTTTTTTTGTTGGTCCACTACTTCTGCGAATGCTCATTATGATTTTGAATTTCCTTGATTTGCACACAATCTGTCTTGACTGTGGGTTGATTCAAATTCTTCAGAGATGCTTCTGTAACCTTGTTCAGCCTGATGAGCAACAACAACTCTTCTCCTGAGGTCCTCAGAAATCTACTTTTTTTTGTGCGATGATACATTTCCACAAGCATTTGTTGGGAAGATCAGACTCTGATAGATTCCAGTTCTTAAAATAAAAAAAGTTGCCCACTCACAACTGATTGTCATCATATGAATTGAAAACACCAGTCTAATTTCACCAGCAATCTATCTGCTTATCAGTTAGGTTCACATACCTTTGCCACTCAAAGTCATGTCAAATTGGACCATTTTCTTAAATAAATAAATAAAATGACAAAGTTTAATGTTTTTGAATCATTTGTTTGATTTGTTTCTCTTGATCTACTTTTAGGGCTTGTATAAAAACTTGATGTAGCTTTAGGTCAAGTGTATGTAGAAATATGAAAAATTCTGAAGAGTTCACAAATTTCAAGCACCATTGTGTATTAAATGTTAAATTTTCAATATACTTTATAACTGCAGCTATGCTCTAGTATGTCTCATTCAACATCGGCCATAGAGAGACGCTGCTATACATGATTGGGACAGTTGCTGAAGCAGCCATCCAATGCTCAGCTTGTCTCATCTAATTAATATAGTGGATAATTACCATATATACTCGAGTATAAGCTGAGACCCCTAATTTTGCCACAAAAAAACTGGGAAAACTTATTGACTCGAGTATAAGCCTAGGGTGGAAAATGCAGCAGCTACTGGTAAATTTCAAAAATGAAAATAGATACAAATAAAAGTAAAATGAATTGAGACATCAGTAGGTTAAGTGTTTTTGAATATCCATATTGAATCAGGAGCCCCATATAATGCTCCATACAGTTCATGATGTGCCCCATAAGATGCTCCATACAAATTACGCCCCATATAATTCTCCATAAAGTTCATGATGTGCCCCATAAGATGCTCCATACAAAATACGCCCAATATAATGCTCCATAAAGTTCATGATGGGCCCCATAAGATGCTCCATACAAAAAATATGCCCCATATAATGCCGCACAAAGGTTAATAATGGCCCCATAAGATTCTCCATGTTAAAATATGCCCCATATAATGCTGCATAAAAGGTTAATGATGGTCCCATAAGATGCTCCATAGAAAAATATGCTCGATATAATGCTCCATAAAGGTTGATGGCCTCAAAAGATGCTGCATAGAATAATATGCCCCATATAATGCTCCATAAAGGTTGATGGCCCCATAAGATGCTCCATAGAATAATATGTCCCATATGCTGCTGCTGCTGTGATTAAATAAATAAATGACATACTCACCTCATTGCTGGGGGAGAGGTGCCGATGTCCTGAACAGGCTGGAACACCGGCACGCTATGGGTGCCAGGTGCCAAAGTTGCCACTGGCTCAGGCCCTGGCACCAGAGATATTCACCTGTCCCCATTCCCACCGCCGCGCACCGCTGTGTCTTCTGGGTCTCTGCAGTGACTGTTCAGGCAGAGGGCGCGCACTAAACACGTCATCACGTCCTTTGACCTGAACGTCACAGCCAGAGGACACGGATGACACAGCCTGGCAGTGGAACGGGGACAGGTGAATATCGCATGGCTCACCCTCCCCCATCATACTCACCCCATCCTGGTGCGGCCTCTGCTTCTCAGATGGTCTCTGACGCCGGCAGCTTGTTCCTGTGTTCAGCAGTCACATGGTACTGCTCATTAAAGTAATGAATATGCGCTCCACGCCTATGGGAGTGGAGTCACGTCCATATCCACGCATATTCATTGCTTTAATGAGCGGTACCATGTGACCGCTGAACACAGGAACAAGCTGCCGGCGCCACAGACTATCTGAGAAGCAGTGACATGCAGAGACCGTGTCAGGAGGGGATGAGTATGATGTGACAGCCGCTGCTCCCCCCCCCACCAACCCCTGGGACAATGACTTGAGTAAAAGCCGAGAGGGGCACTTTCAGCCTAAAACAATGAAAATCTCGGTTTATACTCGAGTATATACAGTAATTAGATAAGACCTGGTTCATGCAAAGAAATCTTGGCTATGCTCTTAGAAAACCTACAATTTGGAAATCCACACCCGCACCCCCATAAAAACAAACTATTTTTCGATGGGATCGCAGCCAGTAGCACATATTTATGGAAGAGAATAACTTCCAAAGATCCAATAATCTTTTCTCAAGCATAGCAAAAGCTGTAGTGAGCAGTGTTTATATGCGGCTAACAATCAGAAATTATATCATCATTGTGATATTAAACAGTAAAAAGTGTCAAAATAGTGAATCAGATTTCAAAGCTGACTGGGATTTTAAGATGTGTTCTTAAGGCTCTCATAAAGAAGCATCAAGAAATGGGCAACGCTGAGGACTGTAGGCACAGTAGTCAGCCAAGAAGTCTTAGTGGAGAAGATGAAATATGTGATTTTTTTTTATTTTCCCGACTTTACATTACGAACTTCTCTGAAGCACCTGTGGCTTCCACTGTTCACGCACATCAGGGGCTCTCCAAACGCATCTTAGCTTCCGCTATGGATTACAGACATTTTTTAATTCAAAATTTCATTCGGTGCTCCTTCCCTTCAGAGCCATTCACCCAGCAGTATTTTTCCTAAATATTGGGTACTGGCGTACTCAGGAGAAATAGAACAATACATTTTGGGGTCCCTTTCCTCCTGGTACCCTTGTGAAAATAAAAAATGGGGATTAAAAGAACATTTTTGTGGAAAAAAATGTGATTTTTAATTTTCATGGCATTATGTTATAAATATCAAACGACTGACCGTCACTTCCAAACAGAAAACAGGTGTGTATAGGTGCTTACTAACAGTAGCCATCTCTATGTATAACTAACAAATAAAATATTACTCTGTTCCACTATAGCATGCAAACATGAAATATATGAATTTTGAATTGCTTTTCTGCTCTAGAAAATAGAAAAAAAATGGAATACTTAGGTCATAAATCGTCCAATTCATGTCTGCCCAGTAGCCATGATAAGGCGATTCTCTCTGCTAGGACCTATCCTAACGCAATTCCTCTCATGGGCTAAGAATGTGGGGGATCTGGTTGGAGACACCCCTAAAATTACCTTTACAAAAAAAATCAATCAATTAAGGACCGAATAGTAAATAGCCACTTTGTGGTGCCCCATGATGACTGAAACATGGCTATCAATGAGACCAAAAGGTTGCTATAAATGCAAAGGATGTGTGGTGTGTCCCGCTATGGATACTGGAAAGACCTTTACCATTCAGGTCACACAGAGAGAATATACCATTAATGACTATCTATTGCAAGGCTAAAGTGGTGGTCTATAAGGCCACGTGTAGATGTGGAAAGGAATATGTGGGAAAAGCCAGATGACAACTCCGCAGAAGGTTGTGAGAACACCTGGAAGATATACAGCTCTGGAAAAAATTAAGAGACCACCACATCAAAACCCTGACATGGGCAGCCCAATCTCCAGACCTGAACCCCACAGAAAATCTCTGGAATGTAATCAAAAGGATGATGGATAATCCAACACCTAATGAAAGACAACTGCCTGGTCGATGTATGGAGGGAACTAAACGGTCCTATAAAGGGCTACACATACTTCTCACCTGCACACCAGTCCTATTCTCGAATAGACCTACACTTAACTACTGCAAGAACGATCCCATCTGTCCTATTCTCTCGTCATATTCCATCATCATGGTCTGACCATGATGTTGTCCTATCAACATTTAAATTCAATGTCACCACTTCTAAATTATTCAAATGGGGACTGAACGAATCCTTACTTACTGACCCTGCTACACTCTCTAAAATTAAAGAGGAGTTGGGACTGTACTTCCAGACTAATTCCACTGATGATACTTCTCCTGGAGTAGTGTGGATGGCGCATAAAAAATTTATTACTGGCTCCCTAATCAAAATTGCGTCCAATAAAAAGAAACAAAGATCTGAATTACAAACACGCTTAGAGACTAAACTTATGAAACTTGAACTTGCTAACCAGGCCACCACTTCCCTCTTTCTGATTAAACAAATCAGAGACACTAAGCTACATTTAGATACTATTCTTACAAACAAAACAGAGAGAGCGTTAACATGGACTAAGTCAACTTTTTATAAATATGCAAATAAACCTTCTGGCATGTTGGCACGTAGACTCAGATGCAGAGAATCTTTAAATAATGTCACCTTCATCAAAGACTCCAAAGGCAAAATTTCCGCACACCCGGATATAGTATACGAAACATTCCGAGACTACTATCAGAAACTATATACCTCCCCACAGACTTCTTCACCGCAATCCTTATCCTCCTTCCTAGATGAATTGAAATTACCTAAAATTCCCAACTCCTCGATAGACCAACTGCATGCACCAATATCTGAGGATGAAATTTCTGCAGTAATTAAAAACCTAAAAAAAAAACAAAGCTCCCGGACCTGACGGCCTCACGGCGCTATACTACAAGAAATTTACAAACATCCTCATACCACACATTAAAACTTACTATTCTCTACTAAATGGCACCCTGATGCCCCCTGAATTCTATATTGCCCATGTGACGGTAATCCCCAAACCAAAGAAAGACCATCTCCTTCCCAAGAATTATAGGCCTATATCATTGCTAAATGTTGACCTCAAACTCTTTACATCCATTATTACCACTAGGCTCAACAAATTTCTACCCACCCTTATCCACCGAGACCAAGTGGGGTTTATACCTAATAGACAAGGTCCCGATAATATTAGAAGAAATCTAAATATTATACATTCAGCAAACTACCATAAGCAACCCCTACTACTATTAGCTTTAGACATAGAAAAAGCTTTCGACTCGGTCTCATGGTCCTATTTATTTGAAGTCCTAACCAGATTTGGCATCCCTCGCACCCTTATTTCATGCCTCCAACTATTGTACGACAGTCCTACAGCCTATCTGAAACTCCCGTCAACTAAACCTACTCCTATCAACATACAAAGGGGGACGAAACAGGGCTGTCCACTTTCTCCAGCCCTGTTTGCCATGGCCATGGAACCACTAGCTGAGGCAATAAGGCTTAACCCAAACATACTTGGGCCTATAGGACTCGGTGCACAGTATAAGGCAAGCTTATTTGCAGATGATTTACTGCTGACTCTATCCAGCCCACTCACCACTCTCCCAAATTTATTTTCAGTTCTACGTAAATTTGAGTCGATCTCAGGACTCAAAATTAATGTTGACAAATCCGAAGCTCTATTCCTTAACACCACTAAGGACATGCAAACAAATATTATCTCCCAGTTCAAATTTACAAAAAATGAACACTATATAACTTATCTCGGAGTCAATCTCACCTCTCATAAGTCGACCCTATTTAAGTGGAATTATCTCCCATTAATAAAAAATCTCCGAGCTGACTTAACTAGATGGTCTGCCATGAAGTTGACCTGGTTGGGCAGATTGCATGCAATTAAAATGGTCTCTTTACCTAGATTTCTGTACCTATTCCGCTCTCTCCCCATATCAATACCCCATGAGACCCTACACGAAGTTCACTCTATAATTTCAAAATTTATCTGGCAGGGGAAAAAACCCAGAATCCGTCAAAGAACTATGTTCATACATAGAAGACTGGGGGGGCTTTCCATGCCTAACTTCACACTGTACTACAAATCGGCTCAGTTAGCCCAATTGACTAACGCCTGCGCTGTCAACCGTGCTCCGAGATGGGTTGACCTGGAATCGTCCCTTCTACTTCCGTTTTCCTTGCCGGGCCTTATGTGGTCCACACAAAAACTACCAAAAGGTCTACACATCACAGCACCTTTCACAGCACATTCCTTGATCCTTTGGAGGAAAGTAAGATTTAAATTTGAACTCCAATCTGGGTCTGCCCCACTGACCCCCCTCTTCTGCAACCCCATGTTCTCACCAGGACTTGACCCACGTTCTTTTGCTTGGTGGAAAGCAAACGGAATTACTACTCTAAAACACCTCTGCTCACCCTTTAATATAATTTTATCTAGACAAGAATTCCTCCATAAACACAATCCACCCATTAGCGAAACCTTCCGTATCTATCAGGTTTTCCATTTTGCGGAACAGTTTCTACAACGGAAAATCCCTTTTCGCGCGACTGGCTTTGAACAGAGATGCATGAGTGACCCACTGGGAAGGGGAACTATTTCTCTGCTATACGGATCCCTCAATGCAGCACATGGTGTTGACAAACTACAATACATGAAACAGTGGGAGGAAGATCTAGGTATCCAATTAACTTTGGAAAATTGGAGACGATGCTGTGACACAATTTCCAGGGGTAGTCATCAAGCCTCCCTGGCAGAGACATCCATTAAGGTCTTACACAGAACATACCAAGTCCCAAGTAAACTTCACGCTATATACCCCAACATTTCAGATCAATGCTTTAGAGGATGTGGCGCAGTGGGAGATATGAAGCATATTTGGTGGGAATGTCCGATAGCCTCGGCTATGTGGCAGGAAGTAGGATTAATAATTGGAAAAATGTATGGCGGGACAATACAACCTGACCCGGCCACATTCCTCTTGGGAGCCAAATACCCTGGATTCACTAATAAATTCCACAAGCTGATAGGCCAACTGCTCATGGCTGCTAAGCTACATATAGCTACCAGCTGGAGGTCGCCGTTTCTCTCTGTCCAGACAGTTAGAGATAAAATGAATTCAATCCTCTTATATGAACGTATACATGCGACTAGGGAAGATGTGTGGGAAACCTTCTACCAGATTTGGAAACCGTGGATGGATCTTAACACGAACTTAAATCTTGAACAAACCTTGACTCTATCTATTTGAGACTCTATCCTGTGAGAGATACTGATGACACTGGGGTCGAGCCGGCGTGGGGTGGGGTGCGGGGAGGTGGGAGGCAGAACTCATAAAATGGAACATAGTATAACCTTTTCTGGTAAATATACTACAGCTTATCACGAAATAAAGTGCAGCATCTCATTACCCTCCCTATTTTCCCTCTTTTATGTCTCCCCATGTTCTTGTCATATTTGTATCTTTGAATTTGAGTTAATATATGTATGGTTTTTCTTATTGAATTCCCTTGTAAGGGAAACTGTTGTTCAATTACTATGTTATTGAAAATAAAAATTATTGAAACTAAAAGGATGATGGATAGTCACAAGCCATCAAACAAAGAAGAACTGCTTACAGTTTTTGCGCCAGAAGTGGTGTGAAAGACTGATGGTAAGCATGCCAAGACGCATGAAAGCTGTGGTTATTCCACAAAACATTGATTTCTGAACTCTTCCTGAGTTAAAACATTAGTATTGTTGTTTCTAAATGATTTTGAACTTTTTTTTGCATTATTTGAGGTCTGCAAGCAATGCATTTTTTTGTTACTTTGACAATTTCTCATTTTCAGAAAATAAATACAAAATTTATTGATTGGAACTTCGGAGACATGTTGTCAGAAGTTTATAGAATAAAAGAACAATTTACATTTTAATCAAAAATATACCTATAAAGAGAAAAATCTTGCAGTGGTCTCTTATTTTTTGCCAGTGCTGTATGTGAACTTTTTTTGTTCATTTTTTTTTTACATAAAAATGTGTATTTATTGGTATTTTTGAAAAATATGTTTGCAATTGTTTTTTTTGTTTTTGTACTTACCGTAGTCCCTCTATGGGACTTTTTCTTTTTATTAACTTTGATCTCTGGGACCATGTTCTAAAATGCTTTCCATGGCCTGGGGTGGTGACTTGGGTCGTCAACAATCAGACCCCACAATAACGTCACGGGGCGAAGATCTGAAGGGAAATGGAGCCCCTCCCTCTCCCTTTCTCCTAAAAAATGTGATTGTAGCATTTAGGGGGTCAAATAGACAGGGGCTTTGCTGGCACTCTCCCTGGCTGTTACTGCAGAAGCTCGGCCACTTGTAGTAGCTCATAGCACCGAGCTTCTTCTGTGATATTTCAGCACCTGCGCGATCATGCTATTATCAGTCAGTCAGGCTGACTAACTGATCACAGCGCCCTGAGTGTGGGGACCTCTGAATTAGGTCCCCGCACCTCTTCCCGTGCTGCTCAGCTGATAGCGACAGCTGTTGGCACGGAACTGTAACTTTGTGTTTACAGGCAGTGACAGTTTAAATGCATGATGGACGCTCCCTCTCCCATCACTCCCCCTGCCTGTGACTCAACAGGCGCACAATTACATCACTTCATCATGGGCCACGCTGTGCCTGCAGTAGAGGTGATGAGACCGGAGCAGCAGAGCCTGGAGCAGCGTGGGAAAAAAGGAGGAATGAGTGTGCGAGTGCGTGTATGCATTATTGTGTGAGTGTGCGGTGTCTGCATTATAGTGTGTGTGTGTTTCTGCACTATACTGTGTTGGGAGGGAGCTGCACTGTACTGTGTGTTGGGTGACAGCTGCACTGTGATGTGTGTTGGGGACAGAGCTGCACTGTGCAGAGTGTTGGGGAGGGGGCTGCACTGTACTGTGTGGGGACGTAGCTGCACTGTACTGTGTGTTGGGGACGTAGCTGCACTGTACTGTGTGTTGGGGACGTAGCTGCACTGTACTGTGTTGGGGACGTAGCTGCACTGTACTGTGTGTTGGGGATGGAGCTGCACTGTACTGTGTGTTGGGGAGGGAGCTGCACTGTACTGTGTGTTGGGGGAGGGAGCTGCACTGTACTGTGTGTTGGGGGAGGGAGCTGGACTGTTCTGTGTTGGGGAGGGAGTTGCACTGTACTGTGTATTGGGGAGGGAGCTGCACTGTACTGTGTGTTGGGAGGGATCTGCACTGTACTATGTGTTGGGGGAGAGCTGCACTATAGTGTGTGCTGGGAGAAGCTGCACTATACTGTGTGCTGAGGGGGGCTGCAGTATACTGTGAGGGGGGGCTGCATTATACTCTATGAAGGACCATGGGGAGTGCATTATACTGTATGGGAGGTGCATTATACTGTATCGAGGACTATCTTTCCCCATCATTTTTCCTCAGCTGGTGTAAAGAAACTCGGGAACAGGCGTCTAACAACTTCAATGCCGTCTATCACGCTTGTTTAGCAGCCTGAACTCTGCACCTATAAATGCAGCCAAAATGTTTGTGTGATGTGGAATATGTGAGCATTAGTGGCCCCACTTTAAACTTTTACCCTGGATCCCACTTTCTCTAAAACCAGCCCTGCTAGTAGCTTGTCAGACAACTTTGACTTTCTGAAATGAGATGATCTTGAAGAACGAGATGTAATTTTGGACAACGTTAATCGATGTGACCTAACCTCTTGCAGGTGTGCAATGCAGAGTTCTTCTTTATTCTGGGCATCTCGCACTACTGCATTATTTTCTTGGAGAAGTGTCTTTCTTTCAGCAAGCTCTGCTGTGGCATCATCCATGTCGGAGTTGCTGAATTTGATGTGCCTTGGTGACAGGCGCTGGCAGCAATCATAGGTGGCAGATAAACGATTCAATGTGGTGGTTACATCTGCTGTGTCACTGTTAGAGCATGGAAGCGCTGCTAAATAATATTCAACTCTGTCCCATAAATCATTTAGATTGTCACGCAACTCATCTATGGTCGTCTCAAAGTTCTTTCTGTCCCTTGGTGTCGGTTTGGGACGTACACTATGTGTTGCGGTCAGTGTACACTCTGCTCCCTGAGCATCCGTGTGGTCACGAACATTATGCGTTTGCCTCACAGAAGGATCCAAGGAGCCTTTCATGGACATGCCTTTGTTAAGACGGTGGACAGCTCTATACTTGCTAGCAGACTATGCATATGCACGAGGACATTGAAGACTTAGGTCTGCTGTTACTATTCTGCCACCGATGTTTCTAGGTGAGATCTGTCTGAAGGAAGTGACCATGGATCTCTGTACAAGCAATGGTGGATAGGTTACTCACTATTTAGTCCTCTCTTGCCTGACCAGCTGCATGTAAATTATCCAAAACATAAAGTTGTAGCATACATAGTACATATGGGGAGAATCATGGTATGTAATATATACAAATAGTGTACTACCCTAAATATGTATGTCACGGACTTAATAGGGACAACTGCCAAAACAGAAATCCTAATCACCACAAGAACGCAGTTATATCCCGTAAAATATCACTTTTATTAATATACCTTTAAAAAACAGTATAAATGTATAGGCACAAAGGTAAGGGTGGTGAAACACTGAACCACAGTACACTGTACACATAGGGGCCTGTGGTACCACCCATAGCTAACACACACAGCAGCACTCAGTAATAAGTGGGTCCTGGGTCCCCCATTTGCTGCACACACCAGGTATGGTACATATACTTCTGTTTGCACCTATTTAGGTGTTTGATATCAGGCCTGTTCTACTTTATTAACTATGTTTTCTATTTATATGGGCTGGTATCTTATTATTACTGAGTGCTGCTGTGTGTGTTAGCTATGGGTGGTACCACAGGCCCCTATGTGTACAGTGTACTGTGGTTCAGTGTTTCACCACCCTTACCTTTGTGTCTATACATTTATACTGTTTTTTAAAGGTATATTAATAAAAGTGATATTTTACGGGATATAACTGCGTTCTTGTGGTGATTAGGATGTAAATTACCCAGCCTGGAAGATGCAGTGGATGAACTTTTAAATCATTTATTGACAATACCTTGACAAATGATGAAGTTGAGATGTCAAAGGAAAATGAAGGATTGAGGATGAGGTAGAAGATGGAGGTTGGAGGATAGCGGTGACAGGAGAATCCCTTCTCCAGCTCTGATGCACGTTTCTGCCAAGATGGCACTGACCAGAAAGAAAGGATGTGAGGAAGGAAAATACAGGAGAGAGACAGAGGAGCTTGGTGGGAAATTACAGCTGCAATACGTGAGAACATACTGTATAATAACAATGGCCAGTAGACAGCAGCAAAGGAACGACTACCATTCCAGTCCATGTAATTGAAGAGGATAGCTGGACAGCACATGCTACATTTTTTAATTGCTTGATGTCTTTTAATAGAAGCCCAAATGTCTAAATAAATATAGCATAATATGAACAGCAAGTTGTTTTTACATAGGAATTACGGTAATATGTTCATTCCTTTGATCTTTTTTTGTGGTGTTTTCTAAAAAAATCTGTGGAAAAATTTGCAATGTAAACATACTCTAAGAAGTTTTCTATAATGGGGATAAATCAGATTGGGGAAAGGGAACAGCCTTGCCTCGTTCCATCAGACGGATGTCTCCTAAAAGGTCAGTAGTACATCCCACATATTTTTCTAGCAGCTACTAAATTTCATTTTATACACCACAAAACTTGTTACAGTTTATATAGGAATTAATTTTGTAAGTTTTGCTTGTAATTCCTGTAGAGGAAGAATTATCCACCTGAGATTAGAAGACATCTTTCTGATTCCCTCAATAAACAAAAAGCTAACAAATCAGCAGTGCCGACACTTCAGTGAGACAGACAGGCACGCACACACACACGCACACACACCTCTCTTACATGCATAAAAAGAGTGTTCAGGACATTGAGAAGGGGGGACTGTGATAGAAAATTGCTAAATAGAGACACCTGGTGGATTTATCTTCTACAAACACATATCCCCGTCAGACTGATATGTCAGACAAGACATTACATATCACTACGAATGAGCGCTTAAAGGTTCAGTTAGGTTAATAAGATGGTGTTATATAGGAACAAAATACTTTTGTATACCTAATGGGTTAGGCTATGTGCATACGTTCAGGATTTTTCGTGTTTTTTCGCTATAAAAACGCAGCTCCCATTCCCGCACACACGCGGCTCCCCTCCGTACACCTCGTACACACGCGGCTCCGCTCCGTACACCTCGTACACACGCGGCTCCGCTCCGTACACCTCGTACACACGCGGCTCCGCTCCGTACACCTCGTACACACGCGGCTCCGCTCCGTACACCTCGTACACACGCGGCTCCGCTCCGTACACCTCGAACACACGCGGCTCCGCTCCGTACACCTCGAACACACGCGGCTCCGCTCCGTACACCTCGAACACACGCGGCTCCGCTCCGTACACCTCGAACACACGCGGCTCCGCTCCGTACACCTCGTACACACGCGGCTCCGCTCCGTACACCTCGTACACAAGCGGCTCCGCTCCGTACACCTCGTACACACACGGCTCCTCTCCGTACACCTCGTACACACACGGCTCCGCTCCATACACCTCGTACACACACGGCTCCGCTCCATACACCTCGTACACACGCGGCTCTGCTCCGTACACCTCGTACACACGCGGCTCCTCTCCGTACACCTCGTACACACGCGGCTCCGCTCCATACACCTCGTACACACGCGGCTCCGCTCCGTACACCTCGTACACACACGGCTCCGCTCCGTACACCTCGTACACACACGGCTCCGCTCCGTACACCCCGTACACACACAGCTCTGCTCCGCACACCTCGTACACACATAGCTCCGCTCCGTACACCTCGTACACACGCGGCTCTGCTCCGTACACCTCGTACACACACGGCTCCGTACACCTCGTACACACACGGCTCCGCTCCATACACCTCGTACACACACGGCTGCGCTCCGTACACCTCGTACACACACGACTCTGCTACATCCACCCTGTAAACCCCTCCTGACCCCACACAGAAACTTCCCCTCATCCAGCACCATGACAACCAGCACAGCAGAGTCCTGCAGACACTGAGGCCCCTGACCATGTGACCCCTGACTCCTCCCCTCCTGTGACCTCATCCCAGGTCCTGTGCGCACAGAACAGCCATATATGTGGTGTGCGGCTCTGCAGGTGGAGGTAGGTGCTGGAGATTCCCCATTACTGGGGGCAGGGGATATTAACCGCTTAGTGTCCACCAATAAGTCTTTTTACTGACCTGAGATATAAGAGAATTACCTCCCCACACAGGTGACAATTCAGCAGCTGCCGGCTGTACACTATAGCTGACAACTTGCTGCATCAGCCACAATCAGTGTTGGCACCAACCATGGCTGTTTAACCCCTTAAATGCTCCTCTCAATGGTAACTGCAGCACCTAAATGGTTAGCAGAGTGTGGGGGCTCCCCCTTAAGGCTATGTGCACACGTTGGAGATTTGCTGCGTTTCTGCAGCGTTTTTTCCACGTGGAAATGCTGTAAATCCACACTGGAATATTAAAGCAATGTTAATCAATGGCATTCCTGAATTGGTGTACACATGCTGTGGAAGTTTCCATCCTTATTCTTATTTTTTATTTTCCGCAACATGTGAATTCTTTTTGCGGATCTGCAGCGTTTCTGCACCCTTTGACTTCCATTGAGTCAGGCAAATCTTCAGGTGTAAACAGTTCTGCGGATTTGGTGCGGATATGCCGGCAGAAACGCTGCAGAAAAGGAAATGACGTTAGAAGGAGGAAGAGTGTGTGGACTTAGAATATGTGGGTGTCTGTGTGTCTCTGTGTGCGGATGTCTGCGTGTGTGTGCAGCTGTGTACGGTAACACTAATGCCGGTACTGTCAGTTATAGCGCTGCGGGATCATCTGAGGGTATGTTCCCACAGTCAGTAAACACTATGGGTTGGACGCTGCATGTATCCACAGCGTCCAATCCGCAGCAGCCAGATATTACAGCAAGAAATCCCACGTCCACTATGCATGCAGCGACACCCGCAGCTTCCCTGCAGCGACGGACATGTGGCGCGTCTTTCCAGACCGCAGCATGTCTATTTATCTTGCGGAGAGGCACCTATACATTGGACACCGGTCCAATGTATAGGGCGCGGTGATTCCGCATGGTTCAGTGAACACATGTGGAATCACCTGCGTTCAAAAGCCAGCAGTGCTTTGGACACAGCGGACATGTGCTGCGTCCAAAGCGCTACCGATTACTGAACGTGGGACGTAGCCTAATAACAGTTGCTGTTTTGTTACAGCATATGTAGGGTAATTATGTTAATGCTCCTACATAGGCTGGTGACTGTGTGTGTGTGTGTGTGTGTCTTTATTTAATATTAATGAGGGTATCTGGCTGAAGAGATTGAACAAGGAAATGACCTCACATTTTATTTTTTATTTTTAATAATATATCTTTATTTAGCTTACAAATCCGCATGAAAATCCGCATAAAATTTGCGTGGAATTTCAAATGCGTTTTCTGCCAAGAGAGACAGAATCCGAGCAGACTTATACCCATGTAAATCTGCAACATGCGCACATAGCCATAACCCCATTGTCACCCTGATATTATGATTGTGTGGTCCTAATGTTTGCCATGGCAATTCACAAGCATATAGAGGCCTTAAGGCCCCGTCTCACATAGCGATTTACCAACGATCACGACCAGCGATACGACCTGGCCGTGATCGTTGGTAAGTCGCTGGGGAGCTGTCACACAGACAGCTCTCCCCAGCGACCGACGATCAGGGGAACGACTTCGGCATCGTTGAAACTGTCTTCAACGATGCCGAAGTCCCCCTGCAGCACCCGGGTAACCAGGGTAAACATCGGGTTACTAAGCGCAGGGCCGCGCTTAGTAACCCGATGTTTACCCTGGTTACCAAAAAAAAAAAACAGTACATACTCGCCTTTCGGTGTCCAGGTCCCTTGCCGTCTGCTTCCTGCTCTGACTGAGCCGCCGTACACTGAGAGCAGAGCGCAGCGGTGACGTCACTGCTGTGCTGCGCTCTGGTCTCACTGTACGGCCGGATCTCAGTCAGAGCAGGAAGCAGACGGCAAGGGACCTGACGGACATCAGATGGTGAGTATGTACTGTTTTTTATTTTTTACATTTACGCTGGTAACCAGGGTAAACATCGGGTTACTAAGCGCGGCCCTGCGCTTAGTAACCCGATGTTTACCCTGGTTACCAGTGAAGACATCGCTGGATCGGTGTCACACACACCGATTCAGCGATGTCAGCGGGGCCTCAACGACCAAAAAAAGGTCCAGGCCATTCCGACATGACCAGCGATCTCGCAGCAGGGGCCTGATCGCTGGTACGTGTCACACATAGCGAGATCGCTATGGAGGTCGCTGTTGCGTCACAAAACTTGTGACTCAGCAGCGATCTCGCTAGCGATCTCGCTATGTGAGACGGGGCCTTTAGAGTCTGCCGGCTATAGCGGTTAAGTTAGTGACATTTAGGTGGTAAAAATACACTTCTTCGTTCCTGTCATGTCAATTTGTATTAATTCCTGAAAGCACCTGAAGGGTTAATGAACTACTTGACTGCAATTTTGAATACAGTGAGGGGTGTTGTTTTTAAAATGGTATCACTTTTGGGAGTTTCCAATATATAGGACCCCCAAAGTCACTTCAAAACTGAACAGGTCCCTAAAAAAAAGTATTGTAAGTTTCCTTGAAAAAATGAAAAATTACTGCTACATTTTTAAACCTTCTAAAATGCCAACAAAATACAATAACATTTTGCAAATGGTGCTGATGTAAAGCAGACATGAAGGAAATTATATTTATTAATGTTTATTTGTGGTACGACTATCTGGATTAGGCTGAAGTCACACTTAACGTATAAAAATTCGGTACGATTTTGACAGGCGAGAATCGCACAAATGTTCCCCGAACAGTGATCCGTATGTAATCCGTTTGCAATGCGAGGATGCGATTTCCTCACATCTAGTAACAGTGTGACATCGGTATGGCATCCGTATGCAATGTGATTTTAACATGAGCTCATGTACTACTACAGAACTACTGCAGAAGTCTGGTGGATGCACAGCTGATAGTCCTACTGAATAGACTGTCAGAATTTATATTATGGCAAGAAAAAAGCAGCTAAATAAAGAAAAACGAGTGGCCATCATTACTTTAAGAAATGAATGTCAGTCTGAAAAATTGTGAAAACTTTGAAAGTGTCCCCAAGTGCAGTGTCAAAAACCATCAAGCGCTACAAAGAAACTGGCTCACATGAGGACCGTCCCAGGAAAGGAAGACCAAGAGTCACCTCTGCTTCTGAGGATAAGTTTATCTGAGTCACCAGCCTCAGGAATTGCAGGTTAACAGCAGCTCAGATTAGAGACCAGGTCAATGCCACACAGAGTTCTAGCAGCAGACACAGCTCTACAGTCATGGACAAAAATTTTGAGAATGAGACAAATATTAATTTTTCCAAAGTCTACTGCTTCATTTTTTCTAATGGCAATTTGCATATACTCCTGAATGTCAGAGTGATCAGCTTAACAGCAATTACTGTACTTGCAAAGTCAATATTTGCCCAGAAAATGAACTTTAACCCCCAAAACACATTTCAACATCATTGCAGTCCTGCCTTAAAAGGAGCAGCTAACATCGTTTTAGTGATTGATCCATTAACACAGGTGTGGGTGTTGATGAGGACAGGGCTGGCGATCAATCAGTCAATCAAGATCAGATCAATTAAGTAAGAATGACATCACTGGACACTTTAAAAGGAGGCTGGTGCTTGGTATCATTGTTTCTCTTCAGTTAACCATGATTATCTCTAAAGAAACACGTGCAGCCATCATTGCACTGCACAAAAATGGCCTAACAGGGAAGAGTATCGCAGCTACAAAGATTGCACCTCAGTCAACAATCTATCGCATCATCAAGAACTTCAAGGAGAGAGCTTCCATTGTTGTCAAAAAGGCTCCAGGGCGCCCAAGAAAGACAAGCAAGCGCCAGGACCGTATCTTAAAACTGTTTCAGCTGCGGGATCGGACTACCAGCAGTGCCGAGCTTGCTCAGGAATGGCAGCAGGCTGGTGTGAGTGCTTCTGCACGCACTGTGAGGCGGAGACTCTTTGAGCAAGGCCTGGTTTCAAGTAGGGCAGCAAAGAAGCCACTTCTCTGCAGAAAAAACATCAGGGACCGACTGATATTCTGCAAAAGGTACAGAGAGTGGACTGCTGAGGACTGGGGCAAAGTCATTTTCCCTGATGAATCCCCTTTTCGATTGTTTGGGACATCTGGAAAACAGCTTATTCGGAGAAGAAGAGGTGAGCGCTACCACCAGTCTTGTCTCATGCCAACTGTAAAGCATCCTGAAACCATTCATGTGTGGGGTTGCTTCTCAGCCAAGGGAATCGGCTCACTCACAGTCTTGCCTAAAAACAGCCATGAATAAAGAATGGTACCAGAATGTCCTCCAAGAGCAACTTCTCCCAACCGTCCAAGAGCAGTTTGGCGCCCAACAATGCCTTTTCCAGCATGATGGAGCACCTTGCCATAAAGCAAAGGTGATAACTAAATGGCTCATGGAACAAAACATAGAGATTTTGGGTCCATGGCCTGGAAACTCCCCAGATCTTAATCCCATTGAGAACTTGTGGTCAATCATCAAGAGACGGGTGGACAAACGAAAACCAACAAATTCTGGCAAAATGTAAGCATTGATTATGCAAGAATGGACTGCTATCAGTCAGGATTTGGTCCAGAAGTTGATTGAGAGCATGCCAGGGAGAATTGCAGAGGTCTTGAAGAAGAAGGGTCAACACTGCAAATATTGACTTGCTGCATTAACTCATTCTAACTGTCAATATAACCTATTGGTACTCAGACATCAGACAAACACTAATAAAAACCAGAGGACAGCAGATTATGTGAAAATATAATTTTGGTGTCATTCTCAAAACTTTTGGCCATGACTGTACAACAACTGTTACAGTGCCTACAAGTAGTATTCAACCCCCTGCAGATTTAGCAGGTTTACACATTTGGAATTAACTTGGCATTGTGACATTTGGACTGTAGATCAGCCTGGAAGTGTGAAATGCACTGCAGCAAAAAAAGAATGTTATTTCTTTGTTTTTGTTTTTTTTTTAAATTGGGAAAAGTTTTTTCAGAGGGTCGTTTATTATTCAACCCCTCAACCCACCAGAATTCTGTTTGGTTCCCCTAAAGTATTAAGAAGTAGTTCAGGCACAAAGAACAATGAGCTTCACATGTTTGGATTAATTATCTCTTTTTCCAGCCTTTTCTGACTATTTAAGACCCTCCCCAAACTTGTGAACAGCACTCATACATGGTCAACATGGGGAAGACAAAGGAGCATTCCAAGGCCATCAGAGACAAGATCGTGGAGGGTCACAAGGCTGGCAAGGGGTACAAAACCCTTTCCAAGGAGTTGGGCCTACCTGTCTCCACTGTTGGGAGCATCATCCGGAAGTGGAAGGCTTATGGAACTACTGTTAGCCTTCCACGGCCTGGACAGCCTTTGAAAGTTTCCTCCCGTGTCGAGGCCAGGCTTGTCCGAAGAGTCAAGGCTAACCCAAGGACAACAAGGAAGGAGCTCCGGGAAGATCTCATGGCAGTGGGGACATTGGTTTCAGTCAATACCATAAGTAACGTACTCCACCGCAATGGTCTCCGTTCCAGACGAGCCCGTAAGGTACCTTTACTTTCAAAGCATCATGTCAAGGCTCGTCTACAGTTTGCTCATGAACACTTGGAGGACTCTGAGACTGACTGGTTCAAGGTTCTCTGGTCTGATGAGACCAAGATCGAGATCTTTGGTGCCAACCACACACGTGACGTTTGGAGACTGGATGGCACTGCATACGACCCCAAGAATACCATCCCTACAGTCAAGCATGGTGGTGGCAGCATCATGCTGTGGAGCTGTTTCTCAGCCAAGGGGCCTGGCCATCTGGTCCGCATCCATGGGAAGATGGATAGCACGGCCTACCTGGAGATTTTGGCCAAGAACCTACGCTCCTCCATCAAGGATCTTAAGATGGGTCGTCATTTCATCTTCCAACAAGACAACGACCCAAAGCACACAGCCAAGAAAACCAAGGCCTGGTTCAAGAGGCAAAAAATCAACGTGTTGCAGTGGCCTAGTCAGTCTCCTGACCTTAACCCAATTGAAAACTTGTGGAAGGAGCTCAAGATTAAAGTCCACATGAGACACCCAAAGAACCTAGATAACTTGGAGAAGATCTGCATGGAGGAGTGGGCCAAGATAACTCCAGAGACCTGTGCCAGCCTGATCAGGTCTTATAAAAGACGATTATTAGCTGTAATTGCAAACAAAGGTTATTCCACAAAATATTAAACCTAGGGGTTGAATAATAATTGACCCACACTTTTATGTTTAAAATTTATAAAAATTTAACTGAGCAACAAAACTTTTTGGTTTGTAAGATTTATTCATCTGTTAATAAATCCTGTTCTTGTTTGAAGTTTGAAGGCTCTAACTTATTTGCATCTTATTAAACCTGCTAAATCTGCAGGGGGTTGAATACTACTTGTAGGCACTGTAAGAGGAGACTTTGTGCAGCAGGCCTTCATGGTAAAATAGCTGCTAGGAAACCACTGCTAAGGACAGGCGACAAGCAGAAGAAACTTGTTTGGGCTAAAGAACACAAGAAATGGACATTAGACCAGTGGAAATCTGTGATTTGGTCTGATGAGTCCAAATTTGACATCTTTGGTTCCAACCACCGTGTCTTTGTGCGACGAAGAATAGGTGAACGGATGGACTCTACATGCCTGGTTCCCACCGTGAAGCATGGAGAAGGAGGTGTGATGGTGTGGGGGTGCTTTGCTGGTGACACTGTTGGGGATTTATTCAAAATTGAAGGCATACTGAGCCAGCATGGCTACCACAGCATCTTGCAGTGGCATGCTATTCCATCCGGTTTGCGTTTAGTCGGACCATCATTTATTTTTCAACAGGACAATGACCCCAAACACACCTCCTGGCTGTGTAAGGGCTATTTGACCCAATAAGGAGAGTGATGGGGTGCTACGCCAGATTACCTGGCCTCCACAGTCACCAGAACTGAACTCAATCGAGATGGTTTGGGGTGAGCTGGACCGCAGAGTGAAGGCAAAAGGGCCAACAAGTGCTAAGCATCTCTGGGAACTCCTTCAAGATTGTTGGAAGACTATTTCCGGTGGCTACCTCTTGAAGCTCATCAAGAGAATGCCAAGAGTGTGCAAAGCAGTCATCAAAGCAAAAGGTGGCTACTTTGAAGAACCCAGAATATAGCACATGTTTTCAGTTGTTTCACACTTTTTTGTTAAGTATATAATTGCACATGTGTTAATTCATAGTTTTGATGCCTTCAGTGTGAATTTACAATTTTGCTAGTCATGAAAATAAAGAAAAATCTTTAAATGAGAAGGTTTCCAAACTTTTGTTCTCTACTGCATGTATGTATGTATGTGTATATATATATATATATATATATATATATATATATATATATATATATATATATATATATATATATATATATATATATATATATATATATATATATATATATATATATATACACACACTACCGTTCAAAAGTTTAGGGTCACCCAGACAATTTTGTGTTTTCCATGAAAACTCATACTTCTATTAATCAAATGAGTTTCCAAATGAATTGAAAATCTAGTCCAGACATGGACAAAATTCGAAAAAAGATTTTTATTTGAAATAATGATTTTCTCCTTCAAACTTTGCTTTCATCAAAGAATGCTCCCTTTGCAGCAATTACAGCATTACAGACCTTTGGTATTCAAGCAGTTACAGTTATTTTAAAAAGTTTGGGCACCCCTATTAATCTTAAGCTTAATGTTTTATAAAAATTGGTTTTTTTGCAACAGCTATTTCAGTTTCATATATCTAATAACTGTTGGACACAGTAATGTTTCTGCCTTGAAATGAGGTTTATTGTACTAACAGAAAATGTGCAATCTGCATTCAAACAAAATTTGACAAGTGCATAAGTATGGGCACCCTTATCATTTTCTTGTATTAAATACTCCTACCTACTTTTTACTGACTTACTTTTTGGTTTTGTAACCTCATTGAGCTTTGAACTTCATAGCCAGGTGTATGCAGTCATGAGAAAAGCTACTTAAAGTGGCCACTTTCAAGTTGTTCTCCTGTTTGAATCTCCTCTGAAGAGTGGCATCATGGGCTCCTCAAAACAACTGTCAAATTATCTGAAAACAAAGATTATTCAACATAGTTGTTCAGGGGAAGGATACAAAAAGCTGTCTAAGAGATTTAACCTGTCAATTTCCACTGTGAGGAACATAACAAGAACTGTACCTGTGTTCTTCCATTTCCTTACTAAGGCCAGAAGTGGCAGGCCAAGAAAAACATCAGAAAGGCAGAGAAGAAGAATGGTGAGATCAGTCAAGGACAATCCTCAGACCACCTCCAGAGAGCTGCAGCATCAACTTGCTGCAGATGGTGTCACTGTGCATCGGTCAACTATACAACGCACTTTGCACAAGGAGAAGCTGTATGGGAGAGTGATGCGAAAGAAGCCGCTTCTGCAAGCACGCCACAAACAGTCGGCTGAGGTATGCAAAAGCACATTTGGAGAAGCACATTTCTTTTTGGAAGAAGGTCCTGTGGACTGATGAAACCAAGATTGAGTTGTTTGGTCATACAAAAAGGCGTTATGCATGGCGGCAAAAAAACACAGCATTCCAAGAAAAACACTTGCTACCCACAGTAAAATTTGGTGGAGGTTCCATCATGCTTTGGGGCTGTGTGGCCAATGCCGACACCGGGAATCTTGTTAAAGTTGAGGGACGCATGGATTCCTCTCAGTATCAGCAGATTCTTGACAATAATGTTCATGAATCAGTGACAAAGTTGAAGTTAAGCAGGGGATGGATCTTTCAGCAAGACAATGATCCAAAACACCGCTCCAAATCGACTCAGGCATTCATGCAGAGGAACAATTACACTGTTCTGGAATGGCCATCCCAGTCCCCAGACCTGAATATCATTGAACATCTGTGGGATCATTTGAAGAGGCCTGTCCATGCTCGGCGACCATCAAACTTAACTGAACTGGAATTGTTTTGTAAAGAGGAATGGTCAAAAATACCTTCATCCAGGATCCAGTAACTCATTAAAAGCTACAGGAAGCGACTAGAGTCTGTTATTTTTGCAAAAGGAGGATCTACTAAATATTAATGTCACTTTTCTGGTGAGGTGTCCATACTTATGCACCTGTCAAATTTTGTTTGAATGCAGATTGCACATTTTCTGTTAGTACAATAAACCTCATTTCAAGGCAGAAACATTACTGTGTCCAACAGTTATTAGATATATGAAACTGAAATAGCTGTTGCAAAAAAAAAACAATTTTTATAAAACATTAAGCTTAAGATTAATAGGGGTGCCCAAACTTTTTCATATAACTGTAATTTTGCTGAGGTAATTTGGAGAAATTCCACCCCATGCTTCCAGAAACCCCTCCCACAAGTTGGTTTGGCTTGATGGGCACTTTTTGAGTACCATACGGTCAAGCTGCTCCCACAAAAGCTCAATGGGGTTGAGATCTGATGACTGGGCTGGCCACTCCATTACAGATAGAATACCAGCTGCCTGCTTATTCTCTAAGTAGTTCTTGCATAATTTGGAGGTGTGCTTTGGGTCATTGTCCTGTTGTAGGATGAAATTGGCTCCAATCAAGCACTGTCCACAGGGTATGGCATGGCGTTGCAAAATGGAGTGATAGCTTTCCTTATTCAAAATTCCTTTTACCTTGTACAAATCTCCCACTTTACCAGCACCAAAGCAACCCCAGACCATCATATTACCTCCACCATGCTTGACAGATGTTATCAGGCACTCTTCCAGCATCTTTTCAGTTGTTCTGCTTCTCACAAATGTTCTTCTGTGTGATCCAAACACGTCAAACTTGGATTCGTCTGTTCATAACACTTTTTTCCAATCTTCCTCTATCCAATGTCTGTGCTCTTTTGCCCATATTAATCTTTTCCTTTTATTAGCCAGTCTCAGATATGGCTTTTTCTTTGCCACTCTGCCCTGAAGGCCAGCATCCCGGAGTCGCCTCTTCACTGTAGACATTGACACTGGCGTTTCTATTTAATGAAGCTGCCAGCTGAGGACCTGTGAGGCGTCGATTTCTCAAACTACAGACTCTAATGTACTTGTCTTGATGCTCAATTGTGCAGCAGGGCCTCCCACTGCTCTTTCTACTGTGGTTAGAGCCTGTTTGTGCTCTCCTCTGAAGAGAGTAGTACACACTGTTGTAGGAAATGTTCCGTTTCTTGTCAATTTCTCACATGGAATAGCCTTCATTTCTGAAACAAGAATAGACTATCGAGTTTCACATGAAAGTATTTTTTTTGGCTATTTTGAGAGTTTAAAGGGCCACTGTCACCCCCCTCCAGCCGTTATAAACTAAAAGAGCCACCTTGTGCAGCAGTAATGCTAATGGTTTTTGGTTCAAGTATTCCCAAAATAAAGCTTTTTGATACTTAGCCAAAATACCTGTCTTTAGCCAGGGAGGCGGGTCCTCACTCCCCAGCTTGAACCGCTACTCTGCCATCACTCCAATCTTCAGGGGCTGTCAGCGCCACCCCCTCCGCGCTTTTTTCTCTTCAAAACCGGCGCCTGCGCTGTGTTTAAGCTCTGGCCGTGTGAGGTCCCAGCCAGGCTTGCGGACTGCGCCTGTGCCTGCATTGCAGCCACCCTCCTTGGGAATCCCAGCCCCGCAGTGTGTTATGCATTATGCAGAGTGCGGGGCTAGGATTCCTGGGCATGCGCACTGCGTGTGTCAGCCTGTCACCCAGGTCCCCCGCCTTACAGCGTCTCATACAGTATACAGTACAGTATACAGTACAGTATGCAGACGCTGTAAGGCGGTGGACCTGGTGACAGGCTGACACACGCAGTGCGCATGCCCAGGAATCCTAGCCCCGCACTGTGCATAATGCATAACACACTGCGGGGCTGGGATTCCCAAGGTGGGTGGCCGCAATGCCCGCACAGGCGCAGTCTGCAAGCCTGGCTGGGACGTCACACGGCCAGAGCTTAAACACAGCGCAGGTGCCGGTTTTGAAGAGAAAAAAGCGCGGAGGTGGTGGCGCCGAAAGCCACTGAAGATTGGAGTGACGGCAGAGTAGCGGTTCAAGCTGGGGAGTGAGGACCCGCCTCCCTGGCTAAAGACAGGTATTTTGGCTAAGTTTCAAAACGCTTTATTTTGGGAATACTTGAACGAAAAACTAAAAGAGCCACCTTGTTAGAATGCAGCATTACTGCTGCACAAGTTGGCTCTTTTAGTTTATAACGGCTGGAGGGGGGTGACAGTGGCCCTTTAATGGAACCAACAAATGTAATGCTCCAGATTCTCAACTAACTCAAAGGAAGGTCAGGTTTATAGGTTCTCTAATCAGCCAAACTGGAAATGGCCCTCTATACACCTATGAAGATATTGCATTACAAACCAGACGTTTGCAGCTAGAATAGTCATTTATCACATTAACAATGTATAGAGTGTATTTCTGACTCATTTAATGTTAGATTCATTGGAAAAAACTGAGCTTTTCTTTCAAAAATAAGGAAATTTCTAAGTGACCCTAAACTTTTGAACGGTAGTGTGTATATCTCTCTAGATAGATTAAAAGCCGGCAAATGATCTGCCGCGTACAGTATAGAATAATAATAATAATAATTTTATAATATTTATATAGCCAACATATTCCGCAGCACTTTACATTATAGAGGAGACTTTTACAGTTAATAGACATTACAGCATAACAATAAACACAGATCAAAACAGATACCAAGAGGAATGAGGGCCCTGCTCGCAAGCTTACAAACTATGAGGAAAAAGTGGAGACACGAGAGGTGGATGTTAACAATTGCTTTCATTGTTCGGACCAGCCATAGTGTAAGAATCGAGTGTTCATGTAAAGCTGCATGAACCAGTTAACAGCCTAAATATGTAACAGTACAGACATAGAGGGCTATTAAATGCATAAAGCGTATGACAACATGATGCGAGGAACCTGATTATGGTTTAAGTTTTTTGAATGGGCCACACAGGGATAGTTAGGTGAAGGCGTTGAGGTGGTAGGCCAGTCTGAACAAATGCGTTTTTAGGTCACGCTTAAAACTAGGGAAGAAGAATCGGAAAAACGCGCGTTGGGGTAGGACGCAGCAATCCTGACATAATGTCCAGGTATTTATCACACATTAGTCTTTCTAATATGTGGTATATTTCCATTTGAATATTAAGGGTATACTTGGTCCGATGGACTTAACATGGACTTAGACACATTACAATATTGCTGGCAGGCTTTCCATTTTAGGATCTGATAAATGTTTACCTTGTTTACATGTTGGTATATGGCACTTTGCCTTATTTTGATATTTGTTGATCTGCCTATCAATAGGGTATTATTTTAGGTTAGTAAGTCTGCTATTTAGTACCATTGATTTCCCTTTTCACCCTTGACATTGATTTTTTGATAGCCACTAAGTCTATTTGTAACATCGTTAACCTGTATTTAGTATGTCTGATTGCTGTTTGTCTTTCTAGTTTGACCATGTTAAAAATACTTATTTCGTATATTTAGTTATTCAGGACTCCTTACCAGATGCGATACTCTAAAGAAAATGTCATGATATTTCTTATAAAAAATGTCGTGGTTTATTGGATTGTCCACCAAAAAGCATCATTGCAGCAAAACATAAAATAAGTGAAATAGTTACAAAGAGATTGGCCATTTGTCCATATCAAAGTTTGGTCCCCATCTTTCCTGAGATTCTGAATGGTAAATGGCTTATTTCTCTGTCATGGAGCATGATAGAAGCCCTCAAGAAGCACATGGCTAACTCACATCCCAGCTGTCCATCTCGTCTGTAGTCTGTGTGCAATGTGTGAAGTCACAGAGAGTGAAAAAGAAGCCAAAGAAAGAGCCCCCCTCCCTCCTGTGAGTCGTGGATATATATGTCCCATAGAGCATGTGTTCTCTCTATATGGTGTTAACTTTTACTCTGAGCTAAATATACAGGTCTAGCACATGTAATGTCAGCCAAACCTTCCATGAGGCTCAGTACAGAATTGAGTGTAATAAGCATAAATCAATAACCAATAATTAATATTTAACAGACCAATAGCATCCATCTCTACTTTGATATTAAGTTTTCTATGTAGTATACATGAATAAATTTATTTTGATATATTTTCTATACATTCCTTGTCCCCTTTGTTTGTTCGTGGGTTCTGATTAGTAGGTATCGGTATATTGTTGTTTTTTTATTTTTTATTTATTACAGGAGATCGAGGGCGTCTTTTGGATTAGCAGAACAATAAAAATGGCAAAACTTGGTCTTTCATTTCATTAAAATACTTTATTCTGCCTGTGTGTGTCTTTATTTAACTCTTAACAAACTTCTGGATTAGTAATGGATAGGTGTCTTATAGTTAATAAATAACATTTCCCACATGTCTACTTTACATCAGCACAATTTTGGAAACAATTTTTTTTTTTGTTAGGGAGTTATAAGGGTTAAAAGTTGACCAGCAATTTCTCATTTTTACAACACTATTTTTTTTTTAGGGACCACATCACATTTGAAGTCATTTTGAGGGGTCTATATGATAGAAAATAACCAAGTGTGATACCATTCTAAAAACTGCACCCCTCAAGGTGCTCAAAACCATTCAATAAGTTTATTAACCCTTTACGTGCTTCACAGGAACTGAAACAATGTGGAAGGCAAAAATGAACATTTAACTTTTTTTTTTTGCAAACATTTTACTTCAGAACCATTTTTTTTTTATTTTCATAAGTGTAAAAACAGAAATGTAACCATAAATGTTGTTGTGCAATTTCTCCTGAATACGCCGATACCCCATATGTGGGGGTAGACCACTGTTTGGGCGCACCGCAGAGCTTGGAAGAGAAGGAGCGCTGTTTGACTTTTTCAATGCAGAATTGGCTGCAATTGAGATCGGATGCCATGTGACGTTTAGAGAGCCCCTGATGTGCCTAAACAGTGGAAACCCCCACAAGGGACACCATTTTGGAAACTAGGCCCCTTAAGGAACTTATCTAGATGTGTGGTGAGCACTTTGAGCCCCCAAGTGCTTCACAGAAGTTTATAAAGTAGAGCCGTGAAAATAAAACATTTGTTTACACAAAAATGATCTTTTCCCCCATAAATTCTTAATTTCACAAGGGCAACAGGAGAAATTAGACCACAAAAGTTGTTGTGCAATTTCTCCTGAGTACATCGATACCCCATATGTGGAGGTAAACCACTGTTTGGGCGCACTGCAGAGCTTGGAAGAAAAGGAGTGCCGTTTTACTTTTTTGATGTAGAATTGGCTGGAATTGAGATCAGACGCCATGTCGCGTTTGGAGAGCCCCTGATGTGCCTAAACAGTGGAATTTCCCCACAAGTGACACCATTTTGGAAAATAGACCCCTTAAGGAACTTATCTAGATGTGTGGTGAGCACTTTAAACCCCCAGGTGCTTCACGGAAGTTTATAGCGTAGAGCCGTGAAAATAAAAAATCCTTTTTTTTTTCCTCAAAAATGATTTTTTAGCCTGCAATTTTTTATTTTCTCAAGGGTAACAGGAGAAATTGGACCCCAAAATTTATTGTGCAATTTATGCTGAGTAGGCTGATACCCTATATGTTGGGGTAAACCACTGTTTGGGCGCATGGCAGAGCTCGGAAGGGAAGGAGCTCCGTTTTGGAATGCAGACTTTGATAGAATGGTCTGCGGGCATTATGTTGCGTTTGCAGAGCCCCCGATGTACCTAAACAGTAGAAACCCCCCACAAGTGACCCCATTTTGGAAACTAGACCCCCCAAGGAACTTATCTAATGTGTGGTGAGAACTTTGAATGCCCAAGTGCTTCACAGAAGTTTATAATGCAGAGTCGTGAAAATAAAAATGAAAATTTTTTTCCACAAAAAAGATTTTTAAGCCCCCAAATTTTTATTTTGACAAGGGTAACAAGAGAAATTGGACCCCAATAGTTGTTGTCTAATTTGTCCTGAGTACACTGATACCCCATGTGTGGGGGGGACCACTGTTTGGGTGCACGGCCAGAGCTCGGAAGGGAAGGAACGCCGTTTTGGAATGCAGACTTTGATAGAATGGTCTGCGGGCATTATGTTGCGTATCTAGATGTGTGGTGAGAACTTTGAATGCCCAAGTGCTTCACAGACGTTTATAATGCAGAGTTGTGAAAATAAAAAATATTTTTTTTCCACAAAAAAGATTTTTAGCCCCCAAGTTTGTATTTTCACAAGGGTAACAGGAGAAATTGGACCCCAAAAGTTGTTGTCCAATTTATCCCGAGTACGCTGATGCCCCATATGTGGGGGTAAACCACTGTTTGGGTGCACGGCAGAGCTCGGAAGGGAGGGAGCACCATTTGACTTTTTGAGCGCAAAATTGGCTGTGGTGTTTAGAGACCCCCTGATGTACCTAAACAGCGGAAACCCCCCAAATCTAACTCCAACCTTAACCCCAACACACCCCTAAGGCTTCTTTCACACTTCAGTTGTTTGGCGTCAGTCAGCTCCGACATAGTGACGGATCCGTCACAATTGTTGAGAAAACTGTTCTAACGGACCCGTTTTTTTGACGGATCCGTTACTTGGGGGTTGTCTAGGAAAAGTATCTACTTTTTGGAGCATGCGCAATTGAAAAAGCAGATTGGGGCGACGGATCCGCCAAAATGACGGTAACGACGGATCCGTCGCCCATAGGCGGCCATTCTATGGAATGACGGATGCGTCACGAACCGCCATTTTGGCGCAGACAAAAAACGTTACAATGGCTGTCAATGTCTAGATGACGTCCGTCAAATCTCGACGGATCCGTCGCATGGTGGATGGAACGGACGACCATCCGCCACAATCCGTCGTTAATGCATGTCTATGGGAAAATAGTGGATCCGCCAAAAAAAAATGGCGGATCCGCTATTTGACGAAAATGGCGGTTTCAGACTGATGCCAAAAGACTGAAGTGTGAAAGAGGCCTAGCCCTAATGCCAACCCGATCCATAATCCTAATCACAACCCTAAGGATAATCGCAACCCTAACCCCAAAACAACCATAACCCTAATCAGAACCCTAAATCCAACACACCCCTAATCCTAATCTCAACCCTAACCTCAAACCTAACCCTAATCCCAATACACCCCTAATCCCAACCCTAACCTTAACCCCAATCCCAAACCTAACCCTAATCCCAAACCTAACCCTAATGCCAACCCTAATCCCAACTCTAACCCTAACTTTAGCCGCAACCCTAGTCCTAACTTTAGCCCCAACACTAACCCTAACTTTAGCCCCAACCCTAACCCTAAATTTAGCCCCAACTCTAGCCCTAACTTTAGCCCCAACCCTAACCCTAGCCCTAACCCTAAATTTAGCCCCAACCCTAACCCTTAATTTAGCCCCAACCCTAACCCTAGCCCTAACCCTAAATTTAGCCCCAACTCCTCTAGCTGCCGGCACTGCACATGCACCCGCCATTTTCTTACCGAAGGAAGAAATCAGCGGCCAGAAGAGGACACAGGAGGACCCAGGGACACCGGTAAGTATGATAGGGTCCCCGAATCCCCCTATTTCTCTGTCCTCTGATGTGCGATCACATGCGCCCGCCATTTTTTTTTGCCGGAAGAAGATGGCGGCGCCCATCGGGAGCCACAAGGAGCACCAGGGGAGACAGGTGAGTATCGGGGGGCGATCAGGGACCACATTTCTCTGTCCTCTGATGTGTGATCACATCGGAGGACAGAGAAATTAACAGAGAGATCGCGTTTTTTGGTTTTTTTTGCGATCGCCGGTAAACGGTTAATTACCGGCGATCGCAACTCGGGGGTCGGTAAAAAACCTTCGAATCATGTTTTCTGGGGTCTTGGCTACCCCCGGTAACCGAGACCCCAGAGAAAATCCGACTCTGGGGGGCGCTATTCACTTTTTCCACAGCGCCGTTAATTAACGGCGCTGTGGTTTAAGTACCCTTAGCGGCCGCCGTTAAATGGCGTATCGGCAGTCGTTAAGGGGTTAAAAAATAAACACTCAAAATGCATGTTCCAAATTATTATGCACAGCAGAGTTTCCAACCTTTTTTTTAATTATTTTGAACAAAATAATGGTCAATTGTGAAGTTATAAGCATTATCAGCTTATTATAAAATGAAATCAAACAGTTTTCAAGTGAAAACTTTATTCTAGGTGATGTTACATTTGCACATAGGACCCCTTGTTCGAAAGAAGCTTCTGAACTCTCTCGTCCATTGAATTTGTCAGTTTTTGGATGGTTTCTGCTTCAATTGTTTTGCATGTGGACAGAATACCCTCCCAGAGCTGTTGCTTAGATGTGAGCTGCCTCCTGCCATCATAGACACTCCTTTTGATGATGCTCCAGAGGTTCTCAATGGGGTTGAGGTCAAGGGAAGATGGTGGCCACACCATAAGTTTGTCCTCTTTTATGCCCATAGTAGCCAGAGATGCAGATGTGTTTTTTGCAGCATGAGACGATGCATTATCATGCATGAAAATGATCTTGCTGCGGAAAGCACGGTTCTTCCTTCTTGAACCATGGCAGGAAGTGTTGTTTTAGAAACTGCACATAGATTATGGAGTTCATCTTTACCCCTTCAGGTATCATAAAGGGGCCGACAATCTCTCTCCCCATGATTCCAGCCCCAAACATTACTCCACCTCCTCCTTGTTGGCGCCTTAGCCGTGTTTTCATGGGGTGTCCATCAACCAGCCATCCTCCACTCCATCCATCTGGATGATCAAGTGTTGCACGGCACTCATCGGTGAACAAAACAGTTTGGAAGTCAGTCTTCATGTATTGTTTGGCCCACTGGAGCCGTTTCTGCTTGTGTGCAGTGGATAGAGGTGGTCAACAGGATGGCTTACGCACAGCTGCAAACCTTTGAAGGACCCTGCATCTTGTTGTTCTGGGGACGTTGGAGGCACCAGCAGCTTCAAAACCTTGTCTACTGCTATGACAAGGCATTTTTGCAGCTGCTCTTTTAACCTTACGCAATTGCCTGTTGGAAAGAGTCCTCAATTTTTCCTTATCAGCACGCACACGTGTGTGCTGGGAATCAGCTACATACTTCTTGATTGTGCGATGATCACGATGAAGTGTCTTGGCAATGTTGATTGTAGTCATGCCTTGACCTAAATACTCCACAATTTGTTGCTTCTCAGCAGCCGACACATCCTTTTTCTTTCCCATTTTGGCAAAAAATGTAGGCTGCTTAATAATGTGGAACAGCCTTCTTAAGTAGTCTGGCCTTTATTTGGACACACCTGCCAAACTAATTTGCACAGGTATCTGCAATTGCTTTCAGTGATATAAAGAGCCCTGACACACATCACCATCAATGAGTTTAAATGACAAACAAAAAAATTCTAACCTTATCACTCCTAAACTCTTTGTGCATAATAATTTGGAACACAGTGTATAGAGAGGGGGGCCATGTGTGTGCCAGCAGGGGGGCATATATAGAGAAGGGGGCCATGTGCGTGCCAGCAGGGGGGCTTATAGTGACGGGGGCCATATACAGGATGAGATGGGGGGGCAGTGTGCCAGCAGCACAGGGGGGAGTGTGCGAGCAGCACAGGGGGGGCAGTGTGCCAGCAGCACGGGGGCAGTGTGCCAGCAGCACAGGGGGGCAGTGTGCCAGCAGCACAGGGGGCAGGTGTGCCAAGAGCACAGGGGGGCCGTATGCCAGCAGCACAGGGGGGCAGTGTGCCTGCAGTACAAGGGGGGCAGTGTGCCAGGGGGCATGTGCCAGGATGGAGGTTATATAGATACCAGCCAGGATGAGGGACATATATATGATTTGTAAGACGGACACTGGCATTATAAGACAGACACCCATTTAACAAAATTATTTTTTTTTCTCTTCCCCAAATTTGGGGGTGTGTCTTATAATCAGGTGCATCTTATAAAGCGAAAAATACGGTATATATCTATTCTGTCTATTCTATTGTAAGCTGTCAGTGTGACTTTACTGTACACTCCACATGAATTGCCGACTTTCAAAGGACACCCATGCATATTTCTCGCAATTCACCCTGAAGGTCCGTGTGGTGTGCGAGTTTCGGCCGACATATGGTGCAAATTGCAGCATGCTGCGATTTCACTTGCACGTATAATACGGCCGAGAAAAAAAACAGTGATGGGAGCTGCTCCAACGATTAAAATTGGTCCGAGTGCTATGCGATTTTATTTCTCGCATAGCACTCGTCTGTATTCCTCTCTGGTGTGACTCCGGCCTTAAAGGGATAAACATTTAAAGTTTGAAGATTGCTAATTTTTTAAACTTTTTCTCAAATTTCTGATATTATTATAAAATAAAGCAAAACATATCAACCTAAGTTTACCTTTATCATAAAGTATAATATGTCACGAAATAATATTCTCAAGATCAATTCGATATATAAAAGCCTTCCAGAATTAGCCCGGTCACGAAGGGGTTAACCCCCACAGTGCTGAGCCTGTGATAAATCTCTGTATTTGACTATAATGGGACTGTGTGTTATACTGGGGGCAGGACTGGGCCATGACTGGATATAGTGATCATGTGACACTGGTAACAGCTCTATAGATTTCTTACATGGGATCCTTATGATGTTACATCGTCATCTTCTCCCTATTCAGGTCCCTAAAATATCGGATCCTCTCAGTGGAGATCTTCTATATAAGAGAATTCTTCTGAGTGACCCTACAAGGATGGATAGGGACAAAGACAAGATGGCAGAGAGGATATTACACCTCACCCTAGAGATCCTCTTCCGGCTTACTGGAGAGGTGAGAGATTCTAATGATATTACATCATTCTTATCTATGGGAATAACAGATGGACAGAACTGGAGAGGTGAGGACTCTGGAAATGTCTGTAGTGAGATTTATTAATGTGTCTCTCTATCACCAGGATTACACAGTAGTGAAGAAGACCTCTAGTGAGCGCAGTCAGGCCCCTGTGTCTGAGGGGTGGGGAAGACCCCTGAGCCCAATAACGGGACCTCCACCTCACCCCCTGATACATGAGGACGTCGATGACCCGAGGATCCTAGAACTCACCTACAAGATGATTGAGCTGCTGACTGGAGAGGTGACACTGCTGGGACATTATACAGTAATGCTATGAAGGGATCGGGGGGATGATGGTATCATTATTATATGTGTCAGGTTCCTATAAGATGTCAGGATGTCGCCGTCTATTTCTCCATGGAAGAGTGGGAGTATTTAGAAGGGCACAAAGATCTGTACAAGGACGTCATGATGGAGGTTCCCCAGCCCCTCACATCACCAGGTAATAGACAGGACTAAATACACACGGCCTATAATTATCTGTATGTAAAGAATGAATTCAGTCCCTGTATGTGTTTCCTCCAGTTTTATCCAGTGAGAGGACAACACCAGAGAGATGTCCCCATCCTCTTCTTCCACAAGACTGTAAACAAGAAGATCCCAATGTTCCTCAGGATCATCAGGTAGATGGACAGAAGGTGTCATGAGATCTCCCCTATGATGTGTAGAAGGCTGTGAAAGTCTTGTGTTCAGTCTTGTTTTATCCACCAGTATAATAGACTGAACGGACAATTTATTAGACCCCCACCCTTTTGTATCTAGAACTATTCTGTTTGGAATAGACACATGATATATAAATGAGTAAAATAAAGAAATAATAAATGACCCCAAGTGCAGCATAAAATGAAGTGAGCAATTTTCATGGTCATTTCACATAACCATGGAAAAATCTAGCAATTTTAACCCCTTTGATGTGGGCTCCGGCAGTGAGCCCACATCTTTCCCGGGACATGTCAGCTGTTTTGAACAGCTGACATGTGCCCGGAATAGCCGCGGGAGGAATTGCGATCCGCCCGCGGCTATTAACCCGTTAAATGCCGCTGTCAAACGCATTTAGCTTGCGTTTTTAGCCATTGGGCTGGAAACCCGCCCACTGGGCAATACGTCTCCTGGAGACCTTTATGGTTGTCACTTCCAGATTGCTGTGAGCCCCACACTGCTATCCTGTCGGCACAGGCCAATACTTATGCAACACCAAGTGGATTCTGGCATGATGAATTAGTTCTGAAGGCAAAATAATAATCCAACACCCTAATACATGGATGTTTTTAATAAGGTGGCCATTCAGTGTATGTTCAGTACTTGATGGAGATGACAGGATTAATGCTGAATGATTGGATTCATACAGGAAACCTGCAGATATTTGATTACTACTGCTGTCATGTTTGCTTGTAATAGTAATTGATCTCTCAAATACTTTCTTACAACTTTTCCATTTTTTGTGACTTCTACAAAATTTATTTCAGGGTAAAGATCTGCCCCATATTAATACTACAGAGACATATGTGAGGGAAGATGAGCGATGTAAAGAGGAGATTCCTACAGATAACTGCACAGGTGAGTAGTGACCACTAAATGTTGAGAAGTAGAGTGGTGCTTGAAACTTTGTGAACCCTTCAGAATTTTCCATATTTCGGCATAAATTTGACCTAAAATGACATCAGATTTTTATAGATATAGAATCAAATAAAACAAATGACTTTATTTTTATATGAGAAAAATAATCAATATGACAGTAGCAAAAGTATATAAACCTTTTAAGCTAGCAGGTAATTTGGTGAAATATGTCATTCTGTGTACTGAACACACCTGACTATCAGGAGCGGGTGTATTGTTTTTACTCTAAGGACAGGGATCAATCAAAGCCAGATCTTCACAACATGTTTATGGAAGTGTGTCATGGCACAAACATAGGAGATTTCTGAGGATCTCCGAAGAAGAGTTGTTGATGGTTGTGAGACAGGAAAAGTTATAAAATTATCTCTAAAGAGTTTGGACAGATTGTTTACAAGTAGAGGAAATTCAAGGCCATTATTACCCTTGAGAGATTGACCAACAAAGATCACTCCAAGAGAAAGGTACACAAGGTCACAAAGAAACCCAAGGGGTAATGTCCCACAATAGCGTACTAATATACCTTATCCTAGTATATGTCCCCATCATGGTGTATATGAGCCCCATCCTGGTATATATGGCCCCCAATTCAGTTATACATGGCCCACATCCTCATCCTGGTATACATGTCACCATCCTCATTCCCATCCTAGTATACATGGCCCCCTTCTCCCCATCCTGATATACATGGCCAACATCCCCATCCTTGTATGCATGGTCCCCTCATCCCCATCCTGGTATACATGTTCCTCTCATCCCCATCCTGGTGTGCGTGGTCCTCTCAACCCCATCCTGGTATGCATGCCCCCATCCCTATTCTGGTATACATGGTCCCCATCCCTATCCTGGTATACATTGTCCCTCCATCCCTATCCTAGTATACATGATCCCCCATCCCCATCTTGGTATACATGGACCCCTCATCCTCATCCTGGTATACATGGCCCCCATCATGGTGCACAGACTAAAAAAAATTTCTACCCATCTTCCTTGCTCTCCTTCGCAAAGCTGTGTCATCTACTCATGCTAACACATGATTTCAGCATGTAAGCAGCGTATGACATCACTGCCATGCGCCCCCACATGCCAAGATCAGCTGCAGTAATATTCACTGCTTCCCAAGCCCGGCACTATGGGAGTGGGGAGCAGTGAATGTTCATTTTGTGTAATAGCAGACACACGTTATCGTCCAGAAGCTGCTGGAGCAGGCAGCTGCTGCTAGTAGTGTGCCTGCTATTAAACTGAATGAATATTCACTGCTCCCTACGCCTATAGTACCTCCCACCTCTCGGCACTGGCTTCAGTGCATAAAGGTAGGAGGAAGTATGGGTGTGAGCAGCTCTGAATATTCATTCTCTTTAACAGCGGGCACACGCGTTGGCTTCAGCAGCCGACTCCCACCTTTTTTGACCCTCTGCTCTAACGCTGCTGCAACCCTCCCCCCAATCCAAAGCCACACTATAAGGTGCATCTGGACTATAAGCTGCACCCCCCACTTTCCTCCAAAATTTTAGAGGGAAAAAACTGTTTTACAGTCCAAAAAATACAGTAAACTCTGGGCTCAGATTTACAGTGAGATTTATGTCTGGCCATAGATATTGACAGCTAATTCACATATAAAGAAAAACGTGGATTTCTGTGGAATAAGACATCAGATCACAAATATCAAGGTATCACTTTATTCAACTTTCCATGACTTGGATGCCCATATAGACGGCTTAGGATGGTTAACCCCACTTACAGATGCCCTTGAAGCATGAAACTATGGAGAAGACTGCTTCAACAGAGAAATAAACAATTGATATAGCACAACCTGGTGGCGTAATATTATAATCTATTAGTTCCTGCTTTGCGGTGTACTGTCCTAGTCAGTTGATAATTGAATTGCATTTCAGTTTTGTTTGACAATCTTAAAAAATAAGAATATGAATATCAATAAAATTTAAATGCAGTGTTATTGAAAAATGATAACATTTGTTTTTTTTCTTGGCAGATGAATGTGAAGAACATGCCATTGTCCTAGACGTACCTCCTGCCCTTCACAGAAAAAATCTATCATCTAATCTTTTACAAGAGGTCCTGTCTTCTACTTCATCAAAGACCAATACAAAAAACAAAAGTCACAGAAGAGGTATTGAATATCAAATAGCTCACACAGAGGAGAAACCGTTTTCTTGTTCAGAATGTGAGAAAAGTTACAGTTTTAAATCAAGACTTGTTGCACATCAGAGAACTCACACCGGAGAGAAGCCTTTTTCATGTTCAGAATGTGGGAAATGTTTTAATGTGAAAGCAAGTCTTGTAACACATCAGAAAAGTCACACAGGAGAGAAGCCATATTCATGTTCAGAATGTGGGAAATGTTTTGTAGTGAGATCACATCTTATAATGCATCAGAGAAGTCACACAGGTGAGAAGCCATATGTATGTTCAGAATGTGGGAAATGTTTTGTAGTGAGATCACATCTTATTTCACATCAGAGAATTCACACAGGAGATAAGCCATTTTCATGTTCAGAATGTGGGAAATGTTTTAATTGGAAAACAAATCTTGTTACGCATCAGAGAATTCACACAAGGGAGAAAACATTTTCATGTTTAGAATGTGGAAAATGTTTTAAATGGGAAACAAATCTTGTTACACACAAGAGAATTCACACAGGAGAGAAGCCATTTTCATGTTCAGAATGTGGGAAATGTTTTAATCGGAAAACAAATCTGGTTACGCATCAGAGAATTCACACTAAGGAGAAAACATTTTCATGTTTAGAATGTGGAAAATGTTTTAAATGGGAAACAAATCTTGTTACACACATGAGAACTCACACAGGAGAGAAGCCATTTTCATGTTTAGAATGTGGGAAATGTTTTGCAGAGAAATCAAAACTAGTCATACATCAGAGAATTCACACAGGCGAGAAACCATTTTCATGTTCAGAATGTGGAAAATGTTTTGCAGATAAATCAAATCTTGTAAAACATCTGAGAATTCACAAAGGGAAGAAGCCATTTTAATCTGTCACATATGAGAAATTTTTAGCATTAAATTAATATTACCCAGCAGAATGCACACTATGAGAAACCATTTTCATGTACTGAATGTGGGAAATGTTTTACAGAGAAACACAGGGCAGTAGGTATTTTTTAATTTTATTTCATTGACAATATATTCAACAAATAACACAAGTTTTAGTCAACTAAATTCATACATGTAGAAGAAAAAGAGAAAGCAATTTAGAGAAGTAAATGATTATTAACAAAAATTATATATAAATACTAATAGCCATTTGCTACTAAAAAGCAATTGGTATCTAAATAATATAAATGCGAAAAAGGAAATCACACGCTCACCTATGTTTCCAAGTTTATATTTTGGAGAGCCTTGAGCAGAAACCATTGCAAGGCATTGATCAATTATAAAAAGGAGGTGGGTTTGTCCAGTTCGATCCAAGTAGGTTAAAATTAGCACTTTATTTCATTCATTTAAAATCTATAGAAGAGTGATGACTGGATACCGACCATCAATGTGTTTCAAACACTATATGTATTCTTACTCATGATGAAGAGTATTAACCTATTTGGATGGAGCTGGACAAACTCACCACCTATCTAAATAATACAGCGATATATGAATCGTATACAGTGGTGCTTGAAAGTTCTTCAACCCTTCAGAATTTTCCATATTTCTGTGTAATTTTAACCAAAAACTGCATTTTATTTTCACACAAGTCCTAAAACTAAATTAAATCGTATCAAACAAATGAGAAATATTAGACTTTGTCATTTTGTTTTATTAAGGAAAATTATCCCACATCACATATTGGTGAGTGGCAAAAGTACGTGAACCTTTGCTAGCAATTTCTAGTGTGATCCCTCCCACCTTCTTGGGTAGCAATAACTGCATCTAAACATTTCCAAAAAATGTTAATTAGTCCTGCACATTTACCTGGAAACATTTTTAGACCATTCATCCATACAAAAAAGCATCAATTCTGTTATCTTGGTGAGTTTTCTTCAATTAACTGCTTGCCTTATGTGTTTCCACAAAAAAATATAATTAAGGTCTGGACAATGTCTTGGCCATTTTAAAATGTTTGAACTTTTTTCTTCTTTAATCATTCTTTGTAGAACGACTTTTGTGCCTTGGGTTATTGTCTTACTGCAAGACCCACGTTCACTTGAGATTCATCTCCAAGAAAGATGTCCTGACATTTTCCTGTAAAATGTATAATTCCTTGTACCTTCAATGATGACAATGTCACTATTCCACCCCTTAGTATGCCTGGGATGCAGCTATTGATGGCCCAGTCATCCCATCTGCTACAGTGGCGTGCTAAAGCTGTCAGTGTTTTGATTGACAGCTCGACCGTCCAATCTGAGACTGGGGGGTTGCTGGATGTCTCCATTTGTAACCAAAAAAGCCCTAGGCGCACTACAAAGGTGTACACAAAATAGTATGGGGTGCAAGTGAGTGATAAATCAAATGAATAATGAGAGAAAAAGCATCACTCCAAATATGCACACCACATACACAAAAATAAGAGACATGATAATAAATCATATATGAAAAAACAAGATTTTTATTGACACACAACACACAATATAAAACATAATTAAAAACAGCAAAGAGCCTTGTCCATACACAATCATATAAATCTGAGTATAAGAGTGAATACCCAACAAAATAGTGTGATAAGGACTACCGGAATGCAGGCCGGTGCAGCTATAGGCAAAAGGGGTTAATAGAAGCAAGCCAGAAAACAGTCCTTCAGGCTAGCAATATAAAGCCCCCTAGCAACCATGATAGTAACACACTGGGCAATATAACGAGCCAATACCTAGATGGCAAAAAACTGCACCTACGTGGCTCATAGGATAAAAATACACCAAGCTATGTAGCAAATAACAGTGGCCAAATGGACTCCAACATAAGTCCCAAGGTCGCCATGAATATGGTGAGGAGATGCAGCAATACATAATGAAAGACCCCAGAAAATGCCGAGGCCAAGTTATCCAGTGCGAGGTAGCAACCCAGAAGCAGATCCACAGGAAAGCAGGTGGAGAGGACAAGGCCCAGTGCAGCCCCACGCGTATCGCCCTCACTGATAGGGCTTCATCAGGGAAGATGATAGCGTGTGCCCGGACTCTTGTTTAAATATACAACCATTAGTAACATGTTTGATGGCCCACCTGTGAAGCCGCAGTGGAGACACCTGGTGGATGACGACAGAGATGGGGGGGGGGGAAACCTCTCCCATTACACATGATGGACACTCAAAGTAAATACAAACCCATTCAAACCCCCGGGGGTACACACAGGCTCAAACCAACACGCATGTACAAGCAGTCACCACAGTCATTGGAGTTATTGTGCTCTGCAATTACAGCTAAATGAATAAATAAATAAGTAAATACACAAAATGCATGCAGTGCCATAATAGGCAAATTATAATCATATAATATAAATGTATGATGTAGAAAAAAACCATCTTTATTAAATATCAAATACAGCATATAAAAAACAACATATCAAAAACATGCACATGCATATATTATCTATATGTAAAAGGGGACGAGTAAAATACACGTGCCCAAGACTGGGAAGACTGAGGCAGATCCATAACAAACAGTCCCCAGGTAAAGCCAAGGTGCCTCGCACCGTGATGGTCCGTTTATAAATGCATTCATAAAAAGGAAGACTCCAATATGCCAAGAGATGCTAAAATGGGGGAGCACAAAAGGTTTGTTCATTGTCCCAGATTATCTCCCAGCTACTTAACTGGGCTGATAGTCCTAGACCTCTGCCAGACATACATTCAGCTTTTGTGTGGTTTGTCTCTCTGTGCCTTGTGTTTTGATCATTGCTTGACTTTGGAGCTCGTTCTGACCATCAGTCTGTTTAACCCCCTTGTTCTGATGCTCTATCTTCCTGCTGTTTGCCCTTGGACCATTACCGGACTAAACCTTTGTCTCTTTCTTCTGTTTATGACGTACCTTCTTGGCTTTTGACCTCAGACTCCTTGACTTTCCTGACTCAAATTTTGTCCTTATGAAATGACTCAGCGTCACATTACGTATGGCCTATACATTTTTCTTTTTTGTCAGTATGGATTGTGTTCACACACTTAGCGACAAGGTGGCGAATTTGATGCAGATGACTCAGGATCTGGAGTCATCACAATATTAGTTTCAGGGTCAGATAATTCATTTCATTTTACAGATTTCTAATTACACTACTTTGAATTAGACTAGAATTGGACTGTAATTGACTGTAATGTAAAGGAATAGAATACCACTATAATGTTTCATTTTCTCACCACTTTCACCCCCATAATACTCTATTTTTTCCTACCTCCTGTAATCCTCCCACCTAGTAAGAAAGTAGTCATTTCTCCCTCCATCCTCCCCAGCCACCTCACCTCCTCCTCAGAACTGTTCCTCCACATACAATCCTTTTTCTCCAGACACACACGGCCACATCATGTCCTATCCTGCTCCCACCTCCTAACCCTCTTGTCTGCTACTCCTCATTGCTGGCAATGTATCCCCAAATCCTGGCCCTACTCAACACATCCCCACACTCATTTCCAACCCCCTGCCACGATCCTCTACACGTCTCCGCAATGATGATAACCTCATACCCATTCATCCAGCCTCCACTCCCCCGGTCCTCCTACCTGGAGCACTATGGAACGCACGCTCTGTTTGCAATAAACTGTAATTTATTCATGACTTCTATATCACCAACAAACTTTCCTTCCTTGGCATCACTGAAACCTGGCTGACCCCCTCTGACTCAGCCTCTCCAGCTGCACTTTTTTTTGGTGGATTCAATTTCTCTCACACCCCTCGCCCCAGAAACAAACGTGGTGGAGAAGTTGGCTTTCTCCTGTCCAATACCTGCTCCTTTACCCCAATTCCACAACCCCCTCCGCTACTCTTCCCTCGGTTGAGGTGCACTCCGTCCGCATCAATTCCCTCTCCAACCTCCAGCTAGCTGTCATCTACTGCCCCCCAGAACTAGCCATCTCCCCCTTTCTTGACCACTTCACCACCTGGCTACTTCATTTCCTCACTGCTGACATCCCCACTATCATCATGGGTGACTTCAACATCCCCATTGACGCCTCCATCCCAGCTGCCTCTAAACTTTTATCGCTCACTGCCTCCTTTGGCCTCACTCAATGGTCCTCCACGGCCACTCACAAAGATGGTCACACGCTGGACCTTATCTTCACCCGCCTCTGTTCCCTTAATAATCTCACTAACACACTCCTCCCTGTGTCTGACCACAATCTACTGACATTCTCTTCCCTCTCCTCTCCTAGTGCGCAACCCCCACTCCACAAACTCAGTCACCCTCCCAGAAATCTCAAACACCTCAATTTACAATCACTCTCGGGTCCTTTCTCCCTCTTACAGACATAGCTTCCCTTCATGACACAGATGCTGCTGCCACTTTCTATAACACCAGAATATCAGCAACACTTGATTCAGCCACCCCCCCCCACTCATAGCCAAAGTCGTACAATCAACAGGAAGCTCTGGCTGACCAGCCTGAAAAAAGAACTGAGATGGGCTTCCAGGGTCGCTGAGCAGAGATGAAAGATATCCCGCTCTGCCAAGCACTTGTCATTCAAGCAGTCCCTTGCCAGCTTCAAATCCATGCTCACTACCGCAAATCAAACTTACTTCTCATCTCTCATATCCTCACTGTCTCACAACCATAAAAAGCTTTTCAACACTTTCAATTCTCTACTCCGTCCCCCAGCACCTCCTCCCTCTCCTCTCATTTCTGCTGAAGACTTTGCCACTTTCTTTAAGTAGAAGATTGATACAATCAGAGAAAGCTTTGGCCCACAGCCCCCAATGCCCCTCTTAGCTGCTCAGCCCTGTTCCTCCAAAACCAGCTTCTCCCCCATGACAGAAGATCAGCTCTCCACCCTTCTGTCAAGATCTCATCTCACCACTTGCACGCTTGACCCGCTCCCGTCCCACCTCATCCCTAACCTCGCCACAGTCTTCATCCTAACCCTAACACACCTCTTCAACCTCTCACAAATGGTGTCTTTCCCTCATCCTTCAAAAATGCCTTGATCACGCCCATCGTCTAAAAGCCCTCCCTCGACCCATCCTCTGTGTCTAGCTATCGCCCGATATCTCTTCTCCCTTATGCCTCAAAACTACTGGAACAACATGTTCATCTTGAACTGTCCTCCCACCTCTCCTGCTCCCTGGCTTCACTCAACTGAAACTGCCCTAACTAAAGTCACCAACGACCTACTAACCGCAAAGTGCAAGCAACACTACTCTGCCCTCCTTCTCCTGGACCTGTCTTCTGCCTTCGACACTGTGGACCATTCCCTCCTACTACAGATTCTCTCATCTCTTGGCATCAGAGACTTGGCCCTATCCTTGATCTCGTCATTTCTAACAGGCCGAACATTCAGTGTCTCCCTTTCTCACACCACCTCCTCACCACGCCCCCTGTCTGTCTGTGTTCCCCGAGGCTTAGTTCTAGAACCCCTTCTCTTCTTCATCTACACCTTCGGCATTGGACAACTCATAAAATCCCACGGTCTGCAGTATCATCTCTACGTCGATGACACGCAGATCTACTTATCTGGACCTGACCTCACCTCCTTACTGACCAAAATCCCACAATGTCTGTCTGCTATTTCAGCTTTCTTTTCTGCTCGGTTTCTAAAACTGACAAAACAGAATTCATCATCTTTCCCCCATCTCACTCTACCCCTTCACTAGACTTATCCATCAATGTCAATGGCAGCTCACTTTCCCCAGTCCCGCACGCTCAGTGTCTTGGGGTATCCTTGACTCTGCCCTCTCTTTCAAGCCACATATCAAAGCCCTTGCCTCCTCCTGCCGACTGAAACTCAAAAATATTTCCCGGATCTGTGCATTCCTCGACCATGAAAACACAAATGCACTCCCTTATCATCTCCCGCCTCGACTACTGCAACCTCCTACTCTCTGGCCTCCCCTCAAGCACTCTGGCACCCCTCCAATCTATCCTACACTCTGCCGCCCGACTAATCCACCTGTCTCCTTGTTATTCCCCAGCCTCTCCTCTATACCAAGCCCTTCACTGGCTTCCTATTGTCCAGAGGCTCCAGTTCAAAACCCTAACTATGACATACAAAACCATCCACAACCTGTCTCCTCCATACATCTGTGACATGGTCTCCCGGTACTTACCTACATGCAACCTTCGATCCTCTCAAAATCTCCTTCTCCTTACCTACACGCAACCTTCGATCCTCTCAAGAGCTCCTTCTCTACTCCCCTCTTATCTCTTCTTCCCACCACCGCATACAAGATTTCTCCCGTGCTTCCCCCATACTCTGGAACTCTCTACCCCCAACATATCAGACTCTCGCCTACCATGGAAACCTTCAAAAAGAACCTGAAGACCCACCTCTTCCAACAAGCCTACAACCTGCAGTGATCCTCAGTCTACTGAACCACCGCACGACCATCTCTACACTCTCCTAGTGTATCCTCATCCATCCCCTGTAAAGTGTGAGCCCTCGCGGGCAGGGTTCTCTCATTCTGTACTTGTGTGTGCCTTGTTTAGCTTATGTTTATTGTACTTGTCTGTATCTGCCCTTTCGCATGTAAAGCGCCATGGAATAAATGGTGCTATAAAAATGTATAGTAATAATAAAATAATTATTTTATGAATACATCCTATAGTCCTCCACTGCCACCAGTGGTTTTGACGTCTGTACTCTCTAATGTACACTTAGTCTCTTCCGGACCTGTAATGGCTCGCCCCCAGGGCAGGCTCCAGGTTTTCGGGGCCCCTGGCAAAAGTCTCCCCATGGGCCCCTTTAACACATACCAAAATTCATGCTGCAGAGATATGGCAGAGAAATATAGGTATAGTTCAATCCCAAAGATTTCACTACTTACATTACATGAGTTATACCAATAGCTCAGAAACTGGACAGTATGGTCCTCCAATGGTCCTCCATACAGTATTATGGGCACCACATAGTGTTCCATACAGAATGAGCCCCATATATTGCCCCATACAGTATTATGGGCACCACACAGTGCTACATACAGAATAATAGGCCCCATATATTGCTCCATAGAGTATTTTGGACATCACATAATGCACCATACAGAATAATGAGCTCCATATATTGCTCCATACAGTATTTTGGACAGCACATAATGCACCATACAGAATAATGAGCCCCATATATTGCTCCATGCAAAATTATGGGCACCACATAATGCGCCATATAGAATAATGAGCCCCATATATTGTTCCATACAGAATAATGGACCCCATATAATGCGCCATACAGAATAATGAGCCCCATATATTGCTCCATTCAGAATTCTGGGTACCACATAGTGGCCCCATATACAATTCATGATGCACAGATATGGCAGAGAAATATAGGTGTAGTACAATGCCAGATATTTCACTTTATACATTACATTAGTGATTCCAATAGCTCAGAAACCGGACAGTATTATGGACACCACATAGTGCTCCATACAGAATAATGAGCTACATATATTGCCCCACACAGTATTATGGGCACCACATAGTGCGCCATACAGAATAATGAGCCCCATATATTGTTCCATAAAGAATAATGGACCCCATATATTTCTACATACACAATAATGAGCCCCATATAGTGTTCCATACAGAATAATCGACCCCATATATGGCTCCATACAGAATAATGAGCCCCGTATTTTGCTTCATACAGAATAATGAGCCCCATTTATTGCTCCATACAGAATTATGGGCACAACATAGTGCTCCATACAGAATAATGAGACCCATATAATTCTCCATACAGTATAATGAAACCCATATAATGATCCATGCAGGATATGATGAGCCCCATATATTGCTCCATACAGTATAATGGGCCCCTTATAATGCTCCATATATTATTGGCCCCATAAGAAGCTCGATATATAATGGGCCCCATATACTACTCCATATGTAATTGGCCCCCTGAGATTCTCCATATGTAATTGGCCCCATAAGATGTTCCATATGTAATTGGCCCCATATACTGCTCCATATATAATTGGCCCCATATACTACTCCATATGTAATTGGCCCCCTGAGATTCTCCATATGTAATTGGCCCCATATACTGCTCCATATATAATTGGCCCAATATACTGCTCCATATGTAATTGGCCCATATGCAATTGGCTCCATAAGATGCTCCATATATAATTGGCCCCATATACTGCTCCATATACAATTGGCCCGATAGCTACTGCATATATAATTGGCCCCATTTACTGCTCCATATGTAATTGGCCCTTTATACAATTGGCCCCATAAGATGCTCCACATATAATTGGCCCAGAAGATGCTCCATATATAATTGCTCCATATGTTATTGGCCCCATAAGCAATTGGTTCCATAAGGTGCTCTATATATATTTGGCCCAATATACTGCTCCATACTGTGTGGAAAAAAGTACACTGCTCAAAAAAAATAAAGGGAACACTTAAACAACAGAATATAACCAAGTAAATCAGACTTCTGTGAAATCAAACTGTCCAATTAGGAAGCAACACTGTTTGGCAATCAATTTCACATGCTGTTGTGCAAATGGAATAGACATCAGATGGAAATTATTGGCAATTATCATGACACACTCAATAAAGGAGTGGTTCTGCAAGTGGGGACCACAGACCACATCTCAGTACCAATGCTTTCTGGCTGATGTTTTGGTCACTTTTGAATGTTCGTTGTGCTTTCACACTCGTGGTAGCATGAGACGGACTCTACAACCCACACAAGTGGCTCAGGTAGTGCAGCTCATCCAGGATGGCACATCAATGCAAGCTCTGGCAAGAAGGTTTGTTGTGTCCACCAGCGTAGTGTCCAGAGGCTGGAGGCGCTACCAGGGGACAGGCCAGTACACCAGGAGATGTGGAGGGGGCAGTAGGAGAGCAACAACCCAGCAGCAGGACCGCTACCTCAGCCTTTGTGCAAGGAGGAACAGGAGGAGAATTGCCAGAGCCCTGCAAAATGACCTCCAGCAGGCCACAAATGTGCATGTGTCTGCACAAATGGTTAGAAACCGACTCCATGAGAATAGTCTGAGTGCCCGACGTCCACAGATGGGGGTTGTGCTCACAGCCCAACACCGTGCAGGGCACTTGGCATTTGCCACATAACACCAGGATTGGCAAATTCGCCACTGGCACCTTGTGCTCTTCACAGATTAAAGCAGGTTCACACTGTGCACATGTGACAGAGTGTGGAGACGCCGTGGAGAGCGATCTCCTGCCTGCAACATCCATCATAATGGTGTGGGGTGGCGTTTCTTTGGAGGGCCTCACAGCCCTCCATGTTCTCGCCAAAGGTAGCCTGACTGCCATTAGGTATGATGAGAGATGAGATCCTCAGACCCCTTGTGAGACCATATGCTGGTGCGGTTGGATCTGGGTTCCTCCTAATGGAGGACAATGCCAGACCTCATGTGGCTGGAGTGTGTCAGCAGTTCCTGCAAGATGAAGGCATTGAAGCTATGGACTGGCCCACCCGTTCCCCAGACCTGAATCTGATTGAACACATCTGGGACATCATGTCTCGCACCATCCACCAACGTCACATTGCACCACAGACTGTCCAGGAGTTGGCGGATGCTTTAGTCCAGGTATGGGAGGAGATCCCTCAGGAGACCATCCGCCACCTCATCAGGAGCATGCCCGGTTGTGATGGTGGGATATGGTATGTGGATATAATTTTGTTTGTATTAATATTTTACTGATGTTCATGATGTTCTCTTGTAGGATGAGTTATTTGCTAATTGATGAATGGCTGTAGTTGCCATCTGATATCAGCCCCCCACAGTACTGTACTGTTATCTTTCCACAGGGTCAGTGAATAATGCGGTTTGCTATTATGCTAATGACATTGACCTAGCTTGTTGAAACAAGGAGCCACTGTGACCTTCCCCCTCCTGACCTGTGAATGAGGAGAGGGACTTTTAAAATATCAGGGAGGTGAGGCACAGATCAGTCCAGTGTGGAACTATGATGTGATCACAGTTCCTCAGAGAGAAAGAAGAGTATATGGATTGTGTTATCCTCTGTCTGCTGGATTGTTGGACTTTTATCCTGATACTGAACTGCATTCGGCTTCTGGACTATTTTATCCTTTGTGTGGTTGATTATATATAGACATTTCATATTTTTACCTAAACAAAGGTCTTGGAATTGTTCACTCTTCTCTTGCTCTGTTGATTGTGTGATACCGGAGAAGAACCCCGTGGCAACTGCTGGCAGCAGTGGGATCAACAGAGTGTAACCTAATGGAGAACCACACACAGAGTGAGTACAGAAATTGGACTGTATCCTGTTTACAGGAGAGAGCCAGAGACCGTGGACCTGAACTACCAGGGACTGACTAAAGAAGCCTTAACTGACCTACTGGTGGGTGCTAGCCCGGCCACATCCACCCAGATGTCTGAAGGACAAGCACTGGAGACAGGGATTCCCACCTCAAAAAGCCAGTGGTTGGTGTGGTATGAAGAAGAGATGGCGGTTCTGGGCCCAGGTGTCTCTCAGGAGTATAAGGAGGAGGCTGCCTGTTGTGAATTCTGCTCTTGGGCTCCCTCCGGTGGTTATAAGTGGTAGCGCTGCGGTCTTTGGATCGCAGCATTCATCAGGTGTGTCCTCTTATTGCAAATTCTGACTGGGCTATTTAGTCTTGCTTGACCCTTTAGTCAGTGCCAGTTGTCCATTGTTCCTGGAGGATTCACATCCCAGCCTGGTCTCTCCTGCTTTGCTGTTCATTTCAACAAAGATAAGTTCTGGCTTTGTTTTTTGCAGTCCACATGCTGTGGGCCTTATAGTTCAGTTCATTTCCATGTTTTGTCTTGTCCAGCTTGGTCTGTTTAAGGATTTGTTCAGCCAAGCTGGTATCTCTGGAGATGCAGATATACCCTCCATATCTTTAGTTAGATGTGGAGATTTTGTATTTTCTGTGGTGGATATTTTCTAGTGTTTTAATACTGACCGCATAGTACTCTGTCCTATCCTTTCTATTTAGCTAGAGCGGCCTCCTTTGCTAAATCCTGATTTCAGTCTGTGTATGTTATTTCCCTCTCCTCTCACAGTCAATATTTGTGGGGGGCTGTCTATCCTTTGGGGATTTTCTCTGAGGCAAGATAGTTTTCCCTTTGCTATCTCTAGGGGTATTTAGTCCTCCGGCTGTGTCGAGGTGTCTAGGGAGTGTTAGGTACATCCCACGGCTACTTCTAGTTGCGGTGTTAAGTTCAGGGTCTGCGGTCAGTACAGGTACCACCTTCTCCAGAGTACGTCTCATGCTGCTCCTAGGCCACCAGATCATAACAGTACAACTGGCCAACAATGAGTTAATCGCATCTCAGAAGAAGGGAAGGAAAGTGTTGAGCCATTTTTTTTCTGTAGTCTGTTGTGTCTTTTCTTCCCTCTTTACCTCTGGGTGGCTCAGGAGTTTGGCGCTGGCATGGATGTTCAGGGATTGGCTTCTCGTGTGGATCAACTTGCTGCTAGAGTACAGGGTATTTCCGATTATATCGTTCAGACTCCGGTTTTAGAGCCTAGAATTCCAACTCCTGATTTGTTTTTTGGGGACAGGTCCAAATTTTTGAGCTTTAAAAATAACTGTAAACTGTTTTTTCCTCTGAAACCTCGTTCCTCGGGTGATCCCATCCAGCAGGTTAAAATTGTCATCTCTCTGCTGCGTGGTGACCCCCAGGATTGGGCATTTTCCCTGGAATCTGGGAATCCGGCTTTGCTTAATGTAGACACCTTTTTTCAGGCGCTAGGGTTATTGTATGATGAACCTAATTCAGTGGATCATGCTGAGAAGACCTTGTTGGCCCTGTGTCAGGGTCAAGAAGCGGCAGAATCGTATTGCCAGAAATTTAGAAAATGGTCTGTGCTGACTAAATGGAATGAGGATGCCTTGGCGGCAATTTTCAGAAAGGGTCTTTCTGAATCCGTTAAAGATGTTATGGTGGGGTTCCCTACGCCTGCTGGTCTGAGTGATTCTATGTCTTTGGCCATTCAGATTGATCGGCGCTTGCGCGAGCGCAGAGTTGTGCACACTGTGGCGTTGTCTTCCGAGCGGAGTCCTGAGCCTATGCAGTGTGATAGGATTTTGTCTAGAGCTGAACGACAAGGATTCAGACGTCAGAATGGGTTGTGCTTTTACGGCGGCGATTCTGCTCATGTTATTTCTGATTGCCCTAAGCGTACAAAGAGAATCGCTAGTTCCGTTATCATCAGTACTGTACAACCTAAATTTCTGTTATCTGTGACCCTGATCTGCTCATTATCGTCATTTTCTGTCATGGCATTTGTGGATTCAGGCGCCGCTTTGAACTTAATGGACTTAGAATTTGCCAGACATTGTGGTTTTCCCTTGCAGCCTTTGCAGAATCCTATTCCTTTGAGGGGCATTGATGCTACACCGTTGGCTAAAAATAAACCTCAGTTTTGGACACAGCTGACCATGTGCATGGCGCCAGCCCATCAGGAAGATTGCGGTTTTCTGGTGTTGCATAATTTGCATGATGCTATTGTGCTGGGTTTCCCATGGTTACAGGTGCATAATCCGGTAATAGATTGGAAATCTATGTCTGTGACTAGTTGGGGTTGCCAGGGGGTTCATGGTGACGTTCCTTTGATGTCAATTTCCTCTTCCCCCTCTTCTGAAATTCCTGAGTTTTTGTCAGATTTCCAGGATGTATTCGATGAGCCCAAGTCCAGTTCACTTCCACCGCATAGGGACTGTGATTGTGCTATTGACTTGATTCCAGGCTGTAAGTTCCCTAAGGGCTGACTTTTTAACCTGTCTGTGCCAGAACATGCCGCCATGCGGAGTTATGTTAAGGAGTCCTTGGAGAAGGGGCATATTCGGCCATCTTCTTCACCATTGGGAGCAGGTTTTTTTTTCGTTGCCAAGAAGGATGGCTCCTTGAGACCCTGTATTGATTATCGCCTCTTGAATAAGATCACGGTCAAGTTCCAATACCCTTTGCCTCTGCTTTCTGATTTGTTTGCTAGGATTAAGGGGGCTAGTTGGTTTACTAAGATTGACCTTCGAGGGGCATATAATCTTGTTTGTATTAAGCAGGGTGACAAATGGAAAACTGCGTTTAATACGCCCGAAGGCCATTTTGAATACCTTGTGATGCCATTCGGGCTTTCTAATGCTCCATCTGTGTTTCAATCCTTCATGCATGATATCTTTCGGAGTTATCTTGATAAATTCATGATTGTATATTTGGATGATATTTTGATTTTTTCCGATGATTGAGAGTCTCATGTGAAACAAGTCAGGATGGTATTTCAGATCCTTAGTGATAATGCCTTGTTTGTGAAGGGGTCTAAGTGCCTCTTTGGAGTACAGAAGTTTTTTTTTTTGGGCTTCATTTTCTCTCCCTCATCTATAGAAATGGATCCGGTTAAGGTTCAGGCCATTCACGATTGGATCCAGCCCACATCCGTGAAGAGCCTTCAGAAATTTTTGGGCTTTGCTAATTTTTATTGCCGTTTCATTGCCAACTTCTCCAGTGTGGTTAAACCCCTGACCGATTTGACGAAGAAAGGCACTGATGTGACGAGAATTGGTCCTCTGCGGCTGTTTCTGCCTTTCAGGAGCTTAAACGCTGATTTACTTCTGCCCCTGTGTTGCGTCAGCCGGATGTTTCTCTTCCATTTCAGGTTGAGGTTGATGCTTCTGAGATTGGGGCAGGGGCCGTTTTGTCTCAGAGGAATTCTGATGGTTCCTTGATGAAACCGTGTGCCTTCTTTTCTCGAAAGTTTTCGCCTGCGGACCGCAATTATGATGTCGGCAATCGTGAGTTGATGGCTATGAAGTGGGCATTTGAGGAGTGGCGACATTGGCTTGAGGGGGCCAAGCACCGTATTGTGGTCTTGACGATCATAAGAATCTGATTTACCTCGAGTCTGCCAAACGGCTGAATCCTAGACAGGCCCGATGGTCCCTGTTTTTCTCCCGTTTTGATTTTGTGGTCTCGTGTCTTCCGGGTTCTAAGAATGTTAAGGCTGATGCCCTCTCTAGGAGCTTTTTGCCTGATTCTCCTGGGGTCCTTGAGCCGGTCGGCATTCTGAAGGAAGGGGTGATTCTTTCTGCCATCTCCCCTGATTTACGACGGGTTCTTCAGGAATTTCAGGCTGATAAACCTGACCGCTGTCCAGTGGGGAAACTGTTTGTTCCTGATAGATGGACTAGCAAAGTGATTTCTGAGGTTCATTGTTCTGTGTTGGCTGGCCATCCTGGGATTTTTGGTACCAGAGATTTGGTTGGTAGGTCCTTTTGGTGGCCTTCTTTGTCACGGGATGTGCGTTCTTTTGTGCAGTCCTGTGGGACTTGTGCGCGGGCCAAGCCTTGCTGCTCCCGCGCTAGTGGGTTGCTTTTGCCTTTGCCGGTCCCTGAGAGGCCTTGGACGCATATTTCTATGGATTTTATTTCAGATCTTCCGATTTCCCAGAGGATGTCGGTTATCTGGGTGGTTTGTGACCGGTTTTCTAAGATGGTTCATTTGGTACCTTTGCCTAAATTGCCTTCCTCTTCTGAGTTGGTTCCGTTGTTTTTTCAGCATGTGGTTCGTTTGCATGGCATTCCGGAGAATATTGTGTCCAATAGAGGTTCCCAATTTGTTTCTAGGTTTTGGCGGGCCTTTTGTGCTAGGCTGGGCATTGATTTGTCTTTTTCTTCCGCATTTCATCCTCAGACAAATGGCCAAACCGAGCGAACTAATCAGACTTTGGAAACTTATTTGAGATGCTTTGTGTCTGCTGATCAGGATGATTGGGTGGCTTTCTTGCCTTTGGCCGAGTTTGCCCTTAATAATCGGGCTAGTTCTGCTACCTTGGTTTCACCCTTCTTTTCTAATTTTGGTTTTCATCCCCGTTTTTCTTCAGGGCAGGTTGAGCCTTCCGATTGTCCTGGGGTGGACTCTGTGGTTGACAGGCTGCAGCAAATTTGGGCTCATGTGGTGGACAATTTGGTGTTGTCTCAGGAGGAGGCTCAGCGTTTTGCTAACCGTCGTCGGTGTGTTAGTTCCCGGCTTCAGGTTGGGGATCTGGTCTGGTTGTCTTCCCGCCATGTTCCTATGAAGGTTTCTTCCCCTAAGTTCAAGCCTCGGTTTATTGGTCCTTATAGGATTTCTGAGATTATCAATCCAGTGTCTTTTCGTTTGGCCCTTCCAGCCTCTTTTTCCATCCATAATGTTTTTCATAGATCTTTGTTGCGGAAATATGTGGTGCCCGTTGTTCCCTCTGTTGATCCTCCTGCCCCGGTGTTGATTGATGGGGAGTTGGAGTACAGTATGTGGTTGAGAAGATCTTGGATTCTCGTTTTTCAAGGCGGAAGCTTCAGTATCTTGTCAAGTGGAAGGGTTATGAACAGGAGGATAATTCTTGGGTTGTTGCCTCCGATGTTCATGCTGACGATTTGGTTCGTGCCTTCCATTTGGCTCGTCCTGATCGGCCTGGGGGCTCTGGTGAGGGTTCGGTGACCCCTCCTCAAGGGGGGGGTACTGTTGTGAATTCTGCTCTTGGGCTCCCTCCGGTGGTTATAAGTGGTAGCGCTGCTGTCTTTGGATCGCAGCATTCATCAGGTGTGTCCTCTTATTGCAAATTCTGACTGGGCTATTTAGTCTTGCTTGACCCTTTAGTCAGTGCCAGTTGTCCATTGTTCCTGGAGGATTCACATCCCAGCCTGGTCTCTCCTGCTTTGCTGTTCATTTCAACAAAGATAAGTTCTGGCTTTGTTTTTTGCAGTCCACATGCTGTGGGCCTTATAGTTCAGTTCATTTCCATGTTTTGTCTTGTTTAAGGATTTGTTCAGCCAAGCTGGTATCTCTGGAGATGCAGATATACCCTCCATATCTTTAGTTAGATGTGGAGATTTTGTATTTTCTGTGGTGGATATTTTCTAGTGTTTTAATACTGACCGCATAGTACTCTGTCCTATCCTTTCTATTTAGCTAGAGCGGCCTCCTTTGCTAAATCCTGATTTCAGTCTGCGTATGTTATTTCCCTCTCCTCTCACAGTCAATATTTGTGGGGGGCTGTCTATCCTTTGGGGATTTTCTCTGAGGCAAGATAGTTTTCCCTTTTCTATCTCTAGGGGTATTTAGTCCTCCGGCTGTGTCGAGGTGTCTAGGGAGTGTTAGGTACATCCCACGGCTACTTCTAGTTGCGGTGTTAAGTTCAGGGTCTGCGGTCAGTACAGGTACCACCTTCTCCAGAGTACGTCTCATGCTGCTCCTAGGCCACCAGATCATAACAGTACAACTGGCCAACAATGAGTTAATCGCATCTCAGAAGAAGGGAAGGAAAGTGTTGAGCCATTTTTTTTCTGTAGTCTGTTGTGTCGGGATTATAACATTGTAAAGCGGACTATCCTGAATTACCATGCTATCACCCCAGACTTATATAGGGCCAAGTTCCGAGACCTCCCATGCACTACGGGGGGATCGTTTAGGATGTATGCACATAAGATGATCCAGGCACGTCGCAGATGGCTGGAAGCAGAAAACGCCTTTACTGTGGAAGATGTTATAAAGGCGTTCCTTATAGAACAATTTCTTGCCAAATGCCCCGCAGAGGTACGGGAATGGGTCCGGGAGCGTACGCCGTGTACTGTGGATAGAGCTGCAGTCCTGGCCGATGAAGCCCTTACTATCCGACCGCAATGGAGGAGGCTTCTGGACAATAAACCACAGCCTGATCCCGTGCCCCGTCCCCCTCTGATTATACCTGCCCTTCCACCTAGTCGCAAGCCGATGACAATCACGCCTCACAATCCTGGGCCCCAACAGTTCCGACCACGACCTGGAGGTATCACAGAAAGGAGATGTTATGGTTGTGGGCATTCTGGACATTTGCAGTCTAGCTGTTCCTTAAGGATTCGGGGGGAGCCCCACGCAGCCCCACCTCGTCCAGTGCATCTTGTGCACTCCATCCCGCCTGAAGAAGAGTTACCACCAGAGTGGATCACCGACCACAGCACCATAGATACCCCTCCTGGAGTGTACAGACTCAGGCCTTTGTCCTTTAGCTACCCAGAGCAACGGCAACGCCACCTGCAGGATATCTTAATGATGGATACAAAGTGTCGGGATTTAGAGACATGGGGGCATTCCTGACTATCTCTGACCCCCATGTGGTTTGACCCAAGACAATTCACCAGGGTCCGGGAATTCCCAGTGTCCTGGCGGGGGGTGTCCACAAATATATACAGAAAGCTTTGGTACATTTGGATTATGGTTTTGGAGAAAAACTCTGTTGGATTGGAGTTATGGGAGGACTTTCTGCAGATATCGTCCTTGGAAATGACATTGGGGAGTTACAGTGTCATTTTGTGGGAGCAGTCACCCAACTACAGGCCCTTCAAGCACCACGACATCCGGAACTCACCGGGGAGCAATCTGTTTGGCCAGAAGATCCATGGGCCTTTCACTCTTCTGAAAGAACAATTGGAGGAAGATATCGCAGACACCGGAACGCCCATCATACCCTACATTCTAGAGTTCAGAGACTGTGTCGCCCAGCTAGCTACCTTGACTAAAGAACATCAGCGAACGTCCCAGTTCAATCAAAAAACCTGGTATGACGATAAAGCCAGGACCCGGGAATTTATGGAAGGACAACAAATGCTAATGATTATTGCAACCCCTGCCACTGTACAAGGAACTATAAACAGTGCAATGTGGACTAAAGCGAGCAGGCCAGAGGTCTGTGAAGACCTCATGGCGTGCTCACTTATAAGGGGGGGTAGAGGTTGTGATGGTGGGATATGGTATGTGGATATCATTTTGTTTGTATTAATATTTTACTGATGTTCATGGTGTTCTCTTGTAAGGGTACCGTCACACAGTACCATTTTAATCGCTACGACGGCACGATCCGTGACGTCGCAGCGATCGTATTATTATCGCTCCAGCGTCGTAGACTGCGGTCACACGTTGCAATCACGGCGCTGGAGCGATGCCGAAGTCCCCGGTAACCAGGGTAAACATCGGGTAACTAAGCGCAGGGCCGCGCTTAGTAACCCGATGTTTACCCTGGTTACCAGCGTTAACGTAAAAAAAACAAACAGTGCATACTTACATTCCGGTGTCTGTCCCCGGCGTTCTGCTTCTCTCCACTGTGTAAGCGCCATAGCCGCAAAGCAGAGCGGTGACGTCAGACGTCACCGCTGTGCTCGCTTTCCGGCTGGCAGACGCTCACACAGTGGAGAGAAGCTGAGACGCCGGGGGACAGACACCGGAATGTAAGTATGTACTGTTTGTTTTTTTTACTTTTACGCTGGTAACCACGGTAAACATCGGGTTACTAAGCGCGGCCCTGCGCTTAGTTACCCGATGTTTACCCTGGTTACAAGCGAACACATCGCTGGATCGCTGTCACACACAACGATCCAGCGATGTCAGCGGGTGATCAAGCGACGAAAGAAAGTTCCATACGATCTGCTACGACGTACGATTCTCAGCAGGATCCCTGATCGCTGCTGCGTGTCAGACACTGCGATATCGTAACGATATCGCTAGAACGTCACGAATCGTACCGTCGTAGCGATCAAAATGGTACTGTGTGACAATACCCCAAGATGAGCTATTTGCTAATTGATGAATGGCTGTAGTTGCCATCTGATATCAGCCCCCCACAATACTGTACTGTTATCTTTCCACAGGGTCAGTGAATAATGCTGTTTGCTGGTATGCTAATGACATATTGACCTAGCTTGTTGAAACAAGGAGCCACTGTGACCTTCCCCCTCCTGACCTGTGAATGAGGAGAGGGACTTTTACAATATCAAGGAGGTGAGACACAGATCAGTCCTATGTGGAACTATGATGTGATCACAGCACCTCAGAGAGAAAGAAGAATATATGGACTGTTATCCTCTGTCTTCTGGATTGTTGGTATTTTATCCTGTTACTGAACTGCATTCGGCTTCTGGACTATTTTTTCTTTTGTGTGGTGGATTATATATGGACCTTTCCTATTTTTGCCTAAATAAAGGTCTTGGAATTGTTCACTCTTCTCTTGCTCTGTTGCATTGTAGGGAGATCATACAGGCACGTGGAGGCCATACACACTACTGAGCATCATTTTCTTGAGGCATTTCCACTGAAGTTGGATCAGCCTGTACCTTAATTTTCCACTTTGATTTTGAGCATCATTCCAACTCCAGACCTCCGTGGGATATTATTTGTGATTTACATTGATCATTTTTAGGTTTTATTGGTCTCAACACATTCCACTATGTAATGAATATACCATGTTCCAAATTATTATGCAAATGATATTTTTCTCGGATTTTCCTAAATGGTTGGTGCAAATGACAGTCAGTCTAATAAAAGTCATCACCCATTAGAGTATACATCGAATTTTATTGAAGAAACCTCCCAATGATAACAGTATAATCTCCAAAATTAATAAAAACTCAAAATGCACTGTTCCAAATTATTAGGTGTAAGGACTGGTGGAACACACCGAGTTAATATAGATGTTATAATTGGTGCGTTCGCAGCCCGGGGTCCACCGTGCAGGAGAGAACCTGCTGCTAGAAGATGGCGGCACTATATGGCGGTATAAGCGAACTCCGTTACTTCACTGAGTCGCACTGCAAAGAACACACTGTGCCCTGTTAGCGTCACAGAGGAACACAGCTAACTGCTGAGCTGATGGCAGTCAGTGGTCATGCACACAGAAAAGCACACAAACACTCCTCTCCAGTGGAACCAGAATTCTAGTGGCTATTAGCCAGCCCTGAATACATTCATACAAACTCCTCACCGGAGGTGGCGGTATTCTAGGGGTTTATTTCAGCCAAACCCTATCCACATACAGGCGCGACCACAAATAGCAAGCTCATATCATGAAGTGATACTAGCGCATGGCCTTGCGGCCATGCAAACCTTTTATAGCTGCAGCAGCTTCAGGACCTTCCTAGAGGACCAATGGAAGCTGCTACAATACCTGAGCAACTTCAGGACCTTCCTAGAGGACCAATGAGAGCTGCAGCAGTAGCTGAGCATGTGACCCCTGACCTCCAATGAGAGGCCTTACCTTGGGCATGCTCAGAAGGGAAAAAGCAGGACAGTCCCAGAGATGTCTGCTCGCCGCTGTCCAGTACTGGCTACAGTGGCTGAGCCTGGGAAGGCAGAAGAAACCATCCGCACAGTATCAGGCTGAGCCAGACGCTGGGACCGACGTCTCCACTGAGCAGGCTCCACTGCGGCTGGAGAAGAATGGGAGACCGCAGTGGAGATGGCTCGAGATTCCCCCTGTGCAGAGGTGGGAACTCGACCCTTAACATTAGGCACAGTAGAATTTCTAAACATTTTATATGTTTTCAAGAACTGAAAGTGCTCATTTGTGGAATTAGCAGCATTAGGAGGTCACATTCACTGAACAAAAAAGCTATTTAACTCCAAAACATCCTAACAGGCCAAGTTGCATGTTAACATAGGAATAGTGTTGAGCATTCCGATACTGCAAGTATCGGGTATCGGCCGATACTTGCTGTATCGGAATTTCCGATACCGAGATCCGATACTTTTGTGGTATCGGGTATCGGGTATCGCAACAACATTAATGTAATAATGTGTAAAAAAGAGAATTAAAATAAAAAATATCGCTATACTCACCTGTCCGACGCAGCCGGGACCTCAGCGAGGGAAGCGGCAGCGTTCTTTGTTTAAATTTCGCGCTTTTACTTGGTTACGTGAAGTCCCGGCTTGTGATTGGTCAGGGCGGCCATGTTGCCGGGACGCGGACCAATCACAGCAAGCCGTGACGAAATTACGTCACGGCTTGCTGTGATTGGTCCGCGTCCCGGCAACATGGCCGCCATTAACCAATCACAAGCCGTGACGTCACGGGAGGCTGGACATGCGCGTATTTTGAAAAGCGCGCGTGTCCAGCCTCCAGTGACGTCCCGGCAACATGGCCGCCATTAACCAATCACAAGCCGGGACGTCACTGGAGGCTGGACACGCGCGCTTTTCAAAATACGCGCATGTCCAGCCTCCCGTGACGTCACGGCTTGTGATTGGTTAATGGCGGCCATGTTGCCGGGACGCGGACCAATCACAGCAAGCCGTGACGTAATTTCGTCACGGCTTGCTGTGATTGGTCCGCGTCCCGGCAACATGGCCGCCCTGACCAATCACAAGCCGGGACCTCACGTAACCAAGTAAAAGCGCGAATTTTAAACAAACAACGCTGCCGGTTCCCTCGCTGAGGTTCAGGCTGCGTCGGACAGGTGAGTATAGCGATATTTTTTATTTTAATTTTTTCTTTTACACATTAATATGGTTCCCAGGGCCTGAAGGAGAGTTTCCTCTCCTTCAGACCCTGGGAACCATCAGGAATACCGTCCGATACCTGAGTCCCATTGACTTGTATTGGTATCGGGTATCGGTATCGGATTGGATCCGATACTTTGCCGGTATCGGCCGATACTTTCCGATACCGATACTTTCAAGTATCGGACGGTATCGCTCAACACTACATAGGAACCCTTCTTTGATATCACCTTCACAATTCTTGCATCCATTGAACTTGTGAGTTTTTGGGGAGTTTCTGCTTGTATTTCTTTGCATGAAGTCATAATAGCCTCCCAGAGCTGCTGTTTTGATGTGAACTGCCTCCCACCCTCATAGATATTTTGCTTGATGATACTCCAAAGGTTCTCTATAGGGTTGAGGTCAGGGGAAGATGGTGGCCACACCATGAGTTTATCTCCTTTTATGCCCATAGCAGCCAATGACTCAGAGGTATTCTTTGCAACATGAGATGGTGAATTGTCCTGCATGAAGATGATTTTGCTCCTGAAGGCACGTTTCTGCTTTTAAGACCATGGAAGAAAGTTATCAGTCAGAAATTCTATATACTTTGCAGAGGTAATTTTCACACCTTCAGGAACCTTAAAGGGCCCTACCAGCTGTTTCCCCATGATTCCGCCCCAAAACATGACTCCACCTCCTTGCTGACGTCGTAGCCTTGTTGGGACATGGTGGTCATCCACCAACCATCCACTGCTCCATCCATCTGGACCATCCAGGGTTGCTCGACACTCATCAGTAAACAAGACTGTTTGAAAATTAGTCTTCATGTATGTCTGGGCTCACTGCAATTGTTTCTGCTTGTGAACACTGTTTAGGGGTGGCCGAATAGTAGGTTTATGCACCACAGCAAGCCTTTGAAGGATCATACACCGTGAGGTTCGAGGGACTCCAGAGGCACCAGCAGCTTCAAATATCTGTTTGCTGGTTTGTAATGGCTGCCCTCTTAATCCGATGAAATTGCCTGGCAGAAACCTTCCTCATTATGCCTTTATCTGAATGAACTCTGTCTGTGCTCTGTTTCAGTCACAAATCTCTTCACTGTATGATGATCACTCTTAAGTTTTCGTAAAATATCTAATGTTTTCATACCTTGTCCAAGGCATTGCACTATTTAATGCTTTTCAGCAGCAGAGAGATCCTTTTTATTTCCCATATTGCTTGAAACCTGTGGCCTGCTTAATAATGTGTAACATTATTTTTAAGTAGTTTTCCTTTAATTAGAATCACCTGGAAAACTAATTATCACATGTGTTTAAGATTGATTTCAGTGATCCATTGAGCCCTGAGACACAATACCATCCACGAGTTTATTTGAAAAAAAAAAACAAATAAATCTTTATGGCACTTAAATCCAATTTGCATAATAATTTGGAACATGGTGTAAATATTTACAACTGGAATATTTCATTCAGTGATATCTAGGATGTGGGATTTTAGTGTTCCCTTTATTTTTTTGAGCAGTGTATTTAGTCAGTCACCAATTGTGCAAGTTCTCCCACTTAAAAGGCCGGCGTCACACTGGCGAGTTTTACGGACGTATGAGTGCAGAAAATACACCCGTAAAATACACATAACACACGGCCCAATGATTCCCTATGTCCCAGCTCCTATCAGCCGTATTTTACTGATCCGTATTATACGGTCTTGTACGGCCGTACAAAATCGCAGCATGCTGCGTTTGTCACCGTATTGCACAAAAAATCGCCAATGAAAGTCTATGGGGGCGAGAAAAATACGGATTACACACGGACCAGCAGTGTGACTTGTGAGAAATACGCAGCGGTGTTCTATAGAAAAGCCGGTAATTCAATTGCCGGCTTTTCATTTCTCCTTCACAAACCCGACATGATATGAGACATGGTTTACATACAGTAAACCATCTCATATCCCTGTTTTTTTTTGCATATTCCACACTATTAATGTTAGTAGTGTGTATGTGCAAAATTTGGGCCCTGTAGCTTGTAAAATAAAGGGTTAAATGGCGGAAAAAATTGGTGTGGGCTTCCGCGCAGTTTTCTCCGCCAGAGTGGTAAAGCCAGTGGCTGAGGGCAGATATTAATAGCCTAGAGAGGGTCCATCGTTATTTCCCCCCCCCTGGCTAAAAACATCTGCCCCCAGCCACCCCAGAAAAGGCACATCTGGAAGATGCGCCTATTCTGGCACTTGGCCACTCTCTTCCCACTCCCGTGTAGTGGTGGGATATGGGGTAATGAAGGGTTAATGTCACCTTGCTATTGTAAGGTGACATTAAGCCAGATTAATAATGGAGAGGCGTCAATTATGACACCTATCCATTATTAATCCAATAGTACGAAATGGTTAATAAAACACACACACATTATTACAAAGTATTTTAATAAAATAAAGACACAGGGTGTTTTAATATTTTATTATTCTCTTAATCCAGCTGAAGACCCTCGTTCTGGAACAAACTAAAAATAAAAAATCAACAATATCTCATACCTTCCGATGATCAGTCACGTCCCACGAAGTAAATCCATCTGAAGGGGTTAAATCATTTTACAGCCAGGAGCTGTGCTAAAGCACTCGAGTACTGAATGGAAAGCAGGGTGATCTGTAGTTACCTTGAGTTGCGGTGATGCGCCCTCTGCTGTATGTCCTCATGAACTGGAGCCTTGGAAAAGTTCCCACGCTCGAGTTCATATGAGGACATCCAGCAGAGGGCGCCTTACCGCAATTCAAGGTAACTACAGATCACCCTGCTTTCCATTCAGTACCCGGGGTTTTACAGGCAGGAGCGAGTGCTTTAGCACAGCTCCTGGCGTAAAATGATTTAACCCCTTCAGATGGATTTACTTCGTGGGACGTGACAGATCATCGGAAGGTATGAGATATTGTTGATTTTTTATTTTTACTTTGTTTCAGAACGAGGGTCTTCAGCTGGATTAAGAGAATAATAAAATATTACAACACCCTGTGTCTTTATTTCATTAAAGGACTTTGTAATAATGTGTGTGTGTTTTATTAACCATTTCGTACTATTGGATTAATAATGGATAGGTGTCATAATTGACGCCTCTCCATTATTAATCTGGCTTAATGTCACCTTACAATAGCAAGGTGACATTAACCCTTCATTACCCCATATCCCACCGCTACACAGGAGTGGGAAGAGAGTGGCCAAGTGCCAGAATAGGCGCATCTTCCAGATGTGCCTTTTCTGGGGTGGCTGGGGGCAGATGTTTGTAGCCAGGGGGGCCAATAACCATGGACCCTCTCTAGGCTATTAATATCTGTCCTCAGTCACTGGGTTTACCACTCTGGCGGAGAAAATTGCGCGGGAGCCCACGCCAATTTTTTCCGCGATTTAACCCTTTATTTTACAAGCTATAGCACCCAAATTTTGCACATACACACTACTAACATTTGTAGTGTGGAATATGCAAAAAAAAAAAGGGATATGAGATGGTTTACTGTATGTAAACCATGTCTCATATCATGTCGGGTTTGGGAAGGAGAAATGAAAAGCCGGCAATTTAATTGCCGGCTTTTTACATATCTCGCACTGAATTAAATATAAATACAGTGTATATATATATATATATATATATATATATATATATATATATATATATATATATATGTGTGTGTCTCAATGACATATATATATATATATATATATATATATATATATATATATACTGTATATATGTTTTTACGAACATTTGAGCACATAAATCCATTAGATGTCGGTTCTGCAAGCCTGCGAGAAAATATCGCAGTACGGATGCCATACGGATTACATACGGAGGATGCCATGCGCAAAATACGCTGCCACACCCTGCCTACGGATGACATACGGATCACTATTTTGGGAACATTTCTGCGTATTACGGCCGTAAAAAACGGACCGTATTGTCTTACGCTGAGTGTGACGTTGGCCAAAAGATGAGGGAGGCCAGTAATTGACATCATAAGTAGACCACAACTACGAGAGTCAAAATGAGAAAACAAATCCAGAAAATCACCTTGTCTGATTTGGCAAGATTTATTTAGCAAATTATGGTGGAAAATACTGTAAGTTTTTGGTCATTAAAGTCTCCCGAGATCTCATTCTGCGCATGTGACGCCTCCGGCGGCCAGCCATTTTCATGGAGACCAACTCATTACAGCAATGGAAGTACGGGGGCTTCAGCCTTTCACAAAATGTCGGCAGAGCCCGAGCACCACTGAGCATCTACAAAAGTGCGCGCACCAGCCTGGAATGGGTCTGTGAGCCATGACCAGACACTGCCGACAAGGACGTAGCCGGTCCTCCTTGACAGTATTGACCGTGAGTGGCAAGCCCCGTAGTCAGAGCATAAACACGCCCACTTATCTCCGTGGAAGTCGGGACACCCGCTGTGAGTGGTTTCCCGTTACACCTGCTTCCAACCAGTTACTGTCTCTGGACTCTGACAAGACAAAGTACTATGTTCCTTCCTACTCACCGCTTCTAGACCCACCGATCGCGAACCGGATCGCAAGGATTCACCGCAGCTGCCAGTATCTAGGATGCCATCTTCTCCAGGACTGCACCGCACCCCTCATTCACTAGGGCCTTGGCATCAACTTACACCACCTGGAAACTGCATTCTAAAGTCCTTGGACTGATAAGTTTGGCCTTACTTCAACTTACTATCCTATCCCCTACACCTATTACCCGGAGTTTCAAATCCCTTGTTCATATATGCTGTTTATTATATTTTCTCCCTGGGAGGTGTATATCTGTTAAAGTAAACCCCACGTTAACCCTTGCTCTGCCTCCGACCCGTTACTCCATCCCGCAACCTGCTTACATCATGATGCCAGAACTGACGTCTGCTCATGACGTGCTATGTCCGTCATTAAGGGCAGATCTATGGCTTCTTCCTCTGTGGGCAACATAGGAGTCTCTTTCAACAAACTTTTGGGTTTTATTTCCATACTCTTACTGATACAGTCCTACGGAGGCTGTATGTAACGACTGCAGGAGAAGGACTGTTAGATTTCAACCATTTCCTTGCTGGTGTCATTGTCTTGGTGCCATAGAAACCTGGGATAATTTCTGTGAACTTGTTGTACGATAAAACAATGGAGCATTTGTTTGATGCCAGCAGTAATAGCGACTGGATATTTTCTGAATCTCATAAACACTCCCACCAGGTGAGGAAAATGTCATTCCGAGATACACTATGATTATAAATGCCCAATAAACATGCCATTTTGGTAGTGGCATAATTGTGATTGACTGGCTGCATTACCACATCAGAAGTTATAAAAGGACAGGCGCCGCCACGCTCGTCACACTGATGGCATTGCAGGGAGAGAGCAGTTATTCAGGCCTGTGTGTGCACAGTTTAACTAATCAGAGTCCTCTAGTGTCTGGTCCTGATTCTGAGCCATCATAGTAACAGTCATTCTAAGGGCTAATCTTGTGCTTTACTCTTTGTATCAGATATATTTTGCATTTAGCCTAGGGACAGTTGCAGAAGCAGGTAGAGTAATAGAATACAGCCTCTAGGCAGAGCTAAGATCTTTGCTGTCCATTGCTAAATACTGTATAAAGCTGCTGCACGTAATCACATTATTTTTTGGGGTGAAAAAACCTACTATATTTTCATGCATACAGTTTAACGTGCTTATTGTTACATTTCAGTGGTATGTAACGCTTTAAAAAATGTTTCTGCATTCAGTTTGTCAACCATAGAGTATTACATGCTTTGTGTTACATTTTGGTGGTATGTAACACTCCAAAAAAGGGTTCAAACATTTTTCTGGATTCAATTTATTATCCATAAAGTACTACGTGCTTTGTGTTACATTTCGGTGGTATACAACACTCCAAAAAAGCATTCAAAACTTTTTCAGGATTTTGTCATCTGTAGTGTATAATGTGCTTTGGGTAACATCTTGGTGGTATTTAACATTCCAAAAAGGGTAAAAAAATGTTTCTGGATTCAGTTTCTTATCCATAAAGTATTATGTGCTTTGTTTTACTTTTCGGTGATATATAACACTACAAAAAAATTGTTCCAAAATGTTTCTGAATGTAATTTATTACCAATAGAGTATTACGTGCTTTGTGTTGCATTACAGTGGTATTAAACTCCAAAAAAGTGCTTTGCCTGTTGCAAATGACTTTTTTTTAAATTAAAAATAAACTTGGTTTTCAGAAACTTAGCAATTAGAAAATGCATAAAGCGTGAGGTAAGGGATGGAGAAGTGGAAATGCTGACGATGGTGCAAGCAGACACCAAGGCACAAGAATCACGCCCATCTACGACACATAGCTTACTGTCCCACTTTGCAGAGATGCAGGATTTACCACTTCTGAAGCCACACCAGTACAAGCAGGTGGTTGGTTGGATAACAGTGTGGTATGGCGTGTGGCCATGTGGTTTAATGGGCGGTATGTATCACAGAGGTGGGTGGCCCTGTGATGGAAGTTTGGGCTTGTTTAGCTCAGCAGATCTACTGCTGAGGGTTACTATACATTTTGAAGGATTCCAGGTGACTTGGAGAGATGGGTAGGTCCAGTCACCTACATACACCACCCAAGGGGGTGTGTCTGAACACTCAAGATGGAGTCTGTGTGCTTGTGCATGGACATGGCTGGCTAGGCTGAGCCAGAGAGAGGGGGCCTGTGGTATACCTCCCGAGAGGACACCTCTGAGGATAAGAGGTATCCTCCGGGAACCTGTACGGTCGTCACGGACAGTTAACGGACACTAATCTTTGTTAGGCACACCAAGGTTCAGCGAGGACGTGGGTACTGTAAAGCCGAACAGGGGTCGGAGGGTCACGGGGTGCTGCATGTTACCAAGTACTTGAGATTTGGTTTATGCTGTGCATTAATAAACCGGATGGACTTTTGTTTTAACCCTGAGTGTCCCACCGTGTGCCTCAACGACCGGCCAAGTGAGTGCTCCCCGTCCACAGATAGTGGAGAAATAATACAGCAGATAATGGATGTATGGATGACCATGTCATTTTTGTCAGTCTTTGCACTTAGTGCATAGCCTTTATAAGTCTAGGAGTGCCACTACATGACAATTTGAACAGGATGTGTATGAAGCCCTCCTTCATGTCTAATACAGAGTGTATCTCTATCTATCTTCCATCTAATTTTTGTCAGTTATTGCTTCCTTCATAAATTACACTGAAATTTCCATTTTTTTTAATAAACAATTAATAAAAATACATTAAATTAATAAAAAAATAAACTTTGGTTTACTTCAATGTATTATTTTTTATATCCTTTTTAAATATTACCTTATATACAAGTCATTATACAGGAAAAAATGTCTTCGATTTTGAATGTTTTATTGTCAGTCCTTAAAGTGGAGTAAAAGTGTGACACCATTGTTCTTAGCAGCGATCTGGGAGTCAGAGATGCTTCCAGGGATTTTTCCCATGCTGTTCTTCTTTCATTCAGCTGTTTTTCGGTTTCAACATTTTCACTGCCCCTCAGACCTCCTTGTAGGGTCTGCCAGAAAAATCCCCGGAAATCCCATTGACTCCCATTCTACTCATTACTCGAAACGAGCATTAGGAATTGCTCGGTTCGAGTAACGAGCATCTGAGCATTTTAGTGCTCGCTCATCCTTTTTTTTTTTTTTATCAGATACATTTTTATTGAATATGACAGAATAAAACAAGTATTACTTATTACATTTACTTTTTACTCAGGTGACAATTTTTAAAGTAAAGTATCCCTCCCTCTCCCCTGTCCCCCCATCCTCGCCCTAACCTTAGAGGCCATAACATAAGCAAACAACGTTCCTCGCGTTTTACACATATTCAAATAACGTACAATCACAACACCTGAAAACCTCTTATAGCGTCATATATCATCCCCACCACACTAGTTCCAATCAATCCACGGCTGCCATATCTTGTGGAAAAGATCCAACTTGTTTCTCTTGGTGTAAATACTTTTTTCCAGTAGAAGTATATGATCCGTCTGTGTAATAAAGTCTCTTCTAGTCGGAGGTTCCTCTCTAATCCAAAATTTAGCGATCAGCTTTCTTGCAATGAATAACAATCTTGCAATTACTATTTTGGTCATATTAACCTTTGTTATTTCTTCCACGTATCCCAATATACTTACCAATGGGCTTCTAGGGACAATGCACCCATACACCAATTCAATACGATTCAATACTACTATCCAGAAGGAAGACAATCTTGGACAATGCCACAACATATGCAATATATCCGCCTGAGACTGTGAACACCTTGGGCATTCAGAATTAGGCCTCAATCCAGCTTTGAATAACCTTTCAGGGGTTCTTTATGCCCTATTAATTACAAATAACTGCGATAACCTCCCAGGTTCACTCATAGAGATCTTAGAAAACAAACAAAGAGAAAGAACCACTCCAAACGATACCGCACACCACTACTAAATACAAATATAAAAAGGTAAACTTTTATTGATGCAGTAATTTAAAAACATCTAAAAATGACTGAATCCCCACCAAACCTCAGAAGATCCCGCCAAATGTAACAAGGGTCAAGAAAATATACATATCTACAATAACATGTGTTAATATACCTAATACAGAATGCCAATATATGACCTGACCCTTTATCTAATAGCCCAAATGGCTAGTAAATACCCCGGGGGTGAGTATGCACAGAGGGATAAATAGCCACCTGTCTGGTTAGAACATACCACAACAGTCAATACCATACTATACCCTGCCGTACCTATGTGCCAAAAAGATTGCCAGAATGCATGGATAGAAACGAGAAAAATGGCACAAACACAAATGATGCCACAATGTATAAACAAACTTGCCTGTACTACAACGGTAATAGCCGCACTGCTATACTCCATAAAGTGCAAAGGAGCGTTGCGCCATGATCTCTGAATAAAGGCACAAACTCAAATGAGGCACAGAAGGAAACCTGAGACCAGCGATGCGCGGGACCCAAACCGAGGCAGGTGACCACCGGGGAAGAAGGAGAGGGCAAGGATCAGCGTGGGGAAAGAACCCTACGCGTGTCGCCGTTACAGGGACAGCTTCATCAGGAGAAGGTAATGAGGGAGCAATCAATGTAAGTTTAAATACCTTGCGGTACGATCTGGTCAGCGCGCGAAGAGTGTAAAGCCGGAACCGGAAGTGACACAAAGAGGGCAAAAACGGAGGACAGGCAGGCGTCCCTGCCAAAAGTACATGATGCGCACGCGCCAGAGAGACTCAGCGCGGCGCATGATGAACGATGCAAGAGGCAAAGAATATATGAGGAATAGGAGAGCAAAGGGTCAAATGAAAATAATAACGGAGTAGTCGGACATAGAGCAAAGCAAACATTTGCAGGTGGAATAAACAATGATACATAAACGACAAACAGTGAAACATATAACCAGACAAGGCATACAACAAATATACAAACAAAACATACGACCTACGCAAAAAACATGCATGTATACACAAAATGATAATAAACACAAAAGAAATAAACCGGCCAGTGTAGTAATTGTACTTGCTATTCCAATAATAGCGTAGGTTTATAATGCAAAATATTTGAAATAAGCAACAAATGCTATGTGCAGAGAATATCAATTGGATACATGTAACCCACATATAGTGATAAGAAAACCATAATAAGGCTGGCTGTAATTTATCTTTTTAGTATTGATGGATACATGCGGCTCCGCTCCGTACACCTCGTACACACACGGCTCCGCTCCGTACACCTCGTACACACACGGCTCCGCTCCGTACACCTCGTACACACAGGGCTCCGCTCCGAACAACTCGTACACACATGCTCTGCTCCGTACACCTCGTACACACACGGCTCTGCTACATCCACACTGTACTTCCATCCTGACCCCACACATAAACTTCCCCTCATCCAGCAGAGTCCTGCATATATATTACACTGAGGCCCCTGATCATGTGACCCCTGACTCCTCCCCTCCTGTGACCTCATCACAGGTCCTGTGCGCACAGAACAGCCATATATGTGGTGTGCGGCTCTGCAGGTGGAGGTAGGTGCTGGAGATTCCCCATTACTGGGCGGGGCAGGGGTCATTAACCCCTTAGTGACCGCCAATACGAATTTTTACTGACCTGAGATATAAGAGAATTACCTCCCCATACAGGTGACAATCCAGCAGCTGTTGGCTGTACACTATAGCTGACAACCTGCGGCATCAGCCACAATCAGTGTTGGCACCAAACATGGCTTTTTAACCCCTTAAATGCTGCTGTCAATAGTAACTACAGCATTTAAATGGTTAAGGCCGGTCTCACACGTCCAGATAATTCCAGTACCGGAGAAATCGGTACCGGAATTATCCGTGTCCGTGTGCTCCCATGGCACATCAGTGTGGCACACATGCGGCAGCCGTGTGCCGCCTGAGGACCACACGGACCGTGCAGGAGAGACAGCGCTACAGTAAGCGCTGTCCCCCCAGCGTGTGGTGCTGAAGGCTGCATTCATCTCTTCTCCCCAGCAGGAGAGAAGAGATAAAAGATCAAGTTTTTCTTCTTTTTTGTTAAAAATAAAGTTTGCAGGTGACCTCCTGCCTCCCATCCCCAGTGTGCCGCCCGGCCCCTTGCAGAGAAATACTTGCAGAGAAATACTCACCCAGCTCCCACGATGTCTCCACTCTCCTCTCAGCGCCGGCCCCTTGTCCTGTGTGAGCGGTCACGTGGTACCGCTCATTACAGTGGTGAATATGCGCATATTCATCACTGTAATGAGCGGTCCCACGTGACCACTCACACAGGACAAGCTGCCAGCGCTGAGAGGAGAGTGGAGACATCGCGGGAGCTGGGTGAGTATTTCTCTGCAAGTATTTCTCTGCAAGGGGCCGGGCGGCACACTGGGGATGGGAGGCAGGAGGTCACCTGCAATCTTTATTTTTAACAAAAAAGAAGAAAAACTTGATCTTTCATCTCTTCTCTCCTGCTGGGGAGAAGAGATGAATGCAGCCTTCAGCACCACACGCTGGGGGGACAGCGCTTACTGTAGCGCTGTCTCTCGTGCAGGCGGTACGTGCACACGGAGGAGAGTGCACACTGTACGTGCTGCCAGAGAAAAACGGACATGTCTCCGTGTTTTCAACACGGACACACGGTCCGTGAAAACACGCTGACGTGTAGAGCCCCATTCATTTGAATAGGTCTACGTGTGTCAGTGTCTCCGGTACGTGAGAAAACTGTCAGTACACGTACCGGAGACACTGACGTGTGAAAGAGGCCTAACAGAGTGTGGGGGCTCCCTCTTTGTCCCCATTGGCACCCTGAGATCATGATTGTGTGGTCCTGGTGTTCGCCATGGCAGTTCACAGCTAAACAGCAAGGTTAGAGTCTGCCAGCTACAGTGACCTGTTAAGCAGTTAGTGACATTTAGGTGGTAAAAATAAACTTCTTCATTCCTGTCATGTCACTTTGTATTAATTCCTGAAAGCTATTTTGAATACGTTGAGGGGTGCTGTTTTTAAAATGGTGTCACTTTTGGGGGTTTCCAATATATAGGACCCCAAAGTCACTTCAAAACTGAACAGGTCCCTAAAAAAAATAAGTTTAGTACATTTCCTTGAAAAAATGAAAAACTCCTGCTACATTTTTAAACTTAAATGCTGACAAAATAAATCAACATTTTGCAAATGGCGCTGATGTAAAGCAGAGGTGGGAAATGTTATTTATTAATGTTTTTCTGTGGTATAACTATCTCGATTAAAGGGATAATCATTCAGTGTTTGAAAATTGCTAATTTTAAATTTTTTTTTTACAAATTTCTGATATTTTTATGAAATAAAGAAAAACATATCAACCGAAATTTACCATTACCATAAAGTATAATATATGACGAAAAACAGTCTCAAAATCACTGGAATATATATAAGCCTTCCAGAATTAGCCTGGTCACTAAGGGGTTAACCACTTCACTGCTGAGCCTGTGATAAGTCCCTAATAATAATATTATAATAATCTCTATAATGGGACTGTGTGTTATACCGGGGGCAGGACTGGGCCATGACTGGATGTAGTGATCATGTGACTCCGGTAACAGCTCCGGAGATTTCTTACATGGGATCTTTATGATGTTACATCATTATCTTCTCCCCATTCAGGTCCCTACAATATCGGATCCTCTCAGTGGAGATCTTCTATATAAGAGAATTCTCCTGAGTGACCCTACAAGGATGGAGAGGGACAGGGACAAGATGGTGGAGAGGATATTACACCTCACCCTAGAGATCCTCTTCCGGCTTACTGGAGAGGTGAGAGATTCTGATGACGTCACATTACATCATTCTTATCTATGGGAATAACAGATGGACAGAACTGGAGAGGTGAGGACTCTGGGAATGTCTGTAGTGAGGTTTATTAATGTGTCTCTCCATAACCAGGATTACACAGTAGTGAAGAAGACCTCTAGTAAGCGTTGTCAGGACCCTGTGTCTGAGGGATGGGGAAGACCCCTGAGCCCTATCATGGGGCCTCCACCTCACCCCTTGATACATGAGGACATCAATAACCAGAAGATCCTAGAACTCACCTACAAGATGATTGAGCTGCTGACTGGAGAGGTGACACTGCTGGGAATGCTGGGACATTATACAGTAACACTATGGAGGGATCGGGGGGTGACGGTATCATTGTATGTATCAGGTTCCTATAAGGTGTCAGGATGTCACCGTCTATTTCTCCATGGAGGAGTGGGAGTATTTAGAAGGACACAAAGATCTGTACAAGGACGTCATGATGGAGATTCCCCAGCCCCTCACATCATCAGGTAATAGACAGGACTAAATACACACGGCCTATAATTATCTGTATGTAAAGAATGATTTCAGTCCCTGTATGTGTTTCCAGTTCTATCCAGTGAGAAGACAACACCAGAGAGATGTCCCCGTCCTCTTCTACAGGACCGTAAACAAGAAGATCCCAATGTTCCTCAGGATCATCAGGTAGATGGAGAGAAAGTGTCATGAGATCTCCCCTATGATGTGTAGAAGGCTGTGAAGGTCTTGTGTTCAGTCTTGTTTTATCCACCAGTATTATACACTGAACAGACAATTTATTAGACCCCCACCCTTTCTTAACTAAAACTATTCTGTTTGGAAAATAGACACATGATATATAAATGAGTAAAATAAAGAATTAAAAAATAGATGACCGCGAGTGCAGCATAAAATGAAGTGATCAATTTTCGTGTTCATTTCACATAAGAATGGGAAAATCTAGCATTTTAAACGATACATTATTAGTGCTTGATTAGCTACGGCCAATATTTAAAAAAAAAAACTAACTGTGAAACTCATGTTTTTATGTGCAATCATATCCAGACTATACTGAGATTATTTAAAGTGAACCTGTCACCTCCCCACCCAGGGCATTTTTAAGTAAAAGAGCCACCTTCAGCTGCACTAAGGCTGCATTCTGTGAAGGTGGCTCTTATGTTTAGTAACCCTAGGAATGCTGAAATACACTGTGTGCAGAATTATTAGGCAAGTTGTATTTGAGAGGATTATTTTTATTATTGAACAACAACTATGTTCTCAATCAACCCAAAAGACTCATAAATATCAAAGCTTAATATTTTTGGAAGTTGGAGTGTTTTTTTGTTTGGATTTTGCTATCTTAGGAGGATATCTGTTTGTGCAGGTAACTATTACTGTGCAGAATTATTAGGCAACTTAATAAAAACCAAATATATTCCCATCTCACTTGTTTATTTTCACCAGGTAAACCAATATAACTGCACAAAATATAGAAATAAACATTTCTGACATGCAAAAACAAAACCCCAAAAAATTAGACCAATATAGCCACATTTCTTTATGATGACACTTAACAGCCTTCCATCCATAGATTCTGTCAGTTGCTTGATCTGTTTACGATCAACATTGCGTGCAGCAACCACCACAGCCTCCCAGACACTGTTCCGAGAGGTGTACCGTTTTCCCTCCCTGTAGATCTCACATTTTATGAGGAACCACAGGTTCTCTATGGGGTTCAGTCAGGTGAACAATGGGCCCATGTCATTATTTTTTCTTCTTTGAGACCTTTACTGGCCAGCCACGCTGTGGAGTAGTTGGAGGCATGTGATGGAGCATTGTCCTGCATGAAAATCATGTTTTTCTTGAACGATACCGACTTCCTCCTGTACCACTGCTTGAAGAAGTTGTCTTCCAGAAACTGGCAGTAGGTCTGGGAGTTGAGCTTCACTCCATCCTCAACCCGAAAAGGCCCCACAAGTTCATCTTTGATGATACCAGCCCATACCAGTACCCCACCTCCACCTTGCTGGCATCTGAGTCGGAGTGGAGCTCTCTGCCCTTTACTGATCCAGCCTCTGGCCCATCCATCTGGCCCATCAAGAGTCACTCTCATTTCATAAGTCCATAAAACCTTTGAAAAGTCAGTATTAAGATATTTCTTGGCCCAGTCTTGACGTTTTATTTTATGTTTCTTGTTCAAAGATGGTCATTTTTCAGCCTTCCTTACCTTGGCCATGTCCCTGAGTATCGCACACCTTGAGCTTTTTGCTCCTCCAGTAAAGTTGCAACTCTGAAATATGGCAAAACTGGTAGCAAATGGCATCTTGGCAGCTTCACGCTTGAATTTCCTCAATTCATGGGCAGTTATTTCTCCTACGCCTCATTGGGGACACAGACCATGGGTGTATGCTGCTGCCACTAGGAGGCTGACACTAAGTGATACAAAGAAAGTTAGCTCCTCCTCTGCAGTATACACCCTCCTGCTGGCTCTCAGCTAACCAGTCCTTGCTTAGTGTCTGTAGGAGGCACTTGGGTCTGGTTTAGACCCCAACGTTTTTATTTATTTTTTTACTTTTCTCTAAATTTTTATTTTTTAATTAACGGAGTGAAGGGGGCAACGGATCCTTTCAAGGTTCCAATCTCCCCCGAATCATCAACAGGTGAGCACGCCGAGTATACCTCCCCGTACCCTCTCCTGCGACGTGGGAAGCCATGCCTGAGCTCACTTCAGGGGCGACGGTTCCTTCAGGTCCCGATCTCCCCACACCAGCAACGGGCGAGCACATGGAGTGTCGCCTCCACGTATCCTCTCCTGGAGCTTGGCCTACAGCTGGACAACTGGCCCTGTCCACCCGGGGGCTGAACTCCATGGATGTACAGAGGCCCCTCTCTCTTTGGCGTCCGAGCAGCCCCCACTGTCCCACCACTGTTAAAGCGGATGGCACAAGGAGACGGTTCCTCTCCACCTCCCTAACAAAGGGATGATGGATTGAGGTTTATCCCTCTATCCCTGCACCGTCCATGCTGCAATACCTGACCTGCAGCAGAACAATACAGTGCGCGCGCTTCCTCTGCGCTGAAACCCAGTGATCGCGGCGGCTCCATGCCGGGACGCGCACCGATGGTGAGTGGATCCAGTAAGCGATGGGACTCTGCAGTGGGATATTCACATGCTGACAGGCAGCCTCAGCTTCCCTGTGGCCCACCTTCCTGAGGTAACGCTCCGGCTGGCTGCACAAATTTAATAATAATAATAATAATAATAATAATAATAATAATAAATTTAGCCCCCGGTTTCGGACGATGTGTAGGCCGCATCCTGGAAGCCGTGCCCGCACTATGGCGTGCTAAGGCGGCTCCGCCCACCTTTTCTGGCTCTTCTTCCCTGGCACAGGAGCGATCGCTTCCCTCAGCAACGCTGGTATTGCTCACGCTGACTGCAGAAATTTAGGGCCCAGCTTGGGCCTATTCATGGAAGTCATGAAGCTCCGCCCACATCACGTCTGTGGCCCCGCCCCCCGAATTGGCGCCTCTCGCTCTCTGCGAGACTTTGCTACCTCTGCAACTCCCAGTGGCCATCCTGGTCCACCCTACCAGCACGCTCACACAGAGGCTATGGTTTTGTATTAAAGGGGCACAACGACTCTGCTATCCGGGTAAGGAAGACTGCACTCTTCCCCTGCATGACCAGTATTCCTGATCTTAAAGGCACATGACCAGTATTTCCTGGTCTTAAAGGCACATGACCAGTATTACCTGGTCTTAAAGGCTCGTGACCAGTATTCCTGGTCTTAAAGGCACATGACCAGCATTCCCTGGTCTTAAAAGCACATGACCAGCATTCCCTGGTCTTAAGGGCACATGACCAGCATTCCCTGGTCTTAAGGGCACATGACCAGCATTCTCTGACCTTAAGGGCACATGACCAGCATTCCCTGGTCTTAAGGGCATATGACCAGTCCGAAACCGGTCACCCAAAATGAGCTCAGGAGCCCTCCGCCGCCGATCCCAGCTTATCCCAGAATACCTAGTTCCCTGAGTGGGCTTCGTCACTTCTGCAACCCATGGATTCTCTGACAAGAGATTGAATCCCTCCGTGAACCCTCTGTGGCTCGGAGTGCCTGCAGGACCAATATAGATGGTCTCTTTCCTTCAGGCTAGCAGTGGCCGCAAGTATTCTAGAAACGTACAGGCGTCTAGAAACGTACACGCGCCTAGAAAACGGAAGTTTAATTTCCTGATCCCTCACCAATGATTTGCTGCGAAAAAGTCTCGGAATATGGATCGGATATTGCCTTGGTTCTGAACTCACCAGAACTTCAGAAAAGGATGGATTCGCCTATTTATATCATTAACCAATCTCTGTAGATTGACGAGGACTTCGGTTCTACTCTAGATCATGCAGTGTCCCTCATGAGGAAACTAAACCCCCTCGCAGAGCATTTGCCATTCACCCGGACAGGGAGCGTCCGGATAAGCAATCTGCTGGACAGAAACCTCGGCAAGTATGGTATCCTTTTTCAGCCAACATGCAAACACGCGGTGTGTTCCCTCCACGTTTTCCCACCTAAGACGTGAGATGCCATGCCTGGCCTGATTCTTAAGGGCGACGGGTCCTTTTAAAGGACACCGATCTCCCCACACCAGCAATTGACGAGCACATGGAGTGTCGCCTCCATGTATCCTTCTACAGCCAGGCCTAACGCTGGACAACAAGCCCTGTCCACCCAGGGACCTTAACTCTGTGGATGTACAGAGGCTCCTTTTTTTGGCATCCGAACAGCCCCTCTGCATCTCCAGTATTTAGCAGATGATGCAAGAAGGCGGACAATCTTTTTCCACTTCCCTGTTTAGAGGATGGTGGATCGAGGGTTCATCATTTTAACTCCACACAGTCAAAAGAGAGCGGCGATAGTAAGAAACGGTTTTTCCTCCTTCTGCATGCAGCCGCGCATTCTGCCACTTGCCATACTAACCTGGCAGAATCTCCTGTGATATACCTACCAGTATCCCTACCCGATGGATCATCAATTAAAAATACAACCGACTGTCAGATAGCAAATCTAGTTCGTTCCGTTTCGCGGCCTCCAGTTCAGCGCTCTACCCTCCCTTAGCCATCGCATGTGTTGCTAGAGCAATGGTCTCTTGGTCAGAGACCTTAACTATTTTGATTTCCTATAGACGCAACCAGCAGTGGATCAGTTGTCCAGGACGGTCTAGATCTAAGGGATCTTGGTTCCAAAATGGGGACCGAAAAGTAAGACCGACACTGAACCTCAAACTTCTACCACTTGTTAGGAGTGTTCTGAGGAAAATTGGTGACGACAATGGAAGTGGTTTCCTTCTCTCCTATGTTTTCTGCAGGTCTATCAGGCTTTCAGAGAGTAGTCTCTGAGCTCCTTCCTCATCCAGGGAAGATCTTTTCTCCCTGTTATGAGTGACTACCGATGCCAGTCCTCTCCTCCTGATCATTGTTCTGGGGATCCGAACCATACAGCTAGTTCTACAACAGGTCCACTGCCTACTGGCGGGTTACCCCATCCGATTCAATCGGACAATCCCACGTCTGTGCCATACGTCAATCATCTAGCAGGTACCCACAGTCAGGCATCATGGCCGAGGTACCTCACATTCTCTGTTGGGCCACAGTCTATCATTTGGTGATCTCGGCACTACTCATCTCAGGTGTAGAACTCTGGGCGGCGGATGCCGTCAGGGTCCCGCCTCATGTGAGTGGGAACTTCACCCGGAAGTCTTCCATCGGATGTGTCTTCTCTGGAGCACTAAAGATGTAGGTCGGATGGCATCCAGACTGAACGCCAATGTACTCTAGTTCATGGTTCGGCCTCCAGGTCCAAAAGCCATCGCAGTGCATGCTCTGGTTCTTGCATGGTACCAGTTTCCTTCACCCCTCTTCCACTACTTCCGAGAAGGGCCCCAGTGATCCTGGGAGATCCGCACTGACCATGTCAGGTTTTTTTCTCGTTTGCTGAACTAGTATTTTTCCATCTTATTGCAACAAAACTGCAAATATGGACTTCCTCGCAGGGAGTCTTCACATGTGGTTCTTCCCTATCGCATACCGTTAGATCTTTGGGACCTTAATGATCCTGGGAGTCTTACAGTAGACTCCTTTTTGATCCGGACAGAGTTTACTATCAGGGAAGATCGCCCTTTTTTCTCTGCGATCTCCTCATCCTGACGAGACTTCGAAGCTTGCCGCTAATAAGGGACCTTTTTTCCCTTATTACCATCAAAGCTAGGTTGTCTACAGGCAATCATCGTCCCTTGTTACCAAGGTAGTATCTTATTTCCACAGTTATGAGGGCATCGTTCTTCCCTCATCTCTTTCGGCACCAGTCCACATAACGGAATGGGTTTCCCATATTCTGGACGTGGTGAGTGCTCTGAGTAGGTACGTCTCGAGGACGGGTCCTTCCGAAGGTTAGACACTTTATTTAGGCTACCTCACTGTAAGAGGACTGCTTCCTGACGGCTACAGGAAGGGTTTAGCTGTTTCATCAGCCATGTTAGCTTGGTGGATTTGTTACACCATCCAGGAATCCTTCCGTGTTAGATGTCAGCCTATCTCCCTGTCTATCAAGGTTTCTTGATTCTAGGCACCAGGCGTCGGCACAGCATGCCTGCAAGCTTGCGAGGTCGTCCAGTCCGCATGCATTCCTGAAGCACTATAATTCCCAGACTTCCACAGATGTGAGTCTGGACAGGCGGACTCTGCAGGCCGCGGTGGTGCACTTGTAAGTAGCGGTTACACAGGGCCTTATCTGATGTTGTCCCCACCCAGGGACTGCTTTGGGACGTCCCACGGTCTGTGTCCCCCAATGAGGCGTAGGAGAAATAGGGATTTTTGTGTACTCACTGTAAAATCCTTTTCTCCGAGCCAATCATTGGGGGACACAGCTCCCACCCTGTTTTTAGCTTGTGCTTCTGTTATAATCTGACATGCTATACTCTCATATATATAATGTGACCAGGGCCGGACTGGGACTAAAATTCAGCCCTGGCATTTGAAGTTACACAGGCCCACTTGTCACATGGTGACTGTATAATATCTTTGTACACTTGTAGGTTACAAGAAGTGAGGGGAGTGTAACACGACTATATAACATATAATCACAGCTGTATCCAGCATTACAGCTCAGTCCTATTTATTGCTTTTAGTTGCAGTACCCAGAAAAGCCACTACTTTACCTACATAACTGGATCTCGTAGATAATGAAGGGATGAAACAACCAAAGGCTATGAAACCTCAATCTGATGCTCCATATAGTTTGCCTACAGCCACTTTTGGTTCCGCTGCGCAGCACGAGACCCGGTGACTCTGAAGAGCGGTGACATCAGTAACGTCACCGCTCTTAAGATATTCTGGGTCTTGCGCTGAGCTCGGCGACTGTGAAGAGCGGTATTGTTACTACCGTCACCACTCTCCAGAGTCGCTGGGTCTCGCCAGGTCTGGTCTAGTAGTGGGGGTGTCTGATAGACATCTCTCCATTACTTCGCTTCCCTCAGCAACGCTGGTATTGCTCACGCTGACTGCAGAAATTTAGGGCCCAGCTTGGGCCTATTCATGGAAGTCATGAAGCTCCGCCCACATCACGTCTGTGGCCCCGCCCCCCGAATTGGCGCCTCTCGCTCTCTGCGAGACTTTGCTACCTCTGCAACTCCCAGTGGCCATCCTGGTCCACCCTACCAGCACGTTCACACAGAGGCTATGGTTTTGTATTAAAGGGGCACAACGACTCTGCTATCCGGGTAAGGAAGACTGCACTCTTCCCCTGCATGACCAGTATTCCTGATCTTAAAGGCACATGACCAGTATTTCCTGGTCTTAAAGGCACATGACCAGTATTACCTGGTCTTAAAAGCACATGACCAGTATTACCTGGTCTTAAAGGCTCGTGACCAGTATTCCTGGTCTTAAAGGCACATGACCAGCATTCCCTGGTCTTAAAAGCACATGACCAGCATTCCCTGGTCTTAAGGGCACATGACCAGCATTCCCTGGTCTTAAGGGCACATGACCAGCATTCTCTGACCTTAAGGGCACATGACCAGCATTCCCTGGTCTTAAGGGCATATGACCAGTCAGAAACCGGTCACCCAAAATGAGCTCAGGAGCCCTCTGCCGCCGATCCCAGCTTATCCCAGAATACCTAGTTCCCTGAGTGGGCTTCGTCACTTCTGCAACCCATGGATTCTCTGACAAGAGATTGAATCCCTCCGTGAACCCTCTGTGGCTCGGAGTGCCTGCAGGACCAATATAGATGGTCTCTTTCCTTCAGGCTAGCAGTGGCCGCAAGTATTCTAGAAACGTACAGGCGTCTAGAAACGTACACGCGCCTAGAAAACGGAAGTTTAATTTCCTGATCCCTCACCAATGATTTGCTGCGAAAAAGTCTCGGAATATGGATCGGATATTGCCTTGGTTCTGAACTCACCAGAACTTCAGAAAAGGATGGATTTGCCTATTTATATCATTAACCAATCTCTGTATATTGACGAGGACTTCGGTTCTACTCTAGATCATGCAGTGTCCCTCATGAGGAAACTAAACCCCCTCGCAGAGCATTTGCCATTCACCCGGACAGGGAGCGTCCGGATAAGCAATCTGCTGGACAGAAACCTCGGCAAGTATGGTATCCTTTTTCAGCCAACATGCAAACACGCGGTGTGTTCCCTCCACGTTTTCCCACCTAAGACGTGAGATGCCATGCCTGGCCTGATTCTTAAGGGCGACGGGTCCTTTTAAAGGACACCGATCTCCCCACACCAGCAATTGACGAGCACATGGAGTGTCGCCTCCATGTATCCTTCTACAGCCAGGCCTAACGCTGGACAACAAGCCCTGTCCACCCAGGGACCTTAACTCTGTGGATGTACAGAGGCTCCTTTTTTTGGCATCCGAACAGCCCCTCTGCATCTCCAGTATTTAGCAGATGATGCAAGAAGGCGGACAATCTTTTTCCACTTCCCTGTTTAGAGGATGGTGGATCGAGGGTTCATCATTTTAACTCCACACAGTCAAAAGAGAGCGGCGATAGTAAGAAACGGTTTTTCCTCCTTCTGCATGCAGCCGCGCATTCTGCCACTTGCCATACTAACCTGGCAGAATCTCCTGTGGTATACCTACCAGTATCCCTACCCGATGGATCATCAATTAAAAATACAACCGACTGTCAGATAGCAAATCTAGTTCGTTCCGTTTCGCGGCCTCCAGTTCAGCGCTCTACCCTCCCTTAGCCATCGCATGTGTTGCTAGAGCAATGGTCTCTTGGTCAGAGACCTTAACTATTTTGATTTCCTATAGACGCAACCAGCAGTGGATCAGTTGTCCAGGACGGTCTAGATCTAAGGGATCTTGGTTCCAAAATGGGGACCGAAAAGTAAGACCGACACTGAACCTCAAACTTCTACCACTTGTTAGGAGTGTTCTGAGGAAAATTGGTGACGACAATGGAAGTGGTTTCCTTCTCTCCTATGTTTTCTGCAGGTCTATCAGGCTTTCAGAGAGTAGTCTCTGAGCTCCTTCCTCATCCAGGGAAGATCTTTTCTCCCTGTTATGAGTGACTACCGATGCCAGTCCTCTCCTCCTGATCATTGTTCTGGGGATCCGAACCATACAGCTAGTTCTACAGCAGGTCCACTGCCTACTGGCGGGTTACCCCATCCGATTCAATCGGACAATCCCACGTCTGTGCCATACGTCAATCATCTAGCAGGTACCCACAGTCAGGCATCATGGCCGAGGTACCTCACATTCTCTGTTGGGCCACAGTCTATCATTTGGTGATCTCGGCACTACTCATCTCAGGTGTAGAACTCTGGGCGGCGGATGCCGTCAGGGTCCCGCCTCATGTGAGTGGGAACTTCACCCGGAAGTCTTCCATCGGATGTGTCTTCTCTGGAGCACTAAAGATGTAGGTCGGATGGCATCCAGACTGAACGCCAATGTACTCTAGTTCATGGTTCGGCCTCCAGGTCCAAAAGCCATCGCAGTGCATGCTCTGGTTCTTGCATGGTACCAGTTTCCTTCACCCCTCTTCCACTACTTCCGAGAAGGGCCCCAGTGATCCTGGGAGATCCGCACTGACCATGTCAGGTTTTTTTCTCGTTTGCTGAACTAGTATTTTTCCATCTTATTGCAACAAAACTGCAAATATGGACTTCCTCGCAGGGAGTCTTCACATGTGGTTCTTCCCTATCGCATACCGTTAGATCTTTGGGACCTTAATGATCCTGGGAGTCTTACAGTAGACTCCTTTTTGATCCGGACAGAGTTTACTATCAGGGAAGATCGCCCTTTTTTCTCTGCGATCTCCTCATCCTGACGAGACTTCGAAGCTTGCCGCTAATAAGGGACCTTTTTTCCCTTATTACCATCAAAGCTAGGTTGTCTACAGGCAATCATCGTCCCTTGTTACCAAGGTAGTATCTTATTTCCACAGTTATGAGGGCATCGTTCTTCCCTCATCTCTTTCGGCACCAGTCCACATAACGGAATGGGTTTCCCATATTCTGGACGTGGTGAGTGCTCTGAGTAGGTACGTCTCGAGGACGGGTCCTTCCGAAGGTTAGACACTTTATTTAGGCTACCTCACTGTAAGAGGACTGCTTCCTGACGGCTACAGGAAGGGTTTAGCTGTTTCATCGGCCATGTTAGCTTGGTGGATTTGTTACACCATCCAGGAATCCTTCCGTGTTAGATGTCAGCCTATCTCCCTGTCTATCAAGGTTTCTTGATTCTAGGCACCAGGCGTCGGCACAGCATGCCTGCAAGCTTGCGAGGTCGTCCAGTCCGCATGCATTCCTGAAGCACTATAATTCCCAGACTTCCACAGATGTGAGTCTGGACAGGCGGACTCTGCAGGCCGCGGTGGTGCACTTGTAAGTAGCGGTTACACAGGGCCTTATCTGATGTTGTCCCCACCCAGGGACTGCTTTGGGACGTCCCACGGTCTGTGTCCCCCAATGAGGCGTAGGAGAAATAGGGATTTTTGTGTACTCACTGTAAAATCCTTTTCTCCGAGCCAATCATTGGGGGACACAGCTCCCACCCTGTTTTTAGCTTGTGCTTCTGTTATAATCTGACATGCTATACTCTCATATATATAATGTGACCAGGGCCGGACTGGGACTAAAATTCAGCCCTGGCATTTGAAGTTACACAGGCCCACTTGTCACATGGTGACTGTATAATATCTTTGTACACTTGTAGGTTACAAGAAGTGAGGGGAGTGTAACACGACTATATAACATATAATCACAGCTGTATCCAGCATTACAGCTCAGTCCTATTTATTGCTTTTAGTTGCAGTACCCAGAAAAGCCACTACTTTACCTACATAACTGGATCTCGTAGATAATGAAGGGATGAAACAACCAAAGGCTATGAAACCTCAATCTGATGCTCCATATAGTTTGCCTACAGCCACTTTTGGTTCCGCTGCGCAGCACGAGACCCGGTGACTCTGAAGAGCGGTGACATCAGTAACGCCACCGCTCTTAAGATATTCTGGGTCTTGCGCTGAGCTCGGCGACTGTGAAGAGCGGTATTGTTACTACCGTCACCACTCTTCAGAGTCGCTGGGTCTCGCCAGGTCTGGTCTAGTAGTGGGGGTGTCTGATAGACATCTCTCCATTACTTACACCAGGGATTGATAGCAGCTGACATTACGCAGCTGACATCAACCCTAAAAATCATTACACATACCAGAATTAAATGCTCTGGCGGCTGGGAAAAGCAGTAGAGTTAGCGCTGTTCCCAGGAGCCGGGTGCTAACTACAACTGTCATCATCCTTGCCTGGTCTCCCTGCGAAGCATTTCTGCTGTATTAACATGCGCTGATCTCAGGCCACTAAACGAGTGTGATCGACAATAGTGAAGTCGTTCGCTTGTTTCCCGGCCTCTTTAACCCAACTGAGAAAGAATGAAGGGAACAGAACAATCACAATTAGATCAATCTGTCCCCATACAGTATCATGTTATCAGCAGCACAACTACAGTTTACACCAGCGATGTGCTGCTGAGAACAAGGATTTCTGTTCCCACATAAACAATCCAATCACTCGATGAATAGGCAGCATTTTGCTTGTTTAGTATAATACACCCCATAGTCCTCCATATATTATAATGTGCACCTCAGTCCTCCATATAGTATAATACACTCCTCAGTCCTCCATATAGTATAATACACTCCTCAGTCCTCCATATAGTTTAATACACTCCTCATAGTCCTCCATATATTAAAATACACTGCTCAGTCCTCCATATAGTATAATACACTCTTCAGTCCTCCATATAGTATAATGCACCGCCATTGTCATCCATGTAGTACAATTCACTTCCAATAGTATAATGCACCCCTGTTGTGAATTCTGCTCTTGGGCTCCCTCCGGTGGTTATAAGTGGTAGTGCTGCTGTCTCTGGATCGCAGCATTCATCAGGTGTGTCAAGTTTTTGCAATCCTGACTGGGCTATTTAGCCTTGCTTGACCCTTTAGTCAGTGCCAGTTGTCCATTGTTCCTGGAGGATTCACATCCCTGCCTGCTCTCTCCTGCTTTGCTGTTCATTTCAACAAAGATAAGTTCTGGCCTTGATTTTTGCTGTTCACATGCTGTGGCCTTATTGTTCAGTTCTTTTCTATGTTTTTGTCTTGTCCAGCTTGGTCTGTATAAGGATTTGTTTAGCCAAGCTGGTACCTCTGGAGATGCAGATATACCCTCCATATCTTTAGTTAGCTGTGGAGATTTTGTATTTTCTGTGGTGGATATTTTCTAGTGTTTTAATACTGACCGCATAGTACTCTGTCCTATCCTTTCTATTTAGCTAGAATTGGCCTCCTTTGCTAAATTCTGATTTCAGTCTGTGTATGTTTTTTCCCTCTCCTCTCACAGTCAATATTTGTGGGGGGCTGTCTATCCTTTGGGAATTTTCTCTGAGGCAAGATAGTTTTCCCTTTTCTATCTCTAGGGGTAATTAGTCCTCCGGCTGTGTCGAGATGTCTAGGGAGTGATAGGTACATTCCACGGCTACTTCTAGTTGCGGTGTTAAGTTCAGGGTCTGCGGTCAGTACAGGTGCCACCTTCTCCAGAGTACGTCTCATGCTGCTCTTAGGCCACCAGATCATAACAGTACAACTGGCCCACAATGAGTTAACCGCATCTCAGAAGAAGGGAAGGAAAGTGCTGAGCCATTTTTTTTTCTGTAGTCCGTTGTGTTTTTTTTTTTCCCCTCTTTACCTCTGGGTGGCTCAGGAGTTCGGCGCTGGTATGGATGTTCAGGGATTGACTTCTTGTGTGGATCAACTTGCTGCTAGAGTACAGGGTATTTCCGATTATATCGTTCAGACTCCGGTTTTAGAGCCAGAATTCCAACTCCTGATTTGTTTCTTGGGGACAGGTCCAAATTTTTGAGCTTTAAAAATTACTGTAAACTGTTTTTTGCTCTGAAACCCTGTTCCTCTGGTGATCCCATCCAGCAGGTTAAAATTGTTATATCTCTGCTGCGTGGTGACCCCCAGGATTGGGCATTTGCCCTGGAACCTGGGAATCCGGCGTTGCTTAATGTAGACACCTTTTTTCAGGCGCTTGGGTTATTGTATGATGAACCTAATTCAGTGGATCATGCTGAGAAGACCTTGTTGGCCCTGTGTCAGGGTCAAGAAGCGGCAGAATCATATTGCCAGAAATTTAGAAAATGGTCTGTACTGACTAAATGGAATGAGGATGCCTTGGCGGCAAGTTTCAGAAAGGGTCTTTCTGAATCCGTTAAAGATGTTATGGTGGGGTTCCCCACGCCTGCTGGTCTGAGTGATTCTATGTCTCTGGCCATTCAGATTGATCGGCGCTTGCGCGAGCGCAGAGTTGTGCACACTATGGCATTGTCTTCCGAGCGGAGTCCTGAGCCTATGCAGTGTGATAGGATTGTGTCTAGAGCTGAACGACAAGGATTCAGACGTCAGAATAGGTTGTGTTTTTACTGCGGCGATTCTGCTCATGTTATTTCTGATTGCCCTAAGCGTACCAAGAGAATCGCTAGTTCTGTTACCATCAGTACTGTACAACCTAAATTTCTGTTATCTGTGACCCTGATCTGCTCATTATCGTCATTTTCTGTCATGGCATTTGTGGATTCAGGCGCCGCTCTAAACTTAATGGACTTAGAATTTGCCAGACGTTGTGGTTTCCCCTTGCAGCCTTTGCAGAGTCCTATTCCTTTGAGGGGCATTGATGCTACACCGTTGGCTAAAAATAAACCTCAGTTTTGGACACAGCTGACCATGTGCATGGCGCCAGCCCATCAGGAAGATTGTCGTTTTCTGGTGTTGCATAATTTGCATGATGCTATTGTGCTGGGTTTCCCATGGTTACAGGTGCATAATCCGGTATTAGATTGGAAATCTATGTCTGTGACTAGTTGGGGTTGTCAGGGGGTTCATGGTGACGTTCCTTTGATGTCAATTGCCTCCTCCCCCTCTTCTGAAATTCCTGAGTTTTTGTCAGATTTCCAGGATGTATTCAATGAGCCCAAGTCCAGTTCCCTTCCACCGCATAGGGACTGTGATTGTGCTATTGACTTGATTCCAGGCTGTAAGTTCCCTAAGGGCCAACTTTTCAACCTGTCTGTGCCAGAACATACCGCCATGCGGAGCTATGTTAAGGAGTCCTTGGAGAAGGGGCATATTCGGCCATCTTCTTCACCATTGGGAGCAGGGTTTTTTTTTGTTGCCAAAAAAGATGGCTCCTTGAGACCCTGTATTGATTATCGCCTCTTGAATAAGATCACGGTCAAATTCCAATACCCTTTGCCTTTGCTTTCTGATCTGTTTGCTAGGATTAAGGGGGCTAGTTGGTTTACTAAGATTGACCTTCGAGGGGCATATAATCTTGTTCGTATTAAGCAGGGTGACGAATGGAAAACTGCGTTTAATACGCCCGAAGGCCATTTTGAATACCTTGTGATGCCATTCGGACTCTCTAATGCTCCATCTGTGTTTCAGTCCTTCATGCATGATATATTTCGGAATTATCTTGATAAATTCATGCTTGTATATTTGGATGATATTTTGATTTTTTCAGATGATTGGGAGTCTCATGTGAAACAAGTCAGGATGGTATTTCAGATCCTTCGTGATAATGCCTTGTTTGTGAAGGGGTCTAAGTGCCTCTTTGGAGTACAGAAGATTTCTTTTTTGGGCTTCATTTTTTCTCCCTCATCTATAGAAATGGATCCGGTTAAGGTTCAGGCCATTCATGATTGGATCCAGCCCACATCCGTGAAGAGCCTTCAGAAATTTTTGGGCTTTGCTAATTTTTATCGCCGTTTCATTGCCAACTTCTCTAGTGTGGTTAAACCCCTGACCGATTTGACAAAGAAAGGCGCTGATGTGACGAATTGGTCCTCTGCGGCTGTTTCTGCCTTTCAGGAGCTTAAACGCCGATTTACTTCTGCCCCTGTGTTGCGTCAGCCGGATATTTCTCTTCCTTTTCAGGTTGAGGTTGACGCTTCTGAGATTGGGGCAGGGGCCGTTTTGTCTCAGAGGAATTCTGATGGTTCGTTGATGAAACCGTGTGCCTTCTTTTCTCGAAAGTTTTCGCCTGCGGAACGCAATTATGATGTCGGCAATCGTGAGTTGTTGGCTATGATGTGGGCATTTGAGGAGTGGCAACATTGGCTTGAGGTGGCCAAGCACCGTATTGTGGTCTTGACCGATCATAAGAATCTGATTTACCTCGAGTCTGCCAAACGGCTGAATCCTAGACAGGCCCGATGGTCCCTGTTTTTCTCCCGTTTTGATTTTGTGGTCTCGTATCTTCCGGGTTCTAAGAATGTTAAGGCTGATGCCCTCTCTAGGAGCTTTTTGCCTGATTCTCCTGGGGTCCTTGAGCCGGTCGGCATTCTGAAGGAAGGGGTGATTCTTTCTGCCATCTCCCCTGATTTACGACGGGTTCTTCAGGAATTTCAGGCTGACAAACCTGACCGCTGTCCAGTGGGGAAACTGTTTGTTCCTGACAGATGGACTAGTAAAGTGATTTCGGAGGTTCATTTTTCTGTGTTGGCCGGTCATCCTGGGATTTTTGGTACCAGAGATTTGGTTGGTAGGTCCCTTTGGTGGCCTTCTTTGTCACGGGATGTGCGTTCTTTTGTGCAGTCCTGTGGGACTTGTGCGCGGGCCAAGCCTTGCTGTTCCCGCGCTAGTGGGTTGCTTTTGCCTTTGCCGGTCCCTGAGAGGCCTTGGACGCATATTTCTATGGATTTTATTTCGGATCTTCCGGTTTCCCAGAGGATGTCAGTTATCTGGGTGGTCTGTGACCGGTTTTCTAAGATGGTTCATTTGGTACCTTTGCCTAAGTTGCCTTCCTCTTCTGATTTGGTTCCGTTGTTTTTTCAGCATGTGGTTCGTTTGCATGGCATTCCGGAGAACATTGTGTCCGATAGAGGTTCCCAGTTTGTTTCTAGGTTTTGGCGGGCCTTTTGTGCTAGGCTGGGCATTGATTTGTCTTTTTCTTCCGCATTTCATCCTCAGACAAATGGCCAAACCGAGCAAACTAATCAGACTTTGGAAACTTATTTGAGATGCTTTGTGTCTGCTGATCAGGATGATTGGGTGGCTTTCTTGCCATTGGCCGAGTTTGCCCTTAATAATCGGGCTAGTTCTGCTACCTTGGTTTCACCCTTCTTTTGTAACTCTGGTTTTCATCCTCGTTTTTCTTCAGGGCAGGTTGAGCCTTCTGATTGTCCTGGGGTGGACTCTGTGGTTGACAGGTTGCAGCAAATTTGGGCTCATGTTGTTGACAATTTGGTGTTGTCTCAGGAAGGGGCTCAGCGTTTTGCTAACCGTCGTCGCTGTATTGGTTCCCGGCTTCGGGTTGGGGATTTGGTCTGGTTGTCTTCCCGTCATGTCTCTATGAAGGTTTCTTCCCCTAAGTTTAAGCCTCGGTTTATTGGCCCTTATAGGATTTCTGAGATTATCAATCCAGTGTCTTTTCGTTTGGCCCTTCCAGCCTCTTTTTCCATCCATAATGTTTTTCTTTGTTGCGGAAATATGTGGTGCCCGTTGTTCCCTCTGTTGATCCTCATGCCCCAGTGTTGATTGATGGGGAGTTGTTGTATGTGGTTGAGAAGATTTTGGATTCTCGTTTTTCGAGGAGGAAGCTTCAGTATCTTGTCAAGTGGAAGGGTTATGGCCAGGAGGATAATTCTTGGGTTGTTGCCTCCGATGTTCATGCTGAGGATTTGGTTCGTGCCTTTCATTTGGCTCGTCCGGATCGGCCTGGGGCTCTGGTGAGGGTTCGGTGACCCCTCCTCAAGGGGGGGGTACTGTTGTGAATTCTGCTCTTGGACTCCCTCCGGTGGTTATAAGTGGTAGTGCTGCTGTCTCTGGATCGCAGCATTCATCAGGTGTGTCAAGTTTTTGCAATCCTGACTGGGCTATTTAGCCTTGCTTGACCCTTTAGTCAGTGCCAGTTGTCCATTGTTCCTGGAGGATTCACATCCCTGCCTGCTCTCTCCTGCTTTGCTGTTCATTTCAACAAAGATAAGTTCTGGCCTTGATTTTTGCTGTTCACATGCTGTGGCCTTATTGTTCAGTTCTTTTCTATGTTTTTGTCTTGTCCAGCTTGGTCTGTATAAGGATTTGTTTAGCCAAGCTGGTACCTCTGGAGATGCAGATATACCCTCCATATCTTTAGTTAGCTGTGGAGATTTTGTATTTTCTGTGGTGGATATTTTCTAGTGTTTTAATACTGACCGCATAGTACTCTGTCCTATCCTTTCTATTTAGCTAGAATTGGCCTCCTTTGCTAAATTCTGATTTCAGTCTGTGTATGTTTTTTCCCTCTCCTCTCACAGTCAATATTTGTGGGGGGCTGTCTATCCTTTGGGAATTTTCTCTGAGGCAAGATAGTTTTCCCTTTTCTATCTCTAGGGGTAATTAGTCCTCCGGCTGTGTCGAGATGTCTAGGGAGTGATAGGTACATTCCACGGCTACTTCTAGTTGCGGTGTTAAGTTCAGGGTCTGCGGTCAGTACAGGTGCCACCTTCTCCAGAGTACGTCTCATGCTGCTCTTAGGCCACCAGATCATAACAGTACAACTGGCCCACAATGAGTTAACCGCATCTCAGAAGAAGGGAAGGAAAGTGCTGAGCCATTTTTTTTTCTGTAGTCCGTTGTGTTTTTTTTTTTCCCCTCTTTACCTCTGGGTGGCTCAGGAGTTCGGCGCTGGTATGGATGTTCAGGGATTGACTTCTTGTGTGGATCAACTTGCTGCTAGAGTACAGGGTATTTCCGATTATATCGTTCAGACTCCGGTTTTAGAGCCAGAATTCCAACTCCTGATTTGTTTCTTGGGGACAGGTCCAAATTTTTGAGCTTTAAAAATTACTGTAAACTGTTTTTTGCTCTGAAACCCTGTTCCTCTGGTGATCCCATCCAGCAGGTTAAAATTGTTATATCTCTGCTGCGTGGTGACCCCCAGGATTGGGCATTTGCCCTGGAACCTGGGAATCCGGCGTTGCTTAATGTAGACACCTTTTTTCAGGCGCTTGGGTTATTGTATGATGAACCTAATTCAGTGGATCATGCTGAGAAGACCTTGTTGGCCCTGTGTCAGGGTCAAGAAGCGGCAGAATCATATTGCCAGAAATTTAGAAAATGGTCTGTACTGACTAAATGGAATGAGGATGCCTTGGCGGCAAGTTTCAGAAAGGGTCTTTCTGAATCCGTTAAAGATGTTATGGTGGGGTTCCCCACGCCTGCTGGTCTGAGTGATTCTATGTCTCTGGCCATTCAGATTGATCGGCGCTTGCGCGAGCGCAGAGTTGTGCACACTATGGCATTGTCTTCCGAGCGGAGTCCTGAGCCTATGCAGTGTGATAGGATTGTGTCTAGAGCTGAACGACAAGGATTCAGACGTCAGAATAGGTTGTGTTTTTACTGCGGCGATTTTGCTCATGTTATTTCTGATTGCCCTAAGCGTACCAAGAGAATCGCTAGTTCTGTTACCATCAGTACTGTACAACCTAAATTTCTGTTATCTGTGACCCTGATCTGCTCATTATCGTCATTTTCTGTCATGGCATTTGTGGATTCAGGCGCCGCTCTAAACTTAATGGACTTAGAATTTGCCAGACGTTGTGGTTTCCCCTTGCAGCCTTTGCAGAGTCCTATTCCTTTGAGGGGCATTGATGCTACACCGTTGGCTAAAAATAAACCTCAGTTTTGGACACAGCTGACCATGTGCATGGCGCCAGCCCATCAGGAAGATTGTCGTTTTCTGGTGTTGCATAATTTGCATGATGCTATTGTGCTGGGTTTCCCATGGTTACAGGTGCATAATCCGGTATTAGATTGGAAATCTATGTCTGTGACTAGTTGGGGTTGTCAGGGGGTTCATGGTGACGTTCCTTTGATGTCAATTGCCTCCTCCCCCTCTTCTGAAATTCCTGAGTTTTTGTCAGATTTCCAGGATGTATTCAATGAGCCCAAGTCCAGTTCCCTTCCACCACATAGGGACTGTGATTGTGCTATTGACTTGATTCCAGGCTGTAAGTTCCCTAAGGGCCAACTTTTCAACCTGTCTGTGCCAGAACATACCGCCATGCGGAGCTATGTTAAGGAGTCCTTGGAGAAGGGGCATATTCGGCCATCTTCTTCACCATTGGGAGCAGGGTTTTTTTTTGTTGCCAAAAAAGATGGCTCCTTGAGACCCTGTATTGATTATCGCCTCTTGAATAAGATCACGGTCAAATTCCAATACCCTTTGCCTTTGCTTTCTGATCTGTTTGCTAGGATTAAGGGGGCTAGTTTGTTTACTAAGATTGACCTTCGAGGGGCATATAATCTTGTTCGTATTAAGCAGGGTGACGAATGGAAAACTGCGTTTAATACGCCCGAAGGCCATTTTGAATACCTTGTGATGCCATTCGGACTCTCTAATGCTCCATCTGTGTTTCAGTCCTTCATGCATGATATATTTCGGAATTATCTTGATAAATTCATGCTTGTATATTTGGATGATATTTTGATTTTTTCAGATGATTGGGAGTCTCATGTGAAACAAGTCAGGATGGTATTTCAGATCCTTCGTGATAATGCCTTGTTTGTGAAGGGGTCTAAGTGCCTCTTTGGAGTACAGAAGATTTCTTTTTTGGGCTTCATTTTTTCTCCCTCATCTATAGAAATGGATCCGGTTAAGGTTCAGGCCATTCATGATTGGATCCAGCCCACATCCGTGAAGAGCCTTCAGAAATTTTTGGGCTTTGCTAATTTTTATCGCCGTTTCATTGCCAACTTCTCTAGTGTGGTTAAACCCCTGACCGATTTGACAAAGAAAGGCGCTGATGTGACGAATTGGTCCTCTGCGGCTGTTTCTGCCTTTCAGGAGCTTAAACGCCGATTTACTTCTGCCCCTGTGTTGCGTCAGCCGGATATTTCTCTTCCTTTTCAGGTTGAGGTTGACGCTTCTGAGATTGGGGCAGGGGCCGTTTTGTCTCAGAGGAATTCTGATGGTTCGTTGATGAAACCGTGTGCCTTCTTTTCTCGAAAGTTTTCGCCTGCGGAACGCAATTATGATGTCGGCAATCGTGAGTTGTTGGCTATGATGTGGGCATTTGAGGAGTGGCAACATTGGCTTGAGGTGGCCAAGCACCGTATTGTGGTCTTGACCGATCATAAGAATCTGATTTACCTCGAGTCTGCCAAACGGCTGAATCCTAGACAGGCCCGATGGTCCCTGTTTTTCTCCCGTTTTGATTTTGTGGTCTCGTATCTTCCGGGTTCTAAGAATGTTAAGGCTGATGCCCTCTCTAGGAGCTTTTTGCCTGATTCTCCTGGGGTCCTTGAGCCGGTCGGCATTCTGAAGGAAGGGGTGATTCTTTCTGCCATCTCCCCTGATTTACGACGGGTTCTTCAGGAATTTCAGGCTGACAAACCTGACCGCTGTCCAGTGGGGAAACTGTTTGTTCCTGACAGATGGACTAGTAAAGTGATTTTGGAGGTTCATTGTTCTGTGTTGGCCGGTCATCCTGGGATTTTTGGTACCAGAGATTTGGTTGGTAGGTCCCTTTGGTGGCCTTCTTTGTCACGGGATGTGCGTTCTTTTGTGCAGTCCTGTGGGACTTGTGCGCGGGCCAAGCCTTGCTGTTCCCGCGCTAGTGGGTTGCTTTTGCCTTTGCCGGTCCCTGAGAGGCCTTGGACGCATATTTCTATGGATTTTATTTCGGATCTTCCGGTTTCCCAGAGGATGTCAGTTATCTGGGTGGTCTGTGACCGGTTTTCTAAGATGGTTCATTTGGTACCTTTGCCTAAGTTGCCTTCCTCTTCTGATTTGGTTCCGTTGTTTTTTCAGCATGTGGTTCGTTTGCATGGCATTCCGGAGAACATTGTGTCCGATAGAGGTTCCCAGTTTGTTTCTAGGTTTTGGCGGGCCTTTTGTGCTAGGCTGGGCATTGATTTGTCTTTTTCTTCCGCATTTCATCCTCAGACAAATGGCCAAACCGAGCAAACTAATCAGACTTTGGAAACTTATTTGAGATGCTTTGTGTCTGCTGATCAGGATGACTGGGTGGCTTTCTTGCCATTGGCCGAGTTTGCCCTTAATAATCGGGCTAGTTCTGCTACCTTGGTTTCACCCTTCTTTTGTAACTCTGGTTTTCATCCTCGTTTTTCTTCAGGGCAGGTTGAGCCTTCTGATTGTCCTGGGGTGGACTCTGTGGTTGACAGGTTGCAGCAAATTTGGGCTCATGTTGTTGACAATTTGGTGTTGTCTCAGGAAGGGGCTCAGCGTTTTGCTAACCGTCGTCGCTGTATTGGTTCCCGGCTTCGGGTTGGGGATTTGGTCTGGTTGTCTTCCCGTCATGTCTCTATGAAGGTTTCTTCCCCTAAGTTTAAGCCTCGGTTTATTGGCCCTTATAGGATTTCTGAGATTATCAATCCAGTGTCTTTTCGTTTGGCCCTTCCAGCCTCTTTTTCCATCCATAATGTTTTTCTTTGTTGCGGAAATATGTGGTGCCCGTTGTTCCCTCTGTTGATCCTCATGCCCCAGTGTTGATTGATGGGGAGTTGTTGTATGTGGTTGAGAAGATTTTGGATTCTCGTTTTTCGAGGAGGAAGCTTCAGTATCTTGTCAAGTGGAAGGGTTATGGCCAGGAGGATAATTCTTGGGTTGTTGCCTCCGATGTTCATGCTGAGGATTTGGTTCGTGCCTTTCATTTGGCTCGTCCGGATCGGCCTGGGGCTCTGGTGAGGGTTCGGTGACCCCTCCTCAAGGGGGGGGTACTGTTGTGAATTCTGCTCTTGGGCTCCCTCCGGTGGTTATAAGTGGTAGTGCTGCTGTCTCTGGATCGCAGCATTCATCAGGTGTGTCAAGTTTTTGCAATCCTGACTGGGCTATTTAGCCTTGCTTGACCCTTTAGTCAGTGCCAGTTGTCCATTATTCCTGGAGGATTCACATCCCTGCCTGCTCTCTCCTGCTTTGCTGTTCATTTCAACAAAGATAAGTTCTGGCCTTGATTTTTGCTGTTCACATGCTGTGGCCTTATTGTTCAGTTCTTTTCTATGTTTTTGTCTTGTCCAGCTTGGTCTGTATAAGGATTTGTTTAGCCAAGCTGGTACCTCTGGAGATGCAGATATACCCTCCATATCTTTAGTTAGCTGTGGAGATTTTGTATTTTCTGTGGTGGATATTTTCTAGTGTTTTAATACTGACCGCATAGTACTCTGTCCTATCCTTTCTATTTAGCTAGAATTGGCCTCCTTTGCTAAATTCTGATTTCAGTCTGTGTATGTTTTTTCCCTCTCCTCTCACAGTCAATATTTGTGGGGGGCTGTCTATCCTTTGGGAATTTTCTCTGAGGCAAGATAGTTTTCCCTTTTCTATCTCTAGGGGTAATTAGTCCTCCGGCTGTGTCGAGATGTCTAGGGAGTGATAGGTACATTCCACGGCTACTTCTAGTTGCGGTGTTAAGTTCAGGGTCTGCGGTCAGTACAGGTGCCACCTTCTCCAGAGTACGTCTCATGCTGCTCTTAGGCCACCAGATCATAACACACCCCATAGTTCTTCATATAGTATAATGTATTCCCCATAGTCCTCGATACAGTATAATGCAGCCCACATATAGTATAATGATGCCACTCCAGGGTATAATGCAGCCACCCCACAGAATATATTGTAGCCCCCTGAGTATATTGTAACCCCCCTCAGAGAATATAATGCAGCCCCCTAATATAGTATAATGCAGCCCCTGCATATACACTCACCGGCCACTTTATTAGGTACACCATGCTAGTAACGGGTTGGACCCCCTTTTGCCTTCAGAACTGCCTCAATTCTTCATGGCATAGATTCAACAAGGTGCTGGAAGCATTCCTCAGAGATTTTGGTCCATATTGACATGATGGCATCACACAGTTGCCGCAGATTTGTCGGCTGCACATCCCAAAGATGCTCCATACAAGGCAGGATGGATCCATGCTTTCATGTTGTTTACGCCAAATTCTGACCCTACCATCCGAATGTCGCAGCAGAAATCGAGACTCATCAGACCAAGCAACGTTTTTCCAATCTTCTACTGTCCAATTTCGATGAGCTTGTACAAATTGTAGCCTCAGTTTCCTGTTCTTAGCTGAAAGGAGTGGTACCCGGTGTGGTCTTCTGCTGCTGTAGCCCATCTGCCTCAAAGTTCGACGCACTGTGCGTTCAGAGATGCTCTTAGGCCTACCTTGGTTGTAACGGGTGGCGATTTGAGTCACTGTTGCCTTTCTATCAGCTCGAACCAGTCTGCCCATTCTCCTCTGACCTCTGGCATCAACAAGGCATTTCCGCCCACAGAACTGCCGCTCACTGGATTTTTTTTCTTTTTCGGACCATTCTCTGTAAACCCTAGAGATGGTTGTGCGTGAAAATCCCAGTAGATCAGCAGTTTCTGAAATACTCAGACCAGCCCTTCTGGCACCAACAACCATGCCACGTTCAAAGGCACTCAAATCACCTTTCTTCCCCATACTGATGCTCGGTTTGAACTGCAGGAGATTGTCTTGACCATGTCTACATGCCTAAATGCACTGAGTTGCCGCCATGTGATTGGCTGATTAGAAATTAAGTGTTAACAAGAAGTTGGACAGGTGTACCTAATAAAGTGGCCGGTGAGTGTATATGGTAGCCCCCTCATAGAGCATAATGCAGCCCCCCATAGAATATAATGTAGCACCTCCATAGAATACAATGTAGCACTCCTCATATAGTATAATGCAGCTCCATGTAGAATATAATGTAGCCCCCTCATAGAGTATGATGCAATCACCCCTCATAGAATATAATACAGCCCCCCATAGAATATAATGTAGCCCCCAGAGAATGTAATACAGCCCCCCATAAAATGTAATACAGCCCCCTCATAGAATATAATACAGCCCCCCATAGAATATAATACAGCACCCCATAGAATGTAATACAGCCCACCTCCCCACAGAATATAATACAACCCCCCATGGAATATAATGTAGCCCCCATAGAATGTAATACAGCCCCCCATAGAATGTAATACAGTCCAGCTCCCATTAAATATAATACAGCACAGCCCCCATAGAATATAATATAGCACAGCCCCATAGAATGTAATACAGCACAGCCCCCATTTAATGTAATAAAGACCCCCATAGAATGTAATACAGCACAGCCCCCATAGAATGTAATACAGCCCCCCATAGAATGTAATACAGCCAGCCCCCATAGAATGTAATGCAGCCAGCCCCCATAGAATGTAATACAGCAATGTAATGCAGCCAGCCCCATAGAATGTAATGCAGCCAGCCCCATAGAATGTAATGCAGCCAGCCCCCATAGAATGTAATGCAGCCAGCCCCCATAGAATGTAATGCAGCCAGCCCCCATAGAATGTAATGCAGCCAGCCCCAATAGAATGTAATAAAGCCCCCCCCATAGAATGTAATACAGCACAGCCCCCATAGAATGTAATACAGCCCCGCCAATTGCCCCACACACTGATATATTTAAAAAAAACACTCTCCTCACCTCTCCTTGTGCCCCGCTCTGCTCCCGGCTGCAGTCTCAGCAGCTGCAGTCTGCCCGGCCACACAGCAGGTGCACGATGATACGACGTCAGCGCGCACCCGCAGTGTCAGCGCGAGGCAGAGCGGGGAATGATGGCAGAGGGAGCGACGCTCTCTCCTCCATCATTGCATTCAACTGTACCGGCTGGAGGAGTCGGCCCTGGTATTGCTGATGGCGGCAGCGGCCCACTCCTGACACCGGCCCTTCTGGCATTTGCCAGAAGTGCCCTATGGCCAGACCGGCCCTGAATGTGATATTCTATATGCTCATGTTACTGATCTCCTACTGATTTTGCACCAAACTGGTTAGCTGAGAACCAGCTGGAGGGTGTATACTGCAGAGGAGGAGCTAACTTTCTTTGTATCACTTAGTGTCAGCCTCCTAGTGGCAGCAGCATACACCCACGGTCTGTGTCCCCTAATGATTGGCTCGGAGAAAAGGATTTTACGGTGAGTACACGAAAATCCCTATGTTGCGCCTTTTTTGCCCAACATGTTTTTTGCGACCCTGTTGGCTATTTGCCATGAAATGCTTGATTCTTCGGTGATCAAGCTTCAAAAGTTTGGGAATTTCAAGACTACTGCATCCCTCTGCAAGACATCTCACAATTTTGGATTTTTCAGAGCCTGTCAAATCTCCATTTTGCCAAAGGAAAGGAAGTTGCCTAATAATTAAGCACACCTTATAAAGGGTGTTGATGTCATTAGACAACACCCCTCCTCATTACAGAGATGTACATCACGTGATGTACTTACTTGGTAGTTGGCTCTGAAGCCTGAATAGCTTGGAGTAGGACAACATGTATAAAAAAAGTATCATGTGATCAAAATACAACTTGCCGAATAATTCTGCACACAGTGTAATCACTTTTATAAATTTTGCGCCATACCTGTATTGTCTCCCAGAGGTATGTCTTCTTCCCTGGTGTCATTCGCCTCCGAGACGTCAATCACATCCCCCTGTGTCCTACGGGCGCTGTCTCCTCTCTTTGTCGTGACGTCACCGGTGCCTGTGTGTAGTGGAGGCCACAGATCCCGCCCTGCAGGGTGTTATGATGTATTCACACTGCGGGGCTGGGAATCTGGCGCCTGCGCCTGTGCAGTGGAGCGGGTTACCGTGACTGTGCTCCATTGAAGATAGTGCCAGATTCCCGGCCCCGCAGTGTGAATACATCATAACACCCTGCAGGGCGGGATCAGTGGCCTCCACTACACGCAGGCACGGGGGGATAAGACATACCTCCGGGACACAATAGATGTATGGCGCAAAATTTATAAAAGTGATTATTTCAGCATTCCTAGGGATACTAAACATAAGAGCCACCTTCACAGAATGCAGCCTTAGTGCTGCTGAAAGTGGCTCTTTTACTTAAAAATGCCCTGGGTGGGGAGGTGACAGGTTCCCTTTAATAACGTATGTCCCAAAATGCAACACATAGGATGCTAGACACTTCCAATGAAGTATAAACACACACCGTCCCTGACAGCTGTGAATAATGCCGCAGGACACAAAGTTAAATTTTAGTTAAAAAAAAAAATGGTATTTTTATTGATACAAAAAACATAAAATATGGATAAAACAGGGTGGGAAAAGAACTCCAATGGGGGGAGGTGCAAAGAGTAACTCTCGATTACCTCAAGGTGCCGCTATACATGTGAACTAATTGCAGAAAAAAGAGAGCAATATTTAGTAGTAGACATAAACAATATCTAGGACAGAGAAAAACTGATATTGCAGAAAATAAAGAGCATAGTGCCTAAATTATAAAACAGTCTCTGCCAATATTATTGCGCATATTAGAATATAATGAATGCTCATAGCACAGGATGAAACATATAGTCACTGTAATTGGACATAGGGGAAATGCTACTCCTAGTACAATGAACAATATCTCAAAATCCCAGGTATAAATACAGTATCCACCTAAGTGGTATAACACTCAACATGAAGAGATATATGGTATCAAGATATATAGTGAGTAAATCACCTAAAGCAGTCACTGTGGCCAGGGCCTTGCAGCAAACATATGGACAGCCGAACCTTCTTATCCCCTACTCCGTTTCACTTACACTTCTTCTGGGGGTGAGCAGTACAAAACATTGGTCAGAAGAATTTTTTTGCACCATGGTATCAGCATGATCCATGTTCCCTTTTTGATGTCACTTATCAACATTTCAGGCTGGTTGAGGAGGAGACATGGTCCAGGGAATGTTTTCTTGGTACATCCTGGGTCCCCTGATATCTGTAGATGGATATTTGATACTAAAGTTAACTTACACATTGTGAACTACCAAGTTTATCACTTGATGTCAGCGGTTTACCCTATGGTAGGAGGACAGTGCACCTTGTCACTAGGGTCATATCTTCATGGATTGCTTCCAGGTACCTGTCTGAGAACATGTCAGTACCTCCATCTAATATGCAGCAACTGCAAAAAAAGCTATCCTGTCAGCATAGGCCAATACTTATGCAACACCAAGTGGAATCTGGCATGATGAATTGCTAAAGTTCTGAAGGCAAAATGATATCCAACACACTAATACATGGATGTATTTAATAAGGTGGCCATTCAGTGTATGTTCGCTACTTGGTGGAGATGACAGAATTAATGCTGAATGGTTGGATTCCTACAGGAAACCTGCAGATATTTGATTACTACCGCTGTCTTCTTTGCTTGTAATATTAATTGATCTTTTATGTCTTTTCAAACACTTTCTAACAACTTCTCCATTTTTTTGTGACTTCTTCAACATTTATTTCAGGGTAAAGATCTGCCCCATATTAATACTACAGAGACATATGTGAGGGGTGATGAGCGGTGTAAAGAGGAGATTCCTACAGATAACCGCACAGGTGAGTAGTGACCACTAAATGCTGAGAAGTAGAGTGGTGCTTGAAACTTTGTGAACCCTTCAGAATTTTCCATATTTCAGCATACATTTGACCTAAAATGACATCAGATTTTTATAGATCTAGAATCAAATAAAACAAATGACTTTTTCATTTTTATATGAGGAAAATAATCAATATGACAGTGGCAAAAGTATATAAACCTTTTGAGCTAGCAGATAATTTTGTGAAATTTGTCATTCTGTGTACTGAACACACCTGACTATCAGGAGCGGGTGCATTGTTTTTACTCTAAGGACGGGGATCAATCAAAGACAGACCTTCACAACATGTTTATGGAAGTGTGTCATGGCGCAACATAGGAGATTTCTGAGGACCTCAGAAGAAGAGTTGTTGATGGTTGTGAGGCAGGAAAAGTTATAAAATTATCTCTAAAGAGTTTGGACAGATTGTTTACACGTAGAAGAAATTCAAAGCCATTATTACCCTTGAGAGGTTGACCAACAAAGATCATTCCAAGAGAAATGTACAGTATGTAGTAATCCACAAGGTCACAAAGAAACCCAAGGGGTAATGTCCCACAATAGCGTACTAATATACCTTATCCTGGTATATGTCCCCATCATGGTGTATATGATCCCCATCCTGGTATATATGGCCCCCAATTCAGTTATACATTGCCCCCATCTCCATCCTGGTATACATAGTCCCCTTCTCCCCATCCAGATATACAATGCCAGCATCCCCATCCTGGTATACATGTTCCTCTCATCCCCATCCTGGTGTGCATGGTCCTCTCATCCCCATCCTGGTGTGCATGGTCCTCTCATCCCCATCCTGGTGTGCATGGTCCTCTCATCCCCATCCTGTTGTACATGATCCCCCCCATCCTGGTATACATGCCCCCCTCCCCATTCCTATTCTGGTATACATGGTCTCCCTATCCTAGTATTAATGATCTCCCCCATTCCCATCTTGGTATACATGGACCCTTCATCCTCATCCTGGTATACATGGCCCCCATCATGGTGCACACATAAAGAAAAAATTCTACTCACCTTTCTTGCTCTCCTTTGCAACGCTGTGTCATGTTCTCATGCCAGCACATGATTTCAGCATGTAAGCAGCATATGACATCACTGCCATGCCCCCTCACACGCCAAAATCAGTTGCCAGTATATTCACTGCTTCCCACGCCCGGCACTATGTGAGTGGGGAGCAGTGAATATTATTATTTTTTTTTTTTTAATTCGTTTATTAATTGCAAGATAAATCATACACACATTTGCTTGTATTCATTACTATCCATTAGTTACATAAAATTACCATACATAGCCATATCAAAAGTATTGCAAAGGTAAGAAACAGTGCATGTTGATCATTTATGTCTTAGTTTGAACCTTAACTACTTTAACTTCTAATAAAACCTCTAAAACTAACATAATACCGCCTGGAGGATATTTCTAAATAGATTCTGCCCTGTGAGTAAATAATGTCCACATAATCGTACACCCATTTCTTATGCATATACTGAGTTATTTTAACCTAAACAGTATGGCAGGAGGAGTTCCATCTTCCCCATATCTTCTCAAATTTGGCTGGACAACCTCTATTTTGATATAATGTCCGTTCATACGGAATAATTGAGTTCACCAATTCAACCCATGCTCTAAGAGTTGGACAAGAACCACCCATCCACCGCAGTGCCAACACCTTTCGTGCCATAAACAGAGTCTCCCTCAGAAAAATTCCCGTATGATGATCCCAGGTCTCTGCCTCCCACACTCCGAATAAACATACCAGGGGTTCAAGTGGGACAGGGATCGACACCAAGGATGTCAATAATATCGTCACCTCACTCCAGTATTGAAAGACAACAGGACATTTCCATATCATATGGATAAAATCTGCATCACTAGAATGACACCTCAAGCAGTCTGATGAGTGGAGACGTCCCATTTTAAAAAGACGGGTCGGGGTCAAATAGGATTGATATATGATGTACAGCTGGGTCATCCTATTATTGATTGATGGGGAGACCTTAAGGTACCTTCACACGAAACGACGCTGCAACGATAGCGACAACGATGCCGATCGCTGCAGCGTCACTGTTTGATCGCTGGAGAGCTGTCACACAGACCGCTCTCCAGCGACCAACGATGCCGAGGTCCCCGGGTAACCAGGGTAAACATCGGGTTGCTAAGCGCAGGGCCGCGCTTAGTAACCCGATGTTTACCCTGGTTACCAGCGTAAAATGTAAAAAAAACAAACAGTACATACTTACATTCGCGTCCCCCGGCGTCCGCTTCCTGCACTGACTGACTGACTGAGCGCCGGTAGTAGCAGGGCACAGCGGTGACGTCACCGCTGTGCTGTGCTTTCACTTTGCGGCGCTCAGTCAGTGTGGGAAGCAGACGGCGGGGGATGCGAATGTAAGTATGTACTGTTTGGTTTTTTTACATTTTACACTGGTAACCAGGGTAAACATCGGGTTACTAAGCGCGGCCCTGCGCTTAGTAACCCGATGTTTACCCTGGTTACCAGTGTAAAATATCGCTGGTATCGTTGCTTTTGCTGTCAAACACAACGATACACGGCGATCGGACGACCAAATAAAGTTCTGAACTTTATTCAGCGACCAGCGACATCACAGCAGGATCCTGATCGCTGCTGCGTGTCAAACTAAACGATATCGCTAGCCAGGACGCTGCAACGTCACGGATCGTTGTAACGAGAACGACAAAGTCGTTTTGTGTGATGGTACCTTTAGTTGGAGATTCCAAGATTTCATCCCATTCTTCTCCCAGTGTATCTGGAAGAAGCCTCCCCCATTTCCCCTTAATTGAATCTATGGTAGATCCTTCGCCTATGGATAACAGATAGGTATATAAAGAGGAAATAAGTCCCTGGGGACCCTGCGAATTAAGGATACCTATTAACGGTAAATCTGAAATAAGTCGACCTGTACCCACATTCCGTACATGTGATTGGAAGGCTGATCTTAATTGTAAGTAACGGAAAAATTGAGACTTCGGTATGTTATAAGTATTTTGTAATTGTTCAAAGGAAACAAAGATCCCCTGGTTATGTATATTACTCACTGTGAGGACACCAAAGGTAGCAAACGAGGAACAGCAATTCTCTCCATCTCCAAAAACCCCAGTGGACAATCAATTTTAGCTGAATGCAGAATATGGCTTTCAGAGTTAGGAAGGGATTTCCCGGGCATCCACTTATTCATCATTTTAGCCTGACCAGCAAGGTAATATACTGTAAATAGAAGTCCGGTAAGGCCGCCCAACCCCCTTGTTTGGGTCTCTGCAAGGTGGATAATTTAAGTTTAGGCCTAGCCTTCCCCCATATGAAAGATGTAGTAAGGGAGTTTAGGGTTGCAAAGAAAGATTTAGGTATTAAAACGGCACTGTATTGAAAACAGTAGCTCAATTTTGGGAGCAATATCATTTTGATCAGGTTGATACGACCAGCCACAGACAGCGGGAGCTTGTCCCAGGTAGCAAATTTGGATTTAACCACGTCCAGTAGTGGATATATATTGAGATGCAAATCTAGGTGGCTGCGCTGGGACATATGTATTCCCAGATATGTAAAATTGGAGACAATGGGCAGCAGCGAAAGGGTTTCAAGGCATGACATTGGGGTATGGGAGAGAGGCATCAGAGCAGACTTCTCCCAATTTATATAGAGACCAGAAAATTTACTACATTTATCGATCATAGTTATTACTTTTGGTAATGTATCTTCCGTTTGGTCCATAAACACCACCATATCATCAGCATAGAGACCAATGACGTCCACTCGATCAGCAATATGTATCCCATTAATGTCTACAGAGGACCTCATCCGTATTGCCAAGGCCTCTATTGCCAAGGCGAATAAAGCTGGAGAGAGAGGGCACCCTTGACGAGTTCCCCTGTGCAAAGAAAATGGTGCAGACATAGAGCCATTCACCACCATACGTGCCCTAGGTTTCGCATATAATGTACTGTACCTATCCCTCTCAGAAATTTATTTCCAAACCCATATTTCCGCAGACATGCAATTAAAAAGGACCACTCAAGGGAGTCAAAAGCCTTGGCTGCGTCCAGCAAAGCCAATGCCCACCTGTTATCCGGCTCCAGAGAACTATATTGAATGACCGGCTGCTGCAATAGTGTGCCCGCTATTATGCTGAATCAATATTCACTGCTCCCTTCTAGTGATGAGTGAGTATACTCATTACTCTGGTTTCCCTGAGCATGCTCGGGTGGTCTCCGAGTATTTTGTAGTGCTTGGAGATTTAGTTTTCATGGCCACAGCTGCATAATATGTGGCTGCTAGACAGGCTGAATACATGAGGGGATTCCCTAACAAACAGGCAATTGTATTCAGCCTGGCTAGCAGCTGTAAATCATGCAGCTGAGGCAGGGAAAACTAAATGTCCGAGCACTAACAAATACTTGGAGACCACCCGAGCGTGCTCTGGGAAACCCAAGCAACGAGTATACTCGCTCATCACTACTCCCTACGCCTAAAGTACCTCCCACCTCTCGGCGCTGGCTTCAGTGCATAGAGGTGGGAGGGAGTATGGGCGTGGGGAGCTGTGAATATTCATTCTCTTTAACAACGGGCACACGCGTTAGCTTCAGCAGCCGACTCCCACCTCCTGTGACCCTCTGCTCCGACGCTGCTGCACCCCTCCCCCCAATCCAAAGCCACACTATAAGGTACATCCGGACTATAAGATGTACCTCCCACTTTCCTCCAAAATTTTGGAGAAAAAAAAAAGTGATCTTACAGTCCGAAAAATACAGATTGGGCACAGATTTTCAGTGAGATTTATGTCTGGCCCATAGATCTTAACAACTAATTAGCATATTAAGAAAAACATGGATTTCTGTGGAATAAGTCATCAGATCACAGATATCAAGGTATCACTTTATTCAGCTTTCCATGACTTGGATGCCCATATTGACAGCTTAGGAGGGTTAACCCCACTTACAGATACCCTTGAAGCATGAAACTATGGGGAAGACTGCTTCAACAGAGAAATAAACAATTGATAGAGCATAACCTGGTGGCCTAATATTATAATCTATCAGTTCATGCTTTGCGGTGTACTGTTGTAGTCAGTCGATAATTGAATTGCATTACAGTTTTGTTTGAAAATCTTAAAAAATAAGAATATGGATATCAATAAAATTTAAATGCAGTGTTATTGAAAAATTATAACATTTGTTTTTTTTCTTGGCAGATGAATGTGAAGAACATGCCATTGTTCTAGACGTACCTCCTGCCCTTCACAGAAAAAATCTATCATCTAATCTTTTACAAGAGGTCCTTTCTTCTACTTCATCAAAGACCAATACAAAAAACAAAAGTCACAGAAGAGGTGTTGAATATCAAATAGCTCACACAGAGGAGAAACAGTTTTCTTGTTCAGAATGTGAGAAAAGTTACAGTTGTAAATCAAGACTTGTTATACATCAGAGAAGTCACACAGGAGAGAAGCCTTTTTCATGTTCAGAATGTGGGAAATGTTTTAATGTGAAAGAAAATCTTGTTACACATCAGAGAAGCCACACAGGAGAGAAGCCATATTCATGTTCAGAATGTGGGAAATGTTTTGTAGTGAGATCACATCTTACTTCACATCAGAGAATTCACACAGGAGAGAGGCCATTTTCATGTTCAGAATGTGGGAAATGTTTTAGATGGGAAACAAATCTTGTTGCACACAAGAGAATTCACACAGGAGAGAAGCCATTTTCATGTTCAGAATGTGGGAAATGTTTTGTAGTGAGTTCACATCTTATTTCACATCAGAGAATTCACACAGGAGAGAAGTCATTTTCATGTTCAGAATGTGGAAAATGTTTTAAATGGGAATCAAATCTTGTTATACACAAGAGAACTCACACAGGAGAGAAGCCATTTTCATGTTTAGAATGTGGGAAATGTTTTGCACAGAAATCAAAACTAGTTTTACACCAGAGAATTCACACAGGTGAGAAACCATTCACATGTTTAGAATGTGGAAAATGTTTTAGAGATAAATCAAATCTTGTAAAACATTTGAGAATTCACAAAGGGACGAAGCCATTTTAATCTTTCACATATGAGAAATTTTTAGCACTAAATTAAGTTTATTACCCAGCAGAATGCACTCTATGAGAAACCATTTTCATGTTCTGAATGTGGGAAATGTTTTACAGAGAAACACAGGGCAGTAGGTATTTTTTTATTTTATGTCATTGATAATATGTTCAAGAATGTTCAAGAAAAAACACAAGTTTTAGTCAAATATATTCATACATCTAGAAGAAAAAGAGAAAGCAATTTAGAGCAGTAAATGATTATTAAAAAAATTATATAAATACTAATAGCAATTTGCTACTAAAAAGCAATTGGTATCTAAATAATATAAATGCAAAAAAGGAAATCACACGCTCACCTATGTTTCCAAGTTTAGATTTTGGAGAGCCTAGAGCAAAAACCATTGCAAGGCATTGATCAATTATAAAAAGGAAGTGGGTTTGTCCAGTTCGATCCAAGTAGGTTAAAATTAGCACTTTATTTCAATATTTAGAATTGAGAGTCCTCAGTGGTTGATACCTTTTAATGGCTAACTGAAAAGATGGTAACAAATTGAGACTACTCAGGTCTCTTCATCAGGCATAGACTAAAAGAAATTCTGAAGAATCACACATTTATGCACAACACATCACAGAAAAACACCATAGATAAGACTGCTTCATGTCACCTGTCTTATCTATGGCGTTTTTCTGTGCTGTGTTGTGCACAAATATGTGATTCTTCAGAATTTCTTTTAGTCTATGCCTGATGAAGAGACCTGAGTAGTCTCGAAAGCTTGCAATTTGTTACCATCTTCTCAGTTAGCCATTAAAAGGTATCAACCACTGAGGACTCTCAATTATAAGTATTTTTCTATCCACTGGCTAACACGGTACCAAGATATATACACTTTATTTCATTAATTTAAAATCTATAGAAGAGTGATGACTGGATACCGACCATCAACGCGTTTCAAACACTATATGTATTCTTACTCATGATGAAGAATATTAACCTATTTGGTTGGAGCTGGACAAACTCACCTCCTATCTAAATAATACAGCGATATATGAATCTTATACAGTGGTGCTTGAAATTTTTTCAACCCTTCAGAATTTTTCATATTTCTGTGTAATTTTAACTAAAAACTACATTTTATTTTCACACAAGTCCTAAAAGTGAATGAAACCACATCAAACAAATGATAAATATTAGACTTTGTCATTTTGTTTTATTAAGGAAAATTATCCCACATCACTTACCGGTGAGTGGCAAAAGTTTGTGAACCTTTGCATGCAACTTCTAGTGTGATTCCCCCCCACACCTTCTTGTGTAGCAATAACTGCATCTAAACATTTCCAAAAAATGTTAATTAGTCCTGCACATTTACCTGGAAACATTTTTAGACCATTCGTCCATACAAAAAAAGCATCAATTCTGTTATCTTGGTGAGTTTTCTTCAATTAACTGCTTGCCTTGGGTTTTTCCACAAAAAATCTGTATAATTAATGTCTGAACAATGCCTTGGCCATTCTAAAACATTTTAACTCTTTTCTTCTTTAGTCATTCTTTGATGAACGACTTATGTGCCTTGGGTTATTGTCTTACTGCAAGACCCACCTTCTCTTGAGATTCATCTCCAAGACAGAAGTTCTGACATTTTCCTGTAAAATGTATAATTCCTTGTTCCATCAATGATGACAATGTCACTATTCCATCCATCCCTTAGTATGCCTGGGATGCAGTTATTGATGGCCCAGCCATCCCATCTGCTACAGTGGCGTGCTGAAGCTGTCAGTGTTTTGATTGACAGCTCAATTGTCCAATCTGAGACTGGGGGGTGCTGGATGTCTCCATTTGTTCATTGTCCCAGGTTATCTCCCAGCTACTTAACTGGGCTGATAGTCCCAGACCACTGCCAGACATACATTCAGCTTTTGTGTGGTTTGTCTCTCTGTGCCTTGTGTTTTGTGAATTAATTGTTGCTTGACTTTGGAGCTCGTTCTGACCATCAGTCTGTTTAACCCCCTTTGTTCTGATGCTGTATCTTCCTGCTATTTGACCTTGGACAATTACCTGACTAAACCTTTGTCTCTTTCTACTATTTATGACGTACCCTCCTGGCTTTTGACCTCAGACTCCTTGACTTTCCTGACTCAAAGCTTGTCCGTGAGAAGTGACTCAGCATCACATTACGTATGGCCTATACATTTTTCTTTTTTGCCAGTATGGATTGTGTTCACACACTTAGTGACAAGGTGGCAAATTTGATGCAGATGACTCAGGATCTGGAGTCATCACAATATCAGTTTCAGGGTCAGATAATTCATTTCATTTTACAGATTTCTAATTAGACTAGAATTGGACTGGAATTGACTGTAATGTAAAGGAATAGAATACCAATATAATGTTTCACTTTCTCACCACTTTCATTCCCATACTACTCTATTTTTTCCTACCTCCTGTAATTGCCCACCTAGTAAGGAAGTAGTCATTTCTCCCTCAATCCTCCCCAGCCATCTCACCACCTCCTCAGAACTGTTCCTCCACATAAATAATATAATAATCTTTATTTTTATATAGCGCTAACATATTCCTCAGCGCTTTACAGTTTGCACACAATCATTGCTGTCACCAATGGGGCTCACAATCTAATTTCCCTATCAGTATGTCTTTGGAATGTGGGAGGAAACCGGAGTACCAAACGCAAACATGGGGAAAACATACAAACTCCTTGTTGGGATTTGAACCCAGAACTCCAGCGCTGCAAGGCTGCAGTGCTATCCACTGAGCCACCGTGCCGCCCCACATATGCTCTGTCTTCTACTCCTCATTGCTGGTGCGGTATCCCCAAATCCTGGCCCTCCTCAACACATCCCCACACTCATTTCTAACCCCCTGCCACAATTCTCTACATGTTTCCGCAATGATGATAACCTCATACCAATTCATCCAGCCCCCACTCCCCGTTCCCCATGGAACGCATGCTCTGTCTGCAATAAACCGTCATTTATCCATGGCCTCTTTTTTTTTTTAAATCAGATATTTTTATTAAACAGTAAGGGTGATACATGGAAATTACGTTACTGTAAACAGTACACATATATAGTTTACTTTTTAAGAAATTTTACTCCCCAAACCCAACTCCCACCTCCCCTCCCCCCCAACTTTTAGAGACCTGACAAAAACCGCCCCAGTTTGCTACAACATATATATATATATACAAGAAGAGAAAAATGACTTGTCGATACTGCTCACAAGAGGGCAGAAAAACTAGGAACAGAAACAGAGTCACTGAAATCACGTTGACTTGAGCCACGGGTTCCACAACCTACTGAAGAGTTCCATCTTGTTCCTCTTAGGCTGAGTTCACACGTAGCAGAATTGCCGCGGAAATTTCCGCGGTAATTCTGCGCCTTCTGAGACCCAAAAAGTTTAAATATAATGTAGAAAATATCTCTATTATATTAGCTCACTCACAACAATAAATATAGGCTTCTAGCCATAATACGAAGTACCAAGGATAGAAATGGGGGGGGGAGACAAAAATACAACATAGCAAACAATCAGGGTACCTCCATAGATGTTATAGCAAACAGCAAGCTAAAGGTACATAACCTGAGCAGGACACTTTGAGCCCTACCAGGATATATGTCAGTGTAACACAAAAAATCAAACCGGCAAGTGCCGAGACAGAAATAGAAAAAGAAGCATTGCTGTTCACCCTAAATAGAGCTAGTGCTTACCCATGTGGGGAGGAGGGAACTCGATGGAATGAACGTTCTAGCCCCGACGTGTGTTTCGCGTAGATGGTTTCCTCGGGGCGCCGCCATCTACGCGAAACGCGCGTCGGGGCTAGAACGTTCATTCCATCGAGTTCACTCCTCCCCACATCATGTACTTCGTATTATGGCTAGAAGCCTATATTTATTGTTGTGAGTGAGCTAATATAATAAAGATATTTTCTACATTATATTTAAACTTTTTGGGTCTCACTCTTTACTAATTATTTATCTGCATTTGTGAGAGTAACACTCCTTGTTCTTTGTAGGTACAATTTATCCAGTGGAGTAGCGTGAGCGCTCTCAGTTAGGTCCTGTTTGTAGGACCATTAGTTCTAATGTGTTTCCAGCATGTCAGCCATTGTTAACCAAACGTGGTGGATGAGTTGCTCCTTTACCCCATTTCCACTACCCCCTCCGCTACTGTTCCCTCGTTTGAGGTGAACTCCGTCCGCATCTATTCCCCCTCTAACCTCTAGCTAGCTGTCATCTACCGCCCCCCAGAAATAGCCATCTCCACCTTTCTCGACCACTTCACCACCTCTCTACTTCATTTCCCCCCTATCATCAAGGGTGACTTCAACATCCCCATTGACGCCTCCACCCCAGCTGCCTCTAAACTTTTATCGCTCACTGCCTCCTTTGGCCTCACTCAGTGGTCCTCCGCGGCCACTCACAAAGATGTTCACACCCTGGACCTTATCTTCACCCGCCTCTGTTTCCTTAATAATCTCACTAACACACCCCTCCCCGTGTCTGACCGCAACCTACTGACATTCTCTTCCCTCTCCTAGTGCGCAACCCCCACTCCACAAACTTACTCACCCTCGCAGAAATCTCAAACACCTCAATTTACAAATCACTCTCCGAGTCCTTTCTCCCTCTTACAGACATAGCTTCCCTTCATGACACAGGTGCTGCTGCCACTTTCTATAACGCCACAATAACAGCAACACTTGATTAAGCCGCCCCCCTCACGCATTGCCAAACTCGTACAATCAACATGCAGCCCTGGCTGACCAGCCTGAACAAAGAACTGAGATGGGTTTCCAGGGTCGCTGAGCGGAGATGGAAGATATCCCGCTCTGTCGAGCCCTTCATGTCATACACGCAGTCCAACGCCAGCTTCAAATCCACGCTCACTGCCGCAAAACAAACTTACTTCTCATCTCTCATATCCTCTCTCTCACAACCCTAAACAGCTTTTCAACACTTTCAATTCTCTACTCCGTCCCCCAGCACCTCCTCCCTCTCCTCTCATTTCTGCTGAAGATTTTGCCTCTTTCTTTAAGATCTCATCTCGCCACTTGCACGCTTGACCCGCTCCCATCCTACCTCATCCCTAAGGCTAAGTTCACACTAGCGTTGTGCGCCGCTGCGTCGGCGACGCAACGCACAACGCACGCAAAAACGCGGCAAAACGCACGCAAAAACGCTGCGTTTTGCGACGCATGCGTCGGTTTTTGCCGAAAATCGGACGCAAGAAAAATGCAACTTGTTGCGTTTTCTTGGTCCGACGCTTGCGGCAAAAAAGACGCATGTGTGGCACAACGCAACAAAAAAAAACGCATGCGTCCCCCATGTTAAATATAGGGGGCGCATGACGCATGCGTCGCCGCTGCGTCGCCGACGCAAACCCGACGCACATTAGCTTAACGCTAATGTGAACGTAGCCTAACCTCGCCACAGTCTTCATCCCAACCCTAACACTCCTCTTCAACCTCTCACTTACAAATGGTGTCTTCCCCTCATCCTTCAAACATGCCTTGATCACACCCATCCTGAAAAAGCCTTCCCTCGACCCATCCTCTGTGTCTAGCTATCACCTGATATCTCTTCTCCCTTATGCCTCAAAACTACTGGAACAGCATGTCATCTTGAACTCTCCTCCTGCTCCCTCTTTGACCGATTACAATCTGGATTCCAACCGCATCACTCAACTGAAACTGCCCTAACTAAAGTCACCAACGACTTACTAACCGCCAAGAGCGACCCTACTCTGCCCTCCTTCTCCTGGACCTGTCTTCTGCCTTCGACACTGTAGACCATTCCCTCCTGATACAGATTCTCTCATCTCTTGGCATCACAGACTTGGCAATATCCTTGTCATATTTAACAGACTGAACATTCAGTGCCTCCCTGTCTCACACCACCTCCTCACCACGCCCCCTGTCCGTTGGTGTTCCCCAAGGCTCCGTACTAGGACCCCTACCTACTCTTCTCTATCTACACCTTCAGCCTGGGACAGCTCATAGAATCCCACAGTCTGCAGTATCATCTCTACACCGATGACACGCAGATCTACCTATCTGGACCTGGCCTCACCTCCTTACTGACCAAAATCCCACAATGTCTGTCTGCCATTTCAGCTTTCTTTTCTGCTCGCTTTCTAAAACTGACAAAACAGAATTCATCACCTTTCCCCATCTCACTTTACCCCTCCACCAGACCTATCCATCAATGTCAATGGCTGCTCACTTTCCTCAGTACCGCACGCTCAGTTCCTTGGGGTATCCTCGACTCTGCCCTCTCTTTCAAGCCACATATCCAAGCCCTTGCCTCCTTCTGCCGACTCAAACTCAGAAATATTTCCCGGATTCGTGCATGCCTTGACCATGAAACCACATAAACAATAGTGCACGCCCTTACCATCTCCCGCCTCGACTACTGCAACCTCCTACTCTCTGGCCTCCACTCTAGCACTGTGGCACCCCTCCAATCTATCCTACACTCTGCCGCCCGACTAATCCACCTGTCTCCCCGTTATTCCCCAGCCTTTCCTCTAAGCCAAGCCCTTCACTGGCTTCCTATTGTCCAGAGGTTCCAGTTCAAAACCCTAACTATGACATACAAAGCCATCAACAACCTGTCTCCTCCATACATCTGTGACATGGTCTCCCGGTACTTACCTACACGCAACTTTCGATCCTCTCAAGATCTCCTTCTCTACTTCCCTCTTATTCTTCTTCCCACGACTGCATACAAGACTTCTCCAGTGCTTCTCCCATACTCTGGAACTCTCTACCCCAACATATCAGACTCTCGCCTACCACTGAAACCTTCAAAAAGAACCTGAAGACCCAACTCTTCCAACAAGCCTACAACCTGCAGTGATCCTCAGTCTACTGAACACCGCACGACCAGCTCTACCCTCTCCTGGTAGTATATCCTCACCCATCCCCTGTAGACTGTGAGCCCTCGCGGGCAGGGTCCTCTCTCCTTCTGTAATTGTGTGTGCCTTGTTTAGCTTATTAACACAATTTCCAGGATCATTATTGCGACACCCATTTGTCACAAAGTACTATTGTTATCTTCCTTAACTGTGCCATATCATATCAAGAGAACCAAAGGAAGCTTTGTTTCATTATAATATTAGTAAACTTTTATTTGTAACAAAAACACACAATAAAAACGTTATTAAAAAAACGCAAGCACATGACATAGTACTGACAATGCATGTAACACAAAAGTGCAAGAAAAGACACCAGGACTAATGAAGTACCCCGCATAAACCATTAATTGTATATACCCATAATTATGATGTCAATGCGGTGCAAGCATGCTTAAACCCCATGTGCTGCTCCAAAAGGGAAAATTTCCTTATGTGTCGACTGCCCTATATATGGCGTTTGGGTATGTGAACATCTATCACAGGAAAATCATCAGCATTAAATGCGGTCACTAGTGCCAATGTATTATTAAGCCATAAAGGTGCTAAATCCGAAGATCCTGTGGTAGGGACATGGGGGGAGCATATCTCACCTGGCGCAGGGACACTTCAGGACGCACCCCGACGCGCGTTTCGCCGCTTGTGAGCCTCGCTTTCAAGACTTCTCCAGTGCTTCTCCCATACTCTGGAACTCTCTACCCCAACATATCAGACTCTCGCCTACCACTGAAACCTTCAAAAAGAACCTGAAGACCCAACTCTTCCAACAAGCCTACAACCTGCAGTGATCCTCAGTCTACTGAACACCGCACGACCAGCTCTACCCTCTCCTGGTAGTATATCCTCACCCATCCCCTGTAGACTGTGAGCCCTCGCGGGCAGGGTCCTCTCTCCTTCTGTAATTGTGTGTGCCTTGTTTAGCTTATGTTTATTGTACTTGTCTGTATTTGCCCTTTCGTATGTGAAGCGCCATGGAATAAATGGTGCTATAAAAATGAATAATAATAATAATTTTATAAATACATCCTATAGTCCTCCACTGCTACCAGTGGTTTTGATGTCTGTACTCTCTAATGTACACTTGGTCTCTTCCGGATCTATAATGGATCGCCCCCAGGGCAGCCTCCTGATTTTCGTGGCCCCGGGCAAAAGAGTCTCAGTGGGCCCCTTTAACACATACCAAAATTCATGATGCACAGATATGGCAGAGAAATATAGGTATAGTACAATGCCAAAGATTTCACTTCTACATTTATTGAGTGATACCAATAGCTCAGAAAATGGACAGTATGGTCCTCCATACAGTGTTATGGGCACCACATAGTGCACCATAGAAAATGAGCCCCATATATTGCTCCATACAGTATTATGAGCACCACACAGTGCTACATACAGAATAATGAGCCCCATATATTGCTCCATAGAGTATTTGGGCATCACAAAATGCACCATACAGAATAATGAGCCCCATATATTGCTCCATACAGTATTTTGGACAGCACATAATGCACCGTACAGAATAATGAGCCCCATATATTGCTCCATACAAAATTATGGGCACCACATAGTGCGTCATACAGAATAATGAGCCCCATATATTGTTCCATACAGAATAATGGACCCCATATAATGCTCCATACAGAATAATGAGCCCCATATATTGCTCCTTACAGAATAATGAGCCCCATATATTGCTCCATACAGCATTCTGGCACCCCATATATTGCTCCATACAGAATAATGGACCCCTATAATGCTCCATTCAGTATAATGAGACCTATATAATGCTCCATAGAGGATATGATGGGCCTCATATATTGCTCTATACAGAATGGGCCCCATATATTGTTTTATGCAGTATAATGGGCCCCATGTAAAGCTCCATACAGTGTATGATGGGCACCATATATTCTCCAAACAGAATGGGCCCCATGTAATGCTCCATATGTAATTGGCTCCATAAGATTCTCCATATGTTATTGGCCCCATATAATTGGCCCAATATACTGCTCCATATGTAATTGGCCCCAGAAGATGCTCCATGTATAATTGACCCCTATACAATTCATGATGCAGATATGGCAGAGAAATAGAGATGTAGTACAAAGCCAAATATTTCACTTTATACATTACATGAGTGATACCAATAGCTCAGAAACCGGACAGTATTATGGACATCACATAGTGCTCCATACAGAATAATGCGCCCCATATATTGCTCTACACAGTATTATGGGCACCACATAGTGCACCATACAGAATAATGAGCCCCATATATTGTTCCATACAGACTGATGGACCCCATATAATACTCCATACAGAATAATGTGCCCCATATATTTCTCCATACAGAATAATGAGCCCCATATAGTGTTCCATACAGAATAACCAACCCCATATAATGCTCCATACAGAATAATGAGTCCCATATATTGCTCCATACAGAATTATGGGCACAACATAGTGCTCCATACAGAATAATGGACCCCATATAACGTTCCATACAATATAATGAGACCCATGTAATTCTCCATACAGTATAATGAAACCCGTATAATGCTCTATGCAGGACATGATGAGCCCATATATTGCTCCATACAGTATAATGGGCCCCATATAATGCGCCATATATAATTGGCGCCATAAGAAGCTCCATATATAATGGGCCCCATATAGTACTCCATATGTAATTGTCCCCATAAGATTCTCCTTATGTAATTGGCCCCATAAGATGCTCCATATGTAATTGGCCCCATATACTGCTCCATATATAATTGGCCCAATATACTGCTAAAAGAAGAAAAATTGCCAGCTCCACCGAATCCCTGAAGATAAAATTTCTTTATTCACAAACGTAACATAGAGGGTACAAACTTCAGTACAAACCATGTGGGTGTGAATCTCAACGCGTTTCTGGAGACTAAAGGCCACGTCACACATAGCGAGATCGCTAGCGAGATCGCTGCTGAGTCACAAGTTTTGTGACGCAACAGCGACCTCAGTAGCGATCTCGCTATGTGTGACACGTACCAGCGATCAGGCCCCTGCTGCGAGATCGCTGGTCGTGTCGGAATGGCCTGGACCTTTTTTTGGTCGTTGAGGTCCCGCTGACATCGCTGAATCGGTGTGTGTGACACCGATCCAGCGATGTCTTCACTGGTAACCAGGGTAAACATCGGGTTACTAAGCGCAGGGCCGCGCTTAGTAACCCGATGTTTACCCTGGTTACCAGCGTAAATGTAAAAAAAACCAAACAGTACATACTCACCATCTGATGTCCGTCAGGTCCCTCGCCGTCTGCTTCCCGCACTGACTGAGTGCCGCCGTACAGTGAGAGCGCAGCACAGCAGTGACGTCACCGCTGCGCTCTGCTCTCACTGTACGGCGGCACTCAGTCAGAGCAGGAAGCAGACGGCAAGGGACCTGACGGACATCAGATGGTGAGTATGTACTGTTTGTTTTTTTTGGTAACCAGGGTAAACATCGGGTTACTAAGCGCGGCCCTGCACTTAGTAACCCGATGTTTACCCTGGTTACCCGGGTGCTGCAGGGGGACTTCGGCATCGTTGAAGACAGTTTCAACTATGCCGAAGTCGTTCCCCTGATCGTTGGTCGCTGGAGAGAGCGGTCTGTGTGACAGCTCCCCAGCGACCACACGACGACTTACCAACGATCACGGCCAGGTCGTATCGCTGGTCGTGATCGTTGGTAAATCGCTATGTGTGACGGGGCCTTAAGCTCCCTTTATCATGATATTCCAAATAACCTATGTATCCCACTTAATCATCTGATATATTTTTATACTTATCTTTGTTGCTGTTGATTTTTTATATGTTCATGTCTTCTTAAAGGTACCGTCACACTAGGCGATATCGCCAGCGATCCGTGACGTTGCAGCGATCTGGATAGCGATATCGCTGTATTTGACACGCAGCAGCGATCTGGATCCCGCTGTGAAATTGCTGGTCGCTGCTAGAAGGTCTGCACTTTATTTGGTCGCTAGGTCGCCGTGTATCGCCGTGTTTGACAGCAAAAGCAAGGATACCAGCGATATTTTACACTGGTAACCAGGGTAAACATCGGGTTACTAAGCGCAGGGCCGCGCTTAGTAACCCGATGTTTACCCTGGTTACCAGCGTAAAAGTTAAAAAAACAAACAGCACATACTCACCAGCGCGTCCCCCAGCCTCTGCTTCCTGACACTGACTGAGCGCCGGCCCTAAACTGAAAGTGAAAGCACAGCGGTGACGTCACCGCTGTGCTGTTAGGGCCGGAGCTCAGTCAGTGTCAGGAAGCAGAGGCTGGGGGACGCGCTGGTGAGTATGTGCTGTTTGTTTTTTTAACTTTTACGCTGGTAACCAGGGTAAACATCGGGTTACTAAGCGCGGCCCTGCGCTTAGCAACCCGATGCTTACCCTGGTTACCCGGGGACCTCGGCATCGTTGGTCGCTGGAGAGCGGTCTGTGTGACAGCTCTCCAGCGACCAAACAGCGACGCTGCAGCGATCGGCATCGCTGTCGCTATCGCTGCAGCGTCGCTTAATGTGACGGTACCTTAAGAGATTACTATGTCAAGCAATCTCTTGTCTGTTTTATGCCCACACCCCACATCACTAGTATTAATTACTTATTCTACAGGTGTGTTCACAGGTCTAGGGGTATTTAAGTGGGATACATGGGTTATTTTATCTTCACGGATTTGGTGGAGCTGGACATTTTTCTTCTTTTGGACTTTACACATTTGGACACAGCGGGTCCGTGCTCCCGAAGCTCAACTAATGTATCACGGGTGAGCTGGTTTATTTTTCTTTCCAATATACTGCTCCATAAGTAATTGGCTCCATAAGATGCTCTATATATAATTGGCCCCATATACTGCTCCATATACAGTTGGTCCCATATGCTGCTCCATATACAATTGGCCCCATAAGATACTCCAGATATAATTGGCCCCATATACTGCTCCATACGTAATTGACCCTTTATACAAGTGGCACCATAAGATGCTCCGCATATAATTGGCCCATAAGATGCTCAATATATAATTGGCCCCATATACTGCTCCATATATAATTGGCCCAATAAGATGCTCCACATATAATTGGCCCCATATACAATTGGACCCGTCAGATGCTCTATATATATATTTGGCCCCATATACTGCTCCATATATAATTGGCCCCATAAGATGCTCCACATATAATTGGCCCCATAAACTTCTCCACATATAATTGGCCCCATGTACAATTGGCCCCGTCAGATGCTCCATACTGTGGGGAAAAAAAGTATTTAGTCAGCCACCAATTGTGCAAGTTCTCCCACTTAAAAAGATGAGGGAGGCCTGTAATTGACATCATAGGTAGACCACAACTATGAGAGTCAAATTGAGAAAACAAATCCAGAAAATCACCTTGTCTGATTTGGCAAGATTTATTTAGCAAATTATGGTGGAAAATAAGTATTTGGTCATTAACGTCTCCCGAGATCTCATTCTGCGCATGCGACACCTCAGGCGGCCATTTTCATGGAGACCAACTCATTACAGCAATAGAAGTGCAGGGGCTCCGGCCTTTCACAAAATGTCGGCGGAGCCCCCGCACTACCGAGCAGCTACAAAACTGCACGCACCAACCTGCAATGGATGTGTGGGGGCTCCAGGATTTCCACAAATGCCGGGGAAGCCCCCGCACCACAGATCATCTGTGAAACTGCCGCACATCAGCCTGGGACGTGTCTCCTGGTAAGTGCATCCAGCCTATAAGACGCACCTCCATATTCCCCAAAAATTTTGGGGAAAAAAAAGAGCGACTTATAGTCCGAAAAATACAGTATGTGTTTACACGCAGTGACAGTTTAAATGCATGATGGACATAGCATGTCATTGTAAGCAGAAGACCCGGATCAGGCGTTCCTACTCCGTGACGAATCCAGAAATGTCGGTGTTGTCACAAAAGTTGAATGGGGGAAAACATAAGGCCCTACCTTTGCATCTGGGTGTAGGGGGCGCGGCTAGGTTAAAAGAGCTGCAGCGCACGGGAAAGCAGTCAGAGCAGGAACACAGAGCGCAAAGGTGGACAGTGTCAGGTCTCTTACTGTTGGACCTCCAGACAAGGCAGTCCACAGTCAGACGGGTCTGTGAGCCGTGACCAGACACTGCCAACAAGGACATAGCTGGTCCTTCTTGACAGCATTGACCGTGAGTGGCAAGCCCCATAGTCATGGCGTAGACGCGCGCACTTATCTTCGTGGAAGTTGGGACACCTGCTGTGAGTGGTTTCCCATTACACCTGCTTCCAACCAGTTACTGTCTATGGCCTCTGACAGGACAAAGTACTATGTTCCTTCCTGCTCACGGCTTCTAGACCCGCCAATCGCGGACAGGATCACAAAGATCACCGCCGCTGCCAGATCCAGGACGCCATCTTCTCCAGGACTGCACCGCACCCCTCATGCCCCAGGGCCTTGGCACCAACTTACACCGCTTGGAAACTGCATTCTAAAGTCCTTGGACTGATAAGTTTGGCCTTACTTCAACTTACTATCCTATCCCCTACACCTATTACCCTGAGTTTCAAATCCCTTGTTCATATATGCTGTTTATTATATTTTCTCTCTGGGAGGAGTATATCTGTTAAAGTAAACCCCACGTTAACCCATGCTCTGCCTCCGACCCGTTACTGCATCCCGCAACCTGCTTAAATCATGAAGCCAGAACTGACACCTGCTCATGACGTGCTATGTCCGTCATTAAGGGCAGATCTATGGCTTCTTCCTCTGTAGGCGGCATACGAGTCTCTTTCAACAAACTTTTGGGCGTTATTTCCATACTCTTACTGATACAGTCCTACGGAGGCTGTATGTAACGACTGCAGGAGAAGGACTGTTGGATTTCAACCATTTCCTTGCTGGTGTCATTGTCTTGGTGCCATAGAAACCTGGGATAATTTCTGTGAACTTGTTGTACGATAAAACAATGGAGCATTTGTTTGATGCCAGCAGTAATAGCGACTGGATATTTTCTGAATCTCATAAACACTCCCACCAGGTGAGGAAAATGTAATTCAGAGATACACCATGATTATAAATGCCCAATAAACATGCCATCTTGGTAGTGGCATAATCGTGATTGACTGGCTGCATTACCACATCAGAAGTCATAAAAGGACAGGCGCCGCCACGCTCGTCACACTGATGGCATTGCAGGGAGAGAGCAGTTATTCAGGCCTGTGTGTGCACAGTTTAACTAATCAGAGTCCTCTAGTGTCTGGTCCTGATTCTGAGCCATCATAGTAACCGTCATTCTAAGGGCTAATCTTGTGCTTTGCTCTTTGTATCAGATATATTTTCATTTAGCCTAGGGACAGTTGGAGAATCAGGGAGAGTAATAGAATACAGCCTCTAGGCAAAGCTAAGGTCTTTGCAGTCCATTGCTTAATACACTGCTCAAAAAAATGAAGGGAACACTTAAAGGGAACCTGTCACCCCCAAAATCGTATATGAGGTAAGCCCACCGGCATCAGGGGCTTATCTACAGCATTCTGTAATGCTGTAGATAAACCCCCGATGTATCCTGAAAGATGAGAAAAAGAGGATATATTATACTCACCCAGGGGCGGTACCGCTGCGGTCCGGGTCCGAAGGGCATCACGGTCTGGTCCGGAGCCTCCCATCTTCATAGGATGACGTCCTCTTCTTGTCTTCTTGCTGCAGCTCCATCACAGGCGTACTTTGTCTGCCTTGGTGAGGGTAGAGCAAAGTATTGCAGTATGCAGGCACCGGCAAAGGTCAGAGAGCCCCGGCGCCTGCGCACTGCAATACTTTGCTCTGCCCTCAACAGGGCAGACAAAGCACACCTGCGCCGGAGCCACGGCAGGAAGACAAGAAGAGGACGTGATCGTATGAAGATACGAGGTGCTGGACCGGACCGCGACGCCCATCGGACCGGACCGCCCACCCAGGTGAGTATAATATAACCTCTTTTTCTCATCTTTCAGGATACATCAGGGGCTTGCCTACCGCATTACAGAATGCTGTAGATAAGCTCCTGATGCCAGTGGGCTTACCTCACATACGATTTTGGGGGTGAGAGAGTCCCTTTAACCAACAGAATATAACTCCAAGTAAATCAAACTTCTGTGAAGTCAAACTGGCCACTTAGGAAGCAACACTGATTGACAATCAATTTCACATGCTGTTGTGCTAATGGAATAAACAACAGATGGAAAGTATTGGCAGTTATCAAAACACAATAAAGGAGTGGTTCTGCAGGTGGGGACCACAGACCATATTTCAGTACCAATGCCTTCTGGCTGATGTTTTGGTCACTTTTGAATGTTGGTTGTGATTTCATACTCGTGGTAGCATGAGATGAACTCTATGGCCAGGGTCACACTAGCGTATTGCATCGGATGCGAGAGCATCGGATGCGATATGCTAATGACACTCGGCTCCTGCTTTGCTGTCAGCAGGAGCTGAGTCTCATGCATCTGTGCTCCGTGCCTCTCGCAGAGAGTGGATCGGAGCACAGCTGCGGAGGAGGCGGAGAAATTAATTTCTCCATCTACTCAATTGCCGGGGTCAGCGTATAACGCACATCACTTGGATGATATGGGTGCGTGTGAGCAGAGACTCGGCCGAGTGTGGGTGGCAATCGCAGCATGCTGTGATTTCACTCGCACACTGAAAACGGCCGAGGAAAAAAACGGTTATGTGAGCTGCCCCATAGAAGAATACTGGTCCGAGTGCTATGCAATTTTTTATCGCATAGCATTCGTCCGTATTACGCTCTAGTGTACCTCCGGCCTACAACCCACACAAGTGGCTCAGGTAGTGCAGCTCATCCAGGATGGCACATCAACGCGAGCTGTAGCAAGAAGGTTTGCTGTGTCAGCATAGTGTCCAGAGGCTGGAGGAGCTCCCGGGAGACAGGCCAGTACACCAGGAGACGTGGAGGGGGCCGTAGGAAGGTAACAACACAGCAGCAGGACCGCTACCTCAGCCTTTGTGCAAGGAGGAACAGGAGGAGCACTGCCAGAGCCCTGCAAAATGACCTCCAGCAGGCCCCAACTGTGCATGTGTTTGCACAAACGGTTAGAAACCGAGTCTATGAGGATGGTCTCAGTGCCTGATGTCCACAGATGGGGTTGTGTTCACAGCCCAACACCATGCAGGATGCTTGGCATTTGCCGCAAAACACCTGGATTGGCAAATTCGCCACTGGTGCCATGTGCTCTTCACACTGAGAACGTGACAGAGTCTGGTGACGCTGTGGAGAGCAATTTGCCTGCAAAATCCTTCAGCATGACCGGTTTGGCAGTGGGTCAGTAATGGTGTGGGGTGGAATTTCTTTGGAGGACCGCACAGCCCTCCATGTTCTTGCCAGAGGTAGCCTGACTGCCATTTGGTACCAAGATTAGATCCTCAGACCCCTTGTGAGACCATATGCAGGTGCGGTTGGCCCTGGGTTCCTCCTAATACAGGACAATGCCAGACCTCATGTGGCTGGAGTGTGTCAGCAATTCCTGCAAGATGAAGGCGTTGAAGCTATAGACTTGCCCGCCCGTTCTCCAGACCTGAATCCGATTGAACACATCTGGGACATCATGTTTCACCCCATACACCAACGTCACGTTGCACCACAGACTGTCCAGGAGTTGGCAGATGCTTTATTCCAGGTCTGGGAGGAGATCCCTCAGGAGACCATGCACTGTCTCATCAGGAGCATGCCCAAGCATTGTAGGGAGGTCATTCAGGCACATGGAGGCCACACACGCTACTCAGCATCATTTGGTTGTCTTGAGGCATTTCCACTGAAGTTGGATATTAGCCTGCAATTTGATTTTCCACTTTGATTTTGAGCATCATTCCAACTCCAGACCTCCATGGGATATTAGTTGTGATTTACATTGATCATTTTTAGGTTTTACTGTTCTCAACGCATTCCACTATATAATGAATAAAGATTTACAACTGGAATATTTCATTCAGTGATATCTAGGATGTGGGATTTTAGTGTTCCCTTTATTTTTTTGAGCAGTGTATATAGCTGCTGCACGTAATCACATTATTTTTGGGGGGTGAAAAAATGTACTATATTGTCATGCATACAGTTTAGCGTACTTATTGTTAAATTTCAGTGGTATGTAGCACTCTAAAAAAGCGTTCAAAAAAATTTCTGCATTCAGTTTGTCAACCATAGAGTATTACATGCTTTGTGTTTCATTTTGGTGGTAAATAACACTCCAAGAAAGGGTTCAAACATTTTTCTGGATTCAATTTATTATCCATAAAGTATTATGTGCTTTGTGTTACATTTCGGTGGTATTTAATTCCAAAAAAGGGTAAAAAAATGTTTCTGGATTCAGTTTCTTATTCAAGTATTATGTGCTTTGTTTTACTTGTTGGTGAAATATAACACTCCAAAAAAAATTGTTCCAAAATTTTTTTGAATTTAATTTATTACCAGTAGATTCTTTGTGTTGCATTACGGTGGTATTAAACTCCTAAAAAGTGCTTTGCCTGTTGCAAATGACTAATTTTTTTTTATTAAAAATAAACTTGGTTTCCAGAAACTTAGCAATTAGAATAGGAAAGGATGGGGAAGTGGAAATGCTGATGATGGTGCAAGCAAACACCAAGGACATGGGGCAAGTGCGAATACAGCTGTTGCTGGAGCACAAGAATCACGCCCATCCATGACACATAGCTTCCTGTCCCACTTTGCTGGGAGGCAGGGGATACCACTTCCGAAGCCACATCAGTACGAACAGGTGGTTGGTTGGATAACAGCGTGGTATGGCGGGTGGCCATGTGGTTAATTGGCGGTATGTATCACAGAGTTGGGTGGCCCTGTGATGGAAGCCTGGGCTTGTTTTGCTCAGCAGATCTACTGCTGAGGGTTACTATACATTGGGAAGGCTTCCAGGTGACTTGGAGAGATGGGTAGGTCCAGTCACCTACATACACCACCCAAGGGGGTGTGTCTGAACACTCAAGATGGAGTCTGTGTGTTTGTGTACGGAAAGGGCTGGCAAGGCTGAGCCAGAGAGTGGGGACATGTGGTATACCTCTGGAGAGGATGCCTCTGAGGATAAGAGGTATCCGGGAACCTGTGCGGTCGTCACAGACAGTTAACGGACACTAATCCGTGTTAGGCACACCAAGACTCAGTGAGGACCATGGGTACTGTAACGCCAAACGGGGGTCGGACGGTACATGGGGTGCTGCATGTCACCTCGTACCTGAGATTTGGTTTATGCTGTGTATTAATAAATCGGATGGACTTTTGTTATAAAGGGAACCTGTCACCCCCAAAATGGAAGTTGAGCTAAGCCCACCGGCATCAGGTGTTTATCTACAGCATTCTGGAATGCTGTAGATAAGCCCCCGATGTATCCTGAAAGATGAGAAAAAGAGGTTAGATTATCAGGGCCGTATTTAGAGTTTCTGCTGCCCTAGGCACTTTTAGTGCTGCCTCCCCCTTTGGTGAGTATGACACTATCGGCAGTGACTTTGGCAAGAATCGCTGATGTGAAAGTCGCCTTTTGCAGCAGATCCGGCAGTTTTTCTGCATCTGCCGCGTAACAGATTACTTACGGCAACACTGCGTTCGGCCTCATTCATTCCCTATGGGATTTGCGGCACTTGCCATGATCTGGCAAATGCGGTACCATACCTCCCAACTTTTGAAGAAGGAAAGGAGGTAAAAAGTTACTACGTGTGCGGCGGCAAATTTTAGACCACGCCTCTGACCACACCCATTTCACAACTAGTCACACCCATATCCACGTCCCAACCACAGCCATTTAGCACTGCTGATCACACTGTTTTATATACAATAATTATAAACAAAAAAAATATGTCCACACAGTGCTCCATACTGTATAATGGACACACATGATGCTCTATACTGTATAATGGCCACATATGATGCTCAATACTGTATAACGGCCACCACACATGATGCTCCATAGTGTATAATGGCCACACATAGTGCTTCATACTGTATAATGGCCACATATGATGCTCCATGCATACTGTATAATGGCCCACCCCCCCTCCCATCATGTATGCATGGCTCATCTGCCCCTCCCTGTATGCATAGGTGGCTCATCTCCCCCCCCCCCGTATGCGTGGCTCATTTCCCCCTCCCTGTATGCATGGGTGGCTCAGGCACTGGCTCATCTCCCATCCCCCCCTGTATGCGTGGCTCATCTCCCCCTCCCTGTATGCATGGGTGGCTGAGGCACTGGCTCATCTCCCATCCCCCCCCGTATGCGTGGCTCATCTCCCCCTCCCTGTATGCATGGGTGGCTCAGGCACTGGCTCATCTCCCATCCCCCCCTGTATGCGTGGCTCATCTCCCCCTCCCTGTATGCATGGGTGGCTCAGGCACTGGCTCATCTCCCATCCCCCCTGTATGCGTGGCTCATCTCCCCCCCTCCCTCCCTGTATGCATGGGTGGCTCAGGCACTGGCTCATCTCCCATCCACCCCCTCCCCCCTGTATGCGTGGCTCATCTCCCCCCTGGCTGTATATGCGTGGCTCATCGGCTCCCCGCCGCTCCCATCTTGTATGGCTCAGCTCCCCGTCCACCACGGTCCTCCTTCATCCTCCCCGGCTCCCCCCGTCCTCCCTGGCTGTCATCATATACTCACCTCACACCGCGCAGAAGAATGGAATCCTCCACGGCTGCACCTCTGTCCTTGCGCAGCACCGTCCCTCGTCCTGTGTGAGCGCCGTGGTCAGGTGGTACAGCTCATTAAGGTGATGAAAATGCATGCATATTCATCACCTTAATGAGCGGTACCATGTGACCGCTCACACAGGACGAGTTGCAGTCGCTGAGAGCAGACCAGCCGGCACCGCTGGAGCAGGTGAGGTGAGTATGACAGTCAATACTGCATGATGTCTTCAAGGGGGGCCGTGCCGGCAAGGAGGCAGCAATGGCGGCGCCGGGGGGGGGGGTGTGTGTGTTAAGGTGACCACGGCCGGACCGGACTTTATAATAATAAAAAAAAACCTGCTCAGGTGCCGCCCCCCCTGCCCTAGGCACGTGCCCTCGAGTGCCTAGTGGCAAATACGGCCCTGTAGATTATACTCACCCAGGGGCGGTCCTGCTGCGGTCCGGTCTGGGGCCTCCCATCTTCATAGGATGACGTCCTCTTCTTGTCTTCACCCTGCAGCTCTGGCTCAGGCGTACTTTGTCTGCCCTGTTGAGGGCAGAGCAAAGTAATGCAGTGTGCAGGCGCCGGGCCTCTCTGACCTTTCCCGGCGCCTGAGCACTGCAGTACTTTGCTCTGCCCTCAACAGATTTTCCTCAATTCATGGGCAGTTATTTTGTGCCTTTTTTGCCCAACACACTTCTTGCGACCCTGTTGGCTATTTGACATGAAACGCTTGATTGTTTGGTGATCAAGCTTCAAAAGTTTGGCAATTTCAAGACTGCTGCATCCCTCTGCAAGACATCTCACAATTATGGACTTTTCTGAGCCCGTCAAATCTCTCTTCTGACCCATTTTGCCAAAGGAAAGGAAGTTGCCTAATAATTAAGCACACCTTATATAGGGTTTTGATGTCGTTAGACAACACCCCTCCTCATTACAGAGATGCACATCACCTGATTACTTAATTAGTAGTTGGCTCTCAAGCCTAAACAGCTTGGAGTAGGACAACATGTATAAAAAGTATGAAGTGATCAAAATACAACTTGCCTAATAATTCTGCACACAGTGTAGTGCATAGCCTAATTTGAACAGAATGTGTATGAAGCCCTCCTTTATGTCTAATACAGGGTGTATCTCTGTCCATCTTCCATCTAATTTTTGTCAGTTATTGTTTCCTTCATAAATTTCACTGAAATTTCCATTTTTTTAAAATAAACAATTAATAAAAATATTACATTATTAAAAAAATAAACTTTGGTTTACTTCAATGTATTATTTTTTATATCCTTTTTAAATATTACCTTATATACAAGTAATTATCCAGGAAAAAATGTCTTTGATTTTGAATGTTTTATTGTCAGTCCTTAAAGTGGAGTAAAAGTGTGACACCATTGTTCTTAGCAGGGATCTGGGAGTCAGAGATGCTTTCAGGGTTTTTTCCCATGCTGCTCTTCTTCCATTCAGCTCTTTTTCCATCTCTTTCAACATTTTTACTGCCCCTCAGACCTCCTTGTAGGGTCTGCCTGAAAAATGCTTGGATTTCCCATTGACTCCCCTTCTACTCGTTACTCAAAACGAGCATTAGGACTTGCTCGGTTCGAGTAACGAGCATCTGAGCATTTTAGTGCTCGCTCATCCTTACTGTTTATATGAGCACACAAGTTATGGAATACTGAAAAGAATGATACATGCATGTCTTAGATGCCTTGTTACTGAGAAATCATCTCAGCACTTTATATTAATAACCTCTTCCAGGCTATGGGGAGGATGTTGCATGGAAGATAACTCTGCCTCCAGAGCTTATTTTAAATATAAGGGGGAGTTACAAAGTGTGATATGTAATGGCCGCTCTCTGTTCTCCTCATCTCACTGCAGAGCTGTATGTGGTTAAAACTATCACATATACAGGTTCGTCTCAGCTTCAGCTTCCATCTCACAGTCAGACAGTGTTGCAATATTATAGCAATACAGTAGAGATTAAAGAAAAGCAAAAAATGTGTTTTTAAGAAGAGAGTTTAATTACTCCTGTTCTGTGATAGTTACATGTCTAACTCCCCTTTTATTTAAAATAAGCTCTGGAGGCAGAGCTATCTTCCAGGAAACATGCTTCCCATAGCCTGGAAGCATTCATTTATATAAAGTGATAAAAGATGATTTCTCAACAACAAAGCATCTAGTATAAGGCATAAAGGTAGGATTTTTGCAGCAGTCTACAATGTGTATGTCCATATTAATAGTTTAATGTCAAATTTGGTGACAGATTCCCTTTAACTGGGATTCCTTACTTTTTTGTAGAGCTCCAGTTTCTTCATTTTTTAAATTGGGCTTCCTTTTCCTGCTTTTTAAATTGGGCTTTTGCTTCCAGCTTTTTTAAATTGGGATTGTGTCTCGATTCTTTGAGGTTCTGCTTCCATCTGGTTTCCATATGCCTCTACTTCATCTTCCTTCCTGGCAAAGGATCTTCTAACTCTGGATTCCTCTGCATGTCAGACTATTCCTAGTAGCCAGGGCCGGCGGTAGGGGCAGGCAGACCAGGCAGCTGCTTAGGGCCCTGCTCGTCCCGGGGCCCCCAGCTGAGCCAGTGGCATGCTGCTAATAGCGGCACACCACACGGTTGCTGAGGGGCCTGGTGCCGCCCCCCATCGCTGATTCAACTTATCAGCATCATAGACGCTGATACAGTTGAAAGCAGTGATGGACGAGAGAACGTCTGCTGGCGCTCCCTCTCCCATCACTCCCCCTGTGACTCAGTAGGCGCGCGATGACGACACTTCATCGTGCGCCACGCTGTGTCAGCAGTAAAGGCGATGAGACTGGAGCAGCAGAGCCTGGAGCAGCACGGGAAACAAGGAGGGGTAAGTGTTGTGTGAGTGCGTGTATGCATTATTGTGTGTGTGTGTGTGTGTGTGAGTGTGGGGCCTGCATTATAGTGTGTGTGTCTGCACTATACTGTCTGTTGGGGGACGGAGCTGCACTGTACTGTGTTGGGGGACGGAGCTGCACTGTACTGTGTGTTGGGGACGGAGCTGCACTGTACTGTGTTGGGAGACGGAGCTGCACTGTACTGTGTGTTGGCAGGGAGCTGCACTGTACTGTGTGTTGGGGACGGAGCTGCACTGTACTGTGTGTTGGCAGGGAGCTGCACTGTACTGTGTGGGGGAGGGAGCTGAACTGTACTAAGTGTTGTGGGAGCTGCAGTATACTGTGTGTTGGGGAGAGCTGTACTGTGTGCTGGGGAGGAGCTGTACTGTGTGCTGTGGAGGAGCTGCACTGTGTGCTGGGGAGCTGCACTGTACTGTGTGATGGGAGGGAGCTGCACTGCATTGTGTGCTGGGAGGGAGCTGCACTGTACTGTGCTGGGAGGGAGCTGCACTGTACAATGTGGTGGGAGCTGCACTACAGTTTCTGATTGAAGGGGGTGCACTATATTGTGCGTGGGGAGCTACACTACACTATGTTTGGGGGGAGCTGCACTATAATGTGTGTGGAGGGGGCTGCATTATATTGTGTGTGTGTAGCTGCAGTATACTCTGAGGGGGGCTGCAGTATACTCTGAGGGCGGCTGCAATATACTGTATGTGGGTCTGCAGTATATTCTGAGGGGGGTCTCAGTATACTCTGAAGGGGGCTGCAGTATACTGTGAGGGGGGCTGCATTATACTGTATGGGAGCTGTATTATACTGTATCGAGGACTATCTGTCCCCATCATTCTTCCTCAGCCGGTGTAAAGAAACTCGGGAACAGGTGTCTAACAACTTCAATGCCATTGATCACTGCTCCGCACACCTCGTACACATGCGGCTCCGCTCCGTAAACCTCTTACACACCCGGCTCCGTTCCGTACACCTCGTACACACACGGCTCCGCTCCATACACACGCGGCTCCGTTCCGTACACCTCGTACACACCCTGCTCCGCTCTGTACACATCATACACACGGCTCTGCTCCATACCTTTTACACACACGGCTCCGCTCTGTACACATCGTACACACATAGCTCCGCTCCGTACACCTCGTACACACACGGCTCCGCTCCGTACACCTCATACACACACAGCTCTGCTCCGTACACCTCGTACACACACGGCTCCGCTCCGTACACCTCGTACACTCACGGCTCCGCTCCGTACACCTCGTACACTCACGGCTCCGCTCCGTACACCTCGTACACACACTGCTCTGCTACATCCACCCTGCACCTCCCTCCTGACCCCACACAGAAACTTCCCCTCTTCCAGCACCATGACAACCAGCACAGCAGAGTCCTGCATACACTGATGCCCCTGATCATGTGACCCCTGACTCCTCCCCTCCTGTGACCTCATCACAGGTCCTGTGCGCACAGAACAGCCATATATGTGGTGTGCGGCTCTGCAGGTGGAGGTAGGTGCTGGAGATTCCCCATTAGGCTTCTTTCACCCTTCCGTCGGGACTCTCCCGTCCTGCTGCGTCGACAAGACGTAGCGACGGACTTGTGTCAAAATGTATGTGACTGGTGCACTGGGCCCATCTTTCTGACCGACCCGTCGAGGCTATGTGCACCTGTTGTGTATGTGTCTTCGCAGTGGTTTTCGAGACTGTGACTTCTCGCGAGATTTCGCAATGTATTACTAGGAACGCTAGCTGCCGGGAGCATCGGTAACCTGCGCGGGACGCCAGTAGGTGAGAATATTGCGATTTTTTAAATATTTTTAACATTATATCTTGCTACTATTGATGCTGCATAGGCAGCATCAATAGGAGAAAGAGAGCGAGTGAGAGAGAATTTCCCTGACGCGAAATTCTTCCACGCATACTCAGTTTGAAAAGACGGGACCCATCCCTGGATTCCTGCTTTTCACAGTCAGCGACGCATCTTACGCCCATAGGCTTCCATTGTAGCCAGTGACGGGCAGCGCAGGATGCGTCGTTGGCCAATTTTCCGACGTGCAGAAAAAAACGTTCCTCTGAGCGTTTTCTCTGCCTGACGGACCGTTTTTTTTACGCAGGATCCAGTGCACAACAGATGAAACGGATGACCATCCGTCACAATCCGTCGCTAATACAGGTCTATGAGAAAATGCAGGATCCTGCATTCTCAAAAATCGACGTATCTCGACGGGAGCTGAAAGATGAAGTGTGAAAGAGGCCTTACTGGGTGGGCGCAGGGGACATTAACCTTTTAGTAACCACAAATATGTATTTTTACTGACCTGAGCTGTAAGGCTACGTTCACACGATCCTTTTTTCCGTCCTTTTTTTTTCAGGTCCTGTTTTGAAAAACCGCAGCTAAAATCCGCACTGATTTTTAGCTGCGGTTTTTGATCCTTTTTCTTCTGCGGATTCCACTGCGGGTTTCCAACTGCAGTTTCCTATTGGGGCTGCTGGAAACCCGCAGCAGAATCCGCAGAAAGAATTGACAGGTACTTCTTTTTTCTGCAGGCAAAACCGCTGCGGATTTGCCTGGGGAAAAAAGGATCGTCGGCACAGCGGGTTTTGTTTTCCATTGGGTTACATTGTACTGTAACCTACATGGAAAAAAGCTGCGGATCCGCAGTGCCAAATCCGCTGCGGATCCGCAGCAAAAACCGCAGCGTGTGAACATACCCTAACAGAATAGCGTCCCCATACAGGTGAAAATCCAGCAGCTGTCGGCTGTACACTATAGCTGACAACCTATGGCATCAGCCACAATCAGTGTTGGCACCAACCATGGCTATTTAACCCCTTAAATGCTGCTGTCAATAGTAACTGCAGCACCTAAATGATTGACAGAGTGTGGGGGCTCCCTCTGTATCCCCATCACCCTGAGATCATGATTGTGTGGTCCTGATGTTTGCCTTGGCAGTTCACAGCCAAACAGCAAGGTTAGGCTACTTTCACACTAGCGTCGGGAAAGACCCGTCGCTGTGCGTCGGGCCGACGTTCCCGACGCTAGCGTGGTCTCCGCCGCACAACGGGGGCAGCGGATGTATTTTTCCCACGCATCCGCTGCCCCATTGTGAGGTGCGGGGAGGTGGGGGCGGAGTTCCGGCCGCGCATGCGCGGTCGGAAAAAGCGGACCGTCGGGAGCAAAAAACGTTACATGTAAGGTTTTTTTCTCCCGACGGTCCGCTAACACACGCCCAAGCGTCGCAAAACGGACGCGACGTTTGGAAATGCGTCGCAAATGCGTCGCTAATGCGTCGCTAATGTTAGTCTATGACGAAAAAACGTATCCAGCAAGAACTTTTGCTGGATGCGTATTTTCGGCAAAACGACGCATTTGCGACGTATTGCAGTTAACGCTAGTGTGAAAGTAGCCTTAGAGTCTGCCGGCTACAGTGACCTGTTAATCAGTTAGTGACATTTAGATGGTAAAAATAAACTCCTTCATTCCTGTCATGTCACTTTGCATTAATTCCTGAAACCAATTTTGAATACGTTGAGGGGTGCTGTTTTTAAAATGGTGTCACTTTTGGGGGTTTCCAGTATCTAGGACCCCCAAAGTCACTTCAAAACTGAACAGGTCCCTAAAAAAAAATAAGTTTAGTACATTTCCTTCAAGAAATGAAAAATTCCTGCTACATTTTTAAACCTAAAATGCTAACAAAATAAAACAACATTTTACAAATGGCGCTGATGTAAAGCAGGCATGAGGGAAATTATATGTATTAATGTTTTTCTGTGGTATAACTATGGTAAAGGGATAATCATTCAAGGTTTGAAAATTGCAAATTTAAAAAATATTTTTGACAAGTTTCTTATATCACTATAAAACAAGGCAAAACATATCAACCTTAGTTTACCATTATCACAAAGAATAATATGACACAATAAAACAGTCTCAATCAATGGGATATACATACATATATATATATATATATATATATATATATATATATATATATATATATATATATATATATATATATATATATATATATATATACACACTGCTCAACAAAATAAAGGGGACACTAAAATACCACATCCAAGATATCTCTGAATGAAATATTCCAGTTGCAAATTTTTATTCATTGCATAGTGGAATGTGTTCAGAACAATAAAACCTAACAATTATCAATGTAAGTCAAAATGAATAATAGATCTGGATTTGAAATGATACTCAAAATCAAAGTGGAAAATCAAATTACAGGCTGATCCAACTTCAGTGGAAATGACTCATGACAGGGAAAAGATGCTCCGTATTGTGTGTGGCTTCCACGTGCCTGTATGACCTCCCTACTGTGAAACGCCTGGGCATGCTCCTGATAAGGCGGCGGATGGTCTCCTAAGGGATCTACTCCCAGACCTGGACTAAAGCATCTGCCAACTCCTGGACAGTCTGTGGTTCAATGTGACGTTGGTGGATGGAGCGAGACATGATGTTCCAGATGTGTTCAGTCGGATTCAGGTCTGGAGTACCGTCGGGCCAGTCCATAGCTTCAATGCCTTCATCTTGCAGGAACTGCTGACACACTCCAGCCACATGAGGTCTGGCATTGTCCTGTATTAGGAGGAACCCAGGGCAAACCGCACCAGCATATGGTCTCACAAGGGGTCTGAGGATCTCATCTCGGTACCTAATGGCAGTCAGGCTACCTCTGGCGAGCACATGGAGGGCTGTGTGGCCCTCCAAAGAAATGCCACCCCACACCATTACTGAGCCACTGCCAAACCGGTCATGCTGAAGGATGTTGCAGGCAGCAGATTGCTCTCCACGGCGTCTCCAGACTGTCACGTCTGTCACATCCGCTCAGTGTGAAATTGCTTTCATCTGTGAAGAGCACAGGGCGCCAGTGGCGATTTTGCCAATCCTGGTGTTCTGTGGCAAATGCCAAGCGTCCTGCACGGTGTTGGGCTGTGAGCACAACCCCCATCTGTGGACATCGGGCACTCAGACCATCCTCATGGAGTCGTTTTCTAACCGTTTGTGCTGACACATGCACATTTGTGGCCTGCTGGAGGTCATTTTGCTGGACTCTGGCAGTGCTCCTCCTGTTCCTCCTTGCACAAAGGCGGAGGTAGTGTTCCTGCTGCTGGGTTGCTGCCCTCCTATGGCCCCCTCCACGTCTTCTGGTGTACTGGCCTTTCTCCTGGTAGCGCCTCCAGCCTCTGGACACTACGCTAACAGACAGCAAACCTTTTTGCCACAGCTCGCATTGATGTGCCATCCTGGATAAGCTGCACTACCTGAGCCACTTGTGTGGGTTGTAGAGTCTGTCTCATGCTACCACGAGTGTGAAAGCACAACCAACATTCAAAAGTGACCAAAACATCAGCCAGAAAGCATTGGTACTGAGATGTAGCCTGTGGTCCCCACCTGCAGAACCACTCCTTTATTGAGTGTGTCTTGATAATTGCCAATAATTTCCATCTGTTGTCTAGTCCATTTGCACAACAGCATGTGAAATTGATTGTCAAACAGTGTGGCTTCCTAAGTGGACAGTTTGATTTCACAGAAGTTTGATTTACTCGGAGTTATATTCTGTTGATATATATATATATATATATATATATATATATATATATATATATATATATATACACCTTCCAGAATTATCCCAGCCACTAAGGGGTTAACCCCCTCACTGCTGAGCCTGTGATAAATCTCTATAATAATTTCATAATAATAATCTCTATAATGGGACTGTGTGTTATACCGGGGGCAGGACGGGGCCATGACTGGATGCAGTGGTCATGTGACGCCGGTAACAGCTCCGGAGATTTCTTACATGGGATCTTTATGATGTTACATCGTCATCTTCTCCCCATTCAGGTCCCTACAATATCGGATCCTCTCAGTGGAGATCTTCTATATAAGGGAATTCTCCTGAGTGACCCTACAAGGATGGATAGGGACAGGGACAAGATGGCGGAGAGGATATTATACCTCACCCTAGAGATCCTCTTCCGGCTTACTGGAGAGGTGAGAGATTCTGATGACGTCACATTACATCATTCTTATCTATGGGAATAACGGACAGAACTGGAGAGGTGAGGACTCTGGAAATGTCTGTAGTGAGGTTTATTAATGTGTCTCTCCATAACCAGGATTACACAGTAGTGAAGAAGACCTCTAGTGAGCGCTGTCAGGCCCCTGTGTCTGAGGGATGGGGAAGACCCCTGAGCCCAATCACAGGGCCTCCACCTCACCCCCCGATACATGAGGACATCAATGACCAGAAGATCCTAGAACTCACTTACAAGATGATTGAGCTGCTGACTGGAGAGGTGACACTGCTGGGAATTCTGGGACATTATACAGTAATGCTATGAAGGGATCGGGGGGATGACAGTATCATTGTATGTGTCAGGTTCCTATAAGGTGTCAGGATGTCACCGTCTATTTCTCCATGGAGGAGTGGGAGTATTTAGAAGGACACAAAGATCTGTACAAGGACCTCATGATGGAGGTTCCCCAGCTCCTCACATCACCAGGTAATAGACAGGACTAAAGACACACGGCCTATAATTATCTGTATGTAAAGAATGAATTCAGTCCCTGTATGTGTTTCCTCCAGTTCTATCCAGTAAGAGGACAACACCAGAGAGATGTCCCCGTCCTCTTCATCCAAAGGACTGTAAACAAGAAGATCCCAATGTTCCTCAGGATCATCAGGTAGATGGAGAGAAGGTGTCATGAGGTCTCCCCTATAATGTGTAGATGGCTGTGAAGGTCTTGCGCTCAGTCTTGTGTTATCCACCAGTATAATACACTGAACAGACAATTTATTAGCCATGTCAAGTGCAGAAAGCAGACAGCACCGCCGACTTCACTGGATCTATGCGCCTTGAGCTGTACCTCGGGATCTCGGGTGCTCCTCAGAAGGAAATCATATAAATATTGTCCATCAACAAAGAGAAAGGCAGGTAGCACTCACCGATGCTTAAGGGTATGTGTCCACGTTCAGGATTGCATCAGGATTTGGTCAGGATTTTACGTCAGTATTTGTAAGCCAAAACCAGGAGTGGGTGATAAATGCAGAAGTGGTGCATATGTTTCTATTATACTTTTCCTCTAATTGTTCCACTCCTGGTTTTGGCTTACAAATACTGACGTAAAATCCTGACCAAATCCTGATGCAATCCTGAACGTGGACACATACCGTAAAATTCCATTCTTTATTCAATCACGATTAAAAAATCATCATGGCCTGGGAGTGTGAGGGCAGGAGTTTGCAGGTCAGCACCTGCACACTCCTGCCCTCACACTCCCAGACCATGATGATTTTTTAATCGTGACTGAATAAAGAATGGAATTTTAAGGATCGGTGAGTGCTACCTGCCTTTCTCTTTGTTGATGGACCGACAATTTATTAGACCCCCACCCTTTCTTAACTAGAACTATTCTGTTTGGAAATTAGACACATGATATATAAATGAGTAAAATAAAGAATTTAAAAAAATAAATGACCCCGAGTGCAGCATAAAATGAAGTGATCAATTTTTGTGGTCATTCCAAAATTTTGCAATTTTAAACAGTGCATGATTTGTGATCGATTAGCTGCGGCCAATATTTAAAAAGAAAACAAGCAAAAAACTGTGACACTCATGTTTTTATGTGTAATCATATCCAGACTATACTGAGAATATTTAATAACATTTGTCCCAAAATGCAACACGTAGGATACTAGACACTTCCAATGAAGTATAAACACACACCGTCCCTGACAGCTGTGAATAAGAGATTTTATCTAAAAAATAAAATGATTTTCTTTATTGATATAAAAATCATAAAAAATGGACAAAACAGGGTGGGAAAATAACTCCAATGGGGGGAGGTGCAAAGAGTAAGGCTTGATTACCTCAAGGTGCCGCTATACATGTGAACTAATCGCAGAAAAATAGCTGACGAGTAAGAGAGCAATATTTAGTAGTAGACATAACCATTATCTAGGACAGAGAAAAACTGATATTGTAGAAAATAAAGCGCATAAGTGCCTAAAATTTAAAACAGTCTCTGTAAATATTATTGCGCATATTAGAATCTAAGGAATGCTCATAACACAGGATGAAATATATAGTCATTGTAATTGGACATAGGGGAGATGCTACGCCTAGTATAATGAATAATACCCAAAATTCTAAGCTATAAATACAGAATCCACCTAAGTGGTATAACACTCAATGGATGAAGAGATATATGGTATCAAGATACACAGGGTGGGCCACTTATATGAATACACCTAAATAAAATGGGAATGGATGGTGATATCAAGTTCCTGTTTGTGGCACATTAGTATATGGGATAGGGGAAACTTTTCAAGATGAGTGGTGACCATGGTGACCATTTTGAAGTCAGCCATTTTGGATCTAACTTTGTTTTTTTCAATGGGAAGAGTGTCATGTGACACATCAAACTTATTGAGAATTTCACAAGAAAAACACTGGTGTGCTTGGTTTTAACATAACTTTATTCTTTCATGAGTTATTTACAAGTTTATGACCACTTATAAAATGTGTTCAAAGTGCTGCCCATTGTGTTGGATTGTCAATGCAACCCTCTTCTCCCACTCTTGACACACTGATAGCAACACTGCAGAAGAAATGCTAGCACAGGCTTCCAGTATCCATTGTTTCAGATGCTGCACATCTTGTATCTTCACAGCATAGACAATTCAGATGACCCCAAAGATAAAAGTCTAAGGGGGTCAGATCAGGAGACCTTGTGGCCATTCAACTGGCCCACAACGACCAATCCACTTTCCAGGAAACTGTTCATGTAGGAATGCTCGGACCTGACATCCATAATGTGGTGGTGCAAAGATAGTTGGGCCATTCTTCATAAATGGAAACCTCAATGCCACTGGATATCTGAAATTGCTACATGATGATGTGTTGCCCTCTTTAAGCACTGAAGATGGCACGTTCCCTGAGTTTTTCCAGCAAGATGGTGCACCACCACATTATGGGTGTCAGGTCCGAGCATTCCTACATGAACAGTTTCCTGGAAAGTGGATTGGTCATCGTAGGTCAGTTGAATGCCCACCAAGGTCTCCCGGTCTGACCCCCTTAGACTTTTATCTTTGGGGTCATCTGAAGGCAATTGTTTATGCTGTGAACATACGAGATGTGCAGCATCTGAAACAACGGATACTGGAAGCCTGTGCTAGCATTTTTCTGCGGTGTTGCTATCAGTGTGTCAAGAGTGGGAGAAGAGGGTGGCATTGACAATCCAACACAATGGGCAGCACTTTGACCACATTTAATAAGCGGTCATAAACTGGTAAATAACTCATGAAAGAATAGTTACGTTAAAACCAAGCACACCATTTTTTTTTCTTGTGAAATTCTCAATAAGTTTGATGTGTCACATGACCCTCTTCCCATTTAAAAAAATAAAGTTGGATCCAAAATGGCCAACTTCAAAATGGCCACCATGGTCACCACCCATCTTGAAAAGTTTTCCCCTCCCATATACTAATGTGCCACAAACAGGAAGTTGATATCACCAACCATTCCCCTTTTATTTAGGTGTATTCATATAAATGGCCCACCCTGTATAGTGAATACATGACCTATAGCAGTCACTGTGGCCAGAACTGTGCAGCAAACATATGGACAGCCGAACCTCCTCGACCCCTACGCCATTTCGCTTACACTTCTGGGGGTGTGCAGTACAAAACATTGCTCAGATGAATTCAGATTTATATTGCACCATGCTGATTGGAGGGTCAGGTTTTCATGGTATCGGCATGATCCATGTTCTCTTTTTGATGTCACGTATCAACATTTCAGAATGGTTGAGGAGGGAAAATGGTCCAGGGAATGTTTTTTGGTACATCCTGGGTCCCCTGATATCTATGGATGGATATTTGGATACTAAAGTTAACTTACACATTGTGACCTACCAAGTTTCTCACTTGATGTCAGCGGTTTACCCTATGGCAAGAGGACAGTGCACCTTGTCACTAGGGTCATATCTTCATGGATTGCTTCCAGGTACATGTCAGGGAACATGTCAGTACCTCCATCTAATATGCAGCAACTGCAAAAAAAAGCTATCCTGTCGGCATAGGCCAATACTTATGCAACACCAAGTGGAATCTGGCATGATGAATTCCTAAAGATCTGAAGGCAAAATGATAATCCAACACACTAATACATGGATGTTTTTAATAAGGTGGCCATTCAGTGTATGTTCAGTACTTGATGGAGATAATTGGATTAACGCTGAATGGTTGAATTCTTACAGGAAACCTGCAGATATTTGATTACTGCTGTCTTGTTTGCTTGTAATATTAATTGATCTTTTATGTCTTTTCAAATACTTTCTTACAACTTCTCCATTTTTTTGTGACTTCTATAACATTTATTGCAGGGTAAAGATCTGCCCCATATTAATACTACAGAGACATATGTGAGGGAAGATGAGAGGTGTAAAGAGGAGATTCCTACAGATAACCGCACAGGTGAGTAGTGACCACTAAATGCTGAGAAGTAGAGTGGTGCTTGAAACTTTGTGAACCCTTCAGAATTTTTACATATTTCGGCATAAACTTGACCTAAAATGACATCAGATTTTTACAGATATAGAATCAAATAAAACAAATGACTCAAACATTTAGACCTTTTCATTTTGATATGAGGAAAATAATCAATGTGACAGAGGCAAAAGAATATAAACCTTTTTAGCTAGCAGATAATTAGGTGAAAATTTGCCATTCTGTGTACTGAACACACCTGAACACACCTGACTATCAGGAGTGGGTGCATTGTTTTTACTCTAAGGACAGGGATCAATCAAAGACAGACCTTCACAACATGTTTATGGAAGTGTGTCATGGCACAAACATAGAAGATTTTTGAGGACCTCCGAAGAAGAGTTGTTGATGCTTGTGAGGCAGGAAAAGTCATAAAATTATCTCTAAAGAGTTTGGATAGATTGCTTACAAGTAGAGGAAATTCAAGGCCATTATTACCCTTGAGAGATTGACCAACAAAGATCACTCCAAGAGAAAGGTACGCAAGGTCACAAAGAAACCCAAGGGGTAATATCCCACAATTCTTTACTAATATACCCCATCCTGGTATATGTCCTTATCATTGTATAAATGTACCCCATCCTGGTATATATGGCCCCCAATTGAGTTATACATGGCCCACATCCACATCCTGGTATAAATGGTCCCTTATCCCCATCCTGATATACATGTTCCTCTCATCCCCATCCTGGTGTACATGGTCCCCCCCCATCCTGGTATACATACCCCCTTCCCGATTCTGGTGTACATGATCCCCCCCATTTCCATCGTGGTATACATCGACTCCTCATCCTGGTATACATGGCCCCTATGATGGTGCACACATAAAAATAAAAATTCTACTGACCTTCCTTGCTCTCCTTCGCAACGCTGCGTCATGTGCTCATGCCAGCACATGATTTCAGCATGTAAGCAGCATATGACATCACTGCCATGCACCCCCACACTCCAAGATCAGCTGCCGGAATATTCACTGATTCACATGCCCGGCACTATGGGAGTAGGCAGCAGTGAATATTCATTTTGTGTAATAGCGGGCACACGTTATCGCCCAGCAGGAGCCGGCGGCTGCTGCTAATAGTGTGCCCGCAGTTAAGCAGAATGAATATTCACTGCTCCCTATGCCTTTAGTACCTCCCACCTCTCAGCACTGGCTTCAGTGCATAGAGGTGGGAGGGTGTATGGGCGTGGGGAGCTGTGAATATTCATTCTCTTTAACAGCGGGCTTCAGCAGCCAGCTCTCGCCTCCTGTGACCCTCTGCTCAGACGCTGCTGCACTCCTCCCCCCAATCCAAATCCACACTATAACGTACATCCAGACTATAAGATGCACCTCCCACTTTCCTCCAAAATTTTGGAGGAAAAAAGTGTGTCTTACAGTCCGAAAAATACAGTAAGCGCTGGGCTCAGATTTTCAGTGACATTTATGTCTGGCCCATAGATCTTAACAGCTAGTTTACATATTAAGAAAAATGTGAATTTCTGTGGAATAAAGGCCCCGTCACACATAGCGAGATCGCTAGCGAGATCGCTGCTGAGTCACAAGTTTTGTGACGCAACAGCGACCTCAGTAGCGATCTCGCTGTGTGACACGTACCAGCGACCCGGCCCCTGCTGTGAGATCGCTGGTCGTGTCGGAATGGCCTGGACCGTTTTTTGGTCGTTGAGGTCCCGCTGACATCGCTGAATCGGTGTGTGTGACACCGATCCAGCGATGTCTTCACTGGTAACCAGGGTAAACATCGGGTTACTAAGCGCAGGGCCGCGCTTAGTAACCCGATGTTTACCCTGGTTACCAGCGTAAATGTAAAAAAAAACAAACAGTACATACTCACCATCTGATGTCCGTCAGGTCCCTTGCCGTCTGCTTCCTGCTCTGACTGAGATCCGGCCGTACAGTGAGAGCAGAGCGCAGCAGTGACGTCACCGCTGCGCTCTGCTCTCACTGTACGGCGGCTCAGTCAGAGCAGGAAGCAGACGGCAAGGGACCTGACGGACATCAGATGGTGAGTATGTACTGTTTGTTTTTTTTGGTAACCAGGGTAAACATCGGGTTACTAAGCGCGGCCCTGCACTTAGTAACCCGATGTTTACCCTGGTTACCCGGGTGCTGCAGGGGGACTTCGGCATCGTTGAAGACAGTTTCAACGATGCCGAAGTCGTTCCCCTGATCGTTGGTCGCTGGAGAGAGCTGTCTGTGTGACAGCTCCCCAGCGACCACACAGCGACAAAACAGCGACGCTGCAGCGATCAGCATCGTTGTCTGTATCGCTGCAGCGTCGCTGTGTGTGACGGGGCCTTTAGACATCAGGTCACAGATATCAAGGTATCATTTTATTCAACTTTCCACAACTTGCATGCCCATATAGACGATTTAGGAGGGTTATCCCCACTTATAGATGCACTTGAAACATGAAACTATGGAGAAGACTGCTTCAACAGAAAAGTAAACCATTGATAGAGTACAACCTGGTGGCCTAATATTGTAATCAATTAGTTCCTGCTTTGCGGTGTACTGTCCTAGTCAGTTGATAAATTAATTACATTTTGTTTGACAATGTTATAAAATACGAATATAAATATCAATATAATTTAAATGCAGTGAAAAATTATAAAAAATTTTCTTTTCTTTTCAGATGACTGTATCAGAAGCTCGGTGACAAATCTGGTATTTTCAGATTTTGTATCATATGATTATGATATCATACCAGATAAATGTAAAGAACATGCCATTGTCCTAGACATACCTCCTGCCCTTCACAGAAAAAATCTATCATCTAATCTTTTACAAGAGGTCCTTTCTTCCACTTCATCAAAGACCAATACAAAAAACAAAAGTCACATAATAGGTGTTGAATATAAAATAGCTCACACAGAGGAGAAACAGTTTTCTTGTTCAGAATGTGAGAAACGTTACAGTTTTAAATCAAGACTTGTTGCACATCAGAGAAGTCACACAGGAGAGAAGCCATTTTCATGTTCAGAATGTGGGAAATGCTTTAATGTGAAAGCAAATCTTGTTACACATCAGAAAAGTCACACAGGAGAGAAGCCATATTTATGTTCAGAATGTGGGAAATGTTTTGTAGTGAGATCACATCTTATAATACATCAGAGAAGTCACACAGGTGAGAAGCCATATTCATGCTTAGAATGTGGTAAACATTATAGCGAGAAATCCAAACTTGTTAAACATAAAAGAATTCACACAGGGGAGAAGCCATATTCATGTTCAGAATGTGGGAAATGTTTTGTAGTGAGATCACATCTTATTTCACATCAGAAAATTCACACAGGAGATAAGCCATTTTCATGTTCAGAATGTGGGAAATGTTTTAATCGGAAAACAAATCTTGTTACTCATCAGAGAATTCACACAAGGGAGAAAACCTTTTCATGTTTAGAATGTGGGAAATGTTTTAAATGGGAAACAAATCTTGTTACACACAAAAGAATTCACACAGGGGAGAAGTTATTTTCATGTTTAGAATGTGGGAAGTGTTTTAATTGGAAAACAAATCTAGTTAAACATGAAAGAAGTCACACAGGGGAGAAGCCATTTTCATGTTTAGAATGTAGGAAATGTTTTGCAGAGAAATCAAAACTAGTTACACATCAGAGAATTCACACAGGGGAGAAGCCATTTTCATGTTCAGAATGTGGGAAATGTTTTACAGAGAAATCAAATCTTGTAAAACATCTGAGAATTCACACAGGGAAGAAGCCATTTTAATCTTTCACATATGAGAGATTTTTAGCATTAAGTTAAGTTTATTACCCAGCAGAATGCACACTAGGAGAAACCATTTTCATGTTCTGAATGTGGGAAATATTTTACAGAGAATCACAGGGCAGTAGGTATTTTTTAATTTTATTTCATTGACAATATGTACAAGACAAAACACAAGTTTTAGGCAAGTAAATTCATCTAGAAGAAAAAGAGAAAGCAATTTAGAGCAGTAAATGATTATTAAAAATATTATATAAATACTAATAGCCATTTGCTACTAAAAAGCAATTGGTATCTAAATAATATAAATGCGAAAAAGGAAATCACACGCTCACCTATGTTTCCAAGTTTACATTTTGGAGAGCCTGGAGCCGAAACCATTGCAAGGCATTGATCAATTATAAAAAGGAGGTGGGTTTGTCCAGGTCAATCCAAGTAGGTTAAAATTAGCACTTTATTTCATTCATGTAAAATCTATAGAAGAGTGATGACTGGATACCGACCATCAACGTGCTTCAAACCCTGTATGCGTTCTTTACTCATGATGAAGAGTATTAACCTATTTCGATGGAGCTGGACAAACTCACCACCTATCTAAATAATACAGCGATATATGGATCGTATACAGTGGTGCTTGAAAGGTTTTCAACCCTTTAGAATTTTCCATATGTGTGTAATTTTAGCCAAAAACTGCATTTTATTTTCACACTAGTCCTAAAAGTAAAGGTACCTTCACACTGAACGATATCGCTAGCGATCTGTGACGTTGCAGCGTCTTGGCTAGCGATATCGTTTGGTCGGAGCAGAAAGTCCAGAACTTTATTTCATCGCTGGACTCCCGCAGACATCGCTGAGTCGGCGTGTGTGACGCCGATTCAGCGATGTCTTCACTGGTAACAAGGGTAAACATCGGGTTACTAAGCGCAGGGCCGCGCTTAGTAACCCGATGTTTACCCTGGTTACCAGTGTAAATGTAAAAAAAACCCCAAACACTACATACTTACATTCCGGTGTCTGTCCCCCGGCGCTGTGCTTTCCTGCACTGTCAGCGCCGGCCAGCCGTAAAGCAGATTACAGCGGTGACATCACCGCTCTGCTTTCTGGCCGGCGCTCACAGTCAGTGCAGGAAAGCACAGCGCCAGGGGACAGACACCGGAATGTAAGTATGTAGTGTTTGGGGTTTTTTTTACATTAGCACTGGCATTAGCATTTTTTACATTAGCATTAGCGGCCCTGCGCTTAGTAACCTGATGTTTACCCTGGTTACCCGGGGACCGGCATCGTTGGTCGCTGGAGAGCTGTCTGTGTGACAGCTCTCCAGCGACCACACAATGACGAAACAGCGACGCTGCAGCGATCAGCATCAGTCTAGATTGCTGCAGCGTCGCTAAATGTGACGGTACCTTTAATGAAATCTCAAATGATAAACATCAAATATCAAACAAATGAGAAATATTAGACTTTGTCATTTTGTTTTATTAAGGAAAATTATCCCACATCACATACATTCCCTGACAAAGCTTATCCATGTTATGTAAATAAAAGCTTATAAGCTGACGTTAAATTCATCCATTGGTTGTATAAATTATTCTTTTGAAAGCTGAAACCCTCCGAAATGTGTTTTAGGTGAAGAAAATAAATTGGCATCAATGCAGAAATATTGATCAGTTAAGGGACACAGGTCCAATACGACAATCCAACACAACATGACAATCCAACACCATGGGCAGCACTTTGAACACATTTTATAAGTGGTCATAAACTTGTAAATAACGCATGAAAGAATAAAGTTACGTTAAAACCAAGCACACCACTGTTTTTCTTGTGAAATTCTCAATAAGTTTGATGTGTCACATGACCCTCTTCCCATTGGAAAAATAAAGTTGGATCCAAAATGGCCAACTTCAAAATGGCCGCCATGGTGACCACCCATCTTGGAAAGTTTCACCCCTCCGATATAGTAATGTGCCACAAACAGGAAGTTGATATCACCAACCATTCCCATTTTATTTAGGTGTATCCATATAAATTGCCCACCCTGTATAATTGGCCCCATATGCTGCTCCAAATGTTATTGGCCCCATATACAATTGGCCCCATAAGATGCCCCACATATAATTGGCCCCATAAGATGCTCCACATATAATTGGCCCCATGTACTGCTCCATATATAATTGGCCCCATAAAGATGCTCCACATATAATTGGCCCCATATACCGCTCCATATATAATTGGCCCCATATACAATTGGCCCCGTTAGATGCTATATATATTTGGCCCAAAATACTGCTCTATACAGTGGGAAAAAAAGTATTTAGCCAGCCAGCAATTGTACAAGTTCTCCCATTTAAAAAATGAGAGAGGCCTGTAATTGACATCATAGGTAGACCACAACTATGAGAGTCAAAATGAGAAAACAAATCCAGACAATCACCTTGTCTAATTTGGCAAGACTTATTTTGCAAATTATGGTGGAAAATAAGCATTTGGTCACCTAAAAATATGCAAGATTTCTGGTTCTCACAGACCTATAGCTTCTTTAAGAGGCTCCTCTGTACTCTGTAGTAATGGCACCTGTTTGAACTTGTTATCAGTATAAAAGACACCTGTCCACAACCTCAAACAGGCACACTCCAAACTCCAGTATGGTGAAGACCAAGGAGCAGTCGAAAGACACCAGAAACAAAATTGTAGCCCTGCACCAGGCTGGGAAGACTAAATCTGCAATAGGCAAGCAGCTTGGTGTGATGAAATCAACTGTGTGAGCAATAATAAGAAAATGGAAAACATACAAGACCACTGATAACCTCCCTTGATCTGGGGCTCCACGCAAGATCTCACCTTGTGGGGTCGCAATGATCACAAGAACGGTGAGAAAAAATCCCAGAACCACACAGGGTGTCCTAGTGAATGACCTGCATAGAGCTGGGACCACCGTAACAAAGGCTACCATCAGTAAAACACTATGCCGCCAGGGACTCCCATCTTGCAGTGCCAGAGGTGTGCCCCTGCTTAAGCCAGTACATGTGCGGGCCCGTCTGAAGTTTGCTAGAAAGTATTTGGATTATCCAGAAGAGTATTGGGAGAATGTCATATGGCCTAATGAAACCAAAATAGAACTGTTTGGTAGAAACAAATCTCGTCATGTTTGGAGCAGACAGAATGCTGAGTTGCATCCAAAGAACACCATACCTACTGTGAAGCATGGGGGTGGCAACATCTTGCTTTGAGGCTGTTTCTCTGCAAATGGTCCAGGACGACTGATTCGTGTACATGAAAGAATGAATGGGGCCATGTATCGTGAGATTTTGAGTACAAACCTTCCATCAGCAAAGGCATTGAAGATAAAACGTGGATTGGTCTTTCAGCATGATATTGATCCCAAGCACACCACCAGGGCAACAAAGGAGTGGCTTCCAAAGAAGCATATGAAGGTCCTGGAGTGGCCTAGCCAGTCTCCAGATCTCAACCCCATAGAAAACCTTTGGAGGGAGTTGAAAGTCTGTGTTGCCCAGCGACAGGCCCAAAACATCACTGCTCTAGAAGAGATCTGCATGGAGGAATGGGCCAACATACCACCAAGTGTGTGGCAACCTTGTGAAGACTTACAGAAAAAGTTTGACCTCTGTCATTGCCAACAAAGGATATATTACAAAATATTGAGATGAACTTTTGTTAATGACCAAATACTTATTTTCCACCATAATTTGCAAAATGAATCTTGCCAAATCAGACAAGGTGATTTTCTGGATTTCTTTTCTGATTTTGACTCTCATAGTTGTGGTCTACCTATGATGTTAATTACAGGCCTCTCTCTCATTTTTTTAAATGGGAGAACTTGTACAATTGCTGGCTGGCTAAATACTTTTTCCCCCACTGTATAGAACAGTATTTTGAGCCAAATATATATAGCATCTAACGGGACCAATTGTATATGGGGCCAATTATATATGGAGCGGTATATGGGGCCAATTATATGTGGAGCATCTTATGGGGCTAATTATATATGGAGCAGTATATGGGGCCAATTATATGTGGAGCATCTTATGGGGCCAATTATATGTGGGGCATCTTATGGGGCCAATTGTATATGGTAGCTGCCTAAATCCTTTTTTTTCCCCACTGTATACTTTATGCAATCTAATTACCGTATATACTCGAGTATAAGCCGAGATTTTCAGCCCAAATTTTTGGGCTGAAAGTGCCCCTCTCGGCTTATACTCGAGTCATGATCGGTGGTGGGGTCGGCGGGTGAGGACTGTCATATACTCACCTAGTTCCGGCGTTCCTGTCGCTCCCCCTGCCCGTCCCACGGTCTCCGGGTGCCGCAGCTCTTCCCCTGAGTGGTCACGTGGGACCGCTCATTAGAGAAATGAATATGGACTCCACTCCCATAGGGGCGGAGCCGCCTATTCATTTCTCTAATGAAGCGGTAACGGTGACCGCTGATAGAGGAAGAGGCTGCGGCACCGAAGACCAGCTGTCCGGGGGAAGGAGCGGGACGCCGGGAGCAGGTAAGTATGTCATATTTACCTTCCCTCGTTCCACACGCCGGGCGCCGCGCCATCTTCCGGGCGTCTCTCCGCACTGACTGTGCAGGTCAGAGGGCGCGATGACGCATATAGTGTACACGCCGCCCTCTGCCTGATCAGTCAGTGCAGAGAGACGCCGGGACGGGACGCTGAGGAGCTGCAAGCAAGAGAGGTGAGTATGTGTTTTGTTTTTTTATTGCAGCAGCAGCAATGGCACAGATTTATGTGGAGTATCTATGGGGCAACGGTGCAGAGCACTATATGGCACAGCTATGGGGCAACGGTGCAGAGCACTATATGGCACAGCTATGGGGCAACGGTGCAGAGCACTATATATATATGGCACAGCTATGGGGCAACGGTGCAGAGCATTATATATATGGCACAGCTATGGGGCAACGGTGCAGAGCACTATATATGTGGCACAGCTATGGGGCAACGGTGCAGAGCATTATATATATGGCACAGCTATGGGGCAACGGTGCAGAGCATTATATATATGGCACAGCTATGGGGCAACGGTGCAGAGCATTGTATATATGGCACAGCTTTATGTGGAGCATCTATGGGGCCATAATGAACGGTGCAGAGCATTATATGTGGCACAGCTTTATATGGAACATCTATGGGGCCATAATTAACGGTATGGAGTATCTATTTTTAATTTTGAAATTCACCGGTACCTGCTGCATTTTCCACCCTAGGCTTATACTCGAGTCAATAAGTTTTCCCAGTTTTTTGTGGCAAAATTAGGTGGGTCGGCTTATACTCGGGTTGGCTTATACTCGAGTATATACGGTATGTTTTGTAACTGTCACGTGACAACATGGATCAGAAAAATTCACGGATCGTGTGCAGGCACTGTAGTCTTCTGTGACGTCTTCTATTCAGCAGCTGCGCATTGATGATTTTTTTTTTTACACGTGTCTGTTGAAATGTTTCTATGGGAACGCTGCGTGATGCATGCATACTTCTTTGTCTACTCACCGGAGACGCTCCTGGTAAGCCACACAGCTGTTCTCTACCCTATTTGTTTATCTTGGCATATATAAACTGGCACTTGTTAGCCAGACAACAGACCCCAGAGGAAGCCAATCTGATCAGCTGTTACCAGTACCTTCGGACATCGGCCAGAAGAACTTACTTGTGGAGCTTGGCCGTCTACTTGTAGTGGTCGGGGCTTGTTACTTCACATCCGCCTCGTATTGAAATGAATAGGAGGGGGATGTGTAGTACCCCACGGCGACCACTACAAGTAGACGTGCAGCTGCAAGGACTCGAACATTGTTTTCGAGCACGCCAAAGTCACTCGATTAGCACCCAAACATGCTCAGATTACACTTCCAAGCACGTTCGCTCATCACTAATGATGGTGGATTATTTGATTACCTATCATGTGATATCTACTCTGTACAGGAAGATGACGTCACACGCTGCCATTCATTTTTGGCGATTAAAGTTACTCTGCTTCCTTTAAACTATATGTGGGTCACTAGGGATAGATAGACGTTTTGATAGACTAATATGCATCTTCATAAGGTATGTGTCTTAATATATGAAAGTGAGTAGATATGATCGTTCATTGAAGAACCTGACATTATAAGGGGATAATTTTATATTGACACTGTGGCATTGCACATACGATTGTGCTATATGATGCAATGAATATGTATATAGTCTATGTAAATTTATGTTTTTTATGTTGTTTTTAGAAGAATGAGTGTGGCAAAAATTAGTTTTACCTATGTGTCAGACTGTTACTTAAAGGAGCACCTGGGAGGAAGAGGAGCCATTACCTTAGGGGGCATTCTTAAAAAGTGTAACGTTGTCTGTATTCTAGAGCTGTATAAATTTTTGAAGTTTTTTTTTTTTTAACAAGAATTTGCTGTTTTGATGCATCATCTTTCCTGAACTTCTGTACATTTTCCTGTATGAGGAGAGACACAAAAATTTGTTGCCCACTTTTGTGGCTTCATACTGTATTGGTAGCCACAGTGGGTACATTATGCTGTAATGGGGAGCACAATGGTGGCCTCATAATGTATTGGTACACACACTGGGCACATTATACTGTAATAAGGAGACAACTGGTGGCCTCATACTGAATTAGGGAACATACTAACTGGGTGTGTCATACTGTATTGGGGACACTGGCAGCCTCATCATGTATTGGGAGAAATGTGGTGCCTTCATAGGGACATCAGACTGTGTGGGAAAGCCGAGGAGGCCTCATTGTATAAGGGAATAAACAGTGAAGGCATCATACTGTGCATGTGGGGGGTTTACATAGGAGTAAAATGTGTATGTGGAATTGTGGGGACATTGTATCGTGGAAGGCCATCTTGCAGGTGTTATACTTGGTGACTGCCATGGAAGCTGTATCATAGTGTGAGGGACACAAAACGGCATCACTATTTTTGTGTGCATAAAACAATACATTTGTCTTTTTCCTGTCTTTAAAAGGGGTGAGTGGTTTGAAGGAGTTTTCAATTCAGACTTTTTCTTTGACCACTCATGATTTCTATGTACGCCCCGGGTCTCATCTTATTATCGGATCACTCTATTAATTGGATGAGACAAGTGGGGCATTGAATGGTTTCTCTGGCAAGTGTCCTGATGATGTATAACATCATCTCTCCCTGGTCAATGTCAAATTGGATGGAAAAAAAGCATCAACAGACAACACTTTTATACTGTACACTGTGTTCCAATTATGCAAATTGGATTTAAGTGTCATACAGATTTAATGGTTTTGTTTTTCAAATAAACTCGTGGATGGTATTGTGTCTCAGGGCTCAATGGATCACTGAAATCAATCTTCAACACATGTGATAATTGGTTTTCCAGGTGATTCTAATTAAAGGAAAACTAGTTAAAAATGATGTTCCACATTATTAACCCCTTCATGACCTTGGGATTTTCCGTTTTTCCGTGTTCGTTTTTCACTCCCCTCCTTCCCAGAGCCATAACTTTTTTATTTTTCCGTCAATTTGGCCATGTGAGGGCTTATTTTTTGCAGGACGAGTTGTACTTTTGAACGACATCATTTGGTTTAGCATGTCGTGTACTAGAAAACGGGAAAAAAATTCCAAGTGCGGTGAAATTGCAAAAAAAGTGCAGTCCCACACTTGTTTTTTGTTTGGCTTTTTTGCTAGGTTGCCATTATGATTCTCCAGGTCAGTACGAGTTCATAGACACCTAACATGACTAGGTTAGTTTTTACCTAGGTGGTGAAAAAAAATTCCAAACCTTGCTAAAAAAAAAAAAAAAAATTGCGCCATTTTCCGATACTCGTAGCATCTCCATTTTTCATGATCTGGGGTCAGTTGAGGGCTTATTTTTTGCGTGCCGAGCTGACGTTTTTAATGATACCATTTTGGTGCAGATACGTTCTTTTGATCGCCCGTTATTGCATTTTAATGCAATGTTGCGGCGACCAGAAAAACGTAATTCTGGCGTTTCAAATTTTTTTCTCGCTACGCTCTTTAGCGATCAGGTTAATGCTTTTTTTTTATTGATCGGGCGATTCTGAACGCGACGATACCAAATATGTGTAGGTTTGATTTTTTTATTGATTTATTTTGATTGGGGCGAAAGGGGGGTGATTTAAACTTTTATATTTTTTTTATTTTTTTCACATTTTTTTTAACTTTTTTTTTTTACTTTTGCCATACTTCAATAGCCTCCATGGGAGGCTAGAAGCAGGCACAGCACGATCGGCTCTGCTACATAGCAGCGATCCGCTGTTCGCTGCGTTGTAGCAGAAAATCAGGTGTGCTGTGAGCGCCGACCACAGGGTGGCTCTCACAGCTGCCGGCGATCAGTAACCATAGAGGTCTCAAGGACCTCTAATGCCGCTGTCTGCGTTTGACAGCGGCATTTAACTAGTTAATAGGCACGGGCAGATCGCGATTCTGCCCGCGCCTATTACGGGCACATGTCAGCTGTTCAAAACAGCTGACATGTCCCGGCTTTGATGCGGGCTCACCGTCGGAGCCCGCATCAAAGAGGGGCTTCTGACCTCGGACGTACTATCCCATCTGAGGTCAGAAAGGGGTTAAACACATGTGATAATTGGTTTTCCAGGTGATTCTAATTAAAGGAAAACTACTTAAAAATGATGTTCCACATTATTAAGCAGGTCACAGTTTTCAAGTAACATGGGGAAGAAAAAGGATCTCTGCTGCTGAAAAGCATCAAATAGTGCAATGCCTTGGTGAAGGGATGAAAACATTAGATATTTCCCGAAAACTTAAGCGTGATCATCGTACTGTTAAGAGATTTGTGGTTGTATCTGAGCACAGATGTGTTGGTGCTGATAAAGGCATAATGAGGAAGATTTCTGCCAGGCAAGTTCATCGAATTAAGAGAGCAGCTGCTAAAAAGCCATTACAAAGCAGCAAACAGATATTTGAAGCTGCTGGTGCCTCTGGAGTCCCTCAAACCTCAAGGTGTAGGCTCCTTCAAAGGCTTGCTGTGGTGCATAAACCTACTATTCAGCCACCCTTAAACAGTGTTCACAAGCAGAAATGGTAGCATTGGGCCCACACATACATGAAGACTAATTTCCAAACAGTCTTGTTTACTGATAAGTGTTGAGCAACCCTGGATGGTCCAAATGGATGGAGTAGTGGATGGATGGTGGATGGCCACCATGTCCCAACAAGGCTGCAATGTCAGCAAGGAGGTGGAGGAGTCATGTTTTGGGCCGGAATCATGGAGAAACACCTGGTAGGGCCCTTTAAGGTTCCTGAAGGTGTGAAAATGAACTCTGCAAAGTATGTAGAGTTTCTGACTGACAACTTTCCTCCATGGTATAAAAAGCAGAAATGTGCCTTCAGTAGCAAAATCATCTTCATGCATGACAATGCCCCATCTCATGCTGCAAAGAATACATGCTGCTATGGGCATAAAAGGAGATAAACTCATGGTGTGGCCACCATCTTCCCCTGACCTCAACCCTATAGAGAACCTTTGGAGTATCATCAAGCCAAAGATCTATGAGGGTGGGAGGCAGTTCACATCAAAACAGCAGCTCTGGGAGCCTATTCTGACTTCATGCAAAGAAATAAAAGCAGAAACTCAATGGATCCAGGAATTGTGAAGGTGATATCAAAGAAGGGTCATATGTTAACATGTAACTTGGCCTGTTAGGATGTTTTGGAGTTAAATAGCTTTTTGTTCAGTGAATGTGACCTCCTAATGCTGCAAATTCCACAAATGAGCATTTTCAGTTCTTTAAAACATATCAAATGTTTAGAAATTCTACTGTGCCTAATAATTTGGAACAGTGCATTTTGTTCAGTTTTTATTCATTTTGGAGATTATACTGTTATCATTGGGAGGTTTATTCAATAAAATTCGATGTATACTCTAACGGGTGATGACTTTTATTAGACCGACTGTCATTTGCACCAATCATTTAGGAAAATCAGAGAAAAATGTCATTTGCATAATAATTTGGAACATAGTGTAGTTATATAAATGAAAATACATACCGTACTTTGTTCAAATATATTGAACCTGTTCTGCACTTGAGTAGCAAACATTTTAATTGGTACATTTCCAGAGCCATTTTTTTTTTAAAACACTGTGTTTGCGAATTTGCATATACAGTGTCTTCAATAAAATGGCGCCAATAGCGCGGTATGCGCACGCGCTGACTTGGGCACCATATTATTTAAGTATTTAACGCAGACAACGTGCTGCAGGAAAGCGAGCAGGAGTGTTTATTGTTTCTTTTGTTTGCATGTATTGAACAACAGCAGCGTAGGCAAGATGGGCAAGCAAATAATAGGATGGGGGAGCATATTTTGTTGAAGACACTGTGTGTGACTGTGTCTTCAATAAAATGGCTCCAGGGACAGTGATATGCACTGGTGCTGACTCAGGCATGACATTCATCCTCATGATGCCACACTCCTCCTCCAACCTTGTCCTCCTCTTTATCACCTCGAGGCACTGGACCGCCGGTGTATTAACGTTGGATGCGTCCTTCTGACTCAGGCATCAAGCAAAAAAAAGAAGAACACTTAAACAACACAATGTAACTCCAACTCAATCACACTTCTGTGAAATCAAACTGTCCAGTTATGAAGCACCCATTGTGAAACAATTTCTCCTGCTGTTATGCAAATGGAACAGACAACAGGTAGAAATGATAGACATTTAGCAAGACAACCCTATGGAGTGGTTCTGCAGGGGATGACCACAGACCATTTCTCTGTTCTCATTCTTTTTGGTTATTGTTTTGGTCATTTTTGCATTTTGTCATTGCTCTCGCCTCTAGATGTACAGTAGCATGAGACTGTCTACAACTGACAAACGTTGCTCAGGTAGTGCACCTCATCCAGGATGGCACATCAATCCAACTATAACAAAAAGGGTAGCTGTGTCTGTCAGCACAGTGTCCTGAGAATGGAGCAGATGCCAGGAGACAGGCCAGTACACCAGGAGAGGTGGAGGGGGCCGTAGGAAGACAACAACCCAGCATCAGGACCGCTATCTCCTCCTTTGTGCAAGGAGGTACAGGAGGAGCGGTGCCTGTACCCTGCAGGCCACTAACATCCATGTGTCTGCTCAAACTATCAAAAACAGACTATGAGAGTTGAATGAGAGCCCGACATCCACAAGTGGTTGTTATGCTTACAGCCCAACACCATCCAAGGCGAACACCAAGATTCAACATCGGCGCCCTGTTCTCTTCACAGATGAGAGCAGGTTCATACTAAAAACATGTGACAAACGCGACAGAGTCTGGAGACGCTGTGGAGAAAGCTCTGCTGCCTGCAACATTCTCTATCATGAGCGGTTTGGCAGTAAGTAATGGTGTGGTGAGGCATTTCTTTGGAGGGCCGCACAGCCCTCCATGTTAGTCAGAGTTGCCCTGACTGCCATTAGCTACGATGAGTTTTTCAGACCCATTGTGAGACCATATGCAGGTGCAGTAGACCCTGGGTTCCTTCTGATACATGACAATGCTATGCCTCATGTGGGTTAAGTTTGCCAGCAGCATGATGAAGGCATTGAGGCTACGGACTGCCCTGTCAGTCCTAGCCCTAGACCCAAATCCAATCGAGCACATCTGGGACATCATGTATCGTTCCATCCAAAAACGCCACGTTGCACCACAGACTTTCCAGTAATTGACTGTTGCCACCACATCTGGAGCATGCTTAAGCGTTGTAGGGAGGAAATACAAGCACGTGGAGGCTACACACTAGTGAGCATCATTTCCTTGTCTGGAGGCATTTCCACTGAAGTTGGGATATTAATTTTTATTTATATTGATTATTTTTTTGTTTGAATGTTGCAACTGGAATATTTCATTCAGTGATATCTAGGATGTGGGATTTTAGTGTTCCCCTTATTTTTTTGAGCAGTGTATGTGTTTGAATGCATGTGTGTACATATGTGTTTGCACATGAATGTATGTGTGTGCGTATATATAATATATATTTTGAGGTAGTGACTGGTGTTACATGTAGGTGTCGGTGTGTGTTCCCTCAGGATGCGCACGGAGGCGTATTGAGGCCATGGGAGTGCATGGCAGTCACAGGCGTAGCTATGATTGCAATGCGGAATAAAAAGTGTTAGTCTTGGGCTAACTATTTGTCCAAGACAGATTTAAGAAAACCTGCTCTGGGCGTTTGTGTTTTGAAACGGACTACAGGATGGTAGTGGTGCAGTGCAGTCCGTTCATTCCTGTCCGGGTTTTCCATGTGGCTGAAGGCTACAGGTTGCTTGTAAAAACCCCTGAAGCAGGGTTTGGGTGTGTCAGGTTCAGAGTCAGTGTCAGTCTGGTGTTAGCAGGAGTATGGAGCAGTCAGCTCTGCAGAGCTTTACCGGTGTGAGGCAACACAGGCAAGCGGAGCCAAACAGCCAAAGCAGCTGGAAAGCCTGGCACCCCACAGAGCACAGGGCGGTGCAGTCTCCCACGCCAACCAGTCTTGGAGGTGGATTGGCGTGTTTATCGGCTGAAATCTGGAGGATATGTTTCCCGGCTGCAATCTGGATGATATTGTGTGCTGTGTACTTTATGTGAGATGAACATTAAAGAGACTTTTGTTTTGAACTTTTGCTGGGTCACTGCCTCATCACTGCACAGCAAGGACACCGCTGCACTACAATATATACATACATACACACATACATAAATACAGGTGGTTCTCACAAAATTAGAATATCAAAAAGTTAATTTATTTCAGTACTTCAATACAAAAAGTGAAACTCATATATTAGACTGAGTCCTTACAAACAGAGTGATCTATTTCAAGTGTTTATTTCTGTTAATGTTGATGATTTTGGCTTACAAGCCAATGATAACCCAAAAGTAATTTTATCAGTAAATTAGAATAATTAATAAAAAAAAACTTGCAAAGGCTTCTTAAACATTTAAAAAGGTCCCTTAGTCTGTTTCAGTAGGCACCACAATCATGGGGAAGACTGCTGACTTGACAGATGTCCAGAAGGCAGTCATTAACACACTCCACAAGGAGGGTAAGCCATATAAGGTAATTGCTAAAGAAGCTGGCTGTTCACAGAGTGCTGTATCCAAGCATATTAATGGAAATTTGAGTGGAAGGAAAAAGTGTGGTAGAAAAAGGTGCACAACCAACTGGTATAACCGCAGCCTTGAAAGGATTGTTAAGAAAAGGCCATTCAAAAATTTGGAGGAGATTCACAAGGAGTGGACTGCTGCTGGAATTTTTGCTTTTTGTGAGAATATGTATATATTACACATACATGCAAACCTATATACAAACACATACACACAAGCTATGAACATGTTCTACGCTTGGGTGGGGAGTCTGTGTTTCTCTCTCTTCCCCTACTCCCACACCCTGGTGAAGCTGCTGCTGCTCCAACCGTCATCCTGGCATTCGCTAAAGGCGTCAGACAGAAGGACACATCTCCGATTATATAGGTATATTATTTTATTCTTATTAGTTGTCAATAACATAACAAATGGTAACTGGTAATTTTATACATTTTATAATCAATTAGTGAACTAAGTTGTTTTATATTTTTTGCAGATGAGTAACTTCCTATAACTTATATGTTTTTATAGTACATATTGTCAATAAGACAAAAAAAAAAAATGGCTACTTCCCTTTGTGAGTTCTCTGATGTATTCTAAGTTTGGCTTTCACACTATAACATTTACCACATTCTGAACATGAAAATGGCTTATCTCCTGTGTGAATTTTCTGATGGGTAACAAGAATTGTTCTGGTGGTATAGCATTTCCCACATTCTGAGCATGAAAATGGCTTTTCTCCTGTGTGACTTCTCTGATGTATTACAAGTCGAGCTTTTAATCGAAAACATTTTCCACATTCTGAACATGAAAATGGCTTTTCCCCTGTGTGAATTCTCAGATGTTTATCAAGACATGCTTTCCAATGAAAACATTTCCCACATTCTGAGCATGAATATGGCTTCGCCCCTGTGTGACTTCTCTGGTGTGTAACAAGGGTTGTCTTACTACTATAATATTTTCCACATTCTGAGCATGAAAAAGGCTTTTTTTCTGTGTGAATTTTCTCATGTAGTGTTAAAACTGATTGCCGTTTAAATGATTTCCCACATTTGGAGCATGAAAATGGTTTCTCTCCTGTGTGAATTCTCTGATGTATTTTAAGGTTGGCTTTCACCCTATAACGTTTCCCACATTCTGAACATGAAAATGGATTATCTCCTGTGTGACTTCTCAAATGGGTAACAAGAGTTGTTTTCAGGTTAAAACATTTCCCACATTCTGAGCATAAAAATGGCTTTTCCCCTGTATGAATTCTCTGATGGTCTTCAAGTTTCGCTTTCACTCTAAAACATTTCCTGCATTCTGTACATGAAAACGGCTTATCTCCTGTGTGAACTCTCAGATGTGAAAGTAGACTTGCTTTCCAATGAAAACATTTCCCACATTCTGAGCATAAAAAAGGCTTTTCCCCTGTGTGAATTATCTGATGCTTAACAAGATATGATTTTTCTGTAAAACATTTCCCACATTCTGAACATGTATATGGCTTTTCCCTTGTATGGCTTCTCTGATGTATAACAAGGCTTGATTTACTATTGTAATATTTTCCACATTCTGAACATGAAAATGATGTCTCCCCTACATAAGCATAAGCCATTTCATTTTCAACAGCACTTTTTTGACTTTCAATTTGCATATTTGTCTTTAATGAAGCAGTAGAGGAGATGACTTGTTGAAAAGGATCAGAGGACAGATTATTTCTGAGTTGATCTTGTGTATCTGAGAAAATTACATGTTCTTCACATGTATCTGGTGTGCTACTACAATTATCAGCTGCAAAATCTGAGAATATCCAATGTCCCTCAGAGCTCCTGGTACAGTCATCTGCCAAGAAAAAAACTGATTTGTATTATTTTTAAATAACATTGCATTTGAATTATATTAATATTTTTTGTTATATACTTTATAATATTTTCATATAAACTAATAGAATTCAATTATCAACAGACTAAGGCTTTAGATCACAAAATAGTTGCTGATAATTTATGGTGTTATTCCACCAGGTTGTGCTCTTTCAAATTTTCACTTTTCTTCAGGTTAATGTTTTACTGTGTCTGTCACCAATCATTTCCAGTTTCATTTCAAGAAGAGATTTGTAAAGATTTCTGTAATTAGTTAATTGCCGTAGGTGATTTCATCTTATGCATACTTTGACTGGTACAAACGCTCTACCATGGAGGACAGCACATTGAAGGAGCAGTACTGGTCATGTACACATTGTTATTTCTGTCAGAGGAAACAGGCTCAAAAATAACTACCTTGGACAGACTTGACACAAGCCACTCCGTTTGGCACATTCCAGAGCAACTCTGGCCTTCACTCTTTAACCAGCGTATAGTATCATTTCTCCAGTCCTGTGTACAGGGTGCAATTCTAAGTATCCAGTAGCATAGCGACCGGGGTGGCAGAGGGGGCGACTCCCATGCTCCAAGGGGCCCTCCTGGAGCTACTCTACTGTAATTATATCGGAGTGGACAGCGAGCCCATACAGTTACAATTTTCGGCAGAGCAGGGAGACTCAATCTTCCTGCTCTGCCACCCAGCCACTATGGGGCCCCTAGATGCCGATACAGTTGACAGCATTGATGAGAGTGGGAACGTCACGCTCCCTCTCCCATCATCCCCCTCTCAGCGTCTGACATCTCTGACAGATACTGACAGGGTTGAGTTGACGTCACTTCTCTGCGCTTGCTGTGCTGAGATGTGTGGGCACTCAGAGCAGCGAGGGAACGAGGAGGAGAGATGAGTATTGTATTTATTTTTTATGGGGGTGCATTAAACAATATAAAGTCTGCCTATGGGGGTGCTTTATACTATATAAAGTTTGCATATGGGGGTGCATTATACTATATAGAGTCTGCCTATGGGGGTGCATAATACAATATAGAGTCTCACTATGAGGGCTGCATTATACAATAGAGAGTCTGCCTATGGGTGGTATATTATGCAATAGAGAATCTGCCTATGGGGGTGTATTATACAATGAGGAGTCTGCCTGTAGAGTGCATTATACAATATAGAGTCTGCCTATGGGGGGGTGCATTATACAATATAGAGTCAGCCTATGGGGGTACATTATGCTATATAGAGTCTGACTGGTGATTGCATTATACTATAGCCTGTCTATGAGGAGTGCATTATATTATATAGAGGCCTATGAGGAATGCATTATACTATATGGAGGCCTATGGGGAGTGCATTATACTATATGGAGGTCTATGGGAAGTGTATTATACTATGTTGAGAACTATCTGGTATATTATACTATATGGAGGCCATCTAGGGGACCATCATGCAGAGTGGAGATTACAATGAGGGGGGCATCATACAGTGTTGGAGCCATCAAACAGTTTGAGGGTTACTATGGGGTTTGTATACTGTGTGGGTGATATTATACTCTGAGGGGGCATTATACTGTGTACAAGAGAGCATCATACTGTGTATAGGGGAGCTGTGCAGAGGGGAGACTCCGGACATTATTAAATGTAAAGTGGACACTTATTGTAATAGGGGAACTCGGGTTACTGTGACTGTCAAAGGGGCACACAGGGTATTATTGCTTTTTGGGGGCAAAATGTGGCCACTGTTTCCTAGGGCACTTGCACAGGGCATTATTATAATCTAGGTATAATCTAGATACACACAGAACCACACAGTAGGTGCAGTAATAGGGACACATATTGCAGCAGTGGCTCAGTATTGGGATATCAGCAGGATAAGAAGTTTGTGCAGGTTGGGGATAGATGGGGACAGTGCTGAAAATATGAGAAGTGAGATGTGTCGCTGTTGTAATCTCTGCAGCAGAGGCCAGGCTCGAAGAAGTTGTCATGTCAGTCTGAGCCAGATGGAAAAGATGGGAAAAGTGAGTGATTCCATCAAAAAGAATTGACAAAAGACCGACTGGCACTTGCAAGCTAATGTGAACAGGTGCATACTAGGAGCAGCCATCTCCATATACAATAAACAAAAAAAGTTGCACTCTGTAGTGCTAAAGCATGCCAATATGAAATATGAATAGCAATACTGCTTCTAGATACTAAGAAAAAAAAATGAGACTCTTAGGCTGGTTTCACACTTGCGTTTTTGTCTGCAGCGTTTTTTGCACAAAAAACGCATGCGTTTTTTTCTCCTATATTTAACATTGAAAACGCATGCGTTTTTTTGCACATGCGTTTGGTCGCGTTTTCAAACGCATGCGTTTTTTGGCAGCAAAAAAATGCATTGCTGTCTATGTAAACGCATGCGTTTTTAAGCACATGCGTTTGTTTGCGCTAAAAACGCATGCGTTTTTATAGAAAAAAACCAGAAAACACACTGAAAAGCCACCCACCACCATCAAGGTGATAAAGGGATCTAAACCCTAACCCTAACTCTACCCCTAACCTCACCCCTAACCGTTTAATGAACATTTTCTGACAGTCATATTGCCACGTATTTAAGTGCCACGTATCACGTATTTCAGTGCCACGTGCCACGTATTTAATACGTGGCACGTGGCACTTAAATATGTGCCACGTGACACTTAAATATGTGCCACGTGGCACTTAAATATGTGCCACGTGGCACTTAAATACGTGGCACTTAAATATGTGGCACGTGGCACTTTAATACGTGGCACGTGGCATACGTGGCACTGAAATCCGTGGCACGTGGCACTTTAATACGTGGCACGTGGCACTTTAATACGTGGCACGTGGCACTTTAATACGTGGCACGTGGCACTTTAATACGTGGCACGTGGCACTTTAATACGTGGCACGTGGCACTTAAATATGTGCCACGTGGCACTTAAAGTGCCACGTGCCACATATTTAAGTGCCACGTGCCACGTATTAAAGTGCCACGTGCCACGTATTTCAGTGCCACGTATGCCACGTGCCACGTATTTAAGTGCCACGTGCCACGTATTTAAGTGCCACGTATTTGAGTGCCACGTATTTAAGTACCACGTATTTCAGTTGCACGTATTTCAGTGCCACGTATTTCAGTCACGTTTAGGGTTAGGGGTAGGGGTAGGGTTAGGGTTTTCTTGTTTTTTCTTGTGTTTTCTTGTGTTTTTCTATAAAAACGCATGCGTCTAAAAAACGCATGCGTTTTACCGCGTTTACATGCGTTTTTCACACATGCGTTTTTTTAAAAAAACGCATGCAGACAAAAACGCAAGTGTGAAACCAGCCTTAGCACATAATTTGGTAAATTCATGCATGCATTCAAGCAATTTCAGACCGCCATGTCGTTGGTTGCTGGGCATGCACGAATTGGCCAAAATATTTGCTAAGGGTCTCATTTTTTTTCCTAGTATCCAGAAGCAGCATCGCTATTCATATTTCATATATTTCATATTGACATGCTTTAGCACTACAGAGTGCAACTTTTTTTGTCCATCAGAAAGAACATCCTCTGTAAGTCACCATCTATAACTATGCAGTAATCATTTATAGATTCCATAGGACTGGTATCTACCACTGACCATATGGTGGTAATATCAATGTTGGTCTTTGAATAGAGATTATTTTCAGTAACAGCTCTGTCATCTGCTGAAGTTCTCCTACATCCACATAAGGGTGTGGCACTATAGTTTTAATCAGAGTTACCTGGTTAGGGGCCCACTCAGAAGTTTTGCCCCCTGAACAAAAACCCTAGCTACGCCTTTAAGTATCTCATCTTATTCTGGACATTTTAGATTGTGGAACACAAGAGAATAAAAATATTGAAAATTACAACCAATTAAATCCTCTGAACTCCAGGAGTATTATATACAGTACATAGCAGGGTGCACAGTTCAGTTACATAGCTCCACTGGAACTGTATAGAAAATAGCATATATTATGTTTGTGGGGCTATCATATCACCACACTTATTATAGTATACAGTGGGGGAAATAAGTATTTGATCCCTTGCTGATTTTGTAAGTTTGCCCACTGACAAAGACATGAACAGTCTATAATTTAAAGGGTAGGTTAATTTTAACATTAAGAGATAGAATATCAAAAATAAAATCCAGAAAATCACATTGTATAAATTAAATAAATGTATTTGCATTTTGCAGTGAGAAATAAGTATTTGATCCCCTACCAACCATTAAGAGTTCCGGCTCCTACAGACCAGTTAGACGCTCCTAATCAACTTGTTACCTGCATTAAAGACAGCTGTCTTACATAGTCACCTTTATAAAAGACTCCTGTCCACAGACTCAATTAATCAGTCAGACTCTAACCTCTACAAACAAGCGTTATTTGCCCATGATCAATGGTAAGCTTTGCCGAATGACAAAAAATCACGGATGTTGTTTTTCAGCCGCACCTGAATGAAAAAAAATCACGGATGGTGCTTCTTTTCTGCCGCACCTGCTTTTCATTGACTCCCTGTAAATTTATTGACGGTTGGTAACCCAGTCTATATATCCCAGTGTGAATGGAACTAAAAGTGTCAGGACAGCGACCTACGGTCTCCGATATACATAATGTGTACATGACCAGTCTGTGCTCTTCCAATGTGCTTTCCTTCAAGGTTGAAATGTTGACATGGGTCATCCGCAACCAGAGCGTGGCACTGCCTGGCCACAGAAGCAAATGTAAAAAGAGCAGGCTCTGATACAGATGTCACAGTACCTCCTCCTCTCTTACGAGGAGCCTTTGAACCCTTGGGTCCAGTCTGATCTGGAACGATCGGTTGTCCACATTAATATTTGTTGCTGACACCCACAATTTCTCCTCTGGTACATAACCCTTCCATTGAATGAGATATTATTATTATTATTATTATTATTTATTGTTATAGCGCCATTTATTCAATGGCGCTTTACATGTAAGGAGGGGGTATACATAATAAAAACAAGTACAATAATCTTAAACAATACAAGTCATAACTGGTACAGGAGGAGAGAGGACCCTGCCCGCGAAGGCTCACAATCTACAAGGGATGGGTGAGGATACAGTAGGCGAGGATAGAGATATTAAAGAGATCTTCTCACAAACCGAGAGTCAAGGATCTTTTGTACCTCATACTCAAGACTGCCACTGACCAGGACAGGGTGAACAGGCGAACATATAATAATTTAATTTATATAGCACCAACAAATTCTGTAGCACTTTACAATTAAGCGGGGACATGTACAAACGAAAATCACTGAAAAAAGGTGATGCTTACCTGCCCAGGCCTCAGAGCAAATGCACTATCAGGGTGCAGCGGTCCACTCCCAACTAATTATGGCAGCAACACAGGTGCAAATACCAGTGCACAAAAAAATTCCAATCTGTATGTGGCATTATTCTCACACAGGTGATGCAGAGCATCTGGCTTACAGCCTATTACCAACGCCCATACCATTAGATCAGGTGGGCTGCCCAGTGCCTCCCAAATGCATCATGTGTGAACAGAGGCCACGGTTACAGAGCCATATGGGCCCAACTGCACCCTGAAAATAGGTAAAGTGCACAAAAACATATCAAAATATGCAAGGTATTGGTTAATATTAACCAATACCTTACATATTTTGCTAAGTTTTTGTGATGTCTGCTGGAGACCTCTGGTTGTCCTCTGGTTGTCATACCATCCCATCGGCAACCCACAATCATGTGACACGGGCTCCGAAAGGTGGGGTTTCCGTCACGCTTGCCAGAAGCGCGTGTTAAATGCCGCTGTCAGCGTTTGACAACGGCATTTAACTAGTTAACAGCTGCGGGCTGATCGCGATTCCACCCGTGGCTGTTAGAGGCACATGTCAGCTGTTCAAAACAGCTGACGTGCTGAAAAAGATGTGGGCTCAGCGCCAGAGCCCACATCACAGGGAGGGAGTCCGACATCGGCGTACTATTACGTCCAATGTCAGAAAGGGGTTAAACAAGAGATTTATGTCACACAAAATAGTTAATAAATAATATTTACTACGTCTACTTTACATCTGAATAATTTTTTAAACAATTTTTATTTGTTTGGAACTTAGAAGGGTTACGAGTCCACCACTGATGGTATCCTAGGGATGCTGTGAATGACAGCTCTGTTGCCCTATGGGATTGAGGGCTGACTGAACTGTCAGGATTTTAAGTGACAGCTCTACTGCCCAATCTGATGCAGAGGTGTGAGTATTGTGATTGACAGCTCATCCGTCCTATCTGGCTGGGTCTGTGGGATCTCCTCCAAGTGTCATTTGATCAGGGTTATTACAGGGTTATTTAGCACTCTGACAATTGTCAGTCCTTTGCCAATTGTAGCTTTATTCAAGTGGTGCTTGCTCAAAGTTGTATTCTAATCTCTGTTGATGACCTTGGGTTTACATTTTTGACCATCCATTTGACTTACCCCTTTATTTTGATCCACTACCTTCATAATACTCTGGCCTCAGACTGTTACCCAAATACGCTTTTGTCTTTTACCTCAGTCTACTATAAGTCTTTTTGGCACTGATCCCGGAACTCTTCACTATTCTGCCTTAGCAGTCCGTGAGTAATGGCTAGCGTCACACACAACACTAAGTATATTTAGAGGCAAAAATAGTGTCAAAATGTGTTTTTTATTTTTAAACAATACTACTCACCTGTGCAGTTATCTGTAGGAATCTCCTCTTTACACCGCTCATCAGCCCTCACATATGTCTCCATAGTATTAGTATGGGGCAGATGTTTACCCTGAAACAAAGATTGTAAAAGTCACAGACAGATGGAAAAATCATGTGAAATGTAGCATATACAATAATGTTATTAGATGACACTGATGAAAAGTACTGTGATTATATGGTTAATGATATGAGTAATTGTAATCACTTTTATGTGAAAGTTATGGGAGAGTTGCAGAGGGTGAGCTCAGAGCTGCCACTAGGAATTTCAGGGCCCTATACTGTCAAAATTTTCGGGCCCTCTTGGCACCCAGGCTCCATATCCAACCTTCGAACCTTCCACAGTTCCACCTCCCATTCTTGGAAAAACTCCACTTCTGCACCACGTCCTCACTAATGACACATTACCAGTTCCCATTGAACCCGATATCTCATACATAGCCATCAACTTTTGTTTTGGCCAAAACATTTTTAAACCACAACAAGGTATACTGTTGGCATGGCTCTACTCTACCGTATTAAACATTTCTTAAAACACTCAATACTCTTTTTAGGTATATTTTTATTCAAGGGAATGAGTCATATAATTTTTTTTTAAATGACCATTAATACCACATACAAGGGACAAATACATCACACCGTGACCAGACTACATATTACCACCACATAGTGACGGAATAATGCCACATACAATGGACTAATACTGCCACATCATGACCAGACCACATATTACCATTAAATAGCAACCAAATACTACAATACTAATCATTAATAATAAAAAATACAATACTAAGTGCCATTATACACAGGAGCTCTGTAAATACTGTCAGTGCACAGATAATACAGTGACTCCCCGGTGACATTCGCAGGAGCTCTGCATTTAGTGTCAGTGAACAGGTAATATACTGATCACTGGTGACATTATACCCAGAAGATCTGTACATAGTATATAGTGTATAGTGTTAGTGTACAGGTAACACACTGACTCAATAGTGACATCTCTAACTGAAGTCTTTCAGCTTTGCTTTTCTTTTTCATCCAGCACAGACCGCCATTACTTCTTCCAGCCAGGACTCGTCTAAGCATAAAATAACTCACTTTTTCAATTTCTTCTACACTACACAGCTGAATACAGATGTACACCCACCATTAATATGTAAATAGTTTTTATGCAACCCACTATTCCAAATATAAGCTGATATTTACAGTCTATGGAGGTGTCAAAAGAAATAGTTTTTCTTTGTCTAGATGCCTTATGAAACAAGACACTGATATCCATTTCCCTTATTCATTATGGTCGATGCTTGTGTACTTATCATGCTCCATCAGCCCATCCATTGTGGTGATGGTCACTCCATCTCCCCCCTCACTTCATCATTTGCAGTACCCCCTCACGTCATCTTTGCAGTCCCCCTCCCCCACTCACTTCATCATTTGCAGTCCCCCATCCCTTCATCAATTACATTCCCCTTCCCTTCTTCATTTGCAGTCCCCCTCACCCTACTCACTTCATCATTTGCAGTCCCCCCTCCCTTTGTCATTTGCAGCCCACCTTCCCTTCATAATTTAGTCCTCCACTCACTTCATCATGTGCAGTCCCCCTCCCAGCATTCACTTCATCATTTGCAGTCCCCCTTCCCAACTCACTTCATCATTTGCAGTCCCCTTCCCTTCATAATTTGCAGTCCCACTTGCCCCACTCACTTCCCCCTTCCCTTCATCATTTCCCTTCACCTCATCATTTGCAGTCCCCCTCCCCCATTAACTTCACCATTTGCAGTCCCCCCTCACTTCATCATTTGCAGTCCCCCTCCCCCACTCATTTCACTTGTAGTCCTCCATCCCTTCATCATTTGCAGTCCTCCTCCCCCCACTCATCAATTGAAGTCCCCTTTCCCCACTCACTTCATTTGCAGTCCCCCTCCCAGCACTCATTTCATCATTTGCAGTCCCCCTCCCCTCGCACTTCATCATTTGCAGTCGCCCTTCCCTTCATCATTTGCAGTCTCCCTTCCCCACTCACTACATCATTTGCAGTCCCCCTCCCCTCACTCCATCATTTGAAGTCCCCCTTCCCCACTCACTTCATTTACAGTCCCCCGCCCCACTCAATTAATTTGCAATCCCCTTCCCCCCACTCACTTCATCATTTGCAGTCCCTCTCCCAGTTCTCACTTCATCATTTGCAGTCCCCCCTCACTTTATGATTTACAGTTCCCCTCCCCCAACTCACTTCATCATTAACAGTCCCCCTCCTCCCCACTCACTTCATCATTAACAGTCCCCTTCCCTTCATTAGTGTAGTTAATCTCTCCCCATTATTTGCAGTCCCCCTCCCCCACTCACTTCATCTTTTGCAGTCCCCCTCCCTCCACTCATTTCATCATTTGCAGCCTCATTTCCCCACTCACTTCATCATTTGCAATCCCCCCTTCCCCCACTCAGTTCATCATTTGCAGTTCCCCTGCTCCCACTCACTTCATCATTTGCAGTCCTCCTTCCCCACTCACTTCATCATTTGCAGTCCCTCTCCCCTCCGTCACTTCATTATTAGGCTGCTTTCACACATCAGTTTTTTGCCATCAGTCGCAATCCTTCGAATTTTGAAAAATTGAGAATTTTGAGAATTTTTTCTCACAGACTTGTATTAGCGACGGATGGCCTCACATTTCATCTGTCATGACGGAGACAACGCATAAAGGAATTCTTTTGTGCACGTCGAAAAAACGGACAGCGGCGGATCCGGCGCCATCCAGTGTTTGCTAGAATGGAAGCCTATGGCGCAGGATCCGTCAAATCACGGATTCCAGCGACAAATTCCATTTTTTTTTAAACTGAGCATGCTCCGATTTTTTTAGGATCCAATTAGCTGGATCAGCTAGTCGGATCCGGCGAAAAAAACGGATCCGTCGCATCAGTTTTTCACAATCTGCGACAGATCCTTTTTTCAAAATTCGACGGATTGCGACTGATGGCAAAAAACTGATGTGTAAAAGCAGCCTTAGCAGTTCCCCTCCCACCACTCATTTCATAATTTGCAGTTGCCCATCCATCATTTGCAACCCCCTCCCCTCCTTCACTTCATCATTTGCAGTCCCCCACCCCCATTCACATAATTTGCAGTCCCCCGCCACCACTCACTTCATGATTAGCAGTTCCCCTCCCCTCACTTCATAATTTGCAGTCCCCCTTCTCCCCTCACTTCATCATTTTCAGTACCCCTCCACCTCCCCCCTCACCCACTTAATTAATTTTATAAAGAAAAAAAATGCTTTTCATACTTACCTCACTAACGATCTCTCTGCAGGCGCAGCTCTGCGATGACGTCATCGTGTTTGTGCCATCACCTGACCAGAAGTTCAGATAATGTGGAGGGAGCTGGATTTGCAGCCGTTCAGGATAGACGGCCGTGGAGCTTCGGGAAGCTAACAGCGCAGAGGTGTGTGCAGTGCACACTTTATTGCACGATGGGACCCGGTGAGCAGAAGCGCATGAGAGAGGCCCAGACTGTGTCCATCCGCCCACCAGGCCCCACAGAGCAGTAAGGGTAGGAATGCCCTGAGGGTGGCCCTGGGTAAGCCCTGCAGCTGGGCATGGGAGAGTTACAGAGGGTCAGCCCTGTAGCTGGGCAGGGGTGACTAAGGGTCAGCCCTGTAGTTAGGCAGGGGAGGGGTTACAGAAGGTCAGCCCTGCAGCTAGGCAGGGGAGAGATACAGAAGGTCAACAATGCAGGCTGGGCAAGGAAGAGTTACAAAGGGTCAGTCCTGCAGCTGGGCAGGGGAGTTTTTAGAGTATGTGCAGTGCGTGTTTTGGATGCAGCACGTGTCCGCTGCATCCAAAGCGCTGCCGGCTATTGAGCGCAGGTGAATCCGCATGTGTTCACTGAACCGTTTGGATTCACAGTGTCTAATACATTGTATGGGTGAAATAGTCATGCTGCAGTCTAAATGGAAAAGATAAATAGACATGCTGTAGTCTGGAAAGATGCGCCACATGTCAGGCTCCGCAGGTGAGCTCCAGGCGTCGGTGCATGCATAGTGGGTATGGGATTTCTTGAATCCCATCCACCATGCTGCAACATCTGGCTACTGAGGGTTGGTCGCTGCACAAGTATGCAGCATCCAACCAGCAGCGTTTACTGACCGTGTGTACCTACCCCAACAGGGGGATAGCATGCAGCTGGCACATCATATATGGGTCCAATTATACACTGGAGCACCATATATGGGGCCCATTATACTCTGGAGGATCATATATGGGGCCCATTATACCATGGAGGATCATATATGGGGCCCATTCTACCCTGGAGCATCATATATGGGGCCTATTATACACTGGATCATCATATATGGGGCCCATTATACACTGGATCATATATACAATTTCACTGGTGTTTAGGGTCGCAGAGCAACACATAGGACTGTGTGATCTATATACTGAAAGCAATCCATGATTACATGACCCTTGTGACTTAGGTCTTTGTATTTTACTGTAGAGTCAACAGCTAACATGAAGAGATGAACTTGGTCGGGCACAATACTTAGATAAGCCCTAGTGTCCAGATATCTATCCACAAATATCTGAGGACCACGGATTTGCTCACACAATGTTCTCCATTGTTCCACCAGCCAGAAATGTTGACACCTTACAAGTAAGGAACATGGGATTCATGCTGCTTGCAGCATGATACAACAGGAATGTCATCCGAGCAGATGATGCCCTGTGAAATCATTGTTGCTTTCTTTTGCCCAAAGAAGTTTTTTTCCTTTGTTTTGTTGGAAAGTAATGGCTCTAGACCTCGTCTTATGCAGAAATAGCCCAGCTGTGCTAAGGAAGGATGAGTGCATCCAGACACATTCATCCAAACTTTTATGAGTGTGCACCACCTGTTCTCAGAACAATTCTTGATATCTTCATGTACGAGTTGGTTATATCCACAAGATCTAATATTACTAATGTTTTTCTTTTATCACACTATTCTCAGTAAACTCTTGACATCATTGCACATAAAAACCCATAATCTAGCAATGATGACCTTATTCAAAGTCAATCAGATTGCTTAATCTTCACATTTCAAAAACTGATCATTTCATTTCATACTGCACATCGAGGTCTTGTGTCTAATATGTTTCAGTTAAGAAAGTTTCTAATAAATTGGCCATTCAGTATATAGTACTGTTTGATGAAAGACTAATCACAAGATCTTCACAGCCTTCTACACATTATATAGAAAATTTCATGACACCTTCTCTCCATCTACCTGATGATCCCAAGGAACATTGGGATTTTCTTGTTTACAGTCCTGTGGAAGAAGAGGACAGGGACATCTCTCTGGTGTTGTCCTCTTACTGAACAGATCTGTAGGAAACACATACAGGGACTGAATTCAATCTTTACATAGAGATAATTATAAGCCGTGTGTATTTAGTCCTGTCTATTACCTGGTGGTGTGAGGGGATCGGGAACCTCCATTATGACGTCCTTGTACAGATCTTTGTTTCTTTCTAAATACTCCCACTCCTCCATGGAGAAATAGATGGTGACGTCCTGACACCTTATAGGAACCTGCCACATACAATGATACCGTCATCCCCCCGATCCCTTCATACCATTACTGTCTAATGTCCCAGCATTCCCAGCAGTGTCACCTCTCCAGTCAGCAGCTCAATCATCTTGTAGGTAAGTTCTAGGATCTTCTGGTCATTGATGTCCTCATGTATCAGGGGGTGAGGTGGAGGCCCCGTGATTGGGCTCAGGGGTCTTCCCCACCCCTCAGACACAGGGGCCTGACAGCGCTCACTAGGGGTCTTCTTCACTACTGTGTAATCCTGGTTATGGAGAGACACATTAATAAATCTCACTACAGACATTTCCAGAGTCCTCACCTCTCCAGTTCTGTCCATTTGTTATTCACATAGATAAGAATGATGGAATGTGACGTCATCAGAATCTCTCACCTCTCCAGTAAGCCGGAAGAGGATCTCTAGGGTGAGGTGTAATATCCTCTCCACCATCTTGTCCCTGTCCATCCTTCATGGGTGAATCAGGATAATTCTCTTATATAGAAAGTTTCCACTGAGATGATTCGATATTATAGGGAAGCAACAAGGGAAAGCTGTTAAAGTTTAAATAACAGACAGACATGAAGGGTGGAAAAACAGTTGTAAAAAGAAAAGGGGAAAAACACAGGAACGTTCTATATACTTAGCAGTCCTGTGTAAGAAAGTACTTCCCTGCTCCCAGGGACATGGAATAGAATGTTCACAAGTCCATTTGGCCTGGGGCCCCAACTTGTGTAAATGTAAGGGAAATAATCCATTCATTATATACAGCCCACCCTTGGGGATGAGGTGGAACACTATTCTCCTCCTTCCTGGGTCCACCCATGGAAGGGTCCTTCATTACCTATGCACGTCACATCTATCCCCCTCAATTATGGTATATGATATATTACACATATGATATGAATCTTGCCTGAAAAATGTTACAGTCACAGGATGTCCAGGATGTCGCTCATTTGGGGTAGCAGCCATGTGCTCCCACTAGACTACAGGCTGAATTTACACAGTAAAGTGGTGTGTGAGGTGTCAGAGGTGTAAGGCCGGGTTTACATTAGTGTTCGGGGGCTTTGCAGAGGGCTGTGTACATTCTCCCCTAAGCCCCGCCTACTTCTGCATACCCATCTTTAACATTGGGTACGCAGGACATGCAGATGCATCGTTTTGACGCGCCCGCCATCTGCACAAAACGCAACTTGTTGCGTTCCAGTGCAGTCGGTGGGCGCGTCAAATCAACGCATCCGCATACATCCGCATGCAGAAGTATATGGAAGTTGGCGTGGCTTAGCGGAGGAAGTACATAGCGCTCCACAAAGCCCCTGAACGCTAATGTGAACTTAGCCTAAGTCATGTGCTAATCGTGTTTCCCCAAGCAGGATGAAGACAGTTCTACTTCACAGACATTTGGAAGTCAGTGGAGACTTAGACATGAGAAACCATATTTTATACAATACATATACATTACAGTGGCCTATCTTAACATACAGAGATTTATCACAGAATATATAGATGGTAACACGGTCTCCAGGGTTTTATTAGGGTACGTGCCCATGATCTGGGATAGCAGCGGTTTGGACACAGCACTCCTGCGCTGCGTCCAAACCGCTGCTTTAGGGTATGTGCACACGCTGCGGATTTTGCTGTGGATCCGCAGCATCAAAACCGCTGCGGATTCGCAGCAGTTTTCCCTAAGTTTACAGTACCATGTAAACCTATGGAAAAAAAAAACGCTGTGCACATGCTGCGGAAAATTCCACGCAGAAACGCAGCAGATTATTTTCCGCAGCATGTCAATTCTTTGTGCGGATTCCGCAGCGGTTTTACACCTGCACCAATAGGAAACTGCAGATGTAAAACCGCAGTGGAATCCGCAGAAGAAACCGCTATAAAATCCGCAGTGAAAACCGCAGTGGTTTTGCACTGCGGATTTTCCAAATCCGCTGCGGAAAAATCCGCAGCAGAATCCGCAACGTGTGCACATACCCTTATAGTTTACAAGCACAGTGGATGGGATTTATAGAAATCCCATGCCCACTGTGCTTCTACTTGATGCTGTGTAAACTCACCCACGATGTGGGTTTATAAGCTACGGGATGTCAATTATCTGCATAGTCTCCGCTGCATAGTTTCACCCACAGCCATTCATTACATGCAATAAATCTGCATGGTTTAATGAACACATACAGATTTACCTGGGTGATTAGAATGCAGTTTTTTGGATGCAGGTAAAATACTGATCATGGGCACATAGCCTGAAAGTTTGTGAACTCTTCAAAATTTTCAATATTTTTGTATGCAAATTGCCTCTTCAGAGAAAAAGAGGACTTAAACTCTATAGCGCCACCTGTCGAAAGTAGCGATCCTACAAGTCACAATCAACCGAGTCGTGCAGTATGACTTAGGATAAAAGCCAAATCAGTATCTCAATTCGAAGACACGGTGTTTCGGGCTGTTGGCCCTCGTCAGTGCGAAGCATGAGAACTAATTTGGCTAGGTGAGAGGCTCTGGACTGGGGTCTAAGGGGTAAGGTTTCTCTATGTCACTCTCCACAAGGAGAAACCTTAGACCCCAATATTTTTGTAAACATTTTACTTAAAGGCCCCGTCTCACTTAGCGATTTACCAACGATCACGAGCAGCGATATGACCTGGCCGTGATCGTTGGTAAGTCGCTGTGTGGTCGCTGGGGAGCTGTCACACAGACAGCTCTCTCCAGCGACCAACGATCAGGGGAACGACTTCGGCATCGTTGAAACTGTCTTCAACGATGCCGAAGTCCCCCTGCAGCACCCGGGTAACCAGGGTAAACATCGGGTTACTAAGCGCAGGGCCGCGCTTAGTAACCCGATGTTTACCCTGGTTACCAAAAAAAACAAACAGTACATACTCGCCTTTCGGTGTCCAGGTCCCTTGCCGTCTGCTTCCTGCTCTGACTGAGATCCGGCCGTACAGTGAGAAGTGAGAGCAGCAGTGACGTCACCGCTGTGCTCTCACTTCTCACTGTACGGCGGCTCAGTCAGAGCAGGAAGCGGACGGCAAGGGACCTGGACACCGAAAGGCGAGTATGTACTGTTTGTTTTTTTTGGTAACCAGGGTAAACATCGGGTTACTAAGCGCGGCCCTGCGCTTAGTAACCCGATGTTTACCCTGGTTACCAGTGAAGACATCGCTGGATCGGTGTCACACACACCGATTCAGCGATGTCAGCGGGGCCTCAACGACCAAAAAAAGGTCCAGGCCATTCCGACACGACCAGCGATCTCGCAGCAGGGGCCTGATCGCTGGTACGTGTCACACATAGCGAGATCGCTATGGAGGTCGCTGTTGCGTCACAAAACTTGTGACTCAGCAGCGATCTCGCTAGCGATCTCGCTATGTGAGACGGGGCCTTAAATCCACATCAGTTTTTCAGTCCTAAAAGTAGATAAAGAAAATAAAATGTGATAAAGGTAGGAAAATAATCCAATATCACATGTCTGCAAGATGAAAAAGTGTTTGAACCCTTAGGCTGCATTCAAACGTTTCAGTATTTGACATCAGTATTTGTAAGCCAAAATCAGGAGTGGGTGAAAAATACAGAAGTGGTGACGTGTTCCTATTATACTTTGTTAGGGTTGGCGGACTGCACATAAATAAATATAAAAAAAAAGTGCAATCGCAACCCAGGGTCCACCGTGCAGAGAAGAACCCTGCTGCTAATGTGAATAATGATGAAACACAACAGCAAGCGTTACCTTGAACTCACTGACTTAACGCCACTCAGTGTGAACTGAACACTTAATATCAAGCTGTTACTTCAGCGAGGTACGGCACGAGTGTGCAAAGTGCTATACTCTGTCAGCGTCACAGGGATAATAGCACATGGATTGGGCTAGCTCTACCACTAAACTGTGCTAAATGCACACACAAATGAAGCAGATGCTGAGCCAAGAGAGTGCTCTTTGACGCTAGGTACAATACCCTGTCGCTTTCACAGAGAAGTATAGCAGCGGCTAGTTACCCCAGTCCTGACACTACAGAACCTGTGCCTGACCGACACCCTAAGCATGTAGCAGACTAGAAACTCAGGCGTTGAGTCAAGGGAACAAAACCGCATAAGTGTGCAGCCTGCCTGCCAACGTGTACTGTCTCTGAGCCAAGATACACATACGTAGAGTAGTCACTCACACACACCAAACATAAATGATACTACCGCTGAGAGCCTTTTATACGCTAGGCTCCACCCCAAACACTCATGCCCAGTTGGCCGAGACATCGCCCACGGGCCAATCTGGGACTGCCACATCATCAGAGCATCTAACTTCCGACCACCAATGAGAAGCCGCCACATCACGGACATGCTCAGTAAGGTGATCTCTAGACACACTCCAGAGTGCAAATGCAAGTCTGCACCGACATATCACTGGTTATCATAGACTTGACTGGAGAGTCAGCAGTAACCAAATGTATACCATAAGCCTGATCAAGACACTGGGACTGACATCTGTGCTGAGCAGCAATCGCAGTGGCCAGGCCTGAATGGGAGACCGCAGAAGCAGATTATGCTTGGGATCTATCCCTCACAGCGGGAGAATCCTGACGCCTAACTCCTGATTTTGACTTACAAGTACTGAGGTAAAAAAACTCACCAAATTGTGAACATGGCCTTAGGGTTAGCAAATATTTTAAGGTTAAATTAGAGTCTAGTGCTTTCAATCAATGAGATGGCAATCATGTGAGCGAGGGACCCGTTTTGTTTGATGAACAGGGATCTATTAAAGTCTTATGTTCACAATACATGTTTGCGTAGGAAATTTCTCAGAAGAATAGTTGTTAAGGATCATCAGGTTATGGAAGGTTACCAAACAATCTTTAAAGAGTTTGGACTCCACCAATCTAAAGTCAGACCGATTATATATGAATGAGAAAAACTGAAGACCATTTTTAACCTCCTCAGGAGAGGTCAAGCAAGAAAGATCAACTAAAAAGTAAGGCCTATAACAGTTGGTGAGTTCATATAGAAACTGAAAGTAACCTCTAAGCAACTAAAGGCCTTGTTCACGTTAGCTAATGTTAATGTTCAGGAGTCCACTATGAGGAGGACACTCAATAACTATGGTGCGCATGACAGGATAACAAGTAGAAATACACTGATTTCCATAAGAACATTGGCCAACCAAGTAGGCTACTGGAACAATATTTATGGACAGATGTGACCAAAATGGAGCTTTTTGGCTCAAATGAGAAGTGTTATGTTTGGACAGGGAGAAACACTGCATTATAGCATAAAAATCTCATACTAGCTGTGAAACACAGTGGTGGAAGTATTATTATTTGGGCAAGGGTGCATGGCTGGCCTTAGCTAGGTAGCAGCTAAGCGTTCACATAAGGCACCAACTGTTAAGGGAATGTTTCCACTGTCAGTATTGGCAGCGCTTTGGACGCAGAACATGTCCGCTCTGTCCAAAGTGCTGCCGGCTTTTGTACGCACAGTGATTTGCATATGTTCATTGAACTATGTGGAATCACCACATCCTATACATTGGACTGTGATATTTATCTTGTAGTGACTGAGCGTCTCCGCAAGTTAAAATTACATGGTGCAGTCTAGAAAGACGCGCCGCATGTGTGTATACGCAGGGAAGCCGGAGGCGTCCCTGCACGCATAGTGGAGACGGGATTTCATAAAATCTCATCCACTATGCTGTAACATCTGGCTGCTGCGGATTGGACGCTGCGGCTGTACGCAGCATCCAATCCGCAGCGTTTACTGACCGTGGAAAAATACCCTTAGACTACTGTGGATGATGACTGACAAGATGCAAGTTACTCTGTGCAATGCTTGCACGACTTACTGTTTTAATCCTTCCATGTTCCAGACCTCTTGATTAGCTGCTCTGGTATCAATATGGCTCCAGCCAGTCTGTATTCATTCTTAATGATTTTTTTTCTTAGCAGGCAGCGTGCGCTTGCTTTAGAATCAAGGTGTTCTGGTTTTCTTAGTGACTCATTTAGTCTGTGACGCAGCAATCTTTTTCCTATGATGTATCTGGATGGGGCAAAATAGTACTTCACTGAACCCAGTAGTATTTGGGAAGCATTGCTCGAGTGCCAGCACCATACCCAGATCACGCATCACAGGTATAACTAACTATTTGTTCAGCCATTGGGCATTTGTCTCTGTAAAATCACCCCTCTTTTACACATTATTACAGCCCCTCTGAGGAAGCTGAATGCGAAACACACATAAATGATACCTCTGGTGTTACTGCATGGTCATCGGATTCATTCCTGAGTGTGTTTCGCTGCCTTGTTGTAGATATACCTATTATACCTGTATTTCTTCTCCTGCTTTGCTATGCTCAGGTGTGCGGCCTTCACTCCTCTCTGACACCGAGACTTACTCCGCACTGACACAGAATCTCATCTATTGTACTTATATTATACTGTGTATTGCCGTCACCTTTTTATCCAGTCTCTGTATCATGGAAATTCCCCTTATTCTATGTCTCCATAGATTTATATAATGCAGAAATATGGAAAATTCTAAAGAGTTCCCGACCTTTCAGGCTCCGCTGTATATTCTAGGGGTCAGAGAGACCCCGACCTTCAGCCCATTAGGGTTTAGTCCTGTTCCCCCATCACACACTCCCTGCTCCCTCATTACCTGTCACCAGTGCAGACTTCTTCTTTCACATGGAGCAAAATGGAGACTGGATCCTCCTCTCCATGGGACTGATCACATGACTATGACATCATCACAGGTCCTGTGTGCACAGAACAGTCACATACCTAGTGTGCGGCTCTGCGGGTGGAGGTCTGTAGAGATTCCCCATTACGTTTCCCCTCGGATGTTCTCCTCCTCAGTAATAATTATCTCATTGTGTTATTACATTGGATCTTTATGATGTTACATCGTCATCTTCTCCCCATTCAGGTCCCTACAATATCGGATCCTCTCAGTGGAGATCTATATAAGAGAATTCTCCTGACTGACCCGTCAGCTGTCAGATAAAGGCACAGACATCGAAGGTAATATTTTTCTTAACCCCTTTACCCCCGAGGGTGGTTTAATGACCAAGCCAATTTTTACAATTCTGACCACTGTCCCTTTATGAGGTTATAACTCTGGAACTCTTCAACGGATCCCGGTGATTCTGACATTGTTTTCTCGTGACATAGTGTACTTCATGATAGTGGTAAAATTTATTTGATATGTCTTGCGTTTATTTATGAAAAAAAATGAAATATGGCAAAAATTTGGAAAATTTTGCAACTTTGAATTTTCATGCTCTTAAATCACAGAGACATGACACACAAATCTATATATATGAAACTCAAAATCTGTAGTTGCCCGCTCTATACAAGTCCACAGTTCTCGCCTGATTTGGGTGAAATTTGGCACGCCTCCTCTCCACCCACAGGAACAGAATACTGCACATGTTAAATCTCGCTAGCATCCCACCGTCATGAGATTGGGGCCCCCAAAGTTAGGCCCTATACATATAATTTGGAAATGTGAAGGTGAAAGTAAAAGTGCTGAGGGGAAAACAACAGTTGTCACTGACAGAGATGGATTATAGCGACGGCGCCAAAGAGTCGCTGCTAAAGGGGCCGCATTACCACACACAACATACAAACATCACACAGACAGCACACATACACCAACCCACAAGCCCAACACCACACAAATGCCACACACAAGACACCACACAAACACCAGACCACTCTAGACACACACAGCACAAACACCACCCAACAAATACCACAACACCACCCCATAAATACCAAATGCACACCACACACGCAAGGACCACACACGCAGCAAGCACACTCAGATGGATGCACCCTACGCACACGGACGAACATTGCTGAGCAGCAATATTGGTCAGGCGAAAAATGCATCATAGTAAGATTGTCATTATTGCTTACTATAAAGGGAGCTTTCATCACTGAAGCTGCTGAGGTAAAGTGAAAGCTGAGCTCTGATTGGTTGCTATGGGCAACTAGACAAGTCTGCCTGTGAGGCGGTTTTCATTACTGAGATGTGAGCTCTTTCAGGTCATAGTAATACTGTGTGAGGGCTGCTCTGCATTTACTATTCATCCTATTACATCTCTTATCAGTGTCAGGTGGATACTAAAGGGTCATTATCCTAAGGACTGTTTTTTAAAATGCCACCCAAAACACGACCATCTATTGGGCAAGTTCATCCAAAAGCTAAGTAAGCAAAATTGTGTCATAGAGCTGAGGCAAGTGAACATTGTGACTCCGCGGCTTGAAAATAATTTTTTTTACTGTAGCACTCTGAAAATGTCAATTTCAGGGTGACACTGAAAATTTTTCATTAGCTACCATAACCAACAATTTAACATATTTTCCACGAGCGAAGCCGCGGGTATTCTACTAGTCACAAATAAACATTTACATCCAGGTACTTTATAGGTGAGATATTTTCATCTCCATGCTGTCTAGATGCCATAATGACTTTTCACATCCACAGCTTGCCTCTGAATACCTCCCTCTTCTCCAGTCTTCCGCAGCACATCCCCACACAATCTGTCCATATAGAGCTCTAAATAAGCTCCCTATGATATACGCCCTCCACACTGTCTCCCTTATGTGCAACACCTGTGTACTGTGCGACTTAATGAGCTTTAACCACCACATTGTCTACCATTATCAACTGTAAAAGCCTCACCTACCATCTTTGTTAACCATGGCCTATACCATGGCTGTCCTCTCTCTAATTTTCCATTACACTTTCTATATCTCCACACATTGCCACCCACCATGCTAACATCTCTCCATATTGTGGCCCCATTTCATACTCTCCCCTTTCCATATCTGTGACCCCTCTTCATATTATGCACTCATATTACCCACTATGCTGCCCTCTTCAAACTGTAACCATGCTTTACACTGTCCCCATACACAGTATGACGGTCACCACAAATGCCCATAAGGTATGATACCACAGCAAGCCGCCAACATAAACTGTGGTCCACACCACAGCCCTCCATATATAGTATGATGTCCATCATAGCCCCTATATATAGTATGATGTCCAAAACAGCACCCCATGTATAGTATGATGGCCCACACAGAACCCTATCCAGTAAGGTCACCATTACTCCCAGTATTATGTTCTCCACAGCCCCATATAGAGTATGGTTACCACAGCCCTTCAAATTCTTTGCTGTCTCCCACACAGCCCCTCATTTCATGGCCCCCGAGCACTGCCCCTCATTTCATAGCCCCTGAACAGCCCCTCGTTTCATGGTGTAACTAGAGTTTGATGAGCCCTGCTGCAAAATTTTGATTTGGCCCCCACCTGCAGGTTGGTCAGATATATGGGTCCTTGTAGTGTTCTAAATCCTATAAAGACATTCCTGTTCACCCCCATTTATTTATGTCCCCCATGCTGGCCCCTTCCTTTAATAATGTCTCCCACTCTGGGCCCCTTTGTATAACAATATCCTCATCCTTGTACTTAATAAGTAACATTTCCCACATGTCTACTTTGCATCAGCACAATTTTGGAACCAAAATTGTTAGGAAGTTATAAGGGTTAAAAGTTAAACAGCGATTTCTCATTTTTACAACACCATTGTTTCTCGTGACATATTGTACTTCACGTTAGTGGTAAAATTTCTTCGATATGACTTGCGTTTATTTATGAAAAGAGCAGAAATATGGTGAAATTTTTGAAAATTTCACAATTTTTAAACTGAATTTTTATGCCCTTAAGTCACAGAGATATGTCACACGAATACTTAATAAGTAACTTTTTTTGTTAGAAAGTTATAAGGGTTAAAAGTTGACCAGCGATTTCTCATTTTTGCAACAAAATTTACAAAACCATTTTTTTAGGGACCACCTCACATTTGAAGTCACTTTGAGGGGTATATATGGCAGAAAATACCCAAAATTGACACCATTCAAAAAACTGTACCCCTCAAGGTGCTCAAAACCACATTCAAGATGTTTATTAACCCTTCAGGTGCTTCACAGTAATTTTTTGAATGTTTAAAAAAAAAAAAAACATTTAACTTTTTTTCACAAAAAATGTAATTCAGACCAAATTTTTTTTATTTTACCAAGGGTAACATGAGAAATTGGACCCCAAAGGTTGTTGTGCAATATGTCCTGAGTACGGTGATACCCAATATGTGCAGATAAACTACTGTTTGGGCACATGGCAGACCTCCGGAAGGGAAGGAGCACCGTTTGACTTTTCAATGCAAAATTAGCTCGAATTGAGATTGGATGTCATGTTACGTTTGGAGAACCCCTGATGTACCTAAACAGTGGAAACCCCCCACACGTTGCACCATTTTGGAAGCTAGACCCCCAAAGGAACTTATCTAGATGTGTGGTGAGCACTTTTAACCCCCAAGTGGTTCACAGAAGTTTATAGCGTATAGCCGTAAAAATAAAAAATAAAAGTATTTTCGCAAAAAAATTTTTTCGACCCCAATTTTTTATTTTCCCAAGGGCAACAGGAGAAATTGGACCCCAAAAGTTGTTGTGCAATTTCTCCTCAGTATGCGGATACCCCATATGTGGGGGAAAACCACTGTTTGGGTGCATGGCAGAGCTTAGAAGGGTAGGAGCTCCAGATTTGACATGTCCATTTTTTAATGTCAGCATGGGCCATAAAACATCCCGCACACATGCATACACATAACACACATGGATATCATCCATGTGACACGCATCGGCGCTGGGGAAGAAGTGTTACAGTAAGTGCTGTTCCCCAGCGCCGGGTGCTGGACACTGCTCTCCTCATTCTTCCCTGCTCAGCCGGGGATCAGCCTGAGCAAGGGATAATGATGAGAGTTAAATTTAAGTAATAAAAGAAACCTGATGGGACCATTACTCCGATCAGCCTACCCCTGCTGCTGCTAATAAGGGACAGCAAGACTGGCGAATGGGAGTATTCATCCGACGCTCCTGCACTGTAAATAAATATGGTAATTAAAAAAAAAACTGGCATGGGTTCCCCCTATTTTTTATAACCAGACAGACAAAACTCACAGCTGGGGGCTACAACCCTCAGCTATCAGTTTCAGCAAGGTTGGATATCAAGAATAGAGGGGTGCCCACGCCATATTTTTTAATTATTGAAATAAATCATTAAAAAAAATGGCATGGGGTCACCCCATTTTTGACAACCAACCTTGCTAAAGCTCACAGCTGGGGGGCTGGTATTCTCAGGCTGGTAAGGGGCCATGGATATTGACCCCCAGGCTAAAAATGGCAGCCTGCAGCTGCCCAGAATAGGCACACCTATTAGATACGCCAATACTGGCGCTTTGCCTGGCTATTCCCACTTTCCCTGTAGCAGTGGCAAGTGGAGTAATATTTGTGGGGTTGATGTCACCGGTGACATCAAGCCCACGGCTAAGTAATGGAGGGGAAGACTGTGTAGATAGTGACCTGGGCATAAGAAGTGAAAGTGGTGGTGGCATTGGGGAAGGGGTTAGAGAAGTCCATACACAAAGCAGGAATAGAGGTACAGAGAAATACACTGATGAGAAAAAGGGTAACAATGTTTTGAACTTTTGACTTTCAGGCTCCATATCTCACCATCCACTACTGCTTTGACTACCATCATTTTACAGACTATTTTCTTGGCTATATCATACATAAATTTGACTTGCAACTATTTAGCAAATGATTAGTTACGCATATTCTTGTCATGTCACTCCATTGTTACTGTTTTGCGCCTGGTTTTGGAAAAAAATGTCTTCCTGTAAACTACAAAATACAAACTGTTCTCAAATTCCCTAATTGCTCTGTGTGTTATTAGGTTGATTCCCTAGTTCGAATCGAGGAGCAGTCATGAAGAAGATTTCCCAAGAAAAGAGAAAAATCATCATCCAGCTCATAGATAGTGGTCTCTCGGCCAAGAAAATTGCCAAACTGCATGATGTCAGTGCCATGACAGTTGGAAGAATACGAAATGAAGTCCGTCCATCAATTAAAAAACCAAGAGGTGGACGCCCAGGCAAAATATCAAAGTCAACAAGTCGGCTGATCACAAAGTCTATCCGTTCTGGCGCAATAAACACGGCAGTGGAGGTGGCTCGTATGCTTCGTAATAGTGAGATTACAGACGTCCATGCAAGCACTGTGCGGCGCTCGTTACACAAGTCTGGAATGGTAGCTCGAAAAAAAGTGAAGAAGACTCGACTTCAATATAAGAAGCGTCAGCCTGAGTTTGCCAAAAACTACAAACAGTGCACAGAAAGTGCATTAACTCTAATGCCAGCAGCCTCACTAACAAGATAAGGGGAATTAGAATTAAAGAAGGACTCCCATCAAAACATCAAAATTGTTTTCCTCTTAACATATTACAATCATCAAATTCTATAGCTTATTTTACCTTTCTTCTCTTTTCCATGAGGTCTATGCCATCATGAGATTAAAAACTGACTAGCTGAATCCTTCTATGCTGTATGTAGAAACAGGAGGCCAATTTTCTCTGCACAGGTTATGAGTCACTGCAATGGTATATCAGAGGGAAGGAGCAGAGCAGCTGGGTCAGGAGTTGAAGAGGGACTGATAAATGGAGGGACAAGATATTTCCTGTTTCTACATAGAGCTGAGAAAACAGAAAATTAGCTGTGCAGAAGGGCATAATAAGCATTTGTGAGTACACAGTGCTGTTTAATATTATTATTACAATATATTAATAGGACAAAAACTTCGATGGGAGGAGTGCTTTTTTAAACAGGTTGCCTACTACTTCAACATTGATGGCTTATCCTTAGGATGAATCATCAATGTCTGATGAGTGGGTGGCATTCGGAACTGCTCAGTTATCTACAGTAGCTGCACAATGCAGCGCCTTTGACTGTATAGTGGTCATGGCCGGGTACTACACTTCTTCCCCTTACTCAAATCGGATGTGCAGTACCCGGCCGCAGCCACTATACAGTTGCTGGAGCTGCACTGCAAAGGGACACGACATATGACTTCTCAAATGTATCTTCAGCCCTTCACAGTAAAGATTTATCATCTGATCCTTTTTAGCAGCTCCAGCTCAAATCTTGTGATTCATCACAGACTGTTAAGCAAAAGAAAAATAATAGACAGGATGGTGAACATCTAGTAGCTCACACTGTTAAAAAAACGCATATTCATGATCAAAATGTAGGAAATGTTTTGCACAGAAATCAAATCTTGTTAAACATTGGAGAATTCACACAGGGGAGGACCCATTTTCATGTCCAGAATGTGGGAAAGATTTTAAAGATAAATCACATTCTTGTTAAACATCTGAGAATTCATGTGTATAAAATATTTCACATTTATACATACACTAACTGTATTTTAAAGGAGTTGTTCAACGCTTCTTGCTTCTGCCCGAAACAACATTGGTCATGGAAAAAAGCTGCTATACTCAATACGGTCATTGCCAAGGTAGCAATAGGCAACCGTCTGGATCACTTACAGCATTGTCTTCCCATGACTCAGATCAGGTGGGAGAGTTGTTTGGACAAACCTTTTAACTATGTCTGTGTGGTCCCTGTCCCACTCTGCAGTGATGCTTTAAAACATTGTTGCATAGTCCAGCAGCTGCGGGAGCAGGATGCTTTCAGACACAGCCTGACTCCTCTAGAGTGATACTAAATACATATAGACTTATAGATTTTTGTATTTCTCAACTGCATTTCTTTACACTGACCAATCACCTCACTTATCTAACTATTCCTGTTGTGCCTGTACAAAATTTTCTTCAAAATCTTGACCCTTATAGCATCTGTTCATAGCCTCCCTGCACTTATTAGCCCTCTGTGTCTGTACTGTACATATACTGGCTGGTGACCGGTTCATGCGGCATTTTGTACATAAGGTATTTAGCATCATATGGCTGGACCGTACAGTTTGAGCATAATGTATCATTTACCTTTCGTTATCCCTGTATTTCCTCATAGATTGTAAGTACCTGAGCAGGACCCTCACTACTGGTATCTGAGTTATGTGTTATTCTGTAATGTCTGATACTGTCTGAATACGTCCGTTCTGTACTGGAAAGTGCCGCGGAACATGTTGGCGCTATAGAAATAAAATTAGTATTATTAAAAGAAAATTCACAAAGTGGTAAAATAAAAAAGTCCCTTGTGTCACCATTTTCCGAGATCCGTAACCCTTTCATTTAAATGACGCTGGAGTTGTTAAAGGCTTTCTATTTTCTGTGTCCAAAGTATGATATGTACAGAAGGGAGTCCCGTGTATAAGATGTATACGGAGTGGAGCCATGTGTATAAGATATGTACGGAACGGATGTGTACGAGGTGTACGGAGCAGAGCTCTGTGTATATGATGTGTATGGAGTGGAGCTGTCTGTGTACGGAGCGGATCCGTGCGTGTACGACATGTGCAGAGCGGAGCCGTGCGTGTGCGAGGTGTTTGGAGTGGAGCTGTGCGTGTACGATGTGAGCGAAGCCGTCTGTGTAGGAGGTGTGTGGAGCGGAGCCGGGCGTGTAGTAGTTGTACGGAGTGGAGCTGTGCATGTAGGAGGTGTACGGAGCAGAGCTGTGTGTGTACGAGGTGTACGGAGCCATGTGTGGAGGATGTCTATGGAACGGAACAGTGTGTACACGGTGTACGGAGCGGTGGGTGTAGGATGTCGACGTAGGGGAGCTGTATGTGTACGATGCGTACGCACTGGAGGGCAGGGAAACTAGGCATTTGCCTAGGTCCCCCATTCTGTGATGTCACCAGAGGTATTGTACTCATGTGTCTGTGGTGTCACCACAGGTCCTCAAATGTGCAGAAGTTTAGAAAAACAATACGAGGGAGCTGGTAAGCATTGTGTGTGTATACAATATACACTACTCAATAAAATAAAGGGAACACTTAAATAACAGAATATAACTCCAAGTAAATCAAACTTCTGTGAAATCCAACTGTCCACTTAGGAAGCAACACTGTTTGACAATCAATTTCTCATGCTGCTGTGCAAATGGAATAGACAACAGATGGAAATTATTGGCAATTATCAAGACACACTCAATAAAGGAGTGTGGTTCTGCAGGTGGGGACCACAGACCACATCTCAGTACCAATGCTTTCTGGCTGATGTTTTGGTCACTTTTGAATGTTGGTTGTGCTTTCACACATGTGGTAGCATGAGACGGACTCTACAATCCACACAAGTCAGCTCATCCAGGATGGCACATCAATGCAAGCTGTGGCAAGAAGGTTTGCTGTGTCTGTCAGGGTAGTGTCCAGAGGCTGGAGGCGCTGCCAGGAGATGTGGAGGGGGCCGTAGGAGGGCAACAACCCTGCAGCAGGACCGCTACCTCAGCCTTTGTGCATGGAGGAACAGGAGGAGCACTGCCAGAGCCCTGCAAAATGACCTCCAGCAGGCCACAAATGTGCATGTGTCTGCACAAACGGTTAGAAACCGACTCCATGAGGATGGTCTGAGTGCCGACGACCACAGATGGGGGTTGTGCTCACAGCCCAACAATGCAGGATTGGCATTTGCCACAGAACATCAGGATTGGTAAATTTGACAATGAAAGCAGGTTCACACTGAGCACATGTGACAGATGTGACAGTCTGTAGACTCCGTAGAGAGCGATCTGCCTGCAACATCCTTCAGCATGACCAGTTTGGCAGTGGGTCATGTTGTGAACTCCGTTTTCAGGCTCCCTCTTGTGGTCACAGATGGTATTGTGTGACTTTGGTTTTTTGGCTCCCCCTGGTGGTTTGGTTTATTATCCTGCGGGTCTGCTGGATCAGCTGCCTCGTTATTCACCAGGGAGGCTCCTATTTAGCTCTGCTTCACTTCCACTTGTTGCCGGCTGTCAATGTATTCAGTGCTATTCTGATTACTCCTGATTATCTCATTTTCTGCCTCTTCAGGATTAGCTAAGTTCTGTTTGAATATTTTTTGCTCATCTGCCTGCAATATGATTTCTGTGTATGATGAGTCTAGTCCAGCTTGCTAACATGTGATTTCTTTTTGCTGGTAAGCTCTGGGGTACGGAGTTGCTTCCCCCGCACCGTTAGTTGGTGCGGGGGCTCGAGCAATCTCTGCGTGGATATTTTGAATAGGGTTTTTTTTTTATTGACCGCACAGTTTCCTTCCTATTTTCTGCTCTCTAGTATTAGCGGGCCTCATTTGCTAAATCTGATTTCATCTCTGCGTTTGTGCTTTCCCCTTAACTCACCGTTAATATTTGTGGGGGGCTATTCTATATCTTTGGGGTCTTCCACTGAGGCAAGTGAGGACTTACTTTCCCTCCAGGAATAGTCAGTTTCTCAGGCCGTGACGAGATGTCTAGGATTTTTTAGGTAACGTTCCACGGCTGCCTATAGTTGTTTGCGGATAGGATCAGGTTGCGGTCAATCTAGTTGCCACTTCCCCAGAGCTAGTAGTCTGATCAGTTACTTAGCTAGTCCGACCTGCGATCCTTGCCACTAGGATCATAACAGGGTCAGTAATAGTGTGGGGTGGCATTTCTTTGGAGGGCCGCACAGCCCTCCATGTGCACGCCAGAGGTAGCCTGACTGCCATTAGGTACTGAGATGAGATCCTCAGACCCTTTGTGAGACCATATGCTACTGTGGTTGGCCCTGGGTTCCTCCTAATGCAGGACAATGCCAGACCTCATGTGGCTAGAGTGTGTCAGCTGTTCCTGCAAGATGAAGGCATTGAAGCTATGGACTGGCTCGCCTATTCCCCAAACCTGAATGCAATTGAACACATCTGGGACATCATGTTTCGCCCCATCCACTAACGTCACGTTGCACCACAGACTGTCCAGGAGTTGGCGGATGCCTTAGTCCAGGTCTAGGAGGAGATACCTCAGGAGACCATCTGCCGCCTCATCAGGATCATGCCCAGGCATTGTAGGCATTATCCTCAATTGCAGATTTATATAACAATTAACTTGGAAGATTGATATATAAATAAGATGTTGCCTTTGTCTATAAATTGTGATTCAAGTATATAGTGCCAAGTGCTGCTCATATAAGAAGCTGTTTGCCCATTTTTGCAGTGGGACCCATCGGAAGATTCTCCAGGTCTCCTGTGGGCCAGTCCAAGCCTGGGTGTAAACATGTCAGCAATCGTCCAACAAACAAGCAAAATGCTGCTTATTCATCGAGTGATTGGATTGTTTATGCCAGAATTAAATCATTGTTTTCAGCAGCACATCGCCAGGTGTAAACTGCAGACGTGCTGCTGATAAGATGATGCTGGGGACAAATTGATCTGCTAGTGATTGTTCTGTGCCTATTGTTCTTCCTCAGGAGATGTGCAGAGTCCAGTAAACAAAGGCATGAATATTGTCAATGGTGCTCGTTTAACGCTCTGAACTCAGCGCATGTAAATGTAACCAAAGTATTTCTGTGTGATGGTGCAATGTGAGCATTTGGGACCCCACTTTAAACTTTTGCCCAGGGCCTCATTTTGTCTAAAACTGTGTGTATGGAGCAGAGTTGTGGGTGTGTTGGGGTCAAGTCATGCCCTGCATACCTTCGCATCCCTTTCTCATAAAACAGGTATGTTTTACTTGCAAAGTGGTGTACTATGTGACAATGCTTTATTGTGAAGTAGGATGCTATATAATGTCTGTAAATTATACATCTTTATAGACTAGGGATAGAGATAGGGAAATATAGTATAAACGAAAGGTTTAGCAATAGTAATGGGTAATATATGGTTTACTAGGGTGGGGGGCACTGTAGATTAGGAGATTAGATAAGGTTAGGATAAGAACTAGTTGACAAATAGGGGATTTCCAGGTTAGGAGCTGCCAGGGTAGTGAGTGATAGCTGAGAAACTTCCTTGGTTCAGTCAGTTAGAGAGTGGGACAAAGAACACTAAGGCTGAGTTCACACGTAGCAGAATTGCCGCGGAAATTTCCGCGGCAATTCTGCGCCTCCTGCCGCGGGTATATCGCATGCAGAGTTAGCATGCATATACCCGCAGAAAACTAGCGTTTTGCAAGCATAATTAGCTTGCAGAGTGCTAGCGTTTTCCAAGCGATCTGTAGCATCGCTTGGAAAACTGACAGGTTGGTCACACTTGTCAAACATAGTGTTTGACAAGTGTGACCAACTTTTTACTATAGATGCAGCCTATGCAGCATCTATAGTAAAAGATAGAATGTTAAAAATAATAAAAAAAAAAAAAAAAGGTTATACTCACCTCAGCGGCGTCCGTTCCTAATGCTGTGTGTTCAGGACCTTCCATTGACGTAGCGGTCACGTGACCGCGACGTCATCGCGGTCATGTGACCGCGACGTCATTGCAGGTCCTTCACACACACCTCGGAAGCCTCTGAGAAGGTCGGGCCGTCAGAAGGTGAGTATATCGCTATTTTTTATTTTAATTCTTTTTTTTTACCACTTATATGGTGCCCAGTCCGTGGAGGAGAGTCTCCTCTCCTCCACCCTGGGTACCAACCGCACTTGATCTGCTTACTTCCCGCATGGTGTGCACAGCCCCGTGCAGGAAGTAAGCAGATCAATGCACTCCTATGTGTGCAGAATCGCCGCGATTCCGCAATTTTAATGAACATGCTGCGTTTTTTTCTGGATTGCGATTCCGCTCAGGAAAAAGATGCAGCATGTGCACAAAAAATGCGGATTGCAATCTGTTACATAGGATGCTTAATGTTAGCGTTTTTTTCGCGGTTTTATAGCGTTTTTATAGCGAAAAACCGCGAAAAAAAAGGCAAAAAATCTGCTACGTGTGCACACAGCCTAAAGGTACTGTCACACTCAGCGACGCTGCGGCGATATAGACAACGAGCCGACCTAAACTAGATCGCTGGAGTGTCGCTGTTTAGGTCGCTGTAGTGACGTCAAACACAGCAACTCCAGAACGATGCAGGAGCGATCCAGTGACGTAACGGCGACTCACTTCTCGTTCTCGCTAGTTGTTAGCTCCATGTCAAACAGCCGGAGTGTACCGACTGGCTAGAAGGAGACGCTGCGACGCCCCCTATGCTCGTTGCTGGCGTCGTTGCTTTTGATGTCAAACATGACGATACACGCCGACCTGGTGACAAAATAAAGTTCTGGACTTCTAGCTCCGACCAGCGATGGCACAGTGGGATCCAGATCGCTGCTGCGTGTCAAACACAACGAGATTGCTATCGAGGACGTTGCAACGTCACGGATTGTTGTCGTTCTCTTTGCAAAGTTGCTGAGTGTGACGGTACCTTTAGGTTGTTTCAGGAACAAGCTTAAGTGGAGCCCAGCAGTCCAGAGCCTCGGGGACGGAAGTCACACTAGCACGAGGGAACAAGAGCAGCATAAGAGTAGCAGCAGCTAGGTTCAGTGGGAAATCCCAGCTTGTCCGAGGCCTACGGTCTGGAAAAGGTTGGAAAGCGCCATCCTTGATTTCACCCTCAGATGTGAAAACGGGAGGGGTACTCCAACCATAAACTAGTCTGGCTAGTCGGGAAGCTGTGGTACCGGAGGGTACAATACTGGAACAAAGAATTTCAGGAGAGCAAGGGACCGCACAGAGGAAAGGATCTATGATCTATGATCAATGAGGATTACTGATCAATGAGGATTACTATGCAATGCCTGTGACTGAACTGGACGTGCTGACTAAAGTTGTTTTGTTAAAAATGAACTTGGACTCATCAATAATCAGTGTGTGATGAAATCTGAAATCGAGACCCTGCAACCTGAGGAGGACTCTAACCTAAAAGTGAGTGACTTGCAATGCACATGCAGCGCCCCAGAGTCCTGGTCGTTGCAGTACTGTGGCTCCGCCGCTAAGGGGGGCTATGGTACGTCTGATGGCACTGAAGGAGTTCATCTGACCAGGTATCACATACACCAATACATTTCACAGTCTGGCCTCCAGGGGGAGCTAAGGGTACTATTCATTAGGCCACTCCTCACAGTCTGGTAAAACTGGGGGTTAGGCAGGAAGTTAGAGAGAACGCTGACTGGGTTGGAACCAGGCAACACCTTGTGGTGGCAGAGGGTGTTGTAGGGGAAGATTCGGTAGGGTCCCTGTCAGGGGTGGGATCCTGACAGAGGCCTGGCAATCAGAGAGAAAGCTACGGGACCGCGCCTGCACTTCATAGCGGCGGTGCCCTAAGAAAGGACAAGAAGCGAGATTTATTGTGCTGAGTGAGAAACGAGATCAACGCAACAGGGAGAAATACCAGTAGGAGTCGTGCTTTTAGACCGAGGCAACATCCTACTGAGGCGTAAATAACCGGTGGCCGGAACGCCGAGGAAGTACAGAGCTCTAAGCATTACTTCAAACCAACGGCAGGACAGAGAGCTATAGGCTGGCTGTCTCACCTACATCACCTATGCAGACATAGGGGGCAACCTTTGGAGAGGGGCGACTCTAGGGTCCCGGAAGAGCTCCGAGCCTTCCCGTCATACGGGTGCGTCCTACCATAAGATCTGGGGGACGAGAATAAGAAGAACATCAGAATCGAGTTGTTGTGAGGGAACACGAGGAACAGACACAACAGTTGTGGGGACTATCCCGTAAGCACAGCAGGGGAGGACCACAGCACACAAGCGCTAGAAGGAAGGCACAGATTTCCACCTGCAACTGGAACTCTGGAGGTGCCATCGGACCGGCCGGACTTGCGCAGCCCGGTTAACCGTATTCCGGACTGAGGACCCAGAAGCCTTCAGTAAAGAGGTAAAGAGACTGCAACCTGGTGTCCTCGTTATTTACTGCACCGCACCACTACCACCACTACCACCATCCACATCTATTACTGTACGCCCCTCAGCAGGGTCACGGACCGGGTCTAGCCACCGTGAAAACCCCAGAGCAGAGACTCAGAGGCCTGGTACCGGGTACCCCTCGGCCCTGCGGCAGTGGGGGCGCTACAACTTGGCGTCACGAACAGGATCTACTTAAGCCTGAGGAATCGGGTCATGTGTGCCTTGGAACTGTGATTTATTATACTTGGACTGTGATTTATTGCAAAGACTGTGCTGTGCCACTTGCCGCCAAAATCCGCCGCCATTACAGCGCTGAGGAGAGCGCAGGAGAAGAAGAGGGGCGTGGAGTGGGCGTAGACAAGCTGGAGAGCGCGAAGGACAATGGCTGCCCAGTCTAAATATTTCTGCACCGTGAGGACGTGTCCGTCAGCAGCAGAGATCTGCCTCCTGATTCTCAATGGTGGGTGGAAACAGAGAAAGCGAAACCGCCCACGAAGGAGAGAGCGGGAAAAGGATCAGGAAGCGACCCACGTGGAGGACGCGATGGCCAGCAGCTCGGAACCCGAATGTGGGGTGGAAGTAGAAGTCTCCCCCAACTACCCGGACGAGTACCGCAGCCACTTCTCCACGGACAGCGCTGATCTTTTGCAGGCTGAGATGGGAGACCTGATTCACCAGCTCCTTCAGCTGTTCAGCTGAACGCGGGGGCCCAGGCTCCGCACCAGGTAGCGCCAGAAGGAAGGCCTCTGACATCGGATCCTGTACCGCTACCGGAGTTGTTGCTGAGGCCCTCGCCGACACCGTTAGCGGAACCCGCCGCGGAGGAGGAACCTGCATCGGCTGGTGAGTCCGTCGACCCTGTCCCGCCGGCGGAGGACTTGTTAATAGGCCCCGTTGCAGCACCCCCTCTCCCTGGGACCCATAGACTCCAACGCCTGTTACCATGGGAGGAGGCAACGGGCATGGAACACCGCCTGAAGGCCCCGATCGCGCCAACCACCCTGTTGTGTGAGACCCGTGCGGAGCGCACGGTATGCCGCTGGGTGAACCCAGGATCCGACCTCATGGGGTTCCCCGGGGTGAAGACACGGGAAGGGGAGATGGTGCAGGCCCTGAGCTGGGAGGAATACCAGGCCCAGCTGGAACAGCAGTGGAAGGAGAAGGAAAAGGCGTACCAGGCCGGGCTGGAGGCCTACCATCAGAAAGACCTGGCGGTCAAGGACCGGGCCCGCAAGGACCCCACCGCTCACCAGGCCCCGCGCAGGCAGGGCATCATCACCACCTTCAAGCTCCGCGGAGGTTGGGGCTTCATTAAAGAGCCGGGCCTGTATGCGGAGGTGTTTGTAAACCGAAGGGATGTTGAGTCGCATCTCAGAGAGGGCCACCCCGACCGGGATCTCTACCCGGGGGATGAAGTCTCGTACACGAGGCACTTTGGGGAAAAGGGGTGGTTTGCCCTGAATGTCCGCAAGAGGCAGGGCCCTGTGATACCCCCGGGTAAGGTGCCAGTGAAGCTAACCCCTGTAGCAAAGGTGCCCCCTTGTGGTCAGCCCATGGTCATTGCCAGGACCACCGAGGTCACCCCCACGTGCACTATGGTCAAGACCACGACATGCAGAATTGTCACCTCCACCACCCTCGTGGCCAAGGAGGCACCTCTTCCGGTGGGTGGTGCCCGTGCTGCTCCAGAACTGAAGACAGTGGGTACGCAGACCCCCAGATGGGACAACACGTCTCCTTATGTAGTACCAGGCGGTGCGCAATACCCTAGGGGGTTGCCTCCGCCGGTGCTGCCTCCTGAGTGGTTCAAGTAACTGTACTAACACTCTGCAACTGTACATAGTTAACTGTTTCTCTGCTATTTTGATGCTAAAACCCGTACGGGGTTAGTTAGTGAGTCCTCCTAGGAGCCATACAGAGATGGCTCAGTGATCTTAAACTGAAAGAAAAATGATATGTTCTATACTGTGTATAGTAGTGGAAGGACAGTAGGCCCGGGCGGAAAGGGGCGGTCCTGTAACAGAAAGGAGAGGCAGTAGGTCTGGAGCAGTTAGGACAGGCGGTCCTGCAGACTTAAAGTAGGAGAATGTAAAAATGTTCAGTAACCTTATAATGTGATTATAAGAAGGTCTTTAGTGGATTCAGCAGGTACGTCCTTAAAGGCAAAGTTGGATTAGTGTTCAAAATTTTGCACTTAGTAGAATACCCGGTTGGGTAAGAAAAGTTATTTATAGTAAAGTTATTCAAAAGTATTTAACCATGTTTGTAACGTTCAAGTGTCCTCACTTCCCATAAAGGGAAGCTCTGTTAAAAAAGTTGACTTGTACTTGCATTTTCAAAATTGTATGTCTTTTTGCTGACATGTATTGTTGTTTTCTTCCCAGTCCAGGAGTACTGGATTTAACCGGGGGGGAGTGCAGCGCCCCAGAGTCCTGGTCGTTGCAGTACTGTGGCTCCGCCGCTAAGGGGGGCTATGGTACGTCTGATGGCACTGAAGGAGTTCATCTGACCAGGTATCACATACACCAATACATTTCACAGTCTGGCCTCCAGGGGGAGCTAAGGGTACTATTCATTAGGCCACTCCTCACAGTCTGGTAAAACTGGGGGTTAGGCAGGAAGGTAGAGAGAACGCTGACTGGGTTGGAACCAGGCAACACCTTGTGGCAGAGGGTGTTGTAGGGGAAGATTCGGTAGGGTCCCTGTCAGGGGTGGGATCCTGACAGAGGCCTGGCAATCAGAGAGAAAGCTACGGGACCGCGCCTGCACTTCATAGCGGCGGTGCCCTAAGAAAGGACAAGAAGCGAGATTTATTGTGCTGAGTGAGAAACGTGATCAACGCAACAGGGAGAAATACCAGTAGGAGTCGTGCTGTTAGACCGAGGCAACATCCTACTGAGGTGTAAATAACCGGTGGCCGGAACGCCGAGGAAGTACAGAGCTCTAAGCATTACTTCAAACCAACGGCAGGACAGAGAGCTATAGGCTGGCTGTCTCACCTACATCACCTACGCAGACATAGGGGGCAACCTTTGGAGAGGGGCGACTCTAGGGTCCCGGAAGAGCTCCGAGCCTTCCCGTCATAAGGGTGCGTCCTACCATAAGATCTGGGGGACGAGAATAAGAAGAACATCAGAATCGAGTTGTTGTGAGGGAACACGAGGAACAGACACAACAGTTGTGGGGACTATCCCGTAAGCACAGCAGGGGAGGACCACAGCACACAAGCGCTAGAAGGAAGGCACAGATTTCCACCTGCAACGGGAACTCTGGAGGTGCCATCGGACCGGCCGGACTTGCGCAGCCCGGTTAACCGTATTCCGGACTGAGGACCCAGAAGCCTTCAGTAAAGAGGTAAAGAGACTGCAACCTGGTGTCCTCGTTATTTACTGCACCGCACCACTACCACCATCCACATCTATTACTGTATGCCCCTCAGCAGGGTCACGGACCGGGTCTAGCCACCGTGACAACCCCAGAGCAGAGACTCAGAGGCCCGGTACCGGGTACCCCTCGGCCCTGCGGCAGTGGGGGCGCTACACACACATATCACACAGCATTTGGGACATTGTAATTTCTTTGCAAGGTGCCAGGGAATGCTAAAACAGCAGCCCCTCGCCATGACTACCACCCCGGTCACCTCACGTATATGACGTGTACAGAGCGTAACCATGTGTATATGATGGCTACGGAGCAGAGCCATGTGTGTTCTAAAATGTTCTAATAAATATGCCTGTTTTGGGATCAAACAGATTGTTTTGTTAATACAATCCCAGAAGAGAAGAGAAAATCTCCTGAACAAAGTTTTTTCACTTCTCTTTTGTAATTGTTTTACACAATCGCCCCTTCCTAAAAAGGAGCTACTAGAAAATGCAAGGAAAACACTTAAAAAACAACATCAACAGACCACAGGCAGAAATATTTGTGTGGCATAAACGTATATCAATTTGTACTAATAAAACAGGTTTGCCCAAAATCAGCAGTGTGTGTGACCTGCACAACTTTTGAGACAGTCACAATGTTAAACTTTTTTTCCAGCAATATTGGTGGCTTACTTCTTCATAAATGGAATAAAAGTGTAAATAAATTGCAGCAGCAGCAGCATTATAACCACAATGACCAACAAACTGAGGCTTGTGTCCCTTTCTCACCTACTTACAGTGCCTCTCCTACCACTTCCTCACTATCAGTTGAGTCTGTGTTATTAGTTTTTCTCACACAATAATCTTCATCTGTGCTGTCACACACTATCTGTACAGTTCATTCAGTACTTTGTGTTTCTCTCTCTGTCTACAGCTGTGAGTTTTAATATCCTCCCACAGACAAAATTGCTGTTGCATTTTGTGCTTTTATACAGGCTTTGATAGTCCCTCCTGATTGGCTGTGCTATGCAAAAACTTTTACTGTTGCTCTTGTTCATTCTTGTCTGGACTATTGTAACTCTCTACTAATTGGTCTCCCTCTTATTAAACTCTTCCCTCTCCAATCTGACCTGAATGCAACAGCCAGGACCATATTCCTTGACAACCATTACACCAATGTCTCTAACTTGTGGGTCATTCCATGTCAAGTGGACCAGTGGTCCCCACTCGACCTTCTCCGATTTTGCTAAAAATTTATAAGGATGTACATGTATGTTTGAAAAGAGGTTCTGTAAATTTTTAGGGCCAGATCTCAAATACATTGGGCACTGTTGACCTTTCACTGGAGGTTCCACCAAGCCTGCGGCTTCAGCTAAGAGGATTTTGCAAACTTTGGCACATAGCCATTAGAGTTCTATACTGGCTATGATGCTGAAATTTGGCATACTAGCTCAACTTTTGCTGATAAACACGATAAAATTATTACCGGCTATGACAAAACAATATTTCGGCCGCAATTTTGTGTAGCTTGAAAAACGCGTCGCATAAAATTTATGCCAAACTTTGCCCATATATAACTCAAGACCAAAAACCAATAGTAACTGGTGCTTTGCCCTGTACACCAAACATCTACATGACTTTGCATTGCTGCAATATCACGGTCAAAGCATATGTATTTGTGGAAATATTCACACCCACATATGATGAAAAACTTAAAAAAAACGAATTTTACCTATTTTTAGGTCAAATTTCTCAAAAAGGGTTCCCCTAAAATATATTAATTCTGATATCATTAGAAAGAGCACATTTCTCACAGTGACACACTCTTGAGAATTGTTTACTTATTGTCTGAAAGTGTTTACCTCACAAACAGTTCTATGTTTCTCTATGTTTGTTGTTTGTTTTTGTAAAATCATGGAAGTTTATTTAACCTCTGTCTGTGGTGGTTTTATCTAATCCTTGTGGTTTTTATATTCAGGGTTTATTTTCCATCGTTTGATGTTCGCCTGGTGTCTCTGTTTCATCTTATCTTGAAAGCTGGCCACTGTAAGGGCAAGGTGAAATCAAAGTTACTACATAGTGTAAATAACTATATAAGGCCAGGGAAACATGACTAAGATAGAAGCAAACACTTGGGTGCACGTGTACAGTATTGTGATACCTGCATAAGTGAGGATACCTGTGCAGTATTGTGAATTTCCCAGGGGTTTTCTGTCTTGGTGCATGCTTCTCTAATATTCCAGATGGATGTTGTTGAAAAGCCTCTTGGTGATGATATGAGTATATGTAGTTAATCTTTATAAGTATTTAATCATTATATGTATTTAATATTTATATGTACTTAACTTTTGTATGTTAAAATATACAAAAGTGTACACAATCATACTATTCAATCATACTATTCCTTTAATTTTGTATTTTAAAATTAAATTTCGTTATATCGCAAGTAGTAGCCTTCTTTAAAGCCGTATCTGAACCTTAGTGTTAAAAACTTGGCAATACAGTCCTAAAAATGCATTTCTTCAGACTGGTCTATTGCCTCAACATACTTATCTAACTATCCCTGTGCTGCCCATATAAAATTTTCTTCAAAACCAAGACCCTCGTATCATCTGTTCTCACACCCTTCATGCAATTAATAGCTAGAGGCATAACTAGGGAGAGGAAGCAGGGGCATGTGCACAGCCAGCAGGTGGAGCACAGTTGGGCCACCTAATGTGGTGGTCTGAAGTGTCTCCCAGGGCGGCTGCATTCTGTTTCCCCCCCCAGACTGGGAGTTGGCAGTTCTCTGAGCCGACTGTCAAGCTGACAGTCGGCATAGAGAAACTGCTGCAAACTGGCTCCCAGTGTTTAATAGTACTCTTGTCTAACAGATATGAGTACAATTGAAGCTCTGACCGCCAGGTCAGAGCAATGTCAGCAGTGTGATCATGTCATGTGATCATGCTGTTGACGTTACTCACCGGCACTGCAGATCTGCAGATGGGTGGTAAGTGCTCCACGTTAGTAGAGCTGAAGACACCACAGATAGGAGGGGGGTATTTACTGGGTGGTGTTTACTGGGGGGTGGTGTATTTAGTGTGGGAGGGGTATTTGTTGTGTGTGTATGTGTGTCGGGGAAGGGGTATTTGCTGTGTGTGTGTAGGGGGGTATTTGCTGTGTGGGGGGTTTACTGTGTGTGGGTTGGGGTAATTACTGTGAGGGGTAATTACTGTGTGTGTGGAAGGGTGTAATTGCTGTTTGTGGAGTATTTACTGTGTGTATGGGGCATTCAATGTGTGTATGTGAGAGGGATATTTCCTGTGTGTGGGAACATTTACTGTGATGGGTTTTAGTGTAACAGGGCTGGGTGATTTTTTGTGTAATGGGATGATTTGAGGACAAATTTGGGGAGCATGGAAGTGACAGATGCAGACACAATATGGGGAGCGAGAGAAATTTGAAGATGCAATATGAGAAGCAGGGTATGAGATGGGGAGCATGTATGTTATGATCTGGTGGCCTAAGAGCAGCATGAGACGTACTCTGGAGAAGGTGGTACCTGTACTGACCGCAGACCCTGAACTTAACACCGCAACTAGAAGTAGCCGTGGAATGTACCTAGCACTCCCTGGACATCTCGACACAGCCGGAGGACTAATTATCCCTAAAGATAGAAAAGGGAAAACTATCTTGCCTCAGAGAAAATTCCCAAAGGATAGGCAGCCCCCCACAAATATTGACTGTGAGAGGAGAGGGAAAAAACATACACAGACTGAAATCAGAATTTAGCAAAGGAGGCCACTACTAGCTAAATAGAAAGGATAGGACAGAGTACTATGTGGTCAGTATTCAAACACTAGAAAATATCCACCACAGAAAATACAAAAACTCCACAGCTAACTAAAGATATGGAGGGTATATCTGCATCTCCAGAGATACCAGCTTGGCTAAACAAATCCTTATACAGACCAAGCTGGACAAGACAAAAAACATGGAAAAGAACTGAACAATAAGGCCACAGCATGTGGACAGCAAAAAATCAAGGCCAGAACTTATCTTTGTTGAAAAGAACTGCAAAGCAGGAGAGACCAGTTAGAGATGTGAATCCTCCAGGAACAATGGACAACTGGCACTGACTAAAGGGTGAAGCAAGACTAAATAGCCCAGTCAGATTTGCAGAAAGTGAACACACCTGATAAATGCTGCGATTCAGAGACAGCAGCGCTACCACTTACAACCACCGGAGGGAGCCCAAGAGCAGAATTCACAACACATGTATGGCAGAAGGGTGCAGACACAGTATGGTGAGTTGTGGTTTGGGTGCGGACACAGTATGAGGAGTGAGGGGAAACTGAGGACACAGTATGGGGGGCAATGGGATGGGTGCGGACACAGTATGGGGAGTTGGAGGGATGTGTGAGGAGGCAGTATGGAGAGGGAGAGGAAACGTGGAGGAGACAGTATGGGAGAAAAAAGTATGAGTGGGCACAGAATAGAGATTGAGAAGTGTGGGGAGTGTATCACGGGGCAACAGTGTACGGGCACAACCAGGAGGTGACAGTATACCAATGGGGGTGTGTGATGAGGGGGCACAGTTTAGAGACTGGGCCCTGTAGGGGGGACTCAGTGTGAGAGAACAGTGTGAAGAGGTGGCCCAGTATGGAAAGGTGGGGCAGTGTTTAGAGTATGTAGCATAAGGAGAACAGCGTGGGGTCATATTTTGTGCAGGGAATATAGTGAGGGGCAATTATTTATTCAGGGGCTCAACATAGGGCAAATATTTTTTTTTTATTTGGGAGCATTATAATGACACTGCTATCTTTAAAGGCATTGTGTAGGGATGTTTGCACAAGACCGGAGAAGATGGAAGTCTGCAGAGACGGCTGTGGAGTAGAAAACTCATGGAGTCTGGACTAATTGAAGAAGAAAAAGAGAACGACTCCAGAGACAACGTCATCTATTAGGTACCTGGATGTAATTTTTTTTTGTTTATGTAAGGAGCATTAAAGGGGTTGTCCAAGTTTGCGATGAGTCTGCAGTCATTCTATGTAACTGCTGACTTCTGAATTCTCACAGTGCACATTGAACGCTGTCAGGATTCTCTGGTGTTGGCTATTTGCATACATGTGGTAATGGGCTGATTAAACATGCTTGTCCTCACTCAATGAAACAAAATTGAGCTAGGCCAGGCACTTCTAGTTGGAATGTGGCCAGAAGAATCCAAATCACATACTTGTGCGAGGCAAAATCCTAAAAGTGTGCAGTGCATGCACTGTTAGAATTCAGAACCTGCAGCCACCTATAGTGACTGCAGATTTTCATCTCAAGCACTGTTTAATTATAAAATGAAGCCCTGCAGCCAATCCTAACAGCGTGTAATATCCTCACCGTCGGGATTCAGCTATGCTTTCTGGTTCCAGCAGTCATCACATGGTGGCTTCACTCATATGCGATTTTTAATATTTACACTGTTACATAAAAACGAGCTTTTCTTCTGCTTCTCTCAGTTTGTCACTGAACACTGAATTAGGGAGTGTAGCTTGTTGGCACGTGACTAGGCGTGTATATCACATATGTGCTTTGGGGGGGGGATTGCGTGCCAAACTGAATTCTTGCCACGGGTGCCAGGAAACCAGATACACCTTTGTTAACAGCCCTCTGTGTCTGTATTTTTACACATACTGCTTGGTTACCGGTTCACGCAGCATTATTAGGGCACCCTATTACACTGATGGCTGGACCATACAATACAAGCAATTGTTACCATCCATCTTTCGTGTCTCCCCTATTTCATCATAGATTGTAAGCTTGCGAGTACAGCTCTCACCCCCTTGGTATCTGTTGATTATTGTTATTCTGTAATGTCTTTTATTGTCTGTACAAGTCCCCTCTAAAAAGTAAAGTGCTCTGGAATATGTTGGCGCTATAGAAATAAAATAATTATTATACCATGTGATGTGATAGCCGCATGGCATTACAAAAAAGCCCAATGCGCTGTGCCCTGCGTACATGAGATCAGTCCCTGGCTGATTAAATCCTTTGCAATGTGTAAAATGGCTGTGGCTTTTTAAGATGATTGTGGATAGCACATTGTTTGTTTGTCAGCTTCTGTGAATTCCTAAAATTTAGATATGTGCATGTTGTGTCTTCAGAGAGGAAGAGGACTAGAACTCTAGTGCCACCTATAGGAAGTCTACCCTTTAACGAGCCTTGTCACATGATTTAGGATTAAAGCCAAAACTAGAAGGAGAAACAATATCCCTTGGATCCCTGGTCAGACGCCTCTCACACAGCCAAACCAGATCTCACACTTCGCACTGACGATAGGCAGTACCCCGAAACACAGTGCCTGTAAATTGAGATTCTGGTTTTGGCTTTTTTCCTAAGTCATGTGACATGGCTCATTAAAGGATCAACATTGACTTCTAGGATTGCTACTTTTCCTATTGGTGGCACTAGAGTTCTAGTCCCAGAGGAGCATTGCAGCTTAAAAGTTTCCTCATCTCCGCATGCTTGACATGTCACTCTTCAAGGAGAAACGAAACCCCTTGGATCCTGATAAAAATGTGTAAAAAAGTTGATTTCTTTCAATAAGGTTCAATGCTTTTTATTTTAAAAAGCAGCAAAACATAAAAAACTGACTATTATTGGGCGCAGCAAAATGGCTAACCCTTGTCGCGTTTCCCTTACTTCGGGTCTTGGGGGACACTCGCTTTGCACGGGAATAACGCATACAGGCACGATATCTCACACAAATTAAGTCCATTCCGGTTTATTAAAGCATCATAAACCGCACCGTAAGCCAGGTTACACATCACCAGCTTACACATAGTCTGTTACTTTAACACATGTGGCTTTACAAAGCATTCAATAGTCACGCCTTATCTCTTCAGTCACCAGGTGACTGCACAGTTCATTACATGTATCAACGGAACATATTAATCACCGACATTCTGTTCCAATGGAAAATACGTCTCTGCCGTATATCACAGGTTTTTTCCCATACCAGGGGTTACCTCTCAGGAGCTCTGGCTTCACACCCTGACTCCTGCCAGTTCTGGTTCACAGGGAAACTGCCTCACTGGGATCACCGTCCTTGTGACCAGGGCACCTCGGATAGTCCAGACCCACAGTAGGAATTGTAGCTTCCCCAACACAGAAACCATCTCAGGCTCTGTAGATGCAGCCTTTCCATGTGCTTCCAGGAAGTCCAATCACAGGCACTTCCAACACACAGGCCATCAGTCCATGATCTTACCAGGTGCTTGCAGGACTCCAGTCCATCCCAGGACAATCCAACACCCTGACCATTCCAGGACTCACACTCTTACCAGGTGCTTGCAGGACTCCAGTCCATACCAGGAAAATCCAACACCTCGAGCATTCAGTCCATAGCCTCAGCAGTGCTTCCAGGACTCCTGTCCACTTCAGGACAATCCAACACACAGGCTATTGCAGGACTCACTCTCTTCAGTGTTTCCAGGACTTCTCCACTGCCAGGAGACTCCAACACTGACCGTCCACTAGGTCCACGGTCTCAGGTGCTTCCAGGAAGACTCCACTCACAGGAGCTTCCAACACTGACCGACCGACCAGGACCTTGCACATGGACCAAACAGATCCTTACACTCTGACCCTGTGACCCACACCCTGGTCACATTGTCTAGGTGTAACCACTCCCGTGGGTGGGAGTGTGGGTGTGTGTGGCTAGTTTGACCCTCCCATCTCTCATAACTAGCCCTGCCAGTCTCCCATTAGCATTACACAATTACTTGTGGGACTACAGGTCCCAGCACACCAACCTAACTTCAGACTGACAGCACAGAGTGTCTTCCTCTGCAACACACACACACACCGGCCATTTACACTCCTGCCGGACATTGTGTCATCACATTTATGCCTCCAAGCGCATCTTGAAGCGCACACACAGCGCCCCCTGGCTGTAATGTGGGTCACTGCACCATACCCTTTACTTCTATCTTCTCTATAATCTACTTCAATTTTGATCCCCTTCTTTCCTCCTTGTTGGTGTCTCTGTCTTGTGTCACTTCCCTTGAAAATTGACATGATAAATTTGTGAAGAACATCATTCCTACCCAGGTGGGTAGTTGCGGATGGGATGCAATTTTTGCTTTTACTTATGTGTGATTTATATGAATCCTGTATTATTTGAGTAAAGAATGGGTTACAATGTCTTTATTATTAAAACTTGTTAAAATTCTTAATAAAAATTACACTTATAAAAGAAAACCATAAAAACCTACATCAAATCACGGGATCTATATACATGCTAATGATATAGATGCATACACTTACAGCCTTGGCTGCTAAAAATGAGTTTTTTTTCCGTGAACTAACACCTAGAGCTCCCAAATTTTGCACACAGACACTTCTAACATTAGTAGTGAGGAATATGTAAAAAAATAAGGGATATGAAATGGTTTACTGTATGTAAACCATGTCTCACATCATGTCAGGTTTGATAAGGAGATATATATATATAGACAGTATACAGTATATGTTTTCACGAATATTTGAACCCATGGAAAAGCCTACATATATGGGTTGGCCGGAATCAAATGTGATTAGATGTAATTAAAAACCACATGGTGAAGGGTGGAGCGCTCAGTCAGTAAGCTAACATAGAAATGACAGAAAAACGACTGGCACATCCAAACTAGTGTGAATAGGTGCATACCAGGAGCAGCTACCTCCATATACAAAAAAAGGTTGCACTTTATCGTGCCAAAGCATGTCGAATATGAAATACATGAAATATGAATAGCAAAATATAAATATTTTTCTTAATGTTCAAAAGCCATTTTGCTATTCATATTTCATGTATTCCATATTCGACATGCTTTGGCACGATAGAGTGCAACCTTTTTTTGTATATGGAGGTAGCTGCTCCTGGTATGCACCTATTTACACTAGTTTGGATGTGCCAGTCATTTTTCTGTCATTCCTTTATATTGCGGTCCGTTGGCCCCATATTTCAGGTCAATTCTGCAGCACAACAATCAGTATTTCCACATTAATATGTCTGGCCATGTTGATGGTATCCTGTCAGCACGAAAATGTGTGCGTTTTTGTTGCAAGCTACATGGATGGTCCGTGTGGTGTCCGAGTTTTTCTCGCACCCATAGGCTTGCATTGGGGAGTCTTGGACTCCATGAGCTGCCCCATAGATTAACACTGGTCTGAGTGCTATGCTAATTTTTTCTCACATAGCACTCGCCCGTATTCTACGGAAGTGTGGCGCCGGCCTAAAGGTTGTTCACTTTACAATCACTGCAATCGGTCAAGTGGGTCCATGATGAAAAAGAAAAAAACATAAAAAGAGGAATTGATAGGTCCCGTTCTGTGGAGCCATAGAGTACAGTGGTCAGACATAGTACACACTATGCTTCTGCATTTCTATATTTAAGCCAGGAATATGCTTATAAAAATGCAGTAAAGCTTTTATACACATGTAAAAAAAAATGCATATACCCATAATTTTTCGCACCCCAAATTTTGGGGAAGAAAATAGGAAACCATTTTTTTTTATAAGATGAGGGTCTGTCTGATAATCCAAATTTAAGGTATCGTATATACTCGAGTATAAGCCGACCCGATTATAAGCCGACCCCCCTAATTTTGCAACAAAAAAATGGGAAAACTTATTGACTCGAGTATAAGCCTAGGGTGGGAAATGCAGCAGCTACCAGTAAATGTCAAAAATAAAAATAGATACCAATAAAAGTAAAATTAATTGAGACATCAGTAGGTTAAGTGTTTTTGAATATCCATATTGAATCAGGAGCCCCATATAATGCTCCATACAGTTCATTATGGCCCCATAAGATGCTCCATATACAAATATGCCCCATATAATGCTCCATGCAGTTCTTTATGGCCCCATAGATGCCCCATATAATGCTCCATGCAGTTCTTTATGGCCCCATAGATGCCCCATATAATGTTCCATGCAGTTCTTTATGGCCCCAAAGATGCCCCATATAATGCTCCATGCAGTTCTTTATGGTCCCATAAATGCCCCATATAATGCTCCATGCAGTTCTTTATGGCCTCATGTAATGCTCCATATAATGCTTCATGCAGTTCTTTATGGCCCCATAGATGCTCCATATAATGCTCCATGCAGTTCTCTATGGCCCCATGTAATGCTCCATGCAGTTCTTTATGGCCCCATAGATGCTCCATATAATGCTCCATGCAGTTATGGCCCCATAGATGCCCCATATAATGCTCCATGCAGTTCTTTATGGCCCCATAGATGCCCCATATAATGCTCCATGCAGTTCTTTATGGCCCCATCGATGCCCCATATAATGCTCCATGCAGTTCTTCATGGCCCCATAGATGCTCCATATAATGCTCCATGCAGTTATGGCCCATAGACGCTCCATATAGCATTGTGCCACATATAATGCTGCTGCTGCACTAAAAAAAATGACATACTCACCTCTCATCGCTGCCCGCTGCTCCTCAGCGTCCGGTCTCTCCGCACTGACTGTTCAGGCAGAGGGCGGCGCACACACTAATACGTCATCGCGCCCTCTGACCTGAGCAGTCACTGCAGAGGATGCGGAAGACGAGGCGGCGGTGGAGCGCGGAAAGGTGAATATGACATACTCACCTGCTCCCGGTGCTCCTGGCGCGGTCCCTGGCACAGCTCATTACAGTAATGAATATGTGGCTCCACCCCTATGGGAGTGGAGTCCATATTAATAACTTTAATGAGCGGTACCAGTGACCGCTGAACAGGGGAAGAAGCTGCCGCGCCCGAAGACCGTGGGACATGCGGGGACCGCGCCAGGAGCGTTGGGAGCAGGTGAGTATTTGACAGGTGTCGCTCCCCCTCACCCGCCAACCCCCCCACCTTCCATGACTCGAGTATAAGCCGAGAGGGGCACTTTCAGCCCATTTTTTTGGGCTGAAAATCTCGGCTTATACACGAGTATATATGGTATCTTATCTGGGGGATGGCAGCGGTGGAGCAGGGTTACAGGAGGCAGTGTTGATGCTGCAGGAATCTGGCAGTAGCAGAATAGGGGCAATGCTGTGGGCCATGAGTGGGAGGAGAGGCAGAGAGGAGTGCATTGCTTTCCTGGCAGAGGGCTTCAGGAAGATGGTAGCCAGAGCCGGTGCAGGTGAAGACTGAGCTCTCAGTCGGACCGAGATCCCAATCTGCGTATGCCTCGTCTCAGGCACCGACAACTTCATGAAAATGGCTGCCAGGAAAGCAATGCACTCCACTTTGCTCACCGCCAATACAAGGCCTGCAGCATTGCCCCACTTCTGCCGCTGTAGACTTCCTGAAGAAGGGACCAGATAATGCCATAAACATTGTCCTGTCACCTCCACATTCTTCACTACTGCCTCTCCTCTGCCCCATGGTGATTTCCATCTTCCTCACCGAGCACAACTTCCTCAGCAAGAGCCATGCAGGGTTCATGCCAAACCACCGCACCTCTGACCGCATTTACACTCTGCACAGCCTCATCAAGAGCCACGTCCACAATACAAAGAACGGGCAGATATACGCTTGCTTTGTGGACTTCAAGAAGGCCTTCAACTCAGTGTGGCACCCAGGACTATTCCTAAAACTGCTGGGGAGCGGAATAGGAGGCAAAACATATGACATCATCCGAAGCTCCTACACTGAGAACAGTTGAAGTGTGCAGGTCAACAGAAGGAGGATGGCCTATTTCCAACATAGTCGAGGTGTGAGACAGGGCTGCAGCCTCAGTCCAACGCTCTTTAACATCTACATCAATGAGCTGGCAGTGGCCTTAGAGTCCTCCTCAGCACCAGGACTCACCCTCCATGACACCCAGGTGAAATTTCTACTGTATGCAGATGACCTCGTGCTGTTATTGCAGCGCCCCAGAGTCCTGGTCGTTGCAGTACTGATGCTCCGCCGCTAAGGGGGGCTATGGTACGTCTGATGGCACTGAAGGAGTTCAGCTGACCAGGTATCACAGACACCAATGCACTTCACAGTCTGGCCTCCAGGGGGAGCTAAGGGCGCTATGTATTAGGCCACTGCTCACAGTCTGGTAAAACTGGGGGTTAGATAGGAAGTTAGTCAGAAAGCTGACTGGGTTGGAACCAGGCAACATCCTGTGGCAGAGGGTGTTGCAGGGGAAGATTCAGGGGGGTCCCTGTCAGGGGTGGGATCCTGACAGAGGCCTAGCGAACAGAGAGAACGTTACGGGACCGCGCCTGCACGAGATAGCGGCGGTGCCCTAAGAAAGGACAAGAAGCGAGGTTTATTGTGCTGAGTGAGAAACGAGATCAACGCAACAAGGAGAAACACCAGTAGGAGTCATGCTGTAAGACGAGGCAACATCCTACTGAGGCGCGCAGCCGGTGGCCGGAACGCCGAGGAAGTATAGAGCTCCAGGCCTAACTTCAAACCTACGGCAGGACAGTCAGTTATAGGTGGGCTGTCTCACTCAAATCACCTAAGAAGACATAGGGGGCAACAACTGGAGAGGGGCGACACTAGGGTCCCGGAAGAGCTCTGAGCCTACCCGTCATACGGGTGCGTCCTAGCCATATGATCTGGGGGACGAAGCAGAACATCATAATCGAGTTGTGAGGGAACTTCAGAAACAGACACAACAGTTGTGGGGACTATCCCGTAAGCACAGCAGGGGAGGACCACAACACACAAGCACTAGAAGGTAGGCACAGATTTCCACCTGCAAAGGGAACTCTGGAGGTGCCATCGGACCGTCCGGACTTACGCAGCCCGGTTAGCCGTATTCCAGACTGAGGATCCTGAGCCTTCAGTAAAGAGGTAAAGAGACTGCAACCTGGTGTCCTCGTTAATTACTGCGACCGGCACTGCACCACAACATCATCACCACCCACACCTTTCATTGGGCACCCCTCAGCAGGGTCACGGACCGGGTCTAGCCACCGTGACAACCCCAGGACCGAGACTCAGAGGCCCGGTACCGGGTACCCCTCGACCCTGCGGCCGTGGGGGCGCTACATTATCACCAACTGAGAAAGGCCTCCAAGATCATCTGAAAATCCTAGAGACCTTCAGCAGCACAAGGGCACTGCCAATCAACGAGAAAAATACTAATATCATGGTGTTCCAGAAAAGAAAGCAGAGACCCACTGGCCATCCTACCTGTATGATAGACAACCGTCCACTTACAGAAAACAACAGGTACACCTACCTGGGCCTAGAACTCAGCCAGTCAGGGAGCTTCAAGCAAGCCATAGAGTTACTAAAAGACAAGGCATCCAAAGCCTTCTATGCCATCAGAAGGCGTCTGTACTATCTCAAGGCACCAGTAACCGTCTGGCTAAAAATCTTTGACTCCATCATTACCCCAATCCTTCTGTACGGTTGTGAGGTCTGGGGCCCAGTCTCATACCCAAACTGTTCAAAGTGGGAAGCTGGGCCGACAGAAATATTCCACCTAGAGTTCTTCAAGCATCTTCTCCAAGTCCATCGGAGCACATCAAATAGCGCCTGCCGAGCAGAGCTGGGCAGATTGCCACTACACATCGCAATAAAGAAGAAGGCACTGTCATTCAAGGCTCATCTACAAAGTAGCAATCCCAGCTCCTACCATCACAAAGCCTTCCTACACCAGGAAGCCCCAGGAAGCCTCCGAACACAAAGTACCCAAAGCCAGTCTGACCAAGCCATCAACCTACATGGCCTGACAAAAGGTGAAATCCAGAAGATGGTACACAAAGTCAAAGAGGAATATCTCAGCATCTGGAGGAATGACATAAACAAATCCAAGACACTGACGATATATCAGAATCTACAGAGGGAGTACAAACTGGCCCCATATCTAGAGAAACTAGAAAACCCCAAAGATCGACAGATCCTGAGCCGGTTCAGACTGAGCGCCCACAGCCTACTCATCGAATATCCGGGTGGCACCGACAGAACTACAAGCCCCGAGAGAGCAGACTCTTCCAGCAGTGCCCCCAGGAGGCCGTGGAGGATGAGGCCCACTTTCTGCTGAGGTCCCCCAAATACTCCGCAGTAAGGGACAATCACTTCAAGAGACTGTCTGATCTCCTCCCAGACTTCACCTCCATGGAGCAGGAAGAGAAACTGCCGATAATACTAGGGGAAGAGGAAAGTGCAGTGGCCGTAGCAGCGGAATATGTCAGTGCCTGCCACAGACTAAGAGAAGCCTGATATGTCATGGACTCCTGTACCCCAACACTGGACAAATCCCTATCCCCTGACTAAAGAGCCTGATATGTCATGGACTCCTATACCCCACCCTGGAAATATCCCCTATCCTCTAAAAGGAGTCTGATATATCCTGGACCTCTATATGGCTCCCTCCCCCACCCCCATATTTTTACCATATGCTTTGGCAATGCTAACGTGTACTTAGTCATGCCAATAAAGCTCATTTCAATTGAATTGAATCTTGCTCTCCCGCTCCTCTCTGGCCAGAAGAAGCAGCCACGGTGCTGGTGAGGTGAGTTCAGCAGACACTGACTGCACACAGTGTGGGCATGTCTGCAGTGCTGGGATGCGGTACACATTATTTAAATAAATAGTGCCATCACCTGGCTTCTTACAGAGCAAATAGCCAGCTGCCTGAAACTGCTGCTGGGGGACCTGCCCAGTGGATATCTGCCCCCCGGCCCAGCTAGCCCTTGCCCTGGATGAAGTTGCACCTTCTATATTTAGAACAACTTGGCAGAAACGGTAACAACCCTGGCACGCACAGAAGACACATTACCTGCAGCGGTGCTCAAGTTCGGCTCAACATCTGTGGAGAAAATCCAATCTGGCCCAAGATTTCATCCATCATAAATTTATGCTTAAAACATACAACTCTGCTCTTCACCTCTCCAAATAAACCTACTTCAACACCCTTATCACCTCACTATCCAACAATACTAAATGACTCTTTGACACTTTTCACTCTCTCCTCATTTCAGGAGGAGCACTGATATTCTGGGAAATTATTTCAAAGAAAAAATGTACCATATCCGATTGGAATTTTTCTCCCAATCCCCTAATATCATACATTCTCCTCCCTCCCGCACTACATCTAGCTTACTTTCTGTCTTTGAGCCAGAGACCTTATTCCCTCACATCTTCTCCAGTCTGTTACCACTCCCCTATCTAAAATAACTAAAATATTTAATCTCGCTCTCATCTGGTATCTTTCCCTCCTCATTTAAACATGCCAGCATATATCCATTACTTACTTATGGGTTTACTGTGACAGAGAGGAGCCAGAAAACTGCAGCGTCTGATTTCTCCTATCCCTGCACTATTTAGAAGCACTTCACCTTCATAATAAACGGTGCAGGATTCTTTCATCAGTGCAGGGTTAATCTCCTACATTAAGTCTCTGAGCTGTTCACTGTTACTTGTAAGCTTTCCTACATTGTCTCCCAGCTGTTCACTGTTAGCCACTCCCATCTCATACAGTATAGACCAATAGTTTGGACACACCTTCTCATTTAAAGATTTTTCTGTATTTTCATGACTTTGAAAATTGTACATTCACACTGAAGGCTGTTATGATCCGGTGGTAGGATCTCCAAACTGACCTGACACATATGACCAGAATATAGGACAAGTTCTGGGGATGTGGAAACTATACTGATCGCAATCCTGATCCTATCCAAACACACTAAAGGTAGCCGTGGAGCGTTCCTGAAATCCTAGACGCCACGTTCACAGCCTGAGAAACTGACTACCCCTAGAGAGAAAGCAAAGACCTCACTTGCCTCAGAGAAATATTCCCAAAGTTTTAGATAGCCCCCCACAAATAATAACGGTGAGTTAAGGGGAAAACACAAACGTAGAGATGAAACAGGTTTAGCAAATGAGGCCCGCTAATACTAGATAGGCAGATAAAAGATAGGTGTCTGTGCAGTCAGTACAAAAACTATCAAAAGTAAACCACGCAGAGAATACAAGAACCCCCACACCGACTCACGATGTGAGGGGCGCACTCTGCACCCCAGAACTACCAGCAAGCAAAAAATCACATAAAAGCAAGCTGGGCTGAACTCATAACACAATGAGAAATGTTATCAAGGAAATAATGAGAAACTAAACAAGCAAACTTAGCTTCTCATAGCAGGAGACTGGTCACAAGGAATATTCAGGAGAGCACAGGATCAGGACTGAATACACCGACAGCAGGCGACAAGTAAAGGTCCAGGTGAGTTAAATAAGCCCAGCCTAGCAGGAGATGAAACAGCTGAGCCAGCCCAGACCAGCCATATCGCTAAAGGCCACCAGAGGGAGCCCAAGAACAAACTCACACAGTATCACTCATGACCACAGGAGGGAGCCCGAGAACGGAATTCACAACAGTACCCCCCCCTTGAGGAGGGGTCACCGAACCCTCACCAGAGCTCCCAGGCCGATCAGGACGAGCCAAATAAAAGGCACGAACCAAATCGGCCGCATGGACATCGGAGGCGACAACCCAGGAATTATCCTCCTGACCATAACCCTTCCATTTCACCAAGTACTGAAGCCTCCGTCTCGAAATACGAGAATCCAAGATCTTCTCCACCACATATTCCAACTCCCCCTCAACCAAGACCGGAGCAGGAGGATCAACAGAAGGGACCACAGGCACCACATATCTCCGCAACAATGACCTATGAAACACATTATAGATGGCAAACGATGTTGGGAGGTCCAAACAAAAAGACACAGGGTTGAGGATTTCCAAAATCTTATAAGGACCGACGAAACGAGGCTTGAACTTAGGAGAGGAAACCTTCATCGGGACATAATGAGAAGACAACCATACCAAATCCCCCACACGAAGTCGGGGACCCACACAGCGACGGCGGTTAGCAAAGCGCTGAGCCTTCTCTTGGGACAAAGTCAAATTGTCCACCACATGGTTCCAAATCTGCTGCAACCTATCCACCACAGAATCCACCCCAGGACAGTCAGAAGACTCAACCTGACCCGAGGAGAAACGAGGATGAAAACCAGAATTGCAAAAGAAAGGTGAAACCAAAGTAGCAGAACTAGCCTGATTATTGAGGGCGAACTCAGCCAATGGCAAAAAGGTCACCCAATCATCCTGGTCAGCAGAAACAAAACATCTCAAATAAGTTTCCAAGGTCTGATTAGTTCATTCGGTTTGACCATTCGTCTGAGGATGGAAGGCTGACGAGAAAGACAATTCAATGCCCATCTTAGCACAAAAGGATTGCCAAAATCTGGACACAAACTGGGATCCTCTGTCGGACACAATGTTCTCCGGAATACCATGTAAACGAACCACATTCTGAAAAAACAGTGGCACCAAATCGGAGGAGGAAGGCAACTTAGGCAAGGGTACCAAATGGACCATTTTGGAAAAATGATCACAAACCACCCAGATGACAGACATCTTCTGAGAGACAGGAAGATCCGAAATAAAATCCATGGAAATATGCGTCCAAGGCCTCTTCGGGACAGGCAAAGGCAAAAGCAATCCACTGGCACGAGAACACGAAGGCTCCACGGCCGCAGGAGACCAATTCGTCACATCAGAACCCTTCTTGGTCAAATCCGTCAAAGGCTTCACCACACTGGAAAAATTAGTGATGAAGCGACGGTAAAAATTAGCAAAACCCAAGAACTTCTGAAGACTCTTCACAGATGTAGGTTGAGTCCAGTCATGAATAGCCTGGACCTTGACTGGATCCATCTCGATAGTAGAAGGAGAAAAAATAAAGCCCAAAAAGGAAACCTTCTGGACTCCGAAGAGACATTTAGAGCCCTTCACAAACAAGGCATTGGCACGCAGGACCTGAAATACCATCCTGACCTGCTTCACATGAGACTCCCAATCATCAGAAAAGACCAAAATATCATCCAGGTACACAATCATAAATCTATCCAGGTACTCTCGGAAGATGTCGTGCATGAAGGACTGAAACACAGAGGGGGCATTAGAAAGCCCAAAAGGCATCACCAAGTACTCAAAATGGCCTTCGGGCGTATTAAATGCTGTTTTCCATTCATCGCCCTGCTTTATGCGCACAAGATTATACGCTCCACGAAGATCTATCTTGGTGAAACAACTGGGCCCCCTAATCCGGAGGAACATAGCTAAAGTAGGAATTAAAACGTAACCTTTAATATTACGAAGTAAAATGTAAAAAACAAAAAAACAAACAGTGTCACCCCAGTGAAACCTAAAATGGTACTAGATGATGTAACCTATTTGATACAACACCATCATAGGTAGTACCACAATAGTGTATTAATGAGGACAGCCGTTGATACAAGAAAAGTGTGCTGTCCCACATTCACAAGATACCTCTAGTGTATAACAGCAGCGCACAACCGTGCCAAGATGTCTGACTAGATGACCTTATTTATATCGGTATTAGCAGGTATCAAAAACAATAATGAAAGGGAGGGAGGGGGGTAAAGAGAGACAGGTGGAAGTCATGAACAACAAATGTATCAAAAAGGAACAATCTCACCAATTCCCGGAGGTCAATGACATAAAAGGCCCACAATTCGCTGGAGTGGAGAAATCCAAACGAGCAGCGTTATCGGGAGACAATACCCTGTCGATCCCTAAGGGGCTAACAATAGACCTCATAACCCCAGCTCCCGCCCTTACAAGGGCAGTCCACAGCTACCCCTGAACAAAATCATGCCCTGCACTCTCCCTACTGGTGTGTCCCAAAGCGTTTCTTCACAGGCTTAATCATCAGGGGACCGCCTGCTTGGGAGATAAAGTGCACGAGTGCTAAAGGTAAGGACATCAAAACCTGCCGCCCTCCATATTATACTAAGGAGCTCCTTAGTATAATATGGAGGGCGGCAGGTTTTGATGTCCTTACCTTTAGCACTCGTGCACTTTATCTCCCAAGCAGGCGGTCCCCTGATGATTAAGCCTGTGAAGAAACGCGTTGGGACACACCAGTAGGGAGAGTGCAGGGCATGATTTTGTTCAGGGGTAGCCAGGGCTGGACTGGGACTAAAATTCAGCCCTGGCATTTGAAGTTACACAGGCCCACTTGTCACACGGTGACTGTATAATACCTTTGTACACTTGTAGGCAGGGCCGGTTTTAGGCAAAGTGGGGCCCTAGGCAAAGTTTAAAATGGGGCCCCAAATGCTAACATATTGCACATCACACAGAAGCCTTTCTGTTGTATTTACGTGCGCTGAGTTCAGGCCGCTAAACGAGTTTGATCGACAATACTGAAGTTGTTCAACGCTTGTTTCCCGGCCTCTTTCCACCAGCTGAGGAATAATGATGAGACAGAACGATCACTAATAGATCACCATACAGTATCATGTTTTCAGCAGCACATCTACAGTTTACACTGGCAATGTGCTGCTGACAACAAGGCTTTTTGTTCCAGCAAAAACAATCCGAATATGCAGCATTTTACTTGTTTAGTAAAATACACCCCATAGTCCTCCATATATTATAATGTGCTCCATAGTCCTCCATATAGTATAATACACTCCCTATAGTCCTCCATATATTAAAATACACTGATCAGTCCTCCACATAGTATAATACACTCCTCATAGTCCTCCATATAGCATAATACAATCCTCATAGTCCTCCATATAGCATAATACAATCCTCATAGTGCTCCATATAGTATAATGCACCGCCACAGTCATCCATGTAGTACAATTCACTTCCCATAGTATAATGCACCCCATAGTTCTTCATATAGTATAACGTATTCCCCATAGTCCTCGATACAGTATAATGCAGCCCACATATAGTATAATGCAGCCACCCCAGAGTATAATGCAGCCACCCCAGAGTATAATGCAGCCACCCCAGAGTATAATGCAGCCACCCCACAGAGTATAATGCAGCCACCCCAGAGTATGTAACCCCCATAGAATATAATACAGCCCACCTCCCCATAATATATAATGTAGCCCCCCATAGAATATAATGCAGCCCCCCATAGTATATAACGCAGCCTCCCCCATAGAATATAATATACCCCCACAATAGTATATAACACAGCCACATAGTACATAACATGGCCTCCCCCATAGAATATAATATACTCCCCATAGTATATAGCAAAGCCCGCATATTATATAGCACAAACCGCATAGTATACAGCACAGCCTGCATACTATAGCACAGCTCGCGTAGTAGATAACACAGCCCACACAGCAGTATTCAGCACAGACCACACAGTAGTATACAGCACAGACCACACAGTAGTATACAGCACAGCCCATGTAGAAGTATACAGCACAGTCCACACAGTAGTATACAGCACAGCCCACAGAGTAATATATACAGCACAGCCCACAAAGTAATATATACAGCACAGCCCACAAAGTAATATATACAGCACAGCCCACAGAGAACTATATACAGCACAGCCCACAGAGAACTATATACAGCACAGCTCACAGAGAACTATATAAAGCACAGCCCAGAGTACTATATACAGCACAGCCCAGAGTACTATATAAAGCACAGCCCAGAGAGTACTATATACAGCACAGCCCAGAGAGTACTATATACAGCACAGCCCAGAGAGTACTATATACAGCACAGCCCACAGAGTACTATATACAGCACAGCCCACAGAGTACTATATACAGCACAGCCCACAGAGTACTATACACAGCACAGCCCACAGAGTACTATATACAGCACAGCCCACAGAGTACTATACACAGCACAGCCCACAGAGTACTATATACAGCACAGCCCACAGAGTACTATATACAGCACAGCCCACAGAGTACTATATACAGCACAGCCCACAGAGTACTATATACAGCACAGCCCACAGAGAACTATATACAGCACACAGTAGTATACAGCACAGAGCACAGCCCACAGAGAACTATATACAGCCCACAGTAGTATACAGCACAGAGCACAGCCCACAGAGAACTATATACAGCTCACAGCAGTATACAGCACAGAGCACAGCCCACAGAGAGCTATATACAGCCCACAGCAGTATACAGCACAGAGCACAGCCCACAGAGAACTATATACAGCCCACAGCAGTATACAGCACAGAGCACAGCCCACAGAGAACTATATACAGCCCACAGCAGTATACAGCACAGAGCACAGCCCAGAGAACTATATACAGCCCACAGCAGTATACAGCACAGAGCACAGCCCACAGAGAACTATATACAGCCCACAGCAGTATACAGCACAGAGCACAGCCCACAGAGAACTATATACAGCCCACAGCAGTATACAGCACAGAGCACAGCCCACAGAGAACTATATACAGCCCACAGCAGTATACAGCACAGAGCACAGCCCACAGAGAACTATATACAGCCCACAGCAGTATACAGCACAGAGCACAGCCCACAGAGAACTATATATAGCACAGAGCACACAGTAGTATACAGCACAGAGCACAGCCCACAGAGAGCTATATACAGCACAGAGCACAGCCCACAGAGAACTATATACAGCCCACAGTAGTATACAGCACAGAGCACAGCCCACAGAGAACTATATACATCCCACAGCAGTATACAGCACAGAGCACAGCCCACAGAGAACTATATACAGCCCACAGCAGTATACAGCACAGAGCACAGCCCACAGAGAACTATATACAGCCCACAGTAGTATACAGCACAGAGCACAGCCCACAGAGAACTATATATAGCACAGAGCACACAGTAGTATACAGCACAGAGCACAGCCCACAGAGAGCTATATACAGCCCACAGCAGTATACAGCACAGAGCACAGCCCACAGAGAACTATATACAGCCCACAGCAGTATACAGCACAGAGCACAGCCCACAGAGAACTATATATAGCACAGAGCACACAGTAGTATACAGCACAGAGCACAGCCCACAGAGAGCTATATACAGCCCACAGCAGTATACAGCACAGAGCACAGCCCACAGAGAACTATATACAGCCCACAGTAGTATACAGCACAGAGCACAGCCCACAGAGAACTATATGCAGCCCACAGCAGTATACAGCACAGAGCACAGCCCACAGAGAGCTATATACAGCCCACAGTAGTATACAGCACAGAGCACAGCCCACAGAGAGCTATATACAGCCCACAGCAGTATACAGCACAGAGCACAGCCCACAGAGAGCTATATACAGCCCACAGTAGTATACAGCACAGAGCACAGCCCACAGAGAACTATATACAGCCCACAGCAGTATACAGCACAGAGCACAGCCCACAGAGAACTATATACAGCCCACAGCAGTATACAGCACAGAGCACAGCCCACAGAGGACTATATACAGCCCACATCTCTTCTCTTCCTCCCCTCACCTCCTCCGAGAATGGCCCCACAGTCCAGAAAAAAAAAAAACTCTCCTCACCTCTCCTCGTGCCCCGCGTTGCTTCCTGGTTCCTGCTCCTGTCTCAGCAGCTGCAGTCTGCCCGGGACACAGCAGGTGCGCGATGATATGACATCATCGCGCACCCGCAGTGTCAGAGGCAGAGCGGGGAATGATGGGAGAGGAGCGTCTGTAGACGCTCTCTCCTCCATCATTGCATTCAACTGTACCGGCGTCTATACGCCGGTATAGTTGAATGCGACGGCGGGGGCGGCGGATTGAGCGGCCCACCACTGGCACCGGCCCTTCTGGCATTTGCCAGAAGTGCCCTATGGCCAGTCCGGCCCTGGGGGTAGCTGTGGACTGCCCTTGTAAGGGCGGGAGCTGGGGTTTTGAGGTCTATTGTTAGCCCCTTAGGGATCGACAGGGTATTGTCTCCCGATAACGCTGCTCGTTTGGATTTCTCCACTCCAGCGAATTGTGGACCTTTTATGTCATTGACCTCCGGGAATTGGTGAGATTCAGGCGCGGACTGGGCCGGGTTGCAAAGGGGCATGTGCCCCCCGGGCCGGTCACCAAGCAGCTGATTCGGGCTGCTGGTGGCCGGCGCTGTGTTCTCTGTGTCCTGACAGCTGCCTCACAGTGGAGCAGACACGCCCCCTGCCCCCTGTGTGCGGCCGGCTGCTGAGGAAGAGGGAACACTGCTGCATGTAACTGCTGGAGATCTGCATGTGGGCGGCTCAGATATCAGTGAGTACAGTAGTACCTTCAGCTCTGTGTGTGGAGAGGAGATGGACGCGGCTGCTCACCTCCCGATTAGTCCAGGGCCGGTCCCTATAGTATCAGTGGCCGCTCTGCTGATGCTCACAGATTTATTGCAGGAGACTGAACTTTCACCCTGTCAGTGCCAGGTCATCGGCTCCAGAGTTACCAGACTGCAGGAAAGTTCAGTCTCCTGCAATAAATCTCCCTATACTGAGAGTGAGCAGAGACTGTCTACAGAACCCAGCACTGGAGTGATCACGCCTGAACCTGGTGACTGGACATCACATGCTGTATACATGGCCCTGTATGTAAACAGTGCATGTATGTCCTGGGCCAGGTGCAGGATTGATCCATCCAGTGTATATAACTGTGTACCTGTGCCTATGGTATACCCCTATCGGGCGTAACTACAGAGGTTGCAGCGGGGCCCGGAGTGCTAAGGGGCCCCTAAGCACGCTGAGCTACAAAATGGGCCGCCGGCCCTCTAAATCCTCTGCACAGACCCTGGTGCGTGCTCTCTTGGTGAACGCGCTGTCCAAGGCCGTGGCGGCCCACATGAGCACAGCCCTCGTTCTTGCTTGCGTACATGGCTGCCGCCTTTGTCAGTGAGGGAAAACAGGAGAGCGCACGCACCAGGGCCTGTGCAAAGGTTTGAAAAGGCCGCCACCGCGCGCAGAGATGCCTGAGCCTCACTGTGTCTGACCCTGGCCAGAACCAGTGTCAGAGAACAGTGCTCTCCTCACCAATCCCCGGCCTGCATCTGCTCCACATCCTCCGCACCTCCGATGCTGGCTGGACAGTGGACCCTCCTCATCCTCCCCTATCTCAGATGAGACCCAAGATGAAAACTTTTTTATGTATATGCAGCATTTGCAGTTTGACCTGTCTAATGTATATTGACTGTTGTATATGCAATATATAAGTGATACTGCGATTATATACTGCAGTAGCAGTATCACCTATATAATGTATGTACAGCAGTCTATATACATTATATAGGTGAAACTGCGGTACATACATTATATAGGTGATACCACTGTGTGTAATATACTGCGACCGCTGTGTATAGCCCATATAGGTCAGCCGCAGTGTATATGTGTGTGTGTGTATGTGTGTGTGTGTATATATATATATATATATATATATATATATATACACACACACACACATAGCGCCTGGCCTATATGGGCTATACATAGCAGTCGCAGTATATTACACACAGTGGTATCACCTATATAATGTACGTACCGCAGTCGCAGTTTCACCTATATAATGTGTGAGTGAGTGTGTGTGTCTATGTATGTATGTGTATATATATATGTGTGTGTGTGTCTATGTATGTGTGTGTGCATGTATGTGTGTATGTATGTGTATATATATGTGTGTGTATGTGTATATATATATATATATATATATATATAATATATATATATATATGTGTGTGTGTGTCTATGTATGTATGTGTTTGTGTGTATATACATATATATATGTGTGTGTCTGTCTATGTGTGTATGTGTGTGTGTGTGTGTGTGTGTGTGTAATTATGCGTGTCTATGTTGTATATACAGTGGGGCAAAAAAGTATTTAGTCAGTCAGCAATAGTGCAAGTTCCACCACTTAAAAAGATGAGAGGCGTCTGTAATTTACATCATAGGTAGACCTCAACTATGGGAGACAAACTGAGAAAAAAAAATCCAGAAAATCACATTGTCTGTTTTTTTAACATTTTATTTGCATATTATGGTGGAAAATAAGTATTTGGTCAGAAACAAACAATCAAGATTTCTGGCTCTCACAGACCTGTAACTTCTTCTTTAAGAGTCTCCTCTTTCCTCCACTCATTACCTGTAGTAATGGCACCTGTTTAAACTTGTTATCAGTATAAAAAGACACCTGTGCACACCCTCAAACAGTCTGACTCCAAACTCCACTATGGTGAAGACCAAAGAGCTGTCAAAGGACACCAGAAACAAAATTGTAGCCTTGCACCAGGCTGGGAAGACTGAATCAGCAATAGCCAACCAGCTTGGAGTGAAGAAATCAACAGTGGGAGCAATAATTAGAAAATGGAAGACATTCAAGACCACTGATAATCTCCCTCGATCTGGGGCTCCACGCAAAATCCCACCCCGTGGGGTCAGAATGATCACAAGAACGGTGAGCAAAAATCCCAGAACCACGCGGGGGGACCTAGTGAATGAACTGCAGAGAGCTGGGACCAATGTAACAAGGCCTACCATAAGTAACACACTACGCCACCATGGACTCAGATCCTGCAGTGCCAGATGTGTCCCACTGCTTAAGCCAGTACATGTCCGGGCCCGTCTGAAGTTTGCTAGAGAGCATTTGGATGATCCAGAGGAGTTTTGGGAGAATGTCCTATGGTCTGATGAAACCAAACTGGAACTGTTTGGTAGAAACACAACTTGTCGTGTTTGGAGGAAAAAGAATACTGAGTTGCATCCATCAAACACCATACCTACTGTAAAGCATGGTGGTGGAAACATCATGCTTTGGGGCTGTTTCTCTGCAAAGGGGCCAGGACGACTGATTCGGGTACATGAAAGAATGAATGAGGCCATGTATCGTGAGATTTTGAGTGCAAACCTCCTTCCATCAGCAAGGGCATTGAAGATGAAACGTGGCTGGGTCTTTCAACATGACAATGATCCAAAGCACACTGCCAGGGCAACGAAGGAGTGGCTTCGTAAGAAGCATTTCAAGGTCCTGGAGTGGCCTAGCCAGTCTCCAGATCTCAACCCTATAGAAAACCTTTGGACGGAGTTGAAAGTCCGTGTTGCCAAGCGAAAAGCCAAAAACATCAATGCTCTAGAGGAGATCTGCATGGAGGAATGGGCCAACATACCAACAACAGTGTGTGGCAACCTTGTGAAGACTTACAGAAAACGTTTGACCTCTGTCATTGCCAACAAAGGATATATTACAAAGTATTGAGATGAAATTTTGTTTCTGACCAAATACTTATTTTCCACCATAATAGGCAAATAAAATGTTAAAAAAACAGACAATGTGATTTTCTGGATTTTTTTTTCTCAGTTTGTCTCCCATAGTTGAGGTCTACCTATGATGTAAATTACAGATGCCTCTCATCTTTTTAAGTGGTGGAACAAGCACTATTGCTGACTGACTAAATACTTTTTTGCCCCACTGTATATGTGTGTGTGTGTGTGTGTGTGTGTGTGTGTGTGTGTATATATATATATATATATATATATATATATATATATATATATATATATATATATATATATATATACATATATTATACACACCACTTATTTTTCGGATTATAAGAGGCTCCGGATTATAAGACGCACCCCAAATAATAAGAAAAAAATATTTTTTAATAAAATGGTGGTGCTTCTTATAATCCATGCGTCTTATTGCTTACTGGGAGTAGTGGGTGCAGTGAAGGGGGGTCTCAGGGTCGTTGCTGGAGGAGGCAGGAGTGGGGTGATGCTGCAGGCCAGGATGAGGGGGGCTCTGATGAGCGACGTGATGGTGTGGGGGGGTCTTGTGCTGGTGCATGTCCGATGCTGCTGCCGGGTGTCTCTGGGTGCCTGGCGGTTGCTGGCCGGTGCTGCGGGTGTCTCCGGGGCCCAGCAGTGCTGCGTGGGTGTCCGGCGCTGCCATTTTGCGACAGGCCAGAGCCCCGGAAATTCCACGGTTCCCTGTGTGTGTGCAGTGGACTCCGAGAATATGGCCAAGAATATGGGCTAATGAGTCCATTGCTTAAAGGGATTGTCTCCCACTAGGACAACCTCGTCTTAAACTGAATGTTCGGCCCCGATACATTAATAAAGCCTATACTCACCTGCCGTGCCGCGCCGTTCCCACAGTGGCTGTTATGTGGTGTTATGCCACATGTTGCCCGGAACCAATCAGTGCTGGTGTCACTGTCCCCGCCTTCAGACAAACTGAACATGAAGAGGAAGTGCAGGATGAGCTGCTTAATCCCGGACGTCCTCTTCATGTTCAGTTTGTGCAAAGATTGAGACAGTGACACCAGCACTGATTGGTTCCGGGCATCACATGTCATAACACCACATCACAGCCACTGTGGGAACGGCGCGGCACAGGAGGTGAGTATAGGCTTTATTAATTTATCGGGGCCGAACATTTAGGGGTTGTCCTAGTAGTGGACAAGCCCTTAAATATTTGGTGCTGCTCAGTTATATATATATATACGGTATATATATATTGCTTGCGTGGTGTAAATCTAAGTATCTGTGTATATACACTGCACAGTACCCTCCACCTGTCCTGTATATATACACTGCACAGTACCACTCCTCCTGTCCTGTATATATACACTGCACAGTACCACTCCTCCTGTATATACACTGCACAGTACCCTCCACCTGTCCTGTATATATACACTGCACAGTACCATTCCTCCTGTCCTGTATATATACACTGCACAGTACCACTCCTCGTGTATATATACACTGCACAGTACCACTCCTCCTGTATATACACTGCACAGTACCCTCCACCTGTCCTGTATATATACACTGCACAGTACCATTCCTCCTGTCCTGTATATGTACACTGCACAGTACCACTCCTCCTGTGTATATATACACTGCACAGTACCACTCCTCCTGTGTATATATACACTGCACAGTACCACTCCTCCTGTATATATACACTGCACAGTACCACTCCTCCTGTATATACACTGCACAGTACCCTCCACCTGTCCTGTATATATACACTGCACAGTACCATTCCTCCTGTCCTGTATATATACACTGCACAGTACCACTCCTCCTGTATATATACACTGCACAGTACCACTCCTCCTGTATATACACTGCACAGTACCCTCCACCTGTCCTGTATATATACACTGCACAGTACCACTCCTCCTGTCCTGTATATATACACTGCACAGTACCACTCCTCCTGTATATATACACTGCACAGTACCACTCCTCCTGTATATATACACTGCACAGTACCACTCCTCCTGTATATACACTGCACAGTACCCTCCACCTGTCCTGTATATATACACTGCACAGTACCACTCCTCCTGTCCTGTATATATACACTGCACAGTACCATTCCTCCTGTCCTGTATATATACACTGCACAGTACCACTCCTCCTGTATATATACACTGCACAGTACCACTCCTCCTGTATATATACACTGCACAGTACCACTCCTCCTGTATATACACTGCACAGTACCCTCCACCTGTCCTGTATATATACACTGCACAGTACCACTCCTCCTGTCCTGTATATATACACTGCACAGTACCACTCCTCCTGTCCTGTATATATACACTGCACAGTACCACTCCTCCTGTATATATACACTGCACAGTACCACTCCTCCTGTATATATACACTGCACAGTACCACTCCTCCTGTATATATACACTGCACAGTACCACTCCTCCTGTATATATACACTGCACAGTACCCTCCACCTGTCCTGTATATATACAGTGCACAGTACCACTCCTCCTGTCCTGTATATATACACTGCACAGTACCACTCCTCCTGTATATATACACTGCACAGTACCACTCCTCCTGTATATATACACTGCACAGTACCACTCCTCCTGTATATATACACTGCACAGTACCACTCCTCCTGTCCTGTATATATACAGTGCACAGTACCACTCCTCCTGTCCTGTATATATACACTGCACAGTACCACTCCTCCTGTATATATACATTGCACAGTACCACTCCTCCTGTATATATACACTGCACAGTACCACTCCTCCTGTATATATACACTGCACAGTACCACTCCTCCTGTCCTGTATATATACAGTGCACAGTACCACTCCTCCTGTCCTGTATATATACACTGCACAGTACCACTCCTCCTGCCAATCCTGTTCCTGTCCTGTTCTCGGATAGGTGACATTGGTCTTTGGGAGGGTTAATATTGGTTTATTATTTTCAGGAATACTATGGGAAAATAAAATATATATACACTCACCGGCCACTTTATTAGGTACACCATGCTAGTACCGGGTTGGACCCCTTTTGCCTTCAGAACTGCCTCAATTCTTCGTGGCATAGATTCAACAAGGTGCTGGAAGCATTCCTCAGAGATTTTGGTCCATATTGACATGATGGCATCACACAGTTGCCGCAGATTTGTCGGCTGCACATCCCTGATGCGAATCTCCCGTTCCACCACATCCCAAAGATTTCATGTTGTTTATGCCAAATTCTGACCCTACCATCCGAATGTCGCAGCAGAAATCGAGACTCATCAGACCAAGCAACGTTTTTCCAATCTTCTACTGTCCAATTTCGATGAGCTTGTGCAAATTGTAGCCTCAGTTTCCTGTTCTTAGCTGAAAGGAGTGGTACCCGGTGTGGTCTTCTGCTGCTGTAGCCCATCTGCCTCAAAGTTCGACGCACTGTGCGTTCAGAGATGCTCTTAGGCCTACCTTGGTTGTAACGGGTGGCGATTTGAGTCACTGTTGCCTTTCTATCAGCTCGAACCAGTCTGACCATTCTCCTCTGACCTCTGGCATCAACAAGGCATTTCCGCCCACAGAACTGCTGCTCACTGGATTTTTTTTCTTTTTCGGACCATTCTCTGTAAACCCTAGAGATGGTTGTGCGTGAAAATCCCAGTAGATCAGCAGTTTCTGAAATACTCAGACCAGCCCTTCTGGCACCAACAACCATGCCACGTTCAAAGGCACTCAAATCACCTTTCTTCCCCATACTGATGCTCGGTTTGAACTGCAGGAGATTGTCTTGACCATGTCTACATGCCTAAATGCACTGAGTTGCCGCCATGTGATTGGCTGATTAGAAATTAAGTGTTAACAAGAAGTTGGACAGGTGTACCTAATAAAGTGGCCAGTGAGTGTATATTGGAAAACACATTTAAATGGATTATACCAAGTAATCCCCTTTCCCGAGAACTTTGTAGTTGCTGGGGTCCAACCGCTGGGACCCCCATGATCTCGAGAACCGGCGCTCTAAAGAAGCGATCAATCGTGGGCACTGTGGCGACATTCACACATAGCTCTTCAAATAACGCCTTTAAGAGGAGCGTTGAAGGGCACAACACAGTATAGGAAAATCCACTGATCGGGTGTGGGGGGAGTGTTAAGGTACCGTCACACTCAGTGACGCTGCAGCGATATAGACAACGAGCCGATCGCTGGAGCATCACTGTTTAGGTCGCTGTAGAGACGTCAAACACAGCAGCTCCAGAACGATGCAGGAGGGATCCTGTGACGTAACGGCGACTCATTTATCGTTCTCACAGGTCGTTAGCTCCATGTAAAACATTGCTGACATCGTTGCTTTTGATGTCAAACATGACGATACACGCCGACCTGACGACCAAATAAAGTTCTGGACTTCTAGCTCCGACCAGCGATATCACAGCAGGATCCAGATCGCTGCTGCGTGTCAAACACGACGAGATCGCTATCCAGGACGCTGCAACGTCACAGATCGCTAGCGATATCGTTGTAAAGTTGCTGAGTGTGAAGGTACCTTTATAGTCTGTGGGCTGGTGGGGTTTGTGTGGCATTGCTCCTTTTTTGTCCCAGTCCGGCCCTGGACAGCTCTGCAGGGAGGCTGCCATACTTTGTACTGGTTTTACTCCCTGCATATTGTGGGGCAGCTGAAGGGTTCAGGTAGCAGTGTCATCGCCCTGTGTTGTTCTGTAGCCCACATCCCCACACTGACTATATACAGTGGGCAACTAAGGGGTAGACAGCAGTTCCTTATGAATAGTAGGGTCAGTGGGTAAATGTGTCTACCTGTTTTACAATGGTATGGCCCAAATGTGAGCTGAGGTAAAACATTGCCAGAAGCTAAGAGGGACCAAACTTTCTTCTCTCTAGCCTCTGACATGTCCATACACAGGCACTAATGCCCTCACACTTCTGCCAGTATGTACTGCCGTGTGTGTGGCAGTAGTTTTTCTAATAGTCTTATCACACCTGTCTGCCTTACTTCCTTGAGGAGGGACGGGAACCAAAGTTGACGTGTTCTAATATTGAAATTCCATTTCCCAGCTCTGGAAATTCACCACTTACGGTTGGAGGATTGGCAGTGATTGCATGGTTTAGAGGAGCACACTTCCATTTATAAGGGGTTGTCCCCGTCAGGCTGGGTTTACAGGAGGGATACCCTCCGCGAGGCTGGAGGTTGTGGTGCGTATACAGAATGTAAACTTCACTCTTGTGAACCCAGCCTACAACTAATTATGTAATGGTGCATGTATTACTAATGCAGATGACGTTTGCGTGTGTCGCCATTTCTAATTCATCTATATATTTTACTATATTATACTGCTCTGTAGTAAGCTCCGTTCTGCGCCCATATGTCTGTAGTAAGCTCCGTTCTGCTCCCATATGTCTGTAGTAAGCTCCGTTCTGCTCCCATATCTCTGCAGCAAGCTCTGTTCTGCTCCTATATCTCTATAGGAAGCTCTGTTCTGCTCCAATATCTCTGTAGTAAGCTCGGTTCTGCTCCCATATCTCTGTAGTAAGCTCGGTTCTGCTCCCATATCTCTGTAGTAAGCTCGGTTCTGCTCCCATATCTATGCAGCAAGCTCAGTTCTGTTCCCATATCTCTGTACCAGCCTGTTTTTAAAGCCTGTTATGTCTGCTGCTTTAATGCAATGGTCAGAGGTAAGCAGGGAAAAGAAGGGCCACCGCAACTCGAGGGCCACTGCCTTGTGATTGCCCCCCAGGCTGAAAAGTGCCAGCCAGCCCCTGGTGAGATTGTTCCTTTTTGATACATTTGTTGTTCATGACTTTCACCTGTCTCTCTTTACCCCCCTCCCTTTCATTATTGTTTTTGATACCTGCTAATACCGATATAAATAAGGTCATACAAAAACAAAATAAGATGATGGCTAAAAAGCCATGGCCAGCTCACCGATCCTTGCAGGCGCACGGAGCTTCGTCTCGGATCCAGACGAGGGATAATTACAAAGTAGAAACAGAAGGTGCTCCAGCTCCAATAAAAGAGATTCTTTATTAATGGTTAAAATCCAGTGACATAATAGATCCTTGCTGTAGTACAAATGTGGGGGTACAGAGCCCATGCAACGCGTTTCGATCGCTGCCGATCTTAATCAATGCATGCTTCAACAAAGAAACAGTGATTATTTTATAAAATAATGAACCAATACAATGCTGAGTTCAGATCACATGACTTATACCACAGATTTGGCAAATGAAATAGTCCTGCTCAAGCAATGCAACAATGGAACATTCATATAACTTTATAAAACATTAAATAATTGAAACATACATTATACGATTTAAAAGAAGAAAGAAAGAAGAAGAGAAAAAAAAAAAAAAAAAAACACTTAAAAAAAAAAAAAAAAAAACACACAGAAAAAAGAAAAGAAAAGAAAAAAGGGAAATGGAAAGTTAGCAATAATGGTACATAATTTCGTTTTTTCTGTTTAAACCACCAGGGTGTCTCGTTTGTAAATTATACACCCAAAACGCTTCCCTAGTTAGCAGACGTCTTTTAATGTCTCCACCTCGTTGTGGTAAACTAACTTTCTCAATTCCCTGAATAGTCATGTTGCACACATTACCAGAGTGATATACATTAAAATGTTTGGCAACAGCTGAAGTATTTCTATTTGTGGCGTTACTACTGGTGAGATCCCTTAAATGCTCCGTTATTCTGGTTTTTAATTTTCTTGTAGTGCATCCAATGTAGGATACATTACAGACAGTGCAGTCTACTTTATAGACAACATTGCTGGTATGGCAGTTAATGAAATCTTTAATTTGATAAGTTTTTGTTTTTTCTTTATTTTGAAAATTATTTTTAGTTAGCGCATGACGGCATGTGCTACATGCGGTAACGCCACATTTGTAGAAGCCTCTACATTCTAACCAGGTTTTCGAAAGCGATTTTGATGGAAGAGAGCTGGGAGATAGGGAGCTGCCAATAGTTGGCGCTCTTCTGGCTACCACATTAAGGCCATCTTTTAAAATTTCAGAAAGTGCATCATCTTCTCGCAAAATAGGCAACCTGTTGTGTATTATCTTTTTAATTTCATTAAATTCGGTACTGAATTGAATACAAATATATGGCTTTTGTTTAGTTCTCTCTTTTTTGTTTTTATTTTCCGGATTAAATGTTAGCAAACTATCTCTTGGTTTATCATTTACTATTTTATGTGCTCTCTTTAATGTCCAGTTTGGATATTTTCTTTCTTTTAATCTGGCTTCTAATCTTTCGAATTCGAGATCCCTGAATTCAGTCTCACTACAATTTCTTTTAAGCCTTGTATATTCGCCTACTGGAATCGATTTGATGGTGTGCCTAGGATGGCTACTTTTTGCATGTAATACTGTGTTCCCACTGAGGGGTTTTACATGCGTTTTGCTTCTTATGATTTCATTTTCCAGGCCCAAAAGAGCTAGATCCAAAAAGGATATCTCATTATGATTCCATTTATAGGTGAATTTAATTCCATAAGTATTGGCATTAATGTATTCAATAAAATCCGGTACGGCAGATACATCACCCCCCCAAATTATCAGGGTGTCATCTATGTATCTGCCGTACCAGATCAAGGACTCGCAAAATGGATTGTCTGTGGAATAAATATATTTATGTTCCCAAAAGGCCATCGTAAGGTTTGCCATTGAGGGGGAATATTTCGCCCCCATTGGAACACCGGTTTTTTGTCGTATATTTCGTTTTCAAATGAAAAAATATTATGTTCCAATAAAAAAAACGCAACCTGTAAAACAAAATTTATGAGATCCTGAGTACATGCGCTATGATGTTCTAAATGAAATTGTAAAGCTTCCATGGCTAGCGTGTGTGGTATGCAGGTATAAAGTGACACCACATCACAGCATAGCCATGAAAAGTTTTTTTGCCATAATTTGTTAGAAAAAATTCTTAGTACTTCTCTGGAATCCTTTATATAACCAGGCAATCTAATTACTAGTGGTTGGAGAATAGAATCCAACCACTCGCACAGATGTTCGTTCATAGAGCCAATTCCGGCCACAATGGGCCTCATAGCAGGCAAACCTTCTCCTTTGTGTACTTTTGGTAATCCATAAAGTATGGGCATTTTTGGACACGGAACATACAGATATTCAGCCTGTTTTTTATTCAAAACACCCAGACTGAGACCTTCATCAATGATACTTTGAATTATTTTATTATAATCTTTAAAGGGATTTCCCTTCAATTTTTCATAAGTTTCATTGTCGTTCAAAAGTTCCAGCATTTTTTCTATGTAATCTTTTTTGCCCATGACCACTATCATGCCCCCTTTATCACTTTTTTTGAAAACAATTTCTTTCATATTTTTTAACTCTTTAAGGGCTTTTCTCTGCTTTGATGTAAGATTTTGATTTCCTTTCTCTTTATTATTCATTTTTTTATCTTTTAATGTTTTTAAATCCTTCTCTATTAACTCTTGGAATTTATCCATACAATCTACCCTAGATTGTATCGGATAGAAGTAAGGATTTTTCGTTTTCAGAGTTGTTTATAAATAAGGTCATCTAGTCAGACATCTTGGCACGGTTGTGCGCTGCTGTTATACACTAGAGGTATCTTGTGAATGTGGGACAGCACACTTTTCTTGTATCAACGGCTGTCCTCATTAATACACTATTGTGGTACTACCTATGATGGTGTTGTATCAAATAGGTTACATCATCTAGTACCATTTTAGGTTTCACTGGGGTGACACTGTTTGTTTTTTTGTTTTTTACATTTTACTTCGTAATATTAAAGGTTACGTTTTAATTCCTACTTTAGCTATGTTCCTATAAATTGGTGGGATCTGTTAGTTTATTCTAGCGCATTTAGAATTATACAATTGCTGTTTTCGCCCCCTAATCCGGGCAAACAGATCGGACAACAGTGGCAAGGGATACTGAAATTTGACCGTGATGTTATTTAGAAGGCGATAATCTATACAGGGTCTCAGAGAACCATCCTTCTTGGCCACAAAAAAGAACCCCGCACCCAAAGGAGACGAGGACGGGCGAATATGTCCCTTCTCCAAGGACTCCTTTATATAACTCCGCATAGCGGTATGTTCTGGTACAGACAAATTAAAAAGTCGTCCCTTAGGGAACTTACTACCAGGAATCAGATTTATGGCACAATCACAATCCCTATGAGGAGGTAGGGCACTGGATTTGGGCTCATCAAATACATCCTGGTAGTCCGACAAAAATTCAGGGACTTCAGAAGGAGTAGAAGAAGCAATTGACACCAAAGGAGCATCGCCATGAATCCCCTGGCAACCCCAACTTGACACAGACATTGCTTTCCAATCCAGGACTGGATTATGAGCCTGCAGCCATGGCAGACCCATCACGACAACATCATGCAAATTATGTAGCACCAGAAAGCGAATTACCTCCTGATGTACAGGAGCCATGCACATAGTCAATTGAGTCCAGTACTGAGGTTTATTCTTGGCCAATGGTGTAGCATCAATTCCCTTTAGCGGGATAGGGAATTGTAATGGCTCCAAGATAAAACCACAGCGCCTGGCAAATGACAAATCCATCAAATTCAGGGCGGCACCTGAATCCACAAAAGCCATAACTGAGTAGGATGACAGAGAGCAAATCAAAGTAACAGACAAAATTAATTTAGGTTGTACAGTACCAATGGTGACAGACTTGGTAAAACTTTTTGTGCGCTTAGAGCATGCTGAGATAACATGAGCAGAATCACCACAGTAAAAGCACAACCCATTTTGACTTCTGTAGTTTTGCCGTTCAACTCTGGTCAGAATCCTGTCGCATTGCATAGGCTCAGGTTTCTGCTCAGGAATTACTGCCAGATGGTGCACAGGTTTGCGTTCCCGCAAACGCTGATCAATCTGAATGGCCAAAGACATTGACTCATTCAGACCCGCAGGCGTGGGGAACCCCACCATGACATCTTTAAGGGCTTCAGAAATACCCTGTCTGAAAATCGCCGCCAGGGCGCACTCATTCCATTGAGTGAGCACAGACCACTTCCTAAACTTCTGACAGTAAATCTCTGCTTCATCTTGACCCTGAGAGAGAGCCAGCAAAACCTTCTCTGCTTGATCTACCAGATTTGGTTCCTCATAAAGCACTCCAAGCGCCAGAAAAAACGCATCCACATTTAGCAATGCAGGATCTCCTGGCGCCAGAGAGAATGCCCAATCTTGAGGGTCACCACGTAACAAAGAAATGACAATTTTATCTTGCTGAACAGAGTCACCAGAGGAGCGAGGTCTCAGAGAAAGGAACAACTTACAATTATTCTTAAAGTTCAAAAACCTAGATCTATCTCCGGAGAACAGTTCAGGAATTGGTATTTTAGGCTCTGACATAGAACTGCGGACTACATAATCCTGAATGCCTTGCACCCTTGCAGTGAGATGATCCACACATTGGAAGACAGACTCTGAATGTCCATATCTGCAACTGAATTCAGAACCACCCAAAGATTAAGGGGAGGGGAGAAGCTAAACACAGTGCAGAAAAAAAAAAAAAAATGACCTTAAGATTTCTCTTCTCCCTCTTCTGCTGCATTAACACTTTATGGCCTGCTGTACTGTTATGATCCAGTGGTAGGATCTCCAAACTGACCTGACACATATGACCAGAATATAGGACAAGTTCTGGGGATGTGGAAACTATACTGATCGCAATCCTGATCCTATCCAAACACACTAAAGGTAGCCGTGGAGCGTTCCTGAAATCCTAGACGCCACGTTCACAGCCTGAGAAACTGACTACCCCTAGAGAGAAAGCAAAGACCTCACTTGCCTCAGAGAAATATTCCCAAAGTTTTAGATAGCCCCCCACAAATAATAACGGTGAGTTAAGGGGAAAACACAAACGTAGAGATGAAACAGGTTTAGCAAATGAGGCCCGCTAATACTAGATAGGCAGATAAAAGATAGGTGTCTGTGCGGTCAGTACAAAAACTATCAAAAGTAAACCACGCAGAGAATACAAGAACCCCCACACCGACTCACGATGTGAGGGGCGCACTCTGCACCCCAGAACTACCAGCAAGCAAAAAATCACATAAAAGCAAGCTGGGCTGAACTCATAACACAATGAGAAACGTTATCAAGGAAATAATGAGAAACTAAACAAGCAAACTTAGCTTCTCATAGCAGGAGACTGGTCACAAGGAATATTCAGCACAGGATCAGGACTGAATACACCAACAGCAGGCGACAAGTAAAGATCCAGGTGAGTTAAATAGGCCCAGCCTAGCAGGAGATGAAACAGCTGAGCCAGCCCAGACCAGCCATATCGCTAAAGGCCACCAGAGGGAGCCCAAGAACAAACTCACACAGTACCACTCATGACCACAGGAGGGAGCCCGAGAACGGAATTCACAACAGAAGGCATCAAAACTATGAATTAACACATGTGGAATTATATACTTAACAAAAAAGTGTGAAATAACTGAAATTATGTCTTATATTCTAGGTTCTTCAAAGTAGCCACCTTTTGCTTTGATGACTGCTGTGTATTTGTCGTGTTCAGTAATGTGATGCAATGTGCTTCAGCTTAGGGACCATAGGGGTTAAACAGATGGGAGGAGTCACAGAGCAGAGCAGCACAGAATAGGGAGGTATAGGAAAGGCACTTCCTGATTAGAGACAAACACCAGGGCACCATGCCCAAGGGCAGGATGTGTGAGCAGAGTATTATAGGGCATGGGAATAAAGCTATTTCAGTAAGGGGCCCCAGGCTGAGAATCATGCAGGTGGCCACCAGCTTATACAAGAACAATTGCAAGGAAGGATCCGAAGCTAGTGGCTGGGATTAGAAGACAGCTGAGTTGGTGCGCCCGTTACCCTATAACTCACAGCTGGACCAGGGAAAACGTTAGGAAGCTGGTGGGCCTGGAGCACGAATGGGATAGAGATTGTCCAGAAGAGGGACCCAATAGTAGGTCAGCGATTGACCAAGGATATAGACAGAGTTGACAGGAAGAACCAAGTCTGCCCGGACCGCAGGGAAAGATAAGAAGGTGTCTCTGTTTGAACTGTGCTGTCTGTGAGAGGAATATGCTGGTGTTTAGTAAAGTTTAACCGTTGAAACGAAGACTGATTCTGTGGTACTTCATGGGACTAGGTTTCCAGCAGACACAATGAGTACTCATCCCTTCATTCGCAATTTGCCGGGGTGCTCACTGTTGCTTAGTGAACTCGCCCTCGACTACCACCCTGTGCCACATTGTTCCGTTTAGTGTAGTCGGCAGGATGCCAATACCTTATGTGAAAAGAGCAGAGGAACTTTGAAGGTGAGAGCAGTGAAAGAGTTAAAGATGGCAGCTGATAGTGACTTTAAGATGGCGCTGAACACTGACAAGAAGACAGTGGTCAGTGGCGCGAAAACTGAGGACGGTGCTGCCCACTGTGGTTGTCCTAAGAAGGAAAGGGTGCAAAGATGGAAGAAGCAGTGGCCTAAGCCGAGGCCACATCTCACTGTGAATAATGCCCACCCAAAATGGGTGCGGGTGAAGAAGCTTCAGCCTTTCCTACAGAGTGTGAGGAAACAGGTGGAGCAGTTGGAGGTGAATCCACTCACGAACGGGTGGAGCCCAGAAGAGCAAGATGGCGTGCCTGGATGAGGGACGCTATTGCCAAGTGAGATACCTGTCTGAATGCAGCGGCGGAGTGTGTTGTTCAGCGGAGGAATCTGCCCGCTGAAAGAAGTGATCGAGAAACCGGAAGTCGTGGCAAGAGGGATCATCATGGCTGTGATCCCGAGTTCGCGCAGCCACAGAGGACTATCACAGCCAGCTGCAGTCATGGTGAGTGCATCATCTACCCTCATCTCAGATCCGACACCGACTCCAGCCCCATCACCTTCCATGGCCTCCGCATTTCCCCACGGTGGCTACCTGGATGAACCCTGGGCGCCCGCTGAAGAAGAGGCCCAGTGGGTTGAAGGAGAAATTGAGGAAAAGAAACGGCAGGAGCACCGAATATTGCAAGAACGCCGAGGATCCTCCTCCAGTGGATCTTCAAGCATAGTGAACTCGCCCACAAATTCCACCCCGTGCCACCTTGTTACAATGCTTCAGTGTGGCGTGACCTCAGCTTTCCAGGTTTCCTTGGTGATGCCGTCAGTCTGCAGATGATAAACTGAGGTTCACAGCTGGTCAATCAGGAGGACCCTAAACATCTCTTTCATTACCTTGCTCGTAAAGGAGGTTCCCTGGTCTGTCAAAATCTCCTTCGGCAGGCCTTTCGTTGCAAAAATATGGACAAGTTTCCAGGCGATACTTTTGGCCGAAGAGTTCCTTAGTGGTACTGCCTCAAGGTACAGTCCATGACTACTAGAATATATTGGGGCTCTCATGCAGACTTAACTAGAGAACCTACTACTAGGTCCATGGCAATTCTCTCATTATTTCTATCTCAGAATTTTTATGACGGGTACCGGGACCAGGGGACTTTGGAAGTGAGGAAAGGGAGCAGTTATCTGGCAGGTGGAGCAGGACCTACAATAATTCAGGATCTTCTGGTAACATCACTGGCAATAGAACCTCTGCAATATCCTCTCCTGCAGTTTCTCTACCCTCTATGTCTAAAACCCTCCGCTGGAAGGGTCCTGGAACCAACAGCTGCTCCACTATCTCACCTCCCCTCAGTGTGGACACCCGATACAATAATTTGCCATTGACTGCAAAGTATGGGTACCTGATGTCAGCCCCTGCCTCTTGAGCAACCCCATCGATCACAGACACATTTTCAAAGGCCCCTGTTATTGTAAGATCCCGCATTTGAGCAGTCCCAAAATTTTCCCCAGAAACCCCCAATTCAGGAACATCGGCCTCACAGGTCACCTTTTTTGTCCTCATCACCAGCTAGGACACACAAGGGGAAATCCTCCACCTCCGACGGGGATTCATCAGGGTTGAGCTGGCTCCCATCTGAGTCACTTGCCACCCCTGCTTTCCCCCACAAGTCCCATAACAGGCTGAAGCCCGCCTGATTATCAAGGGGTGTAATAAGTCTCTGACTACCCCAATATCATGGGATTCCATACCAAAGCTCATTTTTATCAACACTGGCAATAGGGTAGTCCTTGATGTCCCTGTGGATACAGCCAATGCCCACATGTTTCCCTGGGATCAATTGGTGGGGAAGCATGGCCCTTATCAGGGCCACCATACTTCCTGAGTCCAAGAGTCCTGACACCAGCACTCTATTTATGGTCACGGGACATGACTGCAGTCTCTCTCCGGGCTGATAGTCCACAATACCGGTGGGATAAGCATAGTATGATGAGCTCCACCCTAGGCTGCAGTCCATCTGCTTAGAGGACATAGGACAACGGGCAGCTATGTGCCCCAGCCCTTGGCATCTCCAGCAGATCAGGTCTTTAAGAGCAGTCTTTGGCAACCCCTTAGTGACTCCTTGGGATCTCGGACTCCCCCGGTGGTGACTCTTCTACCCCTCATTTGGGTCTTGGGCTCTCGCTGAGTATCCCAGTATGGAGATGCCCCACCTGGTATCCTTCTACAAGTCCAACCAGGTTGTCAGCATTCCGGGGGTCTCCCTGGGCAACCCAAGTCTGCACCAGCCTGGGGAGGGAATGAATAAATTTGTCCATGACCACCCGCTTGACCATCTGGGCTGGAGTGGAGGACTCCAGGTGCATCCATATCTTGACCAAATTCAACAAATCAAACATCTGAGAGCAGGGAGGTTTGTCACCATAATACGTCCAGTGATGAACTCTTTGGGCTCTAACAGAAATAGTGACCCCTGAGTGGGCCAATATCTGTTTTTAACTTGACATATTCCCAAGTCAAAATTCGCTTTCTGGGGTTCGCCAGTTAGATAAGGGGCCAGCACCTGAGCCCACTGCTCCGGGGGCAGCCTCTCCTGCTCTGCAACCTGTTCAAAAACAGTCAAAAATGTTTCTATATCATCCTCTGGGGTAATTTTTTGCATGGCTTGTCTTACCGTTTTCCGGATGTACGAAAGACTACCTTGACGTGGCCTTGATGTGTGGAAGGGGTGGTTTCCCTGCTGCAGACATCTCCCACCAGGAGTTCCATCTGAATTTGCTGTTGTTGAATCTGCTGCATAAGGAGCTTATTTGTCTCCTGCTGTACCTCACGGAATTGTTGCTCGTCACTGCTGATGCTCTTGATGTAGTTGGTGTTGCTGTTGTTGACTCAGGACCAAGTGCTTGATTGGTTCCTCCATTTTCTCCGACCGTTGTTCCATCTCTGTAGCCGCCTTCATCCAGGACATATGATTTGTCCACAGCTGCTATCCGTGTTCCTGGAATGTTACCTACATCCAAAACACCACTTGTGGAAGGTTGGCTCACTTAGCTCCTCCCCGAGGTAGACACAGGAACACTTTTAAGTTAAAAGTTTCGGGGTGGATTATTACTTCATAAACTAATAAGCCCAAAATAGTAACAGAAACACAGCCTTTCTGGCTCAAATAAAAGTCCTTCCCCAGTATGGCTCCTGTCTTCTGGGACAAACACAGAGACAGCTCTCTCTGGAGTAGTCTGGAGGCTTCCTTCCCCCAAGACAGCACAGACAGAAAAAAAAACACTGGCTGGACACTTAACTCCCTCCAATCACACCCTTGAGGTAGGTATCCCGCTCATTTCTTACCTACTCACCGAAACCCAGATCCTGTAGACGACTGATTACTGTCAGCACGTAGCATGCTGGAGGGAACCTTATGAGTTTCACATCACACAGGATAACAACCTTTGTGACACATATCTCTCCTCACATAGGGTGCCAGTGACCCTGTCACAAGGCGTGCATAAAAGCTCGATCCACCACAGTTTTGTGCACTTCTGAAAAGGACAACGCTGAACAGAGGCCAGACGGAGTCAAGAATAACTATTCTGCCTCATTATAGTGAGTGGCTCCATCGTGAATTTCATCTGAATCACGTCACTAGGACATTTAGATGGAGACCCCGATGTACGTGCTCAGCGTAGAGTGCCGGATGAATGTGATCCCAAACGTTATGTAAAATATTCCCAATAATAGCTTTAACTCAATCCCACCAAAAAACAAGTCCCCATTCCAGTCTGTCATCAGTTAAAAGAAATATCGGGGGCTTTCACGTTACTGATAATACAAATGCTCTAGAAAAGTGAAATGGCCCCTCAGCCCCCAAAAGAAATTAAGCACATTCTGTACTCCCAAATCCAAATTCCCCCTCCCTTTTGAGCCCCAATGTGCCTAAACCACATTTAGTGTCCACATGTTTGGCATTTCTGTAGCGATGACAGCCCATCTAATTTACAGTAGTTTACAGGTGCATGCCTCCAGAAGCACGAGCTGGGCATAATTTACAGTGCACTACAATATTCTGGTGGCTACAATGTACTGGGCACTACAATGGCAGTTTGCAATTTTCACTCCGCAACATCCATTGCTGCTTGTTTCTGGAAAACCCCCATGGAGTCAAAATTGTCACTACAGCTGTAGCTAAATTCCCAAAGGGGTATAATTTCCAAAATGGGGTCACTTGAGGAGGTGATTCTGCTCTTTTAACACTTAGGGACTCTATATATGGCATTTGCAAACTATTCTAAAAAATAATCTGCGCTCCAAGAGGCAAATAGCTCACCGTCCCTCCTGAGTCGTATGGCTAATCAGTACTGTTCAGCCACAAATGCAGTATTTCTACATTCAGCAAATATTGTGTGACACATTTAGGTGTCATTTTTACTTATTTCCCAGTGTGAAAATGTATAATGTGTGACTGAAGCTAAATTTTGGTGGTAATTTTATTTTTTCTTCACTGCCCAATGTTATACAATTCTGTGACTCATCTGTGGTGTCAAGATGCTTGCCACACACCTATATACATTCCAAGATGGGTCTATTTCACAAAATGGGGTCACTTATGGGGGGTTCATTGTTTATGCACATCAGTGGCTCTCCAAATGTGACATGGCATCCGCTAATGTTTCCAACCAATTTGAGCTCCAAAAATCATATAGTGCTCCTTCACTTCCGAGCCCTGCCGTGTGCACCCAAACAGTAGTTTTCCACATACAGGGGATATTGGCATACTCCGGAGAAATTGCATAACAAAGTTTGGGATCCATGTTCCTGTTAACCTTGTGAAAATAAAAGATTTGAAGCTTAAAGAACATTTTTGTGGTAAAAATGTTATTTTTTATTTTCATAGTTCAACAATATAAACTTCTGTGAAGCACCTGGGGGTTCAAGGTGCTCGCCACACATCTAGATAAGTTCCCTGAGGGGTCTAGTTTCCAAAATTGTGTCACTTGGGGGTTTCCACTGTTTAGGCACATCAGCCGCTTGACAAATGCGTCATGGCATCCGCTAATGATTCCAACAAATTATGCATTCAAAAAAATTAAATGGCTCTCCTTCCCTTCCGAGCCAAGCCATGTACCAAAAGAGTTGTTTTCCCCCACATGTGGGGTATTGTCGTGCTCAAGAGAAAATTTTAGAATGGGGTCACTTTTGGGAATTTTCAGTCGTATAGACCCCTCAAAGTGACTTCAAATGTTATTTGCTCCCAAAACAAAAGGTCAACTTTTAACTCTTCTAACTTCCTAACAAAAAAAATTCTTACAAAAATTGTGCTGATGCAAAGTAGGCATGTGGGAAATGTGATTTCTTAACTATTTTGTATACATCAGTCTCTGATTTAACCCCTTTCCGAACTTAGACGTATAGGTACGTCTAAAGTCGCCTACCCCGTTTGCTGCGGACTCCAGCAACAAGCCTGCAACTTTTCCTGCACATGTCAGCTGATTTTATCAGCTAACATGTGCCCCTAACAGATGTGGAAGGAATCTCGATTCACCTGCAGCTGTTAACATGTTAATTGCCGCTGTCAATCTCTGACAGCGGTATTTAACATGATAGCGCCAGACGCGCGTCACAAACCTCACATAACACCTATCGACGTGAGGCCAGAGCTGAAAAAGGGGATCATTTTAGCAACCCACAGCAGGGTAATCGTATGATCGCATCTTCTAGTCTTTCATGGAGATTATTGAAGCAAATGAAAAGTAAAAAAAAGTTTTATAAAGTATAACAAAATAAAATATAAAAGTTTAAATCACCCCCATTTCAAAATAAAACAATTTAAAAAATATACATATTTGGTTCATAATCACCCATTCTATCAATATATAAAAATAATTAATCCGATCGGTAAACAGCGTAATGAAAAAAAAATCAAAACACCAGAACTATGTTTATTTTGGTCTCCGCAGCATTGCATTAAAATACAATAATGGGCGATCAAAAGATCGTATTTATGCCAAAATGGTATCAATAAAAACATCAGCTTGGCTCGCAGAAAATAAGCCCTCACCCAGCCCAAGATCACGAAAAATGAAGATGCTATGGCTCTTGGAAAATTGAGCTTTTTTTTTTTTTTTTTTTTTTTACAAGCTTTGGATTTTTGTTTCACCAGTTAAATAAAAAAGAACCTATACATGCTTGGTATCTACAAACTCGTAGTAACCTGGAGAATCATATTGGCAGGTTAGCTTATCATTTGGTGAACATGGTAAAAAATCAAAAACAAAAAACAATTGTGGAATGGAACATTTTTGCAATTTTACTGCACTTTTTTTCCCCATTTTCCAGTACACGATATAATAAAACAAATGGTGTTTTTCAAAAGTACAACTTGTGTTGCAAAAAGCAAGCCCTCATGTGGCCACATTGATGGAAAAATAGAAAAGGTATGGCTTTGAGAATAAATGAAGCAAAAAGCTCAAAAACAGAAAAACTCAAGGTGGTGAAGGGGTTAAGGGCATAAAAATTAAAAGTTTGATCATTGCAAAATTTTCGCCAAATTTCCAATTTTTTCACAAATAAGCACAAGTCATATTGAATAAATTTTACCACTATTGTGAATTACTATATATCCCCTTCTGCCTCTGGCATATTCTTGGATGGATTCTACTCCCTTTGCAACCTCTAGTAGGTCCCCTGGACTTATCCCCTTCCATTCTGCTTTGGATGCTGTAAGATCTATCCTGATCCTATCCTGGAGTCCATCTACAAATGCTGAAGTCAGCATCTTCATCTTTATAGGGCTGCAAACTGAAAATCCCACGTCAGACCAAATCATACTCAGTCTAGCAAAATATTTTTCATCTATTTCGTCCTTCTAAATGTAACGTCATTCAAAGTCACATAGTATTCCATCTGTTTTTCTTCTACCCACTTCTTTATTCGTTTCCAAGGTTATATATTACTATCTCTGGGGAGGTTATACCTGATGTAGTTTAGTGCCTGGGAGTTGATAGTCTCAAAACTTAAAATGATGTGTCCCATCAGATTTCTGTGTTTCCTTTAGTCAAAGCTTCTAAATCACTCCAGGAACAGTCATAGGTCACTTGAATCTGCTGTAGGCATCTGAAAAATGCTGTTGGTCTCTTTCAGGGTCTGGGAGCTGCTTTAGCATGCCCCGCTGGTCCCCTGGATTCTATGAATGGCATTCTATCATCTTAACCTCCCTGATATACGTGATTGATTTAAAGCATAAAATGAGACTTAGAAGACAAAATGGATACTGATTTACAACATACTTTAAACATTTTTTAATTATTTTACTTATTTTTTTTAAAGAAGCATTTCCTTTAAAGAGTGTTAACACATGACTTAGGATAAGAAGCAAAGAAATTCTATTTTACAGACACTTCTATTAGGTGGTACCAGTGTTTCTGTGTTCGTACTGTCTGAAAATAAATAAAAATGACTACTTTCCTTTGTGAATTTTCTGATGTGCAATAAGATTTGATTTTTGTGCAAAACATTTCCCACATTCTGAACATGAATATGGCTTTACCCCTGTGTGACATCTCATATGGATAACAAGATTTGATCTATTTGTAAAACATTTCCCACATTCTAAACATGAAAATGGTTTCTCCCCAGTATGTGTTTTGTGATGTTTAACAAGATATGATTTATCTGTAAACACTTCCCACATTCTGAACATAAAAATGGCTTCTCACCAGTGTGTATTTTCAGATATTTAACAAGATTTGGTTTACTTGTAAAACATTTCCCACATTCTGAACATGAATATGGTTTCTCCCCTGTGTGAATTCTCAGATGTTTAATAAGATGTGGTTTGACTCTAAAACATTTCCCACATTTTAAACACGAAAATGGTTTCTCCCTTGTATGAATCCTCTGATGTTTAACAAGATGGTCTTTCAATGTAAAGCATTTCCCACATTCTAGACATGAAAATGGCTTCTCCCCTGTGTGAATTTTCAGATGTTTAACAAGATTTGATTTTTCGCTAAATTTTTTTCCACATTCTGAACATGAAAATGGTTCCTCCCTTGTGAGAATTCTCAGATGTTTAACAAGATGTGATTTGTCTCTAAAACATTTCTCACATTCTGGACATGAATATGGCTTTTCTCCTGTGTGACCTCTCTCATGGAAAGCAAGATTTGATCTATCTGTAAAACATTTCCCACATTCTAGACATGAATATGGCTTCTCCCATGTGTGTGTTCTCTGATGTGTAACAAGACTATCTTTTACTGTAAAACATTTCCCACATTCTGGACATGAAAATGGCTTCTCCCCTGTGTGAATTTTCTGATGTGTAACAAGATATGATTGCTCTCCAAAACCTTTCCCACATTCTGAACATGAAAATGGTTTCTCCCCAGTGTGAGTTTTGTGATGTTTAACAAGATAAGATTTGGCTGCAAAACATTTCCCACATTCTAAACATGAAAATGGTTTCTCTCCAGTGTGAGTTCTCAGATGTTTAACAAGATATGATTTGTCGCTAAAATATTTCCAACATTCTGAACACGAATATGGCTTCTTTCTTGTGAAAACTGTTTGATGTTCACAACTCCTTCTATTATTTTTGCTTTGCTTAACAATCTTCGATGGATCAGAAGATAGAAGCTGTTTTAAAGGATCAGGTGACAAATCTTTATTGTGGAAGGCTGGAGATACATCTGTGGCACTGTCAAGCTCTTCACATGTATCTGGTGTGATACTATGGTCATAGGCTGAAAAATCTGAAAAGATCACATGTGCCACTGATCTGCTAGTATATTCATCTGCAAAGAATAAAAAAAAAATTATTTTTACAATAACACAGCCTAAAAATTATATTAATAATATTTATACATTTTATAACGTTTCTACAAAAGTAGTGAAATTCAATTACTAACTGATAGAAGACTGTTGTGGTAACAGTAAATATCAAAGAAGGACCCAGAATATGATGTTAGGCCATATGGTTTGTGCTCCTTTCGATTTTTGCTTTGCTTTTTAAGCCAACTACTCCATGGGAGCATGATTTAGTGTGGCTGTCAAACTTTTATAACGTACTTATTTATATTTAGCGAAAAAATTTACTGTAGACTTCAAAAGAGCACTCTATGAAAGAAATCATCAAAACAGTCCACCACATTCACTTTCCATGTAGCAAATATAGAACCAACAAACAACAATAGAGAAAGTGTTTATGAAACAATATCCAACACCTATAACAACAATGATAAGCTGTTGAATGAAAAACACAAGCAACTCATGTCTTAACCACTTAAACATACAAATAGCTAGTCTGTATTGGAAATGTATTCACAAATTCTCTATTTAAGATTTCTGATTTTACACCGTATATAGCGTCGGACTGGAGCTCTTTGGGCCCACCAGAGAAAATCATTCTTGGGGCCCACTATGTAGCTACATAGAAAACAGTACAAGACCACCAATTGTGCGGTAAAACACGCTAATATCAGGGTATACTATAAGGTAGTACATGTCTTAATGATCTAGCAGGGGTTGGGTTAGCCCCACTCATAGAATATAATATAGTCCCCCTCATAGAATATAATGCAGCCCTCATCATATAGTATCATGCTGCCCCTTCATATAGTATAATACAGCCCCCCATAGAATATAATGCAGCCCCACATAGAATATAATGTAGCCACCTCCCTATAATATAATCCAGCCCCATAGTATTATGGCCACAAGTACCCATTAACATATATACAAAGAAAAAAAAAACAATATTCACCTCTCCTCTTCGTTCCCCCGCTGATCCCGGCTCTGCTCCGGTCTCTTCAGCTGCACTGCTGTCTGCCCGGCACACAGCATGGCGTGCGATGAAGTGACGTCATCGCGGACCCACTATGTCAGAGGGGAATGATGGGGAGGGGGTGTCATTTGATGCCCTCTCCTCAATCATTGCTTTTAACAGTATTGGCGTCTATGATGCCGATGCAGTTGAAGGCAGCGTGGGAGGGGGGTTGGAGGGGCGGCACTGGTGCAGGGCTGGCCCCCCTGACTCAGGGGCCCCATAGCAGCATGCCACTGGCTGGGTGCCTCTGAGGGAGTGGGGGCCCTAGTCTGCCTGCCACTAATGTCGGCCCCGATAGTGGGCAGCTGCGGCTAACCCTGCTTGCTATTAAAGTGAAATGAATATTCACTGTTCTCTACTCCCAAGGGCGTGAGGAGCAGTGAATATTAATTTCTCTTTAGCAGTGGGGACAGGCTTTAGTTGCAGCAGCTGTCTCCTGCCTCCTGCCTCTCGGGCCCCATAGCAGCTGCATGGTGTGCCGCTGTTAGCGACACAACACTGGCTTGGGATCCCTGGGACAGCTAGAGCCCTAGGCAGCTGCCGACCCTGTATGCCAGCAGATGTCAGTGCCAGGGCCCACCAGAGAATCCTCTGATTCTCCGATGGGCCAGTCCGACCCTGAACGTATGTATTTAACACTACAACTTTTAAATTCGATACACTATTCTACATGGCACGTGTGTCACAGTTAATGAAATATTCAATACTGGGACATACACTACGTGGCAGATCCACAGACTGTCTTTTCCTAGCCCTAATGCAGACATTGCATTTTTGTTTAGCATATTCAAAAAAACCTTTTAGTGCAAACCATGTTGTAGTGGTTTCTTTTTTCTCCATGTATAAACTTGGGAATAAGAAATTACAAAGTGATCTTCCTCTCTTTAAGTATCACATATTGATGTACAATTGACAAGTATTTCTGTATAATGTATTTTATTTGAATGAATTGCCTACTATAGGTAAAGGGCAGATGCAGACGGCCATAGATTCTCTTATCCGAGAGAATTGGGAGAATATGCAAATTACACTCTGATGAAAACTCTGATCAGAGTGTGAGCATACTGTGATACAATTCTCTCAGATGAGACAATCGGGGCACATTGAGGAGAAGATAGAGAACAAAATGTCTCCATCTTCTCCATTGTGTCAGGGTGCAGAAATCAGACTGCACTCAGATGTCATCCGAGTGCAGACCGATGATATCCACGCACTAATTGACATGCATGTCCAAGTGCGATTTGATAATCAAATCAAACTCGGACATGTGTTAAATAGAATAACATTGGTCCAAGTGTGATCTGATATGCTATCAGATCATATTCTAGTTGCATGCAGCATGGTATTTCCTCTCCAGTGGCGTAACCAGAGTCTCTTGGGCCCAGGTTCAAGTTTTGGCCCGGGCATCCCCCCATCCTGAATAAATTAATTATATATATTGTGAAAGGTTAAACTAAGATCAAAACTAAAGGGCTTCATTTGGTGTATGTGACTCCATCTTGTTGTTTACGCGATAAATTCTGTTATTTAATTAGGTAAAAGTTCATAGCTGTTGTAAAGCCACATTGTTCCAGCCTGGACAAGATATGAGACTGAGGGTGTATTGTTCTGCGAGACCTTGACGCACAAGCTGTTATGTTTTTTTCCTATGCCACGTAGACACGGCCATATATGTAGTTTCCGGTTTTTCTGTATTCTTATAGGTGAAGTGCTGCAAGTGTGATTTTATACTATTGGTTGAAGTATAACTTGCTAAAACTACAAAACAGATGATATAATAAACGTGATTAGGGATTTACATTGATTCTCCCAAACAGAGATACGTCTCTGTCTGGTCATTCTCAGTTGCCGGCAATGCCCTGTGGATTAATTTGGAAATCACTGTGTCAACCGTGAAGGGTCACTTCAGATCCTCCCCCAACAATATATGCACCTTCCATCGTGGTATATATGTCACTCATCCTGGCCCCCATAGTCCTCCACATAGTATAATGCAACCCCGTAGTCCTCCATATGATATACTGCACAGCCCATATTAGTACATTAGAGAGCCAATATCCTTCATATAGTATAATGCACCACAGAGGCATCCATGTAGTATAATGCACAGCTCATTGTCCACCATAAAGTATAATGACAGCCCATAGTAATCCATAAAGTATAATGCACCCCATAGTCATCCATAAAGTATAATGCACACCCCATAAAGTATAATGCACCCCACAGTCATCCATACAGTATAATGCACACCCCATAGTCATCCATAAAATATAATGCACCTCATAGTCATCCATAAAATATAATGCACCCCATAGTCATCCATGTAGTACAATGGAACCTCATAGTCATCCATAAAACAGGGATTTTTGTGTACTCACAAAAGTACTCACTTATTCTGGTATGATTGGCCCCCACCCCCATCCTTGTATGCATGGCCTCATCCTTATCCTGATATGATTGGTCCCATCCTTTCCTTATCCTGGTATGCATGGCACCATTACACTTACCTTCCCGGCGCTCCCTCGCAGCATCCTGCTCCATTACCAGCAGCTGCTTAATGCTTGTAAGCAGCACATGGCAGGGACATCATGTGCTGCTTTCAAGCCCAAAGGCAACTGCCAGAATACTCAGTGCTCTGCATGCAGGGACTGTTTGCACGGAGAGCAGTGAGTATTCATTGCTCTTCAGTAGCGCGCAATGTCAGCCTTCCTGCTGTGGCCGACGGTCACATGTGCCGATACTTAAGAGAAATGAATATTCAGAATATTCATTTCTCAATTATCGGCACATGTGACCACCGGAAGCAGCAGGAAGTCTCCGGCTGAGACTGTGCGCGCTACTGAAGAGCAATGAATACTATCTGCGATGAACAGTCCCGGCAGCTGCTCTTCGTCTTGATAGCAGCGCATGATGTCCCTGCCATGTGCTGCTTACAAGCATTAAGCAGCTGCTGGCAATGGAGCAGGATGCTGCGAGGGAGCCCCGGGAAGGTAAGTGTAATGGTTTGTTTTTTTTAATCTTTTCTGACGGTGCCATGCATACCAGGATAAGGAAAGGATGGGATCAATCATATCAGGATAAGGATGGGGCCATGCATACTAGGATGGGGGACAATCATAACAGGTAAAGGATGGAGCCCTGCATACCAGGATAGGGATGGGGCCATGCATACTTGGATGAGATGGGGACCCTGCATACCAGGATAGGGATGAAGGCAATCATTCCAGCCAGGATAAGGATGAGGTGGACCATTCCTACCAGGACAGGGATGAGGAACCATGCATACTAGGACAAGATGGGACCCTGCCTACCAGGATAGCGATGGGGCCATGCATATTAGGATGAGATGGGGACCCTGCAAACCAGTATAGGGATGAGAGCGATCATTCCTGCCAGGATAGGGATGAGGAGGCCATGCATACCAGGCCAGGGATGAGGAGGCATGCATACCATGATGGGGATGAGGGCCCTGCATACCAGGATAGGGATGAGGGAGCCATGTGTATCAGGATGGGGATGAGGGGACCATATTTACCAGGATAGGGGATATTTAGTACAGAATTGACCATATTTTTTGTTTCAGTTTTTTTCCCCCCTAATTTTCTCCTCTAAAACCTAGGTGCGTCTCATAGTCTGAAAAATACGGTGTATATATTGTAAAACCCATTTAAATGGATTATGCCAAGTAATCCCCTATCCCGAGACTTCTGTAGTCGCTGGGGTCAGACCGCTAGGACCCCCATGATCCCAAGAACCGGCGCTCTAAAGAAGAGGTCGATCATGCGCACTGCGACGGCATTCACACATGGCTCTTCAAATAACGCCTTTAAGAGGAGTGTTGAAGGGCACGACAAAGTATAGTAAAATCCACTGATCGGGTGTGGGGGTAGGGTTATAGCATGAGGGTTGATGGGGTTTGTGTGACAGGGCTGCTTTTTTGTCCCATTCCGGCCCTGAGCAGTGCTACCCCTGTACTGTCACACTGCTCCTCAGCAAACTTGTTGGGTGTGCCAGATCAGGACAAGCCTCAGTGACACTCTTTCCTCTAACTCTTTCAGCCTTCTAACAGGCAATGAGCTAGCTGCCTCACTGTCCTGAAGCTCCATAATATGATCCTCCCCCATATCTTCCCCAGTGAGCACCTGCTCAGTTAGCAGAAAGCTCATTTCCATATTGTCCATGGATCTCAGTGTTGCCAACTGTTTATTTAGATCCAGTACCTGGGCTTCCAAATGTACAACGTGCTCACATCTCACACAGCAGTATGCACCCTCACATGAGTGGTCACGCATTGCATAAATGTGACAAGATATACACTGCATGCATTGTCAATAATGGAGCACATATTACTAATGGGGATTACACAGCACAGGAATATACATAAGTAGATACCAACAATGAATTAGCATAGATTATGCCTTCTAAGCTCCATGAATCCAAAGTCAGTGAATCACAAGTCACTCACTTAGGCCAAATCACTTGAGAACAAATTACTCACAAATTCTTTCACTCGCTATATTAGACGTTTTCCCCTTAGCTGCAATATAATTCGCAACTCACCTGTGCGGTTATGTGTAGGAATGTCCTCTTTAAACCGCTCATCACTCCTCACAAATGTCTCTGTAGTATTAATATGGGGCAGATCTTTATCCTTTAACATATGTTGTAGAGGTCACAGACAGATGGAGAAATTGTAAGAAATTTTTTCCAAGAACAGAAAAGATTAAATGACGATAAAAAATGACATGACAGCAGTAGTTATCACATAGCTGCAGGTCTCCTGTATAAATCCAACAAGTAGGCTCCTAATTCTAACGAGCAGTTTCCATAGCTAGCAAATTGTGAGAAAATCCAGACATCTAATGTCTGTGATCAGCTTTATCCTGTCTTCTCCACCAAGTATAAAACATATACTGAATGGTAACATTATTGGAGACAACCAATACCATCTTGGATGTTCTTTCAGAACTCCACCAATTTATTATATGATTCCAGTAGGTGTTGATGGTTCTGCAGGATTATTGGTCGTTGAAAACAGGATAATTTTTTACATTTGCCACATATTAGATGGACATGCTGACATGTTCTGAACAACCCGATCTATCTCATCCCAGAGATGTCTAAAAACACCGGGGAAGAAAGAAAAACTCTCTGTCTTGGTTCTTGAAAGCAAACCCATGACTATACAACCATTGTGGCATCAAACATTGTTCTGCTGTAAGTATCTATCTGCCAGAAAAGGATGAAATTGGTTAGTCACAAAATTTAAGTAAGCTTCTGTGCTGGAGAGTCGTACGTTTGGACACTATTTCTTTACCAATGTTGTGGTCAGATACAGTGTATGTGAATGTCCACTGACTGTTCTTCAGAACGATTGTAGATGAATTCCTCTCACATCTTTGTCTTATAAGTTACTTAGAATTGTGCTCAAAAGTTTACATACCCAGAATTTTTGCATTATTGGCCTTTTTTTTCCGAAAATATGATTGATATCTACAAAACCTTTTCTCCACTCATGGTTAGTGGTTGGGTGAAGCCATTTATGGTCAAACTACTATGTTTTCTCTTTTTAAATCATAATGACAACCCAAAACATCCAAATGACCCTGATCAAAAGTTCACATACCCTGGTGATTTTGGCCTGATAACACGCACAGAAGTTGACACAAATGGGTTTGAATGGCTACTAAAGGTAACATCCTCACCTGTGACCTGTTTGCTTGTAATCAGTGTGTGTGCATAAAAGCTGAGTGAGTTTCTGGGATCCAGACTGACTCTTGCATTTTTCATCCAGCCACTGACGTTTCTGGATTGGGAGCCATGGGGAAAACAAAAGAATTGTCAACGGATCTATGGGAAAAGGTAGTTGAACTGCATAAAATAGGAAAGGGATACAAAAGGATATCCAAGGAATTGATAATGCCAGTAAGCAGCGTTCAAACTGTGATTAACAAATGGAAAATCAGTGGCTCTGTAAAAACAAAACCACGGTCAGGTAGACCAAGAAAAATTTTGTCCACAACAGCCAGAAAAATTGTTTGGGATGCAAAGAAAATCCCACAAATAACATCAGTTGAATTACAAGACTCTCTGAAAACTAGCGGTGTGGCTGATTCAAGATGCACAGTAAGGAGACACTTGAAGAAAAATGAGCTGCATGGTCGAGTCGCCAGAAGAAAGCCATTACTGCACAAATGCCACAAAGTATGTCGCCTACAATATGCAAAACAGCACAGAGACAAGCCTCAAAACTTCTGGAACAAGGTAATTTGTAGTGATGAGACCAAAATTGAACTTTTTGGCCACAACCATAAACTTTATATTTGGAGAGAGGTCAGCAAGGCTTATGATAAAAGGAACACCATTCCTACTGTAAAGCACGTAAGTGGATCACTGATGTTTTGGAGATGTGTGAGCTACAAAGGCACAGGAAACGTGGTCAAAGTTGAAGTAAAGATGAATGTAGCATGTTATCACCAAATACTGGAGGCAAATTTGCAATCACCAGCCCGGAAGCTAAGCATGGGACGTACTTGGACATTCCAACATGACAACTGTCACGCTGCTGCTATGCAGGTAGATGCAGCTCCACTAGATGGTAATAGAGTGGAGAGAGGACTGCACACAGCAGGAGCAGACCTGCAGCGCAGCAGCGAAGCCACCACCAGGTGGCATCACAATAGTAAACAAGCCCGGTCGATATTAGTCTGTAGCTCAGTAGCAAGGGAATAATCAAGCACAGAGTCAGAAACAAGCCAAATGGGTCAATACCTGTCAGGATATGCCACAGACAAGAAACAAAACAGCAGGTCAGAGTCCAAGCCAAGTCGGGTACCGGGGAAACCAAACACGAAAGGGGAGCACAGAGTGGGGACGGGAAGAGGGGAATAAACAGACACGGGTACAGTCAGTAAAAGCAGCAGGACGAATCAGTATGCAGAGTCAGCTACACATCACATGCCATAGGCAGAAACTATAACTGACACTGCCTGCAGGATGCATCGGAGCTAAATAGTAATCCTGAACCCAGAATGAGGCAGAGCAAAGTTAACCCTTAACATGATCAGACCGGGAAAGAGAGACAGGATACAAAACCCGGCCTGGATCATGACAACAACAATCCAAACCACAAGGCCAAGTCGACCTGTCCACAGCAGAACAAAGTGAAGGTTCTGGAGTAGCCATCTCAGTCTCCTGACCTCAATATCATTGAGCCACTCCAGGGAGATCTCAAGCATGCAGTTCATGCTAGACAGCACAGGAATTTACAGGAACTGGAGGCTTTATGCCAAGAAGAGTGGGCAGCTTTACCATCTGAGAAAGCTGTCATTGATGTTAGAGGGGGCAATATACGGTATTAAGAAATGGGGTATGTGAACTTTTGATCAGGGTCATTTGGATGTTTTAGGTTGTCATGATTTAAAAAGAGAAAACACAAGTTTGTGGCTTCACCCAACCACTAACCATGAGTGGAGAAAAAAAGTTTGGTGTTATCATTCATAGTCTCTGAAAAAATGGCAAGAAAGCAAAAATTCTGCCGAGGTATGTGAACTTTTGAGCACAACTTTGCAGGTGTATCTCACAAAATTATAATATCATCAAAAAGTTCATTTATTTCAGTTCTTCAATACAAAAAGTGAAACTCATATATTATATAGAGTCATTACAAACAGTTATGTATTTCAAGTGTTTATTTCTGTTAATGTTGATGATTATGGCTTACAGCCAATGAAAACCCAAAAGTCATTATCTCAGTAAATTAGAATACTTTATAATACCAGCTTAAAAAATGATTTTAAAATCCAAAATGTTGGCCTACTGAAATGTATGTTCAGTAAATGCACTCAATACTTGGTGGGGGCTCCTTTTGCATCAATTACTGCATCAATGCGGCGTGTCATGGATGTGATTAGTCTGTGGCACTGCTGAGGTTATGGAAGCCCAGGTTGCTTTGATAGCAGCCTTCAACTCATCTGCATTGTTGGGCCTGGTGTCCCTCATCTTCCTCTTGACAATACCCCAAAGATTCTCTATGGTGTCAAGTTCAGGCGAGTTTGCTGGCCAATTAAGCACAGTGATACTGTTCTTATTAAACCAGCTTTTGGTACTTTTGGCAGTGTGGACAGGTGTCAAGTCCTGCAGGAGAATGAAATTTCCATCTCCAAAAAGTTTGTTGGCAGAGGGAAGCATGAAGTGCTGAAAAATTTCCTGGTAAACGACTGCGCTGACTTTGATCGTGATAAAACACAGTGGACCTACATCAGCAGATGACATGGCTCCCCCAGGGGTGGGATTCAAATTTTTAACAACAGGTCCTGTGTTTGTGTGTAGGAAAACCACATCCATTTTTTAAGCCACACCAATTTACACACACCTTTTCCTCAAACATATACAAGTAGGGGTGCAGTCAAACCATACCTCCCAACATTTGAAGAAGGGAAAGAGGGACAAAGTTTGCAGTGCGCAGAGGCAAATTTTAGGCCACGCCTCTGACCACACCCATTTCACAACTAGTTACACTCATATCTACGTCCCAACCACACCCATTTAGCACTGCTGATCACACTGTTTCATAAACAATAATGATAAACAAAAAAATATGGCCACACATGATGCTCAATACTGTATAATGGCCCCACATGATGCTCAATACTGTATAATGGCCACACATGATGCTCAATACTGTATAATGGCCCCACATGATGCTCAATACTGTATAATGGCCCCACATCATGCTCCATATTGTATAATGGCCACACAGTGCTCCATACTGTATAATAGTCACACAGTGCTCCATACTGCATAATGGCCACACAGTGCTCCATACTGTATAATGGCCACACAGTGCTCCATACTGTATAATGGCCACACATGATGCTCAATACTGTATAATGACCACACATGATGCTCAATACTGTATAATGACCACACAGTGCTCCATACTGTATAATGGCCCCACATGATGCTCAATACTGTATAATGGCCCCACATTATGCTCCATACTGTATAATGGCCCTACATGATGCTCCATACTGTATGATGGCCCCACATGATGCTCCATACTGTATAATGCCCACACAGTGTTCCATACTGTATAATGGCCACACATGATGCTCAATACTGTATAATGGCTACACGTGATATTGCATACAGTATAATGGCCATACATAGTTACTCCTACACACTCAGCTCCGTTCCATACACCTTGCATACATGGCTCCACTCCGTACACCTCGTACACACATGGCTCCGCTCCGTACACCTCGTGCACAGACTGGCTCCACTCCGTACACCTTATACACACACGGCTCCGCTCCGTACACCTCGTACACACACAGCTCCGCTCCGTACACCTCCTACATACACGACTCCGCTCTGTACAACTTGCACACACGACTCCGCTCCGTACACCTTATACACGCATGGCTGTGCTAAATCCACACTGTAAACCCCTCCTGACTCCACACATAAGCTTACCCTCATCCAGCACCATGACAGCACGGCAGAGTCCTGCGATACACAGAGGCCCTTGACCATGTGACTCCTAACTCCTCCCCTTCGGTGACCTCATCACAGGTCCTAGGCGCACAGAGCAGCAGCAGCCATATACAGTATGTGGTGTGCGGCTCTCTGAGGGTGGAGGGATGCGGCACTGCAGTGTGGGACCGCGGGGCACTCTCAAAATTGGGACTGCCCTGTGGGATACAGGACAGTTGGGAGGTGTGGTACCGGATCGCGGCACTGAATCTCCCCGGTTCAGGGAACCGGCTGCTTTTATAATAACCGGTTCCGTTGAACCAGGGAGAACAGACTGAATCGCACCCCTGGGCTCCCCAAACCACCATTGATTGTGGGTACTTCACACTAGACATTAGAAATCAAGGTCCCAGAGTCTGGAGGAAATATGGAGAGACGGACAATCCAAGCTGCTTGAGGTCTAGTGTAAAGTTTCTACAATCAATGATGGTTTTGGGAGCTATGTCATCTGCTGGTGTAGGTCCACTGTGTTTTATCAAGACCAAAGTCAGCACAGCCGTCTACCAGGAAATTTTAGAACACTTCATGCTTCCCTCTGCCGACATGCTTTATGGAGATGGAAATTTCATTCTCCAGCAGGACTTGGCACCTGTCCACACTGCCAAAAGTACCAATACCTGATTTAAAAACAACAATATCACTGTACTTGATTAGCCGGTAAACTTGCATGACCTTAACCCCATAGAGAATCTATGGGGTATTGTCAAGAGGAAGATGAGAAACACCAGACTCAACAATGCAGATGAGCTGAAGGCTGCAACCTGGGCTTCCATAACACCTCAGCACTGCCACAGGCTGATCGTCTCCATGCCACGATGCATTGATGCAGTAATTGATGCAAAGGAGCCCCGACCAAGTATTGAGTGCATTTACTGAACATACATTTCAGTAGGCCAACATTTCGGACTTTAAAATCATTTTTTTAAGCTGGTGTTATAAAGTGTCCTAATTTTCTGAGATAATGACTTTTGGGTTTTCATTGGCTGTAAGCCATAACCATCAACATTAACAGAAATAAACACTTGAAATAGATCACTCTGTTTGTAATGACTCTGTATAATATATGACTTTCACTTTTTGTATTGAAGAACTGAAATAAATGAACTTTTTGATGATATTCTAATTTTGTGAGCTGCACCTGAATATTCATAGAATAAGCTTTCTCTGGGTACTTTTCCTCAATGACAATATTCTCAGTATAATCTCAACATCATAGTTTTTCACCATAATGTCGGTGAACACTGCATCCGATTCAGAGAAGACTAATTATTTGATTTTCTCCTGCACTCCAGGGTCACTGGTCAAATTTTCCATTTTCAGTCAGGAAAGGGTAAGTGTCTAGAATAAATTGTCCATTCAGTGTATAATACTGGTGGATAAAACAAGACTGAACACAAGACCTTCACAGACTTCTACACATCATAGGGGAGATCTCATGACACCTTCTCTCCATCTACCTGATGATCCTGAGGAACATTGGGATTTTACTGTTTACAGTCCTGTGGAAGAAGAGGACGGGGACATCTCTCTGGTGTTGTCATCTCACTGGATAGAACTGGAGGAAACACATACAGGGACTGAATTCATTCTTTACATACAGATAATTATAGGCCGTGTTTATTTAGTCCTGTCTATTACCTGGTGATGTGAGGGGCTGGGGAACCTCCATCATGACGTCCTTGTACTGATCTTTGTGTCCTTCTAAATACTCCCACTCCTTCATGGAGAAATAGACGGTGACATCCTGACACCTTATAGGAACCTGACACATACAATGATACAGTCATCCCCCCTATCCCTCCATAGTGTTACTGTATAATGTCCCAGCATTCCCAGCAGTGTCACCTCTCCAGTCAGCAGCTCAATCATCTTGTAGGTGAGTTCTAGGATCTTCTGGTCATTAATGTCCTCATGTATCAGGGGGTGAGGTGGAGGCCCCGTGATCGGGCTCAGGGGTCTTCCCCATCCCTCAGACACAGGGGCCTGACAGTGATCACTAGAGGTCTTCTTCACTACTGTGTAATCCTGGTTATGGAGAGACACATTAATAAACCTCACTACAGACATTCCCAGAGTCCTCACCTCTCCAGTTCTGTCCATCTGTTATTCCCATAGATAAGAATGATGTAATGTGACGTCATCAGAATCTCTCACCTCTCCAGTAAGCCGGAAGAGGATCTCTAGGGTGAGGTGTAATATCCTCTCCGCCATCTTGTCCCTGTCCCTATCCATCCTTGTAGGGTCACTCAGGAGAATTCTCTTATATAGAAGATCTCCACTGAGAGGATCCGATATTGTAGGGACCTGAATGGGGAGAAGATGACGATGTAACATCATAAAGATCCCATGTAAGAAACCTCCGGAGCTGTTACCGGCGTCACATGATCACTACATCCAGTCATGGCCCCGTCCTGCCCCCGGTATAACACACAGTCCCATTATAGCCACATACAGAGATTTACCACAGGCTCAGCACTGAGGGGGTTAATGTCCTCTGCCCCCGCCCAGTAATGGGGAATCTCCACAGACCTCCACCCGCAGGGCTGCACACTAGATATATGACTGTTCTGTGCGCACAGGACCTGTGATGATGTCACAGTCATGTGATCAGTCCCATGGAGGGGAGGAGCCAGTCTCCATTTTGCTCCATGTGAGAGAAGACATCTGCACTGGTGACAGGTAATGAGGGAGCAGGGAGGGTGTGATGGGGGAACAGGACTAAACCCTAATGGGCTGAAGGTCGGGGTCTCTCTGACCCCTAGAATATACAGCTGAGCCTGAAAAAATCCAAGAATGTTAAAGTTGAAAGGGACCTCCTGGGTCATCGTGTTCAACCCCCTGCTCAAAGCATCATTCACTAAACCATCCCAGACATATGTCTGTCCAGCCTCTGGTTGAAGACTTCCATTGAAGGAGAACTCACCACCTCTCGTGGCAGCCTGTTCCACTCATTGATCACCCTAATGTGTACACGTTGCGGAATTGCCGCAGAAATTTCCACGGCAATTCCTCAACTCCCTGTCGCGGGAAATACGCATGCGGAATTGGCATGCGTATTCCCACTAAGCACTAGCATTTTCCAAGTGATCTGTATCATCGCCTTTAAAACTGATTGACAGGTTGGTCACACTTGTCATAGTGTTTGACAAGTGTAACCAACTTTTTACTATTGATGCTGCCTATGCGGATACCGCGTGGCTCTCGTGCCTCTTCCTCTCCCGCTAGCTGGACTGACCTACCATTCAAAACTGTTTTCAGTGCAATTTTTCCAGTTAAACTTACATTTTGATGCGAATCAATTACTTCCTACCGGGGTTCTACTATATATACCATTCACGCTATATTTAGCACACTGATGAAGGTCCATTGCCGACCGAAACGTTTGTGACTACTGTATGTATATTAAACAGACCCCTTTTTGCATCACATTGGAGTGTGATAGTTGTAACTATTCCACGTATTAAGGTTTGGGAACCTATAGCTATGCACCTCCTCTTTTAGGCTGTGCTGAACATTTTCTATATCATCTGCAAACGCAATGTGACGCCTGCAGACCAATCCATCTAAGTCTGCTTTCCAAATGGCGCTCCTTCCCTTCCGATCTCTGCCATGCGCCCAAACGGTGGTTCGCCCCACATATGGGGTATTAGCGTACTCAGGACAAATTGGACAACAACTCTTGGGGTCCAATTTCTCCTGTTACCCTTGGGAAATACAAAACTGGGGGCTAAAAAATAATTTTTGTGGGAAAAAAATATTTTTTATTTTCACGGCTCTGCGTTATAAACTGTAGTGAAACACTTGGTGGGTCAAAGTGCTCACCACACATCTAGATAAGTTCCTTAGGGGGTCTACTTTCCAAAATGGTGTCACTTGTGGGGGTTTCAATGTTTAGGCACATCAGGGGCTCTCCAAACGCAACGTGGCATCCCATCTCAATTCTAGTCAATTTTGCATTGAAAAGTCAAATGGCGCTCCTTCCCTTCCGAGCCCTGCCATGCGCCAAAACAGTGGTTTACCCCCACATATGGGGTATCGGCGTACTCAGGACAAATTGTACAACGTTTGGGGTCAATTTTCTTGTGTTACCCTTGGTAAAATAAAACAAATTGGAGCTGAATTAAATTTTGTGTGAAAAAAAGTTTTTAAATTTTTATTTAAACATTCCAAAAATTCCTGTGAAACACCTGAAGGGTTAATAAACTTCTTGAATGTGGTTTTGAGCACCTTGAGTGGTGCAGTTTTTAGAATAGTGTCACACTTGGGTATTTTCTATCATATAGACCCCTCAAAATGACTTCAAATGAGATGTGGTCCCTAAAAAAAAATGGTGATGTAAAAATGAGAAATTGCTGGTCAACTTTTAACCCTTATAACTCCCTAACAAAAAAAAATTTTGGTTCCAAAATTGTGCTGATGTAAAGTAGACATGTGGGAAATGTTACTTATTAATTATTTTGCGTGACATATCTCTGTGATTTAAGGGCATAAAAATTCAAAGTTGGAAAATTGCGAAATTTTCGTTTTTTTACAAATAAGCGCAAGTCTTAATCGAAGAAATTTTACCACTATAATGAAGTACAATATGTCAGAATCATCAGGATCCATTGAAGCGTTCTAGAGTTATAACCTCATAAAGGGACAGTGGTCATAATTCTAAAAATTGGCCCGTCATTAACGTGCAAACCACCCTTGGTGCTTAAGGGGTTAATGACCAGAGACAGTATGTTATTATAAAGTGACTGTGAATGAGAATAAGACTGTATAGTAATATCTACTCCTTTAATGGTTGGGATCAATCTGTGTAAAGAGGCCTTTACTGTGCTATTTGAGTGTCAGTATTTACTGTAGTTCCTATGTGACGTGTAGTCACCGCTAGACTCTAATGTGTAAGTATAAAACTTCAATTTTTATTAAACACGTCTAAAATGTACCAATGTGTGAATAACACCAACACCAATAAACTAAAATACAGAGGCACCCGGGAGGTGCCTGACCCTATATATCCTATCTCACCCTGCCTGACAGCGGAGGTTGGCACCCTTTGACCTGCGCTTTGGCGCCCCCGCTCGTCGGCGGCTCTCCCTTTCTGCCCTATTATGCCCAATCAATGGCAGGGGGGGTGAATAAAGATACTTAAAGGGTGCATAGGATAGTCAGGGAGAAATAGGCATATGCTGCTTGACTTGCAGATAGTGTAGTTAAGATAGAACTTATAACTTAGCTAATACTATAGCTGACTAAGATATTTGCTGCTAACTGTTGCTGCATCTAGGATGTATAAACGGATATAGTCTTGTATTAATACTAAATATCTAGCTGTAATATTGCTGGTAACTAGGGCAGATAAAGAATAAGTTCTGTTTGTTGTAACCCTATAGATAGAAGAAACAGAATAGAAAATAGTGGTAGACTTAGCTTATCTTATATTAGTCCCACTGATGATAAAATAGTCCTAAAAAAAAATAAAAATTGGGGATGGACTAGACCAAGACCAAAATATGTTCTATATAGACCCTCTTATAAACACAGATACCAATATATTATGAAATTGATGACCTATTTAGAAACATAATACTGTGTCCGTATATTAGCAGCAATTGGTGTTGTATACTACAACAGTACTCCAATAGAGATAAATATAGCAATATCAAGATGACCTCAATAGGTCAGAAAAAGCAGCACATGCTTACCCCCAGATAGTGCAATAAAATACAGTACAAAAAGCACACTGCATACCAAGAAAAAGATGCAACCAAATAACAAAAAAAAAAACACTCAACGCGTTTCCCCTCCACTGAGGTTCATCAGGAGTACATGATTAAATCACAGCCAGTAATGCTTGGCATTGTTGCAATACTCAGATAGACCATGCCCGGTAATACTTAGCTTTTTGCAGTCTTAATAGAGCAGGCTTGGTGGCCAGACTTTCAGAGTCAATCCTCCCTTGTTCGTGATAGTTCCTATGTGACGGCAGAGTCTAAGTGAGGGACTGACCATGACAGTGATTATAATTTGATTTTGTGTTATACCAAGGGCAGGACGGGGCCATGACTGGATGTAGTGATCATGTGACGCCGGTAACAGCTCCAGAGATTTCTTACATGGGATCTTTATGATGTTACATCGTCATCTTCTCCCCATTCAGGTCCCTACAATATCGGATCCTCTCAGTGGAGATCTTCTGTATAAGAGAATTCTCCTGAGTGACCCTACAAGGATGGATAGGAACAGGGACAAGATGGCGGAGAGGATATTACACCTCACCCTAGAGATCCTCTTCCGGCTTACTGGTGAGGTGAGAGATTCTGATGACGTCACATTCCATCATTCTTATCTATGGGAATAACAGATGGACAGAACTGGAGAGGTGAGGACTCTGGGAATGTCTGTAGTGAGGTTTATTAATGTGTCTCTCCATAACCAGGATTACACAGTAGTGAAGAAGACCTCTAGTGAGCGCTGTCAGGCCCCTGTGTCTGAGGGGTGGGGAAGACCCCTGAGCCCAATCACGGGGCCTCCACCTCACCCCCTGATACATGAGGACATCAATGACCAGAAGATCCTAGAACTCACCTACAAGATGATTGAGCTGCTGACTGGAGAGGTGACGCTGCTGGGAATGCTGGGACATTATACAGTAATGCTATGGAGGGATCGGGGGGATGACGGTATCATTGTATGTGTCAGGTTCCTATAAGGTGTCAGGATGTCGCCGTCTATTTCTCCATGGAGGAGTGGGAGTATTTAGAAGGACACAAAGATCTGTACAAGGACGTCATGATGGAGGTTCCCCAGCCCCTCACATCACCAGGTAATAGACAGGGCTAAATACACACGGCCTATAATTATCTGTATGTAAAGAATGAATTCAGTCCCTGTATGTGTTTCCTCCAGTTCTATCCAGTGAGAGGACAACACCAAAGAGATGTCCCCGTCCTCTTCTTCCACATGACTGTAAACAAGAAGATCCCGATGTTCCTCAGGACAATCAGGTAGATGGAGAGACGGTGTCATGGAAGTCTGGTAGAGAAAGTAAACAAACTGTGTGCAGGAAATGGATGGAATTTCAGGCCGAACGAAAGGTAGAAACAGAATTTTTTTTATAGGGGTGTTACATATTACAATATAACACACATTAACAAAAAATAATTGGATTTCGAGGTCGGACAACCTTTTTAACCTTGACTTGAGAGAAAACAATCTGAGGACCAAGGAGCAACGAGCTCTCAATTGACTGAACTCCATCAGTGAGATAGTTATAAAGTCAGCAGACAACGGGTGTAATTTTGTGGTCATGTTAAATAGTTACAAATGTTGAAAAAAGACCAGCATCCATCAAGTTTAACCTTCCTCCAACAATTTTAAATTCTTTGTCACTAAATTATCTATAACCCACGATGCCATTTGTGCTAAGGAAAACATCCATCCCTTTTATGAAAGCTGTTATAGTCGCTGCCATTACTACGTCTTGTAGCAGGGCATTCCACAGAATGACTGCTTTAACTGACTGTAAAGAAATATTTCTCATTTAGCTTATATAATCGCCTTTTTTGCACCCATAGTGAGTTCCTCCTTTACCATGCATACTATATGGCTGAGGCCAAATGACAATTAAGTGATAAAAATATCTATATATCTTTAAGTTCAGATCCCATAGGGAAAAATTGCGATCATTATTAATACAAGGAGTTGAGAGAGGTATTATCGCTCAATTTTGAAAGCAAACTAATAGTAGAAACCCTAAAACCATACTGGAATTTTATTCCCAAAATCCATAAATGTATAGACAATCCACCTGTACGTCCTGTAATAGCGGGACGGGGTACAGTTACTTCTATCCCGATATTTGGACTGGATGTTAAGCGCATTTTTTGTAGAAAACTCCCTTGTATATACAGGATGCAGGAAATTTTTTTACAACAACGTCAAGAGCCTGTACACCCACATGGTGCCAGTATAAAGGCTGTAAGACTTCGGTTGGAACATAGTAATCCCAAAGGTTATCTAATGGCGTTTATATGTAAATAATTATTCATTGTTTTAGACATAATTCCTTCAATTTGCGCACCACTGTATACCCAGGGAGCTGGTACCGCAATGGTTACGCCAGTGGCCCTGACATTTCCAAATATATTTCTGTGGTATATTGAAGCTTGATCATATGACAGTGGAATAAAAAAAGCGCAAAAGCACAAAATAATGCGTTAGTGGTTCGTGCCACTAATTTTTCTTCTACTTTTGTAATTTTTGAAGATTGTATTGCTGTACAGTTGAGCACTTCCATGTTTGCTAGTCTCTTTTAACCAGCATTGCATACCCCAGTGGTATATACTTGCAGCATTACTGGTCTCCTGATTTTTTGAATTGGATGTAAAGCTGATCATAGACTCTAAATGTTGTCTGGATCGTCTCACAATTTTCTTGTTATGGAGACTGCTGGTTAGGAGCTGACAGTTTTGGATTTATACAGAAGACCTGCAGCTATGTGATAACTAGTTTTGAGCGATACCTTACGATATCCAGAAGTATCGGTATCGGATTGGATCGGCCGATATCCAAAAAATATCGGATATCGCCGATGCCGATACCCGATACCAATGCAAGTCAATGGGACACAAATATCGGAATGTAAATAAGCCCTTTCTGTCCTTGACCTTCCTGTTCCGGAGGGGGGAAGAGTGTGGGCGGACACTGTGCATGTCTGTGTGGTGTGTGCGGGCGGGGTCTGTGCGGGCCTGCCGGGGATCTGTACGGGCCTCTCGGGGGTCTGCGGGCTGCTGGGGGTCTGTGCGTGCCTGCCGGGGTTTTTTTGCAGGCTGCTGGAGCTCTGTGCGGGCCTGCCGGGGCTCTGTGCGTGCCTGCTGGGGCCTCTGTGCGTGCTTGTCGGGGCTCTGTGCGGGCTGCCGGGGCTCTGTGCGGGCTGCCGGGGCTCTGTGCATGCCTGCCGGGGCTCTGTGCGTGCCTGCCAGGGCTCTGCGCGGGCTGCCAGGGCTCTGTACGGGGCTGCCGGGGCTCTGTGCGTGCCTGCACAGACCCCCGGCAGCCCGGGCAGGCATGTACAGACCCCCCGCGGTCACGCACAGACCCTGCCTGCACACACACGCAGTCTCCGCCCACACTCCATTATAGTGCATAATTGCACTATAGGAACTTCCGATTCCGGTATCCGATATCGCAAAAGTATCGGAACTCGGTATTGGAATTCTGATACAGCGAATATCGGCTGATACCCGATATTTGCAGTATCGGAATGCTCAACACTAGTAATAACTACTGAAGGCTGATCATTTTTTGTCATCTTGTGAAATGATCTTTTCTATTCTTCTAAATCATTCCATGCGACGTATCCATCTTTCTTTGACTTTTACCATTTTTATTTCAGAGTAAAGATCTGACCCATATTAATACTACAGAGACATATGTGAAGAGTGATGAGCGGTGTAAAGAGGAGATTCCTACAGGTGAGTAGTGACTGAGGTTGGATTTAGAGTGGTGATATCACAAGATACCTCGTCTCCCACTCAACAATCAGTAATCCTGAATTACTGGCAATTATCGTATATACTCGCGTATAAGCCGAGATTTTCAGCCCAAATTTTTGGGCTGAAAGTGCCCCCTCGGCTTATACTCGAGTCACGGTCGGCAGGTGAGGGGGAGAGGGCGCTGAGGCATACTTACCTGCTTCCGGGGCTCCTGGCGCTCCCCCTGCCCGTCCCACGGTCTTTGGTGCCGCAGCTCTTCCCCTGTTCAGCGGTCACATGGGACCGCTCATTAGAGAAATGAATAGGCTGCTCCACCTCCCATAGGGGTGGAGCTGCATAATTCATTTCTCTAATCAGCGGTGCCGGTGACCGCTGACAGAGGAAGAGGCTGCGGCACCCGCAGACCAGCTGTCCGGGGGAAGGAGCGGGACGCCGGGAGCAGGTAAGTATGTCATATTCACCTTCCCTCGTTCCACACGCCGGGCGCCGCTCTGTCTTCGCGTCCTCTGGCTCTGACTGTGCAGGTCAGAAGGCGCGATGACGCATATAGTGTGCGCGCCGCCCTCTGCCTGATCAGTCAGTGCAGAGAGACGCCGGGACGGGACGCTGAGGAGCTGCAAGCAAGAGAGGTGAGTATGTGTTTTTTTTTTTTTATTGCAGCAGCAGCAGCAGCAATGGCACAGCTTTATGTGGAGCATCTATGGGGCAACGGTGCAGAGCACTATATATAAGGCACAGCTTTATGTGGAGCATCTATGGGGCAACGGTGCAGAGCATTATATATGGCACAGCTTTATGTGGAGTATCTATGGGGCAACGGTGCAGAGCACTATATATAATGCACAGCTTTATGTGGAGCATCTATGGGGCCATAATCAAAGGTCAAAGGTGCAGAGCATTATATATGGCACAGCTATCTATGGGGCCATAATCAAAGGTGCAGAGCATTATATATGGCACAGCTTTCTATGGAGCATCTATGGGTCCATACTGAACGGTGCAGAGCATTATATATGGCACAGCTTTCTATGGAGCATCTATGGGGCCATAATGAACGGTGCAGAGCATTATATGTGGCACAGCTTTATGTGGAGCATCTGTGGGGCCATAATGAACGGTGCAGAGCATTATATATGGCACAGCTTTATGTGGAGTATCTATGGGGCAACGGTGCAGAGCACTATATATAAGGCACAGCTTTATGTGGAGCATCTATGGGGCAACGGTGCAGAGCACTATATATAATGCACAGCTTTATGTGGAGCATCTATGGGGCCATAATCAAAGGTCAAAGGTGCAGAGCATTGTATATGGCACAGCTATCTATGGGGCCATAATCAAAGGTGCAGAGCATTATATATGGCACAGCTTTATGTGGAGCATCTATGGGGCCATAGTGAACGGTGCAGAGCATTATATATGGCACAGCTTTATGTCGAGCATCTATGGGGCCATAATGAACGGTGCAGAGCATTATATGTGGCACAGCTTTATGTGGAGCATCTATGGGGCCATAATGAACGGTATGGAGCATCTATTTTTAATTTTGAAATTTACCGCTAGCTGCTGCATTTTCCACCCTAGGCTTATACTCGAGTCAATAAGTTTTCCCAGTTTTTTGTGGCAAAATTAGGGGGGTCGGCTTATACTCGGGTCGGCTTATACTCGAGTATATACGGTAAGTGGGCCTTCATGGAATAGTGGAACTTAATTAAAGGTGGTGCCAAACATAAAGTCACTTAACCTTAAGCAAGCTAGATGGGCTATGTTCTTTTCAAGATTTGATTTTGTTGTGATGTTTAGACACCTGAGACTAAGAATATAAAAGTCAATGCGCTTTCCTGAGGTTTTGATCCATCTCATCCAACTACCTAAGTATCAATTCCTTTTCTTGCCATAGTTGTGTCTTCTGTATCCCTAGATCTTTTTCAGGAGATCTACAGATCCCAAGAGTTAGCCCATGATAATGTTTCCACCCATAAATTGTTTGTTCCTCCTCAGTTCCATCTGTGAGTCCTACAGCGATCCCATAAATCAATTCTCATAAGTCACCCTGGGAATAAAAATACTCTTCAATTTGTGGCCATGTATTTTTGTAGCAAACTATAGTTTGAAATTTGTAAGGCATATGTGATCGCTTGTGAAATTTGTGACTCAGCCAAAATGCCACATACCTACTTCGCCAGACTCCTCCAGCCCTTGCCCACTACAAAATGTCCTTAGACTCTCCTCTCCATAGATGTCATTACTGACCTCCTCTACTCATAAGGGAATACTATTATTTAGATATTTGTGGACAGATTTATCAGTGTAATTTTGTTCCTTTGCCTGAGTCGCCTAACTCTCAAACCTTAAAGGAGTTGTCCTAGAAGTGGATCTCGATCTCAATGCTTGGTACCAATAACATAAAAACAGTAATACTCACTTTCCATGCCAGCACTCGCTGTTCCAGCAATGTCGACAATCGCGATCATGGGGCAGTCCTGCGGTTGTTATGACATGTGAGACCTGCTCCCAATCAGCATCGGCATCACTGTCCCTGCCTTCAGACAAATCGAGAGGAAGTCAGAGAGCAGCCGCAGCCCTGACAGCACCTGCTACATGCAGAACCTGAAACAAAGAAAGGCAATCCTGGCACATACTTCAAACACGCTTTCTCCAGCAGTGCTTAAGGTGAAGAAAATCACCTTGAGCAGAAGACTTCATTCCCTATAAGTTCATGCTCAAAACTTATAACTCTCCTCTCCATAATTCAAACAAGCAAACTTCATCACACTCATCACATCACAATCCGGCAATCCAAAGCAACTCTTCGAAACTTTCCACTCCCTCCTGAGCCTTAAAGTACAGGGTACTGTCACCAACCTCATTACTGTCAATCTGACCACCTATTCCTAGAAAAAAAATCAACCATATCCGTCAAGACATTTTATTATTATTATTATTATTATTATTATTATTATACATTTTTATAGCGCCATTTATTCCATGGCACTTTAAATGTGAATACGGGGCAAATATAGACAAATACATTAAACCTGAGGAAAAAACAAGGCACACAGGTACATAAGGAGGGAGGACCCTGCCTGCGAGGTCTCACAGTCTGCAGGGGATGGGTGAGGATACACTAGGAGAGGGTAGAGCCGGTTGTGCGGCGGTTCAGTAGGTTGAGGATCACTGCAGGCTGTAGGCTTGTTGGAAGAGATGAGTCTACAGGTTCTTTTTGAAGGTTTCTTGTTGTGAATTCCGTTCTCGGGCTCCCTCCTGTGGTCATGAGTGGTACTGTGTGAGTTTGGTCTTGGGCTCCCTCTGGTGGCCTTTAGCGATATGGCTGGTCTTGGCTGGGCTCAGCTGTTTCATCTCCTGCTAGGCTGGGCCTATTTAACTCACCTGGACCTTCACTTGTCGCCTGCTGTCGGTGTATTCAGTCCTGATCCTGTGCTCTCCTGAATATTCCTTGTGACCAGTCTCCTGCTATGTGAAGCTAAGTTTGCTTGTTCAGTTTCTCATTATTTCCTTGAAAACGTTTCTCATTATATTATGAGTTCAGCCCAGCTTGCTTTTATGTGATTTTTTGCTTGCTGGTTAGTTCTGGGGTGCAGAGTGCGCCCCTCACATCGTGAGTCGGTGTGGGGGTTCTTGTATTCTCTGCGTGGTTTACTTTTGATAGTTTTGTACTGACCGCACAGACACCTATCTATTTTCTGCCTATCTAGTATTAGCGGGCCTCATTTGCTAAATCTGTTTCATCTCTACATTTGTGTTTTCCCCTTGACTCACCGTTATTATTTGTGGGGGGCTATCTAAAACTTTGGGGTACATTTCTCTGAGGCAAGTGAGGTCTTTGCTTTCTCTCTAGGGGTAGTCAGTTTCTCAGGCTGTGACGAGACGTCTAGGTTTTCAGGTAACGTTTCACAGCTGCCTTTAGTGTGTTTGGATAGGTGTTGTGAATTAGACTTTTTGGCTCCCTCTTGTGGTCACTAGTGGTATGACTCTGGGATTGTCTTTTTTCTGTTTGGCACTCACCTGGGTCGTTAGTCCAGGGGTGTCGCTATATTAACTTCCTGGATCCTTAGTCCAGTGCCTGGCATCGTTGTAATCAGATCCTTCTGTTGCTCCTGTCTGCTGGTCCTGGCTCTTGCAAAATTAAGCTAAGTCTTGCTTCTTTGTTTTTTGAGTTACTTGCTTTGCTACTATTTTTGTCCAGCTTGTACTAAATGTGATTTTTGACCTTGCTGGAAGCTCTAGGGGGCTGGTGTTCTCCCCCCGGCCGTTAGACGGTTCGGGGGTTCTTGAATATCCAGCGTGGATATTTTAATAGGGTTTTTGCTGACCATATAAGTCATCTTACTATATTCTGCTATTAGCTAGTGGGCCTCTCTTTGCTAAATACCTAGCTCATTCTTATGTTTGTCTTTTACTCTTACCTCACCGTTATTATTTGTTGGGGGCTTGTATCCAACTTTTGGGGTCTTTTCTCTGGAGGCAAGAAAGGTCTTTCTTTTCCCTTCTAGGGTTAGTTAGTTCTCCGGCTGGCGCGAGACGTCTAGAACCAACGTAGGCACGTTCCCCGGCTACTTCTATTTGTGGTGCTAGGATTAGATATATGGTCAGCCCAGTTACCACTGCCCTATGAGCTGGTTTTTTGTGTTTGCAGACTTGGTATTGATTCCTGAGACCCTCTGCCATTGGGGTCATAACAGTATGCCAGGCCACATTGAATGTTTAATGCATTGCAGAAATGGGATATAAGAAAGGAAATTCTGAATTTTTTTTTTTTTTCCTCTCTTCCTCCCCTTTACCTCTGAGTGGCTTGAGCTTGCTGCAGACATGAATGTCCAGACCTTGATTACAAGTGTGGACCAGCTTGCTGCTCGTGTGCAAAGCATACAAGATTTTGTTACCAGTAGTCCTATGTCTGAACCTAAAATACCTATTCCTGAACTGTTTTCTGGAGACCGATTTAAGTTTAGGAATTTCAGGGATAATTGTAAATTGTTTCTATCTCTGAGACCCCGTTCATCTGGAGACTCAGTTCAGCAAGTTAAAATTGTTATCTCTTTTTTACGGGGCGACCCTTAGGATTGGGCTTTCTCGCCAGCGCCAGGAGATCCGGCATTGGCAAATATTGATGCGTTTTTTCTGGCGCTTGGATTGCTTTACGAGGAACCCAATCTTGAGGTTCAGGCAGAAAAAGCCTTGCTGGCTATTTCTCAGGGCCAGGATGAAGCCGAAGTGTATTGCCAAAAATTTCGGAAATGGTCCGTGCTTACTCAGTGGAATGAGTGTGCTCTGGCCGCAAACTTCAGAAATGGCCTTTCTGAAGCCATTAAGAATGTGATGGTGGGTTTCTCCATTCCTACAAGTCTGAATGATTCCATGGCGCTGGCTATTCAAATTGACCGGCGTTTGCGGGAGCGCAAAACCGCTAATCCTCTGGTGGTGTTGTCTAAACAAACACCTGATTTGATGCAATGTGATAGAATTCAGACCAGAAATGAGCGGAAAAATCATAGACGTCAGAATGGGTTGTGTTTTTACTGTGGTGATTCTACACATGTTATATCAGCATGCTCTAAACGCCTAACAAGGGTTGTTAGTCCTGTCGCCATTGGTAATTTGCAACCTAAATTTATTTTGTCTGTGACTTTAATTTGCTCATTGTCCTTTTACCCTGTTATGGCGTTTGTGGATTCAGGTGCTGCCCTGAGTCTTATGGATCTGTCATTTGCCAAGCGCTGTGGTTTTGTTCTTGAGCCGTTGGTTAATCCTATCCCTCTGAGGGGTATTGATGCTACGCCATTGGCGGAAAATAAACCGCAGTTTTGGACACAGGTAACCATGTGCATGACTCCTGAACATTGGGAGGTGATTCGTTTTCTTGTTCTGCATAAAATGCATGATTTGGTCGTTTTGGGTTTGCCATGGTTACAGACTCATAATCCAGTCTTGGATTGGAAGGCAATGTCTGTGTCAAGTTGGGGCTTTCAGGGTATTCATGGTGATTCCCCGCCGGTGTCTATTGCTTCCTCTACTCCTTCGGAAGTTCCTGAGTATTTGTCTGATTATCAGGATGTGTTCAGCGAGTCCAGGTCCAGTGTTCTGCCTCCTCATAGGGACTGTGACTGTGCCATAGATTTGATTCCAGGTAGCAAATTTCCTAAGGGAAGACTATTTAATCTGTCTGTACCTGAGCATACCGCAATGCGTTCGTATATCAAGGAATCTCTGGAGAAGGGGCATATCCGTCCTTCCTCTTCCCCTCTTGGTGCGGGATTCTTTTTTGTGGCCAAGAAGGACGGATCTTTGAGACCTTGTATTGACTATCGGCTTTTGAATAAAATCACTGTTAAATTTCAGTATCCTTTGCCTCTGTTGTCAGACTTGTTTGCCCGAATTAAAGGTGCCAAGTGGTTCACCAAGATAGATCTTCGTGGTGCGTACAACCTTGTGCGCATTAAGCGAGGAGATGAATGGAAAACCGCGTTTAATACACCCGAAGGTCATTTTGAGTACTTAGTGATGCCTTTTGGGCTCTCTAATGCTCCTTCAGTGTTTCAGTCCTTTATGCATGATATTTTCCGGAAGTATCTGGATAAATTTATGATCGTTTATCTGGATGATATTCTGTTTTTTTCTGATGACTGGGACTCGCATGTAGAGCAGGTCAGGATGGTGTTTCAGGTTTTGCGTGAGAATGCTTTATTTGTTAAGGGCTCAAAGTGTCTCTTTGGAGTACAGAAGGTTCCCTTTTTGGGGTTTATTTTTTCCCCTTCTGCGGTGGAGATGGACCCAGTCAAGGTCCGTGCTATTCATGATTGGACTCAACCCACGTCAGTTAAGAGTCTTCAGAAGTTCTTGGGTTTTGCTAACTTCTACCGTCGTTTTATTGCTAATTTTTCTAGCATTGCTAAACCTTTGACGGATATGACCAAGAAAGGTTCTGATGTTGCTAACTGGGCTCCTGCAGCTGTGGAGGCTTTCCAGGAGTTGAAGCGCCGGTTTACTTCGGCGCCTGTTTTGTGCCAGCCTGATGTCTCACTTCCCTTTCAGGTTGAAGTGGATGCTTCTGAGATTGGGGCAGGGGCCGTTTTGTCGCAGAGAGGCCCTGGTTGCTCTGTGATGAGACCTTGTGCCTTTTTCTCGAGGAAGTTTTCGCCTGCTGAGCGGAATTATGATGTTGGCAATCGGGAGTTGTTGGCCATGAAGTGGGCATTTGAGGAGTGGCGTCATTGGCTCGAGGGTGCTAAGCATCGTGTGGTGGTCTTGACTGATCACAAAAATTTGATGTATCTTGAGTCTGCTAAACGCCTGAATCCTAGACAGGCCCGCTGGTCATTGTTTTTCTCCCGTTTTGACTTTGTGGTCTCGTATTTACCAGGTTCAAAGAATGTGAAGGCTGATGCTCTTTCAAGGAGCTTTGTGCCTGACTCTCCGGGAGTCGCAGAACCAGTTGGTATTCTTAAAGAGGGAGTTTGTTGTGAATTTGCTTTTTGCTCCCTCTAGTGGTTGCTAGTTTTTTGACTCTGGTTTTTCTGTCATTCCTTTTATCCGCACCTGGGTCGTTAGTTAGGGGTGTTGCTATATAAGCTCCCTGGACCTTCAGTTCTATGCCTGGCATCGTAGTTATCAGAGCTAGTCTGCTGTGCTCTTGTCTACTGATCCTGGTTCCAGTTATATCAGCTAAGTCTGCCTTTTGCTTTTTGCTATTTGTTTTGGTTTTGTATTTTTGTCCAGCTTGTTCCAAATCTATATCCTGACCTTTGCTGGAAGCTCTAGGGGGGCTGGTGTTCTCCCCCCGGACCGTTAGACGGTTCGGGGGTTCTTGAATTTCCAGTGTGGATTTTGATAGGGTTTTTGTTGACCATATAAGTTACCTTTCTTTATTCTGCTATCAGTAAGCGGGCCTCTCTGTGCTAAACCTGGTTCATTTCTGTGTTTGTCATTTCCTCTTACCTAACCGTCATTATTTGTGGGGGGCTTCTATCCAGCTTTGGGGTTCCCTTCTCTGGAGGCAAGAAAGGTCTTTGTTTTCCTCTACTAGGGGTAGCTAGATTCTCCGGCTGGCGCGTGTCATCTAGAATCAACGTAGGAATGATCCCCGGCTACTTCTAGTGTTGGCGTTAGGAGTAGATATATGGTCAACCCAGTTACCACTGCCCTATGAGCTGGATTTTTGTACTCTGCAGACTACCACGTTCCTCTGAGACCCTCGCCATTGGGGTCATAACAGTTTGCCAGGCCAGTATTAAATGTTTAATGCATTGCAGAAGAGGGATTATAAGAAAGAAGATTCTGAGTTTTTTTTTTCTTCTTCCCCTTTACCTCAGAGTGGCTATGCTTGCTGCAGACATGAATGTCCAGACCTTGATTACAAGTGTGGACCAGCTGGCTACTCGTGTGCAGGGCATACAAGACTATGTTATCAGAAATCCTAGGTCAGAACCTAAAATACCGATTCCTGAACTGTTTTCCGGAGACAGGTTTAAGTTTAGGAATTTCGTGAATAATTGTAAATTGTTTTTGTCCCTGAGACCCTGTTCATCTGGAGATTCTGCTCAGCAAGGAAAAATTGTTATTTCGTTCTTACGGGGCGACCCTCAGGATTGGGCTTTTTCGCTGGCGCCAGGAGATCCGGCATTGGCTGATCTTGATGCGTTTTTTCTGGCGCTCGGTTTACTTTATGAGGAACCCAATCTTGAGATTCAGGCAGAAAAAGCCTTGCTGGCTATGTCTCAGGGGCAGGACGAGGCTGAAGTGTATTGCCAAAAATTTCGGAAATGGTCCGTTCTGACACATTGGAACGAGTGTGCACTGGCCGCTAATTTTAGAAATGGCCTTTCTGAAGCCATTAAGAATGTTATGGTGGGTTTTCCCATTCCCACAGGTCTGAATGATACTATGGCACTGGCTATTCAAATTGACCGGCGGTTGCGGGAGCGCAAAACCGCAAATTCCCTCATGGTGTTGTCTGAACAGACACCTAATTCGGTGCAATGTGATAGAAAAACCGCAAATTCCCTCATGGTGTTGTCTGAACAGACACCTGATTTAATGCAATGTGATAGAATCCTGACTAGAAATGAGCGGAAAATTCATAGACGCCGGAATGGCTTGTGCTACTACTGTGGTGATTCTACACATGTTATCTCAGCATGCTCTAAACGTATAGCTAAGGTTGTTAGTCCTGTCACCGTTGGTAATTTGCAACCTAAATTTATTCTGTCTGTAACTTTGATTTGCTCACTGTCATCTTATCCTGTCATGGCGTTTGTAGATTCAGGTGCTGCCCTGAGTCTCATGGATCTCTCATTTGCTAAGCGCTGTGGTTTTACTCTTGAACCATTAGAAAATCCTATTCCTCTTAGGGGTATTGATGCTACACCATTGGCAGCAAATAAACCGCAGTATTGGACACAGGTTACCATGTGCATGACTCCTGAACACCGCGAGGTGATACGTTTCCTGGTTTTACATAAAATGCATGATTTGGTTGTTTTAGGGCTGCCATGGTTACAGACCCATAATCCAGTCCTGGACTGGAAGGCTATGTCAGTCTCAAGTTGGGGCTGTCGTGGTATTCATGGGGATTCCCTGCCTGTGTCTATTGCTTCTTCTACGCCTTCGGAAGTTCCGGAGTATTTGTCTGATTATCAGGATGTCTTCAGTGAGTCTGAGTCCAGTGCACTGCCTCCTCATAGGGACTGTGACTGTGCTATAGATTTGATCCCAGGCAGTAAATTTCCTAAGGGAAGACTGTTTAATCTGTCGGTACCTGAACATACCGCTATGCGTTCATATATCAAGGAGTCTCTGGAGAAAGGACATATTCGTCCGTCTTCTTCCCCTCTTGGTGCGGGATTCTTTTTTGTGGCAAAAAAGGACGGATCTTTGAGACCTTGTATTGATTATCGGCTTTTAAATAAGATCACTGTCAAATTTCAGTATCCTTTACCGCTGTTGTCTGACTTGTTTGCCCGGATTAAGGGTGCCAAGTGGTTCACCAAGATAGACCTTCGTGGTGCGTACAACCTTGTGCGCATTAAGCAAGGTGATGAATGGAAAACCGCATTCAATACGCCCGAAGGTCATTTTGAGTACTTGGTGATGCCTTTTGGGCTCTCCAATGCGCCTTCAGTTTTTCAGTCCTTTATGCATGACATTTTCCGGAAGTATCTGGATAAATTTTTGATTGTTTATCTGGATGATATTTTGGTTTTTTCTGATAATTGGGATTCGCATGTGGAGCAGGTCAGGTTGGTCTTTAAAATTTTGCGTGAAAATTCTTTGTTTGTCAAGGGCTCAAAGTGTCTCTTTGGTGTACAGAAGGTTCCCTTTTTGGGGTTCATTTTTTCCCCTTCTGCTGTGGAGATGGACCCAGTCAAGGTCCGAGCTATTCTTGATTGGACTCAGCCCTCGTCAGTTAAGAGTCTTCAGAAGTTCTTGGGCTTCGCTAACTTCTACCGTCGTTTTATCGCTAATTTTTCTAGCATTGTGAAACCTTTGACGGATATGACCAAGAAGGGTTCCGATGTAGCTAACTGGGCTCCTGCTGCCGTGGAGGCTTTCCAGGAGTTGAAACGCCGGTTTACTTCGGCGCCTGTTTTGTGCCAGCCTGACGTCTCACTTCCCTTTCAGGTTGAGGTGGATGCTTCGGAGATTGGGGCAGGGGCCGTTTTGTCGCAGAGAGGCCCTGGTTGCTCTGTTATGAAACCTTGTGCCTTTTTCTCTAGGAAGTTTTCGCCTGCCGAGCGAAATTATGATGTGGGTAATCGGGAGTTGTTGGCCATGAAATGGGCATTTGAGGAGTGGCGTCATTGGCTCGAGGGTGCTAAGCATCGTGTGGTGGTCTTGACTGATCACAAAAATCTGATGTATCTCGAGTCTGCTAAACGCCTTAATCCGAGACAGGCCCGCTGGTCATTGTTTTTCTCCCGCTTTGATTTTGTTGTCTCGTATTTACCAGGTTCAAAGAATGTGAAGGCCGATGCTCTTTCTAGGAGCTTTGTGCCTGATGCTCCTGGAGTCGCTGATCCTGTTGGTATTCTTAAAGATGGAGTTATCTTGTCAGCTATTTCTCCGGATCTGCGACGTGTGTTGCAGAGATTTCAGGCTGATAGGCCTGAGTCTTGTCCACCTGACAGACTGTTTGTCCCGGATAAGTGGACCAGCAGAGTCATTTCCGAGGTTCATTCCTCGGTGTTGGCAGGTCACCCGGGAATTTTTGGCACCAGAGATCTGGTGGCCAGGTCCTTTTGGTGGCCTTCCTTGTCAAGGGATGTGCGGTCATTTGTGCAGTCCTGTGGGACTTGTGCTCGAGCTAAGCCTTGCTGTTCTCGTGCCAGCGGGTTGCTCTTGCCCTTGCCTGTCCCGAAGAGACCTTGGACACATATCTCCATGGATTTCATTTCTGATCTTCCGCTATCTCAGGGCATGTCCGTTATCTGGGTGATATGTGATCGCTTCTCCAAGATGGTCCATTTGGTTCCTTTGCCTAAGCTGCCTTCCTCTTCCGATCTGGTTCCTGTGTTTTTCCAGAACGTGGTTCGTTTGCACGGCATCCCTGAGAATATTGTGTCAGACAGAGGATCCCAGTTCGTTTCCAGGTTCTGGCGATCCTTTTGTAGTAGGATGGGCATTGATTTGTCGTTTTCGTCTGCTTTCCATCCTCAGACTAATGGACAGACGGAGCGAACCAATCAGACTTTGGAGGCTTATTTGAGGTGTTTTGTCTCTGCTGATCAGGACGATTGGGTGACATTCTTGCCGTTGGCTGAGTTTGCCCTTAATAATCGGGCTAGTTCCGCCACCTTGGTTTCGCCTTTTTTCTGCAACTCTGGTTTCCATCCTCGCTTTTCTTCGGGTCATGTGGAGCCTTCTGACTGTCCTGGGGTGGATTCTGTGGTGGATAGGTTGCAGCAGATCTGGAATCATGTGGTGGACAACTTGAAGTTGTCACAGGAGAAGGCTCAGCGCTTTGCCAACCGCCGCCGCGGTGTGGGTCCCCGACTACGCGTTGGGGATTTGGTATGGCTTTCTTCCCGCTTTGTTCCTATGAAGGTCTCCTCTCCCAAATTTAAACCTCGTTTTATTGGGCCTTACAAGATATTGGAAATCCTTAATCCTGTATCTTTTCGTCTGGATCTTCCTGTGTCGTTTGCTATTCACAATGTATTTCATAGGTCCTTGTTGCGGCGGTACATTGTGCCTGTAGTTCCTTCTATTGAGCCTCCTGCTCCGGTGTTGGTTGAGGGCGAGTTGGAGTACGTGGTGGAGAAGATCTTGGATTCTCGCCTCTCCAGGCGGAGGCTTCAGTACCTGGTCAAGTGGAAGGGCTATGGTCAGGAGGATAATTCCTGGGTGGTCGCCTCTGATGTTCATGCGGCCGATTTAGTTCGTGCCTTTCATGCCGCTCATCCTGATCGCCCTGGTGGTCGTGGTGAGGGTTCGGTGACCCCTCACTAAGGGGGGGGTACTGTTGTGAATTTGCTTTTTGCTCCCTCTAGTGGTTGCTAGTTTTTTGACTCTGGTTTTTCTGTCATTCCTTTTATCCGCACCTGGGTCGTTAGTTAGGGGTGTTGCTATATAAGCTCCCTGGACCTTCAGTTCTATGCCTGGCATCATAGTTATCAGAGCTAGTCTGCTGTGCTCTTGTCTACTGATCCTGGTTCCAGTTATATCAGCTAAGTCTGCCTTTTGCTTTTTGCTATTTGTTTTGGTTTTGTATTTTTGTCCAGCTTGTTCCAAATCTATATCCTGACCTTTGCTGGAAGCTCTAGGGGGGCTGGTGTTCTCCCCCCGGACCGTTAGACGGTTCGGGGGTTCTTGAATTTCCAGTGTGGATTTTGATAGGGTTTTTGTTGACCATATAAGTTACCTTTCTTTATTCTGCTATCAGTAAGCGGGCCTCTCTGTGCTAAACCTGGTTCATTTCTGTGTTTGTCATTTCCTCTTACCTAACCGTCATTATTTGTGGGGGGCTTCTATCCAGCTTTGGGGTTCCCTTCTCTGGAGGCAAGAAAGGTCTTTGTTTTCCTCTACTAGGGGTAGCTAGATTCTCCGGCTGGCGCGTGTCATCTAGAATCAACGTAGGAATGATCCCCGGCTACTTCTAGTGTTGGCGTTAGGAGTAGATATATGGTCAACCCAGTTACCACTGCCCTATGAGCTGGATTTTTGTACTCTGCAGACTACCACGTTCCTCTGAGACCCTCGCCATTGGGGTCATAACAGGAGTTATCTTGTCAGCCATTTCTCCGGATTTGCGACGTGTGTTGCAGAGATTTCAGGCTGGTAGACCTGACTCTTGTCCACCTGACAGACTGTTTGTTCCTGATAAGTGGACCAGCAGAGTCATTTCCGAGGTTCATTCCTCGGTGTTGGCAGGGCATCCGGGAATTTTTGGCACCAGAGATCTCGTGGCTAGGTCCTTTTGGTGGCCTTCCTTGTCACGGGATGTGCGGTCGTTTGTGCAGTCCTGTGGGACTTGTGCTCGAGCTAAGCCTTGCTGTTCGCGTGCCAGCGGGTTGCTCTTGCCCTTGCCTGTCCCGAAGAGGCCTTGGACACACATTTCCATGGATTTCATTTCAGATCTCCCGGTGTCTCAGGGCATGTCTGTCATCTGGGTGGTATGTGATCGCTTTTCTAAGATGGTCCATTTGGTACCTTTGCCTAAGCTGCCTTCCTCTTCCGATCTGGTTCCTGTGTTCTTTCAGAATGTGGTTCGTTTACACGGCATTCCTGAGAATATTGTGTCTGACAGAGGATCCCAGTTTGTTTCCAGGTTCTGGCGATCCTTTTGTGCTAGGATGGGCATTGAGTTGTCGTTTTCGTCTGCCTTTCATCCTCAGACTAATGGACAAACGGAGCGAACTAATCAGACTCTGGAGGCTTATTTGAGGTGTTTTGTTTCTGCGGATCAGGATGATTGGGTGACCTTCTTGCCGTTGGCTGAGTTTGCCCTTAATAATCGGGCTAGTTCCGCTACATTGGTTTCGCCATTTTTCTGCAACTCTGGTTTCCATCCTCGTTTTTCCTCGGGACATGTGGAGCCTTCTGACTGTCCTGGGGTAGATTCTGTGGTGGAAAGTTGCAGCAGATCTGGAATCATGTGGTGGACAACTTAAAGTTGTCACAAGAGAAGGCTCAGCGTTTTGCCAACCGCCGCCGTGGTGTGGGTCCCCGACTTCGTGTTGGGGATTTGGTATGGCTGTCTTCTCGATTTGTTCCTATGAAGGTCTCCTCTCCTAAATTTAAGCCTCACTTCATCGGTCCTTACAAGATATTGGAAATCCTTAATCCTGTGTCCTTTCGCTTGGATCTTCCTGTGTCGTTTGCCATTCACAACGTGTTCCATAGGTCTTTGTTGCGGCGGTACGTTGTACCTGTGGTTCCTTCTGTTGAGCCTCCTGCTCCGGTGTTGGTTGAGGGCGAGTTGGAGTACGTGGTGGAGAAGATCTTGGATTCTCGTCTCTCCAGGCGGAGGCTTCAGTACCTGGTCAAGTGGAAGGGCTATGGTCAGGAGGATAATTCCTGGGTGGTTGCCTCTGATGTGCATGCGGCCGATTTAGTTCGTGCCTTTCACGCTGCTCGTCCTGATCGCCCTGGTGGTCGTGGTGAGGGTTCGGTGACCCCTCCTTAAGGGGGGGGGGGGTACTGTTGTGAATTAGAATTTTTGGCTCCCTCTTGTGGTCACTAGTGGTATGACTCTGGGATTGTCTTTTTTCTGTTTGGCACTCACCTGGGTCGTTAGTCCAGGGGTGTCGCTATATTAACTTCCTGGATCCTTAGTCCAGTGCCTGGCATCGTTGTAATCAGATCCTTCTGTTGCTCCTGTCTGCTGGTCCTGGCTCTTGCAAAATTAAGCTAAGTCTTGCTTCTTTGTTTTTTGAGTTACTTGCTTTGCTACTATTTTTGTCCAGCTTGTACTAAATGTGATTTTTGACCTTGCTGGAAGCTCTAGGGGGCTGGTGTTCTCCCCCCGGCCGTTAGACGGTTCGGGGGTTCTTGAATATCCAGCGTGGATATTTTAATAGGGTTTTTACTGACCATATAAGTCATCTTACTATATTCTGCTATTAGCTAGTGGGCCTCTCTTTGCTAAATACCTAGCTCATTCTTATGTTTGTCTTTTCCTCTTACCTCACCGTTATTATTTGTTGGGGGCTTGTATCCAACTTTTGGGGTCTTTTCTCTGGAGGCAAGAAAGGTCTTTCTTTTCCCTTCTAGGGTTAGTTAGTTCTCCGGCTGGCGCGAGACGTCTAGAACCAACGTAGGCACGTTCCCCGGCTACTTCTATTTGTGGTGCTAGGATTAGATATATGGTCAGCCCAGTTACCACTGCCCTATGAGCTGGTTTTTTGTGTTTGCAGACTTGGTATTGATTCCTGAGACCCTCTGCCATTGGGGTCATAACAGATAGGATCAGGATTGCGGTCAGTATAGCTTCCACATCCCCAGAACTTGTCCTATATACTCAGGGTATTATTTGTCAGGTCAGTTTGAGATCCTACCACCAGGATCATAACAGTACAGCAGGCCCGAAAGTGTTAATGCAGGTAAAGAGGGAGAAGAGAAATCTTAAGGTCATTTTTTTTTTTTTTTTTCCTCTGCACTGTGTTTTGCCTCTCTCCTCCCCTTAATCTCTGGGTGGTTCTGTATGCAGCTACTAATATGGACATTCAGAGTCTGTCTTCTAGTGTGGATCATCTCACTGCAAGGGTACAGGGCATTCAGGATTATGTAGTCCGCAATCCTATGTCTGAGCCTAAAATACCTATTCCTGAGCTGTTCTCCGGAGATAGATCTAGGTTTTTGAACTTTAAGAATAATTGTAAGTTATTTCTTTCTCTGAGACCTCGCTCATCTGGTGACTCTGTTCAGCAAGTCAAAATTGTTATTTCTTTGTTGCGGGGTGACCCTCAAGATTGGGCATTCTCTTTGGCGCCAGGAGATCCGGCACTGCTAAATGTTGATGCGTTTTTTCTGGCGCTTGGAGTGCTTTATGAGGAACCAAATCTGGTAGACCAAAGCAGAGAAGGTTTTGCTGGCTCTCTCTCAGGGTTGGGATGAAGCAGAGGTTTATTGTCAGAAGTTTAGGAAGTGGTCAGTGCTGTTATGGTTTCCAATGGCAAGGAAACATCAGAAGCATAGAATAAACGGACAAGCTCTCGGGTGATGGAAACTAGAGCTGACCGCGATGCTAAACCTACACACCACACTAGAAGTAGCCAGGGGGCATTCCTGCGTTGTCTCTAGATGCCGCGCGCCAGCCGGAGAACTAACTACCCCTGGTAGAAGAAAACACAGTCCTGGCTTGCCTCCAGAGAATGTCCCCACAGGAGATAGCAGCCCCCCACATATAATAACGGTGAGAGCAGATGAAAAGACACACGTAGTATGAAAGCAGATTTAGCACAGAGAGGCCCGCTAACTAAATAGCAGAAAGATACAACAGAGGACTTCGCGGTCAGCTGCAAAACCCTTCAAAACACCATCCTGAAATTACCTTAACTCATGTGACAACTCATGCCACTGGAGTGGTAATTTCAGCCCAACAAGAGCTTCCAGCTGCAGAGATTCACATAAGTGCAAACTGGACAAAACATACAAAAATAGACTTAAGGACTAAAGTGTCCAACTTAGCTGAGCAGAAAACTGGGAGCAGGAACATGCAACAGAATCACTCTGGATACATTGATGGCCAGCATTAGAATGACTGAGGAGCAAGGTTAAATAGGATACTCCCACATCCTGATAGGAACAGGTGAACTGAGAAGGCAAAGCTTGCAGGACACCAGTACCACAAGAGACCACCGGGGGAGCCCACGAACCGAATCACAACAGTACCCCCCCCTTAAGGAGGGGGCACCGAACCCTCACAAGAACCACCAGGGCGATCTGGATGAGCCCTATGAAAGGCACGGACCAAATCAGAAGCATGAACATCAGAAGCTGTACCCCAAGAATTATCCTCTTGACCGTAGCCCTTCCATTTCACCAGATATTGAAGTCTCCGTCTGGAAACACGGGAGTCCAAGATTTTCTCCACCACGTACTCCAATTCACCCTCAACCAGCACAGGAGCAGGAGGCTCAACAGAAGGCACAAGTGGTACCTCATACCTCCGCAATAATGACCGATGGAAGACATTATGGATAGCAAAGGATGCTGGGAGGTCCAAACGAAAAGACACAGGGTTAAGAATTTCCAAAATCTTATAAGGACCGATGAACCGAGGCTTAAACTTAGGAGAAGAGACCCTCATAGGGACAAAACGGGAGGACAACCACACCAAGTCCCCAACACGAAGACGAGGACCAACACGACGATGGCGATTAGCAAAACGTTGAGTCCTCTCCTGGGACAACTCCAAATTGTCCACCACCTGCCCCCAAATACGATGCAACCTATCCACCATGGTATCCACTCTAGGACAATCCGAAGACTCCACCTGACCAGATGAAAAACGAGGATGGAACCCTGAATTGCAAAAGAAAGGGGAGACCAAAGTGGCAGAACTGGCCCGATTATTAAGGGCAAACTCAGCCAACGGCAAAAAGGAGACCCAGTCATCCTGATCAGCAGACACGAAACACCTCAAATAAGTCTCCAAGGTCTGATTAGTACGTTCCGTCTGGCCATTTGTCTGGGGATGAAATGCAGACGAAAAAGACAAATCAATGCCCATCCTGGCACAAAACGCCCGCCAAAATCTGGACACAAACTGGGATCCCCTGTCGGAAACGATATTCTCCGGAATACCATGCAGCCGAACCACATTCTGAAAAAACAGGGGCACCAACTCAGATGAGGAAGGCAGCTTGGGCAAGGGCACCAAATGAACCATCTTAGAAAAGCGGTTACACACCACCCAAATGACGGACATCTTCTGAGAAACAGGGAGATCAGAAATAAAATCCATAGAGATGTGTGTCCAAGGCCTCTTAGGAACAGGCAAGGGCAACAACAACCCACTAGCCCGAGAACAACAAGGCTTGGCCCGAGCACAAACATCGCAAGACCGCACAAAAGTACGCACGTCCCGAGACAGGGAAGGCCACCAGAAGGACCTAGCCACCAAATCTCTGGTACCAAAAATTCCCGGATGACCTGCCAACGCAGAAGAATGAACCTCCGAGATGACTCTATTGGTCCACTCATCCGGCACAAACAATCTACCAGGCGGACAACGATCAGGCCGATCCGCCTGAAACTCTTGTAAAGCACGTCGCAGGTCTGGGAAGACAGCAGACAATATCACCCCATCCTTAAGTATACCCGTAGGTTTAGAATCACCAGGGGAATCAGGTTCAAAACTCCTAGAAAGGGCATCCGCCTTCACATTCTTAGTACCTGGCAGATACGAAACCACAAAATTAAACCGGGAGAAAAACAACGACCAGCGCGCCTGTCTAGGATTCAGACGTCTGGCCGACTCAAGATAAATCAAATTTTTATGATCAGTCAAGACCACCACCTGATGTTTAGCACCCTCAAGCCAATGACGCCACTCCTCGAATGCCCACTTCATCGCCAAAAGCTCCCGATTACCGACGTCATAATTTCGCTCGGCGGGCGAAAATTTTCGAGAAAAGAACGCACAAGGTCTCATCACTGAACAACCTGAACTTTTCTGCGACAAAACCGCCCCCGCTCCGATCTCGGAAGCATCAACTTCCACCTGAAAAGGAAGAGAAACATCAGGCTGGCACAACACCGGAGCAGAAGAAAAACGGCGCTTAAGCTCCCGAAAAGGCCTCCACAGCAGCAGGAGACCAATCTGCAACATCAGCACCCCTTTTAGTCAAATCAGTCAAAGGCCTGACAACGCTAGAAAAACCAGTTATGAATCGACGATAAAAGTTAGCAAAGCCCAAAAATTTCTGAAGGCCCTTAAGAGAAGTCAGTTGCGTCCAGTCACAAATAGCCCGAACCTTCACAGGATCCATCTCAATAGAAGAGGGGGAAAAAATGTACCCCAAAAAAGAAATCTTCTGAACCCCAAAAACACACTTTGAACCTTTAACAAACAGAGAATTGGTCCGCAAAACCTGAAAAACCCTCCTAACTTGTTGAACATGAGATTCCCAGTCATCCGAAAAAATCAAGATATCGTCCAAATACACAATCATAAATTTATCCAGATATTCACGGAAAATATTGTGCATAAAAGACTGAAAGACCGAAGGGGCATTTGACAGACCAAAAGGCATCACCAAATACTCAAAATGGCCCTCGGGCGTATTAAATGCGGTTTTCCACTCGTCCCCCTGCTTAATTCGCACCAAATTATACGCACCGCGAAGATCAATCTTAGAGAACCACTTCGCCCCCTCAATGCGAGCAAATAAATCTGTCAGCAATGGCAAAGGATACTGATACTTGACTGTGATCTTATTCAAGAGTCTATAATCAATACAAGGTCTCAAAGAACCATCGCTTTTAGCTACGAAAAAGAACCCCGCTCCAAGAGGAGACGAAGAAGGACGAATATGTCCCTTTTCCAAGGACTCCCTAATATACTCTCGCATGGCAACATGTTCAGGTACAGACAGATTGAATAGACGACCCTTAGGAAATTTACTGCCAGGGATCAAATCTATGGCGCAATCGCAATCTCTGTGAGGAGGAAGAGAATTAAGAGTAGATTCCTCAAAAACCTCACGATAATCAGACAAAAACTCAGGAATTTCAGAGGGAATAGATGAAGCAATGGAGACCAAAGATGTGTCCCCATGATTTCCCTGACATCCCCAGCTTAGTACAGACATTGTTTTCCAGTCAAGGACTGGGTTATGAGTTTGCAACCATGGCAATCCCAGCACCAACACATCATGTAGATTATACAGTACAAGGAAGCGAATCACCTCTTGATGGTCTGGAGTCATACGCATAGTCACTTGTGTCCAGTATTGTGGTTTATTACTAGCCAATGGTGTAGAATCAATACCCTTTAAAGGTATAGGAACTTCCAGAGGCTCTAGATCAAACCCACAGCGCCTGGCAAAGGACCAATCCATAAGACTCAAAGCGGCACCAGAATCCACATACGCATCCGCAACAATAGAAGATAACGAACAAATTAGAGTTACAGACAAAATAAACTTGGACTGCAAAGTGCCAATAGCAGAGGATTTATCAACTTTCTTTGTTCGTTTAGAGCATGCTGGTATAACATGAGTAGAATTTCCACAATAAAAGCACAAATGATTTTTGCGCCTATAAATCTGTCGTTCGCTTCTGGACAGAAAGCTATCACATTGCATACTCTGTGGTGCCTCTTCAGAAGACACCGCCAACTGGTGCACAGGTTTGCGTTCCCGTAAACGCCGATCAATCTGAATTGCCATTGTCATGGACTCATTCAGACCAGTAGGCGCAGGAAACCCCACCATGACGTCTTTTACAGCATCAGAGAGACCTTCTCTGAAAATTGCCGCCAGAGCGCACTCATTCCACTGAGTAAGCACAGACCATTTTCGAAATTTTTGGCAATATATTTCGGCTTCATCTTGCCCCTGAGAGAGGGCTATTAGGGCTTTCTCAGCCTGAATCTCCAAATTTGGTTCCTCATAAAGCAACCCCAAAGCCAGAAAAAACGCATCCACATTGAGCAACGCAGGATCCCCTGGTGCCAATGAAAATGCCCAATTTTGGGGGTCACCCCGCAGTAAAGAAATAACAATTTTTACTTGCTGGGCAGGATCTCCAGCAGAATGAGATCTCAGCGAAAGAAACAATTTACAATTGTATTTAAAATTTAGAAAACAAGATCGATCTCCAGAAAAAAACTCCGGTATAGGAATTTTAGGTTCAGACCGAGGAGCATGTAACAAAAAATCTTGTATATTCTGAACTTTAGAGGCAAGATTATTCAAATTGGTAGCCAGACTCTGGAGATCCATATTTCAACAGATAAAGTCTGAGCCATTCAGGGGTTAAGAGGAGAGGAAAACAGGAGACTGCAATTAGAGCTGGAGTGCAACTTCAGAGGAAGGAAAAAAAAAAAAAAAAAGGTTTCACACAGTTCCTTTTCTCTCCTGCTTCAGCCTATAGATTAAACATTTTGGCTGGCCATACTGTTATGGTTTCCAATGGCAAGGAAACATCAGAAGCATAGAATAAACGGACAAGCTCTCGGGTGATGGAAACTAGAGCTGACCGCGATGCTAAACCTACACACCACACTAGAAGTAGCCAGGGGGCATTCCTGCGTTGTCTCTAGATGCCGCGCGCCAGCCGGAGAACTAACTACCCCTGGTAGAAGAAAACACAGTCCTGGCTTGCCTCCAGAGAATGTCCCCACAGGAGATAGCAGCCCCCCACATATAATAACGGTGAGAGCAGATGAAAAGACAAACGTAGTATGAAAGCAGATTTAGCTCAGAGAGGCCCGCTAACTAAATAGCAGAAAGATACAACAGAGGACTTCGCGGTCAGCTGCAAAACCCTTCAAAACACCATCCTGAAATTACCTTAACTCATGTGACAACTCATGCCACTGGAGTGGTAATTTCAGCCCAACAAGAGCTTCCAGCTGCAGAGATTCACATAAGTGCAAACTGGACAAAACATACAAAAATAGACTTAAGGACTAAAGTGTCCAACTTAGCTGAGCAGAAAACTGGGAGCAGGAACATGCAACAGAATCACTCTGGATACATTGATGGCCAGCATTAGAATGACTGAGGAGCAAGGTTAAATAGGATACTCCCACATCCTGATAGGAACAGGTGAACTGAGAAGGCAAAGCTTGCAGGACACCAGTACCACAAGAGACCACCGGGGGAGCCCACGAACCGAATCACAACACAGTGCTCACTCAGTGGAATGAGTGCGCCCTGGCGGCGATTTTCAGAAAGGGTCTTTCTGAAGCCCTTAAAGATGTTATGGTGGGGTTCCCCACGCCGGCGGGTCTGAATGAGTCAATGTCTTTGGCCATTCAGATTGATCGGCGTTTGCGGGAGCGCAAACCTGTGCACCCTCTGGCAGTATTTTCTGAGCAGAAACCTGAGCCTTTGCAATGTGACAGGATTCTGACCAGAGTTGAACGTCAAAACCACAGACGTCAGAATGGGTTGTGCTTTTACTGTGGTGATTCTGCTCATGTTATCTCAGCATGCTCTAAGCGCACAAAAAGGGTTGCCAAGTTTGTCACCATTGGTACTGTACAACCTAAATTCATTTTGTCTGTTACTTTGATTTGCTCTCTGTCATCCTACCCAGTTATGGCTTTTGTGGATTCAGGTGCTGCCCTGAATTTGATGGATTTGTCATTTGCCAGGCGCTGTGGTTTTATCTTGGAGCCTTTACAATTCCCTATTCCGCTAAAGGGAATTGATGCTACACCATTGGCCAAAAATAAACCTCAGTACTGGACTCAATTGACCATGTGCATGGCTCCTGTACATCAGGAGGTAATTCGCTTTCTGGTGCTACATAATTTGCATGATGTTGTTGTGTTGGGTCTGCCATGGCTGCAGGCTCATAATCCAGTCCTGGATTGGAAAGCAATGTCTGTGTCAAGTTGGGGGTGCCAGGGGATTCATGGCGATGTTCCTTTGGTGTCAATTGCTTCTTCTACTCCTTCTGAAGTCCCTGAATTTTTGTTGAACTACCAGGATGTATTTGATGAGCCCAAATCCAGTGCCCTACCTCCTCATAGGGATTGTGATTGTGCCATAAATCTGATTCCTGGTAGTAAGTTCCCTAAGGGACGACTTTTTAATTTGTCTGTACCAGAACATACCGCTATGCGGAGTTATATAAAGGAGTCCTTGGAGAAGGGACATATTCGCCCGTCCTCGTCCCCTTTGGGTGCGGGGTTCTTTTTTGTGGCCAAGAAGGATGGTTCTCTGAGACCCTGTATAGATTATCGCCTTCTAAATAACATCATGGTCAAATTTCAGTATCCCTTGCCACTGTTGTCCGATCTGTTTGCCCGGATTAGGGGGGCCAGTTGGTTCACCAAGATAAATCTTCGAGGAGCGTATAATCTTGTGTGCATAAAGCAGGGCGATGAAAGGAAAACAGCATTTAATACGCCCGAAGGCCATTTTGAGTACTTGGTGATGCCTTTTGGGCTTTCTAATGCCCCCTCTGTGTTTCAGTCCTTCATGCACGATATCTTCCGAGAGTACCTGGATAGATTTATGATTGTGTACCTGGATGATATTTTGGTCTTTTCTGATGATTGGGAGTCTCATGTGAAGCAGGTCAGGATGGTATTTCAGTTCCTGCGTGCCAATGCCTTGTTTGTGAAGGGCTCTAAATGTCTCTTCGGAGTCCAGAAGGTGTCCTTTTTAGGCTTTATTTTTTCTCCTTCTACTATCGAGATGGATCCAGTCAATGTCCAGGCTATTCATGACTGGACTCAACCTACATCTGTGAAGAGTCTTCAGAAGTTCTTGGGTTTTGCTAATTTTTACCGTCGCTTCATCACTAATTTTTCTAGTGTGGTGAAGCCTTTGACGGATTTGACCAAGAAGGGTTCTGATGTGACGAATTGGTCTCCTGCGGCCGTGGAGGCCTTTCAGGAGTTGAAACGTCGGTTTTCTTCAGCTCCTGTCTTGCGCCAGCCCGATGTCTCTCTTCCCTTTCAGGTCGAGGTTGATGCTTCAGAGATTGGAGCAGGGGCTCTTTTGTCGCAGAGAAGCTCTGATGGCTCTGTGATGAGACCATGTGCTTTCTTTTCAAGAAAGTTTTCGCCTGCCGAGCGGAATTATGATGTTGGTAATCGAGAGTTGTTGGCAATGAAGTGGGCATTTGAGGAGTGGCGACATTGGCTTGAGGGAGCCAAGCATCGTGTGGTGGTCTTGACGGATCACAAGAATTTGACTTATCTCGAGTCTGCCAAACGGTTGAATCCGAGCCAGGCTCGATGGTCGCTGTTTTTCTCTCGTTTCAATTTTGTGGTTTCATATCTTCCGGGTTCAAAAAACGTGAAGGCTGATGCCCTTTCTAGGAGTTTTGTACCTGACTCCCCGGAAGTTTCTGAACCGACTGGTGTTCTCAAAGAGGGGGTGATTTTGTCTGCTATCTCTCCTGATCTGCGACGGGTGTTGCAGGAGTTTCAGGCCAATAGACCTGACCATTGTCCACCGGAGGGACTGTTTGTCCCAGACAGATGGACCAGTAGAGTTATTTCCGAGGTTCATTCTTCGGTGTTGGCGGGTCATCCTGGGATTTTTGGTACCAGGGATTTGGTGGCGAGATCCTTTTGGTGGCCTTCCTTGTCACGGGATGTGCGTTCCTTTGTGCAGTCCTGTGGGATTTGTGCTCGGGCCAAGCCTTCGTGTTCTCGTGCCAGTGGATTGCTTTTGCCTTTGCCTGTCCCGAAGAGGCATTGGACGCATATTTCCATGGATTTTATTTCGGATCTTCCTGTCTCTCAGAAGATGTCTGTCATCTGGGTGGTTTGTGATCGTTTTTCCAAAATGGTCTATTTGGTACCCTTGCCTAAGTTGCCTTCCTCCTCCGATTTGGTGCCATTGTTTTTTCAGAATGTGGTTCGTTTACATGGTATTCCGGAGAACATTGTGTCCGACAGAGGATCCCAGTTTGTGTCCAGATTTTGGCGATCCTTTTGTGCTAAGATGGGCATTGAATTGTCTTTCTCGTCAGCCTTCCATCCTCAGACGAATGGTCAAACCGAACGAACTAATCAGACCTTGGAAACTTATTTGAGATGTTTTGTTTCTGCTGACCAGGATGATTGGGTGACCTTTTTGCCATTGGCTGAGTTCGCCCTCAATAATCGGGCTAGTTCTGCTACTTTGGTTTCACCTTTCTTTTGCTATTCTGGTTTTCATCCTCGTTTCTCCTCGGGTCAGGTTGAGTCTTCTGACTGTCCTGGGGTGGATTCTGTGGTGGATAGGTTGCAGCAGATTTGGATCCATGTGGTGGACAATTTGACTTTGTCCCAAGAGAAGGCTCAGCGCTTTGCTAACCGCCGTCGCTGTGTGGGTCCCCGACTTCGTGTGGGGGATTTGGTATGGTTGTCTTCTCGTTATGTCCCGATGAAGGTTTCCTCTCCTAAGTTCAAGCCTCGTTTCATCGGTCCTTATAAGATTTTGGAAATCCTCAACCCTGTGTCTTTTCGTTTGGACCTCCCAACATCATTTGCCATTCATAATGTGTTCCATAGGTCATTGTTGCGGAGATATGTGGTGCCTGTGGTCCCTTCTGTTGATCCTCCTGCTCCGGTCTTGGTCGAGGGGGAGTTGGAATATGTGGTGGAGAAGATCTTGGATTCTCGTATTTCGAGACGGAGGCTTCAGTACTTAGTGAAATGGAAGGGTTATGGTCAGGAGGATAATTCCTGGGTTGTCGCCTCCGATGTCCATGCAGCCGATTTGGTTCGTGCCTTTCATTTGGCTCGTCCTGATCGGCCTGGGAGCTCTGTTGAGGGTTCGGTGACCCCTCCTCAAGGGGGGGGTACTGTTGTGAATTCCGTTCTCGGGCTCCCTCCTGTGGTCATGAGTGGTACTGTGTGAGTTTGGTCTTGGGCTCCCTCTGGTGGCCTTTAGCGATATGGCTGGTCTTGGCTGGGCTCAGCTGTTTCATCTCCTGCTAGGCTGGGCCTATTTAACTCACCTGGACCTTCACTTGTCGCCTGCTGTCGGTGTATTCAGTCCTGATCCTGTGCTCTCCTGAATATTCCTTGTGACCAGTCTCCTGCTATGTGAAGCTAAGTTTGCTTGTTCAGTTTCTCATTATTTCCTTGAAAACGTTTCTCATTATATTATGAGTTCAGCCCAGCTTGCTTTTATGTGATTTTTTGCTTGCTGGTTAGTTCTGGGGTGCAGAGTGCGCCCCTCACATCGTGAGTCGGTGTGGGGGTTCTTGTATTCTCTGCGTGGTTTACTTTTGATAGTTTTGTACTGACCGCACAGACACCTATCTATTTTCTGCCTATCTAGTATTAGCGGGCCTCATTTGCTAAATCTGTTTCATCTCTACATTTGTGTTTTCCCCTTGACTCACCGTTATTATTTGTGGGGGGCTATCTAAAACTTTGGGGTACATTTCTCTGAGGCAAGTGAGGTCTTTGCTTTCTCTCTAGGGGTAGTCAGTTTCTCAGGCTGTGACGAGACGTCTAGGTTTTCAGGTAACGTTTCACAGCTGCCTTTAGTGTGTTTGGATAGGATCAGGATTGCGGTCACTATAGCTTCCACATCCCCAGAACTTTTCCTATATACTCAGGGTATTATTTGTCAGGTCAGTTTGAGATCCTACCACCAGGATCATAACAGTTTCTATGGTAGGCGAGAGTCTGATGTGTTGGGGTAGAGAGTTCCAGAGTATGGGGGAAGCACGGGAGAAGTCTTTGATGCGGTTGTGGGAAGAAGAGATGAGAGGGGAGTAGAGAAGGAGATCTTGCGAGGATCGGAGGTTGCGTGTAGGTAGATACCGGGAGACCATGTCACAGATGTATGGAGGAGATAGGTTGTGGATGGCTTTGTATGTCATTGTGAGGGTTTTGAACTAGAGTCTCTGGGCGTCAGGAAGCCAGTGAAGGGCTTGGCATAGGGGAGAGGCTGGGGAATAGCGGGGACACAGGTAGATTAGTCGGGCAGCAGAGTGTAGGATGGATTGGAGTGGTGTCAGAGTGCTAGAGGGGAGTCCAGAGAGTAGGAGGTTGCAGTAGTCAAGGCGGGAGATAAGGGCATGCACTAGTGTTTTTGTGGTGTCGCGGTCAAGGAATGCGCGGATCTGGGAAATATTTTTGAGTTTGAGACGGCAGGAGGAGGCAAGGGCTTGGATATGTGGCTTGAAAGAGAGGGCAGAGTCGAGGATCACGCTGAGGCACCGGGCGTGTGGGACTGGGGAAAGTGAGCAGCCATTGACATTGATGGATAGGTCTGGTGGAGTGGTAGAGTGAGATGGGGGAAAGATGATGAATTCTGTTTTGTCCATGTTCATTTTTAGAAAGCGAGCAGAAAAGAAGATCTTTTCATACAAGAAGAATTTACCAGGCTCCTCACTTCTTTTAAACCTATCACCTGCACCAATGACCCTATTCCCTCACATCTGCTTCAGTCGCTCTCCTCAACTGTCACTATCTACCTAACTAAAATATTTAACCACTCTTTTTCTTAAGGGATGTTTTCCTTCCTCATTCAAACACCCATCATATCCCCTTTAAAACCATCCCTCCACCAGAACTGCACTGCTAATTACAGACCAGGCTCTAATCTCATCTTCTTCTCTAAACTCCTGGAATGCTTGGTACTTTCTTGTCTAATCCACTATCTCTCAGATAAGTTTTTTTTCTTGACCATTTACAATTCAGTTTCCATTCTTTACACTCTACTGAAACTGCCCTTACTAAAGTCTCTTAACGATTTAATAACAGCTAAATCCAATGGTCACTACTTTCTGATGTTTCTCTTGGGTCTTTCTGCAGCATTTGACACTGTGGACCATCAGCTTCTCCTCACTATGCTGTGCTCTATTGGCCTCACAGAAACCTTTCTTGGCTGTCCTCCTACCTTTCTGACAACTCCTTTACTGTATCACTTGCCGACTCTCCTTCCTGTAAGCTTCCACTCACTGTTGAGGTTTGATCCTAGGCCCTCTCCTCTTCTCTTTATTCACTGCCCCTTTTGGATAAACTATCAGCAAATTCAGTTTCCCGTACTATCTTACATAATTGTGACACCCAATTCTACATCTCTCCTGACATCACTCCCACCTTAGGACAAAATACCGGGAATTCATCATGTCCTCCCTCTATCTGAAACAAAAAATCAAAATTGACCTTCTCACCTTTCCTCCCTCTACTAACCTAACTTTTACCTAACTCCTAAGCAGCACACTTGCTGTTTTGGGTCATATCTGACACAGAACATTTCTTTATTCTTTATATCCAGTCATTCACTTGCTCATTATCTGTCTCTTAAAAACATCTCCAAAATCCATCCTTTTCTCAACTCAGAAACAGCAAAATCTTTTACTGTCGCTATTATTCATTTTTGTCTGGACAACTGCAACTCTCTACTGATTGTTCTCCCTCTTACCAGACTTTCTTTTCTCCAATTCATCTTGAATGCATCAGCTAGAGTTGTATTTCTGTCCAGTTGCTACACCGATGCCTCCACCTTGTACCAGTTATTGCATTAGTTACCCTTTCACTGCAGAATACAATATAAACTTTGACATAATAAGAAAAAAGTGTAAAGCCTCACCATGTTGTTCAATATCAGGACCGTTCACAATCTAGTGTTGCTGGTACAAGGAGAACCACTGACCAATGGTAAAATATGAAGAAAAATTCCAAGTGTTGGCAACTGAATAAAATCTTCAAATCTTTACTTCAAAACATAGAATTAACTTCATGATGATAGATAAGATAACGCTCAAACGCGTTTCAGGCACGGTCTGCCGTTGATCACTGAGCTTAGTAAACAAACCCATGGCAAAATATTTAAAACAAGTGCTGACCAATCATGAAAGGGCAGAAACTACATGGGTGTGCAATAATTGGAGAAGCGAGAGTGTAACAGACACCAGTAGATATACAACAGTATCATATTTGTATCTTCATAATACAAAGTTGCAACAGTAATATTAAGCGACAGATTATTGGATCTGATATATGAACATAGTGTCATTTCTAAATGCTGACCTCTAGGTTACCTTGTATTGTCTTTGTTGTCTGTACATGTTCCCCCTTAATTGTAAAGTGCTGCGGGATATGTTGACACAATAGAAATTAAATTATTATATGTTCTCTTGTTCACCCTGCCAGTAATCCTCATTTTCCCGTCAGTGGCAGTCTTGAGTATGAGTTACAAAATATCTTTGACCCTCGGTTTGTGAGAGGATACCCTTAATATTTCGTTCATTGGAAGGATTATAGGCCAGTTGAAAAATCGTGGGTATCAGCTACTAATATTAAAGCTGACACCCTGATCAAAAGATTCCACCGATCCTTTCCAGGTCAGTCTTTCCCTGCGGATCCAGAGGCCCTTAGTAAAATGGAAGGTACTGTGACATCTGTGTCAGTGCCTGCCCTTCCAGCCTTTGCTTCTGTCGCCAGGAAGCACTGCGCTCTCTTGCGGGCGAAGCGGGGTGACAGTTCTAGTTTTGCATACTTTGAAACTTGTAGTTCCCTCCAGGCTGGGAGATACAGACTGATTTGTCAACTGTCAGTAAATTTACAGACTGTCCATGAAAAACAGGTGCTTTTTTCTGCCGTCCGTAGAGTCCAGAAGAAAAAATCCTCGTCAGTGATTTTTTTTCTCCAAAGCTTACCACTATGCATGAGCAAACACTCTTTTCCAGACGGAGACGCAGTGAGGATCAGTAGACCACAGCTAATCAGTGGTAAGTGTTGGCTTCTTTGCCGTGCTTACCCTCTACACCGCCATTCATCCTCCTCTGCCTGCCTCAGAACAAGAGACACCATTCCGGCATCTGACGTCCTGCACTTTGGCTGAGCTCCCTCCTGTCCTCAGGCTGGGCAGCTCTCTCATCTCTCTCCCTGCAGCCGCCCCACGATTCATTGTGCCATGCTATTGTGGTCCCAGTCATATGGTCTGATGACTTCCACCACCAGACGTCACACCCTAGTAGTCGTCCAGTATCATAATCGACTGTCATCGACTATCCAGGAAAGTCTCTCCCCTTACCAGGTTTTCTCCTGCTGCTGCTTGTTAGTAAATCTGAATTTGGCAAATAGTAGTTGGTTGAAGTGGGCATTAGATGGTTGGTTAGTTGGTTGAAGTGGGCATATGAATAGCAGGGTGCGCCGTTCAGTTACATAGCTCCCCTGGAACTGTACAGAAAATAGTATATATTTTAATGTGTGTCCTGCTATCATAACACCACACTTATTATAACGTATATTTCTATATACCGTATTTTTCAGACTATAAGATGCACATTTTCCCCAAAAATGTGTGAGAAAAATGGGTGTGCGTGTTATAGTCCAAATGTAACTTACCATTGGGGCAGGCAGTGGAGTGGCGCCACAGGACAGGAAGCAGGGACAGGAGTGGGTGATGCTGTGGGCCCTGAGCTTGGGAGGAGGGGGTGTCCCGGCAGTGTGAGGCAGAAGCCATTGATCTCTCCACTCTGCACATTGATCTCCTGGCTGTGGGCTTCAGGAAAATGGCTGGCACATGTGCAGTTTGAAACCTTGGCTTGTCACTGAACTGAGATCTAAAGGTACCGTCACACTCAGCGACGCTGCAGCGATATAGACAACGAGCCGATCGCTGCAGCGTCGCTGTTTAGGTCGCTGTAGAGACGTCAAACACAGGAGCTCCAGAACGATGCAGGAGCGATCCTGTGACGTAACGGTGACTCACTTATCGTTCTCACAGGTCGTTAGCTCCATGTAAAACATTGCTGGCATCGTTGCTTTTGCTGTCAAACACGACGATACACACCGACCTGACGACCAAATAAAGTTCTGGACTTCTAGCTCCGACCAGCGATATCACAGCGGGATCCAGATCGCTGCTGTGTGTCAAACACAATGAGATCGCTAACCAGGACGCTGCAATGTCACGGATCGTTGTCGTTCTCGTTGTAAAGTTGCTGAGTGTGAAGGTACCTTAAGTCTGCACATGCACTGGCTCTGGCAGCTATTTTCGACTGGACCCGTCGAAGCACACTTTGTGCGAAACGGCCGTCGTCCACCTTCTCTCTCCGCACCCTCCTGTATGCCTGATGTATTACATGGACATGTAACAACTTTGTCCTGTCGGTCCAAATAAAAACAGCACGATTTCACAAGCAAAAAGGGTGAGTGCCGCATCTCTTTCTACTATTGGTTTATCAGATTACATGTTTTTTTATGCTGAGCACCTCAAACCCTGGGATTTCGCGCATGCTGTTAAATTGGATTCACGTGTATCCGAGTCCGAATGATGTTCTCCTCTGGTGCCGTTCATTCTACAAACTTTTTCTCTTTTTGGTCTGCATATATATATATTTATATTTAATTAGAGTATTTAGAATTACACTAATATATATATAATTCTGAATACTTTTGTTTTTTAGGGGGCATAGTATTCATTTGGTATGTGGCAGATTTTGAACATCTGTCAATTTTGGTTCAATTGTAATATTAGGATGGAAAACCTGAATATAGAATTAACGTCTGTCAGTGTTTGGTCTGGGTTGGGCTGCCAGGTAATTAAGCTCATAAAATCCTGCTGTCCACTGCAGGTTATAATCTCATTTGCTTCTATGATACTTGTGTGGATTGCTATTGTCCCATTGGACGTTCTTAATGTTTTATCTCAGTTCACTTTTTTTTTTACTATTTTTTTTTTTTATAATCATTACATCGACCACCTGGTTCTGACCTGGTTACCCGACCATTCTCTTGCATCGGGTTCGCTTCTCCAGATAGCATCTCTTCCAAGCAAGCAATCCAGTTGACCCAATTGTAAGACCAGATCCATGTACAGGGGTTAAAAGGTGAAGGCCATAGTTCCTCAGAAATGTGCCAGACGGAGTAGTTTGCGACAAATCTTTCTAAGGTTTGCTTATTTGATCCTGCAGCCTCTGACAAACATAACAATGTGTACATGCCCAATCTGTGCTCCTCCAATGTTCTTTCTTCCTTGCTAGTGTGCTGTACCTGTCAGAAAGTTCATGACATGAAATCACATAATAAAACTGATTACATGCCTTTTCATGAGTCTTTTCTGAAAAGGTACTGTAACTGGAAATGTTTGGTGACAGACACAGTGAAACATGAACCTAGAGAGTTGGCCAAAATAGAGAAGTGAAAATTTGAAAGAGCACAACCTGGAGGCTGTCAGCCTTTCTTTTGGGGTCTACTGCCTTAGTCTATCAATAATCGAAATGTATTATAATTTATATTGAAAAAAAATAAAATAAATAAATATATATATATATATATATATATATATATATATATATAATTCAAATATAGTGTTATTTAAAAATAATAAAATCAGTTTTATTTTTGGCAGATGACTGTACCTGGAGCTCCGAGGGACAACTGATATTCTCAGATTTTGCAGCTGATAATCATAGTGGCACACCAGATACATGTGAAGAACATGTAATTTTCACAGATACACCTAAAGCTATTCTAAGAAAAAATGTGTCAGCTGATCCTTTTGAAAAGGTCCCCTCTTCTACTTCATCAAAAACAAATATGCAAAATGAAAGTCAAAGAAGTACTGTTGAAAATGAATTAGATTATATAGCAGAGAAATCAAGCCTTGTTACACATCAGAGAATTCACACAGGGGAGAAGACGTATTCATGTTCAGAATGTGGGAAATGTTATAGAGTGAAAGACGAACTTGTAATACATCAGAAAAGTCACACAGGAGAGAATCTATTTTCATGCTCAAAATGTGGGAAATCATTTAAACAGCAATCAGCTTTAACATTGCATAAGAAAATTCACTCAAGCGAGAAGCTATTTTCATGCTCAGAATGCGAGAAATTTTTTACAGGCAAGTCACAACTTGTTACACATCAGAGAATTCACACAGGGGAGAAGCCATTTTTTTGTTCAGAATGTGGAAAATGTTTTAATCAGAAACAAAATTTTATGAGACATCAGCTAACTCACACAGGGGAAAAAACATTTTCATGTTCCGAATGTGGGAAAAATTTTATTAGTGAATTAAGACTTGTTGTACATCAGATAAGTCACTCAGGGCAGAAACCATTCTCATGTTCAGAATGTGGGAAAGGTTTTAGGGATAAATCAGAACTTGCTATACATCGAAGAACTCACACAGGGGAAATGCCCTTTTCGTGTTCAGAATGTGGGAAATGTTTTAATCGGAATTCAACTCTTGTTAGCCATCAGAGAATTCACACAGGGGAGAAGCCATTTTCATGTCCAGAATGTGGGAAATGTTTTACTCGGAATTCAAGCCTTGTCAACCATCAGAGAGGTCACACAGGGGAGAAACCATACTCATGTTCAGAATGTAGGAAAGGTTTTAGTAATAAATCAGAACTTGCCACACATCAAAGAACTCACACAGGGGAAAGGCCGTTTTCATGTTCTAATTGTGGGAAATGTTTTAATCGGAAATCACATCTTATCGTACATCAGAGAACTCACACAAAGGAAAAACCATTTTCATGTTCAAATTGTGGAAAAGGTTTTAATTGGAAAAAAAATATTGTCAGACATCAGAAAACTCATACAGGGAAGTAGCCATTTTATTTTTTTAATTGTTTCATTGGCAACATATACTAGAAATATCCCATAGCTCAGGTCGACATAAGCACAGACTGTGGTTCCTCTAAATATATAGCTCCTGCATTTATCTACATTATTTTATTTTTTTTTTGGGGGGGGGTGAAAAAATGTATTATGGTCATCCAGTGGATTCAGTTTGTCATCCATAAAGTGTTATGTGCTTGTGTTACATTTCGGTGGTATATAACACTCAAAAAACGCTTTGAAAAGTATATTTCTGGATTGAATTAGTTATCCAGACAGTGTAGCGTGCTTAGTGGGCGACAAGGCAACAAAATAGGATATTCAAGGTTCCTGCTATCTCTGCTGTCGCGCCAGCTTTTTCTGGCTCTCAAATTCTTCTGATCGCTCCCTCAGGAGTCTTGTGGGATTCTGCCATCTTTGTTGCCTTAGAAACGGTAAAGAGAGAGGCGCAATAGCGCAGTTACCAAAATCAGTTTACTGTGAGGTAAAATTCTCACCTTTACACGTTGTGAGTATGCACAACACATATAGTAAGTATGATAGGAGGGCTGCAGATGGCACCGGACCTGCGAAGGATCTTTAAGAAATTCTAGATAGGATATTCAAGATGCTGACAAATCCGCGCTTCTCCAAAATCAGGCAAGGGAATCACAGAGTTCAGAAGAGTTGCATACTTTATTCAGGGCTATAAAACTACGCATTTCGTGGACATCCTGTCTACTTCCTCAGGTACATAGCCAATAATAATAATAATCTTTATATAGTGCCAACATATTCCACAGCGCTTTACAGTTTTTCAGTTTCAAATACAACAGTCATAAAGGCCCCGTCTCACATAGCGAGATCGCTAGCGAGATCGCTGCTGAGTCACAAGTTTTGTGACGCAACAGCGACCTCAGTAGCGATCTCGCTATGTTTGACACGTACGAGCGACCAGGCCCCTGCCGCGAGATCGCTGGTCGTGTCGGAATGGCCTGGACCTTTTTTTGGTCGTTGAGGTCCCGCTGACATCGCTGAATCGGTGTGTGTGACACGGATTCAGCGATGTCTTCACTGGTAACCAGGGTAAACATCGGGTTACTAAGCGCAGGGCCGCGCTTAGTAACCCAATGTTTACCCTGGTTACCAGTGTAAAATGTAAAAAAAAAAAAACAGTACATACTCACCTTCGCATCCCCCGGCGTCCGCTTCCCACACTGACTGAGCGCCGTAAAGTGAAAGTGAAAGCACAGCACAGCGGTGACGTCACCGCTCTGCTGTTAGGGCCGGCGCTCAGTCAGTGCAGGAAGCGGACGCCGGGGGAAGCGAATGTAAGTATGTAGTGTTTGTTATTTTACATTTTACACTGGTAACCAGGGTAAACATCGGGTTACTAAGCGCGGCCCTGCGCTTGGTAACCCGATGTTTACCCTGGTTACCAGGGGACCTCGGCATCGTTGGTCACTGGAGAGCGGTCTGTGTGACAGCTCCCCAGCGACCACACAGCGACTAAACAGCGACGCTGCAGCGATCAGCATCGTTGTCTGTATCGCTGCAGCATCGCTGTGTGTGACGGGGCCTTAAGTAACAATGTTAACAATACAATAATTAACCCCTTAGTGACAGAGCCAATTTGGTACTTAATGACCAAGCCAATTTTTACAATTCTGACCACTGTCACTTTATGAGATTGTAACTCTGAAATGCTTTAACGGATCCCGTTGATTCTGAGATATGTTTTTTTGTGACATATTGTACTTCATGTTAGTGGTAACATTTCTTCGATAGTACTTGCGTTTATTTATGAAAAAAATGGAAATTTGGCAAAAAAATTGCGAGGTGAGAATATATTGATTTTTTTTAATTATTATTTTTAACATTAGATCTTTTTACTATTGATGCTGCATAGACAGCATCAATAGAAGAAAATTGGTCACACAGGGTTAATAGCAGAGTTAACGGACTGCGTTACACCGCTTAATGCCGTTGTGTAACGCAGTCTGCTTAACGGACTGCTAAACCACTATGGGGGCACTAACTGGAGGGAAGTAGGGAAGGGCGAATTCGCGGCCCGGCTGTGCCCGTCGCTGATTGGTCCTGGCTGGCTGACCGTGACCAATCAGCGACGCGGGATTTCCGTGATAGACAAACAGACGGAAGTGACCCTTAGACGATTATATAGATAGATGGTAACAGGAGAAATTAGACCATCAAAGATGTTGTGCAATTTGTCCTGAGTACGCCGATACCCCATATGTGGGGGTAAACCACTGTTTGGGCACATGGAAGAGCTTGGAAGAGGAAGTGCCGTTTGACTTTTACAATGCAGAATTGGCTGGAGTTGAGATCGAATGCCATGTCGCGTTTGGAGAGCCCCTGATGTACCTAACCAGTGGAAACCCCCCATAAGTGACACCATTTTGGAAACTAGACCCCTTAAGGAACTTATCTAGATGTGTGGTGTGCATTTTGAACCCCAAGTGCTTCACAGAAGTTTATAACGTAGAGCCGTTAAAATAAAATCAATTTTTTTCCACAAAAATGATATTTTTGCCCCCAAATCTTTATTTTCACAAGGGTAACAGGAGAATTTAGACCACAAAAGTTGTTTTTAAATTTTTCCTGAATACGCCGATACCCCATATGTGGGGGTAAAACGCTGTTTGGGTGCACGGCAGAGCTCGGAAGGGAAGGAGCGCAGTTTGACTTTTTTCAATGCAGAATTGGCTGGAATTGAGATCGGACGCCATGTTGCGTTTGGAGAGTCCCTGATGTGCCTATACAGTGGAAACCCGACACAAGTGACACCATTTTGGAAACTAGACCCCTTAACAAACTTATCTAGATGTGTGGTGTGCACTTTGAACCCCCAAGGGCTTCGCAGAAGTTTATAACGCAGAGCTGTTAAAATAAAAATATTTTTTTTTCCTCAAAAATTATTTTTTAGCCCACAATTTTTTACTTTCCCAAAGGGTATCAGGAGAAATTGGACCCCAAAAGTTGTTGTCCAGTTTGTCCCGAGTACGCCAATACCCCATATGTGGGGGGACCACTTTTTGGGCACACAGCGGGGCTCGGAAGGGAAGTAGTGGCATTTTAAAATGCAGACTTTGATGGAATGGTCTGCAGGCATCATGTTGCGTTTGCAGAGCCACTGATGTACCTAAACAGTAGAAATCCTCCACAAGTGACCCCATTTTGGAAACTAGACCCCTCAAGGAACTTATCTAGATGTGTGGTGAGCACTATGAACCCCCAAGTGGTTCACATAATTTTATAGTGTAGAGCTGTGAAAATAAAAAATCATATTTTTTCCACAAAAATGATCTTTTCACCCCCAAATTTTTACTTTCACAAGGGTAACAGGAGAAATTGGACCATGAAAGTTGTTCAATTTGTCCTGAGTACGTTGATACCCCATATGTGGGGGGGACCACTGTTTGGGTGCATGGCAGAGCTCGGAAGGGAAGTAGTGATGTTTTGGAATGCAGAGGGAGCACCATTTGACTTTTTCAATGCAAAATTGGCTGTAATCAATTGTGGAGCCATGTCGCGTTTGGAGACCAACTGATGTACTTAAACAGTGGAAACCCCCAATTCTAACTCCAACCCTAACCCTAACACACCCCTAATCCCAACCCTAACCATAATACTAATCACAACCCTAACCCCAACACATCCCTAATCCCAACCATAGTCATAACCCAAATCACAACCCTAACCCCAACACACCCCTAATCCCAACCCTAACCACAAGCCTAACCCTCATCCCAACACACCCATAACTGTAATCCAAAACCTAACCCTAATCCCATCCCTAACCATATCCCTAATCCCAAGCCTAACCCTAATCCCAAACCTAAGGCTTCTTTTACACTTAACGGGTTTTTTATTTTTTGCGGGCTGTATTGATGCAATTTTCATGGCCTACCGCAATAACAGACCGCAAAAAAGTTGTGGTTTGCCATTTTCTGGGGTTTACAATACTATGGCAAAAGTATTGGAAAAAAAACGGCTGTCCGCAAAACCGGAAGTCACGGTGCACCGCAAAAACAACCTTCCGTTGTTTTTATAAAGGAAGATTGTTAAATACATAATCATGCAGAGATACCCATATACAGTTATGAAAATAGGAAAAAATCATGAAGGTACCTCAATGCATGTGTATCCAGACCATAATCAGGAAACAACTGCTAACCATATGGTACAAAACTAAACACACTCGCAGTCAAAACTTCCCATAAAAATATAGCTTTATTAATACAAAAAAAATACACGCATAAAAAGCTGTAGAACAGGTTAATGGACAGCAGGGAAAGGCAAAACACGCACTACATGTCAGTACATATGCCCACAGGCTCAAAGCAGACTAGCTGCAACGGCATCAGTATAATAAGATAAGTCTAATGCATACAATATGGGGCCCATACTAGATAATGTGAAAAATCAATACCCCAAACAACGCACATAGTAGCATAGCACAAAAGAACCAGTGTATAACATGTGTAACTACCTGATGCCGTTCACAGCCAGACGCCCAGAGCGCACCCGACGTACGTTTCAGAGCTCACCGCTCCTTCCTCAGGGGGCGCCCTGAGCGGTTTTTGTTGTTTCCATGGTGAGAAAAGGGCGGATTCTAGATATGTTCTTTAGGTGTAAGCGGCAAGTGTATTTAGAAGAGCCCCATCACTTAAAAAAAAAACTAGCACCCAGCAGATTATGAGACCCTGATAAATCTGGGGTAGCCTTATGAGAAACCCTAAACATAGTATTACCAAATGTGGTAAAAGGGTTTGTTTGTGCTGTAAATCCATATCGCACACTGCTGATAACTTCAACTTTGGTTGCAGGTGAAAAATTCAAGATAACCACGCCAATGTCTTGTGCAGGGCCGCCATCAGGGCATTACTGTATATAATGTCACTGGTGATCACTGTATTACCTGTCAACTGACTGTAATAATTATAGGGGATAACTCAGGAGACTCTTTGCGTGGAACAAGACAACTACAGGACACAGTTTTATAAGTGGTTAAAGTCTATATTATCACACGGTGATTCAAACAGGTGCAGAGAGAAACTCAAGTCCACAACACTTGGTGTAAATAATAAACGCAGCTTAACAGTCTATAGGGAACTTCAGAGGAAAATGCAATCACGCAGAAAGTCTATGAAGCACAATTATTCTTGAGGATACTTGACACTAATAAGTCCTTGTCTAGTCCAAACACAGATAGATATGCTTATAAGGCAGTTCAAGCAATGTCTTATCTCAACCAGGAAGGCCTGGGTGATAATCTCAGGTTTAAGCAGAGCAGCAACAGCTTACATGTCCAGGAAATGCAGATGGAAGTAAACACGAGCAGCAGATGAAGGAGGATTACTGGAAACTGGTGTATGCAGCAGGAACTCAGAGCAGAGTAGCAGGATAACCACACAGGTTCACAGGAGCAGGTATATAGCCAGGGAGTCATCAGAGTCAGGAGCTGGATGCAAGGCAGAATACTCTAGCACAGACTGAAGGCTGGGGTGGAGTTTTATAGCAGAAAGACACAGTGTACATGAGACCAAAGATGCCATCTTGGAAAAGGGCAGTAATGCACAAAAGGTAATAAAAATGTTCAGAGTACTGACACTGACACTATATACAGAGCTCCTGTGTATAATGTCACTGGTGATCACCGTATTACCTGTACACTGACACTATATACAGTGCTCCTGTGTATAATGTCACCAGTGATCACTGTATTACCTATACACTGACACTAAATACAGAGCTCCTGTGTATCATATCACCGGTGATCACTGTATTACGTGTACACGGACACTGTATATGAAGTACAGATCTCCTGTGAATAATGGCACTTATGGTGATATTAGTATTCAGTTGTTTTTTTATTAATGATCAGTATTGTAGTGGTCACTATGTGGTGGTAAGATGTGATCTGGTCATGGTGTGTCAGTTTTTGTTACTTGTATGTGGTATTACTTGATTACTATATGGTAGTAATATGTGATCTGGTCATAGTTACATAGTTATTAAGGTTGAAGGAAGACTGTAAGTCCATCTAGTTCAACCCATAGCCTAACCTAACATGCCCTAACATGTTGATCCAGAGGAAGGCAAAAAAAAACCATGTGGCAAAGAGTAACTCCACCATGGGGAAAAAAATTCCTTCCCGACTCCACATACGGCAATCAGACTAGTTCCCTGGATCAACGCCTTATCAAGGAATCTAGTGTATATACCCTGTAACATTATACTTTTCCAGAAAGGTATCCAGTCCCCTCTTAAATTTAAGTAATGAATCACTCATTACAACATCATACGGCAGAGAGTTCCATAGTCTCACTGCTCTTACAGTAAAGAATCCGCGTCTGTTATTATGCTTAAACCTTTTTTCCTCCAGACGTAGAGGATGCCCCCTTGTCCCTGTCTCAGGTCTATGATTAAAAAGATCATCAGAAAGGTCTTTATACTGTCCCCTCATATATTTATACATTAAAATAAGATCACCCCTTAGTCATCGTTTTTCCAAACTAAATAGCCCCAAGTGTAATAACCTATCTTGGTATTGCAGACCCCCCAGTCCTCTAATAACCTTGGTCGCTCTTCTCTGCACCCGCTCCAGTTCAGCTATGTCTTTCTTATACACCGGAGACCAGAACTGTGCACAGTATTCTAAGTGTGGTCGAACTAGTGACTTGTATAGAGGTAAAATTATGTTCTCCTCATGAGCATCTATGCCTCTTTTAATACATCCCATTATTTTATTTGCCTTTGTAGCAGCTGCCTGACACTGGCCACTGAATATGAGTTTGTCATCCACCCATACACCCAGGTCTTTTTCATTGACGGTTTTGCCCAGAGTTTTAGAATTAAGCACATAGTTATACATCTTATTACTTCTACCCAAGTGCATGACCTTACATTTATCCCCATTAAAGCTCATTTGCCATTTATCAGCCCAAGCTTCTAGTTTACATAAATCATCCTGTAATATAAAATTTTCCTCCCCTGTATTGATTACCCTGCAGAGTTTAGTGTCATCTGCAAATATTGAAATTCTACTCTGAATGCCCCCTACAAGGTCATTCATTAATAAATATGTTAAAAAGAAGAGGGCCCAATACTGACCCCTGTGGTACCCCACTGCTAACCGCGACCCAGTCCGAGTGTGCTCCATTAATAACCACCCTTTGTTTTCTATCCCTGAGCCAGCTCTCATCCCACTTACACATATTTTCCCCTATCCCCATTACTCTCATTTTATGTAACAACCTTTTGTGTGGCACCGTATCAAAAGCTTTGGAAAAGTCCATATACACTACGTCCACTGGGTTCCCTTGGTCCAGTCCAGAACTTACCTCTTCATAGAAGCTGATCAAATTAGTCTGACATGAACGGTCCCTAGTAAACCCGTGCTGATACTGGGTCATAAGGTTATTCCTCTTCAGATACTCCAGTATAGTATCCCTTAGAATGCCCTCCAGGATTTTACCCACAGTAGAGGTTAAGCTTACTGGCCTATAATTATCGAGTTCAGTTTTTGCCCCTTTTTTGAATATTGGCACCACATTTGCTATACGCCAGTCCTGTGGTACAGACCCTGTTATTATGGAGTCTTTAAAGATTAAAAATAATGGTCTATCAATGACTGTACTTAGTTCCTGCAGTACTCGGGGGTGTATCCCATCCGGGCCCGGAGATTTGTCAATTTTAGTTATTTTTAGACGCCGCCATACTTCCTGCTGGGTTGAGCAGGTGACATTTAATGGGGAATTTTTATCACTAGTCATATTGGCTGCCATGGGATTTTCTTTTGTAAATACTGATGAAAAAAAGTCATTTAGCATATTGGCTTTTTCCTCATCCTCATCCACCATTTCACCCAGACTATTTTTAAGGAGGCCAACACTGTCATTTTTTAGTTTCTTACTATTTATATAGTTAAAGAATATTTTGGGATTATTTTTACTCTCTCTGGCAATGAGTCTCTCTGTCTCAATCTTTGCTGCCTTGATTTGCTTTTTACAGAATTTATTTAATTTTCTGTATTTATTTAATGCCTCCTCACTACCTACTTCCTTTAATTCTCTAAATGCTTTCTTTTTGTCCCTTATTGCGCACCTTACAGCTCTATTTAGCCATATTGGTTTCCTCCTATTTCTAGTATGTTTATTCCCATACGGTATATACTGTGCACAGGTCCTATCCAGGATGCTAATAAACGTCTCCCATTTTCTTTGTGTATTTTTGTGTCTCAGGATATCGTCCCAGTTAATTGCACCAAGATCCTCTCTCATCCGTTGGAAATTTGCCCTCCTGAAGTTTAGTGTCCTTGTCACCCCCCTACTACCCATCTTATTAAAGGTTACATGAAAACTTATTATTTTGTGATCACTATTCCCCAAGTGAACCCCAACCCTTATATTTGATATGCGGTCTGGCCTGTTGGTTAATATTAGGTCTAGCAGTGCCCCCCTCCTTGTTGGGTCCTGAACCAGTTGTGAAAGGTAATTGTCTCTCATAGTTGTCAAAAACCGATTACCTTTGCTGGAACTGCAGGTTTCTGTTCCCCAATCTATTTCAGGGTAGATGAAGTCCCCCATAATAATGACTTCTCCTTGAGTCGCAGCTTCATCTATTTGCTTTACGAGGATATTCTCCATTGCTTCCATTAGTTTTGGAGATTTATAACAAACCCCTATCAGTAATTTATTATTTTTTTCCCCTCCCCTTATCTCCACCCACAGGGACTCTACATTTTCATTAAATTCACCTATATTATCACGCAGGATGGGTTTTAAGGAAGATTTTACATATAGACACACCCCTCCCCCTCGCTTATCTGTACGGTCATTTCTGAACAGGCTATAGCCCTGCAAGTTAACAGCCCAGTCATGGCTCTCATCCAGCCACGTCTCAGATATCCCCACCATGTCATAATTATGCTCCAACAACATTAGTTCTAATTCATCCATTTTGTTGGCGAGGCTTCTGGCATTAGTATACATGCACTTGATGTTACTCTCTGTACCTCTATTCTTTCTTAAATTATTAACTGTTATAACCCCACCCCCCATGCCACCGCCACCCCCAACTTCCTTATTTGTGCCCAGGTCTCTATCTGCACTATCTTCCCCTCCTATAAAATGAATACCCTCCCCCCCAATCCCTAGTTTAAACACTCCTCCAACCTTCTAACCATTTTCTCCCCCAGCACAGCTGCACCTTCCCCATTGAGGTGCAGCCCGTCCCTAGCGTAGAGCCTGTAGCCAACTGAGAAGTCGGCCCAGTTCTGCAGGAACCCAAACCCCTCCTTCCTACACCAATTCTTGAGCCACTTATTAACCTCCCTAATCTCCCGTTGCCTCTCTGGCGTGGCACGTGGTACAGGCAGTATTTCGGAAAATACCACGTTGGAGGTCCTTGCTTTCAGCTTGCAGCCTAATTCCCTGAAATCATCTTTAAGGACCTTCCACCTACCTCTAACTTTGTCATTTGTGCCAATGTGCACCATGACCGCTGGGTCCTCGCCAGCCCCTCCCAGTAATCTGTCCACCCGATCAGCGATGTGTCGGACTCGAGCGCCAGGTAGGCAGCACACCGTCCGACGATCCCTGTCTTTGTGACAGATTGCCCTATCTGTTCCCCTAATAATTGAGTCCCCCACTACCATCACCTGTCTGGCCTGCCCTGCTCTCCTATTTCCCTCCTTACTGGAGCAGTCACTCCTCCGGCTTTCAGAGGACATGCCTGGCTGCAGCAGTGCTACCCCTGTACTGGCACCCCCCTCATCTGCCAACTTAGCAAACTTATTGGGGTGTGCCAGATCAGGACTTGCCTCCCTGGCACTCTTCCCTCTACCCCGCCCTCTATCTGTCACCCAGCTAACTGCCACATTGTCCTGCAGCTCCATCCTACCATCCCCCTCCTCATCTATCCCATTGAGCGTCTGCTCTGTGAGCAGAAGACTCCTCTCCATATTGTCTATGGATCTCAGTGTTGCCAGCTGCACATTTAGATCCAGTATCTGGGTTTCCAAATGCACAATGTGCTCACATCTCGCACAGCAGTATGCACCCTCGACCAGCTGGTCAAGGACTGCATACATGTGGCAAGATGTGCACTGGATGGCATTAACAATTGTGGAGCACATTTCCTAATGGGGATTGCACCACACAGAAACGTTAATTAACCCCTTAATCCCATATGACGTACTATACCGTCGAGGTGGGGTGGGCCTTAATTCCCGGTGACGGTATAGTACGTCATACGCGATCGGCCGCGCTCACGGGGGGAGCGCGGCCGATCGCGGCCGGGTGTCGGCTGCATATCGCAGCTGACATCCGGCACTATGTGCCAGGAGCGGTCACGGACCGCCCCCGGCACATTAACCCCCGGCACACCGCGATCAAACATGAACATGCGGGCTTCCCTGAGACGATCGGTACAAGGTGATGTACTCACCTCGTACCGAACGTCTTCTCCCTGCAGGCCCCGGATCCAAAATGGCCGAGGGGCTGTATCCGGGTCCTGCAGGGAGCACTTCCGGGTCGGAGCAGGCTGCAGATGAAAGCTGCAGCCTGCTCCGATGAAAGTATGATCGCAGATCTGATAGAGTGCTGTGCACACTATCAGATCTGCGATCTGTGATGTCCCCCCCTGGGACAAAGTAAAAAAGTAAAAAAAAAAATTTCCACATGTGTAAAATAAAAAAAAAATAATAATTCCTAAATAAATAATAATTAAAAAAAAATATTATTCCCATAAATACATTTCTTTATCTAAAAAAAACAAACAAAAACAATAAAAGTACACATATTTAGTATCGCCGCGTCCGTAACGACCCAACCTATAAAACTGGCCCACTAGTTAACCCCTTCAGTAAACACCGTAAGAAAAAAAAAAAAAAAACGAGGCAAAAAACAACGCTTTATTACCATACCGCCGAACAAAAAGTGGAATAACACGCGATCAAAAAGACGGATATAAATAACCATGTTACCGCTGAAAACGTCATCTTGTCCCGCAAAAAACGAGCCGCCATACAGCATCATCAGCAAAAAAATAAAAAAGTTATAGTCCTCAGAATAAAGCGATGCCAAAATAATTATTTTTTCTATAAAATAGTTTTTATCGTATAAAAGCGTCAAAACATAAAAAAATGATATAAATGAGATATCGCTGTAATCGTACTGACCCGACGAATAAAACTGCTTTATCAATTTTACCAAGCGCAGAACGGTATAAACGCCTCTCCCAAAAGAAATTCATGAATAGCTGGTTTTTGGTTATTCTGCCTCACAAAAATCGGAATAAAAAGTGATAAAAAATGGTCACGTGTCCGAAAATGTTACCAATAAAAACGTCAACTCGTCCCGCAAAAAACAAGACCTCACATGACTCTGTGGACCAAAATGTGGAAAAATTATAGGTCTCAAAATGTGGAGACGCAAAAACTTTTTTGCTATAAAAAGCGTCTTTTAGTCTGGTTTCACACTTGCGTTTTTATCTGCATGCGTTTTTATAGAAAAACACAAGAAAACAATAAAAAAACAAAAAACCCTAACCCTACCCCTAACCCTACCCCTAACCTGAAATACGTGGCACTGAAATACGTGGCACTGAAATATACGTTTATATACGTATATACGTATATAAGTGCCACGATATTTCAGTGGCCACGTATTTAAGTGCCACGTATTTAAGTGCCACGTATTTAAGTGCCACGTATTTAAGTGCCACGTATTTACGTGCCACGTATTTACGTGCCACGTATTTTTCAGTGCCTGAAATACGTGGCACTGAAATACGTGGCACTGAAATATCGTGGCACTGAAATATTGTGGCACTGAAGTATTTACGTGCCACGTATTTTTCAGTGCCTGAAATACGTGGCACTGAAATACGTGGCACTGAAATACGTGGCACTGAAATACGTGGCACTGAAATATTGTGGCACTGAAATATCGTGGCACTTAAATACGTGGCACTTAAATACGTGGCACTTAAATACGTGGCACTTATATACGTGGCACTTATATACGTGGCACTTATATACGTGGCACTTATATACGTGGCACTTATATACGTGGCACTTATGACTGTCAGAAAATGTTCAGTAAACGGTTAGGGGTAGGGTTTCAGGTAGAATTGGGGAGTTTCCACTGTTCAGGCACATCAGGGGCTCTCCAAACGCGACATGGCGTCCAATCTCAATTCCAGCCAATTCTGCGTTGAAAAAGTAAAACAGTGCTCCTTCCCTTCCGAGCTCTCCCGTGCGTCCAAAAAGGGGTTTACCCCAACATATGGGGTATCAGCGTACTAGGGACAAATTGAACAACAACTTCTGGGGTCCAAGTTCTCTTGTTATCCTTGGGAAAATAAAAATTTGGGGGGCTAAAAATCATTTTTGTGGGAAAAAAAATATGTTTTATTTTCACGGCTCTGCGTTGTAAACTGTAGTGAAACACTTGGGGGTTCAAAGTTCTCACAACACATCTAGATAAGTTCCTTGGGAGGTCTAGTTTCCAATATGGGGTCACTTGTGGGGGGTTTGTACTATTTGGGTACATCAGGGGCTCTGCAAATGCAACGTGACGCCTGCAGACCAATCCATTTAAGTCTGCATTCCAAATGGCGCTCCTTCCCTTCCGAGCTCTGTCATGCGCCCAAACAGTGGTTCCCCCCCACATAGGGGGTATCAGCGTACTCAGGACAAATTGGACAACAACTTTTAGGGTCCAATTTATCCTGATACCCTTGTGAAAATACAAAACTGGGGGCTAAATTTCATTTTTGTGAAAAAAAAAAATAAAAATTATTTTCACGGCTCTGCGTTATAAACTGTAGTGAAACACTTGGGGGTTCAAAGTTCTCACAACACATCTAGATAAGTTCCTTGGGGGGTCTAGTTTCCAATATGGGGTCACTTGTGGGGGGTTTGTACTGTTTGGGTACATCAGGGGCTCTGCAAATGCAACGTGACGCCTGCAGACCAATCCATTTAAGTCTGCATTCCAAATGGCGCTCCTTCCCTTCCGAGCTCTGTCATGCGCCCAAACAGTGGTCCCTCCCCACAAATGGGGTATCAGCGTACTCCAGACAAATTGGACAACAACTTTTGGGGTCCAATTTATCCTGATACCCTTGTGAAAATACAAAACTGGGGGCTAAAAAATCATTTTTGTGAAAAAAAAAAATAATTTTTATTTTCACGGCTCTGCGTTATAAACTGTAGTGAAACACTTGGGGGTTCAAAGCTCTCAAAACACATCTAGATAAGTTCCTTAGGGGGTCTACTTTCCAAAATGGTGTCACTTGTGGGGGGGTTTAATGTTTAGGCACATCAGGGGCTCTCCAAACGCAACATGGCATCCCATCTTAATTCCAGTCAATTTTGCATTGAAAAGGAAAATAGCGCTTCTTCCCTTCTGAGCTCTGCTATGCGCCCAAACAATGGTTTACACCCACATATGGGGTATCGTCGTACTCAGGACAAATTGCACAACAACTTTTGTGGTCTAATTTCTTCTCTTACCCTTGGGGAAATAAAAAAATGGGGGTGAAAAGATCATTTTTGTGAAAAAATATGATTTGTTATTTTTACGGCTCTGCATTATAAACTTCTGTGAAGCACTTGTTGGGTCAAAGTGCTCAACACACATCTAGATAAGTTCCTTAAGGGGTCTACTTTCCAAAATGGTGTCACTCGTGGGGGGTTTCAATGTTTAGGCACATTAGGGGCTCTCCAAACGCAACATGGCGTCCCATCTCAATTCCAGTCAATTTTGCATTGAAAAGTCAAATGGCGCTCCTTCCCTTCTGAGCTCTGCCCTGCGCCCAAACAATGGTTTACACCCACATATGGGGTATCAGTGTACTCAGGACAAATTGCACAACAATTTTTGGGGTCCAATTTCTTCTCTTACCCTTGGGAAAATAAAAAATTGGGGGTGAAAAGATCATTTTTGTGAAAAAATATGATTTTTTATTTTTACGGCTCTGCATTATAAACTTCTGTAAAGCACTTGTTGGGTCAAAGTGCTCACCACACATCTAGATAAGTTCCTTAGGGGGTCTACTTTCCAAAATGGTGTCACTTGTTAGGGGTTTCAATGTTTAGGCACATCAAGGGCTCTCTAAATGCAACATGGCGTCCCATCTCAATTCCAGTCAATTTTGCATTGAAAAGTCAAATGGCGCTCCTTCCCTTCCGAGCTCTGCCCTGCGCCCAAACAATGGTTTACACCCACATATGGGGTATCAGCGTACTCAGGACAAATTGCACAACAATTTTTGGGGTCCAATTTCTTCTCTCACCCTTGGGAAAATAAAAAATTGGGGGTGAAAAGATAATTTTTGTGAAAAAATATGATTTTTTATTTTTACGGCTCTGCATTATAAACTTCTCTAAAGCACTTGTTGGGTCAAAGTGCTCACCACACATCTAGATAAGTTCCTTAGGGGGTCTACTTTCCAAAATGGTGTCACTTGTGGGGGGTTTCAATGTTTAGGCACATCAGGGGCTCTCCAAATGCAACATGGCGTCCCATCTCAATTCCAGTCAATTTTGCATTGAAAAGTCAAATGGCGCTCCTTTGCTTCCAAGCTCTGCCATGCGCCCAAACTGTGGTTTACCCCCACATATGGGGTATCAGCGTACTCAGGACAAATTGTACAACAACTTTTGGGGTCTATTTTCTCCTGTTACCCTTGGTAAAATAAAACAAATTGGAGCTGAAATAAATTTTGTGTGAAAAAAAGTTAAATGTTCATTTTTATTTAAACATTCCAAAAATTCCTGTGAAACACCTGAAGGGTTAATAAACTTCTTGAAAGTGGTTTTGAGTACCTTGAGGGGTGCAGTTTTTAGAATGGTGTCACACTTGGGTATTTTCTATCATATAGACCCGTCAAAATGACTTCAAATGAGATGTGGTCCCTAAAAAAAAATGGTGTTGTAAAAATGAGAAATTGCTGGTCAACTTTTAACCCTTATAACTCCGTCACAAAAAAAAATTTTGGTTCCAAAATTGTGCTGATGTAAAGTAGACATGTGGGAAATGTTATTTATTAAGTATTTTGTGTGACATATGTCTGTGATTTAAGGGCATAAAAATTCAAAGTTGGAAAATTGCGAAATTTTCAAAATTTTCGCCAAATATTCGTTTTTTTCACAAATAAACGCAAGTTATATCGAAGAAATTTTACCACTAACATGAAGTACAATATGTCACGAGAAAACAATGTCAGAATCGCCAAGATCCGTTGAAGCGTTCCAGAGTTATAACCTCATAAAGGGACAGTGGTCAGAATTGTAAAAATTGGCCCGGTCATTAAAGGGAACCTGTCACCTGAATTTGGCGGGACCAGTTTTGGGTCATATGGGCGGGGTTTTTGGGTGTTTGATTCACCCTTTCCTTACCCGCTGGCTGCATGCTGGCTGCAGTATTGGATTGAAGTTCATTCTCTGTCCTCCGGAGTACACGCCTGCGCATAGCAATCTTGCCTTGCGCTGGCATATACTCCGGAGGACAGAGAATGAACTTCAATCCAATATTGCGGCCAGCATGCAGCCAGCGGGTAAGGAAAGGGTGAATCAAACACTCGAAAACCCCGCCCATATGACCCAAAACTGGTCCCGCCAAATTCAGGTGACAGGTTCCCTTTAACGTGCAAACCACCCTCGGGGCTTAAGGGGTTAAAAATAAATACAAAGTATTAATTTAAAAAAAAAAAAAAAAAAACAGAAGCAATTCCTCCCTTGGAAACTCCCTGATTCCAAAGTCACTGAATCACAAGTCACACACTTACCGCCGTTCACACTTACGCTCAGGTCACACTCAGCTCGTTCACACTCGCTGTGCTGAAGATTTATAGATTTTTTTTTCTCTCTATCTCCCCTCAACAGCAATCCACCTTGCTGTTCAGATACACTTACAAAAAGGACTTGAGCCCCAAACAGCTGCCCCTTATATCCCCTTAATTATGAGCCCCCACCCTAAGTTAACTCCTTATGAATATAGCTACTCCCAATTCAGCAACTCACACAAATTCACACAGGTATTTGTTAAAGGCCTTCCAAATACCTCCTCACTGAATCACAAGTCACACACTTACCGCCGTTCACACTTACGCTCAGGTCACACTCAGCTCGTTCACACTCGCTGTGCTGAAGATTTATAGATTTTTTTTTCTCTCTATCTCCCCTCAACAGCAATCCACCTTGCTGTTCAGATACACTTCCAAAAAGTGTACACGGACACTGTATATGAAGTACAGATCTCCTGTGAATAATGGCACTTATGGTGATATTAGTATTCAGTTTTTTTTTTATTAATGATCAGTATTGTAGTGGTCACTATGTGGTGGTAAGATGTGATCTGGTCATGGTGTGTCAGTTTTTGTTACTTGTATGTGGTATTACTTGATCACTATTTGGTAGTAATATGTGATCTGGTCATGGTGTGGCGACATTTATTCCTTGTATGTGGTATTATAGGTCTCTATATGGTGGTAATATGTGGTCTGCTCATCGTGTGGTGGTATTTGTTCCTTGTATGTGATATTATTGGTAATTTTAAAAATTGTAAAATAAATAAAAATATACCTAAATTGTATTGGATATTTTAACAAATGTTTAGTAAGTTACAGTAGAGTAGGTTCCGGCCAAAAGAGTCTACCTTGTCATAGTGGCGGATTAAAAAATCTTTTTGCTGCTGGCTTTGTATGTGGTGATTGGAACTGTAAATGTGATTGGTGAGGATGTGGTGCAGAAATTGAGTTTTTCCAAGACAGGGCGGTGGGACTGTGCAAGGTTTGAGGAGTGGAGGCGGGGCTGTGGCAGAGCCTGGGTGGACTCTCAAGGGGGCCCCGAAAATTTTGCCAGTATGGGGCCACAAAATTTCTAGTGGCAGCCCTGGTCTTGTGACAATGATTGTGTCATATGTTATAGAGTGCCCCTGTCCCAAACAATATGTGGGTGGAACTACCCAGCCGCTCCAGAAGAGACTGAACTCCCATAGGCACAGGGTTTCTAAAACATGGTTTGTCACGTCATATTTGCATGCACCATAAACAAGATTTTGTGTGCATAAAAATCTCACCCATTGAACATATTCCATCTGAGAGCTCCAATAGAATCCAATGTCTCAACAGGAAGTAGGTTTTCTGGATATATAAACTCAACACCCTAAAACCACAAGGGCTGAATGAAATATCAGAAGGATTTCTTTAGTGTTCTATAATGTTTTTATAATAAATAGAGCAAAACTCACACAAAAAATTTAAAACAAGGTTTTTTTCACATTAAATATGGGCTTCACTAAAATTGATTTACAATGTGCATGTTAAATATATATTTTTCTGTATCACAATTTTTTATTATTATAGATCATGTAGAGGCACCCGTCATTCACTCATCCTTTTATCATAATTAATTTATTCAATAATTTATTCAAATTTTCCTTTTTATAATTAATAAAACCATACATTTTTTATTTATTTTTCATATTTGTATTTTTTGCATATTTTTTTTTATAAATAATTTTTATTCAATATACGTTTTAATTGATTTTTATACTACTAATATCGATGGTGTTTTTAGGTATTCAAATTTTTTTTTTTAAGCTTCAGCGGTCAATTAACAGAATAGCTCAGAGGTCTGTGCCCCGAGGTCCTTTCACTTCCACGATGTTTCCAAGCATGGTAGATTCTAATCCTGGTCTGCAATTCAGACAAGAGAATATTACAAAAAAAAGTTTTTCAATCTTAGCAGACTTTTTATTTCCTTTCTTTTCAATTTTATTCACAGAGAAATCTTACATTTTAATGTCATATATAATTTTCATGCAAACAAATTGCATTTTTAATCACTGCTGTATAGATATGTTTGTATTTTAAATATAACTGCTGCGTTCAGGGCACCAGGTGTGTTTGACGCCCATTTTTTCTATGTTCAGCCCACCCTATATATGTGAGTAATACCATGTGGTTAGTATTGGCTATGTACCTGAGGAAGTGGACAGGATGTCCACGAAATGCGTAGTTTTATAGCCCTGAATAAAGTATGCAACTCTTCTGAACTCTGATTCCCTTGCCTGATTTTGGAGGAGCGCGGATTTGTCGGCATCTTGAATATCCTATCCAGAATTTCTAGAAGATTCTTTGCCGGTCCGGTGCCATCTGCCACCCTCCTATCATACTTACTATATGTGTTGGGCATACTCACAACGTGTAAAGGTGAGAATTTTACCTCACAGTAAACTGATTTTGGTAACTGCGCTGTTGCTCCCCTCTCTTTACCGTTTCTAAGGCAACAAAGATGGCAGAATCCCACAAGACTCCTGAGGGAGCGATCAGATGAATTTGAGAGACAGAAAAAGCTGGCGCAATAGAAGGAACCTGTAGTCCAGAACTGGCCGCTTTCCCGGAACCAGCCAGGTTCACCGCTGGAGTTTTTGCGGACTGCAGAAAGGAGAGACAGGATCCAGCAACTGGTGAACGGACTGTGCGGCTAGACTGGATGGAAAAGAGAAAAAGATGAGCCAAGACCAGTGCTGGAGACATGCCATCGCCCATTAGTTGCAAGGTACCGAGATTTGGCATCCCGAGAGAAGGTCGTTACGTATGACCATCAGCGGAGATTTGGGTCCATAGAAGAGTTTGGGACCAGTCATCAAATCTCGTTTAACTAATTGGCATACAAGATGCAACACTTGCCTTGCAAACTGCAAGAGCTGACCACTAGAACCAGGGTCACGTTCCTCAAAACGTAGTGGCAATCCCCTCCCCTTGCTGAACGCCCGCCCCACGTCTTTTCTGGCACTGGCTGCGTCTGGACTGTCGGCTGCCCGCCGTCTCTGGTCTCCCACAGTGCTTCTCCCGGGCACACTGCCCATCCTCCTCTAATCTCAATCTTCGTACTGGTTGGGCGGGACCCCTCTGTCAGGGTCGCTCCTCTCTGCTGCGGTGCTGCTGGTCTGGTGTGCTGCCTGAGCGCCCCACGTGGTCGGCTTTTTCTCCGGCACCATCTTGGAGAGAAGGAGCTGGGCTGCTGCTGTTTTGCACATGGCACACAGCAGCAGTGAAGATGCTGTGAGCCAGATGAGTAGCTGGTTTCTCAACACCTAATATAGCCACAGTACTCTGCTGTCATCTAGTGACCACCCAGAGCAGCTGCATATCAAATTTAGTACTACAACTGCTCCAGCAGACTCCATAGTATTTCAGCATCAAATTGAAATAAACCATGATCACCTTCTCCATCATAAACAATGGAGAGATCTGACCGCCTGGAGAATCGGTGACGGTAGAAGAACGCGCCATTTGCTGGTCTGCAAGCTTGATTTAACCTTAAATTCTCCCCCCAAACGCACAGCCTGCTATCGATGTGAACTTTCTACCTGCTGTTTCTGGAGGTCAACGCCAAGCAGTGATTATTGCTTTTTTATGACGGCGCTTGCCTACACGTGCTTGGATACATAACGGTAAAGCCCTCTCCCATTGGGGCTCGCCTTCTGTTATTGCAGTTGACCCCAGCTCTACCTGGGATATAGTTGTGCCTGTTTGTGGCATGATATGTAAGTTGCTTTAGCTAGATTTTGGCTGCAGTATGCCCCTCTTTTGTTACATACACACCTTGTGGCTACATACTCCTCGCCGTCACCCATGGATAAATTTGCGAACCCTGGTAGCTCTAAAACTGCTAAAACGACAGTTCAGGTTGCCAAATCTCCTCCTAAAACACCGGACTCTAATACCGCCATGTCTGAGGAATCTTTGCAAGCCATTGCCGCTTCTATTACGATGAAACTCATGCTGGCGATTGACTAACTGTACTTAATCCTGTTATTGATTGGCAATCCAGAGAAGTAGTCAAGTGGAGTGATTTCTTCAATAGTAATTGCTTGTGTACCATCATTTCTACTGTTTCTACTAAAACCATACCCTCTTTTTTTAGCTGATTTTGTGGATGTTTTTTCAGAAAAGGGATGCCAGGAACTGCCTCCTCACCATGTGCATGATTGCCCTGTAAACTTGTTCCTGGAGTGAAATTACCCAAGACCAGATTATGCAATCTGAAAGGCAGGCCATGAGGGATTACATCAATACCTCCACTTTAGATATATCAAATATAAATTGAAATGATATCATAACTAGTTATGAGCGAGTGTGCTCTTTACTCGAGTTTCTCCGAGCATGCGCAGGTGGTCTCTGGGTATGCCGACGTTCTCAGAGATTTAGTTTATGTCGACGCAGCTGCATGATTTGCGGCTGCTAGACAGCTTGAATACATGTGAGGATTCCCTAACAACAGGCAATCCCCACATGTATTCAGGCTGTCTAGCAGCTGCAAATCATGCAGCTGCGTCGGCATAAATTAAATCTCTGAGCACGCCGAAATATTGGGAGACAAACCAAGCGTGCTCGGAGAAACTCGAGTAACGAGCATGCTCGCTCATCACTAATCATAATTAACAAGCAATAATCTTTATTACAAAAAAATCACACAGTAGAAAAAAAAGACAGTACAAACGAGCCCCTAAAAAGACCCTTAAAAACAGTTAGGGCAGCGTGGTTCAGACAGTGCAACTGGCATATACATATACACGAGTACATAGTGTAGGATGGCTAATAGCATAACATAGTTTGCAAGGCCAAAAAAACTAATTTGCCCATCCAGTTCAGCCTATATTTCATCAGAATAAATCCCCAGATCTACATCCTTCCAAAAGTACCTAATAAATGTAAGATACAATATTGTTACGCAATGGTCACATAGTTGATGGGAGGTATGTATCACAGAGATGGTTGGTCTCTGTGATGTAACCCTGAGTATTTTCTCTAGTGCACATGATCACTAAGTGGTTAGTTTCTTGCACCTGGGACCGGGTTACGGGTAGCTATGAGGGATGGGCGGGTCTAGCTACCCACATACCTCATCTCTGGGTGTAATTAGCAGCCTATATAATTGAGGCTGGTGTTTGACACATGGTCTGTTTGTTAGGAGGGAGAAGGCCTTCTCTGTGTTTGTCTTCAGACCGAGCCTGAATACTGGACACTACCCCAGTCTGTGTGGCCCACAGACCAGGCGGGGAAGAGACCTGCTATGGACATTTTACTTTGTTTGCCTGATCTAAAGGCTGTTTGTCTTTTCTGCTTGGCTTCTGGGTTTATGAAGCAATAAACCCACATGGACTTTTAAAGGATCAAGCCTCCTGTCTTCCTCTGTGGTACTCAAGTGGGTAAAACCCCTACAATAGCCATGCTAGAGATAATTACAAGGCAATTGAGTGAGTGTAAAGAGGAAGAGAAAATAGTGCTGCTAGGCGTTGGTAATCTGCAATAGGCACTAACCCCTATAAGGTACCAGAAATATAATAACCAAACATAGCTCAAAAATACAAACCATGTGCCATTATAGTTGGCAGAACCACACTGCCCAGCACCCCAACGCACGTTTCGCATGTAGCTTCATCAGGGGGTACTGAGGCAGTGTTCCAGTGGGTAGATATTAGTTTATTACCTCACAAATCACCTGTGGTCAATTGGAAAGTGCCGCACCTTGCTCATCCAGAGCTGATAGGTCCATGCAGTGTGTACTACAGGACTTTAGGGTGCGCCAGGTTGGGAGATTTAGGAATCAAGGAGGCAGCACGTATGTAACCAGCCATCATTCATTATTCCCCGTGGTCGCCGCACCAGAGATCACCGAAGCACAGATTGCCAGGGAGATCTCGTCGGACACCGAGTCTTTTTAGGGGCTTGTTTGGCCTAGATAAAAAACAACTTGAACAAGCAGAGCTTGAAATAGACGAGCTATATAATGAACTCAAATCTAAATCCCCTAAAGAGGCCCTTGAGTCATTTGAGAGGGAGCTAAATCAGGATTTTGAGGCCTGGATAGATGACATTAAAAAATACAAAATTAAGAAATACCAAGCGGATGTGGCAGACTGCAAAAACTATCGAGTCTTTAAATGGCACTTTAAACATCAGAATTATACACTATCCCGGTCACCATCTAGACATGACTCCCTCTCCTCAAATGATAGCTCCTCTGCGGTCCGTTTTTCAGATAAACTCCTAGCTACAGAGGACGATCCCGGTCCAAGACCCACAAGCGATATGGAAACATGTAATACAACCACCAAAAAAAGACAGGATCAGCTTGGAGGGGACGTCAAACCAGAGTGACCTAAAGGTAATTAATCTCTCTAATAAAATCTTACCAAGCCATCAATTACTATTAAAAAAGTATTTCTCCAGGGCCGAGGATCCCTTTATTAAGGGTGCGACCATGGAGGGAAGAGAAGCCATTTCGGCTCTAGAAACCCTGCTTGAGGAACAAGAGACAGCAGCAGGTTTAAACTTTACCCATTTACCAAAAAACGGTCAACATCGTTTCCTTCTGTCATGCTGCTGCAATGCAGGTAGGTGCAGGCTCCACTAGATGGCAGTAGAATGGATACAGGACTGCACCTAAGCAGAGCTGGCCTGCAGTGCAGCAGTGAGGCTACCACGAGAGGCAGCAGAATAGTAAAACAAGATCCTAGACTGTAGCGCAGTACCAAAGGAATAAGCAAACTCACCGTCAGAGACAAGTCAGGGGATCAGTAACGGTCAGGAGAGGATAAGCCAGAAGACAAAAGACAGAAGCAGGTGAGGACACAAGCCAAGTCAAAACCAGGGAGTCAACACACTAAAGGGAAACAATGAGTCAAGAAGGGAATAGGGGAAAACAGAGACACGGGTTCAGACAGCAAACACAGCAGGACAAATCAGAGCAATCAGAATCAGCTACAGCAGCCCTATGCAAAAAGTATAACTGACATTGCCTGCAGGAAGCAGCGGTGATAAATAGTCAACCTGAGCCCAGACTGAGGCTGGGAAAGGTTAACTCTTGACATGACCAGACCAGGAAAAAGGGAAAACAGGACTTAAAGCCCGATCTGGATCATGACACCTTCCTTGTCGGCCTGTCCCACTGTAGAGCTATTTACAAAATTTATCATGTAAGATCTCAGATTACTTCCCCCTAGGAGAGCACATGACAATTTAAATTTTAAACAATGTAAGGCTCTGAGAGAACTGAGATCTATGAAGGATATAGTCATGAAGAGAGCAGACAAGAGAGGAAACGTGTTATGGCCCATGGACAAATATGAGAAGGAAGCCTTTAGGCAACTTGGTGACAGATCTTGCTATAAAAAGCAGGAAAAAATCCAACTGTAGCTTTCAGTATTTAACTCCTCACCATCCATAAAATGGCTGTTGACAACAATATTATCGCTAAATATGTTTATGAGGGATTGGTGGATGATAGTCCAGTAACCCTGACTTTACACCTTCTACCGAAGGTGCATAAGGACATCATAGAACCACCGGGACACCCGATAGTTTTAGGTAATAACAGCTTATGTGAGCCAGTAGGCAGGTTCCTTGACTATTATTTAAAACCTCTTGTGCAAAATCTCCCCTCGTATATTAAAGACTCGACTGAACTTTTGATCAGATTACAGGAAATCACATTCGATCATGATATCACAATGGCTACAGATGACATTGAGTCTTAGTGCAGCGCCCCAGAGTCCTGGTTTGCTGCAGTAATGTTATTCCTCCACCAGGGGGAGTGATATTACGTCTGTCCAGGTATCACAAACAAACCACACACTTCACACTTCAGTCCACCAGGGGGAGCAAAGGTTCTATCTATTAGGCCACTCCTCACAGATAGGTAAAACTGGTGGGTTGGTTAGAAAGAGAGAGAGTTCCTGGCTGGAGACTGAGAGAGAAAGGTCTCCAGGCCGAGCTGTCTGGAGGGAGTTCCAGTCAGATCCAGACTACGGTCTGAGGAGGACGAGGGTCCATGGAGCTGCACCTGCACCCTATGCGGCAGCATCCTAAGAAAGAGAAATTGAAAGGAAGCGTTTTTTAGTGAGTGAGAAACGAAGGCATAGCAACAAGTGGATACTAGAGAGGATAGTAGACAAGAGGAGCTGCATCCTTCTGGTGCGCGTTCCGGTAGCCAGAATACCGAGGGAGTAAAGTGCTCTACGCCATTACTTCAGAGACTGGCAGGACAGTCAATTCCAAGTTGGCTGCCCGACCTAAAATACCTAAGAAGACACGGTGGAAACTTGTAGGGGGCGGGCGTCTCTAGGGTCCCTATAAACAAGCCTCAGGCCATCAGTCATACGGGTTTTGTTCTATCCGACCACGGGGAACAGAGAGAAGAGTAATAACAGTGAAGACTTCATTAGAGCTTAAGCAAGTGAGGACCTACTGTGTTACTGTGCGCATAGGAAGGCTATTGCATTCCACCTGGATAAGGAGACTCTGGATTTGCCTTCAGACCAGCCGGACTCTGCCTACCCCGTGATCCGGTGCCCAGGACTGTGGACACTGAAGAATTCAGTAAAAGCAGGGGCGTAACTACCGCAGTCGCAGCGGTCGCCATTGCGACCGGGCCCCGCAGGTCAGGGGCCCCGGGTTGGCAGGTCAGTGCAGGGCCGGACTGGCCATCGGGCACTTCTGGCAAATGCCAGAAGAGCCGGTGCCAGTAGTGGGCCGCTGCACTGTTCCCCCCCGCCCCCCGCCAGTGCCGCCGCACCGGTATAGTTCAATGCAATGATGGAGGAGAGAGCGTCTGCTGACGCCCCCTCTCCCATCATTCCCCGCTCTGCCTCTGACAGTACACTGCGGGTGCGCGATGACGTCATATCGCGCACCTGCAGTGTCCTGGGCAGACTGCAGCCGCCGGGAGCAGCGTGGGCAAAAGGAAAGGTGAGGAGAGTTTTTTTTTTTTTTTTCTTTTTAACTGGACTGTGGGGCCATTATCGGAGGGGGGGGGGGGGAGAGATGAGATGTGCGGGCTCTGCTGTATATATCCCTGTGCGGGCTGTGCTCTATATACCCCTGTGCGGGCTCTGCTGTATATATCCCTGTGCGGGCTCTGCTGTATATATCCCTGTGCGGGCTGTGCTCTATATACCCCTGTGCAGGCTGTGCTCTATATACCCCTGTGCAGGCTCTGCTGTATATATCCCTGTGCGGGCTGTGCTCTATATACCCCTGTGCGGGCTCTGCTGTATATATCCCTGTGCGGGCTCTGCTGTATATATCCCTGTGCGGGCTGTGCTCTATATACCCCTGTGCAGGCTGTGCTCTATATACCCCTGTGCGGGCTCTGCTGTATATATCCCTGTGCGGGCTGTGCTCTATATACCCCTGTGCGGGCTCTGCTGTATATATCCCTGTGCGGGCTCTGCTGTATATATCCCTGTGCGGGCTGTGCTGTGTATATCCCTGTGCGGGCTGTGCTGTATATACCCCTGTGCGGGCTGTGCTGTATATACCCCTGTGCGGGCTCTGCTGTATATATCCCTGTGTGGGCTGTGCTGTATATATCCCTGTGCGGGCTGTGCTGGATATACCCCTGTGCGGGCTGTGCTGTATATACCACTGTGCGGGCTCTGCTGTATATATCCCTGTGCGGGCTGTGCTGTATATATCTCTGTGCGGGCTGTGCTCTATATACCCCTGTGCGGGCTGTGCTCTATATACCCCTGTGCGGGCTCTGCTGTATATATCCCTGTGCGGGCTCTGCTGTATATATCCCTGTGCGGGCTCTGCTGTATATATCCCTGTGCTGGATATACCACTGTGCGGGCTGTGCTGGATATACCACTGTGCGGGCTGTGCTGGATATACCACTGTGCGGGCTGTGCTGGATATACCACTGTGCGGGCTGTGCTGGATATACCACTGTGCTGGCTGTGCTGGATATACCACTGTGCGGGCTGTGCTGGATATACCGCTGTGCTTGATATACCACTGTGCGGGCTCTGCTGGATATACCACTGTGCGGGCTGTGCTGGATATACCACTGTGCGGGCTGTGCTGGATATACCACTGTGCGGGCTGTGCTGGATATACCACTGTGCTGGATATACCACTGTGCTGGCACCCAACACCATGTTGCAGTGCAGGAGATTCCTGCGACAGTCCAAGGCGTATCTAGGGGAAGGTGGGGGGGGCGGGGGTGGGTGGGGTTGAGGCGGGGGGACCCGGGGTGGGGGGCCCATTTGGAAGTTCGCACCGGGGCCCATAACTTTGTAGTTACGCCACTGAGTAAAAGGTAAAGAGACTGCAACCTTGTGTCCTCGTTATTCACCGCGCCTTACACATCACCATCTACACTTCTGGGAAGCCCTGGGGATACACTTCACCTGTGGGAAGGTATACCATCTAGCTGCCATAACATCACCCCAGCGGACCCCTCAGCAGCGTCGGTCACCCTGACCGAATACCACAGGTGGCATCACGAACATTATACAAACTTTCCTTTTCATTGGACGTCCCTCAAAGGGCCACGGACCGGGTCGGGCCACCGTGACATCCCCAGAACCGAGAAGGACCCGGTACCGAGTACCCCATTGCCCTTAACATGGGAGCGCTCCATTTATACACTTGTATTGATCATGAGGACGAGATCAAGGCGGTGGAGTTTTATCTCCACACGACCGACCTCATTCATCACCTGGTGGACCTCCTGTTAACCCTATTGCGTTTTATACTCACGAATAATTATTTTTTATTTAAGGACATCATATACCTGCAGACAAGAGGTACTGCTATGGGTGCATCCTGCGCGCCCTCTTTCTGGGTTATTGGGAACACAGTATTGACTTCCCAGGTGATGATCGAGGTGCGGTTCACATGTGGGTCTGCTTTATAGATGATCTTTTCATCATCTGGCAAGGGAGTGACCATGATCTGAATGCTGATCTGAGATGCTTTTCTTGATAAAATCAATGAAAATCGATTGAACATCCGTCTAACTTATTCGTTGAGCTCAGAGGAAATTGACTTCCTAGATCTTAAAATAAAAAAAAATGGATGATGGATCTATTTCTATTGATAAATATAGGAAAAACACTACTGTAAACTCTCTTCTCAGTGCTATATCCTCTCATCCTCCACAGGTAATTAAATCAATTCCAACGGGTGGGACATTTTCTTAGAGCTTGACACATTTGTTCTACCGATGAATCATTCTACAGCCAAGCCAATGAACTAAAAAATATATTCAAGGCAAGACATTATAACAACTTTGTCATTCAACAAGGATACGACTGGGCAAAGATGACCCCAAGAGACCACTTTTTTAAAACGCACCCACCCCATATCATGCTCAATGGAGGGAAATGAGGGAAATTTTTAGAAGGTATTGGCCAACACCGAAAAGAGCTCCACCATTTAATGACATGTTAGTTTGGAGTCATTACTTCCCTCTGTCCCCTTTACAATCTCTATTTATAGGCCAACAAAGCCAAAAATGGGGTTGCTACCCCTGCGGATTGTGTAGTGTATGTCCCCAAGTAGATAGAGCCTTTGACTTATCTGACTCATCTAATGAACTTACGTTCAAAATCGTACAATTCATTAACTGTTGTTCCACTGATATATGTAGGCCTGACATCACGAGAGTTCAGAGTTAGAATTTTGTAACATATCAGAGACATAAAAAACGCTGCTAAAATTGTGGAACCAGATAAATTGTTGAAATTAAAAAAACATCCCCAAGCATTTTAAAGGCTGTCATGACTGCAATTGGCAGCTACTCCAATTTCGGGATGTAGATAAGGTCCATATTGGGGCTAGGGGTGGTAACTTTGTTAGGATGCTGCATCAAAGGGAGATCACATGGATCACCACACTTGATACTGTTAAACCAAAAGGCCTTAATGATTTAGTTTGTGTTGCTCCCTTACTTTAGAACTCTATGCACTGCAGTGTATGGGGTCATAGCTATGGGGGTCTTGATTTACTCATTATATTTGCTGTAAATGATAATAAAGTGGCGGTATTCGTCTGAATTAACTCTTATATTGGGTCTGCAAAACCTTTTCATTGTATTACATGAAGGATTACATCTCTGAAAGTCTTGCTAAGGGACATATTAGACCCTCCTCTTTGCTCATAGCAGCGGGGTTCTTCTTTATTAAGAAGAAAGATGGGGACCTGTGTTGCTTGTTAGATTTTCGTGACTTAAACCGGATTACTATCGAAGACCTTCAGCTGTCAGCTTTATCAGGGCTGGTTATCAAGAATAGATGGGTCCCCATGCCATTTTTTTTAAAATTGATTAAGTAAATAATTTCAAAAAACGATGTGGGTTCCTCCCATTTTTGGCATCCAGTCTAAAGCTGGTATTCTCAGGCTGGTAAGGGGTCATGGATACTGGCCCCACAGCCTAAAAATAGCAGCCTGCAGCCACCCCAGAAAAGGCACATCTATTAGATGTGCCAATTCTGGCACTTTGCCTGGCTCTTCCCACTTGCCCCGTGGCGGTGGCAAGTGAGGCTCATATTTGTGGAGTTGATATCACCATTATATTTTCTGGTGACATCAAGCCTAGCAGTTAGTAATGGATAGGCATCTACAAGACGCCTATGCATTACTAAGCTCATAGTCTTATTTTGATAGTCTTATTGTTAGTAAAAAAACACCCAGAATAAAGTTCTATATTTGAAATAAAAAGACACATCGTTTTGAAAATTTATTTAAAAATAACATTATCATATACTTGGCAGGAGTGGGGAAAAGTACTGTAAGTAAGTATTTGATACACTGGCAATTTTGCAAGTTTTCCCACCTACAAAGAATAGTTACATAGTTATTAAGGTTGAAGGAAGACTTTAAGTCCATCTAGTTCAACCCATAGCCTAGCATGCCCTAACATGTTGATCCAGGGGAAGGCAAAAAAAAACCATGTGGTAAGAGTAAGCTCCATCATGGGGAAAAAAATTCCTTCCCGACCCCACATACGGCAATCAGACTAGTTCCCTGGATCAACGCCCTATCAAGGAATCTAATATATATACCCTGTAATATTATACTTTTCCAGAAAGGTATCCAGTCCCCTCTTAAATTGAAGCAATGAGTCACTCATTACAACATCATACGGCAGAGAGTTCCATAGTCTCACTGCTCTTACAGTAAAGAATCCGCGTCTGTTATTATGCTTAAACCTTTTTTCCTCCAGACGTAGAGGATGCCCCCTTGTCCCTGTCACCGGTCTATGATTAAAAAGATCAGCAGAAAGGTCTTTGTACTGTCCCCTCATATATTTATACATTAACATAAGATCACCCCTTAGTCTTCGTTTTTCCAAACTAAATAGCCCCAAGTGTAATAACCTATCTTGGTATGGCAGACCCCCCAGTCCTCTAATAACCTTGGTTTCTCTTCTCTGCACCCGCTCCAGTTCAGCTATGTCTTTCTTATACACCGGAGACCAGAACTGTGCACAGTATTCTAAGTGTGGTCGCACTAGTGACTTGTATAGAGGTAAAATTATGTTCTCCTCATGAGCATCTGTGCCTCTTTTAATACATCCCATTATTTTATTTGCCTTTGTAGCAGCTGCCTGACACTTGCCACTGAATATGAGTTTGTCATCCACCCATACACCCAGGTCTTTTTCATTGACGGTTTTGCCCAGAGTTTTAGAATTAAGCACATAGTTATACATCTTATTACTTTTACCCAAGTGCATGACCTTACATTTATCCCCATTAAAGCTCATTTGCCATTTATCAGCCCAAGCTTCTAGTTTACATAAATCAGCCTGTAATATAAAATTGTCCTCCCCTGTATTGATTACCCTGCAGAGTTTAGTGTCATCTGCAAATATTGAAATTCTACTCTGAATGCCCCCTACAAGGTCATTAATAAATATGTTAAAAAGAAGAGGGCCCAATACTGACCCCTGTGGTACCCCACTGCTAACCGTGACCCAGTCCGAGTGTGCTCCATTAATAACCACCCTTTGTTTCCTATCCCTGAGCCAACTCTCAACCCACTTGCACATATTTTCCCCTATCCCCATTATTCTCATTTTATGTATCAACCTTTTGTGTGGCACCGTATCAAAAGCTTTTGAAAAGTCCATATACACTACATCTACTGGGTTCCCTTGGTCCAGACCGGAACTTACCTCTTTATAGAAGCTGATCAAATTAGTCTGACATGATCGGTCCCTAGTAAACCCGTGTTGATACTGGGTCATGAGGTTATTCTTCTTCAGATACTCCAGTATAGCATCCCTTAGAATGCCCTCCAGGATTTTACCCACAGTAGAGGTTAAACTTACTGGCCTATAATTTCCGAGTTCAGTTTTTGTCCCCTTTTTGAATATTGGCACCACATTTGCTATACGCCAGTCCTGTGGTACAGACCCTGTTATTATGGAGTCTTTAAAGATAAAAAATAATGGTCTATCAATGACTGTACTTAATTCCTGCAGTACTCGGGGGTGTATCCCATCCGGGCCCGGAGATTTGTCAATTTTTGTGATTTTTAGACGCCGCCGTACTTCCTGCTGGGTTAAGCAGGTAACATTAAATTGGGAATTATTATCACTAGTCATATTGGCTGCCATGGGATTTTCTTTTGTAAATACTGATGAAAAAAAGTCATTTAGCATATTGGCTTTTTCCTCATCCTCATCCGCCATTTCACCCAGACTATTTTTAAGGGGGCCAACACTATCATTTTTTAGTTTCTTACTATTTATGTAGTTAAAAAATATTTTGGGGTTATTTTTGCTCTCTCTAGCAATGAGTCTCTCTGTCTCAATCTTTGCTGCCTTGATTTGCTTTTTACATAATTTATTTAATTTTTTGTATTTATTTAATGCCTCCTCACTACCTACTTCTTTTAATTCTCTAAATGCTTTCTTTTTGTCCCTTATTGCGCCCCTTACAGCTCTATTTAGCCATATTGGTTTCCTCCTATTTCTAGTATGTTTATTCCCATACGGTATATACTGTGCACACAGGGGTGGGATTCAAATTTTTAACAACAGGTCCTCTAAGTCGCGGCGGCCGGAATGTTGGCCACGCCCATTTTTAATAACCCCGCCCATACTAATAAGCCACGCCCAGTGGCACGATTCATATTTTTTGAAGCAGTTTGTCTCCCTTAATGACAAGAATACGTTGTGACATACGGTATTAAAGTCATTCAAAGAAACAAACGACTAAAGCAAATGTACTGCACAGGACAATTCACTCGTATATCAGCTGAGAATCGCCAGTGCAAGTCAATGGGTGCAAAGAAAAAAAATCCTACAGCACTCGCACCATGCGAGTGCTGTCCGATTTTTATGCACCGGCGTCCTTTGAAAAGCTGGTAATTCATGTCCGGTGTACAGTAAGATCACACGGCCTCATTCATTCCCTATGGGACTTGCGGACATGTGCGGCACTTGCAGCAACGGAAAAAAAACACTGCTAGCAGTGTTTTTTTGTCTCACCGCAAGTGCCGCACATGTTGGCTAGTAGCCATCACTACCTGTCCCTAGTGAATCAACCACAGGGCATGCTGGGATTTGCAGTCCCTACAGTACCAACCACAGGGCATGCTGGGGATTTGCAGTTTCTACAGTACCAACCACAGGGCATGCTGGGATTTGCAGTCCCTACAGTACCAACCACAGGGCATGCTGGGGATTTGCAGTTTCTACAGTACCAACCACAGGGCATGCTGGGATTTGCAGTCCCTACAGTACCAACCACAGGGCATGCTGGGATTTGCAGTCCTACATCTCCATAATTAGAACGACAGGACATGTAACCTAAACCTGTAGTTATTCTGCAGCTACAGAATAAAAAAGTCAGGGCGTGAACGTACAAGTCCCCCTTACACAAAGGCTGGGAATGCTGGAATTTATGGTTCTACAGCAGCTCCAGAATAATAAAAACAAGCCTTGCTGGAAGGTGTACATGGGGCAGGGCGGCCACATACTGCAGAGGCCCCCTAATTGAAGCAGGACATTAAAGGGAACCTGTCACCACGTTTTTGGAAGATGGGATAAAAATAGCGTTAAATAGGGGCAGAGGTGGGCGTTACATTAGTGTGTTTGTTATGCGTTTATTACCCACCTAAGTTGCCGAAATACCTTTGCAAAGTCTCCGTTTTCGCCTGTCAATCAGGCTGGTCTGGTCAGATGGGCGTCTTGTCTTCCCCCAGATTTTGCGTAGTTTTCCGTTGGTGGCGTAGTGGTGTGCGCATGCCCAAAGTCCTGAATCCTCTGCCAGGGGATTTAAAAGAGCGCGCTGTTCGTTTTCCTTGGTGATCGGTGGGCGCGGCCATCTTCCTTTGGCCGCGCGTGCGCAGAAGCGGCGCTCTGCTGGCCGCGGCTTCAGGAAAATGGCCGCCGCGATATCCATCTGCGCACGCGCGGCATCCCGCGGCCATTTTCCTGAAGCCGCGGCCAGCAGAGCGCCGCTTCTGCGCACGCGCGGCCAAAGGAAGATGGCCACGCCCACCGATCACCAATGAAAACGAACAGCGCGCTCTTTTAAATCCCCTGGCAGAGGATTCAGGACTTTGGGCATGCGCACACCACTACGCCACCAACGGAAAACTACGCAAAATCTGGGGGAAGACAAGACGCCCATCTGACCAGACCAGCCTGATTGACAGGCGAAAACGGAGACTTTGCAAAGGTATTTCGGCAACTTAGGTGGGTAATAAACGCATAACAAACACACTAATGTAATGCCCACCTCTGCCCCTATTTAATGCTATTTTTATCCCATCTTCCAAAAACGTGGTGACAGGTTCCCTTTAACCATGTCCTGATCACTGTGATGTTCCTCTCAGCACCTCCCCCTCTGTTCACAGCCTCATGTCAGCAGCAGGGCACAGGCAGCAGCAGAGGGAATCACAGCGTGAGGCTCCGTGTGATGCTCCTTCCCTCACCGCAGACGGCAGCATCAACAAGAACAGGGCCCCTGTCAGCATAATCTTGTGCAGTCTGTAGCTGAGCGGGCCGGCCTCTCCTGCTAGCGCTGAAGCTGTCGGATATGCTGGGACCAGCAGTTACACACCAAGCACCAGACAACTGACCTGGACACAACAATCCTCACACCATCCTCCCCCGCAGCTGGTGCTCAGGCAGGAACCAACTGAACTTGGCGCCACAGCGAGGAGGGGGCGGGGCCTGCAGTGTGACGTATTTCTCCTCCAGCTCCCGGCCTCCACTGCAGCATATGTGATAGCGCAGCGCAGGGGCCAGAAGAGGGAGATAGGGAAGAGATAGGGAAGAGAGAGATAGGGAGGGCGGGTGGGTTTGGATGGGCGCTACCCCGCATTATTAAAAAAAAAAAAAAAGCACACCTTGCTCAGGCGCCGCCCCCCCGCATCCTCCCGCCCCTAGGCACGTGCCCTCAAGTGCCTAGTGGGAAATACGGCCCTGATTACCGGAACGCTGGCAGCTAGAAATTTTAGTAAACGGCTGCCCCGTACCGGGTCGTACCGGCTGAATCCCACCCCTGTGTGCACAGGTCCTATCCAGGATGCTAATAAATGTCTCCCATTTTCTTTGTGTACTTTTATGTCTCAGGATATCGTCCCAGTTAATTGCACCAAGATCCTCTCTCATCCGTTGGAAATTTGCCCTCCTGAAGTTTAGTGTCCTTGTCACCCCTCTACTACACATCTTATTAAAGGAGACATGAAAACTTATTATTTTGTGATCACTATTCCCCAAGTGACCCCCAGCCCTTATATTTGATATGCGGTCTGGCCTGTTGGTTAATATTAGGTCTAGCAGTGCTCCCCTTCTTGTTGGGTCCTGAACCAGTTGTGAAAGGTAATTGTCTCTCATAGTTGTCAAAATCCGATTACCTTTACTGGAACTGCAGGTTTCTGTTCCCCAATCTATTTCAGGGTAGTTGAAGTCCCCCATAATAATGACTTCTCCTTGAGTCGCAGCTTCATCTATTTGCTTTACAAGGATATTCTCCATTGCTTCCATTATTTTTGGAGATTTATAACAAACCCCTATCAGTAATTTATTATTTTTTCCCCCTCCCCTTATCTCCACCCACAGGGACTCTACTTTTCATAAGATTCACCTATATTATCACGCAGGATGGGTTTTAAGGTCGATTTTACAAACAGACACACCCCACCCCCTCGCTTATCTGTACGGTCATTTCTGAAAAGGCTATAGCCCTGCAAGTTAACAGCCCAGTCATGGCTCTCATCCAGCCATGTTTCAGATATCCCCACCATGTCATAATTATGTTCCAACAACATTAGTTCTAATTCGTCCATTTTGTTGGCGAGGTTTCTGGCATTAGTATACATGCACTTGATGTTCCTCTCTGTACCTCTATTCTTTCTTAAATTACTAACTGTTCTAACCCCACCCCCCATGCCACCACCACCCCCAACTTCCTTATTTGTGCCCAGGTCTCTATCTGCACTATCTTCCCCACCTATAAAATGAATACCCTCCCCCCCATTTCCTAGTTTAAACACTCCTCCAACCTTCTAACCATTTTCTCCCCCAGCACAGCTGCACCTTCCCCATTGAGGTGCAGCCCATCCCTAGTGTAGAGCCTGTAGCCAACTGAGAAGTCGGCCCAGTTCTGCAGGAACCCAAACCCCTCCTTCCTACACCAATTCTTGAGCCACTTATTAACCTCCCTAATCTCCCGTTGCCTCTCTGGTGTGGCACGTGGTACAGGCAGTATTTCAGAAAATACCACGTTGGAGGTCCTTGCTTTCAGCTTGCAGCCTAATTCCCTGAAATCATCTTTAAAGGACCTTCCACCTTCCTCTAACTTTGTCATTTGTGCCAATGTGCACCATGACCGCTGGGTCCTCACCAGCCCCTCCCAGTAATCTGTCCACCCGATCAGTGATGTGTCGGACTCGAGCGCCAGGTAGGCAGCACACCGTTCGACGATCCCTGTCTTTGTGACAGATTGCCCTATCTGTTCCCCTAATAATTGAGTCCCCCACTACCAGCACCTGTCTGGCCTGCCCTGCTCTCCTATTTCCCTCCTTACTGGAGCAGTCACTCCTCCGGCTTTCAGAGGACATGCCTGGCTGCAGCAGTGCTACCCCTGTACTGGCACCCCCCTCATCTGCCAACTTAGCAAACTTATTGGGGTGTGAAAGATCAGGACTAGCCTCCCTGGCACTCTTCCCTCTACCCCGCTTCCTAACTGTCACCCAGCTAACTGCCTCACTGTCCTGCAGCTCCATCCTACCATCCCCCTCCTCATCTATCCCATTGAGCGTCTGCTCTGTGAGCAGAAGACTCCTCTCCATATTGTCTATGGATCTCAGTGTTGCCAGCTGCACATTTAGATCCAGTATCTGGGTTTCCAAATGCACAACGTGCTCACATCTCGCACAGCAGTATGCACCCTCGACCGGCTGATCAAGGACTGCATACATGTGGCAAGATGTGCACTGGATGGCATTAACAATTGTGGAGCACATTTCCTAATGGGGATTGCACCAGACAGAAACGTTAATGGATGGAGAAGTCTGTAATTTTTATCATAGGTACAATTCAACTGTAAAAGACAGAATATAAAAATGAAAAAAAAAAACTGAAAATCACATTGTATGATTTTTAAATAATTAGATTGCATTTTATTGCATGAAATAAGTATTTGATCACCTACCATCAGCAAGAATTCTGGCTCTCACAGACCTGTTAATTTTTCTAAAAGGGAACCTGTCACCCCCAAAATCAAAGGTGAGCTAAGCCCACCGGCATCAGGGGCTTTTGTAATGCTGTAGATAAGCCCCCGATGTATCCTGAAAGATGAGAAAAAGAGGTTAGATTATACTCACCCAGGGACGGTCCAGCTGCGGTCCGGTCCGATGGGCATCGCGGTCCGGGTCCTCCCATCTTCTTACGATGACGTCCTCTTCTTGTCTTCATGCTACGGCTCCGGCGCAGGCGTACTTTGTCTGCCCTGTTGAGGGCAGAGCAAAGTACTGCAATGTGCAGGCGTTGGGAAAGGTCAGAGAGACCCTGCGGCCTGTGCACTGCCGTATGAAGATGGGAGGCCCCGGACTGGACCGTGACGCCCATCGGATTGGACCGCCCCTGGGTGAGTATAATATAACCTCTTTTTCTCATCATTCAGGATACATCGGGGGCTTATCTACAGCAATACAGAAGGCTGTAGATAAGCCCCTGATGCCGGTGGGCTTAGCTCACCTTCGATTTTGGGGGTGACAGGTTCCCTTTAAATGAGCCTCCTACTCTGCACTCATTACCTGTATTAATTATACCTGTTTGAACTGCAAAATCTCACCTTGTGGGGTAAGGATGATTCTGAAAAAGGTCAGGAATCAGCCCAGAACTACATGGAAGGACCTGGTCAGTGACCTGAAGAGAACTGGGACCACAGTCTCAAACATTACCGTAAGTAACACACTATGCCATCATGGATTAAACTCCTGCAGGGCACGTAAGGTAGGTCTGCTCATGCCAGCACATGTGAAGTTCACCAATGACCATCTGGATGATCCGGAGGCATGAGAGAATGTCATGTGGTCAGATGAGGCCTAAATAGAACTTTTTGGTATCAACTCCACTTGTCGTGTTTGGAGGAAGAAGGATGAGGACAACCTCAAGGACACCATCCCAAACCTGAAGAATGGTAGGGAAACATCATACTTCGTGGGTGCTTTTCTGCAAAGGGGGCAGGACGACTGCACTGTATTGAAGGGAGAATAGATGGGTTTATGTACAGCGAGATTTTGGCCAACAACCTCCTTCCCTCAGCAAGAACATTGAAGATGGATTGTGGCTGGGTCTTCCAACATGACAATGACCCAAAACACACAGCCATAGCAACTAAGGAGTGGTTCTGTAAGAATCATTTCAAGGTCTTGGAGTAGCCTAGCCATTCTCCAGACCTGAATTGAATAGAAAATCTTTGGAGGGAGCTGAGACTCAATGTCACCCAGCGACGACACCTGAAATCTGAAAGATCTGGAGAAGATGTGTATGGAGGAGTGGGCCAAAATCCCTGCTGCAGTGTGTGCAAATGTGGTCAAGAACTACAGGAAATATCTGACCTCTGTAATTGCAAACAAAGGTTTCTGTACCAAATATTAAGGTCTGCTTTTCTATTTTATCAAGTATGTATTTCATGCAATAAAATGCAAATTAATTATGTAAGAATCATACAATGTGATTTTCTGGATGATTTTTTTAGATTCTGCCTCTCACAGTTGAAGTGTACCTATGATAAACATTACAGCCCTCTCCATTCTTTGTAGGTGGGAAAACTCGTAAAATCGTTAGTGTATCAAATACTCATTTTCCCCACTGTATGACTGTTTTGTGCTTCCAGGACCTGTGATGATGTCACAGTCATGTGATCAGTCACATGGAGGGGGAGGAGACAGTCTCCATTTTGCAGGAAGTGTAGGACACAGCTCCATGTAAGAGAAGACGTCTGCACTGGTGACAGGTAATGAGGGAGCAGGGAGCGTGTGATGGGGGAACAGGACTAAACCCTAATGGGCTGAAGGTCGGGGTCTCTCTGATCCCTAGAATATACAGCGGAGCCTGAAAGGTCAGGAACTGTTTAGAAATATTTATGAATTAATTTGACCTAAAACTTCATCAGATTCCCACACAAGTCTTAAATGTATTAACCCTTTTACCCCCAAACCTTTTTTCACTTTCCTGACTAGGCCATTTTATGAGGTAATAACTCTTTATGAGGTAATAACTCTGGAACACTTTAACGGATCCCACTGATACTGAGAATGTTTTCTTACGACATAGTGTACTTCATGATAGTTGTAAAATTTGTTCAATATAACTTTTGTTTATTTGTGAAAATATCAGAAATTTGCCGAAAATTAGCATTTTTCAAACTTTTAATCTTTATGCCCTTAAACCAGAGAGTTATGCCACACAACATAGTTAACTAGATGGGTATTTCCTGAAGGAACTACAGATAGTGCTTTGGAATGGTGCCAGGGCTGCCCCTGCAAGACTTTCACACTTCGGTGCCCATCAGGCGCTGGTTTGGTAGTTGTAGCCCCTCAGGGTTGAGGCCACTCTGGGTCCGATTTGGCGGGCGGCGCCACTCTGGGTCCGATTTGGCGGGCGGCGCCACTCTGGGTCCGATTTTGCGGGCGGCGCCACTCTGGGTCCGATTTTGCGGGCGGCGCCACTCTGGGTCCGATTTGGCGGGCGGCGCCACTCTGGGTCCGATTTGGCGGGCCGCGCCACTCTGGGTCCGATTTGGCGGGCGGCGCCACTCTGGGTCCGATTTGGTGAGCGGGGCAATAATTATAATAAGACTACAGATAGTGCTTTGAAATTGTGCTGTGCTATCACTTTAAGAGCTGATATTATCTGGCAAAACTGTGCTGGTCATGTACAGTTCGCAGGCGTTGGCATAGTAACTGGGCCTGACTGCACATATCAATGAGCTAATCAGCCAGGTGGCAAGTGGCAGGTACATTTCAAATTGCCTCAGAAACCCAGCCATTATAACCTATGGGAAAATTTCCCTATTGAAATGCATTAGGCCGGCGTCACACTGGCGAGTTTTACGGACGTAAGAGCGCAGAAACTACGTCCGTAAAACTCGCATTACATACGGCACAATTATTCTCAATGGGGCTGCTCCTATCAGCCGTATATTACGGTTCAGTATTATACGGCTTTCTACGGCCGTACAAAATCGCACCATGCTGCGTTTGTCACCGTATTGCGCAAATAATACGCCAATGAAAGTCTATGGGGGCGAGAAAAATACGGATTCCACACGGACCAGCAGTGTGACCTGCAAGAAATACGCAGCGGTGTTAGTGAAAAGTCGGTAATTCAATTGCCGGCTTTTTCCTTCTCCTTCACAAACCCGACATGATATGAGACATGGTTTACATACAGTAAACCATCTCATATCCCCATTTTTTTTGCATATTCCACACTACTAATGTTAGTAGTGTGTATGTGCAAAATTTGTGCGCTGTAGCTGCTAAAATAAAGGGTTAAATGGCGGAAAAAATTGGCGTGGGCTCCCGCGCAATTTCCTCCGCCAGAATGGTAAAGCCAGTGACTGAGGGCAGATATTAATAGCCAGGAGAGGGTCCATGGTTATTGGCCCCCCCGTGGCTAAAAACATCTGCCCCCAGCCACCCCAGAAAAGGCACATCTGGAAGATGCGCCTATTCTGGCACTTGGCCACTCTCTTCCCACTCCCTGTAGCGGTGGGATATGGGGTAATGAAGGGTTAATGCCACCTTGCTATTGGAAGGTGACATTAAGCCAGATTAATAATGGAGAGGCGTCAATTATGACACCTATCCATTATTAATCCAATTGTAGGAAAGGGTTAAAAAACACACACACACATGATTAAAAAGGATTTTAATGAAATAAACACAGCGGTTGTTGTAATAATTTATTGTTCTCGCAATCCATCAGGAACACCCTCGCTTGGCAAAATAATAAACGCACAAGATACATACCTTCTGATGTCAGATCACGTCCAACGAGGTAATCCATCTGAAGGGGTTAACTAATATTACAGGCACGAGCTGCGATAAACCACTCGCTCGTGCCTGTAATCCCCGGGTGCTGAAAGGAAAGCAGGATCTGTACTTACATTGAGTCGCGGTGAGGCGCCCTCTGGTGGATATTCTCATGAACTGCAGCCTGGGAACTTTTTCCCACGCTCCAGGTCATATGAGGACATCCACCAGGGGGCGCATCACTGCGACTGAAGGAAATGTAGGTCATTGACCTACATTTCATTCATTCGCCGGGGATTACAGGCACGGAGCACAGCTGCATTTAGCAGGGCTCCAGCCTGTAATATTAGTTAACCCCTTCAGATGGATTACCTCGTGGGACGAGACGGTTCACCAGAAGGTATGTATCTTGTGCGTTTATTATTTTTCCAAGCGAGGGTGTTCCTGATGGATTGAGAGAACAATAAATTATTACAACAACCGCTGTTTATTTCATTAAACTACTTTTAAATCATGTGTGTGTGTGTTTTTTAACCCTTTCCAACAATTGGATTAATAATGGATAGGTGTCATAATTGACGCCTCTCCATTATTAATCTGGCTTAATGTCACCTTCCAATAGCAAGGTGGCATTAACCCTTCATTACCCCATATCCCACCGCTACAGGGAGTGGGAAGAGAGTGGCCAAGTGCCAGAATAGGCGCATCTTCCAGATGTGCCTTTTCTGGGGTGGCTGGGGGCAGATGTTTTTAGCCACGGGGGGGCCAATAACCATGGACCCTCTCCTGGCTATTAATATCTGCCCTCAGTCACTGGCTTTACCACTCTGGCGGAGAAAATTGCGCGGGAGCCCACGCCAATTTTTTCCGCAATGTAACGCTTTATTTCAGCAGCTACAGCGCTGAAATTTTGCACATACACACTACTAACATTAGTAGTGTGGAATATGCAAAAAAAATGGGGATATGAGATGGTTTACTGTATGTAAACCATGTCTCATATCATGTCGGGTTTGTGCAGGAGAAATGAGAAGCCGGCAATTGAATTACCGGCTTTTAACACATATCGCGCTGAATGAAATCTAAATACAGAATATATATATATGTGTCTCAATGACATATATATATATATATATATATATATATATATATATATATATATATATATATATATATATATATATATACTGTATATATGTTTTCCCGAACATTTGAGCACATAAATCCATTAGATGTCGGTTTTGCAAGCCTGCGCGAAAATCTCGCAGTACGGATGCCATACGGATTACATACGGAGGATGCCATGCGCAAAATACGCTGACACACCCTGACTACGGATCAATATTTTGGGAACATTTCTCCGTATTACGGCCGTAGTACGGACGTATAATACGTGGCGTATTGTCTTACGCCCAGTGTGAGGCCGGCCTTACAATGAGGGGAAAAAACATTTTCAAACGCAAATTGCGCCAAAACTACAAATCCGATCGACACGAAAAATACTTAGCACACCTCTTGGGGATGCTGGCTTCGAAATGACACCTCACTGGAGTCTGTGAGTGAAGCGGTTCGGGCCGCATTACGTGCGGACTGAATAATAATAAGAAGAACTAGATGGGTATTTCCTGAAGGAACTACAGATAGTGCTTTGGAATGGTGCACGGGCTGCCCCTGCAAGACTTTCACACTTGGGTGCCCCTCAGGCGCTGGTTTGGTAGTTGTAGCCCCTCAGGGTTGAGGCCACTCTGGGTCCGATTTTGCGGGCGGCGCCACTCTGGGTCCGATTTTGCGGGCGGCGCCACTCTGGGTCCGATTTTGCGGGCGGCGCCACTCTGGGTCCGATTTTGCGGGCGGCGCCACTCTGGGTCCGATTTGGCGGGCGGCGCCACTCTGGGTCCGATTTTGCGGGCGGCGCCACTCTGGGTCCGATTTGGCGGGCGGCGCCACTCTGGGTCCGATTTGGCGGGCGGCGCCACTCTGGGTCCGATTTGGCGGGCGGCGCCACTCTGGGTCCGATTTGGCGGGCGGCGCCACTCGGTCCGATTTGGTGAGCGGGGCAATAATTATAATAAGACTACAGATAGTGCTTTGAAATTGTGCTGTGCTATCACTTTAAGAGCTGATATTATCTGGCAAAACTGTGCTGGGGTCATGTACAGTTCGCAGGCGTTGGCATAGTAACTGGGCCTGACTGCACATATCAATGAGCTAATCAGCCAGGTGGCAGGTACATTTCAAATTGCCTCAGAAACCCGGCCATTATAACCTATGGGAAAATTTCCCTATTGAAATGCATTACAATGAGGGGAAAAAACATTTTCAAACGCAAATTGCGCCAAAACTACAAATCCGATCGACACGAAAAATACTTAGCACACCTCTTGGGGACGCTGGCTTCGAAATGACACCTCACTGGAGTCTGTGAGTGAAGCGGTTCGGGCCGCATTACGTGCGGACTGAATAATAATAAGAACTAGATAGGTATTTCCTGAAGGAACTACAGATAGTGCTTTGGAATGGTGCCCGGGCTGCCCCTGCAAGACTTTCACACTTGGGTGCCCCTCAGGCGCTGGTTTGGTAGTTGTAGCCCCTCAGGGTTGAGGCCACTCTGGGTCCGATTTGGTGGGCCGGGTCACTCTGGGCCCGATTTGGTGGCCCGGGTCACTCTGGGTCCGATTTGGTGGCCCGGGTCACTCTGGGTCCGATTTGGTGGCCCGGGTCACTCTGGGTCCGATTTGGTGGCCCGGGTCACTCTGGGTCCGATTTGTTGGCCCGGGTCACTCTGGGTCCGATTTGTTGGCCCGGGTCACTCTGGGTCCGATTTGGTGGGCCGGGTCACTCTGGGTCCGATTTGGTGGGCCGGGTCACTCTGGGTCCGATTTGGTGGCCCGGGTCACTCTGGGTCCGATTTGGTGGGCCGGGTCACTCTGGGTCCGATTTGGTGGGCCGGGTCACTTTGGGTCCGATTTGATGGCCCGGGTCACTCTGGGTCCGATTTGGTGGCCCGGGTCACTCTGGGTCCGATTTGGTGGGCCGGGTCACTCTGGGTCCGACTTGGCGGGCGGCGCCACTCTGGGTCCGACTTGGCGGGCGGTGCCACCCTGGGTTCGATTTGGCGGGCGGCGCCACTCTGGGTCCGATTTGGCGGGCGGCGCCACTCTGGGTCCGATTTGGCGGGCGGCGCCACTCTGGGTCCGATTTGGGGGGCGGCGCCACTCTGGGTCCGATTTGGCAAGAGGGGGCACTCTGGTCCGATTTGGTGGGCTGGGTCCGAATTGGTGAGCGGGGCAATAATTATAAGACTACAGATAGTGTTTTGGAATTGTGCTCTACTGTCACTTTAAGAGCGGACATTATCTGACAAAACTTGTGACCTGGTGGGCTGGTAGAGTTTATAGGCGTTGGCATAGTAACTGGGTCTCACTGCGCATATCAATGAGCTAATCAGCCAGGTGGCAGTTATTTTTAGAAATTGCCTCAGAAATCAGGCCCATTATAAACGTATTGGAAAATTTCCCTATTGAAACGCATTGAGACACTTTTTTCAAACGCAAATTGCGCCAAAATTACAAATCCGATCGACACGAAAAATACTTAGCACACCTCTCAGGGACGCTGGCTTCGAAATGACACCTCACTGGAGTCTGTGAGTTTAGCGGTTCGGGCCGCATTACGTGCGGACTTAATAATAATAAGAATAATAATAACTAGATGGGTATTTCCTGAAGGAACTACAGATAGTGCTTTGGAATGGTGCCCGGGCTGCCCCTGCAAGACTTTCACACTTGGGTGCCCCTCAGGCGCTGGTTTGGTAGTTGTAGCCCCTCAGGGTTGAGGCCACTCTTGGTCCGATTTGGTGGGCCGGGTCACTCTGGGTCCGATTTGGTGGGCCGGGTCACTCTGGGTCCGATTTGGTGGGCCGGGTCACTCTGGGTCCGATTTGGTGGGCCGGGTCACTCTGGGTCCGATTTGGTGGCCCGGGTCACTCTGGGTCCGATTTGGCGGGCGGCGCCACTCTGGGCCCGATTTGGCGGGCGGCGCCACTCTGGGTCCGATTTGGCGGGCGGCGCCACTCTGGGTTCGATTTGGCGGGCGGCGCCACACTGGGTCCGATTTGGCGGGCGGCGCCACTCTGGGTCCGATTTGGCGGGCGGCGCCACTCTGGGTCCGATTTGGCGGGCGGCGCCACTCTGGGTCCGATTTGGCGGGCGGCGCCACTCTGGGTCCGATTTGGCGGGCGGCGCCACTCTGGGTCCGATTTTGCGGGCGGCGCCACTCTGGGTACGATTTGGCGGGCGGCGCCACACTGGGTCCGATTTGGCGGGCGGCGCCACACTGGGTCCGATTTGGCGGGCGGCGCCACTCTGGGTCCGATTTGGCGGGCGGCGCCACTCTGGGTCCGATTTGGCGGGCGGCGCCACTCTGGGTCCGATTTGGCGGGCGGCGCCACTCTGGGTCCGATTTGGTGAGCGGGGCAATAATTATAATAAGACTACAGATAGTGTTTTGAAATTGTGCTGTGCTATCACTTTAAGAGCTGATATTATCTGGCAAAACTGTGCTGGGGTCATGTACAGTTCGCAGGCGTTGGCATAGTAACTGGGCCTGACTGCACATATCAATGAGCTAATCAGCCAGGTGGCAGGTACATTTCAAATTGCCTCAGAAACCCGGCCATTATAACCTATGGGAAAATTTCCCTATTGAAATGCATTCCAATGAGGGGAAAAAACATTTTCAAACGCAAATTGCGCCAAAACTACAAATCCGATCGACACGAAAAATACTTAGCACACCTCTTGGGGACACTGGCTTCGAAATGACACCTCACTGGAGTCTGTGAGTGAAGCGGTTCGGGCCGCATTACGTGCGGACTGAATAATAATAAGAACTAGATGGGTATTTCCTGAAGGAACTACAGATAGTGCTTTGGAATGGTGCCCGGGCTGCCCCTGCAAGACTTTCACACTTGGGTGCCCCTCAGGAGCTGGTTTGGTAGTTGTAGCCCCTCAGGGTTGAGGCCACTCTGGGTCCGATTTGGTGGGCCGGGTCACTCTGGGTCCGATTTGGTGGGCCGGGTCACTCTGGGTCCGATTTGGTGGGCCGGGTCACTCTGGGTCCGATTTGGTGGGCCGGGTCACTCTGGGTCCGATTTGGTGGGCCGGGTCACTCTGGGTCCGATTTGGTGGGCCGGGTCACTCTGGGTCCGATTTGGTGGCCCGGGTCACTCTGGGTCCGATTTGGTGGCCCGGGTCACTCTGGGTCCGAGTTAGGTGGCCCGGGTCACTCTGGGTCCGATTTGGCGGGCGGCGCCACTCTGGGTCCGATTTGGCGGGCGGCGCCACACTGGGTCCGATTTGGCGGGCGGCGCCACTCTGGGTCCGATTTGGCGGGCGGCGCCACTCTGGGTCCGATTTGGCGGGCGGCGCCACTCTGGGTCCGATTTGGCGGGCGGCGCCACTCTGGGTCCGATTTGGCGGGCGGCGCCACTCTGGGTCCGATTTGGCGGGCGGCGCCACTCGGTCCGATTTGGTGAGCGGGGCAATAATTATAATAAGACTACAGATAGTGCTTTGAAATTGTGCTGTGCTATCACTTTAAGAGCTGATATTATCTGGCAAAACTGTGCTGGGGTCATGTACAGTTCGCAGGCGTTGGCATAGTAACTGGGCCTGACTGCACATATCAATGAGCTAATCAGCCAGGTGGCAGGTACATTTCAAATTGCCTCAGAAACCCGGCCATTATAACCTATGGGAAAATTTCCCTATTGAAATGCATTACAATGAGGGGAAAAAACATTTTCAAACGCAAATTGCGCCAAAACTACAAATCCGATCGACACGAAAAATACTTAGCACACCTCTTGGGGACGCTGGCTTCGAAATGACACCTCACTGGAGTCTGTGAGTGAAGCGGTTCGGGCCGCATTACGTGTGGACTGAATAATAATAAGAACTAGATGGGTATTTCCTGAAGGAACTACAGATAGTGCTTTGGAATGGTGCCCGGGCTGCCCCTGCAAGACTTTCACACTTGGGTGCCCCTCAGGCGCTGGTTTGGTAGTTGTAGCCCCTCAGGGTTGAGGCCACTCTGGGTCCGATTTGGTGGGCCGGGTCACTCTGGGTCCGATTTGGTGGGCCGGGTCACTCTGGGTCCGATTTGGTGGGCTGGGTCCGATTTGGTGAGCGGGGCAATAATTATAAGACTACAGATAGTGTTTTGGAATTGTGCTCTACTGTCACTTTAAGAGCGGACATTATCTGACAAAACTTGTGACCTGGTGGGCTGGTAGAGTTTATAGGCGTTGGCATAGTAACTGGGTCTCACTGCGCATATCAATGAGCTAATCAGCCAGGTGGCAGTTATTTTTAGAAATTGCCTCAGAAATCAGGCCCATTATAAACGTATTGGAAAATTTCCCTATTGAAACGCATTGAGACACTTTTTTCAAACGCAAATTGCGCCAAAACTACAAATCCGATCGACACGAAAAATACTTAGCACACCTCTCAGGGACGCTGGCTTCGAAATGACACCTCACTGGAGTCTGTGAGTTTAGCGGTTCAGGCCGCATTACGTGCGGACTGAATAATAATAAGAATAATAATAACTAGATGGGTATTTCCTGAAGGAACTACAGATAGTGCTTTGGAATGGTGCCCGGGCTGCCCCTGCAAGACTTTCACACTTGGGTGCCCCTCAGGCGCTGGTTTGGTAGTTGTAGCCCCTCAGGGTTGAGGCCACTCTGGGTCCGATTTGGTGGGCCGGGTCACTCTGGGTCCGATTTGGTGGGCCGGGTCACTCTGGGTCCGATTTGGTGGGCCGGGTCACTCTGGGTCCGATTTGGTGGGCCGGGTCACTCTGGGTCCGATTTGGTGGCCCGGGTCACTCTGGGTCCGATTTGGTGGCCCGGGTCACTCTGGGTCCGATTTGGTGGCCCGGGTCACTCTGGGCCCGATTTGGTGGCCCGGGTCACTCGGGGTCCGATTTGGTGGCCCGGGTCACTCTGGGTCCGATTTGGTGGCCCGGGTCACTCTGGGTCCGATTTGGTGGCCCGGGTCACTCTGGGTCCGATTTGGTGGCCCGGGTCACTCTGGGTCCGATTTGGTGGCCCGGGTCACTCTGGGTCCGATTTGGTGGCCCGGGTCACTCTGGGTCCGATTTGGTGGCCCGGGTCACTCTGGGTCCGATTTGGTGGCCCGGGTCACTCTGGGTCCGATTTGGTGGCCCGGGTCACTCTGGGTCCGATTTGGAGGCCCGGGTCACTCTGGGTCCGATTTGGCGGCCCGGGTCACTCTGGGTCCGATTTGGCGGCCCGGGTCACTCTGGGTCCGATTTGGCGGCCCGGGTCACTCTGGGTCCGACTTGGCGGGCCGGGTCACTCTGGGTCCGACTTGGCGGGCGGCGCCACTCTGGGTCCGACTTGGCGGGCGGCGCCACCCTGGGTCCGATTTGGCGGGCGGCGCCACTCTGGGTCCGATTTGGCGGGCGGCTCCACTCTGGGTCCGATTTGGCGGGCGGCGCCACTCTGGGTCCGATTTGGCGGGCGGCGCCACTCTGGGTCCGATTTGGCAAGAGGGGGCACTCTGGTCCGATTTGGTGGGCTGGGTCCGATTTGGTGAGCGGGGCAATAATTATAAGACTACAGATAGTGTTTTGGAATTGTGCTCTACTGTCACTTTAAGAGCGGACATTATCTGACAAAACTTGTGACCTGGTGGGCTGGTAGAGTTTATAGGCGTTGGCATAGTACCTGGGTCTCACTGCGCATATCAATGAGCTAATCAGCCAGGTGGCAGTTATTTTTAGAAATTGCCTCAGAAATCAGGCCCATTATAAACGTATTGGAAAATTTCCCTATTGAAACGCATTGAGACACTTTTTTCAAACGCAAATTGCGCCAAAACTACAAATCCGATCGACACGAAAAATACTTAGCACACCTCTCAGGGACGCTGGCTTCGAAATGACACCTCACTGGAGTCTGTGAGTTTAGCGGTTCGGGCCGCATTACGTGCGGACTGAATAATAATAAGAATAATAACTAGATGGGTATTTCCTGAAGGAACTACAGATAGTGCTTTGGAATGGTGCCCGGTTTGCCCCAGCAAGACTTTCACACTTGGGTGCCCCTCAGGCGCTGGTTTGGTAGTTGTAGCCACTCTGGGTCCGATTTGGCGGGCGGCGCCACTCTGGGTCCGATTTGGTGGGCGGCGCCACTCTGGGTCCGATTTGGCGGGCGGCGCTACTCTGGGTCCGATTTGGCGCGCGGTACCACACTGGGTCCGATTTGGCGGGCGGCGCCACCCTGTGTCTGATTTGGTGGGCGGAGCCACCCTGGGTACGATTTGGTGGGCGGCGCCACCCCGGGTACAATTTGGCGGGCGGCGCCACCCTGGGTCCGATTTGGCGGGCAGCGCCACCCTGGGTCCGATTTGGCGGGCAGCGCCACTCTGGGTCCGATTTGGAGGGCGGCGCCACTCTGGGTCCGATTTGGTGGGCGGAGCCACTCTGGGTCCGATTTGGTGGGCGGAGCCACTCTAGGTCTGATTTGGTGGGCGGGGCACCTCAGGTTCCGATTTGGTGGGCGTGGTCACTCGGGGTCCGAATTGGTGAGCGGGGCAATAATTATAATATGACTACAGATAGTGCTTTGGAATTGTGCTGTGCTATCACTTTAAGAGCTGATATTATCTGACAAAACTTGTGTGCTGGGCTCATGTAGAGTTCGTAGGCATTGGCATAGTAACTGGGTCTGTCTGTGCTGTATACTGCGGGGCTCTGCGCTGTATACTGCGCGGCTCTGCGCTGTATAATGCGCGGCTCTGCGCTGTATGCTGCGCGGCTCTGCGCTGTATACTGCGGGGCTCTGCGCTGTATGCTGCGGGGCTCTGCGCTGTATGCTGCGGGGCTCTGCGCTGTATGCTGCGGGGCTCTGCGCTGTATGCTGCGGGGCTCTGCGCTGTATGCTGCGGGGCTCTGCGCTGTATTCTGCGCGGCTCTGCGCTGTATACTGCGGGGCTCTGCGCTGTATACTGCGCGGCTCTGCGCTGTATGCTGCGCGGCTCCGCGCTGTATGCTGCGTGGCTCTGCGCTGTATAATGCGCGGCTCTGCGCTGTATGCTGCGCGGCTCTGCGCTGTATACTGCGGGGCTCTGCGCTGTATGCTGCGGGGCTCTGCGCTGTATGCTGCGGGGCTCTGCGCTGTATGCTGCGGGGCTCTGCGCTGTATGCTGCGGGGCTCTGCGCTGTATGCTGCGGGGCTCTGCGCTGTATGCTTCGGGGCTCTGCGCTGTATGCTGCGGGGCTCTGCGCTGTATTCTGCGCGGCTCTGCGCTGTATACTGCGGGGCTCTGCGCTGTATACTGCGCGGCTCTGCGCTGTATGCTGCGCGGCTCCGCGCTGTATGCTGCGTGGCTCTGCGCTGTATAATGCGCGGCTCTGCGCTGTATGCTGCGCGGCTCCGCGCTGTATGCTGCGCGGCTCCGTGCTGTATAATGCGCGGCTCCGCGCTGTATACTGCGCGACTCTGCGCTGTATGCTGCGCGGCTCTGCGCTGTATGCTGCGCGGCTCTGCGCTGTATGCTGCGGGGCTCTGCGCTGTATACTGTAATAATAATAAGACTACAGATAGTGCTTTGAAATTGTGCTGTGCTGTCACTTTAAGAGCTGATATTATCTGACAAAACTGTGACCTGGTGGAGTTGATAGGCGTTGGCATAGTAACTGTGTCTGACTGCGCATATCAATGAGCTAATCAGCCAGGTGGCATTTGGCAGTTAAGTTATTTTTAGAAATTGCCTCAGAAACCAGCCCATTTTAAACGTATAGGAAAATTTCCCTATTGAAATGCATTGAAACAATGCTTTCCAATGAGGGGGAAACAATTTTCAAATGCAAATTGCACCAAAACTACAAATCCGATCGACATGAAAATAACTTAGCACACCTCTCGTGGACGCTGGCTTCGAAATGACACCTCAATGGAGTCTGTGCGTTCAGCGGTTCGGGCCGCATTAACTGCGAAAAAAAGCCTAATAATAATAATAATAACTAAATGGGTATTTCCTGAAGGAACTACAGATAGTGCTTTGGAATGGTGCCCGGGCTGCCCCTGCAAGACTTTCACACTTGGGTGCCCCTCATGCGCTGGCTTGGTAGTTGTAGCCCCTAAAGGGGTGAGGCCACTCTGGGTCCGATTTGGTGGGCGGGGTCACTCTGGGACCAATTTGGTGGGCGGGGTCACTCTGGGACCGATTTGGCGGGCGGCGCCACTCTGGGTCCGATTTGGCGGGCGGCACCACTCTGGGTCCGATTTGGCGGGCGGCGCCACTCTGGGTCCGATTTGGTGGGCGGCGCCACTCTGGGTCCGATTTGGCGGGCGGCGCCACTCTGGGTCCGATTTGGTGGGTGGCGCCACTCTGGGTCCGATTTGGCTGGCGGCGCCACTCTGGGTCCGATTTGGCGGCCCGGGTCACTCTGGGTCCGATTTGGCGGCCCGGGTCACTCTGGGTCCGATTTGGCGGCCCGGGTCACTCTGGGTCCGATTTGGCGGGCCGGGTCACTCTGGGTCCGATTTGGCGGGCCGGGCCGCTCTGGGTCCGATTTGGTGGGCCGGGCCGCTCTGGGTCCGATTTGGTGGGCCGGGTCGCTCTGGGTCCGATTTGGTGGGCCGGGTCGCTCTGGGTCCGATTTGGTGGCCCGGGTCACTCTGGGTCCGATTTGGTGGCCCGGGTCACTCTGGGTCCGATTTGGTGGCCCGGGTCACTCTGGGTCCGATTTGGTGGCCCGGGTCACTCTGGGTCCGGCTCTGCGCTGTATTCTGCGCGGCTCTGCGCTGTATACTGCGGGGCTCTGCGCTGTATGCTGCGCGGCTCCGCGCTGTATGCTGCGTGGCTCTGCGCTGTATAATGCGCGGCTCTGCGCTGTATGCTGCGCGGCTCCGTGCTGTATGCTGCGCGGCTCCGTGCTGTATAATGCGCGGCTCCGCGCTGTATGCTGCGCGACTCTGCGCTGTATGCTGCGCGGCTCTGCGCTGTATGCTGCGGGGCTCTGCGCTGTATACTGTAATAATAATAAGACTACAGATAGTGCTTTGAAATTGTGCTGTGCTGTCACTTTAAGAGCTGATATTATCTGACAAAACTGTGACCTGGTGGAGTTGATAGGCGTTGACTGGGTCCGATTTGGTGGCCCGGGTCACTCTGGGTCCGATTTGGCGTTCGGCGCCACTCTGGGTCCGATTTGGCGGGCGGTGCCACTCTGGGTCCGATTTGGCGGGCGGCGCCACTCTGGGTCCGATTTGGTGGGCGGCGCCACTCTGGGTCCGATTTGGCGGGCGGCGCCACTCTGGGTCCGATTTGGCGGGCGGCGCCACTCTGGGTCCGATTTGGTGAGCAGGGCAATAATTATAATAAGACTACAGATAGTGCTTTGAAATTGTGCTGTGCTATCACTTTAAGAGCTGATATTATCTGGCAAAACTGTGCTGGTCATGTACAGTTCGCAGGCGTTGGCATAGTAACTGGGCCTGACTGCACATATCAATGAGCTAATCAGCCAGGTGGCAAGTGGCAGGTACATTTCAAATTGCCTCAGAAACCCGGCCATTATAACCTATGGGAAAATTTCCCTATTGAAATGCATTACAATGAGGGGAAAAAACATTTTCAAACGCAAATTGCGCCAAAACTACAAATCCGATCGACACGAAAAATACTTAGCACACCTCTTGGGGATGCTGGCTTCAAAATGACACCTCACTGGAGTCTGTGAGTGAAGCGGTTCGGGCCGCATTACGTGCGGACTGAATAATAATAAGAAGAATAAGAAGAAGTTATCCACGATGGAATAACAGTATAGTGCTTTGTTCCAAAGCACTATAATAATAAGAAGTTTACCACGGTGGAATAACAGTATAGTGCTTTGTTCCAAAGCACTATAATAAGAAGTTTACCACGGTGGAATAACAGTATAGTGCTTTGTTCCAAAGCACTATAATAATAAGAATAAGAAGAAGTTATCCACGATGGAATAACAGTATAGTGCTTTGTTCCAAAGCACTATAATAAATAATGTTTCCCACATGTCTGTTTTATATCAGAACAATTTTTGTAGCATATTTTTTTTTTACTAGGAAGTTATAAGACTTAAAACTGGACCAGCGATTTCTGATTTTTCCAACAAAATTTACAAAACCATTTTTTTAGGGACCACATCACATTTGAAGAGACTTTGAGGGGTCTATATGACAGAAAATACCCAAAAGTGACACCATTCTAAAAAGTGCACCCCTCAAGATCATCAAAACCACATTCAAGAGGTCTTTTAACCCTTCAGGTGCTTCATAGGAATTTTTGAAATGTGGAAGAAAAAGTAAACATTTAAATTTTTTCAAACATTTTTTACTTTAGCTCTGTTTTTTTAATTTTCATAAGGGTAACTGGAGATAATGGACCCTAAAATTTGTTTGCAGTTTCTCTTGAGTACGCCGATGCCCCATATGTGGTGGGAAACTACTGCTTTGGCGCACAGAAGGGCTCGGAAGGGAAGGAGCACCAACTGATTTTTGGAATGCAAAATTGTTTGGAATAATTAGCAGACGTCATGTCGCGTGTGCACAGCCCCCAATGTGCCTAAACAGTGAAAAAAAAACGTGACCCAATTTTGAAAACTAAACCCCTCAGGGAACATATCTAAAGGTGTGATGAGCAGCTTTATCCCACAGGTGCTTCATAGAATTTTATATCGTTGAACCGTGAAAATGGACAAATACACTTTTCCCACAAAAATGTTGCTTTAGGCGCAAATTTTTCATTTTCACACTTTTAACATGAGAAAATTAACCATACAATTTGTGGATCAATTTGTTCTGAGTACAAAGATATCCCATATGTGATGGAAAACTACTGTTTGGGCACACGGCAGACCTTGGAAGGGATCGAGGGCCAATTGAATCCTGGACTGAAATTTTGTCTGGAACAGATTGCGATTGATCCTAACATGCCAAAACCGTAGAAACCCCCAAAGGTCACCCTAATTTGGAAACTACACACATTGAGGAATTCATCTAGCAGTGTAGTGAGCATTTTTAACACTCAAGCAATTCACAGAATTGTATAACATCGGGCTGAGTCAATAGAAAATTAAATTTTTCCTACTAAAATGTTACTTTGGCCTCAAGCTTTCAATTTCAAAAGGGATAATAGGAGAAAATGGACCACAAAATATAAAATGCAATTTCTTCTGGCTGCTCCAATACTTCATATGTGGTCGAAAACTACTTTTAAGGCACAGTGCAAAGCTCCAAAGGGAAGGAGCACCATATTGTAGTGCACATTTTGCTGGAATGATTTGAGGGTGCCATGTGTTAGGCATTGGGATAAATCCCAAGCCTTATCTGCCTCTGCGGTCTCCCATTCAGCTTCGGCTGCTATGAGTGCTGCTGAGCATAGACATTCATCTTGCTCAGGCTCGTTGTGTTCACTTGGTTACTGCTGGCTCTTCAGCCAAGTCTATAATAACCAGCTATAAGCAGCGGCGACCTGATGCTCTGGACTCTTAAGTCCAGAAATCACCTTACTGAGCATGTTCATGATGTGATGTCCTCCTATTAGTGGATGGACGTCAGCTGTTCTGATGATGTGGCAGCTCCGGTTTGGTCCACGAGCAAGGTCCTTTCCGACTGGACATGAGCCTAGTGGATAAAAGGCTCTCAGGGGTGCACACTGGTGCGCTAGTGTCATTTATGTGTGGTCATTGCCAGTGCATACTCTACCACTCTGTCTGCATGTGTTGTGTGTCTGTCTAGCTTGGTAGACTGTACATGTAGGCAGGCAGCTAGTGTCAGTGGTGGCAATTATCCGTTGGCTTAGCAGCTGGTTCCTATATGTGTGCAGTTAGCACAGTGAAGTTCCAGAGCAAGCACAACCCTAGTCAGGGTATTAAGCTCAGAGCATCTGTTCCGTTTCTGTGTGTGAGTGAAACAGCTCAGTTGCAGAGCATCTTTATCGGTCGTCCATGACAGCACTACGGAGAGAGGGGATCCGCCCTTCAGGAACAGGAAACCTACAGATACATAAGGGCGGCACCTCTCCCACGCATCAGTTGGTTTCCTGTTCCTGGAGGACAGGATTCCCTGCAGATACGACTTCGTTTCTCCTATCAATACCCAGGCCGGCTGTCCGACCCAGGTAGCGAGGGGGTCTCCTACCTCGGGCAGTGCGGGTCCCTGGAAGCGCCACGGTGGGTCCGGTAGGGCTCCACGACAGTGAGCGGTGCAGTGTGGAGCGACGTCCGGAGGAGGTCCATCCCCAGTGGTCAGCGAGGTGAGTATGTCCCCCCCCCCCCCCGGGGTCCGCTCGCCCCCCTGGGCCTCGGTCTTCCCCACTCTGATCCCCGTTGGTGCGGTGCGGCGTCCTGTGTGCTCCTTTCGATTCGGGACCGGAGCTGGGGGTCGGACGCCGGCCTCTGCTGCGGTCACCGTTGGGCTGCGGCCGCGAAAGCGGCGGGGGCGTAGCGGGGGGGCGGCTGGGTGGTCCGGCGGCACCGTTCCCCGGCTTCCGGGCACGTTCCTAAGCGCTCTGCCCGAAACCGGAAGTGACGCGCAGGGGGCGGGGCCAGGACCGGAAGTCAAACGCCGGCCAGTTTTTTTCTAAAAACGCCGCTGTCCTGCATGCGACGGGGGCGGGGGGGGGGGGGGAATGGGGCGTTTGGGGGCAGGGGGGGGGGTGGAGCAGTGACCTGCAAGTCGGGGAGGGGGTTGGATTTGGCCGCACACCTGCACTGATTCCGGATCCGGGGGAAGGGCTATTTATAGCCAAACAGAATGCTGCAGCGCTGCTTGTGAGCCCATCTGCAGCTATGGATGAGCCGGAAGCTGCCGTCGGTCTGCTGGAGCAGGAGCAGGACAGATCCTCGGAGAAGTCCCATGTGAACCCCCAGCTGAAGACCCGCGGACGCAGTAACCAGACCAGTCGCAGATCTAAACAGAAGGATCTGGACCGACCCCCCAGTAATCCGGTACCTACCGCTATTACCTGGGTGAGAGATCTTCGTGAATGTACCCTGATGCAGTCTTTTCCTATGTTTATTTCCGTAGGGGAGAAAATGCGCTGGTAAGGCAAAAAACAAGGAGTGCGCGCTATGCGCTTGCCCTTTGCCAGACGCCTACCCTAAGAGACTTTGTCAGTCGTGTGTACGGCAGACGGTAGGAAATAAATTGATGGGAACACTGATAGCGGTAGCGCCAGATAAATTACATAGCCTTTTTCTCCGCTCCCATAGGTGGCGGAAGAATCTCCTGATTTCACATCAAACCTTAGGGAGATTATCAGGAAGGAGGTGAAGGATTCCCTGAAATCCCTGTCCCGGGGGGAGTCTTCCAAAAGAAGAAGGGAGCCTAGCGCCTCAGATTCGGATTTGTCCGCTGGCCCTAGTAGAGAGAATGAGTCAGACGCCTCTGTCTCCTCAGCGTCCTCTTTGGAAGAGGAGTCTAACCGATTCTGTTTCCCATTTTACCAAATGGATAAACTAATTAAATCAGTCAGATCCACCATGGGGGTGGCTGACGAAAGGCCAGAACTCTCAGCACAGGACCTAATGTTTGGCGGTCTAGACCCTAAAAAGCGTAGGTCTTTTCCGCTCAATGACAAGGTCCAGAACCTCATCAAAAGGGAATGGAAAAAAACAGAGAAAAAAGGCTCTTTTCCACCTGCCTTTAAACGCAGATATCCCTTTGAGGACCCCATGGTGAACACATGGGATAAGGCGCCGAAATTGGACGCAGCGGTGTCTAAGGCGTCTAAAAAATCATCTATCCCCTTCGATGACATGGCTTCCCTAAAGGACCCTCTCGATAAGAAGGCTGACTCATTCCTTAAAGGGACATGGGAGATGTCGGCGGGTGCCCTGAGACCTGCTGTAGCTGCGACTTGTGCAGCCAGATCGATGATGGTCTGGCTGGATCAGCTAGGGTCTAAGTTGGAAGGGGGTGTTTCCAGAGATTCTATGTTGAAATTCCTGCCAACAATTCAGAATGCCGCTGCCTTTCTCGCGGACGCATCTGTGGATTCGGCAAGAATGGCGGCTAGGGCGGCCGGACTATCAAACGCAGCACGCAGGGCCCTATGGCTGAAATGTTGGCCGGGTGACCTTCAATCCAGATCCCGTCTGTGCTCTATCCCATGCGAAGGGGAATACCTGTTTGGTCCAGTCCTAGACGAACTGCTGGAGAAAGCCGGAGACGAGAAGAAGAAGTTTCCCAATCTACCAACTACCTCTTACAGGCGTCCCTTCGCAGGGAAGAGGTTCTTTCGGAGGTGACCAGCCAGAGACCAGAGCAGATGGGATGAGAAAAAGAAGAAAGGTACTGGATTTATGTTTGGAGGTGGAGGACGTCAGGAGCCATCCCGTGAGGTAAAAAAACCACCCCAATGACTAGTCGCCCCGGTGGGAGGTAGACTATCTGCCTTCTACCCAGCCTGGTCCAAAATCTCCTGTAGTGATTGGATTTTGGGGTTAATAGCTACGGGTCTGCGGCTAGAGTTCTCTTCTATCCCTCGGAACTTCTTCAGAATTACCCCACTCAGGTCCTCTCCAGCAGAACAGGCGGCCCTGGAAACAGAAGTTCACGACCTGCTCAATAAGAATGTCCTGTCAGAGGTTCCGGAAGGAGAACAGGGTAGAGGATTCTACTCTCCTCTATTCCTAATAAGTAAACCTGATGGCTCCTTCAGAACAATTATTAACCTTAATAATTTCCTGACCGTCCAATCATTTAAGATGGAAACTATTAACACCGCAATAAAGCTGCTGTTTAAAAACTGCTTTATGGTAGTATTGGATTTGAAGGACGCCTATTACCATATCCCTATTTATGCAGGTCACCAACGATACCTGAGGGTGGCGGTAAGGTTGGATGGGGTAATCAGACACTTCCAGTATAGGGCCCTCCCCTTTGGTATATCAGTCGCCCCTCGAGTGTTTACCAAAGTTATGGCGGAAGTTATGGCACACCTGCATGAGTCCAACATTCTAATAATCCCCTACCTGGACGATCTCCTTATCGTAGGTAAAACAGCGGATCACTGTCTGGAACAGTTACATAAAGTGATGTCTGCTCTGGAGCGTCTGGGGTGGATGCTAAATGTTAAAAAATCACGCTTACAGCCCATGACGGTGCAGCGATTTTTAGGCCTGACCCTGGATTCCCAGGTTCAGGAATGCCGGTTGCCTCAAGAGAAAATTGATCGCCTGCACCTTCAGGTGCTGAATGCCTCTAAAAACCCCACCATGTCCCTTAGAAGAGCCATGTCTCTGTTGGGCTCTCTCTCGTCCTGTATTCCAGCGGTCCGATGGGCCCAGTATCATACGAGGATACTTCAGGGCGAGGTGTTGTTACAACAAAAAAGGTTGGGGGGATGTCTGGAGAGCCTGATGACCCTATCCCAAGATGCTATTATGTCCCTCGGATGGTGGCTAGACCAAGAGAACCTGTCCACAGGGGTCCCCTGGGAATATAATGTAACTCGTATAGTCACCTCGGACACTAGCCCTTCTGGGTGGGGGGCTCACATGGGGGATACGTTGGTCCAGGGGCTTTGGGATCGGGATCAGATAGAAATGTCTTCCAACCTAAAGGAGAACGGCTGTGGAACAGGCAGTTAAATCACTCCTTGTCTATCTACAGGGCCACCACGTGCGGGTATTCTCGGACAATCGGGTCACCGTGGCATACATAAATCACCAAGGCGGGACTCGTTCCAAATCCCTAATGTGCGTAGCAGATCGTCTATTCCATCTAGCAGAGCAACATCTTCTCTCATTGACGGCTCTTCACATAAGAGGGGCAGAAAACACTACGGCGGATTTCTTAAGCCGCAACACATTGAGGCAGGGAGAGTGGTCCCTGAACGGCTCCATCTTCAACCTCATCGTGGAAAGATGGGGACAACCAGAGGTAGACCTGTTTGCCACAAAAGAAAACAGGAAAGTGGCACAATTCTGCTCTCTCAACCCCAGAGAAAATCCTCTGTCAGTAGACGCCCTCCTCATAGACTGGAACTTCAGGCTAGCCTACGCCTTTCCTCCCCTGTCTCTACTCCCTCTGGTGGTGAGGAAAATCAGGAAGGACAAAGCCACAGTGATAATAATTGCCCCCTTCTGGCCCAGAAGAACGTGGTTTCCATGCCTGAGGGCTATGTCGATATCCGACCCATGGGTCTTGCCAGACATCCCGGATCTCCTATCCCAGGGCCCAGTCTACCATCCTCGGGCGGTTGGCCTTCATCTGACGGCGTGGATTTTGAGCGGGCGCTGTTAAAGGATAGGAGGTTCTCTCCGGGCCTCATTAACACTCTGCTGAAGAGCAGAAAAATAATCACCACAAAGATTTATGTTAGGATCTGGAAGAAGTTCCTTCAAAACTCGGGGGTAATAGCTGGTCAGTCAATACCAATAGACCAGATTTTAGAATTCTTACAGAAGGGGTTGGATATGGGGTTATCCCCAAATACACTTAAAGTGCAGGTATCAGCCTTAGGGGCCCTCTTTGGCTGCAACATTGCTGAGAATCACTGGGTCAGCAGATTCATCAGAGCGACAAAACGGTCTAGGCCAATGGTGAAGAATAGGGTTATGCCATGGGACCTGAACCTAGTCCTCTCAGCCATGACAGAGGCCCCATTTGAGCCAATTGCATCAGCCTCTTTTAAAAATTTATCCCTTAAAGTAGCCTTCCTGGTGGCCCTAACATTGGAGCCGCGTAGGCTAGGCGACATCCAAGCATTATCCAGGGTTCCCCCTTACATGCAGCTTAGGGATGATAGAGTGATACTATCCCCTGATCCAGCATATCTTCCTAAAGTAGTGTCCAGGTTCCACAGAACACAGGAAATAGTTCTTCCATCTTTCCTCCCCAATCCTACTAACGATAAGGAAAGGAAGCTACACACTTTAGATGTAAAAAGATGTATCCTGGAATATCTGGCAGTAACTGATCCCTGGAAGATAGATAACGCCCTATTCGTGTCCTATCAGGGTAGTAGGAAGGGTCATAGGGCATCGAAATCTACTTTAGCTAGATGGATCAGGGAGGCTATCTCGCTGGCATACATCTCAAAGGGCAAGCCGGGGCCTGAAGGTCTGAAAGCGCATTCCACTAGAGCTATGGCGGCTTCGTGGGCGGAAAGATTGGAGGTGTCGATCGACCAAATTTGTAAGGCTGCTACTTGGTCTTCCCCAAACACATTCTATAATCATTATAGATTGAACTTGGGTGCCTCTTCTGACCTATCTTTTGGTGTAAGGGTGCTGCAAGCTGTAGTCCCTCCCTAGTTAGTTACTCTCTGTAATTCTCTCCGTAGTGCTGTCATGGACGACCGATAAAGTCTTAGTTACTCACCGGTTAATGGTGTTTTTCGGAGTCCATGACAGCACCTGTACATACCCTCCCGTCTTTTTAAGTTCTGGGTGTACACCTCTTCCTTTATTTATATAATTCACGGGTAGTGAATAGTTAGTTATTGTATCATTGTTTATTATGTATGCTATTAACCTTGGTGGTCCTCTTGTGCTCTGTAAACCAACTGATGCGTGGGAGAGGTGCCGCCCTTATGTATCTGTAGGTTTCCTGTTTCTGAAGGGCGGATCCCCTCTCTCCGTAGTGCTGTCATGGACTCCGAAAAACACCGTTAACCGGTGAGTAACAGACTTTCTTTTCTGTGTGAGTGACACAGTTCAGTTGCAGAGCAGCTCTTTCTTTTCTGTGTGCGAATGACACAGCTCATTTGCAGAGCTGCTTTTTCATTTCTGTGTGCGAGTGACACGCTTCTGTTGCAGTGTGAGGTCAGTCCATGTGCTTATTCATTGATGTTTAACTGGACACAGTACTCAGTACTTGTTTGTGCTGTTCTCTGCGGAGTAAAGGTACCTTCACACGAAGCGACGCTGCAGCGATAGCGACAACGATGTCGATCGCTGCAGCGTCGCTGTTTGGTCGCTGGAGAGCTGTCACACAGACCGCTCTCCAGCGATCAACTATGCCGAGGTCCCCTGGTAACCAGGGTAAACATCGGGTAACTAAGCGCAGGGCCGCGCTTAGTAACCCGATGTTTACCCTGGTTACCAGCGTAAAATCTAAAAAAAACAAACAGCACATACTTACATTCACGTCCCCCTGCGTCCACTTCCTGACTGACTGAGCGCCGTACAGTGAGAGCAGAGCGGTGACGTCACCGCTGTGCTGCTTTCACTTTCACTTTGCGGCGCTGAGTCAGAGGAGGAAGCAGACTGCAGGGGACGCAATGTGAGTATGTGCTGTTTGTTTTTTTTACATTTTACGCTAGTAACCAGGGTAAACATCGGGTAACTAAGCGCGGCCCTGCGCTTAGTAACCCGATGTTTACCCTGGTTACCAGTGTAAAATATCGCTGGTATCGTTGCTTTTGCTTTCAAACACAACGATACACAGCGATCGGACGACCAAATAAAGTTCTGGACTTTATTCAGCGACCAGCGACATCACAGCAGGATCCTGATCGCTGCTGCGTGTCAAACGAAACGATATCGCTAGCGAGGACGCTGCAACGTCACGGATTGCTAGCGATATCGTTATAATGTCGTTTCGTGTGAAGGTACCTTAACAGAGCTTGGGAACTCAATCTCCTGTTCACACTGAGTGGCGTTAACTTTGTGTGTACAAGCAATCTCTCGCTGTGTGTTTCATCATTGTTCTCTAGCAGCAGTTATTCATCTCTGCATGGTGGACCCCGAGTTGCGATTGCACCTTTTTATTAATTTTATTTAGTGCAATCCGCCAACCCTAACACCATGTCACATTTGGCAGAGCCCCTATGGTGAACAGCAGAACTCCCCATTTGTCACCTCATTTTACAAACTACTCATCTCAATTAATTAATCTAGGGGTGCAGTAATCACAATGACACCACAGATGTGTCAAAGAACCTTACACCGTTGGGTGGTGAAGAAAAAATAATTACATTTTTACTACAAAAATTTAGTTTAAGCAACATATTTTACATTGTCACACAGGGAAATGGGCAAAAATGGCACCAATATTTGTCACACAATTTCTCCTGAACGTGGCAATACGCCATATGTGGTTTTACAGTATTGCCTAGCCACACGTCAAGGTTTGGGAGGGAAGGAGCGCAATTTGACTCTTGGTGAAAAATTATCATAGAATAGTTTCCGGGCTTCATTTACAGATCCCCTAAGTGCCAGAGGAGCAGAATCCCCCTCAACTGTCCCCACTTTGGAAACTACACCCCTCTGAGAATGTATCTACAGGTGTAGTGATGATTTTGACTCTATGGGTGTTTTCCAAAAACATGCATCAGTGCATGTAGCTGTGTGAAAATTGCAAATCTGCCAGTGTAGTGCCCATATATTGTAGTGCCCAGTATGCTGCAGTCACCAGTACTTTGTTGTGACCGGACATTGCGCCCAGCTCGTTCTTCTGGAGACATGCACCCGTAAATTACGCGGTCACGCTGTCATCACTACAGAAATGCCAAACGTGGATGCTAACGATGATTTATGCACACTTTGGGGCTCAGAAGGGAGGGAGGCATTTGGATTTGAGAACACATCCTAGATATCACTGAATTAAATATTCCAGTTGTAAATCTTTGTTCATTACATAGTGGAATGTATTGAGAACAATAAAACCTAAAAATGATCAACATAAATCACAACTAATATCCCACAGATGTCTGGAGTTGTAATGATGCTCAAAATAAAAGTTACAGAATGAAGTTACAGGCTGATCCAACCAGTGGAAATGCCTCAAGACAAGGAAATGATGCTCAGTAATGTGTGTGGCCTCCACGTGCCTGTTTGATCTTCCTACAACGCCTGGGCATGCTCCTGATGAGGCAGCGGATGGTCTCCTGAAGAATCTCCTCCCAGACCTGGACTAAAGCATTCGCCAACTCCTGGACAGTCTGTAGTGCAACGTGACGTTGGTGGATGGTGCGAGACATTATGTTCCAGATGTGTTCAATCGGATTCAAGTCTGGGGAACAAGTGGGTCAGTTCAAAGCTTCAATGCCTTCATCTTGCAGAAACTGCTGACACATTCCAGCCACATGAGGTCTGGTATTGTCCTGCATTAGGAGGAACCCAGGGCCAACCACACCAGCATATGGTCTCACAAGGGGTCTGAGGATCTCATCTCGGTACCTAATGGCAGTCAAGCTACCTCTGGTGAGCACATGGAGGGCTGTGCGGCCCTTCAAAGAAATGCCACCCCACACCATTACTGACCCACTGCAAAACCGGTCATGCCGAAGGATGTTGCAGGCAGCAGATCGCTCTCCACGGCATCTCCAGACTCTGTCACATCTGTCACATGTACTCAGTGCGAACCTGCTTTTATCTGTGAAGAGCACAGGGTGCCAGTGGCGAATTTGCCAATCCTGGTGTTCTGTGGCAAATGCCAAGCTTCCTGTACGGTGTTGGGCTGTGAGCACAACCCCCATCTGTGGACGTTGGGCACTCAGACCATCCTTATGGAATCAGTTTCTAACCATTTATGCAGACACATGCACATTTGTGGCCTGCTGGAGGTCATTTTGCAGGGCTCTGGCAGTCCTCCTCCTGTTCCTCCTTGCACAAAGGCTAAGGTAGCGGTCCTGCTGCTGGGTTGTTGCCCTCCTTCGGCCCCCTCCACGTCTCCTGGTGTACTGGCCAGTCTCCTGGAAGCGCAACCAGCCTCTGGACACTACGCTGACAGACACAGTAAACCTTGCCACAGGTCGCATTGATGTGCCATCCTGGATGAGCTGCACTACCTGAGCCACTTGTGTAGGTTGTAGAGCCTGTCTCATGCTACCACATGTGTGAAAGCACAACCAACATTCAAAAGTGACCAAAACATCAGCCAGAAAGCATTGATACTGAGATGTGGTCTGTAGTCCCCACCTGCAGAACCACTCCTTTATTGAGTGTGTCTTGATAATTGACAATAATTTCCATCTATTGTCTATTCCATTTCCACAACAGCATGTGAAATTGATTGTCTAACAGTGTTGCTTCCTAAGTGGACAGTTTGATTTCACAGAAGTTTGATTTACTTGGAGTTATATTCTGTTGTTTATGTTCCCTTTATTTTTTTGAGGACTGTATATTTACTTTAACAGATGACGAACCTGAGTGGGGACCCGCTTTGTTTGTGGATTGAGTAGACGCTTTTGTTGGGAACATTTTACATAACATTAGGGATCACATTTATCCTGCGCTATACGCTGAGCACTTACTTTGTGGTTTCCATCTAAATCTACAAGTGATGTGATTCAGATGAAACCCTTGAGGGATCCATTCACTACAATGAGGCACCGACAAAGTACAGAAAACCGAGATATGGTTAAAGAAGTACGTTTCCAGCACTAGTATGAATTTGCTACCCTTTACACTACCTTGGTGTTACATACCCTAAAACACCTTTGCTAGCATTTACCTTTGTATTCTCATGATATATGTCTGTATAATACTTTTTCATCCTTTGTGGATTTCACATGCTCCCTTTGACATCATACTGTATGTGAAGTGATATATCCCCTTTTGCATTACCATTTATACAGTTAGGTCCATATATAATTGGACAGAGACAATATTTTTCTCATTTTGGTTATAGACATTACCACAATGAATTTTAAACAAAACAATTCAGATGCAGTTGAAGTTCAGACTTTCAGCTTTTATTTGAGGGTATCCACATTAAAATTGGATGAAGGGTTTAGGAGTTTCAGCTCCTTAACATGTGCCACTCTGTTTTTAAGGGGACCAAAAATAATTGGACAATTGACTCCAAGGCTATTTCATGGACAGGTGTGGGCAATCCCTTCGTTATGTCATTCTCAATTAAGCAGATAAAAGGCCTGGAGTTGATTTGAGGTGTGGTGTAGCATTTGGAAGGTTTTGCTGTGAAGTAAACATGCGGTCAAAGGAGCTCTCCATGCAAGTGAAACAAGCCATCCTTAAGCTGCGAAAACAAAAAAAAAACATCCGAGAAATTGCTACAATATTAGGAGTGGCAAAATCTACAATTTGGTACATCCTGAGAAAGAAAGAAAGCACTGGTGAACTCATCAGTGCAAAAAGACCTGGGCGCCCACGGAAGACAACAGTGGTGGATGATCGCAGAATAATCTCCATAGTGAAGAGAAACCCCTTCACAACATCCAACCAAGTGAACAACACTCTCCAGGAGGTCGGCGTATCAATATCCAAATCTACCATAAAGAGAAGACTGCATGAAAGTAAATACAGAGGGTTCACTGCACGGTGCAAGCCACTCATAAGCATCAAGAATAAAAAGGCTAGACTTGACTTTGCTAAAAAACATCTAAAAAAGCCAGCACAGTTCTGGAAGAACATTCTTTGGACAGATGAAACCAAGATCAACCTCTACCAGAATGATGGAAAGAGAAAAGTATGGCGAAGGAGTGGTACAGCTCATGATCCAAAGCATACCACATCATCTGTAAAACACGGCGGAGGCAGTGTGATGGCTTGGGCATGCATGGCTGCCAGTGGCACTGGGTCACTAGTGTTTATTGATGATGTGACACAGGACAGAAGCAGCCAAATGATTCTGAGGTATTCAGAGACATACTGTACGCTCAGATCCAGCCAAATGCAGCCAAACTGATTGGTCGTCGTTTCATACTACAGATGGACGATGACCCAAAACATAAAGCCAAAGCAACCCAGGAGTTTATTAAAGCAAAGAAGTGGAATATTCTTGAATGGCCAAGTCAGTCACCTGATCTCAACCCAATTGAGCATGCATTTCACTTGTTAAAGACTAAACTTCAGACAGAAAGGCCCACAAACAAACAGCAGCTGAAAACCACCGCAGTGAAGGCCTGACAGAGCATCAAAAAGGAGGAAACACAGCGTCTGGTGATGTCCATGAGTTCAAGACTTCAGGCAGTCATTGCCAACAAAGGGTTTTCAACCAAGTACTAAAAATTAACATTTTATTTAAAATTATTGAATCTGTCCAATTACTTTTGGTCCCTTTAAAAACAGGGTGGCACATGTTAAGGAGCTGAAACTCCTAAATCCTTCATCCAATTTTAATGTGGATACCCTCAAATGAAAGCTGAAAGTCTGAACTTCAACTGCATCTGAATTGTTTTGTTTAAAATTCATTGTGGTAATGTCTATAACCAAAATTAGAAAAATGTTGTCTCTGTCCAAATATATATGGACTTATCAGTATTTCCTAATCAAAATCGCGTGGGCTAATATTGGCATGCAGGCACACTATCTCACCAAATAAATACTGACTGTTAATTTAGTGACAGGTGACTGACAGGTCTGGGCATAGAGTTGTGAAACAGCGGGATAAAAGCGACAAAATGTACATCCAACATGAGTGGGGAAAAAGCGAGGTCGTGGTGGAAGGGGGAATAAACTTGGTGTTCGACATGTACGTGGGTTAGGTGGTAATGTTTCTGAAAGCTCAGCTGAACAAATAACATCTCATCCTATCCAAAGACAGTTGACAACATCTGTTAAGGGACGGGCAATTCGTCCCCTTTCTTTGGCAGCCACAAAGCGATATGCCTTGTAGATGAGGGCCAGAAAGAGCATGTGCTCCAGAGGATGGCAAGTGCTGAGTCAAATGGCCTCTCCTCATCTTCCCCAACCTTAACATCACACACAACACAATCCTCAGAGGTGGCTCGCCAATTACTATTGTTTCTTCCTACGTCCAAACTCTCCAACTGAACCACTGACTGTGGTGAACCACAGATGGGACCACCAGAGATGATCCAACTTACATTATCTGCCAACTTTGCAAAAAACTATTCAGTAGATGCAAAAATTGCATGCATGAATCGGCACATGCGCAATCAACATACGTCAGTGTGGGAACTTCACTATGCAAAAATGCAGACTAGTGGGCCTCCCCACCCACCGGCCGTCCCATCAACCATATCTGCTGCTTGTTCGTCCTCCGTCACCTTGGCAAGTGTTCTCACACAGGTCTCTAGCCACAGAAACTCCACTTGTTTACTCCCTACAGGATCCTAAATCAAGTGTGATACTGTTTGGACTCCCAATAATCAGGAATTTCTCCCATATAACACAGTTAGGTGATCATTTTCAAACTTGAGAATACCCCTTTGATGGTCGGGATTAGCCTGTGTAAAGAAGACATTATTGAGCTATTTGAGTGGCAGTATTTACTGTAGTTACCATGTGACGTAAGAGGCTAAGTGAGGGACTGACCATGACAGTGATTATAATTTGATTTTGTGTTATACTGGAGGCAGGACAGGCCCATGAGTGTTTGTAGTGATTATGTGAAGCCGGTAAAAGCTCTGGAGATTTCTTACATGGGATCTTTATAATGTTACATTGTCATCTTCTCCCAGTTCAGGTCCTTACAACATCAGACCCTCTCAGTGGAGATCTTCTATATAACAGAATTCTCCCGAGTGACCCTACAAGGATGGAACGGAACAGGGACAAGATGGCGGAGAGGATATTACACCTCACCCTAGAGATCCTCTTCCGGCTTACTGGACAGGTGAGAGATTCTGATGATGTCACAAAACATCATTCTTATCTATGGGAATAACAGATGGACAGAACTGCAGAGGTGAGGACTCTGGGAATGTCTGTAGTGAGATTTATTTGTGTGTCTTTCCATAACCAGGATTACACAGTAGTGAAGAAGACCTCTAGTGAGCGCTGTCAGGACCCTGTGTCTGAGGGATGGGGAAGACCCATGAGCCCAATCACAGGGCCTCCACCTCACCCCCTGATACATGAGGACATCAATGACCAGAAGATCCTAGAACTCGCCTACAAGATGATTGAGCTGCTGACTGGAGAGGTGACACTCCTGGGAATGCTGGGACATTATACAGTAACACTATGAAGAGATATTGTATAAGAGATGACTCTATCATTGTATGTATTAGGTTCCTATAAGGTGTCAGGATGTCACCGTCTATTTCTCCATGGAGGAGTGGGAGTATTTAGAAGGGCACAAAGATCTCTACAAGGACGTCATGATGGAGGTTCCCGATCCCCTCACATCACCAGGTAATATACAGGACTAGATACACACGGCCTATAATTATCTGTATGTAAAGAATGAATTCAGTCCCTGTATGTGTGTCCTACAGATCAATCCAGTGAGAGGACAACACCAGAGAGATGTCCCCATCCTCTTCTTCCACAGGACTGTAAACAAGAAAATTCCAGTGTTCCTCAGGATTATAAGGTAGATGGAGAGAAGGTGTCATGAAATCTTGCCCATGATGTATAGAAGGCTGTGAAGGTCTTGTTTTATCCATCAGTATTATGCAATGAGCGGCCAATTTATTAGAGATATCTGCTCTTTCCCAACTGGAGGTTGAAAGCGTGGAAATTAGGCAGCAGCCCTTTTCCATCGGTGACTTATTAGACACATGACACCGACTTGTAGTATGAAATCAGTTTTTAAAATTTTTCTATTAAGCAATCTGCAGGACTTTGCACAAGGTGATCACTGCTAGATTATGAGGTATTTATGTGTAAGGATGTCAAAAGTATAATGGGGATAATGTGATAAAAGAAAAACTTCTAGTGTTATTAGATCTTATAGATATAAGCAACTCATCAACAAAGACATCAAGAATTGTTCTGAAAACAGGTGCACAGTCAAGCAAATTGCAGATGAATGCTAATGTGTCTGGATGCATTCTTTAGCACAATTGGGCTATAGCAGCAGATGACCAGTTCCAGTGCCATTGCTTTCCAGCAAAACAGTAAGAAAACAAATTTAATTGGGCAAAAGAAAGTAACAGTTATTTCTGAGCAGTGGAAAACATCTTCAGCTCGGATAAGTTTTCTGCTGCACAGTACTGATGGGAGGGTCAGAATTTTATTTATACAGCAGCATGAATCCATGTTTCCTTCTTGTCAGGTGTCAACATTTCTGGCTGATGAAGGTGGATTAAAGGTATGGAAAATATTGTGTGAGCACATCCTTTGTACTCTGACACTTGTGGATGGATGTTTAGATACTAAAGGCTTAGCTGAGTATTGTTTCTGACCAAATTCATCCCTTCATGTCAACTATTGAGTCTACTGTATAAGTACAATGATCCATGTCACAAGGGTCATGTAGTTATGAATTGCTTCCATTACAAGGGTCTTGTAACGTGGAGTGGGCTGGTACCTGTGGACGAGGTACTTGTATCTGACACCTCGGCAAGCTACTTGAAATTGGAGGTCCTGGCTAAGTGTGTGACTAGGGTTATCCCTTGCTGGCCACATGTTATTGATTGCTTTGGTTGGCCAGGAACAGATCGTGGACAGTTCAATGAGGGAGACCACCAGTCAAAAATAAACTTTTTACTAAACAATAATTTGGTGGCGATCATATACAATAGATAGCGGGAATATAACTTTATGAAGTTTTCCTTTGCAATACAGAGCATTTTCCAAACTCAGTTCTAATTCTTTCACTTGTCCTATATCTTCACAGTTCCTCTATACTTCACCACAACCCAGCACAGTATTACGGTCCAGTTAGCAAGAGTCCTATTCTCAACCTGTATTTCCGCGTCTTGTTTCATCTCCAGTATTGACGGTACTTAACTTCTGTCACCGATGCCTTGGCCGGTTGTAGCCTCCGACTCCATCTTCTTTCACCGTCCATCCTCTTTCATTCTCTTGAGAATGCAGAGATGATTCCTCTTCTTTTCTTCCTTGTGCCTGCTCCGGATATGATACTGCCTCTAAGACCCCCGAGTTCCAGACATGTGAACATGAGTCAAGGCTCCAGCCATAACCTGGACGATGATCAGATCCCTCTATGCTCCACCAATGCAATGCTTGTTGTACCCCCAAACTAACTGGCCTCCATTTTTCTTTCACACTCCCACTCTAGTTCTTATATACATACAGAAATGTATGTACCCTCGTGCACCACACTGGCCACAAACCATCCACAGGGGCATCCATCTTGAGTAAGGTCACTCGCGTACCTGGTGTGAGGTCCTGCAACCTCTGTGGAAAGTGACTAGTCTCTAACTTTTTTTCTGCATGTCGATATGATAGCCGATCCCAAATTCATAGATGAACCCATGTTCGCGCTGCAGATCATAGCTATATACTTCCCCTCAGGAGACTAATTCTTCATAACTTTCAGAGAACGGGGCCTACAAACATATTTCCGGCTCAGATTTAGGCCAGCCTCTTCTCCGCAATTGACCATCCCAGGCCTCTCAGGCCACTGACAAGCTGCTGGACCCTCATTCTTCTTTCCTCAGTTCTTGGGAAGCCCGGAGGCGTAGGCCACATCCTTCTTTCAGGCCCCATCCTACTTTTGGAGCCACCTTGCTCCTGTCCAAACCCCCGTAGTAAGATGCTGCTTCACCCGCAGGAGAACTATCCAGCTCTGGGTCCTTGGCACCTCTTTCTGACCCTTGGGCTGAGGAGTCTGGCTCTTTGATTCCATATCTGACTGTATTCTCTTCCACTTCCAACCGATAAATGGCACCATCTCTTTCGACGCTAGTCATCCTACGTCACGGCTCAGACTTTTGCTGGGTGGGGTTCTCTTCAGCTAATTTAAATAAAAAAAGTATACCCAAGGAAATTAAATCAAATGTGTAAACATAAATTCCCTTTAAAATCAATCTTTAATAATTAAAATATTAAAAAAAACCTACCCAGTGGAAAAAAGTTAGATACCAAAAAAATAAACTGACCAACAATAATTTGCCTACAGACACCCTGCAATAGGCCTCAATATGTCCCTACCTGACTGTGGAGGTTTTCACCCTAAAGAACGATCTGGCGCCCCCACTAAATGTGGTCTATCCCTCACTCTCCTATTACAGCCCTATTAATATAGGTGGGAAAACAATATCTCATAGAGCAGGGATGAAGAGAGCCTTTTGATATACACAAATTCTATACAAATTCCTTGCAGGTATCTTGTAAGGCAACTAGATAATATATATCATCCAAAATCATGACTAATACTCCACAATGCAACACATAATATATTCTACTTGGCAAAATGAATTAAATACCAGTCAGATATATAGCTGAATAAACAGTGTTAACCATAGCAGATAGTGGAGTTAAAAGATAGCATGAGTGAGATGCCCCCTGCTAATACTCCACAATACAACACATCATGTAGCATGCTTGGCATATAGATTGGATACAGGCCAAGTAAATACATAATAAAAATTATAGATAGTTAGGAGTAAACTTTACATGAGTCGGATGCATGCTGACGCGTTTCCCTTCAACACGGCTCATCAGGAGGTAATGTAGATGCTAGAGAAGCTGGATGCCATGATGATTGATAACAAGCACCGGCGGTCAAAAAGTGGACTTAAATAACCCCCATAATTATCACTACTACAATGCGCTCCTCCTCAAATGGTCAGCTGATAAAAATATCGGGTCATAACTACATACTTCATAATGCTTAATACCAAGGAAAAAATGGAGTTCTATACAAAATATTAAAACCAATATTTTATTACAACAATATAAAAAGACAATGTTACAAAAAATGTAAAGAAAAAAAGGGGAGACCCTAGTACAAAAACATCCACGTCACAGACACATAATTATGTATATCACCATGGTATAAATATCAAGAGAAATGTCAGTATTAGCACACAATGGTAGAGCATAGTTCTTCGAGAAAGCTACGCGAAACGCGCGTCAGGGGGTCTCCAGAGTCCCAGGCACTGGTCACTTTATTCTACCATGGGTAAGAAACCGTTTATTTAATATGCATTACAAATGGTGTTCCTGCGTACTTTGCATGGAGGACACTGGTCCATATGAATAATTAGAACTATGCTCTACCATTGTGTGCTAATACTGACATTTCTCTAGATATTTATACCATGGTGATATACATAATTATGTGTCTGTGACGTGGATGTTTTTGTACTAGGGTCTCCCCTTTTTTTCTTTACATTTTTTGTAACATTGTCTTTTTATATTGTTGTAATAAAATATTGGTTTTAATATTTCGTATAGAACTCCATTTTTTCCTTGGTATTAATGATTACCCGAAGTATACGGTACTGTCCTTATATATACATGGGTAGAGTTAAACAACTTTCTACAACTACACACGGTGTGTGTGGGATCCATGTTATTTCTGTAGGTGTGTTTTCAATACTTCATAATGCTGATAGAACCTTACCCATCACAGCGTGCGTTCCAGTAAAAGGAAGTGATAGAGCTTCCGGCAGCCAAACAAGATATGCATTCCACTGTATGAAATGCAAACGTTATATCCGGCTGCGCCTCTTGGTTTCCGGCCAGCCAATATATTACAATGTGCGTTCCAGCATATGGAACGCACATGTCGATGATGTATATCCGGCCACGTCCCCACTATGTAAGATATGGCAGCGCTACACTATGTACAAGCAAAGCATCATTTCCGGCTGCACCTCTTGATATCTGGGAAGCCGATATGTTACATAGTGCGTTCCAGCACGTTGACCGCAAATGCCGGTGACGTATATACGGCCACGCCCCCCGCCATACAAAATAAAGCGGCGCTGCGCTTCACGCCCCTGGAACGCACAGAATAGCCATATATGGGAGGTAAATGGCGGAATAAATCCCAGCACACTTTACACCATATCACACAATATGGATATATAGATATACAAATGGGACAATTGCTTTTCTAATTCCACCGTCTATTACATTAAGGCGTTCATAACGGCATTAAAGTAAGATAGAGGGAAGAAGCATGAAATAATAATATAATTCATAACAAAAAAAAATAAGAGAAATAAGACATAGCAATGTATTAGTCCTCAATGTGGACCACGTAGAAACATGTATTAATATGGAGTCTAAACAGCATATCCCAATCAATTATCTTGGCGCCAGATCCAAGAGGTTTTATAGAGGGCCATAGGACCAAATCCATAATTATTAATCAGATAAAGCACGCATAGGACAAACGTTCATTCAGTCCTTTCGGGGAGAGGGATTGTAATCTGAAAATGCACTCTGCCTCCCGTCTCAGAAAACTTTTATGTAAGTCCCCTACTCTAATATCTTCTCTTCAGCTAGCCATCCTAGGAGTTACATCTTACTGGGCAGGGCTTTTCCTTCCACGTCGTTTTACTGCAGTGGCCACTCCTCATTGTAAGCTGGTTCATGGAGTCCTGATATTCCCTCCGATAGGCGTAACCTCTGGAGGGCTGGACCGTTCTTTATGCCCCCTTTTGTTTGTTTTGTGCTAAAACCATACTGGTATTTTATTCCCAAAATCCATAAATATATAGGCAATCCACCTGTACGTCCTGTAATAGCGGGACGGGGTTCAGTTACTTCTTTACAGATGTTTGAACTGGATGTTATGCCAATTGGTTAAGAAAACCCCCTTGTAAATAAAGGACACATGAATTTGTTTACAAATACTGGGCCAGCTTGGTTGGCAAGAAGGATTCCAGATGGCAAGGATTGATATCGAGACCTGTATAAACACATCCTACAGGATTAATGAAGAATAATAACACTGAAGGTTAACTGTTGGGATTTATGTGTAAATGTATATATATTCTTTCAGAACATTATTCCTTTCAATTTGCGGATCACTGGTATACCCAGGCAGCTGGTACCGCAATGGGTACACCAGTGGCCCCGACATTTGCAAATATATTTTTGTGGTATTTTGAAATTTGACCGTATGACCTTGGATAAAAAAAATAAAATAATGCATTATTAGTGAGTGCCACTCATTTTACTTCTACTTTCGTAATTTTTGAAGATTGTATTGCTGTACTGTTGAGCACCTCCATGTCTGCTGTTCTCTTTTAACCAGCATTGCATATCCCAGTGGTATATACTTGCAACATTACTGGTCTCCTGATCTTTTGAATTGGACGTAAAGCTGATCATAGATATGTTATCTTCTCACAATTATCATGTTAAATGATCTTTTCTGTTCTCCTAAATCATTCCACACGTCTTCTCCATCTGTCTGTGACTTTTACAATTTTTTGTTTCAGAGTGAAGATCTGCTCCTTATTAATACTACAGGGACATATGTGGGGGGTGATGAGTTGTGTAAAGAGGAGATTTCTACAGATTTCTATCCAGGCGAGTAGTCAATGGCTTTTAGAATTTGTGTTAAATGTTTTTATGGTTTTTATTCAGAACTTTACATGTGGATCTTACACGTAAAGATTTAGTGTTTAAAAACAAAAATCACCCTTTGACACTATTTTTGCCATAATCACTTCTGAGCTGCTGTAGAGGAGATCGTTCTGTATTCACAGTCCTGGCCATCACAGGACACTGTGCTCAGTGGATGCCTCTAAATATACTTTTGAAGATTTAGTGTTGGGAAGCTCAGAACAATATAGAAGAAAATGGAGGACGGGCGCTGCAGATAATGATCATCCAAAGAATAAAAGATGCAGCCATTAAAGCATAAGACATTCAGTCTACCCATCACAATACCGAATTGGCATCTTCATCAGGCCAAATACCAGTTCAGTATCAAAACATGTAGCCTTAATGTGTTACCAATAAAGGAACCTACTTCATCTTCTATTATTTGGATGGTCGTTATCAGCAGCACCAATGTCTTTCATTTTTTTCCATATCGTTATGTATCCTATGGTGTTGTTTCCTTGACATCACTCTGGAAAGGAGCGGCAGCTGACAGACCATAATTCTACTGTAATGTCAGTAGATGCACAACTCCAGAAGGTGAGCTCTTCCTCCACTAATCTGCCTATGTCTCCACCTATTTTGAGTTTACAGCACGTAGGAGGCACCGTGCCAGTTTAAAAAAAAAAAAACAAATTTAAAGCCTGCACTGTTATATACTAGAGAATATTCTCAGCCGAAAAACCTCAATGGCATTTTTTACAAGCAGAATATATTGGTCTATAATAATAATAATAATAAATATTATTATTAATCATTGCTTATGTAGCGCTATCAGATTCTGTAGCGCTTTACATACATTATCATCACTGTCTCAATGGGGCTCTTAATCTAAATTCCCTATCAGTATGTCTTTGGAATGTGAGTGGAAACTGGAGAACCTGGAGAAAACCCACGCAAACACGGAGAGAACATACAAACTCCTTGAAGATGTTGCCCATGGTGGGATTTGAAACCAGGACCCAGTGCTGCAAAGCAACAGTACTAACCAATGAGCCACCGTGCTGCCCAATCTAATATATAAAGCTGAATGTGTGTATGTATGTGTGTATGTATGTCCGGGATTGGCATCTGAACCGTCGCAGCTACAGCCACAAAATTTTGCACAGTCACACGTCTGGACCCTGAGAGCGTCAAAGCTATGTTGTGAGGTGAAATTTTAACCCCGCGCTTTCCAATTCACCAAACAATTTTGCCCCTATCTACATAATGGGGAAAAAATGAAAGGAAAAGTGTTGGAGGCAAATTAACAGCTGCCAGATGTGAACAAGGGGGACTTAAAGAATGAGAGCGATGGCACCAAAGAGTATATACTGTACAGTTGCTAAGGTGGGGCCTCGACATGGGATAATCACCACACCACCACGGGGATATGAACACACACACAAAATGCGCCACACACTACCACGTGCTCAAACACATATACCACCCTCAGCGCACATTTCACCACACATACACCAACCTCGCCACATAAAAGTTGAAACACAAAAGTCGCCGCTCAAAACTCGCCACACGCAAAACTCTCCACATGTGCAAAACTCACCTCATGGAAAACTCGCCACACGCAAAACTTGCACACGCGGAAAAATTGCCACATGCACAAAAGTTGCAACACATGCAAAAGTTGCCTCATACAAAACTTGCACATACTCAAAAGGCACCACACATAAAACTCGCCACGCGCAAAACTCGCCATGCGCAAAACTTGCTGCACACAACTTGCTACACTAACCTGTCACATGCAACTCGACACACAAAAAGTTGCTACACGCATGTCGCCACACAAAACTCATCTCACAAAAGTCGCTACATGCATGTCGCCACACGCAACTCAACACACACAACTTGACACACGAAACTCGCCCTAAAACACACACAAGTCTGGTATTATCCTTCAAAAATAAAAATCTGATTAATAAGCTGAAAAACTACAAGAGCAACAAATGTACCATATAGGAATCCGGCAGCTGTCAGTCACATGACCAGTCTATTATGTGTATGTGTGAGCTAATATATACTGCCAGGGGGTGGGCTTACTGTTGGCTGGGGATTTATCAGGCTGCCAATTTAGCTTACAAATACTGAGGTAAAAATACTGACCAAATAACGTGTGAACGAGGTCTAATACAGAAGGAGATGACATACAGATATATACTATATACAGGAGGAGATGACACACAGGTATATACTATTTACAGGGGAGATGACACACAGGTATATACTATATGCAGGAGGAGATGACACACAGATATATACTATATACAGGAGAGATGACACACAGGTATATACTATATAGAGGAGGAGATGACATACAGGTACATACTACATACAGCAGGAGATGACATACAGGTATATACTATATACAGAAGGAGATGACACATAGGTATATACTATATACAGGAGCAGATTACTTACAGGTATATAGTATATACAGGAGGAGATGACATACAGGTATATGCTACGTATAGGAGGAGATGACATACAGGTATATACTATATACAGGAGGAGATGACACACAGATATATATATATATGGGAAATGACAAACATGTATATACCGAGGTGAAAATGAGAGGTGTGAGGTGAAAATGAAAAGGTGTGAGCGCAAAATGAGAGGATTGAGGGAAAATAGTGGAGTGATCGGAAAATGACAGATGTGAGGTCGAAATGACAAGTGTTAGGGGGGAATGAGAGGAGTGAGGGGGAAAATAAAAGGAGTGAGGGGGAAAATGAGAGGTGTGAGGGGGAAAATGAAAGATGTGATGGGGAAAATGAGAGGCGTGATGGGAAAATAAGAGAAGTGAGGTGCTATAACTAACCACAGATATTTACTATGCCCAGGCAACGCCGGGCTCTTCAGCTAGCTTAGATTTACAATCTCCATGCTTTTCTCATGGTCAACTTTATGTGGCCTGTTCAAGAGTTGGAACAGCCAAAAATCTGTTTGTCTTTACACCTGAAGGAAAAACTAAGAATGTCGTTTATCAAAAGGCTCTCGAATAAGTAATAGAAGATTACTTCACATTACTTGGCCAATTTAGTTAAATCTGTGTGGAATATCTCTGGTGTTGAAATATATGTTGTAAAATGCTTCTATTAGCTTAGTTTTTGCCTTTTAATAATTACATTTCTATCTATTTGTTTTGTGTTTTTTTTTGTGCAGAATAAATTTTTGTTAACACATTCTATTTTGCTAACAGCAGTTATTACCCCGGGCGAAGCCGGGTAGTACAGCTAGTATCATTATATAGGCCATATATACGATGAAGTAGAGATGCAAAATAATTACAATCACCATGGACATAGTTTGTGCAATCGTAACAACCTGTGCAATATAGTGAGTACATGATTTATGGTGAGGGGTAAATGGTGTGACCATAGTGGATGAATTCTTTTTATCCATGTCCATTGTCATAATGGTAAAAAAAATGCATCAGGCAGAACTTTGCTTTCCGTTCTAAATATGGATATAATTTTGAATACTTACGAACCACATAATAATCAATTGTGCCACTTTGCTTTATTTAACCCCTTTCTGTCATTGGATGTACTATTCCGTCCATGTGGGGTGGGCCCTACTTCCCAAGGACAGAATAGTATGTCCAGCGCGATCGGCCACGCTCACGGGGGAGTGCGGCCGGGTGTCAGCTGACTGTCGCAGCTGACATCCGGCACTATGTGCCAGAAGCAGTCACGGACCGCCCCCAGCACATTAACCCCCGGCACACTGCTATCAAACATGATCGCAGTGTTCCGGCGGTACAGGGAAGTATCGTGCAGGGAGGGGGCTCCCTGCATGCTCCCCTGAGACGAACGGTACAAGGCGATGTGCTCACCTTGTACCGAGCGTCTCCTCCCTGCAAGCCCCGGATCCAAAATGGCCGCGGGGCTGCATCCGGGTCCAGCAGGGAGGTGGCTTCACTGCGCCTGCTCAGAGCAGGCGCCGGGAAGCCTCCCTTCTGTGCACGTCAGATCGCCGATCTGACACAGTGCACAGCAAAGTGTCAGATCGGCGATCTGTCACTTTACTGTGATGCCCCCCCCCCGGGGCAAAGTAAAAATGTAAAAAAAAATAAAAAAAATTTCCTAAATAAATAATAATAAAAAATATATATATTGTTACAATAAATATTTTCCTTTAGCGAAATAAAAAAAAAAAAAACAATAAAAGTACACATATTTAGTATTGCCGCGTCCGTAATGACCCGACCTATAAAACTGTCCCACTAGTTAACCCCTTCAGTGAACACCTAAAAAAAAAAAAAAAAAAAAAGGCAAAAAACAACGCTTTATTCTCATACCGCCGAACAAAAAGTGGAATAACACGCGATCAAACAGACGGAAATAAGTAACCATGGTACCGCTGAAAATGTCATCTTGTCCCGCAAAAAACGAGCTGCCATACAGCATCATCAGCAAAAAAATAAAAAAGTTATAGTCCTCAGAATAAAGCGATGCAAAAATAATTATTTTTTCTATAAAACAGCTTTAATCGTATAAAAGCGCCAAAACATAAAAAAATTATATAAATGAGGTATCGCTGTAATCGTACCGACCCGAAGAATAAAACTGCTTTATCCATTTTACCAAACACGGAACGGTATAAACGCCCCCCCCCCCCCCCCCCCAAAAAAAAAAAAAAAAAAGAAATTCATGAATTGCTGGGTTTTGGTCATTCTGCCTCACAAAAATTGGAATAAAAAGCGATCAAAAAATGTCATGTGCTCGAAAATGTTACAAATAAAAACATCAACTTGTCCCGCAAAAAACAAGACCTCACATGACTCTGTGGACCAAAATATGGAAAAATTATAGCACTCAAAATGTGGTAATGCAAAAAACATTTTTTGCAATAAAAAGCGTCTTTTACTGTGTGACGGCTGCCAATCAAAAATCCACTAGAAAACGCGCTATAAATAGTAAATGAAACCCCCCTTCATCACCCCCTTAGTTATGAAAAATTAAAAAATTGTATTTATTTCCTTTTTCGGGTTAGGGTTAGGGCTAGGATTAGGGCTTGGGTTAGGGTTGGGGCTAAAGTTAGGGTTGAGGCTAAAGCTAGGGTTGGGGCTAAAGTTAGGGTTAGGGTTTGGATTACATTTACAGTTGGGAATAGGGTTGGGATTAGGGTTAGGGGTGTGTCAGGGTTAGGGGCAGGGCCGGACTGGGACTAAAATTCAACCCTGGCATTTGAAGTTACACAGGCCCACTTGTCACACAGTGACTGTATAATATCTTTGTACACTTGTAGGCAGGGCCGGTTTTAGGCAAAGTGGGGCCCTAGGCAAAGTTTAAAATGGGGCCCCAAATGCTAACATATTGCACATCACACAAAAGCATTTCGGTTGTATTTAAACACAACATGGCGTCCCATCTCAATTCCAGTAAATTTTGCATTGAAGAGTCAAACGGCGCTCCTTCCCTTCCGAGCTCTCCCTTGCGCCCAAACAGTGGTTTGCCCCCACATATGGGGTATCAGCGTACTCAGGACAAATTGTACAACAACTTTTGGAGTCCAATTTCTTCTCTTACCCATGGGAAAATAAAAAATTGGGGGCGAAAAGATCATTTTTATGAAAAAATATGATTTTTTGTTTTTATGGCTCTGCATTATAAACTTCTGTGAATCACTTAATAGGTCAAAGTGCTCACCACACATCTAGATAAGTTCGTTAGGGGGTCTACTTTCCAAAATGGTGTCACTTGTGAGGGGTTTCAATGTTTAGGCACATCAGGGGCTCTGCAAACGCAACATGGCGTCCCATCTGAATTCCAGTCAATTTTGCATTGAAAAGTAATGGCGCTCCTTTGCTTCCGAACTCTGCCATGCCCCCAAACAGTGGTTTACCCCCACATATGGGGTATCAGCGTACTCAGGACAAATTGTACAACAACTTTTGAGGTCCATTTTCTCCTGTTACCCTTGGTAAAATAAAACAAATTGGAGCTGAAGTAAATTTTTTGTGTAAAAAAGTTAAATGTTCATTTTTATTTAAACATTATTAAACATTCCAAAAATTCCTGTGAAACACCTGAAGGGTTAATAAACTTCTTGAATGTGGTTTTGAGCACCTTGAGGGGTGCAGTTTTTAGAATGATGTCACACTTGGGTATTTTCCATCATATAGACCCCTCAAACTGACTTCAAATGACATGTGGTTCCTAAAAAAAAAATGGTGTTGTAAAAATGAGAAAATGCTGGTCAACTTTTAACCCTTATAACTCCCTAACAAAAAAATTTTGGTTCCAAAATTGTGCTGATGTAAAGTAGACATGTGGGAAATGTTACTTATTAAGTATTTTGTGTGACATATCTCTGTGATTTAATTGTATAAAAATTCAAAGTTGGAAAATTGCGAAATTTTCAAAATTTTTGCCAAATTTCTGTTTTTTTTCCACAAATAAACGCAGGTAATATCAAAGAAATTTTACCACTATCATGAAGTACAATATGTCACAAGAAAACATTGTCAGAATCACTGGGATCCGTTGAAGCGTTCCAGAGTTATAACCTCATAAAGGGACAGTGGTCAGAATTGTAAAAATTGGCCCGGTCATTAACGTGCAAACCACCCTTGGGGGTAAAGGGGTTAAAGGGAACCTGTCACCAGGTTTGGCCGATACGAGTTACAGCCACCTCCTTTCAGGGCTTATATAAAGTATTCTATAATGCTGTATATAAGCCCCCAACCAGACCTGGAAGAGAAGAAAAATATCTTTTATTATACTCACCTGCAGGGCGGTCTTGTCCGAGGAGTGTCGCTCTTCTTAGTCTAGCGCCTCCCATCTTCTTGCGATACCGTCCTCCTGCTTGCTTCATGTGGATGACGCATCCCAGTCTAATCGGCATTGCACATTTTTTATCTGATTTTCGGATTAACCTCTTAAGGATGAAGCTATTTTTCTTTTTTCTTTGTATTTTCCTCGCCATATTCCAAGAACCATAACTTTTTCATTTTTCCGTCAATATGCTTCTGAGGGCTTATATTTTGCGGGGCAAGTTGTACTTATGAATGACATAACACATTTTATCATATGATGTAGTGGAAAGCAGGTAAAATAAATTTCAGGGGAATGATTAAGCAAAAATAGCGCAATTCCACAATTGTGTTTTGGGTTTATTTACAGCTTCATTTTACTGTAAAATTACCTTCCAATATGATTCTCCAGGTCAGTACTGTTACAGAGATACCAAACATGCATAGTTTTTGTTTAACCCCTTCATGACCGTGGGATTTTTAGTTTTTTCATTTTCGTTTTTCGCTCCCCTCCTTCCCAGAGCTATAACTTCTTTATTTTTCCGTCAATTTGGCCATGTGAGGGCTTATTTTTTGCGGGACGAGTTGTACTTTTGAACGACATCATTGGTTTTACCATGTCGTGTACTAGAAAACGGGAAAAAAATTCCAAGTGCGGTGAAATTGGAAAAAAAGTGCAATCCCACACTTGTTTTTTGCTTGGCTTTTTTGCTAGGTTCACTAAATGCTAAAACTGACCTGCCATTATGATTCTCCAGGTCATTACGAGTTCATAGACACCTAGCATGACTAGGTTATTTTTTTACCTAAGTGGTGAAAAAAAATTCCAAACTTTGCTAAAAAAAAAAAAAAAAAATTGCCCCATTTTCCGATACTCGTAGCGTCTCCATTTTTCATGATCTGGGGTCGGTTGAGGGCTTATTTTTTGCGTGCCGAGCCGGCGTTTTTAATGATACCATTTCAGTGCAGATATGTTCTTTTGATCGCCCGTTATTGCATTTTAATGCAATGTCGCGGCGACCAAAAAAACGTAATTCTGGAGTTTCGATTTTTTTTCTCGTTACGCCGTTTAGCGATCAGGTTAATGCTTTTTTTATTGATAGATCGGGCGATTCTGAATGCGGCGATACCAAATATGTGTAGATTTGATTTTTTTTTATTGATTTATTTTGATTGGGGCGAAAGGGGGGTGATTTAAACTTTTAAATTTTTTTATTTTTTTCACATTTTTTTTAACTTTTTTTTTTTTTACTTTTGCCATGCTTCAGTAGCCTCCATGGGAGGCTAGAAGCAGGCACAACTTGATCGGCTCAGCTACATAGCAGCGATCATCAGATCGCTCCTATGTAGCTGAAATGCAGGTGTGCTGTGAGCGCCGACCACAGGGGGGCGCTCACAGCAGGCCGGCATCAGTAACCATAGAGGTCTCAAGGACCTCTATGGTTACCTTCCTGATGCATCGCCGACCCCCGATCATGTGACGGGGGTCGGCGATGACGTCATTTCCGGCCGCCCGGCCGGATGCGGTAGTTAAATGCCGCTGTCTGCGTTTGACAGCGGCATTTAACTAGTTAATAGCGGCGGGTGAATCGCGATTTCACCCGCCGCTATTGCGGGCACATGTCAGCTGTTCAAAACAGCTGACATGTCCCGGCTTTGATGCGGGCTCACCGCGGAGCCCTGCATCAAAGCAGGGGAGCCGACATCGGACGGGATAGTACGTCCGATGTCGGTAAGGGGTTAAAGGGACACTGTCACCTGAATTTGGAGGGAACAATCTTCAGCCATAGAGGCGGGGTTTTCGGCTGTTTGATTCACCCTTTCCTTACCCGCTGGCTGCATGCTGGCTGCAATATTGGATTGAAGTTCATTCTCTGTCCTCCGTAGTACATGCCTGCACAAGGCAATCTTGCCTTGCGCAGGTGCAGCGCCCCCACTGCCGCAGGGCCGAGGGGTACCCGGTACCGGGCCTCTGAGTCTCTGCTCTGGGGTTGTCACGGTGGCTAGACCTGGTCCGTGACCCTGCTGTGGGGCGCACAATGATAGATGTGGATGGTGGTGGTGATGCAGTGCAGTAACGGTCGCAGTCAATAACGAGGACACAAGGTTGCAGTCTCTTTACCTCTGTACTGAAGGCTTCTGAGTCCTCAGTTCGGAATACGGTTAGCCGAGCTGCGCAAGTCCGGCCGGTCCGATGGCACCTCCAGAGTTCCCTTCGCAGGTGGAAATCTGTGCCTTCCTTCTAGCGCTTATGTGTTGTGGTCCTCCCCTGTTGTGCTTACGGGATAGTACCCACAACTGTTGTGTCTGTTCCTCGTGTTCCCTCACAACAACTCGATTCTGATGTTCTTCTTCTTCTTCTCGTCCCCCAGATCTTATGGTAGGACGCACCCGTATGACGGGAAGGCTCGGAGCTCTTACGGGACCCTAGAGTCGCCCCTCTCCACAAGTTGCCCCCTATGTCTGCGTAGGTGAGACAGCCAGCCTATAGCTCTCTGCCCTGCCGTTGGTTTGAAGTAATGCTTAGAGCTCTGTACTTCCTCGGTGTTCCGGCCACCGGTTATTTACGCCTCAGTAGGATGTTGCCTCGGTCTAACAGCACGACTCCTACTGGTATTTCTCCCTGTTGCGTTGATCTCGTTTCTCACTCAGCACAATAAATCTCGCTTCTTATCCTTTCTTAGGGCACCGCCGCTATGAAGTGCAGGCGCGGTCCCGTAGCTTTCTCTCTGTTTGCCAGGCCTCTGTCAGGATCCCACCCCTGACAGGGACCCTACCGAATCTTCCCCTGCAACACCCTCTGCCACAAGGTGTTGCCTGGTTCCAACCCAGTCAGCGTTCTCTCTAACTTCCTGCCTAACCCCCAGTTTTACCAGACTGTGAGGAGTGGCCTAATGAATAGTACCCTTAGCTCCCCCTGGAGGCCAGACTGTGAAATGTATTGGTGTATGTGATACCTGGTCAGATGAACTCCTTCAGTGCCATCAGACGTACCATAGCCCCCCTTAGCGGCGGAGCCACAGTACTGCAACGACCAGGACTCTGGGGCGCTGCACAGGCGTGTACTACGGAGGACAGAGAATGAACTTCAATCCAATATTGCAGCCAGCATGCAGCCAGTGGGTAAGGAAAGGGTGAATCAAACAGCCCAAAACCCTGCCTCTATGGCTGAAGATTGTTCCCTCCAAATTCAGGTGACAGTGTCCCTTTAACCCCATCACGACAGTTGACGTACATGTACATCATAGTCCGTGTCCCTGCCTTTATTGCGGGCTTCTGACACGGTTCTCCGATGTCAGGATGTGGAGATATATGAGGGCTTGTTTTTGGTGCCTTGAGCCTATGTTTTTATTTTTAAAATTTGGGGGTAGATACAGTGTTTTGATCACCTCTTATTATTTTTATTTTATTTTATTTTTTTTGCAGCAGAAGCCGAAATACCGCTTTTCTGACATTTTGTTTTTTTTCTCATTACGCCATATACTGACGGGATACATTTATTTTATATTTTGATAGATCATTTTTGGAATATTTTTCTAAAACATCTTTTTCACTTTCCACTCCGTTTGTTAGTTCCCTTGAGGACTTGAACCTCTGATCATCCGATTGCTTGTGCTATATACAGCAATAGTACAGTATTGCTGTATATAGCAGAAATCATGGTATTCTCCGAATACCAGCATCAGGCTGACTTTCGCAGAAGTATCGGTGAGACAAGCACAGGTGTCTTCAGCAGACCCCTGGACATCAAGGTAGCCCATCGTCGCCCATGATTACATCACGGGGTCGCCAATGGGTGCATAGAATGATACTGAACAACCTCCTGCCGGCATGCTGTAAATGCCGCTTTCAGAAATTGACAGGCTTTACCAGGTTAGCAGCCACGGCTGCCCGCACCTGTTATGGGCAGATGATGGCTGATTATCACAGCAATCATCTGCTTGCAAAGATGCATGTTCGGCTTGTGAGCCTGCATCAAAGTCACGGAGCCGGCATATGTTATACATGGTACGTCATCTGTCGGTAAGCAGTTACATTCACTTGAATAGGTGAGTTTGTCTGTGGAAAAAAAAACAGATAACACTGTGTGCCACCTGTGTGTCATCTTAGTGCAGCTCATTCTCCACTGAACAGTTGATAGAAGTTTGAAAAACCTCTAGATTTATTTTTTTCCATGAGAAAACAGCTAATGACCACGTGGATTGCCAAAAAACTGATACACGGGATAAAAATGGATCTGGCACACAATTATGTTCAATCTGTTTTATTACACAAATTTTAAAGATATAACATATAAAAGCAGTCAAAACTTGGTTTAGTGATATAGGGAAAACGTATTGGCCACACATGGCGTTTAAATTCGGGAGATACAAGAAGACTTATAAGGATTAAGCCAAATATCAATAAATTATGTTGTGAAGTAATCACACCCATCAGGGTCCATCATTTGGCATTTAAAGGTTTCAAGAAAAATAATAATAAAAGGGAGAAGGAAAGACAAAAGGAGGAATATGGGAGAGAGGTAAGATGTAGAGGAGACAGTTGACGTTATTTGGTTTGAGAGCGTTTCCTAGGCAAACATCTCCTAAGACGACCCATCCCAGGTCGAGTTTCTGAGCCTAGGGCTAGATGTGAGGACCGTATATCTGCTTCCTCACTTTGTGAACTCTGATGATGCCTCTCCCCAGCAAAAGTATCAACTTGTTTTAATGATTGAGTGTAGGAATGAGATGCGCTATGCTTCTCAAGTGAGGATGATGTAGAGCTGCTTCTGGTGTGGGGATCTCTGCTCTATTGTTCTCGACCGAATTACACTCAATAAATGTAGGAATGGGGAAGGACGTCTGCCCTAGGAACTTGATTTGATAAACTGTGGCTCTTCTCCCAGATTCTGCACTCACCTCTGTGTAAGTTTTAAGTCAGTAGGATGAACGAAGTCCCTCAAAACTGAGCTGGTAAGCGATATATTGCTATGATTGTGGAGGATAGCATAGAGTTTAACCACCTTTTCTCTGTGGCCTGTAAGGTAAACTGTGTCAAGACAGATCTTCAAGCAGGATTTATTGCTAAGAACTTCTCCGCAAACTTTAGTACATTGGCGTGACACTTCAGGAGGTGCACTGTCTTTCCACTCCTCACCGTGCTCTGTAGGTTGGTCTATGGGTGAGTCAGTTTGTGGTGCTGGCCCTGGGTGTACAACAGTATTGTGCTCTTGGCTGTTACACTCTAAACAATTAATACTGGCTTTGCAGTCTCTAGCAAAGTGAGATATAGATGCACAACACCTGTAGCATATGTTGTTATCTTTGTGGAAAATTCTATGGTCTTTAAGAGATTTTTCCCTAAAGATCCTGCACTTTTGCAGGTGGTGAGGCCTTTTATGTAGGAGGAACCTCCCTGTTTGGATTTTTCATTAGTGATCTTTCGGTTTCTGCTGTACTACAGGTCTGGTATAACGAATTGTGCACAATAATAGGTGTGCCTCTGGGGTTATGGACTGAAGCAGTCTTACCTGTTCTTGGGTTGGCAGTATCTACAGTGGAAAAGTCGAAGCTGGGATCATGCCTGATCTTAGCCTGCTGGCGTACAAAGTCTACAAAGAAGCAGAATGGAAGGAAGAGCACATTGTGTTGCTGTTTTAATCTGAGCTCCCCCAATTGACCCATTTCTCTTGTAAGCTATAAGGTAGCTTCTGCACAATGGATTTGATACACCTGGCTGTATCTAGGGACATCAGTCTCCTTCAGTCTTGGCGACCTGGAGTTCTACCAAGAAGTCTCTCAATTCTCTTAGCTTGTGAACGCTTTTGTTAAAGATTTTAGGAAAGTCTTCCAACTTTTTAAAGAGGGATTCTTCTATCATCTCTGAGGAGCCATGGCACTCGTCGAGCCTCTCCCATATTATGTACATGCCTCTGCTGGGGTGGTTGATATTGATATCTCTGATGCATTTTGCATGTTCTGCCAATTCATTTCCTAGCCACTTAACCAAGATGTTGATCTCTTTTACTGGCAGAGATGTCTAGGCCGGTGTTAGGGCTGGCGGAAGCACCAAATAATTATAAGGATGGTATAAGGTGCGTTCACAGCCTGAGGTCCACCGTGCAGAGATGACACCTGCTGCTCGGTAATAGCAGACAGTAAATGGCGGTATGATTTGAACACACACAGGTTAGCTCCACCCGGTATGTAGGAAGTAAACCCTGTTGTGTCACAGGGCCACAATACCGTAGAGAGAACGCAAGCATGGGCCAAGGACATGGGGTTAGAGTCCCTCTAGACCACAAGCGCTCGGCTCCGCAACTGCGGTGCCAGGGAGAACCTAAGAGCTCTCCGGGACCTTCCTAGTGGTCTAATCGGAGCCGCTACAGGACCTGCTGAGCATGTGACCCCCGACCTCCAATGAGAGGTCGTCCCATGGGCATGCTCAGTAGAAGAAAAGCAGGACTTAGTCCCTGGAACGTCTGCTCGCCACTGATCAGTCCTGGTTACAAAGGCTGAGCCTGGAAAGGCAGCAGTAACCAAGCGCACAGTTTCTTCTTGAGCTAGACGCTGGGATCGACATCTCTGCTGAGCAGGCTCTACTGTGGTTGGAGGACAATGGGAGACCACAGCGGACATGTTTTGAGATTCCCCCTGTGCAGCGGCTGGAACTCCACACCTAACAGCCGGCAGTGGTGTTTGTGAAGGAAGCTCTCCAGGTCACATTGGTGGTAGTAGGTAAACAGAATAACATTCATGCTTAATGTGGATGAGGGTCGATGGCTGGTATGATTTTTCATTGATTATTGGCAGGTTTTGGTCTTGCTCTTGGAGCTGAATTTAGGTAGTCATCTAATAGGGTGTGCTGTAGCACATAGTCTGAGGTACATAGCATTACGTATGGTACCGGAAACACACATAATTACATAACATAGCAGGTAGTGGAGATAGTTATAATGACAGAAGAGAGACTATTCAATAAGAAAACATGAAGAACACAACACCTGCATCATACAGTATGGTGAGCGCTAACAAGGGGAACATAATAACTCATCGACTGTGCTGTGTTGAGGTAAACAACCAAAAGGGCAGAAAATCAAGAGAGAAATAATCAGCGTGTCAGCTTTCAAGGGGCCAAGATGGCTGCTGAAGAAAGAATGGGTAAGGCTAGTGAAGAGGCTGTTGGGAAACTATGGCAGCCTCAAAAAGAAAAGTTAGACTGCACAGTAACAATGAAGCAGAAATAAACAGGCTTCCATAAGGGAACATGTTAACAGATGGCATTGCTGGAAAAGTTATCACAAGACACTACAATTCAATGATGTTGCAAAGGCATAGGTAAAACTGGTTACATGCATTTCTCTGAAGGCATGACATGGCAGGCGGCGCCGCACTCTTGTTGAGGTTGACACATGGCTACAGTTCTTGTTTTGTGTCTTCTATCAGTGTTAGGCCATGTTCAGACTTTGTGGGTTTTACCGCGGATCCGCAGCGTTTCTGCAGCTGCGGGTCCGCAGCAGTTTCCATTGCGTTTACATTTACATGTAAACCCTATGGAAACCGCAATCCGCTGTGCACATGCGGGAAAAAACGCGCAGAAACGCAGCGGTTTACATACCGCAGCATGTCACTTCTTTGTGCAGAATCACTGCGATTCTGCACACATAGGAATGCATTGATCCGCTAACTTCCCGCATGGGGCTGTGCCCACGATGCGGGAAGTGAGCGGATAATGTGCAGATGATACCTGGGGTGGAGGAGAGGAGACTCTCCTCCAGGCCCTGGGAACCATATTTGTGTAAAAAAAAAAAAAAAAGAATTAAAATAAAAAATAATGATATACTCACCTCTCAGCGCTGCACGCGGCCGTCCGGTGGCAGGGTTGCTGTGCGAGCAGGACCTGCGGTGACGTTGCGGTCACATGACCGTGACGTCGCGGTCACATGACCGTGACGTCATGAAGGTCCTTCTCGCACAGCATCTTTGGAACCATACCGCCGCGTGCAGCGCCGAGGAGATCGGGACGTCAGAGGGTGAGTATATAACCATGTTTTATTATTTTTAACATTACTATTGATGCTGCATATTGCTGCATATGCAGCGTCAATAGTATAGGAGTAAACCCGCAGCGGAAACCGCAAAACTAACCGCGATAAATATGCAGGGATAACCGCAGCGGTTTTGCCCTGCAGATTTATCAAATCCGCTGCGGGAGAACCCGCAAAGTGTGCACATAGCCTTATGCTCCAGAAATCCTGCTGTCCACTGCCAATTATAATCTGACTTGCTTCTGTGTACTTGTGCCTCGCTATTCTCCCAGTGGATATTCCTGTTCTTTGACCTCGGCTCATTTTTTGATAATTATTTTTCTTTACGATTTTGTCCGTACACTGACACTGACCTGGCTACCCAGCCATTCTCTTGCCTCGGGTTTGCTCCTCCAGACAGCAGCGCTTCCGTGTAAGAAATCTATTGGGACCCGTTTTAAGACCAGATCCTTGTACTGAGGTTATAGGGTGAAAACGGGGGTTCCTCTGGAATCTCTGGTAGATGAAGTGGCTTGTACCAAGTTTATCGGAGGTAGTCTTTTTGAGCCTGTGACCTCTGACAGACATAACAATATAACTGGCCATATGGATCCCCTCCATGCTGTCAGGGATAACATGCAAGACCGAGCCAAGATAGTCCGCTATCTTGCTGTATGGTTTCAGCATAATGAAATTGGTTAGTCCCAAGCCTTTGCAGCACGTCCCTTAATTTTTTTCTGAAGTCAAGGTTGACCTCAATTACCAATTATCAGCTGACCATAGGAATTCTCTTTTCTTTAGGGAAAGTTGTTGCCTGCATTTGAGGCTCTGCTCACATTTGTCGCATTCTGAAAGCCAGATTGTTGGATTTATAATTTCCCTCCTGCAGTGTGACCCCTAGGTTTGCATCTTTTTCTCTTTTCTCTGATGCTCCAGAACTCTCCACAGTTGACTCCTAGTTTATAAAATTAGTTCGAAGACCCTATCCATGTAGCTTTGGCAAAAAAGTAAATAGCCTGCTCTCCTTCAGGGGCAAATGAGGGCTTATTTTTTGCGGGACGAGTTGTACTTTTGAACGACACCATTGGTTTTACCATGTCGTGTACTAGGAAACTGGGAAAAAATTCCAAATACAGTGAAAATGCAAAAAAGTGCAATCCCCTGTTGTTTTTTGTTTGGCTTTTTGCTAGGTTCACTAAATGCTAAAACTGACCTGCCATTATGATTCTCCAGGTCATTACGAGTTCATAGGAATATAAACCGTATGCACTACTCCGTGAAGGTGCCAGGGTAGGATCCCACACCATGTGACAATATATAAATAAACCCGGCACTCAACTTAAAGTGGATCTCTTTTGTATTTTATTTCAAAAGAGAAAATAAACATTTCGGCCTTTCATGGCCTTCTTCAGAATGTACATTTTTGTACATAGTTACTGAAGAAGGCCATGAAAGGCCAAAACGTTTATTTTCTCTTTTGAAATAAAATACAAAAGAGATCCACTTTAAGTTGAGTGCCGGGTTTATTTATATATTACGAGTTCATAGACACCAAACATGTCTAGGCTCTTTTTTATCTAAGTGGTGAAAAATTTTTCCAAACTTTGCTAAAAAAAAAATAAAAATAAAAATTGTGCCTTTTTTTATACCCGTAGCATCTCCAATTTTCGTGATCTCGGATCGAGTTAGGGCTTATTTTTGTGTGTCCCCTGCTGATGTTTTTAATGATACTATTTTGGTGCAGATTGCCTGTTATTGCATTTTAATGCAATGTCGCAGCGACCAAAAAACGTAATACTGGCGTTTTCACTTTTTTTTATCGCTATGCCATTTAGCAATCAGTGAATCCTTTTTTTTATTGATAGATCCGGCGATTTTGAACACGGTGATACCAAATGTGTGTATGTTTGATTTTTTTTATTGTATTATTTTGAATTGGGCAAAAGGGGGGTGATTTGAACTTTTTTTTTTTTTTTTTAATATTTTTAAAAACATTTTTCTTTAACTTTTGGCATGCTTCAATTGTCTCCATAGGAGGCTAGAAGCTGCCATAACCTGATCGGCTCTGCTACATAGAGATGATGGTCAGATCACCTCTATGTAGCTGAATTACTGACTTGCTATGAGCGCTGACCACTGAGTGGCACTCATAGCAATCCGGCACTGACAACCATAGAGGTTTCCAGGAGACCTCTGGTTGTTATGCTGATGACCCCCGATCGGTGGGCATATTTCCGGCACGATTGCCAGAAGCACGGTTTAACTCCTTTACCCCCGAGGGTGGTTTGCACGTTAATGACAGGGCCAATTTTTACAATCCTGACCACTGTCCCTTCATGGGGTTATAACTCTTGAACGCTTCAACGGATCCCAATGATTCTGACTGTTTTCTCGTGACATATTGTACTTCATGATAGTGGTAAAATTTCTTTGATATGACTTGCGTTTATTTCTGAAAAAAATGGAAATTTTCTGTAGATTTTCTAAATTTCGCAATTTTCCAAATTTGAATTTTCATGCCATTAAATTACACAGATCTGTCACACAAAATCGTTAATAAATAACATTTCTCACATGTCTACTTTACATCAGCGCAAATTTTTTTTGTTATAAGGGTTAAAAGTTAACCAGCGATTTCTCACTTTTACAACACCATTTTTTTTAGGGACCACATCTCATTTGAAGTCACTTTGAGGGGTCTATATGATAGAAAATACCCAAAAGTGACACCATTCTAAAAACTGCACCCCTCAAGGTGCTCAAAACCACATTCAATAAGTCTATTAACCCTTCTGGTGCTTCACAGGAATTTTTGGAATGTTTTTTTTTTATGTAAATGAACATTTAACTTTTTTTCACAAAAAAATTACTTCAGATCCCAATTCTTTTTATCTTCCCAAGGGTAACAGAAGAAATTGGACCCCAAAAGTTATTGTGCAATTTGTCCTGAGTACGCTGATACCCCTTATGTGGGGGGAACCACTGTTTGGGTGCATGGCAGAGCTCGGAAGGGAAGGAGCGCCGTTTGACTTTTTCAACGCAGAATTGGCTGGAATTGAGATGGGACACCATGTCGTGTTTCGAGAGCCCTTGATGTGCCTAAGCAGTGGAAGCCACCCACAAGTGACACCATTTTGGAAACTAGACCCCCCAAGGAACTTATTTAGTTGTGTGGTGAGAACTTTAAACCAGGTGTTTCGCTAAAGTTTGTAATACCCAGGCGTGAAAATAAAAAAATCACTCTCATAGCAGGCGACTCAGAGTGACAGTTCTAGGTTTATGTCCTCTGGGACTTGTAGTTCTGTGTAGGCTGGGAAATATAGAGTTGGGTTGCCAACCATCAGAATATTTACAGACAGTCCAGGAAAAGCAGGTGTTTTTTTCTGCCATCTGTAATGTTCGGAAAAAAAGCACTGCCCGTGATTTTTTTTTCCTTTAAAGCTTACCACTATGCATGTGCAGACACTCTTCTCCAGACGAAGACGAGATGAGGATCAGTAGATGTCAGCTAATCAGTGGTAAGCATGGGCTTATTTCCTGTGCTTACTCTCTTCACTGCCCTTCATCCTCCTCTGACTGCCTCAGAACAAGAGACACTGTTCTGGCATCTGACGTCCTGCACTTTTGCTGAGCTTCCTCCTGTCTCTGGCTGGGCAGCTCTCTCGTCTCTCTCCCAACAGCTGCTCCACAATTCATTGTGCCCTACCACTGTGATTTCAACTGTATGGTCTGATGACTACCACTGCCAGACATCACACATTACCTGTCCTCCGGCACCATCATCGACTGACTCTCCAGGAAAGTCTGTGAAGAGCACAGGGCGCCAATGTGGAATCTGCCCGTCTTGGTGTTCTCTGGCAAATGCCAATCGCCCTGCATGGTGTTAGGTTGTAAGCACAACACCCACTTGTGGTGTCTGTTTCTGACAGTTTGAGCAGACACATGGATGTTAGTAACTTGCTGGAGGTCATTGTGCAGGGCTCTGGCACTGCTGCTCCTGTTACTCCTTGCACGAAGGAGGAGGTAGTGGTCCTGCTTCTGGGCTGCTGTCCTCCTCCGGCCCCTTCCATGTCTCCTGGTGTTCTTCCCTGTCTCCTGGTATCTGCTCCTTGCTCTGGACACTGTGTTGACAAACACCTCTCATTCTGGATGAGCTGCACTACCTGAGCAACTTCTGTGGGTTGCAGACACCGCTTCATGCTACTGTACAGTACCTCTATGGGTGAGAGCAATGATAAAATGTAAAAGTGATCAAAGCAGCCAAAAAGGATCAGAAAAAAGAAATAGTCTGTGGTCACCACCTGCAGAACCACTCCATTATAGGGGTTTTCTTGCTAATTGCCTATCATTTCTGCCTGTTGTCTGTTCCATTTGCACAACAGCAGGAGAACTTGATTCACAATTGGTATTGCTTCATAACTGGACAGTTGTTTTCACAGAAGTGTGATTGACTTGAAGTTACATTTTGTTTAAGTGTTCCCTTTATATTTTTGAGCAGTGTATATCATAGTAAGCATGGTGATATGATAGCATTACACATTGACTGATATTAACGGGGGTCGGCAGGGGCCCAGGTCCTCTAGTCGGAACCGCATGGACCTGGGATTGTCCCGCCAAATTCCCGCTCTCCCTTTCTACTCAGACAACACAGGGTGAGGGTAAAACAATGTGGTGATGCATTATTGAAATACAAAACAAGCAGATAACACGTAGAACAGTCCCAGCAAAATACCGCAAGATAGTGCACATTACAGAGTCTCACCATTCTGCTGTCTTGCCAGGACAATGGCAGCTATTACGTCAAAGCTCCCAGGGTCGGCTACCACCTGTGGCACGCACTCAGAGAGGAGGTAACGACAAGTGTAGCGGAGATGATAGTCCATTCAGTTACGAAGCCATTTGTCCCGAGGATCACAACCTGGCTTCCCCGAACATCTCTATGGAGCCAGGCCACCGGTGAGTCCTAATCCTGGCTTTCTCCAAACATATTCATGGTTCAGCAATGGTCAATGAATCAGGTCTGTATTCTTCCAACCGGGGCTGAGGTCTCCTAGATTGTTTCCTGTAGAATGACAGATACATGTCCCTCGTGATGGGACCATGATGTATTGGCAGCAGTCCCCTGGATGTTTGAATGCCTTGCCAGAATATCTGGCTGTATCTCTGTCTCTGAGTCTCTCACTGTTTCCTTGAGGCATATCGCCTCTTTTTATGTTTAACCAGTGTCCTTCAGTCCAGCATCACAGATAAGGGGAAGAATGGTTACGACCAAGTCGCCTTGTTTGATTATGTAATCTATTTGCATAGATTTTTCTCCTCTGTTTTAAAAATCAACAAAATTTCTGGGCTACCCAATCCATAATTAGCATATCACTAGTCATCAAGGATAAGAGCACACTATGTTATATCACATATCAGCTTACAAGTCAATATTTCAGGTTTACACAAACAAAAGTCTGTTTTCTTGACCAACCAGAAAGAAATGCTTAAATTCAAAAGCCAACATACAGATAACAGCCTATTCTTCTTGGTTTGCTAAAAATAGACTTCTGGTTAATTAAGATACAATGCTGTGTCTCCACAGGCAGCTCGGTGGTTAGCACTGCAGCCTTTCAGTGGTCCTGGGTTCAAATCCCACCAGGGACAACCTCTGAAAGGAGTTTGTATGTTCTTGCCGTGTTTGCGTGGTTTTCTCCGGGTTCTCCGATTTCCTCTCACACTGCAAATACATAATGATCAGGAATTTAGATTGTGAGCCCAATTGGGGACAGTGCCAATAATGTCTGTAATGTGCTGTGGAATTAATGACACTATATATGTAAGTAAAATAAATAAATATGCAGCTCCAGAGAAGCTATGTAACTGTGTGGTGCACTGTGGTATGCATATACTTCTGCTGCAGTCCAAAAGATTTGTGTTTGTGTGTATATATACAGAGTGTGATTCTAAATATATATCCTCTTATTTTTTACATTTGGGGCATGGTCAAACTCTGACAGTGGCATTTATCAAGTGCTTCCGGCCAGCCGGCCAGAAATGCGCGCACCGGTGACCCACATCACATGATCGGGGTCATCGGTACATTGGCATGACAACCAGAGGACTCCTTGAGACCTCTATGGTTGCTGATGCCAGATTGATGTGAACATCACCCAGTGGTTGGCGTTCATAGCAAGTCTGCAATTCAGCTACATGGAGGCGATCTGAGCATCGTCTTTATGTAGCAATCAAGTTGTGGAAGCTTCTAGCCTCCTATAGAGGCTATTGAAGCATGCCAAAAGTACAAAAAATATGTTTTTGAAAATATGAAAAAAAATATATATAAAAGTTCAAATCACCCCCCTTTCACCCCATTCAAAATAAAAAAATAAAACCTACACATATTTGGTATCGCCGCGTTCAGAATCGCCCGATCTATCAATAAAAAAAGGATTAACCTGATCTCTAAACAGCGTAGCGAGAAAAAAAGTCAAAATGCCAGAATTTCGTTTTTTGGTCGCTGCAACATTGCATTAAAATGCAATAACGGGCGATCAAAAGGACTTAAATGCACCAAAATGGTATCAATAAAACATCAGCTCGGCACACAAAAAATAAGCCATTAACCAACCCCAGATCATGAAAAATGGAGACGCTACAGGTATTGGAAAATTGCACAATTTATTGTATTTATTTTTTTTTAGCAAAGTTTGGAATTTTTTTTCACCACTTAAATAAAAAAGAACCAAGACATGTTTGGTGTCTATGAACTTGTAATGACCTGGAGAATCATAATGGCAGGTCAGTTTTAGTGAACCTAGAAAAAAGCCAAACAAAAAACAAGTGTGGGATCGCACTTTTTTGCAATTTTGCCGCACTTGGAATTTTGTTCCCATTTTCTAGTATACGACATGGTAAAAGCAATGATGTAGTTAAAAAGTACAACTCGTCCCACAAAAAACAAGCCCTCACATGGCCATATTGACGGAAAAACAAAAAAAAGTCATGGCTCTGGGAAGGAGGAAAAAACAAAAAACGCAAAACCGAAAAAAGCTCCGGGGGTTAAGGGGTTAAGCTCCTAAAATCCTGCTGTTCATTTCCAGTTAAGATCTGACTTGCTTCTGTGAAACTGTTGTGGCTTGCTATTTTCCCAGTAAACGTTCCTGTTGCTTTACCTCAGCTCACTTTTATTTTACTATTCTTTTTTTTACAAATTTGTAATTACATTGACTTCCTGGATCTTACCTGAGTTCCCGAACATTCTCTTGCTTCTGGTACGCTTCTCTGAATAGCATCTCTTCCAAGGAAGCATTCCAGTTGACCCAATTGTCAGACCAGATCTCTGTACAGGGGTTAAGAGGTGAAAGTCATAGTTCCTCTGGACTGTGCATGTCGTGGTGGCTTTCAACAAGTCTGCAGCCTCTGACAGACATAACAATGTGTACATGACCAGTCCGCGCCTCCATTGTTGTTTTCCTCCATTCTTGGGTGCTTGTCACTTGTCAGAGATATGATATGGAATCATCTAATTAAACTTATTAGAGTCCTCTTTATGAATCTCTTCTGATAATGTAAATGTAAATGATTGGTGACAGACAAAGTGAAACATGAACCTACAGAGAAGATTTCTACAATAGAGAAGAGAAAATTTGAAAGCTCATAACCTGGTGGACTAACACTATAAACTATCAGCCCCTCTTTGTGCTCTACTGCCTTAGTCTTTTGGTAATTTAATTTTATTATAGTTTTTATGTAAATTATATAAAGTATATAAACATAAATATTAATTAAAATGCAGTGTTATATAAAAATAATAAAATCCATTTTATTCTTGGCAGATGACTTTACCAGGAGCTCCGAGGGACATGTGTTATTCTCAGATTTTGCAGCTGATAATCATAGTAGCACCCCAGATACGTGTGGAGAACGTCTAATTTTTGCAAATACACCTCAAGCTCAACTCAGAAATAATCTGACTCACTTAAGGAGAAAATCACTGACATGTTCAGAATGTGGAAAATATTTCAGGAGTAAATCAAGTCTTGTTATGCATCAGAGAATTCACACTGGGGAGAATCCATTTTTCTGTTCAGAATGTGGAAAATGTTTTAATCAGAAAGCAAATTTTATTAGACATCAATTAACTCACTCAGGAGAGAAGCCATTTTCATGTTCAGAATGTGGGAAAAATTTCATCAGTAAAGCAAGACTTGTTGGACATCAGCAAACTCACAGAGAGCAGAAACCAGTTTCATGTTCGGAATGTGGGAAAGGATATAGGGATAAATCAGAACTTACTGTACATCAGAGAATTCACACAGGGGAGAGGCCATTTTCATGTTCAATTTGCGGAAAATGTTTTATTCGGAATTCAAATCTTGTCTGCCATCAGAGAAAACATCATACTAGGAACAGGGAAAGGGAATAGTGGTGCCTCGCTGGAATCCTGATGAACAGAGGTGCCAGGAACAAGTGGCTGGATACCACTCATTAGCAATAGTAAAAAAGGAGAAAAAAGTTCCAGCACCAGGCGACTCTTCATAAAATCCTTCAATATTTTATTTTCATGTCAAGAAAGAAAACATCATGCGGGGATGCAGCCCCTAAACGCCTGACGCATTTCGAACAAAGTTCTTAGTCATAGGCATATGAACAATACATAAAAGCATCCTTATATATCCATTCCATTAAGTAAAACCATGTACACCTGTTGCTTGACATGATTGGTTTACATTCATTACAAAATCAAATGTGAGACAGCCTACCAGAAATCATGACGCCTACACAGACTATCAACTCCTTGTCCACACAAAATAAGACATCTCTACTTACTCAGTATAGCAACTCTATGTATTATAAAAAACAAAATAACAAAACACACACACAACTAACCCACATATAAGCTCGAACTGCCAACAGCAATTAATAAAAATAGCTAATGTCGCTGCGATAATTTAGCCCTATAGGGAATTTAGCTCCCAACTCCATTATCCAATAAGTTTCATGACATCCCAAAGTACACTCCCAATCCCCACCCTTGGCCGGCTTCCCGACTCTCTCTATGACTTTAACCCTACGGGAACTTACATCTCCATTATATGTAGTACTTATTGCACACCATGCATGTCGCTATGTAAATGTGTGGTGCTGCAATTAATAAATGCTTTAAGCAAATATTTCTTGTTGGTCATACCATTACAATATTCATATGTTCTCTCCATATGCCTACATAGGGTGCACTTCTTTCCCCCACATTTATAAAACCCTTTTTGTGTCAACCAGATAGGTCTTCTTTCTGCACTGACAAAAAGACTTGGGGAAATGATATTACCTAATGCTCTGGCATGTCTGGGAACACAACAATAGCCTTTTTACAAGATTTTGGCCAAAACCACATCCTGATAAAGAATTAAAGAATGCGCAAAAACTTGTGCCTCAGTGCGACAATGTTATTATAATCCACACTATAGGTGGTTGAAAATGTAGGTATATACTGTGCATTAACTCTGTCTGTGCGGTTTCCATCACCAGGTAAGGACTCCCTAGTTCTCTCCTTTACCAAAGGAGCATCCATTTTTTATAACCCCTATTTTTTAACCTCCTTTCAATCCTCTGATTTGCTCTGGTTAGAGCCTGATCTGGGGAACAGTCTTTTAGCCCACACCAACTCCCCTATGGGCAAATTCCGTATCACATGCGGAGGATGACAACTTTATGCATGTAAAATGGAATTGCCACTTATTAGTTTCCTAAATAGGGTAGACTGAATAATGCCCGATTCTGCATTACCAGTCAGGACAACATCCAGATAGGGTGCCGCTTCACCATGGACTTCAAAGGTAAATCTAATGTTTGCCTGATTTCTATTTAAATACTCGATAAGTTCAGACAGGGGAGTGTGGGGGGACACATCGATGGAACCACACCATATAATTATGACGTCATCGATGTATCTCCCTCATCACATCAGATGCTTCAAATATGGATTTGTCAAATTGTGTACAAACTGTCTTTCCCACTGAGCCATATAAGTGTTAGCCAAAGAGGGAGAAAAATTTGTCCCCATTGGACAACCTTGCACCTGTAGGTAATATGAGGCATCAAATTTGAATTAATTTGTGACTAGTAAATGCTGGACTGCCATGATAATAAATCTATTAGTATCTGCTGGATACATATTAGTCTGAAACTAAATATCGCTTCTGGCTGCCACAGCCAGTTTGTGCGGAATGCAGGAGTAGAGAGAGATAATGTTAAATATTACCCATGAGTAGTCATGCAACCAAGTAACATTTCTGATGTTGGACAATAAACCGTATCATACGATTTACTATTGGCTGCAATTTCCTATCTACCCATGTAGAAAGTCTCTCATACAAACTCCCAATTCAGCAACAATCGGACGGAGAGGAGGAGGGAATTGAGCTTTGTGCACCTTGGGGAGGGCATAAAACACAGGACATACAGGTTTCTCTACATATAAATATTCAGATGTCTTCTTAGAAATAGCCCTCAGTGCCAGCTCTTCCCAAGAACACAGCGCAGCTCCTCTTGCATTCTTCCAGCTGTATCGCTGGATAGGGGGCGGTAAGTGGCAGTGTCCGACAACATTGACAAAATTTCTTTCTGATATACAGTCTTGTCTAGCACCACCACTGACCCCCCTTATCATCAGACCTAATGATAATGTGAGGATTATCACTTAACTCCTTGCATGCCTGTTTTTCCTGCTCAGTCATATTATCCATACAAACTGAATCAGATTTCAACAAAGTAATTACCTCAATCTCTATGGCTGTTTGGAACATATCTATAGCTGGAACACGTGATGCTACAGGATAATAAAAAGGTTTAGACACAATGGTATCATCTGATTGCTCCCTGTCAGCCACCTCAGCGTTAGATGTTGTTTCCAGTTCCAATAAAGTAGATAACATAATTTGGTCACTGAAGGTAGCAGACAAAGGAACAACCTCGGTCACTGCAGCAGCTTGGGTTTGATCATCCCAGTATCAAATGTATCTGAACATTCATCTTTGAGGATCAGTATGATTATGACATCATCAGTTGATTATGACATCATCAAAATTTTTATGACATCATCAGTTGATTATGACATCACCAAATCTATATATATAATTGTCTAAGGGTTTTTCTGTCTGTCCTGGAAATCCCGCATCTCTGATTGGTCGAGGCCGCCAGGCCTCGACCAATCAGCGACGAGCACAGTCTCTGATTGGTCGACCAATCAGCGACGGGCATTGTCCTCCACTGCTGTCAAGTGCCGCCATTGTGTTGTCTAAGGGTCTAATTGTCTGTCTGTCTCGGAAATCCCGCCTTGCTGATTGGTCGAGGCCAGCCGGCCTCGACCAATCAGCGACGGGCACAGTCTGCCGCGAATTCTGGAATCGTCATTGTCCTCCACTGCTGTCAAGTGCCGCCATTGTGTAGGGTGTGTGCCTGCGTCTCCCTGTATGGGCGGCATCTCCCTGTGTTTCTATCTTAGAATGGGTCGTAAAGGAAAATACGCCAATGAGGATGACAGAAAAGCAGCAGCAGCAAGAAAACGACAACATCGGGAACAGGAGACACCACAACAAACTGCCGCCAGACAAGCCCAGGATGTGGAATCTCATAGACAACGTCGCCAACAGGAGACACCACAACAAACTGCTGCTAGACAAGCCCAGGATGCGGAATCTCACAGACACCGTCGCCAACCGGAGATACCACAACAAACTGTTGTACGACAGGAACATCATGATCGCCAAATTCATAAAAAACGAATGCTCTACCAACTAAGGCACGACCAGGACAATATTCAACAACTTGCACATTACGTAACAGACAATGAAAGTACAATTCATGAACACTACTGTGGGAATATGAATGCAGTTTGCTCTAAATGCGACTCTCTGAATTTCATTGATGAAAAGCCATCTGACAATCAGTTTACTCAATGCTGCCAAAAAGGAAAAGTTATGCCACCGAGACCTCACTACTCAGATCTGTTTGAGCAGTTAATGAAAGGAATGCATCAACACAGTGGAAATTTCATGGAAAATATCAGAAACATCAACAGTTCTCATGCGTTTGCTTCATTCGGTGCCAACATTGCACCGCCCCCTGGATTCGGACCGTATTGTTTTAAAATTCACGGCCAGATCTACCACCGCACTGGAACACTTCACCCAGAGTCATGACAACCAGCAGAATTTGCACAATTATACATCATTGATACAAATGAGGCTACAGAACAAAGGATGAACCTAAAAGAAAATGAAAAGTGTGATGCTGAACTGATGAACCAAATAGCTGTACATTTACAAAAAATAAGCCCATTTGCTGCCGCATATCGCATGCTAAAAGACGTTCAAGCTGAGGAGGAACAGAGGGCTATACAAAATGGTACTGAAATGCCTTCTATTGTCATGGCCATTAAACAAGAACATAAACAGAATCCTTGACTTTACAACAAACAACGTGTAAGTGAGGTCGCAGTTGTTTTTCAAAACGATGATGGAGAACCTCCTTTTCAAAGGGATATATTAGTCCATCTTAAGCCAGACCAAAACAACCCTTTGGTTCCTAAGACACCACGAATTAGCATTTTGCACAGCAACCTTGATGCTCTTCTGTATCCGCTATTCTTTCCAAGAGGTGAACAAGGGTGGCATGAAAACCTAAACCAACAAGGAACTTCAAGAAGAATTATACAGCTGCAATACTACTGTTTTCGTCTGTCTGTCCGAAATTACTTCAATCCTATTTTAACGGTGGGAAACTGACACAACAGTCCTTAATTGACGCATATGTTAAAATTGAAGCTAATCATCTAAATTTCATAAGAATGAACCAAAAAACAACTTAAAGTTGAAGACTACTGCGTTCTTCAAGAATATTTGCAAAAACAATCAATTGAAAAGGGAATTCCAATTGGAAAAACAGTAATCCTCCCGTCATCGTTTGAAGGTAGCCCCCGCAACATGCAACAGCGTTATCAAGATGCAATGGCAATAGTAACAAAGTTTGGAAGACCTGACATTTTTGTGACAATGACCTGTAATCCTAAATGGCCGGAAATTACAAAAAATCTAGAACCCTGGCAAAAAGTTGAACACAGGCCGGACTTAGTCGCACGTGTATTTCGACTGAAACTCATCAGCCTTTTGAAAGACATCAAAAATGGGCTTTTTGGAACAGTCGTAGCAATGGTACACATCATAGAGTTTCAGAAACGAGGTCTCCCACATGTGCATATACTAATTATCTTAGACACGGATTCCAAGATTCGTACGGAGGAAGAAATTGACAATATAGTGTGGGCTGAAATTCCTAACCAAGAAAAGTTTCCTGAACTGTATAATATTGTAGTCTCTCATATGGTTCATGGCCCATGCGGTGTAGCAAATCCAAAAAGTCCATGCATGGAAAACGGAAAGTGTACAAAAGGGTTTCCAAAGGAGTTGAAACAGCACACTGTTAAAGACTTGGATGGCTACCCAACCTACCGGCGACAACACATTGATAACATTGCTTGCAACAAGCAAAATTATAAATAACTCATGGATAGTCCCATACAACCCGTACTTATCAAAATGCTACAACTGTCACATCAACGTAGAAATCTGTGCTTCAATAAAAAGTGTAAAATATCTCTTCAAGTACATCTACAAGGGGCATGACAAAGCTAACATCGAAATACAACAGAAAACAGTCAATCACGATGAATCATCAACTTTTGTTGACTCAAGATATGTCAGTGCTCCAGAAGCTGCTTGGAGGATATTTGCGTTTCCAATGCATTCACAGTCCCATGCCATTATACGTATTGTTAGAACACAGCAATACCACTAATATAGGGGACATATATATCTATTTTATTCCCAATACTAAAATTCACCAAATTGTGGTATGCTATGTAAGTTGGTGACACACGCCACCTAGTGGAGAGAGAAACCCAATCACCTTACCTACAGATCACCCAAGAGTAACCACAGCAAGAACTTATATTGCAATATATTTTTATTTACCATATGCGGCAACAACAATACATATAAATATTCATCAATAAAACTGTATAATTAAAACATTAACTGTACGCAACACAGGACAAATTACATATATAATAAGACGGCTGTCCCACTGCTATATAAAGGGGTCCCAACCAGGAGCAGGCTATATTAAGCCTATTGCTCCTATAGCAATAACTCAAAGTGCAAACAGTGCTAAAAAATCATAAAACACCGTGCAAAATACTGAAACTGTAATTTATTATAAATTACTGAAAGGTGCAAGTAGTGTAATCAAAATACTAAAAGTGCAAATGTGCTAATATCCTCAGGCTGCACTCAGGCAGCTAACCTCCATACATAAAGTGCAGCAATGTGCAAAAAGAGCCGGCAGGGACCATATATATTTAAAATGCAGATGTATACCTTGGGATAGCCGTGTCCTGTGGCGCCGCGCCCCAACGCGCGTTTCGGACTATTTCCTTCGTCAGGGGTCCCACTGACGAAGGAAATAGTCCGAAACGCGCGTTGGGGCGCGGCGCCACAGGACACGGCTATCCCAAGGTATACATCTGCATTTTTATATATATATATATATATGGTCCCTGCCGGCTCTTTTTGCACATTGCTGCACTTTATGTATGGAGGTTAGCTGCCTGAGTGCAGCCTGAGGATATTAGCACATTTGCACTTTTAGTATTTTGATTACACTACTTGCACCTTTCAGTAATTTATAATGAATTACAGTTTCAGTATTTTGCACGGTGTTTTATGATTTTTTAGCACTGTTTGCACTTTGAGTTATTGCTATAGGAGCAATAGGCTTAATATAGCCTGCTCCTGGTTGGGACCCCTTTATATAGCAGTGGGACAGCCGTCTTATTATATATATTGTCATTTGTCCTGTGTTGCGTACAGTTAATGTTTTAATTATACAGTTTTATTGATGAATATTTATATGTATTGTTGCCGCATATGGTAAATAAAAATATATTGCAATATAAGTTCTTGCTGTGGTTACTCTTGGGTGATCTGTAGGTAAGGTGATTGGGTTTCTCTCCCGATGCCATTATACGTTTAGCTATTCATTTACCAAATCAACAGCAGCTTTATTTCTTTGAAGATGCTGAAGTCAAAGATGTCTCAAAAACTTTAAGCACGACATCAACATTAATGAAATGGTTTTTGCTGATCTAACATGACGAAAACGCAAGTCACTATTTGTACCGAGAGATTCCAGAGCATTACATTTGGAATAAAACTTGGAATCCAAGACAACGAGGAGTTAGCAGAATAATTGGACGCATGTATACTGTTAGTGTCAAGGATCAAGAAAGATATTGCCTTCGGCTGTTACTACTACATATCAAAGGAGCTAAAACTTATGACGATTTGAAAACCGTTAACGGAGTATTGCACGATACATTTAAAGCTGCAGCTTTGGCTTTAGGACTTCTATTGGATGATACTGTGTGGAAACTTACTTTAGAAGATGCAGTTACCCTACATATGCCTAAGCAACTTCGTCAATTGTTTGCCTACATCTGTGTATTTGGACCGCCTACAAATCCAGCTCAACTTTGTACAAATTTTAAAGAACATCTAATCGAGGACTACTGCTTACGTCTTCACAACAGAAGTGGAAGTTGTCAAAATTGCGAATCTTATGCCATGCAAGATGTCCAAAATATCTTACTACTACATGGAAAAAAGTTTTCAGACTTTAATTTGCCCCAGCCTGCCATTCAAGTTCCACAAGTTCCAGAGTATGACGAAGCTTACAAATTATTGTTGGCAACAGAGAAGACAAACTCCTTAAATGAACAACAACGGATTGCATATGACACTATTGTGAGCGCTATAGAAAACCAAGCAGATGCAAGGCCAAAATGTTTCTTTATTGATGGTCCAGGAGGGAGCGGTAAAACATACCTCTATGAAGTTATAATGCATCACGTTAGAGGGTTGGGAAAAGTCGTATTGCTGTCGGCTACAACAGGGATTGCAGCAAACCTTTTACGAGGAGGTCACACTATCCATTCACTCTTTGGGATACCAGTTCCAGTCAATGAAATCTCTATTTCCAGAATAAAACAAGACACATTTGCAGGAAGACTGTTAAAAAATGCACATGTTTTCATACTTGACGAGTGCACCATGGCACCCAAATATGCTTTGAGCTTAATTGACAGACTTCTGCGTGAAGTAATGACTACAAATGTTGCTGAAAAAAATAAAATTCCGTTTGGAGGTAAAGTTTTTGTCATTGGCGGAGATTTTAGGCCATGCCTTCCAGTCATACCAAATGGAACAAGAACACATGTTATCGAGTCCAGCTTTAAAATGGCTGACCTTTGGAAACAGTTCAATAAACTCCAACTAATTAACAATATGCGATCTTCGGACCCAGAGTATAGCAACTGACTTCTTAAACTTGGCAACGGTGAACTTAGCAACGAATACAACCTTGGAGAAGATATTATTGAAATACCAGAAGACATGTTGTGCACTGACTGCATCGTAACTGATGTTTTTGGACAATGCATTGAAATTGATGTGAACAACCAAAGCATTGTTGAGAGGGCCTCTTCTCATGCAATTCTCTGTCCCAAGAATGATGACGTGGCTCTGCTAAATTCCCAGGTGATGGATAGAATGCCTGGTGAGTATAAGTTGTATAAAAGTGATGATTCAGTGGATGTAGACAATGAAGATGAACGAGAGCATTATCCAGTTGAATTTTTAAATAGTATTACGCCATCAGGAATGCCATCCCACAGACTTCAACTGAAAGTTGGAACAATCATAATGTTGCTGTGGAATCTAAATACGAGAAATGGTGTATGTAATGGAACTCGCCTTATTGTTACTGGACTCCATTCTCACGTCATTCAAGCAAGAGTGATCACTGGATCAGCAAAAGGAGATGAAGTGTTCATTCCACGCATTGATTTATGTCCTTCAGGCACGGGTCTTCCATTTAGGCTTCGGCGTCGACAGTTTCCAATAAAACCAGCTTTTGCCATGACAATAAACAAGTCACAAGGTCAAACTCTACACCGTGTTGGCATATATCTACCGTAGACCGTTTTTGGTCATGGACAACTCTACGTTGCATTTTCAAGAGTTAAAATGAGATCCAACATCAAAGTGCAAGTTCTTCCTACCCCTTTACAAGGAAAGTTGCTTATAGGTAGTCAAAAGGTATTCACAAGAAATGTGGTGTACAAAAATATTTTGGCTTGATATTGTTAATAAATATATTATAGTGTCAATGTCCTTTTGTCCGATGATTTATTTAAATACAGTTACAGTTCATGTAATGTGGTTTATATATTTTGATGATCTGTTTCATAATTTCATTCAATTGTATTAAGTTCTATGACTAATAAAATTTAATGATAATAAATATATTTTACCCATTATTGCATTATTCTTCAATCTTCATAAATAAACTACATACATATTCTAGAATACTACGCTATATACTACGTGGTCGTCCGCGAACAATCAGCGACAGGGATATGGTGCCCACACTGCTAAATACTGCGTGGGCTGTGTGATATACTGCAGGGGCTGCTATATACTACGTGGCCAGTGTTATATACTGCGTGGGCTGTGTGACATACTGCGGGGGCTGTGCTATATACTACATGGGCAGTGTTATATACTACGTGGGCTGTGTGATATACTGCAGGGGCTGTGCTATACTACATGGGCAGTGTTATATACTACGTGAGGTGTGTGATATACTGCAGGGCTGTGCTATATACTACATGGGCAGTGTTATATACTTAGTATATAGGAGGCATGTAGTATATAGCAGACAAATAGTACGTGGCCTGTGCTATATACTATGTGGCTGCTATATGCATACATACATATTCTAGAATACCAGATGCGTTAATACAGGCCACGCACTATATATAACACAGCCCACTTACTATATAACACAGCCCACGCAGTATATAGCAGCCACGCAGTATATAACACAGGCCACGCAGTATATAACACAGGGCACATAGTATATAGCACAGCCCACGCAGTATATAACTGCGCCGTCCTCTGCCTGAACAGTCAGTGCAGAGAGACGGGACGCTGAGGAGCAGCGACGAGAGGTATGTGATATTTTGTTTTTATTGCCTCAGCAGCAGCATTACATGTGGCACAATGCTGTATGGAGCGTCTATGGGGCCATAAAGAACTGCATGGAGCATTACATGGGGCATCTACGGGGCCATAACTGCATGGAGCATTATATGAGCCATCTATGGGGCCATAACTGCATGGAGCATTATATGGGCCATCTATGGGGCCATAACTGCATGGAGCATTATATAGAGCATCTATGGGGCCATAACTGCATGGAGCAATATATGGGGCATTATATGAGGCATCTATGGGGCCATAAAGAACTGCATGGAGCATTATATGGGGCATCTATTGGGCTATAACTGCATGGAGCATTATATGGGGCATCTATGGGGCCATAACTGCATGGAGCATTATATGGGGCATCTATGGGGCCATAAAGAACTGCATGGAGCATTATATGGGGCATCTATGGGGCCATAACTGCTTGAAGCATTATACTACGTGACTGGGCAAAATATATGCAATATATATACATGCAATGTACTGCGTGGGCTGCGCAATGTACTGCTTGGCTGCGCAATGTACTGCGTGGGCTGCGCAATGTACTACGTGGGCTGCGCAATGTACTGCGTGGGCTGCGCAATGTACTGCGTGGCTGTGCAATATACTACGTGGACTGTGCAATATACTACGCATACATATTCTAGAATATGATTATGACATCATAAAAATGATTGACATCATCAGTTGATGATGACATAATCAAAATAATTATGACATCATCAGTTAATTATGTCACCATCAAAATGATAATGACATCATCAAAATGATTATGACATCATCAAGTGATTTTGATATCAAAATAATTATGGCATCATCAAAATGATTATGACTTCATCAGTTGATTGTGACATCATCAAATTATTATGACATCATCAGTTGATTATGACATCATCAAATGATTATGACATCAACAAAATGATTATGACATCAACAAATGATTGACATCATCAAAATTATGATACCACTAGTTGATTGACATCATCAAATGATCATGACATCATCAAAATGATTGTGACAATCAGTTGATTATGACATCATCAAATGATTGTGACATCATCAAATGTTTGACATCATCAAAATGATTATGACATAATCAGTTGATTATATCATCAAAATAATTAAAACATCATCAGTTGATTATGACATAATCAGTTGATTATGACATCATCAAAATAATTATGACATCATCAGTTGATTATGATATCAAAATGATTATGACATCATCAAAATGATTGACATCATCAGTTGATTATGACATCCTCAAAATGATTATGACATAATCAGTTGATTATATCATCAAAATAATTAAAACATCATCAGTTGATTATGACATAATCAGTTGGTTATGACATCTTCAAAATAATTATGACATCATCAGTTGATTATGATATTATCAAAATGATTATGACATCATCAAAATGATTGACATCATGAGTTGATTATGACATCATCAAAATGATTATATCATCCAACTGATTATGACATCAAATGATTATGGCATCATCAGTTGATTTTGACATAATCAAATAATTATGACATCATCAGTTGATTATGACATCATCAAAATGATTGACATCATCAGTTGATTATGACATCACCAAATGATTGACATCAAATGATTTACATCATCAAAATGATTATGACATCAATTGATTGTGACATCATCAAATGATTGACATCAATATGATTATGACATCCGTTGAATATGACATAATCAAATGATTATGACATCATCAGTTGATTATGATATTACCAAATGATTATGACATCATCAGTTGTTTATAACATCATCAAATGATTATGACATCATCAGTTGACTGACACCATCAAATGATTGACTTCATCAAAATGATTGACATCATCATTTGATTATGACATCATCAAATGATTGTGACATCATCAAAATTATGACATCATCAGTTGACTGACATCATCAAAATTATTATGATGTCATCAGTTGATTATGAAATCATCAAAATGATTATTACATAATCAAATGATTATGACATCATCAAACTGATTGACATCATCAGCTGACTATGACATAATCAAAATAATTATAACATCATCAGTTGATTATGACATCATCAAAATGATTCTGACCAGTAAAATGATTACGAAATCATCAGTTGATTATAAATTCATCAAAAATGATTATGACATCATAAAAATGATTGACATCATCAGTTGATGACATAATCAAAATAATTATGACATCATCAGTTAATTATGTCATCATCAAAATGATAATGACATCATCAAAATGATTATGACATCAAGTGATTGTGATATCAAAATAATTATGGCATCATCAAAATGATTATGACGTCATCAGTTGATTGTGACATCAACAAATTATTATGACATCATCAGTTGATTATGACATCATCAAATGATTATGACATCAACAAAATGATTATGACATCAACAAATGATTGACATCATCAAAATTATGACACCATTAGTTGATTATGACATCATCAAATGATCATGACATCATCAAAATGATTGTGACAATCAGTTGATTGACATCATCAAATGATTGTGACATCATCAAATGTTTGACATCATCAAAATGATTGACATAATCAGTTGATTATATCATCAAAATAATTAAAACATCATCAGTTGATTGACATAATCAGTTGATTATCACATCATCAAAATAATTATGACATCATCAGTTGATTATGATATTATCAAAATGATTATGACATCATCAAAATGATTGACATCATCAGTTGATTATGACATCATCAAAATGATTATATCATCCAATTGATTATGACATCAAATGATTATGGCATCATCAGTTGATTGTGACATAATCAAATAATTATGACATTAAAATGATTATGACATCATCAGTTGATTATGATATTATCAAAATGATTATGACATCATCAAAATGATTGACATCATCAGTTGATTATGACATAATCAAAATTATTATCATCCAATTCATTATGACATCAAATGATTATGGCATCATCAGTTGATTATGACATCATCAGTTGATTATGACATCACCAAATGATTATGACATCAAATGATTTACATAATCAGAATGATTGTGACATCAATTGATTGTGACATCATCAAATGATTGACATCAATATGATTATGACATCAGTTGAATATGACATAAATGATTATGACATCATCAGTTGATTATGATATTACCAAATGATTATGACATCATCAGTTGTTTATAACATCATCAGTTGACTATGACATCATCAAAATGATTATGACATCAAATGATTATGACATCATCAATATGATTGTCATCATCAAATGACTGACATTATAAAAATGATTATGACATCATCAGTTGATTATGACAGCGAACTGATTATTACATCATCAAAATGATTATGACATCATCAAAATGATTATGACATCAGTTGATTATGACATCATAAAATTATCGTGACATCATCAAAATTATTATGACATCGTCAGTTGATTGACATCATCGAAAATTATTATGACATTATCGAATTGATTATGACATCAAATGATTATGACAATCAAAATGATTATGACATCAGTTGATTATGACATCAAATGATTTTGACATCATCAGAATAATTATGACAACATCACTTCATTATGACATCATCAAAATGATTATGACTTCATCCGTTGGTTATGACATCGTCAAAATGATTTATATCAGTTGACTATGACATCATAAAAATGGTTATGACATCATCAAAATATTATGACATCGTCAGTTGATCATGACATCATCAAAATGATTATGACATTATCAAAATTATTATGACATCATCAAATTATGACATCATCAGTTGATTGTGACATAATCAAATGATTATGACATCCTCAAAAATTATTATGACATCATCAGTTGACTATGACATCATCAAAATTATTATATCATCAGTTGACTAAGAAATCATCAAAATGATTGACATAATCAAAATGATTACGAAATCATTAGTTGATTATGAATTCATCAAAATGATTATGACATCATAAAAATGATTTTGACATCATCAGTTGATTATGACATCATCAAAATGATTATGACATCATCAAATAATTGTGATATCATCAAAATAATTATGGCATCATCAAAATGATTATGACATCAACAATTAATTGACATCTTCAAAATGATTATGATATCATCAAATGATTATGACATCTTTAGTTGATTGTGACATCATCAAATGATTTACATAATCAAAATGATTATTACATCATCAAAATGATTGACATCATTTTTTTAAGACATCAAAAATGATTATGACATCATCAGTTGATTGTGACATCATGAAATGATTATGACATTAGCAAAATGATTATGACATCATCAAAATGATTATGACATCATTAGTTGATTGACAAGCAGGGGCTGGCTGGCACTTTTCAGCCTGGGGGGCAATCACAAGGCGGTGGCCCTCCATTTCCCTGCTTATATCTGGCCACTGCATTAAAGTAGCAGAGATAACAGGCTTTAAAAACAGGCTGGTACACAGATATGGGAACAGAATGGAGCTTGCTGCATAGATATGGTAGCAGAATCAAGCTTACTCCAGAGATATGGGAGCAGAACCGAGCTTTCTCCAGAGATATGGGAACAGAACAGAGCTTACTCCGGAGATATGGGAGCAGAACCAAGCTTACTACAGAAATAAGGGAACTGAACAGAGCTTACTATAGAGATATGGGAGCAGAACCGAGCTTACTGTAGAGATATGGGAACAGAACCGAGCTTACTGCAGAGATACGGGAACAGAACCGAGCTTACTGCAGAGATATGGCAGCAGAACCGAGCTTATTACAGAGAAATGGGAGCAGAACAGAGCTTACTGCAGAGATAAGGGAGCAGAAAGGCGCTTATTGCAGAGATATGGGAACAGAACCGAGCTTACTACAGAGATATGGGAGCAGAACCGAGCTTACTGCACAGATATGGGAGCAGAACCGAGCTTACTACGGAGATATGGGAGCAGAACTGAGCTTACTACAGAGATATGGGAGCAGAACCGAGCTTACTCCTGAGATATGGGAGCAGAACCGAGCTTACTCCAGAGATAGTGAAGCAGAACCGGGCTTACTACAGAGATATGGGAGCAGAACCGAGTTTACTACAAAGATGTGGAAGCAGAACCGAGCTTACTGCAGAGATATGGGAGCAGAACCGAGCTTACTACAGAGATATGGGAGCAGAACCGAGCTTACTGCACAGATATGGGAGCAGAACCGAGCTTACTACGGAGATATGGGAGCAGAACTGAGCTTACTACAGAGATATGGGAGCAGAACCGAGCTTACTCCTGAGATATGGGAGCAGAACCGAGCTTACTCCAGAGATATTGAAGCAGAACCGGGCTTACTACAGAGATATGGGAGCAGAACCGAGTTTACTACAAAGATGTGGAAGCAGAACCGAGCTTACTGCAGAGATATGGGAGCAGAACCGAGCTTACTCCAGAGATATACGATACGATACGATACACTTTATTGATCCCGTGGGAAATTATGGTATCACAGCAGCACAACTTAAATCATAAAAATCATAAAATGAATTACATAATTGACATGACAGTGGAGTTGACAGAAGAACATTATACATTATACATTAGAATAGGACATACACAACGAGTGAACTGAAATGTAGAGAAATAAAGTAGACATTCACCTTGATGATTTAACCCTAATGTTATTGTTGTACAATCCCATAGCAGTTGGCACAAATGATTTCCTATATTTTTCCTTCTTACACCTCAGAAGTATTAGCCGGTTACTGAAGGTGCTCTTCTGTCTCATGAATAGCTCATATAATGGATGTGCATTATTGTTCATAATTGCCATACACTTTTTCAGAGTTCTTCTCTCCACTACCTCCTCAAAAGAGTCCAGATTGCAGCCAACAGCAGAACTTGCCTTCTTGATAATCTTATTCAGCTTGTACATTTAACAAATTGATAGAATTTAGGTAAGGCAGTAGAAATTTTAGCCCCAGAGATACTTCCGGTTCCGGCGCCGCCATGTGCAGACGTGTGTGAAGGAGCTCCTGTTGCCTCCGCAGCAATCTTGCAATTACACAGAGCCCTGACACAAACCAGACATCGGGGGAGTCTCAGGATTGATCGTAAAGCTGTCACAACATGGACCGCTTTGTTATCAGAGGCACGGGGAAAGAGCAGGAGGATGAGGAGACCGGAGGAGACTTGCAGAGCGGGAAAGAGATAATGGTGTCGGAGTCACAGACAGGTCAGATGCTGGAAGAGATAGAACAGGGGAAGGAGACCCCAGTGATAGAAGAGAGCTGTAGCCAGCAAAGCACTGCAGAGCTGGGAGACACATTAGAAAAGCAGCTACATGCCCATAGCTCACTGAACTTTAAGCAGTTGGCAAAAGAAAGAAATGGCATTATATCTAGCTGAAGACTTTAAACAGGCTGTAGCTGACATGGTACAAGCTACCACTAAGGATCTGCAGAACAAGGTGATTCACCAGGAAAAGCAATTACATGAGGCAGAGCAAAGGATATTTGAGGCTGAAGACAAAGTTAATCAGCTAGAGAAGCAAGTTAATGATTTAAAGAAACATCCTCATACACTATGGATAAACTAGAGGATCTGGAAAACAGGTCCCGCAGAAATAACCTGAAATTAATAGGTCTCCCAGAGTCAATAAATGCACAGCAGCTAAATGACATCTTTGAGGTGGAATTGCCGAAGGAATTGGGACTACCATATAAATGCAGAGTGGAGCGTTCTCACAGGATAGGCCCCCCCAGAGAGTCTCCAGAACCTGGTGGAGGCAGAAATAAGCAAAACAACAAGGAAACACAGAGACCACGTCAGTCAGTGGCAAAGTACCTGAATTTCAAAGATAAGGAGGAAATACTCAGGGCTTATAAAGGGAGACGAGGACCACTGATAATCCAGGGACATAAAATTCTGTTGTTTGGAGACTTTTCGGCTGAGGTGACACGAAAAAGGAGGGCATTCAGCGAAATATGTACTCTGCTGTTCAGGCGCAATATCAGATTCCAACTAAGTTACCCAGCAACTTTGCGATTTAAAACAAGAGAAGGCATGATGTGTTCATATACAGACCCCAAGGAGGCCATGAGATGTATATCCCAGCAACGGTCAGCATCTGGTCAACCCTCACCAGGGAATGTAAGTCCCCCGAGAGAGGTAGGGGGAGATGATGCTGAAGAAGAGAGGGGGATGACCTGCCCTTATAGACTGCGATCGGAGATACTGACAGAGGGAGGTAGTGGAAAAAACACAATGGCTAAGGAACAGAGAACCCCTGTGACAAGATTATTTAAAAAGAACCAGGCAAGTGAATAATCAACAATTGAGAGGCGGCTTTCATGGCCAGCAAGTGTTCAGCTAAAGCTGGAACCTCCCACACGGCAATATGAATATGAGGACGGTGGTGGGGAGCGTCTCCGAAAACCTCCCCCTATTTTTTTTTTTTTTTTTTTTTTTTTAATATATATTTTTTTTCCTATATATTTTTTTTTTTTCTCTTCTTTTTTTCTCTCTTCTTTTTCTTTCTCTCTCTCTCTCTCTCTCTCTCTCTCACTTTTCACAGGTACAACAAGACCGAATAGAGAATCTGGGGTGATGATCTCATCAATCAACGGTATGGGATGTGGCAGCTGGTAGAGAATCTGTGACTTCCGGTTTTACTGGTACTGAGTGATTTTCACAAAAGAGAGACTTATGTGAAATTTGGACATTGATGACCAGTTTTGATTCACACATCGGGTGGATGCATAATGTTCACATTGAATATATTGTTATGTCTCATACTAAGACCCCTTTTGGGGGAGATTTACCCCGTAACTGTTAATCTTGAATGAGGAGATTTTTGAGAGGGGGGGGGGACGAGCCTCATATCCCTCTAGTTTCAACGTGGGAGAGGTGGAAGGAAACTGTTACTGCTATAGATATTGAAAACGTCAAAATTTCTATGAGAATTTAGAAAAAATATAAGGCGCTTTATGTTTTTGAAGTTTCAGGGTTGCAAGAAGTTCAGGGCTCAGGTATTAAATGTATATAACATTAGATGTTATTGTTAAATTTTAAAAAGTAGGCGGACGGGAGTATGATTGGTTTGGTTTGGTTTAGTTAATGGCGGAAAAAAGAGAAGTCAATGAAGAGGTTAATGTGTGGGGAGGGGGAGGTGGGGGAGGGAGAGAAAGAAGGGGAGGGAGGGAAGTAAATGTTCATGAGTCCACTACTATTATACTAATAAGCTTATTACCAGCTGAGATGACATTGTTTGACAGATCATATCCGAACGGGAAAAACTCCACTAGACCTCGCAGAAGAAAATGCTTTGTAGTCAAAAATGGTTAGGTTAATAACTTGGAATATAAAAGGGCTGCGTTCACCGAACAAAAGGCTGATGATACTCCGTCACCTGAAAAGATTAAAAGTAGATATAGCCTTGCTTCAAGAGACACATCTGGGTAAAGAAGATTTTTTTAGGATGAAGAAGTTATGGGTGGGTGAAGTCTATGGCTCTAGTTCATTAGATAGGAAAGCGGGGGTCTTAATACTTATACATAAAGCGCTGGCGCATAAAGTAACATCTGTAGAAACGGACCAGGAGGGCAGGTTGATTCATTTGAAACTCCAGATACACAATGACAGTATTAGTTTATATAACATATATGCTCCTAACGCAAACCAAAAGAAATTCTTTATGTCCCTACAGAATAAAGTGCTGACTGATAATGGTGACAACATAATTATAGGAGGAGACTGTAACGAGGTGCTTAGGGAGGAGGAAGACAGACAGGGGAGTTTAATGAGACTGAGTTTAGGTGGTGGAAATAGACTTACAGGGAAAAAAGGCTATTTAGAAGACATGATAACGAATTGGCAGCTGAAAGACGCGTGGAGAACAACACATCCTATGGATCGGGAGTACACACATTACTCTCACGCACACAAGACATGGTCAAGATTAGACATGTTCTTTATTTCAGACAAGGTATTACATAAAATGCTGGATACTAATATTGAGGACATGGTGATCTCGGATCATAGCCCTGTTACTCTAGATTTGGCTGACACACATCGGAAAGGGACAGACTATTTATGGCGTTTCCCAGAAACCATGACAAAAGATCATGACTTTGTGAAACGGATGAGGGAATGGTGGACGGAATTTGCATCTCATAACGGGGAACATAAATCAAATTCTAGACTATATAGGGAAACTGCAAAGGCGATACTAAGGGGAAACATTATAGCTCACACACAGAGGTTAAAGAAGCGCATAAAAGACCAGTTCTTAATGGCAAGCAACGAAGTTAGGACCACGTATATAACGTATAAAAACTCACTGTTAGATGAGGATAAAAATAATTGGATACGAGCCAAAAAAAATTTTGAAGAGTGGGCGGAAAAAAGGGAACAATTATATAAAAATAACTTGGAAATAGAGCTGAATAGATATGGTGATAAAGCAGGGAAAATATTGGCTAATCTAGCTAGGGGAAGATACGCTTATGCATCTATAATGGCAATTAGAGACTCAAGAGGGCAACGCCTGACGGACCCCAAAGATATAAATAAGGAATTGGGCAAATTTTACACTAAGTTGTACAAAGAGGAGGGACGACAGGACGTAGCAGGGGTTGTATGGCTAGACAAAATTAAAATTCCGGGATTGACAGATGAGGAACTACAAGAATTGAATGGGTGCATCACGGAAGAAGAAATTAGTATGGCAATAAAGGGGATGGGAGCCAATAAGGCACCTGGACCCGATGGATTTAATGGTTCCTTCTATAAAGCAATGAGTGAGCAAATAACTCCCACACTTAAAGATTTATATAATCGTATTTTACAAGGAGAAACTATGTCAGAAGTCATGAATACGGCTTACATAAAACTTCTCCCAAAGGGAGGGAAAGACTTAGAGGACCCCTCGGGTTATAGACCGATATCACTGATAAATCAAGATGTCAAACTCCTCTCAAAAATTATGGCAGATAGGTTGGCTAAAATACTGCCAAGATTAATATCGAAACATCAAACAGGCTTTGTAAAGGGAAGGTCAGCCGTTGCTAATATAAGAAAAGCCATGTTATTGTTAGACATGGTTAGGAACAAACAATTGGAAAAGGGGGAGGATCCAGCCATGGTCACATTAGATGCAGAAAAAGCATTCGATAATGTGAGGTGGCCATGGCTGGGTCAAGTACTAGACAAAATAAATCTAGTAGGCCCGTTTAGGCAATTTCTGGAGGTATTGTACCATAACCCCAAGGCAAAGGTATATACAACGGGGTTTCTTTCCGATGCCTTTGAGCTGCAGAAGGGAACAAGGCAGGGATGCCCTTTATCCCCTTTATTATTTAATCTAGCAATCGAACCCTTGTCAAGGTACCTAACTGATCATAGCTCTTACAAAGGGATAAAGGTGGGAAAGGAGATGGTCAAAACTGCTTTGTTTGCAGATGACATAATTTTGTTCATGAGAAATCCAGAAGAAGATCTCCCTAGGTTACTATTAGAGATTGAAAAATTTGGAGAATTCTCGGGCTTTCGATTAAACAAGACTAAATGTGAAATTTTGTTCATGAGAAATAATGTGAAACGTGGTCAGGAAAATAATATAATGGGCATCCCGAAAGCGACAACATCTATAAAATATTTGGGAATACATTTGGGGAGTTCGCCGAAACAGATGTATGACCTTAATTATAAGCCTATTATAGACAAAATAGAGAAAGAATTGGAAAGATGGGGTAATCTACCCCTCTCACTACTAGGCCGCTGTCATCTAATTAAGATGACAAGCTTTGCGAGATTATTATATCCAATGCAGACTATTCCAATGCTAATCCGACACGTAGATGTTCTCAAATTGAATAGGGCTTTCTCTAAATTTATTTGGAGGGGGAGAAGAGCGAGACTTGTTATGAGAACACTAATGCGTCCAAAAGAGGGAGGAGGAGTAGGGTTGCCGAATATTAGAGGGTATAATCTCTCGTGCTTAATGAGGAATGTAGTTGATTGGATTAAAAAGACAGGACGCTATACAGATTATACACTAGAAACAGAATTCTGTGGCTCATGGGATTTGACAGCATTGCTTCACACGCCACTGTCATACTTACCACCAAATATTAAACACTCGGTTATTTGTAAAGACACTATTGCTACATGGAAAGCAGTAAGGAAAAAACTGAAAATGTAATGGAGAGTATCAAAGCACCTGAATCCTTGGTCATTTCCAGCCTTTAAATTGGGAAGGGAAAATAAATTATTCATAGAATGGTCTAGAAAAGGAGTACAGACACTAGATGATTTACTACATTTACAGGAAGGTCGTTGGCTGACGGGATCTGAGGTATTAGACAAATATGAGCTACCGGGATTCCATTTGATGCTATATAGTCAATTAAAGCATTATGTACTAGATTTCTTACAAGATGTAAGGAAGGAGCTTGACTCAGGTGTGTGGGGAGACTTAGTCACTAAAGACATTAAGGAAATATCGATCTCCTCGATATATGGGACGTTGAGAGATGTATTACGACCATCAGGGGCAGACAAAGTGTTTTGCAAATGGGAAAAATACATGCAAGATGAAGAACTTGAGCATAAAATACTACATGGATGGAAATTGGTAAGGGAACATATCATAAATGAACAATGGAGGGATAGCCAATTTAGAATAATGCATAAAATAATATGTGGCTTTAATATACCGCCAACTCCACAGAACCCTGATAGACAGATGAGTTGCCCCAAATGTAGCACATCAAAAACAGATATGGAGCATGGCATGTGGTCGTGTCCCAAGACACAAGAGCTTTGGACCATGGTTCAAGATATGTATCTACAGATGTGTGGGATCTGGGTGGACTCTAACCCGTTGTGCTGGTTGTTTCATTATACGACAGGCAAAACAAGAGGGGGACGGTTACATGACTTGTTCCATACTATTGCATTGGTGACAAAACTTTTAATTTTGCAATATTGGTTGGCCAGTACACTTCCAGGGATAAAAGAGATTAAAGCAGGACTAATGTCTGTCCTATATTTAGAAAAAAGAGAAGCAGAAAGGAATAAAGATAGGATGACGAAAAGATTTTTTTAAAAATGGAGAGTGTTCATAGAATCCTTATTGTCGACGGGAAATTCAAGAGATAATGAGGTCCTTTGTTAATTCAGATTGGTATTTGTTAGAAGACTTAAGTGGTAGTTTGGATAAATTAAAATTTGTCACATGATAAATGCATCAGATGCTGTATGTTCTGGATTTGATTGTCGGATTCCAATCATCGAAGCTGGTTAGATGTGGACATTAGGGGATATGTTAATATTATGTGTGTTACAAAGATTAACGATTGTTTTGTTTCTGTGTAATAATTTAAAGCAACACTTGCAATATGTATTGTGCTTATTTGTTTTAAAAAAAAAAAAAAAACAACCAATAAAAATGATGTTTAAAAAAAAAAAAAATCCCCAGAGATTACAGTAAGCGAGTTGGGGTGTTTCAACTGGAGCCGAGCAATGACTCCCGACAGCACTTCACCTGCAGCCTCATGGTTTGCAGTTGGTGGTATGTACAACACTATTGCAATAACAAGCGAGAATTCTCTAGGAATATAGTAAGGCCTGAGGCCAACAGCTAGCAATTCAATGTTAGGGCAACAATGGCGCTCCCTTACTGTCACATGCCCCTGATTGCACCATCCATTGTTTATGTAGAGTATAACTCCTCCGCCCTTTTTTTGCCGCTCTTATGGGAGCAGAACCGAGCTTACTACAGAGATATGGGAGCAGAACCGAACTTACTGCAGAGATATGTGAGCAGAACCGAGCTTACTCCAGAGATATGGGAGCAGAACCGAGCTTACTACAGAGATATGGGAGCAGAACCGAGCTTACTGCAGAGATATGTGAGCAGAACCGAGCTTACTCCAGAGATATGGGAGCAGAGCAGAGCTTACTACAGAGATATGGGAGCAGAACAGAGTTTACTACAAAGATGTGGAAGCAGAACCGAGCTTACTGCAGAGATATGGGAGCAGAACCGAGCTTACTCCAGAGATACAGGAGCAGAACTGAGCTTACTACAGAGATATGGGAGCAGAACCGAGCTTACTGCAGAGATATGGGAGCAGAACCGAGCTTACTCCAGAGATATGGGAGCAGAACCGAGCTTACTACAGAGATATGGGTGCAGAACTGAGCTTACTGCAGAGATATGGGAGAAGAACCGAGCTTACTACAGAGATATGGGTGCAGAACTGAGCTTACTGCAGAGATATGGGAGCAGAACCGAGCTTACTGCAGAGATATGGGAGCAGAACCGAGCTTACTGCAGAGATATGGGAGCAGAACCGAGCTTACTACAGTGATATGTGAGCAGAACCGAGCTTACTACAGAGATATGGAAGCAGAACCGGGCTTACTGCAGAGATATGGAAGCAGAACTGAGCTTACTGCAGAGGTATGGGAGCAGAACCGAGCTTACTACAGAGATATGTGAGCAGAACAGAGCTTACTACACAGATATGGGAGCAGAACCGAGCTTACTACAGAGATATGTGAGCAGAACAGAGCTTACTACAGAGATATGGGAGCAGAACCGAGCTTACTACAGAGATATGGGAGCAGAACCGAGCTTACTGCAGAGATATGGCAGCAGAACCGAGCTTACTCCAGAGATATGGGAGCAGAACCGAGCTTAATAAATCTACTACATGGAACCAAGCCTGCTACATAGAAACTGGAGCATAACCGAGATTACGACACACATACAGTACCATAATCTAGATTACTACATTGATACAGTACCAGAACCAAGCTTACGTAGATATGGTGCTATAACTGAGCTTACTTACAAACATACATACAACAATACAGCTACACAGTGCCTAGTACTATCACCACTACACAGCGAATACATAATATTAGAATATCACCATTACCTCTACATGAAACTACATTCTATACAAAGACCAATGATGCCACCATACACTCCCTGACAGAAGTAATGTCGCTTATCCATGTTATGTAAATAAAAGCTTATAACCTGACGTTAAGTTCATCCATTGGTTGTATAAATTATTCTTTTGAAAGCTGAAACACTCCAAAATGTGGTTTAGGTTAAGAAAATAAATTGTCATTGTTAAATATGCTCATTTTGCACATTTATTTAATCAGGACTATTCACCAGGTGCTTACTCTTAAAGAAAAATGTTATGGTATTCTCATAAAAAGTATAGTGGTTTATTGAATTGTCCACAGAAAAAACACATTGCAGCAAAACATAAAAGTAGATGAAATAGTTATGAACAGATTGTCCATGTGTAAATATCAGCGCTTGTCTTGTTACTCATCTTTCCCAAAGTCCTGAATGGTAAAACCCGTCTGTCTGTGTGAACTCTGAAGTCATCATGCTTACCGGCTAGTCCTTCTTTTTGTCGTGTCTTGTCTGATGTCCATGAAGAATGATGGTGAAGGCAGGAGGTGGCAGCTCCCACGTGACAAAAGCCCCCACCCTCCTAAGAGACGTTATTTATATGTCCCACAGACCACATGTCCTCTGTATATGGCATTGACTTATATTCTGAGCTACATACACAGAAATAGCTGTTTGTAATGTCAGCAAGAAGCAATGTGCTCAATACAGAATAAGAATAACTCAATAATTAATATTTAACAGTCATCAATGCAGAAATATTGATCAGTTAATGGACCCAGAATGGTCAGATTTTGGCAAGACAAAAGTTTTGACGCCCACAGAAAGTAATGTGATATTCAAACAATTAACTTAAAATACAAATATAAGTTGCATAACATTGGTGAATGAAGTTGTGGTGCTATTAGAGTCATATTTAATATTTTATTTGACTTCCATGAGCTTGAAGGACTGCATCCATGCAGTTCAACAATGATTCATACAATTTATTAATGAAGTAATCAGGAATAGCAAAGAATGCAGTCTTACATGCCTCCCAGAGTTCACCTAGATTCTTTGGTTTTGTCTTCCAAGCTTCCTCTTTCATCCTACCCCAAACATGCTCAATGATGTTCATGTCTGGTGACTGGGCTGGCCAGTCCTTGTGCACCTTGATCTTTTTTGCCTGGAGGAACTTTGTTGTAGAGATGGATGTATGAGATGGAGCACCATCCTGCTGCAGAATTTGACCCCTTTTATGATTTGGAATATAAGAGGTACCTAATACTTCTTGATATTTTAGGCTATTGATATTGCCTTCCACCTTGCAAACATTTCTCACACAACCATACTGAATGGAGCCCCAGACCATGATCTTTCCACCACCAAATGTAACTGTTTTCTGGGTGTATTTTGGATCCATACGGGCTCCAGTAGGTCTCCTGCAGTATTTGCAGCGGCTGTGGTGTAATTATACTGAAGATTCATCAGAGAAATCCACCTTCTGCCACTTTTCCAGTGTTAATCTGTTTAGCAGGCTGTGGGACTTTGCAAATGTCACACGGTTTTTTATTTGCCTTTTGTTTAGTGCTGGCTTCTGGGCACTGATTCGACCATGGAGGCCATTTCGAGACAGAATCCTACAAACTGTTCTAGTTGACACAGTGACTTGAGGTGACCAGGCCTGTTGGAGCTCTGCTGCAGTGGAAGAGGGGCGTGCTTTGGATTTTCTAACCAAAAAACATTCCTCCTGAGCAGTTGTCTTGCGGGGTCTGCCGGACCTGGGCTTATCAAACACATCTCCAGTCTCTTCAAATCTTTTTCTAATTCTTTGTACTTGACGCTGAGACACATTAAAGGTGCCCGCAACCTCTGCAGTGGATCTGGTCTCTTGATAATCCAGGCTATAGTCGCAGGGTGGATTTTTGGCATGTTGTCAGAGCCTAAGTTGCAGTTCAAGTGAAGGTCTGGGATGCTGGGTTTCTATTTATACACACATACTAATTAACCGATCATTTACTGAGCACAGGTGAGGATGTAAACTAGGATTGGGTGCATTATATGACCGACAATAAAACTTTTGTATTGCTAAAATCTGTCCATTCTGTGTCCATTAACTGATCAATATTTCTGCATTGATGACAATTTATTTTCTTAACCTAAACCACATTTTGGAGGGTTTCAGCTTTCAAAAGAATAATTTATACAACCATACTACAATATTGATCATTAATTTGAAAAAAAGCACAATACTAAGTGCCATTGTATACAGGAACTCTGTATTTACTGTCAGTGTAAAGATAATACAGTGATCACTGGTGACATTATACACAGGAGATCTGTATAAGGTGTCGGTGTACAGGTAATACAGTGATCACCACTGCCAGTGACATTATACACAGGAGCTTTGTATATAATATACAGTGTATAGTGTCAGTGTATAGGTAATACACTGACTCACTAGTGATGTCTCTAGCTGAAGTCCTTCATCTTTGCTTTTCATTTTCATCCAGCACAGACCACCATCACTTCTTCCAGCCAGGACTCGTCTCTGCACAAAATAACACAGTTACCTAAAGCACGGCTTCCAGAGCACATTCCCCACTTTTTCCCTTTCTTCTACACTACACATCTGAATACAGAGGAGCACCCACAATCAATATATAATTGGTAATTATGCAACCTCATAGATTGTAAACTTGCGAGAGGGGCCCTCATTCCTTTTGGTATCTGTTGATCTATGTGTTTATTGTTATGCTTAATGTCCATTGTCTGTACAAGTCCCCTCTAAAATGTAAAGTGTTGCAGAATATGTTGGCACTATAGAAATAAATTATAATTATTATCCCATCATTCAAAATATAAATTATAATCCACCACTGTGCACCCACTAACTATAAATAGCCACTTTCCCCATTTAATATATAAATTAATTAGCACCTGTACTCTTTCCCCCAATTCATTACCAGTCACTTCATCCTCAACGCCCCCCACTATGTACCTACCACTCTAACCCTAACCCCGATTCATTATAGTTACATGCCCCTCCCCCCCAATTCATTGTCATGTCTTTCTCTCCCACCCTCTATACATTATCAACTGCTCTACCCCACATTCAATACAGCATTTACTCCCCCACCCTTAAAATTCATTATTTGTTCTTCCCCTAGATCATCATTTGCTCTCCCCACCCCCTCTTCAATTGATCATTTGCTCTCCACACCTTCAATTAAATTGCTGTCCCCTGTCCCTCACACTGAATTCATCATTTGCAGTCCCCCCACTTTAATTTGAAGTCCCCTTACTTCATTCATTGCAGTCCCCTATCACCCCCTCACTTCACCTGCAGTGCCCGTTCATCATTTGCAGCCCCCTATCCCCCTTCCATTTAATCATGAGCAGTCCCACCTCAGACACACTTCATCATGTGCAGTCTTGCAGTCCCCTTCCCCCCACTTCATCATGTGCAGTCCCCATTACCCACCCACTTCATCATGTGCAGTACCCTTACCCCCCACTTCATCATGTGCAGTCTCCCTTACCCCCCACTTCATGTGCAGTCCATCTTACCCCCCACTTTATCATGAGCAGTCCCCATTACCCCCACTTCATGTGCAGTTCACCTTACCCCCCACTTCATCATGTGCAGTCCCCCTTAACCCCCAATTCATCATATGCAGTCCCCCTTACCCCCACTTCATCATGTGCAGCCCCACTCCCCCATTTCATCATGTGCAGTCCCCCTTACTCCCTCCCACTTCATCATGTGCAGTCCCCCTTACTCCCCACTTCATGTGCAGCCCCACTCTCCCTTCATTATGCGCAATCCCCCTTACGCCCACATCATCATGTGCGGCCCCATTCCACAATGTACAGCCCCACTCTCCCCACTTCATCATGTGCAGTCTCCTTTATCTACTAAACTCCATCATGTCCAGCCCCACTCCCCCTTCATCATGTGCATCCCCACTTACCCCCTCACTCCATCATGTGCAGTCTCCTTTAACCCCCAAATTCCATCATGTGCAGTCTCCTTACACACCCCACTTAATCACTTGCAGTTACCCACCATTAAATTTATTTTATAAAGAAAACAAAAAAGTTTTTCATACTTACCTCACCAGTCGCTCCCCTGCAGCACCTCTCTGCTTCTAGCATTTGGGACATGTCGGCGCGTGCGTGAGGATGCCATCGCGCATGCCCGACACCTAACCTGGAAGTATAGAGAACATGAAGGGAGCAGAAGCTGTGCAGCTGTCAAGGTGACAGCCAAGCATAGCTCCCAGCCCCAGCGCAGACGTGTGTGCTGTTATGCGGCTGTGTCTGCTGCCGGCCGCGTCACAGTACAGCAGACATGGCTGCGCACAATTTGCTGTGTGGCTGTAGCCACCACCAGGCAGCCGGCCCTGAACAGCTGCTGGGGGAGTGGCCCGGGGGGCATTTGCCTCTTTGCCACCTGGGCCAGTCAGCCCCTGGTCCTAATAAAACAGATGCAGCAGAGGCAGAAGGGTTCTCACAGTACAAGTCTTCTAACAGTAGGAAGGCGAATTCTAAGCTTTATGTGGATGTCGGGTCAGTTTTGGGCCTTGGTCCCAGAGGAGACATTATGTTGTGTCTCTGTCTCCCTTGTCAACAGGGGCTGACTGGCCCAGGTGGCAAAGAGGCAAATGCCCCCCGGGCCACTCCCCCAGCAGCTGTTCAGGGCCGGCTGCCTGGTGGTGGCTACAGCCACACAGCAAATTGTGCGCAGCCATGTCCGCTGTACTGTGACGCGGCCGGCAGCAGACACAGCCGCATAACAGCGCACACGTCTGCGCTGGGGCTGGGAGCTATGCTTGGCTGTCACCTTGACAGCTGCACAGCTTCTGCTCCCTTCATGTTCTCTATACTTCCAGGTTAGGTGTCGGGCATGCGCGATGGCATCCTCACGCACGCGCCGACATGTCCCAAATGCTAGAAGCAGAGAGGTGCTGCAGGGGAGCGACTGGTGAGGTAAGTATGAAAAACTTTTTTGTTTTCTTTATAAAATAAATTTAATGGTGGGTAACTGCAAGTGATTAAGTGGGGTGTGTAAGGAGACTGCACATGATGGAATTTGGGGGTTAAAGGAGACTGCACATGATGGAGTGAGGGGGTAAGTGGGGATGCACATGATGAAGGGGGAGTGGGGCTGGACATGATGGAGTTTAGTAGATAAAGGAGACTGCACATGATGAAGTGGGGAGAGTGGGGCTGTACATTGTGGAATGGGGCCGCACATGATGATGTGGGCGTAAGGGGGATTGCGCATAATGAAGGGAGAGTGGGGCTGCACATGAAGTGGGGAGTAAGGGGGACTGCACATGATGAAGTGGGAGGGAGTAAGGGGGACTGCACATGATGAAATGGGGGAGTGGGGCTGCACATGATGAAGTGGGGGTAAGGGGGACTGCATATGATGAATTGGGGGTTAAGGGGGACTGCACATGATGAAGTGGGGGGTAAGGTGAACTGCACATGAAGTGGGGGTAATGGGGACTGCTCATGATAAAGTGGGGGGTAAGATGGACTGCACATGAAGTGGGGGGTAAGGGTACTGCACATGATGAAGTGGGTGGGTAATGGGGACTGCACATGATGAAGTGGGGGGAAGGGGACTGCAAGACTGCACATGATGAAGTGTGTCTGAGGTGGGACTGCTCATGATTAAATGGAAGGGGGATAGGGGGCTGCAAATGATGAACGGGCACTGCAGGTGAAGTGAGGGGGTGATAGGGGACTGCAATGAATGAAGTAAGGGGACTTCAAATTAAAGTGGGGGGACTGCAAATGATGAATTCAGTGTGAGGGACAGGGGACAGCAATTTAATTGAAGGTGTGGAGAGCAAATGATCAATTGAAGAGGGGGTGGGGAGAGCAAATGATGATCTAGGGGAAGAACAAATAATGAATTTTAAGGGTGGGGGAGTAAATGCTGTATTGAATGTGGGGTAGAGCAGTTGATAATGTATAGAGGGTGGGAGAGAAAGACATGACAATGAATTGGGGGGGAGGGGCATGTAACTATAATGAATCGGGGTTAGGGTTAGAGTGGTAGGTACATAGTGGGGGGCGTTGAGGATGAAGTGACTGGTAATGAATTGGGGGAAAGAGTACAGGTGCTAATTAATTTATATATTAAATGGGGAAAGTGGCTATTTATAGTTAGTGGGTGCACAGTGGTGGATTATAATTTATATTTTGAATGATGGGATAATAATTATAATTTATTTCTATAGTGCCAACATATTCTGCAACACTTTACATTTTAGAGGGGACTTGTACAGACAATGGACATTAAGCATAACAATAAACACATAGATCAACAGATACCAAAAGGAATGAGGGCCCCTCTCGCAAGTTTACAATCTATGAGGTTGCATAATTACCAATTATATATTGATTGTGGGTGCTCCTCTGTATTCAGATGTGTAGTGTAGAAGAAAGGGAAAAAGTGGGGAATGTGCTCTGGAAGCCGTGCTTTAGGTAACTGTGTTATTTTGTGCAGAGACGAGTCCTGGCTGGAAGAAGTGATGGTGGTCTGTGCTGGATGAAAATGAAAAGCAAAGATGAAGGACTTCAGCTAGAGACATCACTAGTGAGTCAGTGTATTACCTATACACTGACACTATACACTGTATATTATATACAAAGCTCCTGTGTATAATGTCACTGGCAGTGGTGATCACTGTATTACCTGTACACCGACACCTTATACAGATCTCCTGTGTATAATGTCACCAGTGATCACTGTATTATCTTTACACTGACAGTAAATACAGAGTTCCTGTATACAATGGCACTTAGTATTGTGCTTTTTTTCAAATTAATGATCAATATTGTAGTATGGTTGTATAAATTATTCTTTTGAAAGCTGAAACCCTCCAAAATGTGGTTTAGGTTAAGAAAATAAATTGTCATCAATGCAGAAATATTGATCAGTTAATGGACACAGAATGGACAGATTTTAGCAATACAAAAGTTTTATTGTCGGTCATATAATGCACCCAATCCTAGTTTACATCCTCACCTGTGCTCAGTAAATGATCGGTTAATTAGTATGTGTGTATAAAAAGAAACCCAGCATCCCAGACCTTCACTTGAACTGCAACTTAAGCTCTGACAACATGCCAAAAATCCACCCTGCGACCAAAGCCTGGATTATCAAGAGACCAGATCCACTGCAGAGGTTGCGGGCACCTTTAATGTGTCTCAGCGTCAAGTACAAAGAATTAGAAAAAGATTTGAAGAGACTGGAGATGTGTTTGATAAGCCCAGGTCCGGCAGACCCCGCAAGACAACTGCTCAGGAGGAATGTTTTTTGGTTAGAAAATCCAAAGCACGCCCCTCTTCCACTGCAGCAGAGCTCCAACAGGCCTGGTCACCTCAAGTCACTGTGTCAACTAGAACAGTTTGTAGGATTCTGTCTCGAAATGGCCTCCATGGTCGAATCAGTGCCCAGAAGCCAGCACTAAACAAAAGGCAAATAAAAAACCGTGTGACATTTGCAAAGTCCCACAGCCTGCTAAACAGATTAACACTGGAAAAGTGGCAGAAGGTGGATTTCTCTGATGAATCTTCAGTATAATTACACCACAGCCGCTGCAAATACTGCAGGAGACCTACTGGAGCCCGTATGGATCCAAAATACACCCAGAAAACAGTTACATTTGGTGGTGGAAAGATCATGGTCTGGGGCTCCATTCAGTATGGTTGTGTGAGAAATGTTTGCAAGGTGGAAGGCAATATCAATAGCCTAAAATATCAAGAAGTATTAGGTACATCTTATATTCCAAATCATAAAAGGGGTCAAATTCTGCAGCAGGATGGTGCTCCATCTCATACATCCATCTCTACAACAAAGTTCCTCCAGGCAAAAAAGATCAAGGTGCACAAGGACTGGCCAGCCCAGTCACCAGACATGAACATCATTGAGCATGTTTGGGGTAGGATGAAAGAGGAAGCTTGGAAGACAAAACCAAAGAATCTAGGTGAACTCTGGGAGGCATGTAAGACTGCATTCTTTGCTATTCCTGATTACTTCATTAATAAATTGTATGAATCATTGTTGAACTGCATGGATGCAGTCCTTCAAGCTCATGGAAGTCAAATAAAATATTAAATATGACTCTAATAGCACCACAACTTCATTCACCAATGTTATGCAACTTATATTTGTATTTTAAGTTAATTGTTTGAATATCACATTACTTTCTGTGTGCGTCAAAACTTTTGTCTTGCCAAAATCTGACCATTCTGGGTCCATTAACTGATCAATATTTCTGCATTGATGACTGTTAAATATTAATTATTGAGTTATTCTTATTCTGCATTGAGCACATTGCTTCTTGCTGACATTACAAACAGCTATTTCTGTGTATGTAGCTCAGAATATAAGTCAATGCCATATACAGAGGACATGTGGTCTGTGGGACATATAAATAACGTCTCTTAGGAGGGTGGGGGCTTTTGTCACGTGGGAGCTGCCACCTCCTGCCTTCACCATCATTCTTCATGGACATCAGACAAGACACGACAAAAAGAAGGACTAGCCGGTAAGCATGATGACTTCAGAGTTCACACAGACAGACGGGTTTTACCATTCAGGACTTTGGGAAAGATGAGTAACAAGACAAGCGCTGATATTTACACATGGACAATCTGTTCATAACTATTTCATCTACTTTTGTTTTGCTGCAATGTGTTTTTTCTGTGGACAATTCAATAAACCACTATACTTTTTATGAGAATACCATAACATTTTTCTTTAAGAGTAAGCACCTGGTGAATAGTCCTGATTAAATAAATGTGCAAAATGAGCATATTTAACAATGACAATTTATTTTCTTAACCTAAACCACATTTTGGAGTGTTTCAGCTTTCAAAAGAATAATTTATACAACCAATGGATGAACTTAACGTCAGGTTATAAGCTTTTATTTACATAACATGGATAAGCGACATAACTTTTGTCAGGGAGTGTATGGTGGCATCATTGGTCTTTGTATAGAATGTAGTTTCATGTAGAGGTAATGGTGATATTCTAATATTATGTATTCGCTGTGTAGTGGTGATAGTACTAGGCACTGTGTAGCTGTATTGTTGTATGTATGTTTGTAAGTAAGCTCAGTTATAGCACCATATCTAAGTAAGCTTGGTTCTGGTACTGTATCAATGTAGTAATCTAGATTATGGTACTGTATGTGTGTCGTAATCTCGGTTCTGCTCCAGTTTCTATGTAGCAGGCTTGGTTCCATGTAGTAGATTTATTAAGCTCGGTTCTGCTCCCATATCTCTGGAGTAAGCTCGGTTCTGCTGCCATTTCTCTGCAGTAAGCTCGGTTCTGCTCCCATATCTCTGTAGTAAGCTCGGTTCTGCTCCCATATCTCTGTAGTAAGCTCTGTTCTGCTCACATATCTCTGTAGTAAGCTCGGTTCTGCTCCCATATCTGTGTAGTAAGCTCTGTTCTGCTCACATATCTCTGTAGTAAGCTCGGTTCTGCTCCCATACCTCTGCAGTAAGCTCAGTTCTGTTTCCATATCTCTGCAGTAAGCCCGGTTCTGCTTCCATATCTCTGTAGTAAGCTCGGTTCTGCTCACATATCACTGTAGTAAGCTCGGTTCTGCTCCCATATCTCTGCAGTAAGCTCGGTTCTGCTCCCATATCTCTGCAGTAAGCTCGGTTCTGCTCCCATATCTCTGCAGTAAGCTCAGTTCTGCACCCATATCTCTGTAGTAAGCTCGGTTCTTCTCCCATATCTCTGCAGTAAGCTCAGTTCTGCTCCCATATCTCTGTAGTAAGCTCGGTTCTGCTCCCATATCTCCCATATCTCTGGAGTAAGCTCGGTTCTGCTCCCATATCTCTGCAGTAAGCTCGGTTCTGCTCCCATATCTCTGTAGTAAGCTCAGTTCTGCTCCCGTATCTCTGGAGTAAGCTCGGTTCTGCTCCCATATCTCTGCAGTAAGCTCGGTTCTGCTTCCACATCTTTGTAGTAAACTCTGTTCTGCTCCCATATCTCTGTAGTAAGCTCTGCTCTGCTCCCATATCTCTGGAGTAAGCTCGGTTCTGCTCACATATCTCTGCAGTAAGCTCGGTTCTGCTCCCATATCTCTGTAGTAAGCTCGGTTCTGCTCCCATATCTCTGGAGTAAGCTCGGTTCTGCTCCCATATCTCTGCAGTAAGCTCGGTTCTGCTCCCATATCTCTGTAGTAAGCTCGGTTCTGCTCCCGTATCTCTGTAGTAAGCTCGGTTCTGCTCCCGTATCCCTGGAGTAAGCTCGGTTCTGCTCCCATATCTCTGCAGTAAGCTCGGTTCTGCTTCCACATCTTTGTAGTAAACTCAGTTCTGCTCCCATATCTCTGTAGTAAGCTCGGCTCTGCTCCCATATCTCTGGAGTAAGCTCGGTTCTGCTCACATATCTCTGCAGTAAGTTCGGTTCTGCTCCCATATCTCTGTAGTAAGCTCGGTTCTGCTCCCATAAGAGCGGCAAAAAAAAGGGCGGAGGAGTTATACTCTACATAAACAATGGATGGTGCAATCAGGGGCATGTGACAGTAAGGGAGCGCCATTGTTGCCCTAACATTGAATTGCTAGCTGTTGGCCTCAGACCTTACTATATTCCTAGAGAATTCTCGCTTGTTATTGCAATAGTGTTGTACATACCACCAACTGCAAACCATGAGGCTGCAGGTGAAGTGCTGTCGGGAGTCATTGCTCGGCTCCAGTTGAAACACCCCAACTCGCTTACTGTAATCTCTGGGGATTTTAATCGGGCTAAAATTTCTACTGCCTTACCTAAATTCTATCAATTTGTTAAATGTACAAGCTGAATAAGATTATCAAAAAGGCAAGTTCTGCTGTTGGCTGCAATCTGGACTCTTTTGAGGAGGTAGTGGATAGAAGAACTCTGAAAAAGTGTATGGCAATTATGAACAATAATGCACATCCATTATATGAGCTATTCATGAGACAGAAGAGCACCTTCAGTAACCGGCTAATACTTCTGAGGTGTAAGAAGGAAAAATATAGGAAATCATTTGTGCCAACTGCTATGGGATTGTACAACAATAACATTAGGGTTAAATCATCAAGGTGAATGTCTACTTTATTTCTCTACATTTCAGTTCACTCGTTGTGTATGTCCTATTTCTAATGTATAATGTATAATGTTCTTCTGTCAACTCCACTGTCATGTCAATTATGTAATTCATTTTATGATTTTTATGATTTAAGTTGTGCTGCTGTGATACCATAATTTCCCACGGGATCAATAAAGTGTATCGTATCGTATCGTATATCTCTGGAGTAAGCTCGGTTCTGCTCCCATATCTCTGCAGTAAGCTCGGTTCTGCTTCCACATCTTTGTAGTAAACTCGGTTCTGCTCCCATATCTCTGTAGTAAGCCCGGTTCTGCTTCAATATCTCTGGAGTAAGCTCGGTTCTGCTCCCATATCTCAGGAGTAAGCTCGGTTCTGCTCCCATATCTCTGTAGTAAGCTCAGTTCTGCTCCCATATCTCCGTAGTAAGCTCGGTTCTGCTCCCATATCTGTGCAGTAAGCTCGGTTCTGCTCCCATATCTCTGTAGTAAGCTCGGTTCTGCTCCCATATCTCTGCAGTAAGCTCGGTTCTGCTTCCACATCTTTGTAGTAAACTCGGTTCTGCTCCCATATCTCTGTAGTAAGCCCGGTTCTGCTTCAATATCTCTGGAGTAAGCTCGGTTCTGCTCCCATATCTCAGGAGTAAGCTCGGTTCTGCTCCCATATCTCTGTAGTAAGCTCAGTTCTGCTCCCATATCTCCGTAGTAAGCTCGGTTCTGCTCCCATATCTGTGCAGTAAGCTTGGTTCTGCTCCCATATCTCTGTAGTAAGCTCGGTTCTGTTCCCATATCTCTGCAATAAGCACCTTTCTGCTCCCTTATCTCTGCAGTAAGCTCTGTTCTGCTCCCATTTCTCTGTAATAAGCTCGGTTCTGCTGCCATATCTCTGCAGTAAGCTCGGTTCTGTTCCCGTATCTCTGCAGTAAGCTCGGTTCTGTTCCCATATCTCTACAGTAAGCTCGGTTCTGCTCCCATATCTCTATAGTAAGCTCTGTTCAGTTCCCTTATTTCTGTAGTAAGCTTGGTTCTGCTCCCATATCTCCGGAGTAAGCTCTGTTCTGTTCCCATATCTCTGGAGAAAGCTCGGTTCTGCTCCCATATCTCTGGAGTAAGCTTGATTCTGCTACCATATCTATGCAGCAAGCTCCGTTCTGTTCCCATATCTGTGTACTAGCCTGTTTTTAAAGCCTGTTATCTCTGCTACTTTAATGCAGTGGCCAGATATAAGCAGGGAAATGGAGGGCCACCGCCTTGTGATTGCCCCCCAGGCTGAAAAGTGCCAGCCAGCCCCTGATTAGGACCCTTTGGCACCGTCATTATCTAGCACTTCCTAGAACTACCTCACACACTTGACTCTCCTAGACTCATCTCTACTTCTCCTTTACTCTTAACTGCTTCTTAACTAAGAAGTACTTCCCTTATAAATTAAACTAACCAATCCCAATCAGTGGGCTAATCCCAAGAATTAGCTATGTTTTCCTGTGTAGAACAAACTTTATCCCTATGCTGTTAATGATGCCCCTAGTGGACAGACCTCCCCCCATTTCCAGGGACGGCCTTGAGGTAGAGCCTCCAGGAAAACCGAGACATAAAACCGGACATAAAGATAAAAAACCTCTTTTATCACACACAGATAAACAGCACATAACCCTCTTGTTGCCAGAATGTCTTCCAGTCACTCCCCTTAAAATTTCACAGTTTGAAATATTTGTTGTTTATGAAAAAAATTCTAATAAACACAATTGTGAAGAAATGCAAGTCCTGAGAGGAAATCTCTGCAACTAAATTTTTGCAGTTTTATTCAATGTTGATCTCCCTTCATGTTCCCCAGCCAAATAACTGTTCTGAAGTTAATTTTCAGTGGAGTTCTTGTGATGTGGTGCAATATCTCTGTATTTACTTTTCTAGAACCCCCTTAAAAAAATAAAAATTAAATAAAATAATGGAAAAATTCTAAAAATATATTAGTGCCACTGCTAAAGAAAGTAATTTGGAGGGTTACACTTCAGCAATCCAATAGTCTTTTTCTAGGCATAGAATCTCACCCTGATGTATTCCTGTATACTACTTAACCGTATTTTTCAGAATTTATGACGCACTTTTTCCCCAAAATTTTTTTGGGAAAATGGGGGTGCATCTTATAATGCAGATATACCTTACCGATACCATTGCTGCAGGCTGGGATGAGGGGGTGTCCAGCACTGCTGTGAGTGCCCGGCGCTGCTGTGCATGTCTCCGGTGCTGCATGGGGCTCTGCCGACATTTTGTTAAAGGCCAGAGCCCCCGCAGTTCCATGGTTTCCTGTGCAGTGGACTCTGGGAAAATGGCCGTTGTGGGGCGGCACGGAGATCTCGGCACCAAGATCTCGGGAGATGAGATCTCAGCTAAATTATTAACACCTAAACAAGTGGTTTAAAGGAGTTTTAAATTTTGACTTTTCTTTTGACACCTCAGGAAATCTAGGTCTCATCTATACGTGACACTTTTAATTGGATCATAGAATCATAGAATTAAAAGGGACCTCCAAGATCATCATGTCCAACCACCTGCTCAATGCAGGATTCACTAAACCATCTCAGATGGATATCTGTCCAGCCTGTTTGAAGAATTCCTTTGAAGGAGAATGCACCACCTCTCTGTAAGGATTCCGGACTTCCCTTGTTCCTGTTCGCCCTGATCCAAGATGGAGTCTTGAATCTCACCCTGTCATGGAACTTCCTGTCTGTCCTGATTATTTAAGTCCAAGTCATGTGGTGTTCTGTGCCTGAGTATTTTGTGCTGCTGGCTCCTGAGCTTCTGCCTGTGGTCTGGTGAACTCCCTGCTTCAGCTGCTCACTACTCGGTGGTCTGCCTCGCTCCTTTCAGCTGCATCTCACCTATGGAACTGCTGTGATGGGCAGCACTCCCTAGTTTGCTAAACTTTTCCCAGTGTTGTGCCTCTTTGCACAACCACACCAGGTGAGCAAGATTCTAGTGTTGCTTTTCTCACCAAGGGAGTTTACTCATCTACTATACTTAGATAGTGCTCTCCCTCTTTTTCCCTTCATCCTCTTTCTCAGGACCTCATGCTCAACGCACCACCTGCATATTTTTGAACTTCCACAAACAAGTGCTGTGCGCACGTAAGATCAAGTTCTGCTGGACTTCCTCATTTAAGTACTGTGTGCATTTCTACTACACTTCTGCTGGATTCCCAAGTTTAAGTACTGTGTACATTTTCACTAATAACCTACTGGACTTCCTTGTCAAGTGTCTTGTTTGCTCCCTTGTCATATCCTTGCTGGACTGGTTAATATTAGCTGTCGCGTTCCGCTATTCACTGTGCTGTGATTTACCATATCGTGCTGAGCACCTCGTTACAATTGCAGGAATTTCTGTGTTAGTTGTTTGCATTTTTGTTTTGTTTAAATACATCATTTACTACAGCTTTGCTCTCAGACTGGTTTTATCCCACTCTATCAAATTCCTTAGTAGCTATATATTGTTACAGACTATTGCACTCATTGGTCACCCTCACTATCAAAAAGTATTTTCTAATATTTGTATCTTCTTCCTTTCAGTTTCATTCCATTGCTTCTTGTGTTTCCATGTACAAATGAGAATAATGATGATCCCTCTACAATGTGACATCATCAAGTGATTGTGATATCATCAAAATAATTATGGCGTCATCAAAATGATTATGACGTCATCAGTTGATTGTGACATCAACAAATAATTATGACATGATCAGTTGATTATGACATCATCAAATGATTATGACATCATCAAAATGATTATGACATCAACAAAAAGATTATGACATCTACAAAATGATTATGACATCATCAAAATGATTATGATAAAATCAGTTGATTATGACATCATCAAATAATTGTGACATCATCAAATGTTTATGACATCATCAAAATGATTATGACATAATCAGTTGATTATATCATCAAAATAATTATGACATCATCAGTTGATTATGACAATCAGTTGATTATGACATCATTAAAATAATTATGACATCATCAGTTTTTATGATATCAAAATGATTATGACATCATCAAAATGATTGACATCATCAGTTGATTATGACATCATCAAAATGATTATATCAGCCAATTTATTATGACATCAAATGATTATGGCATTATCAGTTGATTGTGACATAATCAAATAATTATGACATCATCAAAATTATTATGACATCATCAGTTGATAATGACATCATCAAAATGATTATAACACAATTGATTATGACATCAAATGATTAGGACATCATCAGTTGATTATGACATCATCAGTTGATTATGACATCATCAAATGATTGACATCATCAAATGATTATGACATAATGAAAAATGATTATGACATCAATTGATTGTGACAGCATCAAATGATTTACATCATCAATATAATTATGACATCATCAGTTGATTTTAACATCATCAAATGATTATGACATCATCAAAATGATTATGACATCATCAGTTATATAAACCAATCAGTGTAATCAAAAAGCTACAAACAGCAATGAGACTGACAAAAGCACTACATGCTCATGATATAAAAATAATTATTTTATTTATCCCACATATAAAAACACTTACAAAATAACAAACAAACCAAACTATCTCAGATTGTGAGGGACTCACAAGGTTACTATTCACTCACAGCCAATAATGCAGGCATTGTGCACATATTATACAGCTGGACTCATATAGATCCAATATCAAACCACTCAGTATCAAACGCTAAAAAGCCTGGTGAGGGTAGTGGATCCAATGACTAGCATTATTCCAGGCAAGGAACTATAGCAACAAATATCCCCCTCTCGGACCCATTTGTACTAAATCAATGCCCTTCACTTTTAAAAAGCTGGAATCGCTTTTATGACATTGAAAGAAATGTCGTGGTATGGTATTCTTAGAAATATATAATCCGGGGTCTATTTTCAGCCATTAAAACATACACATCATGGGTGGGGTATTAATAGGGTATAATATGTATTGAGTTTTATTGTATTTATGCTCATTATATGGAAATATGTAATTTTTAGGATTCCTCTTATTGCTATTTATGATTCATTATGAGTAACACATATATGCTTTACGGCATAATAATATAGGCACTGTTTGTATACTAATTTTATGATGATTACATCTAGTAGAATAATTGTAGATATTGGGCACTGTTATTTTGTGTTGGTCTAATTTAAAAAAAAAATAATAATATTTGCTTCACATAAATATACACTTTTTTATAATCACTTTTTTATAATTATTGGAGTATGTTGATATTTCTGATGGCTGTATTCAAATCTGTAGTTTTGCTCTGTAAGTGCGGTGATCTTGCAGCGCTCACTGAAGTTTTGGTTGTGCGCGCTGTTTCGGTTCTTTCCGGCCGCAGACTCGGAAACCTTCGGTCTTCTGAGTCAGCTGTTGTACACGTGGGCAGCTACTGCTGCTACGTGTATTTTCAGCGCTTTTGACCGAGGACGATGAGTCATTTCGATGTGGCTGTGGAATGGGCCGGCGCGCCGAGTTACTATGATGACCATTGAGCTCTGCAGGATCGCAGGCGGCTTGTTGATTGGTCTGAGGGCAGTATAAGAGACCGGACTTCCCTCTACCCCGGCACGCCCCCTGAAGAAGTGTTCACGAAACGCGCGTCGGGGTTGGAGGGACCGGGACTCTTCACCTAGCTATGTAAGCATGGCATTTTTTTTTATATTTTCAGCATATAGTTTTCATGATTCTATTTGAATGAGGACAGATAGCAAGCCTTTATATTTATCTACTTAGAGACAGTTTGGAAGGCGTTATATTTGTTGCTATAGTTCCTTGCCTGGAATAATGCTAGTCATTGGATCCACTACCCTCACCAGGCTTTTTAGCGGTTGATACTGAGTGGTTTGATATTGGATCTATATGAGTCCAGCTGTATAATATGTGCACAATGCCAGCATTATTGGCTGTGAGTGAATAGTAACCTTGTGAGTCCCTCACAATCTGAGATAGTTTGGTTTGTTTATTATTTTGTAAGTGTTTTTATATGTGGGATAAATAAAATAATTATTTTTATATCATGAGCATGTTGTGCTTTTGTCAGTCTCATTGCTGTTTGTAGCTTTTTGATGACACTGATTGGTTTATATAATATGGTCAGCACATATTGATTTTGGATCATAAAATTGACTACATGACATCATCAGTTGCTTATAACATCATCAGTTGACTGACATCATCAAAATGATTGACATCATCAGTTGATTTTGACATCATTAAAATGATAATGACATCATCGGTTGATTGTGACATCATCATTTGATTATGTCATCGAAATGATTATTACATCATCAAAATGATTATGACATCATCAGTTGATTATGACATCAAATGATCGTAACATCATCACAATTATTATGACATCATCAGAATAATTATGACATCATCAGTTCATTATGACACCATCAAAATGATTATGACATCATCAGTTGACTATAACATAAAAATGATTATGACATCATCAGTTGATCATGACATCATCAAATTATGACATTATCAGTTGATTGTGACATAATCAAATGATTATGACATCATCAAAATTATGACATCAGTTGACTATGACATCATCAAAATTATTATATCATCAGTTGATTATGAAATCATCAAAATGATTGACATCAACAAAATGATTACGAAATCATTAGTTGATTATGAATTCATCAAAATGATTTTGACATCTTCAAAATTATTATGACATCATCAGTTGATTATGATATCATCAAAATGATAATGACATCAAAATGATTGACATCATCAAATGATTATGACATCATCAAAATGATTATGACATTATTAGTTGATTATGACAAGGGAGACAGACACAGCACAATGTCTCCTCTGGGACCAAGGCCTAAACTGACCCGACATCCACATGAAGCATAGAATTTGCCTTCCTACTGTTAGAAGACTTGTACTGTGAGAACCCTTCTGCCTCTGCTACATCTGTTTTCTTAGAACCCATTGGCACAGTCATTATCTAGCACTTCCTAGAACTACCTCCCACTCTTTACTCTCCTAGACTCATCTCTACTTCTCCTTTACTCTTAACTGCTTCTTAACTAAGAAGTACTTCCCTTATAAATTAATCTAACCAATCCCAATCAGTGGGCTAATCCCAAGAATTAGCTATATGTTTTCCTGTGTAGTACAAACTTTATCCCTATGCTGTTAATGATGCCCCTAGTGGACAGACCTCCCCCCATTGCCAGGGACGGCCTTGAGGTAGAGCCTCCAGGAAAACCGAGACATAAAACCGGACATAAAGATAAAAAACCTCTTTTATCACACACAGATAAACAGCAACCATTAGCACATAACCCTCTTGTTGCCAGAATGTCTTCCAGTCACTCCCCTTAAAATTTCACAGCTTGAAATATTTGTTGTTTATGAAAAAAATTCTAATAAACACAATTGTGAAGAAATTCAAGTCCTGAGAGGAAATCTCTGCAACTACATTTTTGCAATGTTATTCAATGTTGATCAATGTTGATGTTGAACACCTAAACAAGTGGTTTAAAGGAGTTTTCAATTTTGACTTTTCTTTTGACACCTCAGGAAATCTAGGTCTCATCTATACGTGACATTTTTAATTGGATCATAGAATGTTAGAATTGGAAGGGACCAAGATCATCATGTCCAACCACCTGCTCAATGCAGGATTCACTAAACCATCTCAGACGGATATCTGTCCAGCCTGTTTGAAGAATTCCATTAAAGGAGAACTCACCACCTTTCGTGGCAGACTATTGCACTTATTGGTCACCCTCGCTATCAAAAAGTTTTTTCTAATATTTGTATCTTCTTCCTTTCAGTTTCATTCCATTGCTTCTTGGGTTTCCATATACAAATGAGAATAATGATGATCCCTCTACAATGTGACATCCCCCGTATATTTGTAGACAGCTATTGAGTCTCCTCTTAACCTTCCTTTTTGCAAGCTAAATATTCCCAGATCCTTCAACTGTTCCTCGAAGGACATACTTTACAGTCCTCTCACCATCCTGGTAGCTCTTCTCTAAACTTGCTTCAGTTTTCAATGTCTTTTTTTAAAATGTAAATGCATGTAGAAAAGCCGCGGAGACACCATCATGTGTTTCTCAACGCAAGCAATGAATAGCCAGGTCTTTCACCGGGAAGGAACAACCACGGGAAGGGCAGCATCCAATAAAGGAAAACCACCTATGCCAAAACATGGTATCCATCCACAGACAGCTGTTTCGGAGTGTTTGCCCCTCATCAGTGTGGAGTAGGAAACTGGCTATTAGGAGCAGTGCCTGGTAAAAAGACTATAAACATAAGGGTGAATGACCTCGGGGAGATCAAAACATCCAACACTGCGGAGACACCATCACGTGTTTCTCAACGCAGTGATCCAGAACACTACCTCCATCCCTAATGGGAAATATGCAAATGCATGTAGAAAAGCCGCGGAGACAACATCACGTGTTTCTCAACGCAAGCAATGAATAGCCAGGTCTTTCACCAGGAAGGAACAACCACGGGAAGGGCAGCATCCGATAAAGGAAAACCACCTATGCCAAAACATGGTATCCATCCACAGACAGCTGTTTCGGGGTGTTTGCCCCTCATCAGTGTGGAGTAGGAAACTGGCTATTAGGAGCAGTGCCTGGTAAAAAGACTATAAACATAAGAGTTTTTTGGATGCTTTTTCACATATGCTGTTTCTTTGTTCTATTCCTCCTGTTCTGTAGACGTAATTTTCACTTTTATTGCCCAGATGTAGAATCTTGCATTTCACTCTGTAAAATTCTATTAGTCACTGCCCATTGTTCGAGCTTATCTAGATCCTTCTGAATCCTTTCTGTCTTCTCTCGTGTTAAGGTACCTTCACACTGAGCAACTTAACGATAGCGATCCGTGACGTTGCAGCGTCCTGGATAGCGATATCGTTGTGTTTGACACGCAGCAGCGATCAGGATCCTGCTGTGATATAATTGGTCGGAGCTAGAAGGCCAGCACCTTATTTCGTCGCTGGATCACCCGCTGACATCGTCTTCACTGGTAACCAGGGTAAACATCGGGCTACTAAGCGCAGGGCCGCGCTTAGTAACCTGATATTTACCCTGGTTACCATTGCAAATGTAAAAAAAACCAAACACTACATACTCACCTTCTGATGTCTGTCGCGTCCCCCGGCGTCCGCTTCCCTGCACTGTGTCAGCACCGGCCGGCCGTTAAGCAGAGCACAGCGGTGACATCACCGCTCTGCTTTAGGGCCGGCGCTTACACAGTGCAGGGAAGCAGACGCCGGGGGACGCGACAGACACCGGAATGTAAGTATATAGTGTTTGGGTTTTTTTACATTTACACTGGTAACCAGGGTAAACATTGGGTTACTAAGCACAGCTCTGCGCTTAGTAACCTGATGTTTACCCTGGTTACCCGGGGACTTCGGCATAGTTGGTCGCTGGAGAGCTGTCTGTGTGATAGCTCTCCAGCGACCACACGACGAAACAGCGACGCTGCAGCGATCGGCATCGTTGTCTATATCGCTGCAGCGTCGCTTAATGTGACAGTACCTTTAGATATCCGTCCTAGTTATGCATTGTCTGTAAATTTGGTTTGTTTACTTTCAGTTCCCTTATCTAGATCACGTATAAAAATGTTGAACAACCCTGGGTCCAGGACAGAGCTTTCTGGTACCCACTTGAAACACTTTTCCAATTGGATGTGCAGCCATTTATTACCACACTTTGAGTACAATCACTGAGCCAGGTATGAATCCACCTAACATTAGCCTTGTCAATCCCATACTTGGTCATTTTTTTAATACGGATAGTATGAGATTTTTTATCATATGCTTTGCTATAGTCGAGATATAGTATATATCCCATGTCCTGGATGCACCCAGTCAGTGATTCCAACTAAGGCTACGTTCACATTAGCGGCGGGCGCCGCAGCGGCGGGGGCCGCATGCGTCATGCGCCCCTATATTTAACATGGGGGCGCATGGACATGCGTCGCACTTGCGTTTTGCGCCGCATGCGTCGCTGCGGCGCCCGCGTTCGGGCGCAGAGGACGCAGCAAGTTGCATTTTTGCTGCGTCCAAAATCAATTAAAAAAAGGACGCATGCGGCGCAAAACGCAGCGTTGTGCATGCGTTTTGCTGCGTTTTTGTTTGCGTTGTGCGCTGCGGCGCCGACGCTGCGGCGCACAACACAAATGTGAACGTAGCCTAAGAAGGAAATTAGATTAGTCTGGCATGACTTGTTTCCTATAAACTGGCTCTGGTTAATTACTGTATTCTTATCAAAGTACTTACATACATGCTGTTTAATAATTTGTTTAAATATATTTCCTGGTATTGAAGTAAGGCTCACTAGTCTGTAATTTTCTGGCTCTGTCTTCTTTCAAGATAGGGAAAACATTTTGTCTTCTCCAATCTTCTAAGACTTCTCCCATTTTCCAGGATGTTTCAAAGATTCTGGCTAGCGGTTCTGCAATTTCCTCCACTAACTCTTTCAGTACCCTAGGATGTAATTAATCTGAACCAAGAGACTTAAATTCATGTTAATTAGCTAAGTGTTCCCTCACCATCTCTCTGTTTATGGATAGTGTGGATTCTTTTATTCGTTCAATGGCAACGTGAAGATAAGTTGATGTTACAATTGCTTTTTTAGAGAGTACAAATGCAAAATAGAAATTTAAAAGTTCGGCCTTCTCAACATAATTTTTGACCACTTCATCCTTTCCATCCTGTAAAACTCCTAAAGCATCTTTGACTTTTCTTTTGATTTTAACATACACTCAAAAAACATTTTTTACTGCTTTTGGTCTCCCTTGCAAGCCTTACTTCACTACTGGCTTTAGCTCTTCTAACACTTGCCCTGCATTGGATGAGACAAGCGGGCATTAAATGGTTACCTTGGCAACTGATCATGTATAGCACAATCTCTCCATGGTCAATGTCAAATAGGATGGAAGCAAGCGTCAGACAACTATTTTATACTGTAGTTATACAAATGTAAAATACATTCTTTGTTCAAATATAGCTTTATTATTTTATACTTATTATTTTTCAATAACAAATGGTCATTGGTAATTGTATACATTTTCTAATAATCATTTAGTGCACTAAATTGCTTCCCCTTTCTTTTGTAGACAAGTGACTTTACTATAACTTATGTTTTTCCATTACATGTTGTCAATAAATCAATTAAAAATATAAAATGGCTATTTCTCTGTGTGAGTTCTCTGATGGCTGACAAGATTTGTTTTCCGATTAAAACCTTTCCCACAATTTGAACATGAAAATTGTTTTTCCCCTGTGTGAGTTCTCTGATGTGTGACAAGATTTGATTTCCGATTAAAGCATTTTCCGCAAATTGAACATGAAAATGGCTTCTCCCCTGTGTGAGTTCTCTGATGTATAGCAAGTTCTGATTTATCCCTATATCCTTTCCCACATTCTGAACATGAAAATGGTTTCTGCTCTGTGTGAGTTTTCTGATGTACAACAAGTCTTGCTTTACTAATGAAATTTTTCCCACATTCTAAACATGAAAATGGCTTCTCTCCTGAGTGAGTTAATTGATGTCTAATAAAATTTGCTTTCTGATTAAAACATTTTCCACATTCTGAACAGAAAAATGGATTCTCCCCTGTGTGAATTCTCTGATGCATAACAAGACTTGATTTACTCCTGCAATATTTTCCACATTCTGAACATTTCAGTGATTTCCTCCCTATGTAATCTATTTCATATTCAACAGCACTTCTCTGACTTTCATTTTTCATATTTGTCTTTGATGAAGCAGAAGTGAGAACATTTTCAAAAATATTAAATGACAGATTATTTATGAGTTGAGCTTGAGGTGTATTTGTGAAAATTGCAGGCTCTTCACATGTATCTGGTGTGCTACTATGATTATCAGCTGCAAAATCTGAGAATTCCACATGTCCCTCGGAGCTCCTGGTAAAGTCATCTGCAAAGATTAAAAATGATTTTATTATTTATATATTACACTGCGTTTTAATTAATATTTATTTTTTGTTTATATCATTTCCATAAAAACTATAATAAAATTCAATTACCGAAAGACTTAAGGTAGTAGAGCACACAGATAGGCTGATAGTTTATGGTGTTAGTCCACCAGGTTATGAGCTTTCAAATTTTCTCTTCTCTATTGTAGCAATCTTCTCTGTAGGTTCATGTTTCACTGTGTCTGTCACCAATAATTTCCAGCTACATTTTCAAAAGAGATTCATAAAGAGGACTCTAATAAGGCACAGGACTGGTCATGTACACATTGTTATGTCTGTCAGAGGCTGCAGACTTGTCAAAAGCCACCACGACTAGCACATTCCAGAGGAACTATGAGTTTCATCTCTTAACCCCTGTCCAGGGATCTTGTCTTACAATTGGGTCAAATAGAAGAGATGCTATCCAGAGAAGCGTACCAAAGCCAAGAGAATGTTTGGGTAGTCGGATAAGATCCAGGAGGTCAATGTAATGAAAAATTTGTAAAATAAAGAATAGTAAAAAAAAGTGAGCTGAGGTAAAACAGGAACATTCTGTTCTAAATAAAATACAAGAAAAAAGTGCTATGCAAGAATTGCCTATGTTCCAGTTAGCATCTGGCTACATGCCGATATTTTTATGGCCTGATGGTTTTTCTTACAATTCCCAGAAATTGGCCAAGGGCATTGTTTTTTCCAAATTCTATGGACTCATCCCAAATTCTCTTGAGAACTTTAACTTTTGAACCAGGACACATTGACATGCGGGAAGTACCCCTACATTTTCTCATGTAAGTTATCTCATATCCCAGGATGTGTTTGACAAACCATTGCATAACTCATATTTCTGCCAGATTATTGTGTAATTCCTAATTTCCCTTTGCTATTGTCATATAAAAGAACACCCTAACCACCCATTAAAAGGAGACTATTTGGAAAGTCAACAAGCAGTCTGTCTCTATGATTATTGCTTCAGTATGGGTACCTATTCAGGGTACCTGAGGAGATACATAAATCCCTCCTCTAACAATAGCAAGCCACACCAGTTTCACAGAAGCAAGTCAGATCTTCACTGGAAGTGGAGAGCAGGATTTTCGGAGCTTAAATAGCTTGCAGACCCACCCAGACCATACAGCAGAGAAAAACAGTGACAGAAGTTAATTCTATATTCAGGGTTGCCAACCTATTATTACATTTTATCTGAACAACTGGACCAAAATTCACTCAAATTGGGTAACCCAGAAATGCTGTTGATTTTTAAAACAGAGGATAAAAATCTATGCAAATAGATTACATAATCAAACAAGGCGACTTGGTCGTAACCATTCTTCCCCTTATCTGTGATGCTGGACTGAATGACACTAGTTAAACATAAAAAGAGGTTATAGGCCTCAAAGAGACAGAGACTCAGAGACAGAGAGAAAGAGACAGACAGATATTCTGCCAAGACATCCAAACATCCAGGGGACCCTTCCAATACATCATGGCCTCATCATGAGGGACAAGTATCAAACATTCTACAGGAAACAACCTAGGAGACCTCGGCCCCGGTTGGAAGAATACAGACCTGTTCCATTGACCATTGCTGAACCATGGATATGTTTAGAGAAAGACAGGATTGGGACACGCCGGTCACCTGGCTCCAGGGAGATGTTTGGAGAAGCCAGGCTGTGACCCTCAGGTCAACTGACTTGGCACCTGAGTGTACTGTCTTCTCCACTATGCTTGTCGTTACCTCTTCTCTGTGTGCATGCCACAGGTGAGGTAGCCGACCCTGGGAGCTCTGAAGTAACAGCTGCCAGTATCCTGGCGAGACAGCGGAAGGGTGAGACTCTGTCATGTGCACCATCTTGCGGTATTTTGCTGGGACTGTTCTGTGTTATCTACCTGTTTTGTGGTTCAGTCAAACATTGCCACACTGTTTTACCCACACCCTGTGTTGTCTGAGTAGAAATGGAGAGTGGTCATTCGGTGGGACAATCCCTGGTCCATATGGTTCCAGCTAGCGGAGCCTGGGCCGACCCCCCGTGTCTCTACACTGCTCAAAAATATAAATGGAACACTTAAAAAACACAATGTAACTTCAAGTCAATCACACTTCTGTGAAAATAACCTGTCCAGTTATGAAGCATTACCAATTGTGAATCATGTTCTCCTGCTGTTGTGCAAATGGAACAGACAACAGATAGAAATGATAGGCAATTAGCAAGAAAACCCCTATAACGGAGTGGTTCTGCAGGTGGTGACCACAGACTATTTCTTTTTCTGATCCTTTTTGGCTGCTTTGGTCACTTTTACATTTTGTCATAGCTCTCACCCCTAGAGGTACTGTACAGTAGTATGAAGCAGTGTCTACAACCCACAAAAGTTGCTCAGGTAGTGCAGCTCATCCAGAATGGCACATCAATGTAAGCTGTGGCAAGATGGGTAGAGGTGTTTGTCAGCACAGTGTCCAGAGCAAGGAGCAGATACTTTGAGACAGGCCAGAACACCAGGAGACATGGAGGGGGCAGTAGGAGAGCAACAGCACAGCAGCAGGACCGCTACCTCCTCCTTTGTGCAAGGAGTAACAGGAGGATCAGTGCCAGAGCCCTGAAAAATGACCTCCAGCAAGTCACTAACATCCATGTGTCTGCTCAAACTGTCAGAAACAGATTTCACAAGTGAGTGTTGTGCTTACAACCTAACACCATGTAGGGCGATTGGCATTTGCCAGAGAACACTAAGATTGACAGATTTCACATTGACGCCCTGTGCTCTTCTCAGACTTTCCTGCAGAATCAGTCGATGATGGCGCTGCTGGATTGCTAATGTGTGATGTCTGGCGGTGGGAGTCATCAGATCATAAGATTGGAATCACAGTGGTAGGGCACAATCGTGGAGTAGCTGTGGGGAGAGAGGGAGAGAGACATGAGAGCTGACCAGCCAAAGACAGGAGGAAGCTCAGCAAAAGTGCAGGATGTCAGATGCCAGAATGGTGTCTCTTGTTCTGAGGCAGCCAGAGGAGGATGAAGGGCGGTGAAGAGAGTAAGCACGGGAAAGAAGCCCACGCTTACCACTGAGTAGCTGACGTCTACTGATCCTCATCTCGTCTTCGTCTGGAGAGGAGTGTCTGCACATGCATAGTGGTAAGCTTTGGAGGAAAAAAAAATCACGGGCGGTGCTTTATCTTCTGGACACTACAGATGGCACCTGTAAATATTCTGATGGTTGGCAACCCAGTCTATATCTCCCAGCCTAGACAGAACTACAAGTCCCAAAGGACATAAACCTAGAACTGTCACTCCGAGTCGCCCGCTAAGAGAGCGAGGTGCTGCCTGGCAGAAGAAGCAACGGCTGGAGGAGCAGGCACTGTACAAATGTCACAGTACCCCCCCATCTTATTAAGGTCCTCTGGATCAGCAGGAAAAAGCTGATCTGGAAAGGATTGGTGGAACCTTTTGATCAGGTTATCAGCATTAATGTTAGTAGCTGACACCCACGATTTCTCCTCTGGTCCATAACCCTTCCAATGAGTGAGATATTAAAGAGATCTTCTTATAAACCGATAGTGAAGGATCTTTTCTAGCACGTACTCAAGACTGTTCCTGACCAGGATGGAAGCAGGAGGATTACTGACAGGGTGAACAGGCGAACATATAATAATAATAACTTTATTTCTATTGTACCAACATATTTTGCAGCACTTTACAATTATGCAAAAAAATATACAAATCATAAAGACAATACAAAGTAACCCATAGTTGAACAGATACAGGAGGAGTGAAGGCCTTTATCACAAACTTACAATTTATAAGGAAATAGGTGGGTCACATTAGATAAAAAGCACTTTCATGTATGGGGATGCTATCATTATAATAAATTAGGGATTACGATATAAAGCAGCATGACCCATCATCAGTCAGTATCTGTACAGTTACCAAGTGCTAATGGGTGAACGGAGGATGTGGAGACAGATGAATAAATGGACCCAGATTCTGAGGAAATTTTTAGAAAGGGTGAACATTGAAAAGTTAAATAAGTGGAATGAGGTTATAAGAGATGTGTTTTTCAAGCATGCTTACTAATGTGGGAACTAGATATTTATTGGATGATCTGGGGTAGTACATTCCAGAAAACCGACACAGCACAAGAAGAGTTTTTGAGATGGAAGTGGGAAGTTTAGATTTTGGAGGATGTGAGTCCTAGGTCAGTTGCAGAATGGAAAGCACAGGAAGTGTGATACCCAGAGGGAGGAGATGTATAGTGGTGCCGAATTGTGGAGAGCTTTGTGGGTGAAAGAAATGTTTATATTGTACTCTGCAGTGGAAGTGTAAGGCTGCTTTCACACATCAGTTTTTTGCCATCAGGCACAATTCGGCGAATTTTGAAAAAAAACGGATCCGGCAAAAGTTGCCGCCAGATCCGTTTTTTTCTCATAGACTTGTATTAGGGATGGCCTCACTTTTCATCCATTTTTCAGCGGATCCGTTGAAAATTGTCTTTCTGGCGGCAGGAGAAAACGGACGTTGTAACGTTTTTTGTGTCCGTCGAAAAAATGGACAGCGACAGATCCATTGCCGTCCGTCGTTTGCTATAATGGAACCCTATGGCACCGGAGCCGTCAAGTGATGGAATTTGGCGACGGATTCCGTTTTTTTTAACTGAGCATGCTCTGATTTTTTTTTAGGATCCAATTAGCTTGATCAGTTAGTCGGATCCGTCGAAAAAAGCAATCAGTTTTTCACAATCTGCGACGGATCAGTTTATTTCAACATTCGACGGATTATGCCTGATGGCTAAAAACTGATGTGTGAAAGCAGCCTAAGCAATGCAATAAGTGGCATAAGTTGGAGGCATCGGTGTAGCTGTTGGACAGAAATACAACTCTGGCTGCCGCGCATTCAGGATGAATTGGAGAGCAGAAAGTTTGGTAAGATCCGATCAGTAGTGAGTTGCACTAGTCTCGTTGAAAATGAATAAGAGCGACAGTAAAAGATTTTGCAGTTTCAATGGTGAGAAAAGGCCGGATTTTGGAGATGTTTTTAAGATACAGATATCATGAACAAGTGAGGGATTGGATATAGGGAAAGAAGAAAAGTTTTGTGCCAAATATGACCTCAAAACAGAGAGAATGCTGCTTGGGTGGTATGGTTGAACCACCCAAGGCAATTTCAACATCAAGTAAAAGATAGGTTCATAGAGGGATGGAACGTGAGGTCTATTTTTTAGAGATTCAGTTCAGTTTCATCGTAGAGACAGACTGTTTGTGCTTCAGGGCGGCCTGTGGGTAGGTCTTTCCTTGGTTTCTCTGGCTTAGAGCATGATAGAGCAGGAAGATAAGACTCTGCCTACAGTCCCACCCCAGAGCACGACCATATCATTAGCTGCAAACTCCTAACACTGATTATGGAACAAGGGCAACCGGGGTGGTAGTCCGGAGTGAGCTCACCCACTAGACACAGTCTGTAGACACCCCTGCCCCTTGGACATGCAATCAGGGATGGATTCATTCTTTCCCCCAAACAGAGTTACCTTCACCCTCGGGTCACAGCAGTCCAGGCAATTAAAATTCCAGAGACGCAGCTGTATTCCAACAGGGAAAATTGTTTAATGTAACAGGATATAAGGAGTAAAATGACAAAAATACATCACTGGATTCCTGATCTCTCCCTGACGCTGGCTACAGCCGTACCCACAACGGTTGCTTAAGCCGGAGATCACAAAAGTCCACACGCTGGAATCTGGGCACTTGTAACTCAATCAGCGTAGTGCCCTCTCGAAGTCCTGGAGACCCTTTAGTCCTTATTTCGTAGTTCTTCAAAGTTCAGGGCAAGTTTCCAGAGGCCTGGCAGTGCTCTGTGTATAATGTCCGTCTGCCCTGGCCAGTGATCTGGGCAGAACTGAGGAAGCAGCAGATTCCACTCTTCTTGTGGCTGTTGATCCAACCCCCTTATTTAATTACTTCTGTCCTTCACTAGACAGGCATTAAAGGGGAAACATCCACATTGTATTACAGTACACTACAGAGCATGAAACACATATGTAACATTACAGGTACACAACATATGTACATAAGAAGTGCACAGGGAGTCACACGGCAGACGGAGAGGGTGCAACTGAGGGGACCTGCCACCCCCTTACACTTACACAAGAACAAGACAGATTTCTTCACCCCAGGTATCATTTTAATCAGTTTAAGGGCTTGTTTCCATTTGCGAGAATCACGTCCGTGTCTCACATGTGGAAACCAAGCTGTGGCGCCGGCACTCCAGAGCGGAGCGTGTGGCTCCATGTGTTCCTATGCGGCCGCATGCTCCGCTCCCAAGTACCGGCACCAGAGCTTGGTTTCCACATGCGAGACACGGACGTGTTTCTCGCAAATGGAAACAAGCCCTAACACTGCCAACCTGACAGTGTCTGTAGGTTACTTAGCAAAATCCTGCTGACAGGTTCATTTTAAGTGGAAGCTTAGAGGAAGAAGAGTTGACAAATTATATAGTAAAGGAGTTCTCAGAAAGGTAGGCGGAAAACCAAGAGAGAACGGTCTCTGTGATGCTAATAGAGCAGAGCATAGTGGGGATGAGCTGATAGTCCACAGTGTCAAATGTTGCCGAGAGAAAGATAATCGTCAAGGAGTATTGACCATTGGATTTGGCTGTTAATAGTCAGAGACTTTGGTAAGAGCAATTTTAGTGTAGTGCATAGAATGGAAACCTGATTGTAAATGGTCAAGAGGAGAATTCTTTTTTTTTTTAATTCTTTTTTTTATTTTTATTTTTTTATTATTTATTCATATAGCACCATTGATTCCATGGTGCTGTACATGAGAAGGGGTTAGGGTATGTGCACACGTCCGGATTTCTTGCAGAAATTTCCTGAAGAAAACCGGAAATTTTCTGCAAGAAATCCGCTTTTTTTTTTTGCGGTTTTTTTCGCGATTTTTTTAGCATTCTGCAAGCGTAATTAGCTTGCAGAACGCTAAAGTTTTCCAAGCGATCTGTAGCATCGCTTGGAAAACTGACTGACAGGTTGGTCACACTTGTCAAACATAGCGTTTGACAAGTGTGACCATCTTTTTACTATAGATGCTGCCTATGCAGCATCTATAGTAAAAGACAGAATGTTTAAAAATAATTAAAAAAAAATAAAAATGGTTATACTCACCTGCAGGCGTCCGTTCCTATAGATGCCGGTGTGGTTCAGGACCTTCCATGACGTCGCGGTCACGTGAGCGGTCACATGACCGGTCTCGACCAATCACAAGACCGCGACGTCATCGCAGGTCCTTCACCGCACACCAGCTATAGAAACCGAAGCGGCAGCATGCAGCGGAGAGGCAGGAAGACATTGAAGGTGAGTATATGACTATTTTTTATTTTAATTCTTTATTTTTGACCAATTATATGGTGCCCAGTCCGTGGAGGAGAGTCTCCTCTCCTCCACCCTGGGTACCAACCGCATATAATCTGCTTACTTCCCGCATGGTGTGCACAGCCCCGTGCGGGAAGTAAGCAGATCAATGCACTCCCCTGCAATTCCGCATTTTTATGAACATGTTGCTTTTTTTTCCGCGATGCGATTTTTTCGTGGAAAAAAAGGCTACATTTGCACAAAAAATGCGGAATACACTGAAAATAATGGTAGGCATATGTTAGCGTTTTTTTCGCGTTTTTATCACGTTTTTATAGCGAAAAAACGCGAAAAAAACGCGAAAAATACTGAACGTGTGCACATGGCCTTACATCAAAATACAGATATCACTTACAGTAAACAAACTAACAATGACAGACTGATACAGAGGGGAGAGGACCCTGCCCTTGCAGGCTTACTTTCTACAGGATTTATTTATAAATTTAAAACATACAATGAAGGTAAACTCACAGCTCGATAGATCACAGAGAATGGTGTCTCCTGTATAAACATAGTTATACACGTGAGCTTGTACAAACAACAAGGGGAATGTAAAACAATAAACAATAATACCCCGAAGAATGTAAGTCCACAAGGACAGGGTCCTCTCCCCTCTGTACCAGTCTGTCATTGTAAATTTGTTTACTGTTAACGATATCTATAACCCTGTATGTAACCCCTTTCTCATGTACAGCACCATGGAATTAATGGTGCTATATAAATAAAAATTAATAATAATAATAAACCGAATAAAAAGGAACAAGACATATACCAGGTGTATCCATAAACTTACAGATGGCGTAGATTCATCGAGTAAACAATTATTTGTGATTAATATGTTAATAGAACCAAACTTGTAATCCTAGAAGAGATATTGTGGCTAAAATCAAGAGTCGAGTAAGCTATAGAGGGAACCACCGGGTCACCCGAAGGGGCCCTTCCCTCAAGGGAGCTCGACCACAGTGGTGTCCAGGTGGAAACTAGTGACCCTAACCATTTCCAGACCATTCAGTCCAGGGATCCCAAATCTTAAGAAAGTGGTCATGAGAGAAGGTCTCCCAACTCGAGAGTTCCTCCAGTCTGTAGATATCCTTAATTTTCTCTAACCATTCCCCTATAGTTGGTGGGGTTTGTTGCTTCCATTTTAAGGCAATTAGGTGTTTTGCAGCTCCTAACATCAAAGGGAGAAGGTCATGTTTTTTGGGTTTGAAATTGGGTGTGGGGAGGGGCAGAAGCACTTCTGGGGCAGTAAGTTCCGATTTTATCACCCCTAGGGCTTTCAAGGTACCATTAACTTTAGACCAGAAATGTTGAAGTTCTGACATGTCCAGAATATGTGAGTTAATGTACCTCTCGACGTCCCTCATCTGCAGCATAGAGGGGACTCGGCTAAGCCCAGATGAAAGAGCTTCTCCGGAGTGTAATACCACCTTGATAGAATTTTGTATGCAGTTTCCTGAAGCAGGATGCATCTAGAGAAGCCATGTGAGTTGGAACACACCATTTTCTTTCTTGTGGTGATAGGGTGGTGTTAAGTTCAACTTCCCAAGAATGGATAAATAGTGGGGTAATGTTTAGTTTAGAATTTATAAGATTAATGTAGATTTTCGAGATGAGTCTCGGGATAGGTGGGTGTATTTTTGTTAGTAAGTCCAGCCAAAGCCACTGGGGAGGGGGAGTGGTCAGTTTTTTGATCTGCTTCATAAAATGTGTTGCATGTATTTTTTGAAGATAATTAGCTGGGCGTTTTGTAGCTTCCAAGGGCCCAAGAGGAGAAATATATGAGAGATAGTAGATTAGACTAGAATGTACCAAGCATTCCAGGAGTTTAAAGATGACAAGGAGATTAGAGACCCATCTGTAATTAGCAGTGCGTGTTGGTGGAGGTATGTTTTTTTTTTTAAGTAAAAGGGTTATGACTGCATGTTTGAATGAGGAAGGAAAAAACCCTTAAGAAATAGAGTGGTTAAATATTTTAGATAGGTAGGTATTCACAGTTGGGGAGAGGGACTGAAGCAAAGGTGAGGGAATAGGGCTATTGGTGCAGATTCAAGGGCAAAAAGAAGCAAAGAGCAAGGTAAATTCTTCTTCTATGACAAGCTCAACGGTGGAAAGTGAACTAGAAGTGCAGCATGGTAGGGGATCCAAGCTCAGAGGGGATTCTGTGAAAGTGTCTTGACGGATATGGTTGATCTTGGAAATATTTGGTCAGATCGACAGTACTGAAGTTGGTGGAGAGGCCTTGTATTTCTAGACTCAAGAGGGAGTGGAAAGTTTTGAAGCTATGTTTTGGATTGTTGAATAGTGATGTGATGAGAGTGGTGAAGCATGCTTGCTAGGATTATGGAGAGGAGAGCTATAAGTTTTGAGCATGAACTTATAGTGAATGAAGTCTTCTGCTGAAAGCGATTTTCTCCACTGATGCTCGGCACACCTTAACCACTACTGTTGAAAATGTGTTTGCAGCATGTACCAAGGTTGCTGTTGTTTGTTTCATGTTGTTCTGTGTTTAACTGGTGCTATCTTGAATGTAGAGTCGGATTGCCAGGGACATGGCAGAGTCAAAATGAGGTTAACGGAGTGGGAACTGAACTAACATGTCTTCTATTTGGTCTGAATGTCCAGTACAAAAACCAAGGGCGTAGGGCTTGGTCATTCTACTGTGAGTCTATGGTACTTTGCCCCTGAAGGAGGGCAGGCAATTTACTTTTTTGCCAAAGCTACATGGATAGGGTCATCGAATTGGAGCACTAATTTTACAAAATAGGAGTCAAATGTGGAGAGGTCTGGAGCATGAGGGAAAAAAGAAAAAGGTCACACTGCAGGAGGGAAATTATTAGTGATGAGCGAGTGCGCTCGTTACTCGAGTTTTCCGAGCATGCTCGGGTGTTCTGCATTATTTGCAGGTGCTAGACAGCCTGAAAACTTGTGGAGATTCCCTAACAAACAGGCAATCCCTGCATGTGTTCAGGTTGTCTAACAGCTGCAAATCATGCAGCTGCGGGGACACAAACATAATCTATGAGCACGCCCAAGATACTGCTTGAGGCTGCCTTAGTTTCCCAACAGCCTCTGCACTAGCCTTGCCCATTCTTTCTTCAGCAGCCATCTTGGCCCCTTGAAAGCTGACACACTGATTATTTCTCTCTGGATTTTCTGCCCTTTTGGTTGTTTACCTCAACACAGCACAATCGATGAGTTATTATGTTCCCCTTGTTAGCGCTCACCATACTGTATGATGCAGGTGTTGTGTTCTTCATGTTTTCATATCGAATAGTCTCTCTTCTGTCATTATAACTATCTCCACTACCTGCTATGTTATGTAATTATGTTGTGTGTGTACTGGACCCTACGTAATGCTATGTACCTCAGATATACTGTATGCTTTGTACTGAGTCATTTCATTTTTGTTGTAGTTTTACACTGGTTCTATCAATAAAAGTTGTAAAGGACCCCCTGTGTCAATCTCAATCCATCTATCGAAAGAGTTTAGCTGTCTGTCAACTCAATCTCCCTGAACAGAGTGAAGGTGCCAGAACAGTAAAACGACTACTATAGAACGGGGTTGAAGCACAGACACTGGCTTCTATTAGAGAGCAGTCCAGCTGCATACAGACACGATGTCAGATAGAGGCTCTGAAGATTACCACCCATGTAAGCTCATTAGCTTCAAGGAAGTATGCGAGCAGTCCGGCAATTGCAACTGCTAGGGCGAAGCCAGAAGCCAACGAAGTGAGAGCTGCCTTTGTTGAAGAGTTAAAATTAAAGATGAAAAACGCACATCTTGAAGCCTACCTTGCAAAACTCACAATGGACAAGGAAACAGGCAGCAGCAGAAGCCAAGGCTCAAGTTCCAGCTGAACACTTGGATCCAAATGTAGTCATTGCGATATCTCATGACACAGTTGAGATTGTGTGCTACAGCACACCCCATTAGATGACTACCTAAATTCAGATCAAAGAGCAAGACCAAACCCTGCCAATCATTAATGAAAAATCCTACCAGTCATTGACCCTCACCCACCAATCATCCCACATTAAGCATGAAGGTTATTATGTTGACATACTAGCACCGGTGTGACCTGGAGAGCTTCCTTCACAAACAACACCACTGTTGCCCTAGACATCTCTGCCAGTAAAGAGATCGACATCTTGGTTAATTGGCTAGGAAATGCATTGGCAGAACATGCAAAATGCATCAGAGATATCAATATCAACCACCCAAGCAGAGGCTTGTACATAATATGGGAGAGCCTCGACGAGTGCTATGGCTCCTCAGAGATGATAGAAGAATCTCTATTTAAAAAGTTGGAAGACTTTCCTAAAATCTTTAACAAAAGCTTTCACAAGGTAAAAGAATTAAGAGACCTCTTGGTAGAATTCCAAGTCACCAAGACTGAAGGACAATTGCTAGGCCTCACATCCCTAGACACAGCCAGGGGTGTCAAATCCATTGTGCAGAGAAATGGGTCAACGGGGGGGGGGGGGGGGGGAGCTCAGATTACAAATAGCAACACAACGTGCTGTGTCTTCCATTCTGCTTCTTTGTAGACTTCGTGCGCCAGCAGGCTAAGATCAGGAATGATCCCAGCTTCTACTTTTACAGCGTAGATACTGCCAACCCAAGAACAGGTAAGACTGTTTCAGTCCATAACCCCAGAGGCACACCTATCATTGTGCACAAAACAAATGTTTCTTCTACAGATTCGTTACACAAGACCTGTAGTACAGCAGAAACCGAAGAATCACTAATGAAAAATCGCAACAGGGAGTGCCTCCTGCATAAAAGGCCTCACTACCTGCAAAAGTGCAGGAGCTTTAAGGAAAAATCTCTTATTAAAGACCGTAGAATCTTCCACAAAGAGAACAACATATACTACAGGTGTTGTGCATCTATTTTATTATCCAAAGTACATGAAGCAAAAATTAAAATTGTGACAAAGAGCGCATGTCGCTCGAAATGTGTCAAAAGAAGCCTGCATTCCCTTTTTTGTGAACATAATTTTAATCATTGCTTCATGTACCTTGCATAATAAAATGCATTTTTTATTTCATCTGTGAGCTGGATTTGTTTGCTTTTTCCATTGGATGTTGCACCCTGCCCAGGTGCTATCCGAGCTCCAGAAGTGTGGAATCGCAGGTGGTGAGCGGGAATTTCTTCTGTGGTTGTGCATCTATATCTCACTTTGCTAGAGACTGCAACGCCAGTATTAATTGTTTAGAGTGTATAGCCAAGAGCACAATACTGCTCTACACACAGGGCCATCATCACAAACTCACTCACCCATAGACCAACCTACAGGGCACGGCGAGGAGTGGAAAGACAGTGCGCCTCCTGAAGTGTCACGCCACGCCAGTGTACTAAAATTTGCAGAGAAGTTCTTAGTAGCAAATCCTGCTTGAAGATCTGTCTTATCACAGTTTACCTTATAGGCCACAGAGAAAAGGTGGTTAAACTCTATGTTGTGGATTCGGGAAGGAATTTTTTTCCCCAAGTGGAGCTTACTCTTTGCCACATGGGTTTTTGTTTGCCTTCCTCTGGATCAACATGTTAGGGCATGTTAGGTTAGGCTATGGGTTGAACTAGATGGACTTACAGTCTTCCATCAACCTTAATAACTATGTTACTATGTTATCCTCCATGATAAAAGAAATATATCGCTTACCAGCTCAGTTTTGAGGGACTTAGTTCATTCTACTCACTTAAAACATACGCAGGGGTGAGTGCAGAATCTGGGATTAGAGCCACAGGTTATCAAATCAAGTCCCTAGGGCAGACATCCTTACCCCTTGGTACTTTTGCTGGGGAGAGACATCATCAGAGTTCACAAAGAGAGGAAGAAGATAAACGGTCCTCACATCTAGCCCTATGCTCAGAAACTAGACATGGGATGGAACGTCTTAGGAGATGTTTGCCTAGGAAACGCTCACAAACCAAATAACGTCAATTGTCTCCTCTACATCTTACCTCCCTCGCTCGTTCCTCCTTTTGTCTTTCCTTCTTCCCCTTTTTATTATTATTTTTCTTGAAACCTCTAAGTGCAAAATGAAGGACTCTGATGGGTGTGATTCCTTCACAACATAATTTATTTTTATTTTGCTTAATCCTTATAAGTCTTCTTGTATCTCCTGAATCTAAAAGGCCATGTGTGGCCAATACGTTTTGCTTATATCACTACACCAAGTTTTGACTGCTTTAACCCCCGAGGGTGGTTTGCACGTTAATGACCGGGCCAATTTTTACAATTCTGACCACTGTCCCTTTAATAATCTTTATTTTTATATAGCGCTAACATATTACGCAGCGCTTTACAGTTTGTACACATTATCATTGCTGTCCCCGATGGGGCTCACAATCTAAATTCCCTATCAGTATGTTTTTGGAATGTGGGAGGAAACCGGAGTGCCCGGAGGTAATCCACGCAAACACGGAGAAAACATACAAACTCTTTGCAGATGTTGTCCAAGGTGGGATTAGAACCCAGGACTCCAGCGCTGCAAGGCTGCTGTGCTAACCACTGCGCCACCGTGCTGCCTGGAACGCTTCAACGGATCTTGGCGATTCTGACATTGTTTTCTCGTGAGATATTGTACTTCATGTTAGTGGTAAAATTTATTCGAAATAACTTGCATTTATTTGTGAAAAAAACGGAAATTTGAATTTTTATGCCCTTAAATCACAGAGATATGTCACGCAAAATACTTAATAAGTAACATTTCCCACATGTCTACTTTACATCAGCACAATTTAGGAACCCAAATTTTTTTTTGTTAGGGAGTTATAAGGGTTAAAAGTTGACCAGAAATTTCTAATTTTTACAACACCATTTTATTTTAGGGACCACATCTCATTTTAAGTCATTTTGAGGGGTCTATATGATAGAAAATACCCAAGTGTGACACCATTCTAAAAACTGCACCCCTCAAGGTGCTCAAAACCACATTCAAGAAGTTTATTAACCCTTTAGGTGTTTCACAGGAATTTTTGGAATGTTTAAATAAAAATGAACATTTAACTTTTTTTCACACAAAATTCATTTCAGCTCCAAATTGTTTTATTTTACCAAGGGTAACAGGAGAAAATGGACCCCAAAGTTGTTGTACAATTTGTCCTGAGTACGCTGATACCCCATATGTGGGGGTAAACCACTGTTTGGGCGCATGGCAGAGCTCGGAAGGAAAGGAGCGCCATTTGGAAAGCAGACTTAGATGGATTGGTCTGCTGGCATCACATTGCATTTGCAGAGCCCCTGATGTACCCAAACAGTAGAAACCCCCCACAAGTGACGCCATATTGGAAACTAGACCTCTCAAGGAACTTATCTAGATGTGTTGTGAGACCTTTGAACCCCCAAGTGTTTCACTACAGTTTACAACGCAGAGCCGTGAAAATAAAAAATCTTTTTTTCCCACAAAAATGATTTTTAGCCCCCCAAATTTTTATTTTACCAAGGATAACAAGAGAACTTGGACCTCAAAAGTTATTGTCCAATTTGTCCCGAGTACGCTGATATCCCATATGTTGGGGTAAACCCCTGTTTGGGCACACGGGAGAGCTCGGAAGGGAAGGAGCACTGTTTTACTTTTTCAACGCAGAATTGGCTGGAATTGAGATCGGATGCCATGTCGCGTTTGGAGAGCCCCTGATGTGTCTGAACAGTGGAAACTCCCCAATTCTACCTGAAACCCTAATCAAAACACACCCCTAACCCTAATCCCGACGGTAAACCTAACCACACCCCTAACCCTGACACATCCCTAATTCTAATCCCAACCCTAATCCCAACCGTAAATGTAATCCAAACCCTAACTTTAGCCTCAACCCTAACCCTAACTTTAGCCCCAACCCTAACCCTAACCTTAGCTGCAACCCTAACCCTAACTTTAGCCCCAACCCTGTTATGACCCCAATGGCAGAGGGTCTCAAAAGTACATACCAAGTCTGCAAACATAAAAAACCAGCTCATAGGGCAGTGGTAACTGGGCTAACCGTATATCTAATCCTAGCACCACAAATAGCAGCAGCCGGGGAACGTGCCTACGTTGGTTCTAGACGTCTCGCGCCAGCCGGAGAACTAACTAACCCTAGAAGGGAAAAGATAGACCTTTCTTGCCTCCAGAGAAAAGACCCCAAAAGTTGGATACAAGCCCCCCACAAATAATAACGGTGAGGTAAGGAGAAAAGACAAACGTAAGAATGAACTAGATATTTAGCAAAGAGAGGCCCACTGACTAATAGCAGAATATAGTAAGATGACTTATACGGTCAGCAAAAACCCTATCAAAATTTCCACGCTGGATATTCAAGAACCCCCGAACCGTCTAACGGCCCGGGGGGAGAATTCCAGCCCCCTAGAGCTTCCAGCAAGAACAGGAATCACATTTAGTACAAGCTGGACAGAAAATAAGAGCAATACAGATAACCAAAAAACAAGGAAGCAGGACTTAGCTTAATTATGCAATAACCCGGACCAGCAGACAGGAGCAAACAGAAAGGACTGATTACAACGATGCAAGGCACTGGACTGAGGATCCAGGAAGTTTATATAGCAACACCCCTGGACTAACGACCCAGGTGGGTGCCAAACTGAGGAAAGACAATCCCAGAGTCATATCACTAGTGACCACAAGAGGGAGCCAAAAAAGTCTAACTCACAACAGTACCCCCCCTTTAAGGAGGGGTCACCGAACCCTCACCAGGACCACCAGGGCGATCAGGATGAGCAGCGTGAAAGGCACGAACTAAATCGGCCGCATGCACATCAGAGGCAACCACCCAGGAATTATCCTCCTGGCCATAGCCCTTCCACTTGACCAGATACTGAAGCCTCCGTCTGGAGAGACGAGAATCCAAGATCTTCTCCACCACGTACGCCAACTCGCCCTCAACCAACACCGGAGCAGGAGGCTCAACAGAAGGAACCACAGGCACAACGTACCGCCGCAACAAAGACCTATGGAACACGTTGTGAATGGCAAACGACACCGGAAGATCCAAGCGAAAGGACACAGGATTAAGGATTTCCAATATCTTGTAAGGACTGATGAAGCGAGGCTTAAATTTAGGAGAGGAGACCTTCATAGGAACAAATCGAGAAGACAGCCATACCAAATCCCCAACACGAAGTCGGGGACCCACACCGCGGCGGCGGTTGGCAAAACGCTGAGCCTTTTCCTGTGACAACTTTAAGTTGTCCACCACATGATTCCAGATCTGCTGCAACCTATCCACCACGGAATCTACCCCAGGACAGTCAGAAGGCTCCACATGTCCCGAGGAAAAACGAGGATGGAAACCAGAGTTGCAAAAAAAAGGCGAAACCAAAGTAGCGGAACTAGCCCGATTATTAAGGGCAAACTCAGCCAACGGCAAGAAGGTCACCCAATCATCCTGATCTGCAGAAACAAAACACCTCAAATAAGCCTCCAGAGTCTGATTAGTTCGCTCCGTTTGTCCATTAGTCTGAGGATGAAAGGCAGACGAAAACGACAAATCAATGCCCATCTTAGCACAAAAGGATCGCCAGAACCTAGAAACAAACTGGGATCCTCTGTCAGACACAATATTCTCAGGAATGCCGTGTAAACGAACCACATTCTGAAAGAACAAAGGAACCAGATCGGAAGAGGAAGGCAGCTTAGGCAAAGATACCAAATGGACCATCTTGGAAAAGCGATCACATACCACCCAGATGACAGACATGCCCTGAGACACCGGAAGATCTGAAATGAAATCCATGGAAATGTGTGTCCAAGGCCTCTTCGGGACAGGCAAGGGCAAGAGCAACCCGCTGGCACGAGAACAGCAAGGCTTAGCTCGAGCACAAGTCCCACAGGACTGCACAAATGACCGCACATCCCGTGACAAGGAAGGCCACCAAAAGGACCTAGCCACCAGATCTCTGGTGCCAAAAATTCCCGGATGCCCTGCCAACACCGAGGAATGAACCTCGGAAATGACTCTGCTGGTCCATTTATCAGGAACAAACAGTCTGTCAGGTGGACAAGAGTCAGGTCTACCAGCCTGAAATCTCTGCAACACACGTCGCAAATCCGGAGAAATGGCTGACAAGATAACTCCCTCTTTAAGAATACCAACTGGTTCTACGACTCCAGGAGAGTCAGGCACAAAGCTCCTTGAAAGAGCATCAGCCTTCACATTCTTTGAACCTGGTAAATACGAGACCACAAAGTCAAAACGGGAGAAAAACAATGACCAGCGGGCCTGTCTAGGATTCAGGCGTTTAGCAGACTCGAGATACATCAGATTTTTGTGATCAGTCAAGACCACCACACGATGCTTAGCACCCTCGAGCCAATGACGCCACTCCTCAAATGCCCACTTCATGGCCAACAACTCCCGATTGCCAACATCATAATTCCGCTCAGCAGGCGAAAACTTCCTAGAGAAAAAGGCACATGGTCTCATCACAGAGCAACCAGGGCCTCTCTGCGACAAAACGGCCCCTGCCCCAATCTCAGAAGCATCCACTTCAACCTGAAAGGGCAGTGAGACATCAGGCTGGCACAAAACAGGCGCCGAAGTGAACCGGCGCTTCAACTCTTGGAAAGCTTCCACGGCTGCAGGAGCCCAGTTAGCAACATCAGAACCTTTCTTGGTCATATCCGTCAAAGGTTTAACAACGCTAGAAAAATTAGCGATAAAACGACGGTAGAAGTTAGCAAAACCCAAGAACTTCTGAAGACTTTTAACTGACGTGGGCTGAGTCCAATCATGAATAGCTCGGACCTTGACTGGGTCCATCTCCACCGCAGAAAGGGAAAAAATAAAACCCAAAAAGGGAACCTTCTGTACTCCAAAGAGACACTTTGAGCCCTTAACAAACAAAGCATGCTCACGCAAAACCTGAAACACCATCCTGACCTGCTCTACATGCGAGTCCCAATCATCAGAAAAAAACAGAATATCATCCAGATAAACAGTCATAAATTTATCCAGATACTTCCGGAAAATATCATGCATAAAGGACTGAAACACTGAAGGAGCATTAGAGAGCCCAAAAGGCATCACCAAGTACTCAAAATGACCTTCGGGCGTATTAAATGCAGTTTTCCATTCATCTCCTTGCTTAATGCGCACAAGGTTGTACGCACCACGAAGATCTATCTTGGTGAACCACTTGGCACCTTTAATCCGGGCAAACAAGTCCGACAACAGAGGCAAAGGATACTGAAATTTAACAGTGATTTTATTCAGAAGCCGATAGTCAATACAAGGTCTCAAAGATCCGTCCTTCTTGGCCACAAAAAAGAATCCCGCACCAAGAGGGGAAGAGGATGGACGGATATGCCCCTTCTCCAGAGACTCCTTTATATACGAACGCATTGCGGTATGCTCAGGTACAGACAGATTAAATAGTCTTCCCTTAGGAAATTTACTACCTGGAATCAAATCTATGGCGCAGTCACAGTCCCTATGAGGAGGCAGAGCACTGGACCTGGACTCGCTGAATACATCCTGATAATCAGACAAATACTCAGGAACTTCCGAAGGAGTAGAGGAAGCAATAGACACCGGCGGGGAATCACCATGAATTCCCTGACAGCCCCAACTTGACACAGACATTGCCTTCCAATCCAAGACTGGATTATGGGTCTGTAACCATGGCAGACCCAAAACGACCAAATCATGCATTTTATGCAGAACAAGAAAACGAATCACCTCCCGATGTTCAGGAGTCATGCACATGGTCACCCGTGTCCAAAACTGCGGTTTATTTTCCGCCAATGGCGTAGCATCAATACCTCTAAGAGGGATAGGATTTACCAAAGGCTCAAGAACAAAACCACAGCGCTTGGCAAATGACAGATCCATAAGACTCAGGGCAGCACCTGAATCCACAAACGCCATAACAGGGTAGGAAGACAATGAGCAAATTAAAGTCACAGACAAAATAAATTTAGGTTGCAAATTACCAATGGCGACAGGGCTAACAACCCTTGTTAGGCGTTTAGAGCATGCTGATATAACATGTGTAGAATCACCACAGTAAAAACACAACCCATTCTGACGTCTATGATTTTTCTGTTCATTTCTAGTCTGAATTCTATCACATTGCATTAAATCAGGTGTTTGTTCAGACAACACCACCAGAGGATTAGCAGTTTTGCGCTCCCGCAAACGCCGGTCAATTTGAATAGCCAGCGCCATGGAATCATTCAGACTTGTAGGAATGGAGAAACCCACCATCACATTCTTAATGGCTTCAGAAAGGCCATTTCTGAAATTTGCGGCCAGAGCACACTCATTCCACTGAGTAAGCACGGACCATTTCCGAAATTTTTGGCAATACACTTCAGCTTCATCCTGGCCCTGAGAAATAGCCAGCAAGGCTTTTTCTGCCTGAATTTCAAGATTGGGTTCCTCGTAAAGCAATCCGAGCGCCAGAAAAAACGCATCAATATTTGCCAATGCCGGATCTCCTGGCGCTAGAGAGAAGGCCCAATCCTGAGGGTCGCCCCGTAAGAAAGAGATAACAATTTTAACTTGCTGAGCTGAGTCTCCAGATGAACGGGGTCTCAGAGATAGAAACAATTTACAATTATTCCTAAAATTCCTAAACTTGAATCGGTCTCCAGAGAACAGTTCAGGAATAGGTATTTTAGGTTCAGACATTGGACTACTGGTAACAAAATCTTGTATGCCCTGCACACGAGCAGCAAGTTAATCCACACTTGTAATCAAGGTCTGGACATTCATGTCTGCAGCAAGCACAAGCCACTCAGAGGTAAAGGGGAGGAACAAAGAGAGGAAAAAAAAAAACTCAGAATTTCCTTTCTTATTATCCCACTTCTGCAATGCATTAAACATTCAACTTAGGCCTTGCATACTGTTATGACCCCAATGGCAGAGGGTCTCAAAAGTACATACCAAGTCTGCAAACATAAAAAACCAGCTCATAGGGCAGTGGTAACTGGGCTAACCGTATATCTAATCCTAGCACCACAAATAGCAGCAGCCGGGGAACGTGCCTACGTTGGTTCTAGACGTCTCGCGCCAGCCGGAGAACTAACTAACCCTAGAAGGGAAAAGATAGACCTTTCTTGCCTCCAGAGAAAAGACCCCAAAAGTTGGATACAAGCCCCCCACAAATAATAACGGTGAGGTAAGGAGAAAAGACAAACGTAAGAATGAACTAGATATTTAGCAAAGAGAGGCCCACTGACTAATAGTAGAATATAGTAAGATGACTTATACGGTCAGCAAAAACCCTATCAAAATTTCCACGCTGGATATTCAAGAACCCCCGAACCGTCTAATGGCCCGGGGGGAGAATACCAGCCCCCTAGAGCTTCCAGCAAGAACAGGAATCACATTTAGTACAAGCTGGACAGAAAATAAGAGCAATACAGATAACCAAAAAACAAGGAAGCAGGACTTAGCTTAATTATGCAATAACCCGGACCAGCAGACAGGAGCAAACAGAAAGGACTGATTACAACGATGCAAGGCACTGGACTGAGGATCCAGGAAGTTTATATAGCAACACCCCTGGACTAACGACCCAGGTGGGTGCCAAACTGAGGAAAGACAATCCCAGAGTCATATCACTAGTGACCACAAGAGGGAGCCAAAAAAGTATAATTCACAACACAACCCTAACCCTAACTTTAGCCCCAACCCTAACCCTAACTTTAGCTGCAACTCTAACTTTAGCCCCAACCCTAACCCTAACTTTAGCCCCAACCCTAACCCTAACTTTAGCTCCAACCCTAACCCTAGCCCTAACCCTAGCCCTAATGGAAATAAATACATTTTTTTAATTTTATTATTTTTCCCTAATTAAGGGGGTGATGAAGGGGGGTTTGATTTACTTTTATAGCGTTTTTTATATCGGATTTTTATGATTGGCAGCTGTCACACACTAAAAGACGCTTTTTAAAGCAAAAAAGTTTTTGCGTCTCCACATTTTGAGATCTATAATTTTTCCATATTTTGGTCCACAGATGCATGTGAGGTCTTGTTTTTTGCGGGACGAGTTGACATTTTTATTGGTAACATTTTCGGACATGTCACATTTTTTGATCACTTTTTATTCTGATTTATGTGAGGCAGAATGACCAAAAACCAGCTATTCATGAATTTCTTTTGGGGGAGGCGTTTATACCATTCCACGTTTGGTAAAATTGATAAAGCAGTTTTATTCTTTGGGTCAGTACGATTACAGCGATACCTCATTTATATCATTTTTTTATGTTTTGGCGCTTTTATACGATAAAAGCTATTTTTTTATATTATAGTTATTTATATCCGTCTTTTTGATCGCGTGTTATTCCACTTTTTGTTTGGCGGTATGATAATAAAGCGTTGTTTTTTGGCTCGTTTTTTTTTTTTCTTACGGTGTTCACTGAAGGGGTTAGTGCAGCGCCCCAGAGTCCTGGTCGTTGCAGTACTGATGCTCCGCCGCTAAGGGGGGCTATGGTACGTCTGATGGCACTGAAGGAGTTCTTCTGACCAGGTATCACAGTCACCAATACACTTCACAGTCTGGCCTCTAGGGGGAGCTAAGGGTTCTATGTATTAGGCCACTCCTCACAATCTGGTAAAACTGGGGGTTAGGCAGAAAGTTAGACAGAAGCTGACTGGGAATTGAACAGGCAACACCCTGTGGCAGAGGGTGTTGCCGGGAGAGACTCAGGGGGGTCCCTGTCAGGGGTGGGATCCTGACAGAGGCCTAGCGAACAGAGAGAACGTTACGGGACCGCGCCTGCACGAGATAGCGGCGGTACCCCAAGAAAGGACAAGAAGCAAGGTTCATTGTGCTGAGTGAGAAACGAGATCAACACAACAAGGAGAGTTACCAGTAGGAGTCGTGCTGTAAGACGAGGCAACATCCTACTGAGGCGCGTAGCCGGTGGCCGGAACGCCGAGGAAGTACTAGGCTCCAAGCAATACTTCAAACCTACGGCAGGACAGTCAGCTATAGGCGGGCTGTCTCACACAAATCACCTACGAAGACACAGGTGGCAACAATAGGAGAGGGGCGACACTAGGGTCCCGGAAGAACTCCGAGCCTACCCGTCATACGGGTGCGTCCTAGCCATATCATCTGGGGGACGAAGCAGAACATCATAATCGAGTTGTGAGGGAACTTCAGAAACAGACACAACAGTTGTGGGGACTATCCCGTAAGCACAGCAGGGGAGGACCACAACACACAAGCGCTAGAAGGTAGGCACAGATTTCCACCTGCAAAGGGAACTCTGGAGGTGCCATCGGACCGGCCGGACTTGCGCAGCCCGGTTAACCGTATTCCGGACTGAGGATCCTGGAACCTTCAGTAAAGAGGTAAAGAGACTGCAACCTGGTGTCCTCGTTATTTACTGTGACCTGCACCGCACCACTACATCATCATCACCATTCCCTCCACCTTCACTGTACGCAGGGTCACGGGTCGGGTCTAGCCACCGTGACAACCCCAGAACAGAGATTCAGAGGCCCGGTACCGGGTACCCCTCGGCCCTGCGAAAGTGGGGGCGCTACATTAACTAGTGGGACAGTTTTATAGGCTGGGTCGTTACGGACACGGCAATACTAAATATGTGTACTTTTATTGTTTTGTGGGGTTTTTTTAGATAAAGAAATGTATTTATGGGAATAATATTTTTTTTTCTTTATTTAGTATTTATTTATTTATTTATTTATTTTTTACACTTGTGGACATTTTTTTTTTTGCTTTTTTACTTTGTCCCAGGGGGGGACATCACAGATCGCCGATCTGACAGTTTGCATAGCACTCTGTCAGATCGGCGATCTGACATACAGCAGTGCAGGCTTACCAGAGCCTGGTCTGCACCAGGAAGTACTCCCTGCAGTACCCGGATGCAGCCCCGCGGCCATTTTGGTTCCGGGGGATCATGTTCGATCGCAGTGTGTCGGGGGTTAATGTGCCGGGGGCGGTCCGTGACCGCTCCTGGCACATAGTGCCGGATGTCAGCTGTGATAGTCAGCTGACACCCGGCCGCGCTTCCCCCGTGAGCGCGGCCGATCACATATGACGTACTATCCCGTCACTGGGAATTAAGTCCAAGGTCATCTTGACGGGATAGTACGTCAAATGGGATTAAGGGGTTAATATGTTATATCTCTAAAATGTGATTAATAAAACACATTGAACATAATTGTGTGATTATCAGCCATCATCTGCCCATAACAGGTGCGGGCAGCCGTGGCTGTTGACCTGGTAAACCCTGTCAATTTTTGAAAGCAGCATTTAAAGCATGCCGGCAGGAGGTCGTATCATTCTATGCATCCATTGGCGATCCCGTAATGTAATCATGGGCGACGGTGGGTTACCTTGATGTCCAGGGGTCTGCTGAAGATGCCTGTGCTCGTGTCACCGGTGCTCCTGTGAAAGTCAGCCCGATGCTGGCATTCAGAGGATACCATGATTTTTCCTATATACAGCAATACTGTACTATTGCTGTATATAATAGCACAAGCAATCGAATGATCAGATGTTCAAGTTCTCCAAAGGAACTAACAAACGGAGTGGAAAGTGAAAAGGAGATTTTAAAAAAATATTCCAAAAATGATCAAAATATAAAATAAATGTATCCCGTCGGGAAATGGCGTAATGAGAAAAAAAACTAAATATCAGAATTGCGGTATTTCGGCTTCTGCTGCTGCAAAAAAATAATAATAAGAGGTGATCAAAACATCTTATCTACCCCATAATTATGTAATTAAAAACGTAGGCTCAATGTGCAAAAAACAAGCCCTCATATAGCTCCACATCCTGAAAATTAAAGATGTTACGGCTCTCGGAGAACAGTGTCAGAAGCCCGCAATAAAGACAGGGACATGGACTATGATGTACATGTACGTCAACTGTCGTGATGGGGTTAAATGAAACAAAAACTATGCATGTTTGGTATCTCTGTAACTGTACTGACCTGGAGAATCATATTGGAAGGTAATTTTTACAGTAAAATGAATGATGTAAAAAAACTCAAAACACAGCTGTGGAATTGCGCTATTTTTGCTTAATCACTACACTTGGAATTTTGTTCCTGCTTTCCACTACATCATATGATAAAATGGGTTATGTCATTCATAAGTACAACTTGCCCCGCAAAATATAAGCCCTCAGACGCATATTGACGGAAAAATGAAAAAATATATGGTTTTTAGAATATGGGGTGGAAAATACAAATTAAAAAAAAAAGCTCCATCCTTAACAGGTTAATCCAAAAATAAGATAAAAAATGTGCGTCTCACTTTTTTTCTCAGTTATAGGCTGTGTTCACATTTGTGTTTTGCGGTCTTGTTTCCCGGTTTCTGTTAGTTTTTCGAACAGAAAAAAAGAATTCATGTCCCAAATTGATCTGCTGCCCAACTGATTAAAGGGAACCTGTCACCAGGTTTGGCAGATACGAGTTACAGCCACCTCCTTTTAGGGCTTATATACAGTATTCTATAATGCTGTATATAAGTCCCCAACCTGACCTGGAAGAGAAGAAAAATAACTTTTATTATACTCACCTGCGGGGCAGTCCGGCCCGGGGGGTGTCGCTCTTCTTGGTCCGGTGCCTCCCATCTTCTTGCGATGCCGCCCTCCTTCTTGGATCTTGTGGATGACGCGTCCCTGCATCATCCACACAGGTTCCCCTGCATTGCGCTCCTGCGCAGGCTTACTTATCCGCCCTGGACAGAGCAAAATCCTGCAGTGCGCAGGCACTGGGCCACTCTGACCTTACCCAAAGCCTGCGCACTGCAGTACTTTGCTCTGCCCTCATCAGTGCAGATAAGTATGCCTGCCCAGGAGCGGATTCCTCCCACACTACAAAGATATACTGATAGGAAATTTAGATTAAGAGCCTATTGGGGACAGTGATGATAATGTATGTAAATCACTACGAAATCTGATAGCGCTATATAAGCAATGATTAATAATAATAATAATAATAATAATAATAATTATTATTATTATTATTATTATTATAGACCATTATATTCTGCTAGTAAAAAATACCATTGAGGTTTTTCAGCTGAGAATATTCTCTAGTATATAACAGTGCAGCCTTTGAACTTGTTTTTAAAATAACAGACACAGTGCCTCCTACGTGCTGTAAACTCAAAATAGGTGGCGACATAGGCAGATTAGTGGAGGAAGAGCTCACCTTCTGGAGTTGTGCATCTACTGACATTACAGTAGAATTATGGTCTGTCAGCTGCTGCTCCTTTCCAGAGTGATGTCAAGGAAACAACACCGTAGGATACATAACAATATAGAAAAAAATGAAAGACATTGGCGCTGCCGATTACGACCATCCAAATAATAGAAGATGAAGTAGGTTCTTTATTGGTAACACATTAAGGCTACGCATTTTGATACTGAACTGGTATTTGGCCTGATGAAGATGCCAATTGGGTATTGTGATGTGTAGACTGAATGTCTTATGCTTTAATGACTGCATCTTTTATTCTTTGGATGATCATTATCAGCAGCGCCTCTGTCCGCCATTTTCTTCTATATTGTTATGAGGTTCCCAACACTAACAATCTTCAAAAGTATAATTAGAGGCATCCACTGAGCACAGTGTCCTGTGATGGCCAGCACTGTGAATACAGAAGGATCTCCTCTACAGCTGCTCAGAAGTAATTATGGCAAAAATAGTGTCAAAAGGTGATTTTTGTTTTTAACACTAAATCTTTACGTGTAAGATCCACAAGTAAAGTTCCGAATAACAACCATAAAAACATTCGACACAAATTCTAAAAGCCATTGACTACTCACCTGGATAGAAATCTGTAGAAATCTCCTCTTTACACCACTCATCACCCCCCACATATGTCTCTGTAGTACTAATATGGGGCAGATCTTTACGCTGAAATAAAATTTTTTAAAAGTCACCGACAGATGGAGAAGATGTGTGGAAAGATTTAGAAGACCAGAAAAGATCATTTAACATGATGTGAGAAGATCCACACAACATCTAGTGTCTATGATCAGCTTTATATCCAATTCAAGAGATCAGGAGATCAGTAATGCTGCAAGTATATACCACTGGGATATGCAATGCTGGTTAAAAGAGAATATCAGACATGGAGGTGCTCAACTGTACAGCAATACAATCTTCAAAAATTACAAAAGTAGAATAAAAATGAGTGGCACTCGCTAATGTTGCATTATTTTATATTTTTTTTATCCAAGGTCATACGGTCAAATTTGAAAATACCACAAAAATATATTTGCAAATGTCGGGGCCACTGGTGTACCCATTGCGGTACCAGTTGACTGGGTATACCAGTGATCCGCAAATTTAAAGGAATTATGTTCTGAAAGAATGTATAAACATTTACACATAAATTCCAATTATTATTATAACAATTGTTATTATTCTTCAGTCAATGTCTTATAGCCTGTATTCCAGCATCCTGTAGCATGTACAGGCCTCGATATCGATCGTTCTCAGCTGGAATCCTTCTTGCCAACCAAGCTGGCCCAGTATTTGTAAACGAATTCATGTGTCCTTTATTTACAAGGGAGTTTTCTTAACCAATTGGCATAACATACAGTCCAAATATCTGTAAAGAAGTAACTGAACCCCGTCCCGCTATTACAGTACGTACAGGTGGATTGCCTATATATTTCTGGATTTTGGGAATAAAATACCAGTATGTTTTAAGCATATTATACCACTAGTTTGTTTTCAAGAAGAAACAAAAGGGGGCGTGAAGAACTGTCCAGCCCTCCAGAGGTTATACCTATGAGAGGGAGTATCAGGACTTCAAGTACCAGCATACAATAAGGATTCACCACAGCAGTAAAACGAAGTGTTAGGAAATGCCTCGCCCAGTACAGTGTAACTCAAGAAAACGGGCAGAGGAGGGGGAGAAATAGGATGGTTAGCTGAATAGAACCCCACCCAGCAAAAGTCTGAGCTGTGACGTAGGATGACGAGCGTCAAACGAGATGGTGCCATTTATCGGTTGGAAGTGGAAGAGAATACAGTCAGAGATAGAAGCGAAGAGTCAGACTGCTCAGCCAAGGGTCAGAAGGATGTGCCCAGGGCCCAGAGCTGGATAGCTCTCCTGTGGGTGAATCAGCATCTTGCTGCGGTCATCCGGAGAGGATCAAGGTGGCTCCACAATAGTAGGATGGGGCCTGAAGTAAGGATGTGGCCTACGCCTCAGGGCTTCCCAAGAACTGAGGAAGGAAGAACGAGGCCAGGGATGGTCAATTGCAGAGAGGAGGTTGGCCTAGCCCAAACCTGGCCAGAAATATGTTGGTAGGCCCCTTGGCTAAAAGTTATGGAGAATTAGACTCCCGAAGGGAAGTACATAGCTATGATCTGCAGCACGAACATGGGTTCATCTAGACACTGTTTGTAATACCTGCAGTGCAGCCTGCAGGACAAGGACTTTGAGAGACTTTACCTTTGTTTTACCTTTTTGCCAGAAAGGCTTTGCTTGTTTTCATGAACCCTGCAAAGGTTTATGCTGTCTAAAATAAACCAGCAGGTGAATTTCTACTATGACTGTTCCTGTGTCTACCTTTGTGAAGCAGCGGAGTGAGTCAACCCCTCACAGGGGGTACAACAAGCATTGCATCGTTCAGGTTATGGCTGGAGCCTTGGCTCATGTTTACATGTCTGGGACTCGGGGGCCTTCGAGGCAGTATCATACCCGCAGCAGGCGCGAGGAAGGTTAGGAGAGGAATCGTCTCTGCATTCCCAAGAGAGAGAGAGAGAGAAGATGGTCGGTGAAGGAAGATGGAGTCGGAGGCTGAAACAGGCCAAGGCAATGGTGACAGAAGTTAAGTACCATCCATACTGGCAATATAGTGCCCTGGAGCTGAAACAAGATGCGGAACCGCAGGTTAAGAATGGGACTCTTGCTAACTACTAGACAGTAATACTATGCTGGGTTGTGATGAAGTAAAGAGGAACGGTGAAGATATAGGACAAGTGACTAAAGATGAAGGAATTAGAATTGTTGTTGGAAAATGCTCTGTATTGCAAAGGAAACGTTCATAAAGTTGTATTCCCGCTATCTACTGTATATGATCTCCACCAAATTATTGCTTAGTAAAAAGTTTATTTTTGACTGGTGGTGTCCCTCATTGAACTGTCAACCATCTGTCCCTGGCCAACCAAAGTCATCGATAACATGCAGCCTGCAAGGGCTAGCCCTAGTCCACACACTTAGCCAGGATCCCCACTTTCATGTAGCCTTCCAAGGTGTCAGATACGAGTACCTCGCCTGCAGCTACCACCCCACTCCACGTTACAAGACCCTTATAATGGAAGCAATTCATAACTACAAGACCTTTGTGACATGGATCATTGTACTTATACAGAAGACTCAACAGTTGACATGAAGGGGTGAATTTGGTCAGACACAATACTCAGGTAAGCCGTAGTATCTAAATATCCATTCACAGTCAGCAGAGTACCCAGGATGTGCTCACACTATATTTTCCATACCTTTAATCCATCTCCACCAGCCATTAATGTTGACACCTGAAAAGAAGGGAACATGAATTCATGCTGCTGCTTAAATAAAATTCTGACCCTCCCACCAATACTGTGCAACAGAAAACTTATCCAAGCAGAAGATGTTTTCCACTGCTCTGAAATAACTGTTACTTTCTTTTGCCCAATTAAGTTTTTTCTTACTGTTTTGCTGGAAAGCAATGGCACTGGAACTGTTCATCTGCTGCTATAGCCCAATTGTGTTAAGGAATGATCAGTACACACATTAGTATTCATCTGCAATTTACATGATTGTGCACCTGTTTTCAGAATAATTCTTGATGTCTTTGTTGATGAGTTGCTTATTTCTATAAGATCTAATAACACTGGAAGTTTTTCTTTTATCTTACTATTCTCATTATACTTTTGACATCCTTGCACATAAATACCTCCTAATCTAGCAGTGATGACTTTGTGCAAGGTCGTTCATATTGCTTAATTGTCAAATTTTGAAAAATAATTTCATACTGCAAGTCGGTGTCGTGTCTAATAAGTCACAGATAGAAAAGGGCTGCTGCTTAATTTCCATGCTTTGAACCTCCAGTTGGGAAACAGCAGAGGTCTCTAATAAATTGGCCATTCATTGCATAATACTGATGGATAAAACAAGACCTTCACAGCCTGCTATACATTATGGGGAAGATTTCATGACACCTTCTCTCCATCTACCTTATAATCCTGAGGAACATTGGGATCTTCTTGTTTACAGTCCTGTGGAGGAAGAGGACGGAGACATCTCTCTGGTGTTGTCCTCTCACTGGATAGAACTGGAGGAAACACATACAGGGACTGAATTCTTCACATACAAATAATTTTAGGCCGTGTGTATCTAGTTCTGTCTATTACCTGGTGATGTGAGGGACTTCGGAACATCCATCATGACGTCCTTGTACAGATCTTTGTGCCCTTCGAAATACTCCCACTCCTCCATGGAGAAATAGACGGCGACATCCTGACACCTTATAGGAGCCTAATACATACAATGATAGTCATCTCTTATACAATATCTCTTCATAGTGTTACTGTACAGTATAATGTCCCAGCATTCCCAGCAGTGTCACCTCTCCAGTCAGCAGCTCAATCATCTTGTAGGTGAGTTCTAGGATCTTCTGGTCATTGATGTCCTCATGTATCAGGGAGTGAGGTGGAGGCCCCGTGATTGAGCTTGGGGGTCTTCCACCTCCCTCAGACACAGGCGCCTGACTGTGCTCACTGGAGGTCTTTACTAATATGTAATCCTGGTTATGGAAAGACACACAAATAAATCTCACTACAGACATTTCCAGAGTCCTCACCTCTCCAGTTCTGTCCATCTGTTATTCCCATAGATAAGAATGATGTTTTGTGACGTCATCAGAATCTCTCACCTCCCCAGTAAGCCGAAAGAGGATCTCTAGGGTGAGGTATAATATTCTCTCCGCCATCTTGTCCCTGTCCCTATCCATCCTTGTAGGGTCACTCAGGAGAATTCTCTTATATAGATCTCCACGGAGAGGATCCAATATTGTTAGAACCTGAGTGGGGAGAAGATGAAATTGTAACATCATAAAGATCCAATGTAAGAAATCTCCGGAGCTTTTAATGGCTTCACATGATCACTACACACACTCATAGGCCTGTCCTGCCGTATAACACAAAATCAAATTATAATCACTGTCATGGTCAGTCCCTCACTTAGCCTCTTAAGTCACATGGTAACTACAGTAAATACTGACACTCAAATAGCTCAATATTGGCTTCTTTACACAGGCTGATCCCGACCATCAAAGGGATATTCTCAAGCTTGAATATGATCACCTATCTGTGGGATATGGGAGAAATTCCAGATTATTTGGAGTCAAAACAGTATCATCCTTGATTTAGGATCCTGTAGGGAGTAAATAAGTGGAGTTTCTGTGGCTAGAGACCTGTGTGAGAACACTTGCCACGGTGACGGAGGAGGAACAAGCAGCAGATATGGGTGATGGGATGACCGGTGGTTGGTGAGGCCCGCTAGTCTGCATTTTTGCTTAGTGAGATTCCCACACTACCACATGTTGATTGCGAATGTGTCGGTTCATGCATGTAGTAGTTAAATTATTGCAATTTTTGCATCTACTGAGTTGTTTTTTTGCAAAGTGGGCAGATAATGTAAGTTGGGTCATCTTTGGAGGTCACAAAAAAGGCCCAGTCTAGGCAACCCTTGCCGACTCTGCGAACTTCAGACTCATGACTGCTGCTGGCCAAAGCCAGAGTTGTGGCTGAGGATGCAGTGCTTCTCATGGTTGCATCACTCCATATCTATTCTGCAAGCTGCAAAGTAACGTCCTCTCCTTTGTCCTCCACCTCCTCTGCTGAGCTACTCAGCTGCATGCCTCTGGGCTCACACCATGTGGGATCTACAATCTCATCGTCATTTTCTCTGTTCTCCCATTCCTCCCCCTGAGAGTCACCCTCCCCCTCATCCTGCCCTGACAGAACAGTACAGTCCACATGTGCCTCCAGTATCTGAGTCTCATCAGGACCTCCTCCACCCCTGAAAAAAACATATGGTGATGAGGATCTGGATTCTGCTGTGACCTTACTTCGTCGAGCCCTGGATCCAGCAGGAAAAAAAATTAGGCATTGGTGCAGATGTTTTCCTCCTCCTGATTCTGTGAATCTTTGGAGCAGACCTCTGATGCCCATGGAATAGAACAGCACTGCAGAATGGTCTATCTGTGGTTCCCCACAGTCAATTGGCTGGTTGGAGAGTTTGGACTTAGAAAGAAACAATGGTAATTGGCTAGCCACCTCTGAGGATTGTGCTGTGTGTGATGTTAAGGTGAGGAAGAGGAAAAGGAGGAGAGGCCACTTAATTCAGCACTTGCCATCCACTGGACCACATGCTCTTTCTGGCCCTCATCTACAAGGCATTCCGCTGTGTGGCTGCCAAAGAAAGGGGTTGAGTTGCCCGTCCAGTAATAGATGTTGCCAGCTGTCATTGGATAGGATGAGACAGTATTTGTTCAGTTGAGCTTTCAGTAACATTACCACCATTACATGTTGAACACAAGTCTTTTTCCTTTCCACCACGACCTTGATTTTTCCCCACTCATGTTGGATGTACCTTTCCTCACTTTTAACCCACTGTTTCACAACCCTATGTCCAGATCTGTCAGTCACCTGTCACTAAATTAACAGTCAGTATTTATTTGATGAGATAGTGTGCCTGCACGCCAATATTAGCCCACACGATTCTGATTAGGAAATGTGGCCTGGTGCCTGCACACCAATATTAGCCCAAATGATTTCAATTAGGAATTGTTGCCTTGTGCCTGCACCCAATATTATCCCAAATGATTTTGATTAGAAAATGTGGCCTTGTGCCTGCACAACAATATTATCCCAAACAATTTTGATTAGGAAATTTTGGCTCGTGCCTGCCTCTCAATATTAGTCCAAACCATTTTTATTAGGAAATGTGGCCTCATGCTTCAACGACAATATTAGCCCAGACAATTTTGATTAGGAAATGTGTCCTGCTGCTTGAACAACAATATTAGCCCAAATGATTTTGATTAGGAAATGTGGCCTGCTGCCTGCACCCCAATTTTAGTCCAAATGATTATGAAATGTGGCCTCGTGAATGAACCACAATATTAGCCCAGACAGTTTTGATTAGGAAATGTATCCTGCTGCCTTCACAACAATATTAGCCCAAATGATAATGATTTTGATTAGGACATGTGACCTCCTGATTGCAGCACAGTATTAGCCCAAATGATTTAGATTAGGAAATGTGGTTGTGGTGACAAGTGGGGTCGGCGGGCTCCCTGGTACGCTAGCCAAAACTGCATGGACCAGGGATTGTCACGCCGAACGCCCACTCTCCCTTTAACGTGGGCATAATGCTACTCAGACAACATAGGGTGAGGGTAACAGTATGGCAATAACATAGTAACATAGTAACATAGTTAGTAAGGCCGAAAAAAGACATTTGTCCATCTAGTTCAGCCTATATCCCATCATAATAAATCCCCAGATCTACGTCCTTCTACAGAACCTAATAATTGTATGATACAATATTGTTCTGCTCCAGGAAGACATCCAGGCCTATCTTGAACCCCTCGACTGAGTTCGCCATCACCACCTCCTCAGGAAAGCAATTCCAGATTCTCACTGCCCTAACAGTAAAGAATCCTCTTCTATGTTGGTGGAAAAACCTTCTCTCCTCCAGACACAAAGAATGCCCCCTTGTGCCCGTCACCTTCCTTGGTATAAACAGATCCTCAGCGAGATATTTGTATTGTCCCCTTATATACTTATACATGGTTATTAGATTGCCCCTCAGTCGTCTTTTTTCTAGACTAAATAATCCTAATTTCACTAATCTATCTGGGTATTGTAGTTCTCCCATCCCCTTTATTAATTTTGTTGCCCTCCTTTGTACTCTCTCTAGTTCCATTATATCCTTCCTGAGCACCGGTGCCCAAAACTGGACACAGTACTCCATGTGCGGTCTAACTAGGGATTTGTACAGAGGCAGTATAATGCTCTCATCATGTGTATCCAGACCTCTTTTAATGCACCCCATGATCCTGCTTGCCTTGGCAGCTGCTGCCTGGCACTGGCTGCTCCAGCTAAGTTTATCATTAACTAGGATCCCCAAGTCCTTCTCCCTGTCAGATTTACCCAGTGGTTTCCCGTTCAGTGTGTAATGGTGATATTGATTCCTTCTTCCCATGTGTATAACCTTACATTTATCATTGTTAAACCTCATCTGCCACCTTTCAGCCCAAGTTTCCAACTTATCCAGATCCATCTGTAGCAGAATACTATCTTCTCTTGTATTAACTGCTTTACATAGTTTTGTATCATCTGCAAATATCAATATTCAATATTTATTGAACTACAGAACAGGCAGATAACTTGTAGAAGAGTCCCAGCACAATACCTCCAAGATGGTGCACATTACAAACTCTCACCCTTCCGCTGACTTGCCCTGATAATGGCAGCTGTTACTTCAGAGCTCCCAGGGTTGGCTACCCCAACTGTGTCATGCATGCAGAGAGGAGGTAATGACAAGTGTAGGAAGTTGACAGTCCATTCAGGTACAAGGTCAGTTAATTAGAGGGTCACAATCTGGCTTCTCCGAACATCTACATGGAGCCAGGCGACCGACGGGTCCCAATCCTGGCTTTCTCCAAACTTATCCTTGGTTCAATGGAGAAGATCTGTATTCTTCCCACTGGGACCAAGGTACCCTTGGTTGTCCCTCTAGAATGATAGATCTTTGTCCCTCATGATAGGGCCATGATATATTGGCTGCAATCCTGTAGGGTCCCCTGGACATTTGGATGTCTAGGCAGAATCTTTTGCTGTCTCTCTCTGTTAGACTATATAGAAATTCTGGTTAGGATATTCAAGATGCTGACAATTTTGCACTCCTCCAAAATCAGGCAATGGAATCACAGAGTTCAGAAGAGTTGCATACTTTATTCAGGGCCAATCTATTGGCTATGTACCTGAGGACGTGGACAGGATGTCCACAAAATGCGTAGTTTTATAGCCCTGAATAAAGTATGCAACTCTTCTGAACTCTGTGATTTTCTTGCCTGATTTTGGAGGAGCGCGGAATTGTCGGCATCTTGAATATCCTATCCAGAATTTGTTGAAGATCTGTTGCAGGTCCGGTGCCATCTGCAGCCCTCCTATCATACTTACTATATGTGTTGTGCATACTCACAATGTGTAAAGGTGAGAATTTTACCTTACAGTAAACGAATTGTTATTTTGGTAACTGCGCTATTGCGACCCCCTTCCTCTTTACTGTTTCAGACTATACAGGGGCACATCACCTCTTTTTATATTTAACAAGTGTCCCTCAGTCCAGCATCACAGATAAGGGGAAGAATGGTGATGACCAAGTCGCCTTGCTTGATTATGCACCGTATTTATCAGATTATAAAATGCTCCAGATTATAAGACGCATCCCAACTTTTCAGGAAAAAAATAGGAATTTTTTTTTATAAAATGGTGGTGCTTCTTATAATCCATGCATGTTATTACTTACTGGGGGTGGTGGCTGCGGTGAAGTGGGGTCCCAGGGTCGCTGCTGGAGGAGGCAGGTGTGGGGTGATGCTGCAGGCCGCAGGTGGGATGAGGGGGGTGTTCCGATGTGCGATGCGTCGCTGCGGGTGTCCGGTGCTGCTTCGGGTGTCCGGTGCTACGGGATTGTCCGGTGCTGCTGCGGGGATCTCTGGTGCTGCTTCGAGTGTTCAGTGCTGCGGGGATCTCCGGTGCTGCGGGGGCCCTGCTGACATTTTGTGAATCTCAGAGCTAAGATCTCATCTACTGAGATCTTGGTGCTGAGATCTCCATCTGCGCATGTGCCACCCCCGATGGCCCCTTTTCCCAGGGTCCAACACACAGGAAACCATGGAACTGCGGGCTCTAGCCTTTCACAAAATGTCAGCAGGACCCGCGCAACAGCACCCGAAACAACCGAAGCACTGCCGGATACCCCTGCAGCATCGCCGGGCACCCCTTCATCTCAGCCTACAGCAATGGTAGCAGTAAGGTATATCAGGTATAATTTCTGCAGTACTCAATGTTCCTAAGAGCACAGTGGCCTCCATAATCCCTAAATGGAACAAGTTTGGGACCACCAGAAGTTTTCCTAGACCTGGCCGTCCAGCCAAACTGAGCAATGGTAGGAGAAGAGCCTTGGTGGGAAAGGTAAAGAAGAACCCCAATATGCAGTAGGGAGCTGGGAGAAAGTTCTACAAAGTCACCTATCACTGCAGCCCTCCAACAGTAGGGTCTTTTTGGCAGAGTGGACAGAAGGAAGCCTCCCCTCAGTGCAAGACATATGAAAGCCTGCATAGAGTTTGCTAAACAACACATAAAGGACTCCCAGACTATGCCAAATAAGATTCTCTGGTCTGATGAGATGAAGAAAGACCTTTTTGGTGATAATTCTAAGTGGTATGTGAAGAGAAAACCAGACACTGCTCATCACCTACCCAATACAATCCCAACAGTGAAACATGGTGGTGGCAGCATCATGCTATGGGGGTGTTTTTCAGCTGCAGGGACAGGATGCCTGGTTTTTATTGAAGGAAACATGAATGCGGCCAAGTACAGAGATATCCTGGATGAAAATCTCCTCCCGAGTGCTCTGGACTTCAGACTTGGCTGAAGGTTCACCTTCCAACAAGACAATGGCCCTAAGCACACAGCTAAAATAACAAAGGAGTGGCTTCAGAACAACTCTGTGACCATTCTTGATGGGCCCAGCCAGAGCCCTGACCTAAACCCAATTGAGCATCTCTGGAGAGACCTGAAATGGCTGTCCACCAATATTCACCATGCAACCTGATAGAACTGGAGAGAATCTGCAAGGAAGAATGGCAGAGGATTCCCAAATCCAGGTGTGAAAATCTTGTTGCATCATTCCAAAGAAGACTTATGGCTCTACTACTGTAGCTCAAAAGGATGCTTCTACTCAACGCTGAGCAAAGGGTCTGAATACTTGTGACCATGTGATATTTCGCCTTTTCGTTTTTAATATATTTGCAAAAATTACTACATTTGTTTTTGTCAGTCAAGATTGTGTGCAGAGTGTACATTAATGAGAAAAAATAAACTTTTTTGAATTTACCAAATGGCAGAAATGAAACAAAGAGTGAAAAATTTAAAGGGCTTTGACTACTTTCCGTACAAACTGTATATCACACATCAGCTTACTAGTCTAAGTCTTGGTATCTATGCTTTATAACTCCATAATGCAAGGTTCTGGAGGTGGCTGCATGGTATGGGCGTGTGAGGAAAGGAATGCCGATTCCGATTATGTGCTCGGTTAGGCTCAGAGATATTGCATTCTGTTATTATAGGTCATTTTCCAGATTCAATAGCTCAGAGCCTTGCTGTGACCTGTGGTGCCAGAGGGTGTCTGAGTTGAACAAAGAAAGACAGTTCTGCACAAGAGTTTGCACCCTGGTGATAATTGCTGGGGCACATGGTCTATACCTTTCGCTCCCCCATGCAGTAAGCTTCAAAGGGTTTGTTCCTTGGGTTAATTAAAGAAAAACATTGGGTTGCTCTCTCCAAGGAAGTGCCTTCATGGGATAATGAAGTCCCTTTGACTGAGGTGCATTTCATTTCTCTTTATTGCCTGGGGAGATGTAAGGGTGGGAGGCTGAGGTTGGAGCAAGTATTCTGGGCCAAACTGTTTCTGACAGAGAATTCCATCAGATAGGAAATTATATCAAGTAGATATCATTTTCCATATCTCACACTCACTAATATTGTTCACTTTTGTCATCACCCCACAGCGTTAATTTTGTCAATGTCACCAGAAGGCTATCTAATGCTGCTGCCTGGTGCTTGTTCTCTCCACTTAAATAGTTTCTCTTTATTTAATTTGTATATATCTACTTATTACTATGTTGATATAAGACATACATATTTCTGTGGAGACTTACTATCGTGCCCCTTGACCTCTTGATTAGCTGCTCTGGTGTGAATGCAGCATCACTGTGTCTGATTTTCTATTCATTCCTAATTCTTTTCTCTTAGCACACAGTGTGCGCTCGCCTGGGAGTCATGGTGTCTTGATGCACTTGCGTGTGATGTTTCAGTGCAACGCACTACATGGTGCCCGCTGTGCTGAGATGTGCAGTGCTTCAGAAACCTCGCTGCAGAGACCGGAGCAGTGGGGGAACAAGGAGAGGTGAGTATTGTATTTTTTTTTTTAATCCGTGAATACATTGTAATGGCCAAAATACTGTATACAGGACTTTGAGGAGTGCATTATACTGTATGAATAACTATGGGAAGTGCATTATACTATATGGAGGACTATAGGGTGCATTGTACTATAAGGAGAACTATATTGAATGCAGTATACTGTATGGAGGACTATGGGGTGCATTATACTATATGGAGGACTATGGGAGAACATTATACTCTATGGAGGACTATGGGGTTGCATTATACTTTATGGAGGACTATGAGGGGTGCATTCTCCAATATGGAGGACTATGGGAAGTGCATTATACTGTATGGAGGACTAGGGGGGTGCATTATAATATATATAGGACCTTATGGGTGCATTATTCTATATGGAGGACTGGGAGTGCATTATATTATATGGAGGACTATGCGGGGTACATTATACTACATGAAGGACTATGGGGAGTGAATTATAATATTTGGAGAACTATAGAGAGTGCACTATATTATATGTAGAATGATGGAAAGTGCATTATACTATATGGAAGGCAATGTGGGGACCATCATACTATATGGAGGTCTATGTATTTAAAAAAAAAAATCACAAAATAGAGAACAAAAAAAGAAGAAAAATATAAATCCAATAAACACATACTGTATATGTAAAAACAAAAAAAAATAAAGTACACATATTTAGAATTTTGTACTGCAGCATCTGGAACAATGTGTCCCATAAAAATGTCCCATTAGTTAACCCCTTCAGTGAACACAGAAATTGTTTTTTAAAAAGCTATCCTATTTCATCATATCGGTGAACAAAAAGTGAATTAAAATGAGATCAAAAAGTCGAATGTAAATAATAAAATAGCTAAAAACGTAACTGCCATACAACTCTGTCAGCTGAGAAATAAAAAAATGTATACATCTCAGAAAACAGCAATGCATAAACAAATCTTTTTCCTATAAAATTGTTTTTATTGTGTAAAAGCGGAAACAAAACATTAAAAAAAATTGTTAAAATGTTGTATCGCTGTAGTCATACCGACCTGAAGAATAAAGCTGGCTTATCAATTTATCCACACGGTAAATGGCAATAAAAAAAACTCCAGAATTGTTGTTCATTTTGCCATCCAAAAATCGGAATAGAAAGCGTTGAATAAAATGATGTGCCCAAAAATGGTACCAATAAAAACATCAACTCGTCTTGCAAAAAACAAGCCCTCACATGACTGTGTCAGCAAAAATTTTAGCTCTCAAAATATGGTGATGTAAAAATTTTGTTTTGCAAAAACAAAAGCCTTTTTTAGTGTGTGACAGCAGCCAAAAGTAAAGCTCGGCTCACATTTATCCTGCGCTTGATGCTGAGTACTTGCATCAGGGCTTCCGTGTAAATCTTTTGTGATTCAGACGGAACCACAGGTGGGAGATTCCCTATAATGAGGCAGATGGAGGCACTTTGGAAACCGTTTGACCTGTGATCCAGCGGTGTTTTTTTAGGCGTGCATAAAAGAGTCCTCAGCCACAGTTCTGTGCACCTCTGAAAAGAATGACATCGGCCAGAGGCCAGATGGAGTTCAGAGTAACTCTGCTGCCTCATTATAGTTAAACATAAATGTACAAGGATAAGGGAGACACCAGAAATATTATAATAAATCTGTACATAAAAGTTATAAATACTTAGTGGTGTCAGTATGGACAGAAATGGAAGAAAACCACTCGGATAAACAGGAGAAACTGACAAAGAACAGAAAACCGAGACACAATTAGAGAAGTTTCAAAATGTCAGGACAAAAAAGAAATATTGTGAATAAAATTTCCTTTATTAACTAGTACAAGGGCATGTGGTGGCACAGAAGGCGCTCACAAAAGTAATAAAATATGCATTTAAAATTAATAATCCGATATAAGTAGAAACACAGCCGCAGGTATTATAGAGGAATAATTGTACACATAAATATATCAATAAAGTGCAACAAAAGGAACATATGTGACCATGAATACAGTATACACCAAAAAATTCTGAAGTATAAATGGTAATTCAAAAGGGAATATAGCAGTTCATATATGATGTCAAGGGTAGCATGTGAAATCCACAAAGGATGGAAAAGTATTATACAGACACATATCATGAGAATATAAAGGTAAATGCTAGCCAATGTGTTTTAGGGTATGTCAGTGGCGTATCTAGGGGTGGGCAGCCGGGGCATGTGCCCTGGGCGCAGCCGGCAGGGGGGCGCAGTCGGGCCGCCTAATTCGGCGGTCCGCAGTGTCTCCCCCGGCGGCTGCATTCTGCCGCCCCTGGTCTAGGAGTCGGCTGTTCTCTGTGCCGACTGTCAAGCTGACAGCCGGCACAGAGAAGCTGCAGAGCGCCGGCTCCCAAAATGTGCGGACGTACCGCATATGGGCCCGGAGGTGGAGGGGGGCCCCTGCAGGGTGGCTGCAGCCGGAAGGAAGAAATCCCTGCAGCTCCGCTGCGTACAAGAGAAAATAGCAGCGGAGCTGCAGTGATCTGTCTTCCTGCTTCCTGCCCGCGCTTCCTCTCACACAGACAGCGCCGCTGGATGACGTCATCATTCAGCGGCCGGCTGTGTCAGAGGAAGATGCTGCAGCAGAGCGCGAGGAGAGGTGAGAGGGATGTGTGTGTGTGTTGCTGCAGGGGAATGTGGCTGTGCAGAGAGGTAAATGGTGGATATGGAAGATATAGACTTATCAGAGAGAAACCGGCCCCCTGGGTAATGGAGAGCTGTCAAATCCCCAGTGTAGCAGCATGCTATTGGCCCCTCTGTGGATTACAGGGCCTTGGGTAATGAAGACCTGTCCAACCCATGGTATAGCAAGCTACTTCACCCCTACTCCTTGCAGACAAAAGGCTCCTGGGTAATGGACAGCCGTCCAATCCACAGTATAGGAAGATACTGGTCCCTCCCCGTCTCCATATATCGACAACCTGATCTCTTTCTCTGTGGTGGCCATTATAGCTCTCTGCGCATCGATAACGACCTCTATTATGTTATAATGGCAGTAGAAATAAGAGTAAATTCCCATGTGACATACTGTGGTTGTCTGCAGCAGCCCATCATAAATCGCAGAAACCACAATTTTCCCAATGGGAGACTCAATGCACATGCCCCGGCTGCCCCCCCCCCCCCTAGATACGCCACTGATGGGGATGGTGGGAGAGGAGAGGGCAATGATAGGGCTGATGGGGATGGTGGGGGAGGAGGAAATGATGGATGTGGTGGAAAGGGCAATGATGGGCGTGACGGAGAAGGCAATGATGGAAGTGGTGAAGAGAGCAATGATGGGGTGGGTAGAGGACAATAATATGTGTGTGGACAATTTGAGTGGAGATAGGGGAATTTATTATGTGTGGGGAGAATTTGGGGATGGGGGAATTTATTATGTGTGGGGTGAGATTTGGAGTGGGGATGGGTGATTTAATGTGTGGGGAGATTTGAGGACACAAAATGAAGAGCAAAGGGGGAAATGGGGGGGCATGTATGAGGAAACAGTATGGGGGATGGGTGCAGACAGTATAGGGAGCGAACGGGGGAATGTATGCGGGCACAGTATGAGTAGCGATATGAAAAATGTATGTGGACAGAGTACGGGGAGTGAGTGTGATGGGATGTGTGCAGACACATTATGGGAGTCAGGTGAGTAGGCAGTATAGAAAGTGAGGGGGTAAATATATGAGGAGACAGTATGGTGAACAGGGGGATGTGAGAGGAGACAGTATGAGGAGGGAGGGGAACAGTGTGAGGAGACAGTATGGGGGAGAAAAGTAAGTGGGCACAGAATAGAAACTTAATAGTGGGGGTGTAGCATGAAGGAACAGTGTAAGGGTACAGCCAGGAGGGGACAGTATACCAAGAAGGGGGAGTGTGATGAGAGTACAGTATAAATACTGGGCTCTATAGGGGGACACAGTATGACAGGACAGTGTGAAGAGGGGGGCCGGTATGGAAAGGAGAGGTCAGTGTAAAGAACTTGTACCATAAGAGGGACAGTGTGGGGGTCATATTTTGTGCAGACAATATAGTGAAGGGCAATTTTTTATTCAGGAGCATTATAATGACACTTCTATCTTTAAGGGCGTCATGTGGAGATTTTCTGCGGAGAAGATGGAAGTCTGCAGAGACGGCTGTGGATGAGAAAACTCATCATGGGGTCTGGACAAGATGAAAAAAAGAAAGAGAACGGCTCCAGAGACGACGTCATCTATAAGGTACCTGGATATAAATGTTATGTGTGATACTGACTAATTCTCATGTTTTTATTTATGTTAGGAGCATTAAAGGGAATGTCCAGGTTTGTAATGAGTCATTATTTGTGACTGCAGACTTCTGTGTTCTCACAGTAGAGAAAACCCAAACAACCGGATAATAGATCAACAGAGAAACACCATACAGGAAGTAAATTATAAAATGCCTTTATTATATACAATTGGCAACAACATAAATCAACAATTTGTGCGCTATACAGGACTCAGAGCCAGTTAATATATATGCTCTAATACATAATGACGACCCTATTAGCATATGGCAGTAACCTCAGCAGTGCAAAAAAATTGTGCAACAGTGCAAAAACGCTCTGGTATAAAAACCATATACACCAAAGGTGTGTTTTATATAAGGGCTAAAAAGTGCCTTGTGCCATCTCAAAATATAAATATCATATGCCAATGTAAAGATAAAATGCCAAGTGCCAGGAAAAAAAAAAAAAGGAAAAAAGGTTAATATGTGCTGGGTATTACCTGCAAGGTTCGCCACGTCCAATATAACGCACCCCGACGCGCGTTTCGGACCTACAGTCCTTCGTCAGGGGTGTTCTCACAGTGCGCACTGCACACTGTCAGGATTATCTCGTGCTGGTGATTTACATACATGCGGTCACATACTGACTAGACATGTGTGGCCTCAGTCAATGAAAATGAACTGAGTGAGGCCGGGCATGTCTAGTCGGAATGTGGTCAGAAGTATACAAATCACATGCTTGTGCTGACATGACAGTCCACCGGCAAGGGAGAATCCTAAAAGTGTGCAGTGCATTAGTTGTGAGAATTCAGAATCCTGCGATGTTAGGATTCAGCTCTGCAGGTTCCAGTAGCCGTCACATGGACACTTCACTCACATGCGACTTTCATACTTATAGTCCTGTGACAACGAGCTTCTCTTCCTGCGTCTCTCAGTTTTTCACTGAATATTGAGAGCATTAGGGAGAGAGGCTCGTGGGTACATGCAGGGCCGTATTTGGCCTTCATGCTGCCCTAGGCACTTTTTGTGGTTGCGCCCCTTACTGACGTCACACACTGAGTCTGTGCACACGACATCTATTTAAGGCAGATGCACTCTGTAAAACGCTTTAAAAAGCGCTAAACAAACACTAAAAGAATGAACGTCTGCACTTGCTGTACACAGGTTCAGTCTTTTGAGCGTATTTTTAACACCCTCAGCTTTTCAAAGTCATCTATAGGAATATGCCCCCCAATCCTTATTCTAAAGTGTCAGCCACCCCCAAATCGCCAGCCTGCATAGCACCAGTCTGAGCTTCCCCTGTTCTCCAGTATAAAACAGCTCCAGCCTCCCCAGTATACAGCAGCTCCAGATTCCCCGTCACCAGTATATAGCTGCTCCAGACTCCCCCATCACCAGTATATAGCTGCTCCAGACTCCCCCGTCACCAGTATATAGCTGCTCCAGACTCCCCTGTCACCAGTATATAGCTGCTCCAGACTCCCCTCTGTCACCAGTATATAGCTGCTCCAGACTCCCCTCTGTCACCAGTATATAGCTGCTCCAGACTCCCCTCTGTCACCAGTATATAGCTGCTGCAGACTCCCCTCTGTCACCAGTATATAGCTGCTCCAGACTCCCCCCTGTCACCAGTATATAGCTGCTCCAGACTCCCCCGTCACCAGTATATAGCTGCTCCAGACTCCCCCATCACCAGTATATAGCTGCTCCAGACTCCCCCGTCACCAGTATATAGCTGCTCCAGACTCCCCTGTCACCAGTATATAGCTGCTCCAGACTCCCCTCTGTCACCAGTATATAGCTGCTCCAGACTCCCCTCTGTCACCAGTATATAGCTGCTCCAGACTCCCCTCTGTCACCAGTATATAGCTGCTGCAGACTCCCCTCTGTCACCAGTATATAGCTGCTCCAGACTCCCCCCTGTCACCAGTATATAGCTGCTCCAGACTCCCCCGTCACCAGTATATAGCTGCTCCAGACTCCCCCCCGTCACCAGTATATAGCTGCTCCAGACTCCCCCGTCACCAGTATATAGCTGCTCCAGACTCCCCCGTCACCAGTATATAGCTGCTCCAGACTCCCCCCCCGTCACCAGTATATAGCTGCTCCAGACTCCCCCGTCACCAGTATATAGCTGCTGCAGACTCCCCCCTGTCACCAGTATATAGCTGCTCCAGACTCCCCCCTTTCACCAGTATATAGCTCCAGACTCCCCCCTGTCACCAGTATATAGCTGCTCCAGACTCCCCCGTCACCAGTATATAGCTGCTCCAGATTCCCCGTCACCAGTATATAGCTGCTCCAGACTCTCCCCTGTCACCAGTATATAGCTCCAGACTCCCCCCCTGTCACCAAACTCCCCCCCCCCATCTTCAGCTCTATGAGCAGTGAAGTATATCAATGCAGTTTGGCACTTTTGAACTGAAGACTCAACTTTGGGCTGTGTTAGTAATGTGATCCTTCCCTATTTAGCATTGGTGATGCAGCAGATAAATAGAAGCAACGTAGTCACTTCGGTTACTATACCTTTAAGAAGCTTCAAGTTTGTGCACACAATGCCGTGGCTAGCTGTAATCTGAGAAGGGGGGAGCGATGAAGCAGCACGGAGCCAGGAAGGATGAGAAGGTGAAAGAACGGCGTGTGCAGAGCCAGGGACGCTCTGGCTGGTAGCGTCCCTGGAAACCAGGGAAATCCAAGATGGACGGCGGCTACTGGAATGAGTGTGACCTCACAAGGTACGGAGGCCTGGAAATACCAAATATTCAACCCATTTCATGGGTTGTCTGACGAAGGGAGGGAGGGAAGGGGAGGTTAAAAAAAAAAAAAAAAAAAAAGTTCTTCTCTGTCTTGGTGCCACCCCCTGCAGCCACCCGCCCCTAGGCACGTGCCCTCCAGTGCCTAGTGGCAAATAAGGCCCTGGGTACATGACTAAGTGTGAAAATCGCATATTTCCTTATTTCCTTGGGGGGGGGGGGGCGCCAAAATGAATTCTTGCCCCGGGTGCCAGAAACCCTAGATACGCCTCTGGGGTATGTAACACCAAGGTAGTGTAAAGGATCCAAGTTCAGGGTTGTAAACTCATACTAGTGCTAGAAACTTCTCGGTTTTTTGTTCTTTGTCGGTGCAACATTGTAGTGAATGGATCCCTCGGGGATCTCATCTGAATCACCTCACTTGTAAATTTAGATGGAAACTACAAAGTAAGTGCTCAGCGTATAGCACAGGATAAATGTGATCCCAAATGTTATGTAAAATGTTCCCAACAAAAGTGTCAACTCAATTCACAAAAAAAGCGGGTCTCCACTTAGGTTCATCATCTGTTAAAGTAAATATAGTTGGCTTCCACGTTACTGGTAACACACAGGCTCTGGAAAAGCGATATGATTCCTCGCACCCCCAAAAGAAATCCAGTGAATCCTGCGCTCCCAAATCCAAATGCCCCCCTCCCTTCTGAGCCCCACAGTGTGCATAAACCATAGTTAGTATCCATGTTTGGCATCTCTGTAGTGATGAGAGCCTCCCTAATTTACGGGTGCATGTCTCCAGAAGCACGAGCCGGGCACAATGTACGGTCATTACAAAGTACTGGTGACTACAACATACTGGGCACTACACTGGCAGATTTTCAATTTTCACTCAGTTACATCCACTGCTGCTCGTTTCTGGAAAGAGTCAAAATCATCACTACACCTGTAGATAAATTCTCAGAGGGGTGTAGTTTCCAAAGTGGGGACGCTTGAGGGGGGATTCTGCTCCTCTGGCACTTAGGGGGTCTGTATATGGATCCTGGAAACTATTCTATGATCATGTTTTCACCAAGAGTCAAATAGTGCCCCTTCCCACCCAAACCTCAACGTGTGGCTAAGCAATACTGTAAAACCACATATGGAGTATTGCCACGTTCATGAGAAATTGTGTGACAAATGTTGGTGCCATTTTTACCCATTTCATTGTGCGTCAATGTAAACTCTGGGGCTTAAACAAAATTTTTGTAGTAAAAATGTAATGATGTTTTCTTCACTGCCCAATGGTGAAAGGTTCTTTGACACATCTGTGGTGTCATTGTGATTACTGCACCCCTAGATTAATTAATTGAGATGAGCAGTTTTCAAAAGGAGGTGACTTATGGGGGATCTGCTATTCTGGCACCATAGGGGCTCTGCCAAATATGACATGGCATTCTCAGATCATTCCAGCAAAGTGCGCACTACAATATGGTGCTCCTTCCCTTTGGAGCCCTGAACTGTACCTTAAAGGGAACCTGACACCCCCAAAATCGAAGATGAGCTAAAGGTACCTTCACACTAAACGATATCGCTAGCGATCCGTGACGTTGCAGCGTCCTGGCTAGCGATATCGTTGAGTGTGACAGGCAGCAGCGATCAGGATCCTGCTGTAATATCGCTGGTCGTTGAAGAAAGTTCAGAACTTTATTTGGTCGTCAGACCGGCGTGTATCGTCGTGTTTGACAGCAAAAGCAATGATGCCAGCAATGTTTTACACTGGTAACCAGGGTAAACATCGGGTTGCTAAGTGCAGGGCCGTGCTTAGTAACCCGATGTTTACCCTGGTTACCAGTGTAAAATGTAAAAAAAACAAACAGTACATACTCACCTTCGCGTCCCCCGGCGTCCGCTTCCTGCACTGACTGTGACTGCCGGCCATAAAGTGAAAGTACAGCACAGCGGTGACGTCACCGCTCTGCTGTTAGGGCCGGCGTTCAGTCAGTGCAGGAAGCGGACGCCGGGGGATGCGAAGGTGAGTATGTAGTGTTTGTTTTTTTTACTTTTACACTGGTAACCAGGGTAAACATCGGGTTACTAAGTGCGGCCCTGCGCTTAGTAACCCGATGTTTACCCTGGTTACCCGGGGACCTCGGCATCGTTGGTCGCTGGAGAGCGGTCTGTGTGACAGCTCTCCAGCGACCAAACAGCGACGCTGCAGCGATCGGCATCGTTGTCTGTATCGCTGCAGCGTCGCTTAATGTGAAGGTACCTTAAGCCCACCGGCATCTGGGGCTTATCTACAGCATTCTGTAATGCTGTAGATAAGCCCACGATGTATCCTGAAAGATGAGAAAAACAGGTTAGATTGTACTCACCCAGGGGCGGTCCCGCTGCAGTTCGGTCTGAAGGGCATCGCGGTCCAGGTCCCAGGCCTCTTATCTTCATATGATGACATCCTCTTCTTGTCTTCATGCTGTGGCTCTGGCGCAGGCGTACTTTGTCTGCCCTGTTGAGAGCAGAGCAAAGTACTACAGTGCGCAGGCGCCGGGCCTCTCTGACCTTTCCCGGCACCTGTTCACTGCAGTACTTTGCTCTGCCCTCAACAGGGCAGACAAAGTGCGCCGGAGCCGGAGCCACAGCGTGAATACAAGAAGAGGACATCATCGTAAGAAGATAGGAGGCGCTGGACCCGGACCGCATTGGGACCGCCCCTGGGTGAGTATAATCTAACCTCTTTTTGTCATATTTCAGGATACATTGGGGGCTTATCTACAGCATTACAGAATGCTGTAGATAAGCCCCTGATGCCGCTGGGCTTAGCTCATCTAAGATTTTGGGGGTGACAGGTTCCCTTTAAAAGTAGTTTTCGACCACATATGAAGTATTGGTGCAGCCAGAAGAAACAGCATTGCATATTTTGTGGTCCATTTTCTCATATTATCCCTGTTGAAAATTGAAAACTTGAGGCCAAAGTAACATTTTAGTAGGAAAATGGAAATTTTCCATTGACTCAGCCCAATGTTATACAATTGTGTGAATTGCTTGGGCGTTAAAAATGCTCACTACACTGCTAGATGAATTCCTCAACCGTGTTGTTTTCAAATTGGGGTCACTTTTGGGGGTTTCTGCTGTTTGGCATGTTAGGGTAATTTGCAATCTATTCCAGCCAAAATTGGAGTCCAGGATTCAATTGGTGCTCGTTCCCTTCCGAGGTCTGCCGTGTGCCAAAACAGTAGTTTTCCACCACATATGGGGTATCTGTGTACTCAGGACAAATTGAAACACAAATTGTATGGTTAATTTTCTCCTGCTACCCTTGTGAAAATGAAAAATTTGGACTAAAGCAACATTTTTGTGGGAAAAGTGTATTTTTTTTCATTTTCACAGGTGAACCATATAAAATTCTGTGAAGCACCTGCTGGATCAAGATGCTCATCACACCTCTAGTTAAGTTCTCTGGGCGGTTAGTTTTCAAAATGGGGTCACTTGTTTTTTAACTGTTTAGGCACATCAGGGGCTGTGCAAATGCGACAGGGCGTTTGCTAGTTATTCCAACCAATTTTGCATTCTAAAAATCAACTGGTGCTCCTTCCCTTCCGAGCCCTGCCGTGCGCCCAAGCAGTAGTTTTGCACCACACATAAGGTATCGCAGCAAAATTTTTTAGGACCATTATCTCCAGTTACCCTTGTGAAAATAAAAAAAAATCGGAGCAAAAGTGAAATTTATGTGAAAAAAGTTAAATGTTCATTTTTTTCCTTCCACATTTTAAAAATTCCTACGAAGCACCTGAAGGGTTAATAAACTTGTTGAATGTGGTTTTGATGATCTTGAAGGGTGCAGTTTTTAGAATGGTGTCACTTCTGGGAATTTTCTGTCATACAGACCCCTCAAAGTCTCTTCAAATGTAAGGTGATCCCTAAAAAAATGGTTTTGTAAATTTTGCTGGAAAAATGAGAAATTGCTGGTCCTCTTTTAACCCTTATAACTTCCTAATAAAAAAAATATGCTACAAAAATTGTTCTGATGTGAAGAAGACATGTGGGAAACATTATTTATTAACTATGTTGTGTGACATAACTCTCTGGTTTAAGGGTATAAAAATTAAAAGTTTGAAAATTGATACATTTTTGCCAAATTTCTGATATTTTCACAAATAAACATACGTTTTATTGAACAAATTTTACAACTATCATGAAGTACAATATGTCATAAGAAAACAGTCTCAGAATCAGCGGGATCCGTTAAAGTGTTCCAAAGTTATTACCTCATAAAGAGTTATTACCTCATAAAATGGCCTAATCAGGAAAGTGAAATACATTTAGGACTTGTGTGTGAATCTGATAAAGTTTTAGGTCAAATTAATTCAGAAATATTTCTAAAGAGTTCCCGACCTTTCAGGCTTCGCTGTATATTCTAGGGGTTAGAGAGACCCCGACCTTCAGCCCATTAGGGTTTAGTCACGTTCCCCCATCACACACTCCCTGCTCCCTCATTACCTGTCACCAGTGCAGACGTCTTCTCTTACATGGAGCTGTGTCCTGTCCTAAACTTCCTGCAAAATGGAGACTGTCTCCTCCCCCTCCATGTGACTGATCACATGACTGTGACATCATCACAGGTCCTGGAAGCTCAAAACAGTCATACAGTGGGGAAAATGAGTATTTGATACACTGCCGATTTAACGAGTTTTCCCACCTACAAAGAATGGAGAGGGCTGTAATGTTTATCGTAGGTACACTTCAACTGTGAGAGACAGAATCTAAAAAATCCAGAAAATCACATTGTAAGATTCTTACATAACTAACTTGTATTTTATAGCGTGAAATATGTACTTGATAAAATAGAAAAACAGAACGTAATATTTGGTACAGAAAACTTTGATGGCAATTACAGAGTTCAGACATTTCCTGTAGTTCTTGACCAAGTTTGCACACACTGCAGCAGGGATTTTGGCCCACTCCTCCATACACATCTTCTACCGATCTTTCAGGTTTCGGGGCTGTCACTGGGCGACATTGAGTTTCAGTTTCCTCCAAAGATTTTCTATTCGGTTCAGGTCAGGAGACTGGCCAGGCCCATAGCTCCCAACCGTCCCTCATACTGTGGGACTGTCCCGATTTAGAGGCTGTGCCCCAGTCCCACATGGGACTATACATCACCTGCACGGCCAGCAGGAGAAGCAGCCCACACACCCCCTTGTATTAGGCCACACCCCTCCGCAGGCCCAGATTTAGGGGGGCCCTGCGCCACCCACCAAGAGGGGGCCTCCCACCAATATAAGGATAAATATATCAAAACATGTAAAACACACGTCTCTTTTCTGTGAACCGTTTCTAATAAGGAACATTTAACAAGAGAAACTATTGAAAGTGTAGGGACCTGGCTACGGTCCTACATGTCAGTGGCTGGCGCAGAGCGGCAGGGTCATGGCACCTGACCTGCGTCAGCATCCACTGACCTGGCTAGCCTAGCCAGACTTCCTTAGTACCCGCCCTGTACCTAATGCTTAGTTTATGGCATGCGGCAGCCTTCTCTGATCCCAACAGAAGCTTCTAGGCGCTACCTATTCAGCTATACGATTGCTCCCTCGGATTAGATCAGATGAGAGTTTGTTCAGCTACCTTCGAGGAAGGAGGCAGAGCCACGATGTCGGCGCGAGAAGAGTATTCTCCACTGTGGAGCGCAGCAGGACTTCACTCTGGATCTTCAGTCACTGAAGATCCAGAGGTGAAGTGGTTCAGTCTTCACAGTGTCGCGGTGGGTGAGTATGATCTCTGCTTGTCTGTGTGTGTGTCTGCAAGTGTCTGTCTGTGTATCTTTCTTGCAGCTCCTGTCCTACACAGTACCATACTGTATATACAGGTCCAACTATATCCTGCATTACAGTGTGCCTGTGTTTTCTGTATGTACAATGCCTTGCGAAAGTATTCGACTCCCTGGAACTTTTCAACCTTTTCCCACATATCATGCTTCAAACATAAAGATACCAAATGTAAATTTTTGGTGAAGAATCAACAACAAGTGGAACAATTGTGAAGTTGAACGAAATTTATTGGTTATTTAACATTTTTGTGGAAATTCAAAAACTGAAAAGTGGGGAGTGCAATATTATTCGTCCCCTTTACTTTCAGTGCACAAACTCAGTCCAGAAGTTAATTGTGGATCTCTGAAAGATCCAATGTTGTCCTAAATGCTTAATGATGATAAATATAATCCACTTGTGTGTAATCAAGTCTCCGTATAAATGCACCTGCTCTGTGATAGTCTCAGGGTTCTGTTTGAAGCACAGAAAGCATCATGAAGACCAAGGAACACAATAGGCAGGTCCGTGATATGCAATGTACTGGTCACTACAATGTCAGTTTACTATTTTCACTCAGCAACATTCACTGCCAAAGGGTTATAATTTCAGCTTTTCTAGCACTTAGGGGCTCTTTATATGGAATCCGCAAACTAGTCTAGGAAAATCTGCGCTCCAGGAGGCAAATAGCACTCCGTTTCTCCTGAGTCTCTCCGTATGGCTAAGTAGTACTGTACATCCACATATGGGGTATTTCTACATTCAGCAGAAATTATGGGACACATTTTGGTACCATTTTTACGCGTTTCCCAGTATGAAAATGTAAAACTTGGGGCTAACACACAATATTGGTGGTAAAAATGTAAATTATTTTTCTTCACTGCCCAATGGTATAAACGTTTGTGACACACTTGTGGTGTCAATATAAACACTGTACCCCTAGATGAATTCATTGAGAGGTTTAATTGGTAAAATTGGGTCACTTATGGGGGATTCTGTTGTTCTGGCACCTCAGGGGCTCTGCCAATGTGACATGGCACCCTCAAATAAGTGCAGCAAAATCTGCACTGTAATATGGCGCTACTTCTGTTCTGAGCTTTGTACTGTGCCTCAAAAATAGTTCTCAACCACATATGAGGTAATTGGTGAACTCAGGAGAAATTGCACAACAAACTTTGGGGTCCATTTTCTCCTTTTGCTCTTGTAGCTAAAAAAGATTTTTGTGTGAAAAATGTAATTTTTTTTCATTTTCACGGCTTAACGTTATAAACTTCAGTGAAGCACCTGGGGGTTCAAGGTGCTCAATACACATCTAGATAAGTTGCCAAAGGGGTTTAGTTTCCAAAATGGTGTTATTTGTGGGAGGTTTCCACTGTTTAATCACATCAGGGGCTCTCCAAATGCGATATGGCGTCCCTAAATTATGCCATCAAATTTTGTATTCAAAAAGTCAAATGTGCTCCATCCCTTCCAAGCCCTGCCATGCACAAACAGTAGTATTTCCACATATGTGGTATCGGCGTGGTATCTCCTGTTACCTGTATGGAAATGCAAAATATCAAGCTAAAAATTATTTATTTGGGAAAAATGTGATTTTTTAATTTCAACGTCTCTACTAGAGTTGAGCGAATTTGCTCGGGTCCCTGCTTATTCGGCAAGCTGTTTGTTGGGCTCTCCATGCATGTGTCATGCCTGTCACACAGCCGCAACACAAACAGCTGCAGAGCCGAACAGCTGATCAGCCAGCACGATCCAGGAAGCCAGGTTCCCTCTGTTGCTGATTCAGTAAGCGCTATAGCTTGCCAAATAAGCAGAGACCCAATCAAATTCACTCAACTCTAGCCTCTACATTATAAACTTCTGTGAAGCACTGTGGGTTCAAGGTGCTCAATATACATCTATATAAGTTTCCAAAGGGGTATAGTTTCTAATATGGTGTCATTTGTGGAGAATGTCCACTGTTTAGCCACATCAAGGGCTCTCCAAACGTGACATGGCGTTGACTAATCATTCCAGCAAATTTTGCATTCAAAATGTTAAGTGACGCTCCTTCTACTTCCAAGCCCTGCCGTGCGCCCAGACAGTTGTTTACCTCCACATATTGGGTATCGGCGAACAAAGGAAAAATTGCACAACAAATCCTTTAGAGCAATTTCTCCTGTTACCCTTATGGAAATGCAAAATTTGGATCTAATAAAGACCTTTCTGGAAAAAATGTGATTTTTTTTTTTCATGGCTTAACATTATAAACTTCTGTGAAGCACCTGTGGCTTCAATGTGCTCAATATACATCTATATAAGTTTCTAAAGGGGTTTGCTTTCCAATATGGTGTCATTTGTTGGGGATTTCCACTGTTTAGGCACATCAAGGGCTCTCCAAACGTGACATGGCGTCTGCTAATTATTCCAGCAAATTTTGCATTCAAAAAGTCAAATGACGCTCCTTCTCTTCCAAGCCCTGTCGTGCACCCAAACAGTTGTTTTCCTCCACATATTGGGTATCAGCAAACAAAGGAAAAATTGCACAACAAATTCTTTGGAGCAATTTCTCCTGTTACCCTTATGGAAATGCAAAATTTGGATCTAATAAAGACCCATCTGGGAAAAAAAAAATTTTTTTTCCACGGCTTAACATTATAAACTTCTGTGAAGCACCCGTGGGTTCAATGTGCTCAATACACATCTAAATAAGTTCCCTAAGGGATCTAGTTTCCAAAATGGTGTCACTTGTTTGGGGGTTTCCACTGTTTAGGCACATCAGGGGTTCCCAAGCATGACATGGCGTCTGCTAATTAAGCCAGTAAATTTTACATTCAAAAAGTGAAATGGCACTCCTTCCTTTCTGAGCCCTGCCGTGTGCCTAAACAGTAGATTTCCCCAATATATGGGGTATCAGCATGCTCAGGTGAAATTGCGCAAGAAACTGTATGGTCAATTTTCCCTGTTACTCTTGCAAAATTAAAAAAAAATTGTTCTAAAGGAAAATTTGTGTGAAAGAAAAGTAAATGTTTATTTTTTCCTTCAACAATCCAAAAATTCCTGAGAAGCACCTGAAGGGTTAATAAACTTCTTAAATGTGGTTTTGAGTACCTTGAGGGGTCCAGATTTTAAAATGGTGTCACTTTTCAGTATTTTCTGCTATATAGGCCCTTCAAAGTCACTTCAAATGTGATGTGGTCCCTAGAAAAAATGGTTTTGCAAATTTTGTTGTAAAAATAAGAAATCGCTGGTCAAATTTTAACCCTTATAACTTTTTAACAAAAAAAAAATTATCTTTCAAAAATTGTGCTGATGTAAAGTAGACATGTGGTAAACGTTATTTGTTAACTATTTTGTGCGATATGACTCTGATTTAAGGGCATAAAAATTAAAAGTTGGGAAAATTGCAACATTTTCTCCAAATTTACATATTTTTGACAAATAAACGCAAGTCATATCAAAGAAATTTTACCACTATCAAAGTACAATATGTCATGAGAAAATCTCAGAAGCACTGGGATCCGTTGAAGACTTCCAGACTTATGACCCCCTAAACGGACAATGGTCAGAATTGTAAAAATTGGCCTGGTCAGTAAGGTGAAAACAGAGTTCGGGGTGAAGGGGTTAAGTGACACCTGCTACTCCCTCAATTTGCATAACTTTAGATGTTGTCCCTCTTGGTGTTGTAATTTCAATGTTGAGAAGGGAATATAACATTCCTAGAAAACAAGGCGGAAGATACCACCTAATATAAAAGAATGAGGAATGATTAAACCAAACTGCAGGACATCATCATGAAGATCAAATTCCTACAAAATCTCCAAACTTAGGCAGGGGTCCCGAGTGCCGGCGGCAGTGCCGGGTATTGAGATGCAAGACTCGTGCGAGTTTCTCGCAAGTGTGACCCTGGCCTTATATGAAATATCAAAGCAATCAAAAGCACAAATATAAACCTTTATTTATTTGTTGGTACTGTTGATTAGCATGATATTAAAACAATGTAAATACTTTTAGGTCCAAAAAAGGAAAATGCATTTTATGAATGATATCTTTATTGGCTAACTAGAAAAATTATATTTAAAAGCTTTCAGGGCACAAAGGCTCATTGATTTTTCTGGTTAATACAGTAACACTGTATAATTTATAATAAATAAAAATAAAGTATTACTGCATTATATTCATAATTGGATGAGATAAGCGGGCATTGAACGGTTTACTTGGCAACTGTTCTGATCTTGTATAGCATCATCTCTCCATGGACAATGTCAAAAAGGATGGAAGAAAGTAAACAAACACTTTTATACAGTAGTTCTACCAATATAAAATACATACTTTGTTGCAATACAGGAATATCATTTTATACTTACCAGCTTTTAATAACAAATGTTCACTGGTAATTGTATACATTTTTAATAATCATTTAGCGCACTAAATTGCTTTCCTTTTTTGTAGATGAGTGATTTTACATAACTTGTATGCTTTTCTGATACATGCTGTCAATAAAACAATTAAAAAAGGCTACTTCCCTGTGTGAATTCTCTTATGTTTGACAAGAATTGATTTCCGATAAAAACATTTCCCACATTCTGAACATGAAAATGGCCTCTCCCCTGTGTGAGTTCTTTGATGTATATAAAGTTCTGATTTATCCCTATAACATTTCCCACATTCTGAACATGAATATGGTTTCTCCCCTGTGTGAATTTTCTGATGTGTAACAAGTTTTGATTTACGACTAAAACATTTTCCACAATTTGAACATGGAAATGGTTTCTCCCCTGTGTGAGTTCTTTGATGGATAGAAAGTTCTGATTTAGTCCTAAAATTTTTCCCGCATTCTGAACATGAAAATGGTTTCTCCCCTGTGTGAATTCTCTGATGTGTGACTAAATGTGATTTAAGTCCAAAACATTTCCCACAAGTTAAACATGGATATGGCCTCTCCCCTGTGTGAATTCTTTGATGTTTAACCAGATAGGATTTTTCTGTAAAACATTTCCCACATTCTAAGCATGAAAATGACTTCTCCCTTGAATGAATTTTTTGATGTTTACCAAGATCTGATTTGTATTTAAAATATTTTTCACATTCGGAGCATGAAAATGGCTTCTCTTCTGTGTGAACTCTCTGATGTATTTCAAGTTTACCTTTCTCACTGTAACGTTTCCCACATACTGAGCATGAAAATGGTTGTTCCCCTGTATGAAGTCTCTGATGTTTAATCAGATATGATTTTTCTGTAAAACATTTCCCACATTCTGAACATGAAAATGGCTTATCTCCTGTGTGAATTTTCAGATGGGTAACAAGATTGGTTTTATAATTAAAACATTTCCCACATTCTGAGCATGGAAATGGCTTCTCCCCTGTGTGACTTCTCTGATGTATTACAAGTTTACCTTTCTCACCATAACGTTTCCCACATTCTGAACATGAAAATGGCTTCTCTCCTGTGTGAATTCTTTGATGTATTACAAGTTTACCTTTCTCATTATAACATTTCCCACATTCTGAGCATGAAAAGGGCTTTTCACCTGTATGAATTCTCTGATGTTTAACCAGATATGCTTTTTCTGTAAAACCTTTCCCACATTCTGAACATGAAAATGGCTTATCTCCTGTGTGAATTTTCAGATGGCTAACAAGATTTGTTTTAAAGCTAAAACATTTACCACATTCTGAGCATGAAAATGGCTTTTCCCCTGTGTGACTTCTCTGATGTATTACAAGTTTACCTTTCTCACTATAACTTTTCCCACATTCTAAACATGAAAATGGCTTCTCTCCTGTGTGAACTCTCTTATGTATTTCAAGGCTGGCTTTCATACTATAACTTTTCCCACATTCTGAACATGAAAATGGCTTATCTCCTGTGTGAATTCTCAGATGTGTAACAAGATTTGCTTTGCGGTTAAAACATTTCCCACATTCTGAACATGAAAATGGCTTTTCTCCTGTGTGATTTCTCTGATGTATTACCAGTTTACCTTTCTGACTATAACGTTTCCCACATTCTGAACATGAAAATGGCTTATCTCCTGTGTGAATTCTCAGATGGCTAACAAGAAATGCTTTGCGGTTAAAACATTTCCCACATTCTGAGCATGAAAATGGCTTTTCCCCTGTGTGAATTCTCTGATGTACAACAAGATATGATTTTTCGGTAAAACACTTACCACATTCTGAACATGAATATGGCTTTTCCCCTGTGTGAATTCTCTGATGTGTAACAAGGCTGGATTTGCTACTGTAATATTTACCACATTCTGAACATAAAAATGATTTCTCCCCCATGTTAGCTACTTCATTTTTAACGGTACTTCTCTGACTTTCATTTTGCATATTTGTCTTTGATGGAGCAGAAGAGAGAACCTGATGAAAATGATCAGGTGTTAGATTTTTTCTTAGATGAGCTTGAGTTGTATCTCCGAAAACTACAGGTTCTTCACATGTATCAGATATGCTACTATGATTATCAGCTGCAAAATCTGAGAATATCACATATCCTTCGGTGCTTCTGGTACAGTCACCTGCCAAATATAAAACTGATTTAATTATTTTATATATCACAGCATTTAAATTATATTAATATTTATTTTGTTATATACTTTATAACATTTCCATACAAACTACAATAGAATTCAATTATCGACAGACTAAGATCGTAGACTACAAAATAGTGTGTGAGTTTATGGTATTAGGCCACCAGGTTGTACTCCTTCAAATTTTTACTTCTCTATTGTAGCCATCGTCTCCATTGGTCCACGTTTCACTGTTTGTCACCAATAATTTCTAGTTACATTTTCAAAAGAAACCCGTAATAAGTTTTATTAGGTGATTCCATGTTATGCACGCTCTGCCAGGTACTAGCACTCTAGCACAGAGCAAAGCACATGGGAAAAGCACAGACTGGTCATGCACACATTCATATGTCTGTTTGAGGCCGCAGGCTCAAAAAAGCTACATCGAACAGACTTGGCGCTAGCCATTTCATCTAGCACATTTCAGGATAACTCTGGCCTTCACCCTTTATTTAACTCCTGTACAGGGAACTGGTCTTACAATTGGGTCAACTGAATTGGTTTCTTGGAAGAGCTGCTATCTGGAGAAGCGAACCAGATGCAAGAGAATAGTCAGGTAGCCAGATCAGAATGAGGATGTCGATATGAAGACAAAATCGAAAAGAATTGCAAAAAAGTGAACTGAGGTAAAAAATAAAAAAAATCAGGAATGTCCACTGGGAGAATAGAAAGGCACACAAATTTCACAGAAACAAACCAGATTATAACTGGCAGTGGACAGAAAGATTTCAGTTGCTTAAATAACTTTGAGACCCATCTAGACCACACAGCAGAGAGGAAACACTGTCAGAAGTTAATTCTACATTTAGGGCTGCCAACCTATCATTACTTTTTTTTCTGGACAACTGAACCAAAATTCACAGTTGGTCAAAAAAGGTTATGAACATTTGCCACACCCCTAATGCATACCATACCCCCAAAAGCCATGCTGCTGAATGTAAAAAATTAGGATATAATTAGAAATATATTATATAAATATATTACATATACATAAATATATTTATATATAGGAGGCCAAAAGGTAGGACATGGAGTGTATATCTCTCTTAAAAAGTTAAGCTGGACTAGATAATAAAACCGGGTAGTACTGATTGGTAGACAAACAAATAAAGCCAGCTCACAAAACAGCTATCACAGGTGCACGGAACTCCGTGTTGATCGACGTAGTCACATGTGAGAAAAGGAAAAAAAACTTGTTCCAGCTCCATATTCGTAAAATTCAAACTTGATACTTTATTGATCCATTAAAAGCAGTAGATGTATAGCTCTCCAAATGCACAACGGGAAAAAAGAATGACACATTTCTTCAGTAGTCGAAATACGTCGCTCTTTTTTCCCGTTGTGCATTTGGAGAGCTATACATCTACTGCTTTTAATGGATCAATAAAGTATCAAATTAAAATTTTACGAATATGAAGCTGGAACAACTTTTTTTCTTTTCTCACAGTACTGATTGGTGCAGCAGCTTAGGTGCTGAGCCGTTTTATTTATGGTAGTCCCAGCCAGGTTTTATTGTAGTAATGAGGAGATTGTGTGGTGGGGACTCATCACTCCCACTCCAGCTCCTGTACAAGTAGCGCTTGAGGCTTATTCAGCTCATCTGATAGAGGTCGCCTCATTATAGACACTGAAAAGGCTGGAAAACAGCTTGAGAGAGAGCCTTTAGACTGATATGGTGTATTTCTGAGAAGGATATGCAAAATGGTTAAATGTGCTAAATGCTGAGTTGGTGGAGAACCAAGCCCACATACATCCCTGGTAGCATGAATCAGAGGTATGATGTATTAGGTAGTTCCTAGCAGGGCAAGTCTGTTGTTTTTTGGTTGCTTTGTTGCTTGCTACACTTTGGCTGAAGATAAAGCCACACGTTATGCTTATAAAGACTGTGTACACCTAGGTCACTGCCATGCCGCCCTACAACGCTCCTAGAGCATTACAATATAGTGGAGAATGCAGGCATGGAGGTTAAAGGTAATGGCATGACATACAGGCTTCACAGGACAGTGAGGGTTGCAATCTGCTGTTCCTGTGAATCGTCAGGTTTACGAAGATTACTGGAGGCAGAAGAAGCATTTGGGGGGGGGCATGACCGGTTGATGGCTTGGGTACAATCTCCGTTTATTATGCAGTCACAAGCCCGTACTATGAAGAAAGTCGTTAAAACTCTGGTCCAGACCCAGGAATGCGCATTTGAGCAGACCAACCGCTTAATGTTGGAGCAGATGGAATTGCTGAGAGGTGACTGTAGCGTGCTGAGAGACGATGCCTGCTAGTGGCTATATGGATGTCTTCTATTATAAAACAATATACTTATGCCTGGAATGGTAAATACATGATGAGCAATGTTATATGAAAATGCTTATTAATCCTGATTCATGAACCACAATGCCTTTAACAGTAAGGGTCTGGTTTACAATTATTTTCTGTCTGGCTGTGTGATTTACAATTAATAAAAATAATTGTTAAAATAAAAAATGTATACACTTTTTTACTATTCTAAAGATGGTGGTAATAGTCTGAACATACCTTAACATCCATGTGTCTGGTCAAACTGTCAGAAACAGACTCCATGAGGGTTATATGAGGGCTTCGACTTCCACAAGTGGGTGTTGTGCTTACAACCCAATACCATGCAGGGTGATTGCCATTTGCCAGAGAACACCAAGATTGTCAGATTTGCCATTGGCTCCCTATGTGCTTAATGGATGAGATCAAGTTCACACTGAGCACATGTGAAATATGTGACAGAGTTTGAAGATGTTGTGGAGAACATTCTGCTGCCTTCAACATCCCCCAGCATGACCGGTTTGGCAGCAGGTCAGTAATGGTGTGGGGCGGCATTTCTTTGAAGGGCCACACAGCCCTTCTTGTGCTAGTCAGAGGCACCCTGACTGCCATTAGGTACATGGATGAGATTATCTGACCCATTCTGAGACCATATACAGGAGCAGAGGGCCCTGGGTTCCTTCTGATGAATGACAATGCTAGGCCTCATGTGGTTGAAGTGTGTCAGCAGTTCCTGCATGATGAAGGCATTGGTGCTATGGACTGGCCTGCTCGTTCCGCAAACTTGAACCCAATCAAGCATATCTGGGACATAATGCCTCGATCCATCCACCAACACCACTTTGCACCACAGACTGTCCAGACGTTGACTGATGCTTTAATCCAGGTCTGGGAGGAGATCCCTCAGGAAAACATTAGCCACCTCATCAGAAGCATGCTCAAACAATGTAGGGAGGTCATACAGGAGCATGGAGGCCGCACACACTATTGAGCATAATTTCTTTGTCTTGAGGCATTTCCACTGAAGTAGGTTCAGCCTGTAATTTGATTTCCCACTTTGATTTTGAGTATCATTTCAAATCCAGACCTCCATGGGATATTAACCCCTTCATGAACGTGGGATTTTCCGTTTTTCTGTTTTCGTTTTTCACTCCCCTCCTTCCCAGAGCCATAACTTTTTTATTTTTCCGTCAATTTGGCCATGTGAGGGCTTATTTTTTGTGGGACGAGTTGTACTTTTGAACGACATCATTGGTTTTACCATGTCGTGTACTAGAAAACGGGAAAAAAATTCCAAGTGCGGTGAAATAGCAAAAAAAGTGCAATCCCACACTTGTTTTTTGCTTGGCTTTTTTGCTAGGTTCACTAAATACTAAAACTGACCTGCCATTATGATTCTCCAGGTCATTACGAGTTCATAGACACCTAACATGACTAGGTTATTTTTTACCTAAGTGGTGAAAAAAAATTCCAAACTTTGCTAAAAAAGAAAATTGCGCCATTTTCCGATACCCGTAGCGTCTCCATTTTTCATGATCTGGGGTCGGTTGAGGGCTTATTTTTTGTGTGCCGAGCTGGCGTTTTTAATGATACCATTTCGGTGCAGATACGTTCTTTCGATCGCACGTCATTGCACTTTAATGCAATGTCGAGGCGACTAAAAAAACGTAATTCTGGCGTTTCGATTTTTTTTCTCGTTACGCCGTTTAGCGATCAGGTTAATGCTTTTTTTTTTATTGATAGATCGGGCGATTCTGAACGCGGCGATACCAAATATGTGTAGGTTTGATTTTTTTTTAATTGATTTATTTTGATTGCGGCGAAAGGGGGGTGATTTAAACTTTTATGTTTTTTTTATTTTTTTCACATTTTTTTTAACTTTTTTTTTCACTTTTGCCATGCTTCAATAGCCTCCATGGGAGGCTAGAAGCAGGCACAACCCGATCGGCTCTGCTATGTAGCAGCGATCATAAGATCGCTGCTACACAGCAGAATTGCAGGTGTGCTGTGAGCGCCGACCACTGGGTGGCGCTCACAGTTGCCGAGGATCAGTAACCATAGAGGTCTCAAGGACCTCTATGGTTACCATTCAGAAGCATCGCCGACCTCCGATCATGTGACGGGGGTCGGCGATGATGTCATAACCGGCTGCCCGGCCGGATGCGGTAGTTAAATGCCGCTGTCTGCGTTTGACAGCGGCATTTAACTAGTTAATAGGCGCGGGCAGATCGCAAAACAGCTGACATGTCCCGGCTTTGATGCGGGCTCACCGCGGAGCCCTGCATCCAAGCAGGGGACCTGACGTCGGACGTGCTATCCCGTCCGATGTCAGGAAGGGGTTAATTTTGATTTACATTGATCATTTTTATGTTTCATTGCTCTCAAATCATTTCACTATGCAGTGAATGAAGATTTGAAACTGAAATATTTCATGCAGTGATATCTAGGATGTAACATTTTAGTGTTCCCTTGCACCAAGGCAATCCAGGAGAGCTGAGGCTTATCACCAGGACTGGAGCAACTATCGGATGCAGAGAGCTGGTCTTAAGAAGCTGGGAGGGGGCCAATATCCATGGACCCCAAGTCATTTTTTTTTAAGGTTCCCCCATTTTTTAATAACCAGTGAAAATCAAAGCATACAGCTGGGGGCTGGGAATATTAATAGGCTGGGAAGCTCCATGGTTATTGGGCCCTTCCCAGACTAATAAGACCAGCTCACAGCTGGTTAATAAAAATAGGTGGGACCACATGCCATTTTTATCATTCATTAATAGCTAAATACAAGGACAGTAAACTACACACATGGCACTAATTATATGTCATGGCTATCTCTTTAAGGTACCGTCTCACAGTGGCACTTTTGTCGCTACGACGGTACGATCCGTGACGTTCCAGCGATATCCATACGCTGATCGTAGCAGATCGTTTGAAACTTTATTTCGTCGCTGGATCTCCCGCTGTCATCGCTGGATCGGTGTGTGACACCGATCCAGCGATGTGTTTGCTTGTAACCAGGGTAAACATCGGGTTACTAAGCGCAGGCCCGCGCTTAGTAACCCGATGTTTACCCTGGTTACCATTGTAAATGTAAAAAAAACCCAAACAGTACATACTTACATTCCGAGGTCTGTAACGTCCCCCGCCGTCTGCTTCCCACACTGACTGTGAGTGCCGGCCGTAAAGTAAAAGCACAGCACAGCGGTGACGTCACCGCTGTGCTGTGCTTTACGGCCGGCCGGCGCTCACAGTCAGTGCGGGAAGCAGATGGCGGGGGACGTTACAGACACCGGAATGTAAGTATGTAGTGTTTGTTTATTTTTACATTTACAATGGTAACCAGGGTAAACATCGGGTTACTAAGCACTGCCCTGCGCTTAGTAACCCGATGTTTACCCTGGTTACCCGGGGACCTCGGCATCGTTGGTCGCTGGAGAGCTGTCTGTGTGACAGCTCCCCAGCGACCACACAACGACTTACCAACGATCACGGCCAGGTCGTATCGCTGGTCGTGATCGTTGGTAAATCGTTAGTGTAACGGTACCCTTACTGTACCTATTATCTGTCTCTATCTTTCTCTTGAAAGGAGGCTAGTGGCCGTGTAATTAATGGGAAGTATGTGTCGCAGAGTTGGCTGATCCCTGCGATGCAACCCGGAGTATTTTGCTTTAGTGTATGTGAGCACTAAGATGTCGTTTAGTGCACCCGGGTCCGGGTTGCAGCTAGCTATGAGAGATGGGCGGGTCAGGCTACCCACATACCTCACCTGTGGGTGTGGTTACAGCCTACATAATGGAGGTTGTTGTTTGACACATGGTCTGTGTCTTGAGCGGTAGAAGGCCTCCTGTGTGTGTGTGGCTCCAGACCGACCCTGCGTGATGGACATTGCCCAGCCTGTGTGCCCACAGGCCTGAGGGAGCAGAGAGCCCAGCTAAGAGCAATTTTGTGTTGTTTTGCCTGCTCAGAAGGCTGCTTACCATTTGTTGTTACTACTGGGTTTATGAAGCAAATAAACCCGCAGAGCCGTGCATAGCCTTGTAGAGCCGTGCAGAGCCTGGTAGAGCAGTGCGGAGCCTTGCTGTGCAGAGCCTTGTGGAGTCGGACAGAACCTTGCAGAGCGGTGCGGACCCTCACTGTTAGGAACTGTTGGGGGTGGATAGACTGCCGTGCACAGGCAATGTCGGGCCTGAGAGGGCATGGGGAGTCCACGGAATTCACCCCAAGGAGAAATGGTTGCCTGAAAGAGGGTGGAGTTCCAAAAGGGGGTGGTAACCCAAATAGGGATGGTTGCCCTGAAAGGGGTGGAGTCCCAAAAGGGGGTGGAGCCCCAAAAGGGGGCACTGACCCAAATAGGGTTGTGGCCCAAAAAGAGGTAGCGGTGAATGCGCCGAAGGACTGTTGCTGGGAACAGTGTTTGAACAGTGAGTGTCTGGTATCCGGTGTCAACTATACATCGGACAAAATGTTACAGAGGTGCTCTGTAGAAGTCAATGAAGAGAACGTGACCGGACTTCTGGAGTTTGGTGATCCTGGTGAGCGCTACACTCCCTTTCTATCGGATCCATGGAAGGAGGATGGAGGTCCACTGCATCCATGGAGTCCCTAGGGATTATCCGGTGCCCAGGGTAATCATTGAGACACCCACGGTTATTACCAGCCATGACGTCCCTGTAGTCCTGGACTTGCCATTCCCTATTGTAATCGGTCAGGACTTTGAATTGTTTTGGGACTTGTGGAAGGAAAGGGGAGAGTCTGACTGCTCAGGGTGGAGCCGGAATGACCCTAAGGAAGGCCCACCGCAGTACGTGGCTGTAGGGGTTCCTGGTGGTGAGGAGGAGGTAGCACCCCCTAAGGTCGATGTCTCAGAATTAGGGATGACCAACAGTGTGACCGTTAAAATCAGGGTCGTTCCAGAAAAGGGGTTGGACACCTGTTTAAGTGGGGACTTGTTGTTCCGGGATGACAGGATGAGTAGTGGGGACTCCCAGTCAGACAGGGAAAAAGTGCGGTAAGGTTGACCATGGTACAGATGGCAAGTCTTCCTCTCGTCGCCGGGGACACGGTGGCCACAGAAAGACAGGGTCAGGGCAAACAAGGTTAATACCCTTGATAAGGAAGTCACTTTACCACTGACAAACCCACAGCACAGAGGTAGTTGATGATGTGGGGAAAATAAAACTGACCTAGGGTGGTGGTAGGGATTCAACATCTAACATCGCAGTTGGAGAAGAACTCCGAGGAAAAATGGAGAGCCTGCAGGAAGCTGCCAACTCAGCACTGCTGGTTCAGGTGCGTCACCTGGAATCCGAGCTCTCGGCAGCCAAAGCTCAGCTCAGAGAAATGAAAGCACAGGAGCAGACGCTGCTTCATGCCATCCGCTCCACCAAGGAGAAGCTGCACTTTGCTCGGCAGGAGGATGCAGAACACGTCTTAAGGTACCTTCACATTAAGCGACGCTGCAGCGATATAGACAACAGTGCCGATCGCTGCAGCGTCGCTGTTTCGTCGTTGTGTGGTCGCTGGAGAGCTGTCACACAGACAGCTCTCCAGCGACCAACTATGCCGAAGTCCCCGGGTAACCAGGGTAAACATCGGGTTACTAAGCGCAGGGCCAGTGTAAATGTAAAAAAAAAAAAAAACACTACATACTTACATTCCGGTGTCTGTCACGTCCCCCGGCGTCCGCTTCCCTGCACTGTGTAAGCGCCGGCCCTAAAGCAGAGCGGTGACGTCACCGCTGTGCTCTGCTTTACGGCCGGCGCTGACACAGTGCAGGGAAGCGGACGCCGGGGGACGCGACAGACATCAGAAGGTATGTAGTGTTTGTTTTTTTTTACATTTACACTGGTAACCAGGGTAAATATCGGGTTACTAAGCGCGGCCCTGCGCTTAGTAACCCAATGTTTACCCTGGTTACCAGTGAAGACATCGCTGGATCGGTGTCACACACACCGATCCAGCGATGTCAGCGGGTGATCCAGCGATGAAATAAGGTGCTGGCCTTCTAGCTCCGACCAACGATATCACAGCAGGATCCTGATCGCTGCTGCGTGTCAAACTCAACGATATCGCTATCCAGGACGCTGCAACGTCACGGATCGCTATCATTGTTAAGTTGTTCAGTGTGAAGGTACCTTTAGCTGGAAATGACCTGCTGCAACAAAGCGCAGGAGCTCCAGGGCCTCACCAAAGAGTTGGTTCGTGAGAAGCAAAAAGAGGCAGATTTGGAGGCCAAACTAAAGAGTCTGAAATAACAGAAATCTGAGGAAATTGCTGCTTTGGAGTAAAAAATAAGTTCAATAAGAAAAGAAAAGACACAAAGTGAACAAGCCCTAAGGGAACTGTCCTCTGACTTGGAGGAGAAGAATGCATGCATCAAAGAGGTCCATGAGAAGCATCAGCAGGAGCTTTTCCAGAGAGAGGACGAGAGTCGCTGCCTGGCCGAAGCGCGGGATAAAGATGGCCGAGAGCTCAAGATCAAGAAGGAGTCTAAGCAGGAGGCTAAGGCCCATTTCCAGAAATACATGGATGGCCAAAAAACAGAGCTCTCCGCTCTACAGAACGAGCGGTCTCGACCTGATCACAATTAAGGAGAGTGAGCTGGAGAGACTGACCAAAGAAGTGGCCTCCAGGATGAAAGAAATCCAGCAGGGGAAGTGCCACACGGCCTCACAGGGAAGGTCAGCGTCTTGAAAAACCGCTCTGACTCTCAGGATGAGAAGATCAAACACTATGCCCAAGAAGGTGAGATTTCGCTCTTCCAGTGCCTGGTAGAGGTACCCGAGGACGTGCAAGAAGCGTGTGCCAGTGAGGCTGTGCATGAGGCATTTAGAAAGGCGGTGGAGGCATGTAGTGTGAACTGGGCACCAGTGAGTCAGCCGTTGGTTATACTGTCAACTAGGGAAGTCACACTGAAGCGGTTGGCTATCCTGAGTGACATGCACCTACACTGTCTCTGCACAAAACAGATGATCCTGTTGAGGAATAAGGAAGCCATTCGACATCTGGAGCATGCAAGGAAAGCTCAAAGTCCGCTGGTATTTGTGGAAGACATCATTCAAGTGCCCAGAAATCTAGGAAATCGAGGAAAGTCATTGGGAGACTTGGACAAGTGATGCAAGAAATTGTGAATAAGTCCGGTGTGGCAAATGTGAGGATCTCGGCTGAGGCCGAAGCCCAGGTAGCTGGCGAAAATGGGATGGTTCCATTCTTCTTTGTCGGGTCAATGGAGAGCCTTAAAAATATTCAAATTCTCCTTGAAATATCGGCTGGCGTACTTATGAGAGGTAGAGCAGCTGAGACGGGACAAACTGCAGATTAAGGTACAGCACCAAGAAATGAAAAGAAGGCGCTGACCACTTCCAACCCAGGGTATAGAGAGACGAAGCAGTTCTCTAAAGACTAGTAGTATGCAATTTGAAGTTAGAAGTAGTGACTCCTCTGTTAACTCAGTGCTGAGTAGCATAGGCAGGAGACCCTGTAGCGGACGTAGTGACAAAGGGTCAGATTCAGACCAGACAGTAGGCTCGACTGTAGGGGAGTCTCGCGAGTGCATAAATCAGTGGATGTGGTCAGGGAGAGAATGGTCTGGAAAAGGGGCAACTCTACCAGAGGAAGTGACGGAGTCAGATGATACATCCTTCCAAAAAGGTTCACTGACAGGGCCCGATTTTGACAGACGGGTGTACTATCAAAGGCGACCGAGAAGGGTCTCTGGTCGGGTAATGGAAGGTGCCAAGCCCCATGGCTTTAGGCAGAGGGGGAGGTATGTAAGGAGGCTAATTGCCGTGTAGTCAATGGGAGGTATGTGTTGCAGAGATGGCTGCTCCATGCGATGCAACCCAGAGTATTTTGTTTTAGTGCACGTGAGCACTAAGATGTCGTTTAGTGCACCTGGGTCCGGGTTGCTATGAATAGCTATGAGAGATGGACGGGTCAGGCTAACCACATACCTCACCTGTGAGTGTGGTTACAGCCTATATAATGGAGATTGTTGTTTGGCACATGGCCTGTGTCTTGGGAGGTAGAAGGCCTCCTGTGTGTGTGGTTCCAGACCGAGCCTGCATGCTCGACATTGCCCAGCCTGTGTGCCCACAGGCCTGAGGGAGCAGAGAGCCCAGCTAAGAGCAATTTTGTGTTGTTTTGCCTGCTCAGAAGGCTGCTTACCATTTGTTGTTACTACTGGGTTTATGAAGCAAATAAACTCGCAGAGCCGTGCATAGCCTTGTAGAGCCGTGCAGAGCCTGGTAGAGCAGTGCGGAGCCTTGCTGTGCAGAGCCTTGTGGAGTCGGACAGAACCTTGCAGAGGGTCATGCGCCCCTATATTTAACATGGGGGCGCATGGACATGCGTTACCGATGCGTCGCCGACGCAACACACAACAACGCAAATGTGAACGTAGCCTAAGGGCAGTTTTGTGTTGTTTTGCCTGCTCAGAAGGCCGCTTACCGTTTGTTGTTACTACTGGGCTTATGAAGCAAAAAAACACGCATGGACTTTTTTTTAAAGAAGCACGCCTCCTGTTCTCCTCCTGCTGCACCTAATTGAGTACAGATCCCAACACTCTATCTCTGCACATCTAACACCTAAACATCTGTCATTTCTTTTCTGCATTTTATTCCAGTACGTGTCACATGGATGGTGCACACTGATGGCACAACGAGACCACACAGAGGCCACACACGGATAGCACCGATACTGGCTTTTACAGTATCCAAAATATCAGGATGTGTGAAGAGGGCCTAAGGCAGTCAGCTTAGGGAAGATGAACAGACTGGAGGTGTCTGATTTGAGAGAGAGCGACAGGCCAGAATCACTCTCTGAAAAGAGTTTGCACAGGCTGTGTGCAGAGAACAGCAAGTAACACTTGTTGCTATGAACATTAACTGTTTTGTTTGACTAAGCGGGGGTTAGCTCTGCCATTTATGAGTAACCAGGGTCTGTTCTGTTTAGTTAGTGCTTGGACAAGGCTAGGGATTAATGTTTCTTAGCTTGTTTTGGTGATGTACAACATGTACAAAGTACACATACATACACACAGAATAATAAAGATACTGACAAATAGTTCCTCTGAAATCCAGTAGGAGTATATACATAGCTCCCCTGAAACTGTATAGAAAATAATATATATTACATGGGTGGCTATCATATCACCACCACGCCTATTATAATATATTTCTATACAGCTTCAGTGGAACCATGTAACTGTGGTGCACAGTGCTATGTTCAGTATATAGAACTGCTGGAGTCCAGAGGATTGCTATATACCAAGCACCATAATATACATAGGTTGCTTATAGCTGTATAGAACTATATACTATAAAATGTGGTGGTCTTTATTTGTTGCTGTATTGATTGTGTTTTTTTAGCACTCTGTCACTTTAAGATTCTGCAAATGCACTAAGCACTTTATTTACACTTCTCATCATTCTCATCCTCTTGCTCTCTTGGCCTAAGATGCCATTGTAATCCATTATTCACTGGCCCACTCTTGTAGACCTTAGTCATTTACACTTATTGATTTTATCTATAATATTTAATGGGCATTCTCTTGTGGTCCTCCTCTTGATGTCTGCTGTACTGGTCCCCTTAAACATGGCTGCCTCAGTGAGCCTTGACTCTTGCACTGTCTTCTTTTGCTTGTGGCTATCGCATTATGCACTGTGCGCATGTCCATTGACGTCACTGGGTGAACTTTCACCCACATGCGCACAGTGACATGATGGTCGCGGGAGAAGGAAGCATTTCTGGTGCATGGTGTCCTGGACACGAGCACCACATAGACCGGAGGTTAGGTCGACTTCCTATTTAAACCCCAGGGATATGGCACAAAGACACTCCCCTTTTTGAAAAAGCATCCGCGAAACGCGTGTCGGGGATCAGCAGGGGAACGCACTGACACTACCAGATACAATGGGTAAGCTGGACCCACCACGGTGGATACATGAGTCTGGTGTTCCATTGAATTCTTCATTTTTTGACTATTCACCAGTCTCTTTGCACCTTTTACTACCTATGTTCTTATACTTTTTATACATGGGTTGTGACCTTACTTACCTTTGATTACTATTTTGTCTCTGTCTCTCTCCCTTGCTGTATCAGCATGTCTCCACACCTATTCCCCTCCTTTTGCCAGTATGTATGGTTTATACTTCATGTACTGTATGTAATTTTGTTTAATAAAACATTTTGGATTTTACTACTCTTGGTGGTTTTCATGCACTCCATTTCTTCTGGTTTTCATATGGTGTGGTGATAGATAAGGGGAGATATATGGTATATATTATTATGGTGCTGTGTATATCGCAATACCCTGGACTCCAGCAGTCCTATATACATTGCACGGTACACAACAGTGTTACACCCCGGAGGAGTATTGAAAACATATACACAGAAGAATATGTTATAATAAATGTGATGATATGATAGAACCACACATTATAATATATACTATTTTCCGTACAGTTCCAAAGGAGCTATGTAACTGTGTGGTGCACCCTGCTTTGCATTCCCTCTCCCACCCTCAAGTGACTAATACTATTTGCTGCATTCAGCCTTACTAACTAGCAGCAGGAGGAATCATGGAGGGGGGTCAGAGCCTCCTGGAGAGTCAATCGACAACAATAAAAGATCACACCAGAAGACTACTAGTGTTTGATGTCTGATGGTGGAAGTCATGGGACCAAACGATTGGAACAACAATGGCAGGTCACAATGAACCGTGAAAAGGCTGTGTGTCACGATCCATTTTTGGATTCATAGCAGCTCTGGTTCCACTCTGTTTTAAATGTAGCTTTTTCCTTTCAGGACCAGCGAGGGTTAATGTCAGTTTTTCTCCCGCTGGCAATCTGCTGTAACTGCAGAGTTGCTGGGTCAGCTGATGGGGCTGATGACCACATCCACCATAACTTAAATGGGCACCTGATGAATCAGCTGACTGTTGCTTGTGGATAGTGGAGTGGGAGTCAATTGGTGGAATCTCGCTTTGTCCAGACCCATGGTCTAATGGATGGGATGCTAGCAAGACCCCTTAGCATTCATGCAATTGACTCTGTCCCACTCAGCCAGGGGAGGGTGACCCAAGTCGTAGATCGTATAAACCTGCGTATAGGGACTCGTCATGAAGAGTCCCTGTCATGCTACGTCTTGGAGGGTATGCCAACTCCCATCATCTTAGGCCTCCCTTGGTTGAAGAAACACAATCTGGTAATAAATTGGCGGTCCAGGGAAGTAGTCCTCTGGGACCAGTCCTGTAAGGACTGCTGCCCAGGAGCTACTGTCTCTGTCATCTTTCTGAAACCTACCCCTTCTTCTCCGGTGGGGGCAGCTGAGGCGATGCCAGGGAGTATGGGTATGAGTCCTCTTAGGAGGAGAGGTAAAGAGAAGGTGGTGTTTCCCTCTGAATGTAGTGAGGGTAAGAGTTTGTCGACACAGGGAGACGCCTCTGCTGTCAGTTCCTCAAAGAGTTCACCATCCTGTGGCAAACGCATGCGTGGAAATAAACGTTCAGGTCCAGACCTGTGTGTGAATGAATACATGTGGGTGTCCACCAAAAAACAGGTGGAAGTATGCTTCTGGAACCTGTAGTTCTAGAGTGATCGGGACGTATCGGGTGTCGACCATTCTCAGTCTGGGGACTTTCCAGCTGGAGTTACCCCCAGTAATGCACGCACACAACGTATTCCACAGGTCGGCGCTCTGGAGATTTGTGGCGCCTCCGGAGCCTAGGTTATTGCCATTTCCTTTGGGCTGCGTTTGCATAAACCTGAGGATAAGGTGACTCCAGAGGTTAACTCTAGTGGATCAAGGTGTCCTCACCGTACGTTGTTTCCGGTGAGGTTTGGTGTTGAGGGTCCAGGGGTCAGTCACGATCTCTTTTTGGATTTGTGGCAGCTCTGGTTCGACTCTGTTTTAAATGTAGCTTTTTTCCTTTCAGGACCAGCGAGAGTTAATGTCAGTTTTTCTCCCACCGGCAATCTGCTGTAACTGCAGAGTTGCTGGGTCAGCTGATGTGGGTAGTGACCACCCTCAGCATCCTTTAAATGGTCACTTGATGCATCAGTTGACTGTTGGTGGCAGAATTTCTCTATGGAGACCAACCGTGCAGTTGCAGCTCTCTGGTGTCAGCTACTTCTGGTGTTTGGAATCCTGTTTCTGTGTCATCTGCAGTGTGGAGCTTGGCAGCGGTGTCTGGAAGCTAAGTGTTGTGTTTTTCCTTTTCCTTTTCGTGTTTGTCACTGTCCCCTGCGTGGTACTATCTGCAGTGGTGAGACTAGCGCCCCTTGTTGGCCAGTGTACTAGCCAGGGCAGTGCTAAGTGACAGCGAGCGACGAGGTTCCTGACGGAGATGGGGAAAGGATCCACTTAGGGAATTAGGGGAGTGCAGTGACAGGCTCAGGTTTGAGCTCAGGTGGTGACCATCCCTTATTTTCCTATCAGTAGTGCCTTCCTCTCCCCATTTCCATGCCGTTGTGTGTGTGTGTTGCCCCGTCTGCTGACCGACACCCCCCCATTGGGTCATGTCACATCATGACACTGCAGAGGAGATTGGGCACCAGGCCAGGAGGGAGCTCAGCAGGAGAGCAGTAGCTGCACACCAATGCCGGAATGGTGTCTCTGATTCAGAGGCAGGCAGAGGAAAACAAAGGGGGTTCACACGGTAAGCGTGAGCTTACCACTGATTGTCTGATGTCTATTGATCCTCCCTTAAGGTACCTTCACACTAAGCGACTTTGCAGCGAGAACGACGACGATCCGTGACGTTGCAGCGTCCTGGATAGCGATCTCGTTGTGTTTGACACGCAGCAGCGATCTGGATCCCGCTGTGATATCGCTGGTCGGAGCTAGAAGTCCAGAACTTTATTTTGTCGCTTGATCACCCGCTGTCATCGCTGGATCAGCGTGTGTGACGCCGATCCAGCGATGTATTCACTTGTAACCAGGGTAAACATTGGGTTACTAAGTGCAGGGCCACGCTTAGTAACCCGATATTTACCCTGGTTACCATTGTAAAAGTAAAAAAAAAACAGTACATACTCACCTTCTGATGTCTGTCACAACCCCGGCGTCCACAGGGTTATGCGCTGCTGCCGAGAGCTTCCTGCACTGACTGTGTCAGAGCCGGCCGTAAAGCAGAGCACAGCGGTGACGTCACCGCTGTGCTCTGCTTTACTGCTGGTGCTGACACATTCAGTGCAGGAAGCTCTGAGCAGCAGCGCGTAACCCTGTGGACGCCGGGGGACGTGACAGACATCAGAAGGTGAGTATGTACTGTTTTTTTTCTTTACTTTTACAATGGTAACCAGGGTAAATATCGGGTTACTAAGCGCAGCCCTGCACTTAGTAACCCGATGTTTACCCTGGTTACCCGGGTGCAGCAGGGGGACTTCGGCATCGTTGAAGATAGTTTCAACGATGCCGAAGTCGTTCCCCTGATCGTTGGTCGCTGGAGAGAGCTGTCTGTGTTACAGCTCCCCAGTGACCTAAACAGCGACGCTGCAACGATCGGCTCGTTGTCTATATCGCTGCAGCGTCGCTGAGTGTGACGGTACCTTTAGGCTCTGTCCTACCCTCTCTCCTCTCTCAAGTTCACTGCAGTGAAGTGAGGAGCATTTGCACATGCACAGTGGTAAGCTTTGGAACAAAAAAAAAATCATGGATTGTGCTTTTTTTTCGGGACACAATGGACAGCAAAAAAAGCACCTGCATTTGCATTTTCACAGACTGCCCATAAATTTATGGACAGTTGGCAATGCATTCTGCCTGTTGAGGGCAGAGCAAAGTACTGGGCAGATAAGTACACCTGTGCAGGAGCGCGATGCCGAGGAGCCATGAAGCAAGCAGGAGGGAGGCGATCATAAGAAGATGGGAGGCGCCGGACCCGGACCTGCAACAACCATCGGACCGGACCACCCCTGGGTGAGTGTAATAAAACTTATTGTTCTTTTCTTTCAGGTCGGATATACAGCATTATAGAATGCTGTAGATAAGCCCTGAAAGGCGGTGGCCATATCTTATATCGGCCAAACCTGGTGGCAGGTTCGCGTTAAATAATTATCCCCCTCTACTCCTCCTTGGTCAGGCCTGATCTGGAATTATGTGTCCAGTTCTGGACACCACATTTTAAAAAAGACATTGAAAAACTGGAGCAAATTCAGAGAAGAGCTACCAGGATGGTAAGCGGTTTAAGGATCTGGGAATGTTTAGCTTACAAAAAAGAAGGCTAAGAGGAGACTTAATAGCTGTCTACAGCTACAGATGTCACAGTGTAGAGAGATCAACATTATTCTCATTTACACATGGAAAAAAGAAAATCAATAGAATGAAACTGAATGGGAGAAGATACAGATTAGATATTAGAAAAAACTTTTAGACAGTGAGTGTGATCAACAAGTGGAACAGGCTGCCATGAGAGGTGGCGAGTTCTCCTTCAATGGAAGTCTTCAAACTGAGGCTGGACAGACATTTGTCTGAGATGGTTTAAAGAATCCTCCATTGAGCAGGGGGTTGGACAGGATGACCGTTGAAGTCCCTTCCAATGCTAATATTTTATGATTCGAAGTACTTCTCAACCATGGCGTATATATATGGCAAGTATCGGAAAGGCGTTAAGAATATAAAAATTGAAAGTTTGAAAATTGCTTAATTCTTGCCAAAATTCCAATGAATTAATTCAAAAAATTTGGATCTGAATTTAACAATATCATAAAGTACAATGTGTTACGAAAAAACTGTCTCAATTATTGTGATTCGATGAAGTGTTCCAGAGTTGGTACAACATAAAGTAACATTGGCCAGAATTGTAAAATTTGGTCTGATCAGGAAGGTGAAAACAGGCTCAGGAGTGAAGGGTTTAATGACTGCATCTTTTATTCTTCAGATGGTCATTATCTGAAGCGCTCCTGTCGGCTATTTTCTTCTATATCATTCTGTATCAGAGGTTCACAACACTAACAATCTTCAAAAGTATATTTAGAGTCATCCACTGAGCACAGTGTCCTGTGATGGACAGGAAAGATATATATCTTTGTACCGTCTTAGCCAGTAGATAGAAATATATTTAGAATTGAGAGTCCTCAGTGGTTGATACCTTTTAATGGCTAACTGAAAAGATGGTAACAAATTGCAAGCTTTCGAGACTACACAGGTCTCTTCATCAGGCATAGACTAATACAAATTCTGAAGAATCACATATTTATGCACAACATGCGCACTGCTCTCTGTCTTCCATCCTCGGCACTGACTGTTCAGGCAGAGGGCGGCGCGCACACTAATTGCGTCATCGCGATGACCTGAACAGTCACAGCAAGAGGACGGAAGACAGAGCAGCGCGCAGCGGTGGAACGAGCAAGGTGACTATCGCGCAATGCTCACCTCCCCCAATAATACTCACCTGAACCCGGCGCGGTCCCTGGCAGCGTCTTACTATCAGATGGTCTCCGGGAGCCAGCGGCATCTTCCTGTGTTCAGCGGTCATGTACCGCTCATTACAGTAATGAATATGCATGCATATTCATTACTTTAATGAGCGGTATCACGTGACCGCTGAACACAGGAAGAGCTGCCCGGAGACCTTGGGACATACAGGGACCGCGCCAGGAGCAGGTGAGTGTTGTGATTCGGTTCGTGGGCTCCCCCGGTGGTCTCTTGTGGTACTGGTGTCCTGCAAGCTTTGCCTTCTCAGTTCACCTGTTCCTATCAGGATGTGGGAGTATCCTATTTAACCTTGCTCCTCAGTCATTCTAATGCTGGCCATCAATGTATCCAGAGTGATTCTGTTGCATGTTCCTGCTCCCAGTTTTCTGCTCAGCTAAGTTGGACACTTAGTCCTTAAGTCTATTTTTGTATGTTTTGTCCAGTTTGCACTTATGTGAATCTCTGCAGCTGGAAGCTCTTGTTGGGCTGAAATTACCACTCCAGTGGCATGAGTTGTCACATGAGTTAAGGTAATTTCAGGATGGTGTTTTGAAGGGTTTTGCAGCTGACCGCGAAGTCCTCTGTTGTATCTTTCTGCTATTTAGTTAGCGGGCCTCTCTGTGCTAAATCTGCTTTCATACTACGTGTGTCTTTTCATCTGCTCTCACCGTTATTATATGTGGGGGGCTGCTATCTCCTGTGGGGACATTCTCTGGAGGCAAGCCAGGACTGTGTTTTCTTCTACCAGGGGTAGTTAGTTCTCCGGCTGGCGCGCGGCATCTAGAGACAACGCAGGAATGCCCCCTGGCTACTTCTAGTGTGGTGTGTAGGTTTAGCATCGCGGTCAGCTCTAGTTTCCATCACCCGAGAGCTTGTCCGTTTATTCTATGCTTCTGATGTTTCCTTGCCATTGGAAACCATAACAGGTGAGTATGTGATAGCTGCCGCTCCCCCTCACCCGCCGACCCCACGCCGACACTGACTCGAGTATAAGCCGAGAGGGTCACTTTCAACCCAAAAAAGTGGGCTGAAAATCTCGGCTTATACTCGAGTATATACGGTACTTGTGTTAAAAGGTAACTTCAAAACTCAGAGAGACAGAAGAGTCTGGGAATATAAACTGATAACGACCTTTGACTGTCTTAGTGGTTGAATGAATGTGTCGCATGGATTTATGTCTTTTTACATCAACTAAGGAACTTGCCCCTCAGACTGAGGGGGTCATCACAACAGACCCAGACCCCAATCGGAGGACAATAAAACATTCCTTATCTAAGAAGTGGTCCAATATTTATGGACATAACTGTTTATCACTCATGGTAATTCTGCTTCATGTCACCTGTCTTATCCATGTTTTTTTTTTCTGTGCTATGTTGTGCATTAATATGTGATTCTTCAGAATTTGTATTAGACCATGCCTGATGAAGAGACCTGTGTAGTCTCGAAAGCTTGCAATTTGTTACCATCTTTTCAATTAGCCATTAAAAGGTATCAACCACTGAGGACTCTCAATTCTAAATATTTTTCTGTGATGGACAGGACAGTGAACACAGAAGCATCTACTCTACAGCAGCTCAGAAGAAATTATGGCAGAAAGTGTTATTTATTTTTAAACACTAAATCTTAAAAGTGTAAAATCCACACGTAAAGCTCTGTATAACATAGACTAAAAACATTAAACATATAAAGTAATTCTGCAAGCCATTGACTGAGTAGGATCTGTGACATCTCTGCATTTAGTCACTACTCACCTGTGAAGTTATCTGAAGAAATCTCCTCTTTCCACTGTTCATCAGCCTTCACATATGTCCCTGTAGTATTAATATGCATCAGATCTTTGCCCTGAAACAAAGATTGTAAAAGTTCACTGACAGATGGGGTCATGTGAAATATAGTAGTATAGTATAGTATAGTTATTAAGGTTGAAGGAAGACTGTAAGTCCATCTAGTTCAACCCATAGCCTAACCTAACATGCCCTAACATGTTGATCCAGAGTGATTTAGAAGAACAGAAAAGATCATAAATTAATATGAAAACCCCAAATGACAGCAATAGTTATTACACAGCTGCAGGTCTCCTGTATAAATCCAACCTGTCGGCTCCAGAAAACTGAGAGAGAATCTAGAGACCATCCAGTGTGATTAGCTTTAGATCCATTCCAAAAGATCATCAGACTGGCATTACTGCAAGCATATACCACTGGAGTATGCAATTCTGAAAATAGAATGGAACTCCTCACTGGCACATTATTTTGTTGTTTTTTTTATTCCAAGGTCATATAGTCAATTTTCAAAATAACCAAAAATACATTTACAAAAGTCGGGGCCACTGGTGTACCCATTGCGGTACCAGTTGCCTGGGTATATCAGTGTTCTGCCAATTGAAAGGAATGTCACAAAACAAAAAGCATAAGGATTTACAGATAAATTCCAGTAGTTTGCCCTTGGTATTATCTGCTTCCTGTGGCATGCGTGTGTTCAGACTCTTGACGTTGATCGTCTACAACTGAAATTCTTCTTGACAAACTGGTATAATATTGGTAAAATATTGGTAAAATGCTCATTGTTGGTCCTTGATGCATTAAATTAGGTATGCAGAAAAATTTGGAAGAAAGAGAGAGGTTCAATGTATAAATAGACCCCTGGGTGTTGTTAGGGTTCAGTTGTAGATTGACAGTTGAAGAGATAAGTGAGTGACTGAGAAGCAAGGAGAGAGCTGGAACATAGAGTGTGTGTGATAAGGAAGGATGATGATATTGTGCTCCTAAATGGACACTGATACTGACACGTGGCAGGAAAATTAGAGAACAGCTAGTAAGACCTGGTCAGAGATCTAGGGAAGAAGGAGCATTTCTAGTATTGAGTCAGAGGTCTAGAAAAGTATCCAAGAGTATGTGGGGGGCCCCAAGATGTCAAGGACAGAGCCTACATATAACACAGACTTGGTGTTTAGATAAAGAAATCTAGACGGCCAAGCCAAGGGGAACAGACCATACAGTGGGAGTGAGATGCAGGGAGAAGGAAAAAAAGTGTTATCAGGTAAGATGGAGACAAATAATGAATGTAACTGGTGGATACTGTATAAGATATGTGTCGCCATAGTAAACCATTAAGTATGAAGCTCCATTTTCTACTTTTTAATCGTTGGGCTAAAACTGTGTTTCAGTGGCAAATCAGAAGGCCAGATTTCCACACAAAAATCATTAGGCATAATATAGTGCTGCTGCCACGAGGCTTAATTAGCTACTCCAAATCGTTTGTGCTAAAACTGTTTTTTCAGTGGTAAGTCAGAAGGCCAGGTTTCCAAGCAAAAATTGTTAGGCATGACAGTGTTGCTCAGGCACACGATCTAAGAAAATAAATAGTGATTGTTCATTTAGTGACAGGTGACTGACAGCTGTGGGACTAAGGTTGTGAAACAGCAGGGTACAAAAGGGGAAGGCTACTTACAATATTAGTGGGAAAAAGTGAGGTCATGGTGGAAGGGGGAATAGGTCTGGTGTTAGACATGTACATGGGTTAGGTGTTAAAGTGAATGAAAGCTCAACTGAACAAACACTGTCTCACCCTGTCCAAAGATCACTGATAACATCTCTTACTAGCCAGCCTCCTCCACTCCCTTTCTTTGGCAGCCACAGCGGTACGCCTTGTAGATGAGGCTCAGGAAGAGCATGTGCTCCAGTGGATGGCAAGCGCTGCATCAAGTAGCCTCTCCACCTTTTCCTCCACCTTAACATTACACACAGTACTATCCTCAGAGGTGGTACCCCAATCACCCTTGTAGTTCTGCTCCAAAGAATCGCAGATTCCAGAGGAAGAAAGCATGTGCACTGATGACCAAAGTTTTTTCATGTTAGAACCGGGGCCAGACGAAGTAGGGTCCGAGCAGAATCCAGACCCTCGTCACCAGATGTTAACCACCAAGGAAGGAGGTGATCCTGATGAGACTCAGATACGGAGGTGCACGTGGACTGTACTGTGGTGTCAGGGCAGAAAGAGGATTAGGGTGACTGTCAGGGTGAGGAATGTGAGAGGATGATGATAAGGTTGGAGACCCTACTTGGTGTGAACCCAGAGGTAAGCAGCTGAGTAGCTCAGCAGAGAAGGTGTAGGAGGAGGAAGATGAGGCAGTTACGTTGCGGCTTCCCACACAGACACAAAGTGATGCAACCACAACAAGCCCTGCATCCTCAGCCCCAACTGGGGCTAACATCAGTTGCGAGTGTGCAGTTCCCAGGGGTGGCAAGGGTTGCCTAGCCTGGGTGTTATTTGAGACGGCAAAGGATGACCAACACATGCTATCTGTCAAATTTGCCAGAAAAAACTCAGTAGAGGCAATAATTTGACAACTACATGCATTAACTGGCACATATGCGATCAACAAGCTTTAGTGTGGGAATCTCACTGCGCTAAAATGCAGACTAGAGGCCTCGCCAACCACCTGTCATCGCATCAACCTTTACCATTGCAAATCTTCTCACTCAGGTCTCTGGCTGAAAAACTGTAATTGTTTACCCACCACAGTCAGGGTGAGTGAGAGCCGGTCAGCTGTTATGGAAGTAGACATGACTGCTGCTTTTGTGTCACCTAGCACAACACATCTTTCTCAATCCACCATAACATCTCCGCCAGCACTTCACTCACAGTCCAGCAGTTTGTCCTGTTCTCCGTACTCTGACCTCTCTCAGCACAGCAGCAAGATCTCAATTCCGCAGTTGTGGTCACATAAAAGACACGTGGCAAAGCTAAGAGCTTGAACTCTACCATCTCCAATCTGTCGGCCACAAAAATGATGCCTTTCCGCCTGGTGGATACAGACGGTTTCTAAAAATTGAGGGCTGTTGCAGTCCCCCAGTACCAGTTGCCCAGTCACCATTACTTCTGTAAGAAAGCTATGCCTGCGCTACCCCAGCATGTTGGCGACAACATCACCCATTCCCTGAAAAAATCTATGTCTGCCAGGGTGCATTTCACCAGTGACACCTGGATGAGCAAACATGGGCAGGGGCGTTATATCTCGCTGACCGAGCACTGGGTGACTCTGGTGGCTGTGGGGGTAGGCGGTCAATGGGCTGCACCACAAGTCTTTGAATCCCCAAGGCTTGGGAGACAAACCTTTATATCTAACATTTCCTCCAGTGCTTCTGCCTCCTTCACCTCCTCTAGGGCCTCCACCTGTGCCCTCAACCTCTCGTTTAATCAGACACACGTTCCAACAGTGCAGACCGAATCTCCCCCACCTCCGTACTGCGCAGCTATGGCTAACCGCAATCAGGCAGTGATTAAATTAAAATGCCTTGGAGAGCGCAGTCACACAGCTTAAGAGTTGTGGACAGGTATCCAGGCCGAGATAGAGCAATGACTGTCTCCCCTAAACCTGAAGTCAAGGAAGGCCATGTGCGATAATGGGGCAAATCTGGTGGTGACTCTACGCCATGGCAACCTCACACATGTGCCTTGCATGGCTCGCTCATGTCCTTAACCTGGCGGTGCAGCAATTTCTATGCCACGATCCCGGCCTGGATGCGTTGGTGCAGAAAGCACAGTCACTGTGTGCTCACTTCTGCTGATCGCACCTCGCAGGTCATCGACGCATCGACAGAGGTCTTTTGGCCTACAGGTTAACCTTTTGATTAGCGATGTTCCGACATGGTGGAATTCCACTCTGCATATGTTGCAGCAGTATTGTAGCAGTGATCAGCCCTGGTGCAGTATGTCCTTTTGCATAGCCTAGGCAAAAAGCAGTCCAGACGTGGTGCAAATCATGCTTGTGGAGTGGGCACATGTGAAGGATCTCTGCACCCTTCTGCACAGTTATGAAATGGCTATTAAGACGGTTAGAATTAGCACTGACGATGCCATCATCAGCATCATTATTCCGGTCATCTACATGCTGGAGCACACTTTGGATAGTCTGGGTGAGGAGGTGATGGTCCCAGAGGAAGAGTTAGAATCAGAGGAGAATGCAGAAGGGATAACAATATCTGAAATTTCTGGACTGTCCTCGCACAGGCGGGTGCAATGGGAGGGTGGCTTACAGCGATCAAACGGGGCTCATAGTACCAGACAAACTGTTAGTGAATGTGCAGGAGACGATGAACAAATTGAGGAGGACAAGGTGATGGACACGCAACAATCAGGAGATGAAGAGGATAATGATATGCTCTATGTTGTCCGTGGTTGGCGAGAGGGAATGGAGGAAGCAACCTTGAGTGTTACCCCGCCACCAACACAGCATGGACTTGGACTTCATGGAAGCGCCGACACGAGCGCCTTCTTGCTGCACTATCTTCAACAAGAAGCCCGTATTCTTAGGGTTAGAAATAATGCTGACTACTGGGTTGCCACTCTGTTAGATCCACGGTACAAGAGTAAATTTAGCCAGATGCTTCCCCTGGAAAGGGATGCACGCCTACTGGAGTATCGAAATATGCATGTAGACAATCTTAAAAGTGGCTTTCCCTAAGACAGCAGTGAGGCACACAGTGTGCATCCCAGTTGTAGAAGTCCAACCCTGGGAACATTAAGGTGTCATCGCCAAAACATTAGCAGCAGCAGTGTAAGTGGCATAAGCAATTTCTGCGAGTCATTTAACACATTTTTTGACCAGCCCGTGCACCAGAAGAACAGAATACAAGTCTGACACGTTGTGAGCAACTGGAAAGTATGGTTCAAGAGTATTTGGAGTACAATATCAATGCCATTAGGGGGAGTTTGGACCCTTTTACATTTTGGTCTTCAAAAATGGAAGAGTGGCCTGAGCTCGCCTGTTACACCTTGGAGGTTTTATCATGCCCGGCAGCCAGCATTTTCTCAGAACGCGTCTTCAGGGCTGCTGATAATGTTCTGACGGATAAGTGCATCTGGCTGTCCCATCAAAGTGTAGACCGCCTAACTTTCATAAAAATGAACAAATCATGGATCTCCAATGAATTTTGCACCCCAGTCGCAGAATGGGCAGACTAGGCAATGGTGTTGTTTTAGTGTCATGTATTGATCTTGCGTTATTGTAGTCTGTGCCATCTTTGTGGTGTCTTTGATGCCTGTTGTTGCTACTCTGCTGATGTTACAAACAATTTTTTGAAATGTGGAGATTCCAAGTTGGGTCTCCATCTGGTGGGTTGCCCGTATAAGTAGGGCTCAAGACATGTAGGCCCATGTTACTTTCCTTACATTTTTCTACCAATATTACTGTATGAAACTGATGTTTGAGCTATCTGAGTGAGGCAGGAATAAAAAAAAATAATGGAGGTGAAGGTTTACACTGATACCTTAACCACCAGGTTCTCATTGAAACTTCAATTCCAAGCTGTAAATGCTGGGCCAGGCCCTGATACCTCATGCATGGCCCATGGCTGACTGCTGCTGTGCCATTTGCAAATTTCTACTGTGGGTCAATTGATGCCACTTTTCATGGTGGCTGCTCCTAATTTCAGCTGATTGGGAAGCTTTCTGTCACCCCTTATGGTGTTTTCTATGCATTTGCTTTTGCCTCCCATTGAATCTAATGCGGTTCGGATACGTTCGTCAAACCATTCGACAAACTGTTCGGTAAACGGTGGTCTGATCGGCAAAACCGAACCTTGAACTCGACTTTGAGCACTCCACAAAGATGGTGAGCGGTGAGGATGCCATAGTCAGCGCAACTATCCTGCTTCTGTGCCAACTTAAGCAGTCACTGCTCACAATTAAACATGAAGCTTTGCATGCGGAGCAGGTGCGAATGTAGGAAAGCATAACACAGAGAGATTGCAGCCAGCCCAGCCTCATCTCATCTGCTCAATTAGGGTAACATTGGGTAACAATGAGGAGGTGGACACTGGGGAGCAGGAACAGAAGCTGGTGGCTAGTGCAACAGAGGCTAGTATCCACACAACCATCATCCCATCTCCCCTACGTGGATGGGCTGAGGTTGTGAATGATGAGCAAAAGAGTGAGGAGGAGATGGAGAGCTAGGCACATATGGCCGACTTTATGTAGCGATGCCTTTCCCGTGACCCTCGCGTTACATTCATCTTAGCAAAAAAAAAAAAAGTACAGGTTGTTCACTTTGCTAGACCCATGCTGCAAGGAGAACTTATCTCTTCATCCTGAAGTGGAGAGGTCTTCTAAAATGGTGCTATACCAGAAGACTATTGTGGAAAATATGTCGAAAAACTTCAGTTCAGACAACACTAGCGGTAGGGGGCAAGCATCTTTGCCAACCAAGAAGGAGAAGCCATGGAGTAACACAGCAGAGGCAGGGGTACACTGTCAAAGGCATGGCGAATTTCATGACACCAGCCCAGGGGCCTGATGACCGGGTATTTTTGACAAAGCGGGAAAAGTTTTTAAAGATGGTAAAGCAATACTTGGCCAACCAAACCAGTGTACTCCCTAATTCCTCTGTGACTTTTGGGTCTTAAAGCTGGACACCTGGATGAGATGTCCTCTATACTCTATACCTTGTGCTGCCATGCCGCCAGCATCTTGTTGGTGTAGTTTTTTAGTGCCTCGGGGGTCATAACAGACATTACCAGACAGGATCACTCTCATACAAAAAGAACAAATCCTGGATTGACCCCCACTTTTCCACACCACCAGATGACAGCAGCACATAAAGTGTTTGTAATATTCAATATTTTAATCAGGCCCACCAGTTGCAGCTTTTTTAGGTGCTATGAGGCTAGGGCTAAGACCCGCCTCATAATTTCAGTCTGCTTTGCACTTTCTGCAAAGCCTTTATGTGTCAATTACACTTTCAAAATATTTTAATTCTAAAATTTTTTATGGATTCAATGACTTTTCCATACTAACAAGATTATTGTTACATTACAGTGGTATGTAAAAAGTACAAAAATCGTAGAAAAATATTTCCGGAATAGATTAGTCATTCATAGAGTATTACATGCTTTCTGTCACATTTTGGTGGTATATAACAGTATAAAAAAGCATTTGAAAATATTGCTTGTTTGTTCACATTTCTTACTCATACACTATTCCGTGTTCGGGGGTACATTTTTGTCATATATAAAAAAAATAATAATAATAAAAAAAAAAATTGCTGGGTTACATTTCTCAGCCATATAGTATTACGTGTTCTTGGGTACATTTTGTTGGTATGTAGCCTTCAAAAACCATGTTCAAAATTTATCGTTATTATATTGCTTACCCATAGACTATTCCATGGACTGGAGACCATTTCCTTGGTATAAAAAAAGCCTCAAAAAATGTCTGAACGTTGAGTATTTTTGACTTGTAGATTTGGTGCATAAAATAATCTGCTGCATCTCAAATCTCACCAAAGATGCGTTTTTGCAGCTGCATTTGTCCTGCCAAGAGGTTTTACTCAATATGTGCACATACCCTCATTAGTATTATATTGTTCACCCATAGACTATTCCGTGGTCTGGAGTACATTTCCTTGGTATATAACCCTCGAAAGTGCATAGCCTTTATGAGTCTAGGAGTACCAATACATGACAATTTGAACTGAATGTGTATGAGGCCCTCTTTTATGTCTAGTAGTTCTTGCTTCCTTCATAAATTACCATATATACTCGAGTATACGTCGACCCGAGTATAAGCCAAGGCACCTAATTTTGCCATCAAAAAGTGGGAAAACGTGTTGACTCGAGTATAAGCCAGGTATGCATTATCCCCTCATCCCTATCCTGGTATGCAGGTCTTCCCATCCCTGTCCTTGTATGCATGGTTTCCCATGCCCGTATGAATGGCTCCCCATCCCCGTATGCATGGCTCGTTATCCCCACACAGGGAAGGTAAGTAGGATGTGAGCTGGAAGCCGGCGGCTGCGGCTGCAACTGTGCGCACTATAAGACAAATGAATATTTACTGCCAGCGCAGTGAATATTCATTTTTCTTTAGCAGCAGGCACAGTTACACCTCTGTTACACCTCTGTGACCCACTGCTCCACCGCTCCCCCTTCCCGGCCATCTTTCTTGGACAATCACTCGTGTATAAGCCGACGGGGGTGTTTTCAGCACAAAAAATATGCTGAAAAACTCGGCTTATCATGAGTACCGTATATACTCGAGTATAAGCCGACCCCCCTAATTTTGCAACAAAAAACTGGGAAACTTATTAACTAGAGTATAACCCTAGGGTGGAAAATGCAGCAGCTACCGGTAAATGTCAAAAATAAAAATAGATACCAATAAAAGTTAAATTAATTGAGACATCAGTAGGTTAAGTGTTTTTGAATATCCATATTGTATCAGGAGCCCCATATAATGCACCATATAGTTCATGATGGGCCCAATAAGATGCTCCATACAAAAAATATAGTTCTTACCGATAACGGTATTTCTCTGAGCCCATGACGGCACCACGGAGAGAGGGGATCCGCCCACCAAGGACAGGAAACCTACAGATAAAAAGGCGGTACCACTCTCCCGCATCAGTTGTTTACTAGAGAACGATGGGAGACTATGGAACAGCTTATTAGTTTCAACATTACTTTATATTAACTTAATTGAGATACCACGTGGCCTATCAAAAAATAAACTATGGCACTATATTAACGTGCACACCCATAAGTGAAGGGAGGGAATGTACGGGTGCCGTCATGGGCTCAGAGAAATACCGTTATCGGTAAGAACTATATTTTTCTCTGTCGCCCATGACGGCACCACGGAGAGATTTCATAGATTGTACATTCAGGGAGGGACCACCGCTTCCAGAACCCTTTTACCGAAAGTAAGGTCCGAAGAGGAAATAAGGTCCAATCTATAGTGTCTATAGAATGTGGAAGGTGATGACCAAGTAGCGGCTCTACATATCTGATCGATAGAGGTTCCGGCCTTCTCCGCCCAAGAAGCCGCCACTGCCCTCGTTGAGTGAGCCTTGACTTCCCCTGGAACAGACACTCCACTTGACGAATATGACAAGCTGATAGCGTCCGTGACCCATCTTGCCAAAGTGGATTTGGAGGCTTTTTTCCCCTTTCGGGGACCCTGAAAGCATACAAAAAGAGAGGCATCCTCCCTACTCTCTCTAGTGGCTTCTAAATATTGTATGAGACATCTCCTTACATCTAGCGTATGTAATGCTTCCTCCTCTTTATTTTTAGGGTTAGGACAGAAGGAGGGAAGAGAGATCTCTTGAGTTCTATGGAACCGGGAAGCCACTTTCGGGAGGTATGCAGGATCTATCTTGAGAATAACTCTATCCTCTAAAACCTGAGTGTATGGAGGGTTAGCAGATAAAGCTTGTATGTCGCTAATCCTACGAGCGGATGTGAGGGCAACCAGCAGGGAAGTTTTGAGGGATAGCATTTTTAACGGGACCTCCTCCAAGGGTTCGAAGGGAGGTTTAGTCAGGGCTCTAAGGACCAAATTTAAATCCTATTGAGGGGAGGTTTTAATTGGAATTGGCCTTGATCTGCTTGCTGCCCTGATAAACCTTGAAACCCACCGATTCCCTGCCAGATCGTAATTAAACAGAGCTCCCAATGCTGCCACATGGACTTTCAGGGTACTCGTGGCTAAACCGATCTCCAACCCCTTTTGTAAAAATTCTAATACAGTTTTAAGGGGAACCTTTTCTCCTACTTTGGAACCTGATGATGATAGGAATTTCTTCCATATCTTCCCGTATTGTTTTGTCGTGACCGGTTTCCTACTTTGTAAGAGAGTGGATACTAATGCTGGTGAAAATCCTCTATCCTCTAGTAGCTTCCTCTCAAATGCCAGGCCGTCAAGTGTAAGTTCATAACTTGTGGATGGTTGATCGGCCCTTGGGAGAGCAAGTCTGGGAGGTCTGGGAGTACCCACGGGTCGGATATCGACATTCTCCTCATCCAAGAGAACCAAGGTCTCTTCGGCCAGAACGGGGCTATTAAGATTACATGAGCCCCGTCCTCCCGAATCTTCCTCAGCACTGCCGGAATCAGGGCAAATGGGGGAAATGCGTAAGCTAGATGATGCCGCCATGGAATCAGAAACGCATCCAGGGCTACCGGGTTCCCTTGAGGATTTATGGAGCAAAAGGAGGTTACTTTTTTGTTTGTGTTGTTGGCAAAGAGATCTATGTTGGGAACCCCCCATTTTCTTGTAATCTGGGTAAATACCGTCTGATTTAGCTCCCATTCTCCTTGCTTTAAACTGGAGCGGCTTAGAAAGTCCGCTTTGAAGTTGTCCACCCCCCTTATGTGTAGACTTGTCAGGGATAAAAGGTTGCTCTCGGCTATCTGAAAAATTTCGTTGGTTACCTCCATCAGTTTTTTGGAGCGAGTCCCCCCCTGGTGATTCAGGTATGCTACTACCACCCTGTTGTCCGACATGACTCTGACGTGGTGGGAGTGAAGGGCCCCCAAGAATTCCTGGAGGGAGAACTTGACCACAAGGAGCTCTTTCATATTGGAGGATTCCTCCCGCAGGGATGTTGGCCAGGTGTTTTGAGCTACTAGGTCGCCTAAATGAGCCCCCCAGCCACTGGGGCTTGCATCTGTCGTCAGTATCTTTGAGATTGGGATTACCCATGGGACTCCCTGGGAAAGATTCCTTAGTGATGCCCACCAGGTTAGTGACTGAGTTGTTTTTGGAGATAATCTCAACCGACTTTCTAAATGCCCTCCCAGAGAGATCTCTTCTGATAAAATCTGCCATTGAAGGTGTCTCGAATGGAGCTGCGCCCATTGGACCGCCGGTATGCACGAAGTCATGGATCCTAAGAGGGACATAGCCTGGCGTAGTGTTATAGAAGGGAGGGCTTGTATTTTGGCCACTCGTCTTATCATGCTTTGTATTTTTTCCTCTGGAAGACGGCACTCTTCCTTTATAGAGTCCAGTATTAGACCCAGATATTCTTGGACCTGGGAAGGTACCAGTCTGGACTTTTTCAAGTTTATCAGCCAACCCAGATCCTGTAGGGACCTTGTCACTGTATCCAGCTGATTGCTGCAGTGTTGGGGGGAGGAGCCTATTATCAAAAAATCGTCCAGGTATGGTACAATCAAGGTGTCTTGCTCTCTGAGATGAGCCATTACCTCCGAAATTATTTTTGTGAATATTCTCGGGGCTATTGCCAGTCCGAACGGTAGGGCTGAGAATTGAAAGTGGCGTAATGTCCCCCTGACATGAACTGCTATCCTGAGAAACCTCTGGTGATCTATGTGGATGGGGACGTGATAATAGGCATCCTTCAGGTCCAGGACTACCATAAAACATCGAGGAAAAAGCATTTTTATAGAGGATTTTATCGTCTCCATCTTGAATGGTTGAATCTCTAGGTATTTGTTTAGGCTCTTCAGGTTTATGATAGTCCTGTAAGACCCATCTGGTTTTTTTCTCAGGAATAGAGGGGAATAATAACCTTGTTCTCTTTCTTGTGGAGGGACTTCTAGAAGAACCCCCTTGTCCACTAGTCCTAGGACCTCGTTCTCTAATGCCCATTGTTCTTCCGCTGAAGACTTTGGAGAGGTTATTGAAAAGAAGGGACGAGGAGTTCTCAGAAATGTTAGCTTTAGACCTGATTTTATTATGCCCAGGATCCATTGGCTGCATGTAATCTTTTCCCAGGCCGGGAGAAAGAGTGACAATCTCCCCCCCACCCGGGGCCAACCTTCATTGAGAGGGTTTCTTGTTGTCGCCGGGGTTTTTATTAAACAGGTACCCTTTATTTCTGTTTTTCTTATCCTCCCATTTTCCCTGGTTTCTCCCTTGCTTTTTACGGAAAAACCTCTTGCTCCGAAAGGGCCGTTTGTAAGCGGGGAAACCCAGGGCAGGAAAAGATTTCTTTTTATCTCCTGCCTTCTCCAGGATGTCGTCCAGGGTGGGGCCAAACAGAAATTCCCCTTCACAAGGAATAGTGCATAATTTAGACTTCGTCTGTAAGTCCCCTGGCCAGCACTTAAGCCAGAGGGCGCGCCTTGCCGCGTTAGAGAAGACCGCTGACCTGGCAGCCAATCTAATAGAATCAGCAGAAGCATCTGCTAAAAATGCGGCCGCCCCTCTTAGTACCGGCAAGGTGTTCAGTATGGAGTCACGGGACGCCTTCCCCTTTAGCTGGCCCTCCAGTTGGTCTAACCAAATCATTAATGAACGGGACGTGCATGCGGCTGCGACTGCTGGCTTTAGACCTCCTCCAGATGCTTCCCAGGCACTTTTGAGAAAAGCATCCGCTTTTTTGTCCATAGGGTCTTTTAAGACCCCCATGTCTTCAAAAGGAAGGGCAAATTTTTTAGACGCTTTAGCAATAGCTACGTCTAGCTTGGGGGCTTTTTCCCAGAAGGAGCAAGATTCGTCTTCAAAGGGGTACTTCCTTTTTGGCGTCAATAACGCCTTTCTCAAGGGTTTCTTCCACTCCTTTTTGATTAGTGCGGAAATAGTTTCATTGAGTGGAAAAGCCCTCTTTTTCTTTTGCTCAAGACCTCCGAACATGATGTCCTGAACCGACCTTTTGGGGTGAGAGTCTACTAACCCCATAGTGCTCCTCACTGCTTTAATGAGGCCATCGGTGTCTTCTAAGGGGAAACAGCTGTGACCCCCAGAGGAAGAAGACGATGACGAAGAAGAGGAGGAGGTGGTGGAGGAGTCAGATGAATCTGAGTCCGCACTATCCTTGTCTGTATTAGACACCGGGGACGGAGACCTGTGTTTAGTCTTCCTCCGTTTTTTTCCCCTTTTCAGAGACTTAAAGGTGTCTTCTACCTGATTCTTAATCAGGGTTTTGAGGTCAGCTGCAAACCCGGGAAGCCCCTCGGATACTGTTTGCTGTATACATATACTACAAAGTCTTTTCTCCCAGATATTTGGAAGATCTTCTTTACACAGGGCACAAATCCTATGCTTGGTTTTCCCTAAGCTCTTCTTTCCCTAGAGAAAAAGAGACAAATAATACCCTTACTGTCTCTAACTTTCACGAAGATCACTTACCACCTCCAGGACCCATAAATACCGGTTGAGGATGCTCCATGTCCGTCTTTTTCCCCGACGCCGTACTGGACCCCTTGCTATGTTGGGACCTTTGGCGTTCTTTACTGGTGGTGTCCTGGTGTCCTTTTTGCTGTCGCCGTTTTTGCTGCTGCTGCTGCTGCGGCGATGCTGATGGTGGTGGTGGTGACTCAGGTAAGGGTGATGCCATGTCACTCATTCTGATTGCAGGTATGGCCTCACGTAGGCTGCTGTCAATCGACTGATGATGCGGCTGACCGCCGCTCTGCTCTGGCCGCTGATGCTGTGCTCTGCGCCGGTGCCGTGCTCTGCACTAGTGCTGCGCTCTGCGCTGGTGTTGAGGCTTGTGCCGCTGCTTGCGCTGCGGTCTTTCGCCTCCTGATGACTGGAGCCAGGTCCATTTTATATCGCCGCGCTTCTCGTGGCGCGCTTGCGCAATAGCTGCGGCCTCGTTCCCGGCGCCTGCGCAGAAGCGCCCATCCGGTGCCTGCGCAGAAGCGCCTATCCGGCGCCTGCGCAGAAGCGCCCATCCGGCGCCTGCGCAGAAGCGCCCGCAGAAGCGCCCATCCGGCGCCTGCGCAGAAGCGCTCAAAATCGAACGCCGCCGGCGGCTGCGCAGAAGCGCCCACCCGGCGCCTGCGCAGAAGCGCCCATCCGGTGACTGCGCAGAAGCGCTCGCAGAACGCCGGCGCCCACGCCATTCGGCGCCGCAGGAGCTCCCGCACACGCGCGGGCGGCCCAAGATGGCGCTGCCCATGGCGCACATGAAACGCTGCCTCTCCGGAGCTCCCGGTTTGCTTGCAGCCTGCATGCGCGGTCCCTGCACGCCTCCTGGCCATGCAGTGTGCAGACTGACGCTTGAAGGGGGGAGAGCCGCGCTACCTCTCCCGCAACCACAGAGGGACCCCCCTGGATGTTGCCGCTGCTGCATCTTACCTAGGGAGGTGACCGCGAACTCCATGTCACCTCCCCCGCACACCCTAGAGGCCCACTAGCCCCAGCGGTGGCGCTTCGGGTCACCACACCAGCCGAGGCAGAGGGACCCCAGCTGCCTGAGTCGGACTGATTGGCCCCGGAATCCCACGATGATCTTCTTCTGGTGAGTCTGTAGGTCTCCCATCAAGGACAGGAAACCAACTGATGCGGGAGAGTGGTACCGCCTTTTTATCTGTAGGTTTCCTGTCCTTGGTGGGCGGATCCCCTCTCTCCGTGGTGCCGTCATGGGCGACAGAGAAATAAGCCCTATATAATGCTCCATACAGTTCATTATGGCCCCATAAGATGCTCCATATAAAAATATGCCCCATATAATGCTCCATGCAGTTCTTTATGGCCCCATAGATGCCCCATATAATGCTCCATGCAGTTCTTTATGGATCCATAGATGCCCCATGTAATGCTCCATGCAGTTCTTTATGGCTCCATAGATGCTCCATATAATGCTCCATGCAGTTCTTTATAGCCCCATAGATGCTCCATGCAGTTCATTATGGCCCCATAGATGCTCCATATAATGTTCCATGCAGTTATGGCCCCATAGATGCTCCATATAATGCTCCATGCAGTTCTTTATAGCCCCATAGATGCTCCATATAATGCTTCATGCAGTTCTTTATGGCCCCAGGTAATGCTCCATATAATGCTTCATGCAGTTCTTTATGGCCCCATAAATGCTCCATATAATGCTCCATGCAGTTATGTCCCCATAGATGCTAATGCTCCATGCAGTTATGGCCCCATAGATGCTCCATATAATGCTCCATGCTGTTCTTTATGGCCCCATAGATGCCCCATATAATGCTCCATGCAGTTATGGCCCCATAGATGCCCCATATAATGCTTCATGCAGTTATGGCCCCATAGATGCCCCATATAATGCTCCATGCAGTTATTTGTGGCCCCATAGATGCTCCATATAACATTGTGCCACATGTAATGCTGCTGCACTAAAAAAAAGAAAAAAATGACATACTTACCTCTCGTCGCTGCCCGCTGCTCCTCAGCGTCCCATCTCTCTGCCCTGACTGTTCAGGCAGAGGGCGGCGCGCACACTAATACGTCATCCCGCCCTCTGAGCTGAACAGTCACTGCAGAGGACGCGGAAGACGAGGTGGCGGTGGAACGCGGAAAGGTGAATATGACATACTCACCTGCTCCCGTTGCTCCTGACGCGGTCCCTGCATGTCCCACGTCTCCGGATGCGGCAGCTTCTTCCTGTAGTGAGCAGTCATGTGGCACCGCTCATTACAGTAATGAATATGCGGCTCCACCCCTATGGAAGTGGAGTCCATATTCATAACTTTAATGAGCGGTACCAGTGACCGCTGAACAGGGGAAGAAGCTGCCACACCCGAAGACCGTGGGACATGCGGGGACAGCGTCAGGAGTGCCGGGAGCAGGTGAGTATTTGACAGGCATCGCTCCCCCTCACCCACCGACCTCCCCGCCTTCCATGACTCGAGTATAAGCCGAGAGGGGCACTTTCAGCCCATTTTTTGGGGCTGAAAATCTTGGCTTATACTCGAGTATATACAGTATATACGGTACACTGAAATTTCCTATTTTTTAATTAAAAAATAATAATTTTTATTTACTCAAATTATATGTTTTAAAATTATTTTTAAATTTAGCCTTATACACAAGTTATTATACAGGAAAAATGTTTAAACATTTTTTTCCCTGTAGAATTCAATTTTTCATCGGTTTGGAATGTTTTATTGTCACTCCTTAACCCCTTTCCGACATCGGGCGTAATAGGAGACCAATGTCGGATACCCTCCCTTCCCTCCGGCGGTGAGCCCACGTCTTTCCCGGCACATATCAGCTGTTTTGAACAGCTGACATGTGTCCAGAACAGCAGCGGGTGGAATCGCGATCCACCCGAGGCTATTATCCTGTTAAATGCCACTGTCAAACGCTGACAGCGGCATTTAAGAAACGCTTCTGGCAATCGCGCCAGAAATCCGCCCACCGGTGACCCCTGTCACGTGATCACGGGTCACCGGTGGGTTGGCATGACACCAGTGGTCTCCTGGAGACCTCTATAGATGTCAGTGCCGGTTTGCTGTGAGCGCTGCCCAGTAGTTGACGCTCATAGCAAGTGAGCAATTCAGCTACATATAGGAGAACTGATCATCTCCTCTATGTTGTTGAGCCGATCGAGTTATGGCAGCTTCTAGTCTCTCTTCGAGACTATTGAAGCATGCCAAAGGTTAAAAAAAGTTTTTAAAAATATTAAAAAAGCGGGGAAACCCAGGGCAGGAAAAGATTTCTTTTTATCTCCTGCCTTCTCCAGGATGTCGTCCAGGGTGGGGCCAAACAGAAATTCCCCTTCACAAGGAATAGTGCATAATTTAGACTTCGTCTGTAAGTCCCCTGGCCAGCACTTAAGCCAGAGGGCGCGCCTTGCCGCGTTAGAGAAGACCGCTGACCTGGCAGCCAATCTAATAGAATCAGCAGAAGCATCTGCTACAAATGCGGCCGCCCCTCTTAGTACCGGCAAGGTGTTCAGTATGGAGTCACGGGACGCCTTCCCCTTTAGCTGGCCCTCCAGTTGGTCTAACCAAATCATTAATGAACGGGACGTGCATGCGGCTGCGACTGCTGGCTTTAGACCTCCTCCAGATGCTTCCCAGGCACTTTTGAGAAAAGCATCCGCTTTTTTGTCCATAGGGTCTTTTAAGACCCCCATGTCTTCAAAAGGAAGGGCAAATTTTTTAGACGCTTTAGCAATAGCTACGTCTAGCTTGGGGGCTTTTTCCCAGAAGGAGCAAGATTCGTCTTCAAAGGGGTACTTCCTTTTTGGCGTCAATAACGCCTTTCTCAAGGGTTTCTTCCACTCCTTTTTGATTAGTGCGGAAATAGTTTCATTGAGTGGAAAAGCCCTCTTTTTCTTTTGCTCAAGACCTCCGAACATGATGTCCTGAACCGACCTTTTGGGGTGAGAGTCTACTAACCCCATAGTGCTCCTCACTGCTTTAATGAGGCCATCGGTGTCTTCTAAGGGGAAACAGCTGTGACCCCCAGAGGAAGAAGACGATGACGAAGAAGAGGAGGAGGTGGTGGAGGAGTCAGATGAATCTGAGTCCGCACTATCCTTGTCTGTATTAGACACCGGGGACGGAGACCTGTGTTTAGTCTTCCTCCGTTTTTTTCCCCTTTTCAGAGACTTAAAGGTGTCTTCTACCTGATTCTTAATCAGGGTTTTGAGGTCAGCTGCAAACCCGGGAAGCCCCTCGGATACTGTTTGCTGTATACATATACTACAAAGTCTTTTCTCCCAGATATTTGGAAGATCTTCTTTACACAGGGCACAAATCCTATGCTTGGTTTTCCCTAAGCTCTTCTTTCCCTAGAGAAAAAGAGACAAATAATACCCTTACTGTCTCTAACTTTCACGAAGATCACTTACCACCTCCAGGACCCATAAATACCGGTTGAGGATGCTCCATGTCCGTCTTTTCCCCCGACGCCGTACTGGACCCCTTGCTATGTTGGGACCTTTGGCGTTCTTTACCGGTGGTGTCCTGGTGTCCTTTTTGCTGTCGCCGTTTTTGCTGCTGCTGCTGCTGCGGCGATGCTGATGGTGGTGGTGGTGACTCAGGTAAGGGTGATGCCATGTCACTCATTCTGATTGCAGGTATGGCCTCACGTAGGCTGCTGTCAATCGACTGATGATGCGGCTGACCGCCGCTCTGCTCTGGCCGCTGATGCTGTGCTCTGCGCCGGTGCCGTGCTCTGCACTAGTGCTGCGCTCTGCGCTGGTGTTGAGGCTTGTGCCGCTGCTTGCGCTGCGGTCTTTCGCCTCCTGATGACTGGAGCCAGGTCCATTTTATATCGCCGCGCTTCTCGTGGCGCGCTTGCGCAATAGCTGCGGCCTCGTTCCCGGCGCCTGCGCAGAAGCGCCCATCCGGTGCCTGCGCAGAAGCGCCTATCCGGCGCCTGCGCAGAAGCGCCCATCCGGCGCCTGCGCAGAAGCGCCCGCAGAAGCGCCCATCCGGCGCCTGCGCAGAAGCGCTCAGAATCGAACGCCGCCGGCGGCTGCGCAGAAGCGCCCACCCGGCGCCTGCGCAGAAGCGCCCATCCGGTGACTGCGCAGAAGCGCTCGCAGAACGCCGGCGCCCACGCCATTCGGCGCCGCAGGAGCTCCCGCACACGCGCGGGCGGCCCAAGATGGCGCTGCCCATGGCGCACATGAAACGCTGCCTCTCCGGAGCTCCCGGTTTGCTTGCAGCCTGCATGCGCGGTCCCTGCACGCCTCCTGGCCATGCAGTGTGCAGACTGACGCTTGAAGGGGGGAGAGCCGCGCTACCTCTCCCGCAACCACAGAGGGACCCCCCTGGATGTTGCCGCTGCTGCATCTTACCTAGGGAGGTGACCGCGAACTCCATGTCACCTCCCCCGCACACCCTAGAGGCCCACTAGCCCCAGCGGTGGCGCTTCGGGTCACCACACCAGCCGAGGCAGAGGGACCCCAGCTGCCTGAGTCGGACTGATTGGCCCCGGAATCCCACGATGATCTTCTTCTGGTGAGTCTGTAGGTCTCCCATCAAGGACAGGAAACCAACTGATGCGGGAGAGTGGTACCGCCTTTTTATCTGTAGGTTTCCTGTCCTTGGTGGGCGGATCCCCTCTCTCCGTGGTGCCGTCATGGGCGACAGAGAAATAAGCCCTATATAATGCTCCATACAGTTCATTATGGCCCCATAAGATGCTCCATATAAAAATATGCCCCATATAATGCTCCATGCAGTTCTTTATGGCCCCATAGATGCCCCATATAATGCTCCATGCAGTTCTTTATGGATCCATAGATGCCCCATGTAATGCTCCATGCAGTTCTTTATGGCTCCATAGATGCTCCATATAATGCTCCATGCAGTTCTTTATAGCACCATAGATGCTCCATATAATGCTCCATGCAGTTCATTATGGCCCCATAGATGCTCCATATAATGTTCCATGCAGTTATGGCCCCATAGATGCTCCATATAATGCTCCATGCAGTTCTTTATAGCCCCATAGATTCTCCATATAATGCTTCATGCAGTTCTTTATGGCCCCAGGTAATGCTCCATATAATGCTTCATGCAGTTCTTTATGGCCCCATAAATGCTCCATATAATGCTCCATGCAGTTATGTCCCCATAGATGCTAATGCTCCATGCAGTTATGGCCCCATAGATGCTCCATATAATGCTCCATGCTGTTCTTTATGGCCCCATAGATGCCCCATATAATGCTCCATGCAGTTATGGCCCCATAGATGCCCCATATAATGCTTCATGCAGTTATGGCCCCATAGATGCCCCATATAATGCTCCATGCAGTTATTTGTGGCCCCATAGATGCTCCATATAACATTGTGCCACATGTAATGCTGCTGCACTAAAAAAAAGAAAAAAATGACATACTTACCTCTCGTCGCTGCCCGCTGCTCCTCAGCGTCCCATCTCTCTGCCCTGACTGTTCAGGCAGAGGGCGGCGCGCACACTAATACGTCATCCCGCCCTCTGAGCTGAACAGTCACTGCAGAGGACGCGGAAGACGAGGTGGCGGTGGAACGCGGAAAGGTGAATATGACATACTCACCTGCTCCCGTTGCTCCTGACGCGGTCCCTGCATGTCCCACGTCTCCGGATGCGGCAGCTTCTTCCTGTAGTGAGCAGTCATGTGGCACCGCTCATTACAGTAATGAATATGCGGCTCCACCCCTATGGAAGTGGAGTCCATATTCATAACTTTAATGAGCGGTACCAGTGACCGCTGAACAGGGGAAGAAGCTGCCACACCCGAAGACCGTGGGACATGCGGGGACAGCGTCAGGAGTGCCGGGAGCAGGTGAGTATTTGACAGGCATCGCTCCCCCTCACCCACCGACCTCCCCGCCTTCCATGACTCGAGTATAAGCCGAGAGGGGCACTTTCAGCCCATTTTTTGGGGCTGAAAATCTTGGCTTATACTCGAGTATATACAGTATATACGGTACACTGAAATTTCCTATTTTTTAATTAAAAAATAATAATTTTTATTTACTCAAATTATATGTTTTAAAATTATTTTTAAATTTAGCCTTATACACAAGTTATTATACAGGAAAAATGTTTAAACATTTTTTTCCCTGTAGAATTCAATTTTTCATCGGTTTGGAATGTTTTATTGTCACTCCTTAACCCCTTTCCGACATCGGGCGTAATAGGAGACCAATGTCGGATACCCTCCCTTCCCTCCGGCGGTGAGCCCACGTCTTTCCCGGCACATATCAGCTGTTTTGAACAGCTGACATGTGTCCAGAACAGCAGCGGGTGGAATCGCGATCCACCCGAGGCTATTATCCTGTTAAATGCCACTGTCAAACGCTGACAGCGGCATTTAAGAAACGCTTCTGGCAATCGCGCCAGAAATCCGCCCACCGGTGACCCCTGTCACGTGATCACGGGTCACCGGTGGGTTGGCATGACACCAGTGGTCTCCTGGAGACCTCTATAGATGTCAGTGCCGGTTTGCTGTGAGCGCTGCCCAGTAGTTGACGCTCATAGCAAGTGAGCAATTCAGCTACATATAGGAGAACTGATCATCTCCTCTATGTTGTTGAGCCGATCGAGTTATGGCAGCTTCTAGTCTCTCTTCGAGACTATTGAAGCATGCCAAAGGTTAAAAAAAGTTTTTAAAAATATTAAAAAATAAAAAAATATAAAAGTTCAAATCACCCCCTTTCGCCCCATTCAAAATAAAACAAAAAAAAATAATCAAAAATATACATATTGGGTATTGCTATGTTCAAAATTGCCTGATCTATCTATAAAAAAAAAGGATTAACCTGAAGGCTAAACAGCGTAGAGAGAAAAAGAGTTAAAATGCCAGAATTACGTTTTTTTTGTTCGCCACAACAGTGCATTAAAATGCAATAACGGGCGATCAAAAGAACGTATCTGCACCAAAATGGTATCATTAAAAACGTCACCTTGGCACGCAAAAAATAAGCCCTCACCTGACCCCAGATAATGAAAAATGGAGACGCTACGGGTATCGGAATATGGCGCAAAATTTTTTTTTAAACAAAGTTTGGATTTTTTTTTCACCACTTAGATAAAAAAAGAACCTAGACATGTTTGGTATCTATGAACTTGCAATGACCTGGAGAATCATAGTGGCAGGCCAGTTTTAGCATTTAGTGAAACTAGTAAAAAAGCCTAACAAAAAAAGTGTGGGATTGCACATTTTTTGCAATATCACCGCACTTGGAATTTTTTTCCCGTTTTCTAGTACACAACATGGTAAAACCAATGATGTTGTCCAAAAGTACATCTCGTCCCGCAAAAAACAAGCCCTCACATGGCAGTATTGACGGAAAAATAAAAAAGTTATGGCTCTGGGAAGAAGGGGAGCGAAAAACGAAAACCGAAAATACATCCAGTCATGAGGGTGTTAAAGTGGAGTAGAAGCGTGACACCATTGTTCTCAGCAGGGATCTGAGAGTTAAAGATGCTTCCAGGGGTCTTCCCCATGCTGTTTTCTTTCCATTCAGTACTTTTGCCACCCATTTGAACATTTTCACTGCCCCACAGACCTCTTTGTAGGGTCTGCAGGAAAAAAAGCTCATCTTTTCCATTGACTCCTATTATACATGCTATTCGAAATGAACATGCAAGTATTAGGAATTGCTCAGTTTGAGGAACGAGCACCCAAGCATTTTAAATCTTGCTTATCTCTAATCTTGCATGTAGAAACTACCTAATCTAGCAATGATAAACTTGTGCGAAGTTGTTCAGATTGCTTAATCTTCACATTCTGAAAACTGATCATTTCATTTCATACTGCACATCGGGGTCATGTGTCTAATAATTTCAGTTGGGACAGAAAAGTTTTTCTAATAAATTGACTGGTCAGTGTATAATACTGGTGGATAAAACAAGAGTTTGACATCCTTCTACACATCATAGAGGAGATTTCATGACACCTTCTCTCCATCTACCTGATGATCCTGAGGAACATTGGGATCTTCTTGCTTACAGTCCTGTGGAAGAAGAGGATGGGGACATCTCTCTGGTGTTGTCCTCTCACTGGATAGAACTGGAGGAAACACATACAGGGACTGAATGAATTCTTCACATACAGATAATTATAGGCCGTGTGTATTTAGTCCTGTATTACCTGGTGATGTGAGGGGCTGGGGATCCTCCATCATGACGTCCTTGTACAGATCTTTGTGTCCTTCTACATACTCCCACTCCTCCATGGAGAAATAGACGGTGACATCCTCACACCTTATAGGAACCTGACACATACAATGATACCATCATCCCCCGATCCCTCCATAGCATTACTGTATAATGTCCCAGCATTCCCAGCAGTGTCACCTCTCCAGTCAGCAGCTCAATCATCTTGTAGGTGAGTTCTAGGATCTTCTGGTCATTGATGTCCTCATGTATCAGAGGTAGAGGCTCTGTGATTGGACTCAGGGGTCTTCCCCGTCCCTCAAACACAGGAGCCTGACAGCGTTCCCCAGAGGTCTTCTTCACTACTGTGTAATCCTGGTTATGAAGAGACACATTAATAAATCTCACTATAGACCTTTTCACCTCTCCAGTTCTGTCCATCTCTTATTCCCATAGATAAGAATAATGTAATGTGTTGTCATTAGAATCTCTCACCTCTCCAGTAAGCCAGAAGAGGATCTCTAGGGTGAGGTGTAATAACCTCTCCCCCTTCTTATCCCTGTCTGTATCCATCCTTGAAGGGTCAATCAGGAACATTTTCTTATATAGAAAATCTCTAAGAGCATCCAATATTGAAGGGACCTGAATGGGGATAAGTTGAGCAGATATAAAATCATGGATTGAAAACAACAGACTGTAATTTGAATTGGGACTTGTCGCCCTTTCAGTAAGTAGTGTCAGGTACTATCAGCTAGTGATGTGTCCTGTGTTCAATCTGTAGCCTGAAGGCTAAGTAAAGGCCTGACGACAACAGTGACTATAATCAGATTTTCTGTTCTTCTGGGGGCAGGACTTTGTACATGACTGTTTGTAGTGATCACGTGAAGCAGATAACATACTGCGAAGTTTTCTTACATGGGATCTTCATGAGATGACAATCAGGTGTGAGTTAGGCCATGTTCACACGCTGCGGTTTTTACCGCGGAACCGCCGCGATTTTGATGCTGCGGGTCCGCAGCAGTTTCCATAGCGTTTACATTAACATGTAAACCCTATGGAAACCGCAAACCGCAGTGCACATGCTGCGGGAAAAACCGCGCAGAAACGCAGCGGTTTACAACCCGCAGCATGTCACTTCTTTGTGCAGAATCGCTGCGATTCTGCACCCATAGGAATGCATTGAACCGCTTACTTCCCGCATGGGCTGTGCCCACGTTGCGGGAAGTAAGCGGATAATGTGCGGGTGGTACCCGGGGTGGAGGAGAGGAGACTCTCCTCCAGGCCCCGGGAACCATAAAATAGTGTAAAAAAAAGAATTAAAATAAAAAATGAAGCTATACTCACCTCTCAGCGCTGCCCGCGGCCGTCCGGTCTCAGTTGCTGTGCCGAACAGGACCTGTGGTGACGTCGCGGTCACATGACCGTGATGACGCCGCGGTCACATGACCGTGACGTCACGAAGGTCCTTGTCGGCACAGCCGCTTGCAGCGCCGGGGAGATCGCGACGTCAGAGGGTGAGTATAGCCAATTTTTATTATTTTTTACATTACTATTGATGCTGCATATTGCTGCATATGCAGCATCAATAGTACAGCAGTAATCCCGCAGCGGAAACCGCGGAACAAACCGCGATAAATCTGCAGGGATAACCACAGCGGTTTTGCCCTGCAGATTTTCAATTCCGCTGCGGGATTAACCCGCAGAGGAACCCGCAGCGTGTGAACATGGCCTTAGGGTACTGTCACACAGTGGCACTTTGGTCGCTACGACGGCACGATCCATGACGTTCCAGCGATATACTTACGATCTCGCTGTGTCTGACACGCTACTGCGATCAGGGACCCTGCTGAGAATCGTACGTCGTAGCAGATCGTTTGAAACTTTCTTTCGTCGTCAAGTGTCCCGCTGGGGTGGCATGATCGCATCGTGTAACAAAGGTGTGCACGATATTGTCATTGTCATGATGATATTGTCATCGCAAATACGTCATGAAATTATCGCTCCAGCGCCGTGCATTGCGAAGTGTGACCGCAGTCTATGACGCTGGAGCGATAATTGAGCGACGCTGGAGCGTCACGGATCGTGCCGTCGTAGCGACCAAAGTGCCACTGTGAGACGGTACCCTTAGGGACCTGTTTTATTTAAAGAACAAGGATCTATCTGTCTTATCTTCACAATACATGTTTGTGGAAGTATGATATAGATACACATATCCAAGGTCTACCTCACAATTCTCTTAGCTTGCACACAATTGCAAGAAAGCCTTTCAATTTTATATGCAGTTTTTACTCTCTTTCCCATGCATTTTGGGATGGGTGCAATATTTTGACCCCTGTGCTTTTTTACAATGTGACATGAGATATTGATGAGGATGTTGCTTGCCTGGTCTTCACCAATGGTACCCATTTTTCACTATGTTTGTATCTATGTGAGAGAGTAATTAATAAACCTTTCAATATTACCATTTCATGATTGTATTTCTCATCTCACATGGTACTTTGGGGCATAGTGCTGCAATTTCTTTGTAGAATTCTATGTTTGGGGAAGAGTATACGGACACAAATATTGGAGATTTCTCAGAAAAAGAGTTGTTCAGGCTCATCAGGTTGTAGAAGGTTACTAAACCATCTATAACCAGTTTGCATTTCACCAATAAAATGTCAGAAAGGCTATGTATAAAAAAGGACATTCAAGAACATTTTTGATCTACACTGGAGTAGTCAATCAACAAAGATCACCCAAAAAGCAAGGCTTATTAACAATTAATTGGTGAAGTCATAAAGAAACCCAAGGTAAACTCTAAGCAAATAAAGGCCTCTCTCACATTAGCGAAAGGTAATGTTCTTGAGACCACCATGAGGAGGATACTGAATAACAATGGTGGGCATGGTAGGATAGCAAGGAGCAATCTAATGCTCTCCATAAGAATATTGCTGCTCATCTGCAGTTTTCTAAAGATCATCTGGACTAGCCAGAAGGCTATTCGAACAATGTTATATAGACAGATGTGAAAAAAATAGAACTTTTTGGTTTAAATCAGAAATGTTAATGTTTAGACAAAGTAGTATCATTATTTGGGCCTGTTTTATTGCATGTGAGCCAGGATCTATGTCTGGGATTTTGGTAGATTTGTGCCACCTATGCACTCGCATGAGTCACAGGCTGCCAGACTAATGCGAAGGATGACCGATAGGTGCAACTTCCTCTTTGCACCGCTCACTGCTACCACATTGTAGTAATACCTGTTCGACTACGTTCCTTTCTCTGTGCTTCCACCTCTGTCTTATCAGTTAGTAGTTTTACTGTGAGGATGTTGTTGGGGTACCAGTAAAATATATAAGCACCAGTGAGGTGCAGACTTTGTATGGCTCTTCCTCACACACTTTCCTCCCCTCAATGTTCCTGTGTCCACTTGAACTGACCTTACATACTATCTCCCTCATTGGGATATAACAGAAATTTTTTCAGAGACAATTTGCTGCATGTTGCTTATGACCTGGAGCCAAGAGGCTGAAGAATAGGACAACAATGCTTTCAAAGAGTTCAGGAATGCAAGTGATTGAGAATACAGATTTAAGAGTCACAGCATGACCCCTCCAGCCAGGAATTTCATACATGAGAGCTTAAGAAGCAATATAGGTATTGCTATATCAGTTACTATAAATTCATTTTTCTTTTGATGAGGGGGTTGGACATGATGACCCTTGAGGTCCCTTCCAACTCTAACCACTCTGATTCTATGTAATTCCCTGCTTTGCAACACACACTATGCTATGGTTGAGGGACCTTTGCCTCTATCCAGTATGAGCCTGCTGGTTAATGAATACAATGACAGAATTACAGCAAGTGAAGATGGGGGTGGGTCAGAACTCACTATCGCTTGTGGTGTTCATAGAGAGAGAAGTTTCCATTACAAAACAACAGTAAACACCGACACTCAAATAGCAAAGTAATGGATTCTTTACACAGGCTGATCCCGACCCTTAAAGGGGTGATTTCATGTTTACAAGTTATCACCCATGTGAGGGATAGGGGATAACTTCCTGATCGCTGGGGGTACAAACAGTATCACCACTGAATAACTGTTGCCACTCAGCAAGTCCTGTACCATCTCTGCTCTGTGTTACGGTGGCCTTCATTTCACTCACACCCTTCCTACCGGCAATAGATATGGTGGAGGAGTGGGTCTTTCCAACAACTGAACCTTCAACCCAATCCCACTTTTACCATCCCTCATTCTCTCTTCCTTTGAAGTTCATGCTGTCCATATATACTCTCCCTCAAAGCTCCAAGTGGCCGTCATATACCGAGCCTCAGGCCCAGCCAATGCCTTTATTGACCACTTCTCCACTTTCTCTCTGCTGACATTCCCACCATCATCATGGGTGACTTCAACATCCCCACTGACACTCGTCAGCCTGCAGCCTCCAAGCTCCAGTCCCTTGTTTCATCATTTGATGATGGTCTTCGACAGACACCCACACAGATGGACATGCATTAGACCTCATCTTCACCCACCTCTGCTCCTTACCTAATCTCACAGCTTCACCTCTCCCACTATCTGACAACCATCTACTCAGCTTCGCATCTCTGTCCTCCTTTCCTGCCCGACGTGTTTAGAAACTAGCACACCCCCATAGAAACATCACGCACCAACACATTCACATGCTCTTCATCTCTGTTCTACCTCTGTCCTCCATATCTTCACTCCACGACACACACAATCCTACCATTTTGTGCAATGCCATGGCAGAGAGTGGAGAATCAATAGACAATCTTGGCACAATAACCTAACCAAAAAGCTTCAGCAAAGTGTCTAGGGTTGCAGAGCGGCATTGGAAGGAAAACTCAAGAAGACTTCACCGCATTTAAAACAGCAACTTTCACATTCAAGTCAACCCTCACCTCTGCTAAATAAGTCTATTTCACAACCCTTGTATATTCTTTATAATTCAACCCCAAACAGTAATTCAAAACTTTTAACTCCTTTCTCCGCAATCCACTGCCCCCTCCGATCACCCTCATCTCTGCAGAAGACTTTGCCGCACATTTAAAAAATAAGGTAGACCAAACAAGGCAAGTTTACTGCCCATCCACCACAGACCCTACGTATAACAGACCACTTCCCCTCCCTCAAAATCTTCCTCCCCACGATCACTGTAGGAGAGCTCACTCATCTGCTCTCCAAATCACACTTCAGCACTTGTGCAGTTGACCTCATACCATCCCACCTTCTCCCCAACCTCACCACCAGCCTTATCCCAGCCCTAACCTATCTTTTCAACCTATTGCTAATCTCTCGGACCTTCCTTCTGCTTTTATAGGGATCCTGTCACCCCCAAAATCGAAGGTGAGCTAAGCCCACCAACCTCAGGGGCTTATCTACAGCATTCTGTAATGCTGTAGATAAGACCCCGATGTATCCTAAAATATGAGAAAAAGAGGTTAGATTATACTCACCCAGTGGTGGTCCTGGTCCGGTCCGATGGGTGTCACAGTCCGGTCCGGCACCTCCTATCAGATGACATCCTCTTCTTGTCTTCACTTGTCCTCTATTTCCTGGCACCTGCGCACTGCAGTACTTTGCTCTGTCCTCAACAGGGCAGACAAAGTACGCCTGCGGCAGAGCCGCAGCATAAAGACAAGAAGAGGACGTCATCGTAAGAAGATGGGAGTACCGGGACTGCCCCTGGGTGAGTATAATCTAACCTCTTTTTCTCATCTTTTAGGATACATTGGGGGCTTATCTACAGCATTCCAGAATTCTGTAGATAAGCCAGATGCTAGTGGGCTTAAGGTACCTGTTGTGAACTCTATTTTTGGGCTCCCTCTAGTGGTCACAAGCGGTACTGTGTAGTGTTGTCTTTCTGCAGGTTGGCAGCATCAGCTGGTTCGTTATCCTTGGTTGGTTTCCTATTTAGCTCACCTGGATACTCAGTTCCTTGCCTGCTCTCAATGTATTCAGTGCTCTTCAGATTCCTTGTGACTACCTTGCTCCCAGTCTCTCCAAGACAAGCTAAGTTTTTGTTTGTTTATTTTTTGATTATCAGCATTCATCATGTTTCTTGTCCAGCTTGCTAAAATGTGATTTCCTCGCTTGCTGGTTGCTCTAGGGGACTGAGTTTCTCCCCCCACACCGTTAGTTGGTGCGGGGGTTCTTGAAATCTCAGTGTGGATATTTTGTAAGGGTTTTTCAATGACCGCACAGACCCCTTTTCTGTTTTCTGCTATCTAGTATTAGTGGGCCTCATTTGCTGAATCTGCTTTCACCCCTGTGTATGTGCCTTCCTCTTACCTCACCGTTATTATTTGTTGGGGGCTTCTATATCTTTGGGGATTATTTCTCTGGAGGCAAGTGAGGTTTTCCTTTCTCTCTGGGGGTAGTTAGTTCCTCGGGCTGGCTCGAGACGTCTAGGATTTTGGTCACGTTCACCGGCTACCTCTGGTGTGTTGGATGGGTTCAGATTTGCGGTCAGTCCAGTTTGCCACCTCCCTAGAGCTTGTCCTATTTTTTGTTACTTAGCTGGAGTATTTTGTGATCCTCAACCACTAAGGATCATAACAGTAGAGCAGGCCAAAAAGTGTTTAATGCATCGCAGAAGTGGGATAAATTAAATCTAAATTTTAAGAATAATTGTAAGTTATTTCTATCTCTGAGACCTCGTTCCTCTGGTGATTCCGCTCAGCAAGTTAAAATTGTTATCTCCTTGTTGCGTGGCGACCCTCAAGATTGGGCTCTCTCTCTGGCGCCAGGAGATCCTGCATTGCTTAATGTAGATGCATTTTTTCGGGCTCTTGGACTGCTTTATGAGGAGCCTAATCTTGAGAATCAGGCAGAAAAAGCGTTGCTGGCTATCTCTCAAGGTCAGGATGAAGCAGAGGTGTATTGTCAAAAATTTCGGAAATGGTCGGTGCTTACTCAATGGAATGAGTGTGCCCTGGCTGCAAATTTCAGAGAAGGTCTTTCTGAGGCCGTTAAGAATGTTATGGTGGGGTTTCCCACCCCTACAAGTCTGAGTGATTCTATGGCTTTAGCCATTCAGGTTGATCGGCGTTTGCGGGAGCGCAAATCTGCTCATCCTTTGGTGGTATTTTCTGAACAGAGACCTGAGTCTATGCAATGTGACCGAACTCTGACCAGAATTGAGCGACAAAGTCATAGACGTCAAAATGGGTTGTGCTTTTACTGTGGTGATTCTACTCCTGTTATCTCAGCATGCTCTAAACGCTTAAAAAAAATCACTAAACCTGTCACCATTGGTACTATGCAGCCTAAATTTATTTTGTCTGTTACTTTGATTTGTTCTTTGTCGTCCTACCCGGTTATGGCTTTTGTGGATTCGGGTGCTGCCCTGAATCTGATGGATTTGTCGTTTGCCAGGCGCTGTGGTTTTGTCCTGGAGCCTTTGGAATTTCCTATTCCTCTGAGGGGAATTGATGCTACGCCATTGGCTGAGAATAAGCCTCAGTATTGGACGCAAATGACCATGTGCATGACTCCCGTACATCAGGAGGTGATTCGCTTTCTTGTTCTGCATAATTTGCATGATGTTGTCGTTTTGGGTCTGCCATGGCTGCAGGCTCATAATCCAGTTTTAGATTGGAAAGCTATGTCTGTGTCAAGTTGGGGTTGTCAGGGAATTCATGGCGATGCTCCGTTGGTGTCTATTGCTTCTTCCACTCCTTCTGAGGTCCCTGAGTTTTTGTCTGACTACCAGGATGTATTTGATGAGCCCAGGTCCAGTGCCCTGCCCCCTCATAGGGATTGTGACTGTGCTATAAATTTAATTCCTGGTAGTAAATTCCCTAAGGGACGACTTTTTAATCTGTCTATACCAGAGCATGCCGCGATGCGGAGTTATATAAAGGAGTCTTTGGAGAAGGGACATATTCGCCCATCCTCTTCCCCTCTTGGTGCAGGATATTTTTTTGTGGCCAAGAAGGACGGTTCTTTGAGACCTTGTATAGATTATCGTCCTCTGAATAAAATCACAGTCAAATTTCAGTATCCTTTACCACTATTGTCTGATTTGTTTGCTCGGATTAAGGGTGCCAGTTGGTTCACCAAGATAGATCTCCGTGGTACATATAACCTTGTGCGCATTAAGCAGGGAGATGAATGGAAAACAGCATTTAATACGCCTGAAGGCCATTTTGAGTACTTGGTGATGCCTTTTGGACTCTCTAATGCTCCTTCTGTGTTTCAGTCCTTCATGCATGACATCTTCCGAGAATATCTGGATAAATTTATGATTGTTTATCTGGATGACATTTTGGTCTTTTCTGATGATTGGGAGTCCCATGTGAAGCAGGTCAGGATGGTGTTTCAGGTCCTGCGTGCTAATGCTTTATTTGTGAAGGGCTCAAAATGCCTCTTCGGAGTACAGAAGGTCTCCTTTTTGGGTTTTATTTTTTCTCCTTCTACTGTGGAGATGGACCCAGTCAAGGTCCAGGCTATTCATGACTGGACTCAGCCCACGTCTGTTAAGAGTCTTCAGAAGTTCTTGGGTTTTGCTAATTTTTACCGTCGTTTCATCGCTAATTTTTCTAGCGTGGTTAAACCTTTGACGGATTTGACCAAGAAGGGTTCTGATGTGACTAATTGGTCTCCTGCGGCCGTGGAGGCCTTTCGGGAGCTGAAGCACCGGTTTTCTTCAGCTCCAGTCTTATGTCAGCCAGATGTCTCTCTCCCCTTCCAGGTCGAGGTTGATGCTTCTGAGATTGGAGCAGGGGCTGTTTTGTCGCAGAGAAGCTCTGATGGCTCTGTGATGAAGCCATGTGCTTTCTTTTCAAGAAAGTTTTCGCCTGCCGAGCGGAATTATGATGTTGGTAATCGGGAGTTGTTGGCTATGAAGTGGGCATTTGAGGAGTGGCGACATTGGCTCGAAGGAGCTAAACATCGTGTGGTGGTCTTGACTGATCACAAAAATCTGATTTACCTTGAATCTGCCAAGCGCCTGAATCCTAGACAGGCTCGTTGGTCGTTGTTTTTCTCCCGTTTCAACTTCGTGGTCTCATACCTGCCTGGTTCGAAGAACGTGAAAGCTGATGCACTTTCTAGGAGTTTTGTGTCTGACTCTCCGGGAGTTTCTGAGCCGGCTGGTATTCTCAGAGAGGGAGTGATTTTGTCTGCCATTTCCCCAGATTTGCGACGAGTGCTGCAGAAATTTCAGGCGGATAGACCTGACCGTTGTCCACCAGAGAGACTGTTTGTCCCGGATAGATGGACCAGTAGAGTTATTTCCGAGGTTTATTCTTCGGTGTTGGCGGGTCATCCTGGGATTTTTGGTACCAGAGATTTGGTGGCTAGGTCCTTCTGGTGGCCTTCCTTGTCGCGGGATGTGCGTTCCTTTGTGCAGTCTTGTGGGATTTGTGCTCGGGCTAAGCCTTGCTGTTCTCGTGCCAGTGGTTTGCTTTTGCCTTTGCCTATTCCGAAAAGGCCTTGGACGCACATTTCCATGGATTTTATTTAGGATCTTCCAGTATCTCAGAAAATGTCGGTCATCTGGGTGGTGTGTGATCGTTTTTCCAAGATGGTCCATTTGGTGCCCTTGCCTAAGTTGCCTTCTTCCTCCGATTTGGTTCCTCTATTTTTTCAGAATGTGGTTCGCTTGCACAGCATTCCTGAAAATATTGTGTCTGATAGAGGATCCCAGTTTGTGTCCAGGTTTTGGTGGACTTTTTGTGCTAAGATGGGCATTGATTTGTCTTTTTCGTCGGCCTTCCATCCTCAGACTAATGGCCAAACCGAGCGAACTAATCAGACGTTGGAAACTTATTTGAGATGTTTTGTTTCTGCTGATCAGGATGATTGGGTGACTTTTTTGCATTGGCCAAGTTTGCCCTTAATAATCGGGCTAGTTCTGCTACTTTGGTTTCGCCTTTTTTCTGCAATTCTGGTTTCCATCCTCGTTTTTCCTCAGGTCAGGTTGAGCCTTCTGACTGTCCTGGGGTGGATTCTGTGGTGGATATGTTGCAGCAGATTTGGAACCATGTGGTGGACAATTTGAGGTTGTCACAGGAGAAGGCTCAGCGCTTTGCCAACCGCCGCCGCGGTGTGGGTCCCCGACTTCGTGTTGGGGATTTGGTGTGGCTGTCTTCTCGGTATGTTCCTATGAAGGTCTCCTCTCCTAAATTCAAGCCTCGCTTCATCGGTCCTTATAAGATCTTGGAAATCCTTAACCCGGTGTCTTTTCGTTTGGATCTCCCAGCATCGTTTGCCATTCATAATGTGTTCCATAGGTCTTTGTTGCGGAGGTATGTGGTACCTGTGGTTCCTTCTGTAGAGCCTCCTGCTCCGGTGCTGGTCGAGGGCGAATTGGAGTACGTGGTGGAGAAGATTTTGGATTCTCGTATCTCTAGACGGAGGCTTCAGTATTTGGTTAAGTGGAGGGGCTATGGTCAGGAGGATAATTCCTGGGTTGTCGCTCTGATGTTCATGCGGCCGATTTGGTTCGTGCCTTCCACGCGGCTCATCCTGATCGCCCTGGGGGTCTTGCATTCATCATGTTTCTTGTCCAGCTTGCTAAAATGTGATTTCCTCGCTTGCTGGTTGCTCTAGGGGACTGAGTTTCTCCCCCCACACCGTTAGTTGGTGCGGGGGTTCTTGAAATCTCAGTGTGGATATTTTGTAAGGGTTTTTTACTGACCGCACAGACCCCTTTTCTGTTTTCTGCTATCTAGTATTAGTGGGCCTCATTTGCTGAATCTGCTTTCACCCCTGTGTATGTGCCTTCCTCTTACCTCACCGTTATTATTTGTTGGGGGCTTCTATATCTTTGGAGATTATTTCTCTGGAGGCAAGTGAGGTTTTTCTTTGTCTCTGGGGGTAGTTAGTTCCTCGGGATGGCTCGAGACGTCTAGGATTTTGGTCACGTTCACCGGCTACCTCTGGTGTGTTGGATGGGTTCAGATTTGCGGTCAGTCCAGTTTGCCACCTCCCTAGAGCTTGTCCTATTTTTTGTTACTTAGCTGGAGTATTTTGTGATCCTCAACCACTAAGGATCATAACAGGTACCGTCACATTAAGCGACGCTGTAGCGATATCGACAACGATGCCGATCGCTGCAGCGTCGCTGTGTGGTCGCTGGAGAGCTGTCACACAGACAGCTCTCCAGCGACCAACGATGCCGAAGTCCCCGGGTAACCAGGATAAACATTGGGTTACTAAGCGCAGGGCCGCGCTTAGTAACCCGATGTTTACCCTGTTTACCAGTGTAAATGTAAAAAAAACCAAACACTACATACTTACATTGCCGTGTCTGTCGTGTCCCTCGCCTTCAGCTTCCCTGCACTGTGTAAGCGCCGGCCCTAAAGCACAGCGGTGACATCACCGCTGTGCTTTACTTTAAGGCCGGCACTGACACATTCAGTGCAGGAAGCTCCGAGCAGCAGCGCGGACGCCGGGGGACGTGACAGACATCAGAGGGTGAGTATGTAGTGTTTTTTTTTTTTACTTTTACAATGGTAACCAGGGTAAATATCAGGTTACTAAGCGTGGCCCTGCGCTTAGCAACCCGATATTTACCCTGGTTACCATTGTAAAACATTGCTGGCATCGTTGCTTTTGCTGTCAAACACGACGATACACGCCGATCTGACGACCAAATAAAGTTCTGGACTTTCAGCAACGACCAGCGATATCACAGCGGGATCCAGATCGCTGCTGCGTGTCAAACACAACGATATCGCTATCCAGGACGCTGCAACGTCACGGATCTTTCTCGTTGCAAAGTTGTTTAGTGTGAAGGTACCTTTAGCTCACCTTTGATTTTGGGGGTGACAGTTTCCCTTTAAAACATGACACTATCACACCTATGCGTAAGAAACCATCCCTTGACCCGACCTCTACATCCAGCTATTGCCCCACATCACTGCTTCCGTTTGCCTCCAAACTCATCAAGCAGCATGTCCATACTGAACTTTCCTTCGATCTCTCATTTAATTCATGCTTTGATAACCTACAATCCAGCTTCGGTCCCCACCAATCCACAGAAACTGCCCTGACCAAAATTACCAACGACTTATTGTCAAAACTAACAGCCAAATCTCTATACTACTCATTCTAGACCTGTCCTCTGTCTTCGACACAGTCGACCACTCTCTCCTACTACAAATCCTCTATTTTGTTGATGCCCTGCCCTCTCCTGGATCCCTTCCTACCTCTCCAACCGCATATTTAGTGTCTCCCACACTACTTCCTCATCCCGTGCTTTCTCTGTTGGTGTCCCTCAAGGCTTTGCTCTGGGACCCTTACTCTTCTCAATCTATACCTTTTGCCTGGAAAAACTCATTAATGTTAGAATCTGTTTTGTTTTTGACCATCAACCATCTTGTTATGGTTTTCTGGCTGCTGGTCTTTTTCCCCTGGTGCTGGGTTGTCTTAGGTCAGGTTATTGTATCACACTTTATTACCAAGCACCTGCCTCCCACTCCTTGCTGGACAACAGTGTTAATCCGCTAGAGTTCTGGCTAGGTGCTTTGATAGCTTTCTGTGTTTGATATTGTGCAGTTCTGGGATCTCTGGTTCTGCTATCCTTAGTTTGTTTTCAGTTGGTTTCTGCATCCATCTCTGTGTTTTCCATTAGGAGGTGACCTGTTTTTTATACCCAGTCCTTAGCTCTTTTAGGGACCTCCTTCCCCCTATCTATAGGTCTTCGCTGAGAGTAACCTAGGATCGTCGGTGGATCTATTCGCAAGGAATGGGTTGCCCACTCCATCGTAGGGTATCAGGCTAGTTTCAGTGCAGGGTCAGTTTTCCCCCTTCTATCCTAGGTCTGTGTTGCAGTTCCATAACAATTAAGTCCCATGGCTTCCATTACCATCTACACGCTGATGATACTCAGATCTACCTTTCTGGCCAAGATGTCAGCTCTCTGCTGTCCAAAATCCCTGAGTGTGTATCATCCATATCCTCCTACTATTCATCATGCTTCAGATAAAACTTAATGTGGACAAAAACTGAACTCATTATCTTTCCTCCATTTCAACTAATTCAAATGCTTGATCTGTCACAAGAAGTGATATCACGCTTTCCCCTGTACTGCAAGTCCGCTTCCTCGGAGTAACCCTCGACTCCACCCTGTCTGTCATGGTTCTCAATGGCAAGAGACCGTAGTAAAGCATACAAAAGGACTAGCTCTTGGAAGATGGGAACTCGAGCTGACTGTGAGCTAAACCTACCGCCCAACTAACAGTGGCCGGGTAGCGTGCCTACGTTTTATCCCTAGACGCCCAGCGCCAGCCGGAGGACTGCCTGACCCTAGCAGAGGAAAATACAGACCTGGCTTACCTCTAGAGAAATTTTCCCCAAAAGGCAGACAGTAGCCCCCACATATATTGTCGGTGATTTTAGAGGAAATTGACATACGAAGTATGAAGATAGGTTTAGCAAATTGAGGTCCGCTTACTAGATAGTAGGAAGACAGAAAAGGGAACTTCACAGTCAGCTGAAAACCCTTTTCAAAACACCATCCTGAAATTACTTTAAGACTCTAATATCAACTCATGACACTAGAGTGGCAATTTCAGCTCACAAGAGCTTCCAGCCTCAGAAATATTCAAACACAGAGAACTGGAACAAAAATGCAAAACAAACTTAGGACTACAAGTCCAACTTAGCTGATAGTAGTCTAGGAGCAGGAACATGCAACAGAAAGGCTTCTGGTAACATTGTTGGCCGGCATAGAAATGACTGAGGAGCAAGGTTAAATAGAAAACTCCCACATCCTGATGGAAACAGGTGAACAGAGGAGATGAAGCACACAAGTTCAGTACCACCAGTGACCACCGGGGGAGCCCAGAAACCCAATTCACAACAGTACCCCCCCTCAAGGAGGGGGCACCGAACCCTCACCAGAACCACCAGGGCGATCAGGATGAGCCCTATGAAAGGCACTGACCAAATCGGAGGCATGAACATCAGAGGCTGTCACCCAAGAATTATCCTCCTGACCGTAGCCCTTCCACTTGACCAGATACTGAAGTCTCCGTCTGGAAACACGGGAGTCCAAGATCTTCTCGACAACGTACTCCAACTCACCCTCAACCAACACCGGAGCAGGAGGCTCAACGGAAGGCACAACCGGTACCTCATACCTGCGCAACAATGACCGATGGAAGACATTATGAATAGAAAAAGATGCAGGGAGGTCCAAACGAAAGGACACAGGGTTAAGAATCTCCAATATCTTGTACGGGCCGATGAACCGAGGCTTAAACTTAGGAGAAGAAACCTTCATAGGGACAAAACGAGAAGACAACCACACCAAGTCCCCAACTCAAAGACGAGGACCAACACGACGACGGCGGTTGGCAAACTGCTGAGTCTTCTCCTGGGACAACTTCAAATTGTCCACCACATGCCCCCAAATCTGATGCAACCTCTCCACCACAGCATCCACTCCAGGACAATCCGAAGACTCCACCTGACCGGAAGAGAAACGAGGATGAAACCCCGAATTACAGAAGAAAGGAGAAACCAAGGTGGCAGAACTAGCCCGATTATTGAAGGCAAACTCCGCCAAGGGCAAAAAGGCAACCCAATCATCCTGATCCGCAGACACAAAACACCTCAAATAAGTCTCCAAGGTCTGATTAGTTCGCTCGGTCTGGCCATTAGTCTGAGGATGGAAAGCAGACGAAAAAGACAAATCAATGCCCATTCTAGCACAGAATGCTCGCCAAAATCTAGACACGAATTGAGTTCCCCTGTCAGAAACGATATTCTCCGGAATACCATGCAAGCGAACCACATTTTGAAAAAACAGAGGAACCAGCTCGGATGAGGAAGGCAATTTAGGCAAGGGGACCAAATGGACCATCTTAGAGAAACGGTCACACACCACCCAGATGACAGACATCTTCTGAGAAACAGGGAGATCAGAAATAAAATCCATGGAGATGTGAGTCCAAGGCCTCTTCGGAATAGGCAAAGATAACAACAATCCACTAGCCCGAGAACAACAAGGCTTGGCCCGAGCACAAACATCACAAGACTGCACAAAACCTCGCACATCTCGCGACAGGGAAGGCCACCAGAAGGACCTAGCCACCAAATCCCTGGTACCAAAGATTCCAGGATGACCAGCTAACGCAGAAGAATGGACCTCCGAGATGACTCTACTGGTCCAATCATCCGGAACAAACAGTCTACCAGGCGGGCAACGATCAGGTCTATCCGCCTGAAACTCCTGCAAGACCCGTCGCAAGTCTGGGGAAACAGCAGATAATATCACCCCATCCTTAAGGATACCTGTAGGTTCAGAATTACCAGGGGAATCAGGCTCAAAACTCCTAGAAAGGGCATCCGCCTTCACATTTTTAGAACCCGGTAGGTAAGAAACCACAAAATTAAACCGAGAGAAAAATAACGACCAGCGCGCCTGTCTAGGATTCAGGCGCCTGGCAGACTCAAGATAAATCAAATTCTTGTGGTCGGTCAATACCACCACCTGATGTCTAGCCCCCTCAAGCCAATGACGCCACTCCTCAAAAGCCCACTTCATAGCCAAGAGCTCCCGATTACCAATATCATAATTTCGCTCAGCGGGCGAAAATTTACGAGAAAAGAACGCGCAAGGTCTCATCACGGAGCAGTCTGAACTTTTCTGCGACAAAACCGCCCCAGCTCCGATTTCTGAAGCGTCGACCTCAACCTGAAAAGGAAGAGTAACATCAGGCTGACGCAATACAGGGGCGGAAGAAAAGCGGCGCTTAAGCTCCCGAAAGGCCTCCACAGCAGCAGGGGACCAATCAGCAACATCAGCACCCTTCTTAGTCAAATCAGTCAACGGCTTAGCAACATCAGAAAAACCAGTTATAAATCGACGATAAAAATTAGCAAAGCCCAAAAACTTCTGAAGGCTCTTAAGAGAAGAGGGTTGCGTCCAATCACAAATAGCCTGAACCTTGACAGGGTCCATCTCAATGGAAGAGGGGGAAAAAATGTACCCCAAAAACGAAATCTTTTGAACCCCAAAAACACACTTAGAACCCTTTACACACAAGGAATTAGAGCGCAAAACCTGAAAAACCCTCCTGACCTGTTGGACATGAGAGTCCCAGTCATCCGAAAAAATCAAAATATCATCCAGATACACAATCATAAATTTATCCAAATATTCACGGAAAATGTCATGCATAAAAGACTGAAAGACTGAAGGGGCATTTGAAAGACCAAAAGGCATTACTAAATACTCAAAATGGCCCTCAGGCGTATTAAATGCGGTTTTCCACTCATCCCCCTGCTTAATTCGCACTAAATTATACGCCCCACGAAGATCAATCTTAGAGAACCACTTGGCCCCCTTTATTCGAGCAAACAAATCAGTAAGCAGTGGCAAAGGATACTGATATTTAACCGTGATTTTATTCAAAAGCCGATAATCAATACACGGCCTCAAAGAGCCATCTTTTTTAGATACAAAGAAAAAACCGGCCCTAAGGGAGATGACGAAGGACGAATATGTCCCTTTTCCAAGGACTCCTTAATATATTCCCGCATAGCAGCATGTTCAGGCACAGATAGATTAAATAAACGACCCTTTGGAAACTTACTGCCCGGAATCAGATCTATAGTACAATCGCAATCTCTGTGCGGAGGTAGTGAACCAAGTTTAGGCTCCTCAAAAACGTCACGATAATCAGATAAAAATTCCGGAATCTCAGAGGGAATAGATGACGAAATGGAAACCAAAGGTACGTCCCCATGAGTCCCCTGACATCCCCAGCTTAACACAGACATTGCTTTCCAGTCGAGGACTGGGTTATGAGATTGCAGCCATGGCAATCCAAGCACCAACACATCATGTAGATTATACAACACAAGGAAGCGAATAATCTCCTGGTGATCTGGATTAATACGCATAGTTACTTGTGTCCAGTATTGTGGTTTATTACTAGCCAATGGCGTGGAGTCAATACCCTTCAGAGGTATAGGAACTTCCAGAGACTCTAAATTAAACCCACAGCGTTTGGCAAAGGACCAATCCATAAGACTCAAAGCGGCGCCAGAGTCGACATAGGCGTCCGCGGTAATAGACGATAAAGAGCAAATCAGGGTCACAGACAGAATAAACTTAGACTGTAAAGTGCCAATTGAAACAGACTTATCAACCTTCTTAGTACGTTTAGAGCATGCTGATATAACATGAGTTGAATCACCACAATAGAAGCATAACCCATTTTTTCGCCTAAAATTCTGTCGTTCGCTTCTGGACAGAATTCTATCACATTGCATAATCTCTGGCGCCTTCTCAGTAGACACCGCCAAATGGTGCACAGGTTTGCGCTCCCGCAAACGCCGATCAATCTGAATGGCCATTGTCATGGACTCATTCAGACCTGTAGGCACAGGGAACCCCACCATAACATCTTTAATGGCATCAGAGAGACCCTCTCTGAAATTCGCCGCCAGGGCGCACTCATTCCACTGAGTAAGCACAGACCACTTACGAAATTTTTGGCAGTATATTTCAGCCTCATCTTGCCCCTGAGACAGGGCCATCAAGGCTTTTTCAGCCTGAATCTCTAAATGAGGTTCCTCATAAAGCAACCCCAATGCCAGGAAAAACGCATCCACATTGAGCAACGCAGGATCCCCTGGTGCCAAAGCAAATGCCCAATCCTGAGGGTCGCCCCGGAGCAAGGAAATTACAATCCTGACCTGCTGTGCAGGATCTCCAGCGGAGCGAGATCTCAGAGACAAAAATAATTTACAATTATGTTTGAAATTCTGGAAGCGAGATCTATCCCCGGAGAAAAATTCAGGTAAAGGAATTCTAGGTTCAGATATAGGAGCATGAATTACAAAATCCTGTAAACTTTGAACCTTCATAGCGAGATTATTCAAACCTGTAGCTAAACTCTGAGGATCCATATTAATCAGGTGAAATCAGAACCATTCAAGGATTAGAAGGAGAGAGAGACGAAGGCTGCAGTAAGCAGAGATGCAAGTGAATCAACTAATGAGCAAACCCAGGAAAAAAAAAAAAAAAAAAAATTCTCTGCAGAGTTCTTTTCTCTCCTTTCTTCTGCCAATTATTTTAACCCTTGGCCGGCCAAACTGTCATGGTTCTCAATGGCAAGAGACCGTAGTAAAGCATACAAAAGGACTAGCTCTTGGAAGATGGGAACTCGAGCTGACTGTGAGCTAAACCTACCGCCCAACTAACAGTGGCCGGGTAGCGTGCCTACGTTTTATCCCTAGACGCCCAGCGCCAGCCGGAGGACTGCCTGACCCTAGCAGAGGAAAATACAGACCTGGCTTACCTCTAGAGAAATTTTCCCCAAAAGGCAGACAGTAGCCCCCACATATATTGTCGGTGATTTTAGAGGAAATTGACATACGAAGTATGAAGATAGGTTTAGCAAATTGAGGTCCGCTTACTAGATAGTAGGAAGACAGAAAAGGGAACTTCACAGTCAGCTGAAAACCCTATTCAAAACACCATCCTGAAATTACTTTAAGACTCTAATATCAACTCATGACACTAGAGTGGCAATTTCAGCTCACAAGAGCTTCCAGCCTCAGAAATATTCAAACACAGAGAACTGGAACAAAAATGCAAAACAAACTTAGGACTACAAGTCCAACTTAGCTGATAGTAGTCTAGGAGCAGGAACATGCAACAGAAAGGCTTCTGGTAACATTGTTGGCCGGCATAGAAATGACTGAGGAGCAAGGTTAAATAGAAAACTCCCACATCCTGATGGAAACAGGTGAACAGAGGAGATGAAGCACACAAGTTCAGTACCACCAGTGACCACCGGGGGAGCCCAGAAACCCAATTCACAACACCTGTCCTTTAAACCCCACATTGAAGCTCTTGCTACCTTCTACCTCCTCCAGCTCAAAAACATTTCCAGAATACATCTTTTCCGAAACCTTGAATCTACTAAAATGTTGGTGCATGTCTTCATCATCTACTGCCTCGACTACTGCAATATCCTCATCTGAAGTCTCCCCGCTAAAATTGTCGCACATCTTCAATTCAGTCCATCCTTAAGGGTATGTGCACACGTTGCGGATTCTCTGTGGATCCGCAGCGTTTTTTGCAGTGCAGAAGTGCTGCAGATCCGCAATTGATTTACAGTACAATGTAAATCAATGAGAAAAAAAAATGCTGTGCACACTTTGCGGAAAATCCGTTGCGGAAACGCTGCGGTTTAAAAGAAGTAGCATGTCACTTCTTTTTTGTGAATCTGCAGAGTTTTTGTACCCATTCCATTATAGAAAACCGCAGGGGTAAAAAACGCAGCAAATCCGCAAGAAAAACGCAGCAAAAAAAAAACAAAAAACGCTGCGGAACCGCACAAAAAAACGCAGGTGCGTTTTCTGCCAGGAGAGACAGAATCCGCACCACAAAATTCCTAAGCCTAATCCGCAACGTGTGCACATAGCCTAAGGGTATGTGCACACGTTGCGGATTCTCTGCGGATCCGCAGCGTTTTTTGCAGTGCAGAAACGCTGCAGATCCGCAATTGATTTACAGTACAATGTAAATCAATGAGAAAAAAAATGCTGTTCACACTTTGCGGAAAATCCGCTGCGGTCTGTGTATCATGGAAATTACCCTTATTTCAGAGAGTTATAGCACTCAAAATAGTTAATACATAAAATTTCCCACATGTCTACTTTACATATGCATCATTAAACATTTTTTTGTTATGACGTTAGAAGGGCTAAAAGTTGAAAAGCAATTTCACTTTTTTCAAACAATTTACAAAACAATTTTTTTGGGGGGGGGGGACCACATGACATCACATTCTAAAAACTTCACCCCTCAAAACCACATTAAAGAGGTTTATTACCCCTTCAGGTGCTTCACAGCAATTAAAGGAATGTGGAAGAAAAAAAATGAATGAATTTTCCTTTTTCCCTCAAAAATGTTGTTTCAGCCTGAGACATTTTATTTTCTCAAGGATAACAGGAGAAAACGGACTCCAAAATTTGTTCTGCAATTTCTCCTGAGTACGCCAGTACTCCATATATAGGGGAAAACTACTGTTTGGGTGCATGACAGGGCTCGGAAAGGAAGGAGCAGTGTTTGACTTTTGGAATGCAAACATGGCTGGAATCGAGAGCGGATGCCAAGTCACATTTGGAGAGCCCCTGCTGTGCCTAAACAGTTCTAACTGCCCACAAATGACCCCATTTTGGTAACTAGCTGCCTCTAGGAATTTGTGCTCCACAGAATTTTACGACGTTGAACTGTGAAAATGAAAAATTTAAATTTTTCCAACAATTTTATTTTAATCCCAATTTTTTTTTCATTTTCACAAGGGTAACAGGGCAAAACCGACCCCAAAATTTGTTGTGCAATTTCTCCTGAGTACACCGATACCCAATATGTGGTAAAAAACTACTTTTGAGGCACAGTACAAAGCTGAGACAGGAAGAAGCGCCATATTGAAGTTCAGTTTTTTCTGGAATGGTTTGAGGGTGCCATGTCATACAGGCAGAGACCCTGAGGTGTCAGCATAGCAGAAACCCCCATAATTGATGTCATTTTACAAATTACACCCCTCAGTTAATTCATCTAGGGGTGCAGTGAGCATTTTGACTAACAAATGTCTTAGCCCCAACTTTTTAATTTTTATAAAGGCTAATAGCAAAAAATGGACCTCTCAGTTTGTTGTGCAATTTCTCCTCAGTGCGCCAATACCCTACATGTAATCGGGAACTTTTCAAGCACAGTGCAAAGATCAGAAGGGAAGAAGTGCCATAATTTGTTGCAGAATTTAGTGATGTGGTTTGCGGGTGCAATGAATCGAAGGGTGCAGTAATCATAATGTCACCACGGCTGTGTCACAGAATTTTATACCATTGGGTGGTGAAGAAAATTTTGGGTTTTACAAAATTTTACAATTTTACACTGGCAAATGGGTAAATATGGCACCAAAATTTGTCACACAATTTTTGTTGAACATGGAAATACCCCATATGTGTTAAGCCACAGGGGGAGACTCCAGAGGAACGGACAGCTATTTGACTCCTAGAGTGCAGATTTTCCGAGAATAGTTTGCGGACTCCACATACAGAGCCCCTAAGTGCTATAAGAGTAGAATACTGCCTCAAGTGACCCCATTTTGAAAATTATACCCCTTTGGGAATGTATCTACAGGTGCAGTGATGACTTTTCTCCATGGGTGTTTTACAGAAACAAGCAGCAGTGCATGTTGCTGAAAGAAAATGGAAAATTGTAGTGCCCATATGCCAAGCTCGTGCTTCTGGATACATGCAACCGTAAATTAGACATGGGCTCTCATCGCTACAGAAATGCCAAAAATGTGGATGCCAAATGTGGTTTAGGCACACTGGGCGAGGCGCAATTTCGCTTTTCCAGAGCCTTTGGGTTACCAGTAATTTGGAGGCCCACTATAGTTCCATTAAAAGATGATGAATATGAGTCGGGACTAGCTATTTTTTGTGGACTAAGTTGAAGCGGTTATTGGGAACACTGTACATAACATTAAGGATCACATTTATCAGGCGCTGTACGATAAGCACTTACTTTGGGGTTTCCATTTAAATCTCCTAGTGACCCGATTCATATGAAACCACCGAGGAATCCACTCATTATAATATGGCAACAGAGTTACTCTGTACTCCATATGGCCTCTGTTCAGTGTTGTCCTTTTCAGAGGTGCACAAAACTATGGCCGACTACACTTTTATGGACGCCTAATAAAAAGACGGACACCGCCGGATCACAGGTCAGACAGCATCTAGAGAGTCTCCATTAGGGCTCATATTCACCTGCGAGAAACTCGGATGAATCTCGCACATCAATACCAGGCGCTGCACCCGGCACTCAGGAGCGGAGCGTGCGGCTGCATGTATTCCTATGCGGCCACACACTCCGATCTGAGTGCCGGGTATTAACATGCGAGACTCATCTGAGTTTCTCGCAGGTAAGTACGAGCCCTTAGCCTCATTATAGGGAATCTTCCACTGGGGGTTCCATCTGAATCACTTATTTCAGAGATTTACATGGAAATCCCCATGTAAGCGCTCAGTGCAGAGCGCAGGATAAATGTGTGCCGAGCCTTACTGCGATCTTTGATTTTATTTTTATGACGTTCCTTGTGCGGTATAAGTGATGAGATAACATTATTCTTCGTGTCGGTGATACCAGATTTATAGGTTTTTTTATGTTTTGGTGCATTTACACACTAAAAACCATTTGATATAAAAAAATTCATTGTTTATTCTGCGAGCTACAGCTTTTTTTTATCTCAGCTGATGGAACTGCTTACTTTTTTGCACGACAGGATGATGTTTTCAGTGATACCATGTTTATTTATATTTACGTTTTTGATCATGTTTCATTCCCTTTTTTGTTCAGCGGTATGATGAAAAAGCACCGTTTAATGCTTTTTTTTAATTTTAGGGTGTTCACGGAAGGGGTTAACTAGCGTGACAGTTTTATAGATCGGGTCATTCTGGACGCAGCGACACCAAATGTGTGTACTTTATTTTTTGTTAAGAAAAAATTCTGCCAATAAATACGTATTTTTATGTATAATTTTGTGATTTTTTTTTTAGATACCAAGGAGGTACTCAGCCCTCTGCAGCTATGCCCTATGCAAGAGTGAAACCAGCCTAAGTCCATACTCTGAGCATGGTCTAAGGGGCTTGCCGTAGCCTGATGACCCAGATGTCGTGACCATGGCAATGATCAGGTCCCCGTGAAGACGTCACTGGAGTGCCGATAGCATAGTAGAAGGATCCCTCACCTTATGCCTGCCTTCTATATCGATCGCATCATTTAGAGGGTTAAAATGCTCCTGGCAATGAAAGCCGGGTCTCAGGTGTCATGTCAGCTGAACGCCCGATGGTAACATAGTAGTAAGAGAGTTATTAAGGTTGAAGGAAGACTTTAAGTCCATCTAGTTCAACCCATAGCCTAACCTAACATGCCCTAACATGTCGATCCAGAGGAAGGCAAAAAAAACCCATGTGGCAAAGAGTAACTCCACCATGGGGAAAAAAATTCCTTCCCGACCCCACATACGGCAATCAGACTAGTTCCCTGGATCAACGCCTTATCAAGGAATCTAGTGTATATACCCTGTAATATCACACGCACATTCAAAGGTCATTTCCCCCATCACACCCTCCCTGCTCCCTCATTACCTGTCACCAGTGCAGACGTCTTCTCTCACATGGAGCAAAATGGAGACTGGCTCCTCCCCTCCATGGGACTGATCACATGACTGTGACCTCATCACAGGTCCTGTGCGCACAGAGCAGTCATATGGTTACACCTAGAGTGGAGTTGATTTTTTGAGGATCTCACTGGAGCCTCCAATGTAGACAGCTCAGCGCTGACAGGGCATAATGGAGTTAGCTCCAGGCTTCTCTCCATTCTGGTCCCCCCATCCAGCTTCTTAATTTTTTTAATGTAATTGCTCAGTTGTTTAATGGCGCAGACTTCACAGACAGGAATATTTTTTAACACTGTTCTATGTTTTGTTTATTTGGGCAAAATTCTTTAATTTCCTAATTTATAAATCTTACATTTTTATTGTGGCTTTTTGTAATATAAATAATTACGCTCAGCGCTGATTGTTCAATGTCACCAGAATGTAACGTCTCCCGTCTGTCATCGTCCTGTCCGCAGCAGTGACATGGTAAGGAGTGAGCGGAGCTTCACTGGGAGAAAGAGAGAGCAAGCGACCGTCATCATAAAAGAGCACAACCAACAGTCATAAAAGAGAGCAACCGACAGTCATCATAAAAAAGCGCAACTGACAGTCATCATAACAGAGCGCAGCCGACAGTCATCATAAGAGTGCAACCGACAGTCATCATAAAAGACAGCAACTGACAGTCATCATAACAGAGCGCAACCGACAGTCATCATAAAAGAGCACAACCGACAGTCATCATAAAAGAGCACAACTGACAGTCATCATAAAAGAGAGCAGCCGACAGTCATCATAAGAGTGTAACCGACAGTAATCATAAAAGAGAGCAGACGACTGTCGTCATAAGAGTGCAACTGACAGTTATCATAAGAGAGCAACCAAAAATCATCATAAAAGAGCGCCTACCAACAGTCATCATGACAGAGCAGCCGACAGTTATCATAATGGAGAGCAACACGACAGTCATCATAAAAGAGCGCAACCGACAGTCATCATAAAAGAGCGCAAACCGACAGTTATCATAAAAGAGCGCAACCGACAGTCATCATAAAAGAGCAGCCGACAGTTATCATAATGGAGAGCAACCGACAGTCATCATAAAAGAGCACAACCAACAGTCATCACAAAAGAGCGCAAACCGACAGTCATCATAAAAGAGCGCAAACCGACAGTTATCTTAAAAGAGCGCAACCGACAGTCATCATAAAAGAGCGCAAACCGACAGTTATCATAAAAGAGCGCAACCGACAGTCATCATAAAAGAGCGCAACCAACAGTCATCATAACAGAGCGCAACCGACAGTCATCATAACAGAGCGCAACCGACAGTCATCATAACAGAGTGCAACCAACAGTCACCATAAAAGAGCACAACCGACCATCATCATAAAAGAGCGTAGCCGATCATCATCATAAAGAGCGCAACCGACAGTCATCTTAAAAGAGCGCAACCGACAGTCATCATAAGAGAGCACCCGACAGTCATAAAAGAGAGCAACCGACAGTGATAAAAAAGAGCAACCGACAGTCACCATAAAAGATCGCAGCCGTCATCATAAAAGAGCGCAACCGACAGTCATCACAAAAGAGCGCAAACCGACAGTTATCATAAAAGAGAGCAACTGACAGTCATCATAAAAGAGCGCAAACCAACAGTTATCATAAAAGAGCGCAACCGACAGTCATCATAAAAGAGCGCAACCAACAGTCATCATAACAGAGTGCAACCAACCGTCATTATAACAGAGCGCAACCGACAGGCATCATAAAAGAGAACAACCGACCATCATAAAAGAGCGCAGCTGATCATCAGAAAGAGCGCAACCGACAGTCATCATAGCAGAGTGCAACCGACAGTCATCATAAAAGAGCGCAACTGACAGTCATCATAAGAGAGCACCCGACAGTCATAAAAGAGGGCAACCGACAGTCATAAAAGAGAGCAACCGACAGTCATCATAAAAGAGCGCAACCGACAGTCATCATAAAAGAGCGCAACTGACAGTCATCATAAAAGAGCGCAACCGATAGTCATAAAAGAGAGCAACTCACAGTCATAAAAGAGCGCAGCCGACAGTCATCATAAAAGAGCGCAACCGACAGTCATAAAAGAGAGCAACGGACAGTCACCATAAAAGAGCGCAGCTGACCGTCATCATAAATGAGTGCAGCTGACCGTCATCATAAAAGAGCGCAACCGACAGTCATCATAAAAGAGCGCAACCGACAGCCATAATAAAAGAGTGCAACCGACCATCATCATAAAAGAGCGCAACTGACAGTCATCATATACGGTAAGAGCGCAACCGACAGTCATTATAAAAAGAGCGCAACCGACAGTCACCATAAAAGAGCACAGCCGACAGTCATCATAAAAGAGTGCAGCCAGCCGCCATCATAAAAGAGCGCAACCGACAGTCATCATAAAAGAGCACGACTGACAGTCACCATAAAAAAGCGCAGCCGACTGTCATCATAAAAGAGCGCAACTGACAGTCATCATAAAAGTGTGCAGCCGACCATCATCATAAAAGAGTGCAACCGACAGTCATCATAAAAGAGCGCAACTGACAGTCATAATAAAAGAGTGCAGCCGACAGTCATCATATACATAAGAGCGCAACCGACAGTCATAACAGAGTGTAACCAACAGTCATTATAACAGAGCGCAACTGACAGTCACCATAACAGAGTGCAACCAACAGTCATCATAAAAGAGCACAACCGACATTCATCATAACAGAGTGCAACCAACAGTCATCATAACAAAGCGCAACCAACAGTCGTCATAAAAGAGCACAACTGGCAGTCATCATAAAAGAGTGCAGCCAATCATCATCATAAAGAGCGCAACTGACAGTCACCATAAAAGATGGCAACTGACAGTCACCATAAAAGATGGCAACTTGCAGTCATCATAAAAGAGTGCAGCCGATAGCCATCATAAAAGAGAGCAACAGACAGTCATCATTAAAAAGCGGAACCGACAGTCATCATAATTTATAACACAGAAGTGACAAATTATTACAGTATTACAGGAATGTCTGGAGTCCCTGCAGAACACTTCTGGTCTAATTTACACCAGAAGTGTATATATGTACGGTATATATATATATATATATATATATATATATATATATAATTAATAGAAGAATATAGAATAGATTTCTTCTATTCATTTCATGGATTATATCTGTTTTTCCGATGGATTTGCACCCGAAATCGTTGTAGTACGGCTGTTTTGAATTAAGAAGATTTTCTGTTATCGGCTTTGCACTTAATGAACGTTGGCCAGTGCCGTTCACCTTTGGACTGTTTTCTTCATATATACAGTGGGGCAAAAAAGTATTTAGTCAGTCAGCAATAGTGCAAGTTCCACCAATTAAAAAGATGAGAGGCGTCTGTAATTTACATCATAGGTAGACCTCAACTATGTGAGACAAACTGAGAAAAAAAAATCCAGAAAATCACATTGTCTGTTTTTTTATCATTTTATTTGCATTTTATGGTGGAAAATAAGTATTTGGTCAGAAACAAACAATCAAGATTTCTGGCTCTCACAGACCTGTAACTTCTTCTTTAAGAGTCTCCCCTTTCCTCCACTCATTACCTGTAGTAATGGCACCTGTTTAAACTTGTTATCAGTATAAAAAGACACCTGTGCACACCCTCAAACAGTCTGACTCCAACCTCCACTATGGTGAAGACCAAAGAGCTGTCAAAGGACACCAGAAACAAAATTGTAGCCCTGCACCAGGCTGGGAAGACTGAATCTGCAATAGCCAACCAGCTTGGAGTGAAGAAATCAACAGTGGGAGCAATAATTAGAAAATGGAAGACATACAAGACCACTGATAATCTCCCTCGATCTGGGGCTCCACGCAAAATCCCACCCCGTGGGGTCAGAATGATCACAAGAACGGTGAGCAAAAATCCCAGAACCACGCGGGGGGACCTAGTGAATGAACTGCAGAGAGCTGGGACCAATGTAACAAGGCCTACCATAAGTAACACACTACGCCACCATGGACTCAGATCCTGCAGTGCCAGACGTGTCCCACTGCTTAAGCCAGTACATGTCCGGGCCCGTCTGAAGTTTGCTAGAGAGCATTTGGATGATCCAGAGGAGTTTTGGGAGAATGTCCTATGGTCTGATGAAACCAAACTGGAACTGTTTGGTAGAAACACAACTTGTCGTGTTTGGAGGAAAAAGAATACTGAGTTGCATCCATCAAACACCATACCTACTGTAAAGCATGGTGGTGGAAACATCATGCTTTGGGGCTGTTTCTCTGCAAAGGGGCCAGGACGACTGATCCGGTACATGAAAGAATGAATGGGGCCATGTATCGTGAGATTTTGAGTGCAAACCTCCTTCCATCAGCAAGGGCATTGAAGTTGAAACGTGGCTGGGTCTTTCAACATGACAATGATCCAAAGCACACCGCCAGGGCAACGAAGGAGTGGCTTCGTAAGAAGCATTTCAAGGTCCTGGAGTGGCCTAGCCAGTCTCCAGATCTCAACCCTATAGAAAACCTTTGGAGGGAGTTGAAAGTCCGTGTTGCCAAGCGAAAAGCCAAAAACATCACAGCTCTAGAGGAGATCTGCATGGAGGAATGGGCCAAAATACCAACAACAGTGTGTGGCAACCTTGTGAAGACTTACAGAAAACGTTTGACCTCTGTCATTGCCAACAAAGGATTTATTGCAAAGTATTGAGATGAAATTTTGTTTCTGACCAAATACTTATTTTCCACCATAAAATGCAAATAAAATGATAAAAAAACAGACAATGTGATTTTCTGGATTTTTTTTTCTCAGTTTGTCTCCCATAGTTGAGGTCTACCTATGATGTAAATTACAGACGCCTCTCATCTTTTTAAGTGGTGGAACTTGCACTATTGCTGACTGACTAAATACTTTTTTGCCCCACTGTATATATATACACACACATATATGCATATATATATATATATATATATAGCCGATCTCTGTGTCGGCACAGAGAAGCTTCAGCGTACTGGCTCCCAAGGATCAATTCCACTCGCATCTAAGGCTACTTTCACACTTGCGTTTTCTGCTGTCCGTCGTTGTGCAGCAAAATGACGTATCGACGGACGTCATGAAAATAGGGAAAAAGGTGTGTGACGCATCCAGTGTAGTGACGGAGAGAGAGAGTGAATGAACTTTTTTCCAGATTTGAAAATCCTTCCGTGCATGCTCAGAGGGAAAAAACAGGATCCGTCGCAGGATTCCTGTGTGTGACAGTCAGCGGCGGATGCGTCCATAGGCTTCCATTATAGCCGTCAACGGGCAGCGCAGGATGTGTCACTGACCGATTTTCCGAGGTAGAGAAAAAACGTTCCTATAAACATTTTCTCCACACGACGGACTGCTATTTTCCGACGGATCCAGTGCACAACGGATGAAATGGATGTCCATCCGTCACAATCCGTCGCTAATACAAGTCTATGGGAAAATGCAGGATCCAGCAAATTTTTTTGCAGGATCCTGCATTCTCAAAAAACGACGTATTGTGACGGAAGCTGAAAAACGCAAGTGTGAAAGTAGCCTTACGCTACTTTCACACTAGCGTCGTACACTGCACGTCGCTATGCGTCGTTTTGTAGAAAAAACGCATCCTGCAAAAGTGCTTGCAGGATGCGTTTTTTCTCCATAGACTTGCATTAGCGAAGCAGTGCGACGCATTGCCACACGTCGCAACCGCCGTGCGACGGTTGCGTTGTGTTGTGTCGGTCCGTCGCCACCAAAAAACGTTGCATGTAACGTTTTTTGGTGCGTTGTGACCGGGAACTCCGCCCCCGCCTCCCCGCACATCACAATGGGGCAGCGGATGCGTTGAAAAACAGCATCCGCTGCCCCCATTGTGCGGCGCTTTCACTGCTTGCGTCGGTACGTCGCAACGACGCAAATCGTCGTGCGTCGTACGGCGCTAATGTGAAAGTAGCCTTAGGCCTCTTTCACACTTCTGTCTTTTTCCTCCCGTCGAAATCCATCAAGTTTTGAAAAAACAGGATCCTGCAAATTTTTTTGCAGGATCCTGTTTTTTCCCATAGTTTCATCCGACGTGCACTGGATCCGTCTGAAAATAGCTGTCCGTTGTGCGGAGAAAACGTTCAGAGGAACGTTTTTTCTGCACGTTGGAAAATCGCTCAGCGATGGGTCCGCGCTGTCCATCGTTGGCTATAATGGAAGCCTATGGACGCAGGATCCGTCGCTGACCGTCAAACATAGGAATCCAGCGACGTATCCCATTTTTTCATTCTGAGCATGCCCGGGAGGATTTTTTTATACCTGAAAATGCAGGCAGGAACTCTTTCTATGCATCCGTCATAACACTGGATGCATTGAACACGTTTTACACTATTTTCACAACATCCGTCGATACGTCGCTTAACTGCATTATGGCGCACCCCGACCGACGGAAGTGTGAAAGAAGCCTAGCAGATGCGAGTACAATTGAGGCTCTGACCCTTGGGTCAGAGAGAGGCCAGCAGCGTGAACAGGTCATGTGATCATGCTGCTGACGTCACTCTCCGGCGCGCAGAAGAGAGAAGAGACTCGGTGGTAAGTGCTTCTGCTCCTGTGGTTGCGGAGTTGAAAACACCGAAGATTCAGCGTGGGGTGGGTGGGTTGTGAGTATGTACAGTATGTGAATATTTATTCAGTGTGTGTGTTGATTTTTATTTATTCAGTGCTTGGGAGGTTTATTCAGTGTGTGTGTGTTGTGGGGGGGATGGGGATTTATACAGTGTGTGTGTGGTTAGAGATCTATTCAGGGTGCGTGTGTGTTTTTGGGTGTGTTAGGATGTATTCCGTGTGTGTATGTGTGTTGGGTCAGGATTTATTCCGCGTGTGTGTGTTGGGGGGGTCAGGATTTATTCAGTGTGTGTGGGATTAGGGATTTATTCAGAGTGTGTGTGTGATTAAGGATTTATTCTGTGTGTGTGGAAAGTGGGGTCAGGGATTTAGGGTATGTGCACACGCCCGGATTTCTTGCAGAAATTTCCTGAAGAAAACCGGAAATTTTCTGCAAGAAATCCGCATTTTTCTTTTGCGTTTTTTTTCCGTTTTTTTCGCGTTTTTTTAGCATTCTGCAAGCGTAATTAGCTTGCAGAATGCTAAAGTTTTCCAAGCGATCTGTAGCATCACTTGGAAAACTGACTGACAGGTTGGTCACACTTGTCAAACATAGCGTTTGACAAGTGTGACCATCTTTTTACTATAGATGCTGCCTATGCAGCATCTATAGTAAAAGATAGAATGTTTAAAAATAATAAAAAAATGGTTATACTCACCTGCAGGCGTCCGTTCCTATAGATGCCGGTGTGGTTCAGGACCTTCCATGACGTCGCGGTCACATGACCGGTCTCGACCAATCACAAGACCGTGACGTCATCGCAGGTCCTTCACCGCACACCAGCTATAGAAAACAAAGCGGCAGCATGCAGCGGAGAGGCGGGAAGACATCGAAGGTGAGTATATCACTATTTTTTATTTTAATTCTTTTTTTTTTTACCAATTATATGGTGCCCAGTCCGTGGAGGAGAGTCTCATCTCCTCCACCCTGGGTACCAACCGCACATAATCTGCTTACTTCCCGCATGGTGTGCACAGCCCCGTGCAGGAAGTAAGCAGATCAATGCACTCCTAGGTGTGCGGAATCCCCTGCAATTCCGCATTTTAATGAACATGTTGCTTTTTTTTCCGCGATGCGATTTTTTCGCGGAAAAAAAGGTTACATTTGCACAAAAAATGCGGAATACACTGAAAATAATGGGAGGCATATGTTAGCGTTTTTTTCGCGTTTTTTATCACGTTTTTATAGCGAAAAAAACGCTAAAAATACTGAACGTGTGCACATGGCCTAATTCAGTGTGTGTATTTATTTAGTATGGGGATTTAGTCAGCTTGAGTGGAAGGTGGGGTCAGGGATTTATTCAGTGTGTGATTAGGGATTTATTCAGTGTGTGTGTGGTGGTCGGGGATTTATTGAGTGTGTATGTGTGGAAAGTGGGGTCAGGGATTTATTCATTGTGTGTATTTATTCAGTATGAGGGATTTATTCAGTGTGTGTGTATTCAGTGTGTGTGGGGGGATTCAGTGTGCGTGTGTGATGGTCGGGGATTTGTTCAGTGTGTGTGGGGGGTTGGGAATTTATTCAGTGTGTGGGGGGTTGGGAATTTATTCAGTGTGTGTGGGGAGTCGGGAATTTATTCAGTGGGTGTGGGGTCGGGAATTTATTTAGTGTGTGGGGCAGGGTGCATTTATTCTGTGTGGATGGGGATGGATTTATTCTGTCGGAAGGGGAGTGGATATATTCTGTGTGGGGAGATGGGGTGGACCCAGTGAGTAGCGAAGGGAGAATTGTGTGCTTTTATAGTATTGGGAGTGAGCGTGATGGGATGTGTGAGGAGGAACTATGGGTATGAGGGTGATGGGATGTGTGCGGACACAGTATGGGGAGTCGGCGGGATGTTTGAGGAGGAAATATGTAGAGTGAGGGGGTAAGTAAGTGAGGAGACAGTATAGTTAGCAGGGGGGACGTACATGAGGAGGGAACAAGAAATGTGGGCAGACAGTATGGGGGAAGAAAGTGTGAGTGGTCACAGAAAAGAACCTGAATAGTGTGGGAAACAGTGTAAGGGCACAGCCAGGAGGAGACAGTATGCCAAGTAGGAGGAGTGTAATGAAGGGGTACAGTATAGAGACTGTGCTCTACAGTAGGCACACAGTATGAGAAGACAGTGTGAAGTATGGAAAAGAGAGAGGGGTGTGTGGAGGGCATGTACCATAAGAGGGACAGTGAGGCAGGGCTGTATTTGGTCTTTCAGCTCTCCCTGCAACTTCTCCTTCCTGGTTGTGTGCTGTGCAGCTAGTGTTCTCTGGTATCAGTCAGCAGCAGATTTCCGGTTCCCGCCATTCCGGTGAGATTACAGCTGCAGCGTCAAACACGCAGTGACCAGATGTTACAGCATAGTGGAGGGGATTTCATGAAATCCAGTCTCTACTATGTGCTAAAAGACGCAGGCGGCAGACCTACGTAAACGGACATGTGGGGCCTCTTTCTAGAATGCAGCATGTCTGTTTACAATGCGGGGACACTCCATCACTGCACCGTAAATTTCCCGTAGAATATCATTAGTTGCGGTAAAACCTCATTTAACGATTAGTCACATGCGTAGTAACTGCTTAAATGCAGCTTACTACGCATGTCTACTAATTTAAATAAACTCTTACTTGTCACCGCCGGAAGTCCGCGTCCACTACAGTTCTCGCGATAGCTTAGCTTACCGCGAGAAATGCCATGCATGTGACCGGGGGTTATCTCTGGTCACCCTAGGCTAGTTCTCACGGTCAGCTGACCGTGAGAGCTAGAGTGTAGGTGATCGTCAGAGAGTTATCTCCACTGATCATCTACAAGCTCTGCTATTAGTGTTGAGCATTCCGATACCGCAAGTATCGGGTATCGGCCGATATTTGCGGTATCGGAATTCCGATACCAAGATCCGATACTTTTGTTGTATCGGGAATCGGTATCGGGATCGATATAATGTGTAAAATAAAGAATTAAAATAAAAAATATTGATATACTCACCTCTCCGACGCAGCCTGCACCTTACCGAGGGAACCGGCAGCCTTCTTTGCTTAAAATGCGCGCGTTTACTGCCTTCCGTGACGTCACGGCTTCTGATTGGTCGCGTGCCGCCCATGTGACCGCGACGCGACCAATCACAAGCCGTGACGTAATTCTCAGGTCCTAAATGCCTAATTCTAGGCATTCAGGACCTGAAAATTACGTCACGGCTTGTGATTGGTCGCGTCACGGTCACATGGGCGGCACGCGACCAATCAGAAGCCGTGACGTCACGGAAGGCAGTAAACGCGCGCATTTTAAGCAAAGAAGGCTGCCGGTTCCCTCGGTAAGGTGCAGGCTGCATCGGAGAGGTGAGTATATCAATATTTTTTATTTTAATGCTTTATTTTACACATTAATATGGATCCCAGGGCCTGAAGGAGAGTCTCCTCTCCTTCAGACCCTGGGAACCATCAGGGATACCGTCCGATACTTGAGTCCCATTAACTTGTATTGGTATCGGGTATCGGTATCGGATTAGATCCGATACTTTGCCGGTATCGGACGATACTTTCCGATACCGATACTTTCAAGTATCGGACGGTATCGCTCAACACTATCTGCTATGTTTGGATGTCAGGCATCCAGATGTAGCAGAGCTGGACTCATCGTGGAACACTCGTTATTAAGGACGGTGTCAGACTCAGGGAGTATACTGTTGTTTTTTTTTGTTGTTTTTTTTTTTCAGAAGATCGATGGCTTTGCTTGGATTACCAGTGTAATTAAAATGGCAAAACTGTGTGGTGTTTTATTTCATTAAAATACTTTATTCTGCATGTGTGTGTTTTAATAACCCTTTACCAACTATAGGATTAATAATGGTAGGTATTAGGCTGCCGTCACACTAGAAGTATTTGGTCAGTATTTTACCACAGTAGTTGTAAGCCAAAACCAGGAGTGGAACAATCAGAGGAAAAGTATAAGGCCGGCCTCACACTAGCAAGTTTTACGGACATATGAGCGCATAAACTATGTCCATAAACTACGCATTACACATGGCCCAATGATTCTCTATTGCCCAGCTCCTATCTGCCGTATATTACGCATCCGTAATATACGGTCTTGTACGGCCGTAGAAAATTGCAGCATGCTGCGTTTGTCACTGTATTGCGCAAAAAAAAATCGCCAATGAAAGTCTATGTGGGCGAGAAAAATACGGATTCCACATGGACCAGTAGTGTGACTTGTGAGAAATACGCAGCGGTGTTAGTGAAAAGCCGGTAATTCAATTGCCGGCTTTTCATTTCTCCTTCACAAACCCGACATGATATGAGACATGGTTTACATACAGTAAACCATCTCATATCCTTTTTTTTTGCATATTCCACACTACTAATGTTAGTAGTGTGTATGTGCAAAATTTGGGCACTGTAGCTGCTAAAATAAAGGGTTAAATGGCGTAAAAAAAATGGCGTGGGCTCCCACACAATTTTCTCTGCCAGAGTGGTAAAGCCAGTGACTGAGGGCAGATATTAATAGCCAGGAGAGGGTCCATGGTTATTGCCCCCCCCCCGGCTACAAACATCTGCCCCCAGCCACCCCAGAAAAGGCACATCTGGAAGATGCTCCTATTCTGGCACTTGGCCACTCTCTTCCCACTCCCGTGTAGCAGTGGGATATGGAGTAATGAAGGGTTAATGTCACCTTGCTATTGTAAGGTGACATTAAGCCAGATTAATAATGGAGAGGCGTCAATTATGACACCTATCCATTATTAATCCAATTGTATGAAAGGGTTAAAAAAACACACACACATAATTAAAAAGTATTTTAATGAAATAAACACACAGGTTGTTTTAATATTTTATTGCTCTCTCAATCCACCTGAAGACCCTTGCTCTGAAAAATAATAAACCAACAATATACATACCTTCAGATGATCTGTCAAGTCCCACGAAGTAAATCCATCTGAAGGGGTTAAATCATTTTACAGTCAGGAGCTGTGCTAATGCACTCGCTCGTGCCTGTAAACCCCCGGGTACTGAAAGGAAAGCAGGATGATCTATACTTACCTTGAGTTGCGGTGATGCGCCCTCTGCTGGATGTCCTCATGAACTGGAGCCTTGGAAAAGTTCCCACGCTCGAGTTCATATGAGGACATCCAGCAGAGGGCGCATCGCCGCAACTCAAGGTAAGTACAGATCATCCTGCTTTCCTTTCAGTACCCGGGGGTTTACAGGCACGAGCGAGTGCATTAGCACAGCTCCTGACTGTAAAATGATTTAACCCCTTCAGATGGATTTACTTCGTGGGACTTGACAGATCATCTGAAGGTATGTATATTGTTGGTTTATTATTTTTCAGAGCGAGGGTCTTCAGGTGGATTGAGAGAGCAATAAAATATTAAAACAACCTGTGTGTTTATTTCATTAAAATACTTTTTAATAATGTGTGGTTTTTTTAACCCTTTCATACAATTGGATTAATAATGGATAGGTGTCATAATTGACGCCTCTCCATTATTAATCTGGCTTAAAATGTCACTTTACAATAGCAAGGTGACATTAACCCTTCATTACCCCATATCCCACCGCTACACGGGAGTGGGAAGAGAGTGGCCAAGTGCCAGAATAGGCGCATCTTCCAGATGTGCCTTTTCTGGGGTGGCTGGGGGCAGATGTTTGTAGCCAGGGGGGGCCAATAACCATGGACCCTCTCTAGGCTATTAATATCTGCCCTCAGTCACTGGCTTTACCACTCTGGCAGAGAAAATTGCGCAGGAGCCCACGCCAATTTTTTCCGCCATTTAACCCTTTATTTTAGCAGCTACAGCGCCCAAATTTTGCACATACACACTACTAACATTAGTAGTGTGGAATATGCAAAAAAAAGGGGATATGAGATGGTTTACTGTATGTAAACCATGTCTCATATCCTGTCGGGTTTGGGAAGGAGAAATTAAAAGCCGGCAATTGAATTACCAGCTTTTCACATATATCGCGCTGAATTAAATATAAATACAGAATATATATATATGTGTCTCAATTATATATATATATATATATATATATATATATATATATATATATATATATATATATATATACTGTATATATGTTTTAACGAACATTTGAGCGCATAAATCCATTAGATGTCGGTTTTGCAAGCCTGCGAGAAAATATTGCAGTACGGATGCCATACGGATTACATACGGAGGATGCCATGCGCAAAATACGCTGACACACCTTGCCTACGGATGACATACGGATCACTATTTTGGGGACTTTTCTGCGTATTATGGCCGTAAAAAACGGACCGTATTTACATACGCTGAGTGTGAGGCCGGCCTAATAGAAACATATGCACAAGTTCTGCATTTATCACCCACTCCTAGTTTTGGCCTACAAATACTGATGTAAAATACTGATCAAATACTGCTAGTGTGATGGCAGCCTTAGTGATGAGCAAGTATACTCGTTGCTCGGGTTTTCCCGAGCACGCTCGGGTGACCTCCAAGTATTTGTTAGTGTTCGGAGATTTTGTTTTCATTGCCGCAGCTGAATGATTTACAACTACAAACCAGCTTGAATACATGTGGGAATTCCCTAGCAAACAGGCAACCCCCACATGTACTTATGATGGCTAGTAGCTGTAAATCATTCAGCTGCCGCGATGAAAACTAAATCTCCGAACACTAACAAATACTCGGAGATCACTAGTAGGTATCTTATTGACATCTCTCCATTACTAAGCCTGCTTAATGTCACCTTACAAAGGTGACATTAACCCCTAATAACCCCATATGACACCGCTACAGGGCAGTGGAAAGGGAGAGGCTAAGTGCCGGAACTGGGGCATCTTACAGATGCGCCATTTCTGGGGCGGCTGGGAGCTGATATTTGTAGCTGGGGGGCCAATATCCATGGTCCCTCTCTAGGCTATGAATATCAGCCCGCTTTTCTGGCTATAAATTATTGGGGGACCCCACATTGTTTTTTTTAGGGGGCCCCCCTATTTTAACCCCTTAACGACCGCCGATATGCCTTTTAACTGCGGCAGTTAAAGGTACTTAAACCACAGCGCCGTTAATTAACTGGGGAAAAAGTGAATAGCGCCCACCAGAGTCAGATTTTCTCTGGTTTCGGTTAACGGGGATAGCCGAGACCCCAGAGAACATGATTCTGGGGTTTTTTTACCGACCCCCGGGTTGCGATTGCCGGTAATTAACCCCTTCCCGACCTGTGACACAGCGTATGCGTCATGAAAGTCGGTGCGAATCCGACCTGTGACGCATATGCTGTGTCACAGAATGATCGCGTCCCTGCAGGCCGGGTGAAAGGGTTAACTCCAATTTCACCCGACATGCAGGGACAGGGGGAGTGGTACCTCAGCCCAGGGGGGGTGGCTTCGCCCCCCCATGGCTACGATCGTCTGATTGGCTGTTGAAAGTGAAACAGCCAATCAGAGCAATCTGTAATATTTCACCTATGAAAATTGGTAAAATATTACAATCCAGCCATGGCCGATGCTGCAATAGCATCTGCCATGGCTGGAGACCCCGATCTGGCCCCCCCACCGACTGACGGCGGCGATCTGCAGCTGCCGTCAGTGTTCCGTACCCCTCCGTCCTGTCCTAAGCGCCTTCCTCTCCCATCCGACCCTCCCCCGTCCTCCCCTCTGCCCCCCCCCCCCCCCCGCTGTCCGATTGCACCCCCCCATACTTACCTAGTCCCGGTGTCCCTCCCGCTGTCCTCGGTCTTCTCGCATGGGCGCCGCCATCTTGGAAAATGGCGGGCGCATGCGCAGTGCACCGGCCGAATCTGCAGGCCGGCAGATTCGTTCCTTGCACATTTTGATTGCTGCGATAGGTTCTATCACAGCGATCAAAATAAAAAAAATAGTAAATAACCCCCCTTTATCACCCCCATAGGTAGAAACAATAATAAAATACTGAAAATATATTTATTTTTGTTTTTCTGTTAGGATTAGGGTTAGGGGTAGGGTTAGGGGTAGGGTTAGGGTTGCACTTAGGGTTGCACTTAGGGTTAGGGATAGGGTTGCACTTAGGGATAGGGTTGCACTTAGGGATAGGGTTGCACTTAGGGATAGGGTTGCACTTAGGGATAGGGTTGCACTTAGGGATAGGGTTGCACTTAGGGATAGGGTTGCACTTAGGGATAGGGTTGCACTTAGGGATAGGGCTGCACTTAGGGTTGCACTTAGGGCTGCACTTAGGGTTAGGGTTGCACTTAGGGTTGCACTTAGGGATAGGGTTGCACTTAGGGATAGGGTTAGAATTAGGGTTAGGGTTACAATTAGGGTTAGAGTTAGGGTTAGAATTAGGGCTAGGGTTGGAATTAGGGTTAGAATTAGGCTATGTGCACATGGTGCAGATTTGGCTGCGGATCCGCAGCGGATTGGTCGCTGCGGATTCGTAGCAGTTTTCCATCACGTTTACAGTACCACGTAAACCTATGGAAAACCAAATCCACTGTGCCCATGGTGCGGAAAATACAGCGCGGAAACGCTGCGTTGTATTTTCCGCAGCATGTCAATTCTTTGTGCGGATTCCGCAGCGTTTTACACCTGCTCCATAATAGGAATCCGCAGGTGAAATCCACACAAAAACACTGGAAATCCACGGTAAATCCGCAGGTAAAGCGCAGTGCGTTTTACCTGCAGATTTTTCAAAAACAGTGCGGAAAAATCCGCACACAAATCCGCAACGTGGGCACATAGCCTTAGGGTTAGGGTTGGAATTACAGTTAGGGTTGGAATTAGGGTTAAGACTAGGGTTAGGGGTGTGTTGGGGTTAGGGTTGGGATTAGGGTTAGGGGTGTGTTGGGGTTAGTGTTGGAGTTAGAATTGAGGGGTTTCCACTGTTTAGGCACATCAGGGGGTCTCCAAACGCGACATGGCGCCACCATTGATTCCAGCCAATCTTGCGTTGAAAAAGTCAAATGGTGCTCTCTCCCTTCCGAGCCCTGACGTGTGCCCAAACAGTGGTTTACCCACACATATGGGGTACCAGCGTACTCAGAAGAAACTGGACAACAACTTTTGGGGTCCAATTTCTCCTGTAACCCTTGGGAAAATAAAAAATTGCGGGCTAAAAAATCATTTTTGAGAAAAGAAAAATTATTTTTTATTTTCATGGCTCTGCGTTATAAACTTCTATGAAGCACTTGGGGGTTCAAAGTGCACACCACACATCTAGATTAGTTCCTTTGGGGGTCTAGTTTCCAAAATGGGGTCACTTGTGGGGAGTTTCTACTGTTTAGGCACATCAGGGGCTTTGCAAACGCAACGTGACGCCCGCAGAGCATTCCATCAAAGTCTGCATTTCAAAATGTCACTACTTCCCTTCCGAACTCCGACGTGTGCCCGAACAGTGGTTTACCCCCACATATGGGGTATCAGCGTACTCAGGAGAAACTGGACAACAACTTTCGGGGTCAAATTTCTCCTGTTACCCTTGGGAATATAAAAAATTGCGGGCTAAAAAATCATTTTTGAGAAAAGAAAAATTATTTTTTATTTTCATGGCTCTGCGTTATAAACTTCTATGAAGCACTTGGGGGTTCAAAGTGCTCACCACACATCTAGATTAGTTCCTTTGGGGGTCTAGTTTCCAAAATGGGGTCACTTTTAGGGGAGCTCCAATGTTTAGGCACACAGGTGCTCTCCAAACGCCACATGGTGTCCGCTAATGATTGGAGCTAATTTTCCATTCAAAAAGCCAAATGGCGTGCCTTCCCTTCCGAGCCCTGCCGTGCGCCCAAACAGTGGTTCACCCCCACATATGGGGTATCAGCGTACTCAGGAGAAACTGGACAATAACATTTGGGTTCCAATTTCTCCTGTTACCCTTGGGAAAATAAACATTTCCGGGCTAAAAAATCATTTTTGAGGAAAGAAAAATTATTTTTTTATTTTCACGGCTCTGCGTTATAAACTTCTGTGAAGCAGCTGGGGGTTTAAAGTGCTCACTATGCATCTAGATAAGTTCCTTGGGGGGTCTAGTTTCCAAAATGGGGTCACTTGTGGGGGAGCTCCAATGTTTAGGCACACAGGGGCTCTCTAAACGCGACATGGTGTCCGCTAACGATTGGAGCTAATTTTCCATTCAAAAAGTCAAATGGCGCGCCTTCCCTTCCGAGCCTTGCCGTGCACCCAAAAAGTGGTTTACCCCCACATATGAGGTATCGGTGTACTCAGGAGAAATTGCCCAACAAATTTTAGGATCCATTTTATCCTGTTGCCCATGTGAAAATGAAAAAATTGAGGCTAAAATAATTCTTTTGTGAAAAAAAAGTACTTTTTCATTTTTACGGATCAATTTGTGAAGCACCTGAGAGTTTAAAGTGCTCACTATGCATCTAGATAAGTTCCTTGGGGGGTCTAGTTTCCAAAATGGGGTCACATGTGGGGGAGCTCCAATGTTTAGGCACACAGGGTCTCTCCAAACGCGACATGGTGTCCGCTAACGATGGAGATAATTTTTCATTCAAAAAGTCAAATGCTGCTCCTTCCCTTCCGAGCCTTGCCGTGCACCCAAACAGTGGTTTACCCCCACACATGAGGTATCGGTGTACTCAGGAGAAATTGCCCAACAAATTTTAGGATCCATTTTATCCTGTTGCCCATGTGAAAATGAAAACATTGAGTCTAAAAGAAATTTTTTGTGAAAAAAAAGTACTTTTTCATTTTTACAGATCAATTTGTGAAGCACCTGGGGGTTTAAAGTGCTCACTATGCATCTAGATAAGTTCCTTGGGGCGTCTAGTTTCCAAAATGGGGTCATTTGTGGGGGAGCTCCAATGTTTAGGCACACGGGGGCTCTCCAAACGCGACATGGTGTCCGCTAAAGATTGGAGCCAATTTTTCATTCAAAAAGTCAAATGGCGCTCCTTCGCTTCCGAGCCCTGCCGTGCCCCCAAACAGTGGTTTACCACCACATATGAGGTATCAGCGTACTCAGGACAAATTGGACAACAACTTTTGTGGTCCAGTTTCTCATTTTACCCTTGGGAAAATAAAAAAAAATTGTTGCTAAAAATCATTTTTGTGACTAAAAAGTTAAATGTTCACTTTTTCCTTCCATGTTGCTTCTGCTGCTGTGAAACACCTGAAGGGTGAATAAACTGCTTGAATGTGGTTTTGTGTACCTTGAGGGGTGCAGTTTTTAGAATGGTGTCACGTTTGGGTATTTTCAGCCATATAGAACCCTCAAACTGACTTCAAATGTGAGGTGGTCCCTAAAAAAAATGGTTTTGTAAATTTTGTTGTAAAAATGAGAAATCACTGGTCAAATTTTAACCCTTATAACTTCCTAGCAAAAAAAAATTTTGTTTCCAAAATTGTGCTGATGTAAAGTAGACATGTGGAAAATGTTATTTATTAACTATTTTGTGTTACATAACTCTCTGGTTTAACAGAATAAAAATTCAAAATGTGAAAATTGCAAAATTTTCAAAATTTTCGCCAAATTTCCGTTTTTTTTTTTCACAAATAAACGCAGAAATCATCGACCTAAGTTTACCACTAACATGCAGCCCAATATGTCACGAAAAAACAATCTCAGAACCGCTAGGATCCGTTGAAGCGTTCCGAAGTTATTACCTCATAAAGGGACACTGGTCAGAATTGCAAAAAATGGCCAGGTCATTAAGGTCAAAATAGGCTGGGTCATTAAGGGGTTAACAGTTTACCGGCGGTCGCAAAAAAAAAACCGCGATTTCCCATTTAATTTCTCTGTCCTCCGATGTGATTGCACATCAGAGGACAGAGAAGTGGGGTCCCCGATTGCCCCCCGATACTCACCTGTCTCCCCCGGTGCTCCTCGTGGCTCCCGATGGGCGTCGCCATCTTGTTGCTGCCAAAAATGGCGGGCGCACATGCCGGCCGGCACCCGGAAGTTCTTTGGGGTCTTGGCTGCCGGGGGTAGCCAAGACCCCAAAGAACTTGATCGGGGTTGGTTTTTACTGACCCCTGTTTTGCGATCGCCGGTAATTAACTGTTACCGGCGACCGCAAAAAAAAAAAAAGCGATGTGTAATTCTCTGTCCTCTGATGTGATCGCACATCAGGGGACAGAGAAATAGGGGGATTCGGGGACCCTGTTATACTTACCGGTGTCCTTGGGTCCTCCTGTGTCCCCTCCTGGCCGCCGGCTTCTTCCTCCGGTAAGAAAATGATGGGTGCAGTGCGCCCGCCATGATCTGCTGGCCGGCAGCTAGAGGAGTTGGGGCTAAATTTAGGGTTAGGGTTAGGGTTGGGGCTAAATTTAGTGTTAGGGTTGGGGCTAAATTTAGGGTTAAGGTTGGGGCTAAATTTAGGGTTGGGGCTAAATTTAGGGTTAGGGTTGGGGCTAAAGTTAGGGTTAGGGTGGGGCTAAATTTAGGGTTAGAGCTAGGGTTAAGGTTGGGGCTAAAGTTAGGGTTAGTGTTGGGGCTAAAGTTAGGGCTAGGGTTGGGGCTAAAGTTAGGACTAGGGTTGCAGCTAAAGTTAGGGTTAGAGTTGGGGTTAGGGTTTGGATTAGGGTTAGCATTAGGGTTACGTTTGGGATTAGGGTTAGGTTTGGGATTAGGGTTAAGGTTAGGGTTGGGATTAGGGTTGAGGTATATTGGGATTAGGGTTAGGTTTGAGGTTAGGGTTGAGATAAGGATTAGGGGTGTATTGGATTTAGGGTTCTGATTAGGGTTATGGTTAGGGTTGGGATTAGGGTTGTTTTGGGGTTAGGGTTGTGATTATCGTTAGGGTTGTGATTAGGATTATTGTTATGATCCGGTGGCCTTGGAGCAGCATGAGACATACTCTGGAGAAGGTGGTACCTGTACTGACCGCAAACCCTGAACTTAACACCGCAGCTAGAAGTAGCCGTGGGATGTACCTACCGATCCTAGACACCTCGACACAGCCGGAGGACTAAATACCCCTATAGATAGAAAAGGGAAAACTATCTTGCCTCAGAGAAAATCCCCAAAGGATAGACAGCCCCCCACGAATATTGACTGTGAGAGGAGAGGAAAAAACATACGCAGACTGAAAACAGGATTTAGCAAAGGAGGCCACTCTAGCTAAATAGAAAGGATAGGATAGAATACTATGCGGTCAGTATTAAAACACTAGAAAATATCCACCACAGAAAATACAAAAAACTCCACATCTAACTAAAGATTTGGAGGGTATATCTGCATCTCCAGAGATTCCAGCTTGGCTGAATAAATCCTTACACAGACTAAGCTGGACAAGAAAAAACATGAAATGCACTGAACTATAAGGCCCACAGCATGTGGACTGCAAAAACAAAAGCCAGGACTTATCTTTGCTGATTTGGGCAGCAGAGCAGGAGAAACCAGGCAGAGATGTGAATCCTCCAAGAACAATGGACAACTGGCAAGGATCAACAGATCCTGCAAATCTAAATACCCAGCAAGCCAGCAATAAGCAGGGACACCTGAGCAGAACCACAATCCAGGGACACTGCATTACCAGCAGCAACCACCGGAGGGAACCCAAGAGCAGAATTCACAACAGTACCCCCCCTTGAAGAGGGGTCACCGAACCCTCACCAGAGCCACCGGGCCGATCAGGACGAGCCAGATGAAAGGCCCAGACCAAATCAGCAGCATGGACATCAGAAGCAAAAACCCAAGAATTATCCTGCTGGCCATAACCCTTCCATTTGACCAGGCACTGAAGCTTCCGCCTCGAAAAGCGAGAATCCAAAATCTTCTCAACTACATACTCCAACTCCCCATCAACCAACACAGGGGCTGGAGGATCAACCGAAGGAACAACGGGCACCACATACTTCCGCAACAAGGATCTATGGAAGACATTATGGATAGCAAAAGAGGCCAGAAGGGCCAATCGAAAGACACCGGATTAATAATCTCAGAAATCTTATACGGACCAATAAACCGAGGCTTAACCCCTTTACCCCCAAGGGTGGTTTGCACGTTATGGACCGGGCCAATTTTTACAATTCTGACCACTGTCCTTTTATGAGGTTATAACTCTGGAATGCTTCAATGGATCCCAGTGATTCTGACACTGTTTTCTCGTGACATATTGTACTTCATGATAGTGGTAAAATTTCTTTGATATTACCTGCGTTTATTTGTGAAAAAAACGAACATTTGGCGAAAATTTTGAAAATTTCGCAATTTTCCAACTTTGAATTTTTATGCAATTAAATAACAGAGATATGTCACACAAAATACTTAATAAGTAACATTTCCCACATGTCTACTTTACATCAGCACAATTTTGGAACCAACTTTTTTTTTGTTAGGGAGTTATAAGGGTTAAAATTTGACCAGCAATTTCTCATTTTTACAACACCATTTTTTTTTAGGGACCACATCTCATTTGAAGTCATTTTGAGGGGTCTATATGATAGAAAATACCCAAGTATGACACCATTCTAAAAACTGCACCCCTCAAGGTGCTCAAAACCACATTCAAGAAGTTTATTAACCCTTCAGGTGTTTCACAGGAATTTTTGGAATGTTTAAATAAAAATGAACATTTAACTTTTTTTCACAAAAAATTTACTTCAGCTCCAATTTGTTGGTAACAGGAGAAAATGGACCCCAAACGTTGTTGTACAATTTGTCCTGAGTACGCCGATACCCCATATGTGGGGGTAAACTGCTGTTTGGGCGCATGGCAGAGCTCGGAAGGGAAGGAGCGCCGTTTGACTTTTCAATGCAAAATTGACAGGAATTGAGATGGGACGCCATGTTGCGTTTGGAGAGCCACTGATGTGCCTAAACATTGAAACCCCCCACAAGTGACACCATTTTGGAAAGTAGACCCCCTAAGGAACTTATCTAGATGTGTGGTGAGCACTTTGACCCACCAAGTGCTTCACAGAAGTTTATAATGCAGAACCGTAAAAATAAAAATCATTTTTTTTCACAAAAATTATCTTTTCGCCCCCAATTTTTTATTTTCCCAAGGGTAAGAGAAGAAATTGGACCCCAAAAGTTGTTGTACAATTTGTCCTGAGTATGCTGATACCCCAAATGTGGGGGTAAACCACTGTTTGGGCGCATGGGAGAGCTCAGAAGGGAAGGAGCGCCGTTTGACTTTTCAATGCAAAATTGACAGGGATTGAGATGGGACGCCATGTTGCGTTTGGAGAGCCACTGATGTGCCTAAACATTGAAACCCCCCACAATTGACACCGTTTTGGAAAGTAGACCCCCTAAGGAACTTATCTAGATGTGTGGTGAGCACTTTGACCCACCAAGGGCTTCACAGAAGTTTATAATGCAGAGCCATAAAAATAAAACAAAAATTTTTTCCCACAAAAATTATTTTTTAGCCCCCAGTTTTGTATTTTTCCGAGGGTAACAGGAGAAATTGGACACGCAATGTTGTTGTCCAATTTGTTCTGAGTGCGCTGATATCCCATATGTGGGGGGGAACCACCGTTTGGGCGCATGGGAGGGCTCGGAAGGGAAGGAGCACAATTTGGAATGCAGACTTAGATGGAATGGTCTGCAGGCATCACATTGCGTTTGCAGAGCCCCTAATGTACCTAAACAATAGAAACCCCCCACAAGTGACCCCATATTGGAAACTAGACCCCCCAAGGAACTTATCTAGATGTGTTGTGAGAACTTTGAGCCCCCAAGTGTTTCACTACAGTTTATAACGCAGAGCTGTGAAAATAAAAAATCTTTGTTTTTCCCTCAAAAATTATTTTTTAGCCCCCAGTTTTGTATTTTCCCAAGGGTAACAGGAGAACTTGGACCCCAAAAGTTGTTGTCCAATTTGTCCTGAGTACGCTGATACCCCATATGTTGGGGTAAACCCCTGTGTGGGCACACGGAAGAGCTTGGAAGGGAAGGAGCACTGTTTTACTTTTTCAACGCAGAATTGGCTGGAATTGAGATCGGATGCCATGTCGCATTTGGAGAGCTCCTGATGTGCCTAAACAGTGGAAACCCCCCAATTATAGCTGAAACCCTAATGCAAACACACCCCTAACCCTAATCCCAACGGTAACCCTAACCACACCTCTAACCCAGACACACCCCTAACCCTAATCCCAACCCTATTCCCAACCGTAAATGAAATCCAAACCCTAACCCTAACTTTAGCCCCAACCCTAACTTTAGCCCCAACCCTAACTGTAGCCTTAACCCTAGCCCCAACCCTAACCCTAACCCTAACCCTAGCCCTAACCCTAGCCCTAACCCTAGCCCTAACTCTAATCCTAACCCTAGCCCTAACCCTAGCCCTAATCTTAACCCTAGCCCCAACCCTAACCCTAGCCCTAACCCTAACTCTAGCCCTAACCCTAGCCCTAACCCTAGCCCTAACCCTAGCCCTAGCCCTAACCCTAGCCCTAACCCTAACCCTAGCCCTAATGGGAAAATCCGTTTTTTTTATTTTATTATTTTTCCCTAACTAAGGGGGTGATGAAGGGGGGTTTGATTTACTTTTATAGCGGGCTTTTTAGCGGATTGTTATGATTGGCAGCCGTCACACACTGAAAGACGCTTTTTATTGCAAAAAATATTTTTTGCGTTACCACATTTTGAGAGCTATAATTTTTCCATATTTGAGACCACAGAGTCATGTGAGGTCTTGTTTTTTGCGGGACGATTTGACATTTTTATTGGTAACATTTTCGGGCACGTGACATTTTTTGATCGCTTTTTATTCCGATTTTTGTGAGGCAGAATGACCAAAAACCAGCTATTCATGAATTTCTTTTGGGGGAGGCGTTTATACCGTTCCGCGTTTGGTAAAATTGATAAAGCAGTTTTATTCTTCGGGTCAGTACGATTACAGCGATATCTCATTTATATCATTTTTTTGATGTTTTGGCGCTTTATACGATAAAAATTATTTTATAGAAAAAATAATTATTTTGGCATCGCTTTATTCTGAGGACTGTAACTTTTTATTTTTTTGCTGATGATGCTGTATGGTGGCTCTTTTTTTGCGGGACAAAATGACGCTTTCAGCGGTACCATGGTTATTTATATCTGTCTTTTTGATCGCGTGTTATTCCACTTTTTATTCGGCGGTATGATAATACAGCGTTGTTTTTTGCCTCGTTTTTTTTTTTTTTTCCTTACGGTGTTTACTGAAGGGGTTAACTAGTGGGACAGTTTTATAGGTTGGGTCGTTACGGACACGGCGATACTAAATATGTGTACTTTTATTGTTTGATTTTTTTATTTAGATAAAGAAATGTATTCATGGGAATAATATATATATTTTTTTCCTTATTTAGGATTTTTTTTTTTTTTTTTACACATGTGGGAATTTTTTTTAAAACTTTTTTACTTTGTCCCAGGGGGGGACATCACAGATCGGTGATCTGACAGTTTGCACAGCACTCTGTCAGATCACCGATCTCACTTAGAGTGCAGTAGGCTTACCAGCGCTTGCTCTGAGCAGGCACTCGGTAAGCCACCTCCCTCCCTGCTGGACCCGGATGCCGCGGCCATCTTGGATCCGGGACCTGCAGCGAGGAAGGAGGTAGGAGACCCTTGCAGCAACGCGATCACATCGCGTTGCTGCGGGGGTCTCAGAGAAGCCCGCAGGGAGCCCCTTCCCTGCGCTACGCTTCCCTATACCGCCGGCACACCGCAATCATGTTTGATCGCGGTGTGCCGGGGGTTAATGTGCCAGGGGCAGTCCGTGACCGCTCCTGGCACATAGCGCCGGATGTCAGCTGCGATAGGCAGCTGACACCCAGCCGCGATCGGCCACGCTCCCCCCGTGAGCGCGGCTGATCGCGCTGGACGTACTATTCCATCCTTGGGAAGTAGGGCCCACCCCATATGGACGGAATAGTACGTCCAATGACAGAAAGGGGTTAAACTTAGGGGAAGAAACCTTCATAGGAACATGACGAGAAGCCAACCAGACCAGATCCCCAACCCGAAGTCGGGAACCAACACACCGACGACGGTTAGCAAAACGTTGCGCCTCCTCCTGAGACAACACCAAATTGTCCACCACATGAGCCCAAATCTGCTGCAACCTGTCAACCACAGAATCCACACCAGGACAGTCAGAAGGCTCAACCTTCCCCGAAGAAAAACGAGGATGAAAACCAAAATTACAAAAGAAGGGCGAAACCAAAGTAGCCGAACTAGCCCGATTATTAAGGGCAAACTCGGCCAACGGCAAAAAAGCCACCCAATCATCCTGATCAGCAGACACAAAGCATCTCAAATAAGTCTCCAAGGTCTGATTAGTTCGCTCGGTCTGGCCATTTGTCTGAGGATGGAATGCGGAAGAGAAAGACAAATCAATGCCCAGCCTCGCACAAAAGGCTCGCCAAAACCTAGAAACAAACTGGGAACCTCTGTCGGACACAATATTCTCTGGAATACCATGCAAACGAAACACATGCTGGAAAAACAACGGAACCAAATCAGAAGAGGAAGGCAATTTAGGCAAAGGCACCAAATGAACCATCTTAGAGAACCGGTCACAAACAACCCAGATAACCGACATCCTCTGGGAAACAGGAAGATCAGAAATGAAATCCATAGAAATATGCCATACTCCAGGGCCTCTTAGGGACCGGCAATGGCAAAAGTAAACCACTAGCACGGGAACAACAAGGCTTGGCCCGCGCACAAGTCCCACAGGACTGCACAAAAGAACGCACATCATGCGACAAAGAAGGCCACCAAAAGGATCTACCAACCAGGTCTCTGGTACCAAAAATACCAGGATGGCCAGCCAACACAGAGCAATGAACCTCAGAAATCACTCTACTAGTCCATCTATCCGGAACAAACAGTTTCCCCACTGGACAACGGTCAGGTTTATCAGCCTGAAATTCCTGAAGAACCCGTCGTAAATCAGGGGAAATAGCAGAAAGGACCACCCCTTCTTTCAAAATGCCGACCGGTTCAAGGACCTCAGGAGAATCAGGCAAAAAACTCCTGGAGAGGGCATCAGCCTTAACATTCTTAGAACCCGGAAGATACGAAACCGCGAAATCGAAACGGGAAAAAAACAAAGACCATCGAGCCTGCCTAGGATTCAACCGTCTGGCAGACTCGAGGTAAATCAGATTCTTATGATCGGTCAAGACCACAATACGATGGTTAGCTCCCTCAAGCCAATGTCGCCACTCCTCAAACGCCCACTTCATAGCCAACAGCTCTCGATTGCCGACATCATAATTACGTTCAGCAGGCGAAAACTTACGGGAAAAGAAGGCACACGGTTTCAACAAGGAACCAACAGAATCCCTCTGGGACAATACGGCCCCTGCCCCAATCTCAGAAGCGTCAACCTCAACCTGAAACAGAAGAGAAACATCTGGTTGACGCAACACCGGGGCAGAAGTAAATCGGCGCTTAAGCTCCTGAAAGGCAAAGACAGCCGCAGAGGACCAATTCGTAACATCAGCGCCTTTCTTCATCAAATCGGTCAAGGGTTTAACAACACTGGAGAAATTAGCAATGAAACGGCGATAAAAATTGGCAAAGCCCAAAAATTTCTGAAGGCTCTTCACAAATGTGGGTTGAATCCAATCATGAATGGCCTGAACCTTAACTGGATCCATCTCTATAGATGAGGGAGAAAAAATGAAGCCCAAAAAAGAAATCTTCTGAACTCCAAAGAGACACTTAGACCCCTTCACAAACAAAGCATTATCACGAAGGATTTGAAACACCATCCTGACCTGTTTCACAAGAGACTCCCAATCATCGGAAAAAATCAAAATGTCATCCAAATATACAATCATGAATTTATCAAGATAGGTCCGGAAGATATCGTGCATGAAGGACTGAAAAACAGAAGGAGCATTAGAGAGCCCAAATGGCATCACAAGGTATTCAAAATGACCTTCGGGCATATTAAACGCAGTTTTCCATTCATCACCCTGTATAATACGAACAAGATTATACGCCCCCCGAAGGTCAATCTTCGTAAACCAACTAGCCCCCTTAATCCTAGCAAACAAATCGGAAAGCAGAGGCAAGGGGTATTGAAACTTGACCGTGATCTTATTCAAGAGGCGATAATCAATACAGGGTCTCAGGGAACCATCCTTCTTAGCAACAAAAAAAAATCCCGCTCCCAACGGTGAAGAAGATGGCCGAATATGCCCTTTCTCCAAAGACTCCTTAACATAACTCCGCATGGTGGTATGTTCAGGCACAGATAGATTGAAAAGTCGACCTTTAGGAAACTTACAGCCTGGAATCAAGTCAATCGCACAATCGCAGTCCCTATGCGGTGGAAGGGCACTGGACTTGGGCTCATCAAATACATCCTGAAAATCAGACAGAAACTCAGGAATTTCAGAAGAGGAAGAAGAGGAGATTGACATCAAAGGGACGTCATTATGAACCCCCTGACAACCCCAACTAATCACAGACATAGACTTCCAATCCAACACAGGATTATGTACCTGCAACCACGGAAAACCCAGCACGATAGCATTATGCAAATTATGCAACACCAGAAATTGACACTCTTCCTGATGGGCTGGCGCCATGCGCATGGTCACCTGTGTCCAAAACTGAGGCTTATTTTTAGCCAAAGGTGTAGCATCAATGCCCCTTAAAGGAATAGGGTTCTGCAAAAACTGCAAAGAAAAACCGTAACGCCTGGCAAAGTCAAAGTCCATTAAGTTCAGAGCGGCGCCTGAATCCACAAACGCCATGACAGAAACTGACGATAATGAGCAGATCAAGGACACATAAAAGAAATTTAGGTTGTACAGTACTGATGGTAAATGAACTAGCAATCCTCTTTGTACGTTTAGGACAGAGCGAAATGACATGAGAAGCATCACCACAATAAAAACACAACCTATTTTGACGTCTGAATCCTTGCTGTTCCGTTTTAGACAGAATTCTAGGGCCTGAAAAAAGGCGTCAAAATTAAGCAAGGCCGGATTCCCCGATTCCAGGGAAAATGCCCAATCCTGAGGATCGCCACGCAGCAGGGAGATGACAATTTTAACCTGCTGAATGGAATCACCAGAGGATCGAGGCTTTAGAGCAAAAAAACAGTTTACAGTCGTTTTTAAAACTCAAAAATTTGGACCTGTCACCAAAAAACAAATCAGGAGTAGGAATCTTAGGTTCTAAAACCGGAGTCTGAACAATATAATCTGAAATACCCTGTACCCTAGCAGCAAGCTGATCCACACGAGAAGCTAATCCCTGAACATCCATGCTAGCAAAAAACTCCTCAGCCACGCAGAGGTAAAGAGGGAAGGAAAGACAAAGCAGACTACAGAAAAAAAAATGGCTCAAAAGCTTCCTTCCCTTCTTCTGAGATGCATTTAACTCATAGTTGGCCAGTTGTACTGTTATGATCTGGTGGCCTTGGAGCAGCATGAGACGTACTCTGGAGAATGTGGTACCTGTACTGACCGCAAACCCTGAACTTAACACCGCAACTAGAAGTAGCCGTGGGATGTACCTACCGATCCTAGACACCTCGACACAGCCGGAGGACTAAATACCCCTATAGATAGAAAAGGGAAAACTATCTTGCCTCAGAGAAAATCCCCAAAGGATAGACAGCCCCCCACGAATATTGACTGTGAGAGGAGAGGAAAAAACATACGCAGACTGAAAACAGGATTTAGCAAAGGAGGCCACTCTAGCTAAATAGAAAGGATAGGATAGAATACTATGCGGTCAGTATTAAAACACTAGAAAATATCCACCACAGAAAATACAAAAACTCCACATCTAACTAAAGATTTGGAGGGTATATCTGCATCTCCAGAGATTCCAGCTTGGCTGAATAAATCCTTACACAGACTAAGCTGGACAAGAAAAAACATGAAATGCACTGAACTATAAGGCCCACAGCATGTGGACTGCAAAAACAAAAGCCAGGACTTATCTTTGCTGATTTGGGCAGCAGAGCAGGAGAAACCAGGCAGAGATGTGAATCCTCCAAGAACAATGGACAACTGGCAAGGATCAACAGATCCTGCAAAGCTAAATACCCAGCAAGCCAGCAATAAGCAGGGACACCTGAGCAGAACCACAATCCAGGGACACTGCATTACCAGCAGCAACCACCGGAGGGAACCCAAGAGCAGAATTCACAACAGATTATGGATCGGGTTGGGATTAGGGTTAGGGGTGTGTTGGGGTTAGGGTTGGAGTTAGAATTGGGGGGTTTCCACTGTTTAGGTACATCAGCGGGTCTCTAAACGCAACAGCCAATTTTGCGCTCAAAAAGTCAAATGGTGCTTGTTGGAGACAACATGGACAATGCACGTATCATAGAAATCACTGAGATATATTGAATTATGAGATAAACCAGATACAAGACTGTGTAAAACGTATTTTGCAGTCAGGCCTGTGTTCTTTTGTGTGATGTCCCTTGTTTTAGTGATAAGGCAGAGGTTCATCTACATACTAAATGAATATTGGCACTCCAACCTAATGGAGGATATATTGTACACTGTGAAAATCTTGAATGACTAGCCTCTATCCTGTTTGTTACCTATCATTATCTACATATGTACACAACTCCTGTGGGTTTCCATTATAAGCCAGTGGTCCTGAGATAGACATCCTGTCTTTGGCCTATGGATATGTATATTGATACACAATGCCAGTGGTGTTTGGTTGATAAACCATTGTTCTTTGAATGGACATGTTGGAGCCAGCCCAAATTGAGTTGAACCTGTCCTACACAGGAACTTTCTTCCCAAGTACGAGGATGCCATCTGCAGGAAGGTGATGATTACTGCAGCCACAGAAGATACCGGAAGCAAGGGTAGAGTCATGGCTTGTATGTGGGTGTGGATGTGTATTGGTTTAATATATATGTAAGGATCAGTTATGCATCCTCTCCTTCCCACATCCCAGTTTCCTCTACCCTCTCCCATTACCTTTTCCCTTTAATTTACCCTTGTCCCTTAGTTAGGCTTCCCTTATGTATGTCATTGTAAATACCTTGTTTGTAATAAACCCCATTTTAAAGATCCAGTAGTTCTTGTTAATTAGTATTAACTGGCACCCCAAAGCTCAGCAGATTCTACAGTGCTCCCTCCCTTCTGAGCTCTGCCGTGCACCCAAACAGTGGTTTACCCCCACATATGGGGCATCAGCGTACTAGGGATAAATTGGACAACAACTTTTGGGGTCCAATTTCTCCTGTTACCCTTGTGAAAATAAAAACTTGGGGGCTAAAAAATATTTTTTTGTGGAAAAAAAAATATTTATACTTATTTTCACGACTCTTTTACGACTAGACTAAACTTCTATGAAGCACTTGGGCATTCAAAGTTCTCACCACACATCTAGATAAGTTCCTTGGGGGGTCTAGTTTCCAAAATGGGGTTACTTGTGGGGGTTTCTACTGTTTAGGTACATCAGGGGCTCTGCAAACGCAACATAACGCCCACAGACCATTCTATCAAAGTCTGCATTCCAAAACGACGCTCCTTCCCTTCCGAGCTCTGCCATGCGCCCAAACAGTGGTCCCCCCCACACATGGGGTATCAGTGTACTCAGGACAAATTGGACAACTTTTGGGGTCCAATTTCTCTTGTTACCCTTGCGAAAATAAAAATTTGGGGGCTAAAATATCTTTTTTGTGGAATTTTTTTATTTATTTTATTTTCACGACTCTGCATTATAAACTTCTGTGAAGCACTTGGGCATTCAAAGTTCTCACAAAACATCTAGATATGTTCCTTGAGGGTCTAGTTTCCAAAATGGGGTCACTTGTGGGGGGTTTCTACTGTTTAGGTACATCAGGGGCTCTGCAAACGCAACATAACGCCCATAGACCATTCTATCAAAGTCTGCATTCCAAACTGGCGCTCCTTCCCTTCCGAGCTCTGCCATGCGCCCAAACAGTGGTTTACCCCCACATATGGGGTATCAGCCTACTCAGCATAAATTGCACAATAAATTTTGGGGTCCAATTTCTTCTGTTACCCTTGTGAAAGTAAAAATTGGGGGGTGAAAAATCATTTTTGTGGAAAAAATATGATTTTTTTTCTTTTCATGGCTCTACATTATAAACTTCTGTGAAGCAGTTGGGGGTTCATACTACTCACCACACATCTAGATAAGCTCTTTGGGGGTCTATTTTCCAAAATGGGGTCACTTGTGGGGGGTTTCTACTGTTTAGGTACATCAGGAGCTCTGCAAATGCAACAAGACGCCTGCAGACCATCCCATCAAACTCTGCATTCCAAGCTGCGCTCCTTCCCTTCCAAGCCCTGATGGGTGTTCAAACAGTGCCCCCCCACATATGGGGTATCAGCGTACTCAGGACAAACTGGTCAACAGATTTTGTGGTCCAATGTCTCCTGTTACCCTTGAGAAAATAAAAAATTGCAGGCTAAAAAATCATTTTTGAGGAAAAGAAAAGGATTTTTTATTTTCACGGCTCTACATTATAAATTTCTGTGAAGCACTTGGGGGTTTAAAGTGCTCACCACACTAGATAAGTTCCTTAAGGGGTCTAGTTTCCAAAATGGGGTAATTTGTGGGGGGTTTCTACTGTTTAGGCACATCAGGGGCTCTCCAAAAGCGACATGGTGTCCGATCTCAATTCCAGCCAATTCTACATTGAAAAAGTAAAACGGCACTCCTTCTCTTCCAAGCTCTGCGGTGCGCCCAAACAGTGGTTTACCCCCACATATGGGGTATTGACGTACTCAGGAGAAATTGCACAACAACTTTTGTGGTCTAATTTCTCCTGTTACCCTTGTGAAAATAAGAATTTGTGGGCGAAAAGATCATTTTTGTGTAAACAAATGCGATTTTTTATTTTCACGGCTCTACTTTATAAACTTCTGTGAAGCACTTGTTTAGGCACATCAGGGGCTCTCTAAACGTGACATGGCATCCGATCACAATTCCAGCCAATTCTGCATTGAAAAAGTCAAACGGCACACCTACTCTTCCAAGCTCTGCGGTGCGCCCAAACAGTGGTTTACCCCCACATATGGGGTATCGACGTATTCAGGAGAAATTGCACAACAACTAGAACTAGTGTGTGGGTGTTGTACTAGGTGTACACCATGAAATACTGGGTGGGACACCAAGGCTACGTTCCCACCATGAGCTTTTATTGCATTTTTTATGCAGAATTTCTGCCCTATTTCTGCACCTATTATTTAATTTAGGTTACTTGTGTTTTTTCTTTGCGTTTTTTTGTGTACGCTTGTTTTAACATACATTTTTATCGTGATTTTGACTCTACTTTTTTGTTTCTGGTGTGTCGTGCTGTAAATAAAGCTGCTTTGTTTTTGATGCTTCCTTATTTTTTTGCTTTGACACAACATTAGTTGCATATTTAGGTTCGGGTTATATGCATCTCTGATGTGTTTCCGTAGCACAAACGCACTAAAAACGTATATGCATTTTTTACCTGCTGAATTTCCCTCTGTACCTAATGAAAGTCTATGGGGAAATTCAGCAAAGAAAACTCAGCATACCCGCAAGAGAAATTAACATGCTGCGGATATGAAAAACTCACCACAGGTAAGTTTACAGAGAGTAAAAAAAATGCACAGTAGGCATTAAATTTCTATAAATCCTATCCACTTTTCTAGAACTGTAAGACAATGCGTTTTTTGACACAGGAAAAACACGCAGTGTCAAAAATGAAACCTAAGCTCATCGCGGAAATGTAGCCCAAGGGGCATCACTATTTTTGTATGCATGGCACAATACTTTTCGCTTTACTTCTTTAAAAATTTTGAATTATACTGCACGCTAAATAATTGTTTAACACCTAAACAAGTGGTTTAAAGGAGTTTTCAATTTTGACTTTTCTTTTGACAGACCTCAGGATATCTAGGTCTCATCTAGAGGTGACACCTTTAACCCCTTCATGAGTGGAGCTTTTTTCGGTTATGCGTTTTCGTTTTTCGCTCCTCTCCTTCCCAGAGCCATAAGGTTTTATTTTTCCGTCAATATGGCCATGTGAGGGCTTATTTTTTGCGGGACGAGTAGTACTTGTGAATGGCTCCCTTGGTTTTACCATGTCATGTACTAGATAAAGGGAAAAAAAATCCAAGTGCGGTGAAATTGCAAAAAAAAGTGCAATCCCACACTTGTTTTTTGTTTGCCTAATTTGCTAGGTTCACTAGATGCTAAAACTTACCTACCATTATGATTCTCCAGGTCATTAGAAGTTCTGAGACACCAAACATGTATAGGTTCTTTTTTTATCTAAGTGATGAAAACACAATTCCAAACTTTGCTAAAAAAAAATAATAATTGCGCCATTTTTCGATACCCGTAGCGTCGCCATTTTTCGTGATCTCGGGTTGGGTGAGGGCTTATTTTTTGCGTGCCAAGCTGACGTTTTTAATTATACCATTTTGGTGCAGATATGTTCTTTTGATCATCTGTTATTGTATTTTAATGCAATGTCGTGGGGACCAAAAAAACGTAATTCTGGCATTTTGACTTTTTTATCGCTACGCTGTTTATCAATCAGGTTAATCCTTTTTATATTGATAGATCGGACGATTCTGATACCAAATATGTGTATATTTGATTTTTTTTATTGTTTTATTTTGAATGGGGCAAAAGGGTGGTGATTTGAACTTTTATTTTTTTATATTTTTTAAAACATTTTTCTTTAACTTTTGGCATGCTTCAATAGTTTCCATAGGAGACTAGATGCTGCCATAGCCCGATCAGCTCAGCTACATAGTGGCGATAATCAGTTCGCCTCTATGTAGCTGAATTACTGAATTGCATATCAGTCCTCTTTTTCTCTGAAGAGGCAATTTGCATATGACTTGCTATGAACGCCAACCACTGGGTGGCACTCATAGCAATCCGGCACTGACATAGAGGTCTCTTGTTGTCTTGCCAACGAACCGTTGACCCCCGATCATGTGACGGGGCTCATCGGTGTGCGTATTTCCGGCACAATCGCCAGAAGCACCATTTAAATACCATTGACAGAGTTTGACAGCGGCATTTAACTAGTTCATAGCTGCGGGTGGATCGCGATTCCACCCGCGGCTATTGTGGGCACATGTCAGCTATTCAAAGCAGCTGACATGTCCCGGAAAAGATGTGGGCTCACCGCTGGAGCCCACATCAAAAGGGGGGGAACCGACATCGGCGTACTATTATGCCCAATGTCCGTACGGGGTTAATTGGATCATAGAATCATAGAATGTTACAGTTGGAAGGGACCTCCAGAATCATCGTGTCCTACCCCCTGTTCAATGCAGGATTCCCTAAACCATCTCAGACAGATATCTGTCCAACCTCTGTTTGAAGAATTCCATTAAAGACTTAATTTCCTGGCTCCATCTTCTTTTAAGATAGGGAAGTCATTTGCCCTTCTCCAGTCTTCTAGAACTTCTCATGTTTTCCAGGATTTTTCGAAGATTCTGACTAGCAGTTCTGCAATTTCCTTGGCTAACTCTTTCAGTACCCTAGAATGTAATTCATCTGAACCAGGAGACTTAAATTCATGTTAATTAGCTAAGTGTTCCTTCATCATCTCTCTGTTTATGGATAGTGTCGATTCTTTTATTCCTTCAATGGCACTGTGAACATTAGTTGATGTTACAATTGCTTTCTTAGAGACCGCAAATGCAAAACAGAAATTTAAAAGTTCGATCTTCTCAACATAATTTTTGACCACTTCATCCTTTTCATCCTGTAAAACATCTTTGATTTTTCTCTTGCTTTTAACCCCTTCATGACCGTGGGATTTTTCGTTTTTCCGTTTTCGTTTTTCACTCCCCTCCTTCCCAGAGCCATAACTTTTTTATTTTTCCGTCAATTTGGCCATGTGAGGTCTTATTTTTTGCGGGACGAGTTGTACTTTTGAATGACACCATTGGTTTTACCATGGCATGTACTAGAAAACGGGAAAAAAATTCCAAGTGCGGTGAAATTGCAAAAAAAGTGCAATCCCACACTTGTTTTTTGTTTGTTTTTTTTGCTAGGTTCACTAAATGCTAAAACTGACCTGCCATTATGATTCTCCAGGTCAGTACGAGTTCATAGACACCTAACATGACTAGGTTATTTTTCATCTAAGTGGTGAAAAAAAATTCCAAACTTTGCAAAAAAAATAAAAAATAAAATTGCGCCATTTTACGATACTCGTAGCGTCACAATTTTTCATGATCTGGGGTCAGTTGAGGGCTTATTTTTTGCGTGCCGAGACGGCGTTTTTAATGATACCAATTCGGTGCAGATGCGTTCTTTTGATCGCCCGTTATTGCATTTTAATGCAAATCACGGCGACCAAAAAAACGTAATTCTGGCGTTTCTATTTTTTTTCTCGTTACGCAATTTTGCGATCAGCTTAATGCTTTTTTTTTATTGATAGATCGGGCGATTCTGAACGCGGCGATACCAAATATGTGTAGGTTTGATTATTTTTTTATTGATTTGTTTTGATTGGGGCGAAAGGGGGGTGATTTAAACTTTTATATTTTTTTTATTTTTTTCAAATTTTTTTTTACTTTTTTTTTTTTAACTTTTACCATGCTTCTATAGCCTCCATGGGAGGCTAGAAGCAGGCACAGCCCGATCGGCTCTGCTACATAACAGCGATCATCAGATCGCTGTTATGTAGCTAAAATGCAGGTGTGCTGTGAGCGCCGACCACAGGGTGGTGCTCACAGCCACCGGCGATCAGTAACCATAGAGGTCTCAAGGACCTCTATGGTTACTGTCCTGACACATCGCCGACCCCCGATCATGTGACGGGGGTCGGCGATGCGCTCATATCCGGCCGCCCGGCCGGATGCGGTAGTTAAATGCCGCTGTCTGCGTTTGACAGCGGCATTTAACTAGTTAATAGCGGCGGGTGATCGCGATTTCACCCGCCGCTATTGCGCGCACATGTCAGCTGTAAAAAACAGCTGACATGTCGCGACTTTGATGTGCGCTCACCGCCGGAGCGCACATCAAAGCAGGGGACCCGACATCGGACGGGATAGTACGTCCGATGTCGGGAAGGGGTTAACATACCCTCAAAATCATTTTTTACTGCTTTTAGTCTCCCTTGCAAGCCTTACTTCACTACTGGCTTTAGCTCTTCTAACACTTGTCCTGCATTGGATGAGACAAGCGGGCACTAATTGGTTACCTTGGCAACTGATCATGTATAGCACAATCTTTCCATGGTCAATGTCAAATAGGATGGGAGCAAGCGTCAGACAACCCTTTTATACTGTAGTTATACAAAGGTAAAATACATACTTTGTTCAAATATAGGTGTTTTATTTTATACTTATTATTTTCAATAACAAATGGTCATTGGTAATTGTATACATTTTCTAATAATCATTTAGTGCACTAAATTGCTTCACCTTTCTTTTGTAGACAATTAACTTTACTATAACTTATATGTTTTTCTATTACATGTTATTAATAAATCAATGAAAAAATCAAATGGCTACTTTCCTGTGTGAGTTCTCTGATGACTGACAAGATTTGTTTTCCGATTAAAACCTTCCCACAATTTCAACATGAAAATTGTTTCTCCACTGTGTGAGTTCTCTGATGTCTATCAAGATTTGATTTCCGATTATAACATTTTTCGCAAAATGAACATGAAAATGGCTTCTCCCCTGTGTGAGTTCTCTGATGTATAGTAAGTTCTGATTTATCCCTATATCCTTTCCCACATTCTGAACATAAAAATGGTTTCTGCCCTGTATGAGTTTTCTGATGTACAAGTCTTGCTTTACTAATGAAATTTTTCCCACATTCTGAACATGAAAATGGCTTCTCTCCTGAGTGAGTTAATTGATGTCTAATAAAATTTGATTTCTGATTAAAACATTTTCCACATTCTGAACAGAAAAATGGATTCTCCCCTGTGTGAATTCTCTGATGCATAACAAGACTTGCTTTACTACTGAAATATTTTCCACATTCTGGACATTTCAGTGATTTCCTCCTTCTGTAAACTATTTCATTTTCAATAGCACTTCTCTGACTTTCATTTTGCATATTTGTCTTTGATGAAGCAGAAGTGAGAACCTTTTCAAAATGATCAAATGACAGATTATTTCTGAGTTGAGCTTGAGGTGTATTTGCAAAAATTATGGGCTCTTCACATGTATCTGGGGTGCTACTATGATAATCAGCTGCAAAATCTGAGAATAACACATGTCTCTCGGAGCTCCTGGTAAAGTCATCTGCCAAGAATAAAACGGATTTTATTATTGTTATATAACATGCATATTAATTTATATATATATATATATATATATATATATATATATATATATATATATATATATACTTTATGTCATTTCCATAAAAACTGTAATAAAATTCAATTACCAACAGACTAAGGCAGTAGAGCACAAAGATGGGCTGATAGTTTTTCATGTTAGGCCACCAGGTTATGAGCGTTCAAATTTTCTCTTCTCTATTGTAGCAATATTCTCTGTAGGTTCATGTTTCACTGTGTCTGTCACCAATCATTTCCTGCTCTGTATATAGGGGTCTCTGTGAGGGCTACTGCGCTGTATATAGAGGGCTCTGTGATGGCTCCTGCGTTGTTTAGAGGGGGCTCTGTTAGGGCTCCTGCGTTGTATATAGGAGGCTCTGTGATGGCTCCTGCACTGTTTATAGGGGGCTCAGTTAGGGCTCCTGTGCTGTTTATAGGGGCTCTGTGAGGGCTCCTGTGCTGTTTATAGGGGGCTCTGTGAGAGCTCCTGTGTGGTATATAGGGGGCTCTGTGAGGGCTCCTGCGCTGTATATAGGGGGCTCTGTTAGGGCTCCTGCGTTTTATATAGGGGCTCTGTGATGGCTCCTGCACTGTATATAGGGGGTTCTGTTAGGGCTCCTGTGTTGTATATAGGGGGCTCTGATGTCTCCTGCGCTGTATATAGGGGGCTCTGTGAGGCTCCTGTGCTGTATATAGGGGGCTGTGTGTGCTAACACTGTATATAGAAGGCTATGTGAGCGCTCATTCTGTACAAAGGGAATCTATGTGGGGGCACACACTGTAGCATGTCTTTTACGGGATACTCTTATATGGAATAGTGCAGTCTAGTACAATATTCCATACTTTTATTTGTGGTATACCACCAGATGCCAGACATATAATGTAATATAATATATACATGGTTGGTCTCCGCTGGTTCCACCAGCAGTTATCATGTAACCATGAGGAGGCGCTTTATATATTTGCTGGCATGTGCCAACTAGAGTATCTGGAGCGCCCCCACACCGCCGCAGGGCCTAGGGGTACCCGGAGCCGGGCCTCTGGGTCTCAGTCCTGGGGTTGTCACGGTGGCTAGACCCGGTCCGTGGCCCTGTCTGTCAGTGGGGGACGTCCGGTAGAATAAGTGATGATGATGGTGCAGTAACGGTGGTGTAGCGGTGCAGTTGTGGGGTGCAGGTCGCGGTAAATAACGAGGACACCAGGTTGCAGTCTCTTTACCTCTTTACTGGAGATCTCTCAGTCCGCAGTCCAGAATACGGTTCACCAGGCTGCGCAAGTCCGGTCGGTCCGATGGCACTTCCAGAGTTCTCCTCACAGGTGGAAATCAGTGCCCTCCTTCTTAGCGCTATGTGTTGTAGTCCTTCCCTGCTGTGCTCACGGAAAGTACCCCACAACTGTTGTGTCTGTTTCTTAAGTTCCCTCACAACTCGATTCACTGACGTTCTTCTCGTATTCCATCCCTCCCTGTTATTCAGGTTGGAACGGCACCCGTTTGTCAGGTAGGCCTGGAGTTCTTCCGGGACCCTAGAGACGCCCCTCTCCCGCAATTGCCCCCCAAGACTTCATAGGTGATATGTGGTAGACAGCCCGCCTTAAACTGACTGCCCTGCCGCTGTTTGGAGTATGGCTTCAAGCTGTATGCTATTCCACTCCCTCGGCGTTCCGGCCACCGGTAATGCGCCTCAGTAGGATGTTGCTCCGGTCCTACAGCATGACCCCTACTGGTATTCTCCTTTTTGCTTGATCTCGTTTCTCACTCAGCACAATCTATCTCGCTTCTAGTCCTTTCTTGGGCACCGCCGCTATGCTGAGCAGGCACGGTCCCTGTCATGCTCGCGCCCAGACTGGTTGGCGCGGGCGTGCGGGGGAGTGGCCCCACTGGACCACAGACCAAACCTCCCTGGAAGGGGCGTAACTAAGTAGCTTCCTAGGTGTTCGCTGGAACCTCTAATGGTGAGGTCAGACTTGTGCAATAGGAAGCTACCAGGTACCACTCCAGGGTGGAGTCTGGTTGTGGCTGCTGATCCCACCGGGGAACGGAACATAGACAAGCAAGCGGGCACGGCTGGCACATAGGCAGGCAGACGGGTACAACAGGAACACTGTCAGGCAGGCGGGCAAGGCTGGCTCTCTGGCAGGACTGATAGACAAGACTGGTACACTGGAAGAACCGGTAGGGACCGGTCTGCAGGCAGGTATGTAGAACGGGTAAGAACCTGTTCAGACACGAGGACCTAGGAGTAAGTAGATAAAGACCGCAAGAGCGGATGCAGAGAGAAAGCACAGGAGCTAGAGCCAAGAACAGAAATGCAGGAGGCGGAGCCAAGAGCAGGAGGCGGAGCCAAGTGCAAAACCGCAGGAGGCGGAGCCAAGAGCTGGAGGCGGAGCCAAGTGCAGACAGGCAGGAGGCGGAGCCAAGAGCTGGAGGCGGAGCCAAGTGCAGACAGGCAGGAGGCAGAGCCAAGGGCTGGCGGCGGAGCCAAGTGCAGGGGAGGTAGAACCGCAAGGAGCGGAGCCAGGTAGAACCGCAAGGAGCGGAGCCAGGTAGAACCGCAAGGGGCGGAGCCAGGTAGAACCGCAAGGGGCGGAGCCAGGTAGAACCGCAAGGGGCGGAGCCAGGTAGAACCGCAAGGGGCGGAGCCAGGTAGAACCGCAAGGGGCGGAGCCAGGTAGAACCGCAAGGGGCGGAGCCAGGTAGAACCGCAAGGGGCGGAGCCAGGTAGAACCGCAAGGGGCGGAGAGGAGCTGCGGGAGGGGTCTCTGCAGCAAAGCTGAGCAGAGCCACAAAGAATGTGGAGAGAAGCTGCAGCAAGGGATAACTGCAACAGCAGAAGATAAGCTGAGTAGAAAGGAGCAGAAACGCAGAAGAGAGGAGCCGAGGTAAAGTAACAAAGGTTCAGAGCAGGCAGAGCTGCAAGAGTGCGGAGTGAAAGCAGACTGAGAATACAAGGAAAGACAACAGGGAAGGAAGCCAAAGACTAGGAGACAGAGATAAGACTAAGTACAGACAAGGCAATGGAACAAGACACAAGGACAAAGACACTGGGACCAGGATATACTGCCTCCTGGTGGGCAGACAACAAGACCAAGGAAATAACACAGAGAATCCTCCAGAGAGGGAGTAACTCAGAGAAAGGCCAGGCAAACTCAGAAGCAAGACACTAACTGAGCTAACACATTGCACAGGCCCAGAACACTGGGTGGAGCTGAACTAAATACTGGAGGTCTCCTGGCAATTGGTCAGGAACAGATTGGACAGATGCACCTGATTCCTATAAGAACCAGAGAGTTCAGGCGCCGCCCCTCTATACACAGAACTATGAAGCATGCAGAGAGCAGAGACACAGAACATGGAGCTGGCAAGAAACAGAAACCACATCATGGCCTGGAGCAGTGGGTAAGATAGTGTGAGAAATGCGAGGCCATGCCGTGATGCCAGCAGAGTTGTTACAGTACCCCCCCCTTTACGGCCCCTCTTCTTCAAGCCAGCCAGAATAACTTGTAGAAGAAGGATGGGAGCACACATAGTCCAGGCCAACATGACATCTTCAGGGTAGAAGGCGGCAGGAGGGTCACCAGGTATCTCAGAAAACAAAGTCTTTTGGTACTCAACAGGGTTAGCTTCCACAATGAGCAGGACCACCTCCTCCAGGTACATAGGTAACAGGGACTTGAATGCTGCCGTCTTAATATCTTCACCAGCCAGACACTTGGAAACTGGAAACCGTCTCATAGGATTCAAATTTTGCCCAACAGGTAGTAGAGAAGCTCCCGGATACTGAACACAGGAAAAGTCACTAGAGATGAGTGTGGAGAGCATCAGCTCCACCGGGCCAGAGAAAAATTGAGGTGAACAAACTTCTGTCTTGAAATCTTCACCAGCCGGCCACAAGGACGCAGAAGGTACAAACATAGGAACCATCTTCTGCCCGTTATCCAGAAGAAATCGTCCAAGTGGCGGGGATGTTCCTAGGAACGGATTACAGGTATAGTCGTTGGAGATGTGTGGAGAGATAGTCACCGCCTCCCCATGTTCGGTGACATTAGCACACCTTGACTCGACTACTAAGTGTTTACTGGTATAGTCGCTGGAGATGTGTGGAGAAATCGTCACCGTTTCCCCATCTTCGATGACGTCAGCACACCTTGACTCGACGACTAGCAGACCAGCAGAAGAAGATGTCACTGCTGAGTGTCTTTGACGCATGGGAACCAGACACTTCTCAAGACTGGGTAAGTTCAAACGAAGCACCTTACTGCAACTCTTGACCAGGGCGGGTGGTAGAGTCTTTGGCTTAGAATGACCCATGGGCATAACAGACAGCATACGGAAAACAAACTTCTTTGTGTATAAGGCTCCAACTTGGAGCTGTAGTTGTCCTTGCAGGACTAGACTGCTCTTTAGCAGGGTTCGGCCATTATCAGGCAACGCCCACACTGGGTTCTGGAGCTGAAGAACGGAGACCATACACCGACTCCGTATGACAGGCGGCTTAGACACACCAAAGCTCCCAGAAGGCAGAGAAACAGTCATTAACTTAGATGGAGAGGACGTACTCTCGCCAGGGGCAGCCTCTCCAACTGGCCCGAGGTTTTGGAGCTTAAGATCCCCTGGACAGAGGCCATCCAGGTGTTCCTCACAACAGCAGCGACATTGTATGCCCTTCTTATGGTTGATTTCAGGCTGCTGCTTTGCCAGCCCACTCTCATCAACCTTCTTAGGCTTAACACAGGTTGCTGCTTTAACGGGTAGAGGAACAGGAGGGTCACAGACGGTCATGGCTTGACGTGGGGGTTTCTTCACGGGTTTCGCCCGTCTGGAGCGCCTCTCGGATCTAGATGGGGAAGACTTAACAGGAGCAGCAGGACAAGGCTTGTCAAAGACTTTACGGAAGGCCACCAGGAAGGCCCCCAGGTTCATGACAATAGGATCCCCTGCTTCCCAGAGGGGAGTTATCCATATTAGAGCATCTTCGGCCAGGTAGGACATGATGTAACCCACCTTGACCCAGTCAGAGGGGAAACAAGCTGCATTCTGCAGGATGTAGCGTAAGCACTGCTTCAGGAACCCCTGGCATTCTTCAGGATTCCCATAGAACCTAGGTGGGTCAGCTGGGTAGTGCTCCTCCTCATAGGCCAGAAGTTGCTTGAAGAGAGCATTAGAGACAATAATTGGGTCAGAGGTCTCTTCAATCTGAACCACCCTTGGTGGAACAAATTTTTCAGGTTGCTCATACGGGCAGGAAAAAAGTTCATCATGCTCTGCGAGCGGTAGGACATGGGATACAGCGGAGGCCATGGCCTGTGCAAACTGTCATGCTCGCGCCCAGACTGGTTGGCGCGGGCGTGCGGGGGAGTTGCCCCACTGGACCACAGACCAAACCTCCCTGGAAGGGGCGTAACTAAGTAGCTTCCTAGGTGTTCGCTGGAGCCTCTAATGGTGAGGTCAGACTTGTGCAATAGGAAGCTACCAGGTACCACTCCAGGGTGGAGTCTGGTTGTGGCTGCTGATCCCACCGGGGAACGGAACATAGACAAGCAAGCGGGCACGGCTGGCACATAGGCAGGCAGACGGGTACAACAGGAACACTGTCAGGCAGGCGGGCAAGGCTGGCTCTCTGGCAGGACTGATAGACAAGACTGGTACACTGGAAGAACCGGTAGGGACCGGTCTGCTGGCAGGTATGTAGAACGGGTAAGAACCTGTTCAGACACGAGGACCTAGGAGTAAGTAGATAAAGACCGCAAGAGCGGATGCAGAGAGAAAGCACAGGAGCTAGAGCCAAGAACAGAAATGCAGGAGGCGGAGCCAAGAGCAGGAGGCGGAGCCAAGTGCAAAACCGCAGGAGGCGGAGCCAAGAGCTGGAGGCGGAGCCAAGTGCAGACAGGCAGGAGGCGGAGCCAAGAGCTGGAGGCGGAGCCAAGTGCAGACAGGCAGGAGGCAGAGCCAAGGGCTGGCGGCAGAGCCAAGTGCAGGGGAGGTAGAACCGCAAGGAGCGGAGCCAGGTAGAACCGCAAGGAGCGGAGCCAGGTAGAACCGCAAGGAGCGGAGCCAGGTAGAACCGCAAGGGGCGGAGCCAGGTAGAACCGCAAGGGGCGGAGCCAGGTAGAACCGCAAGGGGCGGAGCCAGGTAGAACCGCAAGGGGCGGAGCCAGGTAGAACCGCAAGGGGCGGAGCCAGGTAGAACCGCAAGGGGCGGAGCCAGGTAGAACCGCAAGGGGCGGAGCCAGGTAGAACCGCAAGGAGCGGAGAGGAGCTGCGGGAGGGGTCTCTGCAGCAAAGCTGAGCAGAGCCACAAAGAATGTGGAGAGAAGCTGCAGCAAGGGATAACTGCAACAGCAGAAGATAAGCTGAGTAGAAAGGAGCAGAAACGCAGAAGAGAGGAGCCGAGGTAAAGTAACAAAGGTTCAGAGCAGGCAGAGCTGCAAGAGTGCGGAGTGAAAGCAGACTGAGAATACAAGGAAAGACAACAGGGAAGGAAGCCAAAGACTAGGAGACAGAGATAAGACTAAGTACAGACAAGGCAATGGAACAAGACACAAGGACAAAGCCACTGGGACCAGGATATACTGCCTCCTGGTGGGCAGACAACAAGACCAAGGAAATAACACAGAGAATCCTCCAGAGAGGGAGTAACTCAGAGAAAGGCCAGGCAAACTCAGAAGCAAGACACTAACTGAGCTAACACATTGCACAGGCCCAGAACACTGGGTGGAGCTGAACTAAATACTGGAGGTCTCCTGGCAATTGGTCAGGAACAGATTGGACAGATGCACCTGATTCCTATAAGAACCAGAGAGTTCAGGCGCCGCCCCTCTATACACAGAACTATGAAGCATGCAGAGAGCAGAGACACAGAACATGGAGCTGGCAAGAAACAGAAACCACATCATGGCCTGGAGCAGTGGGTAAGATAGTGTGAGAAATGCGAGGCCATGCCGTGATGCCAGCAGAGTTGTTACAGTCCCGTTACGTTCTTTCTAATGCCAAGCCTCTGTCAGGATCCCACCCCTGACAGAGACCCTACTGTCTCTTCCTCCACAACACCCTCTGCCACAAGGTGTTGCTTCGTTCAATCCAGTCAGCTTTCTCCTCTAACTTCCTGCCTGACCCCCAGTTTACCCACTATGGTGGGGAGTGGCCTAATGAATAGAACCCTTAGCTCCCCCCGGAGGCCCTGCTGTGAAACATATTGGTGTCTGTGATACCTGGTCAGATGAACTCCTTCAGTGCCATCGAACGCACCATGGCTCCCCATAGTGGCGGATCCACAGTACTGCAACGACCAGGACTCTGGGGCGCTGCATATCAGCTACGTCTTGCAATGTTCTTCTATTCACCGACATAGCTGACTTTCGAGTTGTCACCTGACAGCAAGTATGGCTGCGCTGGAACCGACAGAACCAAGTCGTAACAGATAGATATATATATATATATATATATATATATATATATATATATATATATATATATATATATATTAGTGTGTGTGTCCAAATAGAACTTTTGCTATGGGGCCCTGTGAACTCTGTATGCCCCTGCTTGAAGGCAATAATAATGAGGGCAATCTCGTTTGTTGATCAGAGCCCAAGGCTCTGGGGCTCCCATAGCCAGATTCCTCACATCATGAGCAGCGTGCCAGGCAGGGTAGGGGGCGCAGACATATTTCTTACACAGGGGCCAAACACTGTCAGTGTCCTCCTCTGGGTCAATGTAATGACAAATTTGTAAAAGAAAGAATAATAACAAAAGTGAGCTGAGGTAAAACAACAGGAACGTTTACTGGGAAAATAGCAAGCCACATCAGTTTCACAGAAGCAAGTCAGATCTTAACTGGAAGTGGACAGCAGGATTTTAGGAGCTTAAATAGCTTGGAGCCCCACCCAGACCATACAGCAGAGAACAAACACTGACAGAAGTTAATTCTATATTCAAGGTTGCCAACCTACTTTTACATTTTATCTGAACAACTGGACCAAAATTCACAGACATTCAAAATTTCCACACCCTCAAAGACTACATCCCAAATGTAAAAAATACGAGGATATCTACTATATAATTGTCTAAGGGTCACTTCCGTCTCTCTGTCTGTCTTTCTGTCTGTCACGGAAATCCCAAGTCGCTGATTGGTCGTGGCAAAACAGCCACGACCAATCAGCGACGGGCACAGTCCGGCGGCAAAATGGCGGCTCCTTACTCCCCGCAGTCAGTGCCTGCTCCATACTGCCCTCCAGTCAGCGCTCACACAGGGTTAATGGCAGCGTTAACGGACCGCGTTATGCCGTGGTGTAACGCAGTCCGTTAACGTTGCTATTAACCCTGTGTGACCAGCTTTTTGCTATTGATGCTGCCTATGCAGCATCAATAGCAAAACGATCTAATGTTAAAAATAATAAAAAAAATAAAAAATAGTTATATACTCACCGTCCGTCGGCCCCTCGGATCCAGAACCGGCCTTACCCGCTCCTTGCGACGCCCCGGTGACCGCTCCATGCATTGCGGTCTCGCGAGATGATGACGTAGCGGTCTCGTGAGACCGCTACGTCATCATCTCGCGAGACCGCAATGCACTCTTGGGACCGGAGGGTGCGAGGACAATCCGTAAACGCTTTGCCTGAAACCGGGCACCAACGGAAGGTGAGTATATAACTATTTTTTATTTTAATTCTTTTTTTTAACAGGGATATGATGCCCACATTGCTATATACTACGTGGGCTGTGCAATATACTATGTGGGCTGTGCAATATACTACGTGGGCTGTGCAATATACTACGTGGCTGTGCAATATACTACGTGGGCTGTGCAATATACTACATGGGCTGTGCAATATACTACGTGGGCTGTGCAATATACTACGTGGGCTGTGCTATATACTACGTGGGCTGTGCAATATACTACGTGGCTGTGCAATATACTACGTAGGCTGTGCAATATACTACGTGGGCTGTGCAATATACTACGTGGGCTGTGCAATATACTATGTGGGCTGTTATATACTATGTGGGCTGTGCAACATACTATGTGGCTGTGCTATATACTATGTGGGCTGTGTTATACACTACGTGGGCTGTGTTATACGCTACATGGGCTGTGTTATATACTGCGTGCGTGGGCTGTTATAAACTATGTGGCTGTGTTATATGCTATGTGGGCTGTTATACACTCCATGGGCTGTGCTATATACTACGTGGCTATGCTATATACTCCGTGGGCTGTGTTATATACTATGTGGGCTGTGCTATATACTCCGTGGGCTGTGCTATATACTACGTGGCTGTGATATATACTACGTGGCTGTGATATATACTACGTGGCAGTGCAATATACTTTGTGGTTGTGCAATATACTTCGTGGCTGTGCTATGTACTAATTGGCTGTGCTATTTACTATGTGGGCTGTTATATACTACGTGGCTGTGCTATATACTGCGTGGCCGGCCGCAAACAATCAGCGTCAGGCGCAGTCCGGCCGCGAATTGGCGCGGGATTTGAACCACGCTTCGCTAATTGGTCATGGCTGGCCGAATCCTGTGTATTCAATGTATTATTCTAAAATCTTCATAAATAAACTATATACATATTCTAGAATACCCGATGCATTAGAATCGGGTTACCATCTAGTCTATATATATAATTGTCTAAGGGGTACTTCCGTCTTTCTGTCCGCAACTTCCGTAATGGAAGTCCCGCGTCACTGATCGGTCTCGCCAGCTGCCTGTCATGACTGCTGCGACCAATCAGCAGCGGGCACAGTCCGATTAGTCCCTCCCTACTCCCCTGCAGTCAATGCCCGGCGCCTGCATATTCCCCTCCAGTCACCGCTAACACAGGATTAATGCCAGCGGTAACAGACCGTGTTATGCTGCGGGTAATGCGCTCCGTTATCGCTGCTATTAACCCTGTGTGTCCCCAACTTTTTACTATTGATGCTGCCTATGCAGCATCAATAGTAAAAAGATGTAATGTTAAAAATAATAAAAAAACAAAAAACCTGCTATTCTCACCCTCTGTAGTCCGTCCAGGCACGCGTGGCTGCCGCCATCTTCCATTCCCAGAGATGCATTGCGAAATTACCCAGAAGACATAGCGGTCTCGCGAGACCGCTAAGTCATGAGGGTAATTTCGCAATGCATCCTGGGAACGGAAGATGGCGGCAGCCGCGCGCGCATCGCCAGAGCTTCGCTGGATCCCGGCGGGTGAGTATATAACTATTTTTTATTTTAATTATTTTTTTAAACAGGGATATGGTGCCCACACTGCTATATACTACGTGGGCTGTGTTATACACCGCGTGGCTGCTATATACTACGTGGCCAGTGTTAGATACTATGTGGGCTGTGTTTTGTACTGCACACAATGTGCACAAAGCTATGAGCAATATGGTAAATAATGTAACACCATAGGGTAAGTGATATGACATTCCAAGAAAAATGAGGAACGATGCACCTTGTCAGCACATATGGGTCATAGTACAGATATAGCTTATAAACACATAGATTGATCTTGTGTTTAGCATTTCATATGTATGGGGTGCCACAGAGAGGTGGTGGGTGTTATAATGCTGGACAGGCTACAGCCAATAGAGGATATTAAAGTCAGCAACTCCTAGTGGTTGCCTGACACCTGTAGCAGCCAGATAATTAGTCATGGTCCAAAGGCTCCAACCAGCCCATAGCAGCATATAAAATAATCCCCCAAATGCCAAACAACAAAAGACCATACAAAGTATAGGCAGCCTAACAAAGATATTTACCCATATTGTAACAGAGACAGGCGTCACCGTGCTCTCTCCCCAACGCACGTTTCGGTGCGAGATCACCTTCTTCAGGGGGCCCCCTGAAGAAGGTGATCTCGCACCGAAACGTGCGTTGGGGAGAGAGCACGGTGACGCCTGTCTCTGTTACAATATGGGTAAATATCTTTGTTAGGCTGCCTATACTTTGTATGGTCTTTTGTTGTTTGGCATTTGGGGGATTATTTTATATGCTGCTATGGGCTGGTTGGAGCCTTTGGACCATGACTAATTATCTGGCTGCTACAGGTGTCAGGCAACCACTAGGAGTTGTTGACTTTAATATCCTCTATTGGCTGTAGCCTGTCCAGCATTATAACACCCACCACCTCTCTGTGGCGCCCCATACATATGAAATTCTTAACACAAGATCAATCTATGTGTTTATAAGCTATATCTGTACTATGACCCATATGTGCTGACAAGGTGCACCGTTCCTCATTTTTCTTGGAATGTCATATCACTTACCCTATGGTGTTACATTATTTACCATATTGCTCATAGCTTTGTGCACATTGTGTGCACAATATTGATTTTAATGTTTGTATATGTCATTTAATAAAGTTTCTCATAATTTTTGTAACTATTGGCATTTTGACTCTATTTTTCTCCGGTTTTGCAATTCAGTGTTTGAGTCGTTTTTTGCCTCATATTCTAAAAATGCAATTTAGCATTAATATGCAATTATATGCATGGTAAAAATCTTATTATAATTATGTTTTGGGGACTATTTGTACAATTGTGTTTTGTACTGCGTGGGCTGTGCTATATATTACCTGGCTGTGTTATATACGTCACCTGTGTTATATACTGCGTGGCCGCTATATACTGCGTGGGCTGTGTTATATATTATGTGGGCTGTGTTATATACTGTTTGGGCTGTGTTATATACTGCGTGGCCACTGTTATATACTGCTTGGCCTGTATTAACGCATCGGCTATTCTACAATATGTATGTATGTATGTATGTAGCAGACACATAGTATATAGCACAGGCCACGTACTATTTGTCTGCTATATACTACATGTCTCCTATATACTACGTGGCCTGTGCTATATACTATGTGGCTGCTATATATACATACATACATATTCTAGAATACCCGATGTGTTAGAATCGCCCACCATCTAGTATATTTAGAATTACACTCTGTATATATACGCACAAACATATACATGCACACAGAATAATACAGATACAAAGTATTACACCCAACTAAATCTTCTGGACTGCAGCAGTAGTATATGCATACCACAGTGCATCACACAGTTACATAGCTTCTCTGGAGCTGCATATTTATTTATTTTTCTCACTTATATAGCGCCATTAATTCCACAGCACATTACACACATTGTTGGCATTGTCCCCATTTGGGCTCACAATCTAAATTCCTGATCATTATGTCTTTGCAATGTGAGAGGAAATCGGAGAACCCGGAAAAAAACACGCAAATACGGCAAAATCATACAAAATCCTTTCAGAGGTTGTCCTTGGTGGGACCCCAGCGCTGCAAGGCTGCAGTGCTAACAACTGAGCCACCGTGCTGCCTGTGGACACACAGCATTGTATCTTAATTTACCAGACATCTATTTTTAGTAAACCAAGAAGAATAGACTGTGATCTGTATGTTGGCTTTTGAATTTAAGCAATTTTTCATGGACTGTCTGTAAATATTCTGACAGTTGGCAACCCAGTCTATATTTCCCAGCCTAGACAGAAACCAGAGGACATAAACCACCCAGTGGTCAGCGCTCATAGCAAATCAGTAATTCAGCTACATAGAGGCGATCTGACCATCGCCTGTATGTAGCTGAGCCGTTCAGGCTATGGCAGCTTCTAGTCTCCTATGGAGACTATTGAAGCATGCCAAAAGTTAAAGAAAAATATTTTTAAAAATATATAAAAATAAATAAATAAATAAAAGTTCAACTCACCCCCCTTGCCTCATTCAAAATAAAACAATTAAAAAAAATCAAACCTACACATATTTGGTATCGCCGAGTTCAGAATCGCCCAGTCTATCAATAAAAAAAAAGAATTAAACTGATAGCTAAATGACGTAGTGCTAAAAAAAAGTCAAAACGCCAGAATTACATTTTTTTGGTCGCTGTGACATTGCATTAAAATGCAATAACGGGCGATCAAAAGAATGTATCTGCACCAAAATGGTATCATTAAAACATCAGCTCAGCACACAAAAAATAAGCCCTCACCCAACCCGAGATCATGAAAAATGGAGACGCTACGGGTATCGGAAAATGGCGCAATTTTTTTCTTTTAGCAAAGTTTTGAATTTTTTTTCACCACTTAGATAAAAAAGAACCTAGAAATGTTTGGTGTCTATGAACTTGTAATGACCTGGAGAATCATAATCGCAGGTCAGTTTTAGAATTTAGAGAACATAGCAAAAAAGCCAAACAAAAAACAAGTGTGGGATTGCACTTTTTTGCAATTTCACGGCACTTGGAAATTATTTCCCCTTTTCCAGTATATGACATGGTAAAACCAATGATGTCGTTCAAAATACAACTCGTCCCACAAAAAATAAGCCCTCACATGACCATATTGATGGAAAAATAAAAAAGTTATGGCTCTGGGAAGGAGGGGAGCAAAAAACGAAAAAAGCTCCGATCATTAAGGGGTTAAGGGAGTGGGAACTGAAATAACATGTCCTTTATTTGATCTGAATGTCCAGTACAAAACCGACGGTGTAGGGCCTGGTCATTCTACTGTGAGTCTATGGTTCCTTGCTAAACCTTTTCACAGTAATACTCAGTGATACTTTGCCCCGGAAGGAGAGGAGGCTATTTACTTTTTTGCCAAAGCTACATGGATAGGGTCATCGAACTGGAGCACTAATTTTACAAAATAGGAGTCAACTGTGGAGAGTTCTGGAGCATCAGGGAAAAGAGAAAAAGGTGCAAATCTAGGGGGACACACTGCAGGAGGGAAATTATAAATCCAACAATCTGGCTTTCAGAATGAGACAAATGTGAGCAGAGCCTCAAATGCAGGCAACAACTTTCCCTAAATAAAAGAGAATTCCTACGGTCACCTGAAAATTAGTTATTGAGGTCAACCTTGCCTTCAAAAAAAAAATTATGGGACGTGCTGCAAAGGCTTGGGCCTAACCGCTTTCATTTTGCTGAAAACATACAGCAGTCTTGCACGTTATCCCCCACCGCATGGAGGGGATCCATATGGCCAGCTATACTGTTATGTCCGTTAGAGGTCTCAGGCTCAAAAAGACTACCTCCGATAAACTTGGTGCAAGCCAATTCATCTAGCAGAGATCCCAGAGGAACCCCCGTCTTCACCCTTTAAACTACAAGGATCTGGTCTTAAAACTGGTTCCAATAGATTTCTTACACGGAAGTGCTGATGTCTGGAGGAGCAAACCCAAGGTAAGAGAATAGTCAGGTAGCCAGGTCAGGGTCAGTGTTCGGACAAAATCGTAAAAATTAATAATTATCAAAAAATGAGCCGAGGTCAAAGAACGGGAATGTCCACTGGGAGAATAGCGAGGCACAAGCACACAGAAGCAAATCAGATTATGATTGGCAGTGGACAGCAGGATTTCTGGAGGATGAATAGTAGCCCCACCCAGACCACACATCAGGGACCAAACACTGATAGAAGACACAAAACAAGAGTGCGGCGCCACCTGCCATGTCATGCCTTCAGAGAAATGCATGTAACCAGTTTTACCTATGCCTTTGCAACATCATTGAATTGTAGTGTCTTGTGATAACTTTTCCAGCAATGCCATCTGTTGACATGTTCCCTTATGGCAGCATGTTTATTTCTGCTTCATTGTTACTGTGCAGTCTAATTTTTCTCCTTGAGGCTGCCGTAGTTTCCCAACAGCCTCTGCACTGTCATGATCTCTGCAGGCAGAGATCATAGCAAGCCTATAGAAGGACAAGCTCTCGGAAGATGGAACTATACTGACCATGAACTAAGCCTGCCGCGCAACTAGAAATAGCCAGGTAGCATTTCCTATTTATCGCTAGATGCCCAGCTCTGGCCTAAGACCTAAATAGCTAGCAGAGGGAAATATAAGACCTGGCTCACCTCTAGAGAAATATTCCAAAGAAGACAGTAGCCCCCCACATATAATGACGGTGAGTTCAGATGAAACAACAAACGCAGCAGGAAAATAGTCTTAGCAAATTTGAGGTCCGCTTACTAGATAGCAGAAGACAGATAGTATACTTTCATGGTCAGCAGAAAAACACTAACAAAACACCATCCAGAGATTACCTTAAACTCTGGCATTAACTCATAACGCCAGAGTAGCAATCCCTGATCAACGAGAGCTTTCCAGACACAGTAACAAAACTTCAGCTGTGAACTGGAACAAATAGGCAAAACAAAACATGGACAAAAGTCCAACTTATCTAGTAGTTGTCTAGAAGCAGGAACAAGCACTGAGAGGCATCAGATAACATTGTTGACCGGCAAGAAACCACCAGAGAAATGAGCTTAAATAGCGACACCCACTACTGATGGAACCAGGTGAAACAGGAAAGAGGATGACAAGTCCAATTCCACAAGCGGCCACCGGGGGAGCCCAGAATCCAAATTCACAACAGTACCCCCCCCTCAAGGAGGGGGCACCGAACCCTCACCAGATCCACCAGGGCGACCAGGATGAGCCCTATGGAAGGCACGAACAAGATCAGAAGCATGAACATCAGATGCATTGACCCAAGAATTATCCTCCTGGCCGTAACCCTTCCAGTTGACCAGATACTGGAGTTTCCGTCTGGAAACACGAGAGTCCAAAATTTTCTCCACAACGTACTCCAACTCACCCTCAACCAACACCGGAGCAGGAGGCTCAACTGAAGGTACAACAGGTACCTCATACCTGCGCAATAACGACCGATGAAAAACGTTATGAATGGAAAAGGACGCAGGGAGGTCCAAACGGAAAGAAACAGGATTAAGAATCTCCAATATTCTATAAGGGCCGATGAACCGAGGTTTAAACTTAGGAGAAGAGACCCTCATAGGGACAAAACGAGAAGACAACCACACTAAATCTCCAACACCAAGCCGAGAACCAACACGACGATGACGGTTGGCAAAACGCTGAGTCTTCTCCTGGGACAACTTCAAATTGTCCATAACCTGCCCCCAGATGTGATGCAATCTCTCCACCACCGCATCCACTCCAGGACAATCCGAGGATTCCACCTGACCGGAGGAAAATCGAGGGTGAAACCCCGAATTACAGAAAAACGGGGACACCAAGGTGGAAGAACTGGCCCGATTATTGAGGGCGAACTCTGCCAATGGCAAAAAAGCAACCCAATCATCCTGGTCAGCAGAGACAAAACACCTCAGATATGTCTCAAGGGTCTGATTAGTCCGCTCGGTCTGGCCATTAGTCTGAGGGTGAAAAGCAGATGAAAAAGACAAATCTATGCCCATCCTAGCACAGAATGCCCGCCAAAATCTAGACACAAATTGGGTACCTCTGTCAGAAACAATATTCTCAGGAATACCGTGCAATCGGACAACATTCTGAAAAAACAGAGGAACCAACTCAGAAGAAGAAGGCAACTTGGGCAGAGGAACCAAATGGACCATTTTAGAGAAACGGTCACAGACCACCCAGATGACAGACATCTTCTGGGAAACAGGCAGATCTGAAATAAAATCCATCGAGATGTGTGTCCAAGGCCTCTTAGGAATAGACAAGGGCAACAGCAGTCCGCTAGCCCGAGAACTACAAGACTTGGCCCGAGCACAAACGTCACATGACTGCACAAAGACTCGCACATCTCGTGACAGGGAAGGCCACCAGAAGGATCTTGCCACCAAATCCCTGGTACCAAAAATTCCGGGATGACCTGCCAATGCAGAAGAATGTACCTCAGAGATGACTCTGCTGGTCCAATCATCCGGAACAAACAGTCTATCAGGCGGACAACGATCCGGTCTATCCGCCTGAAACTCTTGCAAGGACCGCCGCAGATCAGGAGAAACGGCCGACAAAATTACTCCCTCCCTAAGGATACCTGTGGGTTCAGAATTACCAGGAGAGTCCGGGTCAAAACTCCTAGAAAGGGCATCTGCCTTAACATTCTTAGAACCCGGTAGATATGACACCACAAAATTAAAGCGAGAAAAAAATAAAGACCAGCGCGCCTGTCTAGGATTCAGGCGTCTGGCAGTCTCAAGATAAATCAAATTTTTGTGGTCAGTCAATACCACCACCTGATGCCTAGCCCCCTCGAGCCAATGGCGCCACTCCTCAAACGCCCACTTCATGGCCAAAAGCTCCCGATTCCCAACATCATAATTCCGCTCTGCGGGCGAAAATTTGCGAGAAAAGAAGGCACAAGGCCTAATGACGGAGCAGTCGGAACCTTTCTGCGACAACACTGCCCCAGCTCCGATCTCCGAAGCGTCAACCTCAACCTGAAAAGGCAGATTCACATCAGGCTGACGCAACACAGGGGCAGAGGCAAAACGGCGCTTAAGCTCCTGAAAGGCCTCTACAGCATGAGGGGACCAATTAGCAACATCAGCGCCTTGTCTGGTCAAATCAGTCAGTGGTTTAACGACATCCGAAAAACCAGCAATAAATCGGCGGTAAAAGTTGGCAAAGCCCAAAAATCTCTGAAGACCCTTAAGAGAGGAGGGCTGAGTCCAGTCACAAATAGCTTGCACCTTGACGGGATCCATCTCAATGGAAGAGGGAGAAAAAATATACCCCAAAAAGGAAATTTTCTGGACCCCAAAAACGCACTTAGACCCCTTCACACATAAAGAATTAGACCGCAGAACCTGAAAAACTCTCCTGACCTGCTGGACATGAGAGTCCCAGTCATCAGAAAAAATCAGAATATCATCCAGATATATTATCATAAATTTATCCAGAAAATCGCGGAAAATATCATGCATAAAAGACTGGAAAACTGAAGGGGCATTAGAAAGACCAAAAGGCATGACCAAATACTCAAAGTGGCCCTCGGGCGTATTAAATGCGGTCTTCCACTCATCCCCCTGCCTGATCCGCACCAAATTATACGCCCCACGAAGATCAATTTTAGAGAACCACTTAGCACCCTCTATACGAGCAAACAAATCAGTAAGCAATGGCAATGGGTATTGATACTTAACAGTGATCTTATTCAGAAGCCGATAATCAATACATGGTCTCAAAGAGCCGTCTTTTTTTGAGACAAAGAAAAACCCAGCTCCCAAGGGAGAAGAAGATGGACGAATATGTCCCTTTTCCAAAGACTCCTTTATATATTCCCGCATAGCAGCATGTTCCGGCACAGACAAATTAAACAAACGACCCTTTGGATATTTACAACCCGGTATCAAATCTATGGCACAATCGCACTCACGGTGCGGAGGTAACGACCCAAGCTTGGGTTCGTCAAAGACGTCTTGATAATCAGAGAGGAACTCAGGGACTTCAGAGGGAATGGACGACGAAATAGAAACCAAAGGTACGTCCCCATGAATACCCTTACATCCCCAGCTCAACACAGACATTGCTCTCCAGTCCAAGACTGGGTTGTGAGACTGCAACCATGGCAATCCCAGTACCAAATCGTCATGTAAATTATACAGCACCAGGAAACGAATAATCTCCTGGTGATCCGGATTGATACGCATGGTTACTTGTGTCCAGTATTGTGGTTTATTATTAGCCAATGGGGTGGAGTCAATCCCCTTCAGAGGAATAAGAGTCTCCAAAGGCTCTAAATCAAAACCACAACGATTGGCAAAGGACCAATCCATAAGACTCAGAGCGGCGCCAGAGTCAACATAGGCGTCCGTGACAATGGATGACAAAGAGCAAATCAGGGTTACAGACAAAACAAACCTAGACTGAATGGTGCCAATGGAAACAGACTTATCAAGCTTCTTTGTACGCCTAGAGCATGCTGATATAACATGAGTAGAATCCCCACAATAGAAACACAATCCATTCTTCCGTCTAAAATTCTGTCGCTCGCTCCTGGACAGAATTCTATCACACTGCATACTTTCTGGCGTCTTTTCCATAGACACCGCCAGATGGTGCACCGGTTTGCGCTCCCGCAGACGCCTATCAATCTGAATAGCCATTGTCATGGACTCATTCAGACCTGCAGGCAAAGGGAACCCCACCATAACATCCTTAACGGCATCAGAGAGACCTTCTCTGAAAGTTGCCGCCAAGGCGCACTCATTCCACTGAGTAAGCACAGACCATTTACGGAATCTTTGGCAGAAAACTTCAGCTTCGTCTTGCCCCTGAGATAGTGCCATCAAAGTTTTTTCTGCCTGAAGTTCCAAATGAGGTTCCTCATAAAGCAAGCCCAAGGCCAGAAAAAACGCATCCACATCGCGTAACGCAGGATCCCCTGCTGGCAATGAGAAGGCCCAATCTTGAGGGTCACCCCTGAGCAAGGAAATCACAATCCTAACCTGCTGAGCAGGGTCTCCAGCTGAACGAGACTTCAGGGACAAATAAAGCTTACAATTATTTCGGAAATTCTGGAAGCTAGCTCTATTCCCTGTGAAGAACTCCGGCAAAGGAATTCTCGGCTCAGATACCGGAGCATGTACCACAAAATCTTGTAAATTTTGTACTTTCGTGATGAGATTATTCAAACCCGCAGTTACACTCTGGAGATCCATTATTGTCAGGTGCACACAGAGCATACAGAGATTAGGAGGAGAGAGAGAAAAAAGACTGCAGCAAGGCAGACTGGAGGAAAAAAAAAAAAAAAAAAAAAAATTCCAGCAGACTTCTTATAACTCTCCTTTCTCAACCTGGGTCTTTAACACTTTATTGGCCGGTCAAACTGTCATGATCTCTGCAGGCAGAGATCATAGCAAGCCTATAGAAGGACAAGCTCTCGGAAGATGGAACTATACTGACCATGAACTAAGCCTGCCGCGCAACTAGAAATAGCCAGGTAGCATTTCCTATTTATCGCTAGATGCCCAGCTCTGGCCTAAGACCTAAATAGCTAGCAGAGGGAAATATAAGACCTGGCTCACCTCTAGAGAAATATTCCAAAGAAGACAGTAGCCCCCCACATATAATGACGGTGAGTTCAGATGAAACAACAAACGCAGCAGGAAAATAGTCTTAGCAAATTTGAGGTCCGCTTACTAGATAGCAGAAGACAGATAGTATACTTTCATGGTCAGCAGAAAAACACTAACAAAACACCATCCAGAGATTACCTTAAACTCTGGCATTAACTCATAACGCCAGAGTAGCAATCCCTGATCAACGAGAGCTTTCCAGACACAGTAACAAAACTTCAGCTGTGAACTGGAACAAATAGGCAAAACAAAACATGGACAAAAGTCCAACTTATCTAGTAGTTGTCTAGAAGCAGGAACAAGCACTGAGAGGCATCAGATAACATTGTTGACCGGCAAGAAACCACCAGAGAAATGAGCTTAAATAGCGACACCCACTACTGATGGAACCAGGTGAAACAGGAAAGAGGATGACAAGTCCAATTCCACAAGCGGCCACCGGGGGAGCCCAGAATCCAAATTCACAACACTGCACTAGCCTTACCCATTCTTTCTTCAGCAGCTATCTTGGCCCCTTGAAAGCTGACACGCTGATTATTTCTCTCTGGATTTTCTGCCTTTCTGGTTGTTTACCTCAACACAGCACAATCGATGAGTTATTATGTTCCCTTTGTTAGGGCTCACCATACTGAATGATGCAGATGTTGTGTTCTTCATGTTTTCTTATCGAATAGTCTCTCTTCTGTCATTATAACTATCTCCACTACCTGCTATGTTATGTAATTATGTTGTGTGTGTACTGTACCATACGTAATGCTATGTACCTCAGATATACTGTATGCTTTGTACTGAGTAATTTCATTTTTGTTGTTTACACTGATCCTATCAATAAAGTTGTAAAGAACCCCCTGCGTCGATCTCAATGCATCTATAGGAAAGAGTGTAGCTGTCTGTCAACTCAATCTCCCGAACAGAGTGAGGGTGCCAGAACAGTAAAACGACTACTATAGAACGGGGTTGAAGCACAGACACTGGCTTCTATCAGAGAGTAGTCAGGCTGCATACAGATGTAAGAATCGCAGGAACGTGGGATGCAGTGACAAACAGGAGGCAGAACAAGAGTTAACTGGTTTATTACCAGGATTACTTCACGCAGGGAGAGAAAGAGTTAAGGGGGAAGTAAAATTGGGTTTTGTGTCAGGGTATGAACAAACGGTTATGAAACTGGTAAGCTTATCAATCTGATGGTTTCCGGGCTGTGGAAGCTTGAAATCCCACGGTGGCACCGTAGGTGACGTGTGAAATCTCTGTGTTGTGAATTCCGTTCTCGAACTCCCTCCTGTGGTCATGAATGGTACTTCGGCGAGTTCTGTCCATGAACTCCCTCTGGTGGCTGTGAGTGGAACTGCTGGTTCTTGAGTTTGCTTCCTCAGCTGTCCTCGTTTATGGCCAGGCTGGCTTCTCTATTTAACTCCACTCAGATCATTACTCCATGCCAGCTGCCAATGTCTTAGTACTGGTTCAGATCTCTCTAGGATCTTTCTGATGACCTGTCTACTCCAGCAGAAGCTAAGTCCCTGCTTGTTCATTTGTTGTTCATTGTTTACTGAATATATTTCTTAGTACTTGCTAAGTTCTAGTCCAGCTTGCTATCATGATATTGCTTTGCTAGCTGGAAGCTCTGGGGAGCAGAGTGGCACCTCCGCACCGTGAGTCGGTGCGGGGGGTCTTTTTGCACACTCTGCGTGTTTTTTTTGTAGTTTTTGTGCTGACCGCATAGATCCCTTTACTATCTTCTGCTATTTAGTGAAGTCTGGCCTCCTTTGCTAAAACCTGTTTCATTTCTGTGTTTGTGACTTTCCTCTTAACTCACAGTCAATATTTGTGGGGGGCTGCCTTTTCCTTTGGGGAATTTCTCTGAGGCAAGGTAAGGCTTTATTTCCTATCTTTAGGGGTAGTTAGCTCTTAGGCTGTGAAGAGGCGTCTAGGGAGAGTTAGGTACGCTCCACGGCTATTTCTAGTGTGTGTAATAGGATCAGGGTTTGCGGTCAGCAGAGATCCCACTTCCCAGAGCTTGTCCTGTCATTTGGTTTAACCATCAGGTCATTCCAGGTGCTCCTAACCACCAGGTCCATAACAGTACAGCTGGCCTATAAAGTGTTAATGCATCTCAATAGAGGGATAAGAGAAGTTCTGAGACCATTTTTTTTTCTCTGCAGTGTGTTTTGTCTTTCTTTTCCCCTTAACCTCTGGGTGGTTCAGGACTCAGGTGTAGATATGGACATTCAAGGTCTGTCCTCTTGTGTGGATCAACTCACTGCAAGGGTACAAAGCATTCAAGATTATGTAGTTCAGAATCCGATGTTAGAGCCTAGAATTCCAATTCCTGATTTGTTTTCTGGGGATAGATCTAAGTTTCTGAATTTCAAAAATAATTGCAGACTGTTTCTTGCTTTGAAACCCCGCTCCTCTGGTAACCCCATTCAGCAAGTAAAAATCATTATTTCTTTGTTACGTGGCGACCCTCAAGACTGGGCATTCTCCCTTGTGCCAGGAGATCCCGCATTGCTTAATGTAGATGCGTTTTTTCTGGCGCTTGGATTGCTTTGTGACGAGCCTGATTCTGTGGATCAGGCAGAGAAAATCTTGCTGGCTTTGTGTCAGGGTCAGGATGAAGCGGAGGTATATTGCCAGAAGTTTCGAAAGTGGTCTGTGCTTACTCAGTGGAATGAGTGTGCCCTGGCAGCAATTTTCAGAAAGGGTCTTTCTGAAGCCCTTAAGGATGTTATGGTGGGGTTCCCCACGCCTGCTGGTCTGAATGAATCAATGTCCTTGGCTATTCAGATCGATCGGCGCTTGCGTGAGCGCAAAGTTGTGCACCATTTGGCGGTATCCTCTGAGCAGAGGCCTGAACCTATGCAATGTGATAGGACTTTGACCAGAGCTGAACGGCAAGAACACAGACGTCAGAATGGGCTGTGTTTTTACTGTGGTGACTCTACTCATGCTATCTCTGATTGTCCTAAGCGCACTAAGCGGTTCGCTAGGTCTGTCACCATTAGTACTGTACACCCTAAATTTCTTTTGTCCGTTACTCTGATTTGCTCATTGTCATCCTACTCTGTTATGGCATTTGTGGATTCAGGCGCTGCCCTGAATTTGATGGACTTGGAGTTTGCCAGGCGCTGTGGTTTTTTCTTGGAGCCCTTACAGTATCCTATTCCATTAAGGGGAATTGATGCTACGCCTTTGGCCAAGAATAAACCTCAGTACTGGACTCAGTTGACCATGTGCATGGCTTTTGCACATCAGGAAGATATTCGCTTTTTGGTGTTGCATAATTTGCATGATGTGGTCGTGTTGGGTTTGCCATGGCTACAGGTCCATAATCCAGTGTTGGATTGGAAATCAATGTCTGTTTCCAGTTGGGGTTGTCAAGGGGTACATGGTGATGTTCCGTTGTTGTCAATTTCTTCTTCCACTCCTTCTGAAGTCCCTGAGTTTTTGTCGGATTACCGGGATGTATTTGATGAGCCCAAATCCAGTGCCCTACCTCCTCATAGGGATTGTGATTGTGCTATTAATTTGATTCCTGGTAGTAAATTTCCTAAGGGCCGACTTTTCAATTTATCTGTGCCAGAACATGCCGCTATGCGGAGTTATATAAAGGAGTCCTTGGAGAAAGGGCATATTCGCCCGTCGTCGTCACCGTTGGGAGCAGGGTTCTTTTTTGTGGCCAAGAAGGATGGTTCTCTGAGACCTTGTATAGATTACCGCCTTCTCAATAAAATCACGGTCAAATTTCAGTACCCTTTGCCTCTACTGTCTGATTTGTTTGCTCGGATTAAGGGGGCTAGTTGGTTCACCAAGATAGATCTTCGAGGGGCGTATAATCTTGTGCGTATTAAACAGGGCGACGAATGGAAAACAGCATTTAATACGCCCGAGGGCCATTTTGAGTACCTGGTGATGCCATTCGGGCTTTCTAATGCTCCGTCTGTGTTTCAGTCCTTTATGCATGACATCTTCCGAAAGTATCTGGATAGATTCATGATTGTATATTTGGATGATATTTTGGTGTTTTCGGATGATTGGGAGTCTCATGTGAAGCAGGTCAGAATGGTGTTCCAGGTCCTTCGTGCTAATTCCTTGTTTGTGAAGGGGTCTAAATGTCTCTTCGGAGTTCAGAAGGTTTCCTTTTTGGGCTTCATTTTTTCCCCTTCTACTATCGAGATGGATCCTGTTAAAGTCCAGGCCATCCATGATTGGACTCAGCCTACATCTGTGAAGAGCCTTCAGAAATTCCTGGGCTTTGCTAATTTTTAACGTCGCTTCATCGCTAATGTGTCGTTTCGTTTGGCCCTTCCGGCTTCTTTTGCCATCCATAATGTGTTCCATAGGTCGTTGTTGCGGAGATATGTGGCGCCTATGGTTCCCTCCGTTGACCCTCCTGCTCCGGTGTTGGTCGAGGGGGAGTTGGAGTATGTGGTGGAGAAGATTTTAGATTCTCGTATTTCGAGACAGAAACTTCAGTACCTGGTCAAATGGAAGGGCTATGGTCAGGAGGATAATTCCTGGGTTGTTGCCTCCGATGTCCATGCTGCCGATTTGGTTCGTGCCTTTCATTTGGCTCGTCCTGATCGGCCTGGGGGCTCTGGTGAGGGTTCGGTGACCCCTCCTCAAGGGGGGGTACTGTTGTGAATTCCGTTCTCGAACTCCCTCCTGTGGTCATGAATGGTACTTCGGCGAGTTCTGTCCATGAACTCCCTCTGGTGGCTGTGAGTGGAACTGCTGGTTCTTGAGTTTGCTTCCTCAGCTGTCCTCATTTATGGCCAGGCTGGCTTCTCTATTTAACTCCACTCAGATCATTACTCCATGCCTGCTGCCAATGTCTTAGTACTGGTTCAGATCTCTCTAGGATCTTTCTGATGACCTGTCTACTCCAGCAGAAGCTAAGTCCCTGCTTGTTCATTTGTTGTTCATTGTTTACTGAATATATTTCTTAGTACTTGCTAAGTTCTAGTCCAGCTTGCTATCATGATATTGCTTTGCTAGCTGGAAGCTCTGGGGAGCAGAGTGGCACCTCCGCACCGTGAGTCGGTGCGGGGGGTCTTTTTGCACACTCTGCGTGGTTTTTTTGTAGTTTTTGTGCTGACCGCATATATCCCTTTACTATCTTCTGCTATTTAGTGAAGTCTGGCCTCCTTTGCTAAAACCTGTTTCATTTCTGTGTTTGTGACTTTCCTCTTAACTCACAGTCAATATTTGTGGGGGGCTGCCTTTTCCTTTGGGGAATTTCTCTAAGGCAAGGTAAGGCTTTATTTCCTATCTTTAGGGGTAGTTAGCTCTTAGGCTGTGAAGAGGCGTCTAGGGAGAGTTAGGTACGCTCCACGGCTATTTCTAGTGTGTGTGATAGGATCAGGGTTTGCGGTCAGCAGAGATCCCACTTCCCAGAGCTTGTCCTGTCATTTGGTTTAACCATCAGGTCATTCCAGGTGCTCCTAACCACCAGGTCCATAACATCTCTGGCCTGGTCTTGAAGGAAGGTGAGGCACTGTCTCCCGACGGAAACAGCGTATCCTGGTTCTCTGAGGTGAGGTAACTGCTTACCGGGGTAATGTCCACAAAGTGAAGCAGTCTCTGTCACCACTGGAAGATATCTCTGAACAATGCTGGTGCCGAGGAAGTAATTACCCGGTACTCGACAATCCGCCTGGTCAGATTTAGGCCACACACTCATGGCAGACAGCGGAACAGTGCGGGTCTGAGCTTCAGTCGTCAGAATGCATGGACACCCGACTTCACGTCCCTCATGGTCAGTGTATTCAAGGTCTGAGGTACTGCAGCGCGGGCCTGTGTTATCGCACAGCCCCACAGAGAGTGAGTCAACTTTCTCCTGCTGCACCTTCTATCTTCCCGCAAAGTGTCCCGCTTTCCTGTTCACAATCCCTTTTATCCCTGACACGCCCCCTACAGTTGAGTGCAAAGGTCTGTCCGGGTTGGAAAGCTTTCCACCACCAAAAATGGTGACAGCCCCTTTAGTTTCGGAACCGGCACGAGAGAAGCATCACTGGCCCGGTCCATCTTTCTACACAGACACGATGTGAGATAGAGGATCTGAAGATTACCAACACGCTCCCATGTAAGCTCATTAGCTTCAAGAAAGTCTGCGAGCAGTCTCACAATTGCCACTGCCAGGTCGAAGCCAGAAACCACCAAAGTGAGAGCTGCCTTCGCTGAAATAGAGTTGAAATTAAAGAATAAAAAAGCACATCTTGAAGATTACCTGGCAAAACTCACAATGGACAAGGAAGCACTCAGCAGAAGAAGCCTAGGCACAAGTTCCAGCTTAATACTCAGACCCAAACTTAGTCATTGCGGTATCGCATGACACACTTCAGGCTATGTGCTACTGCACACCCCATTAGATGACTATCTAAATTCAGTTCCAAGAGTGAGACCAAACCCTTCCAATCATCAATGAAAAATCCTACCAGTCATCGACCCTCATTCACCAATCATCCCACATTAAGCATAAAGGTTATTTTGTCTACCTATTACCACCGGTGTGACCTGGAGAGCTTCTCTCACAAACACCACTGCTGGCCTAGATGTCTCTTCCAGTAAAGAGATTGACATCTTGGGTAAGTGGCTAGGAAATGAATTGGCAGAACATGCAAAATGCATCAAAGATATCGATATCAACCACCCAAGCAGAGGCTTGTATATATTATGGGAGAGGCTTGATGAATGCTACGGCTCCTCAGCGATGATAGAAGAATCCCTCTTTAAAAAGTTGGAAGACTTTCCTAAAATCTTTAACAAAAGCTTTCACAAGAGAATTGAGAGACCTCTTGGTAGAACTCCAAGTTGCCAAGACTGAAGGAGACTTGCTAGGCCTCATGTCCCTAGACACAGCCTTTGCGCGCCTCGACTAAGATCAGGAATGAGCCCAGCTTCGAATTTTCCACCGAAGATACTGCCAACCCAAGAAGAGGCAAGACTGCTTCAGTCCATAACCCCAGAGGCACACCTATCATTGTGCACAATACAAATGTTTCTTCTACAAATTCATTATAAAAGACCTGTAGTACAGCAGAAACCGAAGGTTCACTAATGAAAAATCGCAACAGGGAGTGCCTCCTACATAAAAGGCCTCACCACCTGCAATAGTGCAGGAGCTTTAGGGAAGAATATCTTAAAGATCATAGAATCTTCCACAAAGAGAACAACATATACTACAGGTGTTGTGCATCTATATCTCACTTTGCTAGAGACTGCAAAGCCAGTATTAATTGTTTGAGTGTAACAGCCAAGAGCACAATACTGTTCTACACCCAGTGCCAGCACCACAAACTCACTCACCCATAGACCAACCTACAGAGCATGGCGAGGAGTGGAAAGACAGTGCACCTTCAGTAAGTGTCACGCCAGTGTACTAAAGTCTGTGGAGAAGGTCTTAGTAACAAATCCTGCTTGAAGATCTGCCTTGTCACAATTATCCTTATAGGGCACAGCAGGTACGGACTGGGGCTAAAATTCAGCCCTAGCATTTGAGATCACACATGCCCATGGTGTCCTGCCCCGAGCACCAGATGAGGTTATATTACTAATATTACCCTGAATGGAGGAAAGCAAGATTTACTACAAGACCAATATTTCTAATGATATCAATGTCACAACTCTTAATAGTATGTGTGTCTTCAGTGGCGTAACTTGAAACTCATGGGCCTCGATGAAAAAGCTCCAACTGGGCCCCCAAATATTTTAAATCTTTAATGGCAATTGTCTTTTTCTATGGGCCAAAGGGACTTTTAGGGCCTCCTAGGCTCCAGAGCCTGGGTGCAATTGCAGCTCCTGCACCTGTTGTAGTTACGCCCCTGGGTGTCTTGAGAACACTGATTGTGTTAACAACGTTGCAGACAAGGCAGCCCTTGACCAGACAGGCCCTTCTGGAATTTGACAGAATTGCCAGATGGCCAGTCCGGCCCTGGGCCACAGAGAAAAGGTGGTTAAACTCTATTCTATCCTCCCCAATCAAAGCAATATATCGCTTGCCATCTCAGTTCTGATGGACATAATTCATCCTACTCACTTAAAACTTACACAGGGGTGAGTGCAGAATCTGGGAGAAGAGCCACAGTTTATCAAATCAAGTCCATAGGGCAGACGTCCTTACCTCTTCCTACATTAATTGAGTGCAATTGGGTCCAGAACAATAGAGAATAGATCCCCACACCAGAAGCAGCTCTACATCATCCTCACTTGAGAAGCAAAATGCATCTCATTCCCACACTCAATCATTAAGCCAAGTTGGTACTTTTGCTGGGGAGAGACATCGGCCCTGCGCTTAGTAACCCGATGTTTACCCTGGTTACCAGTGAAGACATCGCTGAATCCGCGTCACACACGCTGATTCAGCGATGTCTGCGGGAGATCCAGGTGCTGGCCTTCTAGCTCCGACCAACGATGTCACAGCAGGATCCAGATCGCTGCTGCGTGTCAAACACAACGATATCGCTATCCAGGACGCTGCAACGTCACGGATCGCTAGCGATATCGTTGTTAAGTTGTTCAGTGTGAAGGTACCTTTAATCCGAAAATCAGATAAAAAATGGACATTTCACTTTTTTTCTCAGACAGTTATAGGCTGTGTTCACATTTGTGTTTTGCGGTCTTGTTTCCTGGTTTCTGTCATTTTTTCGAACAGAAAAAAAGAATTTATGTCCCAAATTGATCTGTTGCTAAACTGTTTAAAGGGAACCTGTTACCAGGTTTGGCAGATACGAACTCAGCCACCTCCTTTCAGGGCTTATATACAGTATTCTATAATGCTGTATATAAGCCCCATCCCGACCTGGAAGAGAAGAAAAATAACTTTTATTATACTCACCTGCGGGGCGGTTTGGTCCGAGGGGTGTCGCTCTTCTTTGTCCGGCGCCTCCCATCTTCTTATGATGCCGCCCTCCTTCTTGGTTCGTGTGGATGACGCATCCCTGCATCATCCACACAGGCTCCTGTTAAGGGCAGAGCAAAATCCTGCAGTGCGCAGGCGCTGAGCCTCTCTCACCTTGCCCGGTGCCTGCGCACTGCAGATAAGTACGCCTGCGCCGGAGCGCTGTGCCGAGGAGCCTGTGTGGATGATGCAGGGATGTGTCATCCACATGAAGCAAGCAGGAGGACGGTATCGCAAGAAGATTGGGGCGCCAGACTAAGAAGAGCAATATCCCTCGGACCGGACCGCTCCGCAGGTGAGTATAATAAAAGTTATTTTTCTTCTCTTCCAGGACTGGTTGAGGGCAGATATACAGCATTATAGAATACTGTATATAAGCCCTGAAAGGAGGTGGCTGTAACTCGTATTGGCCTAACATGGTGACAGGTTCCCTTTAAATAAAGCAAAGTGGCACAATTGATTATTATGTGGTTCGCCTGGATTCCAAAATATATCTATATTTAGAATGGAAAACAAAGTTCTGAATGATGGTTGTTTTTTTTTTTTTACCATTATAACAATTGACTTGGATAAAAAGAATTCAACCACTATGGTCACACCATTAACCACTCACCATAAATCATGTACTCACTATATTGAACAGGTTGTTACGATTGCACAAACTATGTCCATGGTGATTGTAGTTATTTTGCATCTCTACTTCATTGTATAATGTATTTGTGGCACCCCAGGGGTCCGAGTGCCACAGTGGTATTGCCTGCCTCTCGGGGAGGGTGATGCCATTCCTGGAAGCGAGAAGGGATCTCCTTAACAGGTAACACAAGCATACAACACTTTCCTGACTCCAGGCCAGAAGGGGGAGCTCTAAACCCGGTTTCAAGGTAGCTTCCCTAAAAGCTCTGGTCTGGAGGAGGAGTTAGATTCAGTCATGGAGGTAGTGTTCTACAAAGGGATAGATTTGAGTGAGGGACTTGAGGAAAGCTAATGCATCAAGAACCTTGCAAAACAGCGCAGAAAGGAAGGCTTCTAACCCCACCTGGCTAGGGGGATTCCGAACCGCTTCAAGGCTGCCTGGACTCCAAAGATCACCTGTAAGATGTGCCCCGGACTGCACTGACAATTAAAAGGTAAAGAGACTGCAAACCCTGTGCCATCCAATTATTGCATTCTTGCACTACAACCCCTCATAGACTGTCCTGGTAGCCCTGAGGCCTCTGCTCCACCTGTGGGGAGCAAGACTATCTAAGCTGCATCACCATCGGCCCCAGCAGATCCCTTTAAGCAGCGTCGGCCACCCCTGGTCGAGTACCACAGGTCGCATCACGAAAATTACTCTATAGACTTTATTTCCCACTACACTTTAATTTCCCTTTAATTGGAAGCCCAGTGCCACGGACTGAGTCACTGCTACGTGACACATCCCCTTTAAGAACCGGCCCGGAACCAAGTTACCCACGGTCCTAGCGGGCACTCCATTTTTGGCGTCACGAACAGGATGGACCGCCCTGAAAAATCGGGTCCTGTGCGCCAGGGACTTTGTTAAATTGTTCAACTGCCGCCAGTGTTTCACCACGTGGCAGGTGAGGAATGGAGAACATGTGCTGTCATTGGTGGAGCTCCAGGAAGGGCACGAAAGCTGGACCCACGCACTGTAAAGACCTGTATGTGAAAAGGACTTGTCTGTCAGGAGGACGGATTTGCCCCTGAAATAGCTGGCAGGAAAGCAGAGGAAATACTGCCTACAGAAAAAAGAAGAGAAGTGCGTGGGAAAGCATGGGAACAGGATGGTTGCATGCTACCCGATTGATGCAATGGCGGGCGGTGAAGAGTCGCAGAAACAGATGAAAGGAACAGAGGAGCTCTGCATCCACGAACATTACACTATTGACTTTATTTCCCACTACAGTTTAATTTCCTTTTAATTGGACTTCCAGGGCCATGGACCAGGCCACCGCTACCGTGACACATCCCCTTTAAGGACCGGCCTGGTACCGAGTTTCCCACGGTCCTAGAGGGTGCTCCATACTGCCATAATGAAATATTGGGCAGCTTTGCAGCGCTGGGGTCCTGGTTTCAAATCCCACCATGGACAACATCTTCAAGGAGTTTGTATGTACCCTCCATGTTTGCGTGGGTTTCCTCCAGGTACTCCGGTTTCCTCCCACACTACAAAGACATACTGATAGGGAATTTCAATTATGAGCCCCATTGAGACAGTGATGATAATGTACGTAAAGCACTACGGAATCTGATAGCGCTATATAAGCAATGATTAAAAATAACAATAATTATTATTATTATAGACCAATATATTCTGCTTGTAAAAAATGCCATTGAGGTTTTGAGGCTGAGAATATTCTATAGTATATAACAGTGCAGCCTTTGAATTTGCTTTTTTAAAAAACAGACACGATGCCTCCAACATGCTGTAAACTCAAAATAGGTGGAGACATAGGCAGATTAGTGGAGGAAGAGCTCACCTTCTGGAGTTGTGCATCTACTGACATTACAGTAGAATTATGGTCTGTCAGCTGCTGCTCCTTTCCAGAGTGATGTCAATGAAACAACACCGTAGGATACATAACGATATGGAAAAAAATGAAAGACATTGGCGCTGCCGATAACGAACATCCAAATAATAGAAGATGAAGTAGGTTCCTTTATTGGTAACACATTAAGGCTACATGTTTTGATACTGAACTGGTATTTGGCCTGATGAAGATGCCAAATCGGTATTGTGATGTGTAGACTGAATGCTTTAATGGCTGCATCTTTTATTCTTTGGATGATCATTATCTGCAGCGCCCCTGTCCGCCATTTTCTTCTATATTGTTCTGAGGTTCCCAACACTAACAATCTTCAAAAGTATAATTAGAGGCATCCACTGAGCACAGTGTCCTGTGATGGCCAGCACTGTGAATACAGAAGGATCTCCTCTACAGCAGCTCAGAAGTAATTATGGCAAAAATAGTGTCAAAAGGTGATTTTTGTTTTTAAACACTAAATCTTTACATGTAAGATCCACATGTAAAGTTCTGAATAAAAACTATAAAAACATTCAACACAAATTCTAAAAGCCATTGACTACTCGCCTGGATAGAAATCTGTAGAAATCTCCTCTTTACACCACTCATCTTCCCTCACATATGTCTCTGTAGTATTAATATGGGGCAGATCTTCACTCTGAAACAAAAATTTTTAAAAGTCACAGACAGATGGAGAAGATGTGTGGGATGATTTAGAAGACCAGAAAAGATCATTTAACATGATAATTGTGAGAAGACCCAGACATCATCTAGTGTCTATGATCAGCTTTATATCCAATTCAAAAGATCAGCAGACCAGTAATGCTGCAAGTATATACCACTGGGATATGCAAAGAGACTAGCAGACATGGAGGTGCTCAACTGTACAGCAATACAATCTTCAAAAATTATGAAAGTAGAATAAAAATGAGTGTCACTCACTAATGATGCATTATTTTATATTTTTTTATATAAGGTAATACGTTCAAATTTCAAAATACCACAAAAATATATTTGCAAATGTTGAGGCCACTGGTGTACCCATTGGGGTACCAGCTGCCTGGGTATACCAGTGGTCCGCAAATTGAAAGGAATTATGTTCTGAAAGAATATATAAACATTTACACATAAATTCCAATAGTTAACCTTCAGTGTTATTATTCTTCAGTAATCCCGTAGGATGTGTTTATACAGGTCTCGATATCGATCGTTGCCAGCTGAAATCCTTCTTGCCACCCAAGGTGGTCCAGTATTTGTAAACAAATTTATGTGTCATTTATTTACAAGGGAGTTTTCTTAACCAATTGGCATAATATACAGTCCAAATATCTGTAAAGAAGTAACTGAACCCCGTCCCGCTATTACAGGATGTACAGGTGGATTGCCTATATATTTATGGATTTTGAGAATAAAATACTAGTATGGTTTTAGCATATTCTACCATTAGTTTGTTTTCAAGATGAAACAAAAGGGGGCGTAAAGAACTGTCCAGCCCTCCAGAGGTTACGCCTATGGGAGGGAGTATCAGGACTTCAAGAACCAGCTTACAATGAGGAGTGGCCACAGCAGTAAAACAAAGTGGAAGGAAAAGCCCCACTCAGTAAGGTGTAAATCCTAGGATGGCTAACTGAAGAGAACCCCACCCAGCAAAAGTCTGAACCGTGACGTAGGATGAAGAGCGTCAAAAAAGATATGGTGCCATTTATTGGTTGGAAGTGGAAGAGAATATAGTCAGAGATGGAAGCGAAGAGTCAGACTGCTCAGCCCAAGGGTCAGAATGAGGCGCCAAGGACCCAGAGCTGGATAGCTCTCCTGCGGGTGAATCAGCATCTTGCTATGGGGATCCGGACAGGAACAAGGTGGCTTCAATAGTAGGATGGGGCCTGAAGGAAGGATGTGGCCTATGCCTCCAAGCTTCCCAAGAACTGAGGAAAAAAGGAACGAGGGTCCAGCAGCTTGTCAGCGATCTGAGAGGCCTGGAATGGTCGATTGCGGGGAGGAGGCTGGCCCAAACCTGAGCCAGAAATATGTTGGTAGGCCCCTTTCTCTGAAAGTTATGGAAAATTAGTCTCCTGAGGGGAAGTTCATAGCTATGATCTGCAGCGCGAACATGGGTTCATCTATTAATTTGGGATCGGCCACCATATCAACGTGCAGAAAAAAAATGTTAGAGACACTTGCCGCAGAGGTTGCACGACCTCACACCAGGTACGCGAGTGACCTTACTCAAGATGGATGGCCCCTGTGGATGGTTTGTGGCCAGTGTGGTGTGGAGCGCCCCCACACCGCCGCAGGGCCGAGGGGTACCCGGAGCCGGGCCTCTAGGTCTCAGTCCTGGGGTTGTCACGGTGGCTAGACCCGGTCCGTGGCCCTGTCTGTCAGTGGGGGACGTCCGGTGCAATAAGTGATGATGATGGTGCAGTTGTGGGGTGCAAGTCGCGGTAAATAACGAAGACACCAGGTTGCAGTCTCTTTACCTCTTTACTGAAGGTTTTGGAGACCTCAGTCTAGAGCGCTGTTAACTGGGTTGTCAGAGACCGGCCGGTCCAAAGGCACATCAGGAGTTCTCTTTACAGGTGGGAATCAGTGTCTACCTTCTAGCGCTGGAGGTTGTAGTTCTTCCCTGCTGAGCTCCCGGGATAGTCCTCACAACTGTTTCTGTCTGTCTCTGATGTTCGTTCTCTCCGTCCCCCAGATGATATGGTAGGACGCACCCGTATGACGGGGTAGGCCTGGAGTTCTTCCGGGACCCTAGAGTCGCCCCTCTCCCACAACTGCCTCCGTTGTCTGCTTAGGTGTTAAGTGAGACAGCCAACCTATAATTAGCTGTCCGGCCGTGGTTTGCAGTGTACTTAAAGTCTCTTACTTGCTCGGCGTTCCGGCCACCGACTGTTTGCGCCTCAGAAGGATGTTGCCTCGGTCTAACAGCACGACTCCTTCTGGTCCCAATACTTCTTTACTGTATTCCAGTTTTGCACTGGTTAGTTCTGTTCTGAGGAGTCTGCCAGGATCCCATCCCTGGCAGGTCCTCTCACTAGCTCTTCCCAGCTACTTCTCCCTGTCTTCCTGTCCAACCCCCAGTTTTACCATAGTGTGAGGAGTGGCCTACTAGATAGGACCACCCCCCCTGGTGGCCGGAGTGTGAAGTGTAGTGAGGTGTTACCTGGTCAGAGAAACTCCTTTAGTGCAATCAGACGTACCATAGCTCCCCATAGTGGCGGAGCCACAGTACTGCAACAACCAGGACTCTGGGGTGCTGCACTCCCCCCCGGTTAAATCCAGTACTCCGGGACTGGGAAAACAAGAACAATAATACATGTTAACAGAAAACACACACATTTTTGAAATAGCATAACAATTGAACATAACAATGCTTCCTGTTGTGAATTTGGATTCTGGGCTCCCCCGGTGGTTACTGGTGGAATTGAACTTGTGACATCATCTTCCCTGTTCACCTGTTCTGATTAGATCTGGGTGTCGCTATATTACCTGGCTTCTCTGTTAGATGCTTGCCGGTCAACAATGTTATCAGAAGCCTCTCTGTGCTTGTTCCTGCTCCCAGACATCTACTAGATAAGTTGGACATTCGTCCATGTTTTGTTTTTGTATTTTGGTTCCAGTTCACAGCTGCAGTTTCGTTACTGTGTCTGGAAAGCTCTTGTTGATCAGGAATTGCCACTCTGGTATTATGAGTTAATGCCAGAGTCCTAAAGTAATTTCTGGATGTGTTTTATTAGGGTTTTCTACTGACCATGAAAGTATGCTTTCTGTCTTCTGCTATCTAGAAAGCGGACCTCAAATTTGCTAAAACTATTTTCCTGCTGCGTTTGTTGTTTCATCTCATATCACCGCCAATATATGTGGGGGGCTTCTGTCTCCTTTTGGGCATTTCTCTAGAGGTGAGTCAGGTCTTATATTTCCCTCTGCTAGCATTATTTAGTTCTCCGGCCGGCGCTGGGCATATAGGGATAAAAAGTAGGACATGCTACCTGGCTACTTCTAGATGATGCGGTAGGTTTAGTTCATGGTCAGTACAGTTACATCTTCCAAGAGCTTGTTCCTATAGAGGCTTATGCTAGTTCTCTGGCCATGGAGATCATGACAGTTTGACCGGCCCACTAAAGGGTTAAAATCCTTGGCTGAGAAAGGAGAGAAATAAGAAGTCTGCTGAGAGTTTTTTTTTTTTTTTTTTCCTCTGTGCTCTTAATTGGATCACTTGCCAGTCTGTCTATGCTGCAGTCTTTCTTTTTTTTCTCTCTCCTTATAATCTTTGAATGGCTTTGTGTTCACCTGTTAATAATGGATCTTCAGAGTGTAACTGCAGGTTTGAATAATCTCACCACGAAAGTACAAAATTTGCAAGATTTTATTATTCATGCTCCGGTATCTGAGCCGAGAATTCCTTTGCCGGAATTCTTCTCAGGGAATAGATCTAGCTTTCAGAATTTTAGAAATAATTGTAAGCTATTTTTGTCTCTGAAATCTCGTTCTGCTGGAGACTCTGCACAGCAGGTTGGGATTGTGATTTCCTTGCTCCGCGGCGACCCTCAAGACTGGGCTTTTGCATTGGCACCAGGGGATCCTGCGTTGCGCAATGTGGATGCGTTTTTTTTGGCCTTGGGCTTGCTGTATGAGGAACCTCATTTGGAACTTCAGGCAGAAAAAACTTTGATGTCCCTATCGCAGGGGCAAGATGAAGCTGAAATTTACTGCCAAAGATTCCGTAAATGGTCTGTGCTTACTCAGTGGAATGAGTGTGCCTTGGCGGCTACTTTCAGAGAGGGTCTCTCTGATGCCATTAAGGATGTTATGGTGGGGTTCCCTGTGCCTGCGGGTCTGAATGAGTCCATGACAATGGCCATTCAGATCGATAGGCGTCTGCGGGAGCGCAAACCTGTGCACCATCTGGCGGTGTCCACTGAGAAGACGCCAGAAAGCATGCAGTGTGATAGAATTCTGTCCAGAAGCGAGCGGCAGAATTTTAGACGGAAAAATGGGTTGTGTTTCTATTGTGGGGATTCTACTCATGTTATATCAGCGTGCTCTAAGCGTACTAAAAAGCTTGATAAATCCGTTTCCATTGGCACTTTACAGTCTAAATTTATTTTGTCTGTGACCCTGATTTGCTCTTTGTCTTCTATTACTACTGACGCCTATATCGACTCTGGCGCCGCTTTGAGTCTTATGGATTGGTCCTTTGCCAATCGTTGTGGGTATGATTTAGAGCCTTTGGAAACTCTTATTCCTCTGAAGGGGATTGACTCCACCCCATTGGCTAATAATGGACCACAATACTGGACACAAGTGACTATGTGTATTAATCCGGATCACCAGGAGACTATTCGTTTTCTAGTGCTGTATAATCTACATGAGGATTTGGTGCTGGGATTGCCATGGCTGCAGTCTCACAACCCAGTCCTTGACTGGAGAGCTATGTCTGTGTTGAGCTGGGGATGTAAGGGGACTCATGGGGACGTACCTTTGGTGTCCATTTCATCATCTATTCCCTCTGAAATCCCTGAGTTCCTGTCTGATTATCGTGACGTCTTTGAAGAACCCAAGCTGGGTTCACTACCTCCGCACCGTGAGTGCGATTGTGCTATAGATTTAATTCCGGGTAGTAAATACCCAAAGGGTCGTTTATTTAATCTGTCTGTGCCTGAACATACTGCTATGCGAGAATATATAAAGGAGCCCTTGGAAAAGGGACATATTCGTCCATCGTCATCTCCCTTAGGAGCCGGTTTTTTCTTTGTGTCAAAAAAAGACGGCTCTTTGAGACCATGTATTGATTATCGGCTTTTGAATAAAATCACGGTTAAATATCAATACCCATTGCCGTTGCTGACTGATTTGTTTGCTCGCATAAAGGGGGCCAAGTGGTTCTCTAAGATTGATCTCCGTGGGGCGTATAATTTGGTGCGGATCAGGCAGGGGGATGAGTGGAAAACCGCATTTAATACGCCCGAGGGCCACTTTGAGTATTTGGTGATGCCTTTTGGTCTTTCTAATGCCCCTTCAGTCTTCCAGTCCTTTATGCATGATATTTTCCGCGATTTTTTGGATAAATTTATGATAGTGTATCTGGATGATATTCTGATTTTTTCGGATGACTGGGACTCTCATGTCCGGCAAGTTAAGAGGGTTTTTCAGGTTTTGCGGTCTAATTCTCTGTGTGTCAAGGGTTCTAAGTGCGTTTTTGGGGTTCAGAGAATTTCCTTTTTGGGATATATTTTTTCTCCCTCTTCCATTGAGATGGATCCTGTCAAGGTTCAAGCTATTTGTGATTGGACGCAGCCCTCTTCTCTTAAAAGTCTTCAGAAATTTTTGGGCTTTGCCAACTTTTATCGTCGATTTATTTCTGGTTTTTCGGATGTCGTTAAGCCATTGACCGATTTGACTAGACAGGGTGCTGATGTTGCTAATTGGTCCCCTGATGCTGTGGAGGCCTTTCAGGAGCTTAAGCGCCGTTTTTCTTCTGCCCCTGTGTTGCGTCAGCCTGATGTGACTCTTCCTTTTCAGGTTGAGGTCGACGCTTCTGAGATCGGAGCTGGGGCAGTGTTGTCGCAGAAAAGTTCTGACTGCGCCGTGATGAGGCCTTGTGCCTTCCTTTCCCGTAAATTTTCGCCCGCTGAGCGGAATTATGATGTTGGGAATCGGGAGCTTTTGGCCATGAAGTGGGCGTTTGAGGAGTGGCGCCATTGGCTCGAGGGGGCCAGACATCAGGTGGTGGTATTGACTGACCACAAAAATTTGATTTATCTTGAGACCGCCAGGCGCCTGAATCCTAGACAGGCGCGCTGGTCATTATTTTTTTCTCGGTTTAATTTTGTGGTATCGTACCTACCAGGTTCTAAGAATGTTAAGGCGGATGCCCTTTCTAGGAGTTTTGAGCCTGATTCACCTGGCAACTCTGACCCCACAGGTATTCTTAAGGAGGGAGTTATCTTGTCAGCTGTTTCTCCAGACCTGCGGCGGGCCTTGCAGGAGTTTCAGGCGGATAGACCGGATCGTTGTCCGCCTGATAGGCTGTTTGTTCCTGATGATTGGACCAGTAAAGTCATCTCTGAGGTGCATTCTTCTGCGTTGGCAGGTCATCCTGGAATTTTTGGTACCAGGGATTTGGTGGCAAGATCCTTCTGGTGGCCTTCCCTGTCACGAGATGTGCGAGGCTTTGTGCAGTCTTGTGACGTTTGTGCTCGGGCCAAGCCTTGTTGTTCTCGGGCTAGTGGATTATTGTTGCCCTTGCCTATTCCTAAGAGGCCTTGGACACACATCTCGATGGATTTTATTTCAGATCTGCCTGTTTCTCAGAAGATGTCTGTCATCTGGGTGGTGTGTGACCGTTTTTCTAAGATGGTTCATTTGGTTCCCCTGCCCAAATTGCCTTCTTCTTCCGAGTTGGTGCCCCTGTTTTTTCAAAATGTTGTTCGTTTGCATGGTATTCCTGAGAATATCGTTTCTGACAGAGGAACCCAATTTGTGTCTAGATTTTGGCGGGCATTTTGTGCTAGGATGGGCATAGATTTGTCTTTTTCGTCTGCTTTTCACCCTCAGACTAATGGCCAGACCGAGCGGACTAATCAGACCCTGGAGACATATCTGAGGTGTTTTGTGTCTGCTGACCAGGATGATTGGGTTGCTTTTTTGCCATTGGCGGAGTTCGCCCTCAATAATCGGGCCAGCTCTGCCACCTTGGTTTCCCCGTTTTTCTGTAATTCGGGGTTCCATCCTCGATTTTCCTCCGGTCAGATGGAATCCTCGGATTGTCCTGGAGTGGATGCGGTGGTGGAGAGATTGCATCATATCTGGGGGCAGGTGATGGACAATTTAAAGTTGTCCCAGGAGAAGACTCAGCTTTTTGCCAACCGTCACCGTCGTGTTGGTCCTCGGCTTTGTGTTGGAGATTTGGTGTGGTTGTCTTCTCGTTTTGTCCCTATGAGGGTCTCATCTCCTAAGTTTAAGCCTCGGTTCATCGGTCCGTATAAAATATTGGAGATTCTTAACCCTGTTTCCTTCCGTTTGGACCTCCCTGCATCCTTTTCTATTCATAACGTTTTTCATCGGTCGTTATTGCGCAGGTATGAGGCACCGGTTGTGCCTTCCGTTGAGCCTCCTGCTCCGGTGTTGGTTGAGGGTGAGTTGGAGTACGTTGTGGAAAAAATCCTAGACTCCCGTGTTTCCAGACGGAGACTCCAGTATCTGGTCAAGTGGAAGGGATACGGCCAGGAGGATAATTCTTGGGTCACTGCATCTGATGTTCATGCCTCTGATCTGGTTCGTGCCTTTCATAGGGCCCATCCTGATCGCCCTGGTGGTTCTGGTGAGGGTTCGGTGCCCCCTCCTTGAGGGGGGGGTACTGTTGTGAATTTGGATTCTGGGCTCCCCCGGTGGTTACTGGTGGAATTGAACTTGTGACATCATCTTCCCTGTTCACCTGTTCTGATTAGATCTGGGTGTCGCTATATTACCTGGCTTCTCTGTTAGATGCTTGCCGGTCAACAATGTTATCAGAAGCCTCTCTGTGCTTGTTCCTGCTCCCAGACATCTACTAGATAAGTTGGACATTCGTCCATGTTTTGTTTTTGTATTTTGGTTCCAGTTCACAGCTGCAGTTTCGTTACTGTGTCTGGAAAGCTCTTGTTGATCAGGAATTGCCACTCTGGTATTATGAGTTAATGCCAGAGTCCTAAAGTAATTTCTGGATGTGTTTTATTAGGGTTTTCTACTGACCATGAAAGTATGCTTTCTGTCTTCTGCTATCTAGAAAGCGGACCTCAAATTTGCTAAAACTATTTTCCTGCTGCGTTTGTTGTTTCATCTCATATCACCGCCAATATATGTGGGGGGCTTCTGTCTCCTTTTGGGCATTTCTCTAGAGGTGAGTCAGGTCTTATATTTCCCTCTGCTAGCATTATTTAGTTCTCCGGCCGGCGCTGGGCATATAGGGATAAAAAGTAGGACATGCTACCTGGCTACTTCTAGATGATGCGGTAGGTTTAGTTCATGGTCAGTACAGTTACATCTTCCAAGAGCTTGTTCCTATAGAGGCTTATGCTAGTTCTCTGGCCATGGAGATCATGACAGCTTCCCTTTACGGGAGGTGAGGATTCTTGAACGTTGCAAAAGTTAGGTCATGCACAGTTTATGACTCTCAGTTCAGTGGTTGAAACAGCGGGGACCCCGGGTAAACAAAGGGGTCCCCCTTATGAAAGTTTTTGAGCAATTCACGGTCCATTACTCTATTGTCCATTTAAAACCTGTAACAAAAATACACACAAAAACATTCTTAACTAAAGAGCAGCCCTTATTAATACCTCCAAGGTTTGTAGCAGAGGGGAGTTTGGTTTTGAGTGCTGCGTGTGGACCTTCGCAGCGCAGGGGTTGCTATTGGCCTAACAGGGCCCGCTATGCTTGCTACCGCTGGTGTAGTGCACTGTCTTCTAGCTACACTTCTAGTGAGTCGGGGTAGCACTGGCAGGTTAGGGCTCTCAGAGCTGCTGCTATCAACAGTGGGTACAGCAGATTCACCGATAGCAGAGGGAGGATTTGTCGGTTCAACGGTTGGCATGGCATCTTCAGGTAAGGCTTGTTGAGGTAGCGGGACCGGATGATCTGGTACCACAATTGCTTCTGGTGGGTCTGGCTGTTGAAACATTAGAACAGGCACCACGAGGGCTTGATTTATCTGAGTCCAGGACTGGGGAAAGTCACCAAGGACGGTATGGAACATCTTCTCCTTTTCTACCGGCGGGGAGATCTCTGGGGCCGTCTCTCTCTCTTTCAACTTATCGGGGCAGACCTTAAGGTGATCCCTGGATACCGCTGTTGAGGTCTCCCCTCGGTCCTTGCTGATGAGACAGACCTTCGTGTTGTCGAAGTCGGACGGCAGGATGGTATACGGTTCCGCTTCCCATTGGTCATCGAGTTTGTGTAATCTTCTCTTTCGTTTAAGTACTTGCTCACCAGGTGACAAGGGGATCGCAGGAGCGTGTTGGTTGTAGTCCCTTTCCTGTTTCTGCCTAGCCTGGGCGAGACTTCTCTCTACACACTCCTGTACTTCGCGGTATCTTCGCTGCCTTTCTGCATCCCAATCTGCATCCGGCGAGGTATCTTCGGGTACTAGGACCCCCATGTCCAGATCAACGGGTAACCGACTAGATCTTCCTCGCATCAGGTACGCTGGAGTACAGTTGGTGGAACTTACTGGGATGTGATTGTACATATCCACCAAGTCAGGCAACTTTGTCGGCCACAGGTTCCGTTCCTCCACGGGTAAGGTCTTCAATAAATCAATTACCACTTGGTTCATCTTCTCGCACATCCCGTTGGTTTGAGGATGGTACGGTGTGGTTCTGATCTTCTTACACCCGTACAGTTGGCAGAATTCTTGGAACACTTCCGCTTCGAATGCAGGTCCCTGATCGGTCAGTACCTTCTCTGGGTAGCCATGGGGCCTACAAAAGTGCTGCTGGAAGGCCCTGGCGGCAGTCCTGGCCGTTAGATCCTTGACAGGCACAACCACCAAAAACCTGGAGTAGTGGTCCACGATGGTAAGGGCGTAGATATAGCCCGACCGGCTAGGTGTCAGCTTCACATTATCCAGCGCGACCAGTTCGAGCGGCCTTTTGGTGATGATAGGCCGCAGGGGAGCCCGTTGACTGTCACGGTCCTTTCTGCGCAGACTACATGGACCACACTCCCGACACCACTTCTCAATGGTTCTCTTCATGCCAATCCAATAGAACCTCCCTCGGAGTAGCTTCTCCAGCTTCCTCCATCCGAAGTGTACGGCTCCATCATGGTAGGCTCCCAGAACCATGGGCGCATCTCGCCTTGGCACCACTATCTGCCACACCAATTCATGAGTACGTGGGTCGATGCTCCTCCTGCACAGCTTGCCATCATGGATAAACAGCTTGATTCTCCCCTTCCACAGCTGTTGGGTTTCTTGAGGATCATCTGGGCCAGGGTGCAACCCAGCCTGCGTCAAGAGCTCCTTCACCTGACGGACCGCGGGGTCACTATCCTGGGTTTCTGCCCATCCGTGGTGGGGCAGTGGATTCAGCGTGGCATCCGGTTGGTTCTTGTGCCTGTTCTTCGCATGGTGAGAGTTCTGAGTGGCTTTGGGGCGATGGAAGGCAGGCAGCTCCACCTCTTCAAGTGCCTCCGGGTCTTCTCCCACTTCTGGTAAATTGGGCATTCGGGACAGAGCATCGGCATTGGCATTCTGGTGTCCTGCCCGATATTTGATGGTGAAATCATAGTTGGACAGCCGGGCCATCCACCGCTGTTCCAAAGCCCCGAGTTTGGCAGTACCCAGATGCGTTAGCGGATTGTTGTCCGTGAAGACGGTGAATTTCGCGGAGGCCAGGTAGTGCTTAAACCTCTCTGTCACTGCCCAGACAAGGGCAAGGAATTCCAGTTTGAAGGAACTGTAGTTGTCAGGGTTCCTTTCCGTGGGACGGAGTTTCCTGCTGGCGTAAGCGATCACTCTTTCCTTGCCTTTCTGGACTTGAGACAGCACGGCTCCTAGTCCCACATTACTGGCATCTGTGTACAGCACAAACGGTTGGTCGTATTCGGGGTAAGCCAGTACCTCTTCTCCCGTCAGTGCCGACTTCAAACAGGTGAAGGATTCCTCCAGCTCTTCGTTCCAATCAAAGGGGCTGTTCCTCCCCTTGGTCTTCTTTGGTTGGCCCACCAACAGGTTTTGCAAGGGTGCGGCCTTCTTGGTGAAGTCCTTAATGAACCTCCGGTAATAGCCTACCAGCCCGAGGAACTGCCGGACTTCGTGGAGGTCACTGGGCTTTGGCCAGTCCTTAATCACTGTGACCTTGTCGGGGTCTGGGGCCACTCCTTCAGCGCTCACCACATGGCCCAGGTACTGCACTTTAGGTTTCAGCAGATGACACTTGGACGGTTTCACCTTTAAGCCAAAGTTGGATAGGGCTTCAAACACCTCGGCCAGGTGCTTCAGGTGGTCTTCGTAGGTCTTAGAGAAGACAATGACATCATCCAAATATAGCAGCACGGTTTCAAAGTTCAGGTGTCCCAGGCAGCACTCCATCATCCTCTGAAACATTCCGGGAGCATTGCACAATCCGAAGGGCATGTAGTTGAACTCACAGAGACCCATTGGCGTCGTGAAGGCCGTCTTCTCTTTGTCCGCCTCCGCTACAGGAACCTGCCAGTACCCACTGGTGAGATCTAAGGTAGAGAAGTAGTTAGCAGATTTTAAGGCAGCCAGAGACTCCTCTATCCTAGGCAGTGGGTATGCGTCCTTATGTGTAATGCGATTCAACTGCCTGTAATCAACACACATTCTCATTGTACCATCTTTCTTTTTAACAAGGACTAACGGAGCTGCCCAGGGGCTACAGCTGTCTCTCACCACCCCAGCCTCCTTCATTTCCCGCAACATGTCCTTGGCACACTGGTAATGAGCTGGGGGTACAGGGCGATATCTCTCTTTTATGGGTCGGTGATCTCCCGTGGGGATGTGATGTTGGATCCCTTTCACCTGCCCAAAATCTGAGGGGTGTTTGCTGAATATCTGCTCGTACTCGTGTACCACCCTGTAGGCCCCCTGTTTTTGATGGGATGGGGTAGAGTCAGTGCCCACATGCAATTCCCAACACCAGTCCTTCGAGGGCTCTGCAGAACCTTTGTTCTCCGCCAAGTTTGACGGGACCAAGGGTTCAGGTGTCTGTATCACATTATTATTGACAGTGAACAATTTGGCGAGCGTGGTATACTTGGTGAGGTGAACCTCTTCCTCCCCACAATTGAGGACACGTACGGGCACTCTCCCCTGACGGACGTCGACCACCCCCCGGGCTGTCAGAACAGTAGGCCTATTGTCTGAATATACGGGTTCTACCAAGGCCTGGTAGTCCTTACCCCTGAGGCCTATGGCTGCTCGACACCATATTAACATTTCACTCTTGGGGGGTATCGCGATGAGGTTTGAATCACTCACAGTGACACGACCAATCTCACCACCAGTCAGCTCTACCTGCTGTCTCTGCATCAGAGCTCTGATTTCCTTCTGCAGGGCACGTTGCTCACTGTGGCCAGCGGTTTCTGCCACCTGTTGCAACAAAACAATCACTTCTGCAAGACAATTTTCTATAACATTAGTACCAAGAGTCATCATGGGATTACATTCTTGACGATCAATATCAACAATCACAATCCCTTGGGCTTTCAATTCCACCCGCCCCACTTTGATGGTGACCTCCTTATACCCCACTTGTGGCAACAGCTGACCATTACTGGCGATTATGGTGAAATCATCGTCAGGGCCACGAGTAATATCAGCGTCCTCCCAATACCGTTTGTAGAGCACGTAAGGTATAGTCGTCACCTGAGAACCGGTGTCCAGCAAAGCATTCAAGGGGATTCCATCAATCACTACAGGGAGAACTGGTCGTCCTCCAATATACTTGGTTCTCCAATGCTGCGGGCCTGACCGTCCTACTCCTGGGGGTTGGCCCTTTGCCCCAGGGGTTGCTCGTTTAAAGGACAGTACCTTGCAAGATGGCCCACCTGGTGACATCGGCGGCAGATGGGTCGTCCGTCATGATGGAAACGATCGCTGTCCCGGCCTCTGGTCGGTGGGGTCCTCTTCTGTCGCGTCCAGGGAACATCCTCTGGTCCGGAGGCTAGCTGGATCTTTTTCTTGGGGGCCTCCTGTAGGGACTGCACCGTCCGGGCTAGGGCAGCAACGTTCTTGGTCAGCTCCTGCACCTGAAGACGGAGTCCTGCAGGGGAGTCGTCCTCGAAGCTCTGGGCGTCGGCCTCCGCGGCAACTGGGGTATCCGATGCCACCTCCTGGTGGTATGTGAGAGCGGGGCGCCTGGGTGGTATTGCGCGGCTGGGCTGTCGCTCCTGCAATGCCTGGATAGCTTTATCTTTGAACTGCGCAAAAGTCAAGTCTGGATTTTGCATGGCCAGGAAGTGCAATTGGCCCCGCTGGTGACTGCACAGGAGCCCCTCAATGAACCGCTCCTTCAGAAGTTTATCCTCATCCTGCATGCTGCCGGGGTCACTCTGCTTAATGGCCCGCATCGCCTCCTGGAGATTAAGGGCATAGTCCCGTAAGCTATCCTGTGGCCTCTGTTTGCATCCATAAAAAGTCAGTTTAATTTCCGTAGCAGTGCGAGTATCAAAGGTGGCTTTAAGCTTGGCAAAAATCTGTTGTGCAGTTCCTTTATCCTCAGCGGGCTAGGATTTCAATTCTCTCAGAGCCGCCCCAAAGAGTTGGCCGGTTATCATATGAACCTTCTGGGGCTCTGTCAGGGGATAGAACTCGAGCAGGCTGCAGAGCCCTTCCTTAAAGTCAGTGAATGTATGCGACTCCCCAGAGTATCGTGGGAGCCAGGCCGCTCCGGGCAGGTACGGCATAGAAAAGGGCATTATGGCTTTTGTGTTAGCGGCAGCGTCCGGCTGGCTGGGAGGAACAGCGGGTTCTGCGGCTACCGGTGGTGGTATTAGGGCCGCGGCTCCGTCCGCTGCGGGGACCGGAGCTGCCCCTGCGTCCGCGGCTGCGACCGCCACCTCCTCTCCTCCCGACTCAGACATGGCTGTCCCTTCCTCCCACTAACCTGCTGGAGGTCGGAGTTCCTCTTCCGGGATTGGCGCCTTACCGCGCTTTCCGTTCCGCGCTTCTTTTGGCTGATTCCGCCCACGTAGCTAAGGCTCCTCCCTCCGTGCGCGGCAATTGCGAATTTTTGGCGGTAAATGGCAGTACACAGTCTTTTCAATAAAGTACAGTTCAAGCGCAAGAAATCACAGTTCCAGAGCACACATGACCTGATTCTTCAGGCTTAAGTAGATCCTGTTCGTGACGCCAAGTTGGAGCGCCCCACACCGCCGCAGGGCCGAGGGGTACCCGGAGCCGGGCCTCTAGGTCTCAGTCCTGGCTAGACCCGGTCCGTGGCCCTGTCTGTCAGTGGGGGACGTCCGGTGCAATAAGTGATGATGATGGTGCAGTTGTGGGGTGCAAGTCGCGGTAAATAACGAAGACACCAGGTTGCAGTCTCTTTACCTCTTTACTGAAGGTTTTGGAGACCTCAGTCTAGAGCGCTGTTAACTGGGTTGTCAGAGACCGGCCGGTCCAAAGGCACATCAGGAGTTCTCTTTACAGGTGGGAATCAGTGTCTACCTTCTAGCGCTGGAGGTTGTAGTTCTTCCCTGCTGAGCTCCCGGGATAGTCCTCACAACTGTTTCTGTCTGTCTCTGATGTTCGTTCTCTCCGTCCCCCAGATGATATGGTAGGACGCACCCGTATGACGGGGTAGGCCTGGAGTTCTTCCGGGACCCTAGAGTCGCCCCTCTCCCACAACTGCCTCCGTTGTCTGCTTAGGTGTTAAGTGAGACAGCCAACCTATAATTAGCTGTCCGGCCGTGGTTTGCAGTGTACTTAAAGTCTCTTACTTGCTCGGCGTTCCGGCCACCGACTGTTTGCGCCTCAGAAGGATGTTGCCTCGGTCTAACAGCACGACTCCTTCTGGTCCCAATACTTCTTTACTGTATTCCAGTTTTGCACTGGTTAGTTCTGTTCTGAGGAGTCTGCCAGGATCCCATCCCTGACAGGTCCTCTCACTAGCTCTTCCCAGCTACTTCTCCCTGTCTTCCTGTCCAACCCCCAGTTTTACCATAGTGTGAGGAGTGGCCTACTAGATAGGACCACCCCCCCTGGTGGCCGGAGTGTGAAGTGTAGTGAGGTGTTACCTGGTCAGAGAAACTCCTTTAGTGCAATCAGACGTACCATAGCTCCCCATAGTGGCGGAGCCACAGTACTGCAACAACCAGGACTCTGGGGTGCTGCAGGTGCACAAGGGTACAGCCACTTCTGTACGTATATAAGACCTAGAGAGGGCCTGTGAAAGAAAAACGGAGGCCAGTTAGTTTGGGGGTACAACAAGCATTGCATTGGTGGAGCTTAGGGGGATCTGATCATCGTCCAGGTTATGCCAGAACCTTGGCTCATGTTCACATGTCTGGGACTTGGGGGTCTTACAGGCAGTATGATATCCCGAACAGGAGCAAGGAATTGAAGGAGAGGAATCGTCTCTGCAATCACAAGAGAGAGAGAAAGAGGATGGTCAGTGAAGGAAGATGGAGTCGGAGGCTGAAACAGGCCAAGGCATCGGTGACAGAAGTTAAGTACTGTCCATACTGGATAATAAACAAGAAAAAGAGAGCCATTATACTGTATGCACACCACCAGAAATTATAATGAATCAAACAAGCTTTATTGGTAACATGTATAAAAACAATTAAAACCATACATACAAAACTCCCTCCATATACGTGTGCCCAACACTGCCCAATACACAATATTCATACATCAAATATGGCAGATAATCAAATAGTATACACATATAAATAATTACTGGCAAAAGCCGCCCTGTCCTGATCAGCAAAAGATATATCTGTCGATAGCAAAACTCTGTCAGGCTGCAGCTTACCCCCAGCAAATAGTCCTCCTGGTATGTAATGGGTAGGGCACAAGCAAATGCGGCCAAATAATTACCCCAAATAGGAAGACGGAGCACGGTTGTCACCCGTCCTGAGCATAAGAGGGGTACATGCTGCAGCAGCTAGAAGGTGATCCAGACAGAAAGCTCACAGAATATGGAGAAAATGTAGCAAGAACTGGGCAGCCAGCAAGTGAAGGGCAATGGAGGGAGAGCCCAACGCGTATCGCTGTTCAAGACAGCTTCGTCAGGGGAAGTGAGTACTGTCCATACTGGCAATATAGTTGCCTGGAGATGAAACAAGACACAGAAACACAGGTTGAGAATAGGACTTTTACTAACTGGACCGTAATACTGTGCTGGGTTGTGGTGAAGTATAGAGGAACGATGAAGATATAGGACAAGTGAAGGAATTAGAACTATGTTTGGAAAATGCGCTGTATTGCAAAGAAAACGTTCATAAAGTTGTATTCCCGCTATCTACTGTATATGATCTCCACCAAATTATTGTTTAGTAAAAAGTTTATTTTTGACTGATGGTTTCCCTCGTTGAACTGTCAACCATATGTTCCTGGCCAACCAAAGTCATCGATAACATGCAGCCTGCAAGGGCTAGCCCTAGTCCACACTTAGCCAGGACCCCCACTTTCATGTAGCCTGCCGAGGTGTCAGATGCGAGCCCGAGGCTACCACCCCGATCCACGTTACAAGACCCTTATAATGGAAGCAATTCATAACTACATGACCCTTGTGACGTGGATCATTGCACTTATACAGTAGACTCAACAGTTGACATGAAGGGATGAATTTGGTCAGACAATACTCAGGTAAGCTGCAGTATCTAAACATCCATCCACAGGTATCAGAGGACCCAGGATGTGCTCACACAATATTTTCCATACCTTTAATCCACTTCCACCAGCCAGAAATGTTGACACCTGACAAGAAGGGAACATGGATTCATGCTTCTGCATAAATAAAATTCTGATCCTCCCATCAGTACAGTGCAACAGAAAACTTATCTAAGTAGAAAATGTTTCCACTGCTCAGAAATAAGGCTACGTTCACACTAGCGTTGTGCGCCGTTGCGTCGGCGACGCAACGCACAACGCACGCAAAAACGCGTCAAAACGCACGCAAAAACGCTGCGTTTTGCGACGCATGCGTCGGTTTTTGCCGAAAATCGGACGCAAGAAAAATGCAACTTGTTGCGTTTTCTTGGTCCGACGCTTGCGGCAAAAAAGACGCATGTGTTGCACAACGCAACAAAAAAAACCGCATGCGTCCCCCATGTTAAGTATAGGGGCGCATGACGCATGCGTCGCCGCTGCGTCGCCGACGCAAACCCGACGCACATTAGCTTAACGCTAATGTGAACGTAGCCTAACTGTTACTTTTTTTTCGCTCAAATAAGTTTTTTTCTTACTGTTTTGCTGGAAAGCAATGGCACTGGAACAAGACATCTGCTGCTATAGCCGAATTGTGTTAAGGAATGATCAGTACACACATTAGTATTCATCTGCAATTTGCATGACTGTGCACCTGTTTCAGAATAATTCTTGATGTCTTTGTTGATGAGTTGCTTATTTCTATAAGATCTAATAACACTGGAAGTTTTTCTTTTATCTCACTATTTTCATTATACTTTTGACATCCTTGCACATAAATACCTCATAATCTATCAGTGATTGCCTTGTGCAAAGTCGTGTCGTGTCTAATAAGTCACAGATGGAAAAGTGCTGCTGCCTAATTTCCACGCTTTGAACCTCCAGTTGGGAAAGAGCAGATGTTTCTAATAAATTGGCCGTTCATTGCATAACACTGATGGATAAAACAAGACTAAACAATAGGCCTTCACAGCCTTCTATAAATCATGGGGAAAATTTCATAACACCTTCTCTCCATCTACCTTGTAATTCTGAGGAAGATTGGAATTTTCTTGTGTACAGTCCTGTGGAAGAAGAGGACGGTGACATCTCTCTGGTGTTGTCCTCTCACTGGATAGAACTGGAGGAAACACATACAGGGACTGAATTCATTCTTCACATACAGATAATTATAGGCCGTGTGTATTTAGTCCTGTCTATTACCTGGTGATGTGAGGGGATCAGGAACCTCCATCATGACGTCCTTGTAGAGATCTTTGTGCCCTTCTAAATATTCCCACTCCTCCATTGAGAAATAGACGGTGACATCCTGACACCGTATAGGAACCTAATACATACAATGATACAGTCATCTCTTATACAATATCTCTTCATAGTGTTACTGTATAATGTCCCAGCATTCCCAGCAGTGTTACCTCTCCAGTTAGCAGCTCAATCATCTTGTAGGTGAGTTCTAGGATCTTCTGGTCATTGATGTCCTCATGTATCAGGAAGTGAGGTGGAGGCCCCATGATTGAGCTTGGGGGTCTTCCACCTCCCTCAGACACAGGGGTCTGATGGCGCTCTCTGGAGGGCTTTACTAATATGTAATCCTGATTAAGGAAAGACACATAAATAAATCTCACTACAGACATTTCCAGAGTCCTCACCTCTCCAGTTCTGTCCATCTGTTATTCCCATAGATAAGAATGATGTAATGTGACATCATCAGAATCTCTCACCTGACCAATAAGCCGGAAGAGGATCTCTAGGGTGAGGTGTAATATTCTCTCCGCCATCTTGTCCCTGTTCCTATCCATCCTTATAGGGTCACTCAGGAAAATTCTCCGATATAGATCTCCACTGAGAGGGTCTGATATTGTCAGGACCTGAATTGGGAGAAGATGACAATGTAACATTATAAAGATCCCATGCAAGAAATCTCTGGAGATTTTACCGACTTCACATGATCACTACATACACTCATGGGCCTGTCCTGCCTCCGGTATAACACAAAATCAAATTATAATCACTGTCATGGTCAGTCCCTCACTTAGACTCTTACGTCACATGGTAACTACAGTAAATACTGACACTCAAATAGCGCAATAATGGCTTCTTTACCCAGGCTTATCCCGACCATCAAAGGGGTATTCTCAAGTTTGAAAATGATCACCTATCTGTGTTATATGGGAGAACATCATGATTATTGGGTCATCTTTGGCGGTCTCAAAAAAGGCCCAGGCTAGGTAACCCTTTCCGACGCTGCGAACTTCAGACTCACGACTGCTGCTGGCCACAGCCAGATTTGTGGCTGAGGATGCAGTGCTTCTCGTGATTGCATCACTCCGTATCTATTCTGCAAGCTGCAAAGTAACCTCCTCGTCTTCCTCCTCCACCTCCTCTGCTGAGCTACTCAGCTGCATGCCTCTGGGCTCACACCAAGTGGGACCTACAACCTCATCGTCATCTTCTCTTTTCTCCCACTCCTTGCCCTGAGAGTCACCCTCCTCCTTGTCCTGCCCTGACAGCACAGTACAGTCCACATGCGCCTCGGGTATCTAAGTCTCATTAGGATCTTCTCCACCCCTGGGGGTTAACGTATGGTGATGAGGATCTGGATTCTGCTGTGACCTTTCTTCGTTCGGCCCTGGATCCAACAGGAAAAATTTTAGGCATTGGTGCAGAATCTTTCCTGCTTTTGATCCTGTTAATCTTTGGAGCATACCACTGATGCCCATGGAATAGAACAGCTCTGCAGAATGGCCCATCTGTGGTTCCCCACAGTCATTGGGCCGGTTAGAGAGTTTTTTCATAGGAGGAAACAATGGTAATTGGCGAGCAACCTCTGAGGATTGTGCTGTGTTTGATGTTAAGGTTTTAGAAGAGGAGGAGAGGCCACTTGATTCAGCACTTGCCATACTCAGGAGCACATGCTCTTTCTGGCCCTCGTCTACAAAGCGTACCGCTGTGCTCCCAGATCTGCTCCCTGACGAAGCATTGGGGTGGATGCGTGCCTTCTGGATACCTAACCTACCCCCTGCTGCTGGTAAGGATAATGGTCCCAATACTTTTTCTTGATGGTACTCCTACAGACATGGCTGAATGGAGGTCTGGACACACTATGGGAGCAGTGGTAGTTGTGGTTTAGGTTTCAGCAGTAACCCATTTCACCTTGTCACTTATTTTTATATATTTTCTATTTACGCCACTGGCTGGGCTGTTTATATGGGAATATGGCTTATAAGATATAAGATCTATTATTATTATTACTGCTGGTATATCCTGGTGTTGCGCGTTTACACGACACATATGTGGCAGTAGTGTCTTGCTGTTGTTTTCATCCCCTTGCACTTTTGTTCATGCTAACATTAATACAATTTGATAGCTTTTTAAACATTATTGACCTAGTGTCACCTTTTATTGTGTTGTTATTATTATATTGATATAAGACATACATTTTTCTGTGGAAAATTAATTTTGTGCCCCTTCTATGCTCCAGACCTCTTGATTAGCTGCTCTGGTGTGAATGTAGCATCACTGTCTGATTGTCTATTCATTCCTAATGCTTTTCTCTTAGCACACAGTGTGCACTTGTATGGGAGTCATGACGTTTTGATCCACTTGCATGTGATGTTTCAGTGCAGCACACTACATGGTGCCTGCTGCACTGATATGTGCAGTGCTTCAGAAACCTCGCTGCAGAGACCAGAGCAGTGGGGGAACAAGAAGAGGTGAGTATTGTATTTTTTTAAATCTGTGAATACATTGTAATGGCCAAAATACTGTATACAGGACTTTCAGGAGTGCATTATACTGTGTGGAGGACTATGGGGTGCATTGTGCTATAAGGAGGGCTATGTTGAATGCAGTATACTATATGGAGGAGTATGGGGGTGCATTATACTATTTGGAAGACTATGGGGGATGCATTGTACAATATGGATGACTATGTCTAGTGAACTCTACTATATAGAGGATTATGGAGATGCCTTATACTGTATGGAGGACTATAGGGTGCATTGAACTGCATGGAGGACTATGGATAGGTGCATTATACTACATGGAGGACTAAAAGGGTGCATTTATGGGAAGTGCATTATACTGTATGGAGGACTAGGGAGGTGCATTATATTACATATAGGACCTTGGGGGTGCATTATTCTATATGGAGGACTGGAGGTGCATTATATTATATGGATGACTAGGCGGGGTGCATTATACTATATGAAGGACTATGGGGAGTGCATTATATTATTTGAGAACTATAGAGAGTGCACTATAATATATGGAGAACCATGGAAAGTGCATTATACTATATGGAAGGCTATGTATAAAAAAAAAAATCACAAAATAAAGAAAAGAAAAAAGAAAAAATATGAATCCAATAAATACATTTATGTAAAAACAAAAATAAAGTACATATATTTAAGTGTTGCAGCATCTAGAACAACGTGTCCCATAAAACTGTCCTATTAGTTAACACCTTGAGTGAACACAGTAAAAGAATAGAAAAAACTTGTCAAAAAATTATGCTTTTTTATCTTATCGCTGAACAAAAAGTGAATAAAAATAAGTCAGGGGTCTCAAACTGCATTCCTTGAGGGCTGCAAACTGCGTGTTTTCAAGATTTACTTAGCATTGCACTAGGTGCTAGAATCATTATCTGTGCAGGTTATTAAGTTATCACCTGTGCAACACAAGGAAATCCTGAAAACATGACCTGTTTGCAGCCCTTGAGGAATGCAGCTTGAGACCTCTGAAATAAGTATAAGTAGAATGTAAAAAAAAATAATTAGCTAAAAACAAAATAAAAAATTTATACATTTCAGAATATAGAGATGCAAAAACAAAAACAATTTTATAGGAAAAAGTTTTATTGTGTGAAAGCGGAAACAAAACATGAAAAAAATTATATAAATGTCATATCGCTGTAGTCATACCGACACCTGAAGAATAAAGCTGCCTTATCAATATATCCGCACGGTAAAAGCATAAAAAAAACTTCAGAATTGTTGGTTTTTGTTCATTCTGCCATCCAAAAATTGGAATAGAAAGCGATCAAAAAAGTTATGTGGCCAAAAATGGTACCAATAAAAATGTCAACTCGTCCAGCAAAAAAACAAGCCCTCACATGACTGTCAGCAAAAATATAGAAAAATTATAGGTCTCAAAATATGGTGATGTAAAAATTTTGTTTAGCAAAACAAACCATTTTTAGTGTGTGACAGCAGCCAAAAGTAAAGCTTGGCTCACATTTATCCTGCGCTCTATGCTGAGCACTTACATCAGGGCTTCCATGTAAATCTTTGAAATATGTGATTCAGATGGAACCCCAGGTGGGAGATTCCTTATAATGAGGCAGATGGAGGCACTTTGGATACCATTTGGCCTGTGATCCAGCGGTGTTTTTTTTAGGCGTGCAGAAAAAAAGTGATCAACCACAGTTATGCGCACCTCTGAAAAGAATGACATAGCTGATCAGAGGTCAGATGGAGTTCAGAGTAACTCTGCTGCCTCATTATAGTTTAACATACATGTACAAGGATAAAGGAGACACCATAAATGTACAAGGATAAGGGAGACACCAGAAATATTATAATAAATCTGTACATAAAAATTAAATACTTAGTAGTGTCAGTATGGACAAATGGAAGAAAACCACTTGGATAAACAGGAGAAACTGACAAAGAACAGAAATCGAGACACGGTTAGAGAAGTAAGTTTCAAAATGTCAGGACAATAAAGAAATATTGTGAATAAAATTGCCTTTATTAACTAGTACAAGGGCATGTGGTGGCACAGAAGGCGCTCACAAAAATAATAATATACATTTAAAATGAACAATCCGTTATAAGTAGAAGCGCAGCCACAGGTATTATCTATCTATATAATTGTCTAAGGGGTCACTTCCGTCTGTTTGTCTGTCTGTAAAGGGAATCCCAAGTCGTTGATTGGTCACAGCCAGCTGGGCACAGTCAGGCCGCGAATTAGCACTTTCCTACTCCCCAGCAGTCAGTGCCCCCTCCATAGTCCCCCCAGCCAGCTCCCACATAGCGTTAAATGGACTGCCTTACACCGCGGAATAGCGTGGTGTAACGCAGTACGTTTACGGTACCATTAACGCTCTGTGTGACCAATTTTTTACTATTTATGCTGCCTCTGCAGCATCAACAGTAAAAACATATAATGCTAAAAATAATAAAAAAATAAAAAATCATTATATACTCACCCTCCGGCGGCCCCAGATCCAGCCCAGGCCTTTCCCGCTCCTCGCGCGCTGCTCCGGTCGCAAGAATGCATTGCGGCAACAACTGGAGATGACGTAGCGGTCTCACGAGACCGCTACATCATCATATGTTATTGGCTATCAATGTGTGTTGATTATAGGCAGATAAACTGCATTACACACAAGGATGCATACCCGTTGCCCAGAATAGAAGTCATTAGCTGCTTTAAAATCTGCTAACTACTTTTCCACTTTGGATCTCACCAGTGGGTACTGGCAGGTTCCCGTGGCAGAGGCGGATAAAGAAAGGACCGCCTTCACAACACCGATGGGTCTCTCCGAATTCAACTACATGCCGTTTGGACTGTGCAACACACCAGGAACATTCCAGAGGATGATGGAGTGCTGTCTCGGGCACAAGAATTTTGAAACCATCCTGTTGTACCTGGATGATGTCATAGTCTTCTCCAAGACATATGAAGACCACCTGAAGCACCTGGCCAAGGTGTTTGAAGCTAACTTTGGTCTGAAGGTAAAGCCATCCAAATGCCATCTGTTAAAGCCCAAAGTGCAGTACCTGGACCATGTGGTAAGCGCTGAAGGTGTGCCACCAGACCCTGACAAGGTCACCGTAATCAGGGACTGTCCAAAACCCAGGAAAATCCACGAAGTCCGACAGTTCCTCAGGTTGGTAGGCTACTACCGAAGATTTATCAAAGACTTCGCCAAGGTAGCCGCACCACTTCAAGACCTGTTAGTTGGCCAGTCCAAGAAGACAAAAGGTAAGAATACTCCATTTGAATGGAACAACAGGCTGGAAGGCTCCTTCATTCAGTTGAAGTTGGCTCTCATGGGAGATGAGGTACTGGCCTACCCTGACTGACCAACCGTTTGCACTCTACACAGACGCCAACAACGTGGGATTGGGAGCAGTGTTGTCCCAGGTGCAGAAAGGCAAAGAAAGAGTAATTGCCTATGCCAGCTGGAAGTTTCGTCCCACTGAAAGGAAGCCCAAAAACTACAGTTCCTTCAAGCTGGAGTTCCTCGCCATAATCTGAGTGGTAACAGAGGTTCAAGCACTACCTGGCCTCTGCAAGATTCACAGTTTTCACGGACAACAATCCACTGACACACCTGAAGACGGCAAAACTAGGTGCCTTGGAGCAGCCGATGGATGGTTGTCCAACTATGAATTCACCATCAAGTACCGTCCATGGCACAAGAATGCCAATGCCAATTCGCTGTCCAGGATGCCCAACTTACCAGAAATGGGAGACGAACCTGATGCACTCGAAGAGATAGAGTTACCAGCTTTTCATCGCCCCGGGGCGACTCAGTATTCCCATTATGTGAGGAATAGGTGTAATGACAAGCAAGAAGCTATACTGAACCCATTACCTCATCATGGATGGGCAGAGACGCAGGACAGTGACCCCGCAGTCATCTGGTCAGGGAGCTGCGGATACAAGCCGATTCGCACCCTGGTCCAGATGCTCCACAAGAGACTCAACAGCTGTGGAAAGAGAAAGGCAAGCTGTTTATTTACGACGGTAAGCTGTGCCGGAGGAATTTCGACCCACGCATGCACGAGTTGGTCTGGCAGATAGTGGTCCCAAAACAAGATGCGCTAATGGTTCTGGAAGCATACCACGATGGAGCAGGAAACTTCGGATGGAAGAAGTTACTGATACCAGACTGTGATCCCATTCTATAATACATGTATATACCAGTTTTAACAACAGGGTACTTATAATTTCTGATGTATTCATAGACAAACGCCTCGTGAGGGATCACAGTCTTGTATCAGTACTGTGCCCATGTAGCTTGCCTGGAGATTAAGGTGTATGGCCACAACATTTGGGGCCAATGGTGTCTGTTATGATCCGGTGACCTTGGAGCAGCATGAAACTTTCTCTGGAGAAGGTGGAACCTGTACTGACCGCAAACCCTGAACTTAACACCGCAACTAGAAGTAGCCGTGGGATGTACCTAACAATCCTAGACACCTCGACACAGCCGGAGGACTAAATACCCCTATAGATAGAAATGGGAATACTATCTTGCCTCAGAGAAAAACCCCAAAGGATAGGCAGCCCCCCACAAATATTGACTGTGAGAGGAGAGGAAAAAACACACGCAGACTGAAAACAGGATTTAGCAAAGGAGGCCACTGTAGCTAAATAGAAAAGGATAGGACAGAATGCTAAGCGGTCAGTATTAAAACCCTAAAAAAATATCCACAGCAGATAATACAAAAATTCCACCATCTAACTAAAGAAATGGATTGTATATCTGCATCTCCTGAGAATCCAACTTGACTGAATAAATCCTTACACAGTCTAAGCTGGACAAGAAAAAACATTGAATAGCACTGAATTGAAAAGCCCACAGCATGTGGGCTGCAGAAACCAAAACCAGACACTTATCTTGATTTGGGCAGCAGGGCAGGAGGAACCAGACAGAGATGTAGAACCTCCAAAAACAATGGACAACTGGCAAGAACTAATGGATCCTGCACACCTAAATACCCCAGTGAGAACAGCAATAAGCAGGGACACCTAAGCAGAATTACAACCCAGGGACGACTGCATTACCATCAACAACCACCGGAGGGAACCCAAGAGCAGAATTCACAACAGTACCCCCCCTTGAGGAGGGGTCACCGAACCCTCACCAGAGCCCCCAGGCCGATTAGGACGAGCCAGATGAAAGGCACGGACCAAATCAGCAGCATGGACATCAGAGGCAAAAACCCAAGAATTATCCTCCTGGCCATAACCCTTCCATTTGACAAGGTACTGAAGCTTCCACCTCGAAAAGCGAGAATCCAAAATCTTCTCAACCACATACTCCAACTCCCCATCAACCAACACAGGGGCCGGAGGATCAACAGAAGGAACAACGGGCACCACATATTTCCACAATAAGGATCTATGGAAGACATTATGGATAGCAAAAGAGGCCGGAAGGGCCAATCGAAAAGACACCGGATTAATAATCTCAGAAATCCTATAAGGACGAATAAACTGAGAATTAAACTTAGGGGAAGAAACCTTCATAGGAACATGACGGGAAGACAACCAGACCAGATCCCCAACCCGAAGCCGGGAACCAACACACCGACGACGGTTAGCAAAACGTTGCGCCTCCTCCTGAGACAACACCAAATTGTCCACCACATGAGCCCAAATCTGCTGCAACCTGTCAACCACAGAATCCACACCAGGACAGTCAGAAGGCTCAACCTGCCCCGAAGAAAAACGAGGATGAAAACCAAAATTACAAAAGAAGGGCGAAACCAAGGTAGCCGAACTAGCCCGATTATTAAGGGCAAACTCGCCCAACGGCAAGAAAGCCACCCAATCATCCTGATCAGCAGACACAAAGCATCTCAAATAAGTTTCCAAAGTCTGATTAGTTCGCTCGGTCTGGCCATTTGTCTGAGGATGGAATGCGGAAGAAAAAGACAAATCAATGCCCAGCCTAGCACAAAAGGCTCGCCAAAACCTAGAAACAAACTGGGAACCTCTGTCGGACACAATATTCTCTGGAATACCATGCAAACGAACCACATGCTGGAAAAACAACGGAACCAAATCAGAAGAGGAAGGCAATTTAGGCAAAGGCACCAAATGAACCATCTTAGAGAACCGGTCACAAACAACCCAGATAACCAACATCCTCTGGGAAACTGGAAGATCAGAAATAAAATCCATAGAAATATGCGTCCAGGGCCTCTCAGGGACCGGCAATGGCAAAAGCAACCCACTAGCACAGGAACAACAAGGCTTGGCCCGCGCACAAGTCCCACAGGACTGCACAAAAGAACGCACATCACGTGACAAAGAAGGCCACCAAAAGGACCTACCAACCAAATCTCTGGTACCAAAAATACCAGGATGGCCAGCCAACACAGAACAATGAACCTCAGAAATCACTCTACTAGTCCATCTATCAGGAACAAACAATTTCCCCACTGCACAGCGATCAGGTTTGTCAGCCTGAAATTCCTGAAGAACCCGTCGTAAATCAGGGGAAATGGCAGAAAGGACCACCCCTTCTTTCAAAATGCCGACCGGTTCAAGGACCTCAGGAGAATCAGGCAAAAAACTCCTAGAGAGGGCATCAGCCTTAATATTCTTAGAACCCGGAAGATACGAGACCACGAAATCGAAACGGGAAAAAAACAAGGACCATCGAGCCTGCCTAGGATTCAGCCGTCTGGCAGACTCGAGGTAAATCAGATTCTTATGATCGGTCAAGACCACAATACGGTGCTTAGCTCCCTCAAGCCAATGTCGCCACTCCTCAAACGCCCACTTCATAGCCAACAACTCCCGATTGCCGACATCATAATTGCGTTCAGCAGGTGAAAACTTACGGGAAAAGAAGGCACACGGTTTCAACAAGGAACCAACAGAATCCCTCTGAGACAAAACGGCCCCTGCCCCTATCTCAGAAGCGTCAACCTCAACCTGAAACGGAAGAGAAACATCCGGTTGACGCAACTCCGGGGCAGAAGTAAATCGGCGTTTAAGCTCCTGAAAGGCAGAGACAGCCGCAGAGGACCAATTCGTCACATCAGCGCCTTTCTTCGTCAAATCGGTCAAGGGTTTAACCACACTGGAGAAGTTAGCACTGAAACGGCGATAAAAATTAGCAAAGCCCAAAAATTTCTGAAGGCTCTTCACGGATGTGGGTTGAATCCAATCATGAATGGCCTGAACCTTAACCGGATCCATCTCTATAGATGAGGGAGAAAAAATGAAGCCCAATTAAGAAACCTTCTGCACTCCAAAGAGACACTTAGACCCCTTCACAAACAAAGCATTATCACGAAGGATTTGAAATACCATCCTGACCTGTTTCACATGAGACTCCCAATCATCAGAAAAAATTAAAATGTCATCCAAATATACAATCATGAATTTATCAAGATAAGTCCGGAAGATATCGTGCATGAAGGACTGAAAAACAGAAGGAGCATTAGAGAGCCCGAACGGCATCACAAGGTATTCAAAATGACCCTCGGGCGTATTAAACGCAGTTTTCCATTCATCACCCTGCTTAATACGAACAAGATTATACTAACTAATCACAGACATAGACTTCCGATCCAACATAGGATTATGTACCTGCAACCACGGAAAACCCAGCACGATAGCATCATGCAAATTATGCAACACCAGAAATTGACAATCTTCCTGATGGGCTGGCGCCATGCACATGGTCACCTGTGTCCAAAACTGAGGCTTATTTTTAGCCAAGGGTGTAGCATCAATGCCCCTTAAAGGAATAGGGTTCTGCAAAGGCTGCAAGGAAAAACCACAACGCCTCGCAAACTCAAAGTCCATTAAGTTCAAGGCGGCGCCTGAATCCACAAACGCCATGACAGAAACTGATGACAAGCAGATCAAGGACACAGATAACAGAAATTTAGGTTGTACAGTACTGATGGTAAATGAACTAGCGATCCTCTTTGTACGTTTAGGGCTGACCGAAATGACATGAGAAGCATCGCCACAATAAAAACACAACCTATTCTGATGTCTGAAACCTTGCTGTTCCGTTCTAGACAGAATCCTATCACACTGCATTGGCTCAGGCATCTGCTCTGAGGACAACGCCACAGCGCGCACAGCTCTGCGCTCCCGCAAGCACCGATCAATCTGAATGGCCAGAGACATAGAATCACTCAGATCGACAGGCGTGGGAAACCCCACCATAACATCTTTAATGGATTCAGAAAGACCCTTTCTGAAAATTGCCGCCAAAGCATCATCATTCCATTTAGTCAACACAGACCATTTTCTAAATTTCTGACAGTACAATTCTGCCGCTTCTTGACCCTGAGACAGGGCCAATAAGGTCTTCTCCGCTTGATCCACAGAATTTGGATCATCATATAATAATCCTAAAGCCTGAAAAAAGGCGTCTATATTAAGCAAGGCCGGATTCCCCGATTCCAGGGAAAATGTCCAATCCTGAGGATCGCCACGCAGCAGGGAGATAACTGTTGTGAATTCTGTTGTGGGTTCTGCTCTTGGGCTCCCTCCGGTGGTTATAAGTGGTAGTGCTGCTGTTTATCCTTCACAGCAGTCATCAGGTGCGTCCACTTCGGACGGGGCTATTTAGTCTGGCTTCACCCTTTAGTGAGTGCCAGTTGTTCATTGTTCTGGAGGATTCACATCCCTTCCTGGTAGCTCCTGCTTGCAGTTCATTTCTTCAAGATAAGTTCTGCTTGTTTTTCTGCCCACATGTTGTGGGCCTCATTGTTCAGTGCATTACATGTTTTTTCTTGTCCAGCTTAATCTGTGTAAGGATTTATGCAGCCAAGCTGGTATCTCTGGAGAGGCAGATTTACCCTCTATGTCTTTAGTTAGATGTGGAGTTTTTTGTATTATCTGTGGTGGACATTTCTTAGTATTTTAATACTGACCGCATAGTTCTCTGTCCTATCTTTTCTATCTAGCTAGATTGGCCTCCTTTGCTAAATTCTGTTTTCAGCCTGTGTATGTTTTTTCCTCTCCTCTCACAGTCAATATTTGTGGGGGGCTGCCTATCCTTTGGGAATTTTCTCTGAGGCAAGATAGTTTTCCCTTTTCTATCTATAGGGTTAATTAGTCCTCCGGCTGTGTCGAGGTGTCTAGGATTGGTAGGTACATCCCACGGCTACTTCTAGTTGCGGTGTTAAGTCCAGGGTCTGCGGTCAGTACAGTTACCACATTCTCCAGAGTACGTCTCATAACATTGAATAGCACTGAATTGAAAAGCCCACAGCATGTGGGCTGCAGAAACAAAAACCAGACACTTATCTTGCTGATTTGGGCAGCAGGGCAGGAGGAACCAGACAGAGATGTAGAATCTCCAAGAACAATGGACAACTGGCAAGGACTAATGGATCCTGCACACCTAAATACCACAGTGAGAACAGCAATAAGCAGGGACACCTGAGCAGAATTACAACCCAGGGACGACTGCATTTCCATCAACAACCACCGGAGGGAACCCAAGAGCAGAATTCACAACAGGTTTCATACCCTTGAAGGGATTAGTTTATCTGGAGGGCTTGCTCTTAGGGTAAGCTGACGTTGAGTGGGGGTGCCATATCCGCTGGTAGGGTGCCAACCCCCACAGTCAGGCAGGATGCATATCAGCAGGGAACAGTTATAGTGAGGTACCCAGTGTTTAATATGCACTTTTGCACTTTATGTTATTTTGTTATTCAACCTTTTCACACTGTTTTATGGTTGCTGCTAATGAATTAGTTACAGATAGGCAATCATCGTTCTTTTCATCTTTTCCTGTCATGTCAGAATGGTGGTTTAAATGTATCACATTATCTATAGTTGACAAACAGGAGTCATAGAGACAGCTGCCGTTGAGCGGGGGCGCCTATCTCGTATATATTTGTAGGGTGCCAACCTCCGCTGCAAGGCAGGGAAAATTAGTATTAACAGTGTGAGGGGCATCTTTAGCCCAGCACGGTTGCTTGCATGTTGATTGTTTGTTCAATGTTTTAAAGTGAGCAATAAAGATTTGGTTTTATCTATGATCTGTTAAGGCACAAGGTTTTTTTGGTTTTTGCAACGTTCAAGCCAAAAGTGCCTCCCGTAAGGGATGAAAAAGTTTAAACCTGTTTTATGCTGTGTCAAAATGTTTGCACAATTTAATCTGTTGTTTATGTTTTCTTTTCCCAGTCCGGGAGTACAGGAGTTAATGGGGGGGGGGAAATGTGGCACACCAGGAGTTCGGGTACCACAGTGATGCTGCCCTCCTCTCGGGGAGGGTAGTGCCATGCAGGAGGGATCACCTTTGGCAGGTAATCTTGTATTCAAGACATTCTGGCTCCAGGCCAGGAGGGGGAGCTCAAAACCCAGTTTTAGGGCAACTTCCCTATATCCATCCTGGTCTGGAGGAGGAGCCTGTTCAGTTGAGAGTGAACAGAGACAGGGAAGCAGCAGAGGAGAGATCAAGGGCTAGAGGAGGCTGCGAGTGGATCTCCTTTATGCCAGAGCGCAGAAACCGGGCACTGGAAGCCCGAGGCTGTGGGGGAACTGCAAGCCCCCCAGCAGAACCGGAGGCCAGAGAGCTTAATGTGACCTGCCCACACTAAACCTGAAGTACAGCAGCATTTTAGAGCCTGGAGTCAATGTGTCAAGGACCCAGAGAGTACGGCTCAGGCTGCCTATCGTGCAGGGGCTGTCCCAGGACAGGAGAAAGAAAGTGTTCCTTGTTAGGACTACAGGTAGCAAGGGACCAGAAAGCAGTGCATAAGTGAAAGGCCCCAACCTAACCTGCCAAAGGGATCCTTACCTGTTTGCAGGATGCCTGGACTCCATCTCTACCTGTACCTGGTACCCTGGACTGTGGTCTGCAACATCAGTAAACCAGGTAAAGTTTGCAATCCTGTGTCCTCTACTTATTCACCGGTGACTCACTATCCTTGCCACACACCTTGGGAGCCCTGGTTACCACGCTTCACCTGTGGGAAACATCACCATCCAGCCGCCATAGCATCACCCCAGAGGACCCCTGTAAGCGGCGTTGGTCCCTACTGACTGAGAACCACAGGTGGCATCACGAAAATACAAAAATAGACTTTATTAAACCCTTAAAAGACAATCCCACTAAATTTGAGTGCCAAGGGCACAGACCGGGTCGCTGACCGAGAACCACAGTGTCACGCCGTTCTATCTGTATCTGGTTTTTGGCGTGACAATGCATGTCTTTGCTTTAACCCTTTGCTCTTTTCCCCCTGATTGAGCTGGGATACTGTTGGCTGTTACCTGTATGGAGCCTTCTCAGTTCCCTGCTCTGCTGCGTAGGCATACATGTGTGGTTAGGTATTTGCTCTGCTGCATGACCATCCACATGTGCGGTCCCTGGTTGCTGCTGTGGAAGCTGTCCGTGCGTTGCGAGGTCATTCGCAGCTGGTGCATGACTTTCCACGTGTGTCTGTGTGTGCAGTTGATGCTAGGTGCCCTGAGCCTCAGTTCCTGCACTGATTGTGCTGTAATGGTTGTAATGGCCTGGAGTTTGGAGCCTGTTGACTGTGGTGGTGCCTGTAGGTCATGTCAGATGTCCTGAACCGAACGACTCCTGTCTGATGTCTGCTAGTGACCCTGTGTCCAGATGTCCTATCTGTGTACCCTGATGTCATGCCTGCATCCTGATGACCTCGTGTGCCCTGATGTCCTGATGACCTCATGTACACTGATGTCCTGACATCCTGTCTGTGTCCTGATGTCTTGCCTGTGTCCTGATAAACTCATGTACCCTGATGTCCTGCCTGTGCCCTGATGTCCCACCTATGTCCTGATGTCCCACCTATGTGTGCCTCGGTGATCCGTTGGTGCCTTGAGGTCCACTGAGTTGTACCCTTCTGGGAGGTGTGGAATCGGGAGCCTGGCATAAGCATGTTTGGTTTATGTACTATGTGACTTTACTTTAGTAAACTTTACTTTCTCTATACATGAAGTTGTGCGGTGTAATCAAGTCCTACGTGTCTCTTTCCTTGTCCACATGCTCAGCTGCCACAGAACCCCGGTCTCTGCCCTTCCCTAGTTCAGGTAGGTCGGCGTCGGGGCGTCTATGGGCTGGGCCACATCAGCGGCTGTAGCTGACCTTGACACAAAGGTGGCGTCACGAAAATAGACTTTATTAAACCCTTAAAAGATAATTCCCTCAAATTTGAGTGCCCAGGGCATGGACTAGGTCGCTGCCACTGTGACCACCCTTTTAACTACCCGGACCCGGTGCCGAGTATCCCAGGCCCTGGTGCGCAACTCAGACGCATATCATGAGAATATAAAGGTAAATGCTAGTGAAGGCTACTTAGACATTTGCGTCGGTACTCGCCATTCACAAAGCGTCGGCGCGACGTACCGACGGAGGTTTGTCCTTTCACATTTCCGTCTATAGTCCCAGAGAGGAAAGAGAGTGCGAGATTTCCTGCTGGGCATGCACAGTCAGAAACACTGGATACAACGTACAGAAAAACTTTCCCTTGAACGTTTTTTGCAAAAGATGGGCCGTCACATTTCGCAGGATCCAGTGCCCGGCGGACAAAAAGTCAGTACATATGTCGCTAATACAAGTCTATGGGAACAAATTTTTTTGCAGGATCCTGCATTTTCAAAAAATCGACGTATTGCGACGGCAGAGGAAAGACGGAAATGTGAAAGTAGCCTTAGGTGTTTTAGGGTATGTAACACCAAGGTAGTGTAAAGGATCCAAATTCAGGGTAGTAAAGTCATACTAGTGCTGGAAACTTACTTCTCTAACCGTAGCTCGGTTTTCTGTTCTTTGTCGGTGCCTCATTATAGTGAATGGATCCCTCGAGGGTTTCATCTAAATAACATCACTTGTAGATTTAGATGGAAACCACAAAGTAAGTGCTCAGCATATAGCGCAGGATAAATGTGATCCCAAATGTTATGTAAAATGTTCTCATCTGCTAAAGTAAATATAGTTGGCTTCTACGTTAATGGTAACACACAGGCTCTGGAAAAGCGATATGATTCCTTGGTCCCCCAAAAGAAATCCAGCGAATCCTGTGCTCTCAAATCCAAATGCCCCCCTCCCTTCTGAGCCCCACAGTTAGCATCCATGTTTGGCATTTCTGTAGTGATGAGAGACTGCCAAATTTACGGTTGCATGTCTCCAGAAGTACGAGCTGGGCTCAATGTCCGGTCACAACAAAGTACTGGTGACTACAATATACTGGACACTACAATGTATGGGCACTACACTGGCAGATTTGCAATTTTCACTCAGCTACATCCACTGCTGCTTGTTTCTTGAACACACCCATGGAGTCAAAATCATCATTACACCTGTAGATAAATTCTCAGAGGGGTGTAGTTTCCAAAGTGGGGACACTTGAGGGGGGATTCTGCTCCTCTGGCACTTAGAGGGTCTGTATATGGAGCCCGGAAACTATTCTATGATAGTTTTTTCACCAAGAGTCAAATAGTGCCCCTTCCCTCCCAAGCCTCGACGTGTGGCTAAGCAATACTTTAAAACCACATATGGAGTATTGCCACGTTCAGCAGAAATTGTGTGACAAATGGTGGTGCCATTTTTAATAGACACATCAAAAAAAAATAGTAGAAAAGGAAAAATCAAACTCGTGTAACATATTATCCCTTTAAAAAATTTGATTTTTAATAAGATATATTTAAAAAATACCACTTCCCAGTGAAATCAGAAAAATTTAGATAGAAACATCTACTAGGTGCACCAGCCCTAAGACAATGACCCTACGCTCACCTGCTGTCCCTTCCTATCAGTGGAGGTTGGCACCCTGACAGATTATTTGGCGCCCCCACTCCGCGACGGCTGACGCCTATTGGCCCTGTTGAAGATCTAACCAGCTATAGGAGGGAAAACATTGAGCAATTAACAGAGATGAAGAAAGCGTAGGGTAGACAAAAACTAAGGTGCACACACAAAAAATAATGTCAACCTCCCTTACTAAAGCCCAAATTAGGACGGTAACACTACCACAGACATATACTTAGAGCATATATGACATTATACTCATACAGGTTTTATGTGGCAGTTCTATTGCACAGCTTAAAGAAAATACAGCTATGTGCATAGACGGTAGGACATTAATGGGAGGAAAAAACATAAATGACAAATGACCTGGTTCAGTCCAAATTAAAGCCTGTGCATAACAGCACTCCCCTGGCGATATACAGTAGCAGTTAGAATACATACATAAAACAATGTATAAACAATGTTGTACATCTCAACAAAACTGCTACTCCCTATGGGAAAAATGATAGCCAGTGGTAAGTGTCTATGTTCATGCACAGTGCGGTAGACCAAAATAGATGATTTTAAAGGCAGCCAGTGAGGGGGGTATTGTCCCTCAAACAAAGACACTTAGCTGTCGGTAGAACGCCCCTCTGATTTCACTGGGAAGTGGTATTTTTTAAATATATCTTATTAAAAATCAAATTTTTTAAAGGGATAATATGGTGCCATTTTTACCCATTTCCCATTTCATTGTGTGACAATGTAAAATCTGGGGCTAAAACTAAATTTTTGTAGTAAAAATGTAAGTATTTTTTCTTCACCGCCCAATGGTGTAACACATCTGTGGTGTCATTGTGATTACTGCACCCCTAGATTAATTAATTGAGATGAGCAGTTTGTAAAATGAGGTGACAAATGGAGGGGGATCTGCTGTTCTGGCACCATAGGAGCTCTGCCAAATGTGACATGGCTCCACCCATAGGGGTGGAACCGCATATTCATCACTGTAATGGGCGGCACCACGTGACCGCTCATACAGGAGAAGCTGCGTCGTGGAGAGGACGCTTCGAGGGAGCCGGGTGAGTATTTAATTTCCAGCGGGCGGGCACACAGGGGGTGGGAAGGGGGGTGTCAAAGATCTTTATTTCAAACGCAAAAAAAACAAAAAAATGATTTTTAATTTCTTCTCTCCAGCGAACGCTGCTGGAGAGAAGAAATGAATGGCGGCTTCAGCACCAGATGCAGGGGACAGCACTTACTGTAGCGCTGTCTCCTGCACGGTCCGTGTGGTACCCAGTCGGCACACGGGCGGCACATGGCTGCCACATGTGTGCCACACTGATGTGCCACGTGAGCACACGGACACACGAATAACTCCGGTACCGATTTTTCCGGTACCGGAATTATCTGGACGTGTGGGACAGGCCTTACTCCACAGAGGGGAACAGCACAAACAAGTACTGAGTGCTGTGTCCAGTTAAACGTCACTGAACAAGCACATATGTTTCCGTCAATATGGCCGTGTGAGGGCTTATTTTTTGCGGGACGAGCTGATGTTTTTGTGCAGATACCTTCTTTTGATTGCCCGTTATTGCATTTTAATGCAATGTCACGGCGACCAAAAAAAAGTAATTCTGACATTTAGATTTTTTTTATCGCTACGCCGTTTAGTGATCATGGTAGTTCTTTTTTTTTATTGATAGATCGGGTGATTCTGAACGTGATCGGGTGATTTGAACTTTTGTTTTTTTTATATTTTTAAACACTTTTTTTTTTACATTTGGCATGATATAACGGGCAATAAAAAGAAAGTATCTGCACAAAAGTGGTATCATTAAAAATGTCAGCTCATCCCGCAAAAAAAAGGCCCTCACACAGCCATATTGACAGAAAAATAAAAAAGTTATGGCTCTGGAAAGAAGGGGAGTGAAAAACGAAAATGAAAAATCGAAAAAAGCTCCGGTCATGAAGGGGTTAAAAACCTTACGTGATGCAGACTTTTGGTGATGCAGCACATATTCGTGCTCAGCATATTAAGATCTATAAGATACAATAACATTTTCTCAAGGGACAAGAACTTCACTGAAATTTGTTGGCAGTGTAATCCGTGTTTTTTGAATTATAACAGAATATTATAATGTTTCGAATAATTTCTCAAAAACCTTATGTGATAGGAAAAATCTAAAGTCATTTCTGAAATCAGCCTGAAAAAATTGTCCAAGAGACCAAACCTTTGTAAGGCTAAGTTCACATTTACGTATGTTCCCGCAGAGTATCGACTGCATGCGCAAACACACGCAAAAGCATGTGAACACAGCGTTTTCTATCCGCATGTTCTTATGCATGTCGTCAAAAAAAACGCGATTGCTTGCGTTTGTATGCATTTGCGTTGTTTATGCGTATGCATAAGTTATTTCCCAATGGGCGTGGCTTATGTATTTTCTATATATAGAGACATTGCACAGCAGAAATTCGCTCCTTTGGATGCTGGATGCTGCTGCTGCAAGATGGAGAGCATGGAGAGCTTCAATATGAATCTGGATTTATCTTTGAAATTGGCTTTTTCTTTTGCTGTGGCTTGTGAGGAAGAAAGGAGAAGAGAAAGATGGAGAAGACATCCTCATCACTTTTGGCAACAACCCATTGTTGAACTCCAACAGAGCCGTGGAGCCTACCAATCATTGTACACAGAGCTTCGTGAAAACCCGGCGAAGTTTTTTGACTACACCAGGATGTCACAACTCAGCTTTGATGATTTGCTGCAACGTGTCCGAGGATACATTAGCAGGCAGGACACCCAACTACGTACCGCAATTCCTGCTGAGGAACGTCTGTTGGTGACCATAAGGTACGTAATTTTGAACAATAAACACCTGTCTTTACTATTATTGTTACAAAAGCCATGTACTGATTTATTTGTTCCTTTGTCTGTTCTGCAGATTACTGGTTACCGAAGAGACCTTAAGATCTCTACCTATCTTCAAATTGGACTGTTCACCCTTTCTGGGATAGTTGGAGACACCTGTTGTGCATTGTGTGATGTTCTGTGTGCCGACTTCCTCCCCCGACCCACAGCTGAACTTTGGATGAAAAATGCTGCTAAATTCAATGAAGTGTGTAATTTTCCTAACTGTGTGGGGGCTGTGGATGGCAAACATATTTGGATTCTGAAACCTGCAGGAAGTGGATCTGAATACTTCAATTATAAAAATACTTTTCCATTGTTCTGATGGCAATTGCGGATGCTGAATGTTGATTTGTTGCCATTGGCTCATTTGGAGGAGGAAATGACTCACAGACTTTCAAAAACTCGGACATGGAACGATTTTATGGGAATGATATTAATTTTCCCCCAACACAACTTCTTCCTAGCACTGAAGGACCGCCAATGCCGTTTGTTATTGTTGGTGATGAGGCCTTTCAAATGTCTGGCAACCTTCTAAAACCATACTCAAGTCTGGACTTCAGTCACACAAAAAGGATTTTCAACTACCGACTGACAAGGGCATGAAGAACTGTGGAGTGTGCCTTTGGTTTACTGGCATCTAAATGGCGCATTTTGGGCACAGCCATAAATCTAAAAATAGAGACAATTGATGAGGTTGTGAAAGCATGTGTTGTTCTGTATAACTACATCCTGTCAAAAGAGCAACCCCACTTTGAACTTGAGGAAACTGTTAATAACACATTGCAAGATTACCAACATCACCCTCTCAGGTCTACAGTCGAAGTTGCACAAATGAGGGATAGCTTTGCAGCCTATTTTGTTTCTAATAGTGGACATGAGTCATGGCAAGATGAAATGGTTTAACCTGTAAATAAAATGTACCTGTAATGTTATGTACTTGTAATGTTATGTACCTGTATATGTTTTCTGAGTCTAATATTAACACCTTGAATAAAACTTGTATGATATATACCTTAACTGATATACCCATTCATACTTCACTCAACAATACACACATGGTTAAATAAAGAGATAAAGAAAACACTATGAGACCGGTATTGTGAATCAAAACAATTTTTACTAACAGAAATAGAAAATTTACAATTTAAAAAAAAAAGAAAAATGATTAATTACTTTTGGGGTCTGTGGGAGGAAGTAACATGGTGGACCAGGGGGGGATTTCAGGCTGTGATGGTAGGTTAGGAGTGGTTGGGGAAGTTGTTACAGGGGAAGTGTAAGACAATTGGAGGATTGGGTCAGACACTGGGGGAAGAGGACACATTAGGAGTGGAAAACAAGTTGGAAGGGATTGACACATTGGAAGGGAAAGAACGAAGCGAAGGTTAGGACAGACTAGAAAACACAGACACATTAGGAGGTGAGGGTTGAAGGGGTGCAGGTAATATTTTTTCCCGGCTTTTCTCCTCCGGGACTTGGTTTTTGCTCCTTTTTTTCCTGGTGCTGCGTCGGTGTAGGAGAAGTGTGGGCTGCTGCACTCGGCATGATCGTGGAACAGGATGGCTTGGCTGCTGCACTCGGCATGATCGTGGAGCAGGACGGCTGGGCTGCTGCACTCGGCTGCATGGTGGTGGAAGTGGATGGCTGGGCTACTGCACTCAGCTGCATAGTGAAGCTGGGTATTCTAGGCTATGTTGTAATGTCCAGCGGTGGTGGTGGTGGTGGTGTTAGATAAGTCCCTTGGCGAGTCCGTGCTGGCAGATTCTGCCACAGCTGCTGTCCTGGAGCTTGTTGCCCTGTAGGGAAAGAACTTTGTGCCTGCTGCTGATATCGGGACCGCTGCATGGCCTCAATATAAGCATCCTGACAGGCCTTCATTACAAACAGCTGGAGATCAGGACTAAGGATTTCAGTCACGCCCCATTCTATAGTGGAAAAATAATGTCGCGCCGGTATATTAAGGTAGCCTTCCAGGCGGTCAAGGCGTTTGTGGACTTCCTATAAGAGTGTGTTCACATGAGTTAACCCACTCTCCATCCTATCCACAAACACCATCATCCCAGCCTGGAAGACCGAGCTTAAGTGAATAAACTCGGGCATGACTGACCTCTCCCAAGCCCTCTGCTGCTGCCGAGCAAACACAAGTAAAGTAGTGGCAGAGGGCTGGGAGAGGGGAAAACCAGAAGTACCGGCTTCCTGTTCCCCAGCACGTGAAGCCTGCCTGGTTGCTAAATCCTGGTGGATGATTGGGATGGTGCTGGTTGGCTGGTTGATGAGGGGCTTCTCCAACAGAGGAAGATCCAGGTTCTACAGTGCTGCTCCAGATTCTGTGTGGAAATTAAATAGAAAAGGATTATTACAAAAAATACCGGATTACTCACCGGTAATGCTCTTTTATAGAGCCCATGACGGCACCCACTAGAGAGAGGGGATCCGCCCCTGGGAACAGGAAACCTACAGAGAGATAAAAGGGGCGGCCCCCCCTCGCTCCTCAGTTGGTTTCCTGTTCCTAGGTGGAACACCTCAGAGAGAAACTCTGCGAGCTTAGGGAAAAGAAGAGGAAAGCTTGCCTGTACTGCCGCCTGTACGTCTCTGTTGAGCGTCAGGGGCTCCAGAGTGAGTATCAGAGAAGGGGGATGTCCTGTTGGCTTCCCCCTCTCCTGATAATGTCAGCATGGATACCGGATTAATAACAGTCTCCCTGCTGGGACACTGTTATATCGCTCCGCCGCATGGCGAACCCTTCGGCTATAGCCTGGTAAGAGGTTTCGGTTATATGGCTTACCCCTCTGTGTTGCGCAACCAATCACAAGCCGTGACGTCACGGGAGGCAGGAAACGCGCGCATTTTAAAATTACGTCACGTCTTGTGATTGGTTGCGTGCCGCCCATGTGACCGCGACGCGACCAATCACAGCAAGCCGTGACGTAATTTTCAGGTCCTGAATGCCTAATTCTAGGCATTCAAGATTTGAAAATTACGTCACGGCTTGTGATTGGTTGCGTGCCGCCCATGTGACCGCGACGCGACCAATCACAGCAAGCCGTGACGTAATTTCAGGTCCTGAATGCCTAATTCTGCATTCAGGACCTGAAAATTACGTCACGGCTTGCTGTGATTGGTCGCGTCGCGGTCACATGGGCGGCACGCAACCAATCACAAGCCGTGACGTAATTTTAAAAATGCACGCGTTTCCTGCCTCCCGTGACGTCACGGCTTGTGATTGGTCGCGTCGCCCATGTGACCGCGACGCGACCAATCACAAGCCGGAACGTAATTTTAAAATCCTGAATGCCTAGAATTAGGCATTGAGGACCTGAAAATTACGTCACGGCTTGCTGTGATTGGTCGCGTCGCGGCCAAATAGGCGGCACGCGACCAATCACAAGCCGTGACGTCATGGAAGGAAGTAAACGCGCGCATTTTAAGCAAAGAACGCTGCCGGTTCCCTCGGTGAGGTCCAGGCTGCGTCGGAGAGGTGAGTATAGCAATATTTTTTATTTTAATTATTTCTTTTACACATTAATATAGATCCCAGGGCCTGAAGGAGAGTTTCCTCTCCTTCAGACCCTGGGAACCATCAGGGATACCGTCCGATACTTGAGTCCCATTGACTTGTATTGGTATCGGGTATCGGTATCGGATTAGATCCGATACTTTGCCGGTATCGGCCGATACTTTCCGATACCGATACTTTCAAGTATCGGACGGTATCGCTCAACACTAGTCATGAATGGTACTTCGGTGAGTTCTGTCCGTGGACTCCCTCTGGTGGCTGTGAGTGGAGCTGCTGGTTCTGAGATTCCTTCTCCAGCTGCCCTCGTTTAGGGCTAGGCTAGATTCTCTATTTAACTCCACTCAGATCGTTACTCTATGCCAGCTGTCAATGTCTTAGTACTGGTTCAGATCTCTCCTGGATCTTTCTGAGGACCTGTGTACTCCAGCAGAAGCTAAGTTCCTGCTTGTTCATTTGTTGCATATGGTTTTTCTTGCTAAGTTCTAGTCCAGCTTGCTATCATGAAACTGCCTGGCTAGCTGGAAGCTCTGGGGGTGCAGAGTGGCACCACCGCACCATGAGTCGGTGCGGGGGTCCTTTTTGCACACTCTGCGTGGTTTTTGTAGTTTTTTGTGTTGACCGCAAAGATCCCTTTTCTATCCTCAATCTGTTTAGTTAGACTGGCCTCCTTTGCTAAAACCTATTTCATCCTGTGTTTGTGATTTCCTCTTAACTCACAGTCAATACTTGTGGGGGGCTGCTTTTACCTTTGGGGAATTTCTCTGAGGCAAGTGAGGCTTTGTTTCCTTTCTTTAGGGGTAGTTAGCTCTTAGGCTGTGAAGAGGCGTCTAGGCAGAGTCAGGCGCGCTCCACGGCTATTTCTAGTTGTGTTGATAGGAGTAGGGTTTGCGGTCAGCAGAGTTCCCATTTCCCCAGAGCTCGTCGCGATTCCGTGTTTAACTATCAGGTCATTCCGGGTGCACCTAACCACCAGGTCCATAACAGTACAGCTGGCCCACAAAGTGTTAATGCATCTCAATAGAGGGAAAAGAGAAGTTCTGAGACCATTTTTTTTTTCTCTGCAGTGTGTTTTGCCTTTCTTTTCCCCTTAAACTCTGGGTGGTTCAGAACTCAGGTGTAGATATGGACATTCAAGGTCTGTCCTCTAGTGTGGATCAACTCACTGCAAGGGTACAAAACATTCAAGATTATGTAGTTCAGAATCCTATGTTGGAGCCTAGAATTCCAATTCCTGATTTGTTTTCTGGGGATAGATCTAAATTTCTGAATTTCAAAAACAATTGTAAACTGTTTCTTGCTCTGAAACCCCGCTCTTCTGGTGACCCTATTCAGCAAGTAAGAATCATTATTTCTTTGTTGCGTGGCGACCCTCAAGACTGGGCATTCGCCCTGGTGCCAGGAGATCCTGCATTGCGTAATGTAGATGCATTTTTTCTGGCGCTGGGATTGCTTTATGATGAACCGAATTCTGTGGATCAGGCAGAGAAAATTTTGCTGGCTTTGTGTCAGGGTCAGGATGAAGCGGAGGTATATTGCCAGAAGTTCAGAAAGTGGTCTGTGCTTACTCAGTGGAATGAGTCTGCCCTGGCAGCAATTTTCAGAAAGGGTCTTTCTGAAGCCCTTAAGGATGTTATGGTGGGGTTCCCCACGCCTGCTGGTCTGAATGAATCAATGTCCTTGGCCATACAGATCGATCGGCGCTTATGTGAGCGCAAAACTGTGCACCATTTGGCGGTATCCTCTGAGCAGAGGCCTGAGCCTATGCAATGTGATAGGACTTTGACCAGAGCTGAACGGCAAGAACATAGACGTCAGAATGGGCTGTGTTTTTACTGTGGTGACTCCACTCATGCTATCTCTGATTGTCCTAAGCGCACTAAGCGGTTCGCTAGGTCCGTCACCATTGGTACTGTACAGCCTAAATTTCTTTTGTCCGTTACTCTGATTTGCTCTTTGTCATCCTATTCTGTTATGGCATTTGTGGATTCAGGCGCTGCCCTGAATTTGATGGACTTAGAGTTTGCCAGGCGCTGTGGTTTTTTCTTGGAGCCCTTGCAGCATCCCATTCCTTTGAGGGGAATTGATGCTATGCCTTTGGCCAAGAATAAGCCTCAGTACTGGACCCAGTTGACCATGTGCATGGCTCCTGCGCATCAGGAGGATATTCGCTTTTTGGTGTTGCATAATTTGCATGATGTGGTCGTGTTGGGTTTGCCATGGCTGCAGGTCCATAATCCAGTATTGGATTGGAAATCAATGTCGGTGTCCAGTTGGGGTTGTCAAGGGGTACATGGGGATGTTCCATTGTTGTCAATTTCTTCCTCCACTCCTTCTGAAGTCCCTGAATTTTTGTCGGATTACCGGGATGTATTTGATGAGCCCAAATCTAGTACCCTACCTCCTCATAGGGATTGTGATTGTGCTATTAATTTGATTCCTGGTAGCAAGTTCCCTAAGGGACGACTTTTCAATTTGTCTGTGCCAGAACACGCCGCTATGCGGAGTTATATAAAGGAGTCCTTGGAGAAAGGGCATATTCACCCGTCGTCGTCACCATTGGGAGCAGGGTTCTTTTTTGTGGCCAAGAAGGATGGTTCTCTGAGACCTTGTATAGATTACCGCCTTCTTAATAAAATCACGGTCAAATTTCAGTACCCTTTGTCTCTACTGTCTGATTTATTTGCTGGGATTAAGGGGGCTAGTTGGTTCACCAAGATAGACCTTCGAGGGGCGTATAATCTCGTGTGTATTAAACAGGGCGATGAATGGAAAACAGCATTTAATACGCCCGAGGGCCATTTTGAGTACCTGGTGATGCCATTCGGCCTTTCTAATGCTCCCTCTGTGTTTCAGTCCTTTATGCATGACATCTTCCGAAAGTATCTGGATAGATTCATGATCGTATATTTGGATGATATTTTGGTCTTTTCGGATGATTGGGAGTCCCATGTGAAGCAGGTCAGAATGGTGTTCCAGGTCCTTCGTGCTAATTCTTTGTTTGTGAAGGGATCTAAATGTCTCTTTGGAGTTCAGAAGGTTTCCTTTTTGGGCTTCATTTTTTCCCCTTCTACTATCGAGATGGATCCTGTTAAAGTCCAGGCTATTTATGATTGGACTCGGCCTACATCTGTGAAGAGCCTTCAGAAATTTCTGGGCTTTGCCAATTTTTACCGTCGCTTCATCGCTAATTTTTCTAGTGTTGTTAAACCGTTGACTGATTTGACCAAGAAGGGTGCTGATGTGGTGAATTGGTCCTCTGCGGCCGTTGAGGCTTTTCAGGAGTTGAAACGTCGTTTCTCTTCGGCTCCTGTGTTGTGTCAGCCAGATGTTTCACTCCCTTTTCAGGTCGAGGTTGATGCTTCCGAAATTGGAGCAGGGGCTGTTTTGTCTCAGAGAAGTTCTGATTGCTCTGTAATGAAGCCATGCGCTTTCTTTTCGAGAACATTTTCGCCTGCTGAGCGTTATTATGATGTTGGCAATTAGGAGTTGTTGGCTATGAAGTGGGCATTTGAGGAGTGGTGACATTGGCTTGAAGGAGCCAAGCATCGCGTGGTGGTCTTGACGGATCACAAGAATCTGACTTATCTCGAGTCTGCCAAGCGGTTGAATCCTAGACAGGCTCGTTGGTCGCTGTTTTTCTCCCGTTTCAATTTTGTGGTTTCGTACCTTCCGGGTTCTAAGAATGCGAAGGCTGATGCCCTTTCAAGGAGTTTTGTGCCTGATTCTCCTGAGTTCCTGAGCCGGCTGGTATTCTTAGAGAGGGGGTAGTTCTGTCTGCCATCTCCCCTGATTTGCGGCGGGTGCTGCAGGAGTTCCAGGCTGATAGACCTGACCGTTGTCCAGCGGAGAAACTGTTTGTCCCTGATAGATGGACTAATAGAGTTATCTCTGAGGTTCATTGTTCGGTGTTGGCTGGTCATCCTGGGATTTTTGGTACCAGAGATTTGGTGGCTAGGTCCTTTTGGTGGCCTTCCTTGTCGCGGGAAGTGCGTTCTTTTGTGCAGTCTTGTGGGACTTGTGCTCGGGCTAAGCCCTGCTGTTCTCGTGCCAGTGGGTTACTTTTGCCCTTGCCGGTCCCGAAAAGGCCCTGGATGCATGTTTCCATGGATTTTATTTCAAATCTTCCTGTTTCTCAAAGGATGTCGGTCATCTGGGTGGTTTGTGATCGCTTCTCTAAAATGGTCCATTTGGTACCCTTGCCTAAATTGCCTTCTTCTTCTGATTTGGTTCCATTATTTTTCCAACATGTGGTTCGTTTGCATGGCATTCCGGAGAACATCGTGTCTGACAGAGGTTCCCAGTTTGTTTCAAGGTTTTGGCGGTCCTTTTGTGCTAAGATGGGCATTGATTTGTCTTTTTCTTCGGCTTTCCATCCTCAGACAAATGGCCAAACCAAACGAACCAATCAGACTTTGGAAACTTATCTCCTGCACAAACCCGACAGGATATAAGACATGGTTTACATATAGTAAACCATCTCATATCCCCATTTTTTTTGCATATTCCACACTACTAATGTTAGTAGTGTGTATGTGCAAAATTTCAGCGCTGTAGCTGCTAAAATAAAGGGTTAAATGGCGGAAAAAATTGGCGTGGGCTCCTGCGCAATTTTCTCTGCCAGAATGGTAAAGCCAGTGACTGAGGGCAGATATTAATAGCCAGGAGAGGGTCCATGGTTATTGGCCCCCCCTGGCTACAAACATCTGCCCCCAGCCTCCCCAGAAAAGGCACATCTGGAAGATGCGCCTATTCTGGCACTTGGCCACTCTCTTCCCACTCCCTGTAGCGGTGGGATATGGGGTAATGAAGGGTTAATGCCACCTTGCTATTGTAAGGTGACATTAAGCCAGATTAATAATGGAGAGGCGTCAATTATGACACCTATCCATTATTAATCCAATTGTATGAAAGGGTTAAAAAACACACACACACATGATTTAAAAGTATTTTAATGAAATAAACACAGCGGTTGTTTTAATAATTTATTGCTCTCTCAATCCATCAGCAACACCCTCGCTTGGAAAAATAATAAACGCACAAGATACATACCTTCTGATGTCCTATCACGTCCAACGAGGTAATCCATCTGAAGGGGTTAACTAATATTACAGGCACGAGCTGCGATAAACCACTCGCTCGTACCTGTAATCCCCGGGTGCTGAAAGGAAAGCAGAGTGATCTATACTTACATTGAGTCGCGGTGATGCGCCCCTGCTGGATGTTCTCATGAACTGCAGCCTGGGAACTTTTTCCCACACTACAGGTCATATGAGGACATCCACCAGGGGGCGCATCACCGCGACTGAAGGAAATGTAGGTCAATGACCTACATTTCATTCATTCGCTGGGGATTAGAGGCACGGAGCACAGCTGCATTTGCAGGGCTCCTGCCTGTAAAATATTTTAACCCCTTCAGATGGATTACCTCGTGGGACGTGACGGTTCAGCTGAGGGTATGTATCTTGTGCGTTTATTATTTTTCCAAGCGAGGGTGTTGCTGATGGATTGAGAGAGCAATAAATTATTAAAACAACTGCTGTGTTTATTTCATTAACATACTTTTAAATCATGTGTGTGTGTGTTTTTTAACCCTTTCATACAATTGGATTAATAATGGATAGGTGTCATAATTGACGCCTCTCCATTATTAATCTGGCTTAATGTCACCTTACAATAGCAAGGTGGCATTAACCCTTCATTACCCCATATCCCACCGCTACAGGGAGTGGGAAGAGAGTGGCCAAGTGCCAGAATAGGCGCATCTTCCAGATGTGCCTTTTCTGGGTTGGCTGGGGGCAGATGTTTTTAGCCACGGGGGGCCAATAACCATGGACCCTCTCCTGGCTATTAATATCTGCCCTCAGTCACTGGCTTTACCATTCTGGCGGAGAAAATTGCGCGGGAGCCCACGCCAATTTTTTCCGCCATTTAACCCTTTATTTTAGCAGCTACAGTGCTGAAATTTTGCACATACACACTACTAACATTAGTAGTGTGGAATATGCAAAAAAAATGGGGATATGAGATGGTTTACTGTATGTAAACCATGTCTCATATCCTGTCGGGTTTGTGCAGGAGAAATGAAAAGCCGGCAATTGAATTACCGACTTTTCACAGATATCGCGCTGAATGAAATCTAAATACAGAATATATATATATGTGTCTCAATGACATATATATATATATATACTGTATATATGTTTTAATGAACATTTGAGCACATAAATCCATTAGATGTCGGTTTTGCAAGCCTGCGCGAAAATCTCGCAGTACGGATGCCATACGGATTACATACGGAGGATGCCATGCGCAAAATACGCTGACACACCCTGACTACGGATCAATATTTTGGGAACATTTCTCCGTATTACGGCCGTAGTACGGACGTATAATACGTGGCGTATTGTCTTACGCCAAGTGTGACCCCAGCCTTAGTCAGACAGCAGGGTTGTCTGGGGAAGATTTTCTGCACTGGACAGAAGGGACCATGTGACTGCTGGGGGCAGAGAGGAAGAGAGAGGAGTGTGGTCAGAAAAGAGCTGGAGAACAGAGCGCTCGGGACAGAGGGGACAGCGCGCCAGAGAGAAAGCAGGCTGCAGCGCCGCGCTCCCCATGAGAGAGTGCTCCCCGTAAGGGCACTGAGGCTGAGATACCAGCTGTAGTGAAGGCTGGATGTGAGAGTGTGGACTTGGAAGCCTCCATAATCAGAGAAGACGTATCCCCTTACAGTGACCTGAGTGCGCAGCCCCCGTGACCGCAGTGACAAGCCAGGACCCCTGAGTGTGACAAAGTAAACTGCTCAGTGTGCGTGTAGCATTGCTGCTGAAGAGAGAGAGAGACTGTCGGCCTAAGGCTACTTTCACACTAGCGTAGGTACAGGGCCGTCGCCATGCGTCGGCCCGAGGTACCGACACATGCTGTGAAATAAATGCACAACGGGGGGCAGCGGATGCAGTTTTTCAACGCATCCGCTGCCCCATTGAAATTTCCGGGGAGGAGGGGGCAGAGTTTCGGCCGTGCATGTGCGGGCGAAAATGGCGGACGCGACACAAAAAAAAAAATTACATGTAACTTTCTTGTGCCAACGGTCCGCCAAAAAACGACGCATCCGTCGCCCAACGGATGTGACGTGTGGCAATCCATCGCAACTACAAGTGTATTGAGAAAAAATGCATCCTGCGGGCAACTTTGCAGGATGCGTTTTTTCTACAAAACGACGCATTGCGACGTCCGCCTGATAACGCTAGTGTGAAAGTAGCCTAATATACAGAGACTCACAGCAGAGTGGCTGTGTGACTTCCTGCTTCCAGCTTCACTGGGAGAAAAGGCTGCAAAGACTTAACCCCGGAGTCTCCAGTTCCCAGGACACAGAGGAGAGACTTCAGGATCTTCAAGCGCTGCTGGTGACTGTACCCACGTTGGAATAAGGACCTTCCAGTCAGGACCGCCCAGGACTGATAAGTTACAAGAACATTCGTTAACCGTTCTGCTTAACTGTTTACTGTTTTCTTTATCTCTATTAACCCCCTGTTTACTCCCTGCGAGGAGAATATCGCCCCTGTTAATAAATTCCCCTCAACAGTTGGTCTGTCAGTTCCGTGGTGACATACTCAACTCTGCACTCTATTACAGAACGCCAACAAACTTTTGTTCTCTTCTCTTCTCTGTGAAGAGGAAGAAAAAAAACAATTGTTAAAAGACAGCAAAATTTACAGGAAAACAGAGGCGGACAAAATAGCTATACTTACCAAAATCTTTTCTGACTTTTGGCGTTGCATGGTCCCAATCATCCAGCAGCGATCTGGCCCTTCTTCCCAGATCTTCGGATCAAGATTGAGTCGGAATGATTCCGATCACGGGGGTCCCACAACGCTGCTCGGTCTTGCACTGCTTGAATCAGTCGGTCATTATCTATGTCACGTTGTGGAACCTATAGATGAAATACCAAAAAAGAATGTTAGTAAAAATTACAACAAATTCAATAACAACTCTAATAAAGGATACTTACACCTCATCTTTCCTCCTCAGCAACTTGAGGCTGACGACCCTGGGAAGAATCACTTCCACTTGACTGCTTCTGCTCTTCAAAAGTGTCAGGTACCTGTAAAGAAAATACATGACTTTACACATATCTAGTATTGGCAGTCAATACATACCAATCAGTAAATCAAATGTGATTACATAATCAGTGTCATGGCCACTTTCAGAACCTTCAGTGGAGGACATGTTGAGCAGGCAGCAATCAACTGAAACACTAGAGATAAAAAAAAAAACAAATATAACTTGTTCAAAGCAAAACACAATTTTAGCCCCCCCAAAAAAACGGACACTAATACTTACATTACAGACAGTAGTCCAAACACATAGCAGGCAGGCACCACACAACAGGAACCGCAGCACAGCACCAGGATGGACTGAAGAACAGCACCAGGACAGCAGCAACAGGACCAAGAGAGCAGCACTAGCACCAAGAAAGCAGCACCAGCACCAAGACAGCAGCACCTAATCTACAAGGAAAGGGAAAAAAAATTCTGTACACAGTACAGAGTACGAAGACATTTTCAAAGCTTCTATACTTACATAAACGGCAGCACGGGGACCAAGACAGCAGCACCAGGAACAGGACGGCAGCAACGGGACCAATACGGCGGCTACGGGACCAAGATAGAGGCACTTAATCTGCAAGGAATGTAAAAAAAAAAAAAATCTGTACGGAGTACAGAGTGCAAAGACAGAAAGACATTTTCACATCTTCTATACTTACATATAGACGGCACCACTGGGACCAAGATGATGGCACTGTGATGAAGACGGAGGCACTGGGACCAAGATGGAGGCAGTGGGATCAAGACACAGGCACTGGGATCAACACAGAGGCACTGGGACCAAGGCAGTGGCACCGGGATGGCAGCAACAGTCTAGAAGCAACAGAAAAAAACATAAGTACAGAGTACAGAATGCAGTGAGAGACAGACAGACATTTTCAAAGCTTCTATACTAACATCCAGACTCTTCTGCCTTCTTCCAATGTCCTGTGCCCGCATCCAGAGTCTTCTGCCTTCTTCCAAAGTCCTGTGGCCGCATCAAGAGTCTTGGACTCTTGGAAGAGTAATGGACTTCCTGTATCCAGGCCCACTTTTATACAGCTTGCAATTTTCAGGTGGTTACATCATTTCCAAGGCAAAATTAGTCAGAAGTGTGCATGCGTATCGAACGCAAGCATACACATGTCCTTGCATAACCATGCGTTCCCATAGACAGTAATGTTTTTTTTTTTTTATGCAATCATCCGCAATCTTATGCATGCGGACCATTTTGCAATTTTTGCCGCTGCAAAAAATGCAACATGTTGCGTTCACCGGAACCCGCCGCTTACCTCCAAACGATGCTTGCGTACGCATCCGCAAGTGAACGCATGCGAAAACATGTCACTGCGTACACAATGTTAAAGATTTGTATGCCTGATGCATGTGGATCGTATGCTGCGCACACAGATGCAAATGTGAACCCGGCCTAACACAGTGGTATCCACTGGCAATAACCACAGATAAATGATACTATCGCACCGGCGTGCGCCCCTGAGAGCCTTATATCCACTAGGCTCATGTCCAGTTGGACAGGACCTTGCCCGTGAACCAATTGGAGCTGCCACATCACCAGAGCAGCTGACGTCCATCCACCAATAGAAGGACGCCACATCCCAGGCATGCTCAGTAAGGTGTTTTCTGAACTTAGAGTCCAGAGCGGCAGGTCGCCACTGCTTATGGCTTACTATAGACTTGGCTGAAGAGCCACCAGTAACCAAACGAACACTACGAGCCTGAGCAAGACACTGGGACGACGTCTATGCTCAGAAACACCCGCAGCAGCTGAAGCTGAATGGGAGACCACAGAGGCAGATAAGGCTTGGGATCTATCCTGTGCAGCGGGAGAATCCCGACGCCTAACTCATGGCACCCTCAAATCATTCCAGCAAAATGTGCACTACAATATGGTGCTCCTTCCCTTCTGAGTTTTGCACTGTGCCTTAAAAGTAGTTTTCAACCACATATGAAGTGTTGGCACAGCCAGAAGAATTTGCATTGCATATTTTGTGGTCCATTTTCTCCTATTATCCCTTTTGAAAATTGAAAATTTGAGGCCAAAGTAACATTTTAGTAGGAAAAATCTTAATTTTCCATTGACTCAGCCCAACATTATACAATTCTGTGAATAGCTTGAGCGTTAAAAATGCTCAATACACTGCTAGATGAATTCCTTAAGATGTGTAGTTTCCAAATTGGGGTCACTTTTTGGGGGTTTCTGCTGTTCTGTCATTCGCAATCTGTTCCTGCCAAAATTGGAGTCCAGGATTCAATTGGCGCTTTTTCCCTTCCAAGGTCTGCCATGTGCCCTAACAGTAGTTTTCCACCACATATGGGGTATCCATGTACTCAGGACAAATTGAACCACAAATTGTATGGTTACTTTTGAAACATTTTTGTGGGAAAAATGTGTTTGTTCATTTTCACGGCTCAATGATGTAAAAAACTGTGAAGCACTTGTGGGATCTATGTGCTCATCACACCTCTAGTTACATTCCCCGAGGGATTTAGTTTTCAAAATGGGGTCACTGTTTAGGCACATCAGGGGCTGTGCAAACTCAACATGGTGTCTGCTAATTATTCCAACCAATTTTGCGTTCCAAAAATCAATTGGTGCTCCTTCCCTTCCATGCGCCCATCTCTGGGAACTCCTTCAAGATTGTTGGAAGACCATTCCTGGTGACTACCTCTTGAAGGTCATCAAGAGAATGCCAAGAGTGTGCAAAGCAGTCATCAAAGCAAAAGGTGACTACTTTGAAGAACCTAGAATATAAGACATAATTTCAATTGTTTCACACTCTTTTGCTAAGTATATAATTCCACATGTGTTAATTCATAGTTTTGATGCCTTCAGTGTGAATGTACAATTTTCATAGTCATGAAAATACAGAAAAATCTTTAAATGAGAAGGTGTGTCCAAACTTTTGGTCTGTACTGTAACTCTCTGGTTTAAGGGCATACAAATTACAAATTTGAAAATTGCTGAACTTTTGCCAAATTTCTGATATTTTCACAAATCAGCACAAGTTATATCGAATACATTTTACAACTATCATGAAGTACAGTATATCATAAGAAAACAGTCTCAGAATCAGTGGGATCCATTAACGTATTCCAGAGTTATTACCTCATAAAATGAAATAGATTTAGGACTTGTGTGAGAATCTGATGGAGTTTCAGGTCAAATTAATTCATAAATATTCCTAAAAAGAGTTCCCGCTGTATATTCTAGGGGTCAGAGAGACCCCGACCTTAAACCCATTAGGGTTTAATCCTGTTCCCCATCACACACTCCCTGCTCCCTCATTACCTGTCACCAGTGCAGACGTCTTCTCTCACATGGAGCAAAATGGAGACTGGCTCCTCCCCTCCATGGGACTGATCACATGACTATGACATCATCACAGGTCCTGTGCGCACAGAACAGTCATACAGTGGGGAAAATGAGTATTTGATACACTGCCGATTTTACAAGTTTTCCCACCTACAAAGAATGGAGAGGTCTGTAATTTTTATCGTAGGTACACTTCAACTATGAGAGGCACAATCTAAAAAAATCCAGAAAATCACATTGTGTGATTCTTACATAATTAATTTGCATTTTGTTGTGTGAAATACGTACTTGATAAAATGGAAAAGCAGGACTTAATATTTGTTACAGAAACCTTTGTTTGCAGTTACAGAGGTCAGACATTTCCTGTAGTTTTTGACCACAATTGCACACACTGCAGCAGGGATTTTGTCCCTCTTTTCCATACACATCTTATCCAGATCTTTCAGGTTTCGGGGCTGTCGCTGGGCGACATTGAGTTTCAGCTCCCTCCAAAGATTTTCTATTCGGTTCAGGTCAAGAGACTGGCTAGGCCACTCCATGACCTTGAAATGCTTCTTACGGAGCCACTCATTACTTGTCCAGGCTGTGTGTTTCGGGTCATTGTCATGTTGGAAGACCCAGCCACAACCCATCGTCAATGCTCTTACTGAAGGATGGAGGTTGTTGGCCAAAATCTCGCTGTACATAAACCCATCTATCTTCCTTTCAGTACGGTGCAGTCATCCTGTCCCCTTTGCAGAAAAGCACCCATGAAGTATGGTGTTTCCCTACCATTCTTCAGGGTTGGGATGGTGTTCTTGAGGTTGTACTCATCCTTCTTCCTCCAAACATGAGTGGAGTTGATACCAAAAACTTCTATTTAGATCTCATCTGACCACATGACATTCTCCCATGCCTTCTCTGGATCATTCCGATGGTCATTGGTGAACCGCACATGTGCTGGCATGAGCAGGCTTAGTGTGTTACTAACAGTTATGTTTGAGAATGTGGTCACAGCTCTCTTCAGGTCATTGACCAGGTCCTCCCATGTAGTTCTGGGCTGATTTCTGACCTTTATCAGAATCATCCTTACCCCATGAGTTGAGATCTTGTATGGAGCCCCAGACAAAGGAAGATTGACAGTCATCTTGTGTTTCTTACATTTTCAAATAATTGTGCCAAAAGTTGTTGCACTGTCACCAAAATGCATACCTATTGTCCTGTAGAACATCCCAACCTTGTGCAGGTCTACAATTTTTGTCCCTGGTGTCCTTAGACAGCTCTTTGGTGTTGGCCATGGTGGAGAGATTAGAATGTGATTGATTGCGTGGACAGGTGTTATTTACAGGTAACGAGTTCAAACAGGTGTAATTAAAGGGAACCTCTCACCCCCAAAATCGAAGGTGAGCTAAGCCCACCAGCATCAGGGGCTTAGCTACAGCATTCTGGAATGCTGTAGATAAGGCCCCGATGTATCCTAAAGGATGAGAAAAAGAGGTTATAATATACTCACCCAGGAGTGGTTCGGTCCGGTCCGATGGGCGTCGCGGTCCGGAGCCTCCCATCTTCTTACGATGACGTCCTCTTCTTGTCTTCACGCTGCGGCTCCGGCGCAGGCGTACTTTGTCTGCCCTGTTGAGGGCAGAGCAAAGTACTGCAGTGCGCAGCCGCCGGGAAAGGTGAGAGAGACCCGGCGCCAGCACACTGCAGTACTTTTCTCTGCCATCAACAGGGCAGACAGAGTACGCTTGAACCGGAGCCGCAGCGTGAAGACAAGAAGAGGACGTCAACGTAAGAAGATGGGAGGCCCCAGACCGGACTGCGACGCCCACCGCAGCGGGACCGCCCTTGGGAGAGTATAATCTAACCTATTTTTCTTATCTTTCAGGATACATCGGGGGCTTATCTGGAAATTTGAGAAACAGATACATGCACATGACAGGGATCACTCACAACAGTCAAGATTTCAAAGGCTTTATTACAAAACCAAAAACACACATAAAAACCATTTAAAAATCCTTAGAGAATGGTTTACATAAGTACAGATCCATAAATAAATGGTTAAATACCCATAAAGTGGTTACCTCTAGGCTGGAAATAACATGTGCAAAAAATTCACAGCAGTACAATACACTTAAGAAGCAGGGAACTCCACTATAATCCGAATCACAGTACAATTTCAACAATTAAGACTAGAAAAATATAGCCTAATGAATAAGTAATGTCCCTCCTAAATCTATGTGGTTGAACAATATATACTAATCAAAGGTCCCAATCCGGACCGTGTATTGTCCAATAGTACAATGGGGTGCCAAAAGATCACCTAACCGTAATCCCACAGAAGTGAGATCAAAATAAGGCAGAAAGTCAATACTTAGCCCCGGCCCTGATACAGTCAGAGGGTCGCCCAAGCGTACAGTCCAGCCTCCGGGAAACCCGGACTCGCGCGTTCCGACACTCGTGGTGTCTTTCTCAAGGTGGATATGCTCTGGTCCCCCAAACAGCGCTTTAAATATCAATCCAATCATAGTTAAAATATACCAGCTGTGTCTTGGCGATACGTGAAGCGGCATTTTGTTTGTCTGATCGGGGGCTTATCTACAGCATTACAGAATGTTAGAAAAACTAACAGGTCTGTGAGAGCCAGAATTCTTGCTGGGTGGTAGGTGATCATTATACTTATTTCATGCAATAAAATGCAATCTAATTATTTAAAAATCATACAATGTGATTTTCTGTTTTTTTTTTTTGCATTTTTAGATTCTATCTCTCACAGTTGAGGTGTACCTATGATAAAAATTGCAGACATCTTCATTCTTTGGAGGTGGGAAAACTTTCAAAATTGTCAGTGTATCAAATACCTATTTTCCCCACTCCTGCCAAGTATATGATAGTGTTTGTTAGTTTTAAATAAATTTGCAAACCGGTTTGCATTTTTAGTTCAAATAAAGGACTTTATTCTGGGTGTTTTTTTACTGACAATAAGACTATGAAAATAAGACTATGGGGTTAGTAATGGATAGGCGTCTTGTAGATGCCTATCCATTACTAACTGCTAGGCTTGATGTCACCAGAAAATACAATGATGATATGAACCTCACAAATATGAGCCTCAGTTGCCACCACCACGGGGCAAGTGGGAAGAGCCGGGCAATGTGCCACAATTGGCACATCTAATAGATGTGCCTTTTCTGGGGTGGCTGCAGGCTGCTATTTTTAGGCTGGGGGGGCAATATCCTTGACTACTTACCAGCCTGAGAATACCAGCTTTAGATTGTCCGGATGCCAAAAATGGGAGGACCAAACATTGTTTTTTAAATTATTTAATTAAATAATTTAAAAAACGGCGTGAGGACCCATCTATTCTTGATAACCAGCCCTGATAAAGCGGACAGCTGAAAGTCTTGGATAGTAATCCGGTTTAACTCACGAAAATCTAACAAGCAACACAGATCCCCATCTTTCTTAATAAAGAAGAACCCGCCGCTATGAGCAAAGAGGAGGGTCTAATATGTCCCTTAGCAAAACTTTCAGAGATATAATCCTTCATGTAATACAAAGAAAAGCATTTGCAGGCTCACAGTACATAAGAAAATTCTGTCATGTGAGGGTAACCACTATAAGAGTTAATTCAGACCAATATCGCCACTTTATTATTATATGCAGCAAATATGATAATGAGTAAATCAAGACCCCCATAGCTATGACCCCATACACTGCAGTGCGTAGCGTTCTAAAGGAAATTAGCAAAACAAACTAAATAATTAGTTGGTTTAACAGTATCAAGTGTGGTGATCCATTTGATGTCCCTTTGATGCAGCATCCTAACAAAGTTACCACCCCTAGCCCCAACATGAACCATATCTATACCCCAAAATTGGAGTAGCTGCCAATTGCAATCGCGATAGTCTAAAATGCTTGGGAAGGTTTTTTTATTTCAACAATATATCCAGTGCCACAATTCTAGCAGCATTTTTTGTCTCTGATATGTTCCAAAATTCTAACTCTGAACTCTAGTGATGTCAGGCCTGCATATATTAATTTTAATGAGCATATAGTCCAATATACACTCACCGGCCACTTTATTAGGTACACCATGCTAGTAACGGGTTGGACCCCCTTTTGCCTTCAGAACTGCCTCAATTCTTCGTGGCATAGATTCAACAAGGTGCTGGAAGCATTCCTCAGAGATTTTGGTCCATATTGACATGATGGCATCACACAGTTGCCGCAGATTTGTCGGCTGCACATCCCAAAGATGCTCCATACAAGGCAGGATGGATCCATGCTTTCATGTTGTTTACGCCAAATTCTGACCCTACCATCCGAATGTCGCAGCAGAAATCGAGACTCATCAGACCAAGCAACGTTTTTCCAATCTTCTACTGTCCAATTTCGATGAGCTTGTACAAATTGTAGCCTCAGTTTCCTGTTCTTAGCTGAAAGGAGTGGTACCCGGTGTGGTCTTCTGCTGCTGTAGCCCATCTGCCTCAAAGTTCGACGCACTGTGCGTTCAGAGATGCTCTTAGGCCTACCTTGGTTGTAACGGGTGGCGATTTGAGTCACTGTTGCCTTTCTATCAGCTCGAACCAGTCTGCCCATTCTCCTCTGACCTCTGGCATCAACAAGGCATTTCCACCCACAGAACTGCCGCTCACTGGATTTTTTTTCTTTTTCGGACCATTCTCTGTAAACCCTAGAGATGGTTGTGCGTGAAAATCCCAGTAGATCAGCAGTTTCTGAAATACTCAGACCAGCCCTTCTGGCACCAACAACCATGCCACGTTCAAAGGCACTCAAATCACCTTTCTTCCCCATACTGATGCTCGGTTTGAACTGCAGGAGATTGTCTTGACCATGTCTACATGCCTAAATGCACTGAGTTGCCGCCATGTGATTGGCTGATTAGAAATTAAGTGTTAACAAGAAGATGGACAGGTGTACCTAATAAAGTGGCCGGTGAGTGTATAATGCCAGTGGAACGACAGTTAATGAATTGTATGATTTTGAACGTAAGTCCATTAGATGAGCCAGAGAAGTCAAAGGCTCTATCTACTTGGGGGCATGCACCATGCGATCCGCAGAGGTAGCAACCCCATTTTTGGCTTTGTTGGCCTATAAATAGAAATTGTGAAGGGAAAGTAGGGATGTAATGACTCCGAACTAACATGTCATTAAGTGTTGGAGCTCTTTTTGGTGTTGGCCAATACCTTCTAAAAATGTCCCTCATTTCCCTCGATTGACAATGATATGGGGTAATTAGTCTCACCTGTTGATCCTTTTTGGTGGATGCATTTTAAGAAGGTGGTCGTATCCTTGTTGAATGACATTGTTGTTATAATGTCTTGCCTTGAATCTCTTTTTAGTTCATTGGCTTGGCTGTAGAACAATTCAATTCATCGATAGAACAAATGCGTCAAGCTCTAAGAAAAAGTTCCAAAAATCAATTGGTGCTCCTTCCCTTCCATGCGCCCATCTCTGGGAACTCCTTCAAGATTGTTGGAAGACCATTCCTGGTGACTACCTCTTGAAGGTCATCAAGAGAATGCCAAGAGTGTGCAAAGCAGTCATCAAAGCAAAAGGTGACTACTTTGAAGAACCTAGAATATAAGACATAATTTCAATTGTTTCACACTCTTTTGCTAAGTATATAATTCCACATGTGTTAATTCATAGTTTTGATGCCTTCAGTGTGAATGTACAATTTTCATAGTCATGAAAATACAGAAAAATCTTTAAATGAGAAGGTGTGTCCAAACTTTTGGTCTGTACTGTAACTCTCTGGTTTAAGGGCATACAAATTACAAATTTGAAAATTGCTGAACTTTTGCCAAATTTCTGATATTTTCACAAATCAGCACAAGTTATATCGAATACATTTTACAACTATCATGAAGTACAGTATATCATAAGAAAACAGTCTCAGAATCAGTGGGATCCATTAACGTATTCCAGAGTTATTACCTCATAAAATGAAATAGATTTAGGACTTGTGTGAGAATCTGATGGAGTTTCAGGTCAAATTAATTCATAAATATTCCTAAAAAGAGTTCCCGCTGTATATTCTAGGGGTCAGAGAGACCCCGACCTTAAACCCATTAGGGTTTAATCCTGTTCCCCATCACACACTCCCTGCTCCCTCATTACCTGTCACCAGTGCAGACGTCTTCTCTCACATGGAGCAAAATGGAGACTGGCTCCTCCCCTCCATGGGACTGATCACATGACTATGACATCATCACAGGTCCTGTGCGCACAGAACAGTCATACAGTGGGGAAAATGAGTATTTGATACACTGCCGATTTTACAAGTTTTCCCACCTACAAAGAATGGAGAGGTCTGTAATTTTTATCGTAGGTACACTTCAACTATGAGAGGCACAATCTAAAAAAATCCAGAAAATCACATTGTGTGATTCTTACATAATTAATTTGCATTTTGTTGTGTGAAATACGTACTTGATAAAATGGAAAAGCAGGACTTAATATTTGTTACAGAAACCTTTGTTTGCAGTTACAGAGGTCAGACATTTCCTGTAGTTTTTGACCACAATTGCACACACTGCAGCAGGGATTTTGTCCCTCTTTTCCATACACATCTTATCCAGATCTTTCAGGTTTCGGGGCTGTCGCTGGGCGACATTGAGTTTCAGCTCCCTCCAAAGATTTTCTATTCGGTTCAGGTCAAGAGACTGGCTAGGCCACTCCATGACCTTGAAATGCTTCTTACGGAGCCACTCATTACTTGTCCAGGCTGTGTGTTTCGGGTCATTGTCATGTTGGAAGACCCAGCCACAACCCATCGTCAATGCTCTTACTGAAGGATGGAGGTTGTTGGCCAAAATCTCGCTGTACATAAACCCATCTATCTTCCTTTCAGTACGGTGCAGTCATCCTGTCCCCTTTGCAGAAAAGCACCCATGAAGTATGGTGTTTCCCTACCATTCTTCAGGGTTGGGATGGTGTTCTTGAGGTTGTACTCATCCTTCTTCCTCCAAACATGAGTGGAGTTGATACCAAAAACTTCTATTTAGATCTCATCTGACCACATGACATTCTCCCATGCCTTCTCTGGATCATTCCGATGGTCATTGGTGAACCGCACATGTGCTGGCATGAGCAGGCTTAGTGTGTTACTAACAGTTATGTTTGAGAATGTGGTCACAGCTCTCTTCAGGTCATTGACCAGGTCCTCCCATGTAGTTCTGGGCTGATTTCTGACCTTTATCAGAATCATCCTTACCCCATGAGTTGAGATCTTGTATGGAGCCCCAGACAAAGGAAGATTGACAGTCATCTTGTGTTTCTTACATTTTCAAATAATTGTGCCAAAAGTTGTTGCACTGTCACCAAAATGCATACCTATTGTCCTGTAGAACATCCCAACCTTGTGCAGGTCTACAATTTTTGTCCCTGGTGTCCTTAGACAGCTCTTTGGTGTTGGCCATGGTGGAGAGATTAGAATGTGATTGATTGCGTGGACAGGTGTTATTTACAGGTAACGAGTTCAAACAGGTGTAATTAAAGGGAACCTCTCACCCCCAAAATCGAAGGTGAGCTAAGCCCACCAGCATCAGGGGCTTAGCTACAGCATTCTGGAATGCTGTAGATAAGGCCCCGATGTATCCTAAAGGATGAGAAAAAGAGGTTATAATATACTCACCCAGGAGTGGTTCGGTCCGGTCCGATGGGCGTCGCGGTCCGGAGCCTCCCATCTTCTTACGATGACGTCCTCTTCTTGTCTTCACGCTGCGGCTCCGGCGCAGGCGTACTTTGTCTGCCCTGTTGAGGGCAGAGCAAAGTACTGCAGTGCGCAGCCGCCGGGAAAGGTGAGAGAGACCCGGCGCCAGCACACTGCAGTACTTTTCTCTGCCATCAACAGGGCAGACAGAGTACGCTTGAACCGGAGCCGCAGCGTGAAGACAAGAAGAGGACGTCAACGTAAGAAGATGGGAGGCCCCAGACCGGACTGCGACGCCCACCGCAGCGGGACCGCCCTTGGGAGAGTATAATCTAACCTATTTTTCTTATCTTTCAGGATACATCGGGGGCTTATCTGGAAATTTGAGAAACAGATACATGCACATGACAGGGATCACTCACAACAGTCAAGATTTCAAAGGCTTTATTACAAAACCAAAAACACACATAAAAACCATTTAAAAATCCTTAGAGAATGGTTTACATAAGTACAGATCCATAAATAAATGGTTAAATACCCATAAAGTGGTTACCTCTAGGCTGGAAATAACATGTGCAAAAAATTCACAGCAGTACAATACACTTAAGAAGCAGGGAACTCCACTATAATCCGAATCACAGTACAATTTCAACAATTAAGACTAGAAAAATATAGCCTAATGAATAAGTAATGTCCCTCCTAAATCTATGTGGTTGAACAATATATACTAATCAAAGGTCCCAATCCGGACCGTGTATTGTCCAATAGTACAATGGGGTGCCAAAAGATCACCTAACCGTAATCCCACAGAAGTGAGATCAAAATAAGGCAGAAAGTCAATACTTAGCCCCGGCCCTGATACAGTCAGAGGGTCGCCCAAGCGTACAGTCCAGCCTCCGGGAAACCCGGACTCGCGCGTTCCGACACTCGTGGTGTCTTTCTCAAGGTGGATATGCTCTGGTCCCCCAAACAGCGCTTTAAATATCAATCCAATCATAGTTAAAATATACCAGCTGTGTCTTGGCGATACGTGAAGCGGCATTTTGTTTGTCTGATCGGGGGCTTATCTACAGCATTACAGAATGTTAGAAAAACTAACAGGTCTGTGAGAGCCAGAATTCTTGCTGGGTGGTAGGTGATCATTATACTTATTTCATGCAATAAAATGCAATCTAATTATTTAAAAATCATACAATGTGATTTTCTGTTTTTTTTTTTTGCATTTTTAGATTCTATCTCTCACAGTTGAGGTGTACCTATGATAAAAATTGCAGACATCTTCATTCTTTGGAGGTGGGAAAACTTTCAAAATTGTCAGTGTATCAAATACCTATTTTCCCCACTCCTGCCAAGTATATGATAGTGTTTGTTAGTTTTAAATAAATTTGCAAACCGGTTTGCATTTTTAGTTCAAATAAAGGACTTTATTCTGGGTGTTTTTTTACTGACAATAAGACTATGAAAATAAGACTATGGGGTTAGTAATGGATAGGCGTCTTGTAGATGCCTATCCATTACTAACTGCTAGGCTTGATGTCACCAGAAAATACAATGATGATATGAACCTCACAAATATGAGCCTCAGTTGCCACCACCACGGGGCAAGTGGGAAGAGCCGGGCAATGTGCCACAATTGGCACATCTAATAGATGTGCCTTTTCTGGGGTGGCTGCAGGCTGCTATTTTTAGGCTGGGGGGGCAATATCCTTGACTACTTACCAGCCTGAGAATACCAGCTTTAGATTGTCCGGATGCCAAAAATGGGAGGACCAAACATTGTTTTTTAAATTATTTAATTAAATAATTTAAAAAACGGCGTGAGGACCCATCTATTCTTGATAACCAGCCCTGATAAAGCGGACAGCTGAAAGTCTTGGATAGTAATCCGGTTTAACTCACGAAAATCTAACAAGCAACACAGATCCCCATCTTTCTTAATAAAGAAGAACCCGCCGCTATGAGCAAAGAGGAGGGTCTAATATGTCCCTTAGCAAAACTTTCAGAGATATAATCCTTCATGTAATACAAAGAAAAGCATTTGCAGGCTCACAGTACATAAGAAAATTCTGTCATGTGAGGGTAACCACTATAAGAGTTAATTCAGACCAATATCGCCACTTTATTATTATATGCAGCAAATATGATAATGAGTAAATCAAGACCCCCATAGCTATGACCCCATACACTGCAGTGCGTAGCGTTCTAAAGGAAATTAGCAAAACAAACTAAATAATTAGTTGGTTTAACAGTATCAAGTGTGGTGATCCATTTGATGTCCCTTTGATGCAGCATCCTAACAAAGTTACCACCCCTAGCCCCAACATGAACCATATCTATACCCCAAAATTGGAGTAGCTGCCAATTGCAATCGCGATAGTCTAAAATGCTTGGGAAGGTTTTTTTATTTCAACAATATATCCAGTGCCACAATTCTAGCAGCATTTTTTGTCTCTGATATGTTCCAAAATTCTAACTCTGAACTCTAGTGATGTCAGGCCTGCATATATTAATTTTAATGAGCATATAGTCCAATATACACTCACCGGCCACTTTATTAGGTACACCATGCTAGTAACGGGTTGGACCCCCTTTTGCCTTCAGAACTGCCTCAATTCTTCGTGGCATAGATTCAACAAGGTGCTGGAAGCATTCCTCAGAGATTTTGGTCCATATTGACATGATGGCATCACACAGTTGCCGCAGATTTGTCGGCTGCACATCCCAAAGATGCTCCATACAAGGCAGGATGGATCCATGCTTTCATGTTGTTTACGCCAAATTCTGACCCTACCATCCGAATGTCGCAGCAGAAATCGAGACTCATCAGACCAAGCAACGTTTTTCCAATCTTCTACTGTCCAATTTCGATGAGCTTGTACAAATTGTAGCCTCAGTTTCCTGTTCTTAGCTGAAAGGAGTGGTACCCGGTGTGGTCTTCTGCTGCTGTAGCCCATCTGCCTCAAAGTTCGACGCACTGTGCGTTCAGAGATGCTCTTAGGCCTACCTTGGTTGTAACGGGTGGCGATTTGAGTCACTGTTGCCTTTCTATCAGCTCGAACCAGTCTGCCCATTCTCCTCTGACCTCTGGCATCAACAAGGCATTTCCACCCACAGAACTGCCGCTCACTGGATTTTTTTTCTTTTTCGGACCATTCTCTGTAAACCCTAGAGATGGTTGTGCGTGAAAATCCCAGTAGATCAGCAGTTTCTGAAATACTCAGACCAGCCCTTCTGGCACCAACAACCATGCCACGTTCAAAGGCACTCAAATCACCTTTCTTCCCCATACTGATGCTCGGTTTGAACTGCAGGAGATTGTCTTGACCATGTCTACATGCCTAAATGCACTGAGTTGCCGCCATGTGATTGGCTGATTAGAAATTAAGTGTTAACAAGAAGATGGACAGGTGTACCTAATAAAGTGGCCGGTGAGTGTATAATGCCAGTGGAACGACAGTTAATGAATTGTATGATTTTGAACGTAAGTCCATTAGATGAGCCAGAGAAGTCAAAGGCTCTATCTACTTGGGGGCATGCACCATGCGATCCGCAGAGGTAGCAACCCCATTTTTGGCTTTGTTGGCCTATAAATAGAAATTGTGAAGGGAAAGTAGGGATGTAATGACTCCGAACTAACATGTCATTAAGTGTTGGAGCTCTTTTTGGTGTTGGCCAATACCTTCTAAAAATGTCCCTCATTTCCCTCGATTGACAATGATATGGGGTAATTAGTCTCACCTGTTGATCCTTTTTGGTGGATGCATTTTAAGAAGGTGGTCGTATCCTTGTTGAATGACATTGTTGTTATAATGTCTTGCCTTGAATCTCTTTTTAGTTCATTGGCTTGGCTGTAGAACAATTCAATTCATCGATAGAACAAATGCGTCAAGCTCTAAGAAAAAGTCCCATTGGAATTGATTTAATTACCTGTGGAGGATGAGAGAATCTAGCACTGAGAAGAGAGTTTACAGCAGTGCTTTCCTATATTTATCAATAGAAATAGATCCATCATCCATTTTTTTTATTTTAAAATCTAGGAAGTCAATTTCCTTTGACCTCAATGCATAAGTTAGATGGATGCTCAATCGATTTTCATTGAGTTTATCAAGAAAAGCATTCAGATCATGTCCCCCCCTTGTCAGATGATGAAAGGATCATCTAAAGTGGACCCACATGTGTACCGCACCTCGATCACCACCTGGGAAGTCAATACTGTGTTCCCAAAAACCCAGAAAGAGGCCCAGATATGAAGGCATGCAGGATGCACCCATAGCGGTACCTCTTGTTTGCAGGTATATTCTGCCCTTAAATAAAAAATAATTATTTGTGAGTATGAAATGAATAGGGTTAACAGGAGGTCCACCAGGTGATGATTCGGTTGTGTGGAGATAGAACTCCGCCGTCTTGATCCTGTCCTCATGATCAATACAAGTATATAAAGACTCAACATCATCTGTAGCCATTTTGATATCATGATCGAATGTGATTTCCTGTAGTCTGATCAAAAGTTCCATCGAGTCTCTAATATACGAGGGGAGATTTTGCACAAGAGGTTTTAAATAATAGTCAAGGAACCTGCATTCTGGCTCACATAAGCTGGTATTACCCAAAACTATCGGGTGTCCCGGTGGTTCTATGATGTCCTTATGCACCTTCGGTAGAAGGTGTAAAGTCAGGGTTACAGTACTATCATCCACCAATCCCTCAAACATATTTAGTGATAATATTGTTGTCAACAGCCATTTTAAGCATGGTAAAGAGTTCATTACTGAGAGCTACAGTTGGATTTTTTTCCCGCTTTTTATAGCAAGATCTGTAACCAAGTTGCTTCCTTCTCATATTTGTCCATAAGGCCATAACACATTTCCTCCCTTGTCTGCTCTCTTCATGACTAGATCCTTCATAGATCTCAGTTCTCTCAGAGCCTTGCATTGTTTAAAATTTAAATTGTCATGTGTTCTCTGAGGGGGAAGTAATCTGAGAGGACACAATCATGAGTCTCTTTCAGGGTAAGCTCTCGGCTGAATGGTATAGCTCCGAGTTCCTTTGATAGTCCACTGAGGTGTCCTGGGATGACTCTGTGCTAAGATGTCAGTTCAGGGGAGGATTGTTGGATCACCTGAAGGACGCTCTGGATCTCCATCCACCACCCAGCTCATTGGAGGAGGCTATGATCCGTATGGATCGGAGGCTGTGAGAGAGGTGTTACACAGCGAGAGCTTCCGTTGCTCCCTGCTAATCCTATTGTTTTGCCACCATCTGAACCTATGGAGGTGGGGGCCACCAACCTCAAGGAGAAGCAGAGGAGACGGCAACGTGAAGGAAAGCTGTGTTTTTACTGTGGAGATGCCGGACATTGGAAAAAGGACTGTTCCTCCTGCCCACCGACTAACAAGCGGCTGAATTTTGAGGATGTTTTTTTCCAAAAAGGAGGTCGAGGTCTTACCACCACACCACCCTTTTGACTGTACTATTAATCTGGTTCTAGGTGCTAAATTGTCCAAGGCCCATGTGTTCAACCTGTCTGGCCCGGAGCGAACCGCTATGAAGGAGTATATTTCTGAAAGCTTACGTAAAGGCCACATCCATCTCTCTGTCTCTCCTGTGGTGGCTGGATTCTTTTTTGTAAAAAAAAAAAAAAAATATGGTGGTTTGCGGCCGTGCCTCGGTTTTCGGGAATTAAATAAAATCACAGTGAGCAATACCTATCCGTCCCGCTCATCCCTGATTTTTACACTCAATTGTCGGGTGCCAAATGGTTTTCTAAATTGAACCTCAGGGGAGCATATAATCTAATCGATATTCGGGAAGAGGATGAGTCGAAAACGGCATTTCTCACTTCTGAAGGGTTATATGAGAATTTGGTTATGCCCTTTGATCTCATTAATGCGACAGCTGTTTTTCAGAATTTTATCAACCATGTATTTTCTGATTTTATTGGGCACTTTATGGTGGTGTATTTAGATGATATCCTTGTGTTTTCATCTAACAAACGAGTTCACATGGATCATGTATGTACGGTTCTCCGGAAGTTACGGGAGATCTCACTCTTTGCAAAACCTGAAAAATGCACATTTTTTTTGTCCAAGAATTGTCCTTTCTGGGGTTCATTCTGTCTGACAGGGGGTTTCGTATGGACCGTAGGAAGGCACGGACCATGGTGGATTGGGTGCAACCCAGAGATTTAAAGGGTCTTCAATGTTTTCTGGGGTTTGCAAACTATTATAGGAAATTCATTAAAGGGTTTTCCAGTTGTTCAAGCCACTCTCGAATCTTATTCGTAAGGGGGCTTATCTCAAAAACTGGTCAGCTCCGGCTGTGGAGGCGTTTGCTTTATTAAAGAAATGCTTTTTGTCTGCCTCTGTTTTAGTTCAGCCTGATCCATCTGAACCGTTCATCGTTGAGGTGGATGCGTCGGAGGTGGGGTGGGGGCAGTGTTGTCCTAAGGACCCGTCACTTTGCCCAACTTGAGGCCCTGTGCTTTCTTCTCGAAAAAATTCTCTCCAGCTGAGAGGAATTATGATGTTGGGAATCGGGAGCTTTTAGCTATCAAGTTGGCCTTTGAAGAATGGAGGAACTTTTTGGAGGAGGCTGTTCATCGGATCAAGGTGATTACGGACCACAAGAACCTGTCTTATATTGAGTCGGCCAAGTGTTTGACTCCCAGACAGGCTAGGTGGTCACTTTTTTTCCCACGATTTTTCTATCACTTTTCAGCCTGGTTCCAAGAATGTCAAGGCGGATGCCTTATCACGCAGCTTGGATCCGATATCACCTCCGAACCTCCTTCCTCCATTCTTCAGCACGGGGTGATGGTGGCAGTGGTGTCCTCAGAATTGGAGCAGGAGAATCATGAGGCTCAGTCTCTTGCTTCTCCATCATTGCCTGACAACAAGCTCTTTGTTCTGGTCCAGTACCGGTTTAGGGTGCTCCAGGAGTTCAACGATTCTGCTCTTAGTGGGCATCCTGTAATCTCAGCCACTCGTAGAGCTATTGCTAGGCTAATTTGGTGGTCTTCTATGGCTTCCGATGTCGCGGTGTTTGTGTCTTCCCATGATACTTGTGCCCATTCTAAAAGCTCTCATAACTGGCCGGCCGGGGAATTAGTGCCATTGCCAATTCCGGATAGACCTTCGACTCATTTATACATGGACTTTATCACTGATCTCCCTCCTTCCAATGGCAAAACTGTGGTCTGGGTGGTGGTGGATAGATTCAGTAAACAGGTGCATTTTGTACCTTTGGGGGGACTGCCTAATGCTGAAGCACTTTCTAGGTTGTTTGTTGAGCATGCGGTGTGATTGCATGGTGTGCCTTTGAATGTGGTTTCAGATGGGGGTACAATTTGTGTCCAAATTCTGGAGAGCTTTTTGTAAAAGGTTAGGTATTACTTTGGCCTTCTCCTTGGCCAATCATCCCAAAACTAATAGTCAGACAGAGAGGACCAATCATTCTCTTGAACAAATTTTGCAGTGTCTTGCCACGTCCCAGCAGGACGATTGGTGTTCTTTGATACCAGTGGCTGAGTTTGCCTTTAATAATCGTATTAATCAATCCACGGGCACCTCTCCGTTCTTTTGTAATTATGGCTTTCATCCCCATTTTGGTGAATTTTACAGGATAGACTCGGTGTGTCCAGGGGCTGATTTGGCCATTCAGCAGCTGAGGGAGGTGTGGGGCGAGGATTAGAGAAACATTGGGAAGCTCATGGCACACAAACAGTTTGCGGATAAACGATGATCTACAGGACCCATTTTCTTGGTGGGAGATAAAGTATCGTTGTCTACCAAGAACATTCGGCTGAAAGTTCCTTTTGTTAACCCCTTCGTGACATGCGCCGTACTAGTATTGCACTGCCGGCACTGCATTTGTGCCAGCCGCAGTACTAGTATGGCGCACCGATCAACGCGTTCTCACGCTGAGCGCTGCGGTGATCGGGTGCAGGTGTCAGCTGTATATGACAGCTGACACCCCGCAGCAATGCCCACGATCGGCGCTAGCGCCGATCGCGGGCATTTAACCCCTCTGATGCCACTGTCAGTAGTGACAGCAGCATAGAGGGGGATCGCTCAGGGACGGGGGCTCCCTGCGCTCTCCCACCGGAGCAACGCTATGCGATCGCATTGCTCCGGTGATCCGGAAGGAGTCCCCGGATCCAAGATGGCCGCGGGACTCCTTCCGAGTCATGGAGTGACGTGGCTAGCCGGCGCCTGCTGAGAGCAGAAAGCCTCCTGCACTGCGTGTCAGATCACTGATCTGACACAGTGCTATGCACAGTGTCAGATCAGCGATCTGATCTAATATAGTGTTGTTCCACCCTGGGACAATGGTAGAAAGTAAAAAAAAAAAAATTCCCCAAATAAAGGAAAAAAAAATTATTTCCATTTTCCCATTAGGGTTAGGGTTAGGGCTAGGGTTAGGGCTAGGCTTAGGGCTAGGGTTAGGGTTAGAGCTAGGGTTAGGGTTTCAGTTAGAATAGGGTTTCCACTGTTTAGGCACATCAGGGGCTCTCCAAACGCGACATGGTGTCCGATCTCTATTCCAGCCAATTCTGCGTTGAAAAACGAAAACAGTGCTCCTTCCCTTCCGAGTTGTCCCGTGCGCCCAAACAGTGGTTCCCCCCCACATATGGGGTATCAGCATTCTCAGGACAAATTGGACAACTTTTGGGGTCCAATTTGTCCTGTTACCCTTGGGAAAATAAAAATTTGGGGGCTAAAATATCATTTTTGTGGAAAAAAATATATTTTTTATTTTCACGGCTCTGCGTTATAAACTGTAGTGAAACACTTGTTGGTTCAAAGTTTTCACAACACATCTAGATAAGTTCCTTGGGGGGTCTAGTTTCCAATATGGGGTCACTTGTGGGGGGTTTCTACTGTTTAGGTACATCAGGGGCTCTGCAAATGCAACATGACACCTGCAGACCAATCTATCTAAGTCTGCATTTCAAACGGCGCTCCTTCCTTTCCGAGCTCTGCCATGCACCCAAACAGTGGTTCCCCCCCATATATGGGGTATCAGCATACTCAGGACAAATTGGACAACAACTTTTGTGGTCCAATTTCTCCTGTTACCCTTGGGGAAAAAAAACTGCGGGCTAAAACTTCATTTTGTGGAAAGAAAAAATGTTTTTTTTTTAATTTTCACGGATCTACATTCTAAACTTTAGTGAAACAATTGGGGGTTAAAAGTGCTCACCACACATCTAGATAAGTTCCTTAGGGGGTCTTCTTTCCAAAATGGGGTCACTTGTGGGGGGTTTCCACTGTTTAGGCACGTCAGGGGCTCTCCAAACGCGACATGGGTTCCGATCTCAATTCCAGCCAATTTTGCATTGAAAAGTCAAACGGCGCTCCTTCCCTTCTGAGCTCTGCCATGCACTCAAACAGTGGTTTATCCCCATATATGAAGTATCAGTGTACCCAGGACAAATTGCACAACAACTTTTGGGGTCCAATTTATCCTGTTACCCTTGGGAAAATAAAAAATTTGGGGTGAAAAGATATATGATTTTTTATTTACGGCTCTACATTATAAACTTCTGTGAAGCACTTGGAGGTTCAAAGTGCTCACCACACATCTAGATTAGTTCCTTAGAGGGTCTACTTTCAAAAATGTCACTTGTGGGGGGTTTCCACTGTTTAGGCACATCAGGGGCTCTCCAAACACAACATGGTGTCCGCTCTCAATTCCAGGAAATTTTGCATTGAAAAGTCAAATGGCGCGCCTTCCCTTCCGAGCTCTGCCATGTGCCCAAACAATGGTTTACCCCAACATATGGGGTATTGGCATACTCAGGACAAATTGTACAATGACGTTTGTGGTCCAATTTCTCCTGTTACCCTTGGTAAAAATAAAACAAATTGGATCTGAAGTAAAAATTGTGAAAAAAAAGTTAAATGTTCAATTTTTTTAAACATTCCAAAAATTCCTGTGAAGCACCTGAAGGGTTAATAAATTTTTTGAATGTGGTTTTGAGTACCTTGAGGGGTGCAGTTTTTAGAATGGTGTCACTTTTGGGAATTTTCTGTCATATAGACCCCTTAAAGTCACTTCAAGTGTGAGGTGGTCCCTAAAAAAAATGGTTTTGCAAATTTTGTTGCAAAAATGAGAAATCGCTGGTCAACTTTTAACCCTTAAAACTCCCTAACAAAAAAAATTATGTTTCCAAAATTGTGCTGATGTAAAGCAGACATGTGGGAAATGTTGTTTATTAACTATATTATGTGATATAACTCTCTAATTTAAGGGCAAAAAAAATTAAAGTTTGAAAATTGCTAAATTTTCACAATATTCGTCAAATTTCCATTTTTTTCACAAATACATGCAAGTCATATCGAAGAAGTTTTATCACTGTCATAATGTACAATATGTCACAATAAAACAGTCTCAGAATCACCAGGATCCGTTGAAGCATTTCAGAGTTATGACCTTAAAGTGACAGTGGTCAGAATTGTAAAAACTGGCCCTGTCACTTAGGTGAAAATAAGCTTCGGGGTGAAGGGGTTAAGCTGGGTCCCAGATTTATAGGTCCGTGTGAGGTAATTGAAGTTGTCAATCTAGTTTCCTTTTTCTTATGTCTACCTTTGTCTCTTCGGATCCCCAATGTGTTCCATAAATCTCTCCTGAAGCCATTTGTACCTTCCTCTGATGGGTCTCCATCCCCTCCACCTTCGGTTTCTCTCAATGGGCAGATGGAGTATGAGGTGGAACAGATTGTGGAATCACGCATGGTACACAGTTCGCTGCAGTATTTGGTCCTTTGGAGGGGTTACGGTCCTGAGGAGCGATCCTGGGTCCCAGCGCGATCGGTTCATGTCGATCGATTGGTTTGGGCGATTGGTTTGCGCTCTTTTATGATGACTGTCGGTTGCGCTCTTTTATGATGACTGTCGGTTGCGCTCTTTTATAACTGTCATTTGTGCTCTTTTATGATGACTGTCATTTGCACTTTTTTATGATGACTGTCAGTTGCGCTCTTTTATGGTGACTGTCGGTTGTGCTCTTTTATGTTGTCGGTGGCGCTCTTTTATGATGACAGTCAGTTGTGCTCTTTTATGATGACTGTTGGTTGTGCTCTTATGATTGTAGGTTGCACTCTTATGATGACTGTCGGTTGCGCTCTTTTATGATGACTGTCGGTGGCACTCTGTTATGATGACTGACGGTGGCGCTCTTTTATGAATGTCAGTTGTGCTGTTATGATGACTGTCGTTTGTGCTCTTTTTTATGATGACTGTCGGTTGTGCTCTTCTATGATGACGGTCGGTTGCTCTCTTTCTCCCCATGAAGCTACGCCCACTCCTCACAATGTTGCAGCTTCGGATAGGACAATGACAAACTTGAGACGTTACATTCTGGTGACACTGAACAATCAGCGCTGAGCGTGATTATTTATATTTTAAAAAGTGACAATAAAAATGCAAGTTTTATAAATCAGGACAACATTTTTTTTTACCCAAATACATAAAATATAGAACCATGTAAAGAATCTTCCTGTCTGACCTGTGATGTCTGCTCCATTAAAACCTTGAGAAATTCCATAACACATCCATAAAAAAAAAAACATTAGAGGGGACTAGAATGGAATCTGTATGAGGAGCTCAAGGAATCAACTCTGAACGAGTCACTTCAGTACTGAACTGTCTACAGTGGAGTGGCTAAAATGAGGATCACAAAAAATTCCCTCCGATCTAGACATAACCAAACTAAATCGCTACTCAACACTAGATATATGACTGTTCTGTGCGCACAGGACCTGTGGTGATGTCACAGTCATGTGATCAGTCACATGGAGGGGAGGAGCCCCGTCTCCATTTTGCAGGAAGTGTAGGATGCAGCTCCCTGTGAGAGTGTGAGAGAAGACGTCTGCACTGTTGACAGGTAAGGCTAGTTTCACACTAGCGTTAACTGCATTACGTCGCAAATCCGTTTTTTTGCCGAAAAAACGGATGCGTCAAAAAAGTGAAAAACGGTGACAAACGTATGCCACGCATCCAGCATTTCGACGGATCCGTCGCAAATCCGCTAAACGTTTCCGTCGAAAATACTGGATGCGTTATATACGTTGCATACGTTTTACCATCCGTTGCATCCGTTTTTCCGACGGATCCGTTTTTAAAAGGGGAGGCTCCCAAAATTTGATTGGCTACTGGAAAATTTGAAAAACTATATAGTACTGTATTTACAGCCCATCTTTGTGGGTTTTAGTTTTGTGGCAGCGATGGAAGGTGTTCTTGGGAGGATTGCTAGTTTGGTTACCGACGTTATCTTTGAGACGAATCGCCTGGATATCATAGTGCGGGAGAAGGAGGCGGCAGCGGAAAGGCGTAGGATGCTTCTGCAGCAACGGAGACGGAGGCGACTCTGGATACATCCGATTAATCAACTACGGATGACCCGGGGTGTCCAGTCCACTCTGTACCTGGAGTTGCGGCACAATCCACACAAATTCCACAACTACGTGCGGATGAGGATTGAACATTTCGATTTTTTGCTTGCAAAACTGGAGGATGTCATCCGAAGACAGGATACAAGGATGAGGCTTGCCATCACACCGGCGGAGCGGCTGATGGTGACCCTGCGGTAAGCCTCTTTTTTTTATTTCATTGCTGATATTGAATGTTATATTACATGCTGCAGAAAATACTGCGCTGGCATATTGCGCACTATTTTCTGCAGCATGTAGTTTTGGTTTTCTTGGCGGACATTCAACTGCTTTATTTAAATGTCATTGCTGATATTGAATGTTAACAGACTGCAGAAAATACTGTGCTGAAATATTGCGTTGCATTTTCTGCAGTTTTTTTTTTTGTTTTTTTTGTTTTTGGGTTTGATGACATGCAACTGTTTTTTTTTCTGTCATTGGTCATTTTGAATGTTATATTACATGCTGCAGACAATACTGCGCTGGCATAATGCGCACTATTTTCTGCAGCATGTAATTTTGGTTTTCTTTGCGGACAGTCCACTGCTTTATTTAAATGTCATTGCTGATATTGAATGTTAGATAACAGACTGCAGAAAATACTGCGCTGAAATATTGCGTTGCATTTTCTGCATTTTTTTTTTTTTGTTTTTTTGTTTTTTTTGGGTTTGATGACATGCAACTGTTTTTTTTCTGTCATTGGTCATTTTGAATGTTATATTACATGCTGCAGACAATACTGCGCTGACATACTGCGCACTATTTTCTGCAGCATGTAATTTGGGTTTTCTTGGCGGACATTCCACTGTTTTTTTACACCGGTTTCATGCTGGTTTTATTGGGTGTCCCGTCCTTAAAAAAAAATTAACAGTGCCATATTAAAACTTGTTGGTCTGTGCAATTTTTTCTAACATGGTTTTTTTTTTTTTTTTTTTTTTTAAAGTTTCCTAGCTACGGGTGAATCTATGACTTCGCTCCATTATCAGTTCAGGCTGGGCATTTCAACTATCTCTGGAATAGTGAAGGACACATGTCGGGCTGTTTGGACCACTTTGCAACCAGAGTATATCCCCCAACCATCCATGGAAATCTGGTTGCGAAGTGCTGAAGAGTTTCAGCAAATTTGCAATTTCCCTAATTGTGTGGGTGCAGTTGACGGGAAACATATAAGGATTGCGAAACCGGCAGGAACAGGATCGGAGTATTATAATTATAAGAAGTATTTCTCCATCGTCCTTATGGCTATTGCAGATGCCAACTGCAGGTTCCTTGCCGTGGACATAGGAGCGTATGGACGGTCCAACGATTCACAAGTTCTTAAAAACTCTCCGATGGGTCGTTGCCTTTATGGAGAGAGCTACGATTTACCGCCAGCCAGACCACTGCCAGGAACCAATGACCCAGCCCTGGAATATGTTTTTGTAGGTGATGAAGCCTTTCAACTGTCGCCGCACCTACTGAAACCGTACAGTAGCCGGAACTTAAACCATACCAAGCGGGTCTTTAATTACCGGCTTACTAGAGCACGAAGAGTCGTGGAGTGTTCCTTTGGCATATTGACGGCGAAGTGGCGGGTTCTGCTGACGGCTATCAAGTTGAAAACAACAACTATAGACGAGGTCGTTAAAGCCTGTGTGGTGCTCCACAACTTTGTCCTTTCAAAGGAGCCCGTTTCCTTGGATGATGAAGAGTTGGAGACCACCTTGTGGGACTACCGCAGCAGCTCGGTTCGCTCTACAAGTTCAGTTACAAGGATGAGGGACCAGTTTGCCGATTATTTTGTCTCACCTGTCGGGCGGATCCCGTGGCAAGACATGATTGTGTAACCAGTTTCCCATGTGTTTTGTTTATGTAAAAAATGTGTTTCTGCCCAAAAAAAAAAAAAAAAAAAAAGGGCCAAAAAGCATGGTTTTCTTGCTAGTAAAATCGTTTTGTTATACCTTTAAAATGTTCGGTGTTTGTTTTTATTAAAACCTTTTTTATTATATTACCTTAATAAATCCAGACACACACACAGAGTAGAATTTTATATTCAGAATTTTATTTTAACTCTTTTTTTTTTTTTTTTTTGCCAACAAAAAATATTTTTTTTTAATATCAAATTTGTTTTTGAAAGATTTTGCAAAAAAAAACTAAACATCGTATTTACAAATCTTGAAACTGTTGGGTGGAGATATGAGAGGAGGAGGGGCAGGAAGGTTGGACCACGTCGATAGGTGGGGAAACCCTACTTGTTTGGGGTGCAGTGGAAGGGGGGGGTAAACCAAGAGGCTGACCAGAGGGGGGTGGTGTTGGGGTAGGGGGAAGAGAAAAGTTGAGTAAGGAAAACATTGGGGAAGTAATTTGGTCTTGGGGCCGGGATTGTTGTGGGGACTGGGTTGGGTATTGTGACTGGGTAGGGTAGTGGGACTGGGTTTGGTAATGGTGCTGGTGTGGGTATTGGGGCTGGGTTTGGTAATGCTGGGTATGGTGTGGAATTGGAGTGGAGGTGTGGCGAGGTGTGTGGGTAGACTCGTTAACGGCCTGCAGTAGAGCATTATGGCAGGTATTCATTACCCGCATCTGTTGCTCAAAAGATAGTTTCTCCATGGTCCTGAGCATGGAGTTAAAAAAAATATTGGCCGGATCGGGACTTACAGCTGAATGCAGCCTATCCAAGCGACTGCTGGTTTCACGGCTTGTTTCACTGATGCGTGACTGCACCATGTTGAAACCAGCAGTCACTTGCTCTCCCAAAATTTTGAAAGAGCCTTGGAAGGATGCATTCAGGTGCAAGAACTCAGGAGCATAGCTCTTTTCCTGACCCCTCTGTCGCTGCCGCCACGAACCTAATGGTGGTGTCGAGGTGGCAGGATCAGAGGGGTGGGGTAAAGGAAACGCTATCTGTTCAGCATCAGATGCGAGCAATGAAGGCTGCAATAATGCTCCACTGCTTGGGACGGATGAAGTGGAGGGGACAGAGGGGTCAGAGGAGGGGTCAGAGGAGGGGACAGAGGTGTGGGGCCTACCGACGTGGCCCTCAGTGGCGGACTCAGGAGGGATCGCTCCAGAGGGCGCAGAGGAAGATGCAGGCGCCCGGTGGCTGGAGAAGGTGCTGTGAAAGAAAAAACAAATGAAATTAATACATTGGAATGAAAAAGCCCTGACTGAAAGCAAACTAAGTAGACAGGTTAACATGGTTATTAGTGGGCTGTAGAATACTTACACTCTGCTTAGCATTGTTCGCCTCAGGAAGGAGAGGGCCTGGCCATATTTATATTTGCTCCTCTTCCTTCCTGCAGAGCCACTCGGGGCCTTCATCTCATCATTGAATTCCCTCTTAAAGCGATCCCTCAGTGACCGCCACCGCTTCCTAATCTTTCCAACTGTGAAGACAAGAATCAAAAGAAAAAAACAAAAATTGGTAAATGCAATACATTACAGTCAGCTCAAAACATCACTGGAAAGTGAATACTTACCTAGTTTGCTCTGCTGCTGAGGATGAAGGCTCTCCCGCCTTGGAAACAGGTTGCGACACACTTCGTCCCAGAGCCGACGGGTGACACCGGTATCAGCATGCCTGCGGTCAGCCATGTTCCACAGCGGCTCCCGCTCGCGAACCTCCTCGATGAGATTCTCGATATCAATGTCGTCATCATCATCATCCTCTTCTGCGGGAGCACGCTGTGAAGCCTGTGCCAAAAAAAAAAAAAAAAAAAGGAAAACAAACAAATTAGTACACTGAAACACTAAAGTACCAATAGAATACCCCTCCCCAAAAAAAAAAAACTCACTGATAGCCAACCGCGGCGACGAGTCCGCCGACTCTGGGATTGTCTGGGAGAACCTTCAGCGGCAGCAGCAGGAGCAGCAGCAGCAGCAGCCTGAAATAAAGGAAACAAATTCTCAGTAATGTAGGCATATATTTTCTGTGTTTAGTTATGTATGAAAATCTGTTTTGTGTATGGTGCAGTGTGATGTGCGAAAAAACTGTTTCCCCACTACTTACACTTGGTTCCTCCTCCACTAGCATCTCTCCACCCGTCTCGCCCCCTTCTGACAGCTCCTCATCTGATTCAGCTTCCTGTTGAAACATAATTTATGCATGTAGTTATCCATAAAAATGTAATTTAAAGAAATTTAAAAAAAAAAAAAAAAAAAAAAGTTTTGTGTTAACTTACCGATACACGCTGTTGCTGTGGAGGAGGGCTGTCAGAAGAGGACATTGTTGCTCAAGCTTGCTGCGGCCCTGGTGTATCTGTAAGTTAAAAAGACACTTGCAATCTGCTCTACACATTGAAGTAGCAGATTTGGGGTCTTCAAAACTTACTTGAAAAGATTGGTGGCTGTGGTCCTGGTTGGTTGGGACTAGAGGCGGCTTGCTGCGACTGTGGTCCTGGTTGGGACTAGAGGCGGCTTGCTGCGGCTGTGGTCCTGGTGTATCTGTAAGTTAAAGACACTTGCAATCTGCTCTACACATTGAAGTAGCAGATTTGGGGTCTTCAAAACTTACTTGAAAAGATTGGTGGCTGTGGTCCTGGTTGGTTGGGACTAGAGGCGGCTTGCTGCGGCTGTGGTCCTGGTGTATCTGTAAGTTAAAAAGACACTTGCAATCTGCTCTACACATTGAAGTAGCAGATTTGGGGTCTTCAAAACTTACTTGAAAAGATTGGTGGCTGTGGTCCTGGTTGGTTGGGACTAGAGGCGGCTTGCTGCGACTGTGGTCCTGGTTGGGACTAGAGGCGGCTTGCTGCGGCTGTGGTCCTGGTGTCTCTGTAAGTTAAAAAGACACTTGCAATCTGCTCTACACATTGAAGTAGCAGATTTGGGGTCTTCAAAACTTACTTGAAAAGATTGGTGGCTGTGGTCCTGGTTGGTTGGGACTAGAGGCGGCTTGCTGCGACTGTGGTCCTGGTTGGGACTAGAGGCGGCTTGCTGCGGCTGTGGTCCTGGTGTATCTGTAAGTTAAAAAGACACTTGCAATCTGCTCTACACATTGAAGTAGCAGATTTGGGGTCTTCAAAACTTACTTGAAAAGATTGGTGGCTGTGGTCCTGGTTGGTTGGGACTAGAGGCGGCTTGCTGCGACTGTGGTCCTGGTTGGGACTAGAGGCGGCTTGCTGCGGCTGTGGTCCTGGTGTATCTGTAAGTTAAAAAGACACTTGCAATCTGCTCTACACATTGAAGTAGCAGATTTGGGGTCTTCAAAACTTACTTGAAAAGATTGGTGGCTGTGGTCCTGGTTGGTTGGGACTAGAGGCGGCTTGCTGCGACTGTGGTCCTGGTTGGGACTAGAGGCGGCTTGCTGCGGCTGTGGTCCTGGTGTATCTGTAAGTTAAAAAGACACTTGCAATCTGCTCTACACATTGAAGTAGCAGATTTGGGGTCTTCAAAACTTACTTGAAAAGATTGGTGGCTGTGGTCCTGGTTGGTTGGGACTAGAGGCGGCTTGCTGCGACTGTGGTCCTGGTTGGGACTAGAGGCGGCTTGCTGCGGCTGTGGTCCTGGTGTATCTGTAAGTTAAAAAGACACTTGCAATCTGCTCTACACATTGAAGTAGCAGATTTGGGGTCTTCAAAACTTACTTGAAAAGATTGGTGGCTGTGGTCCTGGTTGGTTGGGACTAGAGGCGGCTTGCTGCGGCTGTGGTCCTGGTGTATCTGTAAGTTAAAAAGACACTTGCAATCTGCTCTACACATTGAAGTAGCAGATTTGGGGTCTTCAAAACTTACTTCTAGCACTTTAGCTGTGTCCTGGTGGGCAGCGGCTGTGTCCTGGTGGGCAGCGGTCCTGGTTTATCTGTTAATATGTATAATGGATCTATAGTTAGACCACCCCCTGAACTAGGTAATGCTCAATGATAAACACCCTACTAAAATGATGTCAGAAATGTTCATACAGGTGAACACCAAAACCCCCCCAAAAAGTGGCACGTTATACCATTCATTTCCATGTCCCATAAAATAAATTTTTTTAATTTTAACACCAAGAAAAAATATATTTGACACATGAAAAAAATAACCTCCCCCCCCCCCCCCCAAAAAAAAAAAAAAAAAAAAAATTACAGGTTAACCTTTATTAAAAAAATTAGCCCTCAACCAACCCTGTATTGCATGTGTAACCATTGGTACATACACCAGTTTTAAATTTACCTTTATGAAATAATACTACGGACATTTTTTTAATAAACATTTTATTATAATTTTTTTTTCACTCTTTTTTTTTTTTTTAAATCACAATTAGGAGCTGACATGCTCTTTATTTTAAATACAAGTACTTCAACTGCAAATGGTTATAACTGTAATTTAAAAAAAATCAACACTTTTATTAAATAGAAAAACCCCACACTCACATTCAAACCACAAGCTGCAGACCGCTAGACTTTTTTAAAAAACACATCAGATTTAAAAAAAAAAAAAAAAAAAAAACACATGCTGCACAGACCACTATACAGTCAATACATCAGAAAAAGGCAAATAACCAATTACAGCATGGACAAATGCACATGCAATCAACAAGACGCACACCAAAAACATGCCTGGTATGTGTCCACATTCAGGATCGCATCAGAATTTGGTCAGGATTTTCCATCAGTATTTGTAAGCCAAAACCAGGAGTGTAAAAATTAGGTAAAGTATAACACGAAAAAAGACATACTTTTGCTTTTATCACCCACTCCTAGTTTTGGCGTACAAATACTGATGGAAAATCCTGACCACACCCTGATGCAATCCTGCACATGGACACATACCCTCCCACATGAACAGGCATAAAATTGGCAAAGGCATAATATGGTGCAGGCACATGATACAAAAGCACACAGCCGTACAAAAATACCCACATGCACGCACATAGCTTTAGGCAAATACACATATGTACAACAAAGGCAGAAAGGTGAACCCAATCAGAAGACGCATACACACACACACATACAAAAGGCTGACAATCCTTTGGCTGAAGCTGCAGGTCTTCACAGTGGCTGGCATCATGGTGGATCTGGACTCTAGCATGGCACTGGCTGGTGCAGGATGATGGCAGGCCTCAGGTTCTCTTCAGGTTTTAAGCTCTTTCAGTAGTCAGTACCTCATATACACACACAAATGCACAGGCACACAGATGCACACAAAAATTGCAATACTCACACTGGCTCTATGGTGGCTGGAGTCTTGTGGCTGGAGTCCCGTGGCTGGCTCCTTCCTGTGGCTGGCTCCTGTGTCAGGCTGTGGTCTTGTGGCTGAGGTCTTATGGCTGGAGTCCTGTGGCTGGCTCCTTCCTGTGGCTGGCTCCTTCCAGTGGCTGGCTCCTGTGTCAGGCTGGGGTCTTGTGGCTGGGGTCTTGCTGGCAGTCTTCTCCTCTCTGGGTCTTGCAGGCATATGTGGGGTTGAAGGCCCAGGCCAGGTTTATATAGATTTGGGGGTGTCTGGCCAATTGGCAACAAAATACTTCTTCTGAGCATGCTCAGTGTAAAAAAAACGTATTGCAGCGCTGTATTGCGTCGTACGACGTGTCCCGACGCATCCGTCGCTCATAGGCTTCCATTGCAGCCAACGACGTATGCCGCAGGATGCGTCGCGACACGTTTTTTAGGCGGAGACAAAAAACGTTACAATCTACGTTTTTTTGAGACGACGTGTCGCCAAATTTCGACGCATCCGTCGTAAAACGTACACGACGTATGCCAATCCGTCGCCATACGTCGCCAATACAAGTCTATGGGAAAAAAACGCATCCAGCAAAAAGTTTTGCTGGATGCGTTTTTTCTGAAAAAAGACGTTTTGAAACGTAATGCAGTTAACGCTAGTGTGAAAGTAGCCTAAGGCTACTTTCACACTTGCGTCGTGTGACGTCCGTCGGAATGCGTCGTTTAGGGGAAAAAACGGATCCTGCAAATGTGCCCGCAGGATGCATTTTTTGCCCATAGACTTGTATTGCCGTTGTGCACTGGATGCGTCGTGTTTTGGCGGACCGTCGGCACGAAAAAACGTTCAAGGGAACTTTTTTTCATACATCGCGTCCGCCATTTCCTTCCGCGCATGTGCGGCCGGAACTCCGCCCCCTCCTCCCCGGACTTTAGAATGGGCAGCGGATGCATTGAAAAACTGCATCCGCTGCCCACGTCGTGCCAAATTTTCACAACGTGCGTCAGTTCGTCGCGCCAACGCTTAGCGACGGACCCGTACCGACGCAAGTGTGAAAGAAGCCTAATGAGGGAGCTCCCGGGTCCCGAGTGGTTCAGGGTTCAGTGCAGCGCCTATCCACCCCGTTTAACTGCGTTATGGTCAGGAAGGGAGTGGTGCTTTGATTGTGTACCCTTTATGAGGTGAATAGGAGAAATTGTGGGTGGGATTACAAGAATACCCATGTGACAGCATCTGCCTCTTAATTGGAACATATCCGGGTGAAGTGTTACTGGATGCGCTGCTGATAATAGAATTCCACGAATATTTTCCTTAGAGACTTTATTTTAACAGGTTAACAAAGTCAACACATTTCGAGGTCATTTAAAGCCCTATTGTGCGCTCTTCCTCTCCCCAGATTGCCTTACTACTATCTTCTTTATTGACTGAGCTGCCACATCACTGCCATTATAGGCACCTTCCCCACTGTAGTGCCACATCACTGCCTTTACAGGCACCTTCCCCACTGTAGTGCCACATCACTGCCTTTACAGGCACCTTCCCCAATGTAGTGCCACATCACTGCATTTACAGGCACCTTGCCCACTGTAGTGCCACATCACTGCCTTTACAGGCACCTTCTCCACTGTAGTGCCACATCACTGCCTTTACAGGCACCTTCTCCACTGTAGTGCCACATCACTGCCTTTACAGGCACCTTCCCCACTGTAGTGCCACATCACTGCCTTTACAGGCACCTTCCCCACTGTAGTGCCACATCACTGCCTTTACAGGCACCTTCCCCACTGTAGTGCCACATCACTGCCTTTACAGGCACCTTCCCCAATGTAGTGCCACATCACTGCATTTACAGGCACCTTGCCCACTATAGTGCGACATCACTGCCTTTACAGGCACCTTCTCCACTGTAGTGCCACATCACTGCCTTTACAGGCACCTTCTCCACTGTAGTGCCACATCACTGCCTTTACAGGCACCTTCCCCACTGTAGTGCCACATCACTGCCTTTACAGGCACCTTCCCCACTGTAGTGCCACATCACTGCCTTTACAGGCACCTTCCCCACTGTAGTGCCACATCACTGCCTTTACAGGCACCTTCCCCAATGTAGTGCCACATCACTGCATTTACAGGCACCTTGCCCACTGTAGTGCCACATCACTGCCTTTACAGGCACCTTCTCCACTGTAGTGCCACATCACTGCCTTTACAGGCACCTTCTCCACTGTAGTGCCACATCACTGCCTTTACAGGCACCTTCCCCACTGTAGTGCCACATCACTGCCTTTACAGGCACCTTCCCCACTGTAGTGCCACATCACTGCCTAACAGGCACCTTCCCCACTGTAGTGCCACATCACTGCCTTTACATAATCCACTTGTTGTGTTTATGCTCTTTACTTCATCTCTGAGAGACGCTCCCCCGTCTAACTCTTCATCATATTCTTGAATATGATATATTCATATTGCACCAACTGTTCTTTCCTGTGTCACAGTCTGAGCATATAGTCGGGTCTCCTGACCCCAGCTGTACACATATGCAGGTTTTTAAAAGTCTGCAGCATATCAGTTATCAGTTGTGTTAGGGAACTCTTTTTATGCAAGAACACAATAACATAGCATGGGATGAAGACACGTTGGGCATGGCAGGTATTTTATGCCCTTTAAGAGCATATTTACACAAGCTGCAACAAATATTCCTAGGAACACTTGTTTCCCAATTATCAATCTTTTTAAAGAGGCCATCAATCATCCAATGAACAAATACAATCTTCATGAGCTAAAATTATTTTTAAGGTTGCTGAAAAATCAGCATTCTCAGGCCCCATGCACATTAGATACATTACAAAATCCGACCTATGAGGCACTACCTCAACACCTATAATCAATGAACAACATCCCTCATAAGGAAAGAGGAAAACTTAGAGGCAACAGCCAAAAGTTCAAATATATTATAAAATTTATTAATTTATTACATACAAGAAAATGATTAAAATTGACAAGGGAACATCACCAAAAATTCCGAAGATAGTACAAAATTGATATAAATTTAGGAACCAAGGTACACACAGAATGTAGTAACGTAAATGCTCAATGTCTAAGTAGCCTAATATAAACTTGCCTATAAACCAGAAAAAAAGGCCTGCTGAATAGCAGGATCCTATATTTAAAGTGACTGTGCAGAAAAGGTATATAAGGCAAAAAATGGCTATATATATATATATGTGCCAAATAACTCTCAATGGAAACTGCTCACTGTCAGAATCCTAGTTATATAATAGCCATGCTGATTATAGGAAATATCAACATGCGGCAACCTTATAACAAATCCATATGGTATGGCAAGTTACTTACAAGTGACCTTTAGATTTCATGCACTATCCCGGACACCCCGACAGCGCCGTTTCGCCATGTGGCTTCCTCAACAGGGGGCATGTGCACACATGCCCCCTGTTGAGGAAGCCACATGGCGAAACGGCGCTGTCGGGGTGTCCGGGATAGTGCATGAAATCTAAAGGTCACTTGTAAGTAACTTGCCATACCATATGGATTTGTTATAAGGTTGCCGCATGTTGATATTTCCTATAATCAGCATGGCTATTATATAACTAGGATTCTGACAGTGAGCAGTTTCCATTGAGAGTTATTTGGCACATATATATATATATAGCCATTTTTTGCCTTATATACCTTTTCTGCACAGTCACTTTAAATATAGGATCCTGCTATTCAGCAGGCCTTTTTTTCTGGTTTATAGGCAAGTTTATATTAGGCTACTTAGACATTGAGCATTTACGTTACTACATTCTGTGTGTACCTTGGTTCCTAAATTTATATCAATTTTGTACTATCTTCGGAATTTTTGGTGATGTTCCCTTGTCAATTTTAATCATTTTCTTGTATGTAATAAATTAATAAATTTTATAATATATTTGAACTTTTGGCTGTTGCCTCTAAGTTTTCCTCTTTCCTTATGAGGGATGTTGTTCATTGATTGCCCATGCACATTAGGCCTCTTTCACACGTCAGTGTCTGCAGTACGTGTGGTGACAGTTCACACGTACCGGAGACACTGACACACGTAGACCCATTCAAATGAATGGGTCTGTGCACATGTCTGTATTTTTTCACAGACCGTGTGTCAAAGTGACCCACACTTCGACATGTCCGTTTTTGTGCAGCTGCATGGATCACATGGACCCATTCAAGTCAATGGGTCGTGTAAACACGCACCACACACGGTCAACTGCCGGGGAAGAAGCGTTACAGTAAGCTCTGTTCCCCGGCAGTCAGCTCTCATCATTCTCCCCTGCTCTGACGGCGATCGGCGCAAGCAGAGGAGAATGATGAGGCTTATATTAAAGTCCGAACGATGACAGCAGGTGGGGGCTTTTGGGACCCTTACTCCCATCATCAGACACTTGCTGCTGCTAATAACAGTGACAGCAGGAGTGGATGATCTGGGTATTGTTCAGCCGCCGCCTGCTACCTAACTAAATAATTGAATGAATAACCTGACGTTGGTCCCCCACAATTTTCTTGAACCAACCAGACAAAACCCAGAGCTGGGGGCTGCAAACCTCAGCTGTTGGCTTCTGCAAGATAGGTTATCAAGAATAGAGGGATCCCCACTCTGTTTTTTTTAATTATTTAAATAATTAGAAAAATGGCATGGGATCCCCCCTATTTTTGACAACCAGCATTGCTAAAGCTCACAGCTGGAGGTTGGTATTCTCAGTCTGGTTAAGGGGCCATGGATATTTGCCCCCAGCCTAAAAACACAGCAGGTCGCAGCTGCCCCAAAAAGGCTCATCTATTAGATGCGCCTATTCTGGCGCTTTGCCCGGCTCTTCCCTCTTGCCCTGTAGCGGTGGCAAATGGGGTTCATATTTGTGGGGTTGCTGTCACCTTTGTATTGTTGGGTGACATCAAGCTCACAGCTTAGTAATGGAGAGGTGTCTATAAGATACCTGTTTGGTACTTAAGGGCTTCGGCCAGTTTTGGATGGCCTCGATCTTGTTTACTTGGGGTTTGATCACCCCGCTGCCAATCACGTAACCTAAGTACCGAGCTCCCATGAGCCCTATCACGCATTTCTTTGGGTTTGCTGTTAACCTCGCGAGTCTTGGAAAAGGACCACTGAAACACTCATTGGGCCCGCACATATGTATTAACCCCCAGTCTCGCAAGGATCTCACCTTTCAGCTTCCCATAGTCCAGGGCGGCCTTCTGTGCCACTCCCGTCAAGAAGTTGGACACCACTTCAGCCCACTGAGTCACCAGCAAGCTCTCTCGCTCTGCAGTGCGCTCGAAGATGGTGAGGAAGGCCTCCATGTCGTTTTCAGGCGTCATCCTCGTCAGCGCTGACCGGACCTTATACCAAGCCTCTGACCGGAATGCTGTCGCTGGTCGACCAGCCTCTCACATAGCCACGATCTGCTGCATCAACAATTCAGTTGTCTGCTGCTGCTGCTGCCATTGCTGCTGCTCCAGCTGTTGCAGCGCCTCCTGCTGTTGTTCTTGAGACACGGCCAACTGTCTTAGTATTTCCTCCATCTTGTCTGCAGGCTTAAGGTGCAGTGTTGCAGGCCTAACCAACGACATGCAGCACGCTTTTTGGTATGCCTCAGTTCACACTGCTCTGCATTCTCCAACCATATGTAGTGCAGCAGGGTCCATGCTGCGCAGTGTCGAGGAAGTGACCCAAGCAAGTTCAAAACAAAACGTGTTTAATGTCCAAAAACTCACACAGTGCACAGCATGCTGTATCCTCCGGATTGAAGCCGGGAAAACAAAAGACAGTCCGAGACCGGTTGTTGTGAGTGTCAACGCTGCCGGGTGCCGGACCCTTTGGCTCCTCTGACCCTGTTTTGCCTCACACAGGGAGTGCTCTGCAGACAACTGCTCTGTCTGCTTGCAAGACCAAAACTGACACACTCCAACTCTTCCTGCAGGGTTTTTTTTCCCTTTCACTCCACTCTGTGGCTATGGGCCACTTATAAGATCTGGGCAGAAGGAAATGGAACGGACACCACTACCTTCCAGCAGTCCATTTAAAAAATAAAAGCCCATACCGGTTTTCCTGAACAAGCTCCTTGGTTAAAAATAACTTGACCAGGTTGAAACTTACTTTTATTCTGCCTTGTGACCCACAGACACACTCCTGTGACCACAAGGCACTCCAGCGGATCTAATAAGCTGCTCAGCGCATCCTGGGGGACACATAGCGACCCTCACATATGACTCCGGTCACTGCCTCACAATCCATAGACTTGTATGGGTTAGTCTCATCCGATTTACAGAAGAAACTAGTTCATAATGACATTTATTTCACACGCAACTTCGGTCAGTGAAAAAAGTCACTCATCTGCATTGCCCAATTGAATAACATTGGTCTGAGTGTTGTCTATTTTTTTTTTACGGACATCACTCGCACCAAAAATACTATTGTGTGAACAAGCACCTAGGGCTTGTCCAGACAGCATTTTCCATCAAGTGTGATGCAACAAAACATCGGATTACACTCAGATGAATGTTCCAATGTTATTCTATGGGCCGATTTTTTTTTTTTTCCTCGGACTGAGTGGTTCAAGGAAAAAAATTGCAGCGTACACGATTTTTTCCCTTCGCCCATGACAGCTGACCTGAGAGAGAGAGGGATCCGCTCAGTCAGGTCAGGAAACCTACTGAAAATAAAAGCATGGTACCACACCCTCGCTTCAGTTCGGTTTTTTGTCCTGACGGGGACCCTCGTGCTGAAAACTTGGCGGTTTGAAGATTTTCTTATCCACTCACCCACGCCTGTCCCGGCAATGGAAGAACAGGAAGAGCGCCTGTATGCCGGCCTTCAGGTGGTAGAAGCGCTGTCTGCAGGTCTTGTGGAGCCTCGACGTATGTGTGGGCGCGGAACCGTGCAGTCATGGGCCCAGCGACTCTTCTGCGGCTGCCGTGCCAGTCTCACTCCTCTGCCTACTGACTGCTACTCTATAGTGAGCTGGGCTTCCGGGGGCGCACATCGCTGACGTTGCGCGCAAGACATGCTGGGAATGGACGTGCCCGTGTGACGTCAGGGGGTGTGCGCTGGGGCCAAGATGGCGGCACCCATGGTGAAGAATCCGTCCGGGGTGCGTAGATACTGGGTGCGTCCCGGCAGGGCAGCTGAAGGGGGGAGGGGCATGGATCGGTACCGGAGGAGGCGGGAAGTGCAGTGGATCCCTCTTATAAGGAGGGATGACCACAGAAGAGGCGCTTGTGCCCAAAGCTCCCCTTTATGGAGGATAATAGTGGACAGCAGCAGCCCATACAGCAGCAGGAGCATTCACCAGTGTCTATTCCTGGTCACCAGCTTGGGTGCACTAAGAGCAGCAGCCACTTGAGTGGCAGGGGTGGCAGCCATCCTGACCAGAAATCGTGGGACTCCTCGGTATCCAGGAAGGATGTTGTTTGTATCCCTGATCAACCTCCGAATCCGGTACCCTTGATTTGACATCAGGTGGTGAGTGATCTACGAGAATGTCACCTTTGTTGTTAATAGGGGCCATTTTCTGCTTAATCACCTGGGGCCTAGGAAGGCTAACGCCAAGACAAAGAATAAAAAATGTGCCCTTTGTAAAACCCCACTGGCCGTTCAGTGGCTGACTGCATACAGAAAACAATACGGGAAGAGACCCCCGACTTCGCCAAGAGCCTTAGGGCCATAATCAGGGCGGAGGTGAAAGGTTTCCTAAAGTCAGCTTTGAAAAAGGAAGCAAGAGAGCTCGGGGGCTTGTCACAGATTGAGGCTTCACAATCTGGGGGGGAATATCAAGTGGAATCACAGTCACCCTCCTCCTCCCCCCCCATCCTCCTACTCCTCCTCGGACAGTGATGTAGGCGGCCGACCTTGCTTTCCGGTCGAGGAGACGGAATGGCCCCAAGGTTGTTTACCAAGGTAATGTCGGAGGTGATGGCCTACCTTCATTCTCAGGACATTGTTATCATCTCGTACCTGGACGACTTCCTTATAGTCGGTTATGCAAGTCAATGGGTCAGGGGAAAAAAACGGACCACACTTTGATGACATCTGAGTACGGTCTGATTTTCACAGACTGACAGAATGGAGACATTTCTCCACATCTGAGAAAACTGATTCCACTCTGATCAGAGTCAGACCAGCATAATTGCACCAATTTTCTCTGGTGGAGAAGACGGAGCATTTCCATAACTGAGTAGTTTTGGCCTCTGCCAACACTGAGAACGGCTGATCGTCGGGGGTGCATCGTGTCGCACCCCCACCAATCAGACATTGATGACCTATCCCAAGAATAGGTCATTAATGTTTACAGTAGTGGACAACCTCTTTAAAGGGAACTTGTCACCAGAAAAAAAACCCTATTAACCTGCAGGTATGTGGTTAATATGCAGGTTAATAACATTTTTAACTACCTGCACTTAGCCGAACGCTGCGAGGAGAAAATGAACTTTATTCCCCCTGACAGCGTTCCAGTTTCAGTCAAGGCAGCGGTGCCATCGTGGGTACAATTACCGCTTTGGGTATAGAAAGCATCAGCTGTAACTGCCCTCGTGGCCCTGACTCACACTCTCTCAGCATTAGGGCCGATAGTCAGTTCCGGGGGCGCAGTTACAGCTTCTGTTCTCTGTACACACAGCGGTGACTCAAACGGAATGCCGCCGGGGGGAATAAAGTTAATTTTCTCCCTGCAGCATTTGGCAAAGTGCAAGCACTGGGCATGTTAACAACGCTATTCACATGCAAATTAACCCCATATCAGTGGGTTAACAGCGTTTTCTCTGGTGACAGATTCCCTTTAATATTAGCCCTAACCCTAGTCAGTGTTTGCAAAAGTATGTAAAGATGAAAAGTTTATTATATTATATTGTTAAACTAATTAGTTTATTATTGTTGGGATTTAAAAAACAAACAAAATTGGAGACACTCTTTTAATCTGTCGTGTCGAGTCACACAAAGTTGTAGGTGAGAAAAGAGGCAGGGATCTAGAGAGTAGTGGGAGGACATATAAGGAGTGGGGGAGCCATGGATGCAGAGATGAGTTGCTGTGGCAGGAGAGGCTGGGAGCAGAGTTAAGCTACGTTCACATTAGCGTCTTTGGGCGCAGCGTCGTCGACGCAACCCAAAACGCAATACACAACGCAGCGTTTTTTGACGCATGCGGTCAACGCAGAACAACCCAATAAAAATTAACCCCTTAAGCCCCGAGGGTGGTTTGCACGTTAATGACCGGGCCAATTTTTACAATTGTGACCACTGTCCCTTTATGAGGTTATAACTCTGGAACGCTTTAACGGATCTTGGCGATTCTGACACTGTTTTCTCATGAGATATTGTACTTCATGTTAGTGGTAAAATTTATTCGATATAACTTGCGTTTATTTGTGAAAAAAAAGGAAATTTGGCGAAAATTTTGAAAATTTCGCAATTTTCCAACTTTTAATTTTTATGCCCTTAAATCACAGAGATATGTCACGCAAAATACTTAATAAGTAACATTTCCCACATGTCTACTTTACATCAGCACAATTTTGGAACCAAAATTTTTTTTTGTTAGGGAGTTATAAGGGTTAAAAGTTGACTAGAAATTTCTCATTTTTACAACACCATTTTTTTTTTAGGGACCACATCTCATTTGAAGTCATTTTGAGGGGTCTATATGATAGAAAATACCCAAGTGTGACACCATTCTAAAAACTGCACCCCTCAAGGTGCTCAAAACCACATTCAAGAAGTTTATTAACCCTTCATGTGTTTCACAGGAATTTTTGGAATGTTTAAATAAAAATGAACATTTAACTTTTTTTCACACAAAATTTATTTCAGCTCCAATTTGTTTTATTTTACCAAGGGTAACAGGAGAAAATGGACCCCATAACTTGTTGTACAGTTTGTCCTGAGTACGCAGATACCCCATATGTGGGGGTAAACCACTGTTTGGGCGCATGGCAGAGCTCGGAAGGAAAGGAACGCCATTTGACTTTTCAATGCAAAATTGACTGGAATTGAGATGGGACGCCATGTTGCGTTTGGAGATCCCCTGATGTGCCTAAATAATAAAACCCCCCACAAGTGACACCATTTTGGAAAGTAGACCCCTTAAGGAACTTATCTAGATGTGTGGTAAGCACTTTTACCCAACAAGTGCTTCACAGAAGTTTATAATGCAGAGCCATAAAAATAAAAAAATCATATTTTTTGACAAAAATGATCTTTTTGCCCCCAATTTTTTATTTTCTCAAAGGTAAGAGAAGAAATTAGACCACAAACTTTGTTGTGCAATTTGTCCTGAGTACGACGATACCCCATATGTGGGGTAAACCACTGTTTGGGCGCATAGCAGAGCTCGGAAGGGAAGGAGCGCCATTTTACTTTTCAATGCAAAATTGACTGGAATTAAGATGGGACGCCATGTTGCGTTTGGAGAGCCCCTGGTGTGCCTAAACATTAAAACCCCCCACAATTGACACCATTTTGGAAAGTAGACCCCCTAAGGAACTTATCTAGATGTGTTTTGAGAGCTTTGAACCCCCCCCCCAAGTGTTTCACTACAGTTTATAAATAAAAATTCTTTTTTTTTTCACAAAAATGATTTTTTTAGCCCCCAGTTTTGTATTTTCACAAGGGTAGCATGATAAATTGGACCCAAAAATTATTGTCCAATTTGTCCTGAGTATGCTGATACCCCATATGTGGGGGGGAACCACTGTTTGGGAGCATGGCAGAGCTCGGAAGGGAAGGAGCGCCATTTGGAATGCAGACTTAGATGGATTGATCTGCAGGAGTCACGTTGCATTTGCAGAGCCCCTGATGTACCCAAACAGTACAAACCCCCCACAAGTGACCCCATATTGGAATCTAGACCTCCCAAGGAACTTATCTAGATGTGTTGGGAGAACTTTGAACCCCTAAATGTTTCACTACAGCTTACAACGCAGAGCCGTGAAAATAAAAAATCCTTTTTTTTCCCACCAAAAATGATTTTTAGCCCCCCAAATTTTTATTTTCCCAAGAATAACAAGAGAACTTGGACCCCAAAAGTTATTGTCCAATTTGTCCCGAGTACGCTGATACCCCATATGTTGGGGTAAACCCCTGTTTGGGCGCATGGGAGATCTCGGAAGTGAAGGAGCACTGTTTTACTTTTTCAATGCAGAATTGGCTGGAATTGAGATCGGACGCCATGTCGCGTTTGGAGAGCCCCTGATGTGCCTGAACAGTGGAAACTCCCCAATTCTACCTGAAACCCTAATCCAAACACACCCCTAACCCTAATTCCAACTGTAACCCTTACCACACCCCTAACCCTGACACACCCCTAATTCTAATCCCAACCCTAATCCCAACCGTAAATGTAATCCAAACCCTAACCCTAACTGTAGCCCCAACCCTAACCCTAACTGTAGCCCCAACCCTAACCCTAACTTTAGCCCCAACCCTATCCCTAACTTTAGCCCCAACCCTAACTTTAGCTCCAACCCTAACTTTAGCTCCAACCCTAGCCCCAACCCTAACCCTAGCCCTAACACTAACCCTAGCACTAACCCTAACCCTAGCCCTAATGGGAAAATGGAAATAAATAAACAATTTTAATTTTATTATTTTTCCCTAACTAAGGGGGTGATGAAGGGGGGTTTGATTTACTTTTATAGCGTTTTTTATATCGGATTTTTATGATTGGCAGCTGTCAGACACTAAAAGACGCTTTTTATAGCAAAAAAATTTTTGCGTCTCCACATTTTGAGACCTATAATTTTTCCAGATTTTGGTCCACAGAGTCATGTGAGGTCTTGTTTTTTGCGGGACGAGTTGACGTTTTTATTGGTAACATTTTCGGACACGTGACAGTTTTTGATCACTTTTTATTCTGATTTTTGTGAGGCAGAATTGCCAAAAACTAGCTATTCATGAATTTCTTTTGGTGGAGGCGTTTATACCGTTCCGCTTTTGGTAAAATTGATAAAGCAGTTTTATTCGTCGGGTCAGTACAATTACAGCGATATCTCATTTATATATTTTTTTATGTTTTGGCGCTTTTATACGATAAAAGCTATTTTATAGAAAAAATAATTATTTTGGCATCGCTTTATTCTGAGGACTATAACTTTTTTATTTTTTTGGTTATGATGCTATATGGCAGCTCGTTTTTTGCGGGACAAGATGACGTTTTCAGCGGTATTATGGTTATTTATATCCGTCTTTTTGATCGCGTGTTATTCCACTTTTTGTTCGGTGGTATGATAATAAAGCATTGTTTTTTGGCTCGTTTTTTTTTTTTTTTCTTACGGTGTTCACTGAAGGGGTTAACTAGTGGGACAGTTTTATAGGTTGGGTCGTTACGAACGCGGCGATACTAAATATGTGTACTTTTATTGTTTTTTTTTGTTTTTTTAGATAAAGAAATGTATTTATGGGAATAATATTTTTTTTTTCTTCTTTATTTAGGAATTTATTTATTTATTTATTTACTTTTTTACTTTGTCCCAGGGGGGGACATCACAAATCACCGATCTGACAGTTTGCACAGCACTCTGTCAGATCGGTGATCTGACATACAGCCGTGCAGGCTTACCAGCGCCTGCACAGCACCCGGAAGTATTCCCTGCAGGACCCGGATGCAGTCCCGCGGCCATTTTGGATCCGGGGACTGCAGGGAGGAGACGCTCGGTACAAGGTGAGTACATCGCCTTCTACCGATCATCTCAGGGAAGCACGCAGGGAGCCCCCTCCCTGCGCGATGCTTCCCTGTACCGCCGGCACACCGCGATCATGTTTGATCGTGGTGTGCCGGGGGTTAATGTGCCGGGGGCGGTCCGTGACCACTCCTGGCACATAGTGCCGGATGTCAGCTGCGATAGGCAGCTGACACTCGGCCGCGCTCCCCCCGTGAGCGCGGCCGATCGCTATGACGTACTATCCCGTCTGTGGGAATTAAGGCCCACCCCACCTCGACAGGATAGTACGTCATATGGGATTAAGGGGTTAAATAAACCACCATAAATTGCAAGAAAAAAAAAATGTCACACACGTAAAAAAAAAAAACAACAAACATTGCAAGGAATTAAAAAAAATGGGCAGAGAAATTATATACTTACATCTGTTGAAGGCAGAGCTGTGTCTCGTGTACTCTCTGTTTCCAGACGTGCAGGCAAGTGAAATACAATGCTATCACCCTTTTTTTATATCTATGGGGTGGTCTTGTCATTGTCTAGACACTTCATCACTTGTTTTTTACTCAAAAGGCACATGCGTCGAACAACGCGGGTCAACGCAGGCACCTGCGCCCTATGCGTTGTACATAGTAATGTGTTTTTTTGGCGCATTTACGACGCAAGTGCGTTGCATGCGTTGTTTACCGGAAATTTGGAGCAGTAAAAATGCAACGTGTAGCGTCGGCCGCGCCCTGTCTGGTGCGCCCAAATGACGCATGCGTCGTACAACGCTTGACAACGCATACCAGCGCATGTCCATGCGCCCCCCATGTTAAAGATAGGGGCGCATGACGCATGCGTCGGTATCCGTCGACGACGCTGCGCCCAAAGACGCTAATGTGAACGTAGCCTTAGTGGAGTAGTCAGTAAAGACTCTGCATTCTCGAGCACTGCTACCAGGGCAGAGACATGGCTGACTACAGGGCTTGGCCGAGCTCTTTACAAGTGTATGGAGCGAGGATGCACCCACCTACTGCCTCTGGCCAGGAGTATGCATAACTCCTGTCCTGGCTCAGAAACTGGTGAATCCCCGCAGCGCACAGTGTGTGAGCTGGTGGGACATCATTAGTCTCCAGTCACAGACTGCAGACTCGTCGATTTGGACCTGACAACCCATTTAAGACGCTTCTGTGCCTAACTTCTTTCAGCCAGTTGGATGAGATCCAGCCAGCTAATGCGTGTGGGGGTCCAACCTGCATGGGTAGTCTCTACAGAGGGCTAGATGGATGAACATAGAAACCAGTAATGCTATAACCACTGGGCGCTATCCTGACCATCAAAGGTACATGTGCATTAAATGGTACAACATTTGTAATAGGTTTAATTTACAAAACTATTTGTTTATATGATGTCTACAGCATTACCTATATGTTCTATTTGTTGGCATAACCCCATTCAAAATGAATAGACAATCAGACAGACTGATTCTGCATGCACACCGGAAGAGCTAATCAAGAGATCTGGAACATAGAAGGGGCACAATAATAAGTCTCCACAGAAAAATACATGTCTTATATCATATAATAATAAGCAGATATATACAAATGGAAGAAAGAGAAACTATATCTTAGAGAGAACAAGTACTTGGCAGTGGAATTAGATAACCTTCTGGTGATATTAACATAATTAGTTGTGTGGGGTGATTACAAAAGTATGAAATAAAATAATGCCCCAAATCTTATGTTATTATACAGATTTGCATGTTTCCTTTTCTTCAATGTAATATAACCTACCATTGTTGTGAATATGATCTGCAGCTTTGATGTTTCTAATCCATATACTGTTCACTACTTTGTGCCACAGGAACTAGTAAAGGCTTTCAGTCCACAATCTGATATTGAAGACCTGTGCTAGGGATAGGCCATCAATATCGAAGTGCTGGAAATTTCCTTTACGCTTCGTACATGCAGCGATGGCTTAGTATATGCAAAATACAGGAATTACTGGGTGATACTGTTTGAACACCAAGCGATTATGAAGTTCTCCCATATCTCATACATAGGTGATAATTTTCAAACTTGAAAGCACTAGTGAAGAGCGAGCATGCTTGCCACTACTCGGTACTCACCTGAGCATCTCACTGCTCCAGATGCTCGGAGTTCGCCGAGTATTTCCGGGGTTGCTCGGTGGGAGCTCGGGTCCCATCCCTGCATGTTTGGCGCTTATTAGACAGCCAATGAACATGCAGGGATTGTCTGCCACACAATGTAATGCTGCAGCCATGTTGGTTATGACATTACAGTGATTGGCAGGCCGCACAGCGTCATCCGGTCTATATCAGACCTGGCACCGCCATGCTCGTCACAGTCTACTCCGGAATCAGGCAGTGTAGGGAGAGGTTCTGCTGATTATTTGCTTAAAAAGCAATCCAGAGAACACCGTTTTTCTGCTCCATTTGCTTGTTGGCACTGCAGAATACAGCCAGATCCTTTCCATATTAAAGCGCTAAAAATCCATCTATTTAAAACTTTGATTTGTCCATTTGTCACACGGATCACATATAATTGCGCTCAAAATTCTGCCATTTCTGGCCTCCATTTAAATTTTGTTGGAGTGTGTTAGCGAAGTTATTGACATCTGTTTGCTGTTAAAAATAATTACCTGCAGGCCAGCTATTTAAAACTGTGGTTTGTCCATCACACGGATCACATATAATTGCGCTCAAAATTCTGCCATATCTGGCCTCCATTTAAATTTTGTTGCAATGTGTTAGTGAAGTTGACACCAGTTTGCTGTTAAAATATAGTTACCTACATGCCAGCTGTTTGAAACTGTGCTTTGTCCGTCACACGGATCACTTATAGTAGCGCTCAAAATTCTGCCATTTCTGGCCTCCATTTAAATTTTGTTGCAGTTTGTTAGCGAAGTTATTGACACCATTTTGCTGTTAAAAATAGTTACCTACAGGCCATCTATTTAAAACTGTGGTTTGTCCGTCACACCGATCACATATAAGTTCACTCCAAATTCAGCCATTTGTAGTGAACATGGAAAATATTGTCCTCCATTTAAAATGGGCAAGGTGCGTGGCAAGGGATGGGGAACTGGACATGATGGTGCATACCGAGGCCGTGGGCAAGCTGAAATTGTGCCACAACAAATACCCACATCTTCTCGCCCGACCTACCTGTCCCAATTACTAGAGGACAACAGCAGCACACCACTATTGAACCCAGAGCACTGTCAAAAGGTTGTTGGTTGGATAGCAGATATTTCTTCCAGTCACTTTGCCATCACCACCACCACCCTGTCTTCCACACGGTCAAATCTCAGGAGCCGTGAGTCTGGACCGCATATTCCTCACACTGATCCTCCTTCCTCCTACCATGCTGAGTGCCTAGAGACAACTGATCCAACCAGAGGAGTAGCTAGGGTTTTGGTTCAGGGGCGAAATGTCTTAGTTGGCACCTAACCAGGTGACCTTGATTACAACTCAGTGACGCGCCATAATAGAGGAAGAGAACCTCAGTAGATGACCGCACTATTACTGAAGATAATCTCTATAAAAAGACCAATATAGACAATACCGCCATATGGTCAGTGGTAGCGACCAGCCCTGCAGAACATATAACAGATCACAGCACAGTTACAGATAATGACTTACCGCTGACGTTCTTTCTGATGCATTTGTTCACTTTTCTTATCTTTTCCATCTGGCCCAGACCGACATGACAACTTCTTCCAGCCAGGACTCGGCTGCAGAGATTACAACAAAGACATTTCACTTCTCATATTCCAGCCCCACCACCATCTATTCCTAATCTGCACAAACTTCTCATTCTGCTGATACCCCAATGCTGAGCCTCTTCTGACGAATGTGTCCCTATTACTGCACCTGCTGTGTGGTTTTCTGTGGCTTTTAAATTCTAAACCAACCCTTTATAATATAGTAATGCCGCGTGCAAGTGCCCTAGAAAACAGTGCAAATATTTTGCTCCCTAGAAAGTAATAATGCCCTGTGTGCCCCTTTGACAGTCACAGTAACCTGAGTTTCCCTTTAACAATAAGTGCCCACTTTACATTTAATAATGTCCTGAGTCTCCCCCTGTACAGCTCCCCTATACACAGTATGATGCTCTTATACACAGTATAATGCACCCTCACTGTATAGTACCACCCACACAATATACTCACCCCTTAGTAGCCCCCAAACTGTTTGATGGCTCCAACACTGTATGGCTGCCCCCTCACTGTTATCCCCACACTGTACGATGGCCCCCTAGATAGCCTCCATATAGCACAATACACCAGATAGTCCTCAATATAGTATAATGCACTCCCCATAGGCCTACTCTATATTGTATAATGCACCCCTATAGGCAGACCCTTTAGTATAAGGCTGCACCCCCATATGTAGACTCCATAGTATAAGGCAGCACCCCATAGGCAGACTCTGTAGTATAAGGCAGCACCCCATAGGCAGACCCTTTAGAATAAGGCAGCACCCCATAGGCAGACCCTTTAGTATAAGGCAGCACCCCAATAGGCAGACCCTTTAGTATAAAGCAGCACCCCCATAGGCAGACTCTGTAGTACAAGGCAGCACCCCCATAGGCAGACTCTGTAGTATAAGGTAGCACCCCATAGGCAGACCCTGTAGTATAAGGCAGCACCCTCATAGGCAGACTCTATAGCACAAGGCAGCACCTCATAGGCAGATCCTTTAGTATCAGGCAGCACCCCCATAGGCAGACTCTGTAGTATAAGGCAGCACCCCATAGGCGGACCCTGTAGTATAAGGCAGCACCCCATAAAAAACAATAAATACTTACCTCTCTTCCTCCTTGTTCCCGCGGAGCTCTGAGCTCCTGCTCGTCTCCTGACAGCGGGCGCCGGGTAGTGACATCATCGCCTGCTGTCAGTGTCGGTAATGTCAGATGCTGACATGGGGATGATGGGAAAAGGAGCATAACACAGCACTCCTTCCCTCATCAATGCGGTCAGCTGTATTGGCTAAATGCAGAAAACAGCTGACCTTGCGATGACAGGCGGGGCGCCCACTGCTTGCACCAGGCCCCCTGCCTTCTCGGGGGCCCCATAGCAGCATAGCAGGTAGATCGATTCTCCCTGCTCTTCCACAGAATGTAAATGTATCGGCGCACTGCCCGCGCTGATACAGTTACAATTGCATAGCTCCGGGTGGGCCCTGTTATGACCTGGTGGTTAAGGAGCCACACTGATATGACCTGGTGGCTAAAACGCAACATGGGATGAGCTCTGAGGAGGTGGTATCTCTACTGACCGCAGTTCCTAATCCTAACAACAACACTAGTAATAGCCGTGGGATGTTCCTGACTCTCCCTAGACACCTCGTCACAGCCTAAGAACTAGCTACCCCTAAAGAAGGAAATAGAAAGCTATCTTGCCTCAGAGAAAACCCCAAAAGGAAAGATAGCCCCCCACAAATATTGACTGTGAGTGGAGAGGGAAATGACATACACAGAAATGAAATCAGATTTTAGCAAAGGAGGCCAATACTAAACTTGATAGACAGAGTAGAAAAGTATACTGTGCGGTCAGTATTAAAAACTAAAAAATCCACGCAGAGTTTACAAAAATGAACTCCACACCGACTCACGGTGTGGAGGGGCAAATCTGCTTCCCCAGAGCTTCCAGCTAGCCTGAATATGACATAGTGACAAGCTGGACAAAAAGAGACATATTTGCAGAGCAATAGAGTCCAAAGCAAATGGACAAACAAAACTTATCTTTTGCTGAAAAGGACAGGCCATATGAGAAATCCAAGGAAAGAACCAAATCCAACCTAGAACATTGACAGCAGGCATGAACTAAAGCCCAGAGCAGGTTTAAATAACAAACCCAGGCAAGGCGATTAGTGAAGGCAGCTGCTACAGCTACCTAAAGGAGTAGCAGTTCCACTCGAAACCACCAGAGGGAGCCCAAGGGCAGAACTCACAAAAATACCATTAGCAACCACAGGAGGGAGTTCCAGAACGGAATTCACAACAGGGCCCCCTCTGAGCAACGGGCCCAGGGTGATGGCCCCTTTTGCCCCCCTGGTAGCTACACTACTGGATCCCACACTTTACTCTACTGGATCCCACATTTGGACACTTTGAAGAGCTGTTCACTTTTCCATTTATAGATTCGGGCCTCTCGCCCGGTCCACTTGAAGAAAGGCAAGAGGAGATCGCATGTAGCGATGCCCAAATATTTGAGCAGACACGGTCACATGAAGGCAGCGCTGGGAAAATGTCACAAGAGGTGGGCGATGATGAGACACAACTGCCAGGAAGTCAGGAGGAGGACCAGGGTGCAGAAGTGGAAGACGAAGCGGTGGATGATATAGTAACTGACCCAAGCTGGCAGGAGAACATGCAGAGTGAGGACAACAGCACACAGGGGGAGATGGGTGTAGCACCCCAACAGGCAGGAAGAAGCAGTGTGGTGGCCGCAGACAGAAGGCGGGAAACCATTCCCCTTAACACCAACACAACGGAAGTTGCCAGTCCAACTGTTAGGTCTTCTCAAGTCTGGTTGTTTTTTAAATACTCTGACGATAACCCAAAAAAGGCCATTTGCACCACTTGCCAGGCCAGCATCAGCAGGGGTAGCAAAACTACCAGCCTGACCACCACCAGCATGATCAGGCACATGGCAGCAATGCACCCGACTTTGTGGGCCGAACCCCAGGGTCCAAGTACAGTGTCAGTGGGTGACACCACTGCTTCTTCCACTGTTGTGCATGCAAGCCAATTCCCTGTCCATGGTGCATACGAAGCTGCCTCCTGCCCTGCACCTGTCATTGCACACACTCAACTTGCACCATCAGCAAGCACGTCCACATCCTTGTCCCAGCGCAACGTTCAATTGACCAGTTGTCCTTGGAATGCAAGCGTAAATACGCAGCCAATGCCCCACAGGCCACACTACTAAATTCCCACATTTCTCAACTGCTTGCGCTCAAAATGTTGCCTTTAATGCTCGTAGAGATGAAAGCTTTCCGCAACCTGATGGCGGCGGCCGTCCCTCTGTACTTGGTCCTCAGCCGCCACTATTTCTTCTGATGTGCCATCCCAGCATTACACAATTACATGTCCCACAACATTAGCCGTGCACTCAACAATGCAGTTTCTCGGAAAGTCCACCTAACCACGGACACGTGGACAGGGATGGTAAATATGGCTGGCGGCACACTGGGTTAACATAGTGGAAGCCGGGACCCAGTCAGACCTTCAAATGGAACACGTCCTCCCGAGGTCGAGGACTGCGGGCCCTACATCAATCAGAGTTGCCCCCACAGTCTAGAGCTCCTGCATCTCCTCCTCCTCTTCAGCCTCCATCTCCGAAATGACCACATCAGTCACAAGCTGGAAGCACAGCAGCACTGCCTCAGCCAAGTGGCAACAGGCTGTGCTGAAGCTAATATGCTTAGGTGACAAACCTCACAATGCTGAAGAGTTGTGGACACCTATGAAAGAGCAGGCAGATCTGTGACTGACACCGCTGAACCTACAGCCAGGCATGGTCGTGTGTGACAATGGCTGGAATATGGTGGCGGCTCTGAGGCAAGGCGAGCTCACACATGTACCATGCCTGGCCCATGTGCTTAACCTCGTCATTCAGCAGTTTCTCAAAACCTACCCGTAGCTGCCGTATCTGCTTGTCAAAGTACACCGCCTGTGTGTCCACTTTAGAAGGTCAGCTACAGCTTCCGCTGCCCTGGCCGTGCTTCAGCAGCGTTTGCAGCTTCTGGCTCACTGATTGGTGTGTGATGTCCTCACACATTGGAACTCTACACTGCAATTGTTGGGAAGGATTTGTGAGGAGAAGAGGACAGTTGTTTACTACCAGCATCAACAAGGCCTTCGGTAATCAGCTCACACTCCACACAAAAGACCTCAGGAGTGGACATGGATGTCAGACATATGTACCATCCTCCAAAACTTTGAGGACTCCACCAAGATGGTGAGTGCGATGACGCCATAATTAGCATCACCATCCTGTGTTCCAAAATGCTCTCTGCTCACAATCAAAGGGGATGCATTGCAGGTGGATATGTACCATCCTCCAAAACTTTGAGGACTCCACCAAGATGATGAGTGGCGATGACGCCATAATTAGCACCACCATCCTGTGTTCTGAAATGCTCTCTGCTCACAATCAAAGGGGATGCATTGCAGGTGGAGCATGATGAGATGGAACAAGGAACCATACAGGGTGATTACACACAGCCCAGCTTCATCTCATCCCAACGTGAATTGGGTGACAAAGAGGAGGAGGAAGAACAGGAGCTAGTTTCATGTGCTATAGACAGTACTACCTGCACAACTGTCATACCGTCTGTTCAGCGTGGATGGCCTGAGGACAGGGAGGAGGAGAGAATGGTCAGTCTTCCTCTTGGTGAGGACACGGAATTCTTGCCTGTTAGTCTGGCACACATGGCTGAGTTTGTTACGCTGCCTTTCCCGTGACCCTCTTGTTCTCAAAATTTTCAGTGACAGTGATTACTGGTTGGTGACACTTCTAGACCCACGCTACAAGGAGGACTTTGTCTCTTTTTCCCGAGGTGGACAGGTCTACTAAAATGGGGCAGTACCAGAAGGCCCTTGTTGCGGAATTATAAAAAAATTCCCATCTGTATACGCTGGCGGCACAGGTCACAGTTCGTTGGACAACCAAGGAGTACAGACAAGAGTGACACATCTCCAATCCAGCAGAGGCAGGGGAACATTGTCAAAGTTTTTTGAGAGTTTTCTCAGACCCTCCCACTGTACAGGCCCTGAGGCTGGGGGTACTCTCACAAGTAGTGCAAAGTTTGGGAAGATGCTGAGGGAGTGCCTTGCTGACTGTACCAACATCCTCCGTGATTCCTCTGTGCCTAATAATTATTGGGTATCCAAGCTGGGCACGTGGCATGAACTGGCTCTCTACGCCTTGGAGGTCCTGGCCTGGCCTGCCCTTCCACTAGCGTTTTGTCAGAGCGGGTTTTTAATGCCACTGTTGGAATTATAACTGATAAGCACATCCGCCTGTCAACTGAAAATGCTGACAGGCTGACTCTTATAAAAATAAACAAGGGCTGGATTGGGCCAGACTTCTCAACACTACTGAACCGAATGATAGCAGTGTAGCATAAACTCAAATCCAGTGTCTTTTTTTGGATTTTGGCTATTTGCTGTTGTCCTTCTCCTCATCCTCATCCTCCACCACCACATCACCAGGGTGACCATTATCCATGATGCAACACCCACATAATTTCTTTAAAGGGTGTTTATGATGCCCGTAAAAATAATTTGTTATATAGTATGTTCATGTAGACCCCCCCAGGGGTAATGTTTATCGGCCCATGCACTTAGTGCATGGGCATTACAAGTATAGGAGACCCGCTCGTTTCAAATGGGAACATTTTTTTTATGAGGCCCTCCTCCACGTCTCTTCCAAGGGGCATTCAAGTGCCTCCCAATTTTTGGCAGCCCTTGTATTCACTGCATAGGCAAACAGTATGGGAGACCCACTTCCTAATAATGGGAACATTGTTTTCAGGAGGCCCTCCTGTACGTCTCTTCAAAGGGGTATTGGGGTGCGTCCAAATTTTGGGCAGCCCTGCCACTCACTGCATACGCAATAACAGTATAGGAGACCCTATGTTTAATAATAAGAGCAACAAAGCATAGTCGGCTGATGGCTCTCTAAGAATAGTAAAGGCCACCTGATGGCCCCACAAAAATAGGCTTTGTGACTTTCAGAGTCCCTCCTTCATAAATGAAACAGGATGTGTCTTATGTGTCACACACCACATGACCAGATAAGGTTGTAAAATGTTAAAATGACATTTACCAGTGAATGCATTTGTCTTGGATGAAAGCAGTGCTAAAGTTCAAAAACGCATCAAAAACGCTACGTGTAAACATAGCCCAAGGTGTGGAGGAGCAATTTTGTTTTTGGTTATTTATTTTGCCTTATATACAAGTCATTACTCTGGAAAGGATGTTCCTTAACATATTTCCCTTGAAAATCCATTTTGGTATTGTTTTTGTATGTTTTATTGTGAGTCTGTTAAAGTGGCGTAAGACTCTGACAACATTGTTCACAGCTGTGACCTGGGAGTCAGAAATGCTTCCAGGGGTGATCCCCATGCTGTTCTCATGTCATTTGAGCGCTGTTCCCATCGATTTCTGCAATTTCTAGTCCCTCTGCAGACCGCAGGGGGCTGCCGCCGGAAAAATGCTCGAGTTTCCCATTGGGCTCGTTGCTCGGGTCGAGCACCCGAACATTCCAATTTGCTCGACACGAGCATCGGAGCAATTTAGTGCTCACCCATCACTAGAAAGCACCCCTTTAAGTTGCCGGATCAGTCTGGGAAAGAGGTCATTAAGGCCCCGTCTCACTAAGCGATTTACCAACGATCACGACCAGCGATATGACCTGGCCGTGATCGTTGGTAAGTCGCTGTGTGGTCGCTGGGGAGCTGTCACACAGACCGCTCTCCCCAGCGACCAACGATCAGGGGAACGACTTCGGCATCGTTGAAACTGTCTTCAACGATGCCGAAGTCCCCCTGCAGCACCCGGGTAACCAGGGTAAACATCGGGTTACTAAGCGCAGGGCCGCGCTTAGTAACCCGATGTTTACCCTGGTTACCAAAAAAAACAAACACTACATACTCGCCTGTCGGTGTCCAGGTCCCTTGCCGTCTGCTTCCTGCTCTCACTGAGATCCGGCCGTACACTGAGAGCAGAGCGCAGCGGTGACGTCACTGCTGTGCTCTCACTTCTCACTGTACGGCCGGGAGTCAGTGAGAGCAGGAAGCAGACGGCAAGGGACCTGGACACCGAAAGGCGAGTATGTAGTGTTTGTTTTTTTTGGTAACCAGGGTAAACATCGGGTTACTAAGCGCGGCCCTGCGCTTAGTAACCCGATGTTTACCCTGGTTACCAGTGAAGACATCGCTGGATCGGTGTCACACACACCGATTCAGCGATGTCAGCGGGGCCTCAACGACCAAAAAAAGGTCCAGGCCATTCCGACACGACCAGCGATCTCGCAGCAGGGGCCTGATCGCTGGTACGTGTCACACATAGCGAGATCGCTATGGAGGTCGCTGTTGCGTCACAAAACTTGTGACTCAGCAGCGATCTCGCTAGCGATCTCGCTATGTGAGACGGGGCCTTTACAGTGCTATTTGAGTGTCAGTGGTTACTGTAGTTTTGTCAATGTATTCATGAACCAGCAGGCTCAGACTGGAAAGAGACAGAGGTCCCTCAACTATAGGGGAGTGTGTTGTAAAGCAGGGAATTATATGACCGAATAAAACTGAATCTATAGTAACTGATATAACAATACCTATACTGCATCTGGGGCTCTCATTTAAGGAGGTCCTGGCTGGAGGGGTCATGCTATGACTCCCTTGTCTGAATTTCCTATAATTTGCATTCCCAAAATCTTGGCAAACGTAATCGAGCTATTCTTCATCCTCTTGGCTATCGGGTTATAAGTAGCATGCAGAGAATTAACTCTGAAAACTTTCTGTTCTGTCATCTCCCAGTGGGGGAGATAGTAAGGTCAGTGCAAGCGGACTCAGGAACATCCAAGGTGAGGAAAGTGTGTGAGAAAGAGCAATCGAAAGTTTGCACCTCACTGTGGGACCTTATCTTCTTTACTACCTGACTACAATTTCCCCACAGCAAATTTACAAACTGATAAGGAAAGGTGAAGGAACAGAGCAAGGAACAATGTGGAATAGGTATTACTGTAGTGTGGTGGCAGTGAGTGTTGCACAGAGTAATTTGTACCTATCAGTCATTCTCCTCATTAAGATAATCCCAGACATGCATCCTGCCCAGATGAAGAAAAACAGGCCCAAGCACTGATACTTTTTTTCCCAAACATAACACTTTTCATTTAAACTAGAAAGCTCCATTTTGGTCTCTTCTGTCTATGAAACATTGTTCCAGAAGAGTTATAGCTTGTCCAGATGATCTGTAGCAAACTGTTGATGGGCAGCAATAATCTTAGAGAGCAGTGGCTTTCTCTTTGCTATCCTACCATGCACAACATTGTATTCAGTATCTTTCTCATAGTGGGTTCGTAAGCATTACCATTAGCTAATGGGAGAGAGGCCTTTAGTTGCTTAGAGGTTACCTTGGGTTTCTTTATGAAATCACCATCTGTTATACACATTGCTTTTTTTGGTGATTTTTGTTGATTGACCACTCTGGGGTAGGGTAAAAATGGCCTTGAATTTCCTCATTCATACATAATCTAAACTGGTTAAAGATGGTTCGGTGACCTTCTACAGCCTGATGAGCCTCAACAATTCTTCTGAGAAATCTATATTTGGGTCACGATACATTTGCACAAACTTGTATTGTGAAAGTAAAACTCTGATACAGTAGATCCCTGTCCTTTTATGTGTAACAGGTCCATCACTTACACCTGATTGACATCTCATTGATTGAAATCAACAGAATCTAATTTGAGTTGGGACTTGTGACTCTTGCAATAAGTAGTGGCAGCTTTGCGTGTGTTTAGTGTGTGGAATGGTTGAGGGTGCATCCTGTGTTCAATCTGTAGCCTGAGTGAGGGGCGAGTGTGAAAATGAGCTGTAGAGTGACGTAGGTCCAATGCCACGCTATGGCAGAGGTTGAGTGAAGGCCTGACTGCGATAGTGACTATAATCTGATTGTGTGTTATATTGTGGGCAGAACGGTTCAAGTGACTGGATGTAGTGATCATGTGAAGCAGATAACATATTCTGGAGATTTCTTACATGGGATCTTTATATCTGCTCATCTTATCTCCATTCAGGTCGTTAAAATATTGGAAGTTATCAGTAGAGATTTTCTACATAACAACATTTTCCTGATTGACCTGTCAAGAATGGATACGGACAGGGACAAGACGGCAGACATGATATTACACCTCACCCTAGAGATCCTCTTCCAGCTTACTGGAGAGGTGAGAGATTCTGATGACGTCACTTTACATCATTCTGATCTATACTAATAACAGATGGACAGAGCTGGAGAGGTGAGGACTCTGGAAATATCTGTAGTGAGATTTATTAATGTGTCTTTCTATAACCAGGATTGCACAGTAGTGAAGAAGACCTCTAATGAGCTCTATCGGGATCCTGTGTCTGAGGGATGGGGAAGACCCCTGAGTGCTATCATGGGACCTCCACTTTACCCCCTGATATATGAAGATATCAATGACCGGAAGATCCTAGAACTCACCTACAAGATGATTGAGCTGCTGACTGGAGAGGTGACACTGCTGGGAATTCTGGGACATTATACCGTAACACTATGGAGGGATCGGGGATGACGGTATCATTGTATGTGTCAGGTCCCTATAAGGTGTCAGGATGTCGCCGTCTATTTCTCCATGGAGGAGTGGGAGTATTTAGAAGGACACAAAGATCTGTACAAGGACGTCGTGATGGAGGTTCCCCAGAACCTCACCTCACTGGGTAATAGACAGGACTAAATGCAAAACTCTTATGATTATCTGTATGTGAAGGATGAATTCAATCACTGTATGTTTCCTCCAGTTCTATCCAGTGAGAGGACAACACCAGAGAGATGTCCCCATCCCCTTCTACTGGACTGTAAACCAGAAAATCCCAATGTTCCTCAGGATTATCAGGTAGATGAAGAGATGGTGTCATGAAATCTTCCCTATGCTGTGTAGATGTCTGTGAAGATTGTTTTTTCAGTCTTGTTTTATCCACCAATATAATATATTGAAAGGCCGATTTAATTAGAAACACCGGTCCTTTCTAAACTGAAACTTATTAGACATATGACCTTGGCGAACAGTATGAAATTTAATGATCCGTTTTGAGAACGTGAAGATTACGCAATCTGAATAACTTCACACAAGGTCATCATTGCTTGATTGTTTTTTTTGTTTGTTTTTTACATACAATGATGTTAAGAGTATACTGAGAATAGTGTGATAAAAGAAAAACATCCACTAATATTAGATCTCGAGGATAAAAGCAAGTCATCAACAAAGATATTGAGAATTGTTCTTAGAACAGGTGGTGCACGGTCATGCAAATTACAGATGAATACTAACCTGTCCGGATGCAATCATCGTTCCTGAGCCCAATTAGGCTGTAGCAGTAGATGACCAGTTCCAGTGACATTGCTTTCCAACAAAACAGAAACAAAAGAACTGCATTGAGCAAAAGAAAGTAACAATGATTTTACAGAGCAGTGGAGTTCCTCATGGTACGTTTTGTTAAGTTGTGCAGAAGTTTTCCTGTGTGGCTACATATAATCAGATGACACAGACACTCCAGATGTAATCTATAGACAAATGATTGCTTTAATGTTATGAAAATAAACTCAATCCTACTGAAGAACTCGATGTAACAGATACAATATAGAGAGATTAGCAGGTACAGAACTTGTCACTCACATCTGTTTCCAATAGAGACACATACTTAATAGTTTACTGTGGCAACAAATATCTTATATATCCTATATCATGATACAGAAGAACGAGACTTTGATGAAGACAGAATTTTTCAGTGAATCAGAACCAGACTTTGATCTAGACTTAATATTTCAGGGAATAAGAATACCAAACTATTTTGGAACTATAGAAAAAAAAAAGTTAAAAACACTAATTATTGGATGACGAACTCGGGCTCAGATTCCAGTATTAAAGAGGTTTTCCCACGATGTGGATATTAATATCATGAATATTGATCAACATTTTAATAAATAGAATATTAATTTCCACAATTGGATGTGTTCCAATTCCTGTGCTGAGATAATCTTATAAATGTGCCCCTGCTGTGTACTGTGTAATGGCTGTGGTCTGACCATGCTGGAACATGGTCTGATCATACCACAGCTCCTGGGCAAGGGAGGAAGCAAAAGAAACTATAAAGACACTAGATGGTGGCCCGATTCTAACGCATCGGGTATTCTAGAATATGTATGTATGTATATAGCAGCCACATAGTATATAGTACAGGCCACGTAGTATATAGGAGCCATGTAGTATATAGCAGACAAATACTACGTGGCCTGTGCTATATACTATGTGGCTGCTATATACATACATATTGTAGAATACCCGATGCGTTAATACAGGCCACGAATTATATAACAGTGGCCACGCAGTATATAACACTGCCCACATAGTATATAACACTGGCCACGTAATATATAACACAGCCCACGTAGTATATAACACAGCCACATAGTATCTAACACTGGCCAGGTAGTATATAGCAGCCACACGGTACATAACACAGCCCACGTAGTATTTAGCAGTGTGGGCACCATATCCCATATACTCACCCGCCGGGATCCAGCGAAGCTGTGCCGATGCGCACGCGGCTGCCGCCATCTTCCGTTCCCAGGATGCATTGCGAAATTACCCAGATGAGTTAGCTTCTGGGAACGGAAGCTGGCGGCAGCCACGCGCGCCTGGGCGGACTACGGAAGGTGAGAATAACAGGTTTTTTGTTTTTTGATTTTTAACATGACATCTTTTTACTATTGATGTTTCATAGGCATCATCAATAGTAAAAAGTTGGGGGGACACAGGGTTAATAGCAACGTTAACTGAGTGCGTTACCTGCGGCATAACGCGGTCCGTTAACGGTGGCATTAACCCTGTGTGAGCGCTGACTGGAGGGGGGAGTATGCGGGCGCCGGGCACTGACTGCAGGGGAGTAGGGAGGGACTAATTGTCGGCCGGACTGTGCCCGTCGCTGATTGGTCATGGCAACCAGGACAGGCAGCTGGCGAGACCAATCAGCGTCGTGGGATTTCTGTGACGGAAGTTGCAGACAGAAAGATGGAAGTACCCCTTAGACAATTATATAGTAGATTTCAGCAGGGGATCGCAGATTATGCTTTCTTTGAGGTAAAACATTGCTTAAAAACAAGCAGTGAAATGTTTTTGCCTCACAAAAAGAATAGTTAGCAATCCCATGATGTAATGTCAGTATACTCTTTGCTTCCTCCCCTGCCCCGGAGATGTGGTATGATCAGACCATGCTCCTGCACGGTCAGACACGGCCATTGCACAGTACATAGCAGAGGCACATATACGTATAAGACTCTCAGAACAGGAGCATTTTTTATTAACACATCCAGTTGTGGAAATTATTTTTATTTCAAGATCTATTAATTGAAATAAACAAAACCCCCTTTAATGATGAAATATCATCTCATAAACATGTGACTAGTCAGGAAATGGGAGGAAACGCAGTTCTTTTTAGATGCTCAATCTGTATGGGATGACCAAATCAGAAAACATACTAGAGATGACTTCAAGAGCAAACAGATCTCTTGGAGAAGAGAAGTGGATCCATGAATTGTCATGTATCAGAAAATGTTACGGAGACTAATGTCATTCAATTTTCTAAGGTACAATTATCTGACACAAGTTTATCAGTGTTACTGTACCTAAAGGGTTACATTTTTGTGTTAAAAATTATAAATTTGAAATGGATCTTTAGAAGTCAGTATGGGAATAAAAAACAATGCAGGTGAACAACAGATTAATGTTTTGGGTTTTATTTTTAACCAAAATTTTCAAGAATCTGATATTAAAGTTTTAGGTGTCTTAATAGAAATATAGCATCATCTGATAACAAAATGACTCCATTTACAGGTGAGGTCCTCTCTTCATTAAATCCTCCCATGCCTGCTGGCTCTTCTTTGGACCTGTTTTACAATCATGTTGTGAGAGATGATAAATCTTTACTGTACTTTGTGGGAAGCCCAATATGACGACTAAAGAGCTGTATGCTCCCAATTGGCTGAGCTCCAACAGTGACATAGTTATAAAGCCAGCAGACAAGGGGTGTAATATTGTTGACATGTTCCGTGCATACTATATGGCTGAAGCCAATTGTCGATTAAGTGCTAAAAGTACCTATATATCTATAAATTCAGATCCATCAAACTCTCATAGGGAACGATTGCGATCATGAAGACAAGAAGTTGAGAAAGGTTATTATTATACAATTTTGCAAGCAAACTAATGGTAGAGTATCCTAAAAACCCATACTGGTATTTTAATCCCAAAATCCATACATGTATAGATAATCCACTTGGTTGTTCTGTAATAGCGGGTGAGGATTCGGTTACTGAGCCTATTTGGACTGGATGTTAAGCCTATTGGTTGAGAAAACTCCCTCATGTTTAAAGGACACATGATTGTTTTTACCAATACTGGACCAGTTTGATTGGCAAGAAACATTCCAGTTGATGACGATTGACGTAGAGTGCCTGAACACCCGCATCGAACAAGATGCCAGTGTACAGGCAGTAAGACATTGCAGGATAATAATACTGTGGTGAAATATGTGTATATATATCTATATGTGTGTAGTGACATATGTCTAGGGTTATATGTGTGACTAGTGATAATGTAACATCTGTCCTGAAGGCAAGTCGCACCTAGGTGTTAATAGGTACTTCCTTGGGACTAGTAGAAATTGTGTCTCCATATCTCACCAGGAGGTCTAGCTAGGGCCAAGAAGAAAGGTAACATTTGGCACCTCTGAGTTCTAGGAGGGGAGATGCCAATTGCGGCTGGAGGGCATCTATTCCTGAGAACCTTTTCACAAGTATCTCAAGAGAAAATAATGTATTCATTGGGGGCGTGGCCATGGCCCAATCAAACAGGCAGCAGTTATGATATTAACTTGAGGGGCCGGTCTAGAAACCTGACCTCCAGACCAAAGTTATAAATTTAGGCTGCAGACAGAGAATTGTGTTCACATGATGGGGGCAGCCTGAGAAGCTGGTGTGTTCCAACCTACATTCGTCCTACCCTCAGGGAGCAGAAGCAACTACCAGTTAGATAACTTCTGTAAGTTTGTCCTGTTTATTTTGATACTGTGTTGCATAAGTTGTATGTATTTTTATTATCATATTTTTATACCTTTTCTTATTGTAAGCATTGAACCTTTTGTTATTAAAGTATAAAGCTTTAACAAGTTGAACCTTGAATGTTCTAAAAGAATCCATAGCCTAAGGTGTGTGAGCCTTATGAGTGATAGACATATTTTTATTAGTATTATTATTTCTGGGACTCATCGCCCGTGTATTCGATGAGTGGTGGCAGCGTGTATGAGCGGGTGTGTGGCCTGGGTCAGTGTGTGATTTATGCTCCCATTACAGCATAGGACATAGGTTGAATGCTGGACTGAGATTGGGGAGATAGATTAACCCTTGCAGGCACAACCCCAAGTCACATGTGAGAGCAGGCACGTGATGAATAAGTGACACCACAGAGAAGGGATCCATGACAAATACCAAGGACAAACTACTGGGATTTATATGTAAATCCTTATGCTTTGTTTTGCGACATAATTTCTTTCAATATGCGCAACACTGGTATACCCAGGCAGTTGGTACCGCAATGGGTACCCTAGTGGCCCCAACTTTTGCAAATATTTTTTTGAAAGTGTATTTTTAGTATTTTGAAACTTTACCGCATGACCTTGGAACTAAAAAAAGCACAAAATAAAGTGTCAGTGGGGAGTTCTGCTCTTTTTTTCCTACTCTTTTAATTTTTGAAGATTGGATTGCTGCACAGTTGAGCACCACCATGTCTGTCATTCTCTTTTAACCAACATTGCATACTGCAGTGGTATATACTTGCAACAATGCCTGTCTACTGATCTTTTGAAATGGATGTAAAGCTAATCACACTACATGTTGTCTAGCTCTCACAATTTTCTGGCTATGGAAACTGCTGATAAGAATTAGGAGCCGACAGGTTGTATTTATACAGGATACCAGCAGCTATGTGATGACTACTGCTGTCATGTCATTTTTAGTTCTCATGCTAATTTTAGATCTTTGCTGTTCTTCTAAATCATTTCTCTATTTGTCTGTGACTGTTACAATCTTTGTTTCAGGGAAAAGATGTGACCCATATTAATACTACAGAGACGTATGTGAGGGGTGATGAGCGGTGTAAAGAGGAGATTCCTACAGATAATTGCACAGGTGAATAGAGATCACTAAATGCAGAAGTGTCACACATTATATTGTCAATGGCTTTTTAGAATTTGTATGTTGAATATTTTTAGGGTTTGCTTTACATGTGGATTTTACACTGTAAGATTTAGTGCTTATTTTGCCATAATTGCGTCTGAGCTGATGTAGAAGAGATCCTTCTGTAATCACAGGGCACTGTGCTCAGTGGATGCCTCTAAATATACTTTTGAAGTTTGTTAGTATTGGGAACCTTGGATATAATACAGACGAAAATGGAATTTTTGAAAATTCTTCTTCTTTATGATTTTGTACCTACCCCAACTTCCTGCTTCTTGACCTGGCTACCCAACCATTTTCTTTTCTTCTGGTTTGCTCTTCCAGCCAGCAACTCTTCCATTTAAGAAATCCAGTGGATCCCGTTTTAAAACCAGATCCTTGTACTGGGTTAAGTGGTGAAGGGTTGGGTTTCTCTGGAATTTCTGTCAGATGGAATGGCTCATACGAAATCTGTGAAAAGTAGCCTTTCTTTAGCTTATTGTCTCTGACGTAACTATTAGTGATGAGCGAGTATACTCGTTGCTCGCGTTTTCTCGAGCACGCTCGGGTGGTCACCATGTATTTATGACTGCTCGGAGATTTAGTTTTCATCATCACAGCTGAATGATTTACAGCTGCTAGCCAGCCTGAGTACATGTGGGGGTTGCCTGGTTGCTAGGGAATCTCCACATGTAATCAAGCTGTCTAGTAGTCGCAAATCATTCAGCTGCGGCAACAAAAACTAAATCTCCGAACACTAACAAATACTCGGAGACCACCTCAGCGTGCTCTGGAAAACCCAAGCAACGAGTACACTCGCTCATCACTAGTAACTATATAACTGGCCATATGGTTCTTCTCCATGCAGTGTTCGATCACATGCAAGACCTGGCCAAGCTAGTCCACAATCTTATAGTATGGTTTCAGCATAACAAAACTGGTTAGACCCAAGCCCCTGTTGCACTCTCCTTGATTTTTTTTCTGAAGTCAAAGTTAACCTGACCGATCTTCAGGTGACCATAGGAATTCTTTTTAGGCTCTACCGACATTCATTTTGTTCTGAGAGCCAGCTTGTGTGATTCTTAATTTCCCTCCTGTTATGAAACCCTCAGGCTTGGGCTTTTTCTCTGCCTCCTGATGCTCCAGAACTCTCCACTGCTGACTCCTAACTTGGAGAATTAGGGCTCCTGTATGACAACCTTGGCCGTATAGCTTTGGCAAAGTACTGTAGAGAATTACTATGCATAGATTTAGCAAAGAGCCACAGACTCACGGTGGAATGACCAGACTCTACGCCATTGGTTTCGTACTGGCAGATAAAATTTCTGGGAATCAAGGAGCTAAGGTTTCTAGAAAACCTCAGACCCAAATAAACAATATCGCTCTCCGCCCAACCACAGGGCAAAATATCCTTTATACTCCAGATTTGAGAATCAGTGAGGTTAAAGTGAAAAATTTTCAACTTGGACTCGTTTATTTTAAAGTATGAAAAAAATGATTTTTTTTTTAAGAAGGGTTTGTAAATCTGGAATAGAATGACAAGGATTGGTAAGGGACAGGAGAATATTATCAGCATATAAACTGATTTTAAATTCCTTACGATCCGTGCAAACTCCCTCTATGCAGGGATTATCTCTAATGAGCTGGGCTAATAGCTCTATGACAAGGGCAAAAAGCAATGGAGAAAGGGGGCAACCCTGCCGGGTACCATTAGAGATTGGAAACGGGGAAGAAAAGTGATTATTAATATAAATTTTTGCCTGAGGATCAGAATATAAAGCCATAATTTTATTTATAAAGTCCAAATCAAAGCCAAATTTTTGTAGCAAACATTTGAGAAAAGTCCAATTTAAGCGATCAAACGCTTTCTTTGCATCAAGGGAAATTAAAGTGGAGTTAATTTTTCGGGAATTAATTAATTTAATAATATTTATCAGCTTCCTGGTGCCTTCAATGGATTGCCGATGCTTGATAAATCCAATCTGGTCCGTGGAAATTAATTTGGGCAAAATAAGGTTAAGGTGGTTAGCTAAGACTTTGGAATAAGTTTTGAGATCAGTATTAATTAATGAAATGGGACGGTAATTAAGTATTTGATCAGGACTAGTATGAAGCTTGGGAATAAGTATAATTGTGGCATCCAAATTTTCCCTAGGGAAAGAACTAACGGACGCAGCGGCATTGAAAATTTTAACTAAATGGGGGACAAGAATTTCACGGAATGATTTATAATAATTATTGCTATAACCATCAGGACACCAGGGTGATAATGTACACTGGAATCCTGAGTGTCAGAAGAAATGTAGGTCTTTATCTATGAATCTGTCTAAAGCCATACCTAGTGGTTTACCTGAAATAATGGAAATTGCGAAAGTCTTTGTATGTCTGAATCTGAAAAATTACCTCCACATAGAGGTTATGTTCTAGTAATCTGTTACTAAACTCCCATCTCATGAAGAATAAATTATATAATCTTTCTGGTCCAGAACATCCAGGCCATGAAAGATTATATAACAAACAGTCTGAAAAAGGGTGTATCAGACCGTCCATGTCATCAATAGGCCCAGGTTTCTATTTTGTTGATAGAAAAAGATAGTGGTTTTAGCTCATGTATTGATTATAGGGAACTTAAAAAAAATACCGTAAAGAATCAGTATTCTCTATCACTCATCCCTGGTCTTTATAACCAGCTGATTGGGAGCCTGTTGGTTTACCAAACTTGATTTTAGGGTGAGTATAACCTGATCCGTATAAGAGAAGGAGATAATAATAATACTCTTTATTTAATAATAATCTTATTTTTATATAGCGCCAACATATTCCGCAGTGCTTTACAGTTTGCAGACATTATCATCTCCAATGGGGCTCACAATCTAAATGCCCTATCAGTATGTCTTTGGAGTGTGGGAGGAAACCGGAGAACCAAAGGAAACCTGCACAAACACGGAGAGAACATACAAACTCCTTACAGATGCTTTTAACATTTCTGATGCAAATTATTATCGGAAATTTATTAAAAATGTTTCAAAGATTTCCAAATTTATGGCTGACTTGACTAAGAAGGGGTCAGAGATGAAATCCATGCCTCCAGTGAATTAATAGAAGTTTTTTGTATCTGACACTGTATTGATTCAGCTTGATCTTGAGCAATTTTTGTAATGTGGAGTTCGATGCCTCTGAATTTGGAGCTAGAGTGGTGCTATCACAAGGTACCTTGTCTCTAAGTCAATCTTGAAGGGTGGAGTTATTATGTAATGTGCCAGACAGGGTGGGTCTTGGCAAGTCTGTCAATGTAGCTTTTATGAGCCTGCGGCCCCTGATAGACATAGCAAGGTGTACATGACCAGTCTGGGCTTATCCCGTGTGATTTGCTTTGTGTTTGCACCTAACAGAGTGAATGAAAAGGAATCACATAATAAAACTGATTACATTCATCTTTATGAATCTCTTCTAAAAATGTAGTAGGAAATGATTGGTGACAAACACAGTGAAGCATGAACCTACAGAAAAGATGGATAAAATACAGAAGTGAAAATTTGAAAGAGCACAACCTGGTGGGCTATCACTATAAACTGTTAGCCCCTATTTAGTGGTCTAATGCCTTAGTCTGTCGATAATTGAATTGTATTACAGTTTGTATAGAAATCATATAAAGTGCCGTATATAGAAAAATACATATTAATATAATTAAAATGCAGTCTTATTTAAAAATAATAACACTGTTTTATTCTTGGCAGATGACTGTACCAGGAGCTCAGAGGGACATGTGATATTCTCAGATTTTACAGATGATAATCATAGTAGTACATCTGATACATGTGAAGAACATGTAATTTTCACAGCTACACCTCATGCTCATCTCAGAAAAAATCTGACACCTGATCCTTTTCAAAAGGTTCTCTCTTCTGCTCCATCAAAGACAAATATACAAAATGAAAGTCATGGAAGTGCTGTTAAAAATGAAATGGCTTATGGAGGGGAAAAATCATTTTCATGCTCAGAATGTGGAAAATACTGTAGTAGTAAATCAAGCCTTGTTACACATCAGAGAAGTCACACAGGGGAGAAGCCGTATTCATGTTCAGAATGTGGGAAATGTTTTGCATACAAATCACATTTTGTTAAACATCAAAGAGTTCACACAGGGGAGAAGTCATTTTCATGCCCAGAATGTGGGAAATGTTTTAAATGGCAAACAAATCTTGTTACACATCAAAGAATTCACACAGGAGATAAGCAATTTTCAAGTTCAGAATTTGGACAAAATTATAGTGAGAAATCCATACTTTTAAAAGATCAGAGTAGTCACACAGGAGAGAAGCTATTTTCATGCTCAGAATGTGGGAAATGTTTTCATCGAAAATCACATCTTGTTACACATCAGATAATTCACACAGGGGAGAAGCCATTTTTCTGTTCAGAATGTGGTAAATGTTTTAATCTGAAAGCAAATTTTGTTAGGCATCAGTTAAGTCATACAGGGGAGAAACCATTTTTCTGTTCAGAATGTGGAAAATGTTTTAATCTGAAAACAAGTCTTATTAAACATCAGAGAATTCACACAGGGGAGAAGCCATTTTTCTGTTCAGATTGCGGGAAATGTTTTAGTCAGCAATCAAATCTTGTTGCTCATCAGTTAACTCACACAGGGACAAAACCATTTTCCTGTTCAGAATGTGGGAAAGGTTTTAGGAATAAATCAGATCTGTTTATACATCAAAGAACTCACACAGGGGAAAAGCCATTTTCATGTTCAAATTGTGGGAAATGTTTTAGTCTGAAGTCAAATCTTGTCAAACATCAGAGAACTCACACAGGAGAGAAACCATTTTCATGTTCAGAATGCGGAAAATGTTTTAATCGGAAATCAACCCTTGTAACACATCAGAGAACTCACACAGGGGAGAAACCATTTTCATGTTTAGAATGTGGGAAATGTTTTAATCGGAATTCAAATCTTGTTACCCATCTGAGAATTCACACAGGGAAGTAGACTTTTTTTAAATTGTTTTATTGACAACATGTACTAGAAAAACATATACTTTATAGTAAAGTAACTCATCTACAAAAGGAAATGTAAACAATATAGTGTACAAAATGATTATTAGAAAATGTATACCCATAACTATTTGTTATTAAAAAAATAATAAGTATAAAATAATACACCTATATTTGAACAAAGCATGTATTTTTTTATTTGTATAATTCATTTTAAATGGGTGGTCTGTTATTGCACGCTTTCATCCTATTTGCCATTGACCATGGAGACATTATGATGCTATACTTAAGGACAATTGCCAAGGTGACCTTTCAATGCCCCTCTTGTCTCATCCAATTAATAGAGTGACTTATTTAGATGAGACCCAAGGCGTACATAGAAATTATGAGGCATCAAAGAAAATTCTGAATTGTGTCGGGACCACACTCAGTCGGAGAAGCCTTTGGAAGTGGGGAATCACCAGAAATAATACACAAGACACGTCTCGTATAGTATATCACTGGGATAAGCCTCTGAAGCACGCCTGCCTTCAAGGTGCTATCCCCTCTTTATATAGTTGTACAGGTAGTTTCAGTGGTTATACAAGTTTTGCTTGTTTAAACAAAGAGAGAAAAGAGAAGACAAAAAAAAAACAGTTTCGGCTATGTGATAGTTTCACAACAAACAAAACAGTACAGTTTCGCCTAAGTGGCAGTTTCACAAACAAAAAATAGGATTTCACACTATAACTAAAATGTCCTTGAATGGACAGGTCAATATTGATCACAAATTCTTTTTGGTTCATTGAGGTAACCATTTTTGTTCCGCTCTTCACAATTGAAAACTCCTTCGATCCACTCACCCCTAAACAAAACAATGATTTGACATGGTTATGAAGAGTATAACTTTGAAAGACAAAGAACTGAGGAATATATTGTGGCAGGCACACAAAAATAGTGATTCGCCATAGTGTCCCACCCAGTATGATAAACCTTCTACAGCGTCCACCCAGTGCAACACCCCTCAAGATGGCTTTCATTGAAGTTAAATGCCTCCCACATAATATAATGTCCCCACAATTCCAACTACACATTTTACCCCAAATTTAACCCCCAAATGCACATTATGATGCCTTCTCTGCACAATGATGCCCCCCTCAGTTCCACCACACAGTATGATGTCCGTCATAGTGCCCCTCATATACATTATTGATGTCCCCACGGTGCCAGTGAAGCAACCATAGTTCTCTCAATACATGATGAGGATGCCACAGAGATTCCAAAACAGCATGATTCCCCCAGTATGTTCCACAATTCAGTATGAGGCCACCATTGCACTCCCAATACAGTATGAAGCCAAGAAATTGGTCCTAAATACTGTACATTTTGGTGTCCCTCCTCCTCATGCAGGAGACTGTGCTGCTCCAGTCTGTGCTATGTGAGGACTGAGGCACCCCATAGAAGGCACAATGATATCGCTTGCAGCTCCAAAACGTAGACACCCAGGCTGAATGATGGAGCAACAATCTGATCGCTCCCTGTTCCACAAATGTATGCAACTGAATCTATGTCCTCAAGATGCAGATACCATTAGACTTGAGAATGTTCAGCACTGGATCGGAATAGTTGAGAATCAAATAAGTTGCCTTGGCAACTGTCCCAATAATATACAATAAGTTTTGAGTTATATATTCACAAAAAGTACAATTGGAGAATACCAGAAATATAAGGAACAAGAAATGTAGTCAGGATCCGGTTTGTCAGTTCGAGCCGTTACATTTGATACAGAGCAATGATTTGTAATCTGTATCTTATTCCTACACCACATCATTCCTATCAGAGTAGTGTGCGTCTGGGAATGCCGGAATGTAAAGATATTCTCAGTAGTGATGAGCGAGTATACTCATTGCTCGGGTCTGCCCGAGCAGGCTCAGGTGGTATCCGAGTATTTGTGAGTGCTCGGAGATTTAGTTTTTGTTGACGGCAGCTTCATGTTTTGCGGTTGCTAGACAGCTTGGGCATTCCCTAGCAACCAGGCAACCCCCTCATGTATTCAGCCTGTCTAGCAGCCGTAAATCATGCAGCTGCGTCAACAAAAACTAAATCTCCGAGCACTCACAAATACTCAGAGACGACTCGAGCATGCTCAGCAAACCCGATCAATGAGCATAATCGCTCATCACTAATTCTCAGGTCTCCCGGCCAGTGGTCACAGATTACTGACCTGGCCGAGTGATCACAATTCTTCAAATCATTTCACCCGTCTCTGCTGAGTACTTCTCTGCTCCTCTGCCCTGATATTCAGTAACTTAATCATGTCCAATGAGTATATATGTCTGGTTTTAATATCGATGTACAATAAAAAAATATATATATTGTGGTTTTGACTAGCCAGTAAAATCTATGTAAATACTTTTGTAAATCTGCCTATAGAAGGAGCCTCTGTGCTTTGAAAGCTTACAAATATATATTTTTTTAGTTAGCCAATAAAGATATCACTCATACATAAAAGTATTTATGTTGTTTGAATATTGTGATAAACAATTGTAACCCACATCGAATAAAGGTTTGTATTTGTGTTTTTCAATTGATTTGATATCTATTTATTATAAGTTTGGAAATTTTGTAGGAATGATACAGTGATGAAAAAACTACATTTGAGAGAAGAAAAAGCATGTCAGTTAATGGTTTGGGTATAATGAAAGTCAGATAATAATTTGCAAACCCAGAAATCTCTGCTTTCAGAGAACTTGGTTGAACCCACTCAAGGACAGCTTGCACCTTAACAGGGCCCATCCGAAAACCCAGATGCAAAAACCAAATGTCCTAAGAACTGGACCTGCTCAAATAAATGGTTTTATGACTTAGGATCTGAAGAGCCTGTATGATATGCTCATGCTGCTCCTCCTGAAAAAGCGAGTAAATGGATTCAATACGTAACACTCCTACTTTTATACATTCTTGACCTTCATAGTAAGTGACTGAGAAAGAGGAGAGTTATCAATTGCCGAAACAGGAATGGAAAGGCTGAGCGTAGAGGCATCATAACCACAGTTTACGTCAAAATCATGATCAATTATATTTAAAGCAGAAACTGAATAAACAAATCTAGGCGTAAAGATAAAAACAGTTAGTTTCCAGGAATACTTGTAAACTAAACCCAGTTGCAAGTACAATAGATAATCTCAGACTCTTGAATCCTGTACCTTTACACTTTAAAGTCTTTTTTCTTTCTCTTTTAGAAATTAATTTTTATATTTGAAACTTTGAACCACGATGTGACCCGAACAACCACAGTATAAACAAAACGGAGCAGATTCTCGGAGTTCCATACTCCCTCTGGGATCTCTGCAAGCACCAATTTGCACAGATTCACCAGTTTCAACAGGTAACGAGGAAGATGCCACTGAAACACCTTTTAAATGTGTCTCTGTTTGTCAGGTGTCTATCTAAATGACACGCAAGTGTCATAGCTTCCTCCTGGGACTGCTCCCAGGAACTGTAGACTAGCATATCCTTAATCTGATCCGAAAGACCCTGGCAGAATTGACAATGTAGAGCAGGGTTATCCAGGAGGTCTCTACTGCCCAGTGTCTAAACTTTAAACAGCAGTCCTCAGCTTTATCAGATATAAAGAGGGCTGATCATAAACAAAAGGGGTAAGACAAAGGCATAGCAAGTCACAGTTTAAGGTCAAAGTCCCGGGAAGGTAGCAGATCAAGACTAAAGAACAAGGCAAATGGGTGGTCAAAGGCAAGGTCTATGGTTGGACAGCAAAGATCAAATAAAAGAACATCACTCAAAGTACAAAGTACACTCAACTTGAGCTAAGCTACAACTGGCACTAATTGCAGGCAGAGAGCCAGATAAATAGCCAGGTAATCACTAGAATAATAAACACAAGGAGGAAACCTTAGCATATCCCACCCCTGATTGGATTGCTGAGTTATCAATCAACACACACTAACAGCTCAGCAAGCCCCAGCCTCCGATTGGATGGCTGAGCTGTCCATAACCATAGTAACAGCAGACCCGTATCTCCCAAATTGGATGGCTGAACTGTCACACACTGCCTCCAGCCACACCGGAATCATGATAGTACCACCTCTTCTAGGGGGGCCACTGGACCCTAGGGTTTCCCAGGAAATGTGATTGAAGGCACTGACAAGATGATAAGTCTTCATAGAAGGAGCCAGTACCCTGGATTTCTCTTCAGATCTGTATCCCCTCCAATCAACAAAATATTGGAGATAATTTTGGAGCCTCCGAGAATCCACGAACCTCTGCACCTCATACTCCAAACCTCCAGTGACAGAAATGGGGAGGCAGAGACAAGGCAGACAACACTGACGGGACAAACTCTTTCAACAAAAATCTGTGGAATAGAGTTAGAGGAAGTCTTAGTCTAAATGCCATCATATTAACTACTTCCAGAATCTCGTATGGACCAATAAATTTAGGACCAAACTTCATTGATGGTACTTTCAGCTTAAGAAGGCAGGTCCCTTCACCTACTTTGAAAATGGGACCTGCTGAACGTTTCCTATCGGCCTTCCATTTTTCTCGAGGCGGATCTGAAGCGTCATTTTGCTACAAAGGATAAAAAATTCTAAGGAGATTTTCTGAGTACGTCAATGGCCTACATTTTTTTTTTGGACTTACCCTTCCAGCTCCTGAGCTGTATTTTTATATTTTTTATATGTCCTTGTCTTTATGTTGCTTTTATATGCAGTTTATCTAATAAAGTGATTATTTTAGAAAAAATGTTTTTACCTGTTTTGAATACCTTCTTTTGGGTTTCTCTTAGTATGAGGAAGACACCTGGATGAGTGTCAGACTCCAGGTCTCTGCTGGAAACAATGTTGTCAAAGTATTACTCCACTTTTACGATCTTGCAATAAAACATACAAAACCAAAGATAAAATGGATTTTACAGGAAAAATATTAGGAAACATTCTTTCCTGTATAATGACTAGTATATAAGGCAAAATAAAAAACAGAAAAACACCTTCTATCCCTTAATAGCCAGGCCATCTCTCACCATATTCCCCATCGCCTATGACTATAGAAGATGACATAGTAGAGGGAGAAATAAAACTACACCCACCAGTAAATGTCTTTTTAGCATTTTATTACCTTATTTGGTCATGTGGTGTATGTGACATGGTCAGACACATCCTATTTAATTTATGAAGGAGGGACTCTAAAACTCAAAAAGCCTATGCGGACAATGCAAGAACTGCCAACAATTAGAAGTAAGAGGAATTCTGATATACCCAGTATTAGACATAAAGGAGGGCCTCATACACATGTTAAAATTGTTAGATAGTGGGACGCCTGGGCTCATAAAGCCTATGTTTTTCTTCCATTTTAAGGAGTGGGACTCCTAGACTTGTAAAACCTATGCACTGAGAGCAAGGTTTCCGAAAATTAGAAGGAAGGACTGCAATTCACCCTGAAAGACACATACAGGAGAGCCTCAGAAATGTTTTATTTTCCCATTTTTATGGAGTCGGACTCTTAGACTGGTAAAGCCTCATACACATCCTAGTAAAATTGTTGGGCAGTGGGACTCCTATGCACTAAGTGCAAGGTCTGTCAAAAATTAGAAGGAGGGACTGCCATACACTCTGGAAGACATGTAGAAGAGGGCCTCAGAAAACCTTTTTTTTTTCATTTTTTAAGGAGTGGAATTGTTAAAGCTTATGCACAAAATGAGAACTGCCAAAAATTAGAAGGAAGAAGGACTCAGATACATAAAAACACAAAGGAGGGCCTTAGAAAGCAATTTTTTCCCATTTTGAGTGGGACTCCTACATTGGTAAAGCCTTTGCATTAAAGGGAACCTGTCACCCCGTTTTTTCCGTATGAGATAAAAATACTGTTAAATAGGGCCTGAGCTGTGCATTGCAATAGTGTATTTTGTGAACCCCGATTCCCCACCTATGCTGCCGAAATACATTACCAAAGTAGTCGTTTTCGCCTGTCAATCAGGCTGGTCTGGTCAGATGGGCGTGGTGTCTTCCCCCAGATCTTGCTTAGTTTTCCGTTGGTGGCGTAGTGGTGTGCGCATGTCCAAGGTCCCGAATCCACTGCACAGGGGAGTGAAAAGAGCACGATTTGCGCTATTTCATTGGTGATCGTGGGGGCGGCCATCTTCCTTTGGCCGCGCGTGCGCAGAAGCGGCGCTCTGCTGGCCGCGGCTTCAGGAAGATGGCCGCGGGATGCCGCGCGTGTGCAGATGGAGATTGCTGCGGCCATTTTCCTGAAGCAGAGATGCGAACTAGACATTTTAGGTGTCTATGAACTCGTAATGACCTGGAGAATCATAATGGCAGGTTAGTTTTAGTATTTAGTGAACCTAGCAAAAAAGCCAAACAAAAAACAAGTGTGAGATTGCACGTTTTTTGCAATTTCATCACACTTGGATTTTTTTTCCCGTTTTCTGTTACACGGCATGGTAAAACCAATGGTATCGTTCAAAAGTACATCTCGTCCCGCAAAAAATAAGCCCTCACATGGCCATATTGATGGAAAACTAAAAAAGTTATGGCTCTGGGAAGGAGGGGAGTGAAAACGAATACAAAAAAAACGGAAAAAGCTCCGGGGGTGAAGGGGTTAATGTCCCCCATATAATGCTCTATACAGTATATGGGCCCCATATACTGCTCCATACATAATAAGCTGAAAATATATTGCTCCATACATAATGGGCCCCATATGATGCTCCAGTATGTGATGGGTCCCATTTGATGCTGCAGTATATGATGGATCCCATATATTGCTCCATATTTAATGGGCCCCATATCATGCTTCATATATAATGGGCCCATATGTTGCTCCAGTATAAGATTGTCCCCATATAATGCTTCAAACATAAAAAAAATTAAATACTCACCTCTCCGGCTGCTGCTCTGCTTTGGACTCCGCAGCATCACCATCTTCTGTCTCTCTGCACAGTGACTGTTTAGGCAGATTATTGCACAAACGTGATGTCATCGCACCTTCTGACCTGAAATGTCAGGAGACGCTGAAGATGCCACAGGGCAGGAACAGCGAGAGGTAAGTATTGCAAGTATTGGAGTCCTGAGCAAGCGGCGGGGGACCCACTTGCGGTGTTGGCAACAGGCCCCCATAGGGCGCCAGTGTCCCCGATGGCAAGTGGAGATCCCTGCCTGCTCAGGTCGCCGGCACTTGCCCGGGTGCTGACTTCGACCCTGCTTATGAGCTAATATAAATTACAGTTCACATGATCACAATGAAAACCTATGGGACTCACCAAAAATATTAAGTTCTACTGGGTGGCCCATTATCTCCTGATTCTTAAACTTGGCTTTACATTGATAATATCCAGTGTCGTTAATTTGTAGAGAGTCAAATTTCAGAACATAAACAGTGCTGTCTTCTCTCTGGGCTTCCACCTTAGAGGAGATCCCATCTCTGGTTCTCACAGGATCACACTGTTCTCCCGCTGTTTTACACCAAGTAACATTGGGTAATTCCAGGTCACAGAGCTGCACCAGGCAATTCAGGACAAGAGACTGCCCTGGTAAAGTGCCAGAGTTTTGGTTTCCCTCCATGGTGTTGCTTCTCCTGCGGTCGATACGGGCGTGCGGCGCCATTGTTGCACACCGGTTTGTATGCAGCTCATTTACTCTCACTATAATTACTTCAGGTAGGATTGTTTGCCTCACTTCCCCTGACGAAGCTGCTGAGGCAGCGATACGCGTGGGGCCTTCACCCTACCCCCTTTCTTCTTGCCTCTCCTTGGACCCCTGGCTGTCAGCCGGCTTCCTCAGCATTTGGCACTGGTTCTTTCATTTTAGGTATACTCATTTCTTTGCCCAGCTTGCGGGATTATGGAATCCTTTTTTACAACTACTGTGCCCATACCTTTGGTGACATCTTTTATGGTTACATTCATTGTATTTTGGGCTTTTTCCTTCCTGTATTAGACATTTCTTATCGTCTGGGTTTCCTAGTTCCAGTGCTTATTTATAAACTTTTTTCTCACACCACCCTATGTCTGGGTGATATTGGTGTGCCATTTGGACATAATTATCTGGTGGTTATTTCTTATACCGGCATTATTTCAGTATGCCCGGAATACATTTTTATTTGATGTATAGGTGCATTACCTTGATATGGTTGTCCATATGCAGGACCTAGGTTTCTGGTCTACATGCATATGGGAGTTTAGCCGTGCACACTGGGTATGTTAAACAATATATGTCCACTCCTTCATGTACTTTATCGGCTAAATCCCTCACTTTATATTATATTGCTTTCTGCATATAATCACATCAGTCTCCTTTGGTTATTCTGCATTTATTTTGAGGATGGGCAAGTTATATTTTTTATTCTACATTTTGGTTTATTGTCTTTATTTACATGTAATACCTTTTTTGGGGGGTATTGGTCACATGTCTTATGTTTAGACCCTTTTTAAATGGTTTTAATGCATGTTTGTCCTTTCTTGAGGTGTAATAAAATTTGCTTTATATATATATTTTTCATTATTTATTGGTGTGCATACCATTATTAGTCCAGTCTTTTCTTTTCATTGTTGTAAAGTCAGGGTACAAGACAGAGAATCAAAGACGGACAGGGAATGTGGTATCAGAGACGGAAAACAAGAGGCGTGGGTTCAGAGATCAGGCCAAGCCATACACTGTAGGGAAAAAACCAGATGAATACTAAGTCAGGGATAGGGAACAAGTCTCACACAAGTATGGGACGTCAGAGGCAGAAGGATTACCAGGGTATATGGGTCAGCTGCTCTAGCCTGGAAGCATGAACTATCACTGACAAAGGCTGCCAAAAATAGCACCAATAAATAGCCACCCAAGAACCAAATAGAGGCAGGAAAAGGTAACCCCTCCAACAAATGGAGGAGAAAGATGTGATGGGTGAGCAACTGTCAGGAAATGAAGAGGATAATTGTGGGGGGTCGGTAGCCGCCACAGGTCCGCTAGCTGAAACCGCATGGACCTGGGATCATCCCACCAAATGCCTTATCTCTTTTTAACGTGGGCATAACTCTACCCCAACAACACAGGGTGAGGGTAAAACAGTGTGACAATGCTTTATTGAACCACAAAACAGACAGATAACACATAGAACAGTCCCAGCAAAATACTCCAAGATGGTGCACATTACAGAGTCTCACCCTTCCACTGACTCGCTGACTCACCGGGATAATGGCAACTGTTACTTCAGAGCTTCCAGGGTTGACTACCCCACCTGTGATATGCACAGAGAGGAGGTAACGACAAGCGCAGGAAGATGACAGTACATTCAGATACACGGGCCAGTTGACTGGAGGGTCACAACCTGGCTTCATCTTCGAGTCGATTAACCCACCTGTGGTACACACACAGAGGAGGTAATGACAAGCTTAGAAAGATGACAGTCCATTGAGGTACAAGGCCAGTTGATCCGAGGGTCACAACCTGGCTTCTCCAGATATCTCCATGGAGCCAGGCGACCATCGAGTCCCAATCCTGGCTTTCTCCAAACGTATCCATGGTTCATAGATAGTCAGTGGAGCAAATCTGTGTTCTTCCAGCCAGGGCCAAAGTCCCCTAAGCATCCTGTAGAATAATAAATCTGTGTTTCTTGTGATAGAGCCATGCAGTCTTGGCTGCTGTGCTGTCTCTGGTCCTTTGAATGTCTTGGCTGAATTTCTGGCTGTCTCTCTCTCTGACTCAGTACAAGTGTCCTTCAGTCAGTATTTATTAAACGGTAAGATTGGATATGAGATCAAGTAGCATTACTTAATTAGTTAAACTATCTACATACTTTTTCCTCCTCTATTTTCGAAGTCAACAAACTATCTGGCCTAGACAATTCCACTAGTTGTAGTGGAAGATGTGTCGTTCCCTATAATACTATTTCTACTCTCGTGAAATTGATGCCAGTTTGGTGGTGTCTGCCAATAATTTTTGGAATTGTGAACACTCCTGGTTGGGTGTCCATCTGCTGGGTTGGCTGTAGTGGAAGATATGTCAGTTCCTATTTTACTATTTCTACTGTGATGAAATTGATGCCACTTTGGTAGTGTCTACTACACATTTTTGTAAATGTGAACACTCCTGGTGAAGTGTCCATCTGCTGGGTTGGCTGTAGTGGAACATGTAAAGGTCCCTATAAAACTATTTCTACTGTGGTGAAATTGATTCCAATTTGGTGGTGTCTGACTCTAATTGTTTGAAATGTAAACACTCCTGATTGGGTCTTTCCATCTGCTTCTTGGCTGTAGTGTAAAGGTACCGTCACACTAAGCAACGTCGCCAGCGATCTGTGACGTTGCAGCGTCCTAGGGAGCGATATCGCTGTATTTGACACGCAGCAGCGATCAGAATCCCGCTGTGAAATTGCTGGTCGCTGCTAGAAGGTCTGCACATTATTTGGTCGCTAGGTCGCCGTGTATCGCCGTGTTCAAAAGCAACCATACCAGCGATATTTTACACTGGTAACCAGGGTAAACATCGGGTTACTAAGCGCAGGGCCGCGCTTAGTAACCCGATGTTTACCCTGGTTACCAGCGTAAAAGTTAAAAAAACAAACAGCACATACTCACCAGCGCGTCCCCCAGCCTCTGCTTCCTGACACTGACTGAGCGCCGGCCCTAAACTGAAAGTGAAAGCACAGCGGTGACGTCACCGCTGTGCTGTTAGGGCCGGAGCTCAGTCAGTGTCAGGAAGCAGAGGCTGGGGGACGCGCTGGTGAGTATGTACTGTTTGTTTTTTTAACTTTTACGCTGGTAACCAGGGTAAACATCGGGTTACTAAGCGCGGCCCTGCGCTTAGCAACCCGATGCTTACCCTGGTTACCCGGGGACCTCGGCATCGTTGGTCGCTGGAGAGCGGTCTGTGTGACAGCTCTCCAGCGACCAAACAGCGACGCTGCAGCGATCGGCATCGCTGTCGCTATCGCTGCAGCGTCGCTTAATGTGACGGTACCTTAAGAGGTGTTAGTCCCTGTTATATCTCATCTCTTCTCTCCTCATACAGGTAAACATATCATTCATTCTCTGAACTGAAATATCCTGCATGCCTATTGCTCCATTCCCTGACAGCAAGCGGCTTGAATGGTATCTGAGTCATTCTATCTTCGGCATTGAATCCTGCATATATCTATATATGCTAGTCATGTTATTATGCATTTGTTTGTGTTTATAGATATTTAACTCACTTCTGCCTGTCCTTATGCAGAGAAATCACATAACTGTTTCAAAGGGGTTTATGATCCATGTAGACCTGGACATTTGTTTATCTGATCACTACATTTATTGTGTCCTGCTGTCTCAACTGAGTTAGATTGATTTGTAACGAGAGGGGGAGAAACACCCCAAAAAAAAAGTGAGAGCTAAGAGCTAACCTTCTATAAATGTAGACATAGCTTGGGGATGCATTCATGCAGGGGTGCATTCGTGCACTATTATTCGTGTACTTTTATTCAAAGTACTTTTTTTCTAAGTATTCGGCAGTTATAACATGGCAGTTAGACAGGGCAGGAGACAGGTAAGACAATCTAAACCTATTCCCTATTCACTTGAAACAGAACAAATACACACCATATGTATCTGTATAATCTATATCCTGGCTGCTGCATTCACTCACATTCACCGCCCATGCATAAACTCTTTAAACTCCATCCATATCGGCCCCTCTGTCCTCTCCTCTCCTATGTATAGCACTCACGCTCTGTTCACATTGCTTAACAGCGCAGATCCATTTAGTCCCACCATCCAACACAAGAAACGCTCTCACAAATCACTTAACCATCTGCTCACTCTTTCTATCCTCCTTCTCCTAGTCACTGGAGATATCTCTCCCAACCCCGACCCCCCATGTTATAGCCAGTCAAACCTCCCAACTGCTACACCCAGAAACCCCTCTAACCTTATTAATATTCCATGCATGCCTTCTGTCTCTTTCAATTGTGCCCTTTGGAATTCTCGCTCTGTGTGTAATAAACTCTCCTTCATTCATGATTTCTTCCTTTCTAATTCTCTTAATCTCCTGGCTCTTACTGAAACCTGGATCCAGCAGTCAGACACCACCGCTGCTGCTGCTCTTTCATATGGTGGACTACACTTTTCTCATACCCCAAGATCAGACAACAGAGCAGGTGGAGGCGTAGGTCTGCTCCTTTCACCCAAATGTACCTTCCAAGTCATCCCCCAAGTACCCTCACTTGTATTCCCTTCCTTTGAGGTCCATGCTGTCAGACTCTACATCCCCTTCTCCATGCGAGTGGCAGTGGTGTATCGTCCTCCTGGCCCCTCTCATCAGTTCCTGGATCACTTTGCCACCTGGCTTCCACACTTTCTCTCCTGTGACACCCCCACCCTTATCATGGGTGATTTCAACATCCCTATTGCTTCTCCCCTCCCCATCTGCTTCTCACCTTTTATCTCTAACCTCCTCTTTCAGCCTCTCGCAGCATACTAACTCTCCAACACATGAAGATGGAAACTCCCTTGACTTGGTCTTCTCCCGGCTTTGCTCAGTGGACAATTTCACAAACTCCCCTCTCCCACTCTCTGACCACAACCTTCTTTCATTCTCTATTAAGAACTGCCATCCCACTCAAGTCACCCCCACTTTCCACACTTATAGAAACATACAGGCCATTAGCACCCAGAAACTTATGAAGAACTTGCAGTCCTCATTGGCCCCAATCTTCTCCATCTCATGTCCTGATTCTGCTCTGAAGCATTACAATGAAACCCTGCAAAGTGCCCTGGATGAAGCTGCACCTCCTATACATAGAACAACTCGGCACAGACGGCGACAACTGTGGCACATGCTGCAAACACGTTTCCTGCAGCGGTGCTCCAGGTGTGCCGAACGTCTGTGGAGAAAATCTAATCTACCCGAAGATTTCATCCATTATAAGTTCATGCTAAAAGCATATAACTCTGCCCTTCACCTCTCCAAACAAACCTATTTCAACACCCTCATCACCTCACTGTCAAATAACCCTAAACGTCTCTTTGACACTTTCCAGTCCCTACTCAACCCAAGAGAGCAGGCCCCAACCACAGATCTCCACGCTGACGATCTGGCCAATTACTTCAAAGAAAAAATTGACCACATTCGACAGGAAATCATCTCCCAATCACTTCATACCATGCACTGTCCTCCCTCCCCCACTGCATCTAGTTCACTCTCTGAGTTTGAACCAGTTACAGAAGAAGAAGTAAGCAGGCTCCTTGCATCTTCTCACCCAACCACTTGCACCAGTGACCCCATTCCGTCACATCTCCTCCAGTCCCTTTCCCCGGCTGTCACCTCTCACCTAACAAAAATATTCAACCTTTCCCTCACTTCCGGTATTTTTCCCTCCTCATTTAAGCATGCCATCATACATCCGTTACTTAAAAACCCTCCCTCGACCAAAATTGTGCCGCTAATTATAGACCTGTCTCTAATCTTCCCTTCATCTCTAAACTCCTGGAACGCCTGGTCCACTCCTGTCTTACCCGCTATCTCTCAGATAACTCTCTTCTCGACCCTCTTCAATCTGGCTTCCGCTCTTTACACTCTACTGAAACTGCCCTCACTAAAGTCTCTAATGACCTACTAACAGCTAAATCTAATGGTCACTACTCCATGCTAATTCTCTTGGATCTCTCCGCAGCATTCGACACTGTGGATCATCAGCTCCTCCTCACTATGCTCCGCTCCATCGGCCTCAAGGACACCGTTCTCTCCTGGTTCTCCTCCTATCTCTCTGACCGATCCTTCACTGTATGTTTTGCTGGTTCCTCCTCCTCTCACCTTCCCCTTACTGTTGGGGTTCCTCAAGGATCAGTCCTAGGCCCCCTCCTCTTCTCTTTGTATACTGCCCCGATTGGACAAACAATCAGTAGATTTGGTTTCCAGTACCATCTCTATGCTGACGACACCCAATTATACACCTCTTCTTCTGTTATCACGCAGACCTTTTTAGAAAACACCAGTGATTGTCTTACCGCTGTCTCTAAAATCATGTCCTCCCTCTATCTGAAACTGAACCTGTCAAAAACTGAACTCCTCGTGTTCTCTCCCTCTACTAACCTACCTTTGCCCGACATTGCCATCTCCGTGTGTGGTTCCACCATTACTCCAAAGCAACATGCCCGCTGCCTTGGGGTCATTCTTGATTCCGAGCTTTCATTCACCCCCCACATCCGATCACTGGCTCGCTCTTCTTATCTGCATCTCAAAAACATTTCTAGAATTCGCCCTTTTCTTACTTTCGACTGTGCAAAAACTCTTACTGTCTCACTTATTCATTCTCGTCTGGACTACTGTTACTCTCTACTAATCGGCCTCCCTCTTACCAAACTCTCCCCGCTCCAATCTGTCCTGAATGCTGCTGCCAGAATCATATTCCTCACCAACCGTTACACCGATGCCTCTACCTTGTGCCAGTCATTACACTGGCTACCCATCCACTCCAGAATCCAGTACAAAACTACTACCCTCATCCACAAAGCACTGCATGGCTCAGCACCACCCTACATCTCCTCTCTGGTCTCAGTCAACCACCCTACCCGTGCCCTCCACTCCACTAATGACCTCAGGTTAGCATCCTCAATAATCAGAACCTCCCACTCCCGTCTCCAAGACTTTACACGTGCTGCGCCGATTCTTTGGAATGCATTACCTAGGTTAATACGATTAATCCCCAATCCCCACAGTTTTAAGTGCAGCGCCCCAGAGTCCTGGTCGTTGCAGTACTGTGGCTCCGCCACTATGGGGAGCTATGGTACGTCTGATGGCACTGAAGGAGTTCATCTGATCAGGTATCACAGACACCAATACATTTCACAGCCGGGCCTCCGGGGGGAGCTAAGGGTTCTATTCACTAGGCCACTCCCCACCATAGTGGGTAAACTGGGGGTCAGGCAGGAAGTTAGAGGAGAAGCTGACTGGGTTGGAACCAGGCAACACCTTGTGGCAGAGGGTGTTGTGGGGGAAGATACAGTAGGGTCTCTGTCAGGGGTGGGATCCTGACAGAGGCTTGGCAACTTGAACGAACGTAACGGGACCGTGCCTGCTCAGGATAGCGGCGGTGCCCAAGAAAGGATCAGAAGCGAGATAGATTGTGCTGAGTGAGAAACGAGATCATAGCAATAGGAGAATACCAGTAGGAGTCGTGCTGTAAGACCAAAGCAACATCCTACTGAGGCGCATAACCGGTGGCCGGAACGCCGAGAGAGTATCATAATATCCAGCTTCAAGCAATACTCTAAACAGCGGCAGGACAGTCAGTCTAAGGCGGGCTGTCTAACTCAAATCACCTATGCAGTCTTGGGGGGCAACTTGTGGAGAGGGGCGTCTCTAGGGTCCCGGAAGAGCTCCGAGCCTACCCGTCAAACGGGTGCCGTCCCAACCAGAACATCAGGGAGGGACGGAGGATTAGCAGAACATCATCTAATCGAGTTGTGAGGGAACTTAAGAAACAGACACAACAGTTGTGGGGTACTTTCCGTAAGCACAGCAGGGAAGGACCACAACACCTAGCGCTAGGGGGAAGGCGCAGATTTCCACCTGTGAAGAGAACTCTGGAGGTGCCATTGGACCGGCCGGACTTGCGCAGCCTGGTGAACCGTATTCCGGACTGAGGACCCAGAGATCTTCAGTAAAGAGGTAAAGAGACTGCAACCTGGTGTCCTCGTTACTTACCGCGACCTGCACCCCACAACTGCACCGCTACACCACCACTTATTGCACCGGACGTCCCCCACTGACAGACAGGGCCACGGACCGGGTCTAGCCATCGTGACAACCACAGGACTGAGACCCAGAGGCCCGGCTCCGGGTACCCCCCGGCCCTGCGGCGGTGTGGGGGCGCTCCAACTTGGCGTCACGAACAGGATCTACTTAAGCCTGAAGAATCAGGTCATGTGTGCCTTGGAACTGTGATTTACTGTGCTTGGACTGTACTTTATTGCAAAGACTGTGTGCTGCGCCACTTGCCGCCAAAATCCGCCGCCATTGCAGCGCTGAGGAGAGCGCAGGAAGAGAAGAGGGGCGTGGAGTGGGCGTAGGTAAGCTGGAGAGCGCGAACAACAATGGCCGCCCAGTCTAAATATTTCTGTGTCCTGAGGACGTGTCCGTCAGAAGCCGAGGTCCGCCTCCTGATCCTGTTTGGAGGGTGGAGACCATGGAGACGGGGCCGCCCACGAAAAAGACCGCGGGAAGAAGACACTGGAGAAGGAAGAAAGATGGCGACACCGAGAACACCGCGTGGGACTGACCCGATCCAGCCTGAGGCTGCACCACCTGACACAGCCCCAGATGCATCAACGTTGCAGGGACTGACCCTCACGGAGTTACCGATGGGCCGACCCCCCTTGCCACCGTCTGAGGAGTGTGTAGCTGCAGCCGAGGCTCGCCAAATAGCGCGCCGCTTAGAGGCTGATGCCCGCGTGCTTACTCGGCTAGGCCAGCCCACGGAGATCCGTCTATCTCCGGTGTCCCCTGCTCTTCCCAACCCGGCCGCGGCGGAAGGTACGCTGCCCACACAGGGTATGAGGATCTTGCCGGAGGCCGAGCACCTGCGGCACCTGATGACGGCGTGGCGGAGCCGGCCCCAGCCTACAGCTCAGATTGATTTGACCAGTGTGGGAGAAACCCCGTCGTCACACTGGGGTGTAGTGGTCTCCTTCAACCCCCGACATGGAAGAGGGGTTATACAGGAGATCCGGGAGCCGCTACAAGTCCACGTGGACCGGGAGGAGGTCGAGCCCTGCGGGAGAAGGTTTGCTCGCGACCTGGAGCCCGGTGATGCTGTCACTTATACTAGGTGGAGGAGGGCAACCGGCGAGGCTGGCTGGATGGCGCGGGGCATCCAGCGGTGCGTCGCGCTCCAGGCCGCCGCTGCAACATCTGAAGATGAGCCTCCTGCCGAAAAGGCAATGGAACCTGACCTAGCGGAGCAGCGGAGAACCCGGACCCACCATGTACCCTGGGGGCGTGCAGGATCCTCGGCGAAAAGAGCATCGCGGCGAGGGATCCTGTCGTTGCTGGGACCAGAACCACTCCCTGGAACACCAGCGCGACCCGTTGGTCTGGTGATGCCCGGGAGGAAACCACCTTCTGCACCGAATGAGTAAGATAATACTACTCTTAAAATATGTATATAGTTACTGTTTTCTGTTTTGCTGCTAAACCCGTTCAGGGTTAACTTTTAAAAGGGATCCCTTTGTTGACCCGGGATCCCTGTTGTTTTGTTTATTTTTTCTGAGTTTTTGCACAAGTTTTAAGAACTGCCGCAATCATGAACAGTGCATGATACAAACTTTTTGTACATAGTTTGCACCTTATTAAAGGCGCCCCCTACTGGTTTTACTTAAAGAGAGACTCTTTGCGAAGATACCGCACCGGAGCCTTTGATGAATATGGACTGGTAGCCTGAGAAGATACGCTACCTCATAAAGACTTGGTCCCCTCTTAAAGGGGATGTCCATCTGTGTACTTATGAGTAATACTGCCTTCAAACAGTAAAGTGATAACGATGCCTTGAAAGAAAATGATAATGTTTGTGAAAGAAAGTTATATGTATACAACTAGTTAATTGTAAAAGAAATGCTGATGATGCTCCCTGAAAGTGAAAGCTAGAAGAAGGACGCAGTGGGCCCATAGGGATAGACGAAGTGTCCAGCGTGCATGTTAGTGAGAAAAATAATGAGAAGGTTGATGTTCTATAGGAAATGTTTAATAATGTTGATAGATAATGAGGATAGAAGGTAAACCCTGAGTCCTCATAGGAGCCATATAGAGATGGCTCAGTGCTCTTAAATTGAAAGTAATGTTATGTTCTATACTGTGTATAGTAGTTGAAAGCCAGAAGGCTCGGGCTGAAAGGAGCGGTCCTGTAAGAAAGGAGAGGCAGTAGGTCTGGTGCTGATAGGACAGGCGGTCCTGCAGATCTAAAGAAGGAGAATGTAAAAGTTAAATTGCCTTATAATGTGATTATAAGAAGGTCTTTAGTGGATTCCGAGTGTAAGTCCTTAAAGGCAAAGTTAAATCATTGTTCAACAATGTTGCACTAAGTAGAATACCCGGTTGGGTAAGAAGAGTTGTTTATAGCATGTTGCTATGATATTTAACCATGTTTGTAACGTTCAAGTGTCCTTACCTCCCATAAAGGGAAGCCTGTTCAAGTATACTTACTGTTATTGCACTCAACAAAACTGTATGTCTTTTTGCTAACTTGTATTGTTGTTTTCTTCCCAGTCCCGGAGTACTGTGTTTAACCAGGGGGGAGTGCAGCACCCCAGAGTCCTGGTCGTTGCAGTACTGTGGCTCCGCCACTATGGGGAGCTATGGTACGTCTGATGGCACTGAAGGAGTTCATCTGATCAGGTATCACAGACACCAATACATTTCACAGCCGGGCCTCCGGGGGGAGCTAAGGGTTCTATTCACTAGGCCACTCCCCACCATAGTGGGTAAACTGGGGGTCAGGCAGGAAGTTAGAGGAGAAGCTGACTGGGTTGGAACCAGGCAACACCTTGTGGCAGAGGGTGTTGTGGGGGAAGATACAGTAGGGTCTCTGTCAGGGGTGGGATCCTGACAGAGGCTTGGCAACTTGAACGAACGTAACGGGACCGTGCCTGCTCAGGATAGCGGCGGTGCCCAAGAAAGGATCAGAAGCGAGATAGATTGTGCTGAGTGAGAAACGAGATCATAGCAATAGGAGAATACCAGTAGGAGTCGTGCTGTAAGATCAAAGCAACATCCTACTGAGGCGCATAACCGGTGGCCGGAATGCCGAGAGAGTATCATAATATCCAGCTTCAAGCAATACTCTAAACAGCGGCAGGACAGTCAGTCTAAGGCGGGCTGTCTAACTCAAATCACCTATGCAGTCTTGGGGGGCAACTTGTGGAGAGGGGCGTCTCTAGGGTCCCGGAAGAGCTACGAGCCTACCCGTCAAACGGGTGCCGTCCCAACCAGAACATCAGGGAGGGACGGAGGATTAGCAGAACATCATCTAATCGAGTTGTGAGGGAACTTAAGAAACAGACACAACAGTTGTGGGGTACTTTCCGTAAGCACAGCAGGGAAGGACCACAACACCTAGCGCTAGGGGGAAGGCGCAGATTTCCACCTGTGAAGAGAACTCTGGAGGTGCCATTGGACCGGCCGGACTTGCGCAGCCTGGTGAACCGTATTCCGGACTGAGGACCCAGAGATCTTCAGTAAAGAGGTAAAGAGACTGCAACCTGGTGTCCTCGTTACTTACCGCGACCTGCACCCCACAACTGCACCGCTACACCACCACTTATTGCACCGGACGTCCCCCACTGACAGACAGGGCCACGGACCGGGTCTAGCCATCGTGACAACCCCAGGACTGAGACCCAGAGGCCCGGCTCCGGGTACCCCCCGGCCCTGCAGCGGTGTGGGGGCGCTCCATAAGCGTGCCCTAAAAACTCATTTGTTCAGACTGGCCTACCGCCTCAATGCATTAACCTAACCATCCCTGTGTGGCCCATTAAAAAAAATAAATAAATAAATACATAAAAAATAATTTTAAAAAAACAAAAACAAACAAAAAAAAACAAAAACATAATCAGGTTCCTCGCATCATGTTCTCATACACTTTATGCAGTTAATAGCACTCTGTGTCTGTACTGCTACATACTTAGGCTGATAACTGGTTTATGCAGCTTTACATGAACACCCGAGCCTTACACTATGGCTGGTCCAAATAACTAAAGCAATTGTTACCATCCACCTCTCGTGTCTCCCCTTTTCCTCATAGTTTGTAAGCTTGCGAGCAGGGCCCTCATTCCTACTGGTATCTGTTTTGAACTGTGATTTCTGTTATGCTGTAATGTCTATTGTCTGTACAAATCCCCTCTATAAGTTGTAAAGCGCTGCGGAATATGTTGGCGCTATATAAATAAAAATTATTATTATTATACTATTTCTACTGTGGTGAAATTGATGCCACTTTGGTGGTGTCTGCCACTAATTTTTGGAAATGTGAACACTCCTGGTTGGGTGTCCATCTACTGGGCTGTCTATTGTGGAAAAGATGTCGCTCTCCATTATACTATTTCTACTGTGGTGATATTGGTCCCACTTTGTTGGTGTCTGCCACTAATTTTTGGGAATGTGTACACTCCTGGTTGGGTGTCCATTTGCTGGGTTGGCTGTAGTGTAAGAGGTGTCGGTCCCTATTATACTATTTCTACTGTGGTGAAATTGATGCCACTTGGTTGTGTCTGCCAATAATAGTTGTAGTGGAAGATGTGTCGTTCCCTATAATACTATTTCTACTCTTGTCAAATTTATGCCACTTTGGTGATGTCTGCCAATAATTTTTGGAAATATGGAGAGTCCTGATTGGGTCTCTCCATCAACTGGGTTGGCTGTAGTGCAAGAGATATTTTTCTCCATTATACTATTTCTATTCTTGTGAAATTGATGCCACTTCATTGGTGTTCGACCCTAATTTTTAGAAATGTCAATACTCCTGGTTGAGTGTCCATCTGCTGGGTTGGCTGTAGTGGAACATATGTAAGTTCCTATTATACTATTTCTAGTATGGTGAAATTTATGCCACTTTGGTGGTGTCTGCCACTAATTTTTGGAAATGTAAACACTCCTGGTTGAATGTCCATGGGATGGGTTGGCTGTAATGGAGGACGTGTCAGTCCTCATTTTTATAGTTATACTGTATTGAAATTGATGACGCTTTGGTGGTGTCTGCCACTAATTATTGGAAATGTGAACACTCCTGATTGGGTCTCTCCATCTGCTGGGTTGGTTGTAGTGGAAGAAGTGTTGGTCCCTATTATACTATTTCTACTATTGTGAAATTGATGCCACTTTGGTGGTGTCTGCCACTAATTTTGGGAAATGTGAACACTCCTGGTTGGGTGTCCATCTGCTGGTTGGCTGTAGTGGAAGATGTAATTGAGCATGTCGCCTAGCTGCAAGAAAGGATGGCACATGTAATGCCTATCGAGGGGAACATCTTCTCCAGACACAGGATGCCCAAGAGAGGATATACAACCAATCAGCAAGGCTAAGGCAATTCCAGCCCAGGAACCCTGTGCTAGTATGTATCCCTATGGTGGAGAGCAAATTCTTGGTGAGGTAGCAAGGCCCGTATGAGATAGTGGAAAAAAATCAGGGACTTGAATTACAAGGTGCGCCAGTCCGGTTGCAAGAAGCCAAACCAGGTATACCGTATGAACCTACTCAAACCTCAGCAGGACCGTGAACCACTGGAAGCTCCTTGCCTGGGTAGCCGTTCTGAAGTCAAGATCAAGGAGGTCATGATCGCTGAGATGCTAATGCCGCCAAGAAGCAACAATGTCGAGAACTGCTTCAGAAGAACTGTGACCTGTTCTCGGAGTTGCCAGGACACACACAGGTCGTGGAACACGATGTGCTGACGGAGCCGCATGTAAGGGTAAACTTCTAATCCTACAGAATCCCCGAAGCATGCCGGGAGATAATCTCCAAAGAGGTGAAGAGAATGTTCCTAAGGGTGACAATGGAATGAAGTAGTGGCTGATCAAGTCCCATCATCTACGTACCGAAGCCCAATGGTGAGTGGCGGTTTTGTAACGATTACAGCAAGCTCAATGAGGTCCTGTTTTGACACGTACCCGATGCCCCGTGTGGGTGAACTCATTAAGCGACTGGGGCATGAAAGGCACATCACCACCCTCGACCTGACGAAGGGGTACTGGCACATCCCCATGTCCCAGAGCGCTAAGGAGAAGACGGCCTTCTCAACTTCGGATAGGTGTTTTCTGTACAACAGAATGCCCTTTGGACTGCAGTGATTACCAACTACCTTCCAGAGGGCGAAGGATCGAATCCTGACTCCATACAAGAACTATGCTGCAGCCTTCTTGGATGACATTGTCATTTTCAGCCCTGACTGGAGTTCACACCTGCCAAAGCTACAGGCAATCCTCGATGCATTGAGGAAAGCGGGATTCACCATAAATCCCAAAAAGTGTGCCATAGGGAAGGAAGATGCAAGATACTGAGACTACATCATTGGGAGAGGCGAAATCAAGCCCCAGCTGAATAAAATAGAGGCAATTCAGGAGTAGCCGCAACTGCTTTCCAAGAAGCAAGTGAGGGAGTTTCTTGGGATTGTGGTTAATTACCAGCATTTTATCTCAAACTTTGCCATAATTGCCACATCATTAACAGATCTCCTTGTAGGCACCAAGTCGACGATTGTGAAATGGACTCCTGATACAGTGAGGGTGTTTCAAGAACTCAAGCGGGCTCTGTGCAAGCATCCGGTTCTGGTCACACCAGACTTTAGCAAAGAATTTGTGGTCCAGACCAAAGCTTCAGAAGTTTGGAGCTGTGCTGTCACAGAAATTAAAAGGATAGGAGCATCCAATCCTACACCTGAGATGGAAACTCTCTGCTTGCGAGAAGAATTATGCCATAGTTGAGGAGTTAAACACACTAAAATACTACCTGTTAGGCCATAGGTTTAAGTTGGTGTCAGACCATGCCGCTCGGAGACGGTTAAGAGAGAAGGGTAAGAATGCAAGGGTGACTAGGTGGTTCTTAGCCCTTCAAAACTTCACGTTCCACATGGAACATAGGCCAAGGAAGTTACATGGCATCATGGATGCTCTCTCCCGAATTCCCTGTTTAGTTTCTGAACATGCCGAAACCCCCGGCTTTGGGCAGAGGGGGAATATGTGATAGGGTCACTGGCACAGTGTATGAAGGGAGATATGTGTCACTGTGCATATTAGCATCAGTGATGTAAAACCAGAATTGTTTTCCTCCAGTACGTAATATGTTGAGAGGGTTGTTATGTTATGGGCTGGTTTTAGTGGACCTCCATAGAGCGGGTGGGAGGCGGTCCACCGTATCTCCACCTGCGGAGACCTGACAGGACCTATGTGATGTCAAGGTCATGTGATGATCACATGTGGTGTTGAATACCTGGCCATGAGAGTCAGTGGATGTTGTGTCTTGGGAGAGAAGAAACTCCCACATAGCTCCTCAGAGGAGATAAGGAATGTGAGGGTTAACTGCAGGTGAACCCTGCAGTGAAAGGACTCTTATGAAATGTGTTTTGTTTATTTTACCATTATGCCAGCAAGACTCCGTTTATGTTGCTGAACCCTGCCAAGGTTTATGCTATCCACAATAAACCAGCAGGTGATCTTCTACCAGAACGGCTCCTGTGTCTACCCAGGAAAGCAGCTGAGTGTGTCAACCTGTCACAATATGTATACACATCCAATATAAGAAAGAAAGAAACTAAGGAAAGATATAGAAAGAAGAAAAAGTGAGGACAGGTACTTTGAAACTAATTACTATGCAAAGGAGCTCCACCCACTACTAGCATCGGAAAAGGTAGAAATAAGTTGCATGTTTCATTATTGAGCTATTCACCTGACAAAGGCTGACCCAGCCAAAACACGTTGTTTTTATTTTTGCATTTTAATAAACCATATTGAAGGATCCTGGAAACACTGAGCGGAAGCGCCAATTTCTTGTATTTTTTTTTTAAATATTGACACTTTTATATTACTCTTCTGCATTACAACCTCTCCTGCTATTTGACCTCGGCCCTCTTGATTATGGAGCGGCCCCCAGACGCAGGACAGCGGGGTACTCGGTACCGGGTTTCACGGTTCTGAGGATGTCACGGTGGCCTGACCCGGTCCGTGGTCCTGCTAAGGGGCGCCCAATAAAAGGTGTAGGTGGTGGTGTAGGTCGCAGTAAATAACGAGGACACAGGGTTGCAGTCTCTTTACCTCTTTACTGAAGGCTTCGGCATCCGCAATCCAGAGCACTGCTAACAGGGCTGGCTGAGACCAGCCGGTCCGAAGGCACATCCAGAGTTCCCTTTGCAGGTGGAAATCAGTGCCTACCTACTAGCGCCTGGGTGTTGTAGTACTTCCCTGCTGAGCACCACGGGATAGTCCTCACAACTGTTGTGTATGTTTCTGTTCTTTCTCTCCGTCCCCCAGATGTTATGGATAGGACGCACCCGTATGACGGGGTAGGCCTGGAGTTATTTTATAGGGACCCTAGAGACGCCCCTCTCCCACAATTGCCTCCGTTGTCTTCATTAGGTGATTTAGGTGAGGCAGCCAACCTAAAATTAACTGCCCTGCCGTTGGTTTGAAGTAATGCGTAGAGCCCAATACTTCCTCGGCGTTCTGGCCACCGGCTACGAGCCTCAGTAGGATGTTGCCGATCTCGGGGCACGACTTCTACTGGTTCTGTCGCCTTTGTGCTGTGATCTTGTTTCTCACTTCTCCACAATATACCTCGCTTCGTGTCCTTTCTTAAGATGCCGCCGCAATGAAGTGCAGGCGCGGCTCCGTAATGATCTGTCCTTTTGCTAGGCCTCTGTCAGGATCCCATCCCTGACAGGGACCCCCCTGAATCTTCCCAAGGAACCTCTTCTCTCACTAGGTGTTGCCTGGGCAAAACCCAGTCAGCTTCTCTCTAACTTCCTATCCAACCCCCAGTTTTACCAGAGTGTGAGGAGTGGCCTAATACATAGAACCCTTTGATCCCCCTGGTGGCCAGAGTGTGAAGTGTAATGTGTGACTGTGATACCTGGTCAGGTGAACTCCTTTAGTGCAATCAGACGTACCATCACTCCCCTTAGTGGCGGAGCGACAGTACTGCAATGACCAGGACTCTGGGGCGCTGCAATTACCCTATCTCCTGGCTTGTCCATGAGTAATAATTCAGCGTCACACATGACTACGCTAAATATTGTTTCACCAGTTAACAAGAGGTTTAATGGAGTTTTCAATTCTGACTTTTCCTTTGACACCTCAGGATGTCTATGTACGCCCAGGTCTCATCTATAGGTGACTCTTTTAAATGGTTGAGATAAGCAGGGCATTGAATGGTTACCTTGGCAACTGTCCTGATGTATTGCATCATCCATCCATGGTCAATGTCAAATGGGATGGAAGAAAACTTCAACAAACAACCATTTTACTCTGTAGTTATACAAATGTAAAATACATACTTTGTTAAAATATAGGTGTATTATTTTATGCTTAATAGTTTTCAACAACAAATTGTCATTGGTAATTGTATACATTTTCTAATAATCATTTAGTGCACTAACTTGCTTTCCCTTTCTTTTGCAGATGAGTGACTTTGCTATAACTTATATGTTTTTCTAGTACATGTTGCCAATACAGCAATTAAAAAAATAAAATGGCTACTTCCCTGTGTGAATCCTCTGATGGCTGACAAGATTTGATTTCCGATTAAAACATTTCCCACAAATAGAACATGAAAATGACTTTTCCCCTGTGTGAGTTCTTTGATGTATAGAAAGTTCTGATTTATCCCTAAAACCTTTCTCACATTCTGAACATGAAAATCGTTTCTCCGCTGTGTGGCTTCTCTGATGTACAACAAGTCTTGATTTACTAATGAAATTTTTCCCACATTTTGAACATGAAAATGGCTTTTCCCCTGTGTGTGTTAACTGATGTCTAACAAGACTTGCTTTCTGATTAAAACATTTTCCACATTCTGAACAGATAAATTGCTTATCTCCTGTGTGATTTCTCTCATGTATTCTTAGTTTTGATTTCTCACTATAATTTTTTCTACATTCTGAACTTGAAAATTGCTTATCTCCTGTGTGAGCTCTTTGATGTTTAACAAGATGTGATTTGTGTATAAAACATTTCCCACATTCTGAGCATGAAAATGGCTTCTCTCCTGTGTGAACTCTCTGATGTATTTCAAGGTTGGCTTTTACACTATAACATTTCCCACATTCTGAACATGAAAATGGCTTTTCATCTGTATGAATTTTCAGATGGGTAGCAAGTAGTGTTGAGCATTCCGATACCGCAAGTATCGGGTATCGGCCGATACTTGCGGTATCGGAATTCCGATACCGAGTTCCGATACTTTTGGGAATCGGTATCGGAACCATATTCATGTGTAAAATAAAGAATTAAAATAAAAAATATGGATATACTCACCTCTCCGGTGGCCCCTGGACCTTACCGCTGTAACCGGGAGTCTCTGTTCCTAAGAATGAGCCCGTGAAGGGCCTTCGATGACGTCGCGGCTTCGGATTGGTCGTGTGAGCGGTCACATGAGCGGTCACGCGACCAATCAGAAGCCGCGACGTCATCGAAGGCCCTTCACGCGCTCATTCTTAGGAACGGAGGCTCCCGGTTACAGCGGTAAGATCCAGGGGCCACCGAAGAGGTGAGTATATCCATATTTTTTATTTTAATTCTTTATTTTACACATGAATATGGATCCCAGGGCCTGAAGGAGAGTTTCCTCTCCTTCAGACCCTGGGAACCATTCCGATACTTTGCGTCCCGTTGAAATGCATTGGTATCGGGTATCGGTATCGGCGATATCCGATATTTTTCGGGTATCGGCCGATACTATCCGATACCGATACTTTCAAGTATCGGACGGTATCCCTCAACACTAGTAGCAAGAATTCTTTTGCATGTAAAACATTTCCCACATTCTGAGCATGAATATGGCTTTACCCCTGTATGAATTCTCTGATGTATTTCAAGGTTGGTTTTCAACCTATAACGTTTCCCACATTCTGAACAAGAAAATGTCTTTTCTCCTGTGTGAATTCTCAGATGTCTGACTAGACATTATTTCCAATAAAAACATTTCCCACATTCTGAGCATGAATAAGGCTTCTCCCCTGTGTGACTTGTCTGATGTGTAACAAGGCTTTATTTACTACTGTAATATTTTCCACATTCTGCACATAAAAATGGCTTCTTCCCTATGTGAATTCTCTGATGTTTGTCAAGATTGGATTTGCCTTTAAAACATTTTCCACATTCTGGGCATGAAAATGGCTTTTTCCCTGTCTGAATTCTCTCATGTCCTGTTAAAACTGATTGCTGTCTAAATGATTTCCCACATATGGAACATGAAACTGGTTTCTCTCCTGTGTGAATTCTCTGACGTATTTCAAGTTTTTCTTTCACACTAACGGTTTCCACATTCTGAACATGCAAATGGATTATCTCCTGTGTGAATTCTCTGATGGGTAACAAGATTTGTTTTTAGGTTAAAACATTTCCCGCATTCTGAGCATGAAAATGGCTTTTCTTCTGTGTGAATTCTTTGATGATTTACAAGTTTGGCTTTCACTTGAAAACATTTCCCACATTCTGAACATGAAAATGGCTTATCTCCTGTGTGAATTCTCTGATGGGTATCAAGACTTGCTTTGCAATTAAAACATTTCCCGCATTCTGAACATAAAAATGGCTTTACCCCAGTATGAGTTCTCTGATGGTTAACCAGGTATGATTTTTCTGTAAAATATTTTCCACATTCTGAACATGAATATGGCTTCTCCTCTGTGTGAATTATCTGATGTGTAACAAGGCTTGATTTACTACTGTAAGCCTTTCCACATTCTGAACATGAAAATGATTTCTCCCCTATGTAAGCTATTTCATTTTCATCAGCACTTCTTTGACTTTCATTTTGCATGTTTTTCTTTGCTGAAGCAGAAGAGAGGACCTTTTCATAAGGATCAGATGACAGATGTTTTCTTATTTGAGCTTGAGGTGTAGCTGCAAAAATTACATGTTCTTCGTATGTATCTGGTGTGCTACTACAATTATCAGCTGCAAAATCTGAGAATATCACATGTCCTTTGGAACTCCTGGTACAGTCATCTGCCAAGAATAAAATTGATTTTATTATTTTTAAATAACACTGCATTTGAATTATATTAATATTTACTTTTTTATATATATATTTACATAATTTCCATACAAAATATAATACATATAAATATATAACTATAAGATAATGCTGATAATTTGTCAGATCAAAAGAGAAAAAAAGATTTGCTTTTGTGCAATGAGAACAATATCCGATAATTTCCCCAATCTGAAAAAAAGAAAAATTAAAAAGCCAAGACCAAAAAGGAAGAAAAGTGCATGAAAAAATAAAAACTGGTATTAGAATCGGTATCGAAACACGTAGACTGAATGTCTTATGCTTTAATGATTGCATTTAATGATTGCATCTTTTATTCTTTGGACGATCATTATCACCAGTGGCCCTATTTTCTTTTATATTGTTCTATAACAGAGGTTTCCGACACTAACAATTGTCAAAAGTATATTTAGAGGCATCCACTGAGCGCAGTGTCCTGTGATGGACAGGACTGTGACTATAGAAGGATCTCCTCTACAGCAGCTCAAAAGCGATTATGGCAAAAATAGTTTACATGTAAAATCCACATGTTAAGCTCTACATAACAAACTTTAACATTTAATGTAATTCTACAAACCAATGACTGAGTAGAATCTGTGACTTCTCTGCATTTATTGGTCACTACTAACCTGTTCGGTTATCTGTAGGAATCTCCTCTTTACACCGCTCATCACCCCTCACATATGTCTCTGTAGTATTGATATGCATCAGATCTTTACCCTGAAACAAAAATTGTTAAAGTCAAAGACAGATGTAGATGTTGTGTGGAATGATTCAGAAAAAAAAAAAAAATATCATTTAACATGATGACCAAAAATGACATTACAGCATTAGTTATCACATAGCTGCATATTTTCTGCATAAATTCAATTTTTGGCTCCTAATTCTAACCAGCAGTCTCCATAACTAGAAAATTGTGAGAAGATCCAGACAACATCTAGTATCTATTATCAGATTTACATCAAATTCCAAAGATCAACAGACCAGTAATGCTGCAAGTATATACCACTGGAGTATGCAATGCTGGTTAGAGGAGAATGGCAGACATGGTGGTGGTCAACTGTGCAGCAATACAATCTTCAAAATGTATGTAAGTAGATTAAAAATGAGTGGCACTCACTAATGATGTATTGTTTTGTGCTTATTTTCATTCCAAGGTCATATGGTCAAGTTTCAAAATACCACAAAAATATATATGCAAATGTCTGGCCACTGGTGTACCTGTTACGGTACCAGCTGCCTGGGTAGAACAGTGGTCCGCAAATTGAAATGAATCATGTCCCAAAACAAAATATAAGTATTCCAATAGTAAACCCTACGGATTACTATTCTTCAACCAATGTCTTACAGCCTGTATACTGGCACCCTGAGGAATGTGGGAGTACAGGCTCTCGATGTTGATTGTTGCCAGTTGGAATTCTTCTTGCCAATCAAGATGGTCCAGTATTTGTAAAAACAATTCCTGCGTGATGTATATACAAGGGAGTTTTCTCAACCACTGGGCATAACATACAGTCCAAATATCGGCATAGAAGTAACTGAACCCCATCCTATTATTACAGAATGTACAGGTGGATTGACTATACATTTATGGATTTTGGAAATAAAATACCGGTACCGGTTTGGATTTAGGAGATTCTACCATCAGTTTGTTTTCAACATTGTGTGATAATACCCTTTGTCTTAATAATGATCGCAATCGTTCCCTATGGAAGTGTGAGGGATCTGAGCTTAAAGATAAATATAGGTATTTTTATTACTTAATTGTTGATTGGCTTCAGCCATATCGTATGCACAGGACAGGGGGAACTAATTATGGGTGGAAGAAAGGCAATTTCCGGCAGCTAAGTAGGAAAGTTAGAGCAATCAGACTGTGGAATGCCCAGATAGAAGAGGTAGTAATGGCAGGCGCTATAACAGTTTTTAGAAAAGAAGAGGATGTATTCTTTCAAACAAATGGCATTAAGGTTAGAGATAATTTAATTACAAAGAATTTAAAATTGTTGTAGGAAGGTTGAACTTTATGGACTTTGGTCTTTTTACAACCTATGTAACTATGTAACTTTTTAACGTGACCACAATATTACATCCCTTGTCTGCTATCTCTTATAACTATGTATTTGTTAGAACCTAGTCAATTGAAAGCCTGTTGCTCCTTGGTCCTCACATTGTGCTCCCTCAGGGGATCCCTCAGGGGCACACGAAAGATTAAAGAGGTTGTCTGACCCTCTCTTAGGCAAAAGTAGTGGGTCCAGAAAAGTCGTATCTTCTCTTGCTGACAAGTTTATCTTTCGAAAGGTAGACGAGAGAACAAGAGGATCTGCAATTGATCTTCACAGTGCCATTGAAGGAATAAAATAATCCACACTATCTATCAACAGAGAAATAGTGACGGAACACTTAGCTAATTTAAATGAATTTAAATCTCCTAGCTCAGATGAATTACATCCTAGGGTACTAAATAGCAGACAAAATTGCAGAACCAGTAGCCAGAATCTTTGAAAAATTCTGGAGAATGGGAGAAGTCCCAAAAGATTGCAGAATAGCAAATGTTGTCCCTATCTTCGAAAAAGGAAAGACGATGGAGCCAGTAAATTACAAGCCAGTGAGCCTTACTTCATCTATATCAGGAAAGATCTTTGAATACATTTTTAAACAGCATGTTGTCTTTGTTGATGAGTTGCTTATATCTATAAGGTGTAATATTATTGAAGTTGTTCTTTTATCACACTATTCTCAATGCACGTGACATAATGGTACGTAAAACCCCATAATCTAGCAGTGATTAACTTATGCAAAGTTGTTCAGATTACTTAATCTTCGCATTCAGAAAACTGATCATTTCATACTGCACCATCACGTCTAGTAAGTTATAGATGAGAAAGGGCTGCTGCCTAATTTTCACACATTGAACCTGCAGTTGGGAGACAGCAGATGCCTATAATAATTTGGCCTTTCAGTATATAATAATCGTGGATAAAACAAGACTGAACATAAGACTTTCACAGCCTTCTACACATCATGGGGAAGATTTCATGACATCTTCTCTCCATCTACCTGATGATCCTGAGGAACATCGGGATCTTCTTGTTTACAGTCCTGTGGAAAAAGAGGATGGGGACAGCTCTCTAGTGTTGTCCTCTTACTGGATAGTTCTGTAAGAAACACATACAGGCACTGATTTCCTTCTTTACATACAGATAATTATAGGCCGTGTGTATTTAATCTATTACCTGGTAATGTGAGGGGTCGGGGAACCTTCATCATGACGTTCTTGTACAGATTTTTGTGTCGTTCTAAATACTCCCACTCCTTCATGGAGAAATAGACAGTGACATCCTGACACCTTATAGGAGCCTGTCACATACAATGATACCGTCATCCCCCGATCTCTACATAGCGTTACTGTATAATGTCCCAACATTCCCAGCAGTGTCACCTCTCCAGTCAGCAGCTCAATTATCTTGTAGGTGAGTTCTAAGATTTTCTGGTCATTGATGTCCTCATGTATCAGGGGATGAAGTGGAGGCCCCGTGACTGGGCTTGGGGTTCTTCCCCATCCCTCAGATATAGGGGCCTGACAGCACTCACTAGAGGTCTTCTTCACTACTGTGTAATCCTGGTTATGGAGAGACACATTCATAATCTCACTACAGACATTTCCAGAGTTCTCACCTCTACAGTTCTCTTCTTCTGTTGTTAAGGATGATGTAATGTGACATTGTTAGAATCTCTCACCTCTCCAGTAAGCCGGAAGAGGCTCTCTATGGTGAGATGTAGTATCCTCTCCACCATCTTGTCTCTGTCCCTACCATCCCTTGGAGGGTCAATCAGGAAAATTCTTTGATGTGGAAGATATTCACTGAGAGGATCTGATATTGTATGGACCTGAATGGGGAGAAGAGCCTATGCAAGAAATTTTCGGAGCTGTTAGTAGCTTCACATGATCACTACATCCAGTAATGGACCCCATCGTGCCCCCAGTATAAAACAGATTCAAATTCTAGTTAATGTCACTTAGCCTCCACCATGACATGGGAAGAGGATGGCGATAAGGGGTTCACATCACTTAACAGGTCAATCTAAACACGCCCCTCACTCAGACTACAAATTGAACACATAACGTAACTCCAATTAGACCATACACCCAAGACGCTAAATGCTTACCAATGTCCCAATGTCTTGAGCACAATGTACTCACTACTCGCAGACCATATACAGGTTGCCTGCATAAACTACCACTAAGTCTTTATGGAAACACTTAGGATCCTTAGGGCAACAAAGCAGAGCTATGAAAGTGTTGGGGTTTTAACAAAAAAAAATTACAGTGCTTAACCCCTTTATCCCATATGACGTACTATCCCGTCGTGGTGACCTGGGACTTAATTCCCAGGGACGGGATAGTATGTCATAGGCGTTCGGCCGCGCTCTCGGGGGGAGCACGACCGATCGGCGCTGGGTTTCAGCTGATTATTACAGCTGACATCCGGCACTATGTGCCAGAAGTGGTCACAGACCGCTCCCGGCACAACTACCTCCGGAACACTGCGATCAAACATGATTGCAGCGTTCCGGCGGCATAGGGAAGCATCGCACAGGGTGGGGGCTCCCTGCGTGCTTCCCTAAGACCCTCGGTAAAACACAATGTGATAGCGTTCTATCGAGCATCTCCTCCCTGCAGACCCCGGATCCAAAATGGCCGCGGGGCTCCTTCCGGGTCCTGCAGGGAGGTGGCTTGCAAGCGCCTGCTCAGAGCAGGCACCGGCAAGCCTCCCTGCAGGGCCTGTCATATCGCTGATCTGACACAGTACTCTGCAAAGTGTCAGATCTGCAATCTGACATGATAATGTGATGTGCCGCCCTGGGGCAATGTTATAAAGTACAAAAAAATATATTTTCATATGTAAAAAAAAAATTAAAAAATTCCTAAATAAGAAAAAAAAAATATTGTTCCAATAAATACATTTCTTTTTCTAAATAAAAAAAAAATAAAAGTACACAAATTTAGTATCGCCGCATCCGTAACGACCCGGCCTATAAAACTGTTCCACTAGTTAACCCCTTCAGTAAACACCGTAAAAAAAAAAACAGGCAAAAAACAACGCTTTATTATCATACCGCCGAACAAAAAGTGGAATAACACACGATCAAAAAGACGGAAATAAATAAACATGGTACCGCTGAAAACATCATCTTATCCCGCAAAAAACGAGCCGCCATACAGCATCATCAACAAAAAAGTAAAAAAGTTATAGTCCTGGGGGGCGTGGCCAGCGGTTGGTGAAGAAGGACACATGGTGGAGAGCTCCTCCAGCAAAGAGGAGATAAAGGTCTTCCCCCAGACTCCAATCACACACAGACCACCAGAAAATCCCGGGCGGCATACCTGGGGTGGAGAGGATCATCAGCCTGTGCCCCCCTTGCAGCTGGGAGTCGGCACACCGGACCCTCAGAGACGGAGCGGCCTTGCAGCGCGGTGCTCTGGAGACAGGTCGGCAGAGCGGGATCTCTGCAGGAGCAGCAGTCGGCCCGAGGAGACTCGGCGGGCGGCTGGTGGTGAGGTGTGCGGCAGCGGGCAGAGGTCTGCAAGTCCTCCATCGGGCTGTGGAGGTGAAGGAGAGGCTCTCCCTCCCTTGAATCCCACGTGGCGACGGTGGTGAGGCACCGCAGACACGTTCACCGGAGCCTCTACAGGGAGGACTCTGATAAGTGCGCGGATCGCACTACACAGAAGAGGAAGGTGAGCAGGATAGTGCTGGCCCCGGCTGGACAGGGGATTCCCTAGGGCCCCCGCCATAGTATCCCAGTGCTGATCATTTTCCCGCCAGTGAGAGGGCGGATGCCATCTTGGGGTTGGATCCCCTCTCAGTGAAACACCATCTTGGGGCGGGCTTATTCAGAATACCTGGCACTTTTGCACATTGTCTTGCACATAGTCCTCACTGCAGAAAAGGAGCAGCCACCTTACCTTCACCATTTCATGAGCTGTTATTGTGCTTTATCTCCAGTAATACTGAGAAGCAAAACATCAGCTTACCACTTAATAAGTCTGCACTTTACAACTCTAGTCCTCTGGCGACACCTAGTGCTGGGACCGTTTATGACATCCAGAGGCTCATCTCTCCTGGTTCAGGACACAATATATGCTTCACCAACCTTAAGACCATAATCAAATACACCCTGGAAGGGGCTTGCTGATGGGGAGCTGTGCCTAATGTGGTGATCACTGCACCCCCATGCCCCCCTGAGCAATATAACAGGCAAGCAGCGACAGCGGACATTTATGGGTAAAACTAAGAAGATTTCTGGGCAACCCTCAAGCTTACACAAGGAGCCTCCTATTGAGGATATGGAACGATTCTTGAACCAGCCACTCCAAACAAGAAACACCAGATCAGCAATGTCGCAAACTCCGCATAAAAATAGTTCCTCTTTAAAAGACCCACAGACCTCTCATAACTCTCCTAGGAAATCAACAGATAATGGTGGTGGAGACAGAGACATGCCTGAGGACATGAATATTGCTGAACTGAGTAAATATATTAAAGCTCTTCCTACTAAAACAGATCTGGAAAGTTTTGCATGTAGGCTTGAGAACTCGTACAAAAAGGAGATACATAACCTGCAGATGGAATTTACATCACGTATAGAGGACGTGGAAAAGACACAAGAAGATCGCTCAAAAACTTCAGACGCACAGAGAAATCTTAATGGACCATACTATGAAATTAGAGGAAATGTCATCCGGTCTTGAGGACCTGGAGAATCGCAATAGGCGTAATAATATCCACATACGTGGTCTTCCAGAATCCGTCGGTCCTCAGGACCTAGACCGCACGGCTCAGAGAATATTCCTGGACATTCTCGGCGACTATGAAGACAACTCCATTGAATTTGACAGAATTCATAGATCTCTTGGTCCCAAACCCACGTCTGATTCACGCCCTAGAGACGTCATCTGCAGGGTACATTACTTCAGAATTAAGGAGGCCATCATGACAGCCTCTAGAAAAAAAGGATCCCTTCAATTTGAAGGACAACCAATTCTACTGCTATCAGACCTATCAAGATGTACTCTATTCTTACGCAAAGCCCTGAAACCTCTGTTGGCGGTTCTCAAGGAGAGGGATATCCCCTACAGGTGGGGGTTCCCTTTTCAACTAATAGCTTTCAAAGGAGGCAAAAGCGCATACTTCCGTCGGATTGGAGACCTGGCCAACTTCCTTGGCACGTTTGAACTCCCACTAATAGAACTTCCAGACTGGCCTCTGGTCCCGACTCTCCCAGACGCTCCTCCTAGATGGCTCAAGGTCCCCAGTTCCAAGAATCGGCATGTCAATGAGAGCTCCTCTGATCCTCCATGACGTTCTTTTTCTTCGTTCCCATTTATCTTTTGGTGTTTATTAGTTTCTGCTCGTTGCTGCAATGTATATATACACTCTGCTGCGGTTGAATGGCTCCATGGTATTTGTTGTTGATTGATTGATTTTACTAGCGGGGCGGATTATCCCACTGTTGGTTTGCCTGGGAGGTCTGATTCTAATCCCTGATCATTTGGACATGCAATATTCCGCATGCCGTCGGTATAACATGTATATAAATACACTCACCGGCCACTTTATTAGGTACACCATGCTAGTAACGGGTTGGACCCCCTTTTGCCTTCAGAACTGCCTCAATTCTTCGTGGCATAGATTCAACAAGGTGCTGGAAGCATTCCTCAGAGATTTTGGTCCATATTGACATGATGGCATCACACAGTTGCCGCAGATTTGTCGGCTGCACATCCCAAAGATGCTCCATACAAGGCAGGATGGATCCATGCTTTCATGTTGTTTACGCCAAATTCTTACCCTACCATCCGAATGTCGCAGCAGAAATCGAGACTCATCAGACCAAGCAACGTTTTTCCAATCTTCTACTGTCCAATTTCGATGAGCTTGTACAAATTGTAGCCTCAGTTTCCTGTTCTTAGCTGAAAGGAGTGGTACCCGGTGTGGTCTTCTGCTGCTGTAGCCCATCTGCCTCAAAGTTCGACGCACTGTGCGTTCAGAGATGCTCTTAGGCCTACCTTGGTTGTAACGGGTGGCGATTTGAGTCACTGTTGCCTTTCTATCAGCTCGAACCAGTCTGCCCATTCTCCTCTGACCTCTGGCATCAACAAGGCATTTCCGCCCACAGAACTGCCGCTCACTGGATTTTTTTTCTTTTTCGGACCATTCTCTGTAAACCCTAGAGATGGTTGTGCGTGAAAATCCCAGTAGATCAGCAGTTTCTGAAATACTCAGACCAGCCCTTCTGGCACCAACAACCATGCCACGTTCAAAGGCACTCAAATCACCTTTCTTCCCCATACTGATGCTCGGTTTGAACTGCAGGAGATTGTCTTGACCATGTCTACATGCCTAAATGCACTGAGTTGCCGCCATGTGATTGGCTGATTAGAAATTAAGTGTTAACAAGAAGTTGGACAGGTGTACCTAATAAAGTGGCCAGTGAGTGTATATGTGTATGTTAGCTTGAACAAGGGCTATTACTCTGTTTAAATTTACTTTACATGTTTGTAAATTCTTATCCATAGGCCTTGCTGAGTTCGCGGGAGGATGGAGGGGCTGGTGCTTCTCTCGGCTTCCCTTGTCCGCTCGGGGTGTACGGGTGAGAGAGGGGAGGGAATTTTTCCTTCTCCATTTCTCGCTCTAATTTCACAGATGCACAGTTTGACTTGGTGCGTAAACCCTAGCGCACCTTCTTCTTTGTTTTCCATGCTATATTATTTCTCCTTTAACCTGTCTTTTTCCCTCCCCTCCTACTGTTTTTTCCTTACTACCCATGGCTGTTGTGTGCTTTGGCGGATGGGGTGCACGTTATTGCGAGCTGGCGCAAAGATATTTGATAATGGATGAAATTAAATTCTGTTCCTTCAACGTAAAGGGACTAAATGTACCAGAAAAAAGACGACAGGTCCTATTTGATAGTCACAAGCAACAGATCTCTGTGCTACTGCTCTAGGAGACACATTTCAAAACTGGTGCGGTGCCACAGTGTATCACAAAAAATTATCCAAAATGGTATCACAGCCCAAATCCATTCTCAAAGTCTAAGGGTGTCTCAATAGCCTTCCACAGGTCCTTTGTGCCTGAGATCTTGGACTCACTAATTGATAAAAACGGCAGATTTATCTTCTTACTTATCGCATGGGCAGCTCATAAACTTGTAATAGCGAACGTATATTTCCCAAACCAAGGGCAGCAGAAGTTTGGAGCCGATTGCAAAAGATGCCTCGAGGAGTTCGCTGGTTCCTCTCCTGTGATACTTGGGGGCGACTTTAATATCCCAATGAATCCTGCGGTTGATGTCTCATGTCTTCATATCCTGCATCTTCCATTAACAAAATAAGATCTCAACTGCACAGCTTGAGACTGATAGATGTCTGGAGGGTCCTTAACCCGTCAACTAGGGACTATAGCTTCTTCTCAAAAATACACAATACTTACAGCAGAATAGACTATTTTTTTATTTCACATAAACTGCTTGATATGCAGGTGAGGGCCGGCGTGGGGTCGATTCTGTGGTCAGATCACGCTCCTATTTACCTAACAATCTCGCTTCATTCTGCCTCGAGACCATGTTTCTCCTGGCGTTTGAATGAAAACTTGCTCCAGGATCACATACATATGTAAAACTAGGATTGAACAAACAATCATAGAATTCGTGGCTGACCACGAGAGGGACACCACGTCCCCTACTGTGAAATGGGAGGCTTTAAAAAGTGTAATAAGAGGCGTCCTCATCTCTCATGGTGCTCGTTTGAAAAGGGAAAGAGCGGCAGAGATAGTCAGCCTAACAGAGCAAATTCACCAATTGGAAAACAAACATAAACGAAACCTTGAGGCCAACACATTTACTCAGCTCTCTTCAGCCAGACAAAAGTTGCTAACCATCATAGACCAAAAATCCAGGTGTCTCAGAGAGAGACTCAAGAGCCGATTCTACCAGCTCGGCAATAAAAGTGGTAGGCTCTTGGCCAGAGCCCTCAATCGACGCAATCCCAATACCTACATCCCTTTTATTAGGAACAGACAGGGGACAAAAGTGTTTCATACTAGAGATATTCTTTCTAACTTTAGTGAATACTATAAATCTCTATATAATATAGCAGGACATTATAAAGATGCTCCACTACATTCGTTACGTAGCAAAATTAAATCATACCTACAGGAACACAAATTACCCATACTGCCTGAAGATGATTTGCTTGATCTTGAAAGGGAATTCTCAGTAGAAGAAGTTTCTGAAACCATTAGAGACTTGAAACAGGGAAAGAGCCCAAGGCCTTACGGGTTTTCAGCAGGCTTCTACAAGTCGTTTAACACATTACTCAGTCCAATATTTCTGAAGGCTTGTAATTCTGTCTCTCTTGGAGAGCCCTTTCCTTCTCAGGCACTCACCGCTCACATAACAGTTCTACCCAAGCCTGGTAAAGATCCCTCTACATGTGATAATTATCGCCCGATCTCTTTGATAAATTTAGATATTAAAATATATGCGAAGATGTTGGCCAATAGGTTACGCCCCTTGTTGCCAAAATTAATAAACCAAGATCAGGTGGGCTTTGTGCCAGGACGAGAAGCAAGAGACAACACAATTCGTACCATATCCCTACTTGATAAGGCGGGTTGGGGGGGATCCCCTATGTATCATGTCAATCGATGCTGAAAAAGCCTTTGACCGGGTGCATTGGGAGTTCATCTTTCAGACCCTAGAGGAAATTGGCTTAAAAGAAAATATGTTGCGCAGGATCTCTGCCTTGTACTCCTCCCCTAGTGCACAGGTCAAGGTAAACGGTGTATTATCGGATTTGTTTCCGATCAGAAATGGTACGAGGCAGGGGTGCCCGCTTTCCCCCCTTTTATATGTCCTAACAATGGAGCATCTGGCTGTGGCCCTGAGAAATAACCCCTCAATTAAGGGTATAAAATTAAGGTCTGAAGAACATAAACTAGCACTTTTTGCAGATGACATTCTCCTATATATCACATCCCCCTCTACGAGCTTACCAAACATTATCTCGGAACTAAATAAATTCGGCCTTTTAAGTAAGTTTAAAATGAACTCCCTTAAATCCGAAATCCTGAATATTTCACTTCCACTCCCCTTGGTTGATAAATTGAGAACGACCTTCCCATTTAAATGGCGTTTTGACTTTCTCACCTACCTGGGTATCAAAATTACAAGTAGAACGTCTAAATTGTTTGAGACCAACTTTGCGCCAACCCTTCAAAAAGTAATATCGGATTTAGAGAATTGGCACAAGCTCCAATTGTCTTGGTTAGGCAGGATTAACGCAGTTAAAATGGATCTTCTGCCTCACCTCTTATATTTTTTTCAAACAATCCCTCTATTCTTACCAGCCTCCTTCTTTTCTCGCCTCAAACAAATAATCACTCGCTTCGTCTGGTCTCATAACCGGGCACGTATCTCATACTCATCATTAAGTAGATCTAAACTGATGGGTGGTTTGGGCCTCCCGGATTTTGCGATCTATAGTTATGCATCAATAGGATCATGCATCCTGGATCTTTATCACAGTAAAACCAGTAAAAAGTGGGTAAACCTGGAAAACGATCTTAATGGATGTGATTCTCAAGTTGTTCTCTGGTCCGGAAGCAGGGGGACGGGGCTGGATGTTTATATACCCTTTCTCACAAGAAACATATTGCTCCTTATTAAAAACAGAAACAAAGACCTCCAGATTGCAGCTGTCCCGGGCCCCTTGACCCCGATTTATGATAATCCCACTTTCCCGGCAGGGCTACATAAAGAGATGTATTTAAACAAAAGAAAAGACTCCAAACCCATCATCCATGATTATTTGAAGGCTAATCGGATGAAGTCCCTTCGGGAATTATTCCCAGAGGAAGAAATGCACCCTGTTGACTGGTTTTTCTATGAGCAGCTGAAAAGTTATATCCACAAGACTATTAAACAAACTAATATCAGTAGGCCGCTAACTTCCTTTGAGGTACTCTGCATATCAACAAACCCCCCAGATCACACTGTCTCGCTGCTATATAAAATCTTCAAAGAGGGGGGAGCTTCGCCGCAGGGTTGGCCAATGTTTTTCTCGAGATGGGAGGGTGATCTGAGAAGACCCTTATCTTCCGAGGACAGGGAAAAAATCCTTCTCTTCTCGTCTAGATCATCATTGTGCGTGGTATCACAGGAGAGGAGCTACAAGATCCTAGCAAGATGGTATAGATGCCCATCTATGGTACATGCGGTGTTCCCCACGACTCCTGACACCTGTTGGAGATGCTTAAAGGAAATAGGCTCTTACATGCATATTTGGTGGGACTGCCCCCCCATAAAGGATCTGTGGTTGGCTATTTTTGAACTTCATAACAAGCTGTCTATCACACAGATCCAACCTTCAGCGAGTCTAGCATTGCTGTCCTTATGTGACTTGTCGATATCTCGATTCAAAAGAGGCATTCTTAGACATTTTCTTACAGCAGTTAGGAATCTAATTCCACGTTTCTGGAAACAAGAAAAATTTCCTTCTCGTGCGGAATTTGTGGCTGAACTTAATAACATTTATAGAATGGAGCAACTGATAAATCAGTCATCTGATAATTTTGAAAAAACCTACAATACTTGGGCCCCCTGGATTGTTTTTAGGGAAACCCCTGAGCTAGATCTCTGGATTTCTAGAACTTAATATATCATACAGCTCACTCATGTGAGCTCCCGGATCGTTTTGTGGCCTACGCTTTGGCCGCTGGACGGGACGACAGCCACTCTCCCCCCTTTTCTCACATTTCCCATACCTTCATCCACCCCTCTTTTCTTCTTTTTACCTCCCTTTCTTTTCTTTTCTTACTCTAGTTGTTTGTCTTCCCCATAACTGGTTTGGATATACACTCACTGGCCACTTTATTAGGTACACCTGTCCAACTTCTTGTTAACACTTAATTTCTAATCAGCCAATCACATGGCGGTAACTCAGTGCATTTAGGCATGTAGACATGGTCAAGACAATCTCCTGCAGTTCAAACCGAGCATCAGTATGGGGAAGAAAGGTGATTTGAGTGCCTTTGAACGTGGCATGGTTGTTGGTGCCAGAAGGGCTGGTCTGAGTATTTCAGAAACTGCTGATCTACTGGGATTTTCACGCACAACCATCTCTAGGGTTTACAGAGAATGGCCCGAAAAAGAAAAAAAATCCAGTGAGCGCCAGTTCTGTGGGCGGAAATGCCTTGTTGATGCCAGAGGTCAGAGGAGAATGGGCAGACTGGTTCGAGCTGATAGAAAGGCAACAGTGACTCAAATCGCCACCCATTACAACCAAGGTAGGCCTAAGAGCATCTCTGAACGCACAGTGCGTCGAACTTTGAGGCAGATGGGCTACAGCAGCAGAAGACCACACCGGGTACCACTCCTTTCAGCTAAGAACAGGAAACTGAGGCTACAATTTGCACAAGCTCATCGAAATTGGACAGTAGAAGATTGGAAAAACGTTGCTTGGTCTGATGAGTCTCGATTTCTGCTGCGACATTCAGATGGTAGGGTCAGAATTTGGCGTAAGCAACATGAAAGCATGGATCCATCCTGCCTTGTATGGAGCATCTTTGGGATGTGCAGCCGACAAATCTGCGGCAACTGTGTGATGCCATCATGTCAATATGGACCAAAATCTCTGAGGAATGCTTCCAGCACCTTGTTGAATCTATGCCACGAAGAATTGAGGCAGTTCTGAAGGCAAAAGGGGTCCAACCCGTTACTAGCATGGTGTACCTAATAAAGTGGCCGGTGAGTGTATATTATATCCTTAATTGTTTACAAAACAACTTAATGATAATCATTAAATATCTCTACTGTTAGTATTTCACAATCTCGAGATGAATAACAACATTATCAGTCAGACAGTTAAATTGCAAGACTTAAGTATTGTAACGTTGTTTTATCTGATTAATATGTAACTACTGTCTAATAATGCACAGATTTACTAATTTGTATTTTCAAATGTTTTCTTTATTGTTCTGACCAATAAAACTGATTTATACAAAAAAGGTTATAGTCCTCAGAATAAAGCGATGTAAAAATAATTATTTTTTATATAAAATAGTTTTTATCGTATAAAAGCGCCAAAACATAAAAAAATGATATACATGAAGTATCTCTGTAATCGTACTGACCCGAAGAATAAAACGGCTTTATCAATTTTACCAAACATGGAACGGTATAAACGCCCCCCCCCCAGAAAGAAATTCATGAATATCTGGTTTTTCGTCATTCTGCTTCACAAAAATAGGAAAAAAAGCGAAAAAAAATGTCACACGCCCAAAAATGGTACCAATAAAAAAGGCAACTCGTCCCGCAAAAAACAAGACCTCACATGACTCTGTGGACCAAAATATGGAAAAATTATAGCTCTCAAAATGGGGAGACGCAAAAACTGCAATAAAAAGCGTCTTTTAGTGTGTGACAGTTGACAATCATAAAAATCCGCTAAAAAACCCGCTATAAATAGTAAATCAAACCCCCTTCATCACCCTCTTAGTTATGGAAAAGTAATAAAATTTAAAAAAATGTATTTATTTCCATTTTCCCATTAGGGTTAGGGTTGGGGCTTAAGTTAGGGTTAGGGCTACAGTTATGGTTGGGGCTAAAGTTAGGGTTAGGGTTGAGGCTAAAGTTAGGGTTAGGGTTGGGGATAAAGTTAGGGTTAGGGCTACAGTTAGGGTTGGGGCTAAAGTTAGTTTTGGGACTAAAGGTAGGGTTAGGGTTGGGGCTAAAGTTAGGGTTAGAGTTGGGGCTAAAGTTAGGGTTTGGATTACATTTATGGTTGGGATTAGGGTTGGCATTAGGGTTAGGGGTGTGGTTAGGGTTATGGTTAGGGTTCAGATTAGGATTAGGGGTGTCTTCTGGTTAGAGTTTCAGTTACAATTGGGGAGCTTCCACTGTTTAGGCACATCAGGGGCTCTCCAACCGCGACATGGCATCCGAACTCAATTCCAGCCAATTCTGCATTGAAAAAGTAAAACAGTGCTCCTTCCCTTCCAAGCTCTCCCGTGTGCCCAAACAGTGGTTCCCCCCACATATGGGGTATCAGCTTACTCAGGACAAGTTGGAAAAAAACTTTTGTGGTCCAATTTCTCCTGTTACCCTTGGGAAAATACAAAACTGGGGGCTAAAAAATAATTTCTGTGGAAAAAAAAAGATTTTTAATTTTCACGGCTCTGAGTTATAAACTGTAGTGAAACACTTGGGGGTTCAAAGTTCTCACAACACATCTAGATAAGGTCCTTGGGGCTTCTAGTTTCCAATATGGGGTCACTTGTGGGGGGTTTCTACTGTTTAGGTACATCAGGGGCTCTACAAACGCAATGTGACGCCTGCAGACTATTCCATCTAACTGCATTCTAATCGGCGCTCCTCCCCTTCCGAGCTCTGCCATACGCCCAAACGGTGGTTCCCCCCCACATATGGGGTATCAGAGTACTCAGAACAAATTGGACAACAACTTTAGTGGTCCAATTTCTCCTGTTACCCTTGGGAAAATGCAAAACTTGGGGCTAAAAATAATTTTTGTGGAAAAAAAAGAATTTTTATTTTCACGGCTCTGCATTATAAACTGTAGTGAAACACTTGGAGGTTCAAAGTTCTCACAACACATTCAGATAAGTTCCTTAGGGGGTCTTCTTTCCAAAATTGTGTCAGTTGTGGGGGGTTTCAATGTTTAGGCATATCAGGGGCTCTCCAAATGCAACATGGTGTCCTATCTCAATTCCAGTCAATTTTGCATTGAAAAGTCAAACGGCGCTCCTACCCTACTGAGCTCTGCTATGCACCGAAACAGTGGTTTACCACCACATATGGGGTATCAGCGTACTCAGGACAAATTGCACAACAACTTTTGGAGTCCAATTTCTCCTGTTACCCTTAGGAAAATAAAAAATTGGGGGCGAAATAATCATTTTTGTGAAAAAATATGATTTTTTATTTTTACAGCTCTACATTATAAACTTCTGTGAAGCACTTGGTGGGTCAAAGTGCTCACCACACATCTAGATAAGTTCCTTAGGGTGTCTACATTCCAAAATGGTGTCACTTGTGGGAGGTTTCAATGTTTAGGCACATCAGGGGCTCTCCGAACGCGACATGATGTCCTATCTCAAGAAAGAATTCAAGAGAATGTGAAGAGTGTGCAAATCAGCATAAGTAATAAGGAAGGGTGCACTCGAGCTGAATACAAATATAAGGGGGGTAAGAGGGTGCAGAGCCCAGTCCAATAAATAATATAATCACAAAAAGAGAAAACAGATTGGAATACAAAAAGGCCAGCACAGCCACATCATGTAGAAGATAGAAAAACGTTTTATTTAAACACCACAGCAAGACATATAAAAACAATTAAAATACAACAAATGGAAGCCCAACAACCCCATACACACATGATGTGTCTGCAAGCATTACATGAAAATACAAAATGGAATGAAATCGGTCGGGCTAACATTAATATGTGTCCCCGCAATTGTAGGAAGGTGACTCATGGCCGCAAGGTAAACCCATTAGACATATGAAAAAATATATAGAAATAGGAAATCCAAGGTGATATACATTGGGTCCCAAGGCTCCCTGTTAATGCATTAAGGTAAGAGGGCATAAGGAGCACATGATAATGAAAGTCTCACTGAGTACACAAAAAATGCAGAGAAGAAATACCTTTGCAGAGAAATGAGAGCAAAAATATGCCATGAATACTCAACTGACAAGAGTAAGAGACACCTTGAAGCCCAAGGATCAACAGCCCATAAGAAGCCTAGCAGAAGTCCAAGCCCTAAGTAGCCGGCATAAGGACAGAACGGGGTGTGTGGAAGAAACCCACGCGTATCCCCGCCACAGCGGCTTTGTCAGGGAAAGTGGGTTAAGTGGTGGAAAACTTACGTTTAAATACAAGTGTAATCATCCACAATGCACAACGACCGCGGCGTCCCCAGCTGGGAGGTGTATACCGGAAGGCGCGCATTAGTGCAGAGTAACGAGACAGGGCGGAAGTATCAGAAATCTCCATGGAGATTGGTGGCGCATGCGCAGTCGCGGCTCAAAATTGAGCCACGCTGCACAAGCGTCTAGCAAAGATAAAATGTAGAGCGCATGGCAGTGCGAAAAGCAGAGAAACACCCGTCGAACAGAGTATTGTGGAGCAAAACAAATTGCCATACAGGCAAGAATAAAAGACCTGAATGAGGGAGGAATATATATTGTTAATGCATACAAGAAATATATATATACACCACGGCAAATGGCCATATATAAAGCCCAAGTAAATAATATATACAAGTGGAGCAATCTATGTCAAAAACATGGCCAAGTGGCCGTAACACCTCTAAAATATAGAGGAGAGTTATATAAGTGCACACATATACATAAACCGATGGCTACTGGAACGCAAGACATATAGTTTATTCATAGTCCAAAAGTGAGCCAGCTGGTAGAATATGCAAAGCGTAGCAGGCATGGGAAAAGGGAAGAACAACTACTGTCTTGAGAAAGCATCCGAAAAGTTGTCCTTCTTTGATCTTCCCTTTAACCCTCAATGTGGCAAAGTAGGGATAAGACAGACGTATATCCAAAAATTGTGCATTGTCCACCAATTTACTGTCCATGATTGTCCAAAGGCAAAAGGCAGCAGCAGGTCATGTACAGGAGAATGGAATATCCGACAAGAGTGCTTTATGAAGCCGATAAATGTTAGAGCATACCAATCCTGATAAAGGGCTAAAGAGAAAAAGAGGGGAACAAAAGTAAGAATGTTAAAAACTATTAAAGAAGTCCAGCAAAGCCTATCCCCTCCATGGATTGGCATCCCAAAAATCCCGTAAAGAGAAGTTCTTCGTTTAATCCAGAGGGAGCAACAGACTGTAATTGGAAAATCCATCTGGATTCTATTTGAAGAAGCAATTTACGTCTGTCCCCACCTCTCTCATTGGGAGTGAGTTTTTGTAGGCCCACCACCCTAAGATTGTGTGAAGAGCCCCCATGATTACCTAGGAAATGTTCGGCCACTGGGGTAAGAGTCTTTCCCCTTCTTGAATCCGACGCGGCTAGATGTATTGTCGAGATATGCTTCTGGACACGTCTCCTGAGCTTAAGGGGGTGTCCACTAAGGAAGGAGCCCTTAGGGCTCATTCCCATGTGGAGACTGTAACATTTGTCCCCACATGGCTCCGACTCGTGATCTCTTTACTCACCCCACACCCTAAGGGCTCATTCCCATGTGGAGACTGTAACATTTGTCCCCACATGGCTCCGACTCGTGATCTCTTTACTCACCCCACACTCCTTAGTAGACACCCCCTTAGGGCATACATTAATTGTAAATCCAGGGATGTAATCTATGCCCTTATCTGCCCTTGTAAGATGGTATACGTTGGACAGACCTCACAAGAGCTCAGGAGACGTGTCCAGAAGCATATCTCGACAATACATCTAGCCGCGTCGGATTCAAGAAGGGGAAAGACTCTTACCCCAGTGGTCGAACATTTCCTAGGTAATCATGGGGGCTCTTCACACAATCTTAGGGTGGTGGGCCTACAAAAACTCACTCCCAATGAGAGAGGTGGGGACAGACGTAAATTGCTTCTTCAAATAGAATCCAGATGGATTTTCCAATTACAGTCTGTTGCTCCCTCTGGATTAAACGAAGAACTTCTCTTTACGGGATTTTTGGGATGCCAATCCATGGAGGGGATAGGCTTTGTTGGACTTCTTTAATAGTTTTTAACATTCATACTTTTGTTCCCCTCTTTTTCTCTTTAGCCCTTTATCAGGATTGGTATGCTCTAACATTTATCGGCTTCATAAAGCACTCTTGTCGGATATTCCATTCTCCTGTACATGACCTGCTGCTGCCTTTTACCTTTGGACAATCATGGACAGTAAATTGGTGGACAATGCACAATTTTTGGATGTACGTCTGTCTTATCCCTACTTTGCCACATTGAGGGTTAAAGGGAAGATCAAAGAAGGACAACTTTTCGGATGCTTTCTCAAGACAGTAGTTGTTCTTCCCTTTTCCCATGCCTGCTACGCTTTGCATATTCTACCAGCTGGCTCACTTTTGGACTATGAATAAACTATATGTCTTGTGTTCCAGTAGCCATCGGTTTATGTATATATGTGCACTTATATAACTCTCCTCTATATTTTAGAGGTGTTACGGCCACTTGGCCATGTTTTTGACATAGATTGTTCCACTTGTATATATTATTTACTTGGGCTTTATATATGGCCATTTGCCGTGGTGTATATATATATTTCTTGTATGCATTAACAATATATATTCCTCCCTCATTCAGGTCTTTTATTCTTGCCTGTATGGCTATTTGTTTTGCTCCACAATACTCTGTTCGACGGGTGTTTCTCTGCTTTTCGCACTGCCGTGCGCTCTTCATTTTATCTTTGCTAGACGCTTGCGCAGCGTGGCTCAATTTTGAGCCGCGACTGCGCATGCGCCACCAATCTCCATGGAGATTTCTGATACTTCCGCCCTGTCTCGTTACTCTGCACTAATGCGCGCCTTCCGGTATACACCTCCCAGCTGGGGACGCCGCGGTCGTTGTGCATTATGGATGATTACACTTGTATTTAAACGTAAGTTTTCCACGACTTAACCCACTTTCCCTGACAAAGCCGCTGCGGCGGCGATACGCGTGGGTTTCTTCCACACACCCCGTTCTGTCCTTATGCCGGCTACTTAGGGCTTGGACTTCTGCTAGGCTTCTTATGGGCTGTTGATCCTTGGGCTTCAAGGTGTCTCTTACTCTTGTCAGTTGAGTATTCATGGCATATTTTTGCTCTCATTTCTCTGCAAAGGTATTTCTTCTCTGCATTTTCTGTGTACTCAGTGAGCCTTTCATTATCATGTGCTCCTTATGCCCTCTTACCTTAATGCATTAACAGGGAGCCTTGGGACCCAATGTATATCACCTTGGATTTCCTATTTCTATATATTTTTTCATATGTCTAATGGGTTTCCCTTGCGGCCATGAGTCACCTTCCTACAATTGCGGGGACACATATTAATGTTAGCCCGACCGATTTCATTCCATTTTGTATTTTCATGTAATGCTTGCAGACACATCATGTGTGTATGGGGTTGTTGTGCTTACATTTGTTGTATTTTAATTGTTTTTATATGTCTTGCTGTGGTGTTTAAATAAAACCTTTTTCTATCTTCTACATGATGTGGCTGTGCTGGCCTTTTTGTAGTCCAATCTGTTTTCTCTTTTTGTGAGTGTGCAAATCAGTCATCAAAGCAAAAGGTGGCTACTTTGACGAACCTAGAATATAAGACATATTTTCAGTTGTTTCACACTTTTTTGTTAAGTACATAATTCCACATGTGTTAATTCATAGTTTTGATGCCATCAGTGTGAATTTACAATTTTCATAGTCATGAAAATACAGAAAAATCTTTAAATGAGAAGGTGTGTCCAAACTTTTGGTCTGTATTGTAAATTTTTTGTGAAAAAAAGTTAAATGTTCATTTTTTTTTTTTTTAAACATTCCAAAAATTCCTGTGAAACACCTGAAGGGTTAATAAACTTCTTGAAAGTGATTTTGAGCACCTTGAGGGGTGCAGTTTTTAGAATGGTGTCACACTTTTCTATCATATAGACCCCTCAAAGTGTTGGAAATGTTACTTATTAAGTGTTTTGTGTGACATATCTCTGTGATTTAAGGGCATAAAAATTCAAAGTTGGAAAATTATAAAATTTTCAAAATTTTTGCCAAAATTTCCTTTTTTTTCACAAATAAACGCAGGTAATATCAAATAAATTTTACCACTATCATGAAGTACAATATGTCACGAGAAAACAGTGTCAGAGTCATCAGGATCTGTTGAAGCGTTCCAGAGTTATAACCTCATAAAAGGACAGTGGTCAGAATTGTAAAAATTGGCCCGGTCATTAACATGCAAACCACCCTTGGGGGTTAAGGGGTTAATATGTCTGAAAAGGAAAGGAAATATTATATTTTATTTCCTTTTCCTTTTATAGTTCCTAAAAATAAAAAATGAAACGTATAGCAAATGGAAAGAGGGTGGCATAATTATAGAAGAATATAATGCTGTCCTAGGGAATGCAGGGCAAGCGTTAGAAGAGCTAAACTTGGTAATGAAATGAGGCTTGCAATGGAGACCAAAAGTAATAAAAAAGGATTTGGGGGGTATGTCAAAAGCAAAAGAAAAGTCAAAGATGCTATAGGATTTTTACAGTATGAAAAGAGTGAAGTGGTCAAAAATGATGTTGAGAAGGCCGAACTTTTAAATTTCTATTTTGCATCTGTGTTCTCTAAGAAAGCAATTGTAACATCAACTGATCTTCACTGTGCTATTGAAGGAATAAACAAATCCACACTATCTATAAACAGAGAGATGGTGAGGAAACAATATGCTAATTTAAATTAATTTAAATCTCCTGATCCAGATTCAATTTTCTTGTGTCATATAATTCCCTGCTTTGTAACACACAGTCCTATATAATATATATGCTATCTAGCGATGGCACTGGGCTCGTCATCGCTCATTTAACTGTATCGGCTTCAGTAGGAGGAAATTTACTTTGTAAGTGTTGCAAAGCTTGGAGATATTCTCTTCTGTGACTCTGTCGAATATGATTTTTTTTGGGGGGGGCAATTAGAACTTTTGTTATTGGGCACACTGATTTCTATGTATGCCCCTGGTGACGCATTCACTCTATAATGCGTCAATACCCTCCTACCCATGACGCGTCTGGGCACAGTATTAAGTGCCACTGCCATACCGATCTGCCCAGTCACAGGTATAACTGTTTGTTCAGCCATTGGGCATCTGTCTCTATAAAAAGACCCCCCTTTCACTCATTCTTACAGGCCCCTCTGAAAAAGCTGAAAGTGAAATGCACATCAATGATGTCTCTGGTGTTACTGTATGGTACTGGGATTCATTCCTGAGTGTGATATACCCATTATACCTGTATTCCTTCCACTGCTTTGCTATGCTCAGGTGTGCGGCCTTCGCTCCTCTGACACCGTGACTTACTCTGCGCTGACACAGGATCTGATCTATTGTACATATATTATAGTGTGTATTGCCGTCACCTTTTTATCCAGTCTCAGAATCCTGGAAATTCCCATTATTTTATGTCTCCATAGACTTAGATATTTATCAGGTGAATTAATAAAGATTTCTATTATGCTGTAAAGCGACGATCTTCAATCTTTATAATTTTCCGTCTCGTTCCATGTAGGATTTATACATTTAGGACTTGTGTGAGAATCTGATGGAGTTTTAGGTTAAACTAATGCAGAAATATGGAAAATACTAAACAGTTCCCGACCTTTCAGGCTCCGCTGTATATTCTAGGGGTCAGAGAGACCTCGACCTTCAGCCCATTAGGGTTTAGTCCTGTTCCCCCATCACACCCTCCCTGCTCCCTCATTACCTGTCACCAGTGCAGAAGTCTTCTCTCACATGGAGCAAAATGGAGACTGGATCCTCCTCTCCATGGGACTGATCACATGACTGTGACCTCATCACAGGTCCTAGAAGCAAAAACCAGCCATATATCTAGTGTGTGGCTCTGCAATCTGCTTCTCTCTCAAACACAACAAGGACCAGTGTAAGAGAGGCAAATAGCGCTGCTCGAGAAATGTCTTCAAACCAGGAAACAATGCCCAGTACAAGCGTTGTCCCTAGTACTAATGAATTCGCACGTACCAATGTACAAGGGATTTTTCCACTTGATGTAGCATTCCCAAATGGGAGGCTTCAGATTTGACTACTCCATTCATCCCTGAATTTAATGCCATTTCTGATATAAATGTGGAGGTGGAAAATTTTTGACAAGTTAATTTTTTTTAATTTGTTTATGACTAGAGATGAGCAAACCTTTGAAGGTTCAGTTCAGTTCGGTTCGTCGAACATACCCGAATGGGAGGCAAAACCAAATGTATAAACAATACCTTAAGGGGGGCCCAAAAAGCTTCCCAAACAGCGAAAAATTAGGGGCAGACACCAGGAAAATGGCATCAATTGAACCAGAGTATAAATACTATAATTGTGCAGCATGGATGCAAGGGACAGTACCTCGGACAGGGCTTGGACCAGCATTTCTAGCTTAAACATTGACATGTGGATAATAAATAATCTTTATTTTTTATATAGCGCTAACATATTACGCAGCGCTTTACAGTTTGCACACATTATCATTGCTGTCCCCGATGGGGCTCACAATCTAAATTCCCTATCAGCATGTCTTTGGAATGTGGGAGGATACCGGAGTGCCCGGAGGAAACCCACGCAAACACGGAGAGAACATACAAACTCTTTGCAGATGTTGTCCAAGGTGGGATTAGAACCCAGGACTCCAGCGCTGCAAGGCTGCTGTGCTAACCACTGTGCCACCGTGACAGGTGTAGACCTGGTGCTGTAAGGGCACTGCCAAATTCAGGCAACACACTTGAATGAGATCCATCTTGGAGTCCAAACATATACAAAAATTAGGTGCAGACACCAGGAAAAGTGACATCAATTAACCCACAATAGAAATTTGCTAATGTAGATGCCGCACTCAAAACCCCGCTCTGTGTAGTCCAATCATTGCTATATTTTCCAGTATTTAGATGATGATGGACTTTAGGATAGGCATTCAATATCAGATTGTTTGGGGGCTGACAGCCGTCAGCAGTTCATGCGGCAGCTAGAAGTGAACAGTATATGGATTTGGAACACCAGAGCTGCCGATCATATTCACTGCCACAATAGACAAGCTGTTAAGGCTACTTTCACACTAGCGTCGTTTGCAATACGTTGCAATGCGTCGTTCAGGAGAAAAAACGCATCCTGCAAAGTTGTCTGCAGGATGCGTTTTTTCCCCATAGACTAACATTACCGACGCATTGCGTGTGACGGTTGCGTCGTGTTTTGGCGCATGTTACATGTAAGTTTGTGCGTCGAGTACGCCATTTTCGACTCGCATGCACGGCTGAAACTCCGCCCCCTCTTCCCCGGACCTTGCAATGGGGCAGCGGAAGCGTCGTAAGACTGCTTCCGCTGCCCATGTTGGGCATTTCTTTCACAGCATGCGTCGGTACATCGGCCCGACACACTGCGACGGGCCCGTACCGACGCTAGTGTGAAAGCAGCCTTAGGCAACTACGTAGTGTACACAGGTTGCTGCTACAGCTCTGTTCACTGTATACATATGGCCACTAGGGCTGAAAAATACAGCTGATCATTGATGTGTTGTACCCCCACTAAGGATAGGTCATCAATATTTAACACTGGAAAACCCTTTTAAAGAAGTTGTCTGCCTACTACATAAAACTTTACAGGCACCATGTATGGTCTAAAAATATCAAATATTGGATGTCCACGAAATATTAAAGGAAACAAAAAGCACAAATATAAATCTTTATTCAGTGTTGGATAGCAATTGATTATCACAATATTAATACAATGTACATAAACATGATTAAAATGCTGAATTCCAGAGCAGAGGAGCAGGGAAATAACAAAAAGTTCTAAATGGAGATGGGAGAATTGATCTACAGGACTGTGGTCGCTCGGCCAGGTCAGTAATCTGTGACCACTGTACGGGAGTCCTGCGAATATCCTTCCCTCCCGGCATTCCCAGGAGCACACCACTCTGATAGGAATGTTGTGGTTTAGGAATATGTTCTGGAGAACACATTAAAAATTACTGCTTTGAATCAAATATAACAGCTGGAAGTTAAAATATCAGAATATTTTCTACTTCACCTCTCTCCCAACCCAATCGTAGAGAGAGGATCTGACAATCCGGCCCCTGGCTACATATCTTGTTGCTTATATTTCTGTTATATACTAATTGTACTTTGTGTGAATATATAACTCAAAACTTATTGCTTTCAGAGCTTGAAATATTTGATGTAAATGTAAAATTTTCTAATAAACACAAAATTGAGAAGAAATTATGCTTCTCACATCAAGTCCTTAGAGGAAATCACTGCAACTAAATGTCTACAATTTTAGTACATTTTTATCTCCTTTTATGTTCTTCAGGCAAATCATTTCTCTGAAGTAAATTTTCAATGGAGTTCTTGTGTTGTGGTGCAATATCTCAACTTTTACCTTTCTAGAATCACTAGTTTGGAAAAAAAAAAAATTCTAAAAAAAATTATAATGAAAGAAAAACTTCGAAAACATATTGCCACAACTAAAAAAGAAATTTAGAGGGTTATATTTCAGCAATTCAATACTTGTTTCTAGAATCTCATCCTATGGGCTCATGCCCACTTGCGATGCAAGATTACATATATATACACATAAAATAGGTATGTATATATATATGTCAGTGACACACATATATATCTTTATATTTCATAGAGAGATAGATAGCAGACTAGCCAATAATTCATTTGTCGGCTTCTGCAAAATCATTGCAGAAGCCGACAGGATAGGAGACATGGTTTACATACAGTAAACCATTGCAGAACAGTTAGAATTATATTTGTCAGTGTCTAATACTGTTAATAGTATGTGTGTGTAAAATTTGGGACCTGTATGTATTTAATAAAAGAATGTTTTCACGGAAAAAAATGGCGTTGGGTCCCTCACAATTTTCTGCGCCAGAGAGGGATAGCCAGTGACTGAGGGCAGATATTAATAGCCTAGAGAGGGACTATGGTTATTGGCCCCCCCTGGCTAAAAACATCTGCCCCCAGCCACCCCAGAAAAGGTGCATCTGTAAGATGCACCTATTCTGGAACTTAGCCTCTCTCTTCCCACTGCCCTGTAGCGGTGGCATATGGGGTAATGTATCAATAAGACACCTATCCACTACTAATCATATAGTTTGTAAAGGGTTAAATAAACACACACACATGCAGAATAAAGTATTTTAATAAAATAAAACACTAAACAGTGTTTGACCATTTTATTGTTACTGGTAATCGAAGCGAAGCCTTTGATCTCCTGTAAAAAATGGAAAAATAACAAACCAACAATATATCCATACCTGTCCAGCATACAGTCAGCCCCTCGCCATAATCCATATCTGGGGTATATACAGTTTACAACTGGGAGCAGTGCTAATGCGACCAGCCGATTGTAAACTACTGGGGAATGAATGAAATGCTGGGTACGGAGCTTCAGAGACTAGTGGTGATGTCACTGAAGCTGCTCTCCCTGCCGGCATAAACTCAAATGAACTCTTGAGTGTGGGAAAATGCCAGCTGACTTTCCCATGCTGAAGAGTTCATCTTAGTTTAGGCCGGCAGGGAGCCCAGCTTCGGTGATGTCACCACTAGTCACTGAAGCTCCGCTCCCAGCGTTTCATTCATTCCCCAGTAGTTTACAGCCAGGACGGTCCCATTAGCACCGCTCCCGGTTGTAAACTGTATATACCCCAGATATGGATTACAGCGTGGGACTGACTGTATGCCGGACAGGTAAGGATATATTGTTGTTTTATTTTTAATTTTTTACTGTAGATCGAGGGCTTTGCTTGGATTACCAGTAACAATAAAATGGTCAAACAGTGTTTAGTGTTTTATTTCATTAAAATACTTTATTCTGCATCTGTGTGTGTTTATTTAACCCTTTACAAACTATAGGATTAGTAATGGATAGGTGTCTTATTGACACCTCTACATTGCAATGCGATTTTAACCTGAGCTTTTACATACAGCAATTTTCTGTTATTTACACGTCGTTTTCAAAGGAAATATTCATCAAAACACAAGCACATATATATATATATATATATATATATATATATATATATATATATATATATATACTGCTCAAAAAATAAAGGGAAAACTTAAACAACAGAATATAACTCCAAGTAAATCAAACTTCTGTGATATCAAACTGTCCACTTAGGAGGCAACACTGTTTGACAATCAATTTCACATGCTGTTGTGCAAATGGCTTAGACAACAGATGGAAATTATTGGCAATTATCAAGACACACTCATTGAAGGACTGGTTTTGCAGGTGGATACCACAGACCACATCTCAGTACTAATGCTTTCTGGCTGATGTTTTGATCACTTTTGAATGGTGGTTGTGATTTCACACTCGTGGTAGCATGAGACGGACTCTACAACCCAAACAAGTGGCTCAGGTAGTGCAGCTCATCCAGGATGGCACATCAATGCGAGCTGTGACAAAGTTTGCTGTGTCTGTCAGCGCAGTGTCCAGAGGCTGGAGGTGCTACCAGGAGACAGGCCAGTACACCAGGAGATGTGGAGGGGCCATAGGAGGGCAACAACCCAGCAGCAGGACCGCTACCTCAGCCTTTGTGCAAGGAGGAACAGGAGGAGTACTGCCAGAGCCCTGCAAAATGACCTCCAGCAGGCCACAAATGTGCATGTGTCTGCACAAATGGTTGGAAACCGACTTCATGAGGATTGTCTGAGTACCCCATGTCCACAGATGGGGGTTGTGCTCACAGCCCAACACTGTTCAGAACGCTTGGCATTTGAACAGAACACCAGTGTTTGCAAATTCGCCACTGGCGCCCTGTGCTCTTCACAGATGAAAGCAGGTTCACACTGAGCACATGTGACAGACGTGACAGAGTCTGGAGACGCCATGGAGAGCGATCTGCTGCCTGCAACATCCTCCAGCATGACCAGTTTGGCAGTGGGTCAGTAATGGTGTGGGGTGGCATTTCTCTGGAGGGCTGCACAGCCCTCCATGTGCTCGCCAGAGGTAGCCTGACTGCCATTAGGTACCGAGATGAGATCCTCAGACCCCCAGATTCAACTATATAATAAATAAAGATTTACAACTGGAATATTTAATTCAGTGATATCTACGATGTGGGATTATAGTGTACCCTTTATTTTTTTGAGCAGTGTATATATATATATATATATATATATATATATATACATACATACAGTGAGTACGGAAAGTATTCTGACCCTTTTCAATTTTTCACTGTTTGCTTCATTGCAGCCATTTGGTAAATTCAAGTCAATTTTTTCCTCATACTTACAACCACACCTAATTCCTGCGAAGCCCTCGATCTCCCGGCTGAAAACCACTGGTGAATGGGATGCTGTGAGAGTAGCTTAAGTGACTAGCGGTAACATCACTGAAGCTGCGCTCCCTCAAAGCCTGAACTGCAGTGAACTCTGGCCTGTGGGAAAATGCACTGTCATTCATGAACTGGGGAAAATAAATATTTGATACACTGCTGTTTTTACAAGTTTTTCCACCTACAAATAATGGAGAGGTCTTTAATATTTATCGTAGGTACACTTCAACTGTGAGAGACAGAATCTTAAAAAACAGAAAGTCACACTGTATGATTTTTACATAATTAATTTGTGTTTTATTGCATGAAATAAGTATTTGAAACAATACAAAAGATAATTTAATATTTGATGCTGTAACCTTTCTTTGCAATTAGAGAGTTCAGACATTTCCTGTAGTTCTTGACCAAGTTTGCACACACTGTAGCAGGGATTTTGGCCCACTCCTCCATACAGCTCTTCTCCAGATCTTTCAGGTTTTGGGGATGTCACTTGGCAACATTGAGTTTCAGCTTCCTCCGAAGATTTGTCATGATGGAAGACCCAACCACGACCTGTCTTCAATGTTCTACTGAGGAAGGAGGTTGTTGGCCAAAATCACTCAATACATGACACCATCCATCCTTTCAATACGGTGCAGTTGTCCTGTCCCCTTTGCTTCACGATTGGGATGGTGTTCTTGGTGTTCTACTCATCCTTCTTCTTCTTCCTCCAAACATGGTGAGTAAAGTTGGCACCAAAAAGTTTTATTTTGGTCTCATCTCACCACGTGACCTTCTCACATGCCTCCTCTGGATCATCCAGATGGTTATTGGTGAACTTCAAATGGGCCTGGACATGTGCTGGCATGAGCAGGGGGACCTTGCATGCCCTGTAGAATTTTAATCCATGATGGCGTACTGTGTTACTAACGGTAATTTTTGAGACTGTGGTCACAGCTCTCTTCAAGTCATTGACCAGGTCATCCCATGTAGTTCTGGGCTGATTCCTGACCTTTCTCAGAAACATGCTTACCCCACTAGGCCAGATCCTGCATAAAGCCCCAGTCCGAGGAAGTTTAACAATCATCTTGTAATTCTTTCATTTTCTAATAATTGTGCTAACATTTGTTGTTTTCTCACCAAACTGCTTGCCTATTGCCCTGTCGCCCATCCCAGCTTTTGTGCAGGTGTAAAATTTTGTCCCTGGCGTCCTTAGACAGCTCCAGAACTCTTGATGGTTGGTAGGTGAATTAAATACTTATTTCATGCAATAAAATGCAATTTAATTATTTAAAAATCATATAATGTGATTTTCTGTTTTCTATTTTTAGATTCTGTCTCTCACAGTTGAAGTGTACTTGGATAAAAATTACAGACCTTTCCATTCTTTGTACTTATTCTCCCCATGGTAATGGGAACAAGGCAAGGTGATTTTTTTTTATTGTGTCTCTACATGTAGGAGTAAAATGTGTAGTCAGAATAGCGGTGACAATTAGTGTTGAGCATTCCGATACCGCAAGTATCGGGTATCGGCCGATATTTGCTGTATCGGAATTCCGATACCGAGATCCGATACTTTTGTGGTATCGGGTATCGGTATCGAAACAACATTAATGTGTAAAATAAAGAATTAAAATAAAAAATATTGCTATACTCACCTCTCCGACGCAGCCTGGACCTCACCGAGGGAACCGGCAGCGTTGTTTGCTTAAAATTCGCGCTTTAACTTCCTTACGTGAAGTCCCGGCTTGTGATTGGTCGCGCGCCGCCCATGTGGCCGCGACGCGACCAATCACAGCAAGCCGTGACGTAATTTCAGGTCCTTCAGGATTTTAAAATTACGTTCCGGCTTTGTGATTGGTCGCGTCGCGGTCACATGGGCGACGCGACCAATCACAAGCCGTGACGTCACGGGAGGCTGGACACGCGCGCATTTTAAAATGCGCGCGTGTCCTGCCTCCCGTGACGTCCCGGCTTGTGATTGGTCGCGTCGCCCATGTGGCCGCGACGCGACCAATCACAGCAAGCCGTGACGTAATTTTAGGTCCTTCAGGATTTTAAAATTACGTTCTGGCTTGTGATTGGTCGCGTCGCGGTCACATGGGCGACGCGACCAATCACAAGCCGGGACGTCACGGGAGGCAGGACACGCGCGCATTTTAAAATGCGCGCGTGTCCAGCCTCCCGTGACGTCACGGCTTGTGATTGGTCGCGTCGCCCATGTGACCGCGACGCGACCAATCACAAAGCCGGAACGTAATTTTAAAATCCTGAAGGACCTGAAATTACGTCACGGCTTGCTGTGATTGGTCGCGTCGCGGCCACATGGGCGGCACGCGACCAATCACAAGCCGGGACTTCACGTAAGGAAGTTAAAGCGCAAATTTTAAGCAAACAACGCTGCCGGTTCCCTCGGTAAGGTGCAGGCTGCGTCGGAGAGGTGAGTATAGCAATATTTTTTATTTTAATTCTTTATTTTACACATTAATATGGTTCCCAGGGCCTGAAGGAGAGTTTCCTCTCCTTCAGACCCTGGGAACCATCAGGAATACCGTCCGATACATGAGTCCCATTGACTTGTATTGGTATCGGGTATCGGTATCGGATTAGATCCGATACTTTGCCGGTATCGGCCGATACTTTCCGATACCGATACTTTCAAGTATCGGACGGTATCGCTCAACACTAGTGACAATATATTATGTGGGGGACATCTTAATTTGTGGACAGCCATCGTGGGCATGTCATACTGTGCGGAAGCCATGGAAGATATATTATATTGGTTGGGACACTAAGGGGCATCACAATTTTTGTGTGAATGCCACAATACATTTCATTCTTTCCTGTGTTTAAAAGTTGTGAATTATACTCTTCATGACCACGCTAAATAATGGTTTTGCTTAGAGGTTTGAAGAAGTTTTCAATTCAAAAGTTCCTTTGACACTGCATAATTTCTATTTATGCCCCGGGTCTTATGTTATTAGCAGATCACCCTAATAAATGGATGAGACAAGCAGCGTATTGAGTGCTTACCTTGGCATCTGTTCTGATCATGAATCGCTTAAATGGTCAATGTCAAATAGACATACTTTGTTTAAATATAGCTTTATTATTTTATGCTTATTAATTTTCAATTACAAATGGTCATTGTTAATTGTATACATTTTCAAATAATTATTTAGTGCACCAAATTGTTTTTACTCTCTTTTGTACGTGTTATGTTACGATAACTTGTACTTCCTCGTGTGAGTTATCTGATGTGTAACAAGATTTGCTTTCTGATTAAAATTTTTCCCACATTCTGAACATGAAAATGGCTTCTCCCCTGTGTGAATTCTCAGATGTCTAGCAAGATCTGATTTTTCCTTAAAGCATTTCTCACATTCTGAACATGAAAATCGTTTCTCCACAGTGTGACTTCTCTGATGTTTAACAAGTCTTGATTTTTCAGTAAAATATTTCCCACATTCTGGACATGAATATGGCTTCTCCCCTGTGTGACTTCTCTGATGTGTAACAAGTCTTGATTTAGTAGTATAACATTTACTACATTCTAAACATGTAAATTGTTTCTGCTCTGTGTGATTTAACTGATGTCTAACAAGATTTGATTTCAGTGTAAAACATTTACCACATTCTGAACAAGAAAATGGCTTCTCCCCTGTGTGAGTTATATGATGTCTAGCAAGATCAGATTTCGAACTACAACATTTCCCACATTCTGAACAAGAAAATGGCTTCTCCCCTGTGTGAATTTTCTGATGTGTAACAAGATTTGTTTTCTGATTAAAACATTTCCCGCATTCTGAGCATGAAAATGGCTTCTCCCCTGTGTGAGTTCTCTTATGTATTTTAAGTTTGGCTTTCTCACTATAACGTTTTCCACATTCTGAACAAGAAAATGGCTTCTCCCCTATGTGAATTTTCTGATGTGTATCAAGATTTGCTTTCTGAGTAAAACATTTCCCACATTCTGAGCATGAAAATGGCTTCTCCCCTGTGTGAATTCTCTCATGTATAACAAGAGATGATTTGTCTATGAAACATTTTCCACACTCTGAACATGAATACAGCTTCACCCTTGTGCGATTTCTCTGATGTGTAACAAGGCTTGATTTACTTCTGTAATATTTTCCACACTCTGACCACGAAATTGATTTTTCTCGTAAGTAAGCTATTTCATTTTCAACAGCACTTCTCTGACTTTCATTTTGCATATTTGCCTTTGATGAAGCAGAAGCGAGGACCTGCTGAACAGGATCAGGTGTCAGATTTTTTCTCAGATGAGCTTGAGGTGTATCTGTGAAAATTACAGGTTCTTCACATGTATGAGATGTGCTACTACAATTAGCAGATGCAAAATCTGAGAATAGCACTAGTCCCTTGGAGCTCCTGGTGCAGTCATCTGCCAAGAATAAAACTTATTTTATTACTAAATAACAGATAATTTGAATTATATTAAGTTATATTATTATATACTTTAGAACATTTCCATGCAAACTGTAATGGAATTCTATTATCGACAGTAAACCACAAAAGAGAATTGGCGAAAGTCCACCAGGTTGTGCTCTTTCAAATTTTCACTTTTCTTTTGTAGACATCTTCTCTGTAGGTTAATGTTTGACTGAGTTTGTCACCAATCAATTCCAGTTAAATTTTCTAAAGAGACTAGTAAAGAGCCCTGTAATCAGTTGTATTGGGTAATTCCATCTCATGCACTCTCTGACAGGTACAAGCACTCTAGTATGGAGGAAAACACTTTGGAGGAGCATAAACTGGTCATGTACACATTGTCATGAGACCGCAGGTAAAGAAAAAGGCTACCTTGGACAAATTTAGCACAAGTCAGTCTTTCTGGCAGATTACAAACAAACCTTAAGGTACCGTCACACTAAACGATATCGCTAGCGATCCGTGACGTTGCAGCGTCCTGGCTAGCGATATCGTTTAGTTTGACACGCAGCAGCGATCAGGATCCTGCTGTGATGTCGCTGGTCGCTGAATAAAGTTCAGAACTTTATTTGGTCGTCCGATCGCCGTGTATCGTTGTGTTTGACAGCAAAAGCAACGATACCAGCGATATTTTACACTGGTAACCAGGGTAAACATCGGGTTACTAAGCGCAGGGCCGCGCTTAGTAACCCGATGTTTACCCTGGTTACCAGCGTAAAATGTAAAAAAAACAAACAGTACATACTTACATGTGTCCCCTGCCGTCTGCTTCCCACACTGACTGAGCGCCGCAAAGTGAAAGTGAAAGCATAGCACAGCGGTGACGACACCGCTGTGCCCTGCTACTGCCGGCGCTCAGTCATTGCAGGAAGCGGACGCCGGGGGACGCATGTAAGTATGTACTGTTTGTTTTTTTTACATTTTACGCTGGTAACCAGGGTAAACATCGGGTTACTAAGCGCGGCCCTGCGCTTAGCAACCCGATGTTTACCCTGGTTACCCGGGGACCTCGGCATCGTTGGTCGCTGGAGAGCGGTCTGTGTGACAGCTCTCCAGCGATCAAACAGCGACGCTGCAGCGATCGGCATCGTTGTCGCTATCGCTGCAGCGTCGCTTAGTGTGACGGTACCTTTAGCATTCACCTTTTAACCCCTGTACAGGAATCTGGTCTTAGGCTGGAGACACACTAGCGATTTTAACATCAGTCCAATTGTGATGCAGGAGAGTCAGACAAGTGTAATGCAAGTGTCATGAATTTTTCATGTGAGTACAATATGATATTTCACACCTAGCATCCGATTTACATCCGAATGCAGTGCGATTGCTATCCGCCTGCAATGCTATTTTAGCATGAGCATTTACATAATTATTTACACATCATTCTCAAAGGAAATATTCTTCAAAACACAGATAGATAATAGATAGAAGAATACAGTAAAATCACACTGACAGGTTAGAATAGAATAGATATATACACATATAATACACACATATATATATATATATATATATATATATATTTGCATAGATAGATAGATGGGATGATATTAATAGCCTAGGAAGGGGCCATGGATATTGCCCCCCCCCCCAGCTAAAGCATCAGCACACAGCCGCCCCAGAAAATGCGCATCTCTGAGATGCGCCAATTCTGGCACTTAGCCTCGCTCTTCCCACTTGCCCTGTAGTGGTGGCAAGCGGGGTAATAGTTGTGGGGGTTGATGTCACCTTTGTATTGTAAGGTGACATCAAGCCCAGCTTAGTAATGGAGAGGTGTCAACTAGACACTTACTAATCCAATAGCTGATAAGGGGGTAAATAAAGACACAGCCAGAATAAAGTATTTTAATAAAATCAAACACAACACAGTTTCCCATCTTTATTGTACTCCTAATTCCTGTGACGCCCTCGCTCTCCTGTAATAAACATGAAATAATAAACCAACAATAACCTGTCCGTCGATGTGTCCCACGCCGTAATCCATATCTGGGGTATATACAGTTTTCAACAAGGACGGTGCCAAGATGCGACCGCCCTGACTGAAAACTACTGGTGAATGAGGAGATGCTGTGAGCGGAGCTTCAGTGACTAGCAGTGCCATCACTCAAGCTGCACTCCCTCACAGCCTGACCTGCGCTGAACTCTGGAGCATGGGAAAATGCCATTTCATTTTCCCACACTATATAATATCTATCTATCTATCTATCTATCTATCTATCTATCTATCTATCTATCTATCTATCTATCTATTCTATGTGTATATTTGTATTCTATCTTTTCTATTCTAACCTGTCAGTGTGATTTTACAGTAGTCGCATATGAATAGCCAGAGTTTTCAAAGAACACCGGTGGTGCGAGTGCTGTGCAATTTTTTTCTCGCACCCATTGACTTCTATTGCGGGATGCAATCCGATCTCTGTTTGCAATCGCAGCATGCTGCAATTTTTTTTCCAGCCCGATCATGATCCGATCCAAGCTGGAAAAAACGCAGATGAAGACAAAATCATAGATTAACATTGGTCTGAATTCAATCCAATTTTTTTATCGGATTGAATTCATCCGATTTCATCGCAAGTGGGCATGAGCCCTTAAACGGTTATTCACTTGATTACTTCCATGGAACAGCTGCTATCCAAAGGAGAGAAACAGAGGCAATAGAATGGTCGGGTTGGGTAGGCAGGTCAGAACCAAGAGGTCGTTGTATGGACAATATTGTAAAGGAGAATAGTTAAAAAGTGAGTTGAGGTTGAAAATCAGGAATTTCCACTGGGAGAATAGCAAGGCACACCACCTGGCAGTGGACAGCAGGATTTCAGGAGCTTAAATAGCTTGCAGCACAACCCAGCAGAGAGCAAACACTGATAGATGTTAACTCTATATTGCCCAGTCTGTACAACTTCAAGTTCCAGAGGAAATAAAACAAGAACTGTCACCCCACTTCGCTGGCAACGAGAGAGCTTCAGGAAAGGCAGGCACTAATGCAGATCTCACACACAGACGCCAAAGGATTTGGAGAAAGTGTAAGGTTTTGTATTTCTTTTGTAATGTAACAAGCAAGAAATTAGCAGATTTTTATATTCTTTTGTATGTCATGCAAGCCAACAGAAAGTAGGCAAAAATACGAATACGGTAGCAAAGGGGTATCTGAAAAAGTATTTGCAGCAGTGTTCTCTGAATGCCGTTGCTGTCAGTCCCTGTTTTTTTCGTAGGTCTGCTTGCCTTACACTGGTGCTTGAAAGTTTGTAAACCCTTCATAATTTTCCAAATTGTCCATATTTCTGCATAAATTTGAAATACAACTACCGTACATCAGATTTTAGATTAAGAGAACCAAATCAAATACATAAGTTAAAATTATTAGACTGTCATTTTTTCAATGAGGAAAATTATTCAATATCATATGTCTGAGTGACAAAAGTATGTGAAACTTTACTTTCTATATCTGGCGTGACGCCTTTTGCAGCAACGAAACAGATAAGGTAGCACTCAGTAGCGCTATAGCATGCAAACATAAAATATGAAAATTGGATTGCATTACTACACTAGAAATATGAAAAATTGAGAATGCTTAGAGCACGAATTGGCCAATACATGTGTACCTGGCAGCCACATTGAGGTGTTTCTCATGGCCAGGACCTAATGCCAATCCTCTCTTAGACAGTCTACATTTCTCTGGGAACCTAATGTGAATCCTCTCTGGACTAAAGTCTATATCTCTGTGGAGGGGTAGAATCCTGCTGCAATTAAAAACACCTAAGGCTAAGGGGCAGAGTGCTCAGTCAGAAGGCTAATACAAATATCAAAAAAACTGACCGTCACATCCAAACATAAATCAGGTCTGAACAGGTGCTTACCTAGAGTCGCCAACTTACATACAATGAAACAGATAAGGCAGCACTCAGTAGCGCTATAACATGCAAACATAAAATATGAAAATTGGATTGCATTACTGCACTAGAAATATGAAAAATTGAGAATGCTTAGAGCATGAATTAGCCAATTCATGTGTACTCATTGTATATGAGTTTGCTCCTCTAGGTAAGCACCTGTTCAGACCTGATTTATGTTTGGATGTGACGGTCAGTCTTTTTGACCCTTGTGCAGCAACAACTGCATCTGAACAGTTCTGGCAACTGTCTATTAGTCCTGCACGTTGGGTTAGATGAGCTTGGGGGGTTTTCTTCCATGAACTGCTCTTTTTAGGTCCATCCACAACATTTCTATTTTTTCTTCTATATTGTTTTGTATCAGAGGTTCCCAACACTAACAATCTTCAAAAGTATATTCAGAGTCATCCACTGAGCACAGTGTCCTGTGATGGACAGCAGTGTGAATACAGAAGGATCTTCTCTACAGCAGCTCAGAAGCAATTATGGCAAAAATAGTGTAAAAATGTGTTTTTTATTTTAAAACTCTGAATCTTAAAGCGTAAAATCCACATGTAAAGTTCTGTATAACATACATTAAAAAAATCAACATAAAGTAATTATAGAAGCCAGTGACTGAGTAGAATATGTGACTTCTCTACATTTAGTGGTCACTACTCACCTGTGCGGTTCCCTGTAGGGCTCTCCTCTTTACACCGCTCATCACCTCTCACATATTTCTCTGTAGTATTAATATTGGTCAGATCTTTACCCTGAAACAGAGAAGTCGTGTGAAATGATTCAGAAAAACAGAAAAGATCCTGAGTTATCATGACGATCAGATATGACAGCAGTAGTTATCCCATAGTTGCAGGTCTCCTGTATACCGTAATTTCAAACTTTCGGCTCCTAATTCTAACCAGCAGTTTCCATAACCAGATAAGATCCAGACAACATCTAATATCTAATGTCTATGATCAGCTTTATCCTGTCATTTCCTCCAAGTATAAAGCATGAACTGATTTGCTACATTATCAAAGAGACCAATCTATTAGCATGGTGGACCTCCTTTAGCCTTCAGAACCTCAGCAATTTTTCCTATCATCGATTCCACAGGTCTGAAGCTGGGGGGAGTCTTAGGAGATGTTTCTAGGTGGTTCACCATGTGGTGTAAATTGTACTGTATACACAATAGACTCTAGTTGTAGTGCATGTTTCTTACCTGGAGCTCTGTACAGTGAGGTTGTGGCACTATTTACTGCTCATTGTTGGCATTTGCGACATGATATTAGTTGTGCAGAAAAATCCGGAAGAAAGGGAGAAGTTTCGTTTTTTCTGCGCTCTTGTTCCAATTTGTATAGTGCTATTTTGCACGCATGAGGGATCTAGGATGCTTCCTGTCACAGTATGTGACCCCCCCTTCTTTGGACAATTGCTTTATCTTTTTCAGACACCGAGCTTACACCTGTGGGGATGCCCACATTCTAGGGTCCATGGTATGGGCACTCAGCCAACTATATTGACTTGATTGTTATTTTATTATTTATGGCTGGACTGTTATGACCTTATGATAACTTTTTGGTGTTTACATTATTCATGCATATTGCACTTCCATTATGAGTGCCTATGTTGCTATGGTATCATGTCCTAGGGTCACATAGATGTATTATTGTACGTGGATGGGGGTGTTATCATTGTTGTTTTTAAATGTTTTTAATCATGTTTGTGCTTTGGTGATAATAAAGTAGTTTTTGATATTTTTTGTACCTTGGGTGTGCACTTTCTACATACGCATTAGTCTTTCCTCCAGTTACATGGCCTTTATGACATGGCTCATTGTACTAATATTGTAAATAAAGAGCTGTCATGAAGGAATGAACTTGGTAGGTCACAACACTTAGTTAAACCCTAGTATCCAAACATCCTTTCACAGATGTCAGAGGACCAAAGATGTGCCGAGAAAACATTCCCCACACCATTACTCGACCGACCTCCACCAGTCTGAAATGTTGACATCTGACAGGAAGGGAACTTAGATTCATGTTGCTTGTGCTATATTCTAATCCTCCCATCGGAATGGTGCAACTGCAAACTGGAGTAATTCAAACAGACAATGTTTTCTACTGCTCAGTGACATTATTTTCACTTTCTTTTGCCCAATAAATTTTTTTTACTTTCTGTTTCTGTTGGAAAGCAATGGCACTGGAACTGGTTGTCTGTTGATATAGCTAAAGAACGATGAGTGCATTTGAACACGTTAATTGGATTAGTCTGCAATTTGCATGCCTGTGAACCACCTGTTCTTCGAACAATTCTTAGTATCTTCCGTTATAAGTTGCTTATATCCACAAAATGTAATATAACTGGATAATTTTCTTTTATCACACTATTGTCAGTACAATCTTGACATCATTGCATGTAAAAATTTCGAAATACTCGTGCTCGCTAATCTAGCATCAATGACTTTGTGCAAAGTCATTCAGATTGCTTAATCTTCCCATTCTGAAAACTGATTATTTTATTTTACGTAGTAAACCAAAATCCACTAGGTACAAAGTAGTCATAGAATTGTCGCCATATATGAGCAACCCATGATTCGCCACAACTGGCCTAAGAAGCATATTAGATTAGATGTTTAGAAAAAGAGAAAATTGGAGCCTTTATATGCTTCAAAATTCCAATATGCAAACTTCCTCTTCAGAGAGGAAGAGGATTTGAACTCTATAGCGCCACATGTTGCGAGCAGCGATCCTACAATTCACTATCGACCCTTTAACAAACCTTGAAATGCAAAATCAGAATCTCATTTGCAGACACAGTGTTTTGGGATATTGCCCCTTGCCAGTGCAAGGTATGAGAACTGATTTAGCTAGGTGAGAGGCTCTGGACTAAGGTCTAAGGGGTAAGCTCCAGAGGCAGTATGTCACTCTCCACATAGAGAAAATTACCCCTTAGACCTCAAAAGTACAAAATATTTGATTAATACACAACATTGAAAATAGAAAAATACATAGTGAGCAGATATCCACAGGTAAATATTACACAGATACCGTGGTTAGAAGTAGCACGATAAAGCGTAATATGTAAACACGCGAAACGCACGTCAGGGACACTGGGGAAGCTCTCCTAACTGACTTCTCCTCTGGTGCCTATTTACTGCTATGCTACTTTTTACCACTATATCTATGTAACATTTATCTACAGATATCTTGGTCACTATGCATTTACGACTATATAGTCATGACTGTTCATTATTCCACAGTGTATCAGTCAATGCATGTATATAATTGTCACCCACATAGGTTCACTTATAATAAGGACTATGAGGTCATGATTGCTATTCTTGTCGTGGGTCTGAGTTACTAGATTTGTTGCTTGACATCTTGCACCAGACGCTTTGTCTTTTGCTGTGATCATTGTATACTCCGTTCTTATGTATCTATCTATTTTCAGTGCTGTGTATTGATGGAAGGTTTTGTACTTTTGAAGTATTTAAAGACTTCAATTTTCTCTTTTTCTAAACATTATTTTGTTTTATGATGCAAGTTGGGGTCATGAGTCTAAGGGTGTGTGTCCACGGTCCGGATTTTCGGCGCTTTGGACGGAGTGGGAAAACCAGCTCCGCCCAAAGCGCCGCCTCCTTCTGTACGCACGGTGATTCCGGATGTGTTCATTGCACACATCCGGAATCTCCGCACCTTATACACAGGACCCTATTATTTACCTTGTCGCCGCAAGGTAAACAGACCTGCTGCATTCTAAAAAGACGCGCCGGATGTCCGTAAACGCAAAGCCGCCGGATGCGTCTTCGCACGCATAGTGGAGATGGGATTTCATAAAATCCCTTCCACTACGCTGTAACATCTGGATGCTGTGGGTTGAATGCTGCGGTTGTATGCAGCGTTCAATCCGCAGCTAATCCAGATGTAGTCCAGCCCGTGGACACATACCCTAATAAGTTTTAGATGGAAGAGATCAATGTCTGTAATAAATTATCCGTCAGGGCAGGTGTTAGGGGCAGGCAGACCAGGCAGCTGCCTGGGGCCCCCGCTCCCCCAGGGGCCCCCAGCCAGCGGCAAGTCATGCAGCCGCTATGGGGCCCCTGTGAGACAGGGGGGCCCGCCTGCCGCCAGCGCCAACTCCCCCGCCGCATTGAACTATACCGGCATCTGCCGGTACAGTTCAAAGCAATGATGGAGGAGAGAGCATCACCTGACGCTTCCTCTTCCATCATTCCCCGCTCTGCCTCTGACACTGTGGGTGCGCGTCATCGCGCACTCACTGTGTGCCAGGCAGTGCGGCAACAGCCGCTGACACAGGAGCAGGGAGCAGCGCGGGCACGAGGAGAGTTGAGGAGTGTTTTTTTTTTTTTTACTGGAGTGTGGGGCCATTCTCGGGAGGGGAGAGGAGGGGAGGGAAGGGGGATGTGGGCTGTGCTGTATACTATTGTTTGGGCAGTGCTGTGTACTACTGTGTGGGCAGTGCTGTATACTACTGCGTGGGCAGTGCTGTATACTACTGTGTGGGCTGTGCTGTATACTACTGTGTGGGCTGTGCTGTATACTACTGTGTGGGCAGTGCTGTATACTACTGTGAGGGCTGTGCTGTATACTACTGTGTGGGCTGTGCTGTATACTACTGTGTGGTCAGTGCTGTATACTACTGTGTGGTCAGTGCTGTGTACTACTGTGTGGGCAGTGCTGTATACTACTGTGTGGGCAGTGCTGTATACTACTGTGTGGGCTGTGCTGTATATTACTGTGTGGGCTGTGCTATATACTACTGTGTTGGCTGTGCTGTATACTACTGTGTGGGCTGTGCTATATACTACTGTGTGAGCTGTGCTATATACTACTGTGTGGGCTTTGCTATATACTACTATGTGGGCTGTGCTATATACTACTATGTGGGCTGTGCTATATACTATGGGGGTATATTATATTCTATGGGGGAGGCTGTGTTATATACTATGTGGCTGTGTTATATATTTGAGGGGGTACATTATACATTATATTCTATGGAGGAGGCTGTGTTATATACTATGGGGGGCTGCATTATATTCTGTGGGGGGCTTTATTAGATTTTATGAGGGATGATTGCATCATACTCTTTGATGGGGCTACATTATATTCTATGGGGAGGTGGGCTGTATTATATCCTGTTCGGGGCTACATTATATTCGATGGGGGGCTGTATTATATTTATATTCTATGAGGGGTGATTGCATCATACTCTATGAGGGGGCTACATTATACTATATGGGGGGCTGCATTATATTCTATGGGTAGGTTACATTATACTCTGTGGGGGGGTTACATTATATTCTGTGGGGGGTTACATTATACTCTGTGGGGTGGCTGCATTATACTCTGTGGGGTGGTGGCTGCATTATACTATATGTGGGCTGAATTATACTGTATCGAAGACTTTGGGGAATACATTATACTATATGAAGAATTATGGGGTGTATTATACTATGGGAAGTGAATTGTACTACATGGGTGACTATGGCGGTGCATTATACTATATGGAGCACTGTGAGGAGTGTATTATGCTATATGGAGGACTATGGGAAGTGTATAATACTATATGGAGGACTATGAGGAGTGTATTATACAATATGGAGGAGTATGGGGCACATTATATTATATGGAGGACTATGGGGTATGCATTTTACAATATGGAGGACTGTGGTGCACATTATAATATATGGAGGAGAATGGGGTGTATTATACTAAACAAGCAAAATGCTGCATATTCATTGGGTGATTGGATTGTTTATGCCAGAATAATAACCATTGTTCTCAGCAGGACATCGCCGCTGTAGATGTGCTGCTGATAACATGATACTGTATGGTGATCTGTTAGTGATCTATTAGTGATCGTTCTGTCCCCTTCATTCTTTCTCAGACAGTGGAAAGAGGCCAGTAAACAAGCGTCCAACGACTTCAGTATTGAAGATCACACTCGTTTAGCCGCCTGAGATCAGCGCATGTAAATACAACCGAAATGCTTCTGTTTGATGTGCAATATGTTAGCATGTTAGCCCCATTTTAAACTTTGCCTAGGGCCCCACTTTGCCTAAAACCGGCCCTGTTATCTGTTAACTGTATACTTTTGGTGGACAAAACAATATTGATTGCTCGATTCTCCCACAATAATGTCGGAGTACACTGCATGTGATCTACAGAAAACTAATTATTTGATTTTCTCCTGCACTCAAGGGTCACTGGTCAAATTTTCAGGAATGATTCAATCAGGAAAAAGTTGGTGTCTCTAATAAATTACCATTCCGTGTATTATAGTGATGGATAAAACAAGACTGAACACAAGACCTTCATAGTCTTCTACACATCATAGGGGAGATCTCATGACACCTTATCTCCATCTACCTGATGATCCAGAGGAACATTGTGATTTTCCTGTTTACCGTTCTGTGGAAGAAGAGGACGGGGACATCTCTCTGGTGTTGTCCTCTCACTGGATAGAACTGGAGGAAACACATACAGGGACTGAATTAATTATTTTCATTCCGACAATTATAGGCCGTGTGTATTTAGTCCTGTCTTTTACCTGGTGATGTGAGGGGCTGGGGAACCTCCATCATGACGTCCTTGTACAGATCTTTGTGTCCTTCTAAATACTCCCACTCCTCCATGGAGAAATAGACGGCGACATCCTGACACCTTATAGGAACCTGTCACATACAATGATACCTTCATCCCCCGATCCCTCCATAGCGTTACTGTATAATGTCCCAGCATTCCCAGCAGTGTCACCTCTCCAGTCAGCAGCTCAATCATCTTGTAGGTGAGTTCTAGGATCTTCTGGTCATTGATGTCCTCATGTATCAGGGGGTGAGGTGGAGGCCCCGTGATTGGGCTCAGGGGTCTTCCCCATCCCTCAGACACAGGGGCCTGACAGCGCTCACTAGAGGTCTTCTTCACTACTGTGTAATCCTGGTTATGGAGAGACACATTAATAAACCTCACTACAGACATTCCCAGAGTCCTCACCTCTCCAGATCTGTCCATCTGTTATTCCCATAGATAAGAATGATGTAATGTGACGTCATCAGAATCTCTCACCTCTCCAGTAAGCCGGAAGAGGATCTCTAGGGTGAGGTGTAATATCCTCTCCACCATCTTGTCCCTGTCCCTATCCATCCTTGTAGGGTCACTCAGGAGAATTCTCTTATATAGAAGATCTTCACTGAGAGGATCCGATATTGTAGGGACCTGAATGAGGAGAAGATGATGATGTTACATCATAAAGATCCATGTAATATTACAATGAGATAAATATTACTGAGGAGGAGAACGTCCGAGGGGAAACGTAATGGGGAATTTCCACAGACCTCCACCAGCAGAGCCGCACACTAGATATATGACTGTTGAATATTCTGTGCGCACAGGACCTGTGATGATGTCATAGTCATGTGATCAGTCCCATGGAGAGGAGGAGCCAGTCTCCATTTTGCTCCATGTGAGAGAAGACGTCTGCACTGGTGACAGGTAATGAGGGAGCAGGGAGGGTGTGATGGGGGAACAGGACTAAACCCTAATGGGCTGAAGGTCGGGGTCTCTCTGACTCCTAGAGTATACAGTGGACGGAGGCAGAAAGGTCGGGAACTCTAGAATTTTCCATATTTCTGAATAAATTTGACCTAAAACTCCATCAGATTCTCACACAAGTCCTAAATGTATAAATCCAACATGGACGGAGACAGAACAGGACCTATCTTCTACTCTTCCTTCTTATAGAAGTGCAATTGCTATTATTTTTTTGACCAACAGAAGTCATCATTGTTTCATACTTTCTTCCTTATATACTGTGCAGCTTATGTCAAGAAATTTCAAACTCATCAGATGGTATTCCATTAGATAGGGCCTGGATATTGGGAATCTTTTGCTGCCATTCGCCCTTAATTTTGCAAAGTTTTAAACTTTTTTTTTTTTCATTATTATGTCTTCTAAATAAAGTTTCTTAATATGCTGTTATTACCTGGGCCTCTATTACTTCCTGGTGGTCGGCAATCATAGCAAGTGAGTAATTCTACTACATAGAGGTGATCTGAGCATCTCCTGTATGTAGCTGAGCCGATCAGGTTGTGGCAGCTTCTAACCTCCTATGGAGACTATTGAAGCATGTCAAAAGTTAAAAATAAAATGTTTTTAAAAATATAAAAAAAAAAAAAAAGTTCAAATCACCTTCCTTCCGCCCCATTCAAAATAAAACAATAAAAAAATCAAACCTATACATATTTGGTATCGCCACATTTAGAATCCCCCGGTCTATCAATAAAAAAAAAGATTAACCTGATCGCTAAACGGAGTAGCAAGAAAAAAAGTCAAAGCGCCAGAATTACGGACCATTTTCTCTGTATCTGCAGCTGCTGCAGCTGATGGTGTTCTTGGAGTGATGAGTTGTGTTGGTTTGGCGCCAGACATAGCGTTTACCTTGGTAGCTAAAAAGTTTAATTTTGGTCTTATCTGATCACAGCACCTTCCTCCATGTATTTAGAGTGTCCCACATGTCTTTTGGCAAACTGAAAACGAGCCTTACAATTTTTGTGTGTAAGTCAAAACTTTTTTCTACCCACTCTTCCATAGAGGCCTCCTCTATGGAGCATGCGGCTTATTGTGCTCGTATGAACAGATACTCCAGTCTCTGCTTGGGAACTCTACAGCTCCTTCAGGGTTACTTTTGGTCTCTGTGCCGCCTCTCTGATTAATGCCCTCCTTGCCCGGGCTGAGAGTTCTGGTGAGCAGTCCTCTCATGGCAGGTTTGATGTGGTACCATGTTCTTTTGATTTGATGATAATGGATTTGATGGTGCTTAGAAATTGGGATATTTTTTTTAAACCCAACCATGACTTGCACTTCTCAACAACCGTGTCCCTGGCTTGTTTGGAGATCTCCTTGGTCTTCATGGTGTTGTTTGGTTATTGTTGCCTCTTGCTTAATGGTGTTGCAGCCTATGTGACCTTTTAGACAATGTGTGTATATACTGACAGTCCATGTGACACTTAGGCTGCACATAGGTGGACTTCTCCGTAAGCATGTGACTTATGAAGGTAATAGCTTGCATGATAAATTTTTAGGTGCTTCATAGCAGAAGGGGTAAAAACATATGCCCATGCCAATTTTTAGTTTTTTTGATCCCATAAATTTAATTTCCAAACAGGGTAAGGGAGGAGAGTCAGCTCACCACTCACACTGCAGCAAGGATAAGGATTGAGCCTTCACACGGAGCCGGCCGACTCCAGGTGCAGCAAACAGGAAAGGAAAAAGTATCCTCCAGTGGAGCAGTAAGTAATGGTAGATAAAACTTCAAGTTTATTGTTTCTATAAAATCTTGGCGGATCCTCTAATGCAGACAAAACCAACGCGTTTTTGCTAACAAGCCTTACTCATAGTGTAAGGGTGTATGGCGCGTTAGCAGGAACGCGTTGGTTTTGCAGGATCCGCGAAGATTTTATAGAAACAATAAACTTAAAGTTTTTTCTACCATTACGTAATGATTCGCTGGAGGATACTTTTTCCTTTCATAAATGTATTTTATGCTTATATTTTTCTCACTTCACCAACTTAGATTATTTTGTGCTGATACATTACATACAAATCAGATTTAATAATAATAATCTTTATTTTAATATAGCGCTAACATATTCCGCAGCGCTTTACAGTTTGCACACATTATCATCACTGTCCCCGAGGGGCTCACAATCTAAAGTCTCTAACAGTATGTTTTTTTGGAATGTGGGAGGAAACCGGATTACCCAGATGATATCCAGAAACAGCGTTCAGGTGCATCATGGGGAGGAGAGGATCAGAATTTCACAGAGAGAATGCATCACCAAAGAGACTAGGACATTGCAATTCCAGGGCGAGCGCACCCATTAAAATGAATATAAAATCAGGCAGGGTGAAGCCACATTCACACCAGAGCAGCTAATCAAGAGGTTTGGAATATAGAAGGGGCGCGATAATAAGTCTCCATAGAAATATGTAAGTCTTATAAATCAACATAATAATAAGTAGATATATACTAATGAAATAAAAAGAAACTATTTATTAGAGAGAACAAGCACTAAGCTGCAGCATTAGATAGCCTTCTGGTGACATTGACAAAATGTGTGGGGTGATTACAAAAGTGTAAAATACAGTTGAAACTAGAAGTTTACATACACTATGTAAAAAGACACATCTGCAGGTTTTCCTCAATATCTGACATGAAAACAGAATAAACCTTTCCCATTTTAGGTCATCTAGGATTACCATAATTATTAATATTTGCCAAATGCCAGAATAATGAGAGAGAAAGAATGTTTTAAGGCATTTTTATTACTTACTGCAAAGTCAAAAGTTTACATACACTAAGATTATTATTCCTTTAAACAATTCTGGACTGCCCATATCATGAAGATATGTGTTTGGAAGCTTCTGTTTTTTTGGCAACATTGGAGTTAATTAGAGACACACCTGTGGATCTATTTTAATACACACCTGAAACACACTGCTTCATATGTGTCCTTTTATATAGCGTATGTAAACTTCTAGTTTCAACTGTAAGTAAAATAAAACATTTCCCCAAATCTTATGTTATTATACAGGTTTGCATCTTCAATGTAATAGTGTCTACCATAGCTGTGAATATGATCTGCAGCTTTGATGTTCCTAATCCATATACTGTTCACTTCTCGCTGCCACAGGAACTGGTAACGGCTGTCAGACCACAATTTGATATTGAATACCTGTCCTAGGGATAGGCCATCAATTTCCTTTACGCTTCGTACATGCAGCTATGGCTTGGTACATGCAAAATACAGGACTTGCTGGGTGGCATCCCTAATTCAAGAGTGATATTGCTTGGACCCCCAGCGATCAGGAAGTTCTCCCATATCCCACACATATGTAACACCTGCACTGGGAACTGTCAGGGAAGCTACTGGTATACTGGGACTTACAGATACTAAGGAGAGCTTTGCAGCTGCTGTTAAACAGGGATGTACAGACATTAGCAGATTTTCCCCTGAGCTGCAGTGGACTACAATTCCCAGGGACCCTTGTTTCAGCCAGATGACACAGCCTGGATTGGATGAGGAGGGACTTAGAGGGAGGAGCTGGGCAGAAAGTGAAAGCAAGAGTGCAGAGAAAGAAGTGAGCGTGGCAACTTGCTGTGAGAGACTGAGCAAGGCGGATTTGCATCCCTCTACGCTGGAGTGTTGTTGTCCTCTCGGATATACCCGAACTCTTGGAGAAAGTGCGGTTTCTTTTACCCTTTGAAGCAAGTTACATCAAGAACTTGGAGAGTTCTGCCGGCACTCCCACCGTATAAAGGACTGAATCCGGCCACCCCCAGCTGGCGTCCAGAGAGCCATCCGACCGTTGGAAACGTGCAGGGAGTGCTCTTTTGAGACGTGGTCCTACCAGCGCTATTTACAGTGAGTACACTACAGCCCAGACTATTGTCATTAATATTCATCTAAGTGCACCAACTGTTCTAATATGCGTGCCAACATCCGCGGCAACTGGGCCCCAACCTTTGGAATGAGTTAAACCAGAAGAAAGAAAAAAAAACCCTGCTAGGTTATACTTGCAGGGTTGAAGTAGAATTAGAGTGTGATGTGTATATGACTTTGACAGAGCACAGTTGCATGTTATTCTTTTAAATCCATCTCATTTATGCTGCATAGCAATAAACCTGTTAAACTGTTTTACTCCTGATACCTGTGAGTGTGTACTGAGTGTGGCAGGGGCTTCCCAAGTCAGCCCCTGGCAGAAGATAATAGTCCTTCTGCAGTCCCAGAGAGAGCTCCAATCAAGATTCGGGTGGAGGCACTGCGCCCTGTAGAGGTGAGACCCCCATAACACCCAGTGTACCGAGGTAGCCCTAAAGGGGTGTTACATATAGTTGATCATTTTCAATCTTGAAATCACCCCTCTAAGGGTCGGGATCAGCCTCTGTAAAGAGGCCACTACGGTGCTATGTGAGTGTCAGTGGTTACTGTGGTTCTGTCATTGTATACATGAACCAGCAGGCTCAGACTGGAAAGAGACAGAGGTCCCTCATCTATAGGGGAGTGTGTGTTGTAAAGCAGGAAATTAAATGACAGAATAAAACTGAATCTATAGTAACTAATATAACAATACCTATACTACGTCTGGAGGTCTCATGTATGGAAGTCCTGGCTGGAGGGATCATGCTGTGACTACCCTGACTGTTTTCCCCATCATTTGCATTGGTGAAATCTTTTGCAAACATAATCGAGCTATTATTCAGCCTCTTGGCACCCAGGTTATAAGTAATGTGCAGTGAATTAACTCTGAAATCTTTCGGTTCTGTCATCTCCCAGTGGTCACCTGGTTCCATGGAGATGGTCAGATAAGCCAGGTGGTGGCTCTCGTGTCAACTGGCGGCTCTCGTGTCAACTGGCTTTGGACTTTGTATGGACTCTATGGACAGTTCTTGGTCATCTCCCTATGCTTGTCGCTACCCCTTCTCTGTGCGTTCATCCACAGATGGAGTAGCGACCCTGGGAGCTCTGACATCATGTCAACTGGCTTTGGACCTTGTATGGAATCTATGGACAGTTCTTGGTCATCTCCCTATGCTTGTCGTTACCCCTTCTCTGTGCGTTCATCCACAGATGGAGTAGCGACCCTGGGAGCTCTGACATCATGTCATACTGGAAATACATGGAGACGCAGTGATCTTTTATATGCGCCCATGTGACCCTGGGAGCTCTGACATCATGTCATACTGGAAATACGTGGAGATGCAGTGATATTTTATATGCGCCCATGTAACTAAACAATGGAGGGGATTGTTCTGTTTGCTATTGTGTGTTGTGGTTCAATAAAGTATTGCCACACTGTTTTACCTTAACCCTGTGTTGTCTGTGTAGTGTAGTGCCCACGGGGAGATAGAGCAAGTGTTCAGTGGTATGAGCCGTGGTCCATGCAGTCTTGCTAAAGACAGCCGGGCCATCGGACCAGAGCACCCACTGACCCCGTTTCTCCACAATTGGTGGCAGCAGTGGGACACTACTCAGCCCGGCGGAACCGGGGGAGCTGCAGGGGACTGGTGTTCGTAGACACCGTACAGGGCTTCACAACCAGGGAGGTATACAGACAGACCCAGCAGACCATTGATGAGGCATGCACAGCAGGTTTCGGATGCCACTATATCCAACCCCACCAAATCGGCCTTGGGAAGAGGACCAGAGTAGCTATATGACCTCAACAAGAAACAGAAACTACAGGAGATGTTCCAGCTTCAAAGGATTGAATAGAATTTAATGCAGGAGCTACGAAATACGTGGACAAGCAGTGATCTTTTATATGCGTCCATGTAAGGAGTTCAAGCCAGCGTCCTTATATTCTGTGTCCTGTGAGTGGAGTGTTGTCGCACTGGAAATACGTGGAGAAGCAGTGACCTTTTATATGCGTCCATGTAACCAAGGAGTTCCAGCCAGCGTCCTTCATTCAGACTCCAGCCAGGGCAGAGTGGGCCTCCTGAGACATGGGGTGGTGCTGAAAGAGGTACTCCAGCACGGTAGACCCCGTTACACCAGTTGTTACGCTTCAATTAGGTATGGAGTTTATTTTCGTAAGGAGCATATGGAATATGCTCTAAGGAAACTTGATGATCGGAAGCCTATCATGTCTGGTTAATTCAGATGGGGGAGGAATGTGAAGAAACCAGATTGTATCTTAATTTCCCAGACAACCATGTTTTTCAAAAACAAAAGAACTGGCTTTTTATCTGTATATTGGCTTGTGAATTTAGGTGTTTGTGTCTGGTGGGTCAAGAGGACAGACTTGCCCACTGATATACTATCTAACATACTGTATAAGGGTATGTGCACACGTCAGGATTTCTTGCAGAAATTTCCTGAAGAAAACCGGAAATTTTCTGCAAGAAATCCACATTTTTTTTTTGCGTTTTTCCCCCCTTTTTTTTGCGTTTCTTTTAGCATTTTGCAAGCGTAATTAAGCGATCTGTAGCATCGCTTGGAAAACTGATTGACAGGTTGGTCAATAGTGTTTGACAAGTGTGACCAACTTTTTACTATAGATGCAGCCTATGCAGCATCAATAGTAAAAGATAGAATGTTTAACAATAATAAAAAAAATGGTTATACTCACCTGCAGACAGCCGATCTCCTCAGCGGCGTCCGTTCCTATAGATGGTGTGTGTGTGCAGGACCTTCGATGACGTCATGTGACCGCGACGTCATCGCAGGTCCTTCACACACACCAGCTATAGGAACGGAAGCGGCAGCATGCACTGATGAGAGGCGGGAAGACTCCGGGGGCCATCGAAGGTGAGTATATGACTATTTTTTATTTTAATTCTTTTTTTTTTTACCAATTATATGGTGCCCAGTCCGTGGAGGAGAGTCTCCTCTCCTCCACCCTGGGTACCAACCGCACATAATCTGCTTACTTCCCGCATGGTGTGCATAGCCCCGTGCGGGAAGTAAGCAGATCAGTGCATTCCTAGGTGTGCGGAATCCCCGCAATTCCGCAAATTTAATGAACATGTTGCTTTTTTTTCCGCGATGCGATTTTTTCGCGGAAAAAAATGCAACATTTGCACAAGAAATGCGGAATACACTGTAAATAATGGGAGGCATATGTAAGCGTTTTTTTCGTGTTTTTATCACGTTTTTATAGTGGAAAAAAACGCGAAAAATACTGAACGTGTGCACATGGCCTAAGTCTGTAATAGTGACTGTACATTGAGTGGGTTAAGCTTTGTTTATTGATGTGTGCTTATATGCTAAAGGTACCGTCACACTCAGCGATGCTGCAGCGATATAGACAACGAGCCGATCGCTGCAGCGTCGCTGTTTAGGTCGCTGGGGAGCTGTCACACAGACAGCTCTCTCCAGCGACCAACGATCAGGGGAACGACTTCGGCATCGTAGAAACTGTCTTCAACGATGCCGAAGTCCCCCTGCAGCACCCGGGTAACCAGAGTAAACATCGGGTTACTAAGTGCAGGGCCGCGCTTAGTAACCCGATTTTTACCCTGGTTACCATTGTAAAAGTAAAAAAAAAAAACAGTACATACTCACCTTCTGATGTCTGTCACGTCCCCCGGCGTCCGCGCTGCTGCTCAGAGCTTCCTTCACTGAATGTGTCAGGGCCGGCAGAGCACAGCGGTGATGTCACCGCTGTGCTCGGCTTTATGGCCGGCACTGACACGTTCAGTGCAGGAAGCTCTGAGCAGCAGCGCGTACGCCGAGGGACGTGACAGACATTTTTTTACTTTTACAATGGTAACCAGGGTAAATATCGGGTTACAAAGCGCGGCCCTGCGCTTAGTAACCTGATAGTTACCCTGGTTACCATTGTAAAACATTGCTGGCATCGTTGCTTTTGCTGTCAAACACGACGATACACACCGACCTAACGACGAAATAAGGTGCTGGCCTTCTAGCTCCGACCAACGATATCACAGCGTGATCCAGATCGCTGCTGCATGTCAAACACAACGATATCGCTATCCAGGACGCTGCAACGTCACGGATCGTTGTCGTTCTCGTTGGAAAGTTGTTCAGTGTGAAGGTACCTTAATAGTGCTACTTAATCCCATCACCATTGTTTACCTTATCTTGATGTTGGACTGAAAGACCCTGGGTAATTCTAAAAATAGCTTACATGCCTTGGGTATAAAATGACTCAGGCCATGTGCACACGTTCAGGATTTTTCGCGTTTTTTTCGCGTTTTTTCGCTATAAAAACGTGATAAAAACGCGAAAAAAACGCTTACATATGCCTCCTATTATTTACAGGGTATTCCGCATTTTTTGTGCAAATGTTGCATTTTTTTCCGCGAAAAAATCGCATCGCGGAAAAAAAAGCAACATGTTCATTAAAAATGCGGAATTGCGGGGATTCCGCACACCTAGGAGTGCATTGATCTGCTTACTTCCCGCACGGGGCTATGCCCACCATGCGGGAAGTAAGCAGATTATGTGCGGTTGGTACCCAGGGTGGAGGAGAGGAGACTCTCCTCCACGGACTGGGCACCATATAATTGGTAAAAAAAAAATAATTAAAATAAAAAATAGTGATATACTCACCCTCTGATGGCCCCCGAAGTGTTCCCACCTCTCCGGTGCATGCTCTCTCTTCCGTTCCTATAGATAGTGTGGTTCAGGACCTGTGATGACGTCGCTGTCTTGTGATTGGTCGTGTGACCGCTCATGTGACTCACGCGACCAATCACAAGCCGCGACGTCATCGAAGGTCCTGAACCACACCGGCATCTATAGGAACGGACGCCGCTGAGGAGATTGGCTGTCTGCAGAGGGTGAGTATAACCATTTTTTTATTTTTTTTATTATTTTTAAACATTCTATCTTTTACTATAGATGCTGCATAAGCAGCATCAATTGTAAAAAGTTGGTCACACTTGTCAAACAGTATGTTTGACAAGTGTGACCAACCTGTCCGTCAGTTTTCCAAGCGATGCTACAGATCGCTTGGAAAACTTTAGCATTCTGCAAGCTAATTACGCTTGCAGAATGCTAAAAAAAAACGCGAAAAAAACGGAAAAAAAACACACAAAAAAATGCGGATTTCTTGCAGAAAATTTCCGGTTTTCTTCAGGAAATTTCTGCAAGAAATCCAGACGTGTGCACATACCCTCAGAGTTCACATCTTGAGAGTCTGAAGTAATACAGAGCTACCAGCCAGACATTCTGCAAACCACCCAACAGACAAGAGAAAGGACTGCAGCCAATTTATCATGGCACCATCACGAGGGACACTGATCTATGATTCTATAGGATACAACCTAGGGGTTTTCGGCTCCGGTTGGAAGGACACAGATCTGATCCAGTGACCATCTCTGAACCATGGATATGTTTGGAGAAAGCCAGGTATGGGACCCGCTGGTCGCCTGGTTCCATGGAGATGGTCAGATAAGCCAGGTGGTGGCTCTCGTGTCAACTGGCTTTGGACTTTGTATGGACTCTATGGACAGTTCTTGGTCATCTCCCTATGTTGTCGCTACCCCTTCTCTGTGCGTTCATCCACAGATGGAGTAGCGACCCTGGGAGCTCTGACATCATGTCAACTGGCTTTGGACCTTGTATGGACTCTATGGACAGTTCTTGGTCATCTCCCTATGCTTGTCGTTACCCCTTCTCTGTGCGTTCATCCACAGATGGAGTAGTGACCCTGGGAGCTCTGACATCATGTCATACTGGAAATACATGGAGATGCAGTGATCTTTTATATGCGCGCATGTGACCCTGGGAGCTCTGACATCATGTCATACTGGAAATACGTGGAGATGCAGTGATATTTTATATGCGCCCATGTAACCAAACAATTCCAGTCATGGTGGGATTGTTCTGTTTGCTATTGTGTGTTGTGGTTCAATAAAGTATTGCCACACTGTTTTACCTTAACCCTGTGTCGTCTGTGAAGTGTAGTGCCCACGGGGAGATAGAGCGGGTATGAGCCGTGGTCCATGAAGTCTTGCTAAAGACAGCCGAGCCAGCGGACCAGAGCACCCACTGACCCCGTTTCTCCACACCTTCATATAGTATAATGCACCAGATAGTCCTTAATATAGTATAATGCACTCCCCATAGGCCTCCATATAGTATAATGTACTCCCAATAGGCCTCCATATAGTATAATGCACTCCTCATAGGCAGACTTTACATTGTATAATGTACCTCCCATAGGCAAACTTTATAGTATAATGCATCTCCCATAGGCAGACTCTATATAGTATAATGCACTCCCCATACCAGACTCTATATTGTATAATGCACTCCCCATAGGGAGACTTTATATTGTATAATGCACCCCAAAAGGGAGACTTTATATTATATAATGCACCCCCAATAGGCAGACTCTATATTGTATAATATATTCCCCATAGGCAGACTATAGTATAATGCACCCCCATATGCAGACTCTATAGTATAATGCACCCTCCATAGGGAGACTCTATAGTATAATGCACCCCCCATAGGCAGACTCTGTTTAAAATAATGCACCCCTAAAAAAAAAATAAATGCAATACTCACCTCTCCTCCTCGTTCCTCCGCTGCTCCGAGCTCCCGCCTATATCAGGACAGCGGGCGCCGAGTAGTGATGCTATCAGTGTCTGCATCAGTGACATCAGACACTGAGAGGGGGATGATGGGAGAGGGAGCGTACTGCTGCTACTCTCATTATTGCGGTCAACTATATCAGCATCTAGCCGATACAGTTGTGCTAGCAATGATGGAGTGAGGGGCCACTGCTGGCACCGGGCCCCCTCCTGCTCAGGGGCCTCACAGTGCCACAAAGTGTAATTGTGCTGTGCATGCCAATAGTTACAGTAGTGTAGCTTCAAGTGGACCCCTTCAGAGCACAGGGCCCAGGGCGACTGCCACCTCTGCCCCCCCGGTAGCTACGCTATTGCTGGACATGCATCCTGGCCTAGATGCAGAAAAACACTTCTCATTTAAACCAAAAATCTCTATTTTGGTCACATCTGTCTATAAAACATTTTTCCAATAGCCTTATGGCTTGTCCAGATGATCTTTAGCAAACTACAGATGGGCAGCAAGGTGCTTATAGAAAGCAGTGGCTTTCTCCTTGTTGTCCTGAATAACCATGTGTAACAAATGGAAACGAAGGCACAGAAGATGAAGATCACATTCATTTTTATTGAAGTTTAATGTGGAACCTCGGGACCATGGTCCGGGGGGCTCAGAAGGGAGTGTGACTACGTGAGCCCCCTCGAACAGGGTCAGAATGGAATGTCTGGGGGACACGGGTGCTACCTCCAGTTAGACCCCGGACTCGTGGCAGCTGTCCCAGTGGAATAGACGGACAAGCAGGGTTAGCGGAAGACGTAGAGCTAACCAGATGATACCGGGTATACGGGTAAGAGCTGGTACCGGTGTGACTGGCGTTGTATGGAGAGGTAGATGGCTGACTGACGGGACGAGATGGGATTGCTTAGATTGAACAGTTATCGTCCAGGATAGCCGGGTAACAGGTAGCTGATGATCTGTGGAAACAGACAGTATAAGCGGAGTTTTTTGCAAAAAAACGTATCAACTAAATACCCTGTTTTCTTTACATCTTTTGACTAGCACTTGCTTATTACTGTGATTTTTTTACAACAGAGTATTTTTGACCTCACTGTGCTTTTTTGTGTCTTCAAGTTTTCTGGTGGTGTGAACAGGTTCCTACAGACTTGTTCAGTGTGCAAGTAGCCCATGTGTTTCTGGTTCTATAATTGTTCTCTTGTTTCTACAAGACTGGGGAGTCCACCACTCCTCTGTGGGTCATTTGCATTTAAGCTGTTCCATCCTGCATGTCCACATGTATATTTTTTTCTCTCTGAACCCTGCTTATACAGGTACTATACAGATAATCAGGTTTTAAATACATCAGATAGGGATTGCATACATTAGTTAGGACTGCTCTATAAGGGTATACCTTGGCGATTTGGTGGAGCAGCTCAGTATACATTTTTTTGCAAAAAAAGTATCAACTAAATACCCTGTTTTCTTTACATCTTTTGACTAGCACTTGCTTATTACTGTGATTTTTTTACAACAGAGTATTTTTGACCTCACTGTGCTTTTTTGTGTCTTCAAGTTTTCTGGTGGTGTGAACAGGTTCCTACAGACTTGTTCAGTGTGCAAGTAGCCCATGTGTTTCTGGTTCTATAATTGTTCTCTTGTTTCTACAAGACTGGGGAGTCCACCACTCCTCTGTGGGTCATTTGCATTTAAGCTGTTCCATCCTGCATGTCCACATGTATATTTTTTTCTCTCTGAACCCTGCTTATACAGGTACTATACAGATAATCAGGTTTTAAATACATCAGATAGGGATTGCATACATTAGTTAGGACTGCTCTATAAGGGTATACCTTGGCGATTTGGTGGAGCAGCTTAGTATACATTTTTTTGCAAAAAAACGTATCAACTAAATACCCTGTTTTCTTTACATCTTTTGACTAGCACTTGCTTATTACTGTGATTTTTTTACAACAGAGTATTTTTGACCTCACTGTGCTTTTTTGTGTCTTCAAGTTTTCTGGTGGTGTGAACAGGTTCCTACAGACTTGTTCAGTGTGCAAGTAGCCCATGTGTTTCTGGTTCTATAATTGTTCTCTTGTTTCTACAAGACTGGGGAGTCCACCACTCCTCTGTGGGTCATTTGCATTTAAGCTGTTCCATCCTGCATGTCCACATGTATATTTTTTTCTCTCTGAACCCTGCTTATACAGGTACTATACAGATAATCAGGTTTTAAATACATCAGATAGGGATTGCATACATTAGTTAGGACTGCTCTATAAGGGTATACCTTGGCGATTTGGTGGAGCAGCTCAGTATACATTTTTTTGCAAAAAAAGTATCAACTAAATACCCTGTTTTCTTTACATCTTTTGACTAGCACTTGCTTATTACTGTGATTTTTTTACAACAGAGTATTTTTGACCTCACTGTGCTTTTTTGTGTCTTCAAGTTTTCTGGTGGTGTGAACAGGTTCCTACAGACTTATTCAGTATGCAAGTAGCCCATGTGTTTCTGGTTCTATAATTGTTCTCTTGTTTCTACAAGACTGGGGAGTCCACCACTCCTCTGTGGGTCATTTGCATTTAAGCTGTTCCATCCTGCATGTCCACATGTATATTTTTTTCTCTCTGAACCCTGCTTATACAGGTACTATACAGATAATCAGGTTTTAAATACATCAGATAGGGATTGCATACATTAGTTAGGACTGCTCTATAAGGGTATACCTTGGCGATTTGGTGGAGCAGCTTAGTATACATTTTTTTGCAAAAAAACGTATCAACTAAATACCCTGTTTTCTTTACATCTTTTGACTAGCACTTGCTTATTACTGTGATTTTTTTACAACAGAGTATTTTTGACCTCACTGTGCTTTTTTGTGTCTTCAAGTTTTCTGGTGGTGTGAACAGGTTCCTACAGACTTGTTCAGTGTGCAAGTAGCCCATGTGTTTCTGGTAGTATAAGCGGAGTACTAGCAAAAGAACTTCAGAAACAGGAGCACGTGCAGACAGGAACCGGAAGTAAGCAACAGTGGATACTTGTTGCTCCGGCACCCTCCCTATGGTGGAGGGGCTAGAAATAGTGATCACTAACACACCATTTGTCAGAAGTACTTTTGGAAAATGCACGCTGTTTCTTCAAGAGACCGGGAGTGAGCGCACGCGCGACTTAAGTACTCTGCTTGGGAACTTGCTGGCTGCGTGCCAGGAAGCAGCTGAGAGGAGAAGATGTATCCAGAGTGCGTGGAGCCGGCACAGAGCGGGAGTCCCGACGGGGACCCTGGGAAGGTACCGGAGCTGGACCGGGTGTAACACCATGCACACCATTGTTATTCACAGTCCTCCCCATAGTGGGCTCATGATCATTATCATTAGCTAATGTGAGAGAGACCTTTGCTTAGAGGTTACCTTGGGTCTCTTTATGATCAACTTGTTAACCTTGTTTTTTGGGGTGATCTTTGTTGATTGACTACTTCAGAGTAGGGTAAAATTGTCTGGAATATCCTCTTTCATGCATAGCCTTTCTAACTTCAGATTGGTGAAGTCCAAAGTTGATAAATATAGTTTAGTAACTTTCTATAACCTGAGGAAGCTCAACAACTCTTCTGAGAAATATCCTATATTCATGTCACAACATGATGCACTTCCACAAATATGTATTGTGAAGACTGATAGATCTCTGTTTTTTAAATAACACTGGTCCCTCACTCACACCTAATTGTCATCTCATTGATTGAAAACAACTGTCTCTAAGTTGAATTGGGACTTGCCTCCCTTTTAATATGTGGTGTCAGCTTTGAGCATGTTTGGTGTGGGAATGGTTGGGGGTGCGTCAATGTGCTCAATCTGTAACCTGAGTGAGGGGCAAGTGTGAGTTTGAGCTGTAGAGTGACGTGGACCCATATAGTCAGCCTCATCCGACGTCATGGCAAAGGCTAAGGGTACCGTCTCACAGTGGCACTTTTGTCGCTACGACGGTACGTTCCGTGACGTTCCAGCGATATCCATACGATATCGCTGTGTCTGACACGCAGCAGCGATCAGGGACCCTGCTGAGTATCGTACATCGTAGCAGATCGTTTGGAACTTTCTTTCGTCGCTGGATCTCCCGCTGTCATCGCTGGATCGTTGTGTGTGACAGCGATCCAGCGATGCGTTCGCTTGTAACCAGGGTAAAAATCGGGTTACTAAGCGCAGGGCCGCGCTTAGTAACCCGATGTTTACCGTGGTTACCAGCGTAAAAGTAAAAAAAAAAAAAACAGTACATACTTACATTCCGGTGACTGTCCCCCGGCGTTCTGCTTCTCTGCACTGTGAGCGCCGGCCAGCCGGAAAGCGAGCACAGCGGTGACGTCACCGCTGTGCTTTCCGGCTGGCGCAGACAGTGGAGAGAAGCAGAACGCCGGGGGACAGACACCGGAATGTAAGTATGTACTGTTTTTTTTTTTTTTACTTTTACGCTGGTAACCACGGTAAACATCGGGTTACTAAGCGCGGCCCTGCGCTTAGTAACCCGATGTTTACCCTGGTTACCCGGGGACTTCGGCATCGTTGGTCGCTGGAGAGCTGACTGTGTGACAGCTCCCCAGCGACCACACAACGACTTTCCAACGATCACGGCCAGGTCGTATCGCTGGTCGTGATCGTTGGTAAATCGTTATGTGAGACGGTACCCTTAGTGAAGGCCTGACCGTGACAGTGACTATGATTGAATTGTTTGTTATAAGGTGGGCAAGACGGTGCACATAACTGGATGTAGTGGTCATGTGAAGCCGGTAAAATACTCCAGAGATTTTTAACATGGGATTTTTATGATTTTACATCTGCTCATTTTCTCCCCATTCAGGTCCCTACAATATTGCAAGTTATCAGTAGAGATTTGCTATATAAAATAATTTTCCTGATTTGCCAGTCAAGGATGGATACGGATAGGGATAAGGTGGCCGAGAGTTTATTACACCTCACCCTAGAGATCCTCTTCCGGCTTACTGGAGAAGTGAGATATTATGATGACGTCACATTACATCATTATCTATGGGAATAACATATGGACAGAACTGGAGAGGTGAGGACTCTGGAAATGTCTGTAGTGAGGTTTATTAATGTGTCTCTCCATAACCAGGCCCCTGTGTCTGAGGAATGGGGAAGAACCCTGAGCCCAATCACAGGGCCTCCACCTCATCCCCTGATACATGAGGACATCAATGACCAGAAGATCCTAGAACTCACCTACAAGATGATTGAGTTGCTGACTGGAGAGGTGACACTGCTGGGAATGCTGGGACATTATACAGTAACACTATGGAGGGATCGGGGGATGACGGTATCATTGTATGTGTCAGGTTCCTATAAGATGTCAGGATGTCACCGTCTATTTCTCCATGGAGGAGTGGGAGTATTTAGAAGGATACAAAGATCTGTACAAGGACGTTTTCATGGAGGTTCCACAGTCCCTCATATCACCAGGTAATAGATAGGACTAAATACACACGGTCTATAATTATGTGTATGTAAAGAATGAATTCAGTCCCTGTATGTGTTTTCTACAGATCTATCGAGTAAGAGGACAACACCAGAAAGATGTCCCCATCCTCTTCTTCCACATGACTGTAAACAAGAAGATCCCAATATTCCTCAGGATCATCAGGTAGATGGAGAGTTTGTCTCATGAAATGTCCTCTATGATATGTAGACGGCTGTGAAGGTTTTGTATTCAGTCTTGTTTTATCAATTTATCGAAGACTGACAATCACTTCCAAACAGAAAACAGGTTTGAACAGATGCATACAAAGAGTAGCTATTTCCATATATAACTAACAGATAAAGTTGCACTCTGTAATGCTATAGCATACAAACATGAAATATATGAAATTGGAAGTGCATTACTGCTATAGAAAATAGGAAAAAACAATGATACTTAGCGCATAAACTGGCTAATTCATGTATGCCTAGCAGTCACGACAAGGCGATCCTCTTTGCTGGGAGCCTAACCTAATGTGATTCCTCTCCTGGTGCTTACTAGTACCCAATTTTTCCTCTGCCTATGTGATCCCTCTCCATAATATAAGCATTTCCATAAAGTCCCCCTCACATAGCCATTCTCCATAATATTCCCCCCACATTGCCCCACTCCATACCATACCCCCACAGACTATAAACCTCTTTATAATAACCCCCATAGTGACACACTCCAGAATATCCTCTCCACATACACAATGAGCCTCTCCATTACATCTTACTCCACCCACAGTGCCACTCTCCCTAATATCCCCACACATAGTGCCCCACTCCATAATATACACCCTACACTGATCCTCTCTAAATATTCACCAAAACTGCCCCTTTCAAAAATATTTCCTCCACACTGCTACCCTCTTGTTAAAGTGTCAGATTGGCGCCGTTATACTGATTGCAATGATACCTTGGTTGATGAAATCTGTCTTGTGGTTGCTGTGTAATCTCAGTTTTGAGTTAATGATATGCTCGTGCTCCGGGGCGGGCCTGTGGGGGTCTTCATGTGGTGATTAGGTATTCTTCTGTATGTCTTCTGACAGGTCACTGATCCCTCTGTGACCTGCCCCCTATTTTACATAATGAATATTATATACATTGAAAAAAAAATCACCTTCGGCAGGCGGGTGCCGGCGTCTGCGCAGCAGCATAATTGCATGTATAATGTTCATTAAAGTATTTATGAAAAAAGGGTTATTCCAGGCACCAAGTTCCAGCATTTAGTGTGTTGAGTTGACGCTACCAGAATCCTCTTGATTATCTTCGCAGGATCTCTTCTGGATGGTTCAAACTCTTAAAGTGCATATAGTGAAATGTCAAAATCTAAAAAGAAATGCAACACCCACCCGATCGTCTTTCAACTTGTGGTTTATTCCGTCACACAGAAAACTTAGTTACATGCGGAGGTGCAGGTGGACGGACATCCATCAGGTCTTCTATTCTTATGAACTACTCCCCTGACACATGCACCTCCGCATGTAACTGTGTTTTCTGTATAACGGATTAAACCACAAGTTGAAACATAATCGGGTGAGTGCTGCATTTCTTTTTAGATTTTGACGTTTCATTAAAATATTTAACTTGCTTCTATAAATGAATTGATTTTAAAAAATCTGTCTCAAAATGGCCCCGGCCGTGCCTGCGCAGTAGATTTATACAAGCAAGTTAAAGAATTTAATGCACATTACACATGCGATCATGCTACAGCGCAGGTTGCCTGCTGAAGGTGATTTATTTATTTTTTCAATATATATAATATTCATTATGTAAACTAGGGGGCAGGTCACCAAGGGATCAGTGACCTGTCAGAAGCCATACTCATGAATATCTAAGCAGAGCACCACATGAAGACACCCCCACAGTCCCACCCCGGATCACAAGCATATCATTAACTCAATCCTGCTGACAGGTTACCTTTAACCCCTTTACCCCCAAGGGTGGTTTGCACGTTAATGACCGGGCCAATTTGTACCATTCTGACCACTGTCCCTTTATGAGGTAATAACTCCGGGAACGCTTCAACGGATCTTGGAGATTCTGAGAATGTTTTCTCGTGACATATTGTACTTCATGATAGTGGTAAAATTTCTTCGGTATAGCTTGGGTTTATTTGTGTAAAAAATGGAAATTTGACAAAAATTTTGAAAATTTTGTAATTTTCAAACTTTAAATTTTTATGCCCTTAAAACAGAGAAATACAGTACAGACCAAAAGTTTGGACACACCTTCTCATTTAAAGATTTTTCTGTATTTTCATGACTATGAAAATTGTACATTCACACTGAAGGCATCAAAACTATGAATTAACACATGTGGAATTATATACTTAACAAAAAACTGCCTCCTTTAGCTTTGATGACTGCTTTGCACACTCTTGGCATTCTCTTGATTGAGCTTCAAGAGGTAGTCACCGGGAATGGTTTTCACTTCACAGGTGTGCCCTGTCAGGTTTAATAAGTGGGATTTCTTGCCTTATAAATGGGGTTGGGACCATCAGTTTTGTTGTGCAGAAGTCTGGTGGATACACAGCTGTTATGATCCTTAGTGGTTGAGGATCACAAATTACTCCAGCTAAGTAACATACATAGGGCAAGCTCTAGGGAGGTGGCCAACTGGACTGACCGCAAATCTGAACCTATCCAAACACACTAGAAGTAGCCGGTGAACGTGCCTAAAAAATCCTAGACGTCTCGAGCCAGCCTGAGGAACTAACTACCCCTAGAGAGAAAGAAAGACCTCTCTTGCCTCCAGAGAAATAATCCCCAAAGAAATAGAAGCCCCCAACATATAATAACGGTGAGGTAAGAGGAAGGCACATACACAGGGGTAAAAACAGATTTAGCAAATGAGGCCCACTAACACTAGATAGCAGAAAATAGTAAAGGGGTCTGTGCGGTCAGTAAAAAACCCTTACAAAATATCCACACTGAGATTTCAAGAACCCCCGCACCAACTAACGGTGTGGGGGGGAGAAACTCAGTCCCCTAGAGCAACCAGCAAGTGAGGAAATCACATTTTAGCGAGCTGGACTAAAAACATAATAAATGCTGATAATCAAAAAATGATCAAACAAAAACTTAGCTTGTCTTGGAGAGACTGGGAGCAAGGTAGTCACAAGGAATCTGAAGAGCACTGAATACATTGAGAGCAGGCAAGGAACTGAGTATCCAGGTGAACTAAATAGGAAACCCAACCAAGGATAACGAACCAGCTGATGCGCCAACCTGCAGAAAGACAACACTACACAGTACCGCTTGTGACCACTAGAGGGAGCCCAAAAACAGAGTTCACAACAGTACCCCCCCCTTGAGGAGGGGTCACCGAACCCTCATCAAGACCCCCAGGGAGATCAGGATGAGCCGCGTGGAAGGCACGAACCAAATCGGCCGCATGAACATCAGAGGCGACAACCCAGAAATTATCCTCCTGACCATAGCTCTTCCACTTCACCAAATACTGAAGCCTCCGTCTAGAGATACGAGAATCCAAAATCTTCTCCACCACGTACTCCAATTTGCCCTCGACCAGCACCGGAGCAGGAGGCTCAACAGAAGGAACTACAGGTACCACATACTTCCGCAACAAAGACCTATGGAACACATTATGAATGGCAAACGATGCTGGGAGATCCAAACGAAAAGACACCGGGTTAAGGATTTCCAAGATCTTATAAGGACCGATGAAGCGAGGCTTGAATTTAGGAGAGGAGACCTTCATAGGAACATACCGAGAAGACAGCCACACCAAATCCCCAACACGAAGTCGGGGACCCACACCGCGGCGGCGGTTGGCAAAGCGCTGAGCCTTCTCTTGTGACAACCTCAAATTGTCCACCACATGGTTCCAAATCTGCTGCAACCTATCCACCACAGAATCCACCCGAGGACAGTCAGAAGGCTCAACCTGACCCGAGGAAAAACGAGGATGGAAACCAGAATTGCAGAAAAAAGGCGAAACCAAAGTAGCAGAACTAGCCCGATTATTAAGGGCAAACTCGGCCAATGGCAAAAAAGTCACCCAATCATCCTGATCAGCAGAAACAAAACATCTCAAATAAGTTTCCAACGTCTGATTAGTTTGCTCGGTTTGGCCATTAGTCTGAGGAGGGAAGGCCGACGAAAAAGACAAATCAATGCCCATCTTAGCACAAAAAGTCCGCCAAAACCTGGACACAAACTGGGATCCTCTATCAGACACAATATTTTCAGGAATGCCATGCAAGCGAACCACATTCTGAAAAAATAGAGGAACCAAATCAGAGGAAGAAGGCAACTTAGGCAAGGGCACCAAATGGACCATCTTGGAAAAACGATCACACACCACCCAGATGACAGACATTTTCTGAGATACCGGAAGATCCGAAATAAAATCCATGGAAATGTGCGTCCAAGGCCTTTTCGGAATAGGCAAAGGCAAAAGCAAACCGCTGGCACGAGAACAGCAAGGCTTAGCCCGAGCACAAATCCCAAAAGACTGCACAAAGGAACGAACATCCCGCGACAAGGAAGGCCACCAGAAGGACCTAGCCACCAAATCTCTGGTACCAAAAATCCCAGGATGACCCGCCAACACCGAAGAATGAACCTCGGAAATAACTCTGCTGGTCCATCTATCCGGGACAAACAGTCTCTCTGGTGGACAACGGTCAGGTCTATCCGCCTGAAATTTCTGCAGCACTCGTCGCAAATCTGGGGAAATGGCAGACAAAATCACTCCCTCTCTGAGAATACCAGCCGGCTCAGAAACTCCCGGAGAGTCAGGCACAAAACTCCTAGAAAGTGCATCAGCTTTCACGTTCTTCGAACCAGGCAGATATGAGACCACGAAGTTGAAACAGGAGAAAAACAACGACCAACGAGCCTGTCTAGGATTCAGGCGCTTGGCAGATTCAAGGTAAATCAGATTTTTGTGATCAGTCAAGACCACCACACGATGTTTAGCTCCTTCGAGCCAATGTCGCCACTCCTCAAATGCCCACTTCATAGCCAACAACTCCCGATTACCAACATCATAATTCCGCTCGGCAGGCGAAAACTTTCTTGAAAAGAAGGCACATGGTTTCATCACAGAGCCATCAGAGCTTCTCTGCGACAAAACAGCCCCTGCTCCAATCTCAGAAGCATCAACCTCGACCTGGAAGGGGAGAGAGACATCTGGCTGACATAAGACTGGAGCTGAAGAAAACCGGTGCTTCAGCTCCCGAAAGGCCTCCACGGCCGCAGGAGACCAATTAGTCACATCAAAACCCTTCTTGGTCAAATCCGTCAAAGGTTTAACCACGCTAGAAAAATTAGCGATGAAACGACAATAAAAATTAGCAAAACCCAAGAACTTCTGAAGACTCTTAACAGACGTGGGCTGAGTCCAGTCATGAATAGCCTGGACCTTGACTGGGTCCATCTCCACAGTAGAAGGAGAAAAAATAAAACCCAAAAAGGAGACCTTCTGTACTCCGAAGAGGCATTTTGAGCCCTTCACAAATAAAGCATTAGCACGCAGGACCTGAAACACCATCCTGACCTGCTTCACATGGGACTCCCAATCATCAGAAAAGACCAAAATGTCATCCAGATAAACAATCATAAATTTATCCAGATATTCTCGGAAGATGTCATGCATGAAAGACTGAAACACAGAAGGAGCATTAGAGAGTCCAAAAGGCATCACCAAGCACTCAAAATGGCCTTCAGGCGTATTAAATGCTGTTTTCCATTCATCTCCCTGCTTAATGCGCACAAGGTTATACGCACCACGGAGATCTATCTTGGTGAACCAACTGGCACCCTTAATCCGAGCAAACAAATCAGACAATAGTGGTAAAGGATACTGAAATTTGACTGTGATTTTATTCAGAAGACGATAATCTATACAAGGTCTCAACGAACCGTCCTTCTTGGAAACAAAAAAAAAATCCTGCACCAAGAGGGGAAGAGGATGGGCGAATATGTCCCTTCTCCAAAGACTCCTTTATATAACTCCGCATCGCGGCATGCTCTGGTATAGACAGATTAAAAAGTCGTCCCTTAGGGAATTTACTACCAGGAATTAAATTTATAGCACAGTCACAATCCCTATGAGGGGGCAGGGCACTGGACCTGGGTTCATCAAATACATCCTGGTAGTCAGACAAAAACTCAGGGACCTCAGAAGGAGTGGAAGAAGCAATAGACACCAACGGAACATAGCCATCAATTCCCTGACAACCCCAACTTGACACAGACATAGCTTTCCAATCTAAAACTGGATTATGAGCCTGCAGCCATGGCAGACCCAAAACGACAACATCATGCAAATTATGCAGAACAAGAAAGCGAATCACCTCCTGATGTACGGGAGTCATGCACATGGTCATTTGCGTCCAATACTGAGGCTTATTCTCAGCCAATGGCGTAGCATCAATTCCCCTCAGAGGAATAGGAAATTCCAAAGGCTCCAGGACAAAACCACAGCGCCTGGCAAACGACAAATCCATCAGATTCAGGGCAGTACCCGAATCCACAAAAGCCATAACCGGGTAGGATGACAAAGAACAAATCAAAGTAACAGACAAAATAAACTTAGGCTGCATAGTACCAATGGTGACAGGTTTAGCGATTTTTTTTAAGCGTTTAGAGCATGCTGAGATAACATGAGTAGGATCACCACAGTAAAAGCACAACCCATTTTGACGTCTATGACTTTGTCGCTCAATTCTGGTCAGAGTTCGGTCACATTGCATAGACTCAGGTCTCCGTTCAGAAAATACCGCCAAAGGATGAGCAGACCTGCACTCCCGCAAACGCCGATCAACCTGAATGGCTAAAGCCATAGAATCACTCAGACTTGCAGGGGTGGGAAACCCCACCATAACATTCTTAACGGCCTCAGAAAGACCTTCTCTGAAATTTGCAGCCAAGGCACACTCATTCCATTGAGTAAGCACCGACCATTTCCGAAATTTTTGACAATACACCTCTGCTTCATCCTGACCTTGAGAGATAGCCAGCAACGCTTTTTCTGCCTGATTCTCAAGATTAGGCTCCTCATAAAGCAGTCCAAGAGCCAGAAAAAATGCATCTACATTAAGCAATGCAGGATCTCCTGGTGCCAGAGAGAAAGCCCAATCTTGCGGGTCGCCACGCAACAAGGAGATAACAATTTTAACTTGCTGAGCGGAATCACCAAAGGAACGAGGTCTCAGAGATAGAAATAACTTACAATTATTCTTAAAGTTTAGAAACCTAGATCTATCACCAGAAAACAATTCAGGAATGGGTATCTTTGGTTCTGACATAGGGCTATGAATAACAAAATCCTGAATACTTTGCACCCGTGCAGTCAGATGATCCACACTAGAAGTCAGAGTCTGAATATTCATGTCTGCAGCTGAGCTCAAAACCACCCAGAGTTCAAGGGGATGAAAGAAGCTAAACAGACTGCAGCAAAGGAAAAGCGGGAGGGAAAAAAAAAATGTACTCAGGTCTTCTTTTTATCCCACTTCTGCGATGCATTAAACACTTTTGAGGCCTGCTCTACTGTTATGATCCTTAGTGGTTGAGGATCACAAATTACTCCAGCTAAGTAACATACATAGGGCAAGCTCTAGGGAGGTGGCCAACTGGACTGACCGCAAATCTGAACCTATCCAAACACACTAGAAGTAGCCGGTGAACGTGCCTAAAAAATCCTAGACGTCTCGAGCCAGCCTGAGGAACTAACTACCCCTAGAGAGAAAGAAAGACCTCTCTTGCCTCCAGAGAAATAATCCCCAAAGAAATAGAAGCCCCCAACATATAATAACGGTGAGGTAAGAGGAAGGCACATACACAGGGGTAAAAACAGATTTAGCAAATGAGGCCCACTAACACTAGATAGCAGAAAATAGTAAAGGGGTCTGTGCGGTCAGTAAAAAACCCTTACAAAATATCCACACTGAGATTTCAAGAACCCCCGCACCAACTAACGGTGTGGGGGGGAGAAACTCAGTCCCCTAGAGCAACCAGCAAGCGAGGAAATCACATTTTAGCGAGCTGGACTAAAAACATAATAAATGCTGATAATCAAAAAATGATCAAACAAAAACTTAGCTTGTCTTGGAGAGACTGGGAGCAAGGTAGTCACAAGGAATCTGAAGAGCACTGAATACATTGAGAGCAGGCAAGGAACTGAGTATCCAGGTGAACTAAATAGGAAACCCAACCAAGGATAACGAACCAGCTGATGCGCCAACCTGCAGAAAGACAACACTACACAGTACTGCTTGTGACCACTAGAGGGAGCCCAAAAACAGAGTTCACAACACACAGCTGATAGTGCTACTGAATAGACTGTTAGAATTTTTATTATGGCAAGAAAAAAGCAGCTAAGTAAAGAAAAACAAGTGGCCATCATTACTTTAAGAAATGAAGGTCAGTCAGTCCGAAAAATTGGGCAAACTTTGAAAGTGTCCCCAAGTTCAGTGGCAACCATCAAGCGCTACAAAGAAACTGGCTCACATGAGGACCGCCCCAGGAAAAGAAGACCAAGAGTCACGTCTGCTTCTGAGGATAAGTTTATCCAAGTCACCAGCCTCAGAAATCGCAGGTTAACAGCAGCTCAGATTAGAAACCAGGTCAATGCCACACAGAGTCCTAGCAGCAGACACATCTCTATAACAACTGTTAAGAGGAGACTTTGTGCAGCAGGCCTTCATGGTAAAATAGCTGCTAGGAAACCACTGCTAAGGACAGGCAACAAGCAGAAGAGACTTGTTTGGGCTAAAGAACACAAGGAATGGACATTAGACCAGTGGAAATCTGTGCTTTGGTCTGATGAGTCCAAATTTGAGATCTTTGGTTCCAACCAACGTTGTTATGACCCCAATGGCGAGGGTCTCAGAGGTACGTGGAAGTCTGCAGAATACAAAAATCCAGCTCATAGGGCAGTGGTAACTGGGTTGACCATATATCTACTCCTAACGCCAACACTAGAAGTAGCCGGGGATCATTCCTACGTTGATTCTAGATGACACGCTCCAGCCGGAGAATCTAGCTACCCCTAGTAGAGGAAAACAAAAGACCTTTCTTGCCTCCAGAGAAGGGGACCCCAAAGCTGGATAGAAGCCCCCCACAAATAATAACGGTGAGGTAAGAGGAAATGACAAACACAGAAATGAACCAGGTTTAGCACAGAGAGGCCCGCTTACTGATAGCAGAATAAAGAAAGGTAACTTATATGGTCAACAAAAACCCTATCAAAATCCACACTGGAAATTCAAGAACCCCCGAACCGTCTAACGGTCCGGGGGGAGAACACCAGCCCCCTAGAGCTTCCAGCAAAGGTCAGGATATAGATTTGGAACAAGCTGGACAAAAATACAAAACCAAAACAAATAGCAAAAAGCAAAAGGCAGACTTAGCTGATATAACTGGAACCAGGATCAGTAGACAAGAGCACAGCAGATTAGCTCTGATAACTACGTTGCCAGGCATTGAACTGAAGGTCTAGGGAGCTTATATAGCAACACCCCTAACTAACGACCCAGGTGCGGATAAAAGGAATGACAGAAAAACCAGAGTCAAAAAACTAGTAACCACTAGAGGGAGCAAAAAGCAAATTCACAACAGTACCCCCCCCCTTAGTGAGGGGTCACCGAACCCTCACCACGACCACCAGGGCGATCAGGATGAGCGGCATGAAAGGCACGAACTAAATCGGCCGCATGAACATCAGAGGCGACCACCCAGGAATTATCCTCCTGACCATAGCCCTTCCACTTGACCAGGTACTGAAGCCTCCGCCTGGAGAGGCGAGAATCCAAGATCTTCTCCACCACGTACTCCAACTCGCCCTCAACCAACACCGGAGCAGGAGGCTCAGCAGAAGGAACTACAGGCACAATGTACCGCCGCAACAAGGACCTATGAAATACATTGTGAATAGCAAACGACACAGGAAGATCCAGACGAAAAGATACAGGATTAAGGATTTCCAATATCTTGTAAGGCCCAATAAAACGAGGTTTAAATTTGGGAGAGGAGACCTTCATAGGAACAAAGCGGGAAGAAAGCCATACCAAATCCCCAACGCGTAGTCGGGGACCCACACCGCGGCGGCGGTTGGCAAAGCGCTGAGCCCTCTCCTGTGACAACTTCAAGTTGTCCACCACATGATTCCAGATCCGCTGCAACCTATCTACCACAGAATCCACCCCAGGACAGTCAGAAGGCTCCACATGACCCGAAGAAAAGCGAGGATGGAAACCAGAGTTGCAGAAAAAAGGCGAAACCAAGGTGGCGGAACTAGCCCGATTATTAAGGGCAAACTCAGCCAACGGCAAGAATGTCACCCAATCGTCCTGATCAGCAGAGACAAAACACCTCAAATAAGCCTCCAAAGTCTGATTGGTTCGCTCTGTCTGTCCATTAGTCTGAGGATGGAAAGCAGACGAAAACGACAAATCAATGCCCATCCTACTACAAAAGGATCGCCAGAACCTAGAAACGAACTGGGATCCTCTGTCTGACACAATATTCTCAGGGATGCCGTGCAAACGAACCACGTTCTGGAAAAACACAGGAACCAGATCGGAAGAGGAAGGCAGCTTAGGCAAAGGAACCAAATGGACCATCTTGGAGAAGCGATCACATATCACCCAGATAACGGACATGCCCTGAGATAGCGGAAGATCAGAAATGAAATCCATGGAGATATGTGTCCAAGGTCTCTTCGGGACAGGCAAGGGCAAGAGCAAACCGCTGGCACGAGAACAGCAAGGCTTAGCTCGAGCACAAGTCCCACAGGACTGCACAAATGACCGCACATCCCTTGACAAGGAAGGCCACCAAAAGGACCTGGCCACCAGATCTCTGGTGCCAAAAATTCCCGGGTGACCTGCCAACACCGAGGAATGAACCTCGGAAATGACTCTGCTGGTCCATTTATCCGGGACAAACAGTCTGTCAGGTGGACAAGACTCAGGCCTATCAGCCTGAAATCTCTGCAACACACGTCGCAGATCCGGAGAAATAGCTGACAAGATAACTCCATCTTTAAGAATACCAACAGGATCAGCGACTCCAGGAGCATCAGGCACAAAGCTCCTAGAAAGAGCATCGGCCTTCACATTCTTTGAACCTGGTAAATACGAGACAACAAAATCAAAGCGGGAGAAAAACAATGACCAGCGGGCCTGTCTCGGATTAAGGCGTTTAGCAGACTCGAGATACATCAGATTTTTGTGATCAGTCAAGACCACCACACGATGCTTAGCACCCTCGAGCCAATGACGCCACTCCTCAAATGCCCATTTCATGGCCAACAACTCCCGATTGCCCACATCATAATTTCGCTCGGCAGGCGAAAACTTCCTGGAGAAAAAGGCACAAGGTTTCATAACAGAGCAACCAGGGCCTCTCTGCGACAAAACGGCCCCTGCTCCAATCTCTGAAGCATCCACCTCAACCTGAAAGGGAAGTGAGACATCGGGCTGGCACAAAACAGGCGCCGAAGTAAACCGGCGCTTCAACTCCTGGAAAGCCTCCACGGCAGCAGGAGCCCAGTTAGCTACATCGGAACCCTTCTTGGTCATATCCGTCAACGGTTTCACAATGCTAGAAAAATTAGCGATAAAACGACGGTAGAAGTTAGCGAAACCCAAGAACTTCTGAAGACTCTTAACCGACGAGGGCTGAGTCCAATCAAGAATAGCTCGGACCTTGACTGGGTCCATCTCCACAGCAGAAGGGGAAAAAATGAACCCCAAAAAGGGAACCTTCTGTACACCAAAGAGACACTTTGAGCCCTTGACAAACAAAGAATTTTCACGCAAAATTTTAAAGACCAACCTGACCTGCTCCACATGCGAATCCCAATCATCAGAAAAAACCAAAATATCATCCAGATAAACAATCAAAAATTTATCCAGATACTTCCGGAAAATGTCATGCATAAAGGACTGAAAAACTGAAGGCGCATTGGAGAGCCCAAAAGGCATCACCAAGTACTCAAAATGACCTTCGGGCGTATTGAATGCGGTTTTCCATTCATCACCTTGCTTAATGCGCACAAGGTTGTACGCACCACGAAGGTCTATCTTGGTGAACCACTTGGCACCTTTAATCCGGGCAAACAAGTCAGACAACAGCGGTAAAGGATACTGAAATTTGACAGTGATCTTATTTAAAAGCCGATAATCAATACAAGGTCTCAAAGATCCGTCCTTTTTTGCCACAAAAAAGAATCCCGCACCAAGGGGGGAAGAAGACGGACGAATATGTCCTTTCTCCAGAGACTCCCTGATATATGAACGCATAGCGGTATGTTCAGGTACCGACAGATTAAACAGTCTTCCCTTAGGAAACTTACTGCCAGGAATCAAATCTATTGCACAGTCACATTCCCTATGAGGAGGCAGTGCACTGGACTTAGACTCGCTGAAGACATCCTGATAATCAGACAAATACGCCGGAACTTCCGAAGGCATAGAAGAAGCAATAGACACAGGCAGGGAATCCCCATGAATACCACGACAGCCCCAACTTGAGACTGACATAGCCTTCCAGTCCAGGACTGGATTATGGGTCTGTAACCATGGCAGCCCTAAAACAACCAAATCATGCATTTTATGTAAAACAAGGAAACGTATCACCTCGCGGTGTTCAGGAGTCATGCACATGATAACCTGTGTCCAATACTGCGGTTTATTTGCTGCCAATGGCGTAGCATCAATACCCCTAAGAGGAATAGGATTTTCTAATGGTTCAAGAGTAAAACCACAGTGCTTAGCAAATGACAGATCCATAAGACTCAGGGCAGCACCTGAATCTACAAACGCCATGACAGGATAAGACGACAGTGAGCAAATCAAAGTTACAGACAGAATAAATTTAGGTTGCAAATTACCAACGGTGACAGGACTAACAACCTTAGCTATACGTTTAGAGCATGCTGAGATAACATGTGTAGAATCACCACAGTAGTAGCACAAGCCATTCCGGCGTCTATGAATTTTCCGCTCATTTCTAGTCAGGATTCTATCACATTGCATTAGATCAGGTGTCTGTTCAGACAACACCATGAGGGAATTTGCGGTTTTTCTATCACATTGCACCGAATTAGGTGTCTGTTCAGACAACACCATGAGGGAATTTGCGGTTTTGCGCTCCCGCAACCGCCGGTCAATTTGAATAGCCAGTGCCATAGTATCATTGAGACCTGTGGGAATGGGAAAACCCACCATAACATTCTTAATGGCTACAGATAGGCCATTTCTAAAATTAGCGGCCAGTGCACACTCATTCCAATGTGTCAGCACGGACCATTTCCGAAATTTTTGGCAATACACTTCAGCCTCGTCCTGCCCCTGAGACATAGCCAGCAAGGCCTTTTCTGCCTGAATCTCAAGATTGGGTTCCTCATAAAGTAAACCGAGCGCCAGAAAAAACGCATCAATATCAGCCAATGCCGGATCTCCTGGTGCCAGCGAAAAAGCCCAATCCTGAGGGTCGCCCCGTAAGAACGAAATAACTATTTTTACTTGCTGAGCAGAGTCTCCAGATGAACAGGGTCTCAGGGACAAAAACAATTTACAATTATTCACAAAATTCCTAAACTTAAACCTGTCTCCGGAAAACAGTTCAGGAATCGGTATTTTAGGTTCTGACCTAGGATTTCTGATAACATAGTCTTGTATGCCCTGCACACGAGTAGCCAGCTGGTCCACACTTGTAATCAAGGTCTGGACATTCATGTCTGCAGCAAGCATAGCCACTCTGAGGTAAAGGGGAAGAAGAAAGAAAAAAAAACAAAAAACTCAGAATCTTCTTTCTTATAATCCCTCTTCTGCAATGCATTAAACATTTAATACTGGCCTGGCAAACTGTTATGACCCCAATGGCGAGGGTCTCAGAGGTACGTGGAAGTCTGCAGAATACAAAAATCCAGCTCATAGGGCAGTGGTAACTGGGTTGACCATATATCTACTCCTAACGCCAACACTAAAAGTAGCCGGGGATCATTCCTACGTTGATTCTAGATGACACGCTCCAGCCGGAGAATCTAGCTACCCCTAGTAGAGGAAAACAAAAGACCTTTCTTGCCTCCAGAGAAGGGGACCCCAAAGCTGGATAGAAGCCCCCCACAAATAATAACGGTGAGGTAAGAGGAAATGACAAACACAGAAATGAACCAGGTTTAGCACAGAGAGGCCCGCTTACTGATAGCAGAATAAAGAAAGGTAACTTATATGGTCAACAAAAACCCTATCAAAATCCACACTGGAAATTCAAGAACCCCCGAACCGTCTAACGGTCCGGGGGGAGAACACCAGCCCCCTAGAGCTTCCAGCAAAGGTCAGGATATAGATTTGGAACAAGCTGGACAAAAATACAAAACCAAAACAAATAGCAAAAAGCAAAAGGCAGACTTAGCTGATATAACTGGAACCAGGATCAGTAGACAAGAGCACAGCAGATTAGCTCTGATAACTACGTTGCCAGGCATTGAACTGAAGGTCTAGGGAGCTTATATAGCAACACCCCTAACTAACGACCCAGGTGCGGATAAAAGGAATGACAGAAAAACCAGAGTCAAAAAACTAGTAACCACTAGAGGGAGCAAAAAGCAAATTCACAACACAACGTGTCTTTGTGCGACGCAGAAAAGGTGAACGGATGGACTGTACATGCCTGGTTCCCACCGTGAAGCATGGAGGAGGAGGTGTGATGGTCTGGGGGTGCTTTGCTGGTGACACTGTTGGGGATTTATTCAAAATTGAAGGCATACTGAACCAGCATGGCTACCACAGCATCTTGCAGCGGCATGCTATTCTATACAGTTTGCGTTTAGTTGGACCATCATATTTTTCAACAGGACAATGACCTTAAACACACCTCCAGGCTGTGTAAGGGCTATTTGACCAAGACAGAGAGTGATGGGGTGCTGTGTCAGATGACCTGGCCTCCACAGTCACCAGACTTGAACCCAATCGAGATGGTTTGGGGTGTGCTGGACCGCAGAGTGAAGGCAAAAAGGCCAACAAGTGCTAAGTATCTCTGGGAACTCCTTCAAGATTGTTGGAAGACCATTCCCGGTGACTATCTCTTGAAGCTCATCAAGAGAATGCCAAGAGTGTGCAAAGCAGTCATTAAAGCAAAAGGTGGCTACTTTGAAGAACCTAGAATATAAGACATATGTTCAGTTGTTTCACACTTTTTTGTTAAGTATATAATTCCACATGTGTTAATTCATAGTTTTGATGCCTTCAGTGTGAATGTACAATTTTCATAGTCATGAAAATACAGAAAAATCTTTAAATGGGAAGGTGTGTCCATACTTTTGGTCTGTACTGTACATTCATACAAAAAACAAACAATCCTACACACCTTTCCCCCGCGCATCTGCAGTGCATCGTCTGCATAATAAAATGGCACCCGAGTCAGCGCGTGTGCATATTGCACTTGTAAGGAGGTGAAGCACAAGAAGAGTCTGAGGGCGGTTACCTTCTCTGCTCCGTGCCTGGAACCATTGAGCTGTGCTACAGGTTCCCCAGGGGGAAGACTTAGAGACTGGGACAGGAAAGAAGCCGGGCCTAGAGCGGGAAAGGCGCGCGCGCAAGGGTCAGAGCAGCGTGAGCAGCGGTCAGAGCAGGGCGCAGCTGCGCTCCGGGAGAGAGAGAGAGCTCCCGGTCAGAGGACAAATACAGGGAGATTGCCCAGAAAGACTGCATCTTGTGAGTACATGAAAGCGGACTCTGCTGTGACTGGAGAGGGGCGCCTTGAGACCAGTGCAGAGGCATTGGCCCGTGCAGAGACTATGACCCCCTGGTACCCACGGTATCAGTGCAGAGACTGTGACCCCTGGTACCCACGGTATCAGTGCAGAGCCCTTGATTCCTGGTGAGAGACTTAATAATAGACTGACCATCGTTTTCCCGGGATAGGCTGTGCTGTAAAAGCTAAAGACTCAGAGCCTGTGCATATCACATTAACTCCCGAAACCGCAGGCAGCGGGTTCCTAGAGACTACCGACAAGTGCCGCTGTTTCTCGGCGCCTACGTTGAAGACGGCCCTTCAAGCAAGTCCTCATCAGACTGATAAGTGTTTTTTTCTCAAGAAATCCTGCTTACTTGTTACAGTTTGACACCCATATGTTTGCACTGTTTTATTGTTAGTTATATTCTACTGCTTCCTCCCTGCGAGGAGAACCTGATTCCTGTTAATAAACCCCTCAACTGTTGATCTGTCTGTTACGTGGTGACACACTCAGTATCATACCCTGCATACTATTACACACTATCCAGCGCCATTTTGTTGAAGACACTGTGTGCACCGGAGATCGCAGTATGTCTTCATGATGCCTCAGATCGCTGTATGTGGTCAGCGCCTATGCATACTGCAATCTCTGACGCCACACTCCTACATCCCCATCCTCCTCCCTGTCAGCTATGAACTCTGGATGATTTCTTCTTATTCCACCACACTTCCCAGAACCAGTCTACAGAGGATTCAGACAGGACGCATCCAGCATTATATTATAGATTGGGGAGCCCAATGGAGGCCTCATACTGAATTAGGAAACATATTGTGGACATCATGCTGTATTGGGGACACTGTGGCAGCCTTACAATGTATTGTGAGAACTGTGTTGACTGCAAAATAAATTGAGGGCACTGTGGGGGCATCATCATGTGTGTGAGGGGCACTATGAGGAGCATCATACTGTGTGGTAGAACTGAGGGGGCATCATTGTGTAGGGGAATGCGCAATGAAGGCATCATACTGTCCATCTGAGGGGTAGCGAAGGAGTAAAATGTGTACATGGAATTGTGGTGACATTATACGATGTGGGGGCACCATACTTTGTGGAGAGCTATCATTGGGGTGTTATACTAGGTGGATGCCATGGAACATGTATTATAGTGGGTGGGACACAAGGTTATGTTCCCACAGTGAGCTTTTGGTGCATTTTTGATGTTGCAGAATTTCAGCACCATTTCTGCAACTATTATTTAAATTAGGTTACTTGTGTTTTTTCATTGCGTTTTTGTGTGCCTTTTTTTAACATGCGTTTTTATTGTTTTTTTTGTATGTTTGCTGTGTCATGCTTTAAATAAATCTGCTTTGTTTTTGATACTTCCTTAATTTTTTTTTGACAATACTTTATTGACATACTTGTGAGGATTACATGTGTTTTTGATATGTTTCTGCTGCGGAAGCACACTTAAAACGCATATGCATTTTTTAACTGCTGAATCTCTGCACCTAATTCAACCCTATGGGGAAATTCAGCTCAGAAAACTCAGTGTGCCCACAAAAGAATTTGATATGCTACAGATTTGAAAAATGCACCACAGGTGAGTTTTGTAGTGTTAAAAAAGCACAGTGGTCATGAGAATTCTATAAATCCCATCCACCTTGATAGACTTGTCTAACGCACTAAAAGCTCATCGTGGGAACGTAGTCCAAGGGGCATCACTATTTTTGTATGCATGACACAATATATTTATCTCTTTCCAACTTTAAAAGTTGTGAATTATACTCTTGACCATGCAAAAATTGTTTCACCCCTAAACAAATTGTTTAAAAGAATTTTCAATTCAGACTTTTCCTTTTACACTTCAGGATTAGTGGTGATCGAGCGTGCTCGGATAAGGTGTTATCTGAACACACTCGTTTCTAATTGAGTATTTTCAGCATGCTTGAAAAAATGCTTGACTCACCGCGGCTGAATGTCTTGTAGCTGTTCGACAGACGCAACACATGCAGGGATTGCCTGTTAGGATATTTTTCGCGCACACCGAAAATACTCGATTAGGACACGAGCACACTCACTCATCACTACTCAGGATATCTATGCGTGCCCCTGGTCTTACCTATAGGTGACGCTTATAATTGGATGAGACAAGCAGGGCATTGAATGGTTAGCTTGGCAACTGATCATGTATAGCATCATCTCTCCACAGTCAATGTCAAATAGGATGGAAGAAAGCATCAACAGACAACCATTTTATACTGTAGTTGTAGAAATGTACAAAAAAAACTTTGTTCAAATATAGGTGTATTAATTTATACTTATTAGTTTTCAATAACAAATGGATATTGATAATTGTATACATTTTCTAGTAATCATTTAGTGCACTAAATTGTTTTCCCTTTCTTTTGTAGACGAGTGACTTTACTATAACTTACATGCTTTTCTAGTACATGCTGTCAATAAAACAAATAAAATAAAAAGGCTACTTCCCTGTGTGAGTTTTCTGATGGCTGACAAGATATGCTTTCCCACAATTTGAACATGAAAATGGTTTATCCCCTGTGTGAGTTCTCCAATGTGTGATAAGATTTGAATTCCGATTAAAATATTTTCCTCAATTTGAACATGAAATTGGCTTTTCCCTTGTGTGAGTTCTTTGATGAATAGAAAGTTCTTGTTTATACCTAAAACCTTTCCCACATTCTGAACATGAAAATGGTTTCTGCCCTGTGTGACTTCTCTGATGTCCAACAAGTCTTGATTTCCTAATGAAATTTTTCCCACATTCTGAACATGAAAATGGTTTCTTCCCTGTGTGAGTTAACTTATGTCTAACAAGATTTGCATTCTGATTAAAACATTTCCCACATTCTGAACAGACAAATGGCTTCTCCCCTGTGTGAATTCTCTGATGTGTAACAAGACTTGCTTTTCGTTTAAAACATTTCCCACATTCCGAACAGACAAATGGTTTCTCTTCTGTGTGATTTCCCTGATGAATTCCAAGTTTAGATTTCTCACTATAATCTTTTCCAGATCCTGAACTTGAATATGGCTTTTCCCTAGTGTGAATTTTCTCATGTAGTGTTAAAACGGATTGCTGTTTAAATGATTTCCCACATTTGGAGCATGAAAATGGCTTCTCTCCTGTGTGAGTTCTCTGATGTATTTCAAGGTTGGCTTTCACCCTATAATGTTTCCCACATTCTGAACATGAAAATGGCTTATCTCCTCTGTGAATTCTCAGATGGGCAACAAGAATTGTTCTGCAGGTAAAATATTTCCCACATTCTGTGCATGGATATGGCCGTTCTCCTGTGTGAGTTCTCTGATGTATTACAAGTTCATCTTTTGTTCTATAACGTTTCCCACATTCTGAACATGAAAATGGTTTTTCCCCTGTGTGAATTCTCAGATGTCTAACAAGACATTCTTTCCAATTAAAACATTTCCCACATTCTGAGCATGAATATGGCTTCTCCCCTGTGTGACTTCTCTGATGTGTGACAAGGCTTGATTTACTATTGTAACATTTTGCACATTCTGGACATGAAAATGTTTTTTTCCCTGTGTGATTTATCTGATGTTTAACAAGTTGTGATTTGTCTATAAAACATTTCCCACATTCTGAGCATGTAAATGTCTTCTTAATTGTGTGAATGTTCTCATGTCCTGTTAAAACTGATTGTTGTTTAAATGATTTCCCACATGTAGAACATGAAAATGGCTTCTCTCCTGTGTGAATTCTCTCATGTATTGCAAGTTGCTCTTTCACACGAAAGCATTTCCCACATTCTGAACATGAAAATGGCTTATTTCTTGTGTGAATTCTCAGATGGGCAACAAGACTTGCTTTCCAATTAAAACATTTCCCACATTCTGAGCATAAAAATGGCTTTACCCGTGTATGAATTCTCTGATGTTTAATCAGATATGATTTTTCTGTAAAAGATTTCTCACATTCTGAACATGAATACGACTTCTCCCCTGTGTGAACTATCTGATGTTTAGCAAGGCTTGATTTACTTCTATAATATTTTCCACATTCTGAACATGAAAATGATGTCTCCCCTATGTAAGCTATTTCATTTTCAACAGCACTTCTTTGACTTTCATTTTGCATATTTGTCTTTGATGAAGCAGAAGAGAAGACATTTTCAAAAGGATCAGATGATAGATATTTTCTTTGATGAGCTTTAGCTGTATCTGTGAAAATTACTTGTTCTTCACATGTATCTGGTGTGCTACTAGAATTATCAGGTGCAAAATCTGAAAATATCAGATGTCCCTCGGAGCTCCTCGTAAAGTCATCTGCCAAAAATAAAACAGATTTTATTATTTTTAAATAACATTGCATTTGAATTATTTATGTTTTTATATATTTATATCACTTCCATACAAATTGTAATACAATTCCATTATCGACAGACTAAGGCAGTAGACCACAAAAGACGGGCTGATAGTTTATGGTGTCAGGCCACCAGTTTGTACTCTTTCAAATTTTAAATTTTCTATTGTAGACATCTTCTCTGTAGGTTTCTGTTTCACTGTGCTTGTCCTCAATTATTTACAGTTGCATTTTCAGAAGAGACTCATAAAGAGACCTCTAATCAGTTTTATTAGGTGCTTCCATTTCATTCACTCTCTGATAGGTGCAAGTACAGTTCATGTTCATCTACACACTGGTATGTCTCTCAGAGGCCACAGACTCAAAAAAACTACATAGGACAGACTTGGTGCAAGCTACTCTGGCACATTCCAGAGGAACTCCGACCTTCATCACTTTACACCTGTACAAGGATCTGGTTTTACAATTGAGTCAGCTGGATTGCTTCCTTGGAAAAGCTACTATCAAGAGAAGCTAATCAGAGGCAAGAGAATGTCGGGTAGACAGGTAAGAACCAAGAGGTCGATGAAATGAAAAGTGTCAAAAAAAAAAAGAATGGTAAAAAAGCCAGCTGTGGTCAAACATCTGGAATGTCCACTGGGAGAATAGCAAGGCACACAAGTTTCACAGAAGCAAGTCAGATTATAACTGTTCATCAGCTAGGATTTATATACGTGAATGCCCACTTCAAAGTTATATCAAATATAGCAAAAATGGTATTAAAATGTAACTTTTATTTTTAAATTTAAAAAAACTATCCGAAAAACAGAAAAAGGTACAATAAAGGTAAAAAAGCATCCTAATATGCTTGGTAAGTGTTACCCGAGGTTTTGACATTAGCCCCTTTACCCCCCAGTTAATGACCAGGCCAATTTTTACAATTCTGACCAGGGTAATTTTATGAGGTCATAACTCTGGAAAGCTTCAACAGATCCTACTTATTCTGAGTTAGTTATTTTTGTGACATATTGTACTTCATGATAGTGGTAACATTTCTTCAAAATAACTTGAGTTTATTTGTGAAAAAAACTGAAATTTGGCAAAAATTTTGCAGTTTTCAAACTTTAAATACTTACGCTCTTAAATCAGAGATGAGCGAATCCGAACAGTAAAGTTAGGCATCTGTACCAAACACCTACGTTTTAGGCACGGACACTGAACACAGACTTCATCAGGAATCCCATGTTATTCTTCGGCCCCCAAACACTGGGTGTTTGTCGTGCTTCTGATTGACGATAAGACACCTATCCAATACTAATCCTATAGTTATATGGTAAATAAAGACACAAGTATAAAGTCCTTTATTAGAATAAAACAAAGCATACTTTTCCATTTTTATTTAAAAATAAACAGTTATACTCACCTAAGACCTAATTCCACTGAATCCTTCGTCTCCTGCAATAAAACAAAAATAAAAAACAACAATATCCCTCATCTGTCCGTTATTTTGTTCCACGCTGAAATACATGTCTGGAGATAAATAGTTTTCAATCTGGACGGTGCCAAGATGCAACCGTCCAGGCTGAGAACCACTGGTGAATGAGCTGCTTTGAGCGCAGCGTCAGTGACTAGCAGTGATGTCACCAAGGTTACTGCTGGTCACTGAAGTTGAATTCTCAGCCGGCAAATGAACTGTGGTGACCTCAACACAGTGAGAAAAAGTCTTGCCGTGCAGAGGCGAGTTCAACGCAGTGAAATTCTCCCTTTGAACTGCTGTGTTCTATCACAGCATTTAGGGGGTTAAAGTGCCGGGAGTGGTGTGGAACCGCTCCTGGCCCTGGGTGCTGGGTGTCAGCTATCAGAATCCCTCAGGGAAAGGCTGATCTGGAATGGATCGGTGAAATCTTTTGATCAGGTTGTGCTCATTAATGTTAGTAGCTGATACCCATGATTTGTCATCTGGTACATAATCCTTTCAATAAGCGAAATATTAAAGTGATCTTCCCAGAAACCGAGTGTTAGGGCTAGCGGAACGCACCAAATAATTAGATAGATAGAATAAGGTGTGTTCGCAGCCTAGGGTCCACCGTGCAGAGATGGAACCTGCTGCTGAGTAATGACGGACTATATGGCGGTACAAAATGGATTCACACACGGGTTAACTTCACCCTGTATGAAGAAAGCAAACCCTGTTGCGTCACAGGGCCATGGTACCACACAAAAGAGTGCAAGCAAGGAGTCACAGAAGTCAATCCCAAGACTCTGGATTAGAGTTCAACTAGACCTCTTGTGCTCGACACCACAACTGGAGTGTCAGAGAGAATAAAATAATAATTATTTAGATGCACGAGAGTGCGTGCGGTGCCGCTCTGGCGGACGCCACTAATCACCCAGTCTTGGGTAAGGAAAGCGTTGTGAAAGCGCACGGCGCCGCACTGGCGGTCACAGCAATTAGATGCTGTTTTGTGTGTCACGTGCTGATAGCTAAGTCAGGCGCTAGATAGCAATCATCCACCTTACGCGAGCAGTCATACACAAGGGAGGGGATAATTAATGAACGACTTTCACACATCAACACACACACATACGTTTACAAGTGTACACTAGCGGATGGCCGAGCGGCCTTTCGAACCTTTTATAGCGGCAGTGCTACAAGACCTTCCAGATGGACCAATAGGAGCTGCAACAGGACCTGAGCATGTGACCCCTGACCTCCAATGGGAGGTCGTCCCGTGGGCATGCTCAGTATGTGAAAAGCAGAACTTAGTCCCAGAAAGACCTGCAAGCTGCTGAACATTGCTGGCTTCAAGGACAGAGCCTGGAAGGGCAGTAGTAACCAGTCGTCCAGTATCAGCCTGAGCTAGACGCTGGGACCGACATATCTGCTGAGCAGACTCCACTGCTGCTGCAGAAGAATGGGAGACCGCAGCGGAGATGGTTCAAGATTCCCCCTGTGCAGAGGTGGGAACTCAACACCTAACACCGAGAGTCAAGGATCTGTTAAACCTTGCACTCAAGACTGCCTCTGACCAGGATGGGCGAGGAGGATTACTGGCAGGGTGAACAGGTGAACCTATAATAATATTTATGTGGCGCCAACATATTTTGCAGCACTTTGCAATTAAGGGTTACATGTACAAACAATAAGGATAGTACAAAGTAATGCATAGTTGAACAGTTACAGGAGGAGTTATGGCCCTGATCACAAGTTACAATCTATAGGGACATAGAGGCAAAGCGGGACAAATTAGATAAACTGCACTCGTCATGTATGCTCCAGCCATCATTATAATAAGTAGGAGTTATTATATAAAGCTGCAGGATCAAGTCATCAGTCAGTATCTGTGCAGTGAGGGGGATCATATGCAAGGATCAATATATATCCCCCAGGATGCGGACGGAGTCCTATTAGACCCACTGGAGTGCCTTGTATTCAAAGCAGAACGCCTGTGAGTCACAAGGCCAAGTAAAAGTAAGTGTGGACCTGGTAAAGCTATTTCACCAAGGCAATGTTCAGGAAAACCCGGTAAGGGCTTTTATTTTTGAAGCGGACTACAGGATGGTAGTGGGGAGGTCCGCTTCCTCCAAGCCGGGACTTACAGGTGGCCCATGGTCACAGATTCCAGTTAAAAAACCTGCAGTATAGGGCTTGGGTGTGTCAGTGTTTGTTTGCAAGTGGCAGAGCTTGTGGCTCTGCAGCGTCCAGCATGTGTGAGCTAACACAGAGCCAAGAGAAGCAAACGCCTGGCACCCCGCAGCGTGATACGGTGGTGCACTCGCCCTCAGCAACTGGTCTTGTGTACGGACTGTTGTGAAGCTCCGGCTGCGATCCGGAGGATACTGTGTGCTGTGCTCTGTGTGAGTTGTGTGGACATTAAACATGTTTGCTGTGAACTTTCTTGTGGTCCGTGCCTATCTGTCACACTGCACTAACCCCGGTGCATTACATTGTTGGAGAAGGTTGGCAGTGTGAACTGAGGTATACCCCAAAGCATGCTGCATGTCGGTGATCAGGCCTCCAAATCTGCAGCCCAAGACTGCAGACAAGATGGAGAAAATACTAAGACCATTGGCGGTCTCTCAAGTGCAACAGCAGAAGTTGCAGGAGTTTCAGCAGTAGCAACTACAGCAGGAAACCAACAATTTGATCCTGCAACAGATTGCGGCTGAGACATCCTCCCCAGAGACAATGGTTCGTTCGGAGGCACGGTACAAAGTCCTGTCAGCACTAAGGAAGGTGGGTCCTGAGGACATGGAGGCCTTCCTCACCGTCTTCGAGCGCACCACAAGCGGGAGCTCTTGGCATGTTCCCAATGAGCTGGTGGCCCCCTTCCTGACAGGAGATGCCAAGAAAGCCTACCTGGACCTCAGTCGGGACGATTACCTGGACAATGGTAAATTGAAAGGTGAGATCCTTGCCCGACTGGGGGTTAACACATATGTATGTGTACAACGAGTATTTCAACGGTCTTTTGTGGAGTCTCATCCCGCCAGGTCTCAGGCATATAACTTACTGCAAATGGCTCCAGCCTGAGACATTAGTTCCCTTCCAGATAGTAGAGAAGGTGGTGGTCGACCCGTTAGTGAGGGCTCTGCCAGCAGCCATACAGTGTTGGGTGGGGCTAGGGCACCCGGGCACTCTGGACCAGATGATTGGACTGGTTGAGTGGTATACAGCCACTCAGGACTTTATACGGGACACTGCTCCACTTCAGCTTTCACGACTGGCTCCACCAACCCAGAAGCCTGAGAAAGGTCCACAACCCTCTGGTGGGGCTAATCAGTGTTAGGACTGGTGGAACGCACCAAATAATATTTAGAGAGGATATGAGGTGCGTTCGCAGTCTGGGGTCCACCGTGCAGAAAGGACACCTGCTGCTCGGTAATGGCGGACTAGATGGTGGTATAATATGAATACACACACGGGTTAGCTTCACCCGGTATGAAGGAAGTGAACCCTGTTGCGTCACAGGGCCGCGATACTGCACAGAGAGCGCAAGTAAAGGGTCACAGAACTTTGTCCCAAGACACGGGGAAAGAGTTCCTTTAGACCCCTTACGCTTGACACCGTTACTGTGGTGTCAGGGGTAGAACTGAACTAATAATAATAATTTATCGCATAAGAGTGCGTACAACGCCGCTCTGGCGGACACCACCAACCACCCTAACCGGGGCCCGGAAAGCGCACTAAGCACACGGCGCCGCACTGGCGGTCGCTGCTGAGAGAAGCTGAATTGTGTGCTGGATGTGTAGAGTAGCACTGTCTGGCACTAGGTAGCTTCCACCATTCATGAGCAGGCAACAACACTAGGGATGGGAATGATTCGGAGCTTTCATCCATCAACAGGCACTCATCTACACACACACAAGTAAATCAGTTTACACTAGCACATGGCCATGCAAATCTTTTAAAGCAGTAGTGCTCCAGGACCTTCCTGATGGTCCAATAGGAGCCGCAACAGGACCTGAGCATGTGACCCCCGACTTCCAATGGGAGGTCATCCCGTGGGTATGATCAGTATGGGAAAAGCAGGACTTAGTCCCAAAAAGGCCTACTTGCTGCTGATCAGTGCTGGCTAAAAAGGCAGAGCCTGGAAAGGCAGCAGTAACCATTCGCACAGTATCAGCTTGAGCCAGACGCTGGGACCGATGTCTCCGCTGAGCAGGTTCCACTGTGGCTGTATGAGAATGGGAGACCGCAGCTGACATGGTTCGAGATTCCCCCTGTGCAGTGGCGGGAACTCGACACCTAACAATCAGAAGTGAGCCAATACTGAGGGGGTAATACGGAGTGAGGGTGAAAGAAGTCTCATTTCTCCTAAATCGGCCCCAAGGTCCAGTCGTACCACAGCTATTAAGTGTTGGCGGTGCCAACTGCTCTCTAACAGCTGAACCCATGGACTGCGTGTATACTCGCAAAGTATCTATATACGCCCAGCGCATCTACAGGCACCGCAGGCAGCGAATCCCAAATGTGCCAGGTACTCGTCAACGGGTACCAAACGGAGGCTCTCTTGGGCTCAGGGAGCTTAGTGACTCTGGTCCATAGGTCTCTTGTTGCTGGGGACAACCCCAATGGATGGAAAGTGGGGGTGGTGTGTATACATGGGGAACTCCGAGAGTACCCGACTGTGGAGGTTATGTTTTCCACACCCTGTATGGTGACAAAAGTTCAATCCCACAAATTTGAATAGAGGGCGGATGTGAAGCAGTGAGAGGATCATATGGGAGGGTCGATATATATCCCCCAGGATGTGGATGGAGTCCTATTAGACCCGCTGGAGTGCCTTGTATTCACAGCAGGATGCCTGTGAGTCAAAAAGCAAAGTAAAAGTTAGTGTGGACCTGGTAAAGCTATTTCACCAAGGCAATGTGCAGGAAAACCCGGTAAGGGCTTTTATTTTTTAAGCTTACTACAGGATGGTAGTGGGGCGGTCCGCTTCCTCCAAGCCGGGTCTTACAGGTGGCCCATGGCCACAGATTCCAGTTAAAAACCCTGCAGTGTAGGGTTTGGGTGTGTCAGTGTTTGTTTGCAAGTAGCAGAGCATGTGGCTCTGCAGCGTCCAGCATGTGTGAGCTAACACATAGCCAAGAGCAGCGAACGCCTGGCACCCTGCAGCCTGATATAGTGATGCAGTCGCCCTCGGCAACAGGTCTTGTGTACAGACTGTTGTAACGACCCGGCTGCGATCAGGAGGATACAGTGTGCTGTGCACTGTGTGAAGATTAAACACGTTTGCTGTGAATTTTCCCGTGGTCCCTGCCTATTTGTCACACTGCACCAACCCCGCTGTATTACAGCAGATTCCAATGGGTTCTAATGGGTGCACGGAGGATGTGGAGACAGATGAAACGGGGGGACCAGATTTTGAGGAAAATTTAGAAAGGGGGAACAGTGAAGAGTTGGATTAGTGAAGTAAGGTTATAGTCCTGTCTAAAAAGATGTAGTTTTAAAGCATGCTTAAAAATTTGGGGGATAGGTATTTATTGGATGATCTTGGATAATACATTTAAGAAAACAGGCACAGCACAAGAGATGCTTTGGAGATGGAAGTGGAAGATTTAGATTTTGGAGGATAATAGTCCCATAATGTGGGAGTGATGTCAGGAGAAGAGGTGTATCATTGGGTGTCATCAATATGTAGATTGTACTGGAAACTGAATCTGCTGATAGTTTGTCCAAAAGGGGCAGTATATAGACAGAAGAGGAGAGGACTAAAGCTTGAGAAACCTCAACAGTGTGTAATAGAGTGCAGGGTTGCGTATGTCACCACGGAACAGACAGACCAACTGTTGAGGGGAATTTATTAACAGGAGTAGATTCTCCTCGCAGGGAGTAAACAGGGGGTTAATAGAGGTAAAACAATAGTAAACAGTTAAACAGAAACGAAAGGGTTAACGAGTGTTCTTGTAACTTATCAGTCCATGGAGATCCTGACTGGAGGGTCCTTTTACCAACGTGGATACAGTCACCAGCAGGGCTTGAGATTCTGGTCTTTTCTGTGTCTCCTGGAAAGTCCGGGGTTAAGTCTCTGCAGCCTGTTCTTCTCAAAGTGGAACTGGAACCAGGAAATAGCACAGTCTTTCCTTCACTGCTGCAGGAGTCTCCGTAAGTCTGGCAGCTTCTCTGTAATAACGATGTCACACACACTGGACAGTTACTAATCTCACTCAGGGATCTTTGCTTGTCACTGCGGTCACCAGGGCTGCACTGAGTCACTGTCTCTGCACTGTCAGGGGAAGAGTCTTCTCAGATTATGGAGGCTTCCAAGTCCCCACTCTCACTCCAGCCTTAGTGCCCTCACGGGGAGCACTCTGTCATGGGGAGCAAGGCGCTGCAGCCTGCTTTCTCTCTGGCACGCTGTCCCCTCTCTGGCGCGCTCTCTCTTCCGCACTTTTCTGACCACTCCCCTCTCTTTTCCCAGCAGTCACCACGTCCCCTCTGTCCAGGGCAGAAAGTCTTCCCCCCAACAACCCAGCTGTCTGACTAAGTGGTTCCAGGCAAGGAGCAGGGAAAGCAACCTCCTTCAGTGAGTGAAAGCTTAGAGGAAGAAGAGCCGGCAAATTATACAGTCAAGAAGTTGTCAGAAAGGTAGGTGGAGAACCAAGAGAGAATGGTTTCCTTGAGGCCAATGAAGCAGAGGATAGTGAGGAAGAGCTGATGGTCCACAGTGTCAGATGCCGCAGAGAGACCCAGAAGAATCAGCAGGGAGTAGTGATCTTTGGATTTAGCCGTTAGTAGATCATTAGAGACTTTAGTATGGGGAGTTTCAGTAGAGTGTAAAGAATGGAAACTAGATTATAAATGGTTAAGAAAATAGTTATCTGAGAGATAATGGATTAGTCAAGAATGTATCAAGGATTCCAGGAGTTTAGAGCACAAGGAGAGATTAAAGCCTGGTCTGTAATTAGCAGTGCAGTTCTGGTGGAGGGATGGTTTTTTAAAGGAACCTGTCACTAGGAATAAAACTGTTAGCCTGTAGAAAAGGGGTTAATCTGCAGGTTAATAGCTTTATTATGCTGTCCGGCTCCCGCATGTAGCCATGAGAAAATGAACTTTATTTTCCTGTTCCCAGCCAGGATTCGGTTTCGGTCATGGAGGCGGGGGTGCCATGTGTTCAGTCACTGCTCTGGGTATACAGAGTGGCCGCTGTAACCGCGCCCTGGCTCTACATTGCGGCCGGCTGTCAGTCAGAGCTGGGGGCGCAGTTACAGTGGCTGCTCAGTATACTCAGAGCAGTGACTGAATACTTGGGGAGAGAATAAAGATCATTTTCTCCCCACTGCATTTGCAGGCTCCGGAAAGCATCATAACTCTGTTAACCTGCAGATTAACCCCATTTCTGCAGGTTAACAGTGTCATTCCTGGTGGGAGGTTCCCTATAAGTAAAGGGGTTATGATGGTACGCTTGAATGAGTTAGGAAAGTATCCGTTAAAAAAAAGAGGCTAAATATTTTAGTTAGGTAGGTAGTGACAGTCGGGGAGAGGGACTAAAGCAGATGTGAGAGAATAGGGTCGTTTTGTAGCCATTTTCCCGAAAAGCTGCAATGTTTTCATTTTTCTGGACATAGGGCTGTGTAGATGTGGTTATATTTTGCGCCCTGAGCTGACATTTTTACTGATACTATTTTGGGGTAGATACGATGTTTTGATTTCCTGCTATTGCATTTTATTGCAATGTTGCGGCGACCAAAATTTTTTTTATAATTCTGGTGTTTTTGTTTTTTTTTCTCGTTACCATAATGCCGTACACTGATTTGATTAATTTGTTTTATATTTTGGTAGATTGGACATTTCTGAACATGGCGATACCAAATATATGTATTTTTTTAATTTTAAAATCGGGAAAAGGGGGTTGATTTAAGACTATACGCTTTTTGGGGGGTTTTTTAAACTTTTTTTTTCTTTTTACTGTTTTTAATAGTCCCTTTTAGGATACTTGAATCCCCAATTGTCAGATCTCCTGTGGTATGCATAGCAGTGGTTAAGCACAGGAGGATCGTAATGACAGATCTTCAGAAGACCCCCAGCTGTCATGGCAACCCATTGGCGCCCCATGATCATGTGATGGATGCACTGATGGGCAGGATCAATGACGTGCTTCCTGTCTGCGCGTTAACTGGTTAACAACCATGGGTGCATCAGCGAAAAAGTTTAAGTCAACCATTAAATGTGGGGAAAGATGCAGCACCAGCATGTGAGCCCGCATCAAAGGCAGGGACACAGCTGATGACGTACATGTACGTCAACAGTCTTGAAAGGGTTAAATGAAACAAAAACTATGCATGTTTGGAATCTCTGTAATTGGACTGACCTGGAGAATCATATTGGCAGATCATTTTTACAGTAAAATTAATGCTGTAAGTAAAAAAACAATTGCGGAATTGCATTATTTCTGCTTTAACAACGAACTTGGAATTTTTTCCCGCTTTCCAGTACAAAACATGATAAATTGGGTTATGTTATTCATAAGTACAACTTGTCCAAAAAAACAAGCCCTCGGAAGTATATTGAAGGAAAAATTAAAAAAGTTATGGTTCTTGGAATAAGAGGAGAAACATACAAAAGAAAAAAAAAAAAAAAATAATAAAATAATATTTAAAAAAATTGCCCCATTCTTAGCAGGTTAAGGCTACTTTCACACATCAGGCTTTTTGTTTCAGGCACAATCCGGCACTTTTTGTAAAAAACGGATCCGGATTTTTTTTTACGCCGGATCCATTTTTTTCCCATAGAGTTGTATTAGATTGTGCCTGATGGCCAGACGTTTTATCTATTTTTTGCCGGATCCGTTCAAAAAGTCGTTTCCGGCGAACGGACAGAACGTCTACTGCAACTTTTTTTGTCCACCGGAAAAAACGGAATCGGCAAAAAACTGATGAAACGGAGATGTGAAACAACAATCCGGCGTCCGGATCAGGTTTTCACACCATTTTCTATGCAAATCATGGAGAAACGGAGATATGAAACAACAATCCGGCGACCGGATCAGGTTTTCACACCATTTTCTATGCAAATCATAGAGATTCCATTCTGGAGTCTCTTTCTCTCTCCTCAGCCAACCACCCTGGTACAATGGTGTGCTGAAGCAAGCTGACAGTACTTTGTTTGACAGCTCAGTGTCCAGTCTGGTGCTGAGCTGTCGTTGTTTTGATTAACAGCTCAGTCATCCAATCTGAGACTGGGAGGACCTGGGCTGTCTTCATGTGTTCATTGCCCCAGGTTATTGCATGGCTATTTAGCTGGGCTGTTAGTTCCAGACCTCTGCCAGAAGTAGCTTCAGCTATGTGTCATTGGTTTTCTCTGTGCCTAGTGTTTTGCTTGATGATATTTCCCTGCCTGACCTTGGACCTCCTTCTGAACCTCCATTTTTTTAACCCCTTTGTTCTGATCCGCTATTCTCCTGGTATTTTGACCTTGGACAGTTACCTGACTACGCCTTTGTCTCTTTCCTATGTTTATGATGTACCATCTCGAGTCACGGCTTATCCGTGAGAATGGATTTAGTGTCACTGTAACGTCACACAGTAGACCAATATATTCCGTTTGTAAAAAAAAAATGCTATTAAGGTTTTTACATTGAGAAAATTCTCTTGTACATAACAGTGCAGCCTTTGGCTGATCAATCATTTTGTTGCCTTCTGGATCAGAAGTAATAATTGTGGTAAAAAAAAGTCATGGTGCCTCCTATGTGCTGTAAACCCAAAAAAGTTGGAGATATGGGTAGATTAGTGGAGGATGAGCTCACCTTCTGGAGTTGTGCATCTACAGACACAACCCTTGTAAAGGCTTGTAGAATTATGGTCTGTCAGCTGCTGCTCCTTTCCAGAGCAATGAAGGAAAAACATTACAAGATGCACAACGATATGGCAAAAAATGAAGAACACAGGCGCTGCTGACAATTACCATCTAACCAGTACAAGACATAGTAATAGGTTCTATATTGATAACACATTCAGGCAACACGTTTTGATACTGAACTGGCATTTGGCCTGGTGTAGATGCCAATTCGGTATCGAATGCAGAATGAATATCTTATGCTTTAATAACTGCATGTTTTAATCTTTGGATGATCATTAGCGACAGCACCCGTGTCCTCTACACTCCCTGACAGAAGTTATGTCGCTTATCCATGTTATGTAAATAAAAGCTTATAACCTGACGATAAATTCATCCATTGGTTGTATAAATTATTCTTTTGAAATCTGAAACCCTCCGAAATGCGGTTCAGGTTAAGAAAATAAATTGTCATCAATGCAGAAATATTGATCAGTTAATGGACACAGAATGGTCAGATTTTGGCAAGACAAAAGTTTTGTCACCTGGTCACATAATGTGTTATGGGCCTGGTGGTTAGGTGCACCAGGAATGACCTGATAGTTAAACACGGAATCGGGACGAGCTCTGGGGAAATGGGAACTCTGCTGACCGCAAACCCTACTCCTATCAACACAACTAGAAATAGCCGTGGAGCGTGCCTGACTCTGCCTAGACACCTCTTCACAGCCTAAGAGCTAACTACCCCTAAAGAAAGCAAACAAGGCCTCACTTGCCTCAGAGAAATTTCCCCAAAGGTAAAAGCAGCCCCCCACAAGTATTGACTGTGAGTTAAGAGGAAATCACAAACACAGGATGAAATAGATTTTAGCAAAGAGAGGCCAGTCTAACTAAACAGATTGAGGATAGAAAAGGGATCTTTGCGGTCAACACAAAAAGCTACAAAAAACCACGCAGAGTGTGCAAAAAATACCCCCGCACCGACTCATGGTGCGGAGGTGCCGCTCTGCACCCCCAGAGCTTCCAGCTAGCCAGGCAGTTTCATGATAGCAAGCTGGACTAGAACTTAGCAAGGAAAACCATATGTAATAAATGAACATGCAGGAACTTAGCTTCAGCTGAAGTAGACAGGTCCTCAGAAAGATCCAGGAGAGATCTGAACCAGTACTAGAACATTGACAGCTGGCATGGAGTAACGATCTGAGTGGAGTTAAATAGAGAATCCAGCCTAGCCCTAAAAGAGGGCAGCTGGAGAAGGAATCTCAGAACCAGCAGCTCCACTCACAGCCACCAGAGGGAGTCCACGGACAGAACTCACCGAAGTACCATTCATGACCACAGGAGGGAGTTCGAGAATGGAATTCACAACAGTACCCCCCCCCTTGAGGAGGGGTCACCGAACCCTCACCAGGGCCCCCAGGCCGATCAGGACGAGCCAAATGAAAGGCACGAACTAAATCGGCAGCATGGACATCGGAGGCAACAACCCAGGAATTATCCTCCTGACCATGGCCCTTCCATTTGACCAAGTACTGAAGTTTTCGTCTCGAAATACGAGAATCCAAAATCTTCTCCACCACATACTCCAACTCCCCCTCGACCAACACCGGAGCAGGAGGATCAACGGAGGGAACCATAGGCGCCACATATCTCTGCAGCAACGACCTATGGAACACATTATGGATGGCAAAAGAAGCAGGAAGGGCCAAACGAAATGATACAGGATTAAGAATTTCAGAAATCTTATAAGGACCAATGAAACGAGGCTTAAACTTAGGAGAAGAAACCTTCATAGGAACATAACGAGATGATAACCAAACCAAATCCCCAACACGAAGTCGGGGACCAACATGGCGACGGCGTTTAGCGAAACGTTGAGCATTCTCTTGGGACAAGGTCAAATTGTCCACCACATGAGTCCAAATTTGTTGCAACCTGTCCACCACAGAATCCACACCAGGACAGTCCGAAGGCTCAACCTGCCCTGAAGAAAAACGAGGATGAAAACCAGAATTACAAAAAAAAGGCGAAACCAAAGTAGCCGAACTGGCCCGATTATTAAGGGCGAACTCAGCCAATGGCAAAAAGGTCACCCAATCATTCTGATCCACAGAAACAAAGCATCTCAGATAAGTTTCCAAAGTCTGATTGGTTCGTTCGGTTTGGCCATTTGTCTGAGGATGGAAAGCCGAAGAAAAAGACAAATCAATGCCCATCTTAGCACAAAAGGAGCGCCAAAACCTTGAAACAAACTGGGAACCTCTGTCAGACACAATGTTTTCCGGAATGCCATGCAAACGAACCACATGTTGGAAAAATAATGGAACCAAATCAGAGGAAGAAGGCAATTTATGCAAGGGTACCAAATTGACCATTTTAGTGAAGCGATCACAAACCACCCAGATGACCGACATCCTTTGAGAAACAGGAAGATCTGAAATAAAATCCATGGAAACATGCGTCCAAGGCCTTTTCGGGACCGGCAAGGGCAAAAGTAACCCACTGGCACGAGAACAGCAGGGCTTAGCCCGAGCACAAGTCCCACAAGACTGCACAAAAGAACGCACATCCCGCGACAAGGAAGGCCACCAAAAGGACCTAGCCACCAAATCTCTGGTACCAAAAATCCCAGGATGACCAGCCAACACTGAACAATGAACCTCAGAGATAACTCTATTAGTCCATCTATCAGGGACAAACAGTTTCTCCGCTGGACAACGGTCAGGTCTATCAGCCTGGAACTCCTGCAGCACCCACCGCAAATCAGGGGAGATGGCAGACAGAACTACCCCCTCTCTGAGAATACCATCCGGCTCAGGCACCCCAGGAGAATCAGGCACAAAACTCCTTGAAAGGGCATCAGCCTTCACATTCTTAGAACCCGGAAGGTACGAAACCACAAAATTGAAACGGGAGAAAAACAGCGACCAACGAGCCTGTCTAGGATTCAACCGCTTGGCAGACTCGAGATAAGTCAGATTCTTGTGATCTGTCAGGACCACCACGCGATGCTTGGCTCCTTCAAGCCAATGTCGCCACTCCTCGAATGCCCACTTCATAGTCAACAACTCCCGATTGCCAACATCATAATTACGCTCAACAGGCGAAAACTTTCTCGAAAAGAAAGCGCATGGCTTCATTACAGAGCAATCAGAACTTCTCTGAGACAAAACAGCCCCTGCTCCAATCTCAGAAGCATCAACCTCGACCCAAAAAGGGAGCGAAACATCTGGCTGACACAACACAGGAGCCGAAGAGAAACAATGTTTCAACTCCTGAAAAGCCTCAACGGCCGCAGAGGACCAATTCACCACATCAGCACCCTTATTGGTCAAATCAGTCAACGGTTTAACAACATTAGAAAAATTAGCGATGAAGCGATGGTAAAAATTGGCAAAGCCCAGAAATTTCTGAAGGCTCTTCACCGATGTAGGCCGAGTCCAATCATAAATAGCTTGGACTTTAACAGGATCCATGTCGATAGTAGAAGGGGAAAAAATGAAGCCCAAAAAGGAAACCTTCTGAACTCCAAAGAGACACTTAGATCCCTTCACAAACAAGGAATTAGCACGAAGGACCTGGAACACCATTCTGACCTGCTTCACATGGGACTCCCAATCATCCGAAAAGACCAAAATATCAACCAAATATACGATCATGAATCTATCCAGATACTTTCGGAAGATGTCATGCATAAAGGACTGAAACACAGAGGGAGCATTAGAAAGGCCGAATGGCATCACCAGGTACTAAAAATGTCCCTCAGGCGTATTAAATGCTGTTTTCCATTCATCGCCCTGTTTAATACGCACGAGATTATACGCCCCTCGAAGGTCTATCTTGGTGAACCAACTAGCCCCCTTAAGCCGAGCAAATAAATCAGACAGTAGAGGCAAAGGGTACTGAAATTTGACCGTGATTTTATTAAGAAGGCGGTAATCTATACAAGGTCTCAGAGAACCATCCTTCTTGGCCACAAAAAAGAACCCTGCTCCCAATGGTGACGACGACGGGCGAATATGCCCTTTCTCCAAGGGCTCCTTTATATACTGTAACTCCGCATAGCGGTGTGTTCTGGCACAGACAAATTGAAAAGTCGTCCCTTAGGGAACTTGCTACCAGGAATCAAATTAAAAGCACAATCACAATCCCTATGAGGAGGTAGGGTACTAGACTTGGGCTCATCAAATACATCCCGGTAATCCGACAAAAACTCAGGGAATTCATAAGGAGTGGAGGAAGAAATTGACAATAATGAAACATCCCCATGTACCCCTTGACAACCCCAACTGGACACCGACATTGATTTCCAATCCAATACTGGATTATGGACCTGCAGCCATGGCAAACCCAACACGACCACATCATGCAGATTATGCAACACCAAAAAGCGAATATCCTCCTGATGCGCAGGAGCCATGCACATGGTCAACTGGGTCCAGTACTGAGGCTTATTCTTGGCCAAAGGCGTAGCATCAATTCCCCTCAAAGGAATGGGATGCTGCAAGGGCTCCAAGAAAAAACCACAGCGCCTGGCAAACTCTAAGTCCATCAAATTCAGGGCAGCGCCTGAATCCACAAATGCCATAACAGAATAGGATGACAAAGAGCAAATCAGAGTAACGGACAAAAGAAATTTAGGCTGTACAGTACCAATGGTGACAGACCTAGCGAACCGCTTAGTGCGCTTAGGACAATCAGAGATAGCATGAGTGGAGTCACCACAGTAAAAACACAGCCCATTCTGACGTCTATGTTCTTGCCGTTCAGCTCTGGTCAAAGTCCTATCACATTGCATAGGCTCAGGCCTCTGCTCAGAGGATACCGCCAAATGGTGCACAGTTTTGCGCTCACGTAAGCGCCGATCGATCTGTATGGCCAAGGACATTGATTCATTCAGACCAGCAGGCGTGGGAAACCCCACCATAACATCCTTAAGGGCTTCAGAAAGACTCTTTCTGAAAATTGCTGCCAGGGCACACTCATTCCACTGAGTAAGCACAGACCACTTTCTGAACTTCTGGCAATATACCTCCGCTTCATCCTGACCCTGACACAAAGCCAGCAAACTTTTCTCTGCCTGATCCACAGAATTCGGTTCATCATAAAGCAAACCCAGCGCCAGAAAAAACGCATCTACATTACGCAATGCAGGATCTCCTGGCGCCAGGGCGAATGCCCAGTCTTGAGGGTCGCCATGCAACAAAGAAATAATGATTCTTACTTGCTGAATAGGGTCACCAGAAGAGCGGGGTTTCAGAGCAAGAAACAGTTTACAATTGTTTTTGAAATTCAGAAATTTAGATCTATCCCCAGAAAACAAATCAGGAATTGGAATTCTAGGCTCCAACATAGGATTCTGAACTACATAATCTTGAATGTTTTGTACCCTTGCAGCAAGTTGATCTACACTAGAGGACAGACCTTGAATGTCCATATCCACACCTGAGTTCTGAACCACCCAGAGTTTAAGGGGAAAAGAAAGGCAAAACACACTGCAGAGAAAAAAAAAATGGTCTCAGAACTTCTCTTTTCCCTCTATTGAGATGCATTAACACTTTGTGGGCCAGCTGTACTGTTATGGACCTGGTGGTTAGGTGCACCAGGAATGACCTGATAGTTAAACACGGAATCGGGACGAGCTCTGGGGAAATGGGAACTCTGCTGACCGCAAACCCTACTCCTATCAACACAACTAGAAATAGCCGTGGAGCGTGCCTGACTCTGCCTAGACGCCTCTTCACAGCCTAAGAGCTAACTACCCCTAAAGAAAGGAAACAAAGCCTCACTTGCCTCAGAGAAATTTCCCCAAAGGTAAAAGCAGCCACCCACAAGTATTGACTGTGAGTTAAGAGGAAATCACAAACACAGGATGAAATAGATTTTAGCAAAGAGAGGCCAGTCTAACTAAACAGATTGAGGATAGAAAAGGGATCTTTGCGGTCAACACAAAAAGCTACAAAAAACCACGCAGAGTGTGCAAAAAATACCCCCGCACCGACTCACGGTGCGGTGGTGCCACTCTGCACCCCCAGAGCTTCCAGCTAGCCAGGCAGTTTCATGATAGCAAGCTGGACTAGAACTTAGCAAGGAAAACCATATGTAATAAATGAACATGCAGGAACTTAGCTTCTGCTGAAGTAGACAGGTCCTCAGAAAGATCCAGGAGAGATCTGAACCAGTACTAGAACATTGACAGCTGGCATGGAGTAACGATCTGAGTGGAGTTAAATAGAGAATCCAGCCTAGCCCTAAATGAGGGCAGCTGGAGAAGGAATCTCAGAACCAGCAGCTCCACTCACCGCCACCAGAGGGAGTCCACGGACAGAACTCACCGAAGTACCATTCATGACCACAGGAGGGAGTTCGAGAACGGAATTCACAACAATAATGCACCCAATCCTAGTTTACATCCTCACCTGTGCTCAGTAAATGATCGGTTAATTAGTGTGTGCGTGTATAAAAAGAAATCCAGCACCCCAGACCTTCACTTGAAGTGCAACTTGAGCTCTGACAACATGCCAAAAATCCACCCTGCGACCAAAGCCTGGATTATCAAGAGGCTGAAGACCAGTTTCACTGCAGAGGTGGCTGGCACCTTTAATGTGTCTCAGCGTCAAGTACAAAGAATTAAACAAAGATTTGAAGAGACTGGAGATGTGTTTGACAAGCCCAGGTGCGGCAGACCCCCGCAAGACAACTGCTCAGGAGGAACATTTGTTGGTTAGAAAATCCAAAGCAAACCCCTCTTCCACTGCAGCAGAGCTCCAACAGGCCTGGTCACCTCAAGTCCCTGTATCAACTAAAAAAGTTTGTAGGATTCTGTCTCGAAATGGCCTCCACGGTCAAATCAGGGCCCAGAAGCCAGCACTAAACAAAAGGCAAATAAAAAACCGTGTGGCATTTGCAAAGTCCCACAGCCTGCTAAACAGATGGATGCTGGAAAAGTGGCAGAAGGTGGATTTCTCTGATGAATCTTCAGTAGAATTACACCACAGCTGCCGTAAATACTGCAGGAGACCTACTGGAGCCCGTATGGATCCAAAATACACCCAGAAAACAGTTAAATTTTGTGGTGGAAAGATCATGGTCTGGGGTTACATTCAGTATGGGGGGGGGGTGAAATATTTGCAAGGTGGAAGGCAATATCAATAGCCTAAAATATCAAGAAGTATTAGCTACTTTTTATATTCCAAATCATAAAAGGGGTCAAATTCTGCAGCAGGATTGTGCTCCATCTCATACATCCATCTCTACAACAAAGTTCCTCCAGGCAAAAGATCAAGGTGCTCAAGGACTGACCAGCCCAGTCACCAGACATGAACATCATTGAGCATGTTTGGGGTAGGATGAAAGAGGAAGCTTGGAAGACAAAACAAAAGAATCTAGATGAACTCTGGGAGGCATGTAAGACTGCATTCTTTGCTATTCCTGATGACTTCATTAATAAATTGTATGAATCAGTGTTGAACCGCATGGATGCAGTCCTTCAAGCTCATGGAACTCACACAAAATATTAAATATGACTCTAATAGCACCACAACTTCATTTACTAATGTTATGCAACATATATTCGTATTTTAAGTTAATTATTTGTTTGAATATCACATTACTTTCTGTGGGCGACAAAACATTTGTCTTGCCAAAATCTGACCATTCTGTGTCCATTAACTGATCAATACTTCTGCATTGATGCAAATTTATTTTCTTAACCTTAACCACATTTCCGAGGGCTTCAGCTTTCAAAAGAATAATTTATACAACCAATGGATGAGTTTAACGTCAGGTTATAAGCTTTTATTTACAGTACAGACCAAAAGTTTAGACACACCTTCTTATTTTAAGATTTTTCTGTATTTTCATGAATATGAAAATTGTAAATTCACACTGAAGGCATCAAAACTATGAGATAACACATGTGGAATTATATACTTAACAAAAAAGTGTAAAACAACTGAAAATATGTCTTATATTCCAGGTTCTTCAAAGTAGCCACCTTTTGCTTTGATGACTGCTTTGCACACTCTTGGAATTTTCTTGATGAGCTTCAAGAGGTAGTCACCGGAAATGGTCTTCCAACAATCTTGAAGGAGTTCCCAGAGATGCTTAGCACTTGTTGGCCATTTTGCCTTCACTCTGCAGTCAAGCTCACCCCAAACCATCTCAATTGGGTTCAGGTCTGGTGACTGTCAAGGCCAGGTCATCTGGCGTAGCACCCCATCACTCTCCTTCTTGGACAAATAGCCCTTACACAGCCTGGAGGTGTGTTTGGCACCATTGTCCTGTTGAAAAATAAATGATGGTCCAAATAAACGCAAACCGGATGGAATAGCATGCCGCTGCAAGATGCTGTGGTAGCCATGCAGGTTCAGTATGTGTGGTAGCCATGCAGGTTCAGTATGCTTTCAATTTTGAATAAATCCCCAACAGTGTCACCAGCAAAGCACCCCCACATCATCACACCTCCTCCTCCATGCTTCACGGTGGGAACCAGGCATGTAGAGTCCATCCGTTCACCTTTTCTGCGTCGCACAAAGGCACGGTGGTTGGAACCAAAGATCTCAAATTTGGACTCATCAGACCAAAGCACAGATTACCACTGGTCTAATGTCCATTCCTTGTGTTCTTTAGCCCAAACAAGTCTCTCCTGCTTGTTGCCTGTCCTTAGCAGTGGTTTCCTAGCAGCTATTTTACCATGAAGGCCTGCTGCACAAAGTCTCCTCTTAACAGTTGTTGTAGAGATGTGTCTGCTGCTAGAACTCTGTGGCATTGACCTGGTCTCTTATCTGAGCTGCTGTTAACCTGCGATTTCTGAGGCTGGTGACTCGGATAAACTTATCCTCAGAAGCAGAGGTGACTCTTGGTCTTCCTTTCCTGGGGCCGTCCTCATGTGAGCCAGTTTCTTTGTAGCGCTTGATGGTTTTTTCCACTGCACTTGGGGACACTTTCAAAGTTTGCCCAATTTTTCGGACTGACTGACCTTCATTTCTTAAAGTAATGATGGCCACTCGTTTTTCTTTACTTAGCTGCTTTTTTCTTGCCATAATAGAAATTCTAACAGTCTATTCAGTAGGACTATCAGCTGTGTATTCACCAGACTTCTGCACAACACAACTAATGGTCCCAACCCCATTTATAAAGTAAGAAATCCCACTTATTAAACTTGACAGGGCACACCTGTGAAGTGAAAACCTTTCCCAGTGACTACCTATTGAAGCTCATCAAGAGAATGCCCAGAGTGTGTAAAGCAGTCATCAAAGCAAAAGGTGGCTACTTTGAAGAAACTAGAATATAAGATACTAGATGATGGCCCGATTCTAACGTATCGGGTATTCTAGAATATGCATGTCCATGTAGTATATTGCACAGCCCACGTAGTATATTGCCCAGCCCACATAGTATATTGCCCAGCCCACATAGTATATTGCCCAGCCCACGTAGTATATTGCCCAGCCCACGTAGTATATTGCCCAGTAACGTAGTATATTGCACAGCAACGTAGTATACAGCACAGAGCCACGTAGTATATTGCCCAGTTATGTAGTATATTGCCCAGTAACATAGTATATTGCCCAGCCACGTAGTACACTGTGTTCCAAATTATTATGCAAATCATATTTCCTCATATTTTCTCTAAATTACCTATCTGAATTGCAGTCATTGTTAGTTTCCAGTCATCTACTATTCTAGTATAATTGCAATGCTTTGGAACAAACTGCCTATGAAAACAGTATCTTTAAAAAAATAAAATAAACACTCAAAATGCATGTTCCAAATTATTATGCACAGCAGAGTTTTCAACCTTTTTTTTTTATTTTGAACAAAAAAATGGTCAGTTGTGAAGTTATAAGCATTATCAGCTTATTACAAAATGAAATCAAACAGTTTTCAAGTGAAAACTGTATTCTAGGTGATGTTACATTTGCACATAGGACCCCTTGTTCGAAAGAAGCTTCTGAACTCTCTCGTCCATTGAATTTGTCAGTTTTTGGATGGTTTCTGCTTCAATTGTTTTGCATGTGGACAGAATACCCTCCCAGAGCTGTTGCTTAGATGTGAACTGCCTCCCGCCATCATAGACACTCCTTTTGATGATGCTCCAGATGTTCTCAATGGGGTTGAGATCAGGGGAAGATGGTGGCCACACCATAAGTTTGTCCTCTTTTATGCCCATAGCAGCCAGAGATGCAGATGTGTTTTTTGCGGCATGAGACGGTGCATTATCATGCATGAAAATGATCTTGCTGCGGAAAGCACGGTTCTTCCTCTTGAACCATGGCAGGAAGTTTTGTTTTAGAAACTCCACATAGATTATGGAGTTCATCTTTACCCCTTCAGGGATCATAAAGGGGCCGACAATCTCTCTCCCCATGATTCCAGCCCAAAACATTACTCCACCTCCTCCTTGTTGGTGCCTTAGCCGTGTTTTCATGGGGTGTCCATCGACCAGCCATCCTCCACTCCATCCATCTGGACAATCGAGCGTTGCACGGCACTCATCGGTGAACAAAACTGTTTGGAAGTCAGTCTTCATGTATCGTTTGGCCCACTGGAGCCATTTCTGCTTGTGTGCAGTGGATAGAGGTGGTCGACAGGATGGCTTACGCACCTCTGAAGGACCCTGCATCTTGTTGTTCTGGGGACGTTGGATTCACCAGCAGCTTCAAAACTTGTCTGCTGCTATGACAAGGCATTTTTGCAGCTGCTCTTTTAACCTTACACAATTGCCTGTTGGAAAGAGTCCTCAATTTTTCCTTATCAGCACGCACACGTGTGTGCTGGGAATCAGCTACATACTTCTTGATTGCGCGATGATCACGATGAAGTGTCTTGGCAATGTAGATTGTAGTCATGCCTTGACCTAAATACTCCACAATTTGTTGCTTCTCAGCAGCTGACACATCCTTTTTCTTTCCCATTTTGGCAAAAAATGTAGGCTGCTTAATAATGTGGAACAGCCTTCTTAAGCAGTCTTGCCTTTATTTGGACACACCTGTCAAACTAATTTGCACAGGTATCTGCAATTGCTTTCAGTGATATAAAGAGCCCTGACACACATCACCATCAATGAGTTTTAATGACAAACAAAAAACTTCTAACCTTATCACTCCTAAATTCTTTGTGTATAATAATTTGGAACACAGTGTATATTAGCCAGTCATGTAGTATATTGCCCAGCCACGTATGTCACAGGTTAAAAAATAAAAAATAAACATATACTCACCTTCCGAGGGCCCCTTGTAGTTCTGTCGCCTCCTTCTCGTGCAGGCGCGCAGGACCTGTGATGTCGCAGTCACATGACCGTGACGTCACGGCAGGTCCTTCTCACGCAGGCGCGCAGGACCTGTGATGACGTCGCGGTCACATGACCGTGACGTCATGGCAGGTCCTTCTCGCAGACCATCCTTGTCACCGCAACCTGCCGCTTGCATGGAGCGGTCACCGGAGCATCGCGAGGAGCGGGAAAGGCCGCGGAAGGTGAGTATATAATGATTTTTTATTTTTTTTATTATTTTTAACATTAGATGTTTTTACTATTGACGCTGCATAGGCAGCATCAATAGTAAAAACTTGGTCACACAGGGTTAATAGCGGCGGTAACGGAGTGAGTTACCCGCGGCATAACGCAGTGTGAATGTACAATTTTCATATTCATGAAAATACAGAAAAATCTTTAAATGAGAAGGCGTGTCCAAACTTTTGGTCTGTACTGTACATAACATGGATAAGTGATATAACTTCTGTCAGAGAGTGTATTTTCTTCTATATTTTTCTGTATCATAGGTTCCCAACACTAACAATCTTCAAAAGAATATTTAGAGGGATTCACTGAGCTCAGTGTCCTGCAATGGACAAGACTATGAATACAGAAGGATCTCCTCTACAGCAGCTCAGAAGCGATCATGGCGAAAACAGTGTCAAAATGTGTTTTTTATTTTGAAACATTAAATCTTTACATGTAAAATCCACAAGTAAAGCTCTGTATAAAACATTAAACATATAAAGAAATTCTACAAGCCATTGACTAAGTAGAATATGTGACTTCTCTGCCTTTAATTGTAATCACTCACCTGTGCAGTTATCTGTAGGAATCTCCCCTTTACACCACTCATCACTCTTCACATATGTCTCTGTAGTATCAATATGGGTCAAATCTTTACCCTAGAGCAAAATTGTAAAAGACAAAGAAAGATGGAGGCGTCTTGTGGAATGATTTAGAAGAACTGAAAAGATCATTTAACATGAGGACCATAAATGACAATGCAGGAGTAGTTATCACATAGCTGCAGGTTTTCCATATAAATCCAACCTTTTGGCTCCTAATTCTAACCAGCAGTCTCTACAGCTAGAAAATTGTGAGATGATCCAGACAACTTCTAGTGTGTATGATCAGCTTTACGTTCAATTGAAAAGACAAGCAAACCAGCAATGCTGCAAGTATATACCACTGGAGTATGCTATGCTGGTTAAAAGAGAATGCCAGATATGGTGGTGCGCAACTGTGCAGCAATATTTTTAAAAATTATGAAAGAAGAAGAAAAATGAGTGGCATTCACCACTGGCGCATTATTTTGTGTTTTTTTTATTCCAAGTTCATATGGTCAAGTTTCAAAATACCACAAAGATATACACTCACTGGCCACTTTATTAGGTACACCTGTCCAACTTCTTGTTAACACTTAATTTCTAATCAGCCAATCACATGGCGGCAACTCAGTGCATTTAGGCATGTAGACATGGTCAAGACAATCTCCTGCAGTTCAAACCGAGCATCAGTATGGGGAAGAAAGGTGATTTGAGTGCCTTTGAACGTGGCATGGTTGTTGGTGCCAGAAGGGCTGCTCTGAGTATTTCAGAAACTGCTGATCTACTGGGATTTTCACGCACAACCATCTCTAGGGTTTACAGAGAATGGTCCGAAAAAGAAAAAAAATCCAGTGAGCGGCAGTTCTGTGGGCGGAAATGCCTTGTTGATGCCAGAGGTCAGAGGAGAATGGGCAGACTGGTTCGAGCTGATAGAAAGGCAACAGTGACTCAAATCGCCACCCGTTACAACCAAGGTAGGCCTAAGAGCATCTGTGAATGCACAGTGCGTCGAACTTTGAGGCAGATGGGCTACAGCAGCAGAAGACCACACCGGGTACCACTCCTTTCAGCTAAGAACAGGAAACTGAGGCTACAATTTGTACAAGCTCATCGAAATTGGACAGTAGAAGATTGGAAAAACGTTGCTTGGTCTGATGAGTCTCGATTTCTGCTGCGACATTCGGATGGTAGGGTCAGAATTTGGCGTAAACAACATGAAAGCATGGATCCATCCTGCCTTGTATGGAGCATCTTTGGGATGTGCAGCCGACAAATCTGCGGCAACTGTGTGATGCCATCATGTCAATATGGACCAAAATCTCTGAGGAATGCTTCCAGCACCTTGTTGAATCTATGCCACGAAGAATTGAGGCAGTTCTGAAGGCAAAAGGGGTCCAACCCGTTACTAGCATGGTGTACCTAATAAAGTGGCCGGTGAGTGTATTTGCAAATATTGGGACCATTGGGGTACCCATTGCGGTACTAGCTGCTTGGGTATACCAGTGGTCCGCAAATTGAAAAGAATTATGTCCTAAAACAAAGAATAAGGATTTACATATAGTGTAAATTGTAATAGTTAATCCTTGGTATTATTATTCTTCAATCGATGTCTTACAGCCTGTATACTGGAACCCTGTGGAATGTGGGTGTACAGGCTCTCAATGTCCATTGTTGCCAGCTGGAATCCTTCTTTTCAATCAAGGTCTAAATATCGGGATAGAAGTAACTGAATTACATCCCACTATTACAGAACGTACAGATGTATAGTATAAACATTTATGGATTTTGGAAAGAAAATAACAGTATGGTTTTAATATATTCTACCATTAGTTTGTATTCAAAATTGTGTGTTAATACCCCTTTCTCAACTCCTTGTCTTGTGTATGCACGGAACATAATTAAAGAGGTTTTCCGGCCCCAAACTCCAAATTTTTTTAAGCTTATCTGTGCTGTATTATAATATATAACAGCCCTATAATTTTTGTTTTTGGTTTCTACCTTTAGTGTCTCCTGAATTTGACTTCATTCCTTGCACCCAGTTTGTTTACATTTTACTCTCCCAGACCAGGCAACTTCCTGAGCTTTTGCTTTCTAACCTCACAGCGTGGGTAGCATGGGTACGGCCACTGCTGTACATATGTGGGAACTAGAGAGGGCCTGGGAAAGAAACATGAAGGCCAATCAGTTCAGGGGTACAAAACCTATTCCATCGGTGGGGCATAGGGGGATGGCCTAGCTGGCGCCATGGTCTGTTACTGTCCAGGTTATGGAAGGAGCCTTGGCTCATCTTCACATGCCCAAGACTCTGGTGGCCTTAGAGGCAGTATCATAGCAGGAGCAGGCACACAGAAGGGAAGGAGTGGAGTTGTCTCTGCTTTCTCAAGAGAGAGAGGAAGGTTGGTGAAGGACAATGGAGTCAGAGACTGAAAGAGGCCATGTTGTGCTTGTTACACCTAATGATTGGGACAGTTTCGGGTCCCTAAAGGCCACAGTTCAGCGGTTCTAGAACCCATATGCATCTAGGACTCCCCCATGTTAATGGCCATGGATGGCAGAAGAGTGTTTCCTCCCCTTCTTTTGTTGTGCTCATTGCGCATTTCCCTGCTGGATTAAGAGACACTGAGTGGTTCTACACTGGTTTTCATTGATCTATGGCCTGACCTTAGACTTCGTTCTGACCATCCGTCTGTTTAAACCCCTTTGCTCTGATCCACTCTCCTGGTATTTTGGCCTCGGACCATTACCTGACTACGACCCTGTCTCTTCCCTCTGTTGATGACGTATCTTCCTGGCTATTGATCTCGGCCTCCTTGATTATTCCGACTGACGACTTATCAGTGAGAAGTGACTCATCATCACTGATGTGCCCTCAGCAGAAAGAGCTGCACTAAATGGGAAGGACTGTGCCATGTTGTTTTGGATTGAGGGTCTTTGTTCTGAGGTGCCAAATTAACTAGAAGGCCTGGTGGCAAGTTAGGAACAAAATTAAAAAAGTTACTCGAATGGACACGGTTCCAGAGTCCTAACCAAGTAAAACTGGGTCTGTCTCAAGGAAAACAAAAGGACTTCATCTGGTCTGATATAAGTTATGTGCAGGAGAGTGTATTGGTGTTTTTCAGGTTGGATGGCCATCATTAAAGAAAGGTGAAATGTAAGGAGATGTTCTTTTAAGAACAACTGTAATTTATTCTGTGTAATGTTAATTGCGATATGTGTTAATGATGTCGGTACTGCGTGTTGCCTGATGGTAGGGAGAGTTAGAATTAAAGATTAGGACTTTGGGGCGCAGGCGCCGGGCCTCTCTGACCTTTCCGGCACCTGCACACTGCAGTACTTTGCTCTGCCCTGAACAGGGCAGACAAAGTACGCCTGCTGTTATGGTTCTCAATGGCAAGAGAACATAGCCCAGCAAAAATAAGAACTAGCTCTTGGAAGGATGGAAACTAAACTGACCATGAACTAAACCTGCCGCACAACTAACAGTAGCCGGGTAGCGTAGCCTGCGTTTTATCCCTAGACGCCCAGCGCCGGCCGGAGGACTAACTAATCCTGGCAGAGGAAAATATAGTCCTGGCTCACCTCTAGAGAAAATTCCCCGAAAGGCAGACAGAGGCCCCCACAAATATTGGCGGTGATTTTAGATGAAATGACAAACGTAGTATGAAAATAGGTTTAGCAAAATTGAGGTCCGCTTACTAAATAGCAGGAAGACAGAAAGGACACTTTCATGGTCAGCTAAAAACACTATCAAAACACCATCCTGAAATTACTTTAAGACTCTAGTATTAACTCATAACATCAGAGTGGCAATTTCAGATCACAAGAGCTTTCCAGACACAGAAACGAAACTACAGCTGTGAACTGGAACAAAATGCAAAAACAAACAAGGACTAAAGTCCAACTTAGCTGGAAGTTGTCTAGCAGCAGGAACATGCACAGAAAGGCTTCTGATTACAATGTTGACCGGCATGGAAGTGACAGAGGAGGCAGGCTAAATAGCGACTCCCACATCCTGATGGAAACAGGTGAACAGAGAGGATGATGCACACCAGTTCAATTCCACCAGTGGCCACCGGGGGAGCCCAAAATCCAATTTCACAACAGTACCCCCCCCTCAAAGAGGGGGCACCGAACCCTCACCAGAACCACCAGGGCGATCAGGATGAGCCCTATGAAAGGCACGGACCAAATCGGAGGCATGAACATCAGAGGCAGTCACCCAAGAATTATCCTCCTGACCGTATCCCTTCCATTTGACCAGATACTGGAGTTTCCGTCTGGAAACACGGGAGTCTAAGATTTTTTCCACAACGTACTCCAACTCGCCCTCAACCAACACCGGAGCAGGAGGCTCAACGGAAGGCACAACCGGTACCTCATACCTGCGCAATAATGACCGATGAAAAACATTATGAATAGAAAAAGATGCAGGGAGGTCCAAACGGAAGGACACAGGGTTAAGAATCTCCAATATCTTGTACGGGCCGATGAACCGAGGCTTAAACTTAGGAGAAGAAACCCTCATAGGGACAAAACGAGAAGACAACCACACCAAGTCCCCAACACAAAGCCGAGGACCAACCCGACGCCGGCGGTTGGCAAAAAGCTGAGTCTTCTCCTGGGACAACTTCAAATTGTCCACTACCTGCCCCCAAATCTGATGCAACCTCTCCACCACAGCATCCACTCCAGGACAATCCGAAGATTCCACCTGACCAGAAGAAAATCGAGGATGAAACCCTGAATTACAGAAAAAGGGAGACACCAAGGTGGCAGAGCTGGCCCGATTATTGAGGGCAAACTCCGCTAAAGGCAAAAAAGCAACCCAATCATCCTGATCTGCAGACACAAAACACCTCAAATATGTCTCCAAGGTCTGATTCGTCCGCTCGGTCTGGCCATTAGTCTGAGGATGGAAAGCAGACGAGAAAGACAAATCTATGCCCATCCTAGCACAGAATGCTCGCCAAAATCTAGACACGAATTGGGTACCTCTGTCAGAAACGATATTCTCCGGAATACCATGCAAACGGACCACATTTTGAAAAAACAGAGGAACCAACTCGGAAGAAGAAGGCAACTTAGGCAGGGGAACCAAATGGACCATCTTAGAGAAACGATCACACACCACCCAGATGACAGACATCTTCTGAGACACAGGAAGATCCGAAATAAAATCCATCGAGATGTGCGTCCAGGGCCTCTTCGGGATAGGCAAGGGCAACAACAATCCACTAGCCCGAGAACAACAAGGCTTGGCCCGAGCACAAACGTCACAAGACTGCACGAAGCCTCGCACATCTCGAGACAGGGAAGGCCACCAGAAGGACCTTGCCACCAAATCCCTGGTACCAAAGATTCCAGGATGACCTGCCAACGCAGAAGAATGAACCTCAGAAATGACTTTACTGGTCCAATCATCAGGAACAAACAGTCTACCAGGTGGGCAACGATCAGGTCTATCCGCCTGAAACTCCTGCAAGGCCCGCCGCAGGTCTGGAGAAACGGCAGACAATATCACTCCATCCTTAAGGATACCTGTAGGTTCAGAATTACCAGGGGAGTCAGGCTCAAAACTCCTAGAAAGGGCATCCGCCTTAACATTCTTAGAACCCGGCAGGTAGGACACCACAAAATTAAACCGAGAGAAAAACAACGACCAGCGCGCCTGTCTAGGATTCAGGCGTCTGGCGGACTCAAGATAAATTAGATTTTTGTGGTCAGTCAATACCACCACCTGATGTCTAGCCCCCTCAAGCCAATGACGCCACTCCTCAAAAGCCCACTTCATGGCCAAAAGCTCCCGATTCCCAATATCATAATTCCGCTCGGCGGGCGAAAATTTACGTGAGAAAAAAGCACAAGGTCTCATCACGGAGCAATCGGAACTTCTCTGCGACAAAACCGCCCCAGCTCCGATTTCAGAAGCGTCGACCTCAACCTGAAAAGGAAGATCAACATCAGGCTGACGCAGCACAGGGGCGGAAGAAAAGCGGCGCTTAAGCTCCCGAAAGGCCTCCACAGCAGCAGGGGACCAATGAGCAACATCAGCACCCTTCTTAGTCAAATCAGTCAATGGTCTAACAACATCAGAAAAACCAGCAATAAATCGACGATAAAAGTTAGCAAAGCCCAAAAATTTCTGAAGACTCTTAAGAGAAGAGGGTTGCGTCCAATCACAAATAGCCTGAACCTTGACAGGATCCATCTCGATGGAAGAGGGGGAAAAAATATATCCCAAAAAGGAAATCTTTTGAACCCCAAAAACGCACTTAGAACCCTTCACACACAAGGAATTAGACCGCAAAACCTGAAAAACCCTCCTGACCTGCTGGACATGAGAGTCCCAGTCATCCGAAAAAATCAAAATATCATCCAGATACACAATCATAAATTTATCCAAATAATCACGGAAAATGTCATGCATAAAGGACTGAAAGACTGAAGGGGCATTTGAAAGACCAAAAGGCATCACCAAATACTCAAAGTGGCCCTCGGGCGTATTAAATGCGGTTTTCCACTCATCCCCCTGCTTAATTCGCACCAAATTATACGCCCCACGGAGATCTATCTTAGAGAACCACTTGGCCCCCTTTATGCGAGCAAACAAATCAGTCAGCAGTGGCAACGGATATTGATATTTAACCGTGATCTTATTCAAAAGCCGATAATCAATGCACGGCCTCAAAGAACCATCTTTCTTAGCCACAAAGAAAAAAACGGCTCCTAAGGGAGATGACGAAGGACAAATATGTCCCTTTTCCAAGGACTCCTTTATATATTCTCGCATAGCAGCATGTTCAGGCACAGACAGATTAAATAAACGACCCTTAGGGTATTTACTACCCGGAATCAAATCTATGGCACAATCGCACTCCCGGTGCGGAGGTAATGAACCAAGCTTAGGTTCTTCAAAAACGTCACGATATTCAGTCAAGAATTCAGGAATCTCAGAGGGAATAGATGATGAAATGGAAACCACAGGTACGTCCCCATGCGTCCCCTTACATCCCCAGCTTAACACAGACATAGCTTTCCAGTCAAGGACTGGGTTATGAGATTGCAGCCATGGCAATCCAAGCACCAACACATCATGTAGGTTATACAGCACAAGAAAGCGAATAATCTCCTGGTGATCCGGATTAATCCGCATAGTTACTTGTGTCCAGTATTGTGGTTTATTGCTAGCCAATGGGGTGGAGTCAATCACCTTCAGGGGTATAGGAGTTTCAAGAGGCTCCAAATCATACCCACAGCGTTTGGCAAAGGACCAATCCATAAGACTCAAAGCGGCGCCAGAGTCGACATAGCATCCGCGGTAATAGATGATAAAGAACAAATCAGGGTCACAGATAGAATAAACTTAGACTGTAAAGTGCCAATTGAAACAGACTTATCAAGCTTCTTAGTACGCTTAGAGCATGCTGATATAACATGAGTTGAATCACCGCAATAGAAGCACAACCCATTTTTTCGTCTAAAATTCTGCCGTTCACTTCTGGACAGAATTCTATCACATTGCATATTCTCTGGCGTCTTCTCAGTAGACACCGCCAAATGGTGCACAGGTTTGCGCTCCCGCAGACGCCTATCGATCTGGATAGCCATTGTCATGGACTCATTCAGACCCGCAGGCACAGGGAACCCCACCATAACATCCTTAATGGCATCAGAGAGACCCTCTCTGAAATTCGCCGCCAGGGCGCACTCATTCCACTGAGTAAGCACAGCCCATTTACGGAATTTCTGGCAGTATATTTCAGCTTCGTCTTGCCCCTGAGATAGGGACATCAAGGCCTTTTCCGCCTGAAGTTCTAACTGAGGTTCCTCATAAAGCAACCCCAAGGCCAGAAAAAACGCATCCACATTGAGCAACGCAGGATCCCCTGGAGCCAATGCAAAAGCCCAATCCTGAGGGTCGCCCCGGAGCAAGGAAATCACAATCCTGACCTGCTGAGCAGGATCTCCAGCAGAGCGAGATTTCAGGGACAAAAACAACTTGCAATTATTTTTGAAATTTTGGAAGCAAGATCTATTCCCCGAGAAAAATTCAGGCAAAGGAATTCTAGGTTCAGATATAGGAACATGAACAACAAAATCTTGTAAATTTTGAACTTTCGTGGTAAGATTATTCAAACCTGCAGCTAAACTCTGAATATCCATTTTACACAGGTGAACACAGAGCCATTCCAGGATTAGAAGGAGAGAGAGAGAGAAAGGCTGCAACATAGGCAGACTTGCAAGGATTCAATTACAAGCACACTCAGAACTGAAGGAAAAAAAAAAAAAAATCTTCAGCAGACTTCTCTTGTCTCTCCTTTCTCTGTCAATTAATTTAACCCTTTTTGGGCCGGTCAAACTGTTATGGTTCTCAATGGCAAGAGAACATAGCCCAGCAAAAATAAGAACTAGCTCTTGGAAGGATGGAAACTAAACTGACCATGAACTAAACCTGCCGCACAACTAACAGTAGCCGGGTAGCGTAGCCTGCGTTTTATCCCTAGACGCCCAGCGCCGGCCGGAGGACTAACTAATCCTGGCAGAGGAAAATATAGTCCTGGCTCACCTCTAGAGAAAATTCCCCGAAAGGCAGACAGAGGCCCCCCACAAATATTGGCGGTGATTTTAGATGAAATGACAAACGTAGTATGAAAATAGGTTTAGCAAAATTGAGGTCCGCTTACTAAATAGCAGGAAGACAGAAAGGACACTTTCATGGTCAGCTAAAAACACTATCAAAACACCATCCTGAAATTACTTTAAGACTCTAGTATTAACTCATAACATCAGAGTGGCAATTTCAGATCACAAGAGCTTTCCAGACACAGAAACGAAACTACAGCTGTGAACTGGAACAAAATGCAAAAACAAACAAGGACTAAAGTCCAACTTAGCTGGAAGTTGTCTAGCAGCAGGAACATGCACAGAAAGGCTTCTGATTACAATGTTGACCGGCATGGAAGTGACAGAGGAGGCAGGCTAAATAGCGACTCCCACATCCTGATGGAAACAGGTGAACAGAGAGGATGATGCACACCAGTTCAATTCCACCAGTGGCCACCGGGGGAGCCCAAAATCCAATTTCACAACAGCCTGCGCCGGAGCCGCAACATGAAGACCAGAAGAGGACGTCATGGAATGAAGATGGGAGGCGCTTTACCGGACCTGAGACCGCCCCTGGGTGAGTATAATCTAACGTCTTTTTCTCCTCTTTCAGGTAACATCGGCGGCTTATCTACAGCATTACAGAATGTTGTAGATAAGCCCCTGATGACGGTGAGCTTACCTCACCATCGATTTTGGGGGTCACAGGTTCCCTTTAATACTCCGAGAGGTAACAGGCCAAGATCGGACAGAGTACATGAGAGGAAGAGAATGGCCTGGGCGGGAGTTCCAAGGCGTCAGTGACAGAGAAGTTAAGTACTGGCCATACTGGCAATATAGCTCTCTAGATGGGAAAGAAGACACGGAACCACGGGTTGAGAATAGGACTCTTGCTTATTGGGCTATAGTACTGTGCTGGGTTGTGGTGAAGTAAAGAGGAAAGGTGAAAATATAGGACACATGAGAAAAAGGAAGGAATTGGAACTGCATGTGGAAAATGAGTTATATTGTGTAGGAAATGTTCATAAAGTTGAGTGCCCGCTATCTAGTGTAAATATGATGTCCACAAAATTTTCATTCGGTGTATAATTCTGGTGTATAAAACAAAACTGAAGACAAGACTTTCACAGTTTCTACACACTATAGGGGATTTTCCATGACACTTTCTCTCCATTGTAAGTTGGCTGCCGGACACATAGTGGATGGGAGATATGTATCACAGAGGTGAATGTACTCTGTGATGTAAATATGAAGTAATGCTCTAGTACACATAGTACTAAGAGAAGTTAATCAGCTATGACAGGGCCAGGTTTAATGTGAGCAGCTGAAGAGTTTGGCTGGACAGCTGCTCACAATATCTCCACTCTTGGGTGTTTTTCAAATTGTAAAATGGGACCGGTTTGTCTCACACATGGTCTGTGTTTGGAGGTGTGTAGGCCTCCAGGATTGTGTCCCTTTGCTAAAACACTAAGAAGCTGGACTATTGTATGGAGCTTTTACTTTATGTTTCACTTTGTGCCAGACAAGGGCTGTATTTAAGGTTTCCTGTAATGTGGTTTGTAAGGAGTGAAATAAACCAGCCAGACTTTTAAACAGAAACAATTTCTGTGATACCTGATCCTGCTCCCAAATGAGTAGCTTTTTTACACCATCTACCTGATGATCCTGAGGAACATTCTGAATTTCTTGCTTACAGTCCTGTGGTAGAAGACGATGGGAACATCTTTCTCGTGCTGTCCTCTTATTGGATAAATCTGTAGGAAACACATACAGGAATTTAATTCATTCTTCACATACATATAGGATGTGTGTATTTAGTCCTGTCTATTACCTGGTGATGTGAAGGGCTGGGGAACCTCCATTATAATGTGATTGTAGAGATCTTTGTGTCTTTCTAAATATTCCCACTCGTCCATGGAGAAATAGACAGTGACATCCTGAAATCTTATAGGAACCTGACACATACAATGATACTGTTATCCATCGATCCCTTCACAGCGTTACAGTATGTCACAACATTCCCAGCAATGTCACCTCTCCAGTCAGCAGCTCAATCATCTTATAGGTGAGTTCTAGGATCTTTTGCTCATTGATGTCCTCATGTATCAGGGGGTGAGATGGAGGCCCTGTGATTCTCGGGGGTCTTCCACTTCCCTCAGACACAGGGGCCTGACATCTCTCACTAGACATCTTCATTACTGTGTAATCCTGGTTACGGAGAAACACATTAATAAATCTCACTACAGACATTCCCAGAGTCCTCACCTCTCCAGTTCTGTCCATCTGTTATTCCCATAGATAAGAATGATGTAATGTGACGTCATCAGAATCTCTCACCTCTCCAGTAAGCTGGAAGAGGATCTCTAGGGTGAGGTGTAATATCCTCTCCACCATCTTGTCCTGTTCCCTATCCATTCTTGTAGGGTCAGTCAGGAAAATTCTCTCATATAGAAGATCTCCACTGAGAGGGCCCGATATTGTAGGGACCTGAATAGGGAGAAGATGACGACGTACTGTAATATCATAAAGATCCCATGTAAGAAATCTGCAGCGCTGTTACCGGCTTCACATGATCACTACATCCAGTCATGGGCTCCATCCTGCCCCAGTATAACACACAATCAAATTATAGTCACTGTCATGGTCAGGCCCTCACTTAGCTACCACATGACACTGGATAGGGGTGACGTAAAGTGATGTGAACCCCTTACAAAGTTAATCTCACACTTACATCTCTCAGACTTCAAATTTAACACATAACGTACCCCCAATTAGTCCATACACCCAACACACTAAGTTCTTACTTACAGTAGGTACGGTAAGTACTCAGAGGCCCTTTACATTTTTCACTTTTTGTTTCATTGCAGCCATTTGGTAAATTCAAAAATGTTAATTTTTTCTCATTAATGTACACTCTGCACCCTGGCTTGACTAAAAAAAAACCCAGAAATGTAGAAATGTTTGCAAATTTATTAAAATAGAAAAACTGAAATATTACATGATCATAAGTATTCAGACCCTTTGCTCAGTATTGAGTAGAAGCACACTTTTGAGATGTACAGCCATGAGTCTTCCTGGGAATGATGCAGCAAGTTTTTCACACCTGGATTTGGGGATCCTCTGCCATTCTTCCTTGTAGATCCTCTCCAATTCCATCAGGTTGGATGGTGAACGTTGGTGGACAGCCATTTTCAGGTCTCTCCAGAGATGCTAAATTGGATTTAGAACAAAAAAAGGAGAGAGCTGAGTCAATACTAATTTAACATACAAATTTAACAATATTTTATTTTAAACCCGTAAATCACACTAAGGTCAATACAAAAGTTAGCAACGTATAGAGCAGTACAAAGAACAACTATATATACTGGGTCAGTGATAAAAATCCAAGATGATGAGTACCGCTCACAATGCAAAGCACCATGGGCAAATATAGAAAAAAGGAAAATACAATTACTGCTATAAATGTTAATTCATTAGTGGCTGATAAATTGGCTCAGCTGCGAGGCATATTCCAATAGGTGCAACCAGCTACCAGCAAAAAATTCAAAGAGAGGGCCTCCTGACTCCAAACAGCTGTATATATATTAGCCACATTCACTATATACCACACATGAATAGACAGTAACAAGGTCAATGAATAAAGTTAGGTTCTATTACCCATAGTGGTGCAAAGCAGGTGAGCTGGGACTCACTCCCAACGTACGTTTCGGTACAGATCTCCTTCTTCACACCCCCTGAAGATCTGTACCGAAACGTACGTTGGGGAGTGAGTCCCAGCTCACCTGCTTTGCACCACTATGGGTAATAGAACCTAACTTTATTCATTGACCTTGTTACTGTCTATTCATGTGTGGTATATAGTGAATGTGGCTAATATATATACAGCTGTTTGGAGTCAGGAGGCCCTCTCTTTGAATTTTTTGCTGGTAGCTGGTTGCACCTATTGGAATATGCCTCGCAGCTGAGCCAATTTATCAGCCACTAATGAATTAACATTTATAGCAGTAATTGTATTTTCCTTTTTTCTATATTTGCCCATGGTGCTTTGCATTGTGAGCGGTACTCATCATCTTGGATTTTTATCACTGACCCAGTATATATAGTTGTTCTTTGTACTGCTCTATACGTTGCTTTTTTAACTTTTGTATTGACCTTAGTGTGATTTACGGGTTTAAAATAAAATATTGTTAAATTTGTATGTTAAATTAGTATTGACTCAGCTCTCTCCTTTTTTTGTTCATATTCTGTATATTTGAGTCGCTATTATCACAGTATGCAATCAGCATACAGATGCGAATTAACGCACCGCTATACATATAGCTAAGAATGGCTTGGAGAATGTTTTTTCTATTCAATTGGATTTAGGTCAGGGTTCTGGCTGGGCCAGTCAATAATGGTCACAGAGTTGTTCTGAAGCCACTTCTTTGTTATTTTAGCTGTGTGCTTAAGGTCATTGTCCTGTTGGAAGGGGAACCTTCCGCCAACTCTCAGGTCCAGAGCACTCTGGAAGAGGATTTCATCCAGGATATCTCTGTACTTGGTCGCATTCATGTTTCCTTCAATGGCAACCAGTCGTCCTGTTCCTGAAGCTGAAAAACACCCCCATAGCATGATGCTGCCACCACCATGTTTCACTGTTGGGATTGTATTGGGCAGGTGATGAGCAGTGATTGGTTTTCTCCACACATATATCTTAGAATTATTACCAAAATTTTTATCTTCGTCTCATCAGACCAGAGAATCTTATTTCTCATAGTCTGGGAGTCCTTCATGTGTTACTTAGCAAACTCCATGCGGGCTTTCATATCTCTTGCATTGAGGAGAGGCTTCCGTCGGGCCTCTCTGCCATAAAGGCCCAACTGGTGGAGGGCTGCAGTGATAGTTGACTAGATCATGTGAAGTCATTATTGCCCTCTACTTCTCTTTGGTCAGACCTCATCTGGAATACTGTGTTCAGTTTTGGGTACCACATTTTTAAAAAAAAAGACATCAACAAACTGGAGCAAGTTCAGAGAAGAGCAACCAGAATGGTGACTGGTCTGCAAACCATGTCCTATGAGGAACATTTACAGGATTTGGGAATGTTTAGCTTGCAAAAAAGAAGACTGAGAGGAGACTTAATAGCTCTCTACAAATATCTCAAGGGCCGTGACATTGTAGAAGGATCATCTTTATTCTCATTTGCACAAGGAAAGACTCAAAGCAATGGGATAAAACGTTATGAGAGGAGACACAGATTAGATATTAGAAAAAAATTTCTGACAGGGTGATCAATGAGTGGAACAGGCTGCCACGAGAGGTGGTGAATTATCCTTCAATGGAAGTCTTCAAACAGAGGCTGGACAGACATCTGTCTGGGATGATTTAGTGAATCCTGCTTTGAGCAGGGGGTTGGACCAGATGACCCAGGAGGTCCCTTCCAACTCTAACATTCTATGATTCTAATTATTTTTAAAAATTAACTTTTATTCAATAAGTTAAAATCAACAGTGGTAAAGAGCAAAGCTCGGACCAAACACTGATTATTCACACACGTTGGTACACTAAAAAATGGATAAGGTGCTCAGTGCTATAAGTACTTAAATGGGTTGTCCACTACGAATACCCTTTCTCATATCTCACTCTTGGCATAAAGCTTATACTCAGCTCCCATGCCAAGGCTGTTCCTGAGGTGTCGGCACTCGCTCTCTCATGCAGTTGTTGTGACACAACCCCTGCGCCCAATCAGAGCTGGCATCACTGTCCCTGCCTTCAGATAAATTGAAAATGAAGAGGAAGTCTGGGCTGCTGCTGGTCTCTGACTTCCTGTTCATATTCAATTTTCTGTGACAGTTTCATTAGACCCTCCCATGCGCAGGTTAGTCTGACAAGAAGGGAAAAGTTTTTGAAGATGGTTAACAAGTACCTAGCAGACCATTCCAGCAAGCCTCCGTGATTCCTCTTTGCCATACAACTATTAGGTATCCAAGCTGGACATGTGGCATGAATTGTCCATCAATGCCTTGGAGGTGCTGAATTGCCCTGCTGTTAGTATTTTGTCAAAGCGGGTTTTTACTGCAGCCGGGAGCATAACTGATAGGTGCATCCACCTGTTTTTGGTTTCTACCTTTATTTTCTCTTGAATTTCATTCCTTGTACCCAGTTTGTTTACATTCTACTCTCCCAGACCAGGCAGCGTCCTCAGCTTTTGTTGTCTAACCTCACAGTGCGGGGAGAATGGGCACGGCCACTGCTGTACATATAGCTCTGGCAAAAATTAAAAGACAACTGCAAAATGTTCAGTTTGTCTGATTTTTTTCTTTATAGGTATATTTTTTAGTAAAATGTAAATTGTTCTTTTATTCTATAAGCTTCTGACAACATGTCTCCAAATTTCCAAGCAATAAATTTTGTATTTTTTTTCTGACAAAGAAAAATGGTCAAAATAAAAAAAAAAACAAAAAAAACCCCAGTGCTTTCAGACCTCAAATAATGCAAAGAAAACAAGTTCATAATCATTTAGAAACAACAATACTAATGTTTTAACTTAGGAAGAGTTCAGAAATCAATATTTTGTGAAATAACCATGATCACAGCTTTCATGCGTCTTGGAATGCTTTCCATCAGTCTTTCACACTGCTTCTGGAGCAAAAATTTAAGCAGTTCTTCATATGGCCAAGTTCTCCAAAAAATATGACATAGTGGTCATGGGAGATTTCAACTATCCAGACATTTGTTGGGAATCTCTCTCAGGCAAAACTAACAGGTCAAGCGAATTCTTATCCCCTCTTGCTGACAACTTTATCTTCCAAAAGGTAGGTGAGAAAATAAAGGAATCTGTTACCTTGGAATCTAATCATTATAAACAAGGAGGAAATGGTTGAGGTGGTAAGAGTGGCTGGGACACTAGGAGGTAGCGACCAAGCTATTTTAGAATTTTGGATAACTAGAGGAGGAAGACCTGTGAAGACTCAGACTTCAAGGTTAGATTTCAGAAAGGCAGATTTTAAGCGACTCAGAAAGAGAATTGGAGGGATCCAATGGCTGGATATCCTTAAGGACAAAAATGTCTAGGAAGGATGAGAGATCGTGAAAAATTAGATTCTCAAAGTACAATCGTTAACAATTCCGAAAAGAGGTAAGAATAGGACGCATTAAGAAAACCAGGATGAATGAACACAGAACTTAAACACATGCTAAAAAGGAAGAAAGAAATGTTCTTCAAATGGAAAGAGGGAGGCATATCTAAAGAATATAATGCTGTCTGCAGAAGTTGCAGGGCCCAAATCAGATTATCTAAAGCTGACAATGAATTAAGGCTTGCAAGAGACATCAAAAGCAATAAAAAAGGATTTGTGGGATAAGTCAAAAGTAAAAGAAATCAAAGATGCTATAGGATTTTTACAGGATGAAAATGTTGAAATGGTAAGAAAGGATGTTGAGGAGGCCGAACTTTTAAATTCCTATTTTATATCTGTTTTCTCTCAGAAAGGAAATGTAACATCAACTGATCTTCACTGTCCTATTAAAGGAATAGAAGAATCCAGGATATCTATAAAAAGAAAGATAGTGAGGAAACACTTAGTTAACATAAATGAATTCAAGTCTCCAGATCCAGATGAATTGCACCCCAGAGTACTGAAGGAGATAGCAGAAGACATTTTTGAACCACTCTGCATAATCTTTGAAAATTCTTGGAGAACAGGAGAAATCCCAGAAGATTGGAGAAGAGCAAATGTTGTTCCTATCTTCAAAAAGGGGAATGAGGTGGACCCAGGGAACTATATACCGGTGAGTCTGACCTCTATACCAGGAAAGATCTTTGAACAAATTGTTAAATATGTAAGTACCTGGATAAGAATGAAGCAATTAACTAGATTCAGCATGGGTTTGTAACTAATAAGTCATGTCAGACTAACTTAGTTTCCTTCTATTACAACATCACTGACTGGGTGGATCAGGGAAATGCTGTAGATAGAGTATATCTGACTTCAGCAAAGCATTTGGCAAAGTATCTCACGCTGTCCTTATTGGAAAAATGACTGAGTATGGAATGGACAAAGCAACTGTTAGGTGGATTCATAACTGGCTTAGTGATCGGACCTACAGAGTTGTCGTAAATGGCTGCACAGCCAATTGGAAGAATGTCTCAATTGGAGTACAACAGGGCTCTGTCCTGGAATCTGTATTGTTCAACATCTTTATCAATGATTTAGATGAAGGAATTGAGGGTAAACTGATTAAATTTGCTGAAGACACAAAGCTAGGAGGGATAGCTAATACTAAAGGTGGATTTTCAGCGCGATTGACGGAAGTGCTTGTTAAATGCCGCTGTCAGAGTTTGACAGCGGCATTTTACTGGTTACTGCGATTCCACCTGCGGCTATTGCGGGCACGTCAGCTGTTCAAAACAGCTGACATGTGTCAGGAAAAATGTGGGCTCACGCCAGAATCCACATGAAAGTGAGGGAGTCCGACATTGGCGTAAATGGACGCCCGATGTCGGAAAGGGGTTAAGGTCTAAAAGAAACTGAGGTGAAGAGTTGTCACTTAACATGGAAAAAAAGGAGTATTAAAAAAAGTCTCATGGATAGAAAATACCCTAGTTGGACGATTGATCGCACATTTAACATTGCACACAATAAATCGAGAGAACTCATTACTACGACTTCTAATTCCAAACCTGACACAATCAATAAGAGTACCAAAAATAAAGAAAAACTTTCTTTAGAACAACCTGTTTTGGTTCTTACATACAGTACTTACCGTATATACTCGAGTATAAGCCAAGAATTTCAGCCCATTTTTTTAGGCTGAAATTGCCCCTCTCAGCTTATACTCGAGTCATTCCCAGGGGTCGGCAGGGGAGGGGGAGCGGCAACTGTCTAATAATACTCACCTGCTCCTGGCGCGGTCCCTGGTTCTCCGGGCGCTGACAGCTTCTTCCTGTATTGAGCGGTAACATGGTACCTCTCATTACAGTAATGAATATGGACCCGACTCCACTCCAAAAGGGGTGGAGCCGCATATTCATTACTGTAATGAGCGGTACCATGTGACCGCTCAATACAGGAAGAAGCTGCCGGCGCCCGGAAAACCAGGGACCTGCAGGGACCGCGCCAGGAGCAGGTGAGTATAACGGGGGCATATTCACCTGTCCCACGTTCCACCGTCTGCGCTGCTCCGTCTTCCGCGTCCTCTGCAGTGACGCTCAGGTCAGAGGGTGCGATGACGCGATTAGTGTGCCCACCGCAGATGACACAGCGGCGCTCGGCGGTGGAACGTGGGATAGGTGAATATAGCAAGTGCCGGTGGCCTGAGCGACGAGAGGGGAGTATGTGATTTAGTTTTCTTTTATCGCAGCAACAGCATATGGGGCAAATATCTCTATGGAGCATCTTATGGGGCCATAATCAGCATTATATGGGGCAAATATCTCTATGGAGCATCTTATGGGGCCATGTGCAGCATTATATGGAGGCAAATGTCTCTATGGAGCATCTTATGGGGCCATAACCAACAACACTTGTGCAGCATTATATGGGGCAAATATCTGTATGGAGCATCTTATGGGGCCATAATCAGCATTTGTGCAGCATTATATGAGGCAAATGTCTCTATGGAGCATCTTATGGGGCCATAATCAGCATTTGTGCAGCATTATATGGAGCAAATGTCTGTATGGAGCATCTTATGGGGCCATAATCAGCATTTGTGCAGCATTATATGGGGCATACTTTATGATGGGCCCCATAAGATGCTCCATATTAAACTATATGGAGCATTATATGGGGTGTATTTTGTATGGAGCATTATATGTGGCCCATCATGAACTGCATGGAACATTATATGGGGCTCCTGATTCAATATGGATATTCAAAAACACTTAACCTACTGATGTCTCAATTAATTTTACTTTTATTGGTATCTATTTTTATTTTTGACATTTACCGGTAGCTGCTGCATTTCCCACCCTAGGCTTATACTCGAGTCATTAAGTTTTCCCAGTTTTTTGTGGCAAAATTAGGGGTCTCGGCTTATACTCGGGTCTGCTTATACTCGAGTATATACAGTATTTTAAGTCAATTTTGGATATTTTACACTGAAATTTAAATATTTTGAGATACAATATCATGGATGCTTTGGTAAAAAATGGCATTAAAACAGTATCGAGACGTGCTCCTACTTTAGGTAATTCTCTGTCTCCTAGCTTTTACAATCCAAATAAGGCACCGAATTCTTCCACTTGGTTATCCACTACAGGTTATTACAAGTGTGGACAACACCCCTGCAAAACAGTGCAAAACAGTGGGTACGGAAAGTATTCAGACCCATTTAAATTTTTCACTCTTTGTTTCATTGCAGCCATTTGGTAAATTCAAAACAGTTCATTTTTTCTCATTAATGTACACTCTGCACCCCATCTTGACTGAAAAAAACAGAAATGTTGAAATTTTTGCAAATTTATTAAAAAAGAAAAACTGAAATATCACATGGTGATAAGTATTCAGACCCTTTGCTCAGACACTCATATTTAAGTTACATGCTGTCCATTTCCTTGTGATCCTCCTTGAGATGGTTCTACTCCTCCTACCCCGGGTGGGCGGGAGACGGTGCGATTTCCCCTGTTCTACTACTGGTATGTCTCTATCTAATATGGTTGATAAATCTTTTTCTTGTGTTCCCGGTCTGTTACATTTCATTCTTACACTGCCATTGATGGGGAACCTGACATGTATTGAATCCATTTGAGAAGGATATACACAGTATTATGCATTTGCTTTCTACCATGGAGATTGCTGCCCGGCTCCCAGTGTGAAGGGACAAATTAAGAACGATTCTCCATTTTGTGCTTTTCGACTCCATTTTCTTGTTGCTTAAAGATAAATTCTGTTATTTAATTAGGTAAAAGGTTATAGCTGCCATGAAGTAACTTTATCTTGTTGTTCACAAGCCTGTTATTCAACTAAGCTATTGTTCATAATTGGTATAAAGACCTTGAGTCTTCGGACTCGAGCCAGGGAAGGGACTCAGGGGTGTATCGCTAGATAAGACTTTGAGGCACCTGTGAGTATATGTTTTTCTCCGGTTTTTCTGTATACTCATGGGTTAAGTTTTTCCTGCATTCTTATAGGTTAAGAACTGTGAGCGTGTTCTTATGCTGATTGGTTGAAGTATAATTTCTATGGCTATGAAAAGCGATACACAATAAAACGGGGGCCAGAGATCTGCTCGATCCCCCATACAGAGACACACGTCTCCGTCTGGTCATTTTCAGTTGCCGGCAACGCCCTGTAGATTAATTTGGAAATCACTGAGTTAACCGTGAAGGATCAATTTAGATCCTCCCTCAACAGTTGGCGCCCGAAAACGTGGGGCCCCAAACAGGAACGCCTCTGCCCCCCGGAGGACAACAAGACAAAGGACCCTCGAACCGGACACAGGCACTGGAAAATTGGGACTGATCATCCCGCACAACAACCACGGTAAGTTGGCAGTTATACTGTCCAGACTGACCATTTGGTGTGGTTTTCCAGTGTTTGTTGCTGCAAAGAGGATCTGAGGTTTGTCCCCGATGGTGGGGTGATTTTTGGGTGGAATCATATAGAGGTGTAGTTCCGTTGGAAGCCCAGTGCTCGAACCGTACCTCATAAGGGACAGACACCCCGGATTGACCAGTGATGTAATTCTCTTTATAGTCAAAATATCCTGAATTCCTGATCACTGTTAGAATCAGGCGCGGTGAGGTGATAAAAGATTGGGTAGGATGCGTAACTCAGGAGTTATATATTTTTATATATGTCCAGAGGTGTCCGGAGGGAAAGTCTAAGACGCCCTCCTCCTTTCACTGAGTACCGCGTTTTTGGGTTGTCCCAGCGGGGGACAGGTAGACCCAGTGGAATAGACTATACGGCCGCTCTAGTACTATGCACGACTAAGTAAGGATATTTAGCTCTAAAGGAGAATCAGTTTCCGTGGAAGGAAAAGAAGACTTTGAATTTGTGTGATGAATCTGATATTGTTAGCCCAAAGACGGGGAAAATATTCTCAATTATGGGTTTTTCTAAGGTGTTCTGGTATGTGAATTGTGTGATGAAGGTTTTGTAGAAATTAATTAAGTCTGAGAACTGCTGTATTCCGTTTCTGTGTTTATCTCTAAGATACCCGATGGGAGGGGGGAGTCAAACAGCTGCGTTATTGCTTTCTCTGTGTTGAGGAATGCTGTGATTTTCTTATCTCTGCTGTGCCTCTCGTATGGAGGGGGCACGTACCTGTGTTCTAAGTTTCTCTATATTTTCTGTCGCGCTGGGAGATTTGTGTTTAAACAAAAGTTGAAATATGGTACCTAGTTTTAGAAGGAAATTTGTAAGAGATTGTTTGATTATCAGAGTAATTGAAAGATTGGTAAAAGATTCACCGGCTTCAAGTTGAGTGGTTGATATATAGCAAATTGAGGATCAACAGAGGAAGTGAATTACGTTGAAGAAGGAAAGTTGTCTATTACTATGACAAAAAAAAAAACTGGATGTTTTGTGGTGCAAGAAGGAACTGAGAAAGTGACTGAGATAAATGTGTCGGGAAAGCAAACAGTCAAAAAATTTGGGACAGGGGGTCTCCCTGCTAGATAATATGGTCCCTCCCCAGGAAATTAAGCCTTTACTCCCGACTGTAAGCTCTGTGCCCCTTAACCCCAAGGCACCAATATATCCTGGACTGCCGAGAAGTTCTATGGGCGTCTTATGGTAGTATTTAAAGATCTGGGATACTCATTGTAAAATAAAGCCCATTCACACCTTTTTGTGGCAGCTTTAATGTTCGACTTTAAATCTGAATTGAAAGAGGCAATAATGTCAGTTAAACCTGATATCGAGACTTCCCCTCCGGATGATGCATTGAAAATAGTAAAGAGTTTTCAAAAGAATTTAGCCCGTTCTGCATCAGCAGGGAAATTAAAGGTTAAATCAGTAGCCACAGCAATTCCCACTCCAATCTCAGCCCCCCCCCCCCTCACAGCTGCAAGGACGCAGCTCTGTTCCTTATCAGTGGCCCATGTAACAGACTTCAGCTCCTGCCCTCCCCACCTTACACACATCCAATATCCCTTTTAACCCTGTCTGGGAATCTCCCTCCCAAGCCCTCCAATGTCAATTCTCAGACCAAGAGCTTGTTTTAATCGGTGTAGATGGCAGACCCAATAAACATACTCTTACAAAACCCATTCCTGTGGGGCCTTTCTCTGAAGTTACTGCTCAGTTCGTAATCTCTCCCACATGTCCTGTAAATTTACTGGGGGCAGATTTATTATCACAGTTCCGCTTCAGAATACAATTCCAAGATGATGGTCAGATGGTCCTCACATTATATAACCCCTATGCAGATGAACACAATGAGATCTGTATCCTACACGCCCTTCCCACGGTTATGATGGCCCTGATAGGCCCAGATCCACCCCCAATAATGCCTGTGAAACCAGTAAAAGTGTTTCTCAAACCTTGTGCCCCTTTTCCCAAAGTCTATCAGTACCCTTTGAAACATGATCAGGAGCGGTGCCTCAAGGGGCAAATACAAACGTTGCTCGATAATGGTGCCCTGGTACCCTGTGTTTCCCCATGTAACACGCCCTTGTTTCCATTAAGAAAAAGCCCCCACCCGGCCAACCCCCTGTGTACCGGCTGGTACAAGATCTACGGGCAGTTAATGCAGCTACTGTTCTGGAAACTCCAGAGGTGCCTAAGCCACATATTCTTTTGTCCCAGATACCTCAGGATGCTGCTTGGTTCACAGTTATCGACCTTGCCAATGCCTTCTTCAGCATTCCATTACACCCAGATTGCCAGTTCTGTTTGTATTCACTTATCAGGGACGACAATTGACGTGGACAGTTATGCCACAAGGGGCCCAAAATAGTCCCAATCAGTTTGCAAAAAATATGGGCGAGTGTCTTTTTCCCTGGCAGTTAGATCACCGCTATGTCATGCTGCTTCAGTATGTGGCTGATCTTTTGTTGTGTGCACGAACAGAGCAGGAAGCCATTGTTGCCACTGTTAGCCTCCTCAAGTATCTGGCAGATCTGAACTGTCGGGTTTCGGCCTCGAAACTTCGGTTCTGCCTTGGTCAAGTGATATTTTTGCGTCACTGTCTCCTTCAGGATGTCAGACACCTCACAAAAGAAAGAAAAATAGCCGTCAGCTCCCTTCCTTTACCAAAAGATGAGACTGAACCCCAGCGTTTTCTTGGACTATGTACTTATTGTCGTCAGTGGATACCGGACGCATCCCGCATAATGCAACCTCTCTACAATGCCCTGGAAGACGGTTTAAGATGTGCTGATGATTTGGCAGATTCCACACCGGATATGCTGTTACTACGGAAGATACTGTAGTGCACGGAGCTGCACTCCCTCCCTCACTGTCAGCACAAGAAGTAGAACTTCAGGCTCTGTCTACTGCATGTGTTCTGGCCAAAGACAGGCGGGCTAATATATACACGGACTCACAGTATGCATTTGGTATTGCTCATGATTTCGGAGCCCTATGGGCCAATCGAGGGTTTATTACTACCGCTGGAACTCCAGTGAAAAATGCTGAAGATGTTAAAACCCTCATGGACTCAATCAAATTACCTACCCAGGTGGCCATTATCAAAACTAAGGCGCACGGTCCTAGGAAAAGTCCACACACTGTTGGTAACGCCTTTGTGGATATGCAAGCAAAAGCTGCTGCTCTCCTACCCGTTGAACTGACCATACCAACTATGGTGACCACACGCTCTCAGCGTAAACAGTTACAAGAAACACTGACTCTACAGGAACCTGATGATCCACAACAGACTGAGGTTTTCTACCGGACCCCGCGAGACCGCTTAATGACGATGCAGAGAATGTCCCCAAAGGAAGAAGTGAAGCGGTGGAAGGCTGATGGAGCATGTATGCACAATGGTCTCTGGAAAAAGGACCAACTTGTGTGTCTCCCTAAGCGGATGTACCCTGCTATTGCCACGTGGGCACATGGGCCCACACATCGAGGAAAAAAATGTACAAAAATTCTACTGGGCTCCAGGTATTTCTACAGTCCTGACAGCACTCAACCATGCATGTAACATCTGTCAGACCTGCAATCCCAGTCAACTTCAACGTGTACTCCCAAAGCACCTTGCTAACCTGACTATCCTTTCCAAAGGCTCCAAGTGGGCCACATCACGTTGCCTAAGTCTGGAAGGTATTAATATTGTCTGGTGGTTGTCGACATGTTCTCCAGTTGGCCAGAAGCATTCCCCATTACCAACATGACTGCAAAAACCACAGCGAAGAAACTGGTGATAGAAGTTATATGCAGATATGGTGTTCCAGAAGTCGTCGAAAGTGACCAAGGCCCGGCCTTTTCTTCTCATGTGTATCAGGAGGTTTTGACAAGGTTTGGATCCACTGTAGCCCTCCATACTCCGTACCATCCACAATCCAGTGGGAAAGTTGAGAAGCTGAATGGCACACTGAAGGGACAACTGACCAAAATGATGCAGGAGACTACGGCTCCATGGCCAGGGCTCCTACCCATTGTACTGTACCACATTCGTACTACCCCTAAGGCAAAATATGGCCTGTCCCCATATGAGATATTGTTTGGTGCTAGGCCCCCAGTTGCAATTTTCCAGCCTCAGTAGTTATCAGAGGAAACTGACCGTGCTGTTCAATGTTATTCAGCTTAGTAAAAATCTTGCTAATATCTATGTTTTAGTTTTTTCTTCCTTTCCAGATTCAGCAGAAACCGACACTTGTCACAACTTTAAAGTCTGGTGGTTTCGTGGTCGTGAAAAGCCATGTCAGAAAGTACGGACTAGAACCCTTGTATGACGGTCCCTACCAAGTCCTCCTCATTATTCCTATGTCAGTAAAGCTGGAAGGAAGGTCAACGTGGATCCACATATCGCACTGCAAGCTGGTCAAACAGACTAGTAGCAAATAAGGGGACATAATGTTTTGGTTTTTCGTATTGCCATATAATAATATTGGTAACCGCATGGGACAGCCTAAATTCCCCAATATCCTTGAATAATAAGTTTGTACAATATCATGAAAGATTAGTAGTACAGATGGGTATAGCCAATAAAATTGTCAGTTCTGTTTTTATTTACCCTATGATTACACAAATGTGGGATAAATTGGTTAGGGCCACAGACTATCTAGATGATCAAATTTGGGATATATTGGATATACTTAATACTACTGTTGTTGTCCAAAACCAATTTATCATAGTCACTAATCAACACACTGTAGTACTGGATTATTTAACAGCAGCACAGGGTGGTATGTGTCAGGTTATTGGACCCGCTTGCTGTTATTATACAGATCCCAATAGCACTATGAAGTTAAAGTTAGAGGATATTCAAAGACTCAGAGATCAATATAATAAAGACAATGACCGTAATAAGGACAGTTGGTGGGCAGATACCTTCTCCTTTCCTAATCCAGCCAATTGGTTTGAGGGACCTGGGGGCTGGATAGCTGAAATCTTTCAAAGTTTGTTGTATATTGTTGCCTTTATCCTTGTTGTGTATGTAATACTAAAACTTGTTCTTTGGTGTATTTCTGTATGTATTAGGAAATTCTGCACTAAGACAACTAATGATGATACCAAAAGCGTTGCCACCCCTGCTCTTCTCTACACCGATTTCACAAAGTTACCTGATGAAGATGTTGGAGCCAAGTGCATGGCTATTTTCAAAAGATCCCCACCATTGTCATCAACAATTGTTATTCGTAAATTCTAGTATACAGGGGGACGGGTACGCCGCAACAGCCATGGCTGGTAACATGGCACCAGTCATGTGAAGACCAGTACCCCTCGAGCTTAGAGCTTGGTATAGTACCTCTGATGCTGGACATTAATTAAATTTATCTAGGGGGGAATGTGAAGGGACAAATTAAGAACGATTCTCCATTTTGTGCTTTTCGACTCCATTTTCTTGTTGCTTAAAGATAAATTCTGTTATTTAATCAGGTAAAAGGTTATAGCTGCCATGAAGTAACTTTATCTTGTTGTTCACAAGCCTGTTATTCAACTAGGCTATTGTTCATAATTGGTATAAAGACCTTGAGTCTGTTTTTCTCCGGTTTTTCTGTATACTCATGGGTTAAGTTTTTCCTGCATTCTTATAGGTTAAGAACTGTGAGCGTGTTCTTATGCTGATTGGTTGAAGTATAATTTCTATGGCTATGAAAAGCGATACACAATAAAACGGGGGCCAGAGATCTGCTCGATCCCCCATACAGAGACACACGTCTCCGTCTGGTCATTTTCAGTTGCCGGCAACGCCCTGTAGATTAATTTGGAAATCACTGAGTTAACCGTGAAGGATCAATTTAGATCCTCCCTCAACACCAGTATTCCATGTTTCATGTAGTCGCTTTTAACCCATGCTTTTTGCACATGCTCTTTGTCTAAATATTTATATTTGAATAAACTTTTTCATGATTTATCTACATCTGGACTCAGGGCCGGCGTCAGCACCCGGGCAAGTGGCGGGGCCCTGAGCAGGCAGGGGGCCCACTCGCTGTTGGGGACACTGGCGCGCTATAGTGCCGGCCCCCGTGAGTGGACCCCCCGCCTGCTCCGGGCCCCGGCACTTGCGATACTTACCTCTCCCGGTTCCAGCGCTGCAGCGTCTTCCATCCTCTCACTGTGACGTTCAGGTCAGAGGGCGCGATAATAACGTCACCAGTGTGCGCCCTCTGCCTGAGCAGTCGCAGCAAAGAGCAGGAAGACGCCGACGGTGAAGAGTCCAGAGCAGAGCAGCGTCAAGGAACGAGAGGTATTTCATTTTTTTCTTTATATTTGGAGCAATATATGGGGACCATCAGAAGGGGCCCATATATGGAGCATTATATGGGGCTAATTCTATATGGTGCATCTTATGTGCCAATAATATAGGAAGCATCTTATGGGGCCAATTCTATAGGAAGCATTATATGGGGCCAATTTAATATGGAGCATCTTATGGGGCCAATCCAATATGGAGCAGTATATGGGGCCAATTACATATGGGGCAGTATATGGGGCCAATAATATATGAAGCATCTTATGGGACTAATTATATATGGAGCATTTTATATGGCCAATTATATATGGAGCATTATATGGGGCCCATTATACATGGAGCATCTTATGGGGCCAATTATTTTTGAAGCATTATATGGTACCCATTCTATAAGGAGTATTATATGGGCTGATTCTGTATGGAGCATCATATGGGGCCCATTCTGTATGGAGCAATATATGGGAGTCAGTATACTGTATGGGGCCGATCATATACTGTATGGAGCATTATATGAGGCCCATTATATATGGAGCAATAGATGGGGCCCATCATATACTGTATGGAGAATTATATGTGGCTCACAATACTGTATTGAGCATTATATGGGGTCAATTCCATATGGAGCAATATATGCGGCTCATTCTGTATGGAGCACTCTGTGGTGCCCATTATACTGTATGGAGCATTATATGAGGCTCATTATTCTGTTTGGAGCAACATATGGGGCTCATTATTCTGTATAGAGGACTATGTGGTGCGAATTATACTGTATGGAGTACTATAGGGGGCCATTATACTGTATGGGGCAATATATGTGGCTCATTATTCTGTTTGGAGCAATATATGGGGCTCATTATTCTATATAGAGGACTATACTGTCCGGTTTCTGAGCTAATGTAGAATGTACAATAGATATTACTCATGTAATGTAAGAAGTAAGTGAAATCTTTGGCATTGTACTATACCTTTATTTCTCTGCCGTATCGGTGCATTATGAATTGTGGTATGTGTTAAAGGGGCCCACTGGGACTCTTTCGCCCAGGGCCCATGAAAACCTGGAGCCGGACCTGTCTGGACTATTGCACAGTTTGTTCCTATGTGTAATAATTATAGGGGATAACTCAGGAGACTCTTTGCGTGGAACAAGACAACTACAGGACACAGTTTTATAAGTGGTAAAGTCTATATTATCACACGGTGATTCAAACAGGTGCAGAGAGAAACTCAAGTCCACAACACCTGGTGCAAATAATAAACGCAGCTTAGCAGTCTATAGGAAACTTCAGAGAAAAATGCAATCAAGCAGAAAGTCTATGAAGCACAGTTATTCTTGAGGATACTTGACAAAAATAAATCCTTGTCTTAGTCCAGACACAGATAGATATGCTTATAAGGCAGTTCAAATCATATCTTAGCTCACCCAGGGAGGCCTGGTTAATAGTCTCAGGTTATTGCAAAGCAGCAACAGCTTACATGTCCAGCAAATGCAGATGGAAGTAAACAGGAGCAGCAGATGAAGGATTACTGGAAGCTTGTGTATGCAGCAGGAACTCAGAGCAGAGTAGCAGGATCACCACACAGGTTCACAGGAGCAGGTGTATAGCCAGGGAGTAATCAGAGGTCAGGAGCTGGATGCAAGGAAGAATACTCTAGCACAGACTGAAGGCTGGGGTGGAGTTTTAGAGCAGGAAGACACAGTGCACATGAGACCAAAGACACCATCTTGGAAAAGGGCAGTAATGCACAAAAGGTAAAAAATGTTCAGAGTCCTGACACTATGGATTAGCTTTTTGCAATATCAGTGTGTCCCACACTGCTCCATATACAGGCCTGACCTATTTAGATGGATTGCTTTTTGTAAGATACAATGATTACCGTATATACTCGAGTATAAGCCGAGATTTTCAGCCCAAATTTTTGGGCTGAATGTGCCCCTCTCGGCTTATACTCAAGTCACGGTCGGCGGTGGGGTCGGCGGGTGAGGGGGAGAGAGCGTGTCGCATACTCACCTAGTCCCGGCGCTCCTGGTGCTCCCCCTGCCCGTCCCACGGTCTTCGGTGCCGCAGCTCGTCCCCTGTTCAGCGGTCACATGGTACCGCTCATTAGAGAAATTAATATGGACTCCACTCCCATAGGGGTGGAGCCGCAAATTCATTCCTCTAATCAGCGGTAACGGTGACCGCTGACAGAGGAAGAGGCTGCGGCACCGGGAGACCATCTGTCCGGGAGAAGGAGCCAGGGACGCCGGGAGCAGGTAAGTATCTCATAGTTACCTGTCCGCGTTCCACACGCCGAGCGCCGCTCTGTCTTCGCGTCCTCTCGTTCTGACTGTTCAGGTCAGAGGGCGCGATGACGTACTAGTGTGCGTGCCGCCCTCTGCCTGATCAGTCAGTGCGGAGAGACGCCGGGACGCTGAGGAGTTGCAAGCAAGAGAGGTATGTGTTTTGTTTTTATTTATTGCAGCAGCAGCAGCATTGTATATTGCACAGATTTATGTGGAGTATCTATGGGGCAACGGTGCAGAGCACTATATATATGGCACAGCTTTATGTGGAGCATCTATGGGGCCATAATCAAAGGTGCAGAGCATTATATATGGCACAGCTATCTATGGGGCTATAATCAAAGGTGCAGGGCATTGTATATGGCACAGCTATCTATGGGGCCATAATCAAAGGTGCAGGGCATTGTATATGGCACAGCTATCTATGGGGCCATAATCAAAGGTGCAGGGCATTGTATATGGCACAGCTATCTATGGGGCCATAATCAAAGGTGCAGGGCATTGTATATGGCACAGCTATCTATGGGGCCATAATCAAAGGTGCAGGGCATTGTATATGGCACAGCTATCTATGGGGCCATAATCAAAGGTGCAGAGCATTGTATATGGCACAGCTATCTATGGGGCCATAATCAAAGGTGCAGAGCATTTTATATGGCGCAGCTATCTATGGGGCCATAATCAAAGGTGCAGGGCATTGTATATGGCACAGCTATCTATGGGGCCATAATCAAAGGTGCAGAGCATTGTATATGGCACAGCTTTCTATGGGGCCATAATCAAAGGTGCAGAGCATTGTATATGGCACAGCTTTCTATGGAGCATCTATGGGGCCATAATCAAAGGTGCAGAGCATTGTATATGGCACAGCTATCTATGGGGCCATAATCAAAGGTGCAGAGCATTTTATATGGCACAGCTTTCTATGGAGCATCTATAGGGCCATAATCAAAGGTGCAGAGCATTGTATATGGCACAGCTTTCTATGGAGCATCTATGGGGCCATAATCAAAGGTGCAGAGCATTGTATATGGCACAGCTTTCTATGGAGCATCTATGGGGCCATAATCAAAGGTGCAGAGCATTGTATATGGCACAGCTTTCTATGGAGCATCTATGGGGCCATAATCAAAGGTGCAGAGCATTGTACATGGCACAGCTTTCTATGGAGCATCTATGGGGCCATAATGAACTGTGCAGAGCATTATATATGGGGCAGCTTTATGTGGAGCGTCTATGGGGCTATACTGAACGGTGCAGAGCATTGTATATGGCACAGCTTTATGTGGAGCATCTATGGGGCCATAATGAACAGTGCAGAGCATTATATGTGGCACAGCTTTATGTGGAGCATCTATAGGGCCATAATGAACAGTATGGAGCATCTATTTTTAATTTTGAAATTCACCGGTAGCTGCTGCATTTTCCACCCTAGGCTTATACTCGAGTCAATAAGTTTTCCCAGTTTTTTGTGGCAAAATTAGGGGGGTCGGCTTATACTCGGGTCGGCTTATACTCGAGTATATACGGTAGATTGTTTTATAATTGCCTGTGGTGTTTTCCTTGCCTTTATTTAACACTGCGATCAAGCAAGATCACAGTGTTCTTGTGGCAGCAGAGGCATGGAGAAGCATCGCACAGGGAGGGGGCGTTATTTTGAGGGTCTCCATGGAGACCCCTGACACCAAGATGGCCACGGGGTCCTTCCAGGTCCTGCAGGGAGATGGCTTGTGAGCGCCTGCTAAGAGCAGGAGCCGGCAAGCCTCCTTCACTGACTGTCAGATCGCTTACCTGACACAGTGCAGTGCAAAGTGTCAGATCAGCAATCTGACTTTATATAGAGATATCCCATCCTGGGACAATGTAAAAAAGTTTTTTAAAAAATATTAGTATGTGTAAAAATATATATTTTTTAAATTCCTAAATAAATAAAAATAAATATTTTTCCAATAAATACATTTCTTTATGTAAATAAAAAAAAACCAAAACAATAAAAGTACACATATTTAGTATCTTCGCATCTGTAACGACCAGTCCTATAAAACTGTCCCACTAGTTAACCCCTTTAGTAAATCCCTTAAAAAAAGGCAAAAAAACAATGCTACATCATCATACCGCCAAAGAAAAAGTGGAATAACAAGAGATCAAAAAGACAGATATAAATAAACACGGTACCGCTGAAACGTCATCCTGCCACACAGCTTCATCAGTGAAAAAATAAAAAAGTTATAGTCCTCAGATTAAAGCGTTGCAAAAAAAAATTATTTTTTATATAGAAGTTTTTATTGTATAGAAGCGTCAAAGCATAAAAAAAGATATGACTGAGGTATCACAGTAATTGTACTGACCCGAAGAATTGTACTGACCCGAAGAATAAAACTGCTTTATCAATTTTACCAAACATGGAATGGTATAAACGCCGCCCCCCCCCCAAAAAAAAAATAAAAAATTCATGAATTGCTGGTTCTTGTTCATTGTCTCACAAAAATCATAATAAAAAGTGATAAAAAAAGTCATGTGCCTGAAAATGCTACCAATACAAACGTCAACTCATCCCGCAAAAAACAAGACCTCACATGACTCTGTGGGCTAAAATATGGAAAAATTATACCTCTCAAAACTATTTTTTGCAATAAAAAGTGTATTTTAGCTTGTGACAGCTGCCGAACATAAAAACCTATAAATAGTAAATCAAACCCCCCTTTATCACCCCCTTAGTTAGGGAAAAATAATGATATTAAAAAAATGTATTTATTTCCATTTTCCCATTAGGGTTAGGGCTAAAGTTAGGGTTAGGATTGGGGCTCAAGTTACTTTTGGGGTTGGGGCTAAAGTTAGGGTTTGGATTAGGGTTGGGATTACAGTTAGGGGTGTGTCAGGGTTAGGGGTTTGGTTAGGGTTAAGGTTAGGGTTGGAAATAAGGTTAGGGGTGTGTTGGGCTTAGGGTTGTGGTTAGGTTTGGGTTAGGGGTGTGGTTAGGGTTATGGTTAGAGTTGGGTTTTAAGGTTAGGGGTGTGTTGGGGTTAGGGTTGGAGTTAGAATTGGAGGGTTTCCACTGTTTAGGTACATCAGGGGCTCTCCAAACGCGACATGGTGTCCGATCTCAATTTCAGCCAATTCTGCGTTGAAAAAGTCAAACGGTGCTTCTTCCCTTCCGAGCTCTGCCGTGCGCCCAAACAGTGGTTTACCCCCACATATGGGGTATCAGGGTACTCAGGACAAATTGGACAACAACTTTTGGGGTCCAATTTCTCATGTTACCCTTATGAAAATACAAAATTGGGGCTAAAAAATCATTTCTGTGGTAAAAAAAAAAAATGTTTATTTTCACGGCTCTGCATTATAAACTTTAGTGAAACACTTGGGGGTTCAAAATTCTCATAACACATCTAGATAAGTTCCTTGGGGGGGTCTAGTTTCCAAAATGATGTCGCTTGTGGGGGGTTTCTACTGTTTAGGCACGTCAAGGGCTCTGCGACATGACGCCCGCAGACCATTCCATCAAAGTTTGCATTCCAAAACGGCACTTCTTACCTTCCGAGCTCTGCCATGCGCCCAGTGGTTCCCCCCGCATATGGGGTATCAGTTTACTTAGGACAAATTGCACAACATTCGGGGTCCAATTTCTCCTGTTACCCTTGTGAATATTAAAAATTGGGGGCTAAAAGATAATTTTTGTGAAAAAAATATTTTTTATTTTTACAGCTCTACATTATATACTTCTGTGAAGAACTTGGGGGTTCAAAGTGCTCGCCACACATCTAGAAACAAAGAGTGAAAAATTGAAAGGGGTCCGAATACTCTCCGTACCCACTGTATGTGGGTTCCACTTTAAGAAAACTAAAAAAATTAGAGAACATCTTTATGACATTGTTCAACCCACTGCCCGCAATATATCAAATGTTTCCTATCACTTTATTACATTTCATGACAAGTAATACATTTTAATGTCTTTGCAATTAATAATAATTATATTTTTTATTTATATAGCGCCAACATATTCCACAGCACTTTACAATTAGGGCTACTTTCACACTAGTGTCGGTACGGGGCCGTCGGGTTGCGTCGGCCCGACGCACCAACGCATACTGTGCAAGCGCCGCACAACGGGGGCAGCGGATGCAGTTTTTCCACGCATCTGCTGCCCTATTGTAAGGTCCAGGGAGGCGGGGGAGGAGTTCCGGCCGCGCATGCGCGGTCGGAAATGGCGGACCGTCGGCACAAAAAAAGTTACATGTAGCATTTTTTTGTGCCGACGGTCCGCCAAAGCACGACGCATGCGTCGCTAATGCAAGTCAATGGAGAAAAAACGCATCCTGCAAGCACTTTTGCAGGATGCATTTTTTCTCCAAAACGACGCATAGCAACTGAGGCCAAACGACACTAGTGTGAAAGTAGCCTTAGCAGTTGAACAAATACATAAAAATTTGCGTGGTGGAGATAAAGAAAAAAGATTACGTAATAGGGAAACCTATTGGATATATTTATTAAATACCCGAGTGCCATTAGGATTATATCTTAAAAAAGAAATCATGCTGCATTATTAATTTTATGCTTCATAATATTGTCTTTGATACTCTGAAGTTTTTGCCATTTACACAGATTTTTGTTTAATGTGCATTCGTTCACAAATGGGTTCTTCTGATTATGTTATGGGTTTCACCTAATTTGTGTTTTTTGTAACTCGTCTTTCCCTGTTCACAATGAGTCTAAGAACACTCAATGTTTTCGAAACGTGTCCGTTTTAGGCACTCTTCCTCCAGTATTACCGGTACGATGGTCTGACAGCCTGGCTTTTTCTTTTTAAGATATATAAATAAAGACATTTGATTTTAGTCCTGGAGCGAGATATTTTCCTTACATCTTTGTGTCAGAGAGACCCCGACCTTCAGCCCATTAGGGTTTAGTCCTGTACCCCCATCACACACTCCCTGCTCCCTCATTACCTGTCACCAGTGCAGACGTCTTCTCTCACATGGAGCAAAATGGAGTCTGGCCCTTCCCCTCCATGGGACTGATCACATGTCTGTGACCTCATCACAGGTCCTGTGCGCACAGAACAGTCTAAGGGTATGTGTCCAAGTTCAGGATTGCATCAGGATTTGGTCAGGATTTTTCATCAGTATTTGTAAGCCAAAACCAGGAGTGGGTGATAAATGCTGAAGTGGTGCATATGTTTCTGTTATACTTTTCCTCTAATTGTTCCACTCCTGGTTTTGGCTACAAAATACTGATGGAAAATCCTGACCATATCCTGATGCGATCCTGAACGTGGACACATACCCTTATACCTAGTGTGTGGCTCTGCTGGTGGAGGTCTGTGGAGATTCCCCATTACTGGGCAAGGGGACACATTAACCCCCTCAGTGCTGAGCCTGTGATAAATCTCTGTATGTGACTATAATGGGACTGTGTGCTATACAAGGGGCAGGACGGGGCCATGACTGGATGTAGTGATCATGTGATGCCAGTGACAGCGCCGGAGATTTCAGGAGGCTGAAGTTGGTTTCTTATTCGTCGGTCATTTATTCTGCAATTTTTTCTTTTCTGTTTTTTAGAGGTTTAACAACAAAAAATAATCATCACAATAATAACATACAATGCAGCGAGGTGCCCTGATGTGAATACACTTAAAAACAGCTACAAAAATTATAAAACTGGCACAAAAATGGGCACCAAAGGGGTTAATCAAAGGGTTAAATGACTTTGGGCCACTGATCTCACACTAAGAATACACAGAGAGTGATGCCCTGCATCAAACCCAGGTCCCTCTAGCCTGGCCCAAATGGGTTCTGGGCATCAGAATTGGCATCAAAGTGGGCAAACAGCCGATTTTCACACATTTGAATAATTAACTGATGTTTTAAAGGGGTTAAATGACTTGGTGCTACTGATCTTGCACTAAGAATACACAGATAGCGATGGCCCACATCAAACCCATGTCCGATTCTTAGTGTGAGATCAGTGGCCCAAAGTCATTTAAGCCCTTAAAAACATCAGTTACTTATTCAAATGTGTTAAAATGGGCTGTTTGCCCACTTTGATGCCAGCTCTGATGCCCAGAACCCATTTGGGCCAGGCTGGAGGGTCCTGTGTTTGATGCAAGGCACAACTACCTATGTATTCTTAGAGTGAGATCAGTGGCCCAAAGTAATGTAACCCCTTAAAAACAACAGTTACTTACTCAAATGGCCAAAATCGACTGCCCACATTGTTGCCAGTTCTGATGCCCAGAACACATTTGGGACCCAGCTGGAGTGACCTGATTTTTAAGTGGGGTACCCTGTTCTATATGTTTGCAGTGTGATATCAGTGGCCCAAAGTCATTCAACCTTTTCGTTAGCGCCCTTCCGTGCCCACTTTGATGCCTATTTTTGTGCCAGTTTTATAATTTTTGCAGCTGTTGTTAAGTGTATTCACATCAGGGCACAACACTGCATTGTATGTTGTTATTGTGATGCTTATTTTTTAGGTTAAACATATAAAAAACAGAAAAGAAAAAATTGCCGAATAAGAAACCAACTTCAGCCTCGTGGAGATTTCTTACATGGGATCTTTATGATGTTACGTCGTCATCTTCTCCCCATTCAGGTCCCTACAATATCGGATCCTCTCAGTGGAGATCTTCTATATAAGAGAATTCTCCTGAGTGACCCTACAAGGATGGATAGGGACAGGGACAAGATGGCGGAGAGGATATTACACCTGACCCTAGAGATCCTCTTCCGGCTTACTGGAGAGGTGAGAGATTCTGATGATATCACATTACATCATTCTGATGCGTGAAAGGGGCCTTTAGGATAGCAAAGTCAAAGTCCTATTGAAAATGTATGGGCAAAGCTGAAAAGACAGGTGCAAGCAAGGCGACCTACAAACCTGGATCAGTTACACCAGTTTTGTCCAGCCAACTATTGTGAGAAGCTTGTGGAAGGATATCCCAAACGTTTGACCCAAGTCATTCAATTTATGGGCAATGGTACCAAATACTAATGAAATGTTTGTACATTTTTGACTTTGCAGTAAGTTATAAAAATGCCTTGAAACATTTTGACTCTCATTATTATGGCATTTGGCAAATATTAATAATTATGGTAAACCTAATTAATCTAAAACAAGAAAGGTTATTCTGATTTCATGTAAGATATTGAGAAAGTCATGCATTTGTTTCTTTTTATATAGTGTATGTAAACTTTTGGTTTCAACTGTATATGTTGTGTTGTCCGCCGGACATACCCATGTCCGTTCGTGACAATAGAATGGAGCTTCAGGACAGTGAGGCAGCTAGCTTGGTGACCGTTAGAAGGTGGAGTAGAGGGAAGAGTGTCAGACAGTCTTGTCCTGATCTGGCACACCCCAACAAGATTGCTAAGTTGGCAGATGAGCAGTGTACAGGGGTAGCACTGCTGCAGCGAGTCATGTCCTCTGAAAGCCGAGGGAGTGTCTGTTCCAGTAAGGGGGACATAGAAGTGCCAGGCAGGCCAGACAGCCAGACAGGTGGTGATAGAGGTGGATTCAATTAATAGGGGAACAGATAGGGCAATCTGTCACAAATTCTCCTTGATGTATTGGGACATAGCCTCAGTCTCCTGGAGAGATAGCAGGTAAACTCCCCCAGGGAGGCTCAGAACCCAGCAAGAGGTCAATAGGACGTATGGTCGATGAGGCAGAAGAGTCTCTGTGGCTTTTTTGGAGAACACGTCTGCATATTGCCAATAATGTTTAGGGAGAGAGGTTAGATCTGTGGTGACCTCAGATGAACTGACCAGAACCTGGGGCCCCAGACACCGTCCCTCACATCCTAATATGCTCCCAGTAGACCAGTCAATGTGAGGTGATTGGTGACGCAACCAAGGTATACCCAACAATACTTCGACTACACCCTCAGGAATGACCAATAAGGAGATTATCTCCTGATGTTTTGGAGATATAGCAAGGGAGAGAGGAATGGTCTGATGTGTAATCTGAGAGGATAGAGAGGAGCCATTTACCACCCGGATAGTGATCTGTTGTGAATTTGGATTCTGGGCTCCCCCGGTGGCTACTGGTGGAATTGAACTGGTGTCTTCATCTTCTCTGTTCACCTGTTCCCATCAAGATGTGGGAGTCGCTATATAACCTTGCTGTTCTGTTAGTTGCTTGCCGGTCAACAATGTTATCAGAAGCCTCTCTGTGCTTGTTCCAGCTCCTAGACAACTACTAGATAAGTTGGACTCTTGTCCATGTTTGTTTTTGCATTTTTGTTCCAGTTCACAGCTGTAGTTTCGTTACTGTGTCTGGAAAGCTCTTGTGAACAGGAATTGCCACTCTGGTGTTATGAGTTAATGCCAGAGTTTTAAAGTAATTTCTGGATGGTATTTTGATAGAGTTTTCAGCTGACCATGAAAGTGTCCTTTCTGTCTTCTGCTATGTAGTAAGTGGACCTCAAATTTGCTAAACCTATTTTCATACTACGTTTGTTATTTCATCTTAACTCACCGCCAATACATGTGGGGGGCCTCTGTCTCCTTTCGGGGTATTTCTCTAGAGGTGAGCTAGGACTAATATTTTCCTCTGCTAGCTTTATTTAGTCCTCCGGCTGGTGCTGGGCATCTAGAATCAACGTAGGCATGCTACCCGGCCACTGCTAGTTGTGCGTTAGGTTTAGTTCATGGTCAGCTCAGTTTCCATCTTCCAAGAGCTAGTTCCTATATATGCTGATGCTATGTTCTCTTGCCATTGAGATCATGACAGTTTGACCGGCCAACAAAGTGTTAATTGTTTGGGCTGAAGCAGGAGATAGAGAAGTGTTTAAGGGAAATTTTTTTTTTTTTTTTTTTCCCTTCAGAGTTTTGCTGCCTAGCCCTTAATTGCTGTCTAGCTGCTTCTTACCTCCTCTTAACCCTTGAATGGCTCTGTGTCCACCTGTTTGTAATGGATCTTCAGAGTGTAACTGCAGGTTTGAATAATCTCGCCACGAAGGTACAAAAATTGCAAGATTTTGTTTGTCATGCACCTGTATCTGAGCCGAGAATTCCTTTGCCGGAATTTTTCTCGGGGAATAGATCCGGGTTTCAGAATTTTCGAAATAATTGCAAATTATTTTTGTCCCTGAAATCTCGCTCTGCCGGAGACCCTGCACAGCAGGTCAGGATTGTGATTTCCTTGCTCCGGGGCGACCCTCAAGACTGGGCTTTTTCATTGACACCAGGGGATCCTGCGTTGCTCAATGTGGATGCGTTTTTTCTGGCCTTGGGGTTGCTTTATGACGAACCTCATTTGGAACTTCAGGCAGAAAAAACTTTGATGTCCCTATCTCAGGGGCAAGATGAAGCGGAAATTTACTGCCAAAGATTCCGTAAATGGTCTGTGCTTACTCAGTGGAATGAGTGCGCCCTGGCGGCGACTTTCAGAGAGGGTCTCTCTGATGCCATTAAGGATGTTATGGTGGGGTTCCCTGTGCCTGCGGGTCTGAATGAGTCCATGACAATGGCTATTCAGATCGATAGGCGTCTGCGGGAGCGCAAACCAGTGCACCATCTGGCGGTTTCCACTGAGAGGTCGCCAGAGAGTATGCAGTGTGATAGAATTCTGTCCCGAAGCGAGCGGCAGAATTTTAGACGGAAAAATGGGTTGTGTTTCTATTGTGGTGATTCTACTCATGTTATATCAGCATGCTCTAAGCGCACTAAAAAGCTTGGTAAATCTGTTTCCATTTGCACCTTACCGTCTAAGTTTATTCTGTCTGTGACCCTGATTTGCTCTTTGTCATCTATTACCACGGACGCCTATGTCGACTCTGGCGCCGCTTTGAGTCTTATGGATTGGTCCTTTGCCAAACGCTGTGGGTATGATTTAGAGCCTTTGGAGACTCCTATTCCTCTGAAGGGGATTGACTCCACCCCATTGGCTAATAATAAACCACAATACTGGACACAAGTAACTATGCGTATTAATCCGGATCACCAGGAGATTATTCGCTTTCTGGTGCTGTATAATCTACATGATGATTTGGTGTTAGGATTGCCTTGGCTGCAATCTCACAACCCAGTCCTCGACTGGAGAGCTATGTCTGTGTTGAGCTGGGGATGTAAGGGGGCTCATGGGGATGTACCTGTGGTTTCCATTTCATCATCTATTCCCTCTGAAATTCCTGAGTTCCTGTCTGACTATCGTGACGTCTTTGAAGAATCCAAGCTTGGTTCGTTACCTCCGCACCGAGAGTGCGATTGTGCCATAGATTTAATCCCGGGTAGTAAATACCCAAAGGGTCGTTTATTTAATCTGTCTGTGCCTGAACATGCTGCTATGCGAGAATATATAAAGGAGTCCTTGGAAAAGGGACATATTCGTCCATCGTCATCTCCCTTAGGAGCCGGTTTTTTCTTTGTGTCAAAAAAAGACGGCTCTTTGAGACCATGTATTGATTATCGGCTTTTGAATAAAATCACTGTTAAATATCAATACCCATTGCCGTTGCTGACTGATTTGTTTGCTCGCATAAAGGGGGCCAAGTGGTTCTCTAAGATTGACCTTCGGGGGGCGTATAATTTGGTGCGAATCAGGCAGGGGGATGAGTGGAAAACCGCATTTAATACGCCCGAGGGCCACTTTGAGTATTTAGTGATGCCTTTTGGTCTTTCAAATGCTCCGTCAGTTTTCCAGTCCTTTATGCATGATATTTTTCGCGATTATTTGGATAAATTTATGATTGTGTATCTGGATGATATTCTGATTTTTTCGGATGACTGGGACTCTCATGTCCAGCAAGTCAGGAGGGTTTTTCAGGTTTTGCGGTCTAATTCTTTGTGTGTGAAGGGTTCTAAGTGTGTTTTTGGGGTACAGAGGATTTCCTTTTTGGGATATATTTTTTCCCCCTCTTCCATTGAAATGGATCCTGTCAAGGTTCAAGCCATTTGTGATTGGACGCAGCCCTCTTCTCTTAAGAGTCTTCAGAAATTTTTGGGTTTTGCTAACTTTTATCGTCGATTTATTGCTGGTTTTTCGGATATTGCTAAGCCATTGACCGATTTGACTAAGAAGGGTGCTGATGTTGCTGATTGGTCCCCTGATGCTGTGGAGGCCTTTCGGGAGCTTAAGCGCCGTTTTTCCTCTGCCCCTGTGTTGCGTCAGCCTGATGTTGCTCTACCTTTTCAGGTTGAGGTCGACGCTTCTGAGATCGGAGCTGGGGCAGTGTTGTCGCAGAGAAGTTCTGACTGCTCCGTGATGAGGCCTTGTGCCTTCTTTTCCCGTAAATTTTCGCCCGCTGAGCGGAATTATGATGTTGGGAATCGGGAGCTTTTGGCCATGAAGTGGGCTTTTGAGGAGTGGCGCCATTGGCTTGAGGGGGCCAGACATCAGGTGGTGGTATTGACTGACCACAAGAATTTGATTTATCTTGAGACCGCCAGGCGCCTGAATCCTAGACAGGCGCGCTGGTCATTATTTTTCTCTCGGTTTAATTTTGTGGTGTCATACCTACCGGGTTCTAGGAATGTTAAGGCGGATGCCCTTTCTAGGAGTTTTGAGCCTGACTCGCCTGGTAACTCTGAGCCCACAGGTATCCTTAAGGATGGAGTGGTATTGTCAGCCGTTTCTCCAGACCTGCGGCGGGCCTTGCAGGAGTTTCAGGCGGATAGACCTGATCGTTGCCCACCTGATAAACTGTTTGTTCCTGATGATTGGACCAGTAGAGTCATCTCTGAGGTTCATTCTTCTGCGTTGGCAGGTCATCCTGGCATTTTTGGTACCAGGGATTTGGTGGCAAGGTCCTTCTGGTGGCCTTCCCTGTCACGAGATGTGCGAGGCTTTGTGCAGTCTTGTGACGTTTGTGCTCGGGCCAAGCCTTGTTGTTCTCGGGCTAGTGGATTATTGTTGCCCTTGCCTATTCCTAAGAGGCCTTGGACGCACATCTCGATGGATTTTATTTCAGATCTGCCGGTTTCTCAGAAGATGTCTGTCATCTGGGTGGTGTGTGACCGTTTTTCTAAGATGGTCCATTTGGTTCCTCTGCCCAAGTTGCCTTCTTCTTCCGAGTTGGTTCCTCTGTTTTTTCAAAATGTTGTTCGTTTGCATGGTATTCCTGAGAATATCGTTTCTGACAGAGGGACCCAATTCGTGTCTAGATTTTGGCGGGCATTCTGTGCTAGGATGGGCATAGATTTATCTTTTTCGTCCGCTTTCCATCCTCAGACGAATGGCCAGACCGAGCGGATTAATCAGACCCTGGAGACATATCTGAGGTGTTTTGTGTCTGCTGACCAGGATGATTGGGTTGCTTTTTTGCCATTGGCGGAGTTCGCTCTCAATAATCGGGCCAGCTCTGCCACTTTGGTGTCCCCGTTTTTCTGTAATTCGGGGTTTCATCCTCGATTTTCCTCTGGTCAGGTGGAATCTTCGGATTGTCCTGGAGTGGATGCTGTGGTGGAGAGATTGCATCAGATCTGGGGGCAGGTGGTGGACAATTTGAGGTTGTCCCAGGAGAAGACTCAGCTTTTTGCCAACCGCCACCGTCGTGTTGGTCCTCGGCTTTGTGTTGGGGATTTGGTGTGGTTGTCTTCTCGTTTTGTCCCTATGAGGGTCTCTTCTCCTAAGTTTAAGCCTCGGTTTATCGGCCCGTATAAGATATTGGAGATTCTTAACCCTGTTTCCTTCCGTTTGGACCTCCCTGCATCCTTTTCTATTCATAACGTTTTTCATTGGTCATTATTGCGCAGGTATGAGGTACCGGTTGTGCCTTCCGTTGAGCCTCCTGCTCCGGTGTTGGTTGAGGGTGAGTTGGAGTACGTTGTGGAGAAAATCTTAGACTCTCGTGTTTCCAGACGGAGACTCCAGTATCTGGTCAAGTGGAAAGGATACGGCCAGGAGGATAATTCTTGGGTTAATGCATCTGATGTTCATGCCTCTGATCTGGTTCGTGCCTTTCATAGGGCTCATCCTGATCGCCCTGGTGGTTCTGTTGAGGGTTCGGTGCCCCCTCCTTGAGGGGGGGGTACTGTTGTGAATTTGGATTCTGGGCTCCCCCGGTGGCTACTGGTGGAATTGAACTGGTGTCTTCATCTTCTCTGTTCACCTGTTCCCATCAAGATGTGGGAGTCGCTATATAACCTTGCTGTTCTGTTAGTTGCTTGCCGGTCAACAATGTTATCAGAAGCCTCTCTGTGCTTGTTCCAGCTCCTAGACAACTACTAGATAAGTTGGACTCTTGTCCATGTTTGTTTTTGCATTTTTGTTCCAGTTCACAGCTGTAGTTTCGTTACTGTGTCTGGAAAGCTCTTGTGAACAGGAATTGCCACTCTGGTGTTATGAGTTAATGCCAGAGTTTTAAAGTAATTTCTGGATGGTATTTTGATAGAGTTTTCAGCTGACCATGAAAGTGTCCTTTCTGTCTTCTGCTATGTAGTAAGTGGACCTCAAATTTGCTAAACCTATTTTCATACTACGTTTGTTATTTCATCTTAACTCACCGCCAATACATGTGGGGGGCCTCTGTCTCCTTTCGGGGTATTTCTCTAGAGGTGAGCTAGGACTAATATTTTCCTCTGCTAGCTTTATTTAGTCCTCCGGCTGGTGCTGGGCATCTAGAATCAACGTAGGCATGCTACCCGGCCACTGCTAGTTGTGCGTTAGGTTTAGTTCATGGTCAGCTCAGTTTCCATCTTCCAAGAGCTAGTTCCTATATATGCTGATGCTATGTTCTCTTGCCATTGAGATCATGACAGTGATCGGTTTGGAGAGCATTACTAGAAGTTTTGCGTGCCGTTGGGTGGAGGACATAAAATTATCCTCAGCCCCGGTATCCATGCAAATCTCAGAAGTGTGGGAGGTCAATCCATAAGAAAGTGTTGCCCTAAAAGTTAGTTTGGAGGACATCTCCGCCGTGTCTAGGGAGCCTCCTCTGATAGCCACTGGACGCAGTCGTTTCCCTGCCGCTGGGGACAAACATGGCAGGTCGGGTGTGTGCGAGCAGAACGTGACCTAGATTCCACTCACGATACCTCCATGGCCTCGCTAGATTGAGCCGGAGACTTCAGAGGTTTGGCAAAATTTGAAGCCAGACTAAACCTCTGCCTACACTGGACTCGCGCCAACCTTCGTTGGGCATGCCAAAGGTCAATGCAGGTAGAGACTGATAATAGGTCCTCCAGTGTGGCAAGTTAACACCAAGAGTTGGAGAGCAGAGTAATAGGTAACAAAAGGTCCTTAGAATACCTGTTTCAGAGCGCTCAGAAAGCGGAGACGCTCTGCACCATGTGGTCTTTGCGCTCCCACAGCGGCGTAGCCCTCTCTAATGCCCTGTCCATTAATAAAGAGACCGCAAACCCCACCTTAGCCCGCTCTGATGGGAAACGTGATGCCAGTAGCTCCAAATGAATAGCACACTGGTTCACGAATCTGTTATGACCTGGTGGGTACGGAGCGGTGCTGAGATGACCTGGTGGGCAAAACCAATCATGGACTCACTACGGAGCAGCACTGAAATGACCTGGTGGGTAAAACAAATATAGGACTAGCTCTGAGGAGGTGGTAACTTTACTGACCGCAATCCCTACTCCTAACACCAACACTAGAAATAGCCGTGGAGCGTACCTAATTCTGCCTAGACGCCTCTGCACAGCCTAAGAACTAGCTACCCCTAAAGATGGAAACGGAAAGCTATCTCGCCTCAGAGAAACCCCCAAAGGAAGATAGCCCCCCACAAATATTGACGGTGAGTGGAGAGGGAAATGACAAACTCAGAAATGAAACTAGATTTTTTTAGCAAAGGAGGCCACTACTATCTAAATAGACAGAGATAGGATAGGTTGCTGTGCGGTCAGTATAAAAACTAAAAGTCCACGCAGAGTTTACAAAAATAACCACCACACCGACTCATGGTGTGGAGGGGCAAATCTGCGACCCCAGAGCTTCCAACTAGCCGGAATATTTCATAATGACAAGCTTGACAAAGAGACATAAATTGAACTGAACAGAAGGTCATAAGCAGGGAAACACCCAAAAAGTAGCAGACTTATCTTAAGCTGAAAATGGACTGGCCAACAGAGAACTTCCAGGAAAGGACTGAATCCACAGGAAATACATTGACAGCTGGCATCCACTAAAGCCAAAAGCCCAGTTAAATAACAAGGCCAGGAAACCGATTAGTGAACGCAGCTGCTAAGTTCCACTTGAAACCACCAGAGGGAGCCCAAGAGCAGAACTCCCAAAAATACCATTCGCAACCACAGGATGGAGCCCAAGAATGGAATTCACAACAGTACCCCCCCCCCTTGAGGAGGGGTCACCGAACCCTCACCAGAGCCCCCAGGCCGATCGGGACGAGCCAAATTAAAAGCACGAACCAAATCGGCAGCATGGACATCAGAGGAAAAAAACCAAGAGTTATCCTCCTGGCCATAACCCTTCCACTTGACCAAATACTGAAGTTTCCGCCTTGAAAGACGAGAATCCAAAATCTTCTCCACCACATATTCCAGCTCCCCCTCAACCAACACCGGAGCAGGAGGGTCAACGGAGGGAACCATGGGCACCACATATCTCCGCAACAAAGATCTATGGAACACATTATGAATGGAAAACGAAGCTGGAAGGGCCAAACGAAATGACACAGGATTGATAATTTCCGAAATCCTATAAGGACCAATAAAACGAGGTTTGAACTTAGGGGAAGAGACCTTCATAGGAACATGACGAGAAGACAACCAGACCTAATCCCCAACCCGAAGCCGGGGACCAACGCACCGACGGCGGTTAGCAAAATGTTGAGCCTTTTCCTGAGACAATGTTAAATTGTCCACCACATGAGTCCAAATCCGCTGCAACCTGTCCACCACAGTCCGAAGACTCAACCTGCCCTGAAGAAAAACAAGGATGAAAACCGAAATTGCAAAAAAAAGGTGAAACCAAAGTAGCCGAACTAGCCCGATTATTAAGGGCAAACTCGGCCAACGGCAAGAAGGTAACCCAATCATCCTGATCAGCAGACACAAAGCATCTCAAGTAGGTTTCCAAGGTCTGATTGGTTCGCTCCGTCTGTCCATTTGTCTGAGGGTGAAATGCCGAAGAAAAAGACAAATTAATGCCCATTCTACCACAAAAGGACCGCCAAAACCTAGAAACAAACTGGGTACCTCTGTCAGACACAATATTCTCCGGAATACCATGCAAACGAACCACATGCTGGAAAAACAAAGGAACCAAATCAGAGGAGGAAGGCAACTTAGGCAAAGGTACCAAATGGACCATTTTAGAAAACCGGTCACAAACCACCCAGATGACAGACATCTTCTGAGACACAGGAAGATCGGAAATAAAATCCATGGAAATATGCGTCCAGGGCCTCTCAGGGATAGGCAAGGGCAAAAGCAACCCACTAGCACGAGAACAGCAGGGCTTAGCCCGAGCACAAATTCCACAGGACTGCACGAAGGAACGCACATCCCGTGACAAAGAAGGCCACCAAAAGGACCTGGCAACCAAATCTCTGGTTCCAAAGATCCCAGGATGACCAGCCAACACTGAACAATGGATCTCAGAAATCACCTTATTAGTCCATCTATCAGGAACAAACAATTTCCCCACAGGACAGCGGTCTGGTCTATCAGCCTGAAACTCCTGAAGCACCCGCCGCAAATCAGGGGAGATAGCAGAAAGAATCACCCCCTCTTTGAGAATACCAGCCGGCTTACGGACTCCAGGAGAATCAGGCAAAAAACTCCTAGACAAGGCATCAGCTTTCACATTCTTAGATCCCGGAAGATACGAGACCACAAAATCAAAACGGGAGAAAAACAAAGACCACCGAGCCTGTCTAGGATTCAAGCGCTTGGCCGACTCAAGGTAAATCAGATTCTTATGGTCGGTCAAGACCACGACACGATGCTTGGCTCCCTCAAGCCAATGTCGCCACTCCTCGAATGCCCACTTCATAGCCAACAACTCCTGATTGCCGACATCATAATTACGCTCAGCAGGCGAAAACTTTCTGGAGAAGAAAACACACGGCTTCAACACAGAGCCATCAGAGCTTCTCTGAGACAGAACAGCTCCTGCCCCAATCTCAGAAGCGTCAACCTCAACCTGAAAAGGGAGAGAAACATCTGGCTGACGCAACACAGGGGCAGAAGTAAAACGACGCTTAAGCTCCTGAAAGGCCTCCACAGCCGCAGAGGACCAATTCACCACATCTGCACCTTTCTTGGTCAAATCGGTCAGAGGTTTAACCACAGTAGAAAAATTAGCAATGAAGCGACGATAAAAATTAGCAAAGCCCAAAAATTTCTGAAGGCTCTTCACAGATGTGGGCTGAGTCCAATCATAAATAGCCTGGACCGTAACAGGGTCCATTTCAATAGCCGAGGGAGAAAAAATGAACTCCAAAAAGGCACTTAGACCCCTTCACAAACAGTGTATTAGCACGAAGAATCTGAAATACCATCCTGACCTGCTTCACATGAGTCTCCCAATCATCGGAAAAAAACAAAATATCATCCAAATATACAATCATAAATTTATCCAAATACTCCTGGAAAATATCATGCATAAAGGACTGAAACACAGATGGAGCATTAGAGAGCCCGAAAGGCATCACAAGATATTCAAAATGGCCTTCGGGCGTATTAAATGCTGTTTTCCATTCATCACCCTGTTTGATGCGAACCAGATTATACGCCCCTCGAAGGTCAATCTTGGTAAACCAGCTAGCCCCTTTGATCCGAGCAAACAAATCAGAAAGCAAAGGCAAAGGGTACTGGAATTTGACCGTGATCTTATTGAGAAGGTGATAATCTATACAGGGCCTCAAGGAGCCATCCTTCTTGGCAACAAAAAAGAACCCCGCTCCCAACGGTGACGAAGACGGGCGAATATGCCCCTTCTCCAAGGACTCTTTTACATAAGTCCGCATAGCGGCATGCTCTGGTACAGACAGATTGAAAAGTCGACTCTTAGGGAACTTACAGCCAGGAATCAAATTAATAGCGCAATCACAGTCCCTATGAGGAGGCAGAGGACTGGATTTAGGCTCCTCAAATATATCCTGGAAATCTGACAAAAACTCAGAAGAAGGGGACGAGGAAATTGACATCAGAGGAATATCACTATGTATCCCCTGACAACCCCAACTAGTCACGGACATGGATTTCCAATCCAGCACTGGATTATGTACCCGCAACCATGGAAACCCCAGCACAACCACATCATGCAAATTATGCAACACCAAAAAGCGAATATTTTCCTGATGTGCTGGAGCCATGTTCATGGCTAACTGTGTCCAGTACTGAGGTTTATTCTTGGCCAATGGCGTAGCATCAATCCCCCTCAAGGGAATAGGACTCTGCAATGGCTCCAAGGAAAAACCACAGCGCTTGGCAAATTCCAGGTCCATTAAGTTCAGGGCAGCGCCAGAATCCACAAATGCCATTACAGAAAAGGACGACAATGAGCAAATCAGGGTAACAGACAAGATAAATTTAGGCTGTAAAGTACTGATGGTAACCGACCTAGCAACCCTCTTAGTTCGCTTCGGGCAGTCAGAGATAGCATGAGTAGCGTCACCACAGTAAAAACACAGCCCATTCTGACATCTGAACTCCTGCCGTTCTGCTTTCGTCAAAACTCTATCGCATTGCATAGGCTCAGAACTCTGCCCAGAGGACACCGCCATATGGTGCACCTCCTTACGTTCACGTAAGCGCCGATCAATCTGAATGGCCAGAGACATTGATTCGTTCAAACCAGCAGGCGTGGGAAACCCCACCATAACATCTTTAAGAGCTTCAGAAAGACCCTTTCTGAAAATAGCCGCCAGGGCATCCTCATTCCATTTTGTAAGCACAGACCACTTTCTAAATTTCTGACAATATATCTCTACTGCTTCCTGACCCTGAATCAGAGCCAGCTAAATTTTTTCTGCCTGATCCACAGAATTGGGTTCGTCATAAAGCAGTCCAAGTGCTTGAAAAAACGAATCTATATTGAGCAATGCAGGATTCCCTGGCTCAAGGGAGAATGCCCAGTCCTGCGGGTCACCACGCAACAGAGAAATAACAATCTTCACCTGCTGAATGGGGTCACCAGAGGAACGGGGTCTCAGAGCAAAAAATAATCTGCAATTATTTTTAAAATTCAAAAACCTAGATCTATCCCCAGAAAACAAATCAGGAATAGGAATTCTAGGCTCAGAAACAGGAGTTTGAACAACATAGTCCTGGATACTCTGTACCCTTGCAGCGAGATGATCAACACGTGCAGACAAACCCTGAACCTCCATATCAGCACCAAGCTCCTGCACCATCCAAAAATCAAGGGGAAAAAAAAGGACAAAACAAGCAACACAAATAAAAAAAAAAATGACTCAGAACTTTCTCTTCCCTCTTTTGAGATGCATTTAACACATTGTGGGCCAGCTGTACTGTTATGACCTGGTGGGTACGGAGCGGTGCTGAGATGACCTGGTGGGCAAAACCAATCATGGACTCACTACGGAGCAGCACTGAAATGACCTGGTGGGTAAAACAAAAATAGGACTAGCTCTGAGGAGGTGGTAACTTTACTGACCGCAATCCCTAGTCCTAACACCAACACTAGAAATAGCCGTGGAGCGTACCTAACTCTGCCTAGACGCCTCTGCACAGCCTAAGAGCTAGCTACCCCTAAAGATGGAAACGGAAAGCTATCTCGCCTCAGAGAAACCCCCAAAGGAAGATAGCCCCCACAAATATTGACAGTGAGTGGAGAGGGAAATGACAAACTCAGAAATGAAACTAGATTTTTTTAGCAAAGGAGGCCACTACTATCTAAATAGACAGAGATAGGATAGGTTGCTGTGCGGTCAGTATAAAAACTAAAAGTCCACGCAGAGTTTACAAAAATAACCACCACACCGACTCATGGTGTGGAGGGGCAAATCTGCGACCCCAGAGCTTCCAACTAGCCGGAATATTTCATAATGACAAGCTTGACAAAGAGACATAAATTGAACTGAACAGAAGGTCATAAGCAGGGAAACACCCAAAAAGTAGCAGACTTATCTTAAGCTGAAAATGGACTCGCCAACAGAGAACTTCCAGGAAAGGACTGAATCCACAGGAAATACATTGACAGCTGGCATCCACTAAAGCCAAAAGCCCAGTTAAATAACAAGGCCAGGAAACCGATTAGTGAACGCAGCTGCTAAGTTCCACTTGAAACCACCAGAGGGAGCCCAAGAGCAGAACTCCCAAAAATACCATTCGCAACCACAGGATGGAGCCCAAGAACGGAATTCACAGCACGAATCCCTGACAAACTTTGCTGTCCCCCGAGAACTTATCAGGCAGGGGAAAGTGCATGAGAGACGGAACAGGGGTGGCAATGGAAACTCTGGACACAGCTTCACTGGCTGCATGAGCTGCTACTGCGGTAACATCCACTGCTGTCGTCGTGCGCTCTAGAGAGGACAACCTGCCCTCCAGCTGCTGGATGTATCGCTGTAAACAAAGCTTGTCCGCCATTGCTAGCCAGACCCTGGCACTAATATACTGTTAGGGTTTGTGGATAGCACTAAATATAAATTAAGATAAAGCGCGATTGCAGCCCGGGGTCCACCATGCAGTGATGGATAACCACAGCTAGTGAACAATGGCAGAGCAAAGCTGCGAGCTAGCACTATAAACACACAGAGTTAAAGGTCACTCAGTGTGAACAGGGCGCTAAGTACCTAGCTCTGCTGCACCACAGAGCTGTGCTAAGAGGAAAGTACTCAGAACATTACCCTGTTAGATGTCACAGGAGTAAAGCAGTATTGACTCTAGTTTAGGTCCCTATAGCTACTCTCCAGGGAAGTCTAAGCTGGTGGTTGTGCTCGCTCTGACACTCGGCTGTGCTAAACGTTCCCACCCTACACTTCCTGCCTAGACACACAATCACCGTGCTAGAAGCGGCACACGTGCACACAAAGTGGTAATGTATCCACCAACATACAAGACATAAATTATCTTAGCGTGCTCCAGGAAACCATTTATAAGTTCCTGTTCAAGTCCAGTCAGACAGGATCTTGCTCGTGGACCAATCCGGAACCGCCACATCGCCCGAGCAGCTGACGGCCAACCACCGATGAGAGGTCGCCACCTCACAAGCATGCTCAGTAGAGTGATTTCTGGACTTAGCCTGTGGAATGCCTGCCCGCTGCTGCCTATTGCTAGTTACTATAGCTTTAGCAGGAGATCCAACAGTAACTGAGCAAACAGCATCAGTCTGAGCAAGATGCTTAGACAGATGTCTTTGCTGAGCAGATCTCACTGCTGCTGAAGCAGAATGGGAGACTGTAGAGGCAGTCAAGGCTTGGGGTCTACCCTGTTCATTGGGAGAATTCTGGTGCCTAACATTACCCCTCCATGCTAGGCCCCACACCCGGCGACGTTCATTATGCTTGAAAGCTGCAATGAGTTGAGGATCTCATTTGGCAGGGACCTATCCTGCTGCCCATGACCCTTCCAGTCCACCCAAAATAATTTTGCCACGCACCACCTTGGACCCAACAATGGCATTGACCTTGAAATCATCCGAGGGCGTATCTGAGCTCCTGACAGGAGTCCCGGACAATTGGGTCATGTATACAGGTTTCAATAGTGTCGGCGATGTTCAGATGTGGAGGAAGCCCTCTGGAACGCCTGCTTGCCGCTGCCTATTGCTAGTTACAATAGCTTTGGCTGGAGAGCCAGCAGTAACCAAATGAACATCACCAGTCTGGGCAAGACACTGTGATTGATGTCTTTGCTGAGCAGCTCCCACTTTGGCTGAAGCAGAATGGGAGACCGCAGAAGAGTGGGAGAATCCTGGCACCAAACATAATGTTAGACTAAGAACCTCATGTTCAGTTATATATATTTTTGCCTAGCAACTTTAAATCAATGTGTGATTTTTTTTTTCACAATTAGTAAAATTAGCATTTTTATCTTCGCTTTTTGTCATAAAAAATTACGCATAGCATTGACTGTTCAGTTTTGATAGAATTCAATTTTACCCGTATCCACAGATGTCTCAGAACCACCATTTTAAAGAATGGATGGAGCTTTGTGGGGAGAGGTGTGACCGTGACGGAGTTTCATCATAATTCATATTATAAAAGTGGCAAAAATGACAGCGGAAACGTTCTTCAATGATCCCGTACATTTCTGTCATAATTTACGTCACTTTTGTGATAAATGTCGTCTGTGCACCTTCATGATAACGCCCCTCCCCACTCTTCACAATGGTGGTGCTGGAGGGGACGTGGACATACAGGAAAAGTCTAATTCTGGCAAAACTAAACAATCAGGGCTGTGTGTAAATTTTTATTTTAAAAATAGCGATAGGAAAAATGCAAATTTATATATATTAAAAAAGGAATTTTGCAATATTTATTGTCCATATACAAATACGTAAAGAATATGAGGGGGAAAAATCCATTAAAAACTGTACAGTGGACGCTTTGGGGAGGTCCTCACTATCATCATTCTCTACACAACACTAGATATATGACTGTTCTGTGCTTCCAGGACCTGTGATGATGTCACAGTCATGTGATCAGTCCCATGGAGGGGAGGAGCCAGTCTCCATTTTGCTCCATGTGAAAGAAGACGTCTGCACTGGTGACAGGTAATGAGGGAGCAGGGAGGGTGTGATGGGGGAACAGGACTAAACCCTAATGGGCTGAAGGTCGGGGTCTCTCTGACCCCTAGAATATACAGCGGAGCCTGAAAGGTCGGGAACTCTTTGGAATTTTCCATATTTCTGCATTAATTTGACCTAAATCTCCATCAGATTCTTACAAGAGTCCTAAATGTATAAATCCTACATGGGCCGAGATGGAAAAGTATAAAGACTGAAGATCATCGCTTTACAGCATAATAGAAATGTTTATTAATTCACCTGATAAATATCTAAGTCTATGGAGACATAAAATAAGGGGAATTTCCATGATACAGAGACTGGATAAAAAGGTGACGGCAATACACAGTATAATATATGTATAATAGATCAGATTCTGTGTCAGTGCGGAGTAAGGGTACTGTCACACAGTGCAATTTTCGTCGCTACGACGGCACGATCCGTGACGTCGCAGCGTCGTATGATTATCGCTCCAGCGTCGTAGACTGCGGTCACACTTTGCAATCACGGCGCTGGAGCGATGCCGAAGTCCCCGGGTAACCAGGGTAAACATCGGGTAACTAAGCGCAGGGCCGCGCTTAGTAACCCGATGTTTACCCTGGTTACCAGCGTAAACGTTAAAAAAACAAACAGTACATACTTACATTCCGGTGTCTGTCCTCCGGCGTCTCAGCTTCTCTGCACTGTGTAAGCACCATAGCCGGAAAGCAGAGCGGTGACGTCAGACGTCACCGCTGTGCTCGCTTTCCGGCCGGCAGGCGCTCACAGTGCAGAGAAGCTGAGACGCCGGGGACAGACACCGGAATGTGAGTATGTACTGTTTGTTTTTTTAACGTTTACGCTGGTAACCAGGGTAAACATCGGGTTACTAAGCGCGGCCCTGCGCTTAGTTACCCGATGTTTACCCTGGTTACAAGCGAACACATCGCTGGATCGCTGTCACACACAACGATCCAGCGATGTCAGCGGGTGATCAAGCGACGAAAGAAAGTTCCAAACGATCTGCTACGACGTACGATTCTCAGCGTGATGTCTGATCGCAGTAGCGTGTCAGACACAGCGATACATCATAGGTAGACCTCAACTATGGGAGACAAACTGAGAAATAAAAATCCAGAAAATCACATTGTCTGTTTTTTTATAATTTTATTTGCATATTATGGTGGAAACTAAGTATTTGGTCAGAAACAAACAATCAAGATTTCTGGCTCTCTCAGACCTGTAACTTCTTCTTTAAGAGTCTCCTCTTTCCTCCACTCATTACCTGTAGTAATGGCACCTGTTTAAACTTATCAGTATAAAAAGACACCTGTGCACACCCTCAAACAGTCTGACTCCAAACTCCACTATGGTGAAGACCAAAGAGCTGTCAAAGGACACCAGAAACAAAATTGTAGCCCTGCACCAGACTGGGAAGACTGAATCTGCAATGGCCAACCAGCTTGGAGTGAAGAAATCAACAGTGGGAGCAATAATTAGAAAATGGAAGACATTCAAGACCACTGATAATCTCCCTCGATCTGAGGCTCCACGCAAAATCCCACCCCGTGGGGTCAGAATGATCACAAGAACGGTGAGCAAAAATCCCAGAACCACGCGGGGGGACCTAGTGAATGAACTGCAGAGAGCTGGGACCAATGTAACAAGGCCTACCATAAGTAACACACTACGCCACCATGGACTCAGATCCTGCAGTGCCAGACGTGTCCCACTGCTTAAGCCAGTACATGTCCGGGCCCGTCTGAAGTTTGCTAGAGAGCATTTGGATGATCCAGAGGAGTTTTGGGAGAATGTCCTATGGTCTGATGAAACCAAACTGGAACTGTTTGGTAGAAACACAACTTGTCGTGTTTGGAGGAAAAAGAATACTGAGTTGCATCCATCAAACACCATACCTACTGTAAAGCATGGTGGTGGAAACATCATGCTTTGGGGCTGTTTCTCTGCAAAGGGGCCAGGACGACTGATCCGGGTACATGAAAGAATGAATGGGGCCATGTATCGTGAGATTATGAGTGCAAACCTCCTTCCATCAGCAAGGGCATTGAAGATGAAACGTGGCTGGTCTTTCAACATGACAATGATCCAAAGCACACCACCAGGGCAACGAAGGAGTGGCTTCGTAAGAAGCATTTCAAGGTCCTGGAGTGGCCTAGCCAGTCTCCAGATCTCAACCCTATAGAAAACCTTTGGAGGGAGTTGAAAGTCCGTGTTGCCAAGCGAAAAGCCAAAAACATCACTGCTCTAGAGGAGATCTGCATGGAGGAATGGGCCAACATACCAACAACAGTGTGTGGCAACCTTGTGAAGACTTACAGAAAACGTTTGACCTCTGTCATTGCCAACAAATATATATTACAAAGTATTGAGATGAAATTTTGTTTCTGACCAAATACTTATTTTCCACCATAATATGCAACTAAAATGATAAAAAAACAGACAATGTGATTTTCTGGATTTTTTTTTCTCAGTTTGTCTCCCATAGTTGAGGTCTACCAATGATGTAAATTACAGACGCCTCTCATCTTTTTAAGTGGTGGAACTTGCACTATTGCTGAATGACTAAATACTCTTTTGCCCCACTGTATATATATATATATATATATATATATATATATATATATATATATATATATATATATATATATATATATATATATATATATATATATATATATATATATATATATATATATATATATATATATATATAACAAGGCTGTTATCCCCTTTACCCCCAGCCTCTATTCACCTCCATGACCAGGCCAAATTTTACAATTCTGACCAGTGTCTGTTTATGTGGTAATAACTCTGGAACGCTTCAATGGATCCCACTAATTCTGATAGTTTTTGTGACACGTTGTACTTTATTTTAGCTTTAAATTTTAGTGCCTTATTTTTTGCTTTTATTTATGAAAATATCTAAATTTTTGGCAAAAAAAAAATTCTGATTTCAAACTTCTAATTTTTACGACCTTAAACCAGATAGCTACCTTATTTTGCAGACTATAAGACGTACCCCAAATGTTGGTGAGGAAATTTTTTTTTTTAATAAAATTGGGGTACGCTTTATAATCCCATTTTCTGTTAGCTTACCGGGAGGGGGGGACCTGCTGCAGTGGAGCAGAGTCATAGGAGGCAGAAAGCTGGCGGTGGCAGCAGGAGTGGTGCAATGCTGCAGTGGGCCCTGGGCTTTCAGAAAATGATGTCTCCGCATTTGCCATTGTTTTCACTGCTGTGGACTTCGGGAATTTCGTTGTACAATTTCTCCTGAGTACCAAGGCTGAGGAGTCGGAGTCGGGTAGTCACAGTACTTGTCCATTTTGGTGGAGTCGGTATAAAATGGACTGACTCCTAAAATATATAATTTATTGGGTACAGTAGTTCAATGCAGAATGTGCTGTAAATGTTTTCAGAATAATTTGGGAAAATTATGATATATCTGTTCTGTTCCTTATCTAAGGATCTCTGCTTTTAGTTGAGATGAATCTGTTCTGCACTTTATGTTCATGCCCAGTAGTGTCAGTCCTGTGGAGTCAGCAGGGAAATTGAGGAGTCCAAGGTTTGGCTTACTGACTCCATAGCCCTGCTGAATACATCGATACCACAAATGTGGTGGAAAACTACTCTTTAGGAGCACAGCAGGTCTCAAAAGGTAGAAGGACCATTTGACTTTTGGAATGCAAAATTAGCTGGAATAGATAGCGGATGCCATGTCGCATTTGCACAGCCCCTGATGTGCCTAAACAGTGGAAAACCCACAAAAGTGACCCCATTTTTTGAAACTACACCTCGCAAGGATTTCATGTTTGGGTGCACGGCAGGGCTCGGAAAAGAAGGGGTGACAACTGAATTCTGGAGCAAAATTTTTGTTGTAAAAGATTTCGGATTCCTTGTCCCATTTGAAAAACCCCATGACATGACAAAACAGCAGAAATCCCTACAAGTGACCCAATTTCTGGAAACTACACCTCATGTATGGGTGCAGTGAGCATGTTTACACTAGAACTACCGATGGAGTCATTTTTTTCCCCTCGCAATTTTTATGTCTCTTCTGTGACTACATTTTTCCGAATTCCGGCTTGAGACTCGGTGACTTTTACTCAATTAGGAAGCGAAAAAAAGATTTTGTGACAATAAATAATTTTAGAAAAAAAAGTACCTTTTTTTCAAAATATACCTTTGATTACCAAAGGGAGTCATTTTGACTCCCTACTATATTTTGCTAGTAGGTAGCTGGCTGACTCAGAGGTCGTCATGACCACATCATTTTGCCATGGCAACAATTGTCCTTCCCGATTATGCCGATCTGAAGGGAGAGGGAGCCCCCTCCCTCTCCCTACCTCCTTAATGTTGTGATTGCTATTGATTGCCACATTTATGGGGTTAAATAGCTTGGGACAGTGTGGGCACCACTCTGGGCATTTGTAATCTAGGCTCAGATTTCACTTAAGCCGAGCTCCTGGCGACGATCGTGCGGCACAACTCCTCTGCCCGCATGATAACTTGACGCAAATTGTCATTTTGAGGTAATAGCCTTATTTCCTGTGTCTGTTTAACCCATTGAAAATATTTGATGTAAGTTTAAAGTTAACTTGTCAAGAGGATTTTTCTCAGTAAACTACAGACAGGTTGGCGTCATTATACTGATTAGGGCTTGTTTCCACATGCGAGAATCACGTCCGTGTCTCGCATGTAGAAATCAAGCTCTGGTGTCTGCACTCCGGAGCAGAGCGTGCGGCCGCATAGGAACACATAGAGCCGCACAGCTCCGCTCCTGAGTGCCGGCGCCAGAGCTTGGTTTCTACATGCGAGACACGGACGTGATTCTCGCATGTGGAAACAAGCCCTTACAATGATACTAGAGTTGATGTAATCCGTCTTGTGGTTGTTGTTGTTTAATCTGTATTTGTAGTTTTCAGTTAATGAGATTCTCGTGCTTCGGGGTGGACTGTGGGTGAGACTATATGGTGCTCTGCTTACATATTCATCCTTATGGCTTATGACAGGTCGCTGATCCTGCAGTGACCTGCCCCCTATTTTACATTGTGTGGTTAGAAAAAAAAAATACCATTCAGCATTATGCTGCAGCCCAAATTTTTTTTTCTCCTGCAAAATGGAACTCGATAGATGCTACTGCGCATGCATCGACGCTGGCGCCATTTTGGTGAGGTTAAATATTTTATTTTACCCCACAATATTATATGCATTATGCAATATATGCTATTGTGCAGGAGCCACTGCCAATGGCATTTTGTTGAATGTACTCTTTTTTTTTTTTTTTTTTTTTTTTCTCTAACCCCACAATAGTATATGCAGTATGTCAAATAGGAGGCAGATCACTGAAGGATCAGTAACCTGTTAAAACCACATAAGGATACATATGCAAGCAGATCACCACATAAAGCTCCCCCACAGGCTGCCCCAAAGCACAAGAATCCAATTAACTGAAAACTGCAACTAAAGATTAAACAACCACAAGACATCAACCCAGTTATCATTGTAATCAGTATAACGTCTCCAACCTGACATTGTCTGTAGGTTACAGAGCACGATTATGTTAAAAATTGTAAGGGGGTTAAACAGATGTGAGAATGAATCCTATAACCATGCAGTAAAAGCAAAGCCACCATAGATGCACGTTTTGCATTCAGCTTCCTCAGAAGGTCTGTAATAATGTGTAACATAAGACAGATGCCTAATTGCTGAACAAACAGTTGTACCTGTGATGCGGCAGCTGGGTATGGTACTGGCGCTCGAGCAGTGCATTCTGAGTGCTTCCGGGTTCAGCAAAGCGTTGATCCACCCCGTGGAGATGCGTAATGAGGAGAAGGGAATTGGCGCTTCTCAGAGTGAACGCATCATCATGGAGGGTAGGAAGTCACGACTCCAGGGGCCAGAGCACGCTGTGTGCTGAGAGCAAAGCATTAGGAATGAACGGAAAATCAGAGAGACTGACGCTGCATTCACGCCAGAGCAGCTAATTAAGAGGTCTGGAACATAGAAGGGGCATGATAATAAGTCTCCACAGAAAAATGTATGTCTTATATCAACATAATAAGCAGATATATACAAATGAAATAAAGAGAAACTATTTATTAGAGAACAAGCACCAGGCAGCGGCATTAGATAGCCTTCTGGGGACATTGACAGAATGAGTCGTGTGAGGGGATCCCTCCTTGCTTCCAGGCATGACATCACCCCCCCAACCCGGGAGGATGGCCGTGCCATTGTGGCAACCGGACCCCTGGGGTGCCACAATTACAAAAGTGTGAAATAAAATAATGCCACAGATCTTATGTTATTATACAGGTTTGCATGTTTCCTTCTTCAATGTAATGGTGTCTACAATTGCTGTGAATATGATCTGCAGCTTTGATGTTCTTAATCCATATACTGTTCACTTCTAGCTGCCACAGGAACTGGTAATGGCTGTCAGACAACAATCTGATATTGAAGACCTGTCCTAGGGATAGACCAACAATATCTAAGTACTGGAAATTTCTGTTACACTTCACACATGCAGCTATGGCTTGGTATATGCAAAATACAGGACTTGCTAGGTGGCAACCCTAAGTCAAGTGTGATGCTGTTTGAACCCCCGGCGATTAGGAAGTTCTCCCATATCCCACACATAGCTGATAACTTTCAAAATTGAAATCGCACCTTTAAGGGTTGGATCAGACTGTGTAAAGAGGTCATTACTGTGCTATGTGAGTCTCAGTGGTTACTGTAGTTCTGCCATTTTATTCATGAACCAGCAGGCTCAGACTGGAAACAGACAGAGGTCCCTCAGCTATATGGGAGTTTGTGTTGTTGTGTGTGGCCCCTTTTGACACCAGTTCAGGTAGAGGATTTATGGATCAGAGGGTCTCTGATCTTGCTTGTGCACGGTATCTGTACTCACTGGACACTAGTGAACACTGCAGCTTTAATTTGTTATTTAGAGTGGCTTTCTCAGCTTGCACCTGTTCATACTTGTCTTTATGTTTGGAAGTGGAAGTAAATTTTTTGATGTTTGTATTACACGCCCTCTGACTGAGCACTCCTCCCAGCAGTCTAAGGCATTTTTAAATAGATCTTGATCTTACCTGCCCAAATAATTTTAAGCTTTTGAACGGGAGAGGCATCATGTTTGGTTTAGGGTCCCAACAAAGGGGTACGCCTTGTCACTGGCTGTTGGGCTCTCACAAATTGTCCAATTTGTATGCTAGGTATCTTCATTTTTTGGCATGTTTTCTATAGCAGTGTTGTGATTCCTATTTTATATATTCAATCTTTACATATTACTGCATTTCACAGTGCAGTTTTCATTTGATAGATACACTTCCACAAACGTGTATTGTAAAGATAATACTGTGATAAATCCCTGATCTTTAAATAAAACAGGTTCCTCACTCACAACTGATTGTTATTTTATTGTTTGAAAACAGCACATTCTAATTTAAATTGAGACTTGTCATCCTTTCAGGAAGTAGCATCACCTTTAAGCATGTTTGGTATGTGGACTGGTTGGGGGTGCTTCCTGTGTTCAATCTGTAGTAGAATGAGGGGCGAGTGTCAGATTCAGTTGTAGAGTGGCATGGACCCCTTATAGTCACCTCCGTCCCAAGTTAAAGCAGAGGCTAAGTGAAGGCCTGACCTACCAGGTGCTGGAGAGTGCAGATGACTGAATGTAGTGATCATGTGAACCCGGCATCAGGCTCAGGAGATTCCTTACATGGCATATTCATGATGTTACATCGTCATCTTCTCCAATTCAGGTCCAATATCGGATCCCCTGAGTGGAGAACTTCTATATAAGAGAATTTTCCTGAGTGACCCTACAAGGATGGATGGGGACAGGAACAAGATGGCGGAGAAGATATTTCAGCTCACCCTAGAGATCCTCTTTTGGCTTACTGGAGAGGTGAGTGATTCTGATGATGTCACATTACATCATTCTTATCTATGGGAATAACAGATGGACAGAACTGGAGAGGTGAGGACACTGGAAATATCTGTAGTGAGGTTTATTAATGTGTCTCTCCATAACCAGGATTACACAGTAGTGAAGAAGACCTCTAGTGAGCGCTGTCAGCCCCTTGTGACTGAGGGATTGGGAAGACCCCTGAGCCCAATCACGGAGCCTCCACCTCACCCCCTGATACATGAGGACATCAATGACCAGAAGATCCTAGAACTCACCTACAAGATGATTGAGCTGCTGACTGGAGAGGTGACACTGCTGGCAATGCTGGGACATTATACAGTAACGCTATGGAGGGATCGGGGGATGACGGTATCATTGTATGTGTCAGGTTCCTATAAGGTGTCAGGATGTCACCGTCTATTTCTCCATGGAGGAGTGGGAGTATTTAGAAGGACACAAAGATCTGTACAAGGACATCATGGAGGTTCCCCAGCCCCTCACATCACCAGGTAATAGACAGGACTAATTACACATGGCCTATAATTATCTGTATGGTATGTAAAGAATGAATTCAGTCCCTATATGTGTTTCCTCAAGTTCTATCCACTAAGAGGACAACACCAGAGAGATGTCCCCATCTTCTTCTTCCACAGGACTGTAAGCAAGAAGATCCCAATGTTCCTCAGGATCATCAGGTAGGTGGAGAGAAGGTGTCATGAGATCTCCCCTATGATGTGTAGAAGGCTGTGAAGGTCTTGTGTTCAGTCTTGTTTTATCCACCAGTATTATACTCTGAATGGCCATTTTATTAGAAACATTGGCCATTTCCCAACTGAACATATTGGACACATGACCTCAATATGCAATATGAAATAAAATGATCAGTTTTCAGAATGTGAAGATTAAGCAGCAATCTGAACAACTTTGCACAAGGTTATTACTGCTAGGCTATGGGGTTTTACGTGCAATGATATCAAGAGTCTACCAAGAATAGTGTGATAAAAGAAAAACATCCGATCTTGCATCAGGGTTTCCATGTAAATCAACAAAATACGTGATTCTGATAAAACTCCCAAGGGATCCATTTATTAATGAGGCTGTACAGTTGCTCTGGACTCCGCCTGGTCTCTATTCAGCTGTGTCCGTCTTTTAAGAGGTGCACAAAACTATTGCCAACCGTTCTTTTATGCACATATAAAAAGATGGGCCAGATCATAAGCCAGACATAGTCTACAGTGTCTCCATCAGCCCTTTTATAGGGAACTTTCCACCGGGGGTCTGAATCATGTACTTCAGAAATTAACACGGAAACCTCGTTGTATGTGCTCAGCATAGAGCGTAGGGGAAAAACGTGCACAGAGCCTTACTGCAATCTTTGAGGGATAGAATGAACAAATCAACAGCAGGATAAGAATTAGTTTTATTTTTTTGATGCCGTTCCTCTTGCAGTGTAAGGGATTAGGAGACTTTATTGGGTCGGCACGATTACAGTGATGCCAAATTTATCATTTTTTTATGTTTGTCTCCAGTCACACACTGAAAACCCTCCTTTCTTTAAAAAACTATTTTTTTGCATCGCCATATTTTGAGAGCTATAATTTTTTTCCATATTTCAGCCCACAGAGTCATACGAGGGCTTGTCTTTTGCAAGATGAGTTGATGTTTTTATTTTTACCAATTTTGGGCACATGACCTTTTTTGATCACTCATCTCTATTCAAGACCTCTTCCTCTCTGAAGAGGCAATTTGCATCTTAAATTTCCCAGAGTAGCATTGAACGGCAAATAAGCCTCCTTACATTAGTATGCTAGAGCTGGTATGTCACTCTCCACAAGGAGAAACGTTACCCCTTAGACTACTGATGCCATGTCATTTTTTATTTGTGTTAATTTATTAACTTTTCTGTTCTTATAAATCATTTAACGCAAATTCTTCTGTCTGTGACTTTTACAATCTTTGTTTCAGGGTAAAGATCTGCCCCATATTAATATTACAGAGATATATGTGAGGGGTGAAGGGCAGTGTAAGGAGGAGATTCCTACAGATAACCACACAGGTGAGTAGTGACCACTAAATGCAGAGAAGTCACAGGTTCTACTCAGTCAGTGGCTGTAGAATCACTTTATGTTTTGAATGTTTTAGTGCTTGTTATACAGAGCTTTACATTTGGATTTTACACTAAGGTTTATTGTTTAAAAATAAACATATTTTGACATTATTTTTTCAATAATCACTTCTGAGCTGCTGTAGAGGAGATCCTTCTGTATTCAAGTCCTGTCCATCACAGGACACTGCACTAAGTGGATCCCTATAAATATACTTTTGAAGATTTATTGTTGGGAACCTCTGATACAGGATTATCTAGAAGAAAATAGAGGATCGGGCCGCTTCAGATAATGATCGTCCAAAGAATAAAAGATGCAATCATTAAGGAATTAGACAATCGGTCTACATTTCTTGATACCAAATTCGCATCTTCATCAGGCCAAATACCAGTTCACTGTCAAAATGCATAGCCTGAAAGTCAACAACATCATCTGCTTTTTGGATGGTTATTATCAGCAGCGCTCGTGTCCTTCATTTTATTCTATATCATTGTGTATCCTTCTTCTAGTGTTGTTTATTTTTCATCGCTCAGGGAAGAAGCAGCAGCTGACATACCATGATTCAACAAGCTTTTACAAGGATCGTGTCTGTAGATTCACAACCCCAGAAAGTGAGCTCATCCTCCACTAATCTACTTATATGTCCACCTTTTATTGGTTTTATTGCATTAAACCTAAAGAAATGAACTGGAATATAAGTTGGTATACTTGTAACGTGTAGGAACATGTTCACACTGGCCATGGCGGGTGGTGCAATCTCCCTGGTCCGAACAGTTTCTGACAAGAGAGTCATCTGCTGATGCTGTTGTTTTAACTCATGCTGCTGCTGTTGAAACTGCTGGATCAGGAGTTTGTTAGTTTCCTGATGGGTCTGCTGCTGGAATTATTACTTATCAAGGTCCTTCATGCTTTCAGACTGCTTTCACTTTTGCACCTTTTCCACTCTCCCAGGGTCACTTGTTTAATAAAGGTTAATTTTTTATTAGGGGTATTTACAGTAAACCACCTTATTCACACCAGGAAGTGCAAGATTTTGCCCGGCAATGTGGATGATGTGAGCAGTTATCCGGGGTGCATGGCAGCTCCTGCCCCCAGAGTAACAACACTATACCACATGACACAGTATAATTTCTAAGGCTAGAACTACTGATGCAGTGGCGAATGTCATCCCCGGGGGGGAGGGGGTGACCACCTTCCCCGCAGTGACTCCGAAGGATCACATGATACGGCACCTTCTTTGTGATCTCTACTACATATATTTACATGTGCAAGCGTATTACAAATCTGGGCCACAAATAGTCTATATAATTCAATGCATATCTGGGGTCTAGACCTGACAGCAATATTTAAACCCTACATGTGGCTCCCATCAGACATGTCAGGAAGACAATACTATAAGCACTAAAGTATAAATGTAAACACTGACGCTCTGCAAAGGACTGGCCCAAGGGCGAGATTAGTATAGAGAGCTGCTGGTGATTAGAGCAGGTTCTGTGTGTGCCTGCTGGAAAGCAAAGCCTAAAAGAAATCGACAATACATAACCGCGCTACTCCATACATGTGTGGAGGACAATGGTAGTAGGGGGGTAATGGTGAAGGTGAAAAATTTGTAAAGGAAAAGAAACTTACTGCGATTATGTCAAAATAACGGTTCTGATGAAAAGGTACTGGGCTTAAAGGGCCACTGTCACCCCCCCCCAGCCGTTATAAACTAAAAGAGCCACCTTGTGCAGCAGTAATGCTGCAGTCTAACAAGGTGGCTCTTTTAGTTTTTGATTCATTTATTACCTCAAAAAAGCGTTTTAAAAATTGGCCACACATACCAGATATTATACCTGGAGGCGGTCCGAAGCGTCCTGTATGAATCCCCCAACTGACGTCACTCATCTCTTCAGGGCCGATGGTCCCCGCCCCCTGAGCGCTGTTATCGTCTGAAATCCGGCGCCTGCGCTGTGCGTGCCTGCCTGGGGCCTGCGCAGTGTTCATTGTCAGTGCGGCCACCTGAATCCCCCACCCCGCACTGTTATTTATTATGCACAGTGCGGGGCTGGGGTTCCTGGGCATGCGCACTGCGCTGTTTAGATGCTCCCCAGCTCCGACGCTCCCCAGCTCCCCCGCCTTCCCAGGAACCCCAGCCCCGCACTGTGCATAATGAATAACAGTGCGGGGCGGGGGATTCTGCAACAGTGTGGCCGCACTGACAATGAACACTGCGCAGGCCCCAGGCAGGCACGCACAGCGCAGGCGCCGGATTTCAGACGATAACAGCGCTCAGGGGGTGGGGACCATCGGCCCTGAAGAGATGAGTGACGGCAGTTGGGGGATTCATACAGGACGCTTCGGACCGCCTCCAGGTATAATATCTGGTATGTGTGGCCAATTTTTAAAACGCTTTTTTGAGGTAATAAATGAATCAAAAACTAAAAGAGCCACCTTGTTAGACTGCAGCATTACTGCTGCACAAGGTGGCTCTTTTAGTTTATAACGGCTGGGGGGGGTGACAGTGGCCCTTTAAGAATGTGATGGACCCAGCATTTGGTGGTTTAGGGTCTAGTGAGCCCTATAAGCGAAGGGAGTTTTTGATATTAACAAAAAAAACTTTTAATATGCAGTAAATAGTGGTGGTATGTCTGTAATTGTACTTACTGGTGTGCCGTGAGGCAGTGTGACGCCTTAAAGAATTGGTGTAGATACATAGGTTGGTAGATAATCCTTTGATGCTGCGTTAGTATGCTGCCATTCAAAGGGAGGTATGATGTCCTGTTAGCATAACATGTAGTCGCTATTACTTAGCTGTTCGGAGTATAGTGAACTCGGTGATTAAGTGGTTCTGCCGTGAGTGGAAATATCAGGATTCAAAAGCAAAGACCGGTTATACTTAATCGGCCTTCTACGCGGTACTCACTGTGTGGAGCCTGGATGCAGAGGAGGCGAGCGGTGTGCCTGTGTCCGGATAACTAACTGTTGTGCTGCAGAAGCTGTCCACATTAGGTGTGCGGCAAACCACTGCCCTGGAAGTCGGTAATGATCACAGGTGCCCTGGCCGGAAGCATGCTGTGTCTGCGGCAGGAATTAAGTGAGCGGAGTTTCGGGGTGACGTCACCTAAGTGTGGACAGGTGCGCAGGAGGAACAGAAAACCAACACGTTTCAAGGGTCAGCAGCCCTCTTCGTCAGTGTAGTCCCGTCCACACCTAGGTGTTTCTTTTCCTTTACAAATTTTTCACCTTCACCATTACCCCCCTACTACCATTGTCCTCCACACATGTATGGAGTAGCGCAGTGATATATTGTCAATATTATAAGAACATCAATGCTTGTTTCTTCTATGAACTTATCTACAATGACATTCCTTTTGATGACTTCCGATAAGCACCTTTAGCCTCTCGATGAACCATAGTAAAAAATTAATAAACATTATTTTCTACCCTTACATCTATCTGAGGGAGACCTATTGAGCGTTTTTTTATATCATTCAGTATCTATTGAATACAGTCTGACCGGCAATATGCTTTTCCACCCTTTTATTTCTTCACTATGATGATCTTAAAGAGTTAGGGTAGAATCAGTTAGTAGCACAGTGTGGACACTATCTGAATATAGTTACCACAATCAACAGGAGTGGCATAATATGGATACCACTGAACTAAGTTGCCACAACTAACAAAAAAGATACAGATTCCTATTATAGAGCCACCGTCGAGCAGGGACCAAATTTGTTATCTTAGGCTGCCAACCTTTGGTGCAGATCATAGCTTTATAGGCTTTTTTCTTGGCTGTGATCAGTCTCTTCTTTTTCTGAGACTACATAAATATCATATTTATCCTTGCACAAAAAGGTTTTTTTAGTTTTGGAGTATTTTAATTATAACAATAAAAATCAAATTTTTAAGGGAATATATGTTCATTTACGCTCATAAAGTCTTTGCACAAAGTGCACAGCCAGGAAAATAATATAGGTAGGGTCATCCATAAACCCTAGAAGGCAACAACTGGTGGGCCTTTCTCAAATATTGAACAATAAAAACACTGTGCTGCTGTCATCACTTTCTATTGACTGGCGAATGCGCCTATCTGATATGACCTCCCCAGGTGGCACTAAAATCCTGCTTAGACCAGATGCTAGCGGCAAGGCAGCACAACACCTCCAAGGCATAGAGGGACAGCTCATGCCAGGTGTCCAGCTTTGAGACCCAATGGCTGAAAGTAACAGAGGAATTAGGGAGCAAGCTGGTTTTGTCATCCAGGCATTGCATGACCATCTTTAAAAACTTTTTCCTCCTTGTCAAAATTACCCAGTCATCAGGGCCTGGATGCTGGGAGGGTGTCATGAAATTGGCCCAGGCCTTTGATAATGTACCCCTGCTTCTGCTGTACCTTGTGTGTGTCTCCCTTGCATCTCCTCCTTGGTTGGGCAAGGAAGCTTGCCCCCTGCCGCTAGTGTCTTCTGACGGTAATGTTTTCAACATATTTTCCACAATGGCCTTCTGGCATAGCACAATTTTAGAAGACCTCTCCACCTCAGGAAGAAGAGTTGCAAAGTTCTCCTTGTAGCGTTGGCCTAGCAGGGTGAACAACCAGTACTTTTTTTGGGCCAAGATTACCCAATCCGTGCTGAGCAGATGAGATGAGGCTTGGATGGGTAGTATCTCCCTGTCCACAGGAAAAAAAAAAAAAAAGTATTTCAGCTCACCCTTAAATCATCCATACGAAATGGTAGGGAGTCAGAACAGAACCTTTCATTAAGTGTTCTTAATTTGTCATCCACTACTTTTTCTGATGCTGATATTAAATTGTTATCCCGCCGCTTGAATTTTGCACCCACTAACAAAGAATTGGATGTATTTGCAACTCTTAAGGACATTAATAAATTTGTTCGAGATTTAACAGTCAAAAGACATTTTTATGAAGAGCATGACAGGGAAGCTTACTCTACAAAAATTTCTCTTCCTAATGATTTTTCTAAAAAAGATTTTTGTGAACAGTTTACACTTACTATGCTTTTGGATATGGAGTCTGAAAAATCGCTAGCAAAGGACATTAATTCTATTCCAGCTTTTAGAATTAAAAATCCTATTTTTTATCCGATCCAGTCTAGAACGGAGGCTATGGATCGCTTTCAGGAGTCAGTGGAAAGAGACATCCGGCATCTAGTTAACGAAACTGCTTGTCTCTCAGATAAATCCAATCTGTCTAGAAGTGAACGGGATTCTCTAGTGAAAATCAGAACGAATTCGGGTCGGTGGTCATTTTGGACAAAGCTATTCATGACATGCTTGCAGAAAGTGAAATATACAGTGTTTTGAAATCGGATCCTACTTCTGCATTCATGTCATTAATTAAGGAACTCATTGATAATGGTTTTGAATCGGGTTTTCTCACCAGACAACAATCTGAACTTCTGTATGTTGATAATCCTATCATTCCTATATTACATGCGCTACCGAAAACCCACAAAGGTGTTTTTCCACCTCCAATGTGACCTATCGTCTCGGGCATAGGCTCATACAGTGAACACCTTGGTGAATGGTTGGATACCATCTTACAACCATTGGCACAACGTGTCCCAGGTTATCTTAAAGATTCTAGAGATGTATTGAACACGTTTGATGGGGTTTTGTGGAGTGAGCAATGGTCCTGGTTAACTTCTGATGTTTCCTCTTTATACACTTCCATTCCACATAAAGTGGCATTGACAGCGGTTGATTTTCATTTGTCCAAGTACAGTAACTTTACTCCTGATTTTCAGTTTTTCATTTTATCAGTGTTATCTTTTCTGTTATCACACAATTATTTTTTATTCGATGGCAAATTTTTCATTCAAACCAGTGGTGTTTCAATGGGTGCTAAATTTTCCCCTTCAGTCGCCAATCTAACAATGTCATGGTGGGAAGAACATTATATTTATTCTAACGATAATCCTTTCTTAAACAATATTAAATGGTACTCTAGATATATTGATGATTTATTGCTTGTGTGGCAAGGTGATCAGGAATCCATATCTAATTTTGTTTTTTACATTAATAACAATCCTTTTAATTTAAAGTTCACCCATTCATGGAACAAAAATCGTATTAATTTTTTGGATCTTTGCCTGGGTATTCCTCTTGAAAACATCAGAAGTTACACATACCGAAAAGAAACTGCAGGTAATACCATTTTACACGCTAAAAGTTTCCATCCCCCACACACCATTCAGTCGATTCCTGTAGGTGAGGCTCTGAGAGCACGTAGAAACTGCAGTCTCGAGTCATCATTTAGCCGTGAAAAAACAATCATCAAACAGCGGTTTCACCAGAGAAAATATCCTAATTGGTCTGTGAACAGAGCCTTCAACATTGCTGATTCTAAACAAAGGTCAGAGCTCATTGAACCTACTGTGATTGATAGTCGCACTCAAACAGATACCGCATCTAACATAAATTCCCTTCGCAGTGCGCACTCGGTACAGCCTGTGCTGGTTCTTACTTATAGTACTTTTTTAAAATCAGTTTCTCAAATTGTCACACGTAATTTAAATTTACTCAGAGATGACCATATCATGGATTCTATTTTGAAAAATGGCATTAGAATTGTTTCCAGACGAGCCCCCACTCTAGGGAATGCTTTATCGCCTAGTTTTTTTATATTCCAAAAAAACTAAAAATCATGCAGACTGGTTCTCTGTCACAGGCTGTTTCAAGTGCGGTTCACGCTCTTGTAAAACTTGCACTTACATGAAAAAAAACCCATATTTTAATTGTTCACAAAATATAACCACGTTCTCCATAAAGCAATTTCTTAATTGCAATTCTGATCATGTAGTTTATATTGTGGAATGTACTGAATGTAAATTGTTCTATGTTGGCTCTACCATTAGGAAGTTCAAAGAAAGATTTAGGGAGCATCTTAATGACATAGTACATCCCACACTCCGACATGTTTCTAATGTATCAAACCATTTTATTAACAATCATAACAGGCAAACCACGCATCTTAAGACTTTTGCCATTGAGCAAATACCGAAAGACATGCGTGGTGGTGATCAGGAAAAGAAACTGCGTGATAGGGAGGCTTTCTGGATTTTTAGACTCAATACCAGAGCCCCTTTAGGGTTAAATTTAAAGAAGGAGATCATGCTCCACTACTAAAGTATTCTGTGGTTCGTTTGATTTTTCAATTTTTTCTGTGAAATTGCACATCCTTTATATACAGTGGGGCAAAAAAGTATTTAGTCAGTCAGCAATAGTGCAAGTTCCACCACTTAAAAAGATGAGAGGCGTCTGTAATTTACATCATAGGTAGACCTCAACTATGGGAGACAAACTGAGAAAAAAAAATCCAGAAAATCACATTGTCTGTTTTTTTATCATTTTATTTGCATATTATGGTGGAAAATAAGTATTTGGTCAGAAACAAACAATCAAGATTTCTGGCTCTCACAGACCTGTAACTTCTTCTTTAAGAGTCTCCTCTTTCCTCCACTCATTACCTGTAGTAATGGCACCTGTTTAAACTTGTTATCAGTATAAAAAGACACCTGCGCACACCCTCAAACAGTCTGACTCCAAACTCCACTATGGTGAAGACCAAAGAGCTGTCAAAGGACACCAGAAACAAAATTGTAGCCCTGCACCAGGCTGGGAAGACTGAATCTGCAATAGCCAACCAGCTTGGAGTGAAGAAATCAACAGTGGGAGCAATAATTAGAAAATGGAAGACATTCAAGACCACTGATAATCTCCCTCGATCTGGGGCTCCACGCAAAATCCCACCCCGTGGGGTCAGAATGATCACAAGAACGGTGAGCAAAAATCCCAGAACCACGCGGGGGGACCTAGTGAATGAACTGCAGAGAGCTGGGACCAATGTAACAAGGCCTACCATAAGTAACACACTACGCCACCATGGACTCAGATCCTGCAGTGCCAGACGTGTCCCACTGCTTAAGCCAGTACATGTCCGGGCCCGTCTGAAGTTTGCTAGAGAGCATTTGGATGATCCAGAGGAGTTTTGGGAGAATGTCCTATGGTCTGATGAAACCAAACTGGAACTGTTTGGTAGAAACACAACTTGTCGTGTTTGGAGGAAAAAGAATACTGAGTTGCATCCATCAAACACCATACCTACTGTAAAGCATGGTGGTGGAAACATCATGCTTTGGGGCTGTTTCTCTGCAAAGGGGCCAGGACGACTGATCCGGGTACATGAAAGAATGAATGGGGCCATGTATCGTGAGATTTTGAGTGCAAACCTCCTTCCATCAGCAAGGGCATTGAAGATGAAACGTGGCTGGGTCTTTCAACATGACAATGATCCAAAGCACACCGCCAGGGCAACGAAGGAGTGGCTTCGTAAGAAGCATTTCAAGGTCCTGGAGTGGCCTAGCCAGTCTCCAGATCTCAACCCTATAGAAAACCTTTGGAGGGAGTTGAAAGTCCGTGTTGCCAAGCGAAAAGCCAAAAACATCACTGCTCTAGAGGAGATCTGCATGGAGGAATGGGCCAACAACAGTGTGTGGCAACCTTGTGAAGACTTACAGAAAACGTTTGACCTCTGTCATTGCCAACAAAGGATATATTACAAAGTATTGAGATGAAATTTTGTTTCTGACCAAATACTTATTTTCCACGATAATATGCAAATAAAATGATAAAAAAACAGACAATGTGATTTTCTGGATTTTTTTTTCTCAGTTTGTCTCCCATAGTTGAGGTCTACCTATGATGTAAATTACAGACGCCTCTCATCTTTTTAAGTGGTGGAACTTGCACTATTGCTGACTGACTAAATACTTTTTTGCCCCACTGTATATATATATTTATATATTTATTTATATTTATCTTTGCCAACCTCATTGTTATGCAGTTTTATATTTGTTCACTTCTGCTGAGTTTATCACGTTTGTATTTGTATCACGTGTTTATTTTAATTGCACTCACCTGCTGTGAATAGTTCTATTGCAACCATGTGTTCTTGTCAGCATACTGAGGACTAAGGGCACACTTGTCGCCCGAAAGGCGTCCAGTCAGGTGCTGATTGCTCTCCGTTACCCACCATGCCGGTCATGTTCTAGCAGCGTTTTAAAGTGATTCAATAAAGTCTCTACATTTTATCCTTGGAGCTGGATTCACACCTTCTTTTTCTAAGTATCTCCCTGTCGCATGCCTTCTCATCTCCACCTGGTCCATATGCAAAACTTCATGTTTAATTGTGAGCAGCGACTGTTTGAATAGACACAGAAGCAGGATCGTTGCCCTGACTATGGCATAATCACCGCTCACCATCTTTGTGGACGCCTCCAATTCTTGGAGAACCACACAAATGCCAGAAATCCATGGCCACTCTTCAGTTATGTGCAGAGGCTAACCAGAATACCAGCAGGCTTGTTGGTTGGAGCTGGTACTCAACAACTGGTCTCTGCTGCTCACAAAGCCTTGCCAGCATGTCCAGTGTGTGAATTCCAGCTTGTGAGCACGTCGCACACCAGTCAGTGAGCAGGCACGTACATTTGCTGCTGTAGCCGACTTGCAGAAAAGGGTGCTGATGCAGTGTACCTTGACCAGAAGCTCCGGCAAATCTGGTTTTCAGAAAATGCTGAACTACCAAGTTGAGCACTTGAGTCAAGTATGGTACATGTGTGAGGTTGCCAAGCTTCTCAGCAGCCACCAGGTTACAGCCATCAACACACACAACCATGCCTGGTTGGAGGTTCAACTGCAAAAGCAGCAGATCTGTTTACGCTTTTATTCCATTAAGTAACTCTGCCACGGTGTGTGGTTTGTGTCCTAGGCAAATTAGCTTTAGCAAACCCTGTTGCTGCTTTGCTGAGGTGGACGACGTACTCTTAGATAACACATCGGAGGAGGAGAAGGAGGGGGTACAATAACTGATGTTGGAGGTGAAGGAAACCCTGATACAAAAAGGGACAGGAATTCTCGGCATCAGGAGCACATGTTCCGTGCCAGGGTGGGACTCTACCTCAGCTTCCACAATGTTCACCCATTGACCCATCAGTGAAATATAGCATCCCTTGCCACAAGCGCCTGTCCACATCTCGGTAATTAAGTGGACAATCCCAGTAACCATGTTGATAAGTGCACAGGATATGTTCCTGGACACATGTTGACACAAGGTGGGGACACCACAACAGGAAAAAGTGTCAGATGGGGACCAAGTACCTGGGACAAGGATTTATAAGTGCCTGATGATGGTGCATCAGAAGGACAGGTCCAGGGCAGGATGCATCTGAGCCAGTGTCATGGACAGGGGCTTCAGAAGCACCTAGCACAGGGGAAGAGGCAGTGGTGTCACCTGCTGGCACCAATCATGGGCCCTGGTGTTCGGCACACTGATTCGGGTGCTTATAAGACATGTGCATGATCATGCTAGCAATGATTAGGTTCTTAGTGGTCAAGCCCCGGCTAATCTTGGCTTTGCACATGTTGCAAATGACTTTTTATTTCTTTTTTTTTGTCTCAAAACTCTAATTAAAAAAGTCACAGACTGAAGAACATCTAACTCTTTGATAGACAAATTCCATGCTTTGCAGAACAGTCGCCTGCCTTCTACCTCTGGTCACCCCCTCTGGTCACCCTTCTGCCTTTCCCTGCCTGTTTCAGTGCTTCCGATCCTTCTCCCTCACCACTGCTGGCCTTGCTCTGCATGCCAGCTCCCAGTCAGTGACTTTGTCTTCCATCACCTTTCCCTGATCCTCATGACTTGGTGACTTAACAACAATCTGACTTATTGGCAACTTTGTCTCATCATCATCATCTTCCTCCTTAGACAAAATTTTCCATTCACCCACCATCATCATCTCTTTGTGGCTGCTCTAAGTTTTGTGCATTCCTAAACAGCATTTCCTCCTGCCCCTCTTGGAGCATTCTGGTTGAGGGGCTACAATCAAGAAATTATGTAGTAAAGAGCTCCTCGGAGTGTCCTAGTGTAGGATCACTAGTCTCCTATGACTCAACATGGCGGAAGGAGGATCAGGGTGAGGATGAAATGATCCAGACTGTAAGCTGGTGAGACTGGACTGGGTTGTGGTGCCAAGCATGCTGGAAGCATTATCTGATATCCAACCAACCACCTGTTCGCACTGCTCTGGCTTCAGAAGTGGTGTACTATGCCTCCCTGCAAAGTGGGACCGTAACCTATGTGTCGTGAATGCGGGTGTTTCTCATGAACCAGCAACAGGCGTAGTCGCACTTGCCCCACATCCTCGACGTCTGTGTGCACCATCATCAGCACATCTCCCCGTCCCTTACCGTATGCCTCACGCATTTTCTAATTGCCAGGTCTCTTGAAACCAAGTTTATTTTTAATTTAAAAAAAAATTGGTCACCTGCAGCAGTAAAGATTTTTTTTTAGTTTAATGTCCTCGCATTATAACACAAAGCACGTAAAAGTGTATGGATACCACAAAACAAATTTGGGGGGAGTGTTATATAAACGGTAAACCCGAAATGTACCACAAAGCATGTAATACTCTATGGTGCGTAATTGAATCCAAAAATACTTTTCAATGCTTTTTTGGAGTTATGCATATCACCATATTGTAACTATAACCGCATTAATCTGTATGGATGACTAATTGATTCCAGAAAAAAAATTGGAGCGAAAATAAGTGTAGTTGATGTACTTCTACACTCATAAAGGCTTTGCAGAAAGTGCAAAGCCAGACAAAAAATATAATGAGGGTCATCCAGTCATCCATAGAGCCCCTGAAAGGCAACAACTGACGGGCCTCATTCATATATTTTTAAACTGTAGTTGCTATACTCCTACACTCATAAAGGCATTGCACAAAGTGTAAAGTCAGCAAAAAATTATAAGGATGGTAACACAGTAATCCTCTTCAGGTGTCAGCTTCTTCCTCTCCTTCCTTTGGAAGCTGGGGGGACTGCCTCCACCTGCTTCTTGATGTCACGATCCATGTTTGGATCTGTGGCAGATCTGGTTTCCCACAGATTTAGGGTATGTGCACACATTACGGATTCATGTGCGGATTTTTCTGCGCAGATTTTGAAAATTCTGCAGGTAAAATGCCTTGCGTTTTACCTGCGGATTACCTGCGGTTTTTGTGCGGATTTCACCTGCGTTTTTACACCTGCGGATTCCACAGCGTTTTACACCTGTTCCATAATTGGAACATAATTAGCCTTACTCTGCTGTGCGGTGCATTGCAGCATAGAAAGCTAAGTGTGGTGTTTATTGTTGCTTTGTCTCTTTCGTGTCTGTAACTTCCCCTGTGTCGTATTAGTGCCTCATCAAAAAAGACTAATACCTCTAAAAAATACCTTTTATTATTCAATAATTAAAAAAACCACACACTACAAAATGTGAAAAACCAAACGAAAAAATCAAAAAATCTGTTGCTGATCTGTAATTATTGGTAAATACAACAGCATAAGTGTGAATAGGCCTATATGACCCTAGATCACCCTAGCTGAAAACCCTTCCTAACAGAGGAGGTTGGCACCCTCTTGATTTGCAAATGGCGCCCCCGCTCAACGGCGGCTCACCCTACAATCCCTAGGTGACCCTAAAATAGATATACCACAGAAAAAACACAATGATAATACAACACCAATCCAACAATTAAACTTTCTGTGGAGTACTAAGAAAGACAAACCTAGGAATAAAAATAAGGTTTACTTGTGATACTAAGCCACCGTAATGAAAACAGTTAGAAGTACCAAACAATCACAACTTAAATACATTTAATTTTGGTGGTTAGTTTATTGATAAATACTTATGGGGGGGAGAGAAAATGGATGGGGATGTTCATATTCATTGCCCTCCACAATCCCTATTTACAGAGTCCTTTCCTGACTGCGGTGGTTGGCACCCTATCACAACACGCAAATGATGCCCCGCTCAACAACGGCTCACCCTAAAAATCCCTATAGCTTACCCTTTATTTTATTACCTATAATATGGAGTCTGGCTAGGCCACTCCATGATCTTAATATGCTTCTTTGTTGAGCCACTCCTTTGTTGCCTTGGCTGTATGTTTTGTGTCATTGTCTTGCTTGAAAACCCAGCCACGACCCATTTTTAATGTCCTGGAGGAGGGAAGAAGGTTGTCATTCAGGATTTTACAGTACATGGCCCCATCCATTCTCTGATTGATGCAGTGAAGTAGTCTTGTGCCCTTAGCAGAGAAACACCCCAAAACATAATGATTCCACCGCCATGCTTGACAGTGGGGATGGTGTTCTTTGGGTCATAGGCAGCATTTCTCTTCCTCCAAACATGGCGAGTTGAGTTAATGCCAAAGACCTCAATTTTTGCCTCATCTAACCCACAGCACCTTCTCCCAATCACTCACAGAATCATCCAGGTGTTCATTAGCAAACTTCAAACCTGCACATGTGGCTTCTTGCAGGATTTTTAAACCTTTATGGTGTAATGTGTTACTAATGGTTTTCTTGGTGACTGTGGTTCCAGCTGCCTTGAGATCATTAACAAGTTGCCCCTGTGTAGTTTCAGGCTGATCTCTCACCTTCCTCGTGATTATTATTTATTTATATAGCACCATCAATTCCATGGTGCTGTACATGAGAAAGGGGTTACGTACGAGTTATAGATATAATTTACAGTAAACAAATTTACAATGACAGACTGGTACAGAGGGGAGAAGACCCAGTCCTTGTGGACTTACATTATCTATGGGATAATGGGGAAGTGACAGAAGGTCGGGGGTGCGGCGGCTCTGGTGGTGGTGAGGCGGCAAATTGATCAAGGATACCCCACCTGTTCACATTTTGCATAGTGCCCTAGATAAATGTCGATTGATAGTCATTTTGTAATTCTTCCATTTTCTTACTATTGCACCAACAGTTGTCTCCTTCTCGCCCAGCGTCTGTCTTATGGTTTTTTAGACCATTCCAGCTTTGTGCAGGTCTATGATCCTTTCCCTGATATCCTTATAAAGCTCTTTGGTCTTGCCTATGTTGTAGAGGTTAGATTCTGACTGATTAATTGAGCCTGTGGTCAGGAGTCTTTTATAAAGGTGACTATAAGACAGCTGTCTCTAATACAGGTAACGAGTTGATTAGGAGCGTCTAACTGGTCTGTAGGAGCCTGAACTCTTAATGGTTGCTAGGGGATCAAATACTTATTTCTCACTGCAAAATGCAAATACATTTATATAATTTATACAATGTGATTTTCCGGATTTTATTTTTGATAATCTGTCTCTCAATGTTAAAATTAACCTATCCTTAAAATGATAGACTGTTTATGTCTTTGTTGGTGGGCAAACTTACAAAATCAGCAAGGGATCAAATACTTATTTCCCCTGTATATAAGAGGGGGGGGGGGCAGGATGGGTATATGGGGGAGCCAGGATTCAGATATATGTGGGAGCCAGGATGGATTTATGAGGAGGGGGCATTTGTTCCTTGTACGTGATATTATTCGGTGGCTGTAAGCCAGATGCTCTGCATTGCCTGTGTGAATAACGCCACATACAGACTATCATCTTTTATCTTTTTGTGCACTAAAATACCAAACAGCCAACACTGGATTGAAAGTGGTTGTTTCATCAGTATCGTTGCACCTGTGTTTCTGCCATCATTAATCGGGTCCGCTGCGCCCAGCCAGTGCATTTGTTTTGGAGGCCTGAGCAGGTAATCATCTCTGCTTTTTTCTCTGTGACTTTTTTCAAATTTTTGGAGGATTTTTTAAGTCCTCTTTTTGTGTCTGTGGTATTTCTTCTCTGTATGTGATAGTATTGGTCTTGGTATAGTGGATTTTTTGTGTATGGTGGTCATTTGTTCTCTCTGATTTTAATTAGGAGAAGATTCTTTACTTCCATTAATGGTTAAATACTTGGAATACAGCAGCAGAGATGCACTTACAGGGGTTTTCCTGTGGAAAAAAAAAAAGTAATCGCCTCTCCACAAGATTAGTGATAACGCATTGATTTTTGGGGTCTGACTGCTGGGACTCCATCTGCAGAATGTGGAACTTTTATCCCTATTAGACTGGATTGGTATGTTCGATTTGACCACTAGTCCATTCATTCACTCAGTGACTGCACTTCTTTTTTTTCTGGAAGCCCCAAAGAGAATGAATGGAGCTGCAGTCAGACACTTCACCTGTTGCTGCATTCTAAACTGTGGATGTGTCCTGTCAGGGATAAAACTTCCTCATTCTTCCGATCGGTGCAGTTTCTAATGGTCGGACCTAAGCGATCACATATCCTGTGGAACCAATGGATCGGTGATGACTTGTTTTACCCAAAGATCCCCTTTAATGTAAACTACTGTAATTGTACATCCCAGTTATGGGGGTGCACAGTAGATGTGCAGGAGCCGCCTGTGTTTTACAGCCGATTTTACAGCCGTTCCCCCTGTGAGCCCCAGACACCCCAGTCCGACCCTGTGTTTATACGACCAGTCTTTACTTCTATCATGCTCTTTTCTCTGTGCTACAATATTTGCATCTGACAAGGAGTGCATCACATAATAAAACTGATTAGAGGCCGCTTTATAAAATTTTTAAGGAAATGATTGGTGCCAGACACAGTGAAACATGAACCTACATAGAAATTGACTACAATAGAGAAGTGGAAAGTTGAAAGCTCATAACTTGCTGGCCCAGCAGCAGAAACTATCAGCCCAGGTTTTGAAGTTTACTGTCTTAGTCTGTTGATAATTGAATTGCATTACAGTTTGTATGGCAATGTTATAAAGTATGTAAAAATATAGAATCAAATCAATATATCAATCAATATAAATCAAATGCAGTGTTATTTAACCCCTTCTCGATTTTGGGTTTTTGCATTTGCGTTATTTGCTCCGTTTTCCCAGAGCATTAACATTTTTAACATTTTTCGATTAATATGGCTGTGTGAGGGCTTGTTTTTGGCTTTGTGAGTTGTACTTTTGAACGACACCATTGGTTTTACCATAACATGTACTGGAAATTGGGAAAAAAATTCAAAGTGTGATGTAGTTGAAAAAAAAAGTGCAATTCCACAATTGTTTTTTTACCTGCCATTATGATTCACTAGGTCATTACGAGTTCAGATACTAAACATGTATAGGTTGTTTTTTATTTAAGTGGGAAAAAAAATCCAAAGTTTGCAAAAAAAAAAAAAATAGCACCATTTTCCGAGACTTGTAGCGTCTCCACTTCTGGATCTGGGGATGGGTGAGGACTTATATTTTGCTTGCCGAGCTGATATTTTTATTGATACCATTTTGGGTAGATAACGATATTTTGATTTCCTGTTATTGCATTTTAGTGCAATGTTGCGGTACCAAAAAAATGGCTTTTTTTTTTTTTTTTTTTTTTTTTTTCACGTTATGCCGTTTACCTAACAGATTCATTCTTTTAATATTTTGATTGGGTGTTTCTGAATGCGGCGATACCAAATATATGTTTTGTTTTTTATTTTGAGTGAGGCGAATGGGTAGTGATTTGAACTTTTACATTTTTTTTTTTTTTTTTTTTTTAATTATCTGTTTTGTTTTTGGCAGATGACTGTACCAGGAGCTCCGAGGGACATGTGATATTGTCAGATTTTTCAGCTGATAATTGTAGGAACACACCAGATACATTTGAAGAACCTGTAATTTTCACAGATACACCTCAAGCTCATCTCAGAAAAAATCAGTCACCTGATCTTTTTCAACAGGTTCTCTCTTCTGCATCAAAGACAAATATGCAAAATGAAAGTCAGAGAACTGCTGTGGAAAATGAAATAGATTACATAGGGAAGAAATTACTTTCATGTTCAAAATGTGGAAAATATTACAGTCGTAAATCAAGTCTTGTTTCACATCAGAGAGTTCACTCAGGGGAAAAGCCATTTATCTGTTCAGAATGTGGAAAATGTTTTATTCAGAAAGCAAGTCTTGTTTACCATCTGAGAGTTCACACAGTAGATAAGCCATTTTCATGTTCAGAATGTGGGAATTGTTATAGTGTGAGAGCCAAACTTGAAATACATCAGAGAAGTCATATAGGGGAGAAACCATTTTCATGCTCACAATGTGGAAAATGTTTTAACCAGCAAACAAATTTTGTTACCCATCTGAGAATCCACACAGGAGATGGGCCATTATCATGTTCAGAAAGTGGGAAAAGTTATAGTGCAAAAGCCAAACTTGAAATACATAAGAGAATTCACACAGGAGAGAAGCCATTTTTATGCTCCAAATGTGGAAAATGTTTTAAATGCAAATCAGATCTTGGCAGACATCAAATAATTCACACAAGAGATAAGCCATTTTCATGCTCAGAATGTGGGAAATGTTTTCATAAGAAATCCTATCTTGTTACACATCAGATAATTCACACAGGGGAGAAGCCATTTTTCTGTTCAGACTGTGGGAAATGTTTTAATCAAAAAGCAAGTCTTGTTAAACATCAGCGAATTCATACTGGGGAGAAGCCATATTTATGTTCACACTGTGGGAATGGTTTTAATCAGTAGTCAACTCTTGTTAGACATCAGTTAACTCACACTGGGAAGAAACCATTTTCATGTTCCGAGTGTGGGAAAAATTTCAGAAGTAAATTAAGTCTTGTTATACATCAGAGAAGTCACACAGGGGAGAAACCATATTCATGTTTAGAATGTGGGAAAAAATATAGGAATAAATCAGATCTTTCTATACATCACAGAACTCACACAGGGGAAAAGCCATTTTCATGTACAAATTGTGGGAAATGTTTTACTCGGAAGTCAATTCTTGTCGCACATCAGAGAACTCACACAGGGGAGAAACCATTTTCATGTTCAGAATGTGGAAAGGGTTTTAGGAATAAATCAGAAGTTTCTATACATCAGTTAACTCACACAGGGGAAAAGCCATTTTCATGTTCAGAATGTGGAAAAAGTTTTAATAAGAAAGCAAATCTTGTTAGACATCATTTAACTCACACACGGGAGAAACCATTTTCATGTTAAGAATGAAAGTAACTTTTTTTTTATTTGTTTTCTTGACAACATGTACTAGAAAACCACATAAGTTATAGTTAAAGTTACTAGTCTATAAAAGAAAGGGTAAACAATTTAGTCCACCAGATAATTAGAAAATGTATACAATTACCAATGACCATTTGTTTTTGAAAACTAATAAGTATAAAATAAAACACCTATATTTGAACAAAGTATGTATTTCTTTCAGCAGCTCCACAGAGAATGAACGGAGTGGTGGTCGGCATCCAACCAGCCACTCTATTTTGTAGCGGGGATATAAAGTCCCCGTTTTGCCATTCGGTGCAGGTCCCTGCGGTCGCAAACTCACTGACCAGCATGTTATCACCTGTCCCATATTTAGGAAATAACTTGTTTTCATTGCACGACCCCTGTAAAAGGACTTTGTCAGCACAGAATGGTTATTCAAAACAAGCACAGGCACTCGGTGCACCCTTGTGGGCCAGACATTTAAAGGGGTTGTCCACTACTAGAACAACCCCTTCTTATACTAAATGTTGTGCCCTGATAAAATCATAAACCTATACTCACCTACTGTGCCAGCTCCATTCCAGCGATCTTGGCACTCACGGTCCCGAGGCTGTGATGCGGTGGAATGACGCGTGATGCCCAGTGCCCAATCGGCGATGGCATCACTGTCTCCACCTTCGGACAAACTGAACATGAAGAGGCAGTCCAGGCTGCAGCTGATCCCTGTCTTCCTTTTCATGTTCAGTTTGTTCAAAGGTGGAGACAGTGACGCCAGAGATGATTGGGCACCGGGCATCACGTGTCACAACACGCATCACAGCCTCGAGGAGAGAGAAGACGACAGTGCGGGATTGGGGGCCGAACATTTATTTTAAGAAGGGGTTGTCTTAGTAGTGGACAACCCCTTTAATAGCTCTATCCCATTGACTTGTTTTTTTTTCTCTATCTCCGCCCTCCCTCTATTTTGATTGACAGGTCTGCTTTTATAGACCCAGAGAAGTTCAGAGATAGATGGGAACACAAGTAGGTGAGAAGGTGCACTAAAATTTTTGGTTGCACCAAGGCTGCTGCATTGAGCAGCTGTGCTTGGTTTCAACAGTCATTCCGTGCAGAGTCCCTTTAGGGCTACGCACATGAGTGGAAAACGAACCCCGGGTTGCAACGAGGGCTGCGGCGTGAAGCAGAATTCCATTAGTGACGGTGTGTGATAAAAAAAAGTTTTAATAGCGCTAGTGGAATTCTGCTTCACTCGGTAGCGCTCGTTCCAATCACGGGTTCCTTTTCCACTCTCATGTCATTCCTTCAGAACCTCTCGATAGATCCAGCGTGGGGAGCAGCAGCTGGCAGGAAACTCTTATTCACTTCCCTCCAGACTTGTGACCTCTATAAGTGAGTACGCTCACCACATTGCCTCCATCAGTCCCTGTTGATCTGTGCAAGGTGCACTTTCTTTCTACATACCTTTAAGGCGATGGTCACATGTTCAGTACTTGGTCAGAATTCGACATCAGTATTCGTAAGCCAAAACCAGGAGTGGGTGAAAAATACAGAAATGATGACGTGTTTTTATTGTTATGGTAAATATTTATACTTTGCTTTGATTATTATTTTAGTCAATTAAATCTACCTATATATCTGTGATAATTTTGTATTTTAGTAATAGCTTTATAAGTGTTATTCATAAAAGCAATAACACAGGGTCTTGTCTCCGATATAGAGGTGTCTGTGTGTTAAGCTTTCTTTGTTACAGAAGGCATAGAAAGCTGGGTGCAACTAGTTTGAAAGGAAATTTGTCAGAATCCATAATTTACAACCTTGTTTTTCCCAACTAAAATACTTTCTGACTAATATTTTCTGGTAATGTAATATAAGAAGCCATTCCCACTTTCCTTATCTCTGTGTTTGTAATAAAGACTTGTGATGGCATCTGAGAACCAGACAAGAATTGAACACTGACAGACACTGGCTGTGTTATTTTCTTGCCTCCGATGCACCGTATCTATTTAATTTGAACCAAAAATGGCAGATTGGAGATCATATCAAGATGCTATTATACTTTTCCCCTGATTGTTCCTCTCCTGGTTTTGGCTTCTAAATACTGAGGTAAAATACTGACCAAATACTGAAGGTGTGACTATTGTCTAAGACTCTCAAACATGTTAGATAACTGTCAGCACTATACAGGTGCTTCTCACAAAATTAGAATATATATCATCCAAAAGTTAATTTATTTCAGTTCTTCAATATAAAAAGTGAAACTCGTATATAGAGTCATTACAAACAGAGTGATGTATTTCAAGTGTTTATTTCTGTTAATGTTGATGATTGTCTTACAGCCAATGAAAACCCAAAAGTCATCATCTCAGTAAATTAAAGTAATTAATAAAAATAGATGCAAAGGCTTCGTAAGTGTTTAAAAACATCCCTTAGGCTGTTTCAGTAGCTCCACAATCATGGGGAAGACTGCTGAGTTGACAGATGTCTAGAAGGCAGTCACTAACACACTCCACAAGGAGGGTAAGCCACAAAAGGTCATTGCTAAAGAAGTTGGCTGTTCAGAGTGCTGTATCCAAGCACATTAATGGAAAGTTGAGTGGAAGGAAAAAGTATGGTAGAAAAAGATGCAAAAGCAACTGGGATAACGGCAGCCTTGAAAGGATTGCTAAGAAAAGAGCATTCAAAAATTTGGTGGAGATTAACAAGGAGTGGTCTGCTTTTGGAGTCATTTCTTCAAGAGGCACCACACACAGACATATCCAGGACATGGGCCAAAATTGTCGCATTCCTTGTGTCAAGCCACTCATAACCAATAGACAATGCCAGAAGCATCTTAACTGGGCCAAGGAGAAAAAAAAACAGGACTGTTGCTCAGTGATCTAAGGTGTTGTTTTCAGATGAAAGTAAATTTTGCATTTCATTTGGAAATCAAGGTCCCTGAGTCTGGAGGAAGAGTGGAGAGACAGACAATCCAAGCTGCTTGAGGTCTAGTGTGAAGTTTCCACAATCAGTGATGGTTTGGGGAGCCATGTCATCTGCTGGTGTAGGTCCACTGTGTTTTATTAAGACCAAAATCAGCGCAGCCGTCTACCAGGAAATTTTAGAGCACTTCATAATTCCCTCTGCCGACAAGCTTTTTGGAGATCGAAATTTCATTCTCCAGCAGGACTTAGCACCTGTCCACACTGCCAAAAGTACCAGTACCTGAATTACAAGCAACAGTATCAGGGCTGTCCCACACGTCCAGATAATTCCGGTACCGGAAAAAATCGGTACCGGAGTTATCCGTGTCTGTGTGCCCGTGAGCTCACGTAGGCCATACGTGCGGCACACGTGTGCCGCCCGTGTGCCGAGTGGGTACCACACGGAGCGTGTGGTACCCACGCGTGTGGTACACTGCATCGTGCTGAAGCCGCGATTCATATCTTCTGTGCAGCAGCGTTTGCTGCATAGAAGATATGAATAATAGTGTTTAAAAGAAAGATCTATCTGTCGGCCGCCCACCCACCCCCTTTGCGCCCCCCCCGCTGTTCTGAAAATACTCACCCGCTCCCTCGTTGGCTGTCGCTGCTTCCTGGTCTGGCCCCATCTTCTCCTGTATGCGGTCACGTGGGGCCGCTCATTTACAGTCATGAATAGGCGGCTCCACCCCTATGGGAGGTGGAGCCACATATTCATGACTCTAATCTGCGGCCCCACGTGACCGCATACAGTAGAAGGGGCGGCCAGACCAGGAAGCATCGACAGCTAACGAGGGTAGCGGGTGAGTATTTTCAGAACAGCGGGGGGCGCACAGGGGGTGGGAGGGCGGCGGACAGATAGATCTTTCTTTTAAACACTATTATTCATATCTTCTATGCAGCAAACGCTGCTGCAGGGAAGATATGAATCGCGGCTTCAGCACCATGTGGGGGGGACAGCGCTTACTGTAGCGCTGTCTCCTGCACGCCATACGGACTGCACATGGAGAAGGTCCGTGTGTGGTCCATGTTTTACATGGACCCATTGACTTTAATGGGTCCATGTAATACGTGCGCTCCCACGAACACTGACATGTCTCCGTGTTTGGCACACGGAGACACGGTCCGCAAAAAATCAATGACATCTGCACAGATGCATTGATTTTTATGGGTCTACGTGTGTCAGTGGCTCCGGTACGTGAGGAAACTGTCACCTCACGTACTGGAGCCACTGACGTGTGAAACCGGCCTCACTGTGCTTGATTGGCCAGCAAACTCGCCTGACCTTTTAACCCCAGAGAATCTATGAGTATTTCCAAGAGGAAGATGAGAGACACCAGACCCAACAATACAGACAAGCTGAAGGCTGTTATCAAAGCAACCTTGGCTTCCATAACACCTCAGCAGTGCCACAGGCTGATCACCTCCATGCCATGCCGCATTGATGCAGTAATTGATGCCAAAGGAGCCCCAAACAAGCATTGAGTGTATTTACTGAACATACATTTCAGTAGGCCAACATTTCAGATTTCACATGGCCGTAAGTCATAATCATCAACATTAACAGAAATAAACACTTGAAATAAATCACTCTGTAATGACTATAATATATGAGATTCACTTTTTGTATTGAAGAACTGAAATAAATAACTTTTTGATGATATTTAATTTTGTGAGAAGCACCTGTATGTTTGGCTGACAGCTCTCTCTCCAGCCTATCACATACAAAGGAACACTTCAATAAACGTTCTTGTGCTGTCTGTTAGAGAGCAGATGTCAGGCTACTGTGGCGGCAGCTTATCTTGAGAGAGAGAACATCAGCCATTGGAATTCCAACACGCCGAATCCTTCCCTCAACTCACATAAAGTATGGATGGAAAGTTGAGAGGCCCCATACACATCACATCATAGTTGAACCCGCCGACTTTACGACATTAGGTGTGCCCAGAAAGCATGAGCCTCAGTGCAGCAACTCCGATCTACTCATCTCTGTAGTGAGACAGCTAGAATGGCGTTGCTGTTTAGATGACGTCCATATAGACAGTGCTGTGTGCACAGAAATCATGAACCTCAGTGCAGGAACTTCAATCTAGTCATTCCTGCAATGAGACAGCTAGAATGGTGTTGCTGTATAGAGGATGTCCTTACAGACTGTACTGTGTGCACAGAAATCATGAGCCTCAGTGCAGGAACTCTGATCTAGTCATCTCTGTAGTGATACAGCAAGAATGGCGTTGCTGTATGGAATTTCATTATTTCTTGGAAAACAGTTACACAAGATTACAGCCCCAATTCATGAAGAACAGAATTTTGTATGACAGTATTAAACAGTATATCCGGAACTTTATTTAAAAACAAAAAATGTGCCTAAGCACTAACAAGTAGGTAATTGCTACCTAGCTGACGGTTGTGGTCATAGCCGTTCTTCCCCTGCACAGGACAGTCACAGACCACTCCTGCCGGGGATTCAGCTGCCTCTGCTGAAGCGATGGGTGTGACTTCCGACTCATTCTGACTGATCAGCTCCTCCAGTTAGGCAGCAGAAATTTGGCTGTCAATCAGAATGATGACGCAGTCCTGCCCCATCTACAGAGCAGAGAAGAAGCAACCGCCCTGACCACTGTGGCCACTCTGTGCTGGGGAAGAATGGCGCCATGCACAAAAGGCAGCTAAGTAGCAAATACCTACATATTTGTGCTTAGGCACTTTGTTGTTTTTTCATAAAGTCCTGGATATCCCCTTTAAGGCCGGTTTCACACGTCCTGATATTTCTGGTACTGGAAAAACCAGTACCGTAGATATCAGTGTCAGTGTGTGCTATTCTTGGGGCACACGTGTGGCAATCGTATGCCGCACGTCTGCCGCTTCAGTACCACATGTACCGGCGCCTGGGAAGCAGCAGTACAGTTAACGCTGCTCCCCGGCGCCAGGTGCTGAAGATGGCTACCATGATTGCCGGCAGACCAGGGGAGAATTCTGAGAGTTATATTCAACTGATAACAGCAAGAGCAGGCAGCGCTATGAATAAATAAATTAAAAAAAAGTTGTGAGTTCCCCTGTATTTGTGATAACCAGCTAGGCTGCAACCCTCAGATGTCAGCTTCAGCAAGGCTGGTTATCAAGACTAGAGGTGACCCCATGCTGTTTTTTTTAAATTATTATTTAAATAAATAATTTAAAAAAACGGCGTGGGGTCCCCCCCATTCTTGTCAACCAGCCAAAGTAAAACAGACAGCTTGGGGCTGGTATTATCAGGCTTGTAGGGGGCCATGGATATTGACCCCCAGCCTAAAAATAGCAGCCCGAAGCCACCCAAAAAAGGCACATCTATAAGGTGTGCCAATTCTGGCGCTCTGCCTGATTCTTCCCTCTTGCCCTGTAGCAGTTGCAAGTGAGGTAATATTTGTGGGGTTGATGTCACCTTTAGATACTTATCCATTACTAATCTTATATTTATATAGTAAATAAAGACACCGCCAGAATAAAGTATTTTACTTGAAATCAAAACAAACACACTTTTCCACTTTTCTTTAACCGCAGACAGAACATCGGACAGGTGAGGGATATTGCTGTTGTTTTATTTTTGTTTAATTACAGGAGACGTTTGCTTCAATGGAATGAACGTTAGGGGAGTATAACTGTTAGTTATTTTTTAAATAAAAATGAAAAGGTGTGTTTTCTTTTGATTTCAAATAAAGGACTTTATACTTGCTGTGTCTTTATTTACAATATAACTATAGGATTAGTGATGGATTGGTGTCTTATAGATGCCTCTCCAGTCTCCATTACTAACCCATGGGCTTGATGTCATCAGACAATACAAAGGTGACTTCAAACCCACAAATATTAACCCACTTGCCACCGCTACAGGGTAAGTGGGAAGAGCCGGGCAAAGCGGCAAAATTGGCACATGTAATAGAGGTGCCTTTTCAGGGTGGCTGCGGGCTGCTATTTTTAGGCTGGGGGAGGGCCAATATCCATGGCCTCTTACCAGCCTGAGAATACCAGCCCCCATTTGTCTGCTTTAACTTGTCTGGTTATCAAAACTGGGGTGGACCCTACGCATTTTTTAAATTATTTATTTAAATTATTAAAAAATATGGCATGGGGACCCCTCTTTTCTTGATAACAAGCCTTGCTGAAGCTGACAGCTGAGGATTGCAGCCTGCAGCTGTCTGTTTTACCTGGCTGGTTACTGGTTATCAAAAACACAGGGGAAACCATGCCTTTTTTAAATTTATTTATAGCGCAGGCGGTGGCTGATAAATACTCCCATCAGCTGCCACCTGCTCTCACTGTTATTAGCGGCAGCAGGTTTAGGATGTTGGGAGTAGTAGTCCCATCAGCTGCCGCCTACTCCCTCTGTTATCAGTGGAATATAACTCAACAATCTTCCCTGCTCGCGCTGATCATTGGTAGAGCAGGGGAGAATGATGTGAGCGGTCTTCAGCACCCGGGGAATAGCACTAACTGTAGTGCTGCTTCCCAGGCGTCTGTACGTGTCACACTTGCACGACGTTTTGCGGCCCGTGCTGCTGTTAAAAAACTGATCTGTCAGCGTATTTTGCCCTCGGACACATGGTCCATGGAAGCACACTGACGTGCACAGACCCATTTGCTTGAATGGGTCTATGTGTATGTGTCTCCGATACGTGTGAAAACTGTCACCACACGTACCTGAGACACTGACTTCTGAAAGAGGCCTAACAAGGGGTTACAGAGAGCAAGCAGCAGCCACTTTGTGCTTTTTTCAAATTAATAAAGTTCATTTTTTGATTATCGCTATTCGCATTATAAAACTTTACACAAATCTCTGATTTTTCAGTTTTGATAGAATTCAAATTTTCCTGTATGTGCACAAGTCTCAGCCAGTGACGGAGTGCAGCCAACAGAATCACCAGAATCCACATCACAAAAGTGTGACTGTTGGTGGCGCTCTATTATGGTGACTGTCGGTTGTGCTCTTTTATGATGACTGTCGGTTGTGCTCTGTTATGATGACTGTCGGTGGCGCTCTATTATGGTGACTGTCGGTTGTGCTCTGTTGTGATGACTGTCGGTTGTGCTCTTTTATGATGACTGTCGGTTGTGCTCTGTTATGATGACTGTCGGTTGTGCTCTTTTATGATGACTGTCGGTGACGCTCTTTTATGATGACTGTCGGTTGCGCTGTTTTATGATGACTGTCGGTTGCGCTCTGTTATGATGACTGTCGGCTGCTCTCTTTCTCCCCGTGAAGCTCCGCCCACTCCTCACAATGTCGCGGCTGCAGACAGGATGACAGACGGGAGACGTTACATTCTGCTGACACTGAACAATCAGCGCTGAGCGTAATTATTTATGTTACAGAAAGTGATAATAAAAATGTAAGATTTATAAATCAGGAAAAAATAATAATTTTAATCAAATCCATAAAATACAGAACAGTGTAATTAACTTTCCTGTCTGACCTGTGATGTCTGCACCATTAAAACCTTGAGAAATTTCATAAAAAAACGCATTAAAAAAAAACAGAAGAGGGGAATAGAATGGTGTCTGTATGAGGAGCTCAAGGAATCAACTCCGATCTAGATGCAACCTGAACCCACTAGTTATATGACTGTTCTGTGCTCACAGGACCTGTGGTGATGTCACAGTCATGTGATCAGTCCCATGGAGAGGAGGAGCCAGTCTCCATTTTGCTTCATGTAAGAGAAGACGTCTGCACTGGTGACAGGTAATGAGGGAGCAGGGAGGGTGTGATGGGGAACAGGATTAAACCCTAATGGGCTGAAGGTCGGGGTCTCTCTGACCCCTAGAATATACAGCGGAGCCTGAAAGGTCGGGAACTCTTTAGAATTTTCCATAATTCTGAATGATGTACAGTAACAAATTGTATTGTGGTACCATGTTAGCCAGAAAATCGATATGAATACTTTTCTGCCCAATGATGACAAAAGTATTCTTGGAGTGATAACTTTATTGGCTAACCAGAAAATAAAATGGATGAATTTGACCTAAAACTCCATCAGATTCTCACACGAGTCCTAAATGTATAAATCCTACATGGAACGAGACGGAAAAGTATAAAGACTGAAGATCGTCGCTTTACAGAATGATAGAAATGTTATTAATTCACCTGATAAATATATGTCTGTGGAGACATAAAATAAGGGGAATTTCCATGATACAGAGACTGGATAAAAAGGTGATGGCAATACACACTATAATATATGTACAATAGATCAGGTCCTGTGTCAGTGTGATATACAATGGCTTGCAAAGTATTCACCCCCTTGACATTTTTCATGTTTTACCGCAACGTGGAATTTCACTGTTTTTTTGTTTTTGTTTTTTTTTCTTGAGAGTCTGCTTCAGTTCATATAAAGAACATGCCTATAACTGTGAACATTTGGTTTTCTTTTTATTGTGATGCAAACAACAAATAGGACAAAATAACCGAAAGCTTCATTGTGCATAACTATTCACCCCCCTAAAGTCAGTACTTTGTAGGGCCTCCTTTTGTGGCCATTACAACTGCAAGTTGCTTTGGATAAGCCTCTATGAGTTTTCCACATCTTGCTACTGGGATTTTTGTCCATTCTTCAAGACAAAACTGCTCCAGCTCCTTCAAGTTAAATTGGTTCCTTTGTTGAACTGCAATCTTCTAATCTGACCACAGATTCTCAATTGGATTGAGGTCTGGGCTGTGACTAGGCCACTCCAAAAACATGTACATGTTTCCACTTAAACCACTCAAGTGTTGCTTTAGCAGTATACTTTGGGTCATTGTCTTGTTAGAAGGTGAACCTCTATCCCAGTCTCAAATCAGTGACAGACTGAAACAGGTTTTGCTCAAGAATATCCCTGTATTTTGCACTATCCATTTTCCCTGACACTGCTGCTGAAAAACATCCCAACAGCATGATGCTGCCACCACCATGTTTCACTGTGCGAATGGTGTTCTTGGGGTGATAAGCTGTGTTGGTTTGGCGCCAGACATAATAATTACCTTGAAAGCTAAAAAGTTCAGTTTTGTTCTGACAGCAGCACCTTCCTCCATCCTTTTTTAGAGTGTCCCACATGTCTTTTGCCAATCTCAAAACGAGCCTTACAATTTTTGTGTGTAAGCAAAGGCTTTTTTCTTCCCACTCTTCCATGTGGGCCACCTCTGTGAACTGTATGGCTTATTGTGGTCATATGGACAGATACTCTAGTCTTTGCATGGGAACTTTGCAGCTCCTTCAGGGTAACCTTTGGTCTCGTTGCAGCCTCTCTGATTACTGTAGTCCTTGCCCGGGCTGAGAGTCTTGGTGGGCGCCGTCTCTTGGCAGGTTTGTTGTGTTACCATGTTCTTTCAATTGAAGATAATAGATTTCTTGTTACTGCAGGGGATCATCAAAGTTTGGGATATTTTTTCTAGCCCAACTCTGACTTGTACAACTTTCCCCATGGCTTGTTTGGAAATCTCTTGGTCTTTATGGTGTTTGGTTAGTGATGCCTCATGCCTATTCCACTGTTTAGGCACATTAGACGCTCTCAAGCGTGACAAGACATCCACAGAACATTCCATCATATTCAGCATTCCAAAACCTCACTCCATCCTTTCTGAACCCTACTGTGCACCCAAACACTAATTTTCCTCCACATATGGGGGATCTGCATACTCAGGAAAATTGAGCAACAAACTTTGAGTTCCATTTTGTCCTGTTACTCTTTTGAAAAATTAAAAAAATTGGTGCTAGAATAACATTTTTGTGGGAAAAATATGATTTTCACAGCTTCACGTTATAAAGTTCCATGAAGCACCTTGGGGTTCAAGGTGCTCACAACATATCTAGATAAGTCACAAAAAAAGAGAAAATTGAAAGGCACAAAGACAAAAAATTGACTTACTGGTGGAGATGGTGATCTCTGAATCAACGACACCCTTCATGGTATATTCACGGTGCGTAGAGGTGCTTGCTGAAAAACACATATGAAGTAATTAGTGTTGAGCGATACCGTCTGATATTTGAAAGTATCGGATTGGATCGGCCGATATCCAAAAAATATCGGATATCGCCGATACCGATACCCGATACCAATACAAGTCAATGGGACACAAATATCGGAAGGTATCCTGGATGGTTCCCAGGGTCTGAAGGAGAGGAAACTCTCCTTCAGGCCCTGGGATCCATATTCATGTAAAAAATAAAGAATACAAATAAAAAATATGGATATACTCACCCCTCTGTCGGATCCTGGACCTTAGAGGTGTAACCGGCAGCCTCCGTTCCTAAGAATGCAGTGAGTGAAGGACCTTCGATGACGTCGCGGTCACATGAGCTGTCACGCGACCAATCACAAGACCGCGACGTCATCGCAGGTCCTGTACACTCACTGCATTCTTAGGAACGGAGGCTGCCGGTTACACCGCTAAGGTCCAGGGTCCGCCAGAGGGGTTCAACACTAGAAGTAATCCAATAATAAGAAAAAAACAGCCGCACAACTCAAATCTTCCGTGGAATAAAAAAAACCTTTGTCCTTTATTTCATTTACACAAAGTGGACAAGGTTATAAGGGAGGGACGTTAGCAGAACACACAGAAAAAGAGGACTACGGCCGTTTCACGTCTTGCACGCTTCAAATGGTCCTATGACCGTTGAAGCGTGCAAGACGCGAAACGGCAATAGTCCTCTTTTTCTGTGTGTTCTGCTAATGTCCCTCCCTTATAACCTTGTCCACTTTGTGCAAATGAAATAAAGGACAAAGGTTTTTTTATTCCACGGAAGATTTGAGTTGTGCGGCTGTTTTTTTCTTATTATTGGATTATATCTAGATAAGTTCCTTGAACTGTCTAGTATCCAAAATGGCTCACTTGTGGGGGCTTTCCACTTTTTAAGCACATTCGAAGCTCTCCAAACATGATTCCAGCTAATTTTGCATTCAAAAAGTCAAATGGTGCTCCTTCCCTACCAAGCCCCGCCGTGCACCCAAGCAGTAGTTTTCCTGCACATATTCAGTATCAACGTACTCGGGAGAAATTGCACAACAAATTATATGGTGCATTTTCTCCTGTTTCCCTCGTGAAAATAAAAGAAATTTGAGCTAATAAATATTTTTCTGGAAAAAATTTATTTGGGGTTTCAAGGTGCTCACCACACATCTAGACATCTAGGTAACTTCCTCAGTGGTCTAGTTTCCAAAATAGGGTCACTTCTGGGGGATTTCCACTCTTTATGCATATCAAATGCAACATGGCCAGCTTCAGACTGGAGCCCCTTGGGCCCACCAGAGAAAACCATTCTTGGGGCCCACTATGTAGCTACATAGAAATAAATAAAAGACCACCAATTATGCAGTAAAACCCATCAATATCAGGTATAATATAAGGTAGTACACGTCTTAATTATGTAGCAGGGATTGGGGTAGCCTCCATCATAGAATATGAAGTAGCCACCTCCTAGTATAATATAGCCTCCCTCATAGAATATAATGTAGCCCCCCCCAGAGAATATAAAGCAGCCCCCCATAGAATATAATGTAGCCCCCTCATAGAATATAATGCATCCCCCCATAGAATAATACAGCCCCCTCATGGAATAAAATGCCGCCCCTCATACAATATAATGTAACCCCCCTCATATAGTACAATGCGACCCCCCACAGAATAAAATGCAACCCCCTCATAAGGTATAATGTAGCCCCCCTTAGAATATAATGTAGCCTCCTCATAGGGTAAAATGCAGCCTCCCTCATAGGGTATAATGCAGCTACCCTCACAGAATATTATGCAGCCTTCCCCCCCAGAAAAAAATAAAATTATATATATATATATATATATATATATATATATATATATATATATATATATATATATATATTAAGCACAGTACTCTCCTCCTCACTCCCAGGGGAATGATGGGAGAAGGGGGCTTCACATGACACTCACTCCTCCGTTATTGAATGCGGCACGCACTGGGGGGCGATGCTGGTGAAAAGAAAATAATTAAAAAAAATGAATACATGCATATTATCCATTGTGTTATGCTACAGTGTAAGCGCTGCCTGATGATTGTTTTTTTTTTTTTTTTTTAAAACAATATTTTATGCACTATGTAAAATAGGGGGTAGTTCACTGAAGGATCAGTATGTGAAACAACACCGTGAGCACAGCTACGAAGTGGTGCTATAGTTAGGCTCCCACGCCATATACTTAATCAACATAAAACTTAGCACTCAACTTAGGATGCTGGAACAGAAGAATTTATTTTGCAGTATACTCAAAACGTTTTGGTTCAACATGAACCTTCTTCAGTTACTACAAAATGTAAAAAGTGCAAATAAATACAAAAAAACAAAATAACCAAAGTATGTACAAAAAGGAGAAACAATTGGTCAAATACAATGTAATCATACATGATACTCAGCAGAAGTGAATCTGGCAGAGAATATAAGCCAAAATCCGAGCACAATCAAATATAGGTGTAAGGAAGAGAGGAAGTGCAGGACAAACGTTAGATAGGTGTCCGTGTGGTACAAGGTATCTAGAGAACATACCGTATACGGAATACATGTGATGAATGGGGCCGGAAGTCAGTGGGCCACACAAATTCTATACTGGGGGCTGTGGAAAATAACAGGGTAACCAGAGGGTTAAACAAAGGACTACTGAGGGAGAAATATAGATGGATATGCTACTTACACCACAGCCGAGGTATGCAGAGAGAAGTGCTGTAGGATATTAAAATAATGGTAGTAAGTGGGTGAAATGGAGGTAAAAGCATTAACCGTGCGATGAGGGGTTAAATTACCTTTAGGAGAGCGAGGTGTAGGCATGCATGCCGCCAGACGCGGAGTCCACCGCTAGTCTGGGGATGTAGACTCCAAATGGAGTTTAATAAGGAAAGGGGCGGGACACCGAAAAAATCAACATTTAACTTTTTTTAACAAACATTTTATTTCAGAACCATACTCTTTATTTTCACAAGTGTAAAAAGAGAAAATGAACCACAAAATGTATTGTGCAATTTCTCCTGAATACGCCGATACCCCATATCTGGGGGTAAACCACTGTTTGGGCGCACGGCAGAGCTTGGAAGAGAAGGAGTGCCGTTTGACTTTTTCAATGCTGAATTGGCTGGAATTGAGATCGGAAGCAGTGTCGGATTTGGAGAGCCCCTGATGTGCCTAAACAGTGTAAACCCTTGACAAGTGACACCATTTTGGAAACTAGACCCCCTTAAGGAACTTATCTAGATGTGTGGTGAGCACTTTGACCCACCAAGTGCTTCACAGAAGTTTATAACGTAGAGCCGTGAAAATAAAAAATTGTATTTTTTTTCCGCAATAATTATATTTTTGCCCCCAATTTTTTATTTTCCCAGGGGTAACAGGAGAAATTGGACCCCAAAAGTTGTTGTCCAATTTGTCCTTAGTACACTGATGCCCCATATGTTTGGGTAAACCACTGTTTAGGCGCACGGCAGAGCTCAGAAGGGAGGGAGCACCATTTGACTTTTTGAACGCAAAATTGGCTGGAATCAATGGTGGCGCCATGTCATGTTTGGAGACCCCCTGATGTACCTAAACAGTGAAAACCCCCAATTCTAACTCCAACCCTAACCCCAACACACCCCTAACCCTAATCTTACCCCTATCCATAACCCTAACTAAAAACCTAATCCTAACACTAATCCCAACTCTAACCCTAACTTTAGCCCCAACCCTAATCTTACTGTAACTTTAGCCCAACTCACTTTAGCCCAACTCTAACCCTAATGGGAAAATGGAGATAAATACATTTTCTTTATTTTATTATTTTTCCCTAACTAAGGGGGTGATAAAGGGGTTTTTTTATTTACTATTTTTTTATTTTGATCGCTGTGATAGGGTCTATCACAGTGACCAAGATGAACCAATAGGAAACATCTTCCTATTGTTGCCGGGTGCCAGCCGGCAGATCTTGGCGGACACACTGCGCATGTGCCCGCCATTTTCTTACCGGAAGAAGATGCCAGCGGCTGTGACGGTAAGCAGGAGGACTCAGAGACACCGGTAAGTATCTGGGGGGGATCGGGGATCCTATATCTCTGTCCTCTGATGTGCGATCAGAGAAATTAAATGGCAAGTCACACTTTTTTTTCGGTCGCTGTTATATGGTTAATAATGGCGATCGCAAGCCCGTGGTCGGTAAAAACTGACCCGAATCATGTTCTCTGGGGTCTCGGCTACCCCTGGCAGCAGAGACCCCGGAGAAATTCCGATTCTGAGGGGCGCTATACACTTTTTCCACAGCACCATTAATTAACGGCGCTGTGGTTTAAGTACCCTTAACTACCGCCGTTAAAAGGCGTATCGGTGATCGTTAAGGGGTTAACATAATTTTGATCAAAAAAGTAAAAACCATCCCACCACGTCGCGGTGACTCTATTCAGGATGGTCCTAACCTTTGGTATTAAAACCTTACCATATGTCAAATGATATAAATGTTCATAAGGACATTAAGGATTTTAATACTAGGGGTTAGGAATGTCCTGAATATTGTCACTGTGGTGTGATGGCTTTTACGTTTTTTTTTCAAAATTATGTTCACCAAGTATCCTATGTTATTTTCATACACTATTGCTATTTACTTATTTACTGCAGAGTATTAGATCATTTTGTTTTTATCTTGGGTTTTGTTTTTTTTTATAAGTGATGGCCTGACCTAACGAGGAAGAACTGTGCATATGGCCGTCCTGATGAATGACCTGACATGACCGACGGTGTACATGACCAGATGTACTGATTATTTGAAGCCTGTAACAGCTTTGGAGATTTCTTACATGGGATCTTTATGATTTTGTATCAGTTCATCTTCTTCCCATTCAGTTTCATACAACATTGCATCCTCTCAGTGGAGATCTTCGATATAGGAGAATTTTCCTTATTGAACCATCAAGGATGAATATGGACAAAGACAAGATGGCAGAGAGGATATTACACCTCACCCTAGAGATCCTGTTCCGGCTTACTGGAGAGGTGAGAGATTCTGATGACGTCACATTACATCATTCCTATCTATGGGAATAACAGATGGACAGAACTGGAGAGGTGAGGACTCTGGAAATGTCTGTAGTGAGGTTTATTAATGTGTCTCTCCATAACCAGGATTACACAGTAGTGAAGAAGACCTCTAGTGAGCGCTGTCAGACCTCTGTGTCAGAGGGATGGGGAAGACCCCCGAGCCCAATCATAGGGCCTCCACCTCACCCCCTGAAACATGAGGACATCAATGCACAGAGGATCCTAGAACTCACCTACAAGATGATTGAGCTGCTGACTGGAGAGGTGACACTGCTGGGAATGCTGGGACATTATACAGTAATTCTATGAAGGGATCGTGGGGATGATGGTATCATTGTGTTTGTCAGGTTCTTATAAGGTGTCAGGATGTCGCCGTCTATTTCTCCATGGAGGAGTGGGAGTATTTAGAAGGACACAAAGATCTATACAAGGATGTCATTATGGAGGTTCCCCGACCCCTCACATCACCAGGTAATAGGACTAAATACACATAGCCTATAATTCTGTATGTAAAGAATTAACTCAGTCCTGTATGTGTTTCTGCCAGTTCTGTATAGTAAGTGGACAACACCAGAGAGATGTCACCCTCCTCTTCATCTGCAGGACTGTAAAAAAGAAGATCCCGATGTTCCTCAGGTTCATCAGGTAGATGGAGATAAGGTGTCATGAGATCTTCCCTTTCATGTGTAGAAAGCTGTGAAGGTCTTGTTTTATCCACCAGTATTATACACTAGCTGAAGAACCCGGCATTGCCCAGGCATAGTAACTAACTGTGGTTAGTTATAGAACCTCGCTTCTCTTTTTCCCATCATTTTCCCCCTCACATCTCTCATTGTTCCTCTCGCATCTCTCATTTTCCCCCTAACACCTGTCATTTTGACCTCACACTTGTCATTTTCTGATCACTCCACTATTTTCCCCTCACACCTCTTCATTTTCACCTCACACCTTTTCATTTTCACCTCACACCTCTTCATATTCACCTCACACCTCTCATTTTCCCCTCACTATATTCCTGTGTCATCTCCCCTGTATATAGTATATACTTGTATGTCATCTCCTCCTGTATATAGTATATAGCTGTATGTCATCTCCCCCTGTATATAGTATATACCTGTATGTCGTCGCCTCCTGTATATAGTATATACCTGTATGTCATCTCCTGTATATAGTATATACCTGTATGTCATCTCCTCCTGTATATAGTATATCCTGCTCTGCGGTTTGTGTCGTGTCTCACAGGTGTACCGGTGCCATTTTGTTGAAGCAAAAGGTTTTTTTTTTTAAACACAATATTAACCCCTTAACGGCTGCTGATACGAATTTGCAAAAATTTCTACATTTCCATTTTTCAGTCAAGATAGGGCATAAAGTGTACTTTCAGGAGAAAAAATTAACTTTGTAGAATTTACCAATTAGCTGCAATAAAACAAAGTGTGAAAATTTTTTAAAGGGGTCTGAATACTTTCCGTACCCACTGTATTCCCAATAGGCCTCGATACAGTATAAAGCAGCCCCCATACAGTACAATGCAGCCATCCCATAGAGCATAAAGCAGACACCCCATAGAATATGATGTAGCCCAAACTTGGAATATAATGTAGCCACCTCATAGAGTATAATGTAGCCCTCCAATAGAAAATAATGTACCCCCATAGAATATGATGTTGCCCCCTCATAAAGTATAATGTAGCCTTCCCATAGAATATGATGTAGCCCCCATAGAATATAATGTAGCCCTCTCACAGAGTATAGTGCAGCTCCCCCATAGAATCTAATGCAGCCCCCTTCATAGGGTATAATGCAGCCCCTTCATATAGTATAATGCAGCCCCCTCATAGAATATAATACAGCTTCTCCCGCTCCCCCATAGAGTATAAAGCAGCCCCCCCATAGAATATAATCCAGCCCTAGAGTCCAGTACTCACTCACTATATTTAAAAAAAAAAAAACCTCACCACTCCTCATTCCCTGTGCTGCTCTAGGCTCTGCTCCTGTCTCAGCAGCATTGCTCTCTGCCTGACACACAGCATGGTGCAAGATGAAGTGATGTCATCGTGCATCGGTTGTGTCAGAGGTAGAGGGGAATGATGGGGGATTGAGCGTCATCTGACGCCCTCTCCTACATCATTGCTTTCAACTGTATCGGCATCTATGAAGCCAATACAGTAGAATGCGGCGCACGGGGGGTGCTCTGGCACAAGTCGGGCCCCTGACTCACAGGCCCCACAGCGTCCATGTGGTGTGTCGCTGTTGGTGGCACCCCGCTGGCCTGGGGCCCCTTGGGGAGCAGGGGTCCTAGGCAGCTGCCTGGTCTGCCTGCCGCTAACGCCGGCCCTGCGTGTAGTGGGTGTACTTTATGCAATATACAAGGTGCCTTGGAGGTATCTATATTGGGAAAACTACAAACAAGGATGAATCTACACAGAGACAATTGGGAATTAACTGGACAAAACGAAAACCCTAATTTGATATCCTTGGCTTATCTTTAGATGGCATCACTCCTTTCATATCATGAACAAATGTCATGTTGTAATATCTCTTAAATGTTGTGCTCGTCTTTTTATAAACTTGCCTGAAGAAGGAGGCAGTGTGCTCTGAAAGCTTGCAAGTATACTTTTTGTGGTTAGCCAATAAAGGTATCACTCCGAGAATACTTTTGTCATTTTTGGGCCTAAAAGTATTTACATCAATTTTTATTCTCTCGTAATTTTTGAAGATTGTGTTGCTGCACAATTGAGCACCACCACGTCTGGCATTCTCTTGTAACCAGCATTGCGTACTGCAGTGGTATATACTTTCAACAATGCCAGTTTGCTGATATTTTAAAATTGATGTAAAGCTGGTCATAGATACTAGATGTTGTCTGGATCTTCTAACAATTTTATACAGGAGACCTGCTATAGTGTCATTTTTTGTTTTCATGTTAATTTATGATCTTTTCTTCCCTTCTAAGTCATTCCACACAACTTCTTCCCCATCTGTCTGTAACTTTTACAATCTTTCTTTCAGGGTAAAGATCTGCTCCATATTAATGCTACGGAGACATATGTGTGGGGTGATGGGTGGTGTAAAGAGGAGATTCCTACAGATAACTGCACAGGTGAGTAGTGACCACTAAATGCACAGAGGTCCCAGATATTACTCGTTCATTGGCTTGCAGAATTTCTTTATGTATGGAGTGTTTTTTCGTTATACAGAGCTTTTCTTGTGGATTTTACACTTAAAGATTGTGTTTAAAATAAAAAAAAACACTTTTGTACTATTTTTTTTTTTTTACCATAATCGCTTCTGCAGAGTTTCATACTTGGGATCGTGGACTCACTGCTCCACGGGCTGGGCTTCCTAGGAGGGGCATGGCTAAGCGGCTACCTGATTTTCACTAGAGCTCCTGGGTATAACCTGGGAACCTCCATCCCTTCCTAGGCTATAAACATCTGCCCCGAGCTGTCCGCTTTACCTCTGCTGGTTAATAAAATGTCGGGAAGTCTTGTGCCATTTTTTATCAGAAAATAATTTAGTACAATAAAAAAAAGTACATGTATAGTAAGCTACACTAGCACTGGACTAATTATATATTTAACTTCCATCTTTATATCTATCTATATCTATCTATTCTGTGTGTATTGTGGTAGGTTGAGTCACTCAGCTGCTTGAGAAAGACACAGGAACGCTTCTTGGGTCAAACACCTGATGGTTTATTAAAGCACAACATAAACTTTGGCAGGATTTAACAAAACAAACGTGGTCTTTCAGGCATAACGGCAAAATATAACTATTTCAGAGTCCATAAGCCTGTGGAATTTGCCTGCTCAGGAAATACTAAATCTTCAGCTCCTCTTGGAGCTACCGTCTGGAGGCTTGCCTGTCTCCAAACACAGAGAAAAACAAAAAACATGTAGCTAGCCATTTAACTTCCCAACCACACCCTTGAGGTGGAGATATGGTGAGTAGGCATCCCGCCCATCTCTTACACCTATTCATAAAAAAAAACCAAACCCTGATAATGGCTGGTTAACCCCTCAGCACATAGCATCCTGGAGAGAAACTTTTGGGTTTCGCATAAGGAAAGATAGCAATCTTCATGACACATATCTCCCCTCACATACAGCGCCAGTGACCCTGTCACAGTAAATATTCTATTTTGTCGGGTCACTCTGTGATTTTACTGTACAGGGCAGATGAATTGCCGGCTTTTCATAGGACATAGGTGCATAAAAATTGGCCGGCACTCGCATGGTTCGAGTGCTGTGCAATTTTTTTTTCTCCCACACATTGGCGAGTCTCGTCTGAGATACGAGGACAGTTGCAGAATGCTGAATTTTTTTTCTCAGTCCGATTTCAAGTGAGAAAAAAAAATCGCAGATGAACTATAACTCATAGATTAACATTGGTCAGAGTGGAATCTGATTTTTTTTTTTTTATCAGATTGTACTTTTCTTTTTTTCTCGCAGATGAGTATGAGCCCTCACAATGGAGCCTTGACTACATTTTCTTTGTATGGTCATTATCTGTAGCACTTGTGTATTATTTTTTCTTCTTTATCGTTATGTATCCTGTTAGTGTAGTTTGTCCATCATCACTCAAGAAAGGAGCAGCCACTGACAGACCAAAATTCTTTACCAGGGTTGAGTCTGTAGATGCACAACCCCAGAAGGTGAATTTATTCACCACTTATCTACACTTATTTTAGGTTTATTGTGTGTCGAAGGCAACGTGTCTGCTTTTTACATTTTTTTTCTTGCTGCACCGTTCTGTATACTAGAGAATATTCTCAGCCTAATAACTTCAATGGCATTTTCATGACCAGCAGAATATACTGGTCTATACATATAACTTTATATGCCAGTATATTAGAAGATAAAATATAGATGCAAAACAATAAACATGGACATAGCTTGTGCAATCATAACAACTTGTACAAAACACTGAGCACATTATTTTTGGAGAGCGCTAAATGTTGGTGACCATAATAGTTCAATTGCATTTTTGAATAACACCATCCGTTCTAACACATGATGTACTGGAAAGCAAGAAAAAAAAGTGTGGCAAAATAGCAAAAAAAATAATTCCACATTTGTTTTTTTTTGTTTGTTTTTTTTCCCACAGCATTCATTTTACTGTAAAAATGATCTGTCTACAGCCCTTTCTTTGTGTGCTCTGGGACTTATAGTTTTGCCCAGACTAGTCGATATAGACTTAAATTCTGTCAGAGTTTGCTCTCTGCTGTGTGATCTGGGTGGTGCTACAAGCTATTTAAGCTCCTGAAATCCTGCTGTCCACTACCAGTTATTATATTTACCTTTGTCTACTTGTACCTTGTTATTCTCCCAGTGTCTTATGACATCAGTAATCATTAATTGTTTGCCATTAAGTGTGCCTTAAGGTACCTTCACACGAAGCGACGCTGCAGCGATAGCGACAACGATGTCGATCGCTGCAGCGTCGCTGTTTGGTCGCTGGAGAGCTGTCACACAGACCGCTCTCCAGCGATCAACTATGCCAAGGTCCCCTGGTAACCAGGGTAAACATCGGGTAACTAAGCGCAGGGCCGCGCTTAGTAACCCGATGTTTACCCTGGTTACCAGCGTAAAATCTAAAAAAAACAAACAGCACATACTTACATTCACGTCCCCCTGCGTCCACTTCCTGACTGACTGAGCGCCGTACAGTGAGAGCAGAGCGGTGACGTCACCGCTGTGCTGCTTTCACTTTCACTTTGCAGCGCTGAGTCAGAGGAGGAAGCAGACTGCAGGGGACGCAATGTGAGTATGTGCTGTTTGTTTTTTTTACATTTTACGCTAGTAACCAGGGTAAACATCGGGTAACTAAGCGCGGCCCTGCGCTTAGTAACCCGATGTTTACCCTGGTTACCAGTGTAAAATATCGCTGGTATCGTTGCTTTTGCTTTCAAACACAACGATACACAGCGATCGGACGACCAAATAAAGTTCTGGACTTTATTCAGCGACCAGCGACATCACAGCAGGATCCTGATCGCTGCTGCGTGTCAAACGAAACGATATCGCTAGCGAGGACGCTGCAACGTCACGGATTGCTAGCGATATCGTTATAATGTCGTTTCGTGTGAAGGTACCTTTAGTGTAATGGTGCCAAACCTAACGGTGTTACTACATACCACAAAAAACTGACTTGGAATAAGCTAAAATACTTAAGCCTAAGCATGCTAGATGGGTACTCTTCTTGTCAAGATTTGATTTTGTTCTGACACTTAGACCTGGGACTAAGCATATAAAAGAAGATGTACTTTCCTGATATTTCTATCCTCATCCGGAGGACACTGAAACTATTTCTATTCTTGCCAAAGGTATAGTTGTGTTTTCTGTTCTCCTAGATGTTGCACAGGAAATCCGCAGATCCCAAGAGTTAGCCCCTGATAATGCTCCCACCCACGGGCAGCACGGTAGCTCAGTGGTTAGCACCGCTACTTTGCAACATTGGGGTCCTGGATTCAAATCCTACTGACGATAACATCTGCAAGGAGTTTGTATGGGTCTCCTCGGGGATTTCCTGTTTCCTCTCCCTCCAAAACATACTGATGAGGAATTTAGATTGTGAGCATCATTGGGGACAGCAACAATAATAATGTATGGAAAGCGCTGCGGAATATAACACGTTTGTTCCTCATCAGTTACATTTGTGAGTCCTATAGTGATCCTGTGACTCAGTTTTCAGAGGTCACCTTTGGATTTATAATACTCTTCACCTTGTGGCCAGGTATTTTTGGTAGCCAACTATAGTTCGAGATTGTAAGGAATAATATATATAACTAGATGGCAGCCCGATTCTAAAGAATCGGGAGTCTAGAATCCATATATACTTTATTTATTCAAATGTAAGAATAATTTGGTGGGCGGGGACCCTCGGCCTCCGATTTGGTTGGCGGGGCCCCACGGCCTCCGATTTGGTGGGCGGGGTCCCTCTGCCTCCGCTTTGGTTGGGGGGCCCCCTCGGCCTCCGCTTTGGTGGGCGGGGCCAGGCCCCTCGGCCTCCGCTTTGGTGGGCGGGGCTGCTCGGCCTTCGATTTGGTGGGCGGGGCTCCTCGGCCTCCGATTTGGTTGGCGAAGCCCCTCGGCCTCCGATTTGGTTGGTGGGGCCCCTCGGCCTCCGCTTTGGTGGGCGGGGCCGGGCCCCTCGGCCTCCGCTTTGGTGGGCAGGGCTCCTCGGCCTCCGATTTGGTTGGCGGGGCCCCTCGGCCTCCGATTTGGTTGGCGGGGCCCCTCGGCCTCCGATTTGGTGTGTGCTCTGCCTGGGGCCACTGTGCTCTGCCTGGGGCCCCATATGCTGCCTGGGGCCCCTGTGCTCTGCCTGGGGCCCCATATGCTGCCTGGGGCCCCTGTGCTCTGCCTGGGGCCCCTGTGCTCTGCCTGGGGCCCCATGTTCTGCCTGGGGCCCCTGTGCTCTGCCTGGGGCCACTGTGCTCTGCCTGGGGCCCCATGTTCTGCCTGGGGCCACTGTGCTCTGCCTGGGGCCCCATAAGCTGCCTGGGGCCCCTGTGCTCTGCCTGGGACCACTGTGCTCTGCCTGAGGCCCCATATGCTGCCTGGGGCCCCTGTGCTCTGCCTGGGGCCACTGTGCTCTGCTTGGGGCCCCATATGCTGCCTGGGGCCACTGTGCTCTGCCTGGGGCCACTGTGCTCTGCCTGGGGCCCCATATGCTGCCTGGGGCCCCTGTGCTCTGCCTGGGGCCCCATATGCTGCCTGGGGCCCCTGTGCTCTGCCTGGGGCCCCTGTGCTCTGCCTGGGGCCCCATATGCTGCCTGGGGCCCCTGTGCTCTGCCTGGGGCCACTGTGCTCTGCCTGGGGCCACTGTGCTCTGCCTGGGGCCCCATATGCTGCCTGGGGCCCCTGTGCTCTGCCTGGGGCCCCATATGCTGCCTGGGGCCCCTGTGCTCTGCCTGGGGCGCCTGTGCTCTGCCTGGGGCCACTGTGCTCTGCCTGGGGCCACTGTGCTCTGCCTGGGGCCCCATATGCTGCCTGGGGCCCCTGTGCTCTGCCTGGGGCCCCATATGCTGCCTGGGGCCCCTGTGCTCTGCCTGGGGCCCCTGTGCTCTGCCTGGGGCCCCTGTGCTCTGCCTGGGGCCCCTGTGCTCTGCCTGGGGCCACTGTGCTCTGCCTGGGGCCCCTGTGCTCTGCCTGGGTGTAGGACACTGGTGACGTCACTTATCTCCGGACATTAGCTCCGGACATTAGCTCCGGACATTAGCTCCGGACATTAGCTCCGGACAAAGCCACGGAAGTTGGCACAAATTGCAGGAAGTAGTATTCTAGGCAATTATATATTAGATAAATATATATATATATAATAAAATATTGTTTCCAATCAAGGAAATTATTTTTGTTCCAAATTCTGGAGGGCATTCTGTAAAATTATCTACCACTCAAAGGCCAATGGTCAGACTGAATGTGCTAATTGCCAGCTCGGCTCCAGTGACGTAATCCTAATTACAGTTGCATCATCTACTTTTATAAATGCTCCATGTGAGGTATACAGTTTGAAGATTTCTTAGCTTAGTTTCTTAGCATACCGACCTGTTTCTATTTTTTTTTTTTCAGATATGCCTTATTCTTTAATTAACAAAGCGGATAGTTTTTGTTACATATGCGAAGTAGTAACTTTTGCATCACAAAGGCAAAACTTGACTACAATGATAAGGACAGACTCCTACAACCTGTATTTTGGCTTCAGAATAGCAGATCACGTCAAGAGATGGGCTTCACACATATGATTAAAATATCTGTGCATCACATCTTACCTAGTGATTGCATGGGAAAAGGCAATCTATGCCTTTTGCAGTCCCAATGATCTGGAGAGAGCCAACCGATCACACTATCAATTGCTGTTTCTGCTTGGTGCCCCCCTTGAAAAAGGAGTTTTAAGGAAGAAGAGGTGGACTTTACAGTATCCAAACATTCCATCTGCAATATGCCCAGTACCACATGCAGAAGGACTGCTGAGTCCAAAAGTACCAGAAACCTTTCCAGTCAAGTCAAGTGAGGATGAAGAGGGCGCTTGATGTCATGAAACATCATCCTTTCATGACTCCGACTTTGTCCACAACCTCAACCGAGTCAGACCTTATAACACAAAGTGATCTGAATGATCTTGTTAGAGATTTGGATCTGCCCAAGAGTAAGGTTCAACTTCATAGAGGGTGATCTTGTGGCATGCAAGAACATCAATAGTTTAATGGAAGCTCTGAAGATAAGTCATAATCCAGAGGAAAGGAGGCTCTCCATCGATTCTTCCAAAACAAGCCTTAAAGCGGTCTTCTTGTATAATGTCAATGTGCTACCTTCAATTCCAGTAAGTTATGCAGTCCACATAAAACAAACAACATAAAACAGCTGTGGGGGGGCATGAACTATGACCGACATTTGTGGCCACACTGTGGTGACTAAGGCTACTTTCACACTTCCGTCTTTATGAAGACGTTGCAGTGCGTCGTTCTGTGCAAAAAACGCATCCTGCAAAGTTGCCCGCAGGATGCGTTTTTTGCACATAGACTTGTATTACCGACGCACCACAACGTATGGACACATGTTCCATACGTCGTGGCACTGGATGCGTCTGTAATTGGCGGACCATCGTCACAAAAAAGTTCAATGTAAAGTTTTTATGTGCGACGCGTCCACCGATTTTCGAACGCGCATGCGCAGCCAAAACTCCGCCCCCTCCTTCCCGGAACTCATAATGGGCAGCGGATGTGTCTGAAAACTGCATCCGCTGCCCACGTTGTGCACTATTTGCACAATGTCCTTCGGTACGTCGGGCCAACGTACATGTGAAAGAGGCCTTAATGGTGGTTGCCTTCTAACTTGGTCTCCAGGGTTAATACACATAGTACTGCTGTTGTGAGGTGAGTGGGATGGTTGTGCAAGAGAACATCACTACAATAAGCAGACTGGCCTCTCCGACATTCACTTCAACCAGGGAGTAAAAATGTTCGGCATCCAGCACTTGTTGACCCATATAAGATTTTGTTACCACCATTACATATCAAGTTTGGCCTGAAGAAAAGCTTTTTAAAGTCTAATGGATAAAAATGCAAAAGCATTCAAGTATCTCAAAATTTCCAAGGTTGAGTGAAGTAAAGATAAAAGAAGTAGTCTTTATTGGACCTCAGATTCATAAGCATCTATAAGATGAGGAGTTTCTCAGTTTGTTTTTTTTAGAAACTCAAGAGCAGATAATTATGAAGAGTTGGTGGAAAATCTCCTGAAAACATGTAAGGATCTTGGCTATAACCAGTGGCGTAACTACAAAGTTATGGGCCCCGGTGCGAACTTCCAAATGGGGCCCCCCCCCGCAGCCCTGCCATACAACTCAAGGTAACCCCCATAGAATACAACGCAGCCCCCCTCATAGTGCTCCATACCGTTGATTATTGCCCCATAGATGCTCCATATAAAGCTGCCCCATATATAATGCTCTGCACCGTTCATTATGGCCCCATAAGATGCTCCGCACAGCCACTTGCCCCTTATAGTGCTGCACAAGCGTTATGGCCCCATAAGAAGCTCCGCACAGCCACTGCCCCTTATAGTGCTGCACAAGTGTTATGGCCCCATAAGATGCTCCATCCAGCCACTGCCCCTTATAGTGCTGCACAAGAGTTATGGCCCCATAAGATGCTCCGCACAGCCACTGCCCCTTATAGTGCTGCACAAGTGTTATGGCCCCATAAGATGCTCCGCACAGCCACTGCCCCTTATAGTGCTGCACAAGTGTTATGGCCCCATAAGATGCTCCGCACAGTCACTGCCCCTAATAGTGCTGCACAAGTGTTATGGCCCCATAAGATGCTCCGCACAGCCACTGCCCCTTATAGTGCTGCACAAGAGTTATGGCCCCATAAGATGCTCCGCACAGCCACTGCCCCTTATAATGCTGCACAAGAGTTATGGCCCCATAAGATGCTCCGCACAGCCACTGCCCCTTATAATGCTGCACAAGAGTTATGGCCCCATAAGATGCTCCGCACAGCCACTGCCCCTTATAGTGCTGGCGCTGCACAAGCGTTATGGCCCCACAAGTTGCTCCGTATAGCCACTTGCCCCTTATGCTTTTGCTGCCATAAAAAAAAAAAAAAAATCACATACTCACCTCACCTCTCTCTCTTCGCTCAGGACCCCCGGCACTATCAATATTTACCTGGCTGCTCCTGGTGCGGCTCCGTCTTCGGCACTGACGTTCAGCAGAGGGCGCGCACTGACTACGTCACCGCGCCCTCTGACCTTGAACGTCACTGCCAGAGGACGCTGATGACAGAGCCGCACCGGAACGAGGAGAGGTAAATATCGCCCAGCGCTGCGCAGCGCTGTATACTCACCAGTCACCTGCAGGCTGCTCCTGGCGCTGCGTCCCTGCTTCTTCCACCGCTGCATCTTCTTCCTGTATTGAGCGGTCACATGACCCGTTCATTACAGAAATGAATATGAGGCTCCGCCTCTATGGGAGGTGGAGCCGCCTATTCATTTCTGTAATGAGCGGGACCATGTGACCGCTCAGTGCAGGAAGAATCTGCAGCGCTGGAAGAATCAGGGACTTCCAGGGACCGCGCCGGGAGTAGGTAAGTATAATTAGAGAGCGGTGACGGCTCCCTGCTGCGGGTCACTCACAAATGGGTGCAATCATGGGTCATTTCATTCTCCGGCTTACTGTCCATGGGGCCCCCTAAGTAGTCTGGGCCCCGTCGCAACTGCGACCGCTGCGACCGCGGTAGTTACGCCCCTGGCTATAACATATCCTAGAAAGATTCATTTCTTACATTCGCAACTAGACCATTTTCCATCAAACTGCTGAGCACTGACTGACTTTTATTTTTCGGTCAATATGGCCATGTGAGGCTTTGTTCACATGATCCTTTTTTCGCTGCGGATTTTTCAGGTCCTGATTTGTGAAACCCGCAGTGCAAAACCTGCGGTGGTTTTCACTGCGGTTTTCAGTCCTTTTTCTACTGCGGATTCCACTGCGGGTTTCCAGCTGCATTTTCCTATTGGTGCAGGTGGAAACCCGCTGCGGAATCCGCAGAAAGAATTGACATGGTACTTCTTTTTTTCCGCAGAAAATCAGCGCGGATTTTCCAGCGGAAAAAAGGAACGTCGGAACAGCGTTTTCTTTTTTCCATAGGGTAACATTGTACTGTACCCTGCATGGAAAAAGGATGCGGATCCGCAGCTTCAAATCCGCTGCGGATCCGCAGCAAAAACCGCATCGTGTGAACATAGCCTGAGGGCTTGTTTTTTTTTTTTTTGTTTTTTTGTGGGACAAGTTGTACTTTTGAACACCACCATTGATTTTAACATATCATGTGCTAGAAAACGGGGACAAAAATTCCAAGTATGGTGAAATTGCAAAAAAAGTGCAATTCTACAGTTTTGTTTTGTTTTTTTTTTAAAAAAACATGTTCACTAAATGCTAAAACTGATCTGCCATTACGATTCTCCAGGTCATTGCGAGTTTACAGATACCAAACATGTCTAGATTCTTTTTTATTTAATTGTTTAAACAAATTTGGGATTTATTTTTTTTTCACAAAAAAAAAAAAATGGCTCCATTTTCCAAGACTTGTAGCGTCTACATTTTTAAGTGATCTGAGGCTGGATGAAGGCTTATTATTGTGTGCCAAGATAATTTTTGTATGGATTTTTGATCACCCGTTATTGCTTTTTATTGCAATATAGTGGCGACCAAAAAAAGTAATTCTGGGTTTTTAATTTTTTTTCTCGTTATTCCATTTAGCAATGGGGTAAATTCTTTTTCTTATACTGATTGGGCGATTCTGAACACTGTGATACCAAATATGTGTATATTTGTTTTGTTTTGTTTTTATTTTGAATGGGGCGAAAGGAGTGTGATTTGAACTTTTTGGCCATGTTCACACGTTCCTGATTTCCCTGCTGTTTTTCTGCACTATAAACCGCAGCTCTTGGCAGAAAACGCAGGTGCGGTTTTTGGTGCGTTTTTGGTGCGTTTTTTTGTGCGGTTTTTAGTGCGGTTTTTTATGCAGTTTTCTCTGCAGATTGTCTGTGTTTGACACAAATAAAGCTTTAACTGCAGTGGGGAAAAAAAAGAAAGAAATGATGTCATTTCCTTGTCCAACCCTTTTCTTCTTCCATCCTCCATTTTGGGACTAAACACCAAAATGAGTGGACGTGTTTTGAATGACAGCGCTCCGCAGAGTGCTGAGCGTAGGCCAGATCACAGCCCGCGGATCCAGCTCTATCCAGCTATTTAAGTGCCACATATTTAAGGCTATGTTCACATTTGCGTTGTGCGCCACAGCGTCGGCGACGCAACGCACAACGCAGACAAAAACGCCATGGGTATTTTAACCCCTTCCCAGGCCACAAATATAACTTTTATTTTTTTGCCGACGGTTTGATGGTTTCATTTATACCATTTTAATTTGCATATGATTTTTTGATCGCTTTTTATTCACTTTCTTTTGTGAGTCACATTTTTAGCGTGTTTATTTGTTTTTACGGCGTTCACCAAATGGAATAAATAACACCGTAACATAGGATATAATGGGACTAGAGTGAGTAAAAAGGAGGGCAAAAAATTAATAAAGTTGATGGGGGAGCTACAGTACCCAGAGAGATTAGCAAAATTAAGATTATTTAGTCTAGAATAAAGATGACTGAGGAGTGACCTAATAACCATGTATAAATATATAATGGGACAATACAAATATCTCTCCGAGGGTCTGTTTATACCAAGGAAGATGACGGTCACAAGGGGGCATTCGCTGTATCTGGAGGAGAGAAGGTTTTTCCACCAACATAGAATATGATTCTTTACTGTTAGGGCAGTGAGAATCTGGAATTCCTTGCCTGAGTAGGTAGTGATGGCGAACTCAGTCAAGGGGTTCAAGAGAGGCCTGGATGTCTTCCTGGTGCTTAACAATATTGTATTTTACAGTTATTAGGTTCTTTAGAAGGACGCAGATCTGGGCATTTATTCTGACGGCATATAGGCAGAACTGGGTGGATAAATGTCTTTTTTCGGCCTTGCTAACTACAGTGGGGGAAAAAAGTATTTAGTCAGCCACCAAGTGTGCAAGTTCTCCCACTTAAAAAGATGAGAGCGGCCTGCAATTGACATCATAGGTAGACCACAACTATGAGAGTCAAAATTGAGAAACAAACCCAGAAAATCACCTTATGTGATTTGGCAAGATTTATTTTTCAAATTATGGTGAAAAATAAGTATTTAGTCATTAACAAAAGTTAATCTCAATATTTTGTTATATATCCTTTGTTGCCAATGACAGTGGTCAAACGTTTTCTGTAAGTCTTCACAAGGTTGGCATACACTATTGGTGGTATGTTTGCCCATTCCTCCATGCAGATCTCCTCTAGAGCAGTGATGTTTTGGGCCTGTCGCTGGGCAACACGGAGTTTCAACTCCCTCCAAAGATTTTCTATAGAGTTGAGATCTGGAGACTGGCTAGGCCACTCCAGGACATTCATATGCTTCTTACTCCTTTGTGCTTGGGATCATTATCATGCTGAAAGCCCCATCCACGTTTCATCTTCAATGCCCTTGCTGATGGATGGAGGTTTGCACTCAAAATCTCACAATACATGGCCCCATTTATTCTTTCGTGTACATGAATCAGTCGTCCTTGTCTCTTTGCAGAGAAACAGCCCCAAAGCATGATGTTGCCACCCCCATGCTTCACAGTAGGCATGGTGTTCTTTGGATGCAACTCAGCATTCTGTCTTCTCCAAACACGACAAGTTTTGTTTCTACCAAACAGTTCTACTTCGATTTCACAAAACTATATGACATTCTCCTAATACACTTCTTGATAATCCAAATGCTCTCTAGCAAACTTCAGACGGGCCCGGGCATGTACTGGCTTAAGCAGGGGGACGTGTCTGGCACTGCAGAATCTGAGTCCCTGGTGGCGTAGTAGGCTACCATCTGTAACACTTGTTACTGTGGTCCCAGCTCTATGCAGGTCATTCACTAGGTCCCCCTGTGTGGTTCTGGGATTTTTGCTCACCGTTCTTGTGATCATTTTGACCCCACGAGGTAAGATCTTGTGTGGAGCACCAGATTGATGGAGATTATCAGTGGTCTTGTATGTCTTCCATTTTCTTATTATTGCTCCCACAGTTGAGCTGCTTGCCTATTGCAGACTCAGTCTTCCCAGCCTGGTGCAGGGCTAATATTTTGTTTCTGGTGTCCTTCGACAGCTCTTTGGTCTTCACTAGAGTTGAGCGACTTTTACTTTTTTAGGATCGAGTCGGGTTTCGCGAAACCCGACTTTGTCAAGAGTCGAGTGAAATCGGCCGATTATCGCGCAAAGTCGGGATCGACCGAAACACGAAACCCAATGCAAGTCAATGGGGAAGCAAAGTCAGCAGTGAGTGGAGGACAGGAAAACACCTACGGTGCCCATTTTAATGTCAAAAACATCAATTCGTGTCACTTAAGCTTGTGAATCTTAATTTACCTTATAATAATAGTTAGGCATTGAAAATTGGGGGTCATTTGGCTAAAGTTGTGGGGGGGGTAGGGCTGGCTCAAGTTTTTCGTGGGCCCAGGAAACGCGGACTACGTCACGGCAGTGGAGCAGGGAGAGAACAGTATTTCAACTTTGCAAGTGCTGTGATCCTGAGCTATCGGGGGGGCCCACTCGTTCGCATTGGCACTGGCACAGGGCCCCTCAAAGTACGGCGTTGTGTTTGACGGCGGGGGCGCCTCCCACCGGCAGAGACACTTTTGAGTACTATGAGGGGCCCTGTGACAGTGACGTCGCCAAGGAGTATGCCCTCCCCACCTGATGAAGGAACCTGCACTTTCATCTGCGCCTTCCTCTTTGTCCCCGTGTAAGGTGGTATAGTATGCTGGAAGGGGAACCTTACTTTCAGCAGGGTCAGATTCTGGCTGTGTAGAGTGCAAGGGGAATGTAGTGGTCTGGGTCAATGTACCAGCAGACTCATGTAGCACTGGCTGGGCAATGGGCAGGATGAGGAAACACAGATATAGGCCCAAATAATAAAGTGGGCTAAATGCAGTTCAAAATTGGTAACAGGAGTAAACAGGCGGCACTGCTTTGTTCAGTGGAGGAGAACACCAAGGAGCGGCAGACACCGTTAGTAGGGCCCAACCAAACTAGTATGCCAAATGCAGTTTAATATCTGATAATATAGGCCGAAAGTCTGAAGATTGAAGCTCAGCTTTGTTCAGTGGAGGACAACACCAGGGAGCGTCAGACACCGTTAGTAGGGCTCAACCAAACTAGTAGGCCAAATGCAGTTTAATATCTGATAATATAGGCCGAAAGCCTGAAGATTGAAGCTCAGCTTTGTTCAGTGGAGGACAACACCAGGGAGCGGCAGACACCGTTAGTAGGCCCAACCAAACTAGTATCCCGAATGCAGTTTCATGTTAAAAATATAGGCCGAAAGCCTGAAGATTGAAGCTCAGGAAAAAAAAACAGGAGAACAACAAGGAGCGGCAGACACCGTTAGTAGGGCCCAACCAAACTAGTGGGGCAAATGCAGTTTAATATCTGATAATATAGGCCGAAAGCCTGAAGATTGAAGCTCAGCTTTGTTCAGTGGAGGACAACACCAGGGAGCGGCAGACACCGTTAGTAGGCCCAACCAAACTAGTATCCCGAATGCAGTTTCATGTTAAAAATATAGGCTGAAAGCCTGAAGATTGAAGCTCAGGAAAAAAAAACAGGAGAACAACAAGGAGCGGCAGACACCGTTAGTAGGGCCCAACCAAACTAGTCGGCCAAATGCAGTTTAAAATTTGTAAATATAGGCCGAAAGCCTGAAGATTGAAGCTCCGCTTTGTTCAGTGGAGGACAACACCAAGGAGCGACAGACACCGTTAGTAGACCCAACCAAACTAGTAGCCCCAATGCAGTTTTCAAATTCCTATAGGCTGAAAACCTGACAATTAAAGCTCAGCTTTTTTCAGAGGAGGACAGCTGTATTGAGTGGCGCAGACAGACACAGGTAGTAGGCCTTAAACAAAAAAGTTGGCTCAATGCAGTTTAAAAAAGGTTAGAGGGATACACAGGCAGCATTGGTGTGGTTAGCGGAGGACAATTGGAAGGAGTGGCGCAGACTTACTAGGCCTAAAATTAAAAAGTAGGCTCTATGCAGGTTCAAATAGGTTACAGGGGTACACAGGCAGCATTGGTGTGGTCAGCGGAGGACGATTGAAAGGAGGGACCGCAGACAGACTTACTAGGCCTAAAATAAAAAAGTAGGCTCTATGCAGGTTTAAATAGGTTACAGGGGTACACAGGCAGCATTGTTGTGGTCAGCGGAGGACGATTGAAAGGAGGGACCGCAGACAGACTTACTAGGCCTAAAATAAAAAAGTAGGCTCTATGCAGGTTTACATTGGTAACAGGGGTACACAGGCAGCATTGGTGTGGTCAGCGGAGGACAATTGGAAGGAGGGACTGCAGACAGACTTACTAGGCCTAAAATTAAAAAGTAGGCTCTATGCAGGTTTAAATAGGTTACAGTGGTACACAGGCAGCATTGGTGTGGTCAGCGGAGGACAATTGAAAGGAGGGACCGCAGACAGACTTACTAGGCCTAATATAAAAAAGTAGGCTCTATGCAGGTTTAAATAGGTGACGGGTACACAGGCAGCATTGGTGTGGTCAGCGGAGGACAATTGGAAGGAGTGGCGCAGACTTACCAGGCCTAAAATAAAAAAGGAGGCTCTATGCAGGTTTAAATGGGTTACAGGGGTACACAGGCAGCATTGGTGTGGTCAGCGGAGGACGATTGCACCGAGGGGCAGACACAGTTAGTAGGGCCAAAAAAGTAATAGGCTAAATGCAGTTAAAAATAGGTTACATGAGTACGCAGGCGGCCTAGCTTTGTTCAGTGGAGGACAACTGTAAGGAGTGTCTGACACAGTTAGTAGGCCCAAATAATAAAGTGAGGTTAATGTTTGGCCAAAAAAAATGTTCACAAATAAACAGGTGGCATAACTAGGTAAAGGGGTGGGCTCCTCTGCTGACTTGCAGACAGTGGTAGTTGGTGCAAAGTATTAACTGGTGTAAATGTAGGACAGGGCCCCTGAATATTTTTACTAGCAACAATCATGTCAACAAATTGGTATTGGCAGTGCCATTGAAGGATTTAACAGCACAGACTACACAGTGGTGGAGCAGTGAGAGGTAATTTTGCAAGTGGTAGAGCACTGTTTGAGCTGGGGGGGGAACACTCTCTCGTGGGCGGCGGTACTGGCCCAGGGCCCCTCATGTTACGACGGTGTGTCTGACGTTGGGTGTGCGCCACCACCGCCAGAGACACTTCATTGTACTATGAGGGACCCTGTGCCAGTGCCGTCAGCCAAAAGTGGGAACACCCACCTGTTCAGCCAAACGGCACTTGCACGGGTGCTTGCGCCAAGTGGTGACCACAGCCCCATGGGGGGAGTCAGCCCATTTAGGGAGGTGTAAAAATGGCCTATGGTTAACATACAGCAGCTGCAAATGGAGAAATTGGAGCAGTCAGTAAGACGAGTCCAAAAGCAAGACCTTTTTACAGGAAAGCTGGGTGTCAGCAGGGAAAGGTGGGGCAAAATAATTAGAAATCCATGATTGGTTCATTTTAATGAAGTTTAGATCATCAACATTTTGGGTAGCCAGACGAGTCCTTTTTTCGGTCAGTATTGAACCAGCAGCACTGAATACTCTTTCTCATAGCACACTAGCAGCTGGGCAAGCAAACTCCTGCAATGCATATTCTGCCAATTCAGGCCAGGTGTCTATTTTGGATGCCCAGTATTCAAATGGGAATGACGTGTGAGGGAGAACATCGATATAGGAGGAAAAATAGTTAGTAACCATACTGGACAAATGTCCCCTGTCACTTTGAATTGATGCTGCGGTACCTGTCGTGTCTGCGGTCATTGCGAAATCACTCCACAACCTGGTCATAAAACCCCTCTGTCCAACGCCATTTCTGATTTGTGCACCTCTAACACCTCTGCCATGTTGCCCCCTGCAGCTCATGTGAGAAACATCACCGCCGCTGTGTGCTGGTAATGCCTGAACCAAACGGTCTACAAGAGTTGCTTGTTTGGTAGCCAATATTTACTCAAGGTTCTCATGTGGCATGATATTTTGCAATTTCCCTTTATAGCGTGGATCCAGGAGGCAGGCCAACCAGTAATCGTCATCGGTCATCATTTTGATAATGCGGCGGTCCCTTTTTAGGATACGCAAGGCATAATCCACCATGTGGGCCAATGTTCCAGGTGTCAATTCACTGCTTGTGCTGGGTTGAGGAGCACTTTCTGGCAAATCAACATCACTTGTCTCCCTCAAAAACCCTGTACCTGACCTTGCAACGCCACCAGTTTCTATTGCCCCCTGAGAAGCTTCCTCCTCCCATAAATATTCATCCCCATCATCCTCCTCCTCCTCTTCGTCCGCCACCTCGTCCAGGAGACTTCCCGGACCAGACAATGCCTGACTGTCATCAAGGCTTCCCTTGTCCTCGGCTGCAGACGCCTGCTCTTTTATGTGCGTCAAACTTTGCATCAGCAGACGCATTAGGGGGATGCTCATGCTTATGATGGCGTCATCTGCACTAACTAGGCGTGTGCATTCCTCAAAACACTGAAGGACCTGACACAGGTCTTGTAGCTTCGACCACTGCACACCTGACAACTCCATGTCTGCCATCCAACTGCCTGCCCGTGTATGTGTATCCTCCCACAAATACATAACAGCACGCCTCTGTTCGCACAGTCTCTGAAGCATGTGCAGTGTGGAGTTCCACCTTGTTGCAACGTCAATGATTAGGCGGTACTGGGGAAGCTTCAAAGATCTAAAAAAAAAACACCATAAGAGGAAAAACCTCCACTATACTAAACAAAAAAACACCAGAACACAGGCAGAGAAGCTTTTTTTAGATTAGGACTGCCAATATACAAGGACCCTTGACGTGGGTTGGCAGCTTAAATATTGTGGCCATAATATCAACCAATACCTTGCATACATTGTTATGTTTTTGTGCACTGTATATTTTTCCAGGGTGCGACTGGGCCCTAGATGGCTCTGTACACTGTGGCCTCTGTTCACATGGGATGCATCATGGTTAGCCCGCTATACATATGGCGTCATTAATAGGCTTTGCACCATATACTTTGCATTCCTGTGTGAACATGCCACATACAGACTATTTTTTGCACGGGTGCTCCAAGCGGCCAATTCCTGATTGTAGGTTGGCTGCATTAGTATTATTTGCACCTGTGTATTTGCTATCTCTACTTGGGCCTGGTGCACCCTGGTTAGTGCAATTGTTGGAGGCCCTGAACAGGTAAGCATCTCTGCCTGTGTTCTGGTGTTTTTTTGTTTTGTATAGTGGAGGTTTTTCCTCTTATGGTGTTTTTTTTTTTGGTTAAATGTCTACCCATGCAACTTGTATTTAAATTTTTGACATTCTGACCTCTGCTGAAGGTCCTTGAGCATTTTTTACAGATCACTTTGCACTGATCATTCGGATCTTGGTTAAAAAATTGCCAGACTGCACTCTTCCTACTATCGAATACCTTTTCAGGCATTGCACACTGTGCTACTTTAACCGGATGGCCTCGCTGTCCTACAACTGTTTTTGGTTTGGACACACGTTTTTGGCCAGATACAGGCCTGGCAGATGACAGCTGTTGCGATGTTGATACCTGCTGCGGCTCCTCTTCCGCTTTAGAGCTACTGCCAACGGCACCCTGTTCCCCCAATGGCTGCCAATCGGGGTCAACAACTGTGTCATCTATCACCTCCTTTTCTATGTCCTGTGCACCTTCCTCTGTGTCACCGTATAAGCCGGTGCTATAGCTTTCGGGACGGGGCACCATAGTCTCATCAGGGTCAGATTCTGGCTCAGTACACTGCGAGGGCAATGTTGTGATCTGAGTCAATGGAACAGCATAATAATCTAGCTGTGGCTGTGCATCTGTGCACTCCATGTCCGATTCATCATGTAATGGGCATGGCCTGTTAACAATTTCCCTTTCTAACCCAGGCACGGTATGTGTAAAGAGCTCCATGGAGTAACCTGTTGTGTCGCCTGACGCATCCTTCACTGTTGTTCTGGGTGAAGGACACAAGGAAGCGACTTGTTTCTGACCGGGAGCATCCACTGACGACGCGCTGCTTTTAAATTTTGCCCTTTCCGAAGAGGAGGCGAAAGAGCTAGAGGCAGAGTCAGCAAGGAAAGCCAAAACTTTTTCCTGCTGCTCCGGCTTTAAAAGCGGTTTTCCTACTCTCAGAAAAGGGAGCGTTCGAGGCCTTGTGTAGCCAGACGAAGACGCTGGCTCAACAACTCGAGACTTAGGTGCTATATTGCTTTTCCCATGACCACCTGATGCTCCACGACCACCACCACTACCATCATTACCAGCTGGCAATGACCGCCCACGGCCACGACCTCTTCCATCAGACTTCCTCATTCTTGGAAAAATGTAACCAAACTAACAACCGTTATATGGTACTGTAAAACCAGGTAGAAGGTGTACGTAAACTTGTTGTGAATTTAAATTTCCCTTAATAGGTGTGGGAGACTGCTGGGAAAATCAGGCCCACTGTATTACTCCACACAGTTGTAGCATCAGAAAGTGGCTGACAGATATGCCACAAACAGGACAGACGCAGATGTACTTTGTGGCAGTATTAATCTCCCTTTTAATTTGTGGGAGACAGCCAAAAAAATCAGGCCCACTGTATTACACTACACAGTTTCAGTGTCAGAAAGTGGCTGACAAATATGCCACAAAAAGGACTGACGCAGATGCACTCAGTGGCAATATAAAACTCCCTTCTTATGTGTGGGAGAATGCAGAAAAAAATAGGCCCACTGTATTACACTACACAGTTTGAGTGGCAGAAAGTGGCTTGCAGATATGCCACAAACAGGACTGGCGCAGATGTACTTTGTGGCAGTATTAATCTCCCTTTTAATTTGTGGGAGACAGCCAAAAAAATCAGGCCCACTGTATTACACTACACAGTTTCAGTGTCTGAAAGTGGCTGACACATATGCCACAAACAGGACTGACGCAGATGTACTTTGTGGCAGTATAAATCTCCCTTTTAATTTGTGGGAGACAGCAGAAAAAATCAGGCCCACTCTATTACACTACACAGTTTCAGTGGCAGACAGTGGCTGGCAGAAATATTTTTTTAAAAAAGGGACTGTACTACAATAACAATCTCCCTACAATGATCTCAGTCAGGACAAGTATGGCAGCCAGCAATAAAAAGGACTGCTGCACACAAAAGTGTGGACAAATAAACAAGATAACTGTGCAGAAAGGAAAGAGCAGCAGGATTTTTGCTTTTAAAAAAGCAGTTGGTTTGCACAGCGGCGTACAAACAGCAATACAGCTATCAGGGAGCCTTATAAGGCAGCCTTATAAGCTACAGAGCTGATGCACAGATATCTAGCCTCCACTGTCCCTGCAAAGAAAAGGTGGTGTTGGACAGTGGAAATCGCTACAGCACAAGCGGTTTGGGGGTTTATATTTCCTCCCTAACAATATCCCTGCTTCTGACGAAGCTGAAGCAAACCCTCCCTATGCTACGATCGGCAGAAGTAAGATGGCGGTCGGCGTGCACGCCCCTTTATAGCCCCTGTGACGCCGCAGAAAGCAAGCCAATCACTGCCATGCCCTTCTCTAAGATGGTGGGGACCGAGACTTATGTCATCACGCTGCCCACACTCTGCGTGCACCTTCATTGGCTGAGAAATGGGGCTGAACGCGTCATATGAAACGCGACTTTGGCGCGAAGATCGCCGACCGCGTGGCCGATCCCACACTGATCGGCTCGGGTTTCACGAAACCCGACTTTGCCGAAAGTCTGCGACTTATGAAATTGACCAATCCGTTTTATGGACGGTGTCTTTTATACTGATAACAAGTTCAAACATGGTGCCATTACTACAAATAATGAGTGGAGGACAGAGGAGCCTCTTAAAGAAGAAGTTATAGGTCTGTGAGAGCCAGAAATCTTGCATGTTTTTAAGTGACCAAATGCTTATTTTCCACCATATTTTGCAAAATAAATCTTGCTGAATCACACAAGGTGATTTTCTGGATTTGTTTTCTCATTTTGACTCTCATCGTTGTGGTCTAAATTTGATGTCAATTACAGGCCTCAATCATCTTTTTAAGTGAGAGAACTTCCACAATTGGTGGCTGACTAAATACTTTTTTCCCCACTGTATGTTACTATGTTACATATTTTATTTGACACTTTGTCAGCGTGGGACATGTATATCCTACAGTGCTGTACTCATTTACAGCAGTGCATGAGAGCAGTCAGTGTCTCACTGACTGTACCCGTGAGATTGAGATTAAAGCTCAGGGTACATGACCTCAGGGTATTATGGTAACCATCTGGACCCGCAATTCTCATCGCGGGGATCCGATGGTTACTAAGGGGGTCTTGTGCCCCCCTTGTAACATCTTAAATATCGATATCGCAATTGACAGTGGTATTTAAGGGGTTAATCAGCCCTGATTGTTCACAATATCCAGCCGGGGCCCATACCGTGGGATGTCAGCTATCACATACATCTGACAGCAGTGGGAATTGCCATCTAGACTCTTATTTCCCAGCATCACTTTTTAATGGCGCTGGAGAATAAGTACCCTTAACGACCACTGTTAAAATGCATATTGGCGGTCGTTAAGGGGTTAAAAGTTTTGTCCAGTCAGGAAATATTGATGACCCCTCCTGGATAAGTCATCAATATGAGATTCGTGGAGGTCTGACGCTCAGCACCTGAGCAATCAGATGTTATTTGTTATGGCGCCTGCTGGAGGTAAACTCTATGAATGTATTTTGGCAGCTGGATTAGAAGCCTTTCCTGTAGCGCTAAGCAACTCCATTAAGCGTGCTTACCTCTGTCAGCTGCCATAAAAATAACAGGTGATTGATGACTAATCCTGTGGAATGGACATTAGTATCTCCTGAGTGGACAACCCCTTTTAACTTTTTAATGCAGTTATAACATTAAGGGCTCGCTCACATGATTGATGATTGCCAGAGAAACAGAGGCTGAACAGACATCTGTCTGAGATGGTTTGTTGAATCCTGCACTGCATTGAGCAGGGGGTTGCCTGCCCTGCTTTTTGCTTTTGTCGCCAGGCAGTGCCGCTGTCTAGTTGCGGGCAATTCTGGGTAACAGTTCTAGTTTTGTGTCCTCTGGTTCCATCCAGGCTGGGAGATATAGACTAGATTGCCAACCATCCGTAAATTTATGGACCGTCGGCTGGTGCTGTAATAGCAATCTGCCGTGCAAGGTGAAAGAGTGCCAGCACATGAGCACTACAATACTTTGCTATGCCCTCGGCAGTGCAGAGAAAATTACGCGTGTTCAGGAGTGCAATTGCGAGGACACTGTGTGGTTATGTAGTATGCGTTATCCACACAACGAAGAAGAGAGGTGTAGCCCGGACCAAGACCAGTGATGCCCTGTGAACTGGACTGCCGTGTAGGTGAGTATATTAAAAGCTTTTTTTGGTTTATAGAGAGTGCATTGCGAACATACTGTATATACTGGATTCTCAAATGCTTTAACAGAGGGCTTACAGGTGTTTTTTATAAGGGAAAAACCTGATGACAGGTTCCCTTTCTGCTTCATACATCTTGAGTCCACTGCCCGTTATAATCTGACTTGCTTTTATGAAACATAGCCATTCCTGATTTTTTTTTTTACCTTAGCTTGCTTTTTTCTATTCTTCTTTATGATTTTGTCACTACACAAACCTCCTGGTTGTGGCCTAGCTACCTGACCTTTCTCTTGCCTCTAGTTCGCTTCTCCAAATAGAACCTCTTCCCAGGAAGAATTCCAGTTGACTCAATTGTAAGACCAGATTCCTATAAAAGAGTTAAAGGATGAAGGCTGTAGTTCCTCTGGAAAGTGACAGAAGGAGTTGCTTGCAACAAGTCTAGCCAAGGTGGCTTATTTGAGCCTGAGGCCTCTGACAGACATAACAATATGTTCATGACCAGTCAGTGCTCTTCCCACATGCTTTCCTCTATGCCAGAGTGTTTGTACCTGACAGAGAGTGCATGAGATGAAATCGCCTAATAATATTGATTACAGGCCTCTTTAGGAGTCTCTTTAGAAAATGTAACTGGAAACGATTGACAGACACAGTGAAACTTGAACTTAGGGCTCATTTCCACTTGCGAGAGAATAAATGGTCCGTAATCTGGACCGAAAAAAAGGATGAAAAGTATGTGATTGTCATGCGAGTTCAATGCGATTTTTTTAATCGCACCATCCGTTTTGCATCCGTATGACATCCGAAAGCAATCCGTTTTTTTTTTTCTGCAACTATTTTTATACAGTCATTTACAGGACTATTTACAGTGTTCAATGCCACAGAATGGTAAGGTATCCGTAAAAAACGGATGGAATACGGATGGTCTGTATTCCATGCGTTTTTTTTCTTGCACCCATTGACTTGCATTGGCGAGTCTCGTCCGAGAATCGCAGCAATACGCAGCATGCTGCGATTTTTTTCTAAGTCCGATTTCGGCTGAGAAAAAAATCGCAAATGAAAAGACACCTATTGAATAACATTGGTCCGAGTGCAATCCAATTTTTTATCGCATTGCACTCGTCCGTTTTCCTCGCAAGTGGAAATGAGCCCTTACAGAGAGCATGGTAACACTACAGAAATGGAAATTTGAATGCGCAAAACCTGGTGACCTAACACCATGAACTATCAGCCTCAATTTTGAAGTTTACTGTTTGTATGGAAATGTGATAAAGTATGTAACAAAATGTATATTAATATAATTTAAATGCAGTGTTATATAAAAATAATTAAATCCGTTCTATTTTTGGCAGGTGACTGTACCAGAAGCTCAGAGGGACATGTGATATTCTCAGATTTTGCAGCTGATAATCATAGTAGCACGTCTGTTACATGTGAAGAACGCGTAATTTTTGCAGATACACCTCAAGCTCATCTAAGAAAAAATCTGACCTCTGATCCTTTTCAACAGGTTCTCTCTTCTGCATCATCAAAGACAAATATGCAAAATGAAAGTCAGAGAACTGCTGTTAAAAATGAAATAACTTACATAGAGGAGAAACCATTTTCATGCTCAGAATGTGGAAAATATTTCAGTCGTAAAACGAGCCTTATTACACATCAGAGAACTCACACAGGGGAAAAACCATTTTCATGTTCAGAATGTGGGAAATGTTTTACCCGGAAAACAAATCTTGTTATACATCTGAGAATTCACACAGGAGAGAAGCCATTTTCATGTTCAGAATGTGGGAAACGTTGTAGTGAGAGATCTAAACTTAAAATACATCAGAGAATTCACACAGGAGAGAAGCCATTTTCATGCTCAGAATGTGGAAAATGTTTTACATACAAATCAGATCTTGATAGACATCAGAAAATTCATTCAGGGCAGAAGTCATTTTCACGCTCAGAATGTGGGGAAAATTATAGTGAGAAATGCCTTCTTTTAGAACATCAGAGAATTCACACAGGAGAGAAACCATTTTCATGCTCAGAATGTGGGAAATGTTTTAAATACGAATTAAGTTTTGATAAACATCAAAGAATTCACACAGGAGAGAAATCATTTTCATGCCCAGAATGTGGGAAAAATTATAGTAAGAAATGCCTACTTGTAAAACATCAGAGAATTCACACAGGAGAGAAGCCATTTTCATGCTCAGAATGTGGAAAAAATTATAGTGAGAAATGCCTACTTGTAAAACATCAGAGAATTCATACAGGAGAGAAGCCGTTTTCATGCTCTGAATGTGGGAAATGTTTTAGATTAAAAGGCCAACTTGTATTACATCACAGAAGTCACACAGGGGAAAAACCATTTTCATGTTCAGAATGTGGGAAATATTTTACCCGGAAATCAAATCTCATTGCACATCTGAGAACTCACACAGGAGAGAAGCCATTTTCATGTTCAGAATGTGGGAAACGTTGTAGTGAGAGAGCCAAACTTGAAATACATCAGAGAATTCACACAGGGGAGAAGCCATTTTCATGCTCAGAATGTGGGAAATGTTTTATAGACAAATCAGATCTTGGTAGACATCACAAAATTCATTCAAGACAGAAGTCATTTTCATGCCCAGAATGTGGGAAATGTTTTAAATACAAATTAAATTTTGATAAACATCAAAGAATTCACAAAGGATAGAAATCACTTTCATGCCCAGAATGTGGGAAATGTTTTAAATGGAAGACATGTCTTGTTACACATCTAAGAATTCACACAGGAGAGAAACCATTTTCATGCTCAGAATGTGGAACATGTTGTTTTCATCAGAATGCAAATCTTGTTACACATCAGTTAACTCATACAGGAGGGAGGAGGGGAGCCATTTTTTCTGTTCAGAATGTGGAAAATGTTTTAATCTGAAAGCAAGTCTTGTTACACATCAGTTAACTCACACAGGTAAGAAATAATTTTCATGTTCAGAATGTGGGAAAAATTTCATTAGTCAATTAAGTCTTGTTCTACATCAGAGAAGTCACACAGAGGAGAAACCATATTCATGTTCAGAATGTGGTTTTAGGAATAAATCAGTACTTTCTATACATCAAAGCACTCACACGGGGAAATGCCATTTTCATGTTCAAATTGCTGGAAATATTTTAGTTGGAAAACAATACTTATCACACATCAGAGAACTCACACAGGGAAGTAGCCATTTTCTAAATTGTTTCACTGACGTAGTAGAAAAACATAAGTTACAGTAAAGTCACTTGTCTACAAAAGAATGGGAAAGCAATTTAGTGCACTAAATGATTATTAGAAAATGCATACAATTACCCATTACCATTTGTTATTGAAATCTAATAAGCATAAAATTAAACACCTATACTTGATTAAAATATGTATTTTACATTTGTATAACTACAGTATAAAGGGTTGTCTGATGCTTTATTTAATCATATTTGACATTAAACATGGAGAGATGATGCTACACATAATCAAGACAATTGCCAAGGTAACCATTTAATGCCCCACTTTTCTCATCCAGTTAATTGATTGACCTAATAATTAGATGAGACCAGGGGTATACATAGATATCATGAGGCATCAAAGGAAAAGATAGTCCTCGATACATTTGTGTCCCTTCTCCTCATGCAGGAAAATATACAGACACAATAAATAAATCACCTAGCCTTGCTTCCGTTATGTGCTCCTCCAGTCTGTGCTATGTGAGGACTGCGGCACCACACAGAAGGCACAATGATATTGCCTGCAGTGCCAAAACTTAGACACGTTGGCTGAATGATGGAGCAACTAGCTGAAGGCTCTCTGTTCCACCATTGTATGCAACTGGATCTGTGTCCTGAAGATGCAGATACCATTGGACGTGCAAATGTTCAGCACTGGATGAGAATAGTTGAAAATCAAATAGTGGCCGAGACAATCGTCTCAATCATGAACAATACATTTTGAGTTATTTATTTCCAAAAATTACAATTGGAGAATAACAGAAATTTAAGGAAAAAGAAGTGTAGTCAGGGTCAAGTTTGTCAGTTTGAGCTGCTCCATGTTGTACAAAGCAGCATTTGTAATCTGTGTCCTCCAAGACATATTCCTAAACCACATCATTCCTATTGGAGTGGTGTGTGTCTGAAAATGCCGGGAGAAAGGATGTTAGCAGGGCTCCCGTCCAGCGGTCACCGATTACTGACCAGACCGAGCGACCAGAGTTCTGCAAATAATTTCTCCCATCTATAGTTAGTACTTTTTCTCCATTTCCCTGCAACTCTGCCCTGCTATTCAGTAATATATTCATGTCCATTGTGTTTATGAATGTATTAATATCGATGTACAATTATAACAAAGTATATTATGGAACCATACTAGCCAGAAAATGCAATGTAAATACTTTTGTAAACCTGCATGAGGAAGGAGCCTCTATGCTCTGAAAGGTAGCAAATATAATTTTTTATTTGTCAAATAAAGATACTTTTTATGGGCATAAAAGTATGCACATTGTTGTGATAATCAACTGTACCCTGAATAAAGGTTTATATTTGTGTCCTTTGATTGCTTTGATATTTATTTATTTTAGGTTTGGAGATTTTGCAGGAATTTGATATTCATGATGGTGTCCTGCAGTTTGGTATTGATAATACTAAATGGAAGGGCACCATCATGAATATAAAATTCCTGCAAAATCTCCAAAATTAATTCTGTTATATTCAAATATCTATAAGTATCTTCCTCCTTGTTTTATGGAAAACCCTATTATTATGTTACAGACTATGTTATCATAGAATCTTTGAATATTAGAAACAATGGTCTGTCTATCGTGGTACTTACCGTATTTTTTGGACTATAAGACGTATCCCAAATTTTCAGAAGGAAAATAGGGAAAACATTAATGAGTCAAATCGGGGTTCATCTTACAGTCTGAATTCAGCTTACTGGAGGTGGAGATCGACAGCGCTGGTGGAGCGGGGTCACAGGAGGTGGTCTGGTGATGATCTAACTCCCAGGCTGGTGCGGCAGGTTCGGTGGTGCGGGGGCTCCGCCGACATCTTGTGAAAGGCCAAAGCCCCTGCTCATCCATTGTTGCAATGTGGTGGCCTCTGGGAAAATGGCTGCCAGAGGCACCGTATGTGCAGATTGAGATCTCGACACTGAGATCTCGTCTCCCGAGATCTCGTTGCTGTTATCTTAATCTGCACATGCACCGCCATCAGCAGCCATTTTCCCGGAGGGCACCGCATTGAAGCAATGGTAGTGTGGTGGCTACAGGCTTTTCACAAAATGTCAGCAGAGCCCCCGCACCACCGTGCACCGCCAAACCTGCGGCTCCAGCCTGGAATGGGAGTCAGATCATCGACCACCGAACACCCCTTATTCCCAGCCTAGGGAAGGCAGAATCGCCCGACTCCTGCTGCCGCCACATTCCTGGTAAGTAGATTCCATTTGATCTGTAAGATGCACCCTCATTTTCCCCTCAAATTTGGTTGAAAAAAATGCGTTTTATAATCTGAAACATGCCATTTTGATGAATTGTCTGCTTTAGTGTTAGTGATGAGCGAGTATACTCGTTGCTCGGGTTTTCTCGAGCACGCTCGGGTGACCTCAGAGTATTTATGACTGCTCTGAGATTTAGTTTTCATCACGGCAGCTGAATGATTTACAGCTCGAAAACCCGAGCAACGAGTATACTCGCTCATCACTAGTGGTACCGTATTTCCTTCTTGATAGAGAATACTGTAGAGAAGAAGGTGTTCAACAAATTGGCCTTTCCCTCATCCTATTCCATCATTTCTTCAAAAAAAAATTGAGGCCAACCTATCAATTTTTAGTTTCTTACTATTTATGTAATTGCAGATTATTTTTAGATTCCTTTGACAATGAGCTGTCTCAGTCTTTGCTGCTTTTATATTTTTTTTTACATAACTATAGAGAAAAAAATAAATGATTTATTTCTTCACTACGTGTCACATACATACTTCTTAGCACGTGGTGTGCCTACAAGGGTTAATTTATCTTCTCTCACTGAATCCAGCACTCAACCTCTGCTATAGACTATAAAGTGAGCATAATTTCAAACCCCTACACAGTCCACGCTGCCACCACTCATCAAAGAGGTGATTAGTCTCCAAAATATGGAACTATCTGACAATCAAAAAAGTCACACACTCTGAAAGGCTATGGATTCTTCAGAGAATACGGGGGACCAAACTTTTTAAAGTTTTTGCTTTAATATAAAAAGTACTGTGCTTACAAGAAAAGATATAGGAACAATGTTAGTGCCAACACCGCTGCAACGGAGTCAGCATGGGAAGTATTAGCTTTTTTATTTTCACGAAGGCAAACATTCAGATACATTTCTTACATATTACCTGGTAATGGGAGAGCCTGAGGAACTTCCATCATGACGTCCTTGTACAGATCTTTGTGTCCTTCTAAATTCTGCCACTCTCCATGGAGAAATAGACCATGACATCCTGACACCTTATAGGAACCTGACACATACAATGATACCATCACCCCCCCCCCCCCCCCCCCCGATCCCACCATAGCGTTACTGTATAATGTCCCAGCATTCCCAGCAGTGTCACCTCCAGTAAGCAGCTCAATCATCTTGTAGGTGAGTTCTAGGATCTTCTGGTCATTGATGTCCTCATGTATCAGGGGGTGAGGTGGAGGTCCTGTGATTGGGCTCAGGGGTCTTCCCCATCCCTCAGACACAGGGGCCTGACAGCGCTCACTAGAGGTCTTCTTTACTACTGTGTAATCCTGGTTATGGAGAGACACATTAATAAATCCCACAACAGAAATTTCCAGAGTCCTCACCTCTCCAGTTCTGTCCATCTGTTATTCCCATAGATAAGAAAGATGTAATGTGACGTCATCAGCGTCGGACTGGAGCACCTTGGGCCCACCAGAGAAAATCATTCTTGGGGCCCACTATGTAGCTACATAGAAATAGATACAAGACCACCAATTGTGCAGTAAAAAGCACTAATATCAGGGTATAATATAAGGTAGTTCATGTCTTAATTATGTAGCAAGGGTTGGGGTAGCCCCCTCACAGAATATAATTTAGCCCCCTCATAAAATATAATGCAGTCCCCTCTCATAGAATATAATGCAGCACCCCACAAAATATAATGCAACCCCCTCAGGTATAATGCAGTCCCCACCATAGAATATAATGTAGTACCCTCATAGGGTATAATGCAGCCCCCTCATATAGTATAATGCAGCCACCACAGAATATAATGTAGTCAACTGAGAGAATGCAGCCCCACCACAGAATATAATGCATCCCCCCCATAGAGTATACTGTAGCCCCCTCACATAGTATGATGTATCACCCATAATATGATACAGTCCCCTGAGAATAATGCAGTCCCCCCACAGAATATAATGTAGCCCCCTCATAAAGTATAATGCAGCCCTTCTCCATCTCCATCATTGTCCTCATCACCACCTCCATCATTGCCTTCTCCCCCACCTGCATCATTGCCTCCTCCCCCACCATCATTGTCCAATTCATCACCTCCATCATCACCTCCATCATTGCCTCCCCCCACCACCATCATTGCCCATCACCTCCATCATTGCCTCCCCCACCACCATCATTGCCTCCCTCCACCATCATTGCCCATTTCATCACCTCCATCACTGCCTCCCACCACCACCATTGCCCATCACCGCCTCTCCACCCCACCATCATTGCCCATCACCTCCATCATTGCCTCTCCTCACCCTCATTGCCCATCACCTCCATCATTCCCTCCCTCATCATGATTGCCCATTGCCTCCATCGTCTCCCCCACCATCATTGCCCATCACTTCCATCATTGCCTCCCCTCACCTCCATCATTGCCTCCCCACCACCACCATCACTGCCCATCACCTCCATCATTGTCTTCCCTCCCACCATCATTGCCCATCACCTCCATCATTGTCTCCCCCCACCAATATCATTGTCCTTCACCACACACACACAGCTCACCGCAGCAGCTTATCTCACACACACACACACACACACACTCTCTCCCACACACACACTCTCACACACACACACTCACGCAGGCACACAGCACAGCTCACCTCCCTGCAGCAGCAGCTCACCACACACACGCTCTCTCACACACACTCTCACACACACACACGCAGGCACACAGCACAGCTCACCTCCCCGCAGCAGCAGCTCATCACACACACTCTCACACACACACACGCAGGCACACAGCACAGCTCACCTCCCCACAGCAGCAGCTCATCACACACACACACTCTCACACACACACTCTCTCACACACTCACACACACACACTCTCACACATACACTCTCACACACACACGCAGGCACGCAGCACAGCTCACCTCCCCACAGCAGCAGCTCATTCCAGCAGCAGCTCATTCCAGCAGCTTCTTCCTCGCTGGATTCCTGGAAGCTTTCTGAGACAGCAGCATGCTGGATGATGACGTCATCCAGCTGGGCTGTCTCAGACAGGAAGCAGGACGCCAGGAGGTGAGCTGCTCTGTGTGAGTCTGTGTGCCTGCATGTGTATGTGTGCGGTGCTGTGTGGGTGTGCGGTACTTTGTGAGTGTGTGTGTATGTGTGGTGCAGCTTTACATGCGGGAAGTGTTAGCTGCACCCTGCGGTTAACGCTGCCCGCTATTAAAGAGAAATGGTATTAATGCCTCTCCATGCCCATAGGGGCATGGGGAAGCATGAATATTCATTTGGCTTTAGCAGCGGGGACAGGATCCTGTCTCCAGCTGCGGCTGCTGGCACAGGACGGGCTCCCTTGACTCAGGGGCCCTATAACCACTGGCAAGAGGCCCCTGGAGCAGTGGGGGCCCTAGGCAGCTGCTGACCAGTATATCAGATCAGGCTGAGAAAAAAATTAGCAGTATGCTGCGATTGTCCTCATATCTTGGACGAGACTCGCCAATGTAAGACAATGGGTATGATAAAAAAAATTGCACAGCACTTGGACCGTGCGAGTGCCATCTGATTTTTACACATCGATGTCCTTGAAAACCCAACATTTTATCTGCCACGTACAATAAAGTCACAGCATGACCCAACAAAATAGAATACATATATATATACATAGACTAGATATAAAGATGTCAGTCAAATATAAAATTAGTACAGTGCATGTGTAGCTTACCGTACATGTATTTTATTACTGAATAAATTGTTTTCTGAAACAAATGGCGTGGAATCCCCTGAAATTTTAATAACCAGCAGAGGGAATGCGTACAGCTGAGGCAGATGTTTATAGCCTGGGAAGGGAGTAATAACCATGGAGCCTCACCGGCTATTAATATCAGCTCACAGCTGTATACTTAGCTTTTACTCATTATTAAAATGGGGAACTCCCCCCAAAAAATGACATAAGGTACCCCTATAATTAACCAGCAAAGGCTATGCAGACAGCTGTGGGCTAATATTAATAGGTTAGGAAGGGGCTATCGATATTGACCCTGTCCCATACTAAAAACATCAGCTCTCAGCCACCCCAGAAATGGCGCATCCATAATATGTATCTGCCAATACAAAGTAGACACTACTCCAATACTATCATCTCACTTGCCAATGCTTGAATTGGTGCAGTTTATGGATGTGCCTTTTCTGGGGTGGCTGGGAGGTGACATTTTTAGTTAATTATAGGGGAACTCTATGTCATTTTGGGAGGTCTACCATTTTAATAAGAGAATTACTCTGTAAAAGCTCATGTTAAAATTGGTAGTTGATAAAATTGAATTTTACTCGTGTGAAAATTGCATGACATTCATCTCCCTTTTCTGGTCCAACATCGGACTGCTTTTATTTTTATGATTATGGGTATTATATAGAAAATCTCCACTGAGAGGATCCGATATTATAGGGACCTGAATGGGGAGAAGATGATGCCGTCGCCTTGTAATGTGGGATTTTCTGAGATTTCGTGCCTGCTCCAAATAAAATTGTAGAATCCAAATATGTGCACAGAAGAACCACACTGATACAATGAGCATCAAATCAGATCACTCTTCATTACATCATAGGTGTTTATATAGGCATTTTCTGTACAAACATTGTAGCAATTTAATTAGCTCAGCTTATCTCTACATACAGTACAGACCAAAAGTTTGGACACACCTTCTCATTTAAAGATTTTTCTGTATTTTCATGACTATGAAAATTGTAAATTCACACTGAAGACTTGAAAACTATGAATTAACACATGTGGAATTATATACTTAACAAAAAAGTGTGAAACAACTGAAAATATGTCTTATATTCTAGGTTCTTCAAAGTAGCCACTAGCCACCTTTTGCTTTGATGACTGCTTTGCACACTCTTGGCATTCTCTTGATGAGCTTCAAAAGGTAGTCACCAGAAATGGTCTTCCAACAATCTTGAAGGAGTTCCCAGAGATGCTTAGCACGGGTTGGCCCTTTTGCCTTCACTCTGCGGTCCAGCTCACCCCAAACCATCTCGATGGGGTTCAGGTCTGGTGACTGTGGAGGCCAGGTCATCTGGCGTAGCACCCCATCACTCTCTTTCTTGGTCATATAGCCCTTACACAGCCTGGAGGTGTGTTTAGGGTCATTGTCCTGTTGAAAAATAAATGATGGTCCAACTAAGCGCAAACCGGATGGAATAGCATGCCGCTGCAAGATGCTGTGGTAGCCATGCTGGTTCAGTATGCCTTCAATTTTGAATAAATCCCCAACAGTGTCACCAGCAAAGCACCCCCACACCATCACACCTCCTCCTCCATGCTTCACGGTGGGAACCAGGCATGTAGAGTCCATCCATTCACCTTTTCTGCGTCGCACAAAGACACGGTGGTTGGAACCAAAGATCTCAAATTTGGACTTATCAGACCAAAGCACAGATTTCCACTGGTCTAATGTCCATTCCTTGTGTTCTTTAGCCCAAACGAGTATCTTCTGCTTGTTACCTGTCCTTAGTAACCAGCAAAAATAAGGGTCAAAACCCAAAATTCTCTCCGTTTCAAAGGCCTATCAGCAAGGAGAATATATTAAAATATAACTTTTATTTCTTTATACAATAAAAACTACCTCTCAAAGAAAGTGATAAAGTGCAAATAAAATCTCACTCATCCACTATACATCCGAATGGACAAAAAGACATAGGGATACTTCCATACTCTTCTCAAACAGTCCCTATATACTATTATATGTGACTAATTCCAATTCTGATCACCATTTAAATTGGATACCAAATCATAGACTGCGAAATTATTCCATCAATCCCAGCATCATCCAAGATGTTCAATCTATAAACCAGAAAATCACAGTCTCTATGTGAACTTGCTTGCCCGGGTGCACATATTAATCTCCACACTATTTGATAAAAAAAATGGAGAGATCTCACCCATAAGCAGCGCAGGCACCGACCATCAGTCCTTCATTTCCAGACAGCCGGGTTCCATGTGGAGGAGTGGGGTGTTCTTAACCTGTTAAGCCCTGTAAAGGCTATTGCGGCCCTAACCCCATAGACTCCCGTCCTTACAAGGGCAGTCCACAGCTGACCCTTACAATATTAGCCCTACTCGTCCCTGTATGTCCCGATGCGTTTCATCAATGCTCTGAATCATCAGGGGACCTCTATACACTACACGGGTACATTGCTAATCGTAGGAAAAACGGGGTTTTTTCTTTGTTGCTCTCGGGCTTTATATGGTCATGTCACCGTGCCTGATTCAATTGCCTTTATAGGCTAACTCCTAATTGGTCAGAAAAAGTTCTCCAATCATAATGGCTCACCCATTTGCATACGATCGCTCACCAGCACCAGCTTAATGTCTTGCGGCACGTGTATCCAAAATGACCGCTAAGCTTCCGGTTCATGATCCGGAAGCCCTCCCTGGAACGCACCATGCTCTCCATCAGAGGATTGTGATACGGCCATTAAAAATGACGTCTTATCTCGTCATATTCCTCCGTCTTCATAATAAAGACGTCAAACATAAAGCGATATGCAAATAGCTTAATTAACCACTATTCTGATCTATACAAACATCACACATTAAAATGCATCTCACAGTTGATGTAAAGAGTGCTTCACATCCCACTTTTACGAAAACCAATTTAGGAACTGTACATATTTATTCTAGGTCAGAATGTGTTGTTCTATATTAATATTAACCCTATAATAATGGGTGCAGACCTCAGAATTGGCACTGTCAGGTAGGTCACTATCTTAGAATACAGTATTGACAGTCTAATAGCTATATACAACGTTTACCAAAGCAGACCTATACTTATAGCATCTTAAATGAAGCAACTATAATTTAGTTGCTCATTAAGCCCCCTCGGAGCCACCGTGTTCAGGTAGAATATCCATCTTGTTTCTTTTTGTAATATTGTTTTATCCCAATTGCCACCCCTTGCGGGTTTCGCTACTTTTTCAATGCCCATGAACTTGATGGAATCCGTGTTGCCCCCTTGACAAATGTTCACATGTCGAGCAATGGGGGTCTCTCTCTTATGGACAATGTCACCAATGTGCTCACCAATCCTTCGTTTGAACTCCTAATCGCTTTACCCACATATCTTTCCCACACACACAAGTGGCTCTACAGATTACTCCTTTGCTACTACAATTGATGAATTCTCTGATGATATATTGTTTTCCAGTCACATTACTGGTGAATCCATCTCCTGTACTAATGTGAAAGCAGGCAACACAGTGCCTGCATCTGAAGCAACCCTTTGCATCACTTGTTAGCCATGTTCTAACTGTGGGACTCTTGAAGTGACTCTTAACAAATCTCTTTCAATAAGCGACCCCTTCTGTAGGTGATCAATGGTCGCTCCATCAAGTCTTTACTAATATCTGGATCCATTAACAAAATGGACCAGTGTTTTGTTAAGACTTTACGTACTTCATGTGCTCCGTTATCAAACGTAGTGATTATCCTCATCTGCCCTCCATTATCTGCCTTTTGAGTTGGCCTCAATAATTCTGACCTATTTTTATATTTGACTTCTTTGTACGCCCGTTTAAGGACATCAGGAGGATATCCTCTCTTTAGGAACTTATTACGAAGTTCCTGTGCCTGTCTTTCAAAGGATTCTTCTGTAGAGCAGTTTCTGCGAATCCTGAGGTACTGGCTTTTCGGTATCCCTATTTTCAAGTGCATTGGGTGACTGCTTTCCCACCTGAGTAGTGAGTTTGTTGCGGTAGGTTTTTTACATGTGCACGTAGTTAGTGTGCCTTCTTCCCCCTTTTAGATTAAGATGTCCAAGAATGGTAGTGAAGATGAATCCATTATGGATGTAAAGAAGAGACCCAAGTCATTGCTGTTAAGGGCATCCACAAAAGATGTGAAATTTTCCACAGAATTACTCCATATCACAAGGATATCGTCAATATAACGAATCCAAAAATCAATACATCCGATATTTTCCATCTCACTCCCAAACACCCTGGTCTTCTCACACCAGCCCAGGAACAAATTTGCATACGTGGGGGCACAAGGGCACCCCATCGCAGTGCCCCTGAGCTGGTGGTATACCTTCTGATCAAAAAGGAAGAAGTTCTTGGTTAAACAGAACTGCATTAGTTTTAATACAAACTCATTATGGGTGCGATACTGACAACCCCTAGTACTCAGAAAATATTGAATTGCTTGCAGGCTCTTGTCATGGGGTATGGAGCTGTAGAGGGCCTCCACATCTACACTTCCCAGTTGCACCCCAGGATCCACAGTCAGGCCCTCTAATCTACGAAGAAGATCAGGAGTATCTTGTACAAAGGATTGAAGAGCAGATACAAAGGGCTTCAATACTCTATCCAAATAGATTCCCACATTTTGGGTAGTATTGTCTATGCCTGACACTATAGGTCTCCCTTTAAGAGGAGAGAGACCTTTGTGTATTTTCGGCAGGCAATAGAACGTAGCCACAACTGTGTTTTTAGGCATCAAAAAATCATATTCCACCTTGTCAATCACTCCAGCCACAAAATCTTCATCCAGAATACCTTTCAATTCAGCAGTGTATTCTGCAGCTGGATTGTTAGAATTTCATAATTGTTACGATCACTAAGAAGGGTTTCACACATTCTCTGATACTGTACTGTATCCAGGACAACCACATTGCCCCCTTATCTGAAGGTTTAATGACAATGTGGCTGTCCTGCTCCAGTTGTTGAATCACCATCATCTCTGCCTTAGTACAGTTATATTTACTGAAGGTATTCTTCTCCTGTAAAGATTTCAGATCTTGCATAAAAGAAAATCTATAGAAAGATGTCACCTGTCTGCGGAGACATCTTCGTGCTCCTACTTTTAAGTTCCGTGAAAGGGCCCTTTCCCAAAGTATTGGGATTAACTTCCCCAATGCTATTTAACAATCTGACGTCAGATAAGTCAGCCGGGATCCCCATATCACTACACGTACGGTTATCCTGTTTCTGAAAAAATTTCTTCCAACGTACCTTACGTAAAACTAGATTGAGATCTTTCACCGAGCGAAACAAATCAAAATTACTACTCGGAACAAAAGTAAGACCCTTTTTTAGAACACGTATTACCTCCTCACTTAGTACTTTTTCAGAGAGATTAATCACTTGTATACCCCCTTGGTCAGACACAATGGTGGTGGGATAATTGGTACTTACTAATGCTCCTTGGGTAGATATGGGTTCAATAAAGGGACTATCTATTTTCGATTTTGATGTAACCGATTCCTGAGAGGGTAGCTTTGGTCTAAAAAATGCCCCCCTTGAATACTTTCAGTTCTATCTAGTCCTCCTCGATTTCCTCGGCCTCTCCCCCTTCCTCCCATCAACCTACACCTGCTGCCGCTAATAACAGTGACAGCAGGAGCAGCGGATGGGAGTATTCATTAGCCGACATCTGCGCTGTAAATAAATAGATGAATAAAAAACCCTTTGTGGGTTCCCCTGTATTTTCTATAACCAGCCAGGCAAAACTCACAGCTGGGGGCTGCAACCCTCAGCTGTCAGTTTCAGCAAGGCTAGTTATCAAGAATACAGGGGTCTCCACAGTTTTTTTTTAATTATTTAAATAGATAATTTTACAAAATGGCATGGGGTCCTCCCCATTTTTGACAACCAGCCTTGCTAAAGCTGACATGCATACTGGCTCACAATCCATTTCACAGACGAGGAGATGCATGTAGAATAACCAAAATGGAGTCAATATAGATAAATAAATCCTGCTCTCACAATGATGATGTTACATCATAAAGATCCGTGTAATAATACAATGACATAATTATTACTGAGGAGGAGAATGTCTGAGGGGAAACGTAATAGGGAATCTCCACAGACATCCACCCGCAGAGCCGCACACTAGGTATATGGCTGTTCTGTGCGCACAGGACCTGGGATGGTGTCATAGTCATGTGATCAGTCCCATGGAGAGGAGGAGGATCCAGTCTCCATTTTGCTCCATGTGAGAGAAGAAGTCTGCACTGGTGACAGGTAATGAGGGAGCAGGGAGGGTGTGATGGGGGAACAGGACTAAACCCTAATGGGCTGAAGGTCGGGGTCTCTCTGACCCCTAGAATATACAGCGGAGCCTGAAAGGTCGGGAACTCTTTAGAATTTTCCATATTTCTGCATTAATTTGACCTGAAACTTCATCAGATTCTCACACAAGTCCTAAATGTATAAATCCTACATGGAACGAGACGGAAAATTATAAAGATTGAAGATCATCGCTTTACAGCATAATAGAAATGTTTATTAATTCACCTGATAAATATCTAAGTCTATGGAGACATAAAATAAGGGGAATTTCCATGATACAGAGACTGGATAAAAAGGTGACGGCAATACACACTATAAGTACAATAGATCAGATCCTGTGTCAGCGCAGAGTAAGTCACGGTGTCAGAGAGGAGTGAAGTCCTGTGTACAGAGGCCATTACTGTGCTATGTGAGGGTCAGTGGTTACTGTAGTTCTGTCATTGTATTCAGGAACCAGCAGGATCAGACTGGAAGAGACAGAGGACCCTCAGCTATAGGGGAGTGTGTGTTGTAAAGCAGTAAATTATATGACAGAATAAAACTGAATCTATAGTAACTGATATAAAAATACTTATACTACGTCTGGGGCTCTCATCTATGGAAGTCCTGGCTGGAGGGGTCATACTGTGATTCCCCGTCTGTATTCTCTAGCATTTACATTCCCAAAATCTTGGCAAATATACTTGTGCTATTCCATACCTCCCAACTTTTGAAGATGGGAAAGAGGGACAAAGTTTGCGGCGCGCGAATCGCGCCGCGGTAAATTTTAGGCCACGCCTCTGACCACACCCATTCATAATTAGTCACACCCATATCCACGTCCCAAGCACACCCATTTAGCACTGCTGATCACACTGTTTCATATACAATAGTTATAAACAAAAAAATATGGCCACACATGATGCTCCATACTGTATAATGACCGCACATGATGCTCCATACTGTATAATGACCGCACATGATGCTCCATACTGTATAATGACCACACATGATGCTCCATACTGTATAATGACCGCACATGATGCTCCATACTGTATAATGACCGCACATGATGCTCCATACTGTATAATGACCGCACATGATGCTCCATACTGTATAATGACCGCACATGATGCTCCATACTGTATAATGACCGCACATGATGCTCCATACTGTATAATGACCGCACATGATGCTCCATACTGTATAATGGCCGCACATGATGCTCCATATTGTATAATGACCACACATGATGCTCCATACTGTATAATGACCGCACATGATGCTCCATACTGTATAATGACCGCACATGATGCTCCATACTGTATAATGACCGCACATGATGCTCCATACTGTATAATGACCGCACATGATGCTCCATACTGTATAATGACCACACATGATGCTCCATACTGTATACTGGCTGCACATGATGCTCCATACTGTATAATGACCCCACATGATGCTCCATACTGTATTATGGCCACAGTTCTCCATACTGTATAATGACATACAGGCACGCAGCTCACACAAATGCAGCATCACACACACAGTATCACACATACACACGCAGCATCACAAACGCAGCTCACAAACACATGCAGCTTTGACACAAATGCATCACACATGCAGCCATCACACACACACACAGCCATCACACACACACACGCAGCCATCACACACACACGCAGTCATCACACACACACGCAGCCATCACACACACAGCCATCACACACACACGCAGTCATCACACACACGCAGTCATCACACACACACGCAGCCATCACACACACACACACGCAGCCATCACACACACACACACGCAGCCATCACACACACACACGCAGCCATCACACACATGCAGCCATCACACACACACACGCAGCCATCACACACACACACGCAGCCATCACACACACACACGCAGCCATCACACACACACACGCAGCCATCACACACATGCAGCCATCACACACACACGCAGCCATCACACACACCCAGCCATCACACACACACACACCCAGCCATCACACACACACACACACCCCCAGCCATCACACACACACACACACACCCCCAGCCATCACACACACACCCCCAGCCATCACACACACACACAGCCATCACACACACACACCCAGCCATCACACACACACACCCAGCCATCACACACACACACCCAGCCATCACACACACACACCCAGCCATCACACACACACACACAGCCATCACACACACACCCAGCCATCACACACACACACCCAGCCATCACACACACACACCCAGCCATCACACACACACCCAGCCATCACACACACACACCCAGCCATCACACACACACACACCCAGCCATCACACACACACACACCCAGCCATCACACACACACACACCAGATACCTCATACACACATGACACACACACAAATGCAGCATCACACATCTCACACACACACACACACACACACACACAATCTCCTCTGTGGTGCAGGGGCGGCTGATCTGGCCATGTGCACTGCAGCTCTTCAGTATCTCCGGCTGCTCACAGCTCTGCACTGTCCCGGCACCTCCCCCGTCTCTCCTTCTCTGCCGGGATAGCAGCTAAGAGCAGGAGACGCCAGAGCTCCGTGCACACACAGGAGGAAGTGAGTCGCTGACCTCTCATCTTGATCGCTGCTGGCTCTCTTCCTCAGCGTGGCAGCGCCACACACACAGGGGGCGGGGGCGGGGGCGGGGGGGGGGGGTGTGGGGGAGGGATCGGTCGGGAGGAGACCCAGCATGTATAAGAAAAAAAAAACGTCTCTCTCTACGTCCCGGAAGTGGGCGGGGCTTCACCGGCGGCCGCAAATTCGGGATTTTAAATGCCCGAAGCGGGACAGCGGGACCCCGGTGCCAAAGCGGGACTGTCCCGCTGAAATCGGGACGGTTGGGAGGTATGCGGTATTCTTCAGCCTCTTGGCTCCCAGGTTAAAAGTAACATGCAGTGAATTATCACTGAAAACTTTCTGTTCTGTCATCTCCCAGTGGGGGTGAGAGTACGGTCAGTGCAAGAGGAGCAAGGAACATTCAGGGTCAGAACAAGGGGTAGGGCAGGGAAGGTGACTATCCTGTGTGATACTGTCTGCTGAGCCGTGTATCTAATCCCATCCTGTGTGATACTGTCTGCTGAGCCGTGTATCTAATCCCATCCTGTGTGATACGGTCTGCTGACTTGTGTATCTAATCCTATCCTGTGTGATACTGTCTGCTGAGCTGTGTATCTAATCCTATCCTGTGTGATACTGACTGCTGAGCTGTGTATCTAATCCCATCCTGTGTGATACTGTCTGCTGAGCTGTGTATCTAATCCTATCCTGTGTGATACTGTCTGCTGAGCTGTGTATCTAATCCTATCCTGTGTGATACTGACTGCTGAGCTGTGTATCTAATCCTATCCTGTGTGATACTGTCTGCTGAGCTGTGTATCTAATCCTATCCTGTGTGATACGGTCTGCTGACTTGTGTATCTAATCCCATCCTGTGTGATACTGTCTGCTGAGCCGTGTATCTAATCCTATCCTGTGTGATACTGACTGCTGAGCTGTGTATCTAATCCCATCCTGTGTGATACTGTCTGCTGAGCCGTGTATCTAATCCTATCCTGTGTGATACTGTCTGCTGAGCCGTGTAGAATCCTATCCTGTGTGATATAGTCTGCTGGGCCGTGTATCTTACCCTATTCCTATAACTGCTTGAGAAAAGTTCACATCCTGGACTGAAACGTCGCACATGGGCCAATAAACCACATTTATTTTTTCTATTGGAGTGCTGCCTTCATTTTTTTGGATACTCCTATTCTGTGTGATAGTCTGCTGAACCGTGTATCTAATCCTATCCTGTGTGATACTGTCTGCTGAGCTGTGTATCTAATCCTATCCTGTGTGATACTGTCTGCTGAGCTGTGTATCTAATCATATCCTGTGTGATAGTCTGCTGAGCTGTGTATCTAATCCGATCCTGTGATACAGTCTGCTGAGCCGTGTATCTAATCCTCTCCTGTGTGATACTGTCTGCTGAGCTGTGTATCTAATCATATCCTGTGTGATAGTCTGCTGAGCTGTGTATCTAATCCGATCCTGTGATACAGTCTGCTGAGCCGTGTATCTAATCCTCTCCTGTGTGATACTGTCTGCTGAGCTGTGTATCTAATCCGATCCTGTGATACAGTCTGCTGAGCCGTGTATCTAATCCTCTCCTGTGTGATACTGTCTGCTGAGCTGTGTATCTAATCCTATCCTGTGTGATAATGGGCTGGGTATCTAATCCTATCATGTGTGATACTGTCTGCTGAGCTGTGTATCTAATCATATCCTGTGTGATAGTCTGCTGAGCTGTGTATCTAATCCGATCCTGTGATACAGTCTGCTGAGCCGTGTATCAAATCCTATCCTGTGTGATACAGTCTGCTGAGTCGTGTATCTAATCCTATCTTGTTTGATACTGGGCTCCCCCTGCAGTCTGTTTCAGAGGGTGGTCTGTGAGGTCACGGTAATACATTTCCAACTTTACAGAAGGACGATAACACCATAGAAATGATAAGAATAATAGGCCTCAGTGACCACAACTGTCTACAAGTAAAACTGTTGCTCATAGCAATCAATCACAGCTCAGCTTCTTATAAACAGCTCTGGTCAAATGAAGGATACTTAGTGATTGGTTGCCGATATATATATAAATATATATATACACTCACCGGCCACTTTATTAGGTACACCTGTCCAACTTCTTGTTAACACTTAATTTCTAATCAGCCAATCACATGGCGGCAACTCAGTGCATTTAGGCATGTAGACATGGTCAAGACAATCTCCTGCAGTTCAAACCGAGCATCAGTATGGGGAAGAAAGGTGATTTGAGTGCCTTTGAACGTGGCATGGTTGTTGGTGCCAGAAGGGCTGGTCTGAGTATTTCAGAAACTGCTGATCTACTGGGATTTTCACGCACAACCATCTCTAGGGTTTACAGAGAATGGTCCGAAAAAGAAAAAAAATCCAGTGAGCGGCAGTTCTGTGGGCGGAAATGCCTTGTTGATGCCAGAGGTCAGAGGAGAATAAGCAGACTGGTTCGAGCTGATAGAAAGGCAACAGTGACTCAAATCGCCACCCGTTACAACCAAGGTAGGCCTAAGAGCATCTCTGAACGCACAGTGCGTCGAACTTTGAGGCAGATGGGCTACAGCAGCAGAAGACCACACCGGGTACCACTCCTTTCAGCTAAGAACAGGAAACTGAGGCTACAATTTGTACAAGCTCATCGAAATTGGACAGTAGAAGATTGGAAAAACGTTGCTTGGTCTGATGAGTCTCGATTTCTGCTGCGACATTCGGATGGTAGGGTCAGAATTTGGCGTAAACAACATGAAAGCATGGATCCATCCTGCCTTGTATGGAGCATCTTTGGGATGTGCAGCCGACAAATCTGCGGCAACTGTGTGATGCCATCATGTCAATATGGACCAAAATCTCTGAGGAATGCTTCCAGCACCTTGTTGAATCTATGCCACGAAGAATTGAGGCAGTTCTGAAGGCAAAAGGGGGTCCAACCCGTTACTAGCATGGTGTACCTAATAAAGTGGCCGGTGAGTGTATATACACACACTCACTCTCTCTCTCATTTTTATATATATAGATATTTATATTTCACTAGATGGTGGCCCGATTCTAACGCATCGGGTATTCTAGAATATGTATGTATGTATGTATGAATCACTTTTTTTGGAAATTCTACTGTATAGTAAACCCCAAAACAGGTGGTACTTTTGAAATAAAATATTTTATTTAACCCCTTAGTGACAGAGCCAATTTGGTACTTAATGACCGAGCCAATTTTTACAATTCTGACCAGTGTCACTTTAAGAGGTTATAACTCTGGAACGCTTTATCGGATCCCGCTGATTCTGAGATTGTTTTTTCGTGACATGTTGTACTTCAAGTTAGTGGTAACATTTCTTCGATATTACATGCGATTATTTATGAAAAAAATGGAAATATGGCGAAAATTTTTAAAATTTTGCAATTTTCAAACTTTGTATTTTTATGCCCTTAAATCAGAGAGATATGTCACAAAAAATAGTTAATAAATAACATTTCTCACATGTCTACTTTACATCAGCACAATTTTGGAAACAATTTTTTTTTTTGTTAGGGAGTTATAAGGGTTAAAAGTTGACCAGCAATTTTTCATTTTTACAACACCATGTTTTTTTTAGGGACCACATCACCTTTGAAGTGATTTTGAGGGGTCTATATGATAGAAAATAACCAAGTGTGACACCATTCTAAAAACTGCACCCCTCAAGCTGCTCAAAACCACATTCAAGAAGTTTATTAACCCTTTACGTACTTCACAGGAACTAAAACAATGTGGAAGAAAAAAATGAACATTTAACTTTTTTTTGCAAACATTTTACTTCAGAACCATTTTTTTTAATTTTCACAAGTGTAAAAACAGAAATTTAACCACAAATTTTGTTGTGCAATTTTTCCTGAGTACGCCGATACCCCATATGTGGAGGTAAACCACTGTTTGGGCGCACCGCAGAGCTTGGAAGTGAAGGAGCACCGTTTGACTGTTTCAATGCAGAATTGGCTGGAAATGAGATCGGACGCCATGTCGCGTTTGGAGAGCCCCTAATGTGCCTAAACAGTGGAAACCCCCCACAAGTGACACCATTTTGGAAACTAGACCCCCCAAGGAACTTATGTAGATGTGTGGTGAGCACTTTGAACCCCCAAGTGCTTCACAGAAGTTTATAACGTAGAGCCGTGAAAATAAAAAATCGCATTTGTTTTCACAAAAATGATTTTTTCGCCCACAAATTCTTATTTTCACAAGGGTAACAGGAGAAATTAGACCACAAAAGTTGTTGTGCAATTTCTCCTGAGTACGTCGATACCCCATGTGTGGAGGTAAACCACTGTTTGGGTGCACCGCAGAGCTTGGAAGTGAAGGAGCACCGTTTGACTTTTTCAATGCAGAATTGGCTGGAATTGAGATCGGATGCCATGTCGCGTTTGGAGAGTCCCTGATGTGCCTAAACAGTGGAAAACCCCACAAGTGATACCATTTTGGAAACTAGACCCCTTAAGGAACTTATCTAGATGTGTGGTGAGCACTTTGAACCCCCAAGTGCTTCACAGAAGTTTATAACGTAGAGCCGTGAAAATAAAAAATCTCATTTTTTCTACAAAAATGATCTTTTTGCCCCCAAATTTTTATTTTCACAAGGGTAACAGGAGAAATTAGACCACAAAAGTTGTTGTGCAATTTCTCCTGAGTACGTCGATACCCCATATATGGGGGTAAACCACTGTTTGGGCGCACCGCAGAGCTTGGAAGAGAAGGAGTGTCGTTTTACTTTTTCAATGTAGAATTGGCTGGAATTGAGATCGGACACCATGTCACGTTTGGAGAGCCGCTGATGTGCCTAAACAGTAGAGACCCCCCACATATGACACCATTTTGGAAACTAGACCCCTTAAGGAACTTATCTAGATGTGTGGTGAGCACTTTAAACCCCCAGGTGCTTCACAGAAGTTTATAACGTGGAGCCGTGAAAATAAAAAAATCGCATTTTTTCTACAAAAATGATCTTTTTGCCTCCAAATTTTTATTTTACCAAGGGTAACAGGAGAAAATGGACCCCAGAAGCTGTTGTACAATTTGTCTTGAGTACGCCGACACCCCATATGTGGGGGTAAACCACTGTTTGGGTGCATGGCTGAGCTCGGAAGCAAAGGAGCGCCATTTGACTTTTCAATGCAAAATTGACTGGAATTGAGATCGGACGCCATGTCGTGTTTGGAGAGCCCCTGATGTGCCTAAACAGTAGAAACCCCCCAAAAGTGACCCCATTTTGGAAACTAGACCCCCCATGGAACTTATCTAGATGTGTAGTGAGAACTTTGAATGCCCAAGTGCATCACAGAAGTTTATAATGCAGAGTCGTGAAAATAAAAAATATATATTTTTTAACAATAAAGATTTTTTAGCCCCCAAGTTTTTATTTTCACAAGGGTAACAAGAGAAATTGGACCCCAAAAGTTGTTGTCCAATTTGTCCTGAGTATGCTGGTACCCCATATGTGGGGGTAAACCACTGTTTGGGCGCACGGCAGAGCTCGGAAGGGAAGGAGCGCCATTTTGGAATGCAGACTTTGATAGAATTGTCTGCGGGCGTTATGTTGCGTTTGCAGACCCCTAATGTACCTAAACAGTAGAAACCCCCAACAAGTGACCCCATTTTGGAAACTAGACCCCCCAAGGAACTTATCTAGATATGTGGTGAGAACTTTGAATGCCCAAGTGCTTCACAGAAGTTTATAATGCAGAGTAGTGAAAATAAAAAATATTTTTTTTCCCACAAAAAAGATTTTTTTAGCCCCCCAATTTTTATTTTCACAAGGGTAACAAGAGAAATTGGACCCCAAAAGTTGTTGTCCAATTTGTCCTGAGTATGCTGGTACCCCATATGTGGGGGTAAACCACTGTTTGGGCGCACGGCAGAGCTCGGAAGGGAAGGAGCGCCATTTTGGAATGCAGACTTTGATAGAATTGTCTGCGGGCGTTATGTTGCGTTTGCAGACCCCTAATGTACCTAAACAGTAGAAACCCCCACAAGTGACCAAATTTTGGAAACTAGACCCCCTAAGGAACTTATCTAGATATGTGGTGAGAACTTTGAAAGCTCAAGTGCTTCACAGAAATTTATAATGCAGAGTAGTGAAAATAAAAAAATATATTTTTTTCCAACAAAAAAGATTTTTAGCCCCCAAGTTTTTATTTTCACAAGGGTAACAAGAGAAATTGGACCCCAAAAGTTGTTGTCCAATTTGTCCTGAGTATGCTGGTACCCCATATGTGGGGGTAAACCACTGTTTGGGCGCACGGCAGAGCTCGGAAGGGAAGGAGCGCCATTTTGGAATGCAGACTTTGATAGAATTGTCTGCGGGCGTTATGTTGCGTTTGCAGACCCCTAGGGATCCTGCATTGCTCAGTGTGGATGCATTTTTTCTGGCATTGGGATTGCTCTATGAGGAACCTAACCTAGAGATTCAGGCTGAAAAGGCTTTATTAGCCCTCTCTCAGGGGCATGATGAAGCGGAAATATATTGTCAGAAATTTCGGAAATGGTCGGCGCCCTGGCTGCAAACTTCAGAAATGGTCTTTCTGAGGCCATTAAGGATATTATGGTGGGGTTCCCTGCGCCTACAGGTCTGAATGAGTCTATGGCTATGGCCATTCAGATTGATCGGCGCTTACGGGAGCGCAAACCCGTGCACCAGTTGGCGGTGTCTTCTGAACAGGCACCTGAGACTATGCAATGTGATAGAATTCAGTCCAGAAGTGAACGGCAAAATTATAGGCGGAAAAATGGTTTGTGTTTTTATTGTGGTGATTTAGCTCATGTTATATCAGCATGCTCTAAACGCACAAAAAGGGTTGATAAATCTTTTGCCATTGATACTCTGCAGTCTAAGTTCATTTTGTCTGTGACTCTGATTTTTTCACTGTCTTCCATTTCCGTCGATGCCTATGTGGATTCAGGCGCTGCCCTGAGTCTTATGGATTGGTCATTTGCTAAACGCTGCGGTTTTAGTCTAGAGCCTCTGGAAGTTCCTATTCCTCTGAAAGGAATTGATTCTACACCATTGGCTATGAATAAACCGCAGTATTGGACACAAGTGACCAAGCGCATGACTCCCGTTCATCAGGAGGTGATTCGCTTCCTTGTACTGTATAATTTACATGATGTACTAGTGCTTGGTCTGCCATGGTTACAAACTCATAATCCTGTCCTGGACTGGAAAACAATGTCTGTGCTAAGCTGGGGATGTCAGGGGGTTCATGATGATGCACCTCCGATTTCTATCGCTTCATCTACTCCTTCGGAGATCCCTGCGTTTTTGTCGGATTATAGGGATGTTTTTGAGGAGCCTAAGCTCAATTCGCTCCCTCCCCATAGAGAGTGTGACTGTGCTATAGAATTGATTCCTGGCAGTAAGTTCCCTAAGGGTCGTTTATTTAATCTGTCACTGCCAGAGCATACTGCTATGCGGAATTATATTAAGGAGTCCTTGGAAAAGGGACATATTCGTCCATCTTCGTCCCCTCTGGGAGCAGGTTTTTTTTTCGTGGCAAAAAAAGATGGTTCCCTGAGGCCTTGTATAGATTATCGCCTTCTGAATAAGATTACAGTCAAATACCAGTATCCATTGCCATTATTTACTGATTTGTTTGCTCGCATTAAGGGGGCTAGGTGGTTCACTAAAATAGATCTTCGTGGTGCGTATAACCTGGTGCGGATAAAACAGGGTGATGAGTGGAAAACCGCATTTAATACGCCTGAGGGCCATTTTGAGTATTTGGTAATGCCTTTTGGACTTTCTAATGCTCCTTCAGTCTTTCAGTCCTTTATGCACAATATTTTCCGTGAATATCTGGATAAGTTTATGATTGTGTATTTGGATGATATTTTGGTGTTTTCTGATGACTGGGAGTCTCATGTTTTACAGGTCAGGAAGGTGTTTCAGGTTTTGAGGGCCAATTCTCTGTTTGTGAAGGGCTCAAAGTGTCTCTTCGGAGTCCAGAAGATTTCTTTTTTGGGGTACATTTTTTCTCCTTCTACTATTGAGATGGATCCCGTTAAGGTTCAGGCTATTTGTGACTGGACACAACCTACATCTGTTAAGAGCCTTCAGAAGTTCTTGGGGTTTGCTAATTTTTATCGTCGGTTCATTGCTAATTTTTCCAGTATTGTTAAACCTTTGACTGATTTGACTAAAAAGGGTGCTGATGTTGCTGATTGGTCTCCTGCGGCCGTGGAGGCCTTTCGGGAACTTAAGCGCCGGTTTTCTTCTGCTCCTGTGTTGTGTCAACCAGATGTTTCACTTCCTTTTCAGGTGGAGGTTGATGCTTCCGAGATTGGAGCGGGGGCGGTTTTGTCACAGAGAAGTTCTAATGGCTCGGTGATGAAGCCATGTGCTTTCTTCTGTAGAAAATACTCGCCCGCCGAGCGCAATTATGATGTGGGTAATCGGGAGCTTTTGGCCATGAAGTGGGCATTTGAGGAGTGGCGTCATTGGCTTGAGGGTGCTAAACATCGCGTGGTGGTCTTGACTGATCACAAGAATCTCATTTACCTTGAGTCTGCCAGGCGTTTGAATCCTAGACAGGCTCGTTGGTCGTTATTTTTTTCTCGTTTCAATTTCGTGGTTTCTTACCTGCCAGGTTCAAAGAATGTGAAGGCAGATGCTCTTTCCAGGAGCTTTGTGCCTGACTCTCCTGGAGATACTGGGCCTGCTGGTATCCTTAGGGATGGGGTAATATTGTCCGCCGTATCCCCAGACTTGCGACGCGCATTGCAGGAGTTTCAGGTGGATAAACCGGATCGATGTCCACCAGAAAGACTGTTTGTTCCGGATGATTGGACCAGTAGAGTCATCTCCAAGGTCCATTCTTCTGTGTTGGCTGGTCATCCTGGAATATTTGGTACAAGAGACTTGGTGGCCAGGTCTTTTTGGTGGCCTTCCTTGTCTAGGGATGTGCGTACCTTTGTGCAGTCTTGTGAAGTGTGTGCTCGAGCTAAGCCTTGCTGTTCACGGGCTAGTGGGTTGTTGTTATCCTTGCCCATCCCGAAGAGGCCTTGGACGCACATTTCCATGGATTTTATTTCTGATCTCCCGGTTTCACAGAAAATGTCCGTTATCTGGGTTGTGTGTGACCGCTTTTCTAAGATGGTTCATTTGGTGCCCTTGCCTAAGTTGCCCTCCTCCTCTGAGTTGGTTCCTTTGTTTTTTCAGAACGTGGTTCGTTTGCATGGGATTCCGGAGAATATCGTTTCTGACAGGGGATCCCAGTTTGTGTCTAGATTTTGGCAGACGTTTTGTGCCAAGATGGGCATTGATTTGTCTTTCTCGTCTGCATTCCATCCTCAGACGAATGGCCAGACGGAGCGAACTAATCAGACCTTGGAAACTTATTTGAGGTGTTTTGTTTCTGCTGATCAGGATGACTGGGTTGCTTTTTTGCCACTGGCCGAATTTGCTCTTAATAATCGGGCTAGTTCGGCCACGTTGGTCTCTCCTTTTTTTTGTAATTCGGGGTTTCATCCTCGTTTTTCCTCTGGTCACGTGGAGTCTTCGGATTGTCCTGGAGTGGACGTGGTGGTGGACAGGCTACATCACATTTGGAATCAGGTGGTGGACAATTTGAAGTTATCTCAGGAGAAGACTCAGCAGTTTGCTAATCGCCGTCGCCGCGTGGGTCACCGACTTCTTGTTGGGGACTTGGTGTGGTTGTCTTCTCGTTTTGTCCCTATGAAGGTCTCTTCTCCTAAGTTCAAGCCTCGGTTCATCGGTCCTTATAGGATCTCGGAGATTCTTAACCCTGTATCTTTCCGTTTGGATCTCCCAGCATCGTTCGCTATTCATAATGTGTTCCATCGGTCGTTGTTGCGGAGGTATGAGGTGCCTGTTGTTCCTTCGGTCGAGCCTCCTGCTCCGGTGCTGGTGGAGGGAGAATTGGAGTATGTTGTTGAAAAGATCTTGGATTCTCGTGTTTCCAGACGCAAACTCCAGTATTTGGTTAAGTGGAAGGGTTATGGTCAGGAGGACAATTCCTGGGTGGTCGCCTCCGATGTTCATGCGACTGATTTGGTCCGCGCCTTCCATAGAGCTCACCCTGATCGCCCTGGGGGTTCTCGTGAGGGTTCGGTGACCCCTCCTCAAGGGGGGGGTACTGTTGTGGATTCTGTTTGCGGGCTCCCTCTGGTGGTTACTGCTGGTACTGGGTGACTTTGGTGGGTTGCGGCCTTTGGTTTCCATCTGTCCATCAGAGGCTGGGTGTTTCCTATTTTACCTGGCCTTTCTGTCATTTCCCTTGCCGGCTATCAATGTGTTCAGATGTGCTCTGTTTGGTTCCTGCCTACCTGCTCCCAGATCTTTCAGGATAAGCTAAGTGCTGATTTTCAGTTGTTTGGTTTTTTGTCCAGCTTGCTTGGAATGTCTCTTTGTTAGCTGGTTGCTCTAGTGGACTGAGGTTCTCCCCATGTGCCATGAGTTGGCACATGGGTTCTTGTAATCTCAGGATGGTTTTTTTGATTAGGGTTTTTTGCTGACCGCTCAGTCCCCTTTTGTGTCATTCTGCTTTCTAGTTTTCAGCGGGCCTCTATTTGCTAAAGCTATATACATCATCTCTATGTGTGTGCCTTCCTCTCATTTCACCGTCAATACATGTGGGGGGCAACTATATCTTTGGGGTTAATTCCTCTGGAGGCAAGTGAGGTCTTTGTTTTCTCTGCAGTACTAGTTAGCTCTTAGGCTGGTGCGTGGCGTCTAGAACCAACGTAGGCACGCTCCCTGGCTATCTCTAGTTGCGTTTGTCAGGCGTAGGGCAGCGGTCAGCCCAGGTTCCATCACCCTAGAGCTCGTCCGATATTTATTATACTTTGCTTATCCTGTGCTATCCCTAGCCATTGGGGATTCATGACAGTCGGTACATCGGGCCGACGCATTGCGACCGCCCCGTACCGACGCAAGTGTGAAAGAAGCCTAAGGCTACTTTCACACTAGCGTCGTACTCGGCCCATCGCAGTGTGTCGGGCCGACGTACCGACGCTAGCGTTGTAAGCGCCGCACAACGGGTGCAGCGGATGCTGTTTTTTCAACGCATCCGCTGCCCCATTGTGAGGTGCGGGGAGGCGGGGGCGGAGTTCCGGCCACGCATGCGCGGTCGGAAATGGCGGACACGTCGCACAAAAAAGTTACATGTAGTTTTTTTTGTGTCGACGGTCCGCCGAAGCACGACGCATCCGTCGCACGACGGATGCGACATGTGGCAATCCGTCGCAATGCGTCGCTAATGCAAGCCAATGGAGAAAAAACGCATCCTGCAAGCACTTTTGCAGGATGCGTTTTTTCTCCAACGACGCATTGCGACGGAAGCCAAAAAACGCTAGTGTGAAAGTAGCCTAACCCTAAAACTAGCCCTAACCCTAAACCTAGCCCTAACCCTAAATTTAGCCCCAACCCTAACCCTAACTCTAACCCTAACCCTAACTCTAACCCTAACCCTAACTCTAACCCTAACCCTAACTCTAACCCTAACCCTAATTTTAGCCCCAACTTGTCTTCTCCTGCCGGCCGGCAGATGGCAGCAGATGGCGGGCGCACTGCGCATGCGCCCGCCATGATGAAAAAGCCGGCTGGCAGGAGAAGACAGAAGAGGACCCAGGGACACCGGGTGAGTATGTTAGGGTCCCCGAATCCCCCTATTTCTCTGTCCTCTGATGTGCGATCACATCAGAGGACAGAGAAATAACTGATCGCTTTTTTTTTTTTTTGCGGTCGCCGGTAAACTGTTAATTACCGGCGATCGCAAAGCAGGGGTCGGTGCAAACCGACCCCGATCATGTTCTTTTGGGTCTCGGCTACCCCCGGCAGCCGAGACCCCAAAGATCTTCCGGGTGCCGGGCGGCGGGCGCACTGCGCGTGCACCCGCCATTTTTTCCCGGAAAAAAGATGGCGGCGCCCAGGGGGAGACACGAGGAGCACCGGGGGAGGTAGGTAAGTATTGGGGGGCTATTGGGGGCCATCGGGGACCACATTTCTCTGTCCTCCGATGTGCGATCACATCGGAGGACAGAGAAATTAAACGGCAAATCGCTTTTTTTTTTTTTTTTTGTTGCGACCGCCGGTAAACGGTTAATTACCGGCGATCGCAACTCGGGGGTCGGTAAAAACCCCCCGAATCATGTTCTCTGGGGTCTCGGCTACCCTCGGCAACCGAGACCCCAGAGAAAATCCGACTCTGGGGGGCGCTATTCACTTTTTCCACAGCGCCGTTAATTAACGGCGCTGTGGATTAAGTACCCTTAGCGGCCGCTGTTAAAAGGCGTATCGGCGGTCGTTAAGGGGTTAAACATGAAAAGTTAAAAACCAAATGAAAAAAACCAAAATAAATCAAAAAAATGCAAGTTCCGTAAAAGGAGGGACTGCACAGCCATGGGAAAGCCACCAATAGCCTACAGCGCTGTGGTATGCTGTGCACACCAATTATCTACGACACTGTGAAATATCGTGTGCACAGTTGTGAAAAGGAGCTAAATAACAGATTGATTCCAACTCAAATACTAAGTCCATGCACCTTATTTAGGCTTATACCACGTAGTATATATCAGCCACGCAGTATATAACACACCCCACGTAGTATATAGCAGTGTGGGCACCATATCTCTGTTAAAAAAAATAATTAAAATAAAAAATAGTTATATACTCACCTGCCGGCGTCCAGCGAAGCTGTCCCGATGCGCGCGCTGCTGCCGCCAGCTTCCGTTCCCAGCGATGCATTGCGAAATTACCCAGATGACTTAGCGGTCTCGCGAGACCGCTAAGTCTTCGGGGTAATTTCGCAATTCATCTCTGGGAACGGAAGCTGGTGGCAGCCGCACGCGCATCGGGACAGCTTCGCTGGACGCCGGCGGGTGAGTATATAACTATTTTTTATTTTAATTATTTTTTTAACAGAGATATGCATACTTTTTACTATTGATGCTGCATAGGCAGCATCAATAGTAAAAAGTTGGTCACACAGGGTTAATAGCAGCATTAACGGAGTGCGTTACCCGCTGCATAACGCGGTCCATTAACGCTGCCATTAACCCTGTGTGAGCGCTGACTGGAGGGGAGTATGGAGCTGGCGCTGGGAACTGACTGTACGGAAGTAGGGAGGGACTAATTCTCGGCCGGACTGTGCCCATCACTTACTGGTCGCGGCCGCCAGGCGGCGACCAATCAGCGACGGGGGATTTCAGTTACAGACATACAGACAGAAAGAAGTACCCCTTAGACAATTATATATATAGATAGAGAGGTAGCAGAATAGCCGATAATTCAATTGTCGGGCTCTGTAAAATGATTGCAGAAGCCGACAGGATATGAGACATGGTTTACATACAGTAAACCATTGCATATCTGTTAGATTTTATATGTCCCTCACTATTAATGTTAGTAATGTATGTGTGTGTAAAATTTTGGAGCTGTAGGTGTAAAATTAAAGGATTAATTCACGGAAAAAAACTGGCTTGGGCTCCCTCGCAATTTTCTCCGCCAGAGAAAGAAAGCCAGTGACTGAGGGCAGATATTAATAGCCTAGAGAGGGTTCATCTCAAGGGGTTAAATAGTTTACTACCGGGAGCGAAGCTTATGCTAATGCTACCGCCCCGACTGTCAACTACTGTGTAATGAATGAAAAGCTGCCTGATCGGACATGAACTCATTAGCGTGGTTACGTTTCTGAACATTTTCCCACGCTTTTTAAATTCACCGCAGGTGAATAGAATAGAATATTGTTTGAAAAAAAAAAAAGAATACATTCATATTATCATGTTACAGTGAATGCGCCGCCATCGGCGCCTACCTGACAAGTATTTTTTTTTTTCTTTCAAACAATATTTTATGCAGTATGTAACATAGGGGGCAGGTCACTGAGGGATCAGTGACCTGTCATAAGCCTATGCAAATGAATATGTAAGCAGAGCACCACATAATGCCCCGCTCGCTGGCCACCCCAAAGCACGAGAATCTCATTAACTGAAAATAAATATTAAACAACAGCCACAAGACGCATTTCATCAACCAAGGTATCATTTTAATCAGTATAACGGTGCCAACCTGATACTGTCTGTAGGTTACTGAGCATGATCCTGCTGGCAGGTTTCCTTTAAAGGGAACCTATCACCCCGTTTTTTAAAGATTAGATAAAAATAGTGTGAAATAGGGGCAGAGCTGGGCTTTACATTAGTGCCTTTTTGGTGCCTTTACACCCCAGTTAGGCTGCCGAAATACCTTTGTGAAGTGGCCGTTTTGTCCTGTCACTCAAGTTGGTCAGGTCGGATGGGCGTGGTCACAGCGCTGTTTCTCCCCCAGATCAGGCTCATCATTACGTTGGTGGCGTAGTGGTGTGCGCATGTCCAAAGAGAAGATCCACTGCCCAGGAGATTCAAAACAGCGCGGTCTACGCTATTCGCCGTTTACCGGTGGGCGCGGCCATCTTTCCTGTGGCCGCGGGTGCGCAGATGGAGCGCTCTGCTGCCCGGGGCTTCAGGAAAATGGCCGCGGGATTCCGCGCGTGCGCAGATGGAGATCGCGGCGGCCATTTTCCTGAAGCCCCGGGCAGCAGAGCACTCCATCTGCGCACGCGCAGCCACAGGAAAGATGGCCACGCCCACCGGTAAACGGCGAATAGCGAAGACCGCGCTGTTTTGAATGTCCTGGGCAGTGGATCTTCTCTTTGGACATGCGCACACCACTACGCCACCAACGTAATGATGAGCAGGATTCTGGGGGAGAAACAGCGCTGTGACCACGCCCATCCGACCTGACCAACTTGAGTGACAGGACAAAACGGCCACTTCACAAAGGTATTTCGGCAGCCTTACGGGGGTGTAAAGGCACCAAAAAGGCACTAATGTAAAGCCCAGCTCTGCCCCTATTTCACACTATTTTTATCTAATTTTTAAAAAACGGGGTGATAGGTTCCCTTTAAGCATCATTTTTGTTTTGAGCACCACAAAAGTTCAACTGTTTTCATCTCTGAACCAATTTGGCCATAGAACAGTGTTATCTGATAATCCTAAAAGTTCACATATTTTTGTCTCTCACAGACATGTTATGACTTCCACCTCTGACACCTCACACACCACTTAACTTTGTAAATTCAGAGTGTAGTCTAGTGGGAGCATATAGTTACTACCCCAAATGAATGACATTCTAGACATCCTGTGACTGTAACATCTCTAAAGCAAGATTGATATCATATGTGTAATATATTATATACAATATTTGAAGGGGCAAGGTGCGGTCTGCATGGGTAATGAAAACCCACTCATGGGTGGACCCAGGTAGAAGGAGAATAATGTTCCACACCAGTAGCTTACCACCAATGACTCCGACTCCCTCATACATGTCTTATGTTTAAGTTTAAGTGATAAATTTACTGTAGTAAAATGGTAACATCAGGCTATTAATCATTATTATGATTCAATAATCAAGCCATTTAGATAGAACATAAAATATATTTATTGGAATGCAACTTTAGAACAAAAAACTTTTGCATATTTACAATTTATTAAACACTATGCAGGTAAGGCTACTTTCACACTAGCGTTAACTGCAATACGTCGCAAATGCGTCGTTTTGCCGAAAATACGCATCCAGCAAAAGTTCTTGCTGGATACGTTTTTTCGTCATAGACTAACATTAGCGACGCATTTGCGACGCATTGCCAAACGTTGCGTCCGTTTTGCAACGTTTGGGCGTGTGGTAGCGAACCGTCGGGAGAAAAAAACGTTACATGTAACGTTTTTTGCTCCCGACGGTCCGCTTTTTCCGACCGCGCATGCGCGGCCGGAACTCCGCCCCCACCTCCCCGCACTTCCCCGCACCTCACAATGGGGCAGCGGATGTGTGGGAAAAATGCATCCGCTGCCCCCGTTGTGCGGCGGAGACCACGCTAGCGTCGGGAACGTCGGCCCGACGCACAGCGACGGGTTGTTCCCGACGCTAGTGTGAAAGTAGCCTAAGTGGAAAAAAAACAGTTTTCAACAAAACGTACTGGATAACATTTGTGCAGTCTATGTATTTGTTCTGAGAAATAGTATTGCCTCCATCAGATCCTCCTTCATAGATGACCTCAAATCTGACCTACCGTATATACTCGAGTATAAGCCAACACAAGTATAAGCCGAGGGACCTACTTTTGCCACGGAAAACTGGATAAGCTTATTGACTCGATTATAAGCCGGGTATGCATTGTCCCCCTCATCTCTGTCCTGCTATGCGTGGCTCGCCCTGTCCTGGTATGTGTGGCTCCCACTGTCCTGTCCTGGTATGTAGCTCCCCCTGTCCTGTCCTGTATGTATGGCCCCCCGGTCCCGTATTGCTCGGCTCCCCCCCGCTTCCGCATTGTTCGGCTCCCCCGGTCCTGCATTGCTCGGCTCCCCCAGTCCCGCATTGCTCGGCTCCCCCGGTCCCACATTGCTCGGCTCCCCCGCTCCCGCATTGCTCGGCTCCCCCGCTCCTGTATGGCTGTGCTCCCCCGCTCCCGCATGGCTGTGCTCCCCCGCTCCCGCATGGCTTGCCTCCCCCGCTCCCGCATGGCATGACTCCCCCGCTCCCACATGGCTTGGCTCCCCCGGTCCCCCATGGCTCGGCTCCCCCTTCCCCTAGTTGTATGCATGGCTCATATTGCCCCCTCTCCCCATCATACTCACCCTCCTCGTGCCTGCATCTCCGTTGCCCCCACGCCAGCGGCTCTCCTCTCCTGTCCTCTTCTCAGCGGTCACGTGGTACCACTCATTAAGGTAAAGAATATGCGCTCCACGCCTATGGGAGTGGAGACGCGTCCATATTCATTACCTTAATGAGCGGTAACGTGACTGCTCAGCACAGGAAAGGAGAGCTGCCAGCGCCATGACAATGGAGATGCAGGGACGGAGATGCAGCACAGAAGGTTAGTATGATGTCTTCTGATAGCCGGCGGATGCAGCTGTCACTGGGCCACAGCCACCAGCTCCTGCCACTGCTACGCCGCTCCCCCTCCCCTGCCAGCGTTCTGGACAATTGACTCATGTATAAGCCGAGGGGGCATTTTCAGCACAAAAAATTGTGCTGAAAATCTCGGCTTATACACGACTATATACGGTAATTATTTAAAGGCTAGAAAACAACCTCTCTACACTAACTTGGGTTGGTGTCAAAGCAGTAACTACATGGGTAACATCTCTAACAATTTCAGGGTATAAAGGAATTGCCTCATGTACAGTAAGTTTGGATGAACCATTGAACTCTTCTACTTCTTTGAGAACAAGTGAAAAATTTAGCTGAAATATGGTCACTCTGTTTTCTATGGGAGTGGAATCTTTTTCCCTGTGGCAACGCTTTGCCTGCTCCATGTCGGCAAAATACTTTTTGAAATTAAACTCCTCATCTAATGAGGATGAAGAAACGGCTCTTGGCCATCCTGTAGCCCACTCATCCTAACTGCTAACTCAATCAGAGCTTCTTTTCCTTTAGTAAGCTGTTGATCATCCAGCAATATACGATGACTCGGGTCCACATAAACAGCTGCCAGAAGAATTTTATTTTCTAATAGCAGTGTCTCTCTCCATTTCATTAAATCAGCAATGCCATCTGCAATTAAACTTCCTCTTTGGGACAGGCAAAACAACAAGTTCTTCCACTCTCTTTATAAAAATGTCAGGAGTTAAATCCTCAGCTTGTAACATTTTAGTCATTGTAAATGGGTGATGAAACAATTCCTTCAATTCAGCCACCTGTGCCCATTGATCTTCATGTAGTGTTATCTGAGGGTTGGCCATATCTACAAGGAAGGGTTTCAACTCAAGCAATCACTCAATCATTAAATAGGTGCTGTCCCACTGAATGGCTTGATCCACAATAGCCCCTTTTCCAGCACGTCTCTTCAAGATGGAATCAATTTTAGGGGTTCTGGCAGCAATAGCCAATTTCCTCACTTTGCTAATCAGAGTTCCAGTATGTCTCTCTTGCAGACTATCTCTTATTGCCAGCTGCAGCATGTGCACAACACAGCGCATGTGATGAATAGGAAAGAGGTGTGAAGCAGCTTCAAGAAGATCATCTAATTGTAAAGAATCATTTTGCTGTTCTTCTGTAGTAATATCTGTTTGTTCCTCGTTTATGGGAACAGGACTGTGGCCTTCCATCTCCAACATACCGAATGTGAAATGTTCTTCTAGCTGCTGTTCACCTTCATTATTCCCATTCATCATTTTAATTGTACTTGTCATGTTTGAAGCATTATCAGTTACAATAGCAAGAACCTGTTCTTTTTTTAGTTCATAATCTTGCAGAACTTTTTCCACTCAGGTCTGGAGAAACTGGCTGCTGTGATGAGCTTTAGTATCGGAGTCGGTCCACTTTATACCGACTCCACCAAAATGGGGTCCGACTCCTCGACTCCGACTCCTCAGCCCTGATTCTGTGTTCAATCGGTATCCTGAGTGGGGGGCGAGTGTGAGATTGAGCTGTAGAGTGGCATAGACCCTTTATACAGTGGCATGGAAAATGTAGACTCCTCTGGTGAAAATGGCTGTTTTTGTGAACAGTTAAGCAAATTAAAGATGCAATGGTCTCTAAAAGAGCTAAAGTTGAAGAGGGCACATTTTCTTTGTATTTTGGGCAAAAAAATGTCATTTTTAACATTTTAAAAATTACATAAAGGAAAATGGGCCAAAGCAATAATTTGGGCACCATGCATGGTTAGTATCTAGTAGCATCCCTTTTGCAAGTATCACAGCTTGTAAATGCCTTTTGCAGCCAGCTAAGAGTCTTTAAGTCCTTGTTTGCGGGATTTTAATCCATTCTTCCTTTGAAAATTCTTCCAGTTCTGTGAGATTTCAGGGTCGCCTTGCATGCACTGATATTTTGAGATCTAGCCACAGATTTTCAATGATGTTCAGACTAGAAGACTGAGGGCCATTGTAAAACCTTCAGCTTACACCTTTTGAGGTAGTCCGTTGTGGATTTTGACAAGTGTTTAGGATCATTATACATTTGTTGAAGCCAACCTGTATTCAACTTCAGCTTTTTTACAGATGGTGTTATGTTTGCATTACGAATTTGTTGAAATTGCATTGAATCCATTCTTCCCTCTACCCTTGAAATGTTCCCCATGCTATTGGTTGCAACACAACTCCAAAGCATGATTGAACCACCCCGATCCTTAACACCTTCCTGACATCAGACACGGGGGGAGCGCGGCCGATCGCGGCCGGGTGTCAGCTGCATATCGCAGCTGACATCCGGCACTGTGTGCCAGGAGCGGTCACGGACCGCCCCCGGCACATTAACCCCCGGCACACCGCGATCAAACATGATCGCGGTGTGACGGCGGTATAGGGAAGCATCGCGCAGGGAGGGGGCTCCCTGCGGGCTTCCCTGAGACCCCCGGAGCAACGCGATGTGATCGCGTTGCTCCGAGGGTCTCCTACCTCCCTCCTCGCCGCAGGTCCCGGATCCAAGATGGCCGCGGCATCCGGGTCCTGCAGGGAGGGAGGTGGCTTACCGAGTGCCTGCTCAGAGCAGACACTTGGTAAGCCTGCAGCCCTGCACAGCAGATCGTCGATCTGACAGAGTGCTGTGCACACTGTCAGATCAATGATCTGTAATGTCCCCCCCTGGGACAAAGTAAAAAAGTTAAAAAAAAAATTCCCCACATGTGTGTAAAAAAAAAAAAAAAAAAATATCCTAAATAAAGAAAAAATAAATAAATATTTTTCCCGTAAATACATTTCTTTAGCTAAATAAAATAAAAAAAACAATAAAAGTACACATATTTAGTATCGCCGCGTCCGTAACGACCCAACCTATAATACTGCCCCACTAGTTAACCCCTTCAGTAAACACCGTAAGAAAAAAAAAAAAAAAACGAGGCAAAAAACCGCTTTATTATCATACCGCCGAACAAAAAGTGGAATAACACGCGATCAAAAAGACGCATATAAATAACCATGGTACCGCTGAAAACGTCATCTTGTCCCGCAAAAAACGAGCCGCCATACAGCATCATCAGCAAAAAAATAAAAAAGTTAAAGTCCTGAGAATAAAGCGATACCAAAATAATTATTTTTTTCTATAAAATAGTTTTTATCGTATAAAAGCGCCAAAACATAAAAAAAATGATATAAATGAGATATCGCTGTAATCGTACTGACTTGACGAATAAAGCTGCTTTATCAATTTTACCAAACGCGGAACGGTATAAACGCCTCCCCCAAAAGAAATTCATGAATAGCTGGTTTTTGATCACTCTGCCTCACAAAAATCGGAATAAAAAGCGATCAAAAAATGCCACGTGTCCAAAAATGTTACCAATAAAAACGTCAACTCGTCCCGCAAAAAACAAGATCTCACATGACTCTGTGGACTCAAATATGGAAAAATTACAGCTCTCAAAATGTGGTAACGCAAAAAATATTTTTTGCAATGAAAAGCGTCTTTCAGTGTGTGACGGGTGCCAATCATAAAAATCCGCTATAAAAGTAAATCAAACCCCCCTTCATCACCCCCTTAGTTTGGGAAAAATTAAAAAATTAAAAAATGTATTTATTTCCATTTTCCCATTAGGGTTAGGGTTAGGGTTAGGGCTAGAGTTAGGACTAGAGTTAGGGCTAGGGTTAGGGCAAGGGTTAGGACTAGGGTTAGGGTTAGGGTTAGGGCTAGGTTTAGGGCTAGGGTTGGGGCTAGGGTTGGGGCTAGGGTTAGGGCTAGGGCTAGAGTTGGGGCTAGGGTTAGGGCTAGGGTTAGGGCTAGGGTTGGGGCTAGGGTTAGGGTTAGGGCTAGAGTTGGGGCTAGGGTTAGGGCTAGGGTTAGGGTTAGGGCTAGTGTTACGGCTAGTGTTAGGGCTAGTGATAGGGCTAGGGTTATTGCTAGGGTTAGGGCTAGGGTTAGGGTTGGGGCTAGGGTTGGGGCTACAGTTAGGGTTGGGGCTAAAGATAGGGTTAGGGTTTGGATTACATTTACGGTTGGGAATAGGGTTGGGTGTGTCTGGGTTAGAGGAGTGGTTAGGGTTACTGTTGGGATTAGGGTAAGGGGTGTGTTTGGATTAGGGTTTCAGTTATAATTGGGGGGTTTCCACTGTTTAGGCACATCAGGGGCTCTCCAAACGGGACATGGCATCCGATCTGAATTCCAGCCAATTCTGCGTTGAAAAAGGAAAACAGTGCTCCTTCCCTTCAGAGCTCTCCCGTGTGCCCAAACAGGGGTTTACCCCAACATATGGGGTATCAGCGTACTCAGGACAAATTGGACATCATCTTTTGGGGTCCAATTTCTCCTGCTACCCTTGGGAAAATACAAAACTGGGGGCCAAAAAATAAGTTTTGTAGGAAAAAAAAGATTTTTTATTTTCACGGCTCTGTGTTATAAACTGTAGTGAAACACTTGGGGGTTCAATGTTCTCACAACACATCTAGATAAGTTCCATGGGGGGTCTAGTTTCCAATATGGGGTCACTTGTGGGGGGTTTGTACTGTTTGGGTACATCAGGGGCTCTGCAAATGCAATGTGACGCCTGCAGACCAATCCATTTAAGTCTGCATTCCAAATGGCGCTCCTTCCCTTCCGAGCTCTGTCATGCGCCCAAACAGTGGTTCCCCCCCACATATGGGGTATCAACGTACTCAGGACAAATTGGACAACAATGTTTGGGGTCCAATTTATCCTGATACCCTTGTGAAAATACAAAACTGGGGGCTAAAAAGTCATTTTTGTGAAAAAAAAAAGAATTTTTATTTCCACGACTCTGCGTTATAAACTGTAGTGAAACACTTGGGGGTTCAAAGCTCTCAAAACACATCTAGATAAGTTCCTTAGGGGGTCTACTTTCCAAAATGGTGTCACTTGTGGGGGTTTTTAATGTTTAGGCACATCAGGGGCTCTCCAAACGCAACATGGCATCCCATCTTAATTCCAGTCAATTTTGCATTGAAAAGTAAAATAGCGCTCCTTCCCTTCCGAGCTCTGCTATGCGCCCAAACAGTAATTTACCCCCACATATGGGGTATCGTCGTACTCAGGACAAATTGCACAACAACTTTTGTGCTCTAATTTCTTCTCTTACCCTTGGGGAAATAAAAAAATGGGGGCGAAAAGATCATTTTTGTGACAAAATATGATTTTTTATTTTTACGGCTCTGCATTATAAACTTCTGTGAAGCATTTGTTGGGTCAAAGTGCTCAACACACATCTAGATAAGTTCCTTAAGGGGTCTACTTTCCAAAATGGTGTCACTTGTGGGGGGTTTCAATGTTTAGGCACATCAGGGGCTCTCCAAACGCAACATGGCGTCCCATCTCAATTCCAGTCAATTTTGCATTGAAAAGTCAAATGGCGCTCCTTCCCTTCCGAGCTCTGCCCTGCGCCCAAACAATGGTTTACACCCACATATGGAGTATCAGCGTACTCAAGACAAATTGCACAACAATTTTTGGGGTCCAATTTCTTCTCTTACCCTTGGGAAAATAAAAAATTGGGGGCGAAAAGATCATTTTTGTGAAAAAATATGATTTTTTATTTTTACGGCTCTGCATTATAAACTTCTGTGAAGCACTTGTTGGGTCAAAGTGCTCACCACACATCTAGATAAGATCCTTAGGGGGTCTACTTTCCAAAATGGTGTCACTTGTGGGGGATTTCAATGTTTAGGCACATCAGGGGCTCTCCAAATGCAACATGGCGTCCCATCTCAATTCCAGTCAATTTTGCATTGAAAAGTCAAATGGCGCTCCTTTCCTTCCGAGCTCTGCCATGCGCCCAAACAGTGGTTTACCCCCACATATGGGGTATCAGCGTACTCAGGACAAATTGTACAACAAATTTTGGGGTCTATTTTCTCCTGTTACCCTTGGTAAAATAAAACAAATTGGAGCTGAAATAAATTTTGTGTGAAAAAAAGTTAAATGTTCATTTTTATTTAAACATTCCAAAAATTCCTGTGAAACACCTAAAGGGTTAATAAACTTCTTGAAAGTGGTTTTGAGTACCTTGAGGGGTGCAGTTTTTAGAATGGTGTCACACTTGGGTATTTTCTATCATATAGACCCCTCAAAATGACTTCAAATGAGATGTGGTCCCTAAAAAAAAATGGTGTTGTAAAAATGAGAAATTGCTGGTCAACTTTTGACCCTTATAACTCCGTCACAAAAAAAAATTTTGGTTCCAAAATTGTGCTGATGTAAAGTAGACATGTGGGAAATGTTACTTCTTAAGTATTTTGTGTGACATATGTCTGTGATTTAAGGGCATAAAAATTCAAAGTTGGAAAATTGCGAAATTTTCAAAATTTTCACCAAATATTCGTTTTTTTCACAAATAAACGCAAGTTATATCGAAGAAATTTTACCACTATCATGAAGTACAATATGTCACGAGAAAACAATGTCAGAATCGCCAAGATCCGTTGAAGCGTTCCAGAGTTATAACCTCATAAAGGGACAGTGGTCAGAATTGTAAAAATTGGCCCGGTCATTAACGTGCAAACCACCCTTGGGGGTGAAGGGGTTAATGGATGGCGAGATGTTCTTTTCTGAAATTCTGTGCCCTTTTTTCTCCACAAATACCTTTGATCATTGTGGCCAAAAAGTTCTATTTTAACTCATCGGTCCACAAGACTTATTTCCAAAATGCATCCTGCAAATGCAGGTTTGTTTAGATGTTCTTTTTCATACTTCTGAAGCTGAATTTTATGGTAAGGAAGCAGGGGTAAAGGGAGAGGAGGAGAAGAGCCTGAAACAAAACCCTAAGAAATTAACTGGAATATAAGTTGCTATACATGCAACGTGTACATGTTCACACTGGCCACTAAGCAAATAAAATGAGAAATACTGTACAGTAAATAAATAGTAATAGTGCATAAAAATAACGTAGTGTACTTGGTTAACATAATTGTGATCAAAAACAGTTAAAGCCATCCCACCACGTCACAGTGACCTTATTCAGGATAGTACTAACCTCTAGTATTAAAACCTTACCATATGTCAAATGATGTAAATGTTCATTAGGACATTATGGATGTTAATACTATAGGTTAGGACTGTTCTAAATATTGTCACTATGACGTGGTGTGATGGCTTTTGTTTTTTTGTTCAAAATTATGTTCAAGTATCCTATGTTATTTTCATGCACTATTGCTATTTACTTATTTACTGCAGAGTATTAGCTCATTTTGTTTTTATCTTGGGTTTTGTTTTTATAAATGATGGCCTGACCTACCAAGGGCAGGATGGTGCACATGGCCGTCCTGATGAACGCCCTGACCGTCCTGATATGACCAGATTTAGTGATCATTTGAAGCCTGTAACAGCTCCGGAGATTTCTTGCATGGAACCTTTATGATTTTATATCAGTTCATCTTATCCCCATTCAGTTTCATACAACATTGGATCCTCTCAGTGAGGATTTTCGATATAGGAGAATATTTCTGATTGACCCATCAAGGATGAATACGGACAAGGACAAGATGGTGAAGAGGATATTACACCTCACCCTAGAGATCCTCTTCCAGCTTACTGGAGAGGTGAGAGATTCTGATGACATCACATTGCAACATTTGTTTTAAATGGGAATGACAAATTAGACACTGGAGGTGAAGACTCAGTACACGTCTGTAGTGAGATTTATTAATGTGTTCATAAACAGGATTACACAGTCATGATGAAGACCTCTAGTGAGCTCTGTCATGACGCTTTGTCTGAGGGAAGGAGAAAAACTCTGAGCTCAATCATGACACCTCCTCATCTCCTGATTCATGAAAGCATCAATGAGCAGAACATCCTAGAACTCACCTACAAGATGATTGAGCTGCTGACTGGAGAGGTGACACTGCTGGGAATGCTGGGACATTATACAGTAACACTATGAAGGGATCGGGGATGACGATATCATTGTATGTTTCAGGTTCCTATAAGGTGTCAGGATGTCACCATCTATTTCTCCATGGAGGAGTGGGAGTATTTTGAAGGACACAAAGATCTGTACAAAGATGTCATGATGGAGGTTCCCCAGCCCCTCACATCACCAGGTATTAGACAGGACTAAATACATATGGCCTATAATTATCTGTATGTAAAGAATTAATTCAGTCCTGTATGTGTTTCTTCCAGTTCTGTCCAATAAGAGGACAACACCAGAGAGATGTCACTTTCCTCTTCTTCCACAGGATTGTAAACAAGAAGATTCCGATGTTCCTCAGGATCATCAGGTAAATGAAGAGAAGGTGTCATGAGATCTTCCCTTTCATGTGTAGAAAAATGTGAAGGTCTTGTTTTATCCACCAGTATTAAACATAAAGGAGTTATTCCCATCTGGAGTCTGTCTGTTGGAGGTGTGAATTGTGTCCATGTAGTGAGTGTACATGATACAATGTACAAGGTGCCCTGAAGGTATCTATATTGAGGAAACCATGCAAAAACTACAAACAAGGATGAATCTACACAGACACACAATCCAGAATGAACTGTGCAAGTGGGAAAACATTTCTCTGGACCTTGACACTGTATGACAGACTTAAAAGTCTTGATACTAAATGGTCGTTTTAAGGAAAATGGAGAGAAGAATTAAAACTGATAAGGATTCAATTCTTTGACAATAGGACTCAATTGTAACACCTGAATTTACATCTACAAGGACATAATTCACACCTCGACCAGATGGACTCTAGATCAGGGGTGTCAAACTGCATTCCTCAAGGGCTGCAAACAGGTCATGATTTCAGGATTTCCTTGTATTGCACAGGTGATCATTTAATCACCTGCACAGAATGATTCCAGCACCTTGTGCAATGAGAAGGAAATCTTGAAAACACGCATGGTTTGAGGCCCTCGAGGAATGCAGTTTGACAACCCTGCTCTAGATAACTAAGGGAACATTCCCACCACCTCTCCATTTCTTCATTTGCAGTAAAACACCTATTTTGATATCCTTGGCTTATCTTTAGGAGGCATCACCCATTTCACCTCATGAACTTGTTGTGCTCTTGTCTTATTGTAAACATTGTCCGAAGAAGGAGCCTTTGTGCTCTGAAAGTTTGCAAATATATTTTTTATGGTTAGCCAATAAAGGTATCACTCCGAGAATACTTGTCATTTTGGGGCATACAATTATTTACATCAATTTTTGGTCTCTCGTAATTTTTGAAGATTGTGCTGCTGCACAATTGAGCACCACCACGTCTGGCATTCTCTTGTAACCAACATTGCGTACTGCAGTGGTATATACTTGCAACAATGCCAGTTTGCTGATATTTTAACCCCTTCATGACCCAGCCTATTTTGGCCTTAATGACCTTGCCGTTTTTTGCAATTCTGACCAGTGTCCCTTTATGAGGTAATAACTCAGGAACGCTTCAACGGATCCTAGCGATTCTGAGATTGTTTTTTCGTGACATATTGGGCTTCATGTTAGTGGTAAATTTAGGTCGATAATTTCTGAGTTTATTTGTGAAAAAAACGGAAATTTGGCGAAAATTTTGAAAATTTCGCAATTTTCACATTTTGAATTTTTATTCTGTTAAACCAGAGAGTTATGTGACACAAAATAGTTAATAAATAACGTTTCCCACATGTCTACTTTACATCAGCACAATTTTGGAAACAATTTTTTTTTTTGCTAGGAAGTTATAAGGGTTAAAATTTGACCAGTGATTTCTCATTTTTACAACAAAATTTACAAAACCATTTTTTTTAGGGACCACCTCACATTTGAAGTCATTTTGAGGGTTCTATATGGCTGAAAATACCCAAAAGTGACACCATTCTAAAAACTGCACCCCTCAAGGTGCTCAAAACCACATTCAAGAAGTTTATTAACCCTTCAGGTGTTTCACAGCAGCAGAAGCAACATGGAAGTAAAAAATGAACATTTAACTTTTTAGTCACAAAAATGATCTTTTAGCAACAATTTTTTTATTTTCCCAAGGGTAAAAGGAGAAACTGGACCAGGGACGTTGTTGTCCAATTTGTCCTGAGTACGCTGATACCTCATATGTGGGGGTAAACCACTGTTTGGGCGCACGGCAGGGCTCGGAAGGGAAGGAGCGCCATTTGACTTTTTGAATGAAAAATTGGCTCCAATCTTTAGCGGACACCATGTCGCGTTTGGAGAGCCCCCGTGTGCCTAAACATTGGAGCTCCCCCACAAGTGACCACATTTTGGAAACTAGACCCCCCAAGGAACTTATCTAGAAGCATAGTGAGCACTTTAAACCCCCAGGTGCTTCACAAATTGATCCGTAAAAATGAAAAAGTACTTTTTTTTCACAAAAACATTATTTTAGCCTCAATTTTTTCATTTTCACATGGGCAATAGGATAAAATGGATCCTAAATTTTGTTGGGCAATTTCTCCTGAGTATGCCGATACCTCATATGTGGGGGTAAACCACTGTTTGGGTGCACGGCAAGGCTCGGAAGGGGAGGCGTGCCATTTGACTTTTTGAATGGAAAATTAGCTCCAATCGTTAGCGGACACCATGTCGCGTTTGGAGAGCCCCTGTGTGCCTAAACATTGGAGCTCCCCTACAAGTGACCCCATTTTGGAAACTAGACCCCCCAAGGAACTTATCTAGATGCATAGTGAGCACTTATAACCCCCAGGTGCTTCACAGAAGTTTATAACGCAGAGCCGTGAAAATAAAAAAATAATTTTTCTTTCCTCAAAAATGATTTTTAGCCCAGAATTTTTTATTTTCCCAAGGGTAATAGGAGAAATTGGACCCCAAATGTGGTTGTCCAGTTTGTCCTGAGTACGATGATACCCCATATGTGGGGGTAAACCACTGTTTGGGCGCACGGCAGGGCTTGAAAGGGAAGGCACGCCATTTGGCTTTTTGAATGGAAAATTAGCTCCAATCATTAGCGGACACCATGTCGCGTTTGGAGAGCCCCTGTGTGCCTAAACATTGGAGCTCGCGCACAAGTGACCCCATTTTGGAAACTAGACCTCCCAAGGAACTAATCTAGATGTGTGGTGAGCACTTTGAACCCCCAAGTGCTTCACAGAAGTTTATAACGCAGAGCCATGAAAATAAAAAATAATTTTTCTTTTCTCAAAAATGATTTTTTAGCCCACAATTTTTTATTTTCCCAAGGGTAACAGGAGAAATTGGACCCCAAAAGTTGTTGTCCAGTTTCTCCTGAGTACGCTGATACCCCATATGTGGGGGTAAACCACTGTTTTGGCACACGTCGGGGTTCGGAAGGGAAGTAGTGACATTTTGAAATGCAGACTTTGATGGAATGCTCTGCGGGCGTCAGGTTGCGTTTGCAGAGCCCCTGATGTGCCTAAACAGTAGGAACTCCCCACAATTGACTCCATTTTGGAAACTAGACCCCCAAGGGAACTTATCTAGATGTGTAGTGAGCACTTTGAACCCCCAAGTGCTTCACAGAAGTTTATAACGCAGAGTCGTGAAAATAAAAAATGTGTTTCCTTTCCTCAAAAATATTTTTTTAGCCCAGAATTTTTTTATTTTTTCAAGAGTAACAGGAGAAATTGGACCCCAAAAGTTGTTGTCCAGTTTCTCCTGAGTACGCTGATACCCCATATGTGGGGGTAAACCACTGTTTTGGCACACGTCGGGGTTCGGAAGGGAAGTAGTGACGTTTTGAAATGCAGACTTTGATGGAATGCTCTGCGGGCATCAGGTTGCGTTTGCAGAGCCCCTGATGTGCCTAAACAGTAGGAACTCCCCACAAGTGACTCCATTTTGGAAACTAGACCCCCAAGGGAACTTATCTAGATGTGTGGTGAGCACTTTGAACCCCCAAATGCTTCACAGAAGTTTATAACGCAGAGCCGTGAAAATAATAAATGTGTTTCCTTTCCTCAAAAATATTTTTTTAGCCCAGAATTTTTTATTTTTGCAAGAGTAACAGGAGAAATTGGACCCCAAAAGTTGTTGTCCAGTTTCTCCTGAGTACGCTGATACCCCATATGTGGGGGTAAACCACTGTTTGGGCACATGCCGGGGCTCGGAAGGGAAGTAGTGACGTTTTGGAATGCAGACTTTGATGGAATGGTCTGCGGGCATCATGTTACGTTTGCAGAGCCCCTGATATGCCTAAACAGTAGAAACTCCCCACAATTGACCCCATTTTGGAAACTAGACCCCCCATGGAACTTATCTAGATGTGTGGTGAGCACGTTCAACCCCCAAATGCTTCACAGAAGTTTACAACGCAGAGCTGTGAAAATAAAAAATCATTTTTCTTTCCTCAAAAAAGATGTTTTAGCAAGCAATTTTTTATTTTCACAAGGGTAACAGGAGAATTTGGACCCCAATATTTGTTGCCCAGTTTGTTGTGAGTACGCTGATACCCCATATGTGGGGGTAAACCACTGTTTGGGCACAAGTCAGGGCTCGGAAGGGAAGTAGTGACATTTGAAATGCAGACTTTGATGGAATGGTCTGCGGGCGTCACATTGCATTTGCAGAGCCCCTGATGTGCCTAAACAGTAGAAACACCCCAAAAGTGACCCCATTTTGGAAACTAGACCCCCGAAGGAACTTATCTAGATGTGTGGTGAGCACTTTCAACCCCCAAGTGCTTCACAGAAGTTTATAACGCAGAGCCGTGAAAATAAAAAATAATTGTTCTTTCCTCAAAAATTATGTTTTAGCAAGTAATTTTTTATTTTTGCAAGGGTAACAGGAGAAATTGGACCCCAACAGTTGTTGCCCAGTTTGTCCTGAGTACGCTGGTACCCCAAATGTGGGGGTAAACCACTGTTTGGGCGCACGTCGGGGCTTGGAAGGGCGGGAGCACCATTTGACTTTTTGAACGCAAGATTGGCTGGAATCAATGGTGGCGCCATGTTGCGTTTGGAGACCCCTGATGTGCCCAAACAGTGGAATCCCCTCAATTCTAACTTCAACACTAACCCCAACACACCCCTAATCCTAATCCCAACTGTAGCCATAACCCTAATCACAACCCTAACCCCAACACACCCCTAACCACAACCCTAACCGCAACACACCCGTAACCCTAATTCCAACCCTAATCCTAACCCTAATCCCAACCGTAACCCTAATCCCAACCCTAACCACAACTGTAACCCCAACACACCCCTAACCCTATCCGTAACCCTAACCACAAGCCTAATCTTAACCCTATTTCAAACCCTAGCCCTAATTCCAACCCTAACTCTAATTCCAACCCTAACCCTAAGGCTATGTGCCCACGTTGCGGATTCGTGTGAGATTTTTCCGCACGATTTTTGAAAAATCTGCAGGTAAAAGGCACTGCGTTTTACCTGCGGATTTACAGCAGATTTCCAGTGTTTTTTTGTGCGGATTTCACCTGCGGATTCCTATTGAGGAACAGGTGTAAAACGCTGCGGAATCCGCACAAAGAATTGACATGCTGCGGAAAATACAACGCAGCGTTTCTGCACGGAATTTTCCGCACCATGGGCACAGCGGATTTGGTTTTCCTTAGGTGTACATGGTACTGTAAACCTGATGGAAAACTGCTTCGAATTCGCAGCGGCCAATCCGCTGCAGATCCGCTGCCAATCCGCTGCGGATCCGCGGCCAATCCGCTGCGGATCCGCTGCCAATCCGCTGCGGATCCGCGGCCAATCCGCTGCGGATCCGCTGCCAATCCGCTGCGGATCCGCGGCCAATCCGCGGCGGATCCGCGGCCGATCCGCTCTGTGTGCACATGCCATAACCCTACCCCTAACCCTACCCGTAACCCTAACCCTACCCCTAACCCTACCCCTAGTTCTAACCCTAGTTCTAACCCTAACCCTAGTGGAAAAAGAAAAAAAAATATTTTCTTTATTTTATTAGGTTCCCTACCTATGGGGGTGATAAAGGGGGGGGGTTTATTTATTATTTTTTTATTTTGATCGCTGTGATAGAACCTACCACAGCGATCAAAATGTACTTGAAATGAATCTGCCGGCTGGCAGATTCGGCGGGCGCACTGCGCATGCGCCCGCCATTTTCCAAGATGGCGGCGCCCATGGAGAAGACGGCCGGACACCGGGAGGGACATGGAAGCTAGGTAAGTATGGGGGGGTGGGATCGGAACACGGGGGGGGGATCGGAGGACCGGGGGAGCGGACAAGAGGACCGGGGGAGCGGACAGGAGGGAGGAGGGGAGCGGACAGGAGATCGGGGCAGAAAGGACGACTGGGGGGGGCGATCGGTGGGGTGGGGGGGGGCAGATCGGGGTCTCCAGCCATGGCAGATGCTATTGCAGCATCGGCCATGGCTGGATTGTAATATTTCACCATTTTCATAGGTGAAATATTACAAATCGCTCTGATTGGCTGTTTCACTTTCAACAGCCAATCAGAGCGATCGTAGCCACGGGGGGGTGAAGCCACCCCCCCTGGGCTGAAGTACAACTCCCCCTCTCCCTGCAGATCGGGTAAAATAGGAGTTAACCCTTTCACCCGATCTGCAGGGATGCGATCTTTCCATGACGCCACATAGGCGTCATAGGTCGGATTGGCACGGGTTTTCATGACGCCTACGTGGCGTCATGGGTCGGGAAGGGGTTAAAAATGATGTAAAGCTGGTCATACAGTAGATACTAGATGTCTGGATCTTCTAACAATTTTATTGTTATGGAAACTGCTGAATAGAATTATGAGCCGTTTTATATAGGAGACCTGCTATAGTGTCAGTCTTTTGGTTTTTATGTTAATTTATGATCTTTTATGTTCTTCTAAGTCATTCCACATGACTTCTTCTCCATCTGTCTGTGACTTTTACAATCTTTGTTTCAGGGTAAGGATCTGACCCATATTAATACTACAGAGACATATGTGAGGGGTGATGAGTGGTGTAAAGAGGAGATTTCTACAGACTACTATCCAGGTTAGTAGTGACCACTAAATGCACAGAAGTCACAGATACTACTCGTTCATTGACTTGTAGAATTTCTTTCTAGAATGTTTTTAGGGTTTGTTATAGAAGGCTTTTCTTGTGGATTTTACACTTAAAGATTGTGTTTAAAAAGAAAAAACACATTTTGTCACTATTTTTGTACCATAATAGCTTTTAAGTTGTTGCAGAGTTTCATACTTGTGGATCGTGGACCCACTGCTCCACACGCCGGGTTTACCTTTGAGGGGCGTGGTTATGTGGCTACCTGATTTTCACTAGAGCTCCTGGGTATAACCTGGAAAGATCCATGAGTGTTACCCCCTTCCCAAGCTATAAACATCTGCCCCCAGCTGTCCGCTTTACTTCTGCAGGTTAATAAAATGTCGGGGAATCTCACGCCATTTTTTATCAGAAAATAATCTAGTATGTAAAAAGTACATGTATAGTAAGCTACACTAGCACTGTACTAGTTATACAGCTCTGGCAAAAATTAAGAGACCACTGCAAAATTTCCAGTTTACCAATCAAAACTCGGTCTAACCTAACAGAACGGCCGAAATGAAGCGATCCAAAACAGCAATAAAATGCATTAAAGCTTTAATGTAAACAACTTTTATCACATGCATAAATGCCCAAGCACCCTAACAAAGTGGGAAGGTGAATAATGTATATCACACCTAGTAGTTAGTAATGCAAAGTAGTTATATGAAACCAACAGATAAGGGTAATATCTACCTGCAACACAGCGTCCCACCTCACCCCAACACGCGTTTCGCAACCAGCTTCTTCCGGGGGTTGGTTTCATATACATCTGTATTATATGCATGCGGCAGCAGCTAGGGATGTACTGGACAGGTATAAGAGATGGATATTAACTACTTTGCATTACTGACTACTAAGTGTGATATACATTATTCACCTTCCCACTTTGTTAGGGTGCTTGGGCATTTATGCATGTGATAAAAATTGGTTACATTAAAGCTTTAATGCATTTTATTGCTATTCTGGATCGCTTCATTTTGGCCGTTCTGTTAGGATAGACCGAGTTTTGATTGGTATGCATTGAGAAGTGCCAGTTATTATATCTGGACATTGGTGATTAAAATTTCCAGTTTGTCTGATTTTTCTCTTTATAAGTATATTTTTGAGTAAAATGTAAATTGTTCTTTTATTCTATAAACTACTGACAACATGTCTCCGAAGTTCCAAGCAATAAATTTGGTATTTATTTTCTGAAAATGAAAAATGGTCAAAATAACAAAAAAATGCATTGCTTGCAGACCTCAAATAATGAAAAAAAAACACGTTCATAATCATTTAGAAACAACAATGCTAATGTTTTAACTCAGGAAGAGTTCAGAAATCAATATTTTCTCCAGTTATCTTCCACGACAGCAGTATCGGAGGTTGTCTCCCCGCCCTAATAGGGGACAGGAAACAAAGAGGTTAAATACCCCTCCCCTTCCTGCAACCACCAGTGTTTTTCGTGTCCCCTATGGGGCATGAAGAGTTTTCGTCCCTATGCGCTGCAGCGCACGCGTGCGCCAGCATCCTGATCCTGCGGCAGCCATGATGGGCGTTGCTTGCATCACCCCCTACGGACTCTAGGGAGGAGGAGGAGCACTAAACTCGCTGGCGACCTCGATGCTATATATTCCTGGTCGGGGGAAAAAGCCTCCAGGTAAGGCCCATTTTTCTATGTCCCCTCTGTGACTGGTGACTGACTGACCATATGGACGGCGACAAACCCCTGCACTCTGCCTCTGCAGAGCCCAGCGTTCACCCCCTACTGTAAGGAGTGGATGAGGTCTCTTGCTGTCCAGATAATTATAAAGTGACTTAGTTCACCTTTCTCTCTCGTTTTAGGGAGACAAGGTCCCTGCCCCTAAAAAAAGGATAAGATGCCCAGCCGCAAGTGTGGTGCATGTGCGTCGAAGCTTCCCTCCACTTATAAGAAAAAGCTCTGCCAACCATGCACAGATGAAGTTCTGCGTAATGAACAGCCCTCTCTTCTGGACAACATCAGAACCCTCATCAGACAGGAGGTCCAGTCCTCTATGGCGGCCCTTTCCCAGGCCCCGACACCACAGCCCCCTCCTCCTAAGAAAAGGAAGATGGCTCCTGCGGATTCTGACTCTGACTCAGGCAAGATCCGTACCTCAGGTTCGGAGGACATTTGGGAGAATGAGGGTTCTACTTCCACCCCCAGATCAGATAATAAAAAATATCTTTTTTCTTCCAAAGATATGGAAGAGCTAATTTCCCTGGTGAGGGGCACCATGGGGGTGGAGGAGGAGGTAGCGAACCACTCCGTTCAGGATGATATGTTTGGGGTGTTAAAACCAAGGGCCCCGAAGGGGTTCCCTATACATGAAAACATTGAAAATCTTGTCCTTCATGAATGGGGCCTACCTTAGAAAGGTTTGAGTGTCCCATCAGAATTAAAGAATCGCTTCCATCGTGTCCAGGGTAACCACAAAGACGGCTCTTCCCTTTGAAGATTCCTCTCAGCTCAAAAATCCTATGGATCGGAAAATTGAGAGCTTGTTAAGGAAATCCTGGGACACATCCACTAATCTACTAAAAACAAATGTGGCCTCAACATGTGTTGCCAGATCTCTATTTCTCTGGCTACGTACTTTAGAGAATCACCTTTCTCAGGGGACATCAAGGGAAGAGATACTAAACTCTCTACCACTTCTTCGGAAGGCAACAGGGTTTCTTGCAGATGCTTCCGCTGAGTCTGTACGGGTAGCCGCTAGGTCTGCAGTTCTCTCCAATTCAGCTAGGAGAGCTCTATGGCTTAAATCCTGGGGAGGTGACATTACCTCCAAGTCCAATCTGTGTGGTATTCCTTTTCAGGGACATTATATGTTTGGGCCAGCCCTTGATGAGATCTTAGACAAGGCTACAGATAAAAAGAAAGCTCTTCTGGAGCAGAGAAGCTCTAGGAAACGCTTTTTTGTCCCTCCCGTGAGCAAGCTCCCCAGAGAGATTACAGGGGTAAAATTATATCAGGTCGGTGGAGCTACCCCAAAGGGGTAAAACCAGGAACATCCTTGTCCCCCAACACCAGCAGACCCCTGAGGAGCAATGACTGCTCTCCGGTCGGGGGCCGACTCTCGGGCTTTCTCTCCCAATGGCAGACCATCACCACAAATCAGTGGGTCCTGCGTACCATACAGGAAGGCCTGAGGTTAGAATTTGAGAGTCCTCCTCCTCATCGTTTGACAATTACCTCCCTACAGTCTCCACACCTTCGAGAATCCCTGACTTCAGGTCTTCACGGTCTGCTTCAGGCAGGAGTAATCTCCCGGGTACCATATCAGGAAATGGGAGAGGGTCACTATTCTCACCTACTTTTGGTAAAATAGCCCTCTGGGAAACACCGGATCATCATAAATCTGAAAAATTAAATCAGGTGATCAAATATCGAAGATTCAAAATGGAATCAATCAGATTAGCAATCCCTCTTATTGGTCAGGACTGGGCAATGGCTACGGTAGATCTGAGGGACGCATATTATCATGTGTCGATACATCCCGACCACAGGAAGTTCCTCAGATTTGCAGTGTCCCAAGATCATCGAGTCAGCCATTATCAATTCAATGTCCTTCCATTCGGATTCTCGTCAGCTCCACGGGTTTTTACCAAGATCATGTCAGAAGCAGTGATCTTCATCCGACAACAGGATCTGTATCATCCCGTATCTGGACGATTTTCTTATTGTCGCTCCATCCATTCCTCGTCTGAATCTGGATGTGACGAAGGTCTTGGATATCCTGAGATCCCTGGGGTGGATTCCGAACTTGGAGAAGTCGGATCTCCATCCATCTTCGAGGAAAAAATTCTTAGGAGTTCTTCTGGACTCAGGGGAAAGAATGTCCTTACCCAGGGACCGTCAACTCGATCTCGTCCAGAGGATTTCCAGATTCAGGAATCAGAGGACCCCGACCTTAAGAGACTCAATGTCAATCCTGGGCTCATTGACGTCATGCATCCAGGCAGTCTCCTGGGCCAAGGCCCACACAAGTCCTTCAGTCCCACATTCTGATGCTTTCGACAGGACGCCAGAATGCATTAACCGGGAGGATTCCTCTCCCCAGTCACGTAAAATTCTCCCTTTCATGTTGGCTGAACTCCCAAAACCTTCAACAGGGAGTCAGCTGGGATCAACTTCCTCTGAAGGTGCTCACAACGGACGCAAGCCAGAGAGGCTGGGGCGCCGTAGTAGAAGGAACCCACTTCCATGGGTTGTGGCCCCCAAACATCAGGTCCAGCTCCTCAAATCTGAGGGAACTAAAAGCGGTGGAGGAGGCGCTAAAAGCCGCATCTATCCTACCTCTGACACCAGGGAGGCGCGAAATACACCAGCCTGAAATTAACCGCTGCAAGGATTTTTTCCTGGGCAGAAAAACACCTCCTATCCATCACAGCAGTGCACATAAAGGGATCAGACAATGCCCAGGCAGACTTCCTCAGCAGGAGAGACTTCCATCCTGGCGAGTGGTCTCTGAACCAATAGGTATTCCAATCCCTGGTCTGGAGGTGGGGAAGTCCCAACGTGGATCTGTTTGCCAACAGTCAGAACACGAAGTCGAGCACTTTCTTCTCCCTCAACCCCTCAAGCGAAGCGCAAGGACTGGATGCCTTCTCCCATCCTTGAAGTTTGCTCTGGCATACGCCTTCCCGCCAATTCCTATGTTACCAAGAACATTACAAAAGATCCGGGCAGACCGAGTCACAATGATTCTGGTGGCACTGATGTGGCCAGGAAGAAGGTGGTACGGGGCATTGACAGACATGTCTCTAGAGGGCCCGATACTTCTGCCCCAGATAGTCGACCTTCTTCAGCAGGGACCCCTGCTACACCCAGACTTACACAGGTTGAAACTGGCGGCCTGGTTACTGAGGCTGAGATTCTGAGAGCCAGAGGTCTCTCAGATGACGTAATTCAGACCCTACAAAAAAGTAGGAAACCAATAACCAACACCATCTATGGCAAGGTGTGGAAAAAAAATTCATCCTGGTGTTTCCCAAACAAACCCGATCCGTTCCATCCCAATATTGCACAAATCTTAGAATTTCTCCAGAAGGGACTGGATCTAAGACTCTCACCTAGTACCCCAAAGGTTCAGATGTTGGCACTTAGTTCCTTGTTTGATCAGGATTTAGCAAGCCACCATTGGGTTAGACGTTTCATGACATCTGCAACTAGGATTCGCCCTAGGCTCCATGACCAGACCCCTCCTTGGGTTTTGAACATTGTCCTGAATAGTCTGACCGGGGACCCCTTTGAACCCTTATCAACCATCAGCTTAAAAATCCTGACCCTTAAGACCGTCTTCCTAGTAGCACTCACTACTGCTAGGCATATAGGAGAGCTGCAGGCCTTGTCAGTACAGGAGCCATACTTAACCATCACCATGGATAGCATAATCCTTAAGCTAGACCCTTCCTTTATGCCTAAGGTGGTCTCGGATTTTCACAGAAGTCAGGATATCGTTTTACCCTCATTCTGTCCAAATCCCTCTAATCCGAAGGAAGAAGCCTTTCACACCCTGGATGTCCGTAGGGTGGTCCTTTTCTACCTCCAACAGACGGAAAGTTGGAGGATAAACCAAAACCTATTGTCCAGTTGACAGGATGGAATAAAGGCAAAAAAGCAGCTAAAAATACGATCGCTAACTGGTTCAAACAAGCCATTTGTCTTGCATATTCATCCCAGAAGCTTGCACCCCCGGCATCGCTGAAAGCTCACTCCACCCGTTCAGTTTGACTTCCTGGGCAGAGAGAGGGAACGCATCGTCTGAGCAGATATGCAGAGCCGCCACCTGGTAGTCAGCCCATACATTTACCAGGCACTACAGACTAAATTTCAATAGGGACCTATCGTTTGGCAGATGCGTTCTGCAGGCAGTTGTCCCTCCCTAAGAAATTAGCTGTTGGCATTACTCCGATACTGCTGTCATGGAAGGTGACTGGAGAAAATCAAATTAGTCTTACCGGTAATTCGGTTTCTAGGAACCTTCCACGACAGCACTAATTTCCCTCCCTATCTAATATTCTTATTGGATGATTCCTACACTTAAGTGGTAACTATACATGGTACTGTGTCCAGAAAAAACACTGGTGGTTGCAGGAAGGGGAGTTGCATTTAACCTCTTTGTTTCCTAGGGGGCGCTGTTTGCTCTCCCCAGAATGTGCATGCAGACGGATGAAGTCCATAGGTGTGCATGAGAGTCACGGATTTCGGGTCTGGGTTTTCGATGTGGCTGAAGGCCACAGGTTTGTGTGTGTTTAAAAACCCTGCAGTAAGGGGTATGGGTGTGTCAGGTCAGGTGTGCGAGGTGCACGTCAGTGTCAGTCTGGTGTGTGCTGGTCTGCAGAGTGCATGGAGGCACAGGCCAGCAGAGCCAGCACCCAGGGCAGCTGAATAGCCTGGCACCCGCAGCATACACAGAGATGCAAGTCGTCCATGGTACTGGTCTCGGATGTGGACAGTCCTGTGCCCGGAGGAGTCGGATGTGGGCAGTCCTGTGCCCGGAGGTGGATGTCCTGTGCCCGAAAGAGGACTAGCATGTGCAACAATGGCAAACAGGTGGATATGGTGCCCGGCTGCTATCCTGAACTGTGTACAACTGTGTGAGTAAAGAGTCTGTAAAGAGACTGTGATACAGCAATGCAGGACACTCACGAGAACTAGTCAGAGGAGGGCTGGCGTGTGTAGTGTCTGCAACATATGAGGCTGTGTGTATGGAGACGTATAGAGACTGTGAGATGGCGTGCGGTCGCCCAGGGAAACTGGACAAGGGAAGTCTGGCCTGTTTAGGGACCGCAAATCTAAAGCCATGTGATATGTATTGCTTTGAACCGGTGTAAACTGGTCACTGATATTATCCACTGAAGTTATATGCATTTATGTGAATTTGACTTTAATGCTGTGAAGAAACACATTAAAACAGACTTTTGTGTTTGAATTTGTGGGTCACTGCTTCTTCACTGCGTACCATGCTAATGCAGCCTTACAGTATATAATTCCACATGCGATAATTAATAGTTTTGATGCCTTCAGTGTGAATGTACAATTTACATTTATATACAGTGTATATATATATATATATATATATATTGTAGGGGTACAGATGCGTAGGATGAAACAGGAGGCACATTCTCTTCAGTGTTAATGTAGGTTTATTCGCTCCATAAACCATTTAAGTCAGCAAAATAAAGGTAAACAGTCTTACAAATAGCCTTTGGCTCAGGCATAGGGAAACAAATGTCCGTTCCTTCAGGCTCAGTCCTGAAGCCTTAACACACTGTGGAGGCTTGCCCCTCCACACACACAGACTCCTGTCTGTAGTGACCGCCCTGGACACATGGAAATCTGTCCACCATGACAGACTCCCACACTCACTCCCATGTGCCAAACACACCTCCATTAAGTAGCCTGAAACCACACCCAGAACCCATGATTAGACATGTGGTTGTGACATCACCACAGGTCCTGACACAAACATAGATAGGCACGGTTATGCCCCTTACCCAGGGGTGAGGTATATGGGTAGCCAGACCCTCCCATCTCTCATAGCTACCCGTAACCCCGACCCAAATATAGTACACAATTCCTTATTACTGTATGAGCATTACAGAAAACACTCCGGGTCACATCACAGCGACAAGCCTTCTCTGTGATACATACCTCCCGTCGATTAGACACCCTTTAGCCATGCTACAATATATATATATATATATATATATATATATATATATATATATATATATAATACAATGCATACTATAGGTTATATATATGTATATATATATATATATATATATATATATCTAAGAGGCATCGTGATTACTCGCTAATTCTGCCCCCTGCACAGTACCTCCGCCCCCACACATCACCACACACAATCATGCCCCCCACATTACCACACATAATCCCGCCCCCACCACATTACCACACACAATCCCGCCCCCCACCACATTACCACACACAATACCGCCCCCCCACAACATTACCACACACAATCGCACCCCCCCACCAAATTACCACACACAATCCCGCCCCCCACCACATTACCACACACAATCCCGCCCCCCACCACATCACCACACACAATCCCGCCCCCCACCACATTACCACACATAATCCTGCCCCCACCACATTACCACACACAATAACACCCACCCACCACATTACCACACACAATCCTGCCCCCCACCACATTACCACACACAATCCCGCTCCCCCACCACATTACCACACACAATCCCGCTCCCCCACCACATTACCACACATAATCCTGCCCCCCACCACATTACCACACACAATCCTGCCTCCCCACCACATCACCACACACAATCCTGCCCCCCACCACATTACCACCCATAATCCCCCCCACCACATCACCACACACAATCCCGCCCCCACCACATTACCACACATAATCCTGCCCCCCACCACATCACCACACACAATCCCGCCCCCACCACATTACCACACATAATCCTGCCCCCACCACATTACCACACATAATCCTACCCCCCACCACATTACCACACACAATGACGCCCACCCACCACATTACCACACACAATCCTGCCCCCCACATTACCACACACAATCCCGCCCCCCACCACATTACCACACACAATCCCGCTCCCCCACCACATTACCACACGCGGCGGCCATTTTCCTGAAGCCGAGTTCGCATCTCGGCTTCAGGAAAATGGCCGCCGCAATCTCCATCTGCGCACGCGTGGCATCCCACGGCCATTTTCCTGAAGCCCCGGGCAGCCGAGCACTACCATCTGCGCACGCGCGGCCTCAGGAAGATGGCCGCGCCCACAGATAAACTGCTGAATAGCGCAGATCGTGCTCTTTTCCTTCAGCTGTGCGCTGGATTCGCCTGCTGGGCATGCGCACACCACTACGCCACCAACGGAAAGATGAGCAGGATCTGGGGGAGAAACAGTGATGTCACCACGCCCATAAGACCAGCGTGAGTGACAGCCCAAAACGGCGACTTTATAAAGGTATTTCGGCAGCATAGGTAGGGAATAAAGGCACAAAAATACACTAATGTAAAGCACCGCTCTGCCCCTATTTAACGCTATTTTTATCTCATCTTGAAAAAACGGGGTGACCGGTTCCCTTTAAAGGGTAAAGGCTGTAGTTCCTCTGGAATGTGTCAGATGGAGTGGCTTGCAACAAGTCCAGTCAAGGTGGCTTATTTGAGCCTCCAGCCTCTGACAGACATAACCATGTGTTCATGACTAGTGATGAGCGAATTTGTTCAGAAAACGGTCGCCAAACATACATTTTTAACGAATATGGCACATTCGGATTCGTGATCGGAAGCACGAGCAAAATTTTATAAAATCATGAAAAATCCGTAACATTCGATAAAAGTGCAGGAACATATTTGCGTTGCCACAAAAGTATTTTCAGCATTTTAGCAATGATAATGGTGGTATATCATGAGCGTTTGGCACGTGTTTGATGAGGGGAGGGGGTTTGCAGAGCTCAGAGGTGCGGCGTTCTTGCAAACAATATTTTTTTTCCCCTAACTTGGTGTGCACATTGCGGCTAGCCAATCAGGGTGCAGGAAACACCCACAATGGTCCTGACACAAAGGGTTGTGTCATTGGCTACTGAAATTATTATTATTTATTTATATAGCACCATTGATTCCATGGTGCTGTACATGAGAAGGGGTTGCATACAAATTACAGATATCACTTACAGTAAGCAAGCTAACAATTACAGACTGATACAGAGGGGTGACGACCCTTCCCTTGCGGGCTTACATTCTACACGATGGTGGGGAAGGAGACAATAGGTTGAGGATTGCAGGAGCTCCAGTGTTGGTGAGGCGGTAACTTGGGTAGTGGTGAGTAGGCAGCGGGGTCAATACAGGCTGTAGGCTTTCCTGAAGAGGTGGGTTTTCAGGTTCCGACTGAAAGATCCGAATGTGGTTGATAGTCGGACTTGTTGGGGCAAAGAATTCCAGAGGATGAGGGATATTCGGGGGACGTCTTGGAGGCGGTTGGGTGAGGAGCGAATAAGTGTGGAGGAGAGAAGGCGGTCTTGAGAGGACCGGAGATTACGTGAGGGAAGATATCAGGAGATTAGTTCAGAGATATATGGAGGAGACAGGTTAAGGATGGCTTTGTAGGTTAGTATTAGTAATTTGAACTGGATACGCTGAGGGAATGGGAGCCAGAGAAGAGATTTGCAGAGGGGAAAGCGGAGGAGTAGCAAGGAGAGAGATGAATTAGTCGGGCAGCAGAGTTAAGGATGGACAGGAGAGGTGCAAGGGTGTTAGCAGGGAGGCCACAGAAAAGGATGTCGCAGTAGTCAAGGCCGGGGATGATGAGGGCATGCACAAGCATTTTGGTTGAGGAAAACGGATTCTGGAGATATTTTTGAGTTGGAGGCGACAGGAGGTGGAAAGAGCTTGGATGTGCGGTTTGAAGGACAGGGAAGAGTCAAGGGTTACTCCGAGGCAGTGGGGGAAAGCGTGATGTTGTTAATTGCGATAGATAGGTCAGGTCAGAAAGATCTATGAGATGGAGGAAAGATGATTAGTTCAGATTTGTCCACAGTGAGTTTGGGGAAGCGAGAGGAGAAGAAGAAGGTTTTGGCTGATAGACATTACAGAATTCTGGACAGCAGAGAGGTGACATCTGGACCAGAAAGGTAGATCTGAGTGTCATCAGCATAAAGGTGGTACTGGAATCCATGAGACTTTGAGTTGTCCCAGGCCAAGTGTGTAGATTGAGAAGAGTAGGGGTCATGGAACAGAGCCTTGGGGGACTCCCAGAGAGAGGGTGAGATGAGGAGGTGGTGTGGGAGTGAGAGACGCTGAATGTGCGGTTGGAAAGGTGTGAGGAGATCCAGGGTAGGGCGAGGTCTTTGATGCCAAAGGAGGAGAGGATCTGTAGAAGGAGGCAGTGGTCAATTGTGTCGAACGCAGAGGACAGGTCTAGAAGGAGGAGTACAGAGTATTGTCCATTAGCTTTAGCTGTAAGTAGGTCATTAGTGATTTTGGTCAGGGCTGTCTCAGTTGAGTGATGGGGCGGAAACCAGATTGTAGATTGTCAAAGAGCAAGTTAGATGAGAGGTGGGAGGAAAGTTCACGTGGACGTGCTGCTCCAGGAGTTTGGAAGCGAATGGGAGCAGCGATATTGGGCGATAGCTGGACATAGCTGTTGAATGGAGGGTTGGCTTTTTAAGGATAGGCGTGATTGTGGCATGTTTGAAAGCAAAATGGAAGGTGCCAGAAGTTAGTGATAGGTTGAAAAGGTGGGTTAGGGATGGGATTAGAGTGGTGGTGAGGTTGGGGAGGAGGTGGGATGGGGTTGAGCACACAGGTGGTGAGGTACAATTTGGAGAGGAGACAATTAAGCCCCGCTCTGTAATGTTGGATAGGGAGGTTATGGGGTTTTGGCATTGGTCTGGTATACAAAGGGGTTGTGGTGGTTGAACAATATAGACTTGCCTTGTTTGGTCGATCTTATTTTTAAAGTGTGTGGCAAAGTCCTCAGCAGAGATGAGGGAGGTTGGAGGGGCAGTGGTGGCGGAGGAGGGGGTTAAAGGTTTTGAATAACTGTTTGGGGTTGTAGGATAGGGAAGATACGAGGGCTGTGAAGTAGGCCTGTTTAGCAAACGTGAGAGCAGATTTAAAAGCAAGTGTTGCCTGTTTGAATGCAGTGAAGTCGTCTTGCGAATGTGTTTTCTGCCACTCTGCAACCCTGGACACTTGCCGGAGCTTTTTAGTGGTGTTATTGTGCCAGGGTTGTCTATTGATATGTCGCACTCTGAGAGAGTGGCATTGTAGAAAGCAGTGGCACTGTCTGTCGTTGAGTAAGGATATGGAAATTAAATGTCTCTCTCCATATAAATAGCGGACATCTTGTTTTAGCACCATTTTGACACTGTAACAGCGCAGAGAGGCTGCTCCTGACTATGGCACTGTTGGCTGCAAGATTTTAGCTAGTTAGCTAGGTAGTTGTGTATCAGATAGTGTAGCTAGCTAGTATCCAATGTGGCAGTTACATTTATCTTCCAGCATTTTTTTTTGCCATTACTTAGGTCCACAGACAAACCAGCAGGGCGCATTTCAGAAAAGTGTGCTGCGCACTGCTTCTGTTGTGCTCCATGCACACATATAGCATTCTAAATAATATTTTTTCATTAGTTTTTCACTGTCTGCTGTTTCCCAGCTTATCATTTTGTGGCAGTGATATGAACCTGACTGCAGACCTAACACGCATTAAAAGAAATTATAATTTTTTTCTGTTGCTGAATATGATACAGCCCGCCGTATCCCACGTTGTCATTTAGTGCTGTGGTGATATGAAACTGTCTGCAGACCTAAGGCACATTTAAAAAATATGTAATTTTTCAGTTGCAAAACATTAGACAACCTTATCCAAAGGCCACCAAAGATTCCTGTGTTCTTAACGTCATACAGTAGGGGACATCCGACTTTCAAATTATTTGTAGTATATCTTTTTTGTCATACAGGCCTCATCCACACTGTTAGGGTTGGCGGATTGCACTAAATAAAAATTAATAATAAAGTGCAATCACAACCCGGGGTTCACCGTGCAGAGATTTAAAACTGCTGCTAATGTGAACAATGGCGGAACGAAGCAGAGAGCGTTCACTTTAATCAGACTGCATTAACTCCTCACAGTATGAACAGAACGCAAAGAAGCAAGCTCAGTTACTTCACTGATAGGTACTGCACTGAATATGCTGAGTACTATACTATGTTAAACGTCACAGGGATGATAGCACGTGGGTTTCGCTCGCTCCGCTACTGAACTGTGTCAATTGCACACAAAAATGAAGCAGATGCTGAGCAAAGTCCTGATGCTTTCCCTGAGAGGTGTAACCTGAGGGTTGGACTTGTTCTGTAACTCAGCTGTGCTAACCGCACACATGAAGGAAACAGATGCTAAGCCAAGGGGTAGCTACCCAGTCCTAACCCTACCTTGCTAACGAAAGAACTCTGAGTATAGAGTGTCACATGCAAACAGAGTGGTAGGAGTATCCACTCACAAACACCACACAAAAGTGATACTAGCCCACCTGCATATACAGTTGAGAGCCTTTTAAACCCAGGCTCCACCCAAAACACTCCCACCCAGCCAGCTGTGACATTGCAAGCAGGCCAATCCAGAGTCAACACATCACCAGATGCAGCTAACGTCCGACCACTAATGAGAAGACACCACATCACGGACATGCTTAGTAAGGTGATCTCTTGATATAGACTCCGGAGAGCAGGACCGCACCAGAATATCACTGGTCCCCATAGACTTTGCTGGAGAGCCAGCAGTAACCAAGGGAATATCATGAGTCTGAGCAAGATGCTGGGACCTGCCTCGGCCGGACCAGAATGGGAGACCACAGCATCAGGCAATGCTTGGAATCCCGACGCCTAACATTACCCCCCCCCCCCCCCCCCCCCGCTAGCATCCCTCCCTGGCAATGTTCATCATGCTGGAAGGCTGCAATAAGCTGCGGGGTACAAATGTGCTCAAAAGGTTCCCAGGTCCTATCCTCATGTCCATGACCCTTCCAGTCGCCCCCCCCCCCCAAATTTTTTTGCCGTGACCACCTTAGCCCCGACAATAGCGTTGACCTCAAAATCGTACAGGGACATATCTGAACCCCACACAAGAGTCCCAGAAGTCCGGGTCATAAACACAGGTTTTAACAGAGATGCATGAAAAGTGTCAGTGATGATCAAGTGCGGGGGAAGGCGAGGCGATAGACTACAAGATTCACCTGCTTGAGAACTTTGAAAGGGCCTAGGTAGTGGGGAACAAATTTAGTGGACTCTACATGCAGCCTGATGTTACCAGCTGACAGCCACAATAAATAGCCAGGGGCAAAGACTAAAGTAGAACAATGATGCCCGACGGCGGAGGCCCTCATTCTCTCCTTAGAAAACTTTAATTGCCTCCTGTGTGTGGTCCCAGATGTCACGAGCCTCCACTGCCCAGTCCACCACTCTTGGGTCGGAAGATGAGATAGGCATTGGCACAGGAACACAAGGGTGCTGACCATAGTTAAGGAGAAAAGGAGTTTGCCCCATGGAATCGGAGATAGCATTATTTAAGGAAAACTCCACCCAAGGCAGCATAGACACCAAATTGTCATGCCTGGCGGACACAAAATGCCGAAGATACGTGACCAGAGTCTGATTGGTCCTCTCTACCAGTCCATTCGTCTCAGGATGGTACGCCGAGGACACATTGAGTTTTACACAGAGCAGGCGACAAATCTCCCTCCAGAACCGAGACGCAAACTGGGGACCCCGGTCACTGACAATCTTGTCAGGCATCCCATGAAGGCGGAAAATGTGCTTGATGAATAATACCACCAAAGCCCTTGCAGATGGTAATGCGCGGAAGAGGAACCAGATGGACCATTTTGGAAAAATTATCGGTGACAACCTAAATAACTTTATTATTACCGACCATCTCCCAGGGCCTATCTGCCCACAGCAAGGGATAGAGCAAGCCGGGAATCTCTGCCTGGAAGGCCGATTCCTGGCACACGAGATACAGGCTTGCATATTATCCCTCATGTCTCGCGCCATCTGAGGCCACCAATAAGACCTCGCCAGAAGCTTAGTGGTTCTCTTGATGCCGAAATGACCTCCCAATTTGGACATGTGTGCCCACGAGAGAACCTCCGGCTGCTTGTTAGGTGGAACATAGGACTTGCCTGAAGGAACCTGCTCTGGTGACACCAGTGCCACCGTTTGAAGAACGAGATAGGGCATCGACACGTAAATTCCTCTCCCCGGACAGAAAATGGATGGAAGAATTAAACTGGGAGAATAATAAGGACCACCTGGCCTGGCAAGAATTCAGTCAATTGGCTGTCTCCAGGTAAAGGAGGTTCTTGTGGTCCGTGAAGACCTTAAAGGGATGCCGAGCTCCCTCCATGAGGTGTCTCCACTCCAAAAAGGCCAATTTCATGGCCAGCAACTCCCTGTCCCCAATGGAATAATTACTCTCCACTGGCGAGAAGGTCTTGGAGAAGAAAAAACAAGGATGTTTCTGACCTTGAGCATCCTCCTGATACAGGACTGCTCCAGCACCAACGGAAGAGGCATCCACCTCCAGGATGAAAGGCTTATCCACATCAGGCCGATGCAGAACTGGGGTTATAGCGAAATGGGACTTCAGGGAGTTAAAGCCCTTGGAGACCTCCTCAGACTACTGTCTTGGATTAGATCCCTTCTTGGTTAGGGCTACCAATAGAGCTGCTAGGGTAGAGAAGTGGGGAATGAACTGGCAGTAGTAATTGATAAATCACATAAAGCGCTGCACCGCTTTAAGGGAATGAGGTTCCTGCCTGATCATCACTGACTCCAGCTTGACCAGGTCCATAGCCAAACCCTTGACCGAAATAATGTACCCAAGAAATGGTAGAGACTCCTTCTCAAACACACACTTCTCCAGTTTGGCGTACAGAGAATTGGCACGCAAGAGTTCAAAGACCCTACCCACATCTCTATTATTATTATTATTATTTATTTATATAGCACCATTAATTCCATGGTGCTGTACATGAGAAAGGGGTTACATACAGGGTTATAAATATCGTTTACAGTAAACAAGTTTACAGTGACAGACTGGTACAGAGGGGAGAGGACCCTGTCCTTGCGGACTTACATTCTATGGGATACATCTCTATGGTGAGTGTCGAGATCTGGAGAATAGATAAGTATGTCATCCAGATATACTACTAAAGATGTGGACAACAACTCCCGAAAGATGTAATTTACAAAGTCCTGAAAGACTGCGGGGGCATTAGAGACTGAATGGCATTACTAAGTACTCACAGTGACCATCTCGAATATGAAAGGCAGTTTTCCATTAGTCCCCTTTGTATATAAGGATTAGGTTATAGGCCCCACGCAAGTCTAACTTGGCAAATATCCTAGCACCCCACAGCCTATCAAAGAGCTCAGAGATTAGCAGCAAAGGATATTTATTTTTAATTGTGATGGCGTTCAAACCCTTTAATCAATACAGGGACGCAGTTTCCCATTCTTCTTCTGGACAAAGAAGAAATCAGCCCCAGCAGGAGACACAGACTTCCTGATAAACCCCCTCGCCAAATTCTCCCTGATGTACTCTGACACAGCCTTGGTCTACAGGAGAGATAAAGGGTAGACACGCCCATGAGGAGGCTCTGCCCCCAGAATGAGGTCTATGGGGCAATCATAGGGGCGATGAGGGGGAAGAGTCTGCAAGACTTTTTTGGAGAACACGTCGGCATATTGTCAGTAGTGCTTGGGTAGCGAAGTTAGGTCCGTAGAGACCACAGATGCTCCAACCTGAACTTGGGCCCTCAGGCACTGTCCCTCACATGAGCTACTCCATCCCTGTATGCTCCCAGTAGCCCAATAGATATGAGGGGAATGGCAGCGCAACCAAGGTATCTCCAGAAGTACGTCAACCAGAGATGAGTAAAAAGGAAATAATCGCCTGGTATTTCAGAGACATCACGAGGGTAAGAGGTATCATTTGATGAGTGATTTGGGTAGGACGAATGGACCCATTAACCACTCGGATGGTGACTGGTTAAGGGAGCATCACTAAGGGAATTGCATGCTGTTGGGCGAAGGTGGAAGACAGAAAATTGCCCTCCGCCCAGAATCCACACAAGCCTTGGTAGTGAGAGTAGTCGACCCATACGACAAGGACACCTTGAAGGTTAAAAGGAAATGATCTCCTGGTATTTTCGGAGACATCATAATGTAAGAGGTATCATTTGATGAGTGATTTGGGTAGGAAGAACGGACCCATTAACCACTAGGATGGTGACTGGCTTAGGGAGCATCACTAAGGGAATTGCATGCTGTTGGGCGAAGGTGGAAGACAGAAAATTGCCCTCCGCCCAGAATCCACACAAGCCTTGGTAGTGAGAGTAGTCGACCCATACGACAAGGACACCTTGAAGGTTAAAAGGAAATGATCTCCTGGTATTTTCGGAGACATCATAATGTAAGAGGTATCATTTGATGAGCGATTTGGGTAGGAAGAACGGACCCATTAACCACTCGGATGGTGACTTGGAGCGCCCCCACACCGCCGCAGGGCCGAGGGGTACCCGGAGCCGGGCCTCTGGGATCTCAGTCCTGGGGTTGTCACGGTGGCTAGACCCGGTCCGTGGCCCTGTCTGTCAGTGGGGGACGTCCGGTGCAATAAGTGGTGTTGTAACGGTGCAGTTGTGAGGTGCAGGTCGCGGTAAATAACGAGGACACCAGGTTGCAGTCTCTTTACCTCTTTACTGAAGATCTCTGAGTCCTCAATCCAGAATACGGCTCACCAGGCTACGCAAGTCCGGCCGGTCCAATGACACTTCCAGAGTTCTCTTCACAGGAGGAAATCTGTGCCTTCCCCCTAGCGCTATGTGTTGTAGTCCTTCCCTGCTGTGCTTACGGAAAGTACCCCACAACTATTGTGTCTGTTTCTGATGTTCCCTCACAACTCGACTAGATGATGTTCTGCTAATCCTCCGTCCCTCCCTGAGGTTCGGGTAGGAACGGCACCCGTTTGTCGGGTAGGCCTGGAGTTCTTCCGGGACCCTAGAGACGCCCCTCTCCCGCAATTGCCTCCCAAGACTTCATAGGTGATTTGAGTTAGACAGCCCGCCTGAGACTGACTGCCCTGCCGCTGTTTGGAGTATTGCTTGAAGCTGAATGTTATTCTACTCCCTCGGCGTTCCGGCCACCGGTTATGCGCCTCAGTAGGATGTTGCTTCGGTCTTACAGCACGACTCCTACTGGTATTTCTCCTTTGCGTGATCCCGTTTCTCACTCAGCACAATCTATCTCGCTTCTAATCCTTTCTTGGGTCCCGCCGCTTCCCGGAGCTGGCGCGGACCCGTTACGTTCTTTTCAATGCCAAGCCTCTGTCAGGATCCCACCCCTGACAGAGACCCTACTGTCTCTTCCTCCACAACACCCTCTGCCACAAGGTGTTGCTTCGTCCAATCCAGTCAGCTTTCTGATCTAACTTCCTGCCTGACCCCCAGTTTACCCACTATGGTGGGGAGTGGCCTAATGAATAGCACCCTTAGCTCCCCCCGGAGGCCCAGCTGTGAAATGTACTGGTGTCTGTGATACCTGATCAGATGAACTCCTTCAGTGCCATCGGACGCACCGCAGCTCCCCATAGTGGCGGAGCCACAGTACTGCAACGACCAGGACTCTGGGGCGCTGCAGACTGGCTTAGGGAGCATCGCTAAGGGAAATGCATGTTGTTGGGCGAAGGTGGAAGACAGAAAATTGCCCAGAATCCACACAAGCCTTGTTAGTAAGAGTAATCGACCCATACAACAAGGACACCTTGAAGGTTAATTTGGAGGACACATATTCCATGTCTAGTGAGAATCCTCCAATTGCCACTAGATGCGGACGTTTTCCCTGATGTCTGGGACACTTATTGGCGTAATGACCAACCTGCCTACAATCAAAGCAGGTCAGTTGTGGACATAAATGACCAGACTTAGATTCTGCCCGAGAGACCTCCATGGGCTCCACAAGATCGCTCATTTGAGCCGGAGATTCCAAAGGATGGGTAAAGTTTGGAGCTAACCGAATCCTTTGTCTACACTGGGCTCTCTGCAATCTTCGTTCAGTGTACCGAAGATCAATGCGAGTGGACACTGATATTAAATCCTCCAGTGTAGTTAGGATCTCCCTGGTGGCCAAAGCATCCTTAACGTGGTAAGCAAGTCCCCTCTCAAATATTGGAATCAGGACTTTATCTGACCACTCCAACTTGGAAGCTAAAGTCCGGAATTGAATAGCAAACCGGCTGGCCATGGAGAAGCCCTAGATTAACGCCAAGAGTTGGAGTGCGGCGTCATGGGTAACCCAAGGTCCTAGATAGACCTGTTTCAGAGCACCGAGAAAGCGAGAGGCGCTCTGGACCGCCTGGTCATTACGCTCCCATAGCGGAGTAGCCCACTCCAACGCTCTGTCAACAGTAACACCACAAATCCCAGTAGCTCCAGCTGAATCGAGCACTGGTTCCCGAATCCCCTGCAAGCCTTGCTATCCTCCGAAAACTTATTGGGTAACGGGAAATGTGGGAAAGAGGGAAGAGGAGTCACAGCAGAAACCCTAGTGAAGTTTCGTTGGCTGCTTGTGCCGCTACTGCAGATAGATCCGCAGCTTAAGTCACCCTGCTCAAGCTGGGACAACCTGCCCTCCAGCTGCTGATGTACCGCTGGAGATGCTGCTCGTCCGCCATTGCTAGCCAGACCCTGGCGCTAGTATACTGTTAGGGTTGGCGAATTTCACTAAATCTATTTAAAAATAAATAATAAAGTGCAATCGCAACCACCGTGCAGAGATTATAACTGCTGCAAGTGTGAACAATGGTGGAATGAAGCAGAGAGCGTTAACTTTTATCAGAATCAGACCTCATTAACTCCACACAGTATGAACAGAACGCAAAGTAGCAAACTCAGTTACTTCACTGAGAGGTACTGCACTCAATATGCTGACTACTATACCCTGTTAATTGTCACAGGGATGATAGCACGTGGGTTGCGCTCGCTCTGCCACTAAACTGTGTCAATCGCACACAAGAATGAAGCAGATGCTGAGCCAAAGGAAAGAACTAATGTGACGCTAGGTGCAAAGCCCTGACGATTTCCTTGAGAGGTGTAACCTGAGGGTTGGACTTGCTCTGTAACTCAGCTGTGCTAACCGCACACATGAAGGAAACAGATGCTAAGCCAAGGGGTAGCTACCCAGTCCTAACCCTACCTTGCTAACGAAAGAACTCTGAGTATAGAGAGTCACGTGCAAACAGAGTGGTAGAGTATCCACTCACAAGCACCTCGCAAAAGTGATGCTAGTGCGCCTGCGTGTGCTGCTGAGAGCCTTTTAAACCGTAGGCTCCATCCTAAACACTAACGTCCGACCACCAATGCAAAGACACCACATCACGGACATGTCAGTAAGGTGATCTCTGGACTAAAGGTACCTTCACACTCAGCAACTTTACAACGAGAACGACAACGATCCGTGACGTTGTAGCGTCCTGGATAGCGATCTCGTTGTGTTTTACACGCAGCAGCAATCTGGATCCCGCTGTGATATCGCTGGTCAGAGCTAGAAGTCCAGAACTTTATTTGGTTGTCAGGTCGGCATGTATCGTCGTGTTTGACAGCAAAAGCAACTATGCCAGCAATGTTTTACATGGAGCTAACGACCTGTGAGAACAATAAGTGAGTCGCCGTTACGTTACAGGATCGCTCCTGCATCATTCTGGAGCTGCTGTGTTTGACGTCTCTACAGCGACCTAAACAGCGATGCTGCAGCGATCGGCTCGTTGTCTATATCGCTGCAGCGTCGCTGAGTGTGACGGTACCTTTAGATTCTGGAATATCACTGATTCCCATAGACTTGGCTGACGAAGCTGTAGCAAAACGTGCTTTGGAGTGGTGTGTGCGAGGGCAGTGGTGCGTCATACCGGTTGGTATCTGTGGCTGGTTTATTGGGCAAATTTATATAACCTTTTGTCCATTCTTCTCATCTTAAATTTACACTTTTATCAGGAAGTTTTATTTATTTGAGCACTGGCACTTTATAATGAATTTTATTTGATTGTTTACACATTAATGAATTCTTATGTATATATACCCTTATTTTTTAACGATGTTTAGTTTAAGCACTTGGTTTATTTATATATGAATTTTGTATGATTCGTATTATACTTAATATATTATTTAATGTAGTGTTTATATTCACATATTTAATTAATTTTTAATGTTGCAACCAACCATTATTTAATTTAAAAGGGAAAAAGGAAATCTATATTTTTTGCATTCTATACACAGTGTCTCTTTACTTACCAATTAACTTGACATACCCTGCCCCCTGCATACATGATTATTAATTTTAGTTTCTTTTATATTCTTGATTTTAAAATATTTTAATACAATTCCTTGGTTTTATTACAGTATTTTGTGTAATTTGCCTTATGTATTAATAAAATGATATAATTAATTCATCATATGTTTAATGAATATTCTTTTGGGTTTTAAGCTCACACATGTGCCTTGCATGGCTCACGTCCTCAACCTGGTGGTACAGCATTTTCTCTGCCACTATCCTGGCCTGGGTGAGCTTCTCCAGAAAGCGCGTAAGCCGTGTGTTCATTTCTGCCATTCGCACCCCTCATCGACTTGCATTGATACAGAGGTCTTTGTCCATGCGAGTTAACAGGTTGATATGCGATGTGTCGACATGGTGGAATTCCACTCTGCACATGTTGCAGTGACTCTGGCAGCATCAATGAGCCCTGACGCAGTATGTCTTGTCATATAGCCTGGGCCAACGCAGTACAGACATGGCGCATATCACATTTACAGAGTGGGCACAGATCGGGTGTCCATCTGCTGGATTGGGTGTAGGGAAAGACCTGTCGTTGCCTATTGTACTATTTCTACTGTGGTGAAATTGATGCCAATTTGGTATTGTTTGCCAATAATTTTTGGGAATGTTAACACTCCTGGTTGGGTGTCCATCTGCTGTATTGGGTGTAGTAGAAGACCTGTCGGTCCCTATTATACTATCTATGCTGTGGTGAAATTGATGCCACTTCTGGTGTAAGGCCCTCATTTGTTTAAATGTGAACACTCCTGGTTGGGTGTCCATCTGTTGGATTGGGTGTAGTGGAAGACCCGTCGGTCCCTATTGTACTATTTATACTGTGGTGAGATTGATGCCACTTTGTTATCTGCCAATAATTTTTGGAAATATGAACACTTCTGGTTGGGTGTCCATCTGCTGGATTGGGTGTAGTGGAAGACCTGTTGGTCCCTATTATACTAGCTATACTGTGGTGAAATTGATGCCAGTTTGGTATTGTCTGGCAATAATTTTTGGAAATGTGAACACTTGGTTGGGTCTCCCTCATGCGTGTTGCCTGTAGCATTAGGCCTCCAAGACCGTCAGGCCTTCACTTCCTTGGACTCAACTAACTGTGTTACAATCCTTAAATTTTTCTGACAATGGTAGTCTACAAAACTGCTATTTGTGTCACTGAATGTGGCTCAGCATGAAAGCAGGTAGAGGAGTTGCATGTAGTATCAGGGCTCCCAGCAAAGGAGGCCTGCAGTGATCCCTCACCCAACCTGATACCTCATGCCTAGCTGATTGCTATAGTACCATGCTACAATTTGTACTGTGGGTGAATTGAGGCCACTTTCCTGGTGTCTGTCCCTCATTTGATGTGTTTTGGCAGCATTTGGGGCCGTTATAAGGTGTTGTGCACGCGTTTGTTTTTACCTCCCAATGACTGTAATGTTATGTTCGGCAAAATTTCGACAAATTAATTGGCAAATATTGCAAATTCGACAATCGTAATGCGAACAGAACATTTAAATATTCACTAATTTCTATTCATGACCAGTCGGTGCTCTTCTCAAGTGCTTTCCTGAATGCTATAGTGCTTGTACCTGTCAGAGAGTGCATGAGATGGAATCGCCTAACAAAACTGATTACACGCCTCTTTATAAGTCTCTTTAGAAAATGTAACTGTAAATAATTAGTGACAGACACAGTGAAACGTGAACCTACAGAGAAGAAGGCAACAATACAGAAATGGAAATTTGAAAGAGCAAAACCTGGTGACGTAACACCATGAACAATCAGCCTCAATTTTGAAGTTTACTGTCTTAGTTTGTTCATAATTGAATTTTTATTACAGTTTGTATGGAAATGTTATAAAATATGAAACAAAATAAATATTAATATAATTTAAATGCAGTGTTATTTAAAAATAATTAAATCCATTTTATTTTTGTCAGGTGACTGTACCAGGAGCTCCGAGGGACATGTGATATTCTCAGATTTTGCAGCTGATAATCATAGTAGCACATCTGATACAAGAGAAGGTGTCATTTTCACAGATACACCTCAAGCTCAGCTAAGAAAAAATCTGACACCTGATCATTTTCAACAGGTTCTCTCTTCTGCTTCATCAAAGACAAATATGCGAAATGAAAGTCAGAGACGTGCTGTTGAAATTGAAATAGCTTATATAGCGAAGAAATCATTTTCATGCTCAGAATGTGGAAAATATTACAGTCGTAAATCAAGCCTTGTTACACATCAGAAAATTCACACAGGAGAGAAGCCATTTTCATGCTCAAAATGTGAGAAATGTTTTGGATTGAAAGCCCAACTTGTATTACATCAGAGAAGTCACACAGGGGAAAAAACATTTTCATGTTCAGAATGTGGGAAATATTTTAACCGGAAAACAAATCTTGTTACACATCTGAGAATTCATACAGGACATAAGCCATTTTCATGCTCAGAATGTGGGAAATGTTTTAGATTGAATCCCCAACTTGTATTACATCAGAGAAGTCACACAGGGGAAAAACCATTTTCATGTTCAGAATGTGGGAAATATTTTAACCGGAAAACAAATCTTGTTACACATCTGAGAATTCATACAGGACATAAGCCATTTTCATGCTCAGAATGTGGGAAATGTTATAGTGTGAAAGCCAAACTTGAAATACATCAGAGAATTCACACAGGAGAGAAACCATTTTCATGCTCCGAATGTGGAAAATGTTTTACATACAAATCAGATCTTGGTAGACATCAGAAAATTCATTCAAGGCAGAAGTCATTTTCATGCTCAGAATGTGGGAAATGTTTTAAATACAAATCAAATTTTGATAAACATCAAAGAAATCACACAGGAGAGAAATCATTTTCATGCCCAGAATGTGGGAAATGTTTTAAATGGAAAACAAATCTTGTTACACATCTGAGAATTCACACAGGAGAGAAGCCATTTTCATGCTCAGAATGTGGGAAAAATTATAGTGAGAAATCCATACTTGTAAAACATCAGAGAAGTCACACAGGAGAGAAGCCATTTTCATGCTCAGAATGTGGGAAATGTTTTCATCAGAAAGCAAATCTTGTTACACATCAGTTAACTCACACAGGAGAGAAGCCATTTTTCTGTTCAGAATGTGGAAAATGTTTTAATCTGAAAGCAAGTCTTGTTAAACATCAGAGAATTCACACAGGGGAGAAACCGTTTTTCTGTTCAGACTGTGGGAAATGTTTTAGGCAGAAATCAAATCTTGTTACGCACCAGTTAACTCACACGGGTAAGAAATAATTTTCATGTTCATAATGTGGGAAAAATTTCATGACACTGGTATTGTCGATGTTTCAGGTGGAACCCTCCCCTAACCTTAACCCCCCCAAATTAAACACCCAATCACCTCCCCCCAACTTCCGGCCCCCAAAATAAAACAATGACACCGTAATTTGGATCATTTTGGCCACAGCAGCCTTTGTTAATACAACATACAAATATTTAACAATAATATAAATAATACACTGGGAGGGTCCTTGAAGCTCCCAAAATCTGGTGATTAACCAAACAAGAAACTGTGGACATAATAAACAGACCATAAATTACTCTCAGCCATTACCCCACTGGCTCAGGAGCACCATCACCCCAAGGGGTTCCATTGTCCACTTAAACCCTGATGATCCGACAAACCATTGCCGAAAATCACCAGCCCAAAAACATACTGTATTACCAATTGAGGAATCCATATACCCATGGATCCCCCAGACCAATTTAGCACCTACTTCAAGGACCCCCCAACCTTCACAACGAAGGTCTTTGACCACCTCAAATGCCTGAGACCCCCTACAACGAAAAGCTATGGCCCTCTCGATACCGTCCTGTAAAGTAAGCGCCCAAAGATGACTACCTACAGCATTCAAATGTACCCCATCTGCCAACCAAAATTCCTCATCCCCTTTTTCCAATTCAAAGTGAGGAACTGCAACACCCTCATTCCTACAAACGAAACTGGACACAGCCCTGTTAACTTTTATTCTGGACTTATTAATCCTTTCCACTGATCTCGCGTTACGCCAACATTTCTGCGGAACAATTTCGGACCACACAACGGTCATCCCTCTAAAATATACCCGTAACTGAAGCAAGTCATGTTTAATTTCCTTAACTAACTTCCGAAAAGGGCGAACCCCCAGATTGTTACCCCCAACATGTACAGTGCTGTGCAAATTAATTGGGACAAAGCAAAAAAACACATATTTTTAAATATTTAATAATAAAATGTTATAATGCACTCTTACATATAAATTCTGAAAATTACCTTTTTCCACTGGCTAGTTGACCAAGATTTATTTATTTATATATTAAAACTGGTTTGAGTCACTGACTGGTAACCAACTTACGATTTTACTTAAAAAATGCTTTGTCCCAATTAATTTGCACAGCACTGTAACACCAAAATATCAAGTGCCCTATCAAGCCTGGCGCTGCTATGCACCTCTTGTAAAACCCTGTTCCAACTCATCGCCCTGAAACCAAGCCACCTTATCACTGCCATGTTCATGGAAAAACCGAGCTTTCTTCCCACATGCTACACGTCGTGCTCCCCAGTGGACCTACGAATGGGCCAAAATCCAAATCAACAATGGATTGGAATCTACAATAAAAACACAAACGTCTTAAACAACAATCCCTTCCCATTCACCACAATGCAACCTCAATTGTGTAAATCCACCCCAACTTCTTGAGGGCTAATATAACTCCTATAGCGCCTGGAATCCTATCTACCAATCCGCTGCACTACGTCAGGACCCTACCCACAAACTGCTGCTTCTGTTGTCGCCCTGATCCAAAACAAATGAGATAAAAACCAGGAGACATCCAGTCCCAACAAAGCCAAACCCTTCCTAAACATGTTAATAAACTGGAACTTTGACAAAAAGGAACCGTCCGCATGACACAATAATGGCCCCTCCTGACAAGGCCGAAAACCATTAAAAGACTATAAACAGCGCACCGGACACATCATGGATTCTGGCACTGCTCCTAATACTACCCGCTTACCATTTCCCTCTTGATCAGTTTTCAACTGCCTAATCCAAAACTCCAACCCTTTAGTTGTGGCCACCACATCCCTGGCTAGAAGACCTCCCCCTCTTCTTTTACTGTGAGACAGAATCTCCCCCACCCTTAGAGCTCCAAAGAAGGCACGCGAAAAACCCAAACAGAAAAGACAAGCCTCCAAAGACAAGCACATTAAAAGAAACCAGACTCCTACAATCACCTTGACTACAACCTCGTTTAAACCCGTTCAATGCATGCTTCACCAAAAACACTTTTGTCAAATGCCTGTGATCCCGAAGCTTGAAACCAAAGGCCAAAGCCGCGTTAATCCTTCGCCGATGACAAACCTTCTGCAGCCCCCTGACTCAACCACAACAACAAAGCTCCCACCTGATCTGCAACATTCCCTTGACCATTACACAATGCCAACCAACCCTCCCATGAAAACCGACTGGTATGCGGCCCACGTAGTGGTAGCCAGGAACGACTTAATCAAAGACTCTGCAGCCCGGAGACCATGCTCCAAAGCTCCGCTGGGCACTCCATACCCTTGTCCTTTGCATCCGGGGCCAACAACCAAAAACGCTCCCACTGTAAACGAGATAGTGAGTCATTAATAGAATTCTTTACACCTGGCACATGAGAAGCCATAAGCTATGCATTTATGGAAAGACAAGTCAAAACCAATTGCCGAAGTACTCGAATCACCAGAGGTGAAGATGCCGTCAAACTATTAATCGCATACACTACCCTCATGTTATCATAGTTAAAACGCACCCTCCTGTCCTGAAAATCCCTCCTCGATAAGTGCACGGCTACCAGAATGGGAAATGTCTCCAACAATGCTATATTCTTGACCAGACCTGACAAAAACCAATCTTCCGGTCACGTGGAAGCACACCACTGACCTCTAAAGTATGCCCCAAAATCAACCCCAACTGAAGCATCAGTAAACAAATCCAAATCACAGTTTCCCACTGCCTCCTCCATAAGCAATGAAAGGTCATTATATTGCTTTTAAAAACCAATCCCAAACCTCCAAATCAGCTTTGTGCTCACCTGATAGCCGAGCAAAATGATTCAGAGCTCAAACTCCTACAGTGGCACTAACCAATCGACGAGAGAAAACTCTCCCCATTGGGATAATGCAGCAAGCAAAATTCAGCTTACCGAGAAGCGACTGAACTTCCCGCAATGACAACTTTTTTAGACAAACCACGCCTGAGCCACCTATCCAACAACGCTAACACCTTCTCCTCTGTCAATCTGAACTCCCAATTGACAGAGTCAATCACGATGCCCAAAAAAGAATCGCCTGTACAGGGCCCTTCCATTTTTCCCGGAGTTAACGATACCCCAAAACGCTCCGCCACTCACTCAACTGCCGTCAGAATGATTTCACAACAGACGGAATGACCAGGACCAGTACACAAAAAATCATCCAAATAATATATCAGCGAGTCATAACCTGACACATCACGGACAACTCATTAAAATAAAGAACTGAAGGCCTCAAAAAACGCACAAAGAACAACCCATTGGTAAACATCTATCAACAAAAAATTCCCCTCCCTAATAACAACCCAACAATCTACCGTTCTCAGGATGAACCGGTAACAATCTAAAAGCAGATTCAATGACTGTCTTAGCCATAAGTGCCCCCCTCCCACAACTCCTAACCCAACGCGCTGCTTCACCAAATGAAGTATAAACCATGAAGCAAAGCTCCGGGCCAATTCCGTCATTCACCGACCTCCCCGAGGATAAGACAGATGATGAATAAGCTGAAATTTATTCGGCTCCTTCTTATGTAAAACTCCTAAGTGGTAAAACAACCAAATCCTCAAATGGAGGATCACTAAATGGTCCAGACATCCAGCCCAAGGCAACCTCTTTGTCCAACTTCTCCACAACCAACTCCGCTTTTTGCTCCCCCAACCAAATATTCTTAAGAACCCAGGGTATCTCAAAAGGTTGAGTAGGAATTTTGAAACTCCCTAAAACCTAACAACAATAGCTCCACCTTACACTTATCAGGAAACCTATTTAAATAAGGGACCATCACAGCTAGCTTCACTGGTGTCTCTCCCTTGTGCATTATTTCCCACCTTCGCCTTGTTCTTTCTAAAACATCTGGCAGCTCCATGGGAGGAACCATTGCAGTGCGAGCAGAGATGCTTGAACTTGCAGCTGGTTCCAAATTGACATTGGCTTTCATTAAACTGCCAGCATAATCCGGGCTTCTGAACTCTTGACTGCCCTGTTTGCCCCCCAGCCCCTTGTGTATTCCCCTGGGTAGTGTTCTGGCCGGCAACCCAGGCTCCCAAAAGAAAGGAATTGCCAAACCTAGTCAGCCCCATAACCCGCAACCACAAACCTATGTTTTTCTGATCCCACCGAATTTCCGGACGAACAGCTTTCCTCTGCCGAAACTGGTCATCATAACAGAGCCATGCTTGTCGCCCATAAATCCTATGGGCCTCCCCGATGGAATCCATATAGCAGAACAGAGGAGAGCAATTCTCAGTCGCCTTTTCCCCTGTAACACTTGCCAAAATAGCAGATGCCTGAAGCCAGTTGACAAATGTCTGAGGGATCAGGTGCCACCTCCGTTTCTCTTCCTCCTCTTTCTTACTATCATTCTTTTTCCCTTTATCTAAATTTAACTTCTCCAAAGGAAGCAGGGAAAAAATGTCGATATATTCATCCTTCCAAATTTTTTCCCATTCTTCCTTCTTAAGGTGGACCCCAAGCGGGCCCTCAAAACAAACATAGACCTCCACATGAGCCCTTTCATCCAAATGAATCCTACTCTCCTTTTCCATCTGCACCGACACTGACATCAGATCAGAAATTCTGCTAGGCACAACACAGCTAAATGCCCTAGAGTCAGCCTACCACCTTCCAAATGTGTCAGCAAATCCCTCACATTCCCCAAAATCTCTTTAATCCCATCACCCATGGAATCTGACTGAACTCCAATCCCCTGACCCTAAATTACTGACCCAACTACCTGACTACCCTCCATCACTGGAGACATCAACAACGGAGGAAACGGACAAGACATAGAATAATACTCACCGGGCTGCGAGGGAGCTGTGATCCCCCCAGCCAAAGATCCCATTTCCAGATGTCCGTCAGCTGCACCAATCCCATCCAATTGACCCTCTGGTGCCTGAGGTCCAAATCCTGATGATCCAGAGGATGCTGACGTCATGGCCCTGTGGCAGGCCACACAACCCTAGACTGGACCGCTCCATAATACTCACTTGGACCAGCAGGCTGCACCAGAGAGGATGACCCCCAGACACCAACCCGCTGCTGATCCATCCACTGGTAATGGAGGCTGCTGAGCATTCAATATAAGTCATGGTGCTGTAGATGGCACTCAAGAGGTTAATAACAGGGCTGGTAGCTCTGGCTGCAGGGGGATACCGCCCGCCGGCTGGACTTCCTGGCACATCCTGTGGTCAGATGCAGTGGTAGAGGCTAGCCACCCATCTGGATTACCGCCATGACGTTACTGGTCCTGGGATTTCTGGCGCACGCAGGTTCCATCCCTGAAACAGGCTGAGATGGAGACCTGCTAACCACCGCTGAACTCAGCTTGGCTTGTGGATTCCACCCAAACCAGGGCCTGCTAGCATGCTTACGATCTGGCGCCCAACCTGGGGGGTCCCCGAAGGGGCTCCTGTGCTGAGTCCAGCGGGGAGCCACGTCTGGAGACAAGCGATCAGAGGACCGCTCCCATGGGGATTCTGCCGCCACCATCCTTGCTCCCCCGCCGATGATCCCGGCAACCTACAGCAGCAGCCAGCCGGGTGGCTGTGACTTTGCTGCCAACCGGAGGCTCTCCAGGATCTGCGCTACTGATGCCATGGTAAGCGCACCAGTGTGACAAGGGGACTGCTCTTGACTAGGAGTGGAAAAATAAAGTGTCCCCACCGCTAACTCCCTATAAAAGTCCCCTTAGCATAACCCACCCCAGTAACCCTGTCCCCACCCCCTCCAACCCATTGTCATGCCGACCTCTGCCCACGCCTCGGGGTGGGCGTCATTCTCTGGCCTTTACTTCAGTAAAGTAAGTCTTGTTCTATATACGAGAAGTCACACAGGGGAGAAACCATATTCATGTTCAGAATATGGGAAAAATTTTATGAATCAATCAGAACTTTTTATACATCAAAGAACTCACACAGGGGAAATGCCATTTTCATGTTCAAATTGCGGGGACATGTTTTAGTTGGAAAACAATACACGCATCAGAGAACTCACACAGGGAAGTAGCCATTTTCTAAATTGTTTCACTGATATGTAGTAGAAAAACATAAGTTATAGCAAAGTCACTCGTCTGCAAATGAAAGGGAAAGCAATTTAGTGCACTAAATGATTATTAGAAAATGTATACAATTACCCATTACCATTTGTTATTGAAAACAAGTATAAAATAAAACACCTATATTTGAGCAAAGTATGTATCTTACATTTGTATAACTACAGTATAAAGGGTTGTCTGATGCTTTCTTCCATCCTATTTGATATTGAACATGGAGAGATGATCAGGGCCGTATTTGCCACTAGGCACTCGAGGGCACGTGCCTAGGGCGGCGACATTGCGGGGGGCGGCACCTGAGCAAGGTTGTTTTTTCTTTTTTTTTTTTTTTAGCCCCAGGTCACAAGCGAATGACCGCCCCGCCCCCCCGCCCCCCCCCCCCCCCGCTCCCCCCGCCCCCCTCCTCCGAGTCCCACCTGCCCTCCCGGAAGACAATACTCACAAGTCACAACTCACACCGGGCGGATAGGAGGGAGGGGGGGGCGTGGAGAGCAGCTGCACCATCCAGGAAGTGTCTTCTCGCGCTGCAGCTCGGAGGAGGCATGGGGCTAGAGAAGGAGGAGGCTGACGCTCGCATCTTCATGGACGAGTTCAGCCGCTCCTCTGCCCCGATGCTGACGCTGGAGGAATCGCATGACAGTCAGCCGGACCGGGACCCGCACGACTTCAACGGGCACCTGAAGGTGAGTGCTGCGCAGATGTAGCAGAACCGAGCGGTCCCGGTCTGGCTAACTGGCAAACTCCCCACACGCCATCCAAGTCCTGCATTCCTGTGTAATATGAGCCATGCATACAGGGGGGGGGGTGAATATGAGCCATACATACAGGGGGGGGGGGGGTGAATATGAGCCATACATACAGGGGGGGGGGGTGAATATGAGCCATGCATACAGGGGGGGGGGGTGAATATGAGCCATGCATACAGGGGGGGGGGTGGATATGAGCCATACATACAGGGGGGGGGTGAATATGAGCCATACATACAGGGGGGGGGTGAATGAGCCATGCATACAGGGGGGGTGAATATGAGCCATGCATACAGGGGGGGGGGGTGAATGAGCCATGCATACAGGGGGGGGGGGTGTAATATGAGCCATGCATACAGGGGGGGGGTGAATATGAGCCATACATACAGGGGGGGGGGGTGAATATGAGCCATACATACAGGGGGGGGGTGAATATGAGCCATGCATACAGGGGGGGGTGTGAATATGAGCCATGCATACAGGGGGGGGGGTGAATGAGCCATGCATACAGGGGGGGGTGTAATATGAGCCATGCATACGGGGGGGGGGGTGAATATGAGCCATACATACAGGGGGGGGTGAATGAGCCATGCATACAGGGGGGGGGTGAATATGAGCCATGCATACAGGGGGGGGTGAATGAGCCATGCATACAGGGGGGGGTGAATGAGCCATGCATACAGGGGGGGGGTGAATATGAGCCATGCATACAGGGGGGGTGAATATGAGCCATGCATACAGGGGGGGGTGAATGAGCCATGCATACAGGAGGGGGGGTGAATATGAGCCATGCATACAGGAGGGGGGGGTGAATATGAGCCATGCATACAGGGGGGGGGGGTGAATATGAGCCATGCATACAGGGGGGGGTGTGAATATGAGCCATGCATACAGGGGGGTGTGTGAATATGAGCCATGCATACGGGGGGGAGTGTGAGCCATGCATACAGGAGGGGGGGGTCATTATACAGTATCATGGAGAACTGTGTGTGGCCATTATACAGTATTGAGCATCATGTGTGGCCGTTATACAGTATGGAGCATCATGTGTGGCCCATGGCAATTATACAGTATGGAGCATCATGTGTGGCCGTTATACAGTATGGAGAACTGTGTGTGGCCTTTATACAGTATGGAGCATCATGTGCGGTCATTATACAGTATGGAGCATCATGTGTGGCCGTTATACAGTATTGAGCATCATGTGGGATCATTATACAGTATGGAGCATCATGTGTGGCCGTTATACAGTATTGAGCATCATGTGTGGTCATTATACAGTATGGAGCATCATGTGTGGCCATTATACAGTATGGAGCATCATGTGCGGTCATTATACAGTATGGAGCATCATGTGTGGCCGTTATACAGTATGGAGCATCATGTGGGATCATTATACAGTATGGAGCATCATGTGTGGCCGTTATACAGTATTGAGCATCATGTGCGGTCATTATACAGTATGGAGCATCATGTGTGGCCATTATACAGTATGGAGCACTGTGTGGCCATATTTTTTCATTTATAATTATTGTATATAAAACATTGTGATCAGCAGTGCTAATATGGCTGTGGTTGGGACGTGGATATGGGTGTGACTAGTTGTGAAATGGGTGTGGTCAGAGGCGTGGCCTAAAATTTGCTGCGGTGCGCTACGCGCGCCGCACACTTTGTGCCTCCTTCCCTTCTTCAAAAGTTGGGAGGTATGGTACCACATTTGCCAGATCATGGCAAGTGCCGCAGATACCATAGGGAATGAATGAGGCCAACCGCAGTGTTGCCGTAAGTGATCCGTTACGTGGCAGATGCAGAAAAACTGCCCCATCTGCTGCAAAAGGCGACTTTCACATCAGCGATTCTTGCCAAAGTCCCTGCCAATAGTGTCATACTCACCGATGGGGGGGGGGGGGGGCAGCTCTAAAAGTGCCTAGGGCAGCGGAAACTCTAAATACGGCCCTGGAGATGATGCATGATGCAATACATAATCAGGATAATTGCCAAGGTAACCATTTAATGCCCCACTTTTATCATCCAGTTAATTGACCTAATAATTAGATGAGACCAGGGGCGTACATAGATATCATGAAGTGTCAAAGGAAAAGTTCTCCATATAGTTCTCGATACATTGGTGTCCCTTCTCATGCAGGAAAATGTACAGACACAATAAATAAATCACCTAGCCTTGTCCCCATTATGTGCTTCTCCAGTCTGTGCTGTGTGAGGACTGAGGCACCACACAGAAGGCACAATGATATTGCCTGCAGCGCCAAAACTTAGACATGCTGGCTGAATGATGGAGCAACAAGCTGATGGCTCCCTGTTCCACCATTGCATGTAACTGGATCTGTGTACTGAAGATGTAGATACCATTGGACGTGCGAATGTTCAGCATTGGATGAGAATAGTTTAAAATCAAATAGTGGCCTTAACAACCGTCTCAATCATGTACAATACGTTTTGAGTTATTTTCCCCCAAAATTACAATAGGAGAATAACAGAAATTTATGGAGCAAGAAGTATAGTCAGGGTCCAGTTTGTCAGTTTGAGCTGCTACATGTTGTACAAAGCAGCATTTGTAATCTGTGTCCTCCAGGACATATTCCTAAACCACATCATTCCTATCAGAGTGGTGTGCTCCTGGAAATGCCAAGAGGTGAGGAAGGTTATCAAACAAAGATATCACTCGTAAAATTCTTTTTATGGACATAAAAGTATGCACATTGTTGTGGTAATCGACTGTACCCTGAATAAAGGCTTATATTTGTTTGTTTTTTGAGTGCTTTGATATTTATTTATTATAAGTTTGGAGATTTTGCAGGAATTTGATATTCATGATGGTGTCCTGCAGTTTGGTATTGATAATATCAAACGGAAGGACACTATCATGAATATCAAATTCATGCAAAATCTCCAAAATTCATTCTTTTATTTTAAAATATCTATAAGTATCTTCATCCTTGTTTTATGGAAAACCCTGTTACTATGTTGCAGACGCTGTTAACATAGAATCATTGAATATTAGAAATACTGGTCTGTCCATCGTTTTGCTTACCATATTTTTTGGACAATAGGACGCATCGGACCATAAGACGCACCCCAAATTTTCAGAAGGAAAATAGGGAAAAAGTTAATCCGTCTTTGCTGCTTAGATTTTTTTTTACATAACTATATAGAAAAAAAAAATTGATTTATTTCTTCATCACTTCGTTTCACGTACATCCTTCTCAGCACGTGATGTGTGGTGTGCCTTCAAGGGTTAATTTATCTTCTCTCACTGAATCCAGCACTCAACCTCTGCTATAGACTATAAAGTGAGCATAAATAATGCCCCGACACAGTCCGCACATCCTGGCTACACAACATGCTGCCACAACTCGTCAAAGAGAAGGGGTAATTAGTCTCCAAAATATGGTACTATCTGACCATTAAAAAGCCACACACTCTCTGAAAGGCTATGGATTCTTCAGAGAATATGGGTAACAAACTTTTTAAATGTTTTTGCTTTAATATACAAAGTACAGTGCTTACAAGCAGGGCCTCCATCAGGGCATTACTATGGTGCCCGATGAACATGGGGCCTCTCTTCTGCTCATCGGGCCCCAGCGGCAGCCGATGCAGTAACGGAACCTGCGCCTGAGACACATTTTCAGTTACACTCTATTGCCGTGCGGGCCCGCACGGCAATAGTTTAAAGCCGCCAGTCAATCGGAAGCTGGCAGCTGACATCAGCGCGCACGTCACCGGCGTATGACATCATTGTCATTCACCGGCGGGTACGCGCTTGAAATGACTGGGGTGTACATTAGCGCTGGAGCGCGGCCAGGTAAGGAGAAAGTTTTTTTTTTTAATTGAAAGTGGCAAGCCCGGGGCTGGATGGGAGACACAGGGGCAGGATAGAGACACATGGACCATGTGTCTCCATCCTCCCTGGGATAGAATGGAGACATGGGGCAGGATGGAGATGTAAAGAGGTGGCCAGTCCCCTCAGTAGTGTCCTCTTCTCCTTTCTTGTGATTCCGCCGAGCACTTTATGTACATGTTTTATGCACCCATATGTTTTATGTGTAATGTAATGTAAGTGCTGTAATTGTTATACCTTGTATTGTATAAGGTCCCCTTTAATGACTATGTATAGAGTCAGGGACATAAATAGTTAAAAAAGGGGCTGGTCCAGCAGCAGTAGAGAGGCTGGAATTGGAGCCACCAGGAGAGAGGAAGCTGTTGCTTCCTCCGAACTGCCCGGATACGTGGAACATGGTAGACGTGTTTCACAGACAGGGCACTGACAGACCCCCCCGGATGGGAGAGGTCTGTTGCCCTGGGCTTCAAGGACTCCCAGGACTCCAGGGACTCAGGAGGGGTCCTGAAGACTACAAGGCTAAGGACTGCAACACGGGCCTCAGGATTCTGAAAGGGCCCCCGCTTCTGAGGGGTTATCCCCGGCATGTGTAATACCACTAAATCTTGGCTGCTGCAACTGCTGGGTGCAGTTCGAAAGCATGACAGAGAGAGAGTAGGAAAACCAGTGTTGTACTCATGCCTTATTTCTTCATCACTGTTCAATAAAAAATTATTTTCCTTGCTGGACAACGACCGCCTTCCGGATTCTTATTCATCTGGACCGCTATGAAAAAAGGTAATTTGTGGGGAAATAACTGTGTTGGTCCCATCTGTCTATGTGCAAGGGGCCGGGGATGCTCGCTGATAGTGTCCTCAGTGGAATCTGCTGGTGAACTGTGTCTTTAAATAGCTTGGCCACAACTACCCCACCCCCGCTCAGTGCCCTTGTTACAGAGACACGGGTATCAGGACTCAACATTTTTTATTACCTATTGTGCATTACTACCCTTTTCCAAGATTGGCGTTTTTGCTCTCATGTGCATTGCCTCTTCCTGCTATATAACTCCACCCCAGCCTTTAGTCTGTGCTAGAGTATTCTGCCTTGCATCCAGCTCCTGATCTCTGATTACTCCCTGGCTATACACCTGTGTAGCGCCCCCACTACCGCAGGGCCGAGGGGTACCCGGTACCGGGCCTCTGAGTCTCTGCTCTGGGGGTGTCATGGTGGATAGACCCGGTCCGTGACCCTGCTGAGGGGCGCCCAATGAAAGGTGTGGGTGGTGATGCTGTAGTGGTGCGGTGCAGGTCGCAGTAAATAACGAGGACACCAGGTTGCAGTCTCTTTACCTCTTTACTGAAGACTTCAGGATCCTCAGTCCGGAATACGGTTAACCAGGCTGTGGGAGTCCGGCCGGTCCGATGGCACCTCCGGAGTTCCCTTTGCAGGTGGAAATCTGTGCCTACCTTCTAGCGCTTGTGTGTTGTGGTCCTCCCCTGCTGTGCTTACAGGATAGTCCCCACAACTGTTGTGTCTGTTTCTGAAGTTCCCTCACAACTCGATTATGATGTTCTTCTTCGTCCCCCAGATGATATGGCTAGGACGCACCCGTATGACGGGTAGGCTCGGAGCTCTTCCTGGACCCTAGTGTCGCCCCTCTCCTGTTGTTGCCCCCTATGTCTTCTTAGGTGATTTGGGTGAGACAGCCCGCCTATAACTGACTGTCCTGCCGTAGGTTTGAAGTTAGGCCTGGAGCTCTATACTTCCTCGGCGTTCCGGCCACCGGCTGCGCGCCTCAGTAGGATGTTGCCTCGTCTTACAGCACGACTCCTACTGGTGTTTCTCCTTGTTGCGTTGATCTCGTTTCTCACTCAGCACAATAAACCTCGCTTCTTGTCCTTTCTTAGGGTACCCCCGCGATCAGGTGCAGGCGCGGTACCTTAACGTTCTCTCAGTTCACTAGGCCTCTGTCAGGATCCCACCCCTGACAGGGACCCCCCTGAATCTTCCCCTGCAACACCCTCTGCCACAGGATGTTGCCTGGTTCCAACCCAGTCAGCTTTTCTGCCTAACTTCCTATCCAACCCCCAGTTTTACCAGATTGTGAGGAGTGGCCTAATACATAGCACCCTTAGCTCCCCCTGGAGGCCAGACTGTGAAGTGTATTGGTGTCTGTGATACCTGGTCAGGTGAACTCCTTCAGTGCCATCAGACGTACCATAGCCCCCCTTATTGGCGGAGCATCAGTACTGCAACGACCAGGACTCTGGGGCGCTGCACTTGCTCCTGTGAACCTGTGTGGTTATCCTGCTACTCTGCTCTGAGTTCCTTCCGCATACACCAGTTTCCAGTAATCCTCCTTCATCTGGCTGCTTGTGTTTACTTCCATCTGCATTTATTGGACATGTAAGCTGTTGCTGCTCTGCAAAAACTTGAGACTATTACCCGGGCTTCCCTGGTTGAGCTAGGATATCATTTGAGCTGCCTTTATAAGCATATCTATCTGTGTTATGACTAAACAACTAAACAAACTAAACAATATGTCAAGTATCCTCAAGAATAACTGTGCTTCATTTCTGCTTGATTGCATTTCCCTCTGAAGTTCCCTATAGACTGTTAAGCTGCGTTTGATATTTACACCAAGTGTTGTGGACTTGAGTTTCTCTCTGCACCTGTTTGAATCACCGTGTGAAACATAGACTTTACCACTTATAAAACTGTCCTGTAGTTGTCTTGTTCCACGCAAAAAGTATCCTGAGTTATCCCCTATAATTATTACACAGAGCTTGATGGAGACACAGGGAGCTTGATGGAGACACAGAGGGCAGGATGGAGGCACAGGGTGCTGGATGGAGGCACAGAGGGCAGGATGGAGACATGGGGCAAGATGGAGACATAGGGCAGGATGGAGACACAGGGGGCTTGATGTAGACACAGAGGGCTTGATGGAGACAGGGGGCTTGATGGAGACACAGGGGGCTTGATGGAGACACAGGGGGCAAAATGGAGGTGGGGCAGGATGGAGACACAGGGAGTAGGATGGAGACACGGGGCAGGATGGAGACACGGGGCAGGATGGAGACAAATAGTGCAGGATCATGGGTCAGGATGGATACAATGAAGACAGATGGGGCAGGATGGGACATCACATGGAGGCAGAATGGATACTTATGAGGGCATGATGGGAGAACATATGGCTGGAGCCAGGAATGAGACACATGGGGGCCAGGATGGGGGATGTTATCATAGGGGCTAATTAAGGGATATTATTTCTGCAGTGATGTATTTTATTTTTTGAGGATACGATTTTAAATGGGGGGGCGGTCCTGTTACTGTGTAGAGCGACACTATGTCACCTTTTTTCTTCATGTCGTGTAGTGTAGAAGTTGGGAAAAAATTAAGTAATGTGTTCTGTGTCCTTTCCTGCTGAGACGAGCCCTGCCTGGAAGAAGTGATGGAGGTCTGTGCTGGATGAAGATGAAAAGTGAAGATGAACTTCACCTAGAGACGTCACTGGTGAGTCAGTGTGTTACCTGTACACTGACACTGTACACTGTATACTATATACAGAGGTCCTGTGTACAATGTCCTTGGGGGTCACTGTATTACTTGTACACTGACACTATTTACAGAGGTCATGTGTGCAATGTCACCAGTGATCACTGTATTACCTTTACACTGACACTATATTCAGAGCTCCTGTGTTTATTGTCCTTGATCACTGTATATCCTGTACACTGATACTGTATACAGAGTTTCTGTGTGTAATTTCACCGGTAAACACTGTATTACCTGTACACAATACACAGAGCTCCTGGGTATAATGTCACCGGTAATCACCATTACCTGTACCAGGACACTGCATACTAAGTACAGATCTCCTGTGTATAATGGCACTTATGGTGATATTAGTATTGTTTTTTTTATTAATGATCAGTATTGTAGTATTCAGTCAGTATGTGGTGGTAATATGTTGTCTGGCCATGGAGTGGCGGTATTTGTTCCTTGTGTGTGCTGTGTTATTTGGTCACTATGTGGTGGTGATATGTGGTCTGGTCATGGTGTGGTGGTATCTGTTCCTTGTATGTGGTTTTTTTGGTCACCATGTGGTAATATGTGGTCTGGACATGGTGCAGTGGTATTTGTCCCTTGTATGTGATATTATCCGGTCATTGTGTTGGTAATATGTGATCTGGTCATGGTGCGATGGTATTTGTCCTTTGTGATATTATTGGTCATTTTAAAAATTGAAAAATTAATAAAAATAATACCTAAATTGTATTGCATATTTTAACAAATGTTTAATAGGTTAGAGTAGAGTACGGCTCGGCCAAAAGAGTGTACCTTGTTGTGGTGGCGGCTTAAAAAATCTTTTGGCCTAAACAAAAGCTGATGGCTATGTATGTGATCTGGTGATGGGAACTGTTAATGTGTGATTGGTGAGGATGTGGTGCAGATGTGGTGTTTTTCTATGCGTGGATGGTGGGACTGTGGAAGGTTCGAGGGGTGGAGCCTGGGCAAAGTCTCAAGGGGGCCCCCACAATTTTGACAGTATGTGGTCCCGAAATTCATAGTGGCAGCCCTGCTTAGAAGAAAAGATATAGGAAGAGTGAGAGTGCCAGAGATAATTATTACTGAGGAGGAAAATGTCCGAGGGGAAACGTAATGGGGAATCTCCATAGACCTCCACCCACATAACCACACACTAGATATATGATATAAAAAAGGTCAGGATGAGCTAGCATTCATTAACACTAAATTACAGGTCCTTCTCAAAAAATTAGCATATAGTGTTAAATTTCATTATTTACCATAATGTAATGATTACAATTAAACTTTCATATATTATAGATTCATTATCCACCAACTGAAATTTGTCAGGTCTTTTATTGTTTTAATACTGATGATTTTGGCCTACAACTCCTGATAACCCAAAAAACCTGTCTCAATAAATTAGCATATCAAGAAAAGGTTCTCTAAACGACCTATTACCCTAATCTTCTGAATCAACTAATTAACTCTAAACACATGCAAAAGATACCTGAGGCTTTTAAAAACTCCCTGCCTGGTTCATTACTCAAAACCCCCATCATGGGTAAGACTAGCGACCTGACAGATGTCAAGAAGGCCATCATTGACACCCTCAAGCAAGAGGGTAAGACCCAGAAAGAAATTTCTCAACAAATAGGCTGTTCCCAGAGTGCTGTATCAAGGCACCTCAATGGTAAGTCTGTTGGAAGGAAACAATGTGGCAGAAAACGCTGTACAACGAGAAGAGGTGACTGGACCCTGAGGAAGATTGTGGAGAAGGACCGATTCCAGACCTTGGGGAACCTGAGGAAGCAGTGGACTGAGTCTGGTGTGGAAACATCCAGAGCCACCGTGCACAGGCGTGTGCAGGAAATGGGCTACAGGTGCCGCATTCCCCAGGTAAAGCCACTTTTGAACCATAAACAGCGGCAGAAGCTGTTGCTAAGTGGTCCCAAGTACTTTTTTCTGATGAAAGCAAATTTTGCATGTCATTCGGAAATCAAGGTGCCAGAGTCTGGAGGAAGACTGGGGAGAAGGAAATGCCAAGATGCCTGAAGTCCAGTGTCAAGTACCCACAGTCAGTGATGGTGTGGGGTGCCATGTCAGCTGCTGGTGTTGGTCCACTGTGTTTCATCAAGGGCAGGGTCAATGCAGCTAGCTATCAGGAGATTTTGGAGCACTTCATGCTTCCATCGGCTGAAATGCTTTATGGAGATGAAGATTTCATTTTTCAGCACGACCTGGCACCTGCTCACAGTGCCAAAACCACTGGTAAATGGTTTACTGACCATGGTATTACTGTGCTCAATTGGCCTGCCAACTCTCCTGACCTGAACCCCATAGAGAATCTGTGGGATATTGTGAAGAGAAAGTTGAGAGACGCAAGACCCAACACTCTGGATGAGCTTAAGGCCGCTATTGAAGCATCCTGGGCCTCCATAACATCTCAGCAGTGTCACAGGCTGATTGCCTCCATGCCACGCCGCATTGAAGCAGTCATTTCTGCCAAAGGATTCCCGACCAAGTATTGAGTGCATAACTGAACATTATTATTTGATGGTTTTTTTGTTTGTTATTAAAAAACACTTTTATTTGATTGGACGGGTGAAATATGCTAATTTATTGAGACAGGTTTTTTGGGTTATCAGGAGTTGTAGGCCAAAATCATCAGTATTAAAACAATAAAAGACCTGACAAATTTCAGTTGGTGGATAATGAATCTATAATATATGAAAGTTTAATTGTAATCATTACATTATGGTAAATAATGAAATTTAACACTATATGCTAATTTTTTGAGAAGGACCTGTATAAGTAAATGATGGGGTGAAACACCTAGTCTGGAAAACAAATAGTGAATGGAGGAGAGGAAAGACCAAACAGATGATAGTGTGCACACCCAACACAAGATAGTCATAAAATATGATAAATTTTATTGCACATCTTAAACACACAAAAATGGAGTTAAAACCACTTAAAAACATGTAACAACATGTATGCAAATTGCCTCTAAAGAGAAAAAGGGGACTTGAACTCTATAGCGCCACCTGTTGGAAGTAGTGATCCTACAAGTCACAATCAACCCTCTCAGGCCTCTCACCTAGCCAAATCAGTTCTCATACTTTGCACTGAAGAGGGCCAATAGCCCGAAACACCATGTCTGCAAATTGAGATGCTGATTTGGCTTTTATCCTAAGTCATATTGCAAGACTCGTTAAAGGGTTGATTGTGACTTTTTTTCTCTGAAGAGGCAATTTGCATATTACATTTCCCAAAGGAGCATTGCACGGCGAATAAGCCTCCTTACCTTGACAAGCCAGCTGGTATGTCACGCTCCACAAGGAGAAACCTTACCCCTGTAACAACATGAACATCAGATAACACCCCTGCAAAAAGAGTAGCCATGTAGGGCATCAAACAAATGAATAGATGGAGTTCCGCTGGTGAATAGACAAATCAGTCAGCCAATCATACAGCATACAAAGGGTAACTATGCCTCAATGCATAGACTAGAGTCACTGAATAGTGAGGGTTACTCTTTAGGAAAAATATACCAAATATACCAGGAAAGGAGCAACAATTCTGATCAGCTAAAAGTTAGAGCTACCCCCTTAGTCATGTGTATAAGGGGCTGTATTGCATAATGCAAATTAATCAGTATGGCTAAAGGGTGACAGGGAGACATACAATCCAGCAGCCTGGTGTAAAAACAGCTGCATAATGTGGCCTGTGCACATTGAATGGGAACCTGTCACCCCCCAGGGCCTGTTAAGGTAAAAGAGCCACCTTCAGCAGCACTAAGGCTGCATTCTGTAAAGGTGGCTCTTATGTTTAGTATCCCTAGGAATGCTGAAATAATCACTTTTATGAATTTCGCGTCATACCTCTATTGAGTCAGGGAGCTATGATTTCTCCCTGACTCAAGCGCCTCGCAGCCGTCCATCATCCCACCGGGCGCCGCCTCCTCTCTGTCTTGTGCCGTCACCCACGCCTGCGCTCTGCAATTATTTCTCGGGCATGTGCCGTGCGCGCTGCCCTGGTACTTACATCAAGTGATGTAAGTAGATTGCGCCTGCGCACAGCGCCAGATTCCCAGCCCCGCAGTGTGAATACACCATAACACACTACAGGGTGGGATCTGGAGCTGTGCGCAGGCGCGATCTACTTGCATCACTTGATGTAAGTTCCAGGGCAGCGCGCAAGGCGCATGCCCGAGAAATAATTGCAGAGCGCAAATTATTCCGGCCTCAACTATTCAGTATTTAATTTGGACTGGTGACATTGGCAACACCTCAGAAAATGCCATCCTTCATCGTCTGTATTTCCTGAATGTCTGGTTTCTTTATACCTATCTGGGCATCAAGTACGCAACAAATCCAGTGGTCTTGTCATCTCACCTGTCTACGGGACTGGACAATATGTCTTTCTTCTTGTTTGACATCATACCAGAAAATATATGGGACATTTACCCTATTTTTAAAGAATTCTTTTGAATACGTAACTTGAAGCCCTTCCTGAGATCGTTGTTGCTATTCTTTTCCTGCCTTTCCGGACACTGTTGTCTCCTCATATTTATCTGGGTATCATGATTTAGCAGCTTTTATGACTAATGAGTGGACATGGGCGGGATGATGTGTGTCTCTTTTTTCCCCTCTATAACTAGACAATTATTTCTTAGGTACTGGATGCTTGTTCTTATCCTGGGACTATCCCACTTACTGTTTTTTTCTACCCCATGCTGGACACTGATTATTATTGACACCTATATGATTTTGAATTTTACTATAAGAATAATAATTGAATAAAGTAGTTTCATATATACCTCTTTTCCCATTTATCATATTTTGTGAGTAATATTCTCACTGCAATTTTTATTTTTCTCATTTTTTATTTTTTATCTCTTTTTTATTTTCTCATTTTTTTTTATTTTTATTTTTTTTAAATATTATTTTTCCGTTTTCTCAATTTTTTCTATTTCTTTCTTCTACTTATTTATTTGATTATTGTCCATGGTATATCTAACTACAACTGATTGACTACACAATACAGTATAGGTTCTTCTTCATATGTTCAGGGGTCTTGATTTGGTAACTTTGCAGTTTTATCACTTTTGGCCTGGGACAGCTCATAGAATCTCACGGTTTTCAGTATCATCTCTATGCTGATGACACACAGATCTACATCTCTGGACCAGATATCACCTCCCTACTAACCAGAATCCCTCAATGTCTATCAGCTATTTCATCCTTCTTCTCTGCTTGTTTTCCAAAACTTAACATGGACAAAACAGAATTCATCGTCTTTCCCCCATCTCACGTGACCCCCCCCCCCCAACGAACCTATCCATTACAGTAAACGGCTGCCCACTCTCCCCAGTCCTACAAAGCTCCCTGTCTCGGGGTAATCCTTGACAAACCGCATATCCAAGCCCTTTCCACTTCCTGCCACCTTCAACTCAAAAATATTTCACGGATCCGTACATTCCTATACCAAGAATCTGTAAAAACCCTAGTCCATGCCCTCATCATCTCCCGCCTCGACTACTGTAACCTCCTGCTCTGTGGTCTCCCTTCTAACACTCTCGCACCCCTCCAATCTATTCTAAACTCTGCTGCCCGACTAATCCACCTGTCCCCCGCTATTCCCCGGCCTCTCCCCTCTGTCAATCCCTTCACTGGCTCCCCATTACCCAGAGACTCCAGTACAAAAGCCTAACCATGACATACAAAGCCATCCACAACCTGTCTCCTCCATACATCTGTGACCTCATCTCCCAGTACTTTCCTGCACGCAACCTCCGATCCTCACAAGATCTCCTTCTCGACTCCCCTCTTATCTCCTCTTCCCACAATCGCATACAAGATTTCTCTCGCGCATCACCCCTACTCTGGAACTCTCTACCACAACATATCAGACTCTCACCTACCATCGAAACCTTCAAAAAGAACCTGAAGACCTACCTCTTCCGGCAAGCCTACAACATGCAGTAACCACCGATCGACCAAACCGCTGCATGACCAGCTCTACCTTTGCCTACTGTATTCTCACCCATCCCTTGTAGATTGTGAGCCCTCGTGGGCAGGGTCCTCTCTCCTCCTGTACCAGTTGTGACTTGTATTGTTCAAGATTATTGTACTTGTTTTTATTATGTATACCCCTCCTCACATGTAAAGCGCCATGGAATAAATGGCGCTATAATAATAAATAATAATAATTATCTGCTGGGCACACTGTGGACTTGTATATACACTCTGTGTCCATTTGGATACCTGCACATGAGGCCGGCCTCTCTTTTGCTTCCATGCCATGGGGATATTATCCTGGGGCTTTACTATTTCTCCCCCAGCCCATGCCCATTAGAATCTGTTCCGACTTGACTCTGCGTGTGCGCGCAACATGGCACATACTCTAATCTTATCTACATCCAGCCTTTACTAACACATGCGCGATGCTGCCCCCCATCCTCTCCCTGGATCCTTGGACATTGACGCATGCATGCTTTGTTCCTGCCCAGTGCTCATCATGGGAGCTTACCGCAAGACGTATCGGTTCTCATGTACGCTATAGGACACACCTCCATCAACTACCTTCGGACCGCAGCCCATGCACCATTGACTCATTCTACCTCTCCAGCCAATGGTGCCTCGCATCCTACACCGGTAAATGATTTGTGTGTAATTGACTTGTATATATTTCTGCACTGCTGCACATCTACACACTTCCCCTGACAAAGCTGCTTTTGAGCAGCGATACACGTGGGACCTTCCCACACCCCTGCTCTATGAGGACTGCAAATCTATGATTGACCTCTAACATGAGCTTTCTGTAAACTGGTCAGATAACTATATTCTTAAGGAACCTTATCCCTTGCTCCTGCATTTCCACTGTGTGTGGGTCAGCAATATTTGATGTTGAATTTTCTCTTCCATTCTGAGTCCTATATATTGAGGTCTCTTTGTTAAATGTGCACAGGCCACATTATGCAGCTGGTTTTACACCAGGCTGCTGGATTGTATGTCTCTCTGTCACCCTTTAGCCATACTGATTAATTTGCATTACGCAATACAGCACCTTATACATATGGCTAAGGGGGTACCTCTAACTTTTGGCTGATCAGAATTGTTGCTCTTTTGATGGTTTATTTTTCCTGTAGAGTAACCCTCACTATTCAGTGACACTGAATGGTCTATGCACTGAGGCATATTTACCCTTTGTATGCCTGGCTGACTGATCTATCTATCTATTCACCAGCGGAACTCCATCTATTCATTTGTTTAATGTCCTACATGGCTACTCTTTTTGCAGGGGTGTTATCTGATGTCTTGCAATATGACTTAGGATAAAAGCCAAATCAGCATCTCAATTTGCAGACACCGTGTTTCGGGCTATTGGCCCTCTTCAGTGCAAAGTATGAGAACTGATTTGTCTAGGTGAGAGGCCTGAGAGGGTTGATTGTAACTTGTAGGATCACTACTTCCAACAAATGGCGCTATAGAGTTCAAGTCCCCTTTTTCTCTTTAGAGGCAATTTGCATACATGTTGTTACATGTTTTTAAGTGGTTTTAACTCCATTTTTGTGTGTTTAAGAAGTGCAATAAAATTTATCATATTTTATGACTATCTTGTGTTGGGTGTGCACACCATCATTTGTTTGGTCTTTCCTCTCCTCCATTCACTATTTGTTTTCCAGACTAGGTGTTTCACCCCATCATTTACTTATAATTTATTGTTAATGAATGATAGTGCATCCTGACCTTTTTCATATCATATATCTAGTGTGCGGCTCTGCGGGTGGAGGTCTGTGGAGATTCCCCATTATGTTTCCCCTTGGACGTTATCCTCCTCAGTAATAATTATTTCCGGCACTCTCACTCTTTCCTCTCCTCCATTCACACACTAGATATATGACTGTTCTGTGCGCACAGGACCTGTGATGATGTCACAGTCATGTGATCAGTCCCATGGAGGGGAGGAGCCAGTCTCCATTTTGCTCCATGTGAGAGAAGACGTCTGCAGTGGTGACAGGTAATGAGGGAGCAGGGAGGGTGTGATGGGGGAACAGGACTAAACCCTAATGGGCTGAAGGTCGGGGTCTCTCTGACCCCTAGAATATACAGCGGAGCCTGAAAGGTCAGAAACTCTTTAGAAATTTCCATATTTCTGGCTTAATTTGACCTAAAACTTCATCAGATTCTCACACAAGTCCTAAATGTATAAATCCTACATGGAACGAGACGGAAAAATATAAAGACTGAAGATCGTCGCTTTACAGAATAATGGAAATGTTTGTTAATTCCCCTCATAAATATATACAATGGGTACGGAAAGTATTCATAGCCCTTTAAATGTTTCACTCTTTGTTTCATTGCAGCCATTTGGTAAATTTAAAAAAGTTCATTTTTTCACATTATTGTATACTCTTGCATCCCATCTTGAGTGAAAAAAAATGTAGAAATGTTTGCAATTTTATTAAAAAAGAAAAACTGAAATATCACATGGCCATAAGTACTCCGACCCTTTGCTCAGACACTCATATTTAAGTCACATGCTTGAGATGGTTCTACTCCTTCATTGGAGTCCAGCTAGGTTTAATTAAACTCATAGGACTTGAATTGGAAAGGCACACACCTGTCTATATAAGACCTCACAGCTCACAGTGCATGTCAGACCAAATGAGAATCATGAGGGCAAAGGAACTGGCCAAGGAGCTCAGAGAGAGAATTGTGTCAAGGCACAGATCTGGCCAAGGTTACAACAGAATTTCTGCAGTACTCAAGGCTCCTAAGAGCACAGTGGCCTCCATAGTCCTTAAATGGAAGAAGTTTGGGACCACCAGACGTCTTCCTAGACCTGGCCGTCCAGCCAAACTGAGCAATCGTGGGAGAAGAGCCTTGGTGGGAGAGGTAAAGAAGAGCCCCAAGATCACTGTGGCTGAGCTCCAGAGATGCAGTAGGGAGACGGGAGAAAGTTCCACAAAGACAACTATCACTGCAGCACTCCACCAGTTGGGTCTTTATGGCAGAGTGGCCCGACGGATGCCTCTCCTCAGTGCAAGACATATGAAAGCCCGCATAGAGTTTGCAAAGAAAAAAAAAACACAAAAGGACTCCAAGACTATGAGAAATAAGATTCTCTGGTCTGATAAGATGAAGATAGACCTTTTTGGTGATAATTCTAAGCAGTATGTGCTGAGAAAACCAGGCACTGCTCATCACCTGCCCAATACAATCCCAACAGTGAAACGTGGTGGTAGCATCATGCTATGGGGGTGTTTTTCAACTGCAGGGACAGGACGACTGGTTGCCATTGAAGGAAACATGAGTGCGGCTAAGTACAGTGATATCCTGGATGAAAACCTCTTCCAGAGTGGTCTGTACCTCAGACTTGGCCGAAGGTTCACCTTCCAACAAGACGATGACTCTAAGTACACAGCTAAAACAATAAAGGAGTGGCTTCAGAACAACTCTGTGAGCATTCATGACTGGCCCAGCCAGGGCCCTGACCTAAACCCAATTGAGCATCTCTGGAGAGACCTGAAAATGGCTGTCCACCAACGTTCACCATCCAACCTGTCGGAGCTGGAGACGATGTGGAAGTAAGAATGGCAGAGAATCCCCAAATCCAGGTGTAAAAAACTTGTTGCATCATTCCCAAGGAGATTCATGGCTGTACTAGCTCAAAATGGTGCTTCTACTTAATACTAAGCAAAGGGTCTGAATACTTATGACCATGTGATATTTCAGTTTTTCTTTTTTTTAAAAATGTTCAAAAATTTCTACATTTCTGTTTTTTTTTCAGTCAAGATGGAGTGCAGAATGTACATTAATGAGAAAAATTTACTTTTTTGAATTTACCTAATGGCTGCCATGAAGCAAAGAGTGAAAAATTTAAAGTGGTCTGAATACTTTCCGTACCCACTGTATCTCATTCTCTTATGAACCCCGATGCACCATCAAATCCATTATCATCAAATGGAAAGAACATGGTGTCACAGCCAAAAAAGAGGGCCACCCACCAAAATTCTCAGCTCGTGCAAGAGGGAATTCATTAGAGAGGCAACACAGAGACCAAAAGTAATCCTGAAGGAGCCAGGGTGGATTGATTTAAATCACGCCGATTTAAATCATGATTTAAATCACGATTTAAATCAAAAGATTTTTTTCTATTTAAATCGGATCGATTTAAATCATGATTTTAATCATGATTTAAATCACTGATTTAAATCAAAAGGTTTTTTTTAATATAAATCACGATTAAAATGAGAAGTGAGAGCAGTGCGCATGTGCGCCCATAGTTACACGGACGAAACTAGGGGCAACGATCTAACGCCAGGGTGAGGGGGGGACCCCAAAGTAAGTAAAAATCTTTTTTGTTTTACTATATGGCAATAGGTAGGTGTTTAAAAGCAGCATGTCTTAATTGTATAAACTATTAATAGCCTCCACATTTTGTTCATACTGCCCCTTTAATTCCACACTTCTAGCTTGGTTTCACTTTTGGTTTAGTTTCTTTTTCCATTCAGTTGACATGCCCAAACTTGTTGGATAGTCAGCATCCTACAGAAACCTCTGGAAGAGCATGGCATTGTGAATGTTACACATATACAGCCTTTATTCTACTGAGTTAAACAACTCAGCTTTATCTCATGATGGAAGAACCTTTGGATGGTAAAATATTTTCCTCAAAAAGCAGTTTATTGAAAAAAATCCGATTTAAATCAAAAAAATCCGATTTAAATCAAAAAAATCCGATTTTTTTGATTTTTAAAAAAAAAAACATTGATTTTTATCCACCCTGGAAGGAGCTGCAGAGTTCCCAAGCAGAGAATGGAGTTTCTGTCCCTACAACCACAATAAACTGTATATTTCATATAAATTACGTTTATTGAAGACTGGGCAGAAAAAATCCTTTTCCTTCACACCAAAATTGTAAGGCCTGTTTTGAGTTTGCCAAAAGACATGCGAGACACTCCTAAAATTTATGAAGGAAGGTGTTGTGGTCCGATGAGACCAAAATTGAACTTTTTGGCTACCAATGTAAACACTATTTCTGGCGCCAAACCATCACAGCTCATCACCCTAAGAACACTGTCCCCACAGTGAAATATGGTGGTGGTAGCTTCATGCTGTGGGGATGGCTTTCAGCAGAAGGGACAGGGAAAATGATGTATGATGATGTATGGTGCAAAATCCAAAGATATTCTTTATCAGAACCTGTTTAAGTCTGTTAGTAGTTTGAGACTAAAACGGAGGTTCACCTTCCAATACTACAATGACACAAAGCTTGCTGCTAAACAACACTGAGGTGGTTTAAGGGGAAATGTGTAAATGTTTTGGAGAGGCCTAGTCAAAGCCCAGACCTTAATCCAATTGAGAATCTGTGGTCAGACTAGAAGATGGCGGTTCACCAGAAGAAACCATCTAACTTGAAGGAGCTTTAGCACTTTTGCCTTGAGGAATGGGCAAAACTCCCAGTGGCAAGATGTGGAAAGCTCATAGTAATTTATTCAAAGCGACTTGCAGCTGTAATTGCGGCAAAAAGAGACTCTACAAACTACAGGCTTTAGGGGGTGAATAGTTTTGCACACTGACATTTTTAGTTTTTCCAACCTATTTATTGTTTGCTTCACAATAAAAAGAAAACCAAATGTTCACAGTTGTAGGCATGTTCTTTATATGAACTGATGCAAACCCTAAAAAAAACAGGAACATTCCAGGCTGTGTGATGTCAAAACACAAAAAATGCCAATAAATGTGAATGTTTTCTCAAGCCACTTTACACAGGAGTGCTAAGTATAGAACTTTCCTGCTTTTTTCACATTTTGTTTTTATAACATTTTGCACCCTTTGTAGGTCTGTTTTTTCTCTATTTTTTCATACATGTTAAGCACTGTACCATTTGTGTATTAATGCCTAAAATTTTAATGGCTTTTCTTTTTTGCCCTAAAAAACCTAAGTGTCTCCATAATGACTAATTGGTACTTTGTGCATGTGACCTGTGTGTGACCTGCGGGCTATGAATATATTATGTGTATGGCATAGAGATTTGTCACCTTTTTGGTGTGTGATGTCAGCTTTGAACGTGGTTGGTGTGTGGACTGGTTGGCATTGCATTCTGGCTTCAATCTGTAGCCTGAGTAAGAGGTGAGAGTTAGATTGAGCTGTAGAGTGGCAAGTATTCCTTATAGTCACCTGCATCTTATGTCACGGCGGACGTTAAGTGAAAGCCTGAAACAAAATCCTAAATAAATGAACTAGAATACAAAAACATGCATGCTACGTGTAGGTTTGTGTTCACACTGGCCACTAAAATGACAAAATCTAAGATAAAAAGTAACTGAGCAAATACCCTGCAGTAAATAAATAGCAATAGTGCATGAAAATAAAATAGGGTTCTTGGTGAACATAATTTTGATTTAAAAAAATGTGAAGGCCATCCCACCATGTCATAGTGACCCTATTCAAGAGGGTCCTAATCTCTAGTATTACCACCCTACCATATGTCAAATGATGTAAATGTAAATAATGGCCTTAATGGTTTTAATACTAGAGGTTAAGACCATCCTGAATTGGGTCATGGTGAACATAATTTTGATTAAAAAAAAGTAAAAGACATCCCACCACGTCACAGTGACCTTATTCAGGATGGTCCTAACCTCTAGGACAAGTGTAATTTTCATCCACTATTGCTATTGATTTATTTACTGCAGAGTATTTGCTCATTTTGTTTTTATCTTAGGTTTTGGTTTTTAAGTGAAGGTCTGAACTAAGGGGGAAGGACGGTGCACATGACTGGATGTAGTGATCATTTGAAGCAGATACCGGCTCCCTAGATTTCTTACATGGGATCTTTATGATTTTATATTTGTATCAGTTCATCTTCTCCCCATTCAGGTCCCTACAATATCGGATCCTCTCAGTGGAGATCTTCTATATAAGAGCATTCTCCTGAGTGACCCTACAAGGATGGATAGGGACAGAGAGAAGATGGCGGAGAGGATATTACACCTCACCCTAGAGATTCTCTTCCAGCTTACTGGAGAGGTGAGAGATTCTGATGATGTCACATGACATCATTCTTATCTATGGGAATAACAGATGGGCAGAACTGGAGAGGTGAGGACTCTGGAAATGTCTGTAGTGAGATTCATTAATGTGTCTCTCCATAACCAGGATTACACAGTCAAAAAGAAAACCTCTAGTGAGCGCTGTCAGGCTCCTGTGTCTGAGGGATGGGGAAGACCCCTGAGCCAAATCATGGGGCCTCCACCTCACCCCCTGATAAATGAGGACATCAATGACCAGAAGATCCTAGAACTCACCTACAAGATGATTGAGCTGCTGACTGGAGAGGTGACACTGCTGGGAATGCTGGGACATTATACAGTAAGGCTATGGAGGGATCGGGGGATGACGGTATCATTGTATGTGTCAGGTTCCTATAAGGTGTCAGGATGTTACCGTCTATTTCTCCATGGAGGAGTGGGAGTATTTAGAAGAACACAAAGATCTGTACAAGGACGTCATGATGGAGGTTCCCCTGCCCCTCACATCACCAGGTAATAGACAAGACTAAATACACACGGCCTATAATTATCTGTACATAAAGAATTCAGTCCCTGTATGTGTTCCTTCCAGTTCTATCCAGTGAGAGGACAACACCAGAGAGACATCCCCGTCCTCTTCTTCCACAGGACTGTAAGCAAGAAGATCCCGATGTTCCTCAGGATCATCAGGTAGATGGAGAGAAGGTGTCATGAGATCGTCCCTTTGACATGTACAATGCTGTGAAGGTCTTGTGTTCAGTCTTGTTTTATCCACCAATATTATACTTAAAGAGGTATTCGCATCTCCAAAATCCTATACCGATATGTAGTAGGTGTAGTAACAGTAGGTTTAGCAAATGCCTCCAATTAAAAATGTAGTATAGTTCTCCTGATTCGCTATATCGTTTACACCATGTGTAGGCATTGCAGTAGCTTTAGTATGCATAGTCATTAGAAACACCGGCTATTTCTCAACTGAAAATTATTTAGACACTTGACCCCAGCATGTAGTATGAAATGAAGTGATCAGTTTTCAGAATGTGAAGATTAAGCAATCTGAACGATTTTGCACAAGGTCATCATTAAAAGATTATGGAAGTTTTAAATGCAATGATGTCAAGAGTATGCTGAGAAGAGTGAGATAAAAGAAAAACACTAAGTAACATTAGATATTGTGGAAATAAGCAACTCATTGAAGATATCAAGGATATCTTAGAACAGGTGGTGCACAGTCACATAAATTGCATTTGTATGCAATAAATGTGTCCGGTTGCACTCATCATTCCTTAGCACAATTTGAGCTATAATAGCTAGTGATGAGAGAGGACTAAAATTCTTGGGAATTTGTTACTTGAGTCGAGTAAATCGTAATGCCCAGTTGCTCGATCCAAGTAACAAGTATAATGGAAGTCAGTGGGAAACTCGAGCATTTTTCCAATGGCCCCACGGATGCCTTTAAGGGGTCTAAAAATTTTCAGAGTATTATGCCGCTTTTACAGACTGACATTAAAACATACAAAACCAAACTTACAATGGATTTGACTAGAAAAAATGTTAAAAAACATTTATCCAGGATAGTGGCTGTATATAAGGCGAAATAAATAAGAGAAAAAAAATGCTTCTACGGCTATGTTCACACGCAGTGTTTTTTTGCGGCGCTTTTGTACATTTGCATTGCTTTTAATGGTTAAAAAAGCATTCAACAGGAATTGTAATTTTATCATTTTAATACCTTATCTGGCCATGTGGCGTGTGAGACATGATCAGATACATTGAAAGTCACAATTTTTTTTTAATTCAGGGCCATCAGGCTGCCATCACTATTTGTAGAGGGCCATCAGGCAGCCCTTTATATTGTTGGAAGGGCCAGCAGGTGTCTTGTGGACAATTAAGACCAAGATAGTACTTTTTGGTAAAGCACATCATTCTACTGTTTAGTGTAAATGTAATGATGCCTGCAAATGAAAGAACATAGTAGTTCTAGTCAAACATGGTGGAGTCTCAAAGGCATTTTGGGGTTGTTTTGCTGTCTATGGCCCTGGGTGGTTTGACTGTGTGCAAGGCATCATGAAAAGTGAAGATTCCCAAAGGATTTGGGGTTGCAATATAGTGCCCGGAGTTAGAAAGCTGGGTTTGTATCCTAGGTAATGGGTCCAGCAGGACAAGGACACCAAACATATTTCAAGAACCACCCAGAAATAGATTGGGAAAAAAAGCACTGGAGTGTTCGGAAATGGCAATTCCAGCTCCAGTAGCATAAAGTATACCACCACTACCTCTTAAATACAGATGCTACAGAGAAACTGTGAATGGATACATTAAATCAGTTAATTTTGCCTGCTTTTATGAATTTCTGATTATAGTTCGCCATAGAAAAAATGAATCGGTCAATGAGTGCATGGAGAAAAGAGACAGCAGCAAGGCTTAGAATTTATAAAGCAATAGTCCCTGACTAGATGCCTGTCATAAGCTACACCTACTGTAACACCTCACTGTAGATGAATTGCAGATGAGCGAGATATTCTTGTAGACTATAGAAGTGATGTGAATCTGCCCTGAAAAGATTTTTTCTTGTATGTGGCAGAAACAAAGTGTGAAGTAACACTGGCAGCTTTGATGAATTTCTGAGTACAGATTACCATAAAAAAGCATGTATCGGTCAATGACTGCATGGAAGAATGCAACAGCAAGGCTTAGAATTTATAAGGCAGTAATCTCTGATTAGATGCCTGTCATATGCTATCCCTACTGCCACACCCCACGGTAGACGAATTGCAGATAAGAGCGATATTATTATAACACAATAAAATCTATTTGAAATAGCCCTGAAAAAAGCTATTAGTTTAATGTGGCAGCATCAAGAATTGTTATTTCATCAACCCTGCTGGGGAATATAGTGGAGCTTTTCGCATCTACGCAGCCTGGTATGGAGGAGACCAGGATCTTCTGTACTTACTGTACAAAATCTCCTGTCCCGGCTGTGAAATCCTGTATGCAATGTGAGAACTCCCTATGTGACAACCACCTGACAGCCCACAACAAAGCACTGGATCATGTACTAATAGAACCCATCAGCTCTTTTGGTTTCAAAAATGTTTCCCTCAACTAAACGATGGATCCTTAGAAAAGCATTTTTCCCATTACTAAGGAGTGGGCATCATACACTGGTAAAGCATATGCACTAATTGCAAGGGATGCCAAAAATTAGAAGGAGGCACTGCAATACCCCTTTGAAGAGACGTAGTGGGGGGCCTTACCAAACAATTTTTCCCATTATTAATGAGCGGGTATTCTAGACTGATAATGCCCAGTCAATAAGTGCATGGGCTGGAAAACCTTTTAACCCAGGGGCATATACATATATATATATACACCATGTCCCAAATTATTATGCAAATGACATTTTTCTCTGATTTTCCTAAATGATCGGTGCAAATGGCAGTCAGTCTAATAAAAGTCATCACCCGTTACAGTATACATCGAATTTTATTGAAGAAACCTCCCAATGATAACAGTATAATCTCCAAAATGAATAAAAACTCAAAATGCACTGTTCCAAATTATTAGGCACAGTAGAATTTCTAAACATTTGATATGTTTTAAAGAACTGAAAATGCTCATTTGTAGAATTTGCAGCATTACGAGGTCACATTCACTAAACAAAAAAGCTATTTAACTCCAAAACACCCTAACAGGCCAAGTTACATGTTAACATAGGAACCCTTCTTTGATATCACCTTCACAATTCTTGCATCCATTGAACTTGTGAGTTTTTGGAGAGTTTCTCCTTGTATTTCTTTGCATGAAGTCAGAATAGCCTCTCAGAGCTACTGTTTTGATGTGAACTGCCTCCCACCCTCATAGATCTTTTGCTTGATGATACTCCAAAGGTTCTCTATAGGGTTGATGTCATGGGAAGATGGTGGCCACACCATGAGTTTATCTACTTTTATGCACATAGCAGCCAATGACTCAGAGGTTTTCTTTGCAGCATGAGATGGTGCATTGTCATGCATGACAATGATTTTGCTCCTGAAGGCACGTTTCTGCTTTTTATACCATGGAAGAAAGTTGTCAGTCAGAAACTCTATATACTTTGCAGAGGTCATTTTCACACCTTCAGGAACCTTAAAGGGCCCTACCAGCTGTTTCCCCATGATTCCCGGCCCAAAACATGACTCCTCCACCTCCTTGCTGACATCGCAGCCTTGTTGGGACATGGTGGCCATCCACCAACCATCCACTACTCCATCCATATGGACCATCCAGGGTTGCTCGATACTCATCAGTAAGCAAGACTGTTTGAAAATTAGTCTTCATGTATATCTGGGCCCACTGCAACCGTTTCTGCTTGTGAACATTGTTTACGTGGGGCTGAATATTAGGTTTATGCACCACATCAAGCCTTTGAAGGATCCTACACCTTGAGGTTCGAGGGACTCCTGAGGCACCAGCAGCTTCAAATAACTGTTTGCTGCTTTGCAATGGTATTTTGGCAGCTGCTCTCTTATTCCAATTAATTTGTCTGGCAGAAACCTTCCTCATTATGCCTTTATCTGCATGAACTCTGTCTGTGCTCTCTTTCAGTCACAAATCTCTTCACAGTATGATGATCACTCTTAAGTTTTGATGAAATATATAATGCTTTCTTACCTTGTCCAAGGCATTGCACTATTTAATGCTTTTCATCAGCAGAGAGATCCTGTCAGCATTTTCACTTGACAGGCGGATGCACATATCAGTTATGATACCCCCGGCGGGACTAAACACTCGCTCTGACAAAATGCTATTCACAGGGCAAACTAGGACCTCCAAGGTGTGGAGAGTCAGTTCATGCCACGTGTCTAGCCTGGATACCTGATGGTTGTAAGGCACACAGGAATCACAGAGGACTCTGGTATGGTCGGCAAAGTACTCCATCTTACAAAACTTTTCCCTCCTTGTCAGAGTAGCCCGAGCATCAGGCACTGGGAGCTGGGAGGGTCTTAAAAAACTGTCCCAGACCATTGATAGTGTTCCCCTGCCACTGCTGCATCTGGTGTGTGTCTCCCTCATCTCCACTCCTTGGTTGTCCAAGGAACTGTGAACTCTGCCGCCAGCGTTGTCAGATGGGAATTTTTTTAATAATTCTTCATCTAACACCTTCTAGTACTGCAAAAATTTATTAGACCTCTCCACCACGGGAAGGAGAGATGGAAAGTTCTTTTTGTAGCGTGGTTCTAGAAGGATGACCAACCTGTTATTAGTGTTGGCTAAAATGCATACAACGTAAGGGTCACGAGAAAGGCAGCGGAAAATAAACTCAGCCTTATGTGCCAGACTGCCAATAGTCAAAACTTCCCTGTCTGCACCAAGAGGATGACTGTCCATGTTCTCCTCATCCTCCTTCTCCTCCTCACCTGGGGTGAAGGTGGTGTGGGTAGTACGCTCTGTAGTGCAGGCAATCAGCTCATGCTTCTCCTCATTATCACCCAATCCACGTTGACAATTTGCTCCACCTGCAAAGGCTCCTCTTTAATTGTGAGCAGCAAGCGTTTCAGTAGACAGAGAAGCGGGATGGTGATGCTGATTATGGCATCATCGCTGCTCACCATCTTGGTTGAGTACTCAAAGTTTTGTAACACATCTGTGCCCACTCATCAGCTCTTATGTGCAGAGGATGACCTGAATACTGGTGTGCGTGGTGTAGCTGGTATTCAACTAGAGCCTTCTGCCGCTTACCAGTCTTTGCCAACATACTGTATGTAATATATCCTACAACAAACTGGAGTATAAACAACCCATCGGTATAACATAAGTAATAAATTTTATTATAAATAGAACAATACAAATAGGTACACACTACAAAAACAGGGTATACGCAGAGCTAATGTACATAGGACGTGCAACACTGAGAGTCACACCATGGGTATGTAAGGCTGGCAGAAAAACATATTAGCTTCAGATACATATCAGGAGTGATTTGGTATATAATATAAAGTTCATTGTGCTTGATAGAGCAGTGCTCGTGTATGGTATAACTGCTCATCTAACCAAAAAACTGAGCTAAAGACCCTCTACTCATGCCGGTCTTACCCATACATTGGTGCCAGTGTCCGTCCAACAGCCCCGACGCGCGTTTCGCACAGCAGTCGGTGAGCTGGAAGTTACAAACGCTACTGCAGCACTGTGAGGTCAGCGGCAGCTGTAGTCGACATGCGGAAATGGGCACACAAGCGGCATACATTCACAAGTAGCTCAGGCAGATCTGGGTAGGTTTTGAGAAACTGCAGAACCACTAAGTTGAGCATGTGGTACAGGCATGGTGTGGGTGCGAGGTTGCCAAGCTTCAGAGCCGGCACTAGGTTATGGTACTTGTCACGACCATGCCTGGTTGTAGGTTCAAGGGCGAGAGCCACAGATCAGTCTAGTCTGTAAGACCTTTCAGCAACTCCGCTGCAGCAGCAATTGTTGCAACTTGGCCGAGGCAGTGCTGCAGTGCTTCCAGCTTGCGAATGATGCTGACGTTTGTGAGATGGAGGGTGAGGAAGAGGAGGAAGAGATGCAGGAACTGCTGTAGGTGACGTGGGGCAACTCTGATTGAATCAGGACCCGCAATCCTTGGTGTCGGTGTCCGACTGTGTCCCGGCTTCTACAATGTTCACCCAGTGTGCCATCGGGGTAATGTAGCCACAATCGCTTGTCCAGATGTCTGTGGTTACGTGGACCTTCTCAGTCACAGTGTTGGTAAGGGCACGGCTGATGTTATAGGACAAATGCTTGTGTAAGGTGGGGATGGCACACTTGGAGAATTAGTGGCTGCTGGGACCAAGTATTGAGGGACGGCTGCTGCCATGAGGTTGCGGAAAGGTTTGGTCTCCACAAGGATAAACAGCAACATTTCCAGGGCAAGCAGCCTGGAAATGTGGCTGTTTAGTATTGTAACCTGTGGGTGGGTAGATGCATATTTATGCTTGTGTTCCAAGGACTAGGGACAACTGAACTCTGCACTGGGACAAGGACGCGGTTGCTGACGGTGGTTGCAAGTGTGCAGCAGGTGCAGGGCGGGAGGCATCTTCGCCAACATCTTGGAAAGTGGACTAGCGTGCATGTAGAACAGGGGAAGAGGCAATGATGTCACCAGCAGACACTGTTCCTGGACCCTGGCTTTTGGCCTTAAGTAGTCGGGTGATTTGCTTGCATGTGCCTGAGCATACTGGTGGTGGTCAGTCTGGTAGTTGTGCTTCCCTGACTGATGCTGGCATGGCAGATGTTGCAAATAGCTTTTTTTGGGTTAATTGGATTTTCTTTAAAAAAGCAAAAGACTCTGGAACACCTAAACCTTGGCATGGCAACTTCATCTGTATTGGTACTCTGGAGAACACTTCACTGCCTTGTGTCCCTGGCCACCCCGCTGCCTCTTCCTGCATTTTGTGGTGCTGTGGATCCCTCCTCCTGTCCTCGCTCTGTATGTCACCTTCCCAGGTTGGGTCAGTGACTTCATCATCCACTACTTTGTCTTCCACTTCGGCACCCTGGTACTCCTCTTTACTTGCTGACGTAACACCAGTTGTTGGCATTTGTGTCTCATCATAATCCACCTCTTACAACAGTAATTGCATTTTCCCACCAATGCCTTCTTGTGAGCGTGGCTGCTCAAATATTTGGTCATCACTACATGCGACCGCCTCATGTCCTGCTTGAAACTGGCAGGTTGAGAAGCCAGAAACTGTAAATAGAAATGTGAACAGCTCTTTAGAGTTTCCAAGTGTGAGATCACTTGTCTCCGGGCACTCTGCATGGTGGGAGGAAGGAGGATCAGGGTGAAGATTATGTGGTCCACAATCACTGCTACTGAGACTGGACCATGTGGAAGACAGGAAGGATGGTGCTGGATGACTGGAAGCATTATCGGCTATCCATCCAACAACCTTTTCACACTGGTCTGGCTTCAAGAGTGATGTTCCACGCCCCCTACAAAGTGGGACAGGTAGCTAGAACAACATGATGTGTGTGTTTATTGGACTACCGTGCCCATCACAGTTTCACCTTGTCCACATTCTCTGCCTCTGAGCTCCCCATCAGAATCACGTCCACGGGGAGTTCCTTACCACGTGTGTTGCCCATTTTAGATTATGAATGATATATCCCTGTTGAGAAAATATTGCAGACAGTATTACAATGCCAGCAAAATGTGCCCACTTCAGATGGACGTATAAGACTGCAGTATCAATATAGCAATGCTATTACTAACCAAACAATTTTGGGGTGTTTTGAGACCCAAATCCAGCATGATAAATGCCGTATAAAATTTCGCTGCTCAGAAAGATTGCAGTATTACAATACAAGCAAAATTTATCCAATTCACATAGATGTATAAGACTGCAGTATCAATATAGCAATGATATTAAGATCCAACCAAGTCTGGCTGTATGCTTTTGACGCACAACTGCCATAATAAAAATGGTGTATAATATTTTCCTGCTCAGAACAATTTGCAGGATTAAGAGCAAAAAGGAATATTATTAGCCCTGAGAAGGAGTTTTGGTATGAGTTGCAGGCTGCAGCATAAAGGACATGTAATTCACCCTATCCTGTCCTACACTATCCCTTCAGCACAATCTCTCCCTAAGTGCTGCTAACAGCAGTATTACTGTTGATTATAATTAGCCCAAACAAGGGCTGTTGTACTTAAAGGGAACCTGTTGCCAGGAATAATGCTGTTAACATGCAGATATGGGGTTAATCTGCAGGTTAACAGCGTTATGTTGCAGTCTGGTGCCTGCACACAGCCAAATGCAGTGGGAAGAAAATGATCTTTATTCTCCCTACCAGCATTCGGTATTCAGTCATGGAAGTGGGGGTGATACGGTTCAGTCATGGAGGTGGGAGCTCCATGGGTTCAGTCACCGTTTTGACTATACAGAGTGGCCACTGTAGCTGTGCCCCCGGCCCTAACTGACACTGGCTCTACATTGAGGCTCAGCTGCCAGTTAGGGATGGGAGCGCGGTTACAGCGGCCGCTCTGTATACTCAGAGCATTACTGAACTCGTGGCGCCCCCACCTCAATGACTGAACACCGAATGCTGGTGGATAGAATAAAGATTATTTTCTACCCACTGCATCATCTTTAGGGGACAGGATTTTTACAAATACTAGACCAGTTTGATTGGCATGAAGGATTCCAGTTGACTACAATCGAAGTCAAGAGCCTGTACACCCACATCACACAGGAAGCCAGTGTACAGGTAGTAAGGCATCGATTGCAAGACAAAATACCAAGGGTGAACTTCTGAACGTTATATGTACACTGTTTTGCATAACTCCTTTCAGTTTGCTGAATATTGGTATACCCAGGCAGCTGGTACTGCAATGGGTACGTCAGTGGACCCAACTTTGTAGATATATTTGTGGGGTAGTTTGAAACTTGACCATATGACCTTAGATTAAAAAAGCACAAAATAATGCGCCAATGGTGAGTGGCACCCATTTTTTTTCGTATACACTCTGAATTTTTGAAGATTGTATTGCTGCACATCACCACATCTGGCATTCTCTTCTAACCAGCATTGCGTACTGCAGTGGTATATACTTCCATCAAAGCAAGTCTGCAAGTCTCCTGATATTTTAAAATGTACTAAAGCTCATCATAGAAACTAGATGTCTGGATTTTCTCACAATTTTACTGTTATGGAGACTGCTGGTTAGAATTAGGACCCAACAGGTTGAATTTACACAGGAGACTTGTTGCTATCATGTCATTTTTGGTTTTTATGTTACTTTATGATTTCTGTTCCAAGTCATTCCGCACGACGTCTACATCTGTCTTTGACTTTAACAATTTTTGTTCTAGGGTAAAGATCTGACCCATATTAATACTACAGAGACATATGTGAGGGGTGATGAGCGGTATAAAGAGGAGATTCCTACAGATAACCGCACAGGTGAGTAGTGGCCTCAGTCTCATATTCTACTAAGTCAGTGGCTGTAGGATTTCTTTATGTATTGAATATTTTTAGTGTTTGTTATACAGAGCTTTTCCTGTGGATTTTACTCTTAAAGATTTAGTGTCAAAATGTGTTTTTTATTTGTAAACACTATTTTTTGCTATAATCGCGTCTCGGTTGCTGCAGAGTTTCATACTTGTGGATCGTGGACCCACTGCTCCACGGGCCAGGCTTACCCTGGAGGAGCATGGCTAAGGGGTTACCTGATTTTTGCTAGAGCTTCTGATGGTGGAGTTACACTTGAGCAACTGGTAGCCGCCAGATATCACACCATGGTCAGTCCCCGGTACTATGGCAGCTAACCCCAAGTGTCCGGATCACAGTCATGGACTCTTGAGTCCAAGACAGGATGGACACTGATGCTACTTCAAGTACCGAGGGAGCAGTTGCAGATTTAGGTACCACCTGAGAGGTTTCATTTACAGTTGGAGGGGTTTTAGGTTTAGGTACTTCCACAGTGGTTTTAGGTTCAGGTACCGCCAGAGCGGTTTCAGCTTTAGGTACCGCCTCAGCGGTTACAGGACAGATTCAGATTGGATGGGTTCAACAACAGGGTCAGGTTCTAACAGGACATATTCAGAAATGGGTTCACTAGGTGGCTTCATGGATCAGGTTCAGGCAAAACTGCAATAGGTTCAGGTTCAGACTAGAACCGGTTCAGGAATAGTTTCAGAGACCTGGCAGCAAACTAGCAAGTACAAACTCAAACTAAACACTAAAGAGGATGTTATATTGGCATCTCCGTACAGAGAAGGATTCCATAAATATTAGATGCCTCCCAGCTGTTGGCTTGGGACTAATCCAGAGTGCTTGCACTGCCTCTTTAAGAAGCGTGGAGTGCTCCGTGCTTCTCAAGGGTTCAGTGTGCGCAGTAAGCGTTGAACGAGAGACCTGCACGCCATGTGTAGACCCTGTAAGATTGTAGTAGCATCGTACGCAGTGAAGAGGCAGTGACCCACAAAGTCCCAATACAAAAAAGTCTTGTTAATGTGTTTTTTCACAGCATTAAAGTCCGTTTCACACAAATGCATATAACTTCAGTGTATATTATCAGTGATCAGTTTACACCAGTTTATAGCAATACATATCATATGGCTTTAGATTGCGGTCCCTAAACAGGCCAGACTTCCCTTGTCCAGTTTCCTTGGGCGACCGCACGCCATATTACAGACTCCATACGTCTCCATACACACAGCCTCATATGTTGCAGACACTACAGATGCCAGCCCCCCTTTGACTAGTTCTCGTGGGTGTCCTGCATCGCTGTATCACAGTCTCTTACAGTCTCTTTACTTACACAGTCATACACAGTCCAGGATATCCTCCAGATAGCAGCCGGGCACCATATCCACCTGTTTGCAATCACTACACATGCTAGTCCGCTTTCGGGTACAGGACATCCACCTCCGAGCACAGGACTTTCCACATCCGACTCCTTTGGGCACAGGACATCCATCTCCGGGCACAGGACTGTCCACATCCGAGACCAGTACCATGGACAACTCGCATCACTGTATACGCTGTATACTTAAACAGCGCTCTGCAGGCCTCTGCTGTTATGATTGAACTGGTGGTTAGGAGCACTAGAAATGACCAGATGAGCAAACTAGTAATACAGGACGAGCTCTGGGAAGTGGGAGCTCTGCTGACCGCAGCCCCTAATACTATCAAACAACAACTAGAAATAGCCGTGGAGCGTTCCTGACTCTGCCTAGACGCCTCTTCACAGCCTAAGAGCTAACTACCCCTAAAGACAGAAAATACAGCCTACCTTGCCTCAGAGAAATTCCCCAAAGAAATAGGCAGCTTCCACATATATTGACTGTGAGCTAAGATGGAAGTCACAAACACAGGAATGAAATAAGTTTCAGCATAGGAGGCCAGACTTAACTAAACAGACTGAGGATAGAAAAGGTATCTTTGCGGTCAGCATAAAAACTAACAAAAAAACACGCAGAGTGTGCAAAAGAAACCACCGCACCGACTCACGGCACGGTGGTGCCACTCTGCATCCCAGAGCTTCCAGCTAACAGGACAAAATCATGATAGCAAGCTGGACAAAAAAAACAGTGGTAACAAAAAAGCTAGCAGGGACTTAGCTTTTGCTGAAGTAGACAGGTCATCTGAAAGATCCAAGTGAACTGAACCAGTACTAGGACATTGACAGCTGGCATCAAGTAACGATCTGAGTGGAGTTAAATAGAGCAGCCAGCCAAGGCCTGAACGAGATCAGCTGGAGAAGGAATCTCAGAACCAGCAGCTCCACTCACAGCCACCAGAGGGAGTCCATGAACAGAATTCGCCGAAGTACCATTCACAACCACAGGAGGGAGCTCGAGAACAGAATTCACAACAGTACCCCCCCCCTTGAGGAGGGGTCACCGAACCCTCACCAGAGCCTCCAGGCCGCTCCGGATGAGCCAAATGAAAGGCACGAACAAGATCGGCAGCGTGAACATCAGAGGCAACCACCCAGGAATTATCCTCCTTACCATAACCTTTCCACTTGACTAGGTACTGAAGTTTCCATCTCGAAATACGAGAATCCAAAATCTTCTCCACCACATACTCCAACTCCCCCTCAACCAACACCGGGGCAGGAGGATCAACGGAGGGAACCATAGGAGCCACATATCTCCGCAACAACGACCTATGGAACATATTATGGATGGCGAAAGAAGCTGGAAGGTCCAAACGAAATGACACAGGAATAAGAATTTCAGAAATCTTATAAGGACCAATGAAACGCGGCTTAAACTTAGGAGACGAAACCTTCATAGGAACAAAACGAGACGACAACCAAACCAAATCCCCAACACAAAGTCGGGGACCAACACAGCGACGGCGGTTAGCGAAACGTTGAGCCTTCTCCTGGGACAATGTCAAATTGTCCACTACGTGAGTCCAAATTTGCTGCAACCTGTCCACCACAGAATCCACACCAGGACAGTCCGAAGGCTCAACCTGCCCTGAAGAAACCCAATCATCCTGATCAGCAGAAACAAAGCATCTCAGATATGTTTCCAAAGTCTGATTGGTTCGTTCGGTTTGGCCATTTGTCTGAGGATGAAAAGCTGAAGAAAAAGACAAATCAATGCCCATCTTAGCACAAAAGGACCGCCAAAATCTTGAAACAAACTGGGAACCTCTGTCCCACACAATGTTCTCCGGAATGCCATGTAAACGAACCACATGCTGGAAAAACAATGGAACCAAATCAGAGGAGGAAGGCAATTTAGGCAAAGGTACCAAATGGACCATCTTAGAGAAGCGATCACAAACCACCCAGATAACTGACATCCTCTGAGAGACAGGGAGATCTGAAATAAAATCCATGGAAATATGCGTCCAGGGCCTTTTCGGGACCGGCAAGGGCAAAAGCAACCCACTGGCATGAGAACAGCAGGGCTTAGCCTGAGCACAAGTCCCACAGGACTGCACAAAAGAATGCACATCTCGCGACAAGGAAGGCCACCAAAAGGATCTAGCCACCAAATCTCTGGTACCAAAGATTCCAGGATGACCAGCCAACACTGAACAATGAACCTCAGAGATAACTCTACTAGTCCATCTATCAGGGACAAACAGCTTCTCCGCTGGGCAACGGTCAGGTCTATCAGCCTGAAACTCCTGCAGCACCCGCCGCAAATCAGGGGAGATGGCAGACAAAATTACCCCCTCTTTGAGAATACCAGCCGGCTCAGGAACTCCCGGAGAATCAGGCACAAAACTCCTTGAAAGGGCATCAGCCTTCACATTCTTAGAACCCGGAAGGTACGAAACCACAAAATTGAAGCGGGAGAAAAACAGCGACCATCGAGCCTGTCTAGGATTCAACCACTTGGCAGACTCGAGATAAGTCAGATTCTTGTGATCCGTCAAGACCACCACGCGATGTTTGGCTCCTTCAAGCCAATGTCGCCACTCCTCAAACGCCCACTTCATAGCCAACAACTCTCGATTACCCACATCATAATTGCGCTCAGCAGGCGAAAACTTTCTAGAAAAGAAAGCACATGGTTTCATCACAGAGCCATCAGAACCTCTTTGAGACAAAACAGCTCCTGCTCCAATCTCAGAAGCATCCACCTCGACCTGAAACGGGAGCGAAACATCTGGCTGACACAACACAGGGGCAGAAGAAAAACGACGCTTCAGCTCCTGAAAAGCCTCAATGGCCGCAGAGGACCAATTGACCACATCAGCACCTTTCTTGGTTAAATCAGTCAATGGTTTAACAACACTAGAAAAATTAGCGATGAAGCGACGGTAAAAATTAGCAAAGCCCAGAAATTTCTGAAGGCTCTTCACAGAAGTAGGCTGAGTCCAATCATAAATGGCCTGAACTTTAACAGGGTCCATCTCGATAGTAGAAGGGGAAAAAATGAAGCCCAAAAATGAAACCTTCTGAACTCCAAAGAGACATTTAGACCCCTTCACAAACAAGGAATGAGCACGAAGGACCTGGAACACCATTCTGACCTGCTTCACATGAGACTCCCAATCGTCCGAAAAGACCAAAATATCATCCAAATATGCGATCATGAATCTATCCAGGTACTTTCGGAAGATGTCATGCATAAAGGACTGAAACACAGATGGAGCATTAGAAAGCCCGAATGGCATCACGAAGAACTCAAAATGGCCCTCGGGCGTATTAAATGCTGTTTTCCATTCGTCGCCCCGTTTAATACGCACAAGATTATACGCCCCTCGAAGATCTATCTTGGTGAACCAGCTAGCTCCCTTAATCCGAGCAAACAAATCAGACAGTAGCGGCAAAGGGTACTGAAATTTGACGGTGATTTTATTAAGAAGGCGGTAATCTATACAAGGTCTCAGAGAACCATCCTTCTTGGCCACAAAAAAGAACCCTGCTCCCAACGGTGACGACGACGGGCGAATATGCCCTTTCTCCAAGGACTCCTTTATATAACTCCGCATTGCAGCGTGTTCTGGCACAGATAAATTGAACAGTCGGCCCTTCGGAAACTTACTACCAGGAATCAAATTAATAGCACAATCGCAATCCCTATGAGGAGGTAGGGCACTGGATTTGGGCTCATCAAATACATCCCGGTAATCCGACAAGAACTCAGGGACTTCAGAAGGATGAGAAGACGAAATAGACAACAATGGGACATCTCCATGTACCCCTTGACAACCCCAACTGGATACAGACATTGATTTCCAATCCAATACTGGATTATGGACCTGTAGCAATGGCAAACCCAAAACGACCACATCATGCAGATTATGCAACACCAAAAAGCGAATATCCTCCTGATGTGCAGGAGCCATGCACATGGTCAATTGAGTCCAGTACTGAGGCTTATTCTTGGCCAAAGGTGTAGCATCAATTCCTCTCAAGGGAATAGGATACTGTAAAGGCTCCAAGAAAAAACCACAGCGCCTGGCAAACTCCAAGTCCATCAAATTCAGGGCAGCGCCCGAATCCACAAATGCCATAACAGAATAGGACGACAAAGAGCAAATCAGAGTAACGGACAAAAGAAATTTTGGCTGTACCGTACCAATGGTGGCAGACCTAGCGAACCGTTTAGTGCGCTTAGGACAATCAGAGATAGCATGAGTGGAGTCACCACAGTAAAAACACAGCCCATTCTGACGTCTGTATTCTTGCCGTTCAGCTCTAGTCAAAGTCCTATCACATTGCAAAGGCTCAGGCTTCTGCTCAGAAAACACCGCCAAATGGTGCACATTTTTGCGCTCACGTAAGCGTCGATCGATCTGAATGGCCAAGGACATAGACTCATTCAGACCAGCAGGCGTGGGGAATCCCACCATAACATCCTTAAGGGCTTCAGAAAGACCCTTTCTGAAAATTGCCGCAAGGGCACATTCATTCCACTGAGTCAGCACAGACCACTTTCTAAACTTCTGACAATATACCTCCGCTTCATCCCGACCCTGACACAAAGCCAGCAAAATTTTCTCTGCCTGATCCACTGAATCTGGTTCATCATAAAGCAATCCAAGCGCTAGAAAAAACGCATCTACATTACGCAATGCAGGATCTCCTGGCGCAAGGGAAAATGCCCAGTCTTGAGGGTCGCCACGCAGCAAGGAAATAATGATTTTTACTTGCTGAATAGGGTCACCAGAGGAGCGGGGTTTCAAAGCAAAAAACAGTCTACAATTATTTTTGAAATTCAGGAACTTAGATCTATCCCCAGAAAACAAATCAGGAATTGGAATTCTGGGTTCTAACATCAGGATCTGAACTACATAATCTTGAATGCCTTGTACCCTTGCAGTGAGTTGATCCACACAAGAGGACAGACCTTGAATGTCCATATCTACACCTGTGTCCTGAACCACCCAGAGATTTAGGGGAAAAGAGAAACAAAACACACTGCAAAGAAAAAAAAAATGGTCTCAGAACTTCTCTTATCCCTCTATTGAGATGCATTAACACTTTACTGGCCAGCTGTACTGTTATGATTGAACTGGTGGTTAGGAGCACTAGAAATGACCAGATGAGCAAACTAGTAATACAGGACGAGCTCTGGGAAGTGGGAGCTCTGCTGACCGCAGCCCCTAATACTATCAAACAACAACTAGAAATAGCCGTGGAGCGTTCCTGACTCTGCCTAGACGCCTCTTCACAGCCTAAGAGCTAACTACCCCTAAAGACAGAAAATACAGCCTACCTTGCCTCAGAGAAATTCCCCAAAGAAATAGGCAGCCCCCACATATATTGACTGTGAGCTAAGATGGAAGTCACAAACACAGGAATGAAATAGGTTTCAGCATAGGAGGCCAGACTTAACTAAACAGACTGAGGATAGAAAAGGTATCTTTGCGGTCAGCATAAAAACTAACAAAAAACCACGCAGAGTGTGCAAAAGAAACCACCGTACCGACTCACGGCGCGGTGGTGCCACTCTGCATCCCAGAGCTTCCAGCTAACAGGACAAAATCATGATAGCAAGCTGGACAAAAAAACAGTGGTAACAAAAAAGCTAGCAGGGACTTAGCTTTTGCTGAAGTAGACAGGTCATCTGAAAGATCCAAGAGGACTGAACCAGTACTAGGACATTGACAGCTGGCATCAAGTAACGATCTGAGTGGAGTTAAATAGAGCAGCCAGCCAAGGCCTGAACGAGATCAGCTGGAGAATGAATCTCAGAACCAGCAGCTCCACTCACAGCCACCAGAGGGAGTCCATGAACAGAACTCGCTGAAGTACCATTCACAACCACAGGAGGGAGCTCGAGAACAGAATTCACAATACTCTGCTCTGCACAGCAGCACACACCAGACTGACACTGACGTGCACCTCACACACCTGACACACCCATGCCCCTTACTGCAGGGTTTTTAAACACAAACCTGTGGCCTTCAGCCACATGGAAAACCCGGATTGGAAATCCGTGACTCCCATGCACACCTATGGACTTCATCCGTCTGCATGCACATTCTGGAGAGCACAAACAACGCCCCCTAGCTGTAACAGAGGCCACAGCCTCACAAACCTGTAAGAAGGATGTGTGGTGGTGAGTATGTCCACATCCATGCCGGGAGCATGGAGAGGGACCTTGCAGGGATGCCAACATTGGTGTTACACAGAGGAGATACTTCTGTATTCAAAGTCCTGTCCATCACAGGACATTGTGCTCAGTGGATGCCTTTAAATATACTTTTGAAGACGGTTAGTGTCAGAAACTTCTGATACAGAATGATATAGAAAAAAATAGATGACAGGGGCGCTGCTGATAATGAACATCCAAAGAATAAAAGATGCAGTCATTAAGCGATAAGACATTGTCTACACATTACGATACCGAAATGGCATCTTCATCAGGCTAAATACCAGTTCAGTATCAAAACGCGTAGCCTGAATCAATCAATAAAGGAACCTTAGAAAGGAATTCCAGTATTCAAATATTCATAAAAACTTTATTGTAGAAAATACACACGGACCATGTGTATGCCACCAGATTTTTACAGATTTCAAAGTAAACCCAAAATGTCATCAGCTAAGTACAGAAAATTTGCAGCCAGAACCATCAGAATAGGTATATAGAACAGATAGAATAGCTAGATGTCCTGTTCATATACACTCACCGGCCACTTTATTAGGTACACCATGCTAGTAACGGGTTGGACCCCTTTTGCCTTCAGAACTGCCTCAATTCTTCGTGGCATAGATTCAACAAGGTGCTGGAAGCATTCCTCAGAGATTTTGGTCCATATTGACATGATGGCATCACACAGTTGCCGCAGATTTGTCGGCTGCACATCCCAAAGATGCTCCATACAAGGCAGGATGGATCCATGCTTTCATGTTGTTTACGCCAAATTCTGACCCTACCATCCGAATGTCGCAGCAGAAATCGAGACTCATCAGACCAAGCAACGTTTTTCCAATCTTCTACTGTCCAATTTCGATGAGCTTGTACAAATTGTAGCCTCAGTTTCCTGTTCTTAGCTGAAAGGAGTGGTACCCGGTGTGGTCTTCTGCTGCTGTAGCCCATCTGCCTCAAAGTTCGACGCACTGTGCGTTCAGAGATGCTCTTAGGCCTACCTTGGTTGTAACGGGTGGCGATTTGAGTCACTGTTGCCTTTCTATCAGCTCGAACCAGTCTGCCCATTCTCCTCTGACCTCTGGCATCAACAAGGCATTTCCGCCCACAGAACTGCCGCTCACTGGATTTTTTTTCTTTTTCGGACCATTCTCTGTAAACCCTAGAGATGGTTGTGCGTGAAAATCCCAGTAGATCAGCAGTTTCTGAAATACTCAGACCAGCCCTTCTGGCACCAACAACCATGCCACGTTCAAAGGCACTCAAATCACCTTTCTTCCCCATACTGATGCTCGGTTTGAACTGCAGGAGATTGTCTTGACCATGTCTACATGCCTAAATGCACTGAGTTGCCGCCATGTGATTGGCTGATTAGAAATTAAGTGTTAACAAGAAGTTGGACAGGTGTACCTAATAAAGTGGCCAGTGAGTGTATAATGTCACAAGCCCCCCTATATATAATAAACTTGCACCCTTTAGTGCCTTTCATGTTGCACTAAAGGGTGTTTAGTCTTTTTCAACCTATTAAATAAATAATTTTAAAAAATTACATGGGATCCCCCTATTTTTTGATAACCAGCAAAGGTAAAGCAGACAGGTATGAGCTTATATTATCAGATTGGGAAAGTCCCTGGTTACTGTGCCTTAACCAGCCTAAAAATACCAGCATGCAGCCACCAGAATTGGCGCATCACATGAGACGCACTCATTCTTTTGCTTTGCCTGGCTTTTTTGGATTACCCTGTCGCGGTGGCAATTGGAGTAATGGTAGTTGGGGTTGATGTCAGAATCCCCACACTATCCCTCAATCACCAATCACCAATTTATTGAAAAATAAAAACTAAAAAAAATCCCTCACCAGTCCGCCATAATCCAACGAATGCAGTGTAGAGCAGAAATGGATATCTGAAAAACATAGAAAGACAGAAATAGAAACAAGAGACAGTCCTTTGTTCATCAATTTATTACCAAAATTTTTCCCTAGAAGGTCTGCTGTTCTTCGAATCTTGCTCCACGACTGTGAATAGTAGTAAAGTCACCCCTATTCACAGGTGCTGGGTAGTGATGACAGTGCTCAGCAGAGCGACAGGAGCAAGTGACACTTATGAGCATTGTCTTTAGTACACAGCACCTGTGAATAGTTGTATTTTAATGATATTCACAGTCGCCGGAGCCATTTTCGGGTAACATGGACTACAACGGAGGAGCTTCGTGGGGACATTTTTGGTAATAAATTGGTGAATGAGGGACTGTGTAGGGGAGACTTTATTTGAATAAAGTAATTTTCTGTGTGTGTGTTTTAATTTTTGATTACTGGGTTAGTAATGGGGGGTGTCTGATAGACGCCTCTTCATTACTAATCCCAGGGCTAAACCCATTTCCGACATCGGGCATAAATTTACGCCCATGTTGTACTCCCTCCCTTTGATGTGGGCTCTGGCGTTGAGCCCACATCTTTCCCTGCACATGTCAACTGTTTTGAACAGCTGACGTGCCTTGAACAGCCGCGGGTGGAATCGCGATCCAACCACGGCTATTAACTAGTGATGAGCGAATATACTCGCTACTCGTGATTTCTCGAGCATGCTCGGGTGTCCTCCGAGTATTTTTTTAGTGCTCGGAGATTTAGTTTTCTTCGCCGCAGCTGAATGATTTACATCTGTTAGCCAGCATAAGTACATGCGGGGGTTGCCTGGTTGCTAGGGAATCCCCACATGTAATTAAGCTGGCTAACAGATGTAAATTATTCAGCTGCGGCGAAGAAAACTAAATCTAAAAAATACTCGGAGGACACCCGAGCGTGCTGGGCAAATATCGAGTAACGAGTATATTCGCTCATCACTACTAACTCTAACAGCGGCATTTAACGCACGCTTCCGCCCATCGGTGGCTTCAGCACGTGATCGTGGGTCACCGATAGGTTGTCATGACAACCAGAAGTGTCCTGGAGACCTCTATGGTTGTCACTGCCAGATTGCTATGAACGCCGCCCTGTGATCGGCGCTCATAGCAAGTTAGCAATTCTGCTACATACAGGTGATCTGATCATCACCTGTATGTAGCAGAGTCGATCAGGTTATGGCAGCTTCTAGACTCCCATGGAGACTATTGAAGCATGTCAAAAGTAAAAAAAAAATGTTTTTAAAAATATATAAAAATATGAAAGTTCAAATCACCACCCTTTTGCCCTATTCAAAATAAAACAATAAAAAAAATCAAACATATACATATTTGGTATTGCCGCGTTCAGAATCACCCAATCTATCAATAAAGAACAAGGATTAGCCTGATCGCTAAACAGCATAGCGAGAAAAAAGTCAAAATGCCAAAATTACGTTTTTTTGGTCGCCACGAGATTGCATTAAAATGCAATAACGGGTGATCAAAAGAACGTATCTGCACCAAAATGGTATCATTAAAAACGTCAGCTCGGCACGCAAAAAATAAGCCCTCACCCAAACCAAGATCATGAAAAATGGAGATGCTACGGGTATTGGAAAATGGTGCAAATTGTTTTTTTTTTAACAAAGTTTGGAATATTTTTTCACCACTTAGATAAAAAAGTACCTAGACATGTTTGGTGTGTGTGAACTCGTAATGACCTGGAAAATCATAATGGCAGGTCAGTTTTAACATTTAGTGAACATGGTGAAAAAAAACCCCAAAAACCAGTGTGGGATTGCACTTTTTTTGCAATATCACCCCACTTGAAAATTTTTTCCCCGTTTTCGAGTACACGACATGGTAAAACCAATGGTGTCGTTCAAAAGTACAACTCGTCCCACAAAAAAGCAAGCCCTCACATGGCAATTTTGACAAAAAAATTATGGCTCTGGGAAGAAGGGGAGCAAAATATGCCAAACCAAAAATATATCTGGTCGTTAAGGGGTTAATGGTAGCTGTGATCTACCATTAACCCAATTGATACCGCACCAGGGCAAGCGGGAAGAGCCGGGGCAAATCACCAGAACTGGCACATCTAATGTGATGTGCCAATTCTGATGTGGCTGTGGGCTGTTTTTTTAGGCTCAGAAAGGGCAAATAACCTGGGACCTTCCCAGCCTAAAAATATCAGCCCCCTGTCTGCTTTACCTTTGCTGATTATCAAATAAAATTATTTATTTAATAGGTTAAATAAAGCTAAACACTCTTTAGTTCCACATGAAAGGTACTAAAGGGTGCTAATTCATTATATGTAGGGGGCTTGTGACATTAAATATCTACACAACATCTATCCTATTTATTCAATATATCTATCTGTATATAAGATAGATATATATCTATATTATGTGTATATAAGATTGCTTCATTACTTTTGTAAACTAGCTTTAAATTGCATAGAGACTTACAGTATCTAAAAGATGTTAAAAACGCATTGCATACGGATGCTAGGTGAGGAAAAAATGGCACACTCGCATGAAATAAGTTGAACCATATGAATTCCACTCTTACAATTTTTCAAGAGCAACATCGGAGCTATTTTTTATATGCTAATCAGAGCAAGCGCTAATCTAGTATTTTAGAAGATAAAATAAAGAGGCAAAATGATTACAATAAATTTGGACATACTGTAGTTTGTTCAATTCTAACAACCTATACAATGAGCACATTATTTATGGTGATACACACTGTAAACGATGTGATAATAATGGTTCATTTGCAGTTTTGAATAACACCATACGTTTTATCATGTGATGTACTGGAAAGCGGGAAAAAATTCCAAGTGTGGCAAAATAGTAAAAAGAATGCAATTCTTCAGTAGTTTTTTATTTATTTACAGCGTTCCTCTGTTCAGTGTTTGATAATTCTCCTTCATCACGATTTTGTCCCTATACCGGCCTACTGGTTTTGACTTGACTACCTGACCATTCTCTTACCTCTAGTTCCCTCCTCCAGACAGCAGCTGGTCCATGCAACAAATCCAAAGGTTGGACGTTTTAAGACTAGTTCCTTGTAAAAAGAATGAAGGCTGTGGTTCCTCTGGAATCTAGGCACAAGCCACTCTGGTAAAATCTTTCGGAGGTAGCTTTTTTGAGCCTGCTACCTCTGATACATGTATAATGGGCCATTTGTATCCCCCCCATGCAGTGGTGGATAAGATGTCAGATCTGGCCAAGTTAGTCCACTGTCTTGCAGTATGGTTTCCACATCATGAAACCGGTCAGGCTTAAACCACTGTAGGATGCTTCTTGATATTCTTTTAAGCCAAGGTTAACCTCACTGACTGATTTTTCAGGTGATTGTAGAAATTTTCTTTCCTTTAGGGAAAATTATCACCTGTATCTAAAGCTCAGCCCACAAATTGTCTAGTCCTGAGAGCTAATTTGTGGGATTCATCCTTTTTCTATTGCAGTGTGACCCCCCTTTCCCGTAAGGCTTGAGCCTTCCCCTCCATTTTTCTCCTTGAAAACCGATCATCGGTCATGGTCTTGGGCAAACCTTGTTTACATAAATATAACACGGTTATTGACTGTCACCAAGATGATAGTGTACCCTTGAATCCTGAGTGGCAGAAGAAATATAGGTCTTTTTTTGTGAATCTGTCTAAAGCCATACTTTGTGGTTTACCTGAAGTAATTAAAAATTGCATATGTCTTTTCTGTGTCTGAATCTGAATAGTGACCCCCACACAGAGGTTATGATTTCTCCATTGCTCTGTTACCAAACACCCATCTTACCAACATTAGATTATATCATTTTTCTGGTACAGATCTTCAGGCCATGAAAGATTGTATAACAGACAGTCTGCAAAAGGTTTTATCAGACCACATCACCAATTGGCACAGGTTTATATTTTGTTGGTAAAAAAGATGGTGGTCTCAGACCATGCATTTGTAGAATTGCAGGGATCGGGATGTCGTTACGGACAGGAGGCAGATAAAGAGTTAACAAATTTATTAACAGATGTAAACTCCACGCAGGTAGAAAATGAGTATGGGAGGTAGGGTATATAACAATACTGAAACTGGAGGGATGGAAAGGGGAAACAGGGGCTAGGCGAATGTTTAAAATGAGATGAAGAGTAAACTTATCAGTCTGTCGGCTTCTTGATTGCAGCGTCTCGGTCTCCGACGGTGGCACCGACAACAGCAGCACGTGATGTCTTGGGGTCATCCTGGGCAGACGGAGGTCCGATTCCTCGATGCGGGCAGAAAGTCTTTACTGAACTAGGCGGGTTCCCGTTCCCGCGGTTTGCACGTACTGGTCTCAGTTCTTTATGCGATACTGCTGGAGTGTGGCTCTGCTCCGTGGTGTATGCGGGTGAGAAGTCGGTATGCTCTGGCCAAGTCACCTGGTCTCGGCTAGTCTGCACACACGCAGCAGTCACTGGTCTCACGTTTAAGTCATCTCCGGGAACGGATGATGACAGGTGCGTAGCCATCTGATGTCCTTGAGCAGTGCACACGGTCACAGGGGATGTGCAAGGTGGGCCTATACTCACGAGATGCTCTGCTATCAAGGCCTGCACCTCACCCTGCTGTGCACTCTGTCTTTCCACCAGGACTCCTGTCTTTTTCCCACACACAGCCCATTTTATCTCTGACCTGCTCCTTGCTGACAAGTGCATAGGTCGGTCCAGGCCAGAAAGCTGTCCCTCGTGCAACATTGGTGAAAGTCCTGACAGTTCCGGGAACCGGTGCAAGAGAGGTACCCCCGGTCCAGTTCATATTCTTACACATTGATCAAAGGGATCTCAAAAAAGTACTGTAAAGAATCAGTATTCTCTGCCACTCATCTCTGATCTCTATAACTAGCTGTTGAGAGCCCATTGGTTCACCAAACTTGATTTCAAGGTATGATAATAACCTGATCCAAATAAGAGTGGATGGAAATGGAACAAGGAGATTAAACAGGATTCTACAGGTGAACAACTGGCTACATTGATGGTGCGGTCAGCAACATTTTGTGTTTCTTGAGCATGGGGTGAATTACTTGTATAATGGGCTCCTTGCTATAGATGGATTGCATCTTATGAAAACAGGAAAACATATATTTAGTGGACACATTGCTACACTCACTATGAGAGCTTTAAACTAGAGCAATATGGGATGGGGAAAAAATACAGCCAGGACAAAGTATGCAGCTACTTAGGTCTTCTGAGAACCCTGCTATTAGAAGAAATAAAGAATAAAGATTACAAATTTGGAATGAAAATAGAGGAGCAATAGAAACCGACTACAAACTAAAATGTGTCAATACAAATGCACAGAGCATGGGAAACAAGCAAGGAGAAATTGAGTTGCTAACAAAGGAAGAGAGATATGATGTCAAAGGGATCATTACAACTTTGTGATATACATATGATTGAAACACAAACCTTGAAGGCTGCAACTTATTTCTAAGAAACAGGCTTAACAAGAGGGAAGGAGGTGTCGCATTGTATGTTAGGAATGTGTATATCACCACAGAGATCCAAGCTTCAGAGAATGGTAGCTCTGTAGTAACTGTTTAGGTAAGAATACAAGGAGAGAAGAACAGAAAGGACACTATTGTAGGTGTTTGCTATAGGCCACCTGGACAGACTGAAAATATGGATGAACTCTTTTTACATCCGATGACTTTATTCTCAAAAAAGTACCACATAGTGATCTTTGGAGACTTTAACTATCCATATATTTGTTGGGAATCTCTCTCAGGTAAAAGTAATGGTTCCAGAAAATTCTTATCTTCTCTCGCTGACAATTTTATCTTTCAAAAGGTAGATGAAAGAACAAGATCTGCAATCTTGGTCCTAATTCTTACCAATAGGGAGCAAATGGTTGAGGAAGCAAAGGTGGCTGTGAATTTAAGAGGCAGTGAGCCTCTAATTTTTACAATAGGAGAAAGACCTGCAAGTACTCAGGATTTAAGGTTGGACTTCAGAAACTCAGATTTTAATGAACTCAGAAAGAGGGTACAAAAGGTCCAATGGCTGGATGATCTAAAGGACAGAAATGTCCGAAAAGGATGGGGATTTTGCTAAATGAAATTCTCACTGCACAATCAGTAACAATTCCAAAAAGAAGGAAGAATTGGAAGCATTTAAAGAAACCAGGATTAATGAAGAACACAGAACTTAAAGATTTGCTAAAAACAAAAAAAGAAATATATATCAAATGGAAAGACAGGGGCATATCTAAAGAGGAATATAAGTTGTCTGCAGGGAGTGCAGGGCAAGCGTTAGAAGAGCTAAAGTCAGTAATGTAGTGAAGCTGGCAAAGGAGACAAAAAGCAATAAAAAAGGATTTTGAGGGAATGTCAAAGGCAAAAGAAAAGTGCAAGTATGCTGTAGGATTTTTACAGAATGAAAAGGGTGAAGTGATCAAAAATGATGTTGAGAACTTTTAAATTCCTATTTTGCATCTCTGTTGAAAGCGAATGTAACATCAACTGATCTTTACTGTGCTATTGAAATAATAAAAGAATCCACATTATCTATAGTGATGTTGAGGGAACACTTAGCTAATTTAAATTAATTTAAATCTCCTGGTCCAGATAAATTGCATCCTATGGTTCTGAAAGTGATAGTAGATGAAATTGCAGAACCACTGGCCAGAATCTTTGAAAATGTCTGGACCACCAGAAAAATCCCAGAAGATTGTAAAAGGGCAAATGTTGTTCCTAACCTCAAAAAAGAAAAGCCTGGCCTTATGTGCAATTGAGATCTGAGAAGTCGAGATCTCTGTGCCGAGATCTCAATCTGTACATACTGTGTCCATTTCTAGGCACCACATTTTAAAAAAGACATTGAAAAAGTGTAGCAAGTTCAGAGAAGAACTACCAGGATGGTGACCGGACTGCAAAGTAAGTCCTACGAGGAACATCTGGGAATGTTTAGCTTGCAGAAAAAAAGGCCAAAAGGAGGCTTAAAAGCTATCTAGAAATATCTGAAGAGATGTCAAACTCAAATACACAGAGGGCCAAAACTAAAAGCTTGAATAAAGTCGTGGGCCAATCTTTATTACAAAAATGGGTACAATTGAGGAAGTTTTTCTTTATCAAATATATGATGAACCTTTTCATATTGGTACAAGCTGAAAGAGGTGTTCACACAAATAATATGTTCGACCGAACAGTGCATATGGCCTCATTTAAACAAGGAATAAAAAACCTTCAATAATACAGATATATTATGCAAACAAGTGCCCCAAAACACAGTATGATACACACACAGTGAATTCTTCCTCAGTGCCCTCCATATGCATGGTATGATGACCCTACTGTAGCGCCCTCAATCTTCCCATACAGCTCCTTACTTCTTACAGTATAGTGGCCATACAATGGGCTCCATACAGTATAATGGCTCCAACTAGTTCTCCATACAGTATAATAGGTCCCACATTTTAAGAAAAAAATAATATTCACCTCTACCTATTCCCCTTCTGCTACTGTCTCTTCATGGTGTCTTCAGATCCTCTTGCACATCTCAGTACAGCAGGCGTGTTGTAATGATGTAATTGCGCCCGCTGCACTGAGACGTAAGACGCAGAAAGAGAATGATGGGAGACGTGTCACACTCCCTCCTCCATCATTGCTTTCAACTGTCTTGGCATCTAGGATGCCGATAAAGTAGAAATTGTGATGCAGGGCAGGGGTGGGGTGATGCCCCTACTGTTTGACAGTGAGGGTGATCAATGAGGGGAACACGCTGGCACGGAAGGTGGTGAGTAGTGATGAGAATGCTCAGGTGTTATCTGAGTATCTTGGGCGTGCTCGGATAATATGTTTGATTCCCTGTGGCTGCATGTTTTGCGCCTGTTAGACAGTCCCAACACATTAGGGGATGTGGTATTGACATACCGTATTTTTTCAGACTATAAGATGCACATAGGTTTTAGAGGAGGAAATTAGGAAAAAAAATGAAACAAAAAATGTGGTCAATTCTGTGGTCAATATTAATATCCCCTATCCTGGTATATATGTTCTCCTCATCCCCATCCTGATACACCTGGCCCCCTTATCCCTACCCTGATATGCATGGCCCCCTCATTCCTATCTTGGTATGCATGGATCCCCTCATCCCTATCCAGGTACGCATGACCACCTTATCCCTATCCTGGTATGCATGCGCCCTCATCCCTATCCTGGTGTGCATGACCCCCTCATCCCTATCCTGGTAGGACTGGTTTGCCTCATCCCTATCCTGGCAGGAATGATCACCCTCATCCTATCCTAGTATGCATGCCCCCCATCTCGCCCATATAGGCATGGCCCCATTCCTATCCTGGTATGCAGGGCCCCCATCTTGCCCAAATATGCATGGCCCTATTGCTTACAAGCATAAAGCTGCTGCTGGCATCGGACAGGACACTGCGAGGGAGCGCCAGGAAGGTAAGTGTAATTTTTAATTTTTTTATAATGTTTTCTGATGGGGCATGCATACCAGGAAGAAGGTGGTGAGGGCCATTCATAAGGATGGGGCCATGCATACCAGGACCGGGATTGGGGGCCAATCATTCCAAGACGTTATTAAAGAGAAATTAATATTCATTGCCCTCCATGCCCATGGCCTTGGAATGCAGTGAATTCATTTCTCTTTAGCAGCGAACACAGGAGTTAGCCACAGCGCCCAGCTCCAGCCTCCTGTGACCTGCTGCTCTGCCGATGCTGCTGCCCACCTACCCACCACAGCCAGAGCTAACCGGTACATCCGGACTGTAAGATGCACCCCCCATTTTCCTCATTTTTAGAGGAAAAAAGTGCATCTAATAGTCTGACAAAACACGGTATTCAGAGAGATAAGTGGTCAATATGTGGTTGTCCATCTATATGACATCTTGGTTTATACACCTGATATTAAGTTACATATCCGACATGTATTAACTTTACTACAAACGCTCAGAAACAATTTTGTATTTGATAAAATTGAAAAATGAGTTGCTGGTGCAGGAGGTAAGTTTCCTGGAATAGATCTTGCCCGTTTTTTTTTCCGAATGGACCTATCTAAGAGGTCCAAGCCATTAAAGAGCAAATAGATCAATGGCTGCACTCAATTTTACTGTACTAAAGCAAGGAAATGTGCGATACATGAAATGTGAATAGCTTAATGGCTTATGAAATCTATGAAAAAACACATGAGATGCTTAGCACAAGATTTGGCCAAAAAATGTGAGCCCACCACCAAACGTCAAGGTAATCTCAGATCAGATGGGTGCCTGACCTGACTGCCTAGTGTGAACACTTACCTATGGCTAATAACATGGTAAAGCCTGCATTTATAGGAAAGTCAGAACCAACTGTGTTTGGATGTACTTAAAATCACAGCATGGTGAAGGGCGGGGCGTTCAAGTCAGAAAAAATAGTACATAGTAAATATAGGTAAACTGACTGAACAGCAAGCTAGTCTGAACTGGTGCATAACCAAAAAAGTCTTACATAGCAAATAGATCAATGGCTGCACTCAATTTTCCTGTACTAAAGCAAGGAAATGTGCAATATATGAAATGTGAATAGCTTAATGGCTTATGAAATCTATGAAAAAACACATGAGATGCTTAGCACAAGATTTGGCCAAAAAATGTGAGCCCATCCACCAAACGTCAAGGTAATCTCAGATCGGATGGGTACCTGACCTGACTGCCTAGTGTGAACACTTACCTATGGCTAATAACATGGTAAAGCCTGCATTTAAAGGAAGGTCAGAACCAACTGCCATTAAGCTATTCACATTTCATGTATCGCACATTTCCTTGCTTTAGCACAGTAAAATTGAGTGCAGCCATTGATCTATTTGCTATGTAAGATTTTTTTGGTTATGCACCAGTTCAGACTAGATTGCTGCTCAGTTAGTTTACCTATATTTACAAGCCATTAAAGAGTCGGTACAACCCAAGTGCCTGAAAGCCTTGCGTTGTTTTTCGGGATTTGCAAATTATCAGACATTTATTAAAAATGTCCCCAAGATTGCCAAACCTCTGACTGACTTGACTGAGAAGGGGTCAGATGTAGTTAAATAGAAGCCTGATGCAATCCGTGACTTCACTGAATTGAGAAGGTTTTTCATCAGACTCTGCATTGGTTCACCCTGATCTTGAGCATCCTTTTATTGTGGCGTTCGATGCTTCTGAGTTTGAAGCGCTGCTATCGCAAGGTATCTCACTCAAAATTTTCATCTGCAAAGAGGAATTATGATATCAATAATTGTGAATTGTAGCAATTAAGTGGGCCTTCGTGGAATGGTGCCACTTTCTCAATGGTGCCAAACATAAGCTCACTGTTATTACAAATCACTTACATCTGACTTTAGAATCAGCTAAAAGACCTAACCCTAATATAGCTGGATGGGCACTTTTCTTTCTTTTCGAGATTTGATTTTGGTGTTATGCTTAGACCTGGGACTAAAAGTATAAAAACTGATTATCTTTTCTAAGGTTTCTGTCTTTCTCATCCTGAGGATTCTGAAACCATTACATTCTTGCAGTAGTTATAGTTGTGTCTTGTGGTTTCCTAGATCTTGTAGAGGAAATCCACAGATACCAAGAGTTAGCCCCTGATGTTCCCACCCATAAATATTGTTCCATCTGTGAGTCCTAAAGGATTCTGTGATTCATTTCTCACAGTTTACCTTGGGATTAATAATACTCTTCAACTTGTGGCCAGGTATTTTTGGTAACCAACTATCGATATTGTAAGGATTGACAGAGCTAAATTGGCTCACAATCATCCCGCCGGACTCATGCAAACCTTACCTACTCCAAAAGGTACTTAGACCCACTTCTCTATGTGGTTCATTGCTGATCTTACCTACTCTATATATATTGTCCTTTTCATCTATCTACCACTAAAAGAGCAATGGTAAGACAGAATTCAAACAGAATTTCTTTGGTGTTATATCTCTGGCCATCAGCCGGACTTCATGGAATATCTGCATTTAGCTGAATTTATCATAATCAATATTAAGAATCTATTAAGACCTCCCCATTTTTCTGCATGAATTTTCTTTCTCCTCCCAGCAGGAATGCCGACGTGCTTACCTACTCAGCAGCTTTCTCCCAGGTCCTGAGCATGGTCCACAGGCCTCCTGGGAGTGTGCTTAGGGCATGCGTGTGCTCCCCACTTCTTGATGGGGCAGCGCAGACTTCTGAAAATGTCCCCAGCCAATATCTGGAAGATGGCAGGTATTTAAGGCAGTACTTAAGCCACATCAGTGATTAGTGTGTACACATGCTACTTCATTTTAAGGTCCCTGTATCTGTGCTTCCTGAACCTGTTCCTTTCCATTCTCTCTGAACCCGATCCTGTTTCTAAACAGCCTATACCTAGTCCTGATCTTGATCTGATTAGTCCACACCTCTACCGCTACCCTCACCTGTCCATTCTGAACTAGCACCTGTGATTCTGCACCTGAGTCCATCTTGTATTCCTGAACCTGTCCGTGCCGTTCTAGTATCTACTCCATCTACCAGCCATGCAGTCCTATTTACAACTTGCTCTAACCAGTGGTACAGCATAAAATCATCCTGATAACCAGTTCATGGCCAATCTGACTATCTAAGTCTATCCCTGCTTCCCTGCCCCCCTGGGGCTCAGCTTCTGTGTCTTAGTGACCTCTCCTGGAGTGGAACCTGCTATCCATCTGAGTCCAAGACTAACCACACCATCAGGGGCTCTAGTGAAGAACCAGGTGGTTGCTTAGTTACGCCCCTCCAGGCTCTCCCCGGTCCGTGGCACAATGGTTCCACAACCACCAGCGTGACTATTCATTTTCAACTTCTGAATTGGATACCTCTGAAGTCAGAAAATGCATAGACAAATTTAGACTAATCTGGTCTGAGATCAGAGAAAACCTGGGGAAGGGTCCAGGGTAGATGGGCCTTTTCGGCAAATATAATAATAATTTTATTATATGGTGCCAACATATTCTGCAGCAATATACAATTAAGTGGGGGCATATACAGACATTACAAAGTAACACATAGTTCAGCAGTTACTGAAGGAGTGAGGTTTATGCTCACAAGCTACAATCTATAAGGAAATAGGGGGACACAATAGGCAAAAAAGTGTTTGATCAGCCATCTTTATAATAAATAGGACATTTAAAAAAAGCTGCATTATCTGGTAATCAACTTGTATCTGTCTATGTTGAGTTACCAAGTGCTATTGGATGCATGGAGATGAAGAGACAGATAAATAAGAGGGACAAGATTCTGAAGAAAATTTAGAAATGCTGGAACAGATAAGAGTTGGATTAGCAAAGTGAGGTGATAGGCTTCTCTAAAGAAATGTGCTTTAAAAGCACTCTTAGAAATCTAGGGGCTAGGTATTAGTCAGATCGTCTGGAGCAGTTCATTATAGAAAAGAGATGCAGCATGAAAAGTCTTGGAGACTGAGGTGTGAGGTTTGGATTATGGAGGAAGTTAGCCTTAGATCAGTTGCAGAGTGGAGGGGACAGGTAGGGTGGTAGACAGACGAAAAAGGAGATGTATGGTGGTACAGAACTGTGAAGAGCTTTGTGGGTGAGAGATACACAGTGGGTAGGGAAAGTATTCAGACAATGCACAAAATAAATATAAAAATAACAATAAGGTGTGTACGCAACCTGGGGTCCACCGTGCTGAGATGGTAACTGCTGGTCAGCAATGATGGACACTAAATGGCGGAAACGCACCGAACACACACGGGTTAACCATCACCCGGTGTGTACTGCGGTGAGCTCTGTTACTTCACAGAATCGCTGAATATATTTAGCGCACAGAGTGTGCGCGTTGTCGCTCTGGTGAATGCCACTAACCAATGCTAATCTAGCGAATTTAGCGCACAGAGTGCGCGCGGCGTCGCACTGACGAATGCCACTAACTGACGCTAACAATCATGTACTGTGTCACTACTAGGCACTATCCCTTGCTCCAAATACCCAGACTCATTCATAACATGAGGGTAGGGGATAATTAGGAGCTGCCACCAGAGACAAACAAGCTGCACACACACACACCATGATATTTGGATATACTGGCGTGCAGCCATGTGATCCTTTTATAGCTGCAGCCTTCCGGGACCTTGACAATGAACCAGTCCGAGTATTTATGGGTTTCTACTGATAATTTAACTGGAAATGATTGGTGACAGACACAGGGAAATATGAACCTACAGACCTACAAAATGACTACAATACAGAAATTCAAATTTGAAAGCGCACAACCCGGTGGACTATCATATATACATATACTATCAGCCCCTCTATTGTGATCTAATGCCTTAGTCTGTCAATAATTCAATTTTGTTACAGTTTATATTGAAATGTTATAAAGTTATATAACAAAATAAATATCAATATAATTCCAATGCAATGTTATTTAAAAATAGTAAAATCACTCTTATTCTTGGCAGATGACTTTACCAGGAGCTCTGAGGGACATGTGATATTCACAGATTTTGCACCTGATAATCGTAGAACATCTGATACATGTGAAGAACCTGAAATTTTTTCAGATACACCTCAAGCTCATCTAAGAAAAAATCTGTCACCTGATCCTCTTCAACAGGCCCTCTCTTCTGCATCCTCAAAGACAAATATGCAAAGTAAAAGTCAGAGAAGAGCTGCTGAAAATGAAATAGCTTGCACAGGAGAGAAATCATTTTCATGTTCAGAATGTGGAAAATATTACAGTACTAAATCCAATCTTGTTGCACATAAGAGAATTCACACAGGGGAGAAGCCGTATTCATGTTCAGAATGTGGGAAATGTTTTAGATTGAAAGCACAAATTGTATTACATCAGAGTATTCACACCGGGGAAAAACCATTTTCATGCTCCGAATGTGGGAAATGTTTTAGATTGAAAGCACAAATTGTATTACATCAGAGAATTCACACAGGGAAGAAGCCTTTTTCATGCTCAGAATGTGGGAAATATTTTAACCAGAAAACAGATCTTGTTACACATCTAAGAGTTCACACAGGAGATAAGCCATTTTCATGTTCAGAATGTGGAAAGTGTTTTAACCGGAAAACAGATCTTGTTAGACATCTCAGAGTTCACACAGGAGATAAGCCATTTTCATGCTCAGAATGTGGGAAAAGCTTTAGATTGAAAGCCCAACTTGTATTACATCAGAGAAGTCACACAGGGGAAAAACCATTTTCATGCTCAGAATGTGGGAAATGTTTTAACCGCAAAACAAATCTTGTCGCCCATCTGAGTGTTCACACAGGAGATAAGCCATTTTTATGTTTAGAATGTGGGAAACGCTATACAAAGAAATCCCAACTTGAAATACATAACAGAAGTCACACAGGAGAGAAGCCATTTTCATGCCGAGTATGTGGGAAATGTTTTATAAACAAATCACATTTTGTTAAACATCAAAGTCGTCACATTACATTTTCGTGTTCAAATTGTGGGAAATGTTTTAATCTGAAATCAAGACTTCTTGTACATCAGAGAATTCACACAGGAGAGAAACCATTTTCATGTTCAGAATGTGGGAAAGGTTTTAGGGATAAATCACAACTTTCTATTCATGAAAGAATTCACACAGGGGAAAAGCCATTTTCTTGTTCAAATTGTGGGAAATCTTTTCATCGGAAATCAACTCTTGTCAGACATCAACGAACTCACACAAGGAAGTAGACATTTCTTTTGTAATTGTTTTATTAACAACATGTAATAGAAAAACATATTGTCACTAGTGATGAGCAAACATGGTCGGGTAAGGCATTATCATGCTCGTTTGTAAACCAAGTGTGTTCAGCATACTCGAAAAATTTGTTTGAGTCCTGAATGCTGCAAGGTTGATCATCACTAATTGTCACATATCCACCAGAACCTGTTGATTCCTGTATGTTCCCTAATTCAATAAGAGGCCACAATTGGGCTCTCCAATACAGTCTAATGTACCCACTGTGTCTGCCAATACAGTATTAAGCCACAAAAGTGGTCCTTAATACATTTTCGTGTTCCTCCTCCTCAAGCAGGAAAATGTACAGGGACAATAAAAAATCACCTAGCCTTGTCCTCATTATGTGCTGCTCCAGTCTGTGCTGTGTGAGGACTGTGGCTCCACACAGAAGGCACGATGATAGTGCTTTCCATGCCAAAACTTAGACACGCTGGCTGAATGATGGAGCAACAAGCTGAAGGCTCCCCTTTATATATTCAGAAATACTTACAATTGGAGAATATCAAAGAACACTGCAGGAGAAAACAAGCGCAATAGGGTCTTATCCGATGGAGATTTCAAAAGGTACAACTGGATTGCGCTTACCTATTTTTTGAAGAAATGTAGCATAAAGAACTCATGAGAGTTCCTGAGGAAGAAGTTCTAGTGACTTTGAAATGCGTTGAGAATAAACCATCATCTTTATCTACAACACGCTTGGACTTTCGTCTTTACAGCAGCGCGGGTGATGTCCACAAAACTCCTAGATAGAATTCAATTGTAGAGTAACAGAAATACATGAAACAAAAAAATGGAGTCAGGGTCCATATTGTCAGTTTGAGCTGCTACATTTGGTTCAGAGTAATAATTTGTAATCTGTGTCCTCTAGAACATATTCCTAAACCATATCATTCCTATTGGAATGGTGTGCGCCTGGGAATGCCGGGACGGAAGGATATTCACAGGGCTCCTCTCCAGTGGTCACAGATTACTGACCTAGCCAAGCGACCACAGTCCTGCAAATCATTACGCCTGTCTATAGCTTGTACTTCTTTGCCGTTTCCCTGCTCCTCTGCCCTACTAGTCAGTAATGTAATCATGTGCAGTGTGTTCATGTATGTTTTAATATCTGTGTACACGAATAAAGAAAAAAATAAAGTATATTGCTGTATTGTATTAGCCAGAAAAATCGATGTAAGGTGGCATGTAAAAGTTTGCACACCCTAGGTCAAAATGACTGTTATTTGAACAATTAAGCTAGGCATTTCCTAACAATGATAGTGAACAAGCCATAACCCTAACAGGCTAATTAAAGTCTGAAACCTTGGTAAAAGTTACCTGAGCACACAAATCTCAAACTTTTGCATTACCCATTTTGATATTTTTAAAATGTAAAAAATGACTATATATATATATATATATATATATATATATATATATATATATATATATATATATATATATATATATACACACACACACACACACACATACATATATATATATATATATATATATATATATATATATATATATGTATGTGTGTGTGTGTGTGTATATATATATATATATATATATATATATATATATATATATATATATATATATTTATGACTAAAATACAAAGGAAATGTGTCATCTTTAACCTTAAGCCTTTTAGAAATCACTAGCTGTACTACCCGGCTTCGCCCGGGTTAATGACTGCTGTTAGCAAAATAGAATATGTTAACAAAAATTTATTCTGCACGCAAAAACCACAAAACAAATAGATAGAAATGTAATTATTAAAAGGCAAAAACTAAGCTAATAGAAGCATTTCACAACATATATTAGCTTTGTTATACTGAGAATGTCTTTGTTGCCTATATTAACCAAACAGAGCTCAGATTAATTAACTGTAGCAAAATAGAAGCTGAGTTGTGATTGGTTGCTATTGGCAGCCTGATACATCCCCAGCCAACAGGAAGCCCTCCTCCCTGGCAGTATATATTAGCTCACACATACACATAATAGACAGGTCATGTGACTGACAGCTGCCGTATTTCCTATATGGTACATTTGTTGCTCTTGTAGTTTGTCAGCTTATTAAATCAGATTTTTATTTTTGAAGGATAATACCAGACTTGTGTGTGTTTTAGGGCGAGTTTCATGTGTCAAGTTATGTGTGTTGAGTTGCGTGTGGCGACATGCATGTATGACTTTTGTGAGATGAGTTTTGTGTGGTGACATGCGTGTAGCAACATTTTGTGTGTCGAGTTGCATGTGACAGGTTAGTGTAGCAAGTTGTGTGCAGCAAGATTTGTGCATGGCGAGTTTTGCGCGTGGCGAGTTTTATATGTGGTGCGTTTTGAGTATGTGCAAGTTTTGTGTGAGGCAACTTTAGCATGTGTTGCAACTTTTGTACATGCGGCAATTTTTCTGTGTGTGCAAGTTTTGCATGAGGTGAGTTTTCCATGAGGTGAGTTTTGCACGAGTGGCGAGTTTTGCGTGAGCCTAGTTTTGCATATGGCGAGTTTTGCATGTAGCGAGTTTTGCGCGGTGACTAGGGTTGAGCGAAACGGATCGTTCATTTTCATAAGTCGCCAACTTTTGGTAAAGTCGGCGTCTCATGAAACCCGACCCGATCCCTGTGTGGGGTCGGCCATGCGGTACGCGATCTTGGCGCCAAAGTCGCGTTTTGTATGATGCGTTTAGCGCCATTTTTTACAGCCAATGAAGGAGCGTGGGCAGAGTGATGACATAGGGGTTAGGGCGTGCACGCCTATCATCATTTTATCGCTTGTGCGCAGTAGCGATTTGGAATGTGTAAAACGAAATTTTCTGTGGTGGGACGGAGAGAGAGAGAGAGAGAGAGAGAAAAAAAAAATCCCCATTGACGTGCATAGGGTTTTGTGTTCCGGCCGATCCTCGACTTTGCGCAGTAATCGGCCGATTTCGCCCGACTCGACTTTTCCAACAGTCGGGTTTCGTGAAACATGACTCGACCCTAAAAAAGTCAAGGTCGCTCAACCCTAGTGGTGACTTTTGTGTTTCGACTTTTATGTGGCGAGGTTGGTGTGTGTGTGGTGGAATGTGTGCTGAGGGTCGTATATGTGTTCAAGCACGTGGTAGTGTGTGGCGCATTTTGTGTTTGTGTTCATATCCCCGTGTGTGGTGAGTATCCCATGTCGGGGCCCCACCTTAGCAACTGTACGGTATATACTCTTTGGCGCCATCGCTCTCATTCTTTAAGTCCCCATTGTTCACATCTGGCAGCTGTCAATTTTCCTCCAACACTTTTCCCTTCACTTTTTCCCCATTATGTAGATAGGGGCAAAATTGTTTGGTGAATTGGAACGCGCGGGGTTAAAATTTCACCTCACAACATAGCCTATGACGCTCTCGGGGTCCAGACGTGTGATGGTGCAAAATTTTGTGGCTGTAGCTGCGACGGTGCAGATGCCAATCCCGGACATACACACATACATACATACACACATTCAGCTTTACATATTAGATATACCTGTATGTAATCTCCTGTATATAGTATATACCTGTGTGGCATCTCACCTATATATAGTATATATCTGTGTGTCATCTCCTCCTGTATATAGTATATACCTGTATGTCATCTCCTCCTATACATAGCATATACCTGTATGTCATCTCCTCCTGTATATACTATATACCTGTATGTAATCTGCTCCTGTATATAGTATATACCTGTGTGTCATCTCATCCTGTATATAGTATATACCTGTATGTCATCTCCTGTATGTAGTATGTACCTGTATGTCATCTCCTCCTCTATATAGTATATACCTGTGTGTCATCTCTCTTGTATATAGTATATATCTGTGTGTCATCTCCTCCTGTATATAGTATATACCTGTGTGTCATCTCCCCTGTAAATAGTATATACCTGTGTGTCATCTCCTGTATATAGTATATATCTGTATGTCATCTCCTGTATTAGCCCTCGTTTACACGTTATTTGGTCAGTATTTTTACCACAGTATTTGTAAGCTAAATTGGCAGCCTGATAAATCCCCAGCCAACAGTAAGCCCACCCCCTGGCAGTATATATTAGCTCACACATACACATAATAGACTGGTCATGTGACTGACAGCTGCCGGATTCCTATATGGTACATTTGTTGCTCTTGTAGTTTGTCTGCTTATTAATCAGATTTTTATTTTTGAAGGATAATACCAGACTTGTGTGTGTTTTAGGGCGAGTTTCGTGTGTCAAGTTGTGTGTGTTGAGTTTTGTGTGGCGACATGCGTGTAGCAACTTTTTGTGTGTCGAGTTGCATGTGACAGGTTAGTGTAGCAAGTTGTGCAGCAAGTTTTGCGCATGGCGAGTTTTGCGCGTGGCGAGTTTTATGTGTGGTGCTTTTTGAGTATGTGCAAGTTTTGTGAGGCAACTTTTGCATGTGTTGCAACTTTTGTGCATGTGGCAATTTTTCTGCGTGTGCAAGTTTTGCACGTGTGGCGAGTTTTGCATGTGGAGAGTTTTGCGCATGGCGAGTTTTGAGCGGCGACTTTTGTGTTTCGACTTTTATGTGGCGAGGTTGGTGTATGTGTGCTGAGGGTGATATATTTGTTCGAGCACGTGGTAGTGTGTGGCGCATTTTGTGTGTGTGTTCATATCCCTGTGGTGGTGTGGTGATTATCCCATGTCTGGGCCCCACCTTAGCAACTGTACAGTATATACTCTTTGGCGCCATCGCTCTCATTCTTTAAGTCCCCCTTGTTCACATCTGGCAGCTGTTAATTTGCCTCCAACACTTTTCCTTTCATTTTTTCCCCATTATGTAGATAGGGGCAAAATTGTTTGGTGAATTGGAACGCGCGGGGTTAAAATTTTGCCTCACAACATAGCCTATGACGCTCTCGGGGTCCAGACGTGTGACTGTGCAAAATTTTGTGGCTGTAGCTGCGACGGTTCAGATGCCAATCCCGGACATACACACACACATACATACATACATACATACATACATACATACACACATTCAGCTTTATATATTAGATTTCATCTTCAGCTTAATAAACTGTTCACAATAAGAGTAATTTTGACCAGGGGTGCCCAAACTTTTACATGCCACTGTAAATACTTTTGTAAACATGCCTGAAGAAGGAGTCTTTGTGCTCTGAAAGCTCGCAAATATAATTTTTCTGGTTAGCAAATAAATATATCACTCTTAAAATACTTTTTCCATTGTTGGACATAAAAGTGTTCACATTGTTTGAATATATAATCAACTGTACCCCACACTGAATAAAGGTTTATTGTTCTGTTTTTTTGATTGCTTTAATATTTATTATAACTTTGGAGATTTTGTAGGAATTTGATCTTCATGATGATGTCCTGCATTCTTCATTCTTTTTTATTGGGTGGCATCTTCCTCCTTGTTTTCCTGGTAGGTTATATTCACTTCTCAACATTGAAATTACAATACCAAGAGGGATAAAGCCGTAATGTTATGAGAATTGAGGTATTAGGGGTCACTAAGATCTGAATGTGAACAAATTTTTAAGCATCTACAGTTACGTCCATATATATTTGGACAGAGACATTTTTCTAATTTTGGTTATAGACATTACCACAATGAGTTTTAAACAAAACAATTCAGATGCAGTTGAAGTTCAGACTTTCAGCTTTCATTTGAGGGTATCCACATTAAAATTGGATGAAGGGTTTAGGAGTTTCAGCTCCGTAACATGTGCCACCCTGTTTTTAAAGGGACCAAAAGTAATTGGACAATTGATTCCAAGGCTATTTCATGGACAGGTGGGCACCCAGGCCTTTTTGCATTGATGAGTTCACCAGTGCTTTCTATCTTTCTCAGGATGTACCAAACTGTAGATTTTGCCACTCCTAATATTGTAGCAATTTCTCGGATGGGTTTTTTCTGCTTTCGCAGCTTAAGGATGGCTTGTTTCACCTGCATGGAGAGCTCCTTTGACCGCATGTTTACTTCCCAGCAAAACCTTCCAAATGCATGCACCACACCTCAAATCGACTCCAGGACTTTTATCTGCTTAATTGAGAATGACATAAAGACAGAAGAGTCTGGGAATATAAGCTGATGATGACCTTTGACAGTCTTAGTGCAGGAATGAATGTGTCACATGGATTTATGTCTTTTTACATCAACTAAGGAATTTGCCCTTCAGACCATGTGGGGTCATCACAACTGAACCTGACCCCAGTCAGAGGACAATAAAACATTCCCTATCTAAGAACTGGTCCAATATTTAAGAGTCATAACTGGTTATCACTCTTGGTAATTCTGCTTCATGTCACCTGTCTTATCCATGTTTTCTTTTTTTTTTTATGTTTTGTGCATAAATATGTGATTCTCCAGAATTTCTTTTAGTCTATGCCTGATGAAGAGGCATGAGTAGTCTCGAAAGCTTACAATTTGTTACCATCTTTTCAGTTAGCCATTAAAAGGTATCAACCACTGAGGACTCAATTCTAAATATTTTTCTATCTACTGGCTAACACGGTACCAAGATATATATCTTTCCTGAATCATTTTGCAATGAGAAATTAGACCAGTTACATGCTCCTAATCAACCTGCTTTACAGACAGCTGTCTTACATAGTCACCTTTATAAAAGACCTATTCACAGACTCAATTAATCAGTCAGACTCTAACCTCTACAACATGGGCAAGACCAAGGAGCTTTCTAAGGATGTCCGGGACAAGATAATAGACCTGCACAAAGCTGGAATGGTCTACAAAGCCATAAGTAAGATGCTGGGTGGAAGGAGACAACTGTTGGTGCAATAGTAAGAAAATGGAAGAAATTACTGTCAATCGTCATCGATCTGGGGCACCATGCAAAATCTCACCTGGTGGGAATCCTTGATCATGAGGAAGGTGAGAAAACTACATGGGGGAACTTGTTAATGATCTCAAAGCAGCTAGGACCACAGTCACCAAGAAAACCATTGGTAACACATGCCATAAAGGTTTAAAATCCTGCAGTGCCCGCAAGGTCCCCCTGCTCAAGAAGGCGCATGTGCAGGCCTGTCTGAAGTTTGCCAATGAACACCTGGATGATTCTGTGAATGATTGTGAGAAGGTGCTGTGGTCAGATGAGACAAAAATTGAAGTCTTTCTCATTAACTCAACTCGCCGTGTTTGGAGGAAGAGAAGCTGCCTATGACCCAAAAAACACCATCCCCACTGTTAAGCATGGAGGTGGAAACATTATGTTTTGGGGGTGTTTCTCTGCTAAGGGTACAGGACTACTTCACTGCATCAATGGGAAATGGATGGAGCCATGTAGCATAAAATCCTGAATGACAACCTCCTTCCCTCCGCCAGGACATTACAAGTTGGTCGTGGCTGGATCTTCCAACAAGACAATGACCCAAAACATACAGCCAAGGCAGCAAAGGAGTGGCTCAAAAAGAAGCACATTAAGGTCATGGATTGGCCTAGCCAGTCTCCAGACTTTAATCCCATAGAAAACTTATGGAGGAAGTTGAAGCTCCGAGTTGCCAAACGACAGCTTCAAAATCTTAATGATTTAGAGATGATTTGCAAATAGGAATGGACTAAAATTCCTCCTGACATGTGCGCAAACCTCATCATCAATTACAAAAAACATCTGACTGCTGTGCTTGCCAATAAGGGCTTTTCCACCAAGTAATAGGTTTTGTTTGCCAAAGGGATCAAATACTTATTTCTCACTGCAAAATGCAAATAAATGTATATAATTTATACAATGTGATTTTCTGGATTTTATTTTTGATATTCTATCTCTCAATGTTAAAATTAACCTACCCTTAAAATTATAGACTGTTCATGTCTTTGTCAGTGAGCAAACTTACAAAATAAACTTATTTCCCTCACTGTATCAATATATCTTGCTCTTTTTGTTCTTTCTAGTCCTGAGCTTTCAAATTGCTATTGTTTGGCACGGCAATTCCTGTATGTACTTAGGATATAATTGTTGTACACACTGAAGCACATAATATACTATTTGTGATATATACTCATATTGATATACATAATTTATTTACTACCTTGTGGATTGTTTTTTATAATAATTGTTTTACTGCATATGATTATGACATCTTTTTATTAATGGTGCAGGCTCCTCTTTTTTGTGGTGCTACCTCTTACCACTTTTGTCAATAAAGGTATTTTATATCTATATACTTTCTTGTCCCGTATTGTCTTGTTGATCACATGTTCGGCTTCTTTTATTTGATTTTCACAATTTTTCCGAATGGTCCACTATTCATTCACCCAGCAGATATATATCACTTACTCCACAAGAGATTGTATACACTATTTTGTATAGTTGGATATATATCTACTGCTGCGTCCAGTACCTGTTGAACATTAAGTAGTGAAAGACTTTCTTATTCTAAAATTGTTGCATCCTCATTGTATGAATAACTCTTTACTGCCATGTTATCGTATATCGGTCTCTCCTGATGAACCTGTTTTAAAAAGAAGGGGGAAACGCGTTGAGAGCTTATAAGTATGATATGAGAGTTGAATTCATCATGGTCTGTAGTCACTTGGATGTTGTACCACAAGCGGACAGATAAGTAAAAAACGCCATAAAGACTGATCCAGTCTTTGGGATATTTTCTGTTAGCATATAATGTGGAATTGATATTGTTGTATCCTTGCGTGGCCATATAAAGTTTTTTCCTTTAACCCCTTTACCCCCAAGGGTAGTTTGCACATTAATGACCAGGCCAATTTTTACAATTCTGACCATTGTCTCTTTATGAGGTTATAACTCCGGAACCCTTCAACGGATCCTGATGATTCTGACATTTTTTCTCATGACATATTGTACTTCATGACAGTGGTAAAATTTCTTTGATATTCCCTTCCTTTATTTGTGAAAAAAATGGAAATTTGGCGAAAATTTTGAAAATTTCGCAAGTTTCCAACTTTGAATTTTTATGCCCTTAAATCACAGAGATATGTCACACAAAATACTTAATAAGTAACATTTCCCACATGTCTACTTACATCAGCACAATTTTGGAACCAAAATTATTTTTTGTTAGGGAGTTATAAGGGTTAAAAGTTGACCAGCAATATCTCATTTTTACAACACCATTTTTTTTAGGGACCACATCACATTTGAAGTCACTTTGAGGGGTCTATATGATAGAAAATACCCAAGTGTGACACCATTCTAAAAACTGCACATCTCAAGGTGCTCAAAACCACATTCAAGAAGTTTATTAACCCTTCAGATGTTTCACAGGAATTTTTGGAATGAACATGAACATTGTTAAATGAACATTTAACTTTTTTTCACGCAAAATTTACTTCAGCTACAATTTGTTTTATTTTACCAAGGGTAACAGGAGAAATTGGACCCCAAAAGTTGTTGTAAAATTTGTCCTGAGTACGCTGATACCCCATATGTGGGCGTAAACCACTGATTGGGCGCATGGTAGAGCTCGGAAGGGAAGGAGCGCCATTTGACGTTTCAATGCAAAATTGACTGGAATTGAGATGGGACGCCATTTCGTGTTTGGAGAGCCCCTCATGTGCCCAAACATTGACCCCTCACAAGTGATACCATTTTGGAAAGTAGACCCCCTAAGGAACTTTTCTAGAAGTGTGGTGAGCACTTTGTCCCACCAAGAGCATCACAGAATTTATAATGTAGAGCTGTAAAAATATAAAATCTAATTTTTCCACAAAAATGATCTTTTTGCCTCCAATTTTTTATTTTCCCAAGGGTAACAGAAGAAACTGGACCCCAATAGTTGTTGTGTAATTTGTCCTGAGTATGCTGACACCCCATATGTGGGGGTAAACCACTGTTTAGGTGCATGGCGGAGCTCGGAAGGGAAGGAGCACCATTCGACTTTTCAATGCAAATTGACTGGAATTGAGATGGGACGCCATGTCGCATTTGGAGAGCCCCTCAAGTGCCTAAACATTGAAACCCCCCACAAGTGACACCATTTTGGAAAGTAGACCCCCTAAGGAACTTATCTAGATGTGTGGTGAGCACTTTGACCCACCAAGTGCTTCACAGAAGTTTATAATGTAGAGCCATAAAAATAAAAAATCATATTTTTTCACAAAAATTATTTTTTGCCGCCAATTTTTTATTTTCCCAAGAGTAACAGAAGAAATTGGACCCCAAAGGTTGTTGCAAAATTTGACCTGAGTACGCTGATACACATTATTTGGGGGTAAACCACTGTTTGGGCGCATGGCAGAGCTCGGAAGGGAAGGAGCGCCTTTTGACTTTTCAATGCAAAATTGACTGGAATTGATATAGGACACCATGTCGCGTTTGGAGAGCTCCTGATGTGCCTAAATATTGAAACCCCCACAAGTGACACCATTTTGGAAAGAAGACCCCCTAAGGAACTTATCTAGATGTGTTGTGAAAACTTTGAACCTCCAAGTGTTTCACTATAGTTTATAACGCAAAGCCGTGAAAATACGAAAATATGTTGGGGTAAACCTCTATTTGGGCTCACAGGAGAGCTCAGAAGGGAAGGAGCACTGTTTTACTTTTTCAACGCAGAATTGTCTGGAATTGAGATCGGACGCCATGTCACGTTTGGAGAGCCCCTGATGTGCCTAAACAGTGGAAACCCCCCAATTCTAACTGAAACCCTAACCCAAACACACCCCTAACCCTAATCCCAACCATAACCATAACCACACCCCTAACCCTAATCCCAACCGTAAATGTAATCCAAACCCTAAATTTAGCCCCCAACCCTAACCATAACCATAACTTTAGCCCCAACCCTAACCCTAATGGGAAAATGGAAATAAATACATTTTTAAAATTTTATTATTTTTCCCTAACTAAGGGAGTGACATTTGTTGATCGCTTTTTATTCCAATTTTTGTGAGGTAGAATGAACAAAAACCAGCTATTCATGAATTTCTTTTTGGGGGGGCGCTTATACCGTTCCACGCTTGGTAAAATTGATTAAGCAATTTTATTCTTCGGGTCAGAACGATTACAACGATACCTCATTTATATCTTTTTTATGTTTTGGCGCTTTTATACGATAAAAACTATTTTACAGAAAAAATAATTATATTTGCATCACTTTAATCTGAGGACTATAACTTTTTTATTTTTTCGTTGATGATGCTGTATGGCAGCTCGTTTTTTGTGGGACAAGATGGCGTTTTCAGCGGTACCATGGTTATTTATATCCGTCTTTTTAATCTCGTGTTATTCCACTTTTTGTTTGGCGGTATGATAATAAAGCGTCGGTTTTTGCCTGATTTTTTTTTTTTTAAAGATGTTCACTGAAGGGGTTAACTAGTGGGACAGTTTTATAGGTCGGGTCGTTACGGACGCGGCGATACTTAATATGTGTACTTTTATTGCTTTTTTTTATTTAGAATTTATTGGAACAATATTTTTTTTTCTTTATTTAGGATTTTTTTACACATGTAAATATTATTTTTTTAATTTTTTTACATTGCCCTAGGGGGGGACATCACATTATAGTGGCAGATCGCTAATCTGACACTTTGCAGTGCACTGTGTCAGATTAGCGAGGCTTCCCGGCGCCTGCTCTGAGCAGGCGCTTGAAAGCCACCTCCCTGCAGGACCCGGAAGGCCATTTTGGATCTGGGTCTGCAGGGAGGAGGTAGGAGATCACATCGCGTTGCTCCGAGGGTCTCAGGGAAGCACACAGGGAGCCCCCTCCCTGTGCGATGCTTCCCTATGCCGCCGGAACGCTGCGATCATCTTTGATCGCAGTGTTCCGTGGGTTAATGTGCCGTGAGCAGTCCCCCTGTGAGCACGGCCGATCGCCTATGACGTACAATTCCGTCCATGGGAAGTAGGGCCCACCCCACATGGACGGAATAGTACGTCTAATGGCAGAAAGGGGTTAAAGGGAACATGTCACCCACAAAATTGAAGATGAGGAAAGCCCACCGGCATCAGAGGCTTAGCTACAGCATTCTGTAATGCTGTAGATAAGCCCCCGATGTATCCTGAAAAATGAGACAAAGAGGTTAGATTATACTCACCCAGGGGCGGTCCCGCTGAGGTCCGGTCCGATGGGGGGTCGCGGTCCGGGACCTCCCATCTTCATAGGATGACGTCCTCTTCTTGTCTTCACGCTGCGGCTCTGGCGCAGACGTACTTTGTCTGCCCTGTTGAGGAGAGCAAAGTACTGCAGTGTGCAGGCACTGGGCCTCTCTGACCTTTCCCGGCGCCTGCGCACTGCAGTACTTTGCTCTGCCCTCAACAGGGCAGACAAAGTACGTCTGCGCCGGAGCCGCAGCATGATGACAAGAAGAGGACATCATCGTAAGAAGATGGGAGGCCCCCGGACTGGACCGCGACGCCCATCGGACCAGAACCACAGCGGGACTGCCTCTGGGTGAGTATAATCTAACCTTTTTCTCATCTTTCAGGATACATCGTGGGCTTATCTACAGCATTACAGAATGCTGTAGATAAGCCCCTGATGCCAGTGGGCTTACCTCATCTTCGATTTTGGGGGTGACAGGTTCCCTTTAAGGAGTATCTATTACTGACTTATGTGAGAGCTGACTATCCTGTACATCAGCACTCGTATAGTATTTGACTCTTTTGTTTACTGTATATACTATGTCTTATATGTTAACATTTCTGTATGGTGCTTATTCGCACTGAGGAGAGGTGATTTGAGAGCTTATATGATTTTGGCCTCTGGTCGCCTTTGGTGATATACTACAAAGATAAGCAATAATACGCTTTACATACAGTAGTATTTGATTAAGATGTGATATGAAGGTCTATCGGATATATTATATTTCGTATCTGGTCATATATGGTTATGGTGCTAAATAACATTGAGATATTATTAAATTATCTTTTGTCCTTGGGGTACTACACCAGTATGGTGGCATCCATCCCCTCCATCTGATATGAATGATCTGCACCTGTCTGAACTATTTCCTTTCCTTACATCATTTTTCTTTTACAAAAGATTAGCATATCCTGCACCTTTTTCAGATACAGGCCATCTGGCCTTCTTTTTCTGACTATACATCTTATAGGGTCGGATAGGAGCGGAGGGATAGCCAACGCACGAGCGGGGGCGCCATTTCTCATCATCTTAGGGTGCCAACCTCTGCGCCTAGGTAGGTGTTCAGACAGATGCACATGTAGGATCGTATCACTCATTTCTGCACATCAGCTGAGTGAGAATGTGGTGTTTGGAGCACTATCTAAAGCTACCACTAGAATGTGCTTATAGTATCTAGAAGTAACTCTCTAGTTAATACCCAGGGAATAGGGCTATAATTTTAGAGGCTAGGTGTTTGTAGGGGCTACACTCTGCATGTCAATTTTTAAGCAGAGATCTTTCAACTAGCCAGAAAAACAGTAGACTGGCAGTATAATATAACCCTAGGAGATCAATCACGTATCATCTTCCAATACTTCCTAGGGTGGTTATTAACCCTTTATAGTACTTTTTTTTACATTTTTCCTTTTTCACACCGTTTTCACCTTCACTGAGTGGGTATTTAGGTTTTTATGACAAACTTATATTTTAGAAAGGGTTTTTGTTAGTTAGCAGTTGTTTTGAACCCTGTAACACATCATATACATGAAAGATTATTCCCTGTACTGATAAATTGCATATCTACTAACACTAATTGTTTAAAAGTTACTGTTGTATATAAATATCACTATATAAAACCCAGGCTGTTTCCGTCTCATGATCTCTGCTGGTTGCATCCAGACACCTGCATTACAGATTAGACAGACCTCATGCACTAAGAAGAGGCACATTGATGGAGAGAGCTTTGCTATTGGGGACAGGCTACATGTTGGGGTACATATGAGGGTGCAGGCTATATGTGTTGATACATCTTGGGGTGCAGGCTACATATGGGGGTCAAGGTTACTTAGGGTACATATAAGGATGCAGGCTATATGTGGGGATACCTTTGGGGATGCAGGCTATATGTGGGGGTACACGTAGGTGCAGGATAAATGGGGGAGCAGTCTCCGTGTGGGGGTGCATATGAATGGTGCAGGCTACATGTGGGAGTACATATGGGGGTGTAGGCTACATGTGAGCTTACATATGAGGGTGAAGGTTGTGATGCGGCTGCAGTGCAGTTTAGCGCAACCTCCACCAGGGGGTGCTGGTGAGGGAAAAGAGGTTGCACACTAACAGCGTAGCAACACTGAGCAGCCGCACAGGTGCCACAGGTAACGAAAGAGTGGTCAGACGAGCAGAGTCTGAAAGTGTCAGGAGCAGAGGTACCTGAGGTCACAGCATGCATGAAGTCAGAGACAAGCCAGAAGTCAGAGCCAAAAGGGATCGTGGTATCCAAAACGTGAGACGTAAGACAAAGTTGGGGTACAAGCCAGAAGTCATAGCCGGACGGAGAACGAGGTATCAGAGACGGAAAGCAAGAGGTGGGGTTCAGAGATCAGGCCAAGTAATACACTGCAAGGAAAACCATCAGACAAACACTACATCAGGGATAGGGAACGGGACTCACACAAATGCGGGAAGTCAGAGGCAGAAGGATCACCATGGTATACAGGTCAGCTGCTCTAGCCTGGAAGCATGAACTATCACTGACGCTGGCCAGCAGACTGCAGAGGTCTGAAAAAGCCCAGCCAGCTCCAAAGCGAGGCAGAGGGTGTTAACCCCCGCATGACCACTCCAGAGAGGGAATAACAGAAAACAAACTCCGTACTGGATCATGACAAAGGCTACATGTAGGGGTACATATGGGGTGCAGGCTACATGTGGGGGTATATATGGTAGTGCAAGCTACATGTTCCAAAGAATGAAGAAAAAGGTACTCCAATGTAGAAAAATATAAAACTTCATCTTTAATGGAAAAAAATCATAAAAACAGACACAATGCGGACAACATACAGATCCCAGAGAGCTACCAACCGACGAGTTTCGACACTCCGGTCTTAATCATAGTTAGTATAGGTTGTCAGACTGAAGGCTTAAAAACCTTTCACGAAGCAAACAGGTGAAAAAAATCACTGCTAGTTGTTTAGTAATGTTTTGACGAGCCCGCCGACCACACGGGAACCCAACTTGTTGCATCCCCATGTGGTCGGTGGCCGCATCAAATCAACGCATCCACATACATCCGCATGTCCTGCATACCCAATGTTAAAGATAGGTACGCAGGACGCATGCAGAAGTAGGCGGACATAAACGGAAGAAGTGCAGAAGTGGGCGAACCTTCAGGGAGGAAGTACACAGCCGTCCACAAAGCCCCGATATGCAAGTGTGAACATAGCCTAAGGTAGACAACACCTTCTGTATTGCAGTTGATATAACTTTTGATGGGAAAGGTGGAACCTGAGGATTTGGAAAAAGTGGGGGTTTTATTCATATGGGTACAAGTTTTACACAGGTGTGAACCACATTTATGAGATCCTTTGACATCTAGCCATGTTTATATGTATTTATATTTTTATTTAGTCGAAAAAAAGACTACATATTGCAGGCTACATGTGGGGTACATATGGGCAGGCTATATATGGGGTGTGCAGGTTATATGTGGGGATACAAATGGGGGGTACAGGCTATAAATAAAGGTACATATGGGGTGCTGGCTAGATGTGTGGTACATATGGAGGGTACAGGCACGGTACATGGTGTGCAGACTGTATGTGATATTAAAGCTCTTCCTGAGAGGATCCGATATTGTAGGGACCTGAATGGGGAGAAGATGACGATGTTACATCATAAAGATCCGTGTAATAATGCAATGAGATAATTATTACTGAGGAGAGCGTCTGAGGGGAAACGTAATGGGGAATCTCCACAGACCTCCACCCGCAGGGCTGCACACTAGATATTAGTGATGTGTCGTTCGTGAACGAGCCGACACAAAGAGCCGGCTCCCAGCTGTGAACGATGGGAGCCGGCTCTGCAGCGTGAGTGAACCGAATCTTTTTTTTTTTTTTTTTTCCTTCCTTGTCTGGTGCCTGCAGCCTATCAGATTCAGCGAGCTCAGTGAGTGTGACTGTGACTCATGTGGGAGGAGCAGACAGCAGAGAGGGAGATGTGAGTCTGTGGAGTGTAAAGAAATGCCTGTGAGTCCAGTGATGTGATCACAAAATCAGTCCCCAGGAAGGCACAGCCGGTGCGGTTGAAGTGTCGCTGTATTGTTCCCCTCAGCACCCGGGCATTCACCTCACACAAGTACCGCAGCTGTGCAGCCTGTAGCCTCCCATCAGGCCAGGCTTGTGCTGGAGAGGTGGCCATGCTGTTATTATCAGCTCCCTGCCTCCCTCTAATAACGGCTGCAGTTCTGTGCCATCTCCAATTATCTGACACTCTGCAGCTCTTCTTGTCTTTACACTTTTGCAACCTTTTTAATGCACCCAAAATATCTGCAAATCATGGTGATTAACCCCTTCATGTTGCAGCTATTGTTCTTTTTCTGCTACACCTTTCAGGAGCCTTTGTAAGGGCTTGGGGTTTTGTGTTTCTTTTTTTGCAGGACAAGTTTTATTTCTGAATGAGCCCATTTTACCATATAATGTCCTGAAAAACCAGGAAAAAAAAAGTTCACAGTGAGGTAAAATGAAGGTGGGGAAGCAATTCTACCGTATAGTTTGGGGGATTTGTTTTGCGTAGTTCAGAGTGAACGGTTTCATTTGAGGTGGTCTCACACGTGGCATCACAGGAGGCTGGGGCTGCACTCGCTTCTCTGCAGCGTCTCGCCACATTGATCACCTACAGTAAGGGTACCGTCTCACAGTGGCACTTTGATTGCTACGACGGCGCGATCCGTGACGTTCCAGCGATATACATACGATCTCGCTGTGTCTGACACGCAGCAGCGATCAGGGACCCCGCTGAGAATCGTACGTCTTAGCAGATCGTTTGAAACTTTCTTTCGTCGCTGGATCTCCCGCTGTCATCGCTGGATCGGCGTGTGTGACACCGATCCAGCGATGTGTTCGCTTGTAACCAGGGTAAACATCGGGTTACTAAGCGCAGCCCTGCGCTTAGTAACCCGATGTTTACCCTGGTTACCCGGGGACTTCGGCATCGTTGGTCGCTGGAGAGCTGTCTGTGTGACGGCTCCCCAGCGACCACACAACGACTTACCAACGATCACGGCCAGGTCGTATCGCTGGTCGTGATCGTTGGTAAATCGTTTAGTGTAACGGTACCCTAAGGCCAGGCCATCAATGTTAGTCATGGACAATCTCTTTAAACTTTTTCTATCTGTAATACTACCTCAATCATATTTACTGTAACTTAAATGTTAATAAAGTTGGTATGTAACTAGGGTTGCAGTGCCATATTCTGTTTGACTTGCTGGGATTTGTAGTGCTGTGCACCACCAGCAGGAGAAGTTGATACCATGGTATAGTAGCATTTATACATTTCTGTTCCACGTTGTGTTGAAATAAACTGAGTTTACTATTCCGTATGCTTTGCACAGTGTGTGTGTGTGTGTGTACAGTGTATACATTGTGTATGTATACAGTGTGTGTACAGTGTGCGTATACAGTGTGCGTGTAAGGCTACTTTCACACTAGCGTTGTTTGGTGTACGTCGCAATGCATTGTTTTGGAGAAAAAACGCATCCTGCAGAATTACCTGCATGATGCTTTTTTTCTCCATAGACTTTCATTAGCGACGCATTGCGATGTATGGCCACACGTCGCATCCGTCGTGCGACGGATGCGTTGTGTTTTGGTGGACTGTCGGCACAAAAAAGTTCCATGTAACTTTTTTTGTGCGTCACGTCCGCCATTTTCGACCGCGCCCCCTCCTACCCGGACCTTACAATGGGGCAGCGGATGCGTTGAAAAACTGCATCCGCTGCCCCCATTGCTCATTTCTTTCACAACGTGCGTCGGTACATCGGGCTGACGCATGGCGACGGCCCCGTACTGACGCTAGTGTGAAAGTAGCCTTAGCACAGTGCTTGCAGCATGCCTTTATTTTTATGAATTACAATCTTATACATCACCAACATATAGCACAGAACTTACTAATTCAGAAAGGACTTGTACAAAAAACGGCCCATATTACACAGTAATACAGGTTAGGCTGGGTTCACATTGCGTTAGTGGCGTCTGTTAGACGGACTACGTTACACAGCGGCATAAACGCGGTGTAACGCAGTCCGTTACGGCCGCCATTGACTCCAATGTCGGACGCATCAGTAGCGCCCACCCACAATGGGCGTGCACTAGCGATGTGCCGTCATTGAGTGACGGACCCTGGGATGCGGGCTGCAGCGTTTCCGGGTCCGTCACTGCTAGCGCAGATAGAGCTAGAAGATGCTCTATCTGCGCTAGCGCAATGTAAACGTCGGCACTTGCGTTACAGCAGCCCGTTACCGTATGTGCTGAGCGGGCTGCTGCTAACGCAGTGTGAACCCGGCCTTAGGACTACAACCGAGTAGCGCGGGCTCTGTTCACAAGCGCCAACAATCTGCAGAAACAGCAATGCTAAAAAACAGTGTTTAATGCTTCACTGGATACTTATACAGGTGTATCATGAGGCTGTCACTTTACAGGCAAAGACTGGGAACGATGACAGTGTAAAATCTAGTTTTATTTAAAAAAAGAGCCGGTTCACGAGCCGAAAGAGCCAGACTGCCCATCACTACTAGATATATGACTGATCTGTGCGCACAGGACCTGTGATGATGTCACAGTCATGTGATCAGTCCCATGGAGGGGAGGAGCCAGTCTCCATTTTGCTCCATGTGAGAGAAGACGTCTACACTGGTGACAGGTAATGAGGGAGCAGGGAGGGTGTGATGGGGGAACAGGACTAAACCCTAATTAGCTGAAGGTCGGGGTCTCTCTGACCCCTAGAATATACAGCGAAGCCTGAAAGGTCGGGAACTCTTTAGAATTTTCCATATTTCTGAATTAATTTGACCTAAAACTCCATCAGATTCTTACAAGAGTCCTAAATGTATAAATCCTACATGGAACGAGACGGAAAAGTATAAAGACTGAAGATTTTTGCTTTACAGAATAATAGAAATGTTTATTAATTCCCCTGATAAATATATAAGTCTATGGAGACATAAAATAAGGGGAATTTCCATGATACAGAGACTGGATAAAAAGGTGATGGCAATACACACTATAATATATGTATAATAGATCAGATCCTGTGTCAGCACCGAGTAAGTCACGGTGTCAGAGAGGAGTGAAGTCCTGTGTACAGAGGCCATTACTGTGCTATGTGAGGGTCAGTGGTTACTGTAGTTCTGTCATTGTATTCAGGAACCAGCAGGATCAGACTGGAAAGAGACAGAGGTCCCTCAACTCAGACTAAAACTGAATCTGTGGTAACTGATATAACAAAACCTAAACTGTGTCTGGGGTTCTCATCTATGGAAGTCCTGGAGGGGTCATGCTGTGACTCCCCTTATGTATTCCCAGGAGCATTCAGGGCGAGGAAAGTGTGTGCACCTCACTGTCAGCTCTTATCTTCATTACCGACTACAACTTCCCCACGGTAAATGCACAAACTGATAAGGAAAGGTGGAGAAACAGAGCAAGGAATAATGTGGAACAGATATTATTGTGGCTTGGTGGCAACAAGCTTTACACAGTAACTTGTCACCTATCAGTCATTCTCCACATTATCCTGGCAGCCGGTGCCCTATGCGACCACATAGATGGCGCAAAGCTAATCCTGGGCATAGATCCTGGCCCAGATGCTGCACAACAGGCCCAAGCAAAGATACTTCTTTATCCAAACATAACACTTCCCATTTAAACCAAAAAGCTCTATTTTGACCTCTTCTGTTTATTAAACATTGTTCCAATAGTCCAGGTGATCGTTAGCAAAGTGCAGATGATCAATATTTTTATAGAGAGCAGTGACTTTCTCCTTGCTATCCTAACATACATACCATAGTTATTCAGTGTTCTTCTCATAGTTGCCTCATGAACATTAACATTAGCTAATGTGTGAGAGGCCTTTTAGTTGTTTAGAGGTTACATTGGGTTTCTTTATGACCTTACCAACTGTTAAGTGTCTTGCATTTTGGGTGATCTTTGTTGATTGACCACTCCTGAGGAAGGAAAAATGGTTTTGAATTTACTCATTTATACATAGTCTGTTTGACTTTGGGTTGGTGGAGTTCAAACACTTTAAAGACGGTTTATTAACTGTTCTGTTTTCTTACACATTCTCACAGTGTGCAGCCTGACATACAGTATAAACCTCTTCTGTCTTACAAAATAAGCAGACCGTTCTCTGTAGTCTAACTTGTTTATTTGTCAACAGATGGATGTATAGAATCAAAATCTATGGTAAAATTACAAGAATACAACTAACATGTATCAGTATTGAGCTTAGAATATCACATAACTATGACATCTACAATTAACAATGAAAGCACACAGCAAGATGGATCTTGTACATGTGAACACATGATCTAGTAACAATCACTATCTGATTTAACAACAGTTCTGTATAACACAATACCACAGGAACATAAATTGTTCCCTTACCAGATATTTTTTGTACAGTATAATGGAGTTCAAGTAAGATAATGCAGGAAACAAGGCACACACACGTGTCTGGAAAACTTCTCTATCAAAAGGCCCTTCACCCATCATGCTTTGGTTTCTCCCACAATGCAACTGACTGCTTTAAAGAAAAAAAACAAAAATTAATACAATTAAACATAACTAGATAGTGGGTATTACCACATTTATTTGTCACTAAAAGAGTATTACAGTCTGTTAAAGTGACAACAGTAATTTAACCTAATTTGTTGCCCTAATGGGTAGAATATTCCTTGCTTAGCATCAATTGATGCCACTGCTAGGCTCCTTTGGTGAAAACAAAAAGTTCCGCTACTGGCCTGAAGAATAGTTTACTCTCACAAGACTTCCACACTTTGACTTTGCTTACATTTCCATCCTTACTTGGGAACATTTGGTGATGAGGCCTAGTGGTCACTCGTTCGGATGCCTCTGGCTGTCCTTCATGGGCACAACATCAACAGTTTTGATGTGGTGATCCGAATTCACCATACATAGAGCGTATACCGAGGGCATATTTCTTCATAGTCATGTGTGCCTACCAGTTCAAATATGTCTGATCGAATAATGCAGGTCATTGAGCGATATAAGGACGCAGGCCCTGTAAAGCAGCTTGTGTCCTTAAGGTGGCTCGATGCGACAGATATAATTGCGTGGACTGCATGATTATGGTGTGTAGACATAGTTCCATTGTTTTGGACAAGAGGATCTCCTGATCTGTAACACCCGATACCTGACATAGACATAAAAGAATCAGGTTTCATAGGAAAAGTATCCTAGTACTACATTGCTGTCTGTGTAGAACTCCACATCTTTGATTTCTAGATTAATTCCTGTCGTGATAAGTTCAGCCAACTCTACTGCAAGCACAGCAGCACAGAGTTCCAGTCTGGGTATTGTGTGTAGAGATGAGCTAATTTGCTCGAGTTCCCTCTTATTCGGCAAGCTATAGCACTTGCTGAGTAAGCTGCAGAGGAAACCTGGCTTCCTGGATCGTGCCCTCCGATCAGCTGATCGGCTCTGCAGCTGCATGTGTCCCAGCTGTGTGACAGGCACAACACATGTATGGAGAGCCCAACAAACAGGCTCTCCATACATGTGTCGTGCCTGTCATGCAGCCGGGTTTCCTCTGCAGCTTACTCAGCAAGCGCTATAGCTTGCCGAATAAGAGGGAACCTGAGCAAATTTGCTCATCTCTAATTGTGTGTTCTAGGAGTGGTGCCAGTTTTGACCTTAAAATAACAAACCCTATATGGCGTCATACTTTGACATCTATGGTTTTGAGGTATGCTACTGCTGCAGTCGCTTTTACTAAGGCGTTGCAGAAGATACAAAGTCTTTGCATTTTTACTTCTGTTGATGGTACAGAAGCATAAGGTTGTGTTGCATGAAGGCTGGACAAAGCTTGGATAGACTTCTTCCAACCCGGCAACAGGTCTCTTTTCTCCATGGGAAGCAGATCATCCCAATCAGACGTCTATTGGGTGAAGTCTATCATCATTTTACCTTGTATAGTAACAGGAGCTGTGAATCTTAGAGGATTATACAAGCTGTTTAAGAGAGACAAGGTACCTCTGTGTGTGACAGGCTTTCCTTCCTTGCTGATTTGGAAAGTGAATGTGTTTGCCTTTAAATCCCAGAGCAAACCAAGGCTCCGTTGCATGGGAAGGGAGTCTGTGCTTAGATGCAAGTCTTTTAGGCCACTTGAGTAATTTTTGTCTTGAGAGGAAAAGGTTTTCGTCAATTCACGGCTGATACTGTAGAAGCGCTTTTGTGCAACCTCAGGTTAGACAAAGCGAGCATTTCTTGAGCCCTTTTAAACAGACTGATTGCAGTCTCGTTCATGGGTGTGAATTTCAAGCTATCGGCTACATAAAAATACTTTTCCACGACAAATCAAACGTCCAACCCATACTTTGCTTCACCTTCTCTGGCAGAATGTCTGAGAACATAGATGGTGACTGTAGGGTATGGACTGTTTCCAAAGATGTGCACCCTCATTCAATACTCTGCGATATCTTTATAAGGTTTGTTGTTGTGGTACCAGAAGAATTTCAAGTAATTTGTGTTCTTCTTTGACAAGAAAGTAGTGAAACATCTGTTGTGTGTCTTCCATGAATGCCATCACATCTGTACAGAAGCAGAGAAGTTCTCCCAGAAATCTGTTGTTGATGTCTGGGCTGGACAGTAAGACGTCATTTAATGAAACACCTTTACATCTGGTGCTTGAGTTGAATACTACTCTTATGTGACCTGGTTTCTTAGGCTGATACTCATTGAAAATGGATAAGTACCAACACTCCTTGGAGTCTTGAAGTACAGGTGCGATTTCAGCATGGCCATTCTGGAATATTTTCTCCATGAATGTAAAGCAGTGTTCTCTTGTCTCTGGTGCCTTCTGAAGTTTATGTTTGAGGGAGACAAATCGACTGTAAATGAGTTCTCTTTTATTGGGTAAGCGTTGTCTCTGGGGCGACCCAACATTTTGACTCATCCTTTACAATTTCTTGATCAATGATGTCCAAGAACAGTCTGTCTTTTATGGACATTGCAACCCCGTTGTCTTCTCTTGTCCTGTGGAAAATTGTGCACCCTATGTGATCTTGCTCACCTTCACAAGCGTGGTCTTCACAGGAAGGGTCTGCGAAATGACAAGGCAGAGGAGCAGTGTGTGGCAATTCTATTACCAGGAAACTACTCTGACATGGCTGAAAGAGAGATGGAACGTCCATTCAAGTGTACTAGTGAGCATACTGTTGACTGAAGTCGGCTTGTCTGTACCTGCTAAACTGACATTTCTTATAATGACCTATCCTTGGTCAAGTCTCTGGGCATGCGGAGCATTCTGGAGTCCGTTGTTCTGTCTTCTAGCCTTATGGACTCGTAAATATGTCCCGACTCCCAAGGAGTGAGGGCTCGTGCACACGCTGCGGAATCTGCTGCGTTTTTTTCCGCTGCGGAATTGGAAAATCCGCAGTGCAAAACCGCTGCGGTTTTCACTGCGGATTTTCCTGCGGTTTCTTCTGCGGATTCGTCTGCGGGTTTTCAACAGCACTTTCCTATTGGTGCATGTTGAAAACCGCTGCGGAATCCGCAGAAAGAAGTGATATGCTCCTTTTTTTCCGCAGCAATTCCGCGCGGTTTTTACCGGGATTTTCCGCAATGTGAGCACAGCGGTTTTTGTTTTCCATAGGGTAACATTGTACTGTACCCTGCATGGAAAACTGCTGCGGATCCGCAGCGTCAAATCCGCTGCGGATCCGCAGCAAAAAACGCAAAGTGTGAACATAGCCTAAGACTATCAGAGCCTCTCGGTCCAGTTCAGTTATCAGGTGGGCTATACTCTTCAAATGGGGGTGGTGTGCCACTGCCTCCGAAAAACAGGTATCTCAAACCTGTTATCAGGAATCTGATTGCACTCCAATATGATCAGCAGAGGTTAGTAGGTCTGTCCCTTTCCTCTCCACCATTTCAACAGTATCCACATGTGTTGTCAAGCAGTAGTGAGAACTGGTGGGCCTGCAATGTTAAATATGTCGAAGAAGGACTTCGCTAAAAGCCTGTTGCTTTGGTCATCTAGGATTGCATATATCTTGGAAATATTTTTCCCAGTGGCCTGCAATATAGACTCTGAGAAGGCAGATTTTTGAGCAAGACCGTAATACTACAAGTCCTATACAGATTTCCGTACTCTGAGAAGTGACTACTGGGGTGTCTTGTCAGTGTCCATCAGCTTTCCGTCACATTCCTCCATTTGCGACGATGCCCATGAGGGTGGTCCAGGGTTTAAAGCTGTGTTGTGTTCTATGCTACCACATTCTGCTCATTTCTCACTGGTTTCACAGTTCCTAGCAATGTGCGATGTTGCAGCACAGCATCTGAAGCAGATATTGTTTTCTTTGAGGAAACTCTTGCGGTCTTCTACAGACTTCTCTCTGAAGGCTGTGCATTTTAGCAGAGAATGAGGTTTCTTATTTAGGGGATACTGCTTGCTGAGAGCCTTGGGTTTGGTGACTCTGGTCTTTTCATGAGAAGACTTATCTGCTCCATAAGGAAAACCTGTGGTGGTCACATTTATTTTGTGGACTGCCACAGATGTTTTACAAGGTTTGATACCAGGTGCAGTGGAACACGACAGAGTGAAGTCAAACTGGTGTCATTTCTAATCCTTGCCTATTGAGTGACAAAGTGTACAAACTTTTGATGGATGGAAATGGTACATTATGAATCTGTCTATAACAGGAACTGTGTGTGACCCACTTCTCCTGTAAGTTATAAGGGAGCTTTTGAACAATTGTGTTGACAACTCTGGCGGTGTCCAGGAATGTCAAACCTGGCAGATCTCCTTCTGCCTGAGCAACCTATACCTCAATTAAAGGGAACCTGTCACCCCCCGATGGTGAGGTAAGCTCACCGTAATCGGGGGCTTATCTACAGCATTCTGTAATGCTGTAGATAAGCCCCTGATGTTACCTGAAAGAGGAGAAAAAGACGTTAGATTATACTCACCCAGGGGCGGGCCCGCTGCGGTCCAGGTCCGATGGGTGTCTCAGGTCCGATCTGGAGCTTCCCATCTTCATTCCATGATGTCCTCTTCTGGTGTTCACGCCAGGTAACATCGGGGGCTTACCTACAGCATTACAGAATGCTGTAGATAAGCCCCTGATGACAGTGAGCTTACCTCACCATCGATTTTGGGGGTGACAGGTTCCCTTTAACAAGTCGCTCAGTTCCCTGAGCTTTTAGTAACACAAAATTATCAATTATCTTATATAAAGCATTTTTTATAGCTTCTGTTGACCCATAACATTCATCAAGTCTTTCACACACCACACGCAGGTCCGTGTCTGGATACTTTATGTTAATGTCTCTCTAATTTAGATGTGTTCAGAGGACTTGCTTCCAATCCACTTTACCAGAAAACTCCTCACTACTGGAAAGGTCTAAATCTCTGATGGCATTCTGGAAGAAGGCTCGCCATGCCATGTAGCTCTCAGCACGATCTGTGACCTTTACAAGTGACTTGATGACCAGCTACCGCTGTGCAAATAACTTAGCAAAGTTCATCGTGGATTGGTCAGCGGCAGCGCTGATACAAGCTGGTGTGCTGTTATGCTGGGAGTTAGGAGCCTCTGGCATAGGGTAGTCCATATAATACCATTCTGATGTGAAGGGGGTCCTTTTAAGTTGAAATGGTGGCTGTACCTTTTGTAGAATGATAGTTGTGGCCAATGTCATTTTGTTGCATACTTTCTTGCTTGTAGTACAGCATTTCAAGGTAGGATCTCTGGTAATCTGCATAGGTTGATTGATGTAGTGGATCGGGGTTGTCATCTGCTCTGAGACGCGTTATGCTGGATATTGTTAATCTAGATCTGGTCTGAGAACATCGCTGAATTTCTCAGATTCAGAAAACTCTAAGGCTTCTAGAAACTCTGCTTTGGCTATTGCAGCTGCTGCCTCTTTCTCTGCGGCAAGTTTTTACAGAGATGCTTGCAGGCGTGCACTATCAAAGGGACCTTCATCCAGCATGCCTTTGTTTCTCCCACAATGCAATTGACTGCTTTACAGAAAAACATGTAATACAATTAAACGTCACCAGATGGTGCTATTACCACAATAGACGTCACTAACAGAGTATTACAGCTTATTAAAGTGAAAACTGTAATTTAATTTCATTTTTTGCCATAATAGGCAGAACAGTAACCAACTACTACCTGATGAGCCTTAAAGGGAAGGTGCCATAAAAAAAAAAAAAAATTCAGCAATTGAAAAAATGTAAAGAATTAATGTTTACATTTTCTTTAAAAATAGTATCATTTGTTTATAATTTAGTATAATATGAAAAATAATCTTAAAAGTTTGGTATTTCCACTTTTAAACACTAGGGGGAGCAGCTACTGAAATTTGACACAAAAACCTAGTGTACAACTATCTGACATTACTGCATGCAATTATGGGCTGAATCTGCTCACATGCATGTGATGTCACTCCTCTCCTCCCATTCTGGGTGTTTACTAAGGAAAAAGAGAGGATGAGATGTAGGAACACATTGAGGAGTCATTTTGTTGGTGATTGCAAAGTTATACTGACAAGTGGACAGTCACCGAGGATGGCAGGCAGTGAGGATTCTGTTAGTTGGTGCTGCTCGCTGTATCACGCTCACGCTGACATTCACGCTCACACTCACACGCTGATGCTCACACTCACGCTCACATGCTGACACTGGCTCACACGCTGACGCTCACACTCATGCTGACACTCAGGCTCTCACGCTAACACACTGATGCTCACCTTGACGCTCACGCTGATGCTCACACTCACACTGACCATCATACTCACACACACTCAGCCCAACACCCTCATTCCTAAGCCGATAAGTAAATACAAACACACACAAACCTATGCAAACACTAGCCTATGTAGGAGCATTAACAGAACGAACATACATAGGCTGTAACCTATGTTACACTCACGCTGATGGTCACACTCACACTCACATGCTGATGCTCGCTCACACGCTGATGCTCACTCTCTTGCTGACACTCACGCTCACACTCAGGCTCACACTCATGCTCATATGCTGATGCTCACGCTCACACACTCACACGCTGATGCTCACTCACGCTCACATGCTGACACTGGCTCACACGCTGACTCTCACACTCATGCTGACACTCACGCTCACACTCAGGCTCACACGCCGCTCATGCTCACACGCTGATGCTCACGCTGATGCTCACCTTGACGCTCACACTCACGCTGATGCTCACACTCATGCTGACGATCACACTCACACACTCACACTCAGCCCGACACCCTCATTCCTAAGCCGATAAGTAAATACAAACACACACAAACCTGTGCACACACTAGTCTATGTAGGAGCCTTAACAGAACAAACGTACATGGGCTGTAACCTATGTTACACTCACGCTCACACGCTGACGCTCACACTCACGCTCACATGCTGACACTCACACTCAGCCTGACACCCTCATTCCTAAGCCGATAAGTAAATACAAACACACACAAACCTATGCACACACTAGCCTATGTAGGAGCATTAACAGAACGAACGTACATAGGCTGTAACCTATGTTACCCTCACGCTGATGGTCACACTCACGCTCACACGCTGACACTCACACTCACGCTGATGCTCACACTCAAACGTTGACATTCATATGCTGATGCTCACATTCACACGCTGACGCTTACACTCATGCTGACACTCACGCTCATGCTCACGCTGGTGCTCACACACTGATGCTCATGCTCACATTCACACTCTCACACTCAGCCCTACACCCTGATTCCTAAGCCGATAAGTAAGCACAAATACACACAAAACAACACACACACCAACCTATGTAGGAGCGTTAACAGAACGAACGTACATAGGCTGTAACCAGACAGCAACTGTTAATTTAAAAAAAAAAAAGGAAAGAAAAAAATTGTGTGGGCTCCCACATAATTTTAAAAACCAGCAGAGGGAAAGCCGACGGCATGGGGCAGATGTTTTTAGCCTGGGAAGGGGGTAATACCCATGGAGCTTCCCAGGCTATTAATATCAGCTCACAGCAGTATACTTAGCCTTTACTGGCTATTAAAATGGGGGATCCCCCCAAAAAATGACAGGGGTACCCCTATAATTAATAACCACAAAGGCTATGCAGACAGCTGCAGGCTGATATTAATAGCCTAGGAAGAGGCCATGGATATGGCCCCACAGGCTAAAAACATCAGCTCTAAGCCGCCCCAGAAAAGGCGCATCTATGAGACACTCCAAATCTCGTGCTTAGCCTCGCTCTTCCCACTTGCCCTGTAGTGGTGGCAAGTGGGGTTCATATTTGTGGGGTTGATGTCACCTTTCTATTGTCAGGTGACAACAAGCCCATGGCTTAGTAATGGAGAGGTGTCTATAAGACACCTATCCATTACTAATCCTATAGTTATATGGTAAATAAAGACACAGCCAGAATAAAATCCTCCAGAATAAGACTCCTTTAATATTGTTAATTAAACCGTACTTACTGAATGCTTAATCCACTGCCTCGTCTCCTGCAACAAAAATAAAATAATAAACCACAAATATTCCTCACCTGTCTGCCGAGAAGGTAATCCATAATTTCCCACGACGATCCTGATCACTTTGAGAGCAGTCACATCAGTCATGTGACTGCTCTTAAAGACAGCTGGCGATACACTGACAGGAGGTAATCCCTCCCACAGTGTATTACTGAGCTGCAGTGAGAGTTCACCAGAGTTCATCAGCTGCTGTAATCTCCCTTGTGGCATCACTGCTGCGTGGGAAAGTTCTCACACAGCGGTGCCATAAGTGAGCATCGGATGAACTGTGGTGAACTCTCATGGTGGCACAGTGATACACTGACATCTGCCAGCATGATCCCGCAGTGCTGTGACCAACAGTACCGGCGGTAGCATTACCATGGGTGACAGTCACAGCTGCGGGGTAACCCTAACATCTGCCAGCATGATCCCACAGCGCTGTGACCAACAGTACTGGCGGTAGCATTACCGTGGGTGACAGACACAGCTGCGGGGTCACGCTGACGTGTGACAGCATGACCTCGCAGCGCTCTGACCGGCGGTCTTACCTGCAGCTCCTGTCATCGCACGCACTAAGCAGTGTGAACAATGACAGGGGAAAGTAAAGCCCACAGCATACGCTGCGAGCTACAACAAAATGGCCGCGATCTTCTCCCACAGCTGTGACCTGGACAGCCCAGGAGGGTGTGCCCAGATCACAGCTGAGAGGCAGGAGGAGCGGCCTCAATGCAAGAGACACGGTTGAAGTCTTACTGTTGGCTCCTATGCCGAAGGCTGCCGTAAGTGAGGTGTGCAAGTGTCGTTCCCAGACACACACGCCCCCACTAGTCTAAATGACAGCCCCCAGTGGCACACATAAATGTCAATAAATAAAAAACTATTGTATTGTATTAAATACAATATTTTGTATTTAAATACAGTTGTTTATTGTATTAAAAATAATTGATTGTATAATCAATAATTATTACCGTATATACTCGAGTATAAGCCGACCCCCCTAATTTTGCAATAAAAAACTGGTAAAACTTATTGACGCGAGTATAAGCCTAGGGTAGAAAATACAGCAGCTACCGGTAAATGTCAATAATAAAAATAGATACCAATAAAAGTAAAATTAATTGAGACATCAGTAGGTTAAGTGTTTTTGAATATCCATATTGAATCAGGAGCCCCATATAATGCTCCATACAGTTCATGATGGCCCCATAAGATGCTCCATACAAAATACGCCCCCATTATAATGCTCCATAAAATTTATGATGGGCCCCATAAGATGCTCCATATTAAAATATACCCCATATAATGCTGCACAAATGCTGATTATGGCCCCATAAGATGCTCCATATAACAATGTGCCACATATAATGCTCCATGCAGTTCATTATGGCCCCATAGATGCTCCATATAACAATGTGCCACATATAATGCTCCATACAGTTCCTTATGGCCCCATAGATGCTCCATATAACAATGTGCCACATACAGTATAATGCTCCATACAGTTCCTTATGGCCCCATAACATGCTCCATATAACAATGTGCCACATGTAATGCTCCATGCAGTTCATTATGGCCCCATAGATGCTCCATATAACAATGTGCCACATATAATGCTCCATACAGTTCCTTATGGCCCCATAGATGCTCCATATAACAATGTGCCACATACAGTATAATGCTCCATACAGTTCATTATGGCCCCATAACATGCTCCATATAACAATGTGCCACATGTAATGCTCCATGGAGTTCACTATGGCCCCATAGATGCTCGATATAACAAGGCGCCACATATAATGCTCCATACAGTTCATTATGGCCCCATAGATGCTCCATATAACAATGTGCCACATACAGTATAATGCTCCATACAGTTCATTATGGCCCCATAACATGCTCCATATAACAATGTGCCACATGTAATGCTCCATGCAGTTCACTATGGCCCCATAGATGCTCCATATAACAATGTGCCACATATAATGCTCCATACAGTTCAGTCTGGCCCCATAGATGCTCCATATAACAATGTACCACATATAATGCTCCATACAGTTCTTCATGACCCCATAGATGCTCCATATAACAATGTGCCACATATAATGCTGCTGCTGCAATGAAAAAAAAAATGACATACTCACCTCTCGTCGCTGCTCCTCAGCGTCCTGTCTCTCCGCAGTGACTGTTCAGCATAGGGCGACGCGCACACTAATACGTCATTGTGCCCTCTGACCTGAACAGTCACTGCAGAGGAAGTGGAAGACAGGGTAGCGGGGGAACGAGGTTAGGTGAATATGAAATACTCACCTGCTCCCGGCGCGGTCCCAGGGAGCTTCTCCCGGACAGACGGTCTCCGGCACCCGCAGCTTCTTCCTCTGTTCAGCGGTCACTGGTACCGCTCATTACAGTGATGAATATGCGGCTCCACCCCTATGGGAGTGGAGTCCATATTCATTACTTTAATGAGCGGTACCACGTGACCGCTGAACAGGGGAAGAAGCCGCCGGCGCCAGAGACCGTGGGACATGCAGGGACCGCGCCAGGAGCAGGTGAGTATATGACAGTCGTCGCTCCCCCTCACCCGCCGACCCCCGCTGACCATAACTCCGGTATAAGTCGAGAGGGACACTTTCAGCCCATTTTTGTGGGCTGAAAATCTTGGCTTATACTCGAGTATATATGGTAATTCAAAAATTAAAATCACGGCACCTTCCCTTTAACAACCCTTCTGAGAAATTTCTTATATTTGTGTCATGATACAATACACTTCCACAAACAACTGATTATCATCTCATTGGCTGAAAACACCAGACTCAAATATCACTTGATATCTGTTATTTTCCTATTTTTGACATTTGTTTTGATTTGGTTCGCTATCTTTTTTAGGTCTGAAAAACTGATGTAGATTTAGGTCAAATCGGCTGCTCTACATGAGAAAGTGAAATCCTGTTGGACAGGGCAACCAAGGTCTTTATCTCACTAGCAGTTAGCAACAGCTATTTATCTAATGTGTGGCTCTCTGAATGGAGGTCTGTGGAGATACCCCATTACTGGGCACAGGCATCATTAATCAATAATGCATCACATTCCAGGAGATAGAACGTGCTCCCATCTATATACTCTGTGATAAATCTCTGTATGTGACTGTACTGTAGTGAGGAAAGACCACTGTAATTTATATGTATTGTGTTAAATATGGTATGTCATACCTAAGTCTCTATATCTTCCACTGACTTCTGAATGTCTGTGAAATCTAATTGTCTCCTTCATCCTTCTTGGGGAAACACCATTATACTTCGATCTGTAGTTGTTATGACCTGGTGGTTACGGAGCGGTACTGAGATGACCTGGTGGGTAAAACCAATCATGGACAAGCTCAGAGGAGGTGGCAGCTCCACAGACAGAAATCACTGATATGACCTAGTGATTACGGAGCAGCACTGAAATGACCTGGTGGGTAAAACAAATAATGTACAAGCTCTGAGGAGGTGGTAGCTTTACTGACCGCAATCCCTACTCCTAACACCAACACTAGAAATAGCCGTGGAGCTTTCCTATCTCTGCCTAGATGCCTCTTCACAGCCTAAGAACTAGCTACCCCTGAAGATGGAAACGGAAAACTATCTCGCCTCAGAGAAACCCCCAAAGGAAGGATAGCCCCCCACAAATATTGAGTGAAGAGGGAAATGACAAACTCAGAAATGAAACTAGATTTTAGCAAAGGAGGCCAATACTATCTAAATAGACAGAGATAGAAAAGGCTACTGTGCGGTCAGTATAAAATCTAAATGTCCACGCAGAATTTACAAAAATAACCTCCACACCGACTCACGGTGTGGAGGGGCAAATCTGCACCCCAGAGCTTCCAACTAGCCGGAATATTTCATAATGACAAGCTGGACAAAAGAGACATAACTTAAACTGAACAGAAGGTCAAAAGCAGGGAAACACCCAAAAACTAGCAGAACTTATCTTAAGCGAAAATGGACTGGCCAACAGAGAACTTCCAGGAAAGGACTGAATCCACAGGAAGAAACATTGACAGCTGGCATCAACATAAACAGCCAAAAGCCCAGTTAAATAACAAGGCCAGGGAACCGATTAGTGAAAGCAGCTGCTAAGTTCCACTTGAAACCACCAGAGGGAGCCCAAGAGCAGAACTCCCAAAAATACCATTCGCAACCACAGGAGGGAGCCCAAGAACGGAATTCACAACAGTACCCCCCCCTTGAGGAGGGGTCACCGAACCCTCACCAGAGCCCCCAGGCCGATCGGTACGAGCCAAATGAAAAGCACGTACCAAATCGGCAGCATGGACATCGGAGGCAAAAACCCAAGAGTTATCCTCCTGGCCATAACCCTTCCACTTGACCAGATACTTAAGTTTCCGCCTTGAAAGACGAGAATCCAAAATCTTCTCCACCACATATTCCAGCTCCCCCTCAACCAACACCGGAGCAGGAGGGTCAACAGAGGGAACCATGGGCACCACATATCTCCGCAACAAAGATCTATGGAACACATTATGAATGGAAAACGAAGCTGGAAGGGCCAAACGAAAAGACACCGGATTGATAATTTCCAAAATCCTATAAGGACCAATAAAACGAGGTTTGAACTTAGGGGAAGAGACCTTCATAGGAACATGACGAGAAGACAACCAGACCAAATCCCCAACCCGAAGCCGGGGACCAACGCACCGACGGCGGTTACCAAAACGTTGAGCCTTTTCCTGAGACAATGTTAAATTGTCCACCACATGAGTCCAAATCCGCTGCAACCTGTCCACCACAGAATCTACCCCAGGACAGTCCGAAGGCTCAACCTGCCCTGAAGAAAAGCGAGGATGAAAACCGAAATTACAAAAAAAAGGCGAAACCAAGGTAGCCGAACTAGCCCGATTATTAAGGGCAAACTCGGCCAACGGCAAGATGGTAACCCAATCATCCTGATCAGCCGACACAAAGCATCTCAAATAGGTTTCCAAGGTCTGATTGGTTCGCTCCGTCTGTCCATTTGTCTGAGGGTGAAACGCCGAAGAAAAAGACAAATTAATGCCCATTCTACCACAAAAGGACCGCCAAAACCTAGAAACAAACTGGGTACCTCTGTCAGACACAGTATTCTCCGGAATACCATGCAAACGAACCACATGCTGGAAAAACAAAGGAACCAAATCAGAGGAGGAAGGCAACTAAGGCTAGGTTCACATTGCGTTAGGGCAATCCGTTTAGCGCTAGCGCTTGCGGATTGCGCTAACGCAATGTTTTTGTAGGGGCCGCGTTTAGGGGTCGCGCTAACGTCCCCGCTCTCGCAGATCCCCGATCTGCGAGAGCGGGGAACGGACCTCGGGCGCGCCGCGGAAGCTGCAAGCAGCGTGCGAGGCGCGCTACAAAAGAACGGCACATCGCTAGCGCGAGCCGAAAAAGGCACGCGCTAGTGATGCGCTACAGGCAAAATTTACATTGCTGTCAATGGGTGCGCTAACGGACCCGTTGCATGGCGTTAATTGCGACATTTTTGCCGTGCAACGCTGTCCGTTAGCGATTACCCACTAACGCAATGTGAACCTAGCCTTAGGCAAAGGTACCAAATGGACCATTTTAGAAAACCGGTCACAAACCACCCAGATGACAGACATCTTCTGAGAAACAGGAAGATCAGAAATTAAAATCCATGGAAATATGCGTCCAAGGCCTCTCAGGGATAGGCAAAGGCAAAAGCAACCCACTAGCACAAGAACAGCAGGGCTTAGCCCGGGCACAAATCCCACAGGACTGCACGAAGGAACGCACATCCCGTGACAAAGAAGGCCACCAAAAGGACCTGGCAACCAAATCTCTGGTACCAAAGATCCCAGGATGATCAGCCAACACCGAACAATGAATCTCAGAAATCACCTTACTAGTCCAACCAACAGGAACAAACCATTTCCCCACAGGACAGCGGTCGGGTCTATCAGCCTGAAACTTCTGAAGCACCCGCCGCAAATCAGGGGAGATAGCAGAAAGAATCACCCCCTCCTTGAGAATACCACTCGGCTCACGGACTCCAGGAGAATCAGGCAAAAAACTCCTAGACAGGGCATCAGCCTTCACATTCTTAGATCCCGGAAGATACGAGACCACAAAATCAAAACGGGAGAAAAACAAAGACCACCGAGCCTGTCTAGGATTCAACCGCTTGGCCGACTCAAGGTAGATCAGATTCTTATGATCGGTCAAGACCACAACACGATGCTTGGCTCCCTCAAGCCAATGTCGCCACTCCTCGAATGCCCACTTCATAGCCAACAACTCCCGATTGCCGACATCATCATTACGCTCAGCAGGCGAAAACTTTCTGGAGAAGAAAGCACACGGCTTCAACACAGAGCCATCAGAACTTCTCTGAGATAGAACAGCTCCTGCCCCAATCTCAGAAGCGTCAACCTCAACCTGAAAAGGGAGAGAAACATCTGGCTGACGCAACACAGGGGCAGAAGTAAAACGACGCTTAAGCTCCTGAAAGGCCTCCACAGCCGCAGAGGACCAATTCACCACATCTGCACCTTTCTTGGTCAAATCGGTCAGAGGTTTAACCACAGTAGAAAAATTAGCAATGAAGCGACGATAAAAATTAGCAAAGCCCAAAAATTTCTGAAGGCTCTTCACAGATGTAGGTTGAGTCCAATCATAAATAGCCTGAACCTTAACAGGGTCCATTTCAATAGCCGAGGGAGAAAAAATGAACCCCAGAAAAGAAACCTTCTGAACTACGAAAAGGCACTTAGACCCCTTCACAAACAATGAATTAGCATGAAGAATCTGAAATACCATCCTGACCTGCTTCACATGAGACTCCCAATCATCGGAAAAAAACAAAATATCATCCAAATATACAATCATAAATTTATCCAGATACTCCCGGAAAATATCATGCATAAAGGACTGAAACACAGATGGAGCATTAGAGAGCCCGAAAGGCATCACAAGATATTCAAAATGGCCTTCGGGCGTATTAAATGCTGTTTCCCATTCATCACCCTGTTTGATGCGGACCAGATTATACGCCCCTCGAAGGTCAATCTTGGTAAGCCAGCTAGCCCCTTTAATCCGAGCAAACAAATCAGAGAGCAAAGGCAAAGGGTACTGGAATTTGACCGTGATCTTATTGAGAAGGCGATAATCTATACAGGGCCTCAAGGAGCCATCCTTCTTGGCAACAAAAAAGAACCCCGCTCCCAACGGTGACGAATACGGGCGAATATGCCCCTTCTCCAAGGACTCCTTTACATAAGTCCGCATAGCAGCATGCTCTGGCACAGACAGATTGAAAAGTCGACCCTTAGGGAATTTACAGCCAGGAATCAAATTAATAGCGCAATCGCAGTCCCTATGAGGAGGCAGAGGACTGGATTTAGGCTCCTCAAATATATCCTGGAAATCCGACAAAAACTCAGGAACTTCAGAAGAAGGGGACGAGGAAATTGACATCAGAGGAATGTCACTATGTATTCCCTGACAACCCCAACTAGTCACAGACATAGATTTCCAATCCAGCACTGGATTATGTACCTGTAACCATGGAAACCCCAGCACAACCACATCATGCAAATTATGCAACACCAAAAAGCGAATATTTTCCTGATGTGCTGGAGCCATGTTCATGGCTAACTGTGTCCAGTACTGAGGTTTATTCTTGGCCAATGGCGTAGCATCAATCCCCCTCAAGGGAATAGGATTCTGCAAAGGCTCCAAGGAAAAACCACAGCCTAAGAACTAGCTACCCCTGAAGATGGAAACGGAAAACTATCTCGCCTCAGAGAAACCCCCAAAGGAAGGATAGCCCCCCACAAATATTGAGTGAAGAGGGAAATGACAAACTCAGAAATGAAACTAGATTTTAGCAAAGGAGGCCAATACTATCTAAATAGACAGATAGAAAAGGCTACTGTGCGGTCAGTATAAAAACTAAATGTCCACGCAGAGTTTACAAAAATAACCTCCACACCGACTCACGGTGTGGAGGGGCAAATCTGCACCCCAGAGCTTCCAACTAGCCGGAATATTTCATAATGACAAGCTGGACAAAAGAGACATAACTTAAACTGAACAGAAGGTCAAAAGCAGGGAAACACCCAAAAACTAGCAGAACTTATCTTAAGCTGAAATGGACTGGCCAACAGAGAACTTCCAGGAAAGGACTGAATCCACAGGAAGAAACATTGACAGCTGGCATCAACTACAGCCAAAAGCCCAGTTAAATAACAAGGCCAGGGAACCGATTAGTGAAAGCAGCTGCTAAGTTCCACTTGAAACCACCAGAGGGAGCCCAAGAGCAGAACTCCCAAAAATACCATTCGCAACCACAGGATGGAGCCCAAGAACGGAATTCACAACAGTAGTAGATCGGCTCACTCGGCTGCAAATGGAGGTAAACAATAAAAACAGCTCTTCGGACAAAACAAGAAAAGAAACCAAAATGGTATACAGTCTCTGCATCTGCGGGGATCTTACCTCTCAGAATAATAACCACTCTCTGGTTCAGTTTTTCCTTCTCAGGACAAAAAGTGCTGGAGATCCTCTCTCTAGCCCTACTGAACACTAAATGCCTCTGGAAGTACACTATTTAAGCTCCAGACCACACCCTGGGGTGGAGATTTGGGGTACAACAAAGAAAATGGGTAATCCAGCTTAGAAAAATATAAAACTTTGTTTTTAATGAGAAAAATTCATAAAAGCAGGCACGATGTGGACAACATATGGATCCCAGAGGGCTACCAAACTTCATTTTCTGGAACTTACACACCCAAGCCGGTGCGGCTCCACGCGTGGAAGTCATTATTGGATAGAGACTGATAATGTTGAGCTGACCTTTCCCGTTTCCCATCCCTTTTTGTTTTTCATAAAAGGAGGACAACCTCCCACCCGCTCTATGGTTATCCAAAAAAACCCACCCATATGGCTGATTAACCCCTTTTAACACATAGTGTGCTGGCACTGCTGGAGGAAACTTCTGGGTTTCAAATCACTGAAGCTAATAGCCTCAGTGAAACGTATCTCCCCTCCAGCACTTTGCCAGTTACTTTGTCACATATCCCCCCACCTTTGCACAAAGCCGTGAGTTTTGGCACCTTCACTCCCTAAGCAGGGAAGTCTGGATAGGGAATCTGTGTTACCATGTAGCTTCCCTGGTCTATGCTTGACGTGGAAGCTGAAGTCCTGGAGCGCCAGAAACCACCTAGTCACCTGGGCATTCTTCCAATTTCTTTCCATTATCCATCTCAGGGGTACATGGTCTGACACTTACTAACCTGAACTTCCGGCCTAACAAGTAGTACCTCAGCATGTCAACCGCCCATTTGATGGCCAAACACTCTTTCTCTACAATGGCATAGTTCTTTTCACAGGAGGAGAGTTTCCTACTTGGGTAAAAGACTGGATGCTTGTCCCCATCTACTATCTGAGACAACACGGCTCCCAACCCGACCTCCATGGCATCTTTTGGACCACAAAATCCTTTGTGAAGTCATGTGTGACCAAGACTGGATGTTTGCATAGGGAGAGCTTCAACTCCTCGAACGCCGCTTCAGAGGATCATTTGGCCATCGATGGGATAAATCACTGATAATATCTTACAATTCTTAGAAAGGCCCGAACTTGCTTCCTGGGGACTGGTTGTGGACAATTTTGGATTGCTTTCACCTTATTTACTTGCGTCTTTATTTTGCCCCTTCCGGCGACATAGCCCAAGTATTTTGCCTCTTCCTTACCAACGGCACACTTCTTTGGGTTTATGGTAAACTCTTAATTCCCCAGTGCATACAGTACCGCCTGTGCCTTCTGCAGGTGACTTCCCCAAATCCGGGCTGAAGATCATGAAGTCATCCAGATAAGCAGCGACATACTTTTTCTGAGATTCTAGGATCCTGTCCATGGCCCTCTGGAAGATAGCTGGGGCTCTCTGCAGACCGAACTGCATCCTGGTGAATTTAAATTACTCGTTAGGCATAGCGAAGGCTGTCTTTTCCTTGGCACTTGTGGACAGGAGAATTTGCCAGCATCCGTTTGTTAGGTCCAGTGTGGTGATATCTGACCTGGGGCATCAGATACAAGTCAAACTTGGACACATCATATAGCTCCCTGTAGTCATTACAGAAACACCACTCTTCATCCAGCTTTGGCACAAGGACATGGGGCTAGACCAACCGTTCTTTAACTCCTGGATGACTCCCAAGCTCAACATTCTCCTCACATCGTGGCGGGCTTCAGGAATCCGATACAGCTTTTGGTTCACCCTCACATGCGGTTCCTTCAGGATTTCATGCTCCATGACCTGTGTACAACCTGGCAATTCCAAAAACAGGTCCGGTTCCGCTGAAGCAACTCTTGACACTGTTGCTTCTGGGCCGGCAATAGTGTCTCTGCCACTGTGACATCCTCGACCCTGGCTTCTGGATTGTCCCCCAGGCACATAGCTTCCTCTGGTTCCCTGTCTTGCCATAGTTTGAGCAGGTTAATGTGGTACACCTTGTATGGCCTTCTCTCCCTGGTTGGTGGACCTTGTATTTGAAGTCACTCAACTATTCAATCACCTCGTATGGCCCTTGCCATTTGGCCATGACTTACTTTCCACTGTGGGAATCAACACAAATACCCGGTCTCCAGGGCTAAACTGTCCGATTGTAGACCCTTGCCTGGGCGTTTTGTGCTTGAAGGTGCCTCTCCTTCACCATCTGCACCATGTTTGTGATCATGTCCTGCATCTGGGCTGCATGCTTGATGATGCTTCGATAGGGTGTAACATCTGCTTCCCAGGTCCCCTTTTGCAACATCCAGAAGGCCAAAAGGGGTGCCACCCGTAAAGCAGCTTGAACAGTGAGAACTCCGTAGAGGCCTGTGAGACTTCCCAGGTAGAGAACAATAGGTATGGCAGTAGGCAATCCCATTTTTGGCCATCCTTCTCCACGATCTTCTTAAGCATGGACTTAAAGGTATTGTTGAACCTCTCCACCAGGCCGTCCAACTGTGGATGATACACCAACATCCGTAGTTGTGTAATCTGGAGAGCCTTATACAATTCACTCATCACTTTGCGCATAAACAAAGTTCCTTGGTCCATCAGGATCTCCTTTGGCAGGCCTGTACGGGATAAAATATTTACTAACTCTCAGGCTATGCTAGTGGTGGAGGAGTTTCTCAGGGATAATGTCTCCAGGTACCGTGCTGCATAGACCATCACTACTAGGATGTATTAGTGCCCCCTCGCGGACTTAACTAGGGGCCCTACAAGGTCCATGTCAATCTCATCAAATGGGACCTCTATAATGGGCATACGGGAGCAGTTAGCTGACAAGTAGGGCAGGACCGGCAGTAGTTGACAATCTTTGTGACACCCAGGTCAGTAGAAGCTCTGAAGGACCCGTTCTTGAGTTTTTTTCTACTTCACTATGTCCAACCCCACCAGCTCTGCACACATCACATACACCACTTTACTTAATGTAAATTAGAAATGTAGTCTGGTGAGAGCATATGGCTGCTACCCCAAATGAGCGACATCCTGTGACTGTAACATCTTTCAGGTAAGACTCATATTATATGTGTAATATATCATATTTCATAGTTGAAGGGGGTAAAGGGCGGTGTGCATGTGTAATGAAGGACCCTCCCATGGATGGATCATACTGTATAGTGCACTATGTGGGGCCCTTTGTATTGTATGGAGCATTTCATGTGACTCATTATACTATATTGAGCACTATGTGGGGTGTATTATACTGTATGGAGCACTATGCAGGGTCTATTATGCTGTATGGATCACTATGTGGAATCCATTATACTGTATGGAGTACTATGTGGGGCCTATTGTACTGTATAGAGCACTATATGGGGTCCATGCTACTGTATGGTGCACCATATAGGCCTCATTATACTGTATGGAGCACTATGTGGGGCCCATTAGACTGTATGTTGCACTATTGGGGGCCCATTATACTGTTTGGAGAATTATGTGGGGACTACTATACTGTTTGCAAGTGTATGTGGGCGGCCATTATGCTGTTTGTATGGCTATGGAGGGGCTATTATACTGTTTTCACGGCTATGGGGGCATTATACCTTTTTCAGTGCTATGTGGGGGCCATTTTACTATTTGCAGGTTTATGTCAGAGACCATTGTACTGTTTGGAGGGCTATGGGGGCATTATACTATTTGCAGGGCTATTGGGCGCATTATACCATTTGCAGGGATATGTGTATGTGTATTACTGTATGTGAGCAATTATAAAGTGTAAATGATGGTGTGGGGTCTAATAATACTGTTTTACTGGCTTTTTAGAGGCCATTATGCTGTTTGGAGGGCTAGTGAGGGCCATTATACAGTGTGGAGGGTTGTGTTTGGTCAATCATACAGTGTGGGGCCCATTATACTATATGGATAGCTGTGTTGGGGTCACAGTTGGTGCATCATTCTGTGTTGGGGGTTCATCATAGTTTACCGTGAGTGTTGAGGGGGCACACAGTAAGGTCATCATACCGTGCGTGTGGAGGGCACTGGGGATCAATTCACTGTGGGGGTATCATATTGCATACTGTGTTTAATGGTGCAATTTTGTTGGCATCATACTTTATGGGGGAAACGAAAGGGGAATTAAGGCCTTCAATAGAAAGAAAATTACTTTGCAACCACTGCAAAGTTGCGTGATATTCTCTTCTTTGACCCTGCTGAATATTAATTTTGGGGGGGGATGGGGAGGGGCCCAATTACAAGTTCTGCTGTGCAGACCTATTAATTCTATGTATGCCCCTGTTCGACAGCCACAACACATGCAGGGATTGTCTAACAAAAAGGCAATACCTGCATGTGTTGCAGCTATCAAACAGCCATGAGACATGTAGCCGCGGCGACTCATCACTAGTGTGCACAGTTTGGGATTGCGTTCTGTGCTCAGTCCACACCCTGAGTGTGGGGCAAGTGTGAGACTGAGATATAGAGTGATATGGACCCCATAGAATCATGTCCATTCCATGTCATGGTCGAGGCTAAGTGAAGGCCTGACTGTACTGGGGGGCAGGAAGGTACACCTGACTGGATGCAGTGATCATGTGAAGCCAGTAACAGCTTGTTTTGTTTTGTGATGCATTTTTATGCATCACCAAGACTAAACTCAATTCATCATTTCAGGCAGCTCATACGTAATAGTATGCTCACAGGATATTTCTCTTGGTACAAACTATTAAAACAAAAACAAACATCATTAGACATCACAAAAAATATGTCAAAACTGTTCAATCACAATTCTCATGGAATGCTCCACAACTTTTATCTAATTAGTCCATGAGGGAATACAGGCATGGTATGGGCGGGTGCAGTAGGGACTTTGTTATCTGGTGTCCCACCTCTATCCTTCCAAACTCCTATTTCATTTGTCACCACCCTCCTGGGCCTGGAGATTTTCAATGTGGCTTTTCTGCTCAAAGCTTGCTATCTGAACAAGTCACATGTAGAAATGCCATCTACAGTTTTGGCCAAAAGTATTGACTCCCCTGCAATTCTGTCAGATAATACTCAGTTTCTTCCTGAAAATGATTTCAAACACAAATTCTTTGGTATTATTATCTTCATTTAAATTGTCTTAAATAAAAAAAACACAAAAAGAATTGTCCTAAAGCCAAATTGGATATAATTCTACACCAAACATAAAAAAGGGGGTGGACAAAAGTTTTGGCACTGTTCGAAAAATCATGTGATGCTTCTCTAATTTGTGTAATTAACAGCACCTCTAACTTACCTGTGGCACCTAACAGGTGTTGGCAATAACTAAATCACGCTTGCAGCCAGTTGACATGGATTAAAGTTGACTCAACCTCTGTCCTGTGTCCTTGTGTGTACCACATTGAGCATGGAGAAAAGAAGACGGTCCCTACAGTCAAACATGGCGGAGGTTCCCTGATGTTTTGGGGTTGCTTTGCTGCCTCTGATACTGGACTTCTTGACCATGTGCATGGCATTATGAAGTCTGAAGACTACCAACAAATTTTGCAGCATAATGTAGGGCCCAGTGTGAGAAAGCTGGGTCTCCCTCAGAGGTCATGGGTCTTCCAGCAGGACAATGACCCAAAACACACTTCAAAAGCACTAGAAAATGGTTTGAGAGAAAGCACTGGAGACTTCTAAGGTGGCCAGTAATGAGTCCAGACCTGAATCCCATAGAACACCTGTGGAGAGATCTAAAAATGGCAGTTTGGAGAAGGCACCCTTCAAATATCAGGGACCTGGAACAGTTTGCCAAAGAAGAATGGTCTAAAATTCCAGCAGAGCATTGTAAGAAACTCATTGATGGTTACCGGAAGCAGTTGGTCGCAGTTATTTTGGCTAAAGGTTGTGCAACCAAGTATTAGGCTGAGGGTGCCAATACTTTTGTCTGGCCCATTTTTGGAGTTTTGTGTGAAATGATCAATGTTTTGCTTTTTGCTTCATTCTCTTTTGTGTTTTTTTCATTTAAGACAAATTAAATGAAGATAATAATACCAAAGAATTTGTGTTTGCAATCATTTTCAGGAAGAAACTGAGTATTATCTGACAGAATTGCAGAGGTGTCAATACTTTTGGCCACAACTGTATGTCCTGAAATGGAACTCCACTAGCTATCAGGTCACAAAACAGCTCCTTTCTGGTTTTTCTAACTTGGGAATTATCGCCTTTCCTTCTCTCTTGATCTACTCTGTCTACTGTGTAATTTCTTGACACTTTTGCTTTCTCTAGAGCAGATAACTGAGAAATTAAACTGCATGCTGTATATACATTAGTGGAGGTTCCCATGAGCGCACTGAACATAGTGAATAATGGGGATTTGTAAGCAGTTGGGCACCTTCTATGAACTTATTTTTCATCATTATTGTCATCACTGTAGCATCTGGCCCCTTCCAATCCTCAACAACAGCAAAGTGATCATTCAGATCTGGCAAAGGATTGCGAGTTATACCACCTATGCATGCAATTTCTCTCAGTCTCTGAACTGCATCTGCAAGAGACTCCCATCGTGTTTGTGGTATTAATTCAATCGGAGAATCATACACTTGTGCCACAGAATCCCTCACCAAATGCAATAGGGAAAAAATCTCTGCAGTGTCCCTTGCACGTCTCATTTTTAAACGCACCATGGGATCAATACAAATACTAGCAATTCCTATGCCCTCAAAAGGTTCAGGATTATCGTATCGGCTCCAAAATCCCATAACCTGAGAATCCATGTTAATAAATTTTCTCTGCTTGCTGTCTGTACCTGGTGGCTAATTCTGTTAGTTCCCCTGCTGTATAATTTCTAGTTTCCTCTGTCATGGCGGATTCTGCTCCAACAGCTACATCTCCTGCATCCATCATATCTCCCCTACGCTGAGTGACTTCTCTCCTGGTCTTTGTTAATACAATAGATCTGGCATGCAATTCTACCTCATTTTCTAAGGCATCACATTCTGAAAAATCTGACCATTTCCCGTGTGCAAGCATGGTTCTAACATGTGCAGTATGACTATCTGACACTGGCTGCTGCCTCCTCCTGTGCTTATTCTTATTCATATTTTTTATCACATATTCTTCAAAACTCTTTTGCATTTTATCATGCTGTTTCACTTGATCTCTCAAAGCTGATTGCAAAATGATCCTTTGCTCTATAGCTGTATGCAGCTCTAAACGCAAGTGATCAATCTCCTCCTGCAAACTTTGCAGAGCCTGGACACAGACCCATCCAACGGCCGCTGCTGTTTTTGCTCCTTTGCATCATACCTTGAGAGATCAAATTTTGCAGCCACATCCTGGGGATTTGCTAAACGCTGTCCCTCCATATACTTATTACATTCCTGTGCCATTGGGGTCCACGGTCCTGACAACACCCATTCTGGCAAAAATCTGACACTGTCAATTGCTTTCCTATTCTTAACAAACTTATTCAATTTTGCAAACATTTTTATTCAAGACACAATTCCCACTTGCTGAAACCACTTGTTTTGTTACGGAATGATGTCACCAGTCTCTTGTCCACTCACAAAGGTACATCCCTTCAATCCCCAATAAAACCTGATTTACCAGCTTTTTGCAACTGGAGGAGAGGGCTTCATGTAGGAAACATGGCAGAAATTCAGCAACTGGTTGATGGGCCCCTGAACACATGTGGGGGAATTATATATATCTGATTGAAACCATATCAATAGCTCTATAATTCATATTAATTAATTGGAGTGTTGAAATCATTTAAAATATATAACATACTACACACAGCTCCAGAGATTTCTTGCATGGGATCTTTATGATTTTATATCAGTTCATCCTCTCCCCTTTCAGTTCCTTACAATATCGGATCTTTTCAGAGGAGATCTTCCATATAAGAGAATTTTCCAGAGTGACCTCTCAAGGATGGACACAGAAAAGGACAAGATGGCGGAGAGGATATTACACCTCACCCTAGAGATCCTCTTCCAGCTTACTGGAGAGGTGAGAAATTTTGATGACGTCACATTACATCATTCTTATCTATGGGAATAACAGATGGACAGAACTGGAGAGGTGAGGATTCTGGAAATGTCTGTAGTGAAATGTATTAATGCGTCTCTCCATAACCAGGATTACATAGTAGTGAAGACGACCTCTAGTGAACGCTATCAGGCCCCTGTGTCTGAGGGATGGGGAAGACCCCTGAGCCCAATCACGAGACCGCCGCCTCATCTCCTGATTCATGAGAACATCAATGACCAGAAGATCCTAGAACTCACCTACAAGATGATTGAGCTGCTGACTGGAGAGGTGACACTGCTGGGAATGCTGGGACATTATACAGTAACGCTATGAAGGGATCGGGGGATGACGGTATCATTGTATGTGTCAGGTTCCCATACGATGTCAGGATGTCACCGTCTATTTCTCCATGGAGGAGTGGGAGTATTTAGAAGGACACAAAGATCTGTACAAGGACGTCATGATGGAGGTTCCTCAGCCCCGAACATCGCCAGGTAATAGGACTAAATACACACGGCCTATAATTATCTGTATGTAAAGAATAAATTCAGTCCCTGTATGTGTTTCCTCCAGTTCTATCTAGTAAGAGGATAACACCAGAGAGATGCCCCCGTCCTCTTCTTCCACAGGACTGTAAACAAGAAAATCCCAGTGTTCCTCAAGATTATCAGGTAGATGGAGAGAAGGTCTCATGAAATCTCCCCTATGATATGTAAAAGGTTGTGAAGGTCTTGTGTTTATTCTTGTTTTATACCTGAAGGGGTATTCCCATCTCCAAGATCATATCCCAATGTGCAGTAGGTGTAATAATAATATTAGCAAATGCCTCCAATTAGAAATGTAGTATAGTTCTCCTGATTTGCTATGTCACTTAGTTCATGTGCAGGCATTGCAGTAGCTTTAGAATCCATGGTTACAACCACTCATATAATGACAGTTAGCTGTTAGTGGTCGTACCATCGATACCTAAGCTTCTGCAATGCCCTGCACATGAGGTAAGCGACATAGCGAATCAGGAGAACTATTCTACATTTCTAATTGAAGGTATTTGCTAATATTATAATTATTATTACACCTACAGAATCTTGGAGATGGGAATACCCCTTTAATTGGCAATTTATTAGAAACACGCTCCATTTCCCAACTGAACCTTATTAGACACATGACCCCGGCACGCAGAATGAAATTATCAGTTTTCAGAATGTGAAGATTAACCAATCTGAGCGACTTCACGTGAGGTCATCATTGCTAGATTAACCCCTTCATGACCTTGGGATTTTCCGTTTTTCCGTGTTCGTTATTCACTGCCCTCCAAACCTTGCTAAAAAAAAAATTGCACCATTTTCCGATACCCGTAGCATCTCCATTTTTCGTGATCTCGGGTCAGTTCAGGGCTTATTTTTTGTGTACCAAGCCAATGTTTTTAATTATACCATTTTGGTGCAGATACGTTCTTTTGATCACCCGTTATTGCATTTTAATGCAATGTTGCGGTGACCAAAAAAATGTAATTCTGGCGTTTCGAACGCGGCGATACCAAATATGTGTAGGTTTGATTTTTTTTATTGTTTCATTTTTAATGGGTTGAAAGGGTAGTGATTTAAACTTTTTTTTACTTTTTTTTTTTCACATTTTTTTTCTACTTTTTTTTTTTTTACTTTTGCCATGCTTCAATAGTTTCCATGGGAGGCTAGAAGCTGGCATAACTCCATCGGCTCAGCTACATGGGAGCTCCTATGTAGCTGACTTACAGGCTTGCTATGAGCGCCGGCCACAGGGTGGCGCTCACAGCAAACCGGAATCAGCAACCATAGAGGTCTCAAGGAGACCTCTGGTTACTATGCCGACGCATCGCTGACCCCGATCATGTGACGGGGTCAGCGATGCGCTCATTTCCAGCCCGATGGCCGGAAGCGCCAGTTAAATGCCGCTTTCAGCGTTTGACAGCGGCATTTAACAAGTTAATAGCGGCGGGTGGATCGCAATTTCATCCGTCGCTATTGCGGGCACATGTCAGCTGTTCAAAACAGCTGACATGTCCTGGCTTTGATGCAGGCTCACCACCAGAGCCTGCATCAAAGTGGGGGTTCTGACCTTGGACGTACTATTTTGTCCAAGGTCAGAAAGGGGTTAAGGGGTTTTTTATATGCAATGATGTAAAGAGTCTACTGAGAATAGTGTGAGAGTAACATTAGATCTTGTGGATATAAGCAACTCATCAATGAAGATATCAAGGATTGTTCTCAGAACAGATGGTGCATAGTCACGCAAATTGCAGATGTATACAATAAATGTGTCCAGATGCACTCAATGTTCCTTAGCACAATTGAGCTATAATAGCAGATGACCAGTTCCAGGATTGTGACTATCAAGTTTTAGATACCTTACTAGAAATCCCAAATATAGCATCATCTAATAACAAAATGACTCCATTTACAGGTGAGATCCACTCATCATTAAGTCCTCCCTTGCCTGCTGGCTCTAGTTTGGACCTGTTTTCCAACCAGGTTCTCAGATAAAATCTTTACTGTACCTTTTGGGAGTAGCCCAATCTGAGGACTGAGAAGCAAAAGGCTTTCAATTGACTGGGCTACAACAGTGACATAGATATAAAGCCAGCAAACAAGGGGGGTAATATTGTGGTCATATCCCATGCATATACTGTATGACTGGGGTAAAAGTGGTAAAAATACCTAAATATCTTTACATTCAGATCCCACACACTCCCTTAGGGAACTATTTCAATCATTTGTAAGACAAGAAGTTGAGAAAGGGGTATTATTATACAATTTTGCTAACTATACATGAATAGACAATTCACCTGGGTGTCCTATTATAGCGTGACAGGGTTTAGTTACTGGACCTTTATCCCACTATTTAGGCTGGATTACGCCCTTTGGTTAAGAAAACTCCCTCATATATAAAGGACACAGGTATTGGTTTTACCAATACCTGACCAGTTTGATTGGATTCCAGTTGGCAACGATCGACACCTAGGACTCCAGTGTACAGGCAGTAAGACATCAATTGCAGGATAATAATACCGAGAGCGAACAACTGAAATTTATATGTAAATCTTTATGCTTTGTTTTAGGACATAATTCATTTGAATTTGCTGAACACTAGTATACCCGGGCAGCTGGTACTGCAATGGGTACGCCAGCAGCCCCAACTTTTGCAAATATAATTTTGGGGAATTCTGAAACTTGACCATATGACCTTAGATTAAAAAGCACAAAATAATTTGCCAATGGTGAGTGTTACTCCAGTGGTATATACTTGCAAGAATGACAGTCTGTTGAGCTTTTGAAATAGATCTAAAGCTGATCATAGACACTAGATGTTGTCTGGATCTCCTCACAATTTTAATGTTATGAAGACGGCTGGTTAGAACTAAGAGCCGACAGGTTGGATTTATACAGGAGACTGCTATCATGTCATTTTTGATTTTCATGTTAAAATTTATCATCTGTTCTTTTCATTCCACACAACTTCTCCATCTGTCTGTGACAATCTTTGTTTCAGGCTAAAGTTCTGACCCATATTAATACTACAGAGACATATGTGCAGGGTTATGAGCTGTGTGAAGAGGAGATTTCTAAACAAATCTACCGCACAGGTGAGTAGTGACCTAATAAATGCAAAGAAGTCACAGATTCTACTCAGGAAAGAAATATATCTTGGTACCGTGTTAGCCAGTAGATAGAAAAATATTTAGAATTGAGAGTCCTCAGTGGTTGATACCTTTTAATGGCTAACTGAAAAGATGGTAACAAATTGCAAGCTTTCGAGACTACATACGTCTCTTCATCAGGCAAAGACTAAAACAAATTCTGAAGAATCACATATTTATGCACAACATAGTATAGAAAAAAAAAAAAAAAAAAGGGAGAGGGGAAAAAAAACCATGGATAAGCCAGGTGACATGAAGCAGAATTACCATGGGTGATAAACAGTTACGTCCATAAATATTGGGCCAATTCTTAGATAAGGATTATTTTATTGTCCTGTGATTAGGGTCTGGTTCTGTTGTGATGACCCCACATGGTCTGATGGGCAAGTTCATTAGTTGATGTAAAAAGACATAAATCCGTGTGACACATTCATTCCTGCATTTAGAGTGTCAAAGGTCGTCATCAGTTTATATTCCCAGACTCTCCTGTGTTTCTGCGATTTGAAGTTACCCTTTAATACAAGTAATTTCATGTCCATAATGTTATGATTTGGGAGACAGAAATGTATTGCCACAGGTATATCCATTCTTTTTTCTCTTATTGTATGGCGATGAGAGTTCATCCTTGTTCTCAGTTTAAGGGCAGGGCAGAAACTGAGAACAAGGATGAACTCTCATCGCCATACAATAAGAGAAAAAAGAATGGATATACCTGTGGCAATACATTTCTGTCTCCCAAATCATAACATTATGGACATGAAATTACTTGTATTAAAGGGTAACTTCAAATCGCAGAAACACAGGAGAGTCTGGGAATATAAACTGATGATGACCTTTGACACTCTAAATGCAGGAATGAATGTGTCACACGGATTTATGTCTTTTTACATCAACTAATGAACTTGCCCATCAGACCATGTGGGGTCATCACAACAGAACCAGACCCTAATCACAGGACAATAAAACAATCCTTATCTAAGAATTGGCCCAATATTTATGGACGTAACTGTTTATCACCCATGGTAATTCTGCTTCATGTCACCTGGCTTATCCATGGTTTTTTTCCCCTCTCCCTTTTTTTTTTTCTATACTATGTTGTGCATGTTGTGCATAAATATGTGATTCTTCAGAATTTGTTTTAGTCTTTGCCTGATGAAGAGACGTATGTAGTCTCGAAAGCTTGCAATTTGTTACCATCTTTTCAGTTAGCCATTAAAAGGTATCAACCACTGAGGACTCTCAATTCTAGATTCTACTCAGTCATTAGTTTGTAAATTTTTTTTGTGTATTTAATGGTTTTAGTGTTTGTTATACAGAGCTTTTTTTTACAATTCCATTATCCCTAGCTGAAGTATTCAGGCGTAGTTGCCTGATTTAAACACACATTTTTCACACTTTGGTCCCCTGGGACCCTAAGGCAACAGCATTGGGGAGGGATCCCAAGGCAAAGGGGCTGGGACTGGTGGTAGCAAGCCTCATAGTGGATTGTCAGCTAGAAACAAGATCAGACTACCAGCTTTCTGTCAGAGGCTGCTTATAAGCTACTGGAAGTGAAATTTTGGAACTGTTGGGGAAATGTGAAAACATTGTATGAGGATACTCTGGCCCTTGCTTGCTGGGTGAACATTTTTAGCAGCTTCTGTGGGAGTACTGTGCCAAAAGTAGCTGTGTGTATTCTTTCACCTATATCTGTGTGAGAACTGTGCATTTAATTCACTGTTTGTACTCTGCAGCCCTGGTTGTGGGGGTACTGTGCGCCATTGTCTGGTGTGAAATTTGTAATCAGCCTTCTCAGTGAAATGTGAAAACATGCTCCAGCTTCTGTGGGGGTACTATGCCCCATGCTCTCAGGGTGAAATTTATTATTCGCTTCTGTGGGAGAAATGTGAAAACATGCCCTGTGTGTCAAATTTTTAGCCGGACTGCTGATAGCAAGCCTTGTGGTGGACCGCCAGCTCAGTCCAAGATCATACTACCAACTTTTCACCTGAGGTATTTGTAACATATACTACTGGAGCTGCCATTTTTAAGCTGAGGGGGCACATGATCTGTGGGCAAAATTTATAAGCTGCTTCTGTAGTGATACTGTGCCCCATGCTCTGTGGATGAAATTTTTAACTAGACTGGCTGTCTTATTGCTGTGCTATCATGATTCCTAAGGTTTGCAGGGCAATTGTCCTGCTTTTACCCCCATTTTTTCCTTTTGCAGACCCCTAGCCCTTCGACCATTTTACAGCATTGAAATTCGGGTCCCTATTGATTTATATAGGGTTCGGGGTCAAGTTCGGGTGCCGAACAGGACTTTTTAAAAAGTCCTGCCTAACCCGGCCAACCCGAACATCCACGGGTTCGCTCATCACTAGTCTCTGTGGAAAATGTAACTGGAAATAATTGGTGATAGACAAAGTGAAACATGAACTTACAAAGTAGATGGCAACAATAGAGAAGTGAAAATTTGAAGGAGCGCAACCTGGTGGCTAACACAATATATTATCAGCCCCTATTTGGTGGTCTACTGTCTTGGGCTGGTTTCACACTTGCATTTCGCTGCACTGCAGATGGCAGCATACTTCCTTCTTGCTTCTTCCGTGAAGCTCCGCCCAGGCTCCGCCTAATGCCACCTGCGTTTCCCTGCGTACCTATCTTTAATATCGGGTATGCAGGGACATGCGTTGTACGTGGATGTGTCCGCATGCGGCGATTTGAGGTGTGCGGGGATCGCCGCACACCTCAAATAGCAGCATGCGGACACATCTGCATACAACACATGTCCCTGCGTACCCAATATTAAAGATAGGTACGCAGAAAATAGCAGCATGCGGACACATCTGCATACAACACATGTCCCTGCGTACCCAATATTAAAGATAGGTACGCAGGCGGCAGTAGGCGGAGCTGAAAGGAGGAAGTGCGCTGCCATCTGCAGTGCAATGAAACACAAGTGTGAAACCAGCCTTAGTCTGTCAATAATTGAATTGTATTAAAGTTTGTATAGAAATTATATAAAGTATATAAAAATAAATAATAATATTTAAATGCAGTGCTATATAAAAATAATAATCTGTTTTATTCTTGGCAGATGACTGTACCAGGAACTTCGAGGGATATATGATATTCTCAGATTTTGCAGCTGATTATCCTAGTAGCACATCTCATACATATGAAGAACATGTCATTTTTGCAGATACACCTCAAGTTCATCTCAGAAAAAATCTGTCATCTGATCGTTTTCAACAAATCCTCTCTTCTGCTTCATCAATGACAAATATGCAAAATAAAAGACAAATAAATGCTGTTGAAAATGAAATGCCTTTCATACGGAAGAACGCATACTTATGTTCAGAGTGTGGAAAATATTGCAGCAATAAGTCAAGCCTTGTTACACATCAGAGAAGTCACACAGGAGAGAAGCCATTTTCATGCTCAGAATGTGGGAAACGTTATAGTCATAAAGCCAAACTTGTAGTACATGAGAGAATTCACACAGGGGAAAAGCCATTTGCATGCTCAGAATGTGGGAAATGTTATAGTGTGAAAGATGAACTTGTAATACATCAGAGAAGTCACACAGGGGAACAGCCATTTTCATGCTCAGAATGTGGGAAATGTTTTAATTGGAAAAAAAATCTTGTTGCCCATCTGAGAATTCACACAGGAGATAGGCCATTTTCATGTTCAGAATGTGGGAAACTTTATGATGGTAAAGCCAAACTTGAAATACATCAGAGAATTCACACAGGAGAAAAACCATTTTCATGCTCCACATGTGGGAAATCGTTTAAACAGCAATCAGTTTTAAGAGTACATGAGAAAATTCACACCAGCGAGAAGCCATTTCCATGCTCAGAATGTGGGAAAAGTTTTACAAACAAATCAGATCTTGTCACCCATCGAAGACGTCACACAGGGGAGAAGCCATTTTCATGTTCAGAATGTGGGAAATGTTTTACTCGGAATTCAAGTCTTGTCAGCCATCAGAAAATTCACACAGGGGAAAAGCCGTTTTCATGTTCAGAATGTGGGAAAGGTTTTAACCGAAATTCAAATCTTGTTACACATCAGAGAATTCACACAGGGAAGAAGCCATTTTCATGTTCAGAATGTGGGAAAGGTTTTTATCGGAATTCATGTCTTGTCATCCATAAAAGAACTCACACAGGGGAGAAGCCATTTTCATGTTCAGAATGTGGAAAAGTTTTTAATCGGAAAACAAATCTTGTTAAACATCAGAGAACTCACAAAGGGCAGTAGCCATTTTATTTTTGTAATTGTTTTATTGACAACATGTACTAGAAAAACATATGAGTCACTCGTCTACTCAAGAAAGAGAAATCAATTTAGTGCACTAACTGATTATTAGAAAATGTAAACCATGACCATTTGTTTTTTTAATACAAATAAGGATAAAATAATACACCTATATTTGAAAAGTATGTATTTTACATTTGTATAACTACAGTATAAATGGTTGTCTATTGAGGCTTTCTTTCATCCTATTTGACAATGACCATGGAGAAATGATGTTATACATGATCAAGACAGTTGCCAAGGTAACCATTTAATGCCCCACTTGTCTCATCCAATTAATAATTGACCTGATAATTAACTCATTCAACCACTCACCCCTAAACAAAACCATTATTTAGAGTGGTCATGAAGAGTATAATGTACAACTTTTAAAAACAGGCAGGAGAGAAATGTATTGTGGCATGCACACAAAAATAGTGATGCCACATAGTTTCCCACACACTACGATACACATTCCATGGTGTCCACCTGTTATGATTGTGTAGCAACTCACTCAGGAATATAGAGAATATGGAGATAAAGAATGGGGGTGGGGCACTAGTGCTTTGTCTTCTGTTACAAGACAAAAACAGCTGCTAAGGAAACGTATTTTCTTCTGGTGCAGAGGCTAACAATTGTGGTAAGTAATCATATAGGAAGTAGAAAGGCAGCACTCACCGTTTTCTTTTTTGGTGAAAAGTCCTTTATTTTAACTCATATGGACATCCAATATGCGGTGCGGCACTACAATATGTGGAGGAAGACATGCGAGAAGACCGGTGGACGATGGCCGTATCACGCTTAGATAGCGCTCCTACAGGTCTACAGGTGATTGGACCTGTAGAAGCACTATTCAAGCCCGAAACGGTCGTCATCCACCTGTCTCCCAGCATATCTCACTAATGAGATAGCGCTCCCTGAGTGTGTTGGGGGACACTCACTTGGCAATGGGATTAATGCGCACAGGAGCGGTTTCTCACTTAATCATCCCATCCGGTTTATTATAAACCGGATAGAGTACAGTCCGTACCGTTACATCCATGAAACATAATAACACCAGTCTCTTTATGTAGCAGATACACTTCTCTGCCTTCTTGCAACCCCCTTGTCTGAGGTTATCTTCCAGGAGCTCCGCTCCAGACGCTGACTCCTTGTCAGTGCTGGCTTCCAGGGAAACTGCCTTACTAGCATCGCTGTCCCGTATGATGACTTGCTCCGCAACATCCCACCCAATTGTTCCAGACCCTTAGTAGGACAGTAGCTTTCCCAACACAGTTAGCCATCACAGGCTCTGCAGGTAGATGGTCTTACCATGTGCTCTTCAGGAAGTCTCCACTCGCAGGACCTTCCAACACAGATACCATGTGACCACCCCACGGTCTCATTATATCACATGAGACACACCCCTTGATGAGAGGTAGGTGGTTGGCCAGACCCATCCAGTTCTCTGGCCAACCCTGTAAGCCCAGCCCCTTACAAGCTAAACAAAGCTCATGGATCTACAGGTCCCAGAGCAACATTTCAGGCTTACAGCGCAGACACATACCGGCCATTCACAACAACGCCAGTCACTGTCTCACATACCCTTTCCCTCTGTTCAAACTTGCGGGGTTGAACACTTGACATAAACCAGGGGCCCCGAGACCGGGCACCCATGTCACCTTGCCCTACCAGTCGAGAGGGCCTTCTCAGCGGGTTTTGAGTGTCGGTCCCCGAAACATAGTCCATTAATGTCACTAACTTCCGGTCTGTGAACAATGCACTGTCGGACTTTGTCGCCTCATGTTTCGGAGTTATAACCTTGTTAGGTCTTCCCCGCCCCCAGCGGTCAGTATGCAGGTACAATTCCCTTGCATCTCTAACTACTGTCTGGTCTTGGGCGTCAGCCCTTGAGTCATAGTCTGCCGGTGTCACCAGACCCTTTTTAGTCACCACATCTCTCAAGTATGCTTCTTTACCAGACCTCTCTCTCCATGATCTCCTCCAATGGTTGGTGCAGTCATGAGATTCACTCACAGTCGAGCCTACTGTCTGGTCTGAGTCTGACCCATCTAGCATGCTACAGGGTCTCCTGCCTAGGTCACTCAATACTGAGCTAACAGAAGAGTCACTATTTTGAACTCTTCTATTCTTTAGGGAACCCCTTCTTTTCTCCAGTCCTTGGGTTGAAAATGGTCGCCATCTTCTTTCCATTCCTTGAGCTGTTTATTAGGCTACTAGATGGTGGCCCGATTCTAACGCATCGGGTATTCTAGAATATGTATGTCCACGTAGTATATTGCCCAGCCACGTAGTATATTGCCCAGCCATGTAGTATATTGCCCAGCCAGTAGTATATTGCCCAGTGACGTAGTATATTGCTCAGTTACATTGTATATTGCCCAGTGATGTAGTATACAGCACAGAGCCACATAATATATTGCCCAGTTACGTAGTATATTGCCCAGTGACATAGTATATTGCCCAGTGACGTAGTATATTGCCCAGTGACGTAGTATACAGCACAGAGCCACGTAGTATATTGCACAGCCCATGTAGTATATTGCCCAGCCACGTATGACACAGGTTAAAAAAAATAAACATATACTCACCTTCCGCAGGCGCGTTGTAGCTCTGTTGCCTGTGTGGGGTGCATGCGGCAGCTTCCGATCCCAGGGTGTGATGACGTGGCGGTCACATGACCGTGTTGCGGTCACATGACCGTGACGTCACAGCAGGTCCTTTCCGTGCAGGCGCGCAGGACTTGTGATGACGTTGCGGTCACATGACCGTGACGTCATGGCAGGTCCTTCTGCCAGACTATCCTTGCCACCGGAACGTTCCGCTTGCATCGCGAGGAGCGGGAAAGGCGGCGTAGGTGAGTATATAATCATTTTTTATTTTTTTTATTATTTTTGACATTAAATGTTTTTACTATTGATGCTGCATAGGCTGCGTCAATAGTAAAAAAAACTTCGTCACACAGGGTTAATAGCAGCGGTAACGGAGTGCGTTACCCGCGGCATAACGCGGTCTGTTACCGCCGGCATTAACCCTGTGTGAGTGGTGACCGGAGGGGTGTATGCGGGCGCCAGGCAGTGAGTGCGGGGAGTAAGGAGCGGCCATTTTCTTCCAGACTGTGCGCGTCGCTGATTGGTCGTGGGCGTTTTGCCACGACCAATCAGCGACTTAGATTCCATGACAGACAGAGGCCGCGACCAATGAATATCCGCGACAGAAAGACAGAAGTGACCCTTAGACAATTATATAGTAGACTAGATTGTGGCCCGATTCTAACGCATCGGGTATTCTAGAATATGCATGTCCCCGTAGTATATGGACAATGATGATTCCAGAATTCGCGGCAGACTGTGCCCGTCGCTGATTGGTCGAGGCAACCTTTATGACATCATCATCGCCATGGCAACCATTATGACATCTACGTCGATACTGTGCCCGTCGCTGATTGGTCGAGGCGAATTTGCGGCAGACTGTGCCCGTCGCTGATTGGTCGAGGCAACCTTTATGACATGGTCGCCATGGCAACCATTATGACATCTACGTCGATACTGTACCCGTCGCTGATTGGTCGAGGCCTGGCGGCCTCGACCAATCAGAGACACGGGATTCCATTATGACATCATCGTCGCCATGCTATGCCCGTCTCTGATTGGTCGAGGCCCAGGCAGCCTCGACCAATCAGAGAATGAATAAACGGGACAGACAGACAGACGGAAAAACCCTTAGACAATTATATATATAGATGTGCCCACGTTTAGGATTGTTCGCAGAATTTTCCTGATCAAAACTCCTTTCGCAGGAAATCCGCTTGCGTTTTTTTCACATTATTGCATTTTTTGCTCGCTTTTTTTGCGTTTTTTTTTCTGGAGCATCCCAATACAATAATTTAGCGGCAAATCCACAGATTTCCACAAAATTAATGAACATGCTGCGTTTTTTCCGCGATGCGTTTTTTGGGGGAAAGAACGCAACATGGGCACAAAAATTGTGGAATGCATTCTAATAATGGGATGCTTAATGTAAACGGTTTTTAAGCAGAAAACCGCCGCAAAAACGCTAAAAATCCAGAACATGGGCACAGCCTAAATCTGCAGTCTGTCAAGTCTTAGCTGCTCTATCTCCCTTCGGTGTGCCAACCGATATTCAAGGAGCATTCGGATATTCCTAAGGCTTTCCATTGACCCGACAAGGAAAAATGGAACCATCCCATCTTCACCAGCTACCTGGGCTTCGTCATCAGCTGGAATCTTCACTCTCGCCACACCGGATTTATTCACGATTTCCTTCATCACTTTGCCACTTCTTCCAATGGCTTTCCTCACCAGATTTCTGGGGACTTGAATGATGTCTTCCACAAAGCCCAGCCGACTTTGAGCTTTCCTCGCATGCTCCAGATGTCGAGAGGCTTCTTTATTCCTCAATAGGATCCTCTGTTTCGTGCGGAGGCAGTGTAGGTGCATGTCACTCAGGATAGCCATCCGCTTCACTGTGACTTCCCTAGTAATGATGAGAAAGCACTAAAATGCTCGGGTCGACAATTTGTAATACTCGGACAGAACAACGAGCCCAATGTAAGTCTATGGGAGACCCGAGCATTTTTACCGCTATCCCCCCCGGGGGTCCTTTTAAGGTCTAAAAATGTCTGAAAATTATGGAAACACTGCTCAAAAGACAAGGGAACATCATGGCAAATGTACCTGGAAGCATTTCTGACTCTTAGTTCACAGCTGTAAACAATGTTGTCAGAGTTTCTCGCCATTTTTACAGGTGCACCAAAAAACATGCAAAACCGAAACCCAAATGGATTTTGCTGGGAAATGTGCTAAGGAACATCCTTTCCAGGGCAATGACTTTTATACAAGGCAAAATAATTACCTAAAAAAATATGTTATTCCACCACTTGGGCTATGTTCACACGCAGCGTTTTTATGCGTTTTTCAACTTTAGCATTGCTTTCAACCAATACAAATGCATTCACTGGGCAATGTCATTGTAACATTTAACAACCCTATCTGGCCATGTGGTGTGTGACACATAAGGAGACTCGTCTTGTTTCATTTATGAAGGAGGGACTCAAAGTCACAGAGCCTGTTTTTAGAGGGGCATCAGGCGGCATTAATCTTAAAGGGCCATTAAACAGTGGTTCTCTTATACTGTTTTATTGCCTGTGCAGTGTGTGGCTGTGCTGCCAAAAATTAGGATGCCACCCAATACCCCTTTCACGAGACGTACAGGAGGGCCTCCTGAAAAAATGTTGCATTGAATGCAAGGCCTGGCCTGCCCCAAAGTTACATGCACCTCAATAACCGTTTCAGCAGACATACTTGAGAGCCTCATGACAAAATTGTTCCCATTAGAAAAAAGTGTGTCTCCCATACTGTTTGCTTATGCACTGAATGCAAGACTTGCCCTGCACCAATGTTACATGCACCCTAATAACTGTTTCAGCAGACATACTTGAGGGCCTCATGACAAAATTGTTCCCTTTAGAAGAAAGTGTCTCCCATACTGTTTGCTTATGCATTGAATGCAATGCCTGGCCTGCCCCAGAGTTACATGCACCCCAATAACTGTTTCAGCAGACGTACTTGAGTGCCTCATGAAAAAATTGTTCTCGTTAGAAGAAAGTGTGTCTCCCATACTGTTTGCTTATGCATTGAATGCAATGCCTGGCCTGCCCCAGAGTTACATGCACCCCAATAACCGTTTCAGTAGAAGTACTTGAGGGCCTCATGAAAAAATTGTTCTCATTGGAAGAAGAAAGTGTGTTTCTCATACTGTTTGCTTATGAATTGAATGCAAGACCTGGCCTGCCCCAAAGTTACATGCACCCCAATAACCGTTTCAGCAGACATACTTGAGGGCCTCATGACAAAATTGTTCCCATTAGAAGAAAGTGTGTCTCCCATACTGTTTGCTTATGTATTGAATGCAAGGCCTGGCCTGCCCCAGAGTTACATGCACCCCAATAACCGTTTCAGCAGTCGTATTTGAGGGCATCATGACAAAATTGTTCTCATTAGAAGAAAGTGTGTCTCCCATACTGTTTGCTTATGCATTGAATGCAAGGCCTGCCCTGCACCAATGTTACATGCACCCCAATAACCCTTTGAAACCACGTACTGGATGGCCACATGAAACAAAAGTTCCCATTATTTTTTTTTTTATTACCATAAATTTTGTCCATGAAGTGAATGCAAGGCCTGGCCGTAATTTGCACGCACCACAATCCCCCTTGGAAGAAACGTGGAGGAGGGTCTCATAAAAAAAAATTCACATTATAAAGGAGCGGTTCACCTATATTTGGAATGCCCATTCACTAAGTGCATGGGCTGACAAACATTTCCCCATGGGGGGTACATTTAAAAAAAAAATTTATGGGCCTCATAGACACCCTTGCAAAAACATAGACTGGCTGTAGCATCACAGAACACATTCTCCCCGGCGTTATAGTGGTGGTGTCTGAAGAGAAGTGCAGGATGTCCTTCTATGAATGTTTTCCCAATGTAAAGGAGCGGGTCTCCTGTACTTGGAATGCCCATACACTAAGTATAAGGGCTATCAAACATTTTCCCCTGGGGGGTCTATTTTTTTTTTTTATTATTATTATTTACGGGCATCATAAGCACGCTTGCCAAAAATTAGACTGACTGTTGCATCATGAAATACGTTCACGCTTGTGTTCTAGTGGTGGTGTCTGATGAGACGTGGAGGATCTCCTCCTATGAATGTTTTCCCAATTTAAAGGAGCTAGTCTCCTATACCTGTATTGCCTATAGACTAAGTGTAAGGGCTGACAAACATTTCCCCCTGGGGGGTCTCCTTTTTAAAAAAAAAATAATAATTAAGAATTATGGGCATCGTAAACATTCTTGCCAAAAATTAGAGTGACTGTTGCATCATTGAATACGTTCACCCTCGTGTTCTAGTGGTGGTCTCTGAAGAGACGTGGAGGATGTCCTCCTATGAATGTTTTCCCAATTTAAAGGAGTGGGTCTCCTATACTTGGAATGCCCATACACTAAGTGCATGGGCTGACAAACATTTCCCCATGGGTGGTACATTTTTAAAGAAAAATTTATGGGCCTCATAGACAGACACCCTTGCAAAAAAATAGACTGGCAGAACACGTTCACCCTCAAGTGGTGGTGGATGATGAGGATGAGGAGAAGGAAGACACCAAATAGCCAAAATCAGGAAGCGTATACCCATGTGTGGGTGTGAAGAGGTCCATGAGAATACACCTCCCAAAAAGACACTATATTGGAAGTTATTTTTCGCTGTTATATTTTGGTGGTGTAGAGAAGTCTGTCCCAATCCAGCCCTTGTTTATTTTTATAAGAGTCAGCCTGTCTGCATTTTCAGTTGACAGGCAAATGCGCTTATCTGTTATAATTCCACCAGCGGCACTAAAAACCCCTTCTGACAAAATGCTAGCGGCACGGCAGGCCAGGACCTCCAAAGCATAGAGAGCCAGTTAATGCCACGTGTCCAACTTGGAAACCCAATAATTAAAAGGCACAGAGGAATCACGGAGGACGTTGGTATGGTCAGCAAGGTACTTCCTCACCATCTTCCCAAACATTCCATTCCTTGTGACATTACCCCACGCCTTTGGGCCAGGGCGATGGGAGGGTCTGAGAAAACTGTCCCAGAACTTTGCCAGTGTTGCCCAACCACTGCTAGATTGGAGTTGTGTCTCTCTCACCTGTACTCCTTGGTTGTCCAACGCACTGTGACGTCTGCCGCCAGTGTTTTCAGATGGGAATTTTTTTAAATAATTCTGCAACAATGGCCCTTTGATACTGCACCATTTTAGTACACCTGTCTGCCTCTGGAGCAAGAGATTGAAAGTTCTCCTTGTAGCATGGGTCTAAAAGTGTCACTGCCAAGTAATGACTGTCACCCAAAATTTTTACAATACAAAGGTCACGGGAAAGGCAGTGCAACATAAAGTCAGCCATGCATGCCAGACTGGTAACAGGAAAGCCTTCCGTGTCCTCAACAACAGGACAAGTGACCAAGGTGTCCTCCTCAAACTCCTCCTCTCTGTCCTCAGGCCATCCATGCTGAACAGATGGTATGACAGTTGTGCTTGTAGTACTGTCTATACCACATGAAAGTAGCTCCTGTTTAGTGATGAGCGAATATAGTCGTTACTCGAGATCTCTCGAGCATGCTCGGGGGTCCTCTGAGTATTTTTTAGTGCTCGTAGTTTTAGTTTTTCTTGCTGCAGCTGAATGATTTACATCTGTTAGCCAGCTTAAGTAGATGTGGGGATTCGTTAGCAACCAGGCAACCCCCACATGTACTTATGCTGGCTATCAGATGTAAATCATTCAGCTGCGGCAAGAAAAACTAAAACTCCGAGCACTAAAAAATACTCAGAGGACCCCCGAGCATGCTCGAGAAATCTTGAGTAACAAGTATATTCGCTCATCACTAGTGTTGAGCATTCCGATACTGCAAGTATCGGGTATCGGCCGATACTTGCTGTATCGGAATTCCGATACCGGGATTCCGATACTTTAATGGTATCGGGTATCGCAACAACATATGTGTAAAAGAGAGAATTAAAATAAAAAATATCGCTATACTCACCTGTCCGACGCAGCCTGGACCTCAGCGAAGGAACCGGCAGCGTTGTTTGTTTAAAATTCGCGCGTTTACTTGGTTACGTGAAGTCCCGGCTTGTGATTGGTCAGGGCGGCCATGTTGCCGGGACGCGGACCAATCACAGCAAGCCGTGACGAAATTACGTCACGGCTTGCTGTGATTGGTCCGCGTCCCGGCAACATGGCCGCCATTAACCAATCACAAGCCGTGACGTCACGGGAGGCTGGACACGCGCACTTTTTAAAAAGTGCGCGTGTCCAGCCTCCAGTGACGTCCCCGGCTTATGATTGGTCACGGCGCCATGTTGCCGGGACGCGGACCAATCACAGCAAGCCGTGACGAAATTACGTCACGGCTTGCTGTGATTGGTCCGCGTCCCGGCAACATGGCCGCCATTAACCAATCACAAGCCGTGACGTCACGGGAGGCTGGACACGCGCGCTTTTTAAAATGCATTTTAAAAAGCGCGCGTGTCCAGCCTCCAGTGACGTCCCGGCTTATGATTGGTCACGGCGCCATGTTGCCGGGACGCGGACCAATCACAGCAAGCCGTGACGTAATTTCGTCACGGCTTGCTGTGATTGGTCCGCGTCCCGGCAACATGCCCGCCCTGACCAATCACAAGCCGGGACTTCACGTAACCAAGTAAAAGCGCGAATTTTAAAGAAACAACGCTGCCGCTTCCCTCGCTGAGGTCCCGGCTGCGTCGGACAGGTGAGTATAGCGATTTTTTTTATTTTAATTCTTTCTTTTACACATTTATATGGTTCCCAGGGCCTGAAGGAGAGTTTCCTCTCCTTCAGACCCTGGGAACCATCAGGAATACCGTCCGATACTTGAGTCCCATTGACTTGTATTGGTATCGGGTATCGGTATCGGATTGGATCCGATACTTTGCCGGTATCGGCCGATACTTTCCGATACCGATACTTTCAAGTATCGGACGGTATCGCTCAACACTACTCATCACTACTCCTGTTCTTCCTCCTCCTCTTCCTCATTGTCAACCAATCCATGTTGGGATGACATGAGGCTGAGCTGTGTGTAATTACTCTGCATGGTTCCTTGCTCCATGTCCTTGTGCAATGCATCCTCTTTCATTGTGAGCAGAGCTTTTCAGAATGCAGAGAAGCGGGATGGTGATACTAATTATTAATTATGGCATCATCGCTGCTCACCATCTTGGTGGACACCTCAAAGTTTTGCAAGATGGTACAGATGTCTGACATCCATGACCACTCCTGAGGTCTTATGTGTGGAGTCTGAACTGAATAACGACAGCCTTGTTGATGTTGGTAGTCAACTACTGCCCTCTTCTGCTCACAAATCCTTTCCAACATATGCAGTGTAGAGTTCCAACGCGTGGGGACTTCACACACCAGACAGTGAGCCGGAAGCTGCAAACGCTGCTGAAGAACAGCAAGGGGGGCTGAAGCTGTAGCTGACTTTCTACAATGGGCACAGTCGGCGTACTTTCATAAGCAGATCTGGCAGCTCCGGTTAGTTTTTGAGAAAACGCTGAACCACGAGGTTAAGCACATGGGGGCATGGCACATGTGTTTGCTCGCCTCGCCTCAGAGCCGCCACCAGGATCTTCAGCATTGTGTGGTTTGTCACCTAAGCAGATTAGCTTCAGCACAGCCTGTTGGCGCTTGGCTGAGGCAGTGCTGCAGTGCTTCCAACTTGTGACTGATGTGCTACTTTCGGAGATGGAGGCTGAAGAGGAGTTGGAGGAGATGCAGGAGCTGTAGACTGGGGGCAACCCAGATTGATGTAGATCCTGGCTTCCACTATGTTAACCCAGTGTGCCGTCAGCGAGATGTACTGTCCCAGCCCACAAGCACTTGTCCACGTGTCTGTGGTTAAGTGGACTTTTCCAGTAACAGCATTGTTGAGGGCACGGCTAATGTGGGACACGTGCATGTTTAATGCCGGGATGGCACACTGGAAGAAATAGTGGCGGCTGGGGACCAAATACCTTGGTATGGCTGCCACCATCAGGTTGCTGAAAGCTTCCATCTTCATGAGCCTAAAAGGCAACATTTAGAGCGCAAGCAGATGAGAAATTTGTGAATTTAGTACTGTGGCCTGTGGGGCGTTGGAGGTGTACTTCTGCTTGTGTTCCAATGACTGTGGTATGGATAACTGAAGGCTGCGCTGGGACAAGGACGTGGACGTGCTCGATGATGGTGCTAGATGAGTCTGGGTAATGGTAGGTGCAGGGCAATAGGCATCTTCACATGCACCGTGGACAGGGGATTGGCTTTCACGCACAACAGTGGAAGAAGGAATGGTGTTACCCGCGCTGTTCCTGGTGCCTGTGGTTCGGCCCACAAAGTCGGGTGCTTTGCTGCCATGTGCCTGATCATGCTGGTGGTGGTCAGGCTGTATAACCCAAGAAAAGAATGGAGTTCAAGTCCAGAAATTTTAAAAGGGGTATAAATTTATTACAACAATACAAATATTGTACACAAAGTAAATAGTACTACAATAAGGGTACTGATAACCATTAGAATTTCAGCAAGAGAAAGAGGTGGAAAAAGGACAGTGGGTATACCAGATATCACTACATATATCATAAGGTAAAGCGCAAAGTGCTTTGTTATAAAAGAGGAAAAGATAACCAGGAAAGAGGGATAGTAGGTGTAACTCAAACAAAATAGCTCATTAGCATAGGGAACATTGCCCTGACCGTATCATGACCCTCCATATCCTAGAAATCTAACCCATAAAAATGCTACACCTGCTGATGCGGGCATGGCAGATGTTGCAAATGGCCTGTTTGAGGTTATCGGCAGAGTCTTTAAAAAACAACCAGACTCGTGAAGACCTTACAACTGGACTGGCAACTTCTGTCATGTTGGTGTTGCGTGGGATGGTTGCCCGCCTTCTGTCTGTGGACACCACACTGCGTCTTCCTGCCTGTTGGGGTGCTATGCCATCATGCCCCTGTGTGCTGCTGTCCTCATTCTGCATGTCCTCCTGTCCGGTTGGGTCAGTTACTATATCATCCACCACCTCTTCTTCCACTTCCGCACCCTGGTCCTCCTCCTGATTTTTTGTCAATTGTGACTCATCATCGTCCACCTCTTGTGACATGTTAACACCGTCGCCTTTGTGTGATCGTGGCTGCTCAAATATTTGGGCATCGCTAAATGGAATCTCATCTTGCCTCACTTCAAGTGGACCGGGAGAGAGTCCAGAATCGATAAATGGAAAAGTGAACAACTCTTCAGAGTGTCCAAGTGTTGGATCAGTTGTCGGTGTGGAAGCCAGGGTGGTGGTGCTGGTGGTAAAGTGACTGGAAGCATTATCCGTGATCCAACCAACTACCTTTTCACGCTGCTCTGGTGTCAAGAGTGCTGTTTTGCCACGCCCTATGAATTCTGACAGGAATCTGCTGTGAGAAATGGGTTTTGTTGTAGCCCACTTTCAGCTTGCCCCTGACCTCGACCTCTGCATGCACCATCACCATCACGTCCACTTCCCCGTTCCTTGCTATGCACCTTGCCCATTTTAATAAAAAGTTGAATGCAAGACTCGACTAATCTAATGACACAATTTGTTGGCCACAGATAGATAAGGCGTGTCACAGAGATATCAGACTGTTCAATATGTGGCCAGTACTTTTTTTATTTTTACTCCAAAATAGTGTATAGACCTAGGGTAGCAGACAGCCAAAAATGTGAAATGTAGGCCTGAAAAGCAACTATTTGTAGAGCACGGGTAGATCTGGCATCTGACGGAGATAGAACACTGTTAAATATGTGGCCTGGATTTTTGGGGGCCCACCAAAAATGTGTCAATGAGTAGGCCATGACACTAAAAAAAAAAAAATGTTGGAGTACTAAAATTGTAAAATATTTAACGCAATGATATGCAATGCGTGTGGCGTACAAAACACAGTGATAAATATAAGAGCTGTAGCTAAATATTTTTTGGCCAGATAAAGATTTTTGGTCATCAAAACGGTGTCCAAAAATGATGTGAGACACTCCAAAAAATACTACAGTACAAAAAAAGGCCAGAATTTTCTGCGCACTCACATCTGATGCCTGGGACAAAAAAAGCCATTTGAAATTGCTAGATTTTCACCTGGTTGTGTTAAAATGACTGGGCTGTAGTTTGCAGTGTGACCAAGCAAATAAATGTAGAAAAAAAGAAGGCTCTGGATTGCTTTGTAATAAAATTAGCAGGATTCAGGTGCCAAAAAAACTTAATTCAAGCCACAGATACCTGCAGCTAGGTATATATAAAATAGGCAGCAGCAGACAGTAATAGACCCTCTTGATGTATGCAGTGAGATCTATATACTCACATACAGTGCCTGCATTCCTTGCACTGATGTGGATATGCACACAGATTCTATCGAGCCTTCACCATACTCAACCCTAGCGGTTGCTACTGGCAACGACACATCACCTTCTTTCCTGATCTCTTCAGTGTCTGGAAGAGTACTCACATCTTGACTAAAAACACTAGTCACTGCTTTTCCTTTATTGATATCGTCAAAGGCTGCAACTTGTTCAACCTCTTTGCGCCCTTTACGTCTTCAACGAAGGGAAGAAAACTTGCCATTTGTACCTGAGTCAACGTTACTGTACTCCCTTTCACTTACGTTAGAGTCACAGTCTGAATGAGAATCACCACTACTCACCCTGTCACTCTGGCACAAGTCCCCACTTAAACAGGTGTCAGACCCCTTTCCTGGATTACCCCGTTTTCAACGGTCACACTGTGGGTCACCTCTGCTAAGTCCCAGAGTTGGTCAGATCCACACTTTCTTCCGGTCACTCCTACGTCTGACCCGTCCATTTTGGGAGGTGTTACTGCCTTAATGTACGCCACCCCAACAGTAGAGAGACCTCCATCCTCCTGCTGTAGAGGAACTCCTCATCCCACAAGTCTGAGAACAGCCTAGCGGTGGTTAAATTAAAGTGTGCACAACCAAATCTGGTGCACGGGTAGGTTCCCAAACCGTAATCAATAAACAATACAAAACCCGGCACTCAACTTAATGGTGAGAAGAAATGGCAAATTTATTGTATCCCAAATCCAACAAAACGTTTCGGTCTCACAACGGGACCTTCATCAGTAACTGAAATGAGTGTATACATACAATCAAAACAAATGCACAGGCTGTGCATGTGTTGGATATACTTTGTTTTTTTGCTATCATTTATGTATTTTGTATTTTCCCCATTTTTTTGTTTTGATTGTATGTATACACTCATTTCAGTTACTGATGAAGGTCCCGTTGTGAGACCGAAACGTTTTGTTGGATTTGGGATACAATAAATTTGCCATTTCTTCTCACCATTAAGTTGAGTGCCGGGTTTTGTATTGAGAACAGCCTAGCGTCCTGGCCTACTATGAACGGAAAGGCTAAGTTCGGGACTATAGTGACCTCAAGGCCTGCAATGTCCCTGATCATCTTGAGGGTCATCAAGGCCACTGAATAGTCCATAGTGCCCCCATGGATGCAGGTGACCTCGATCTTCATTTTGGACATTACATATTTATCAGGCACAGCCCTCACTAGGGTCACCGAGCTCCCAGAATCGACCAGTCCGAATGCATCCTCTGCATTCATCTGCAGGGGACACCCACGTAGCCTCTTGCCGGGTGGGTAGCTCATATGGCAGACTGAACATAGTACAATTGCCCTCAGTAACAGTCCATCTGCGCCACCTCTTTAACTTTGGGAGGCTCCGCCTCATTACCACCAGAAGCTTGTAATCTTTCGTGACCCTGCCGAGCCACAGCAAGCTGTCTTGAAAAACTTTTCGTGGACCCGCCGATCCACGGCAATCACCTCCACAAGTGCTCCTGGACCGTTGCCCGCATTTTCCACCTTATGTGAGATGGCACTCCCCGAGTGTGTTGGGGGACTGTTGTGAATTTGGATTCTGGGCTCCCCCGGTGGCTACTGGTGGAATTGAACTTGTGACATCATCTTCCCTGTTCACCTGTTCTGATTAGATCTGGGTGTCGCTATATAACCTGGCTTCTCTGTTAGATGCTTGCCGGTCAACAATGTTATCAGAAGCCTCTCTGTGCTTGTTCCTGCTCCCAGACATCTACTAGATAAGTTGGACATTCGTCCATGTTTTGTTTTTGTATTTTGGTTCCAGTTCACAGCTGCAGTTTCGTTACTGTGTCTGGAAAGCTCTTGTTGATCAGGAATTGCCACTCTGGTATTATGAGTTAATGCCAGAGTCCTAAAGTAATTCCTGGATGTGTTTTGTTAGGGTTTTCTACTGACCATGAAAGTATGCTTTCTGTCTTCTGCTATCTAGAAAGCGGACCTCAAATTTGCTAAAACTATTTTCCTGCTGCGTTTGTTGTTTCATCTCATATCACCGCCAATATATGTGGGGGGCCTCTGTCTCCTTTTTTTTGGGCATTTCTCTAGAGGTGAGTCAGGTCTTATATTTCCCTCTGCTAGCATTATTTAGTTCTCCGGCCGGCGCTGGGCATGTAGGGATAAAAAGTAGGACATGCTACCTGGCTGCTTCTAGATGATGCGGTAGGTTTAGTTCATGGTCAGTATAGTTACATCTTCCAAGAGCTTGTTCCTATAGAGGCTTATGCTAGTTCTCTGGCCATGGAGATCATGACAGTTTGACCGGCCCACTAAAGGGTTAAAATCCTTGGCTGAGAAAGGAGAGAAATAAGAAGTCTGCTGAGAGTTTTTTTTTTTTTTTTTCTCTGTGCTCTTAATTGGATCACTTGCCAGTCTGTCTATGCTGCAGTCTTTCTTTTTTTTCTCTCTCCTTATAATCTTTGAATGGCTTTGTGTTCACCTGTTAATAATGGATCTTCAGAGTGTAACTGCAGGTTTGAATAATCTCACCACGAAAGTACAAAATTTGCAAGATTTTATTATTCATGCTCCGGTATCTGAGCCGAGAATTCCTTTGCCGGAATTCTTCTCAGGGAATAGATCTAGCTTTCAGAATTTTAGAAATAATTGTAAGCTATTTTTGTCCCTGAAATCTCGTTCTGCTGGAGACCCTGCACAGCAGGTTGGGATTGTGATTTCCTTGCTCCGCGGCGACCCTCAAGACTGGGCTTTTGCATTGGCACCAGGGGATCCTGCGTTGCGCAATGTGGATGCGTTTTTTTTGGCCTTGGGGTTGCTGTATGAGGAACCTCATTTGGAACTTCAGGCAGAAAAAACTTTGATGTCCCTATCGCAGGGGCAAGATGAAGCTGAAATTTACTGCCAAAGATTCCGTAAATGGTCTGTGCTTACTCAGTGGAATGAGTGTGCCTTGGCGGCTACTTTCAGAGAGGGTCTCTCTGATGCCATTAAGGATGTTATGGTGGGGTTCCCTGTGCCTGCGGGTCTGAATGAGTCCATGACAATGGCCATTCAGATCGATAGGCGTCTGCGGGAGCGCAAACCAGTGCACCATCTGGCGGTGTCCACTGAGAAGACGCCAGAAAGCATGCAGTGTGATAGAATTCTGTCCAGAAGCGAGCGGCAGAATTTTAGACGGAAAAATGGGTTGTGTTTCTATTGTGGGGATTCTACTCATGTTATATCAGCATGCTCTAAGCGTACTAAAAAGCTTGATAAATCCGTTTCCATTGGCACTTTACAGTCTAAATTTATTTTGTCTGTGACCCTGATTTGCTCTTTGTCATCTATTTCTACTGACGCCTATATCGACTCTGGCGCCGCTTTGAGTCTTATGGATTGGTCCTTTGCCAATCGTTGTGGGTATGATTTAGAGCCTTTGGAAACTCTTATTCCTCTGAAGGGGATTGACTCCACCCCATTGGCTAATAATAAACCACAATACTGGACACAAGTGACTATGTGTATTAATCCGGATCACCGGGAGACTATTCGTTTTCTGGTGCTGTATAATCTACATGATGATTTGGTGCTGGGATTGCCATGGCTGCAGTCTCACAACCCAGTCCTTGACTGGAGAGCTATGTCTGTGTTGAGCTGGGGATGTAAGGGGACTCATGGGGACGTACCTTTGGTGTCCATTTCATCATCTATTCCCTCTGAAATCCCTGAGTTCCTGTCTGATTATCGTGACGTCTTTGAAGAACCCAAGCTGGGTTCACTACCTCCGCACCGTGAGTGCGATTGTGCTATAGATTTAATTCCGGGTAGTAAATACCCAAAGGGTCGTTTATTTAATCTGTCTGTGCCTGAACATACTGCTATGCGAGAATATATAAAGGAGTCCTTGGAAAAGGGACATATTCGTCCATCGTCATCTCCCTTAGGAGCCGGTTTTTTCTTTGTGTCAAAAAAAGACGGCTCTTTGAGACCATGTATTGATTATCGGCTTTTGAATAAAATCACGGTTAAATATCAATACCCATTGCCGTTGCTGACTGATTTGTTTGCTCGCATAAAGGGGGCCAAGTGGTTCTCTAAGATTGATCTCCGTGGGGCGTATAATTTGGTGCGGATCAGGCAGGGGGATGAGTGGAAAACCGCATTTAATACGCCCGAGGGCCACTTTGAGTATTTGGTGATGCCTTTTGGTCTTTCTAATGCCCCTTCAGTCTTCCAGTCCTTTATGCATGATATTTTCCGCGATTTTTTGGATAAATTTATGATAGTGTATCTGGATGATATTCTGATTTTTTCGGATGACTGGGACTCTCATGTCCGGCAAGTTAAGAGGGTTTTTCAGGTTTTGCGGTCTAATTCTCTGTGTGTCAAGGGTTCTAAGTGCGTTTTTGGGGTTCAGAGAATTTCCTTTTTGGGATATATTTTTTCTCCCTCTTCCATTGAGATGGATCCTGTCAAGGTTCAAGCTATTTGTGATTGGACGCAGCCCTCTTCTCTTAAAAGTCTTCAGAAATTTTTGGGCTTTGCCAACTTTTATCGTCGATTTATTTCTGGTTTTTCGGATGTCGTTAAGCCATTGACCGATTTGACTAGACAGGGTGCTGATGTTGCTAATTGGTCCCCTGATGCTGTGGAGGCCTTTCAGGAGCTTAAGCGCTGTTTTTCTTCTGCCCCTGTGTTGCGTCAGCCTGATGTGACTCTTCCTTTTCAGGTTGAGGTCGACGCTTCTGAGATCGGAGCTGGGGCAGTGTTGTCGCAGAAAAGTTCTGACTGCGCCGTGATGAGGCCTTGTGCCTTCTTTTCCCGTAAATTTTCGCCCGCTGAGCGGAATTATGATGTTGGGAATCGGGAGCTTTTGGCCATGAAGTGGGCGTTTGAGGAGTGGCGCCATTGGCTCGAGGGGGCCAGACATCAGGTGGTGGTATTGACTGACCACAAAAATTTGATTTATCTTGAGACCGCCAGGCGCCTGAATCCTAGACAGGCGCGCTGGTCATTATTTTTTTCTCGGTTTAATTTTGTGGTATCGTACCTACCAGGTTCTAAGAATGTTAAGGCGGATGCCCTTTCTAGGAGTTTTGAGCCTGATTCACCTGGCAACTCTGACCCCACAGGTATTCTTAAGGAGGGAGTTATCTTGTCAGCCGTTTCTCCAGACCTGCGGCGGGCCTTGCAGGAGTTTCAGGCGGATAGACCGGATCGTTGTCCGCCTGATAGGCTGTTTGTTCCTGATGATTGGACCAGTAAAGTCATCTCTGAGGTGCATTCTTCTGCGTTGGCAGGTCATCCTGGAATTTTTGGTACCAGGGATTTGGTGGCAAGATCCTTCTGGTGGCCTTCCCTGTCACGAGATGTGCGAGGCTTTGTGCAGTCTTGTGACGTTTGTGCTCGGGCCATGCCTTGTTGTTCTCGGGCTAGTGGATTATTGTTGCCCTTGCCTATTCCTAAGAGGCCTTGGACACACATCTCGATGGATTTTATTTCAGATCTGCCTGTTTCTCAGAAGATGTCTGTCATCTGGGTGGTGTGTGACCGTTTTTCTAAGATGGTTCATTTGGTTCCCCTGCCCAAATTGCCTTCTTCTTCCGAGTTGGTGCCCCTGTTTTTTCAAAATGTTGTTCGTTTGCATGGTATTCCTGAGAATATCGTTTCTGACAGAGGAACCCAATTTGTGTCTAGATTTTGGCGGGCATTTTGTGCTAGGATGGGCATAGATTTGTCTTTTTCGTCTGCTTTTCACCCTCAGACTAATGGCCAGACCGAGCGGACTAATCAGACCCTGGAGACATATCTGAGGTGTTTTGTGTCTGCTGACCAGGATGATTGGGTTGCTTTTTTGCCATTGGCGGAGTTCGCCCTCAATAATCGGGCCAGCTCTGCCACCTTGGTTTCCCCGTTTTTCTGTAATTCGGGGTTCCATCCTCGATTTTCCTCCGGTCAGATGGAATCCTCGGATTGTCCTGGAGTGGATGCGGTGGTGGAGAGATTGCATCATATCTGGGGGCAGGTGATGGACAATTTAAAGTTGTCCCAGGAGAAGACTCAGCTTTTTGCCAACCGTCACCGTCGTGTTGGTCCTCGGCTTTGTGTTGGAGATTTGGTGTGGTTGTCTTCTCGTTTTGTCCCTATGAGGGTCTCATCTCCTAAGTTTAAGCCTCGGTTCATCGGTCCGTATAAAATATTGGAGATTCTTAACCCTGTTTCCTTCCGTTTGGACCTCCCTGCATCCTTTTCTATTCATAACGTTTTTCATCGGTCGTTATTGCGCAGGTATGAGGCACCGGTTGTGCCTTCCGTTGAGCCTCCTGCTCCGGTGTTGGTTGAGGGTGAGTTGGAGTACGTTGTGGAAAAAATCCTAGACTCCCGTGTTTCCAGACGGAGACTCCAGTATCTGGTCAAGTGGAAGGGATATGGCCAGGAGGATAATTCTTGGGTCACTGCATCTGATGTTCATGCCTCTGATCTGGTTCGTGCCTTTCATAGGGCCCATCCTGATCGCCCTGGTGGTTCTGGTGAGTGTTCGGTGCCCCCTCCTTGAGGGGGGGGTACTGTTGTGAATTTGGATTCTGGGCTCCCCCGGTGGCTACTGGTGGAATTGAACTTGTGACATCATCTTCCCTGTTCACCTGTTCTGATTAGATCTGGGTGTCGCTATATAACCTGGCTTCTCTGTTAGATGCTTGCCGGTCAACAATGTTATCAGAAGCCTCTCTGTGCTTGTTCCTGCTCCCAGACATCTACTAGATAAGTTGGACATTCGTCCATGTTTTGTTTTTGTATTTTGGTTCCAGTTCACAGCTGCAGTTTCGTTACTGTGTCTGGAAAGCTCTTGTTGATCAGGAATTGCCACTCTGGTATTATGAGTTAATGCCAGAGTCCTAAAGTAATTCCTGGATGTGTTTTGTTAGGGTTTTCTACTGACCATGAAAGTATGCTTTCTGTCTTCTGCTATCTAGAAAGCGGACCTCAAATTTGCTAAAACTATTTTCCTGCTGCGTTTGTTGTTTCATCTCATATCACCGCCAATATATGTGGGGGGCCTCTGTCTCCTTTTTTTTGGGCATTTCTCTAGAGGTGAGTCAGGTCTTATATTTCCCTCTGCTAGCATTATTTAGTTCTCCGGCCGGCGCTGGGCATATAGGGATAAAAAGTAGGACATGCTACCTGGCTGCTTCTAGATGATGCGGTAGGTTTAGTTCATGGTCAGTATAGTTACATCTTCCAAGAGCTTGTTCCTATAGAGGCTTATGCTAGTTCTCTGGCCATGGAGATCATGACAGGGGACCAGGGCTGCCAGGGCCGTGTTTAGAGTTTCTGCTGCCCTAGGCACTTTTAGTGCTGCCTCCCCCATTGGTGAGTATGACACTATCAGCAGTGACTTTGCCATAAATTGCTGTGATAGGAGCCTTTTGCAGCAGATCCAGCAGTTTTTCCGCATCTGCCGCATAACGGATCACTTATGGCAGCAATGCGTTCGGACTCATTCATTCCCTATGGGACTTGCGGACATGCGCGGCACTTGCGGTTTTGCCGCGATCCGGCAAATGTGGCACTTGCAGCAATGGAAAAAAACACTGCTAGCAGTGTTTTTTGTATCACCGCAAGTGCAAAACCGCAATTGCCACATATGTCCGCAAGTAGCCATCACTACCTATCCTTGCACCTTGCTAGCTCATCCCTAACCATCCCTCTCACCTAGAACTACACTATAAAGCTTTAGAAAAACAATTTATTAACTGACATATTCCTATGATAATGAGGGCTCCAGGCTACAGCGTAGACTAGGACGGGCAGTCTCTGGATCTCCATTCTCTCTGTGCACACCCTCAGTCCCTGTCTCACTCCCTGTGCACAGACCTCCCTCCACCGGACCCGGTAACCACCGCTCGCAGTAGCATACCGGCAGAGGTGTATCTTGGTTTTCTGGCATCAGGGGCAACAATTCATTTTGGTGCCCCCCTCCGCCAAGGACATGTGATTTGCACACTCAGTCATGTACCCACAAGCTCGTCTCCCTAATGTTCTCAATGTTCAGTGAAAAACTGAGAGAAGCAGAAGAGAAGCTCGTTGTCACAGGACCACAAGTATGAAAATCGCATATGAGTGAAGTGTCCATGTGACGACTACTGGAACCTGCAGAGCTGAATCCTCACATCGCAGCTTCTGAATTCTCACAGCTAATGCACTGCACACTTTTAGGATTCTCCCTTGCCAGTGGACGGTCATGTCAGCACAAGCATGTGATTTGTATACTTCTGACCACATTCTGACTAGACGTGCCCGGCCTCACTCAGTTAATTTTCATTGACGGAGGCCACATATGTCTAGTCGGCACGTGACCGCATTAATGTAAATCCCCAGCACGAGAGAATTCTGACAGCGTGCAGTGCGCACTGTGAGAATTCAGAAGTCTGCAGTCACAAAGAATGACTGCAGACTCATCACAAACCTGGACATCCCCTTTAATGCTCCTAACATAAATAAAAACATGAGATTAAGTTAGTATCACAAATAACATTTACATCCAGGTACCTTATAGATGACGTCGCCTCTGGAGCCGTTCTCCTTCTTTTCTTCATATTGTCCAGATCCCATGATGAGTTTTCTCATCCACAGCTGTCTCTGCAGAGTTCCATCTTCTCCGCTCTTTTGCAGAAAATCTCCACATGATGCCCTTAAAGATAGAAGTGTCATTATAATGCTCCTGGATAAAAAGTTGCCCCTCACTATATTATCTGCACAAAATATGACCCCTACACTGTCCCTCTTATGGTACATGCTCTTCACACTGACCTCTCCTTTCCATACCGGCCCCCTCTTCACACTGTCCTCTTACACTGTGTCCCCCCTATAGGGCCCAGTATTTATACTCCATATTTATACTCCATCCTCCCACCCTGTGTGCATGGCTCCTCCATCCTCCCACCCTGTGTGCATGGCTCCTCCATCCTCCCACCCTGTGTGCATGGCTCCCCCATCCTCCCATCTTGTGTGCATGGCTCCCCCATCCTCCCACCCTGTGTGCATGGCTCCCCCATCCTCCCACCCTGTGTGCATGGCTCCCCCATCCTCCCACCCTGCGTGCATGGCTCCTTTATCCTCCCACCCTGTGTGCATGGCTCCTCCATCCTCCCTGTGTGCATGGCTCCCCCATCCTCCCACCCTGTGTGCATGGCTCCTCCATCCTCCCACCCTGTGTGCATGGCTCCCCCATCTTCCCACCCTGTGTGCATGGCTCCCCCATCCTCCCACCCTGTGTGCATGGCTCCTCCATCCTCCCACCCTGTGTGCATGGCTCCCACATCTTCCCACCCTGTGTGCATGGCTCCTCCATCCTCCCACCCTGTGTGCATGGCTCCCCCATCTTCCAAACCTGTGTGCATGGCTCCCCCATCCTCCCACCCTGTGTGCATGGCTCCCCCATCTTCCCACCCTGCGTGCATGGCTCCTCCATCTTCCCACCCTGCGTGCATGGCTCCCCCATCCTCAGACCCTGCGTGCATGGCTCCCCCATCTTCCCATCCTGCGTGCATGGCTCCTCCATCCTCCCACCCTGCGTGCATGGCTCCCCCATCCTCCCACCCTGCGTGCACGGCTCCCCCATCCTCCCACACTGCGTGCACGGCTCCCCCATCCTCCCACCCTGCGTGCACAGCTCCCCCATCCTCCCACCCTGTGTGCATGGCTCCCCCATCCTCCTCCCCTTTCTCTCACCGCGTGGTGCAGAACTTCCCGGCATCTCTGCAGCATCTTCCTTCCTGTATGAGCGGTCACGTGGTACCGCTCATTAAGTTGATGAATATGCACATATTCATCACTTTAATGAGCGGTACCACGTGACCGCTGAAGACAGGATGAGCTGCTGGTGCTGAGACGGAGTTGCAGCCACCGCTGGAGGAGGGTGAGTATGACGTCTTCAGGGAGGGGGGGGAGGAGGGAAGGAGGGAAGGAGGGAGGGGGGGCGGGCACTTGACCCCGGACTTTTATTAAAAAAAAAAGAAAGAAAAAAACCTTGCTCAAGTGCACCCCCCCACATCCTGGCGCCCTAGGCACGTGCCCTCAAGTGCCTAGTGGCAAATACGGCCCTGAGGGCTGCCACTAAGAATCTCAGGGCTCCATACTGGAAATTGTTTTTGGGCCCCTTGAGACTCCATCCAGGCTCCACCCTGCCCCGCCTCCACCCCTCGAACTGTCCTCAGTCCCACTGCCCTCTCTTGGAAAAACTCCATTTGTGCACCACATCCTCACCAATCACACATTAACAGTTCCCATCACCAGATCACATACATAGTGTCACGCTCACTCCCTGACTGGTGGGCGTGAGCTCGGGGGGTTTGTGGCCCCACTGTGCCACAAACCAGACTACCCTGGAAGGGGCATGACTAGGACAGCTGCCTTGGTTTTCACTAGAGCCTCTGATGGAGAGGTCAGGCTTGTGCGGCAGGCAGCTGCCAGGTGCTCCTCCAGGGTGGTGTCTGGCTGTGGCTGCTGATCCCACTTGGGAAACAGGAACACCAGCACAGGTGCAGGCATCAGGCAGGACTGGCAGATGAGCACAGCTGAAACTCGGACGAGTAGGCAGGCATGGCTGAGACACAGGGCAGGCAGACACGGCTGAGACACAGGGCAGGCAGGCACGGCTGAGACACAGGGCAGGGTGGTGTGGTGTATGGAAGAAAAGGTAGAAACACAGGGCTGGCAGGAACGGCAGAGATACTGGGCAGGCTGGTGTGCTGTATGTTCACACAGGAGATGCAGGTACAGATACAAACAAGGAATGAAATGTGAAGGAACAGGTGGGGACCTGTTCACACAGGAGGTGCAGGTATGGATACAAGCAGGAAGGAATGAAGTGTGAAGGAACAGGTTGGGACCTGTTCACACAGGAAGAGAGCTGCAAGGCTGCGGATAGGAGTGTTAGAGCAGCAAGAGATAGTGTAGCAACAGAAGCTAAGCAGAGCGGAACCACAAGGAATGTGGAGAGGAGCTGTAGTTAGATTTCTGCAGAAGCTAAGCAGAGCGGAACCGCAAGGAATGCGGAGAGTAGCTGCAGCAAGAGATCTGTGCAGCAGCAGGAGTGGAGCAGAGTAGAATGGAGCAGAACCGCAGGAGTGCGGAGCAGAGGTAAAGCTGCAAGAGAGCAGAGCACAAGCAAAGTCACAAGGGTACAGAGCAGGCAGAGCCACAAGAGTGCAGAGCATAAGCAGAGAGGACACAAGGAAAGACAACAGGGAAAGAAGCCACAGACAAGGAGATAAAGGTAGGACAAAGTTCAGACAAGGTAAAGGAATAAGACAAGGTATAAGAACAAAGACACAGGGACCAGGATATTCTGCCTCCTGGAGGGCAGACAGGCAAGTACAAGGCAAAGCAAGGAGAACAGCCTTCAGAGAAGGCAAGACAGAGCAAGGCCTGGCAGCTCAGAAGCAAAACACAAACTGAGTTAACACATTGCACAGGCGCAGTCCACAGGGTGGAGCTGCCCTAAATACTGGAGGCCTCTTGGTAATTGGTCAGGAACAGATTAGACTGATGCGCCCTGATTCTATAAGTACCAGAGAGTTGTGGCACCGCCCCCTATGCACACAGCCTGGAAGCACGCAGAGAGCAGGCAGAAAGCAGGAGACACGGAGGATGGAGCTGGCAGCAGACAGAAACCACAACATGACCTGGAGCAGTGGGTAAGATGGTGTGTGCGATGAGAGGCCATGCCGTGATGCCAGCAGAGTTGTTACACATAGCCAGGAGCTTTTGCTTTGGCCAAAACATTTTTTAAACCACTATCATGACAAAGTCGAATCTTTTGGCCGAGCCCTACTCTACTCTATCCTATTAATAATTTGTTAAAATATCCAATACAATTTAGCTATACTGTATTTTCATTTATTTTTCAATGTTTAAAATGACCAATAATACAACATACAAGGGACAAATACCACTGCACCATGACCAGACCACATATTTACGTGTGCAGGTAATACAGTGATCAGTGACATTATACACAAGAGCTCTGTATATGGTGTCAGTGTACAGGTAATACAGTGATCGCCAGTGACATTATACACAGGAGCTCTGTATATAGTGTCAGTGTACAGGTAATACAGTGATCACTAGTGACATTATACATAGGAGTTCTATATACAGTGTCAGTGTACAGGTAATACAGTGATCACTGGTGACATTGTACATAGCTCTGTATATAGTGTCAGTGTATAGGTAATACAGAGATCACCAGTGACATTATACACAGGAGGTCTGTATATAGTGTCAGTGTAAAAGTAATACAGTGATCACTGGTGACATTGTACCCAGAAGCTCTGTATAGTGTCAGTGTAAAGGTAATACAGTGATCACTGGTGACATTGTACATAGGACCTCTGTATAAAGTATACAGTGTATAGTGTCAGTGTACAGGTAACACACTGACTCACCAGTGACGTCTCTAGGTGAAGTCCTTCATCTTTGCTTTTCATCTTTATCCAGCACAGACCGCCATCACTTTTTCCAGCCAGGGCAAGTCTCAGCCGGAAATAACACAGTTATCTAGAGCACCGCTTGCAGAGCACATTACTTAATTTTTTTGCCAACTTCTACACTACACCAGATGAAGAAAAAAGGCGAGTGTTGCTCTGCACAGTAACAGGACCCCCCCCTCATTGAAAATAGTATCCTCAAAAAATAAAATACATGACTGCAGTAATAATATCCCTTAATTAACCCTAGGGTAATAATCTCCCCCATCCTGGCCCCCTTGTGTCTCATTCCTGGCTCCATCCATATGTTCTCCCATCCTGCCCTCATGAGTATCCATTCTCCCCATGTGATCTCCCCATCCTGCCCCATATGATCACTCCATTCTGCCCCATCTGTCTCTATTCTGCCCCATCTGTCTCCATCCTGCCCCATCTGTCCCATGACCTTGCCCCATCTATCCCATGATCCTGCCCCATCTGTCCCATGATCCTGCCCCATCTGTGCCATGATCCTACCCCATCTGTCTCCATCGTATCCATCCTGCACCACGTGTCTTCATCCTGCTCCATGTTAGTGCCCCATCCCTCCCTATCTGTCTCCATCCTGCCCCATGATCCTGCACCATGTGTCTTCATCCTGCCCCATGATCCTGCACCATGTGTCTCAATCCTGCCCCATCTGTCTCTCTATCCTGCCCCATCTGTCTCCATCCTGCCCCATCTGTCTCCATCCTGCCCATGTTCCTGGCCCATCTGTCTCCATCCTGCCCCACCTGACTCCAACCTGCCTCATGTCTCCATCCTACACCATGTGTCTCTCTCCTGCCCCATCTGTTTCCATCCTGCCCATGATCCTGCACCATCTGTCTCTAAACTGCCCCATGTCTCAATCCTGCACATTTGTCTCCCTCCTGCCACATCTATCTCTATCCTGCACCATGTCACACGGCAATAGAGTGTAACTGAACCTGCATGTTGGACGCAGGTTCAGTTACTGCACCGGCAGAATCCTGCCATTGGGGCCCGGTGAGCAGAGCTCAATTATTCTGAATAATCAGAATCTGAGCACATTGAGAAGACAGAGAACTTAATTTCTACATCTTCTCCATTGTCTGAGGCCGTGGATGTCGGTTGCACTCAGATGACAGCTGAGTGCACGCCGATGTTTCACACACAACCGTAGACTTGAGTGGGTGCGTGTGATCCGAATTTCTGAAGTTTTTCAGAGCAGTTTGGAGAGTAAATGCCACCTGTGGGAATCTTGAGAGGGGACCCGCTGTGTCCTGACAGGGGGCAGATTGGGCTCAGCAGCCTTATGTTTCTCTGCAAGTGGTGAGGGGGTCACAAGAACAGAAACCGGGCTGTGCTCTTATTAGGATCTATAGCTGACACATAGACAGGGGTCAGGACATAGCAGCATCCTCAGTGAGCTGCTGCTGTGCTGATAATAGGGCTGATGCAGTGACTGAGCACATAGCCGGCTCACTGAGGATGCGTCTGCTGCATGCGTGGACAGGCACTCACCCAACAGGGGATGCACTGCTTCAGCTGCTCTGTGATGGCTGACTGCAGGAGCATGGGCTCAGCAGGGATTAAATGGTGGAAAGTCCCACCCTCCTGTTGCTCAGCAGTGGCTGCATCTCTATTCTTATCTGTCACAATGATGCTCCCACTCCTGCTTCTTTCAGAAGACGCTCTGTCTGGTTTATGAAAACCCTGACACCGGGCCCCTCCAGTTCACAGGCCCCATACACCAGTAAGGGCAATAATGCCCTGATGGCGGCCCTGTGGGAGACACTCGCTTGGCAACAGGATTAATGCACACACGAACGGTTTCTCACTTAATCATTCCATCCGGTTTAATTAAATGCAGCATAAACCGGATAGAGTACAGTTCGTACCATTACATCCATGAAACATAATAAGACACCAGTCTATTTATGTAGCAGATACACCTCTCTGCCTTCTTGCAACCCCCTTGCCTGAGGTTACCTTCCAGGAGCTCCACTCCAGACGCTGACTCCTTGTCAGTGCTGGCTTCCAGGGAAACTGCCTTACTAAGATCACTGTCCCGTATAATAACGTGCTCCGCAACGTCCCACCCAACAGTTTCAGACCCTTAGAAGGACAGTAGCTTCCCCAACACAGTTAGCTGTCACAGGCTCCGCAGGTACATCGTCTCACCATGTGCTCTTCAGGAAGTCTCCGCTCGCAGGACCTTCCAACAGAGACCATGTGACCACTGAACGGTCTCATTATATCGCATGAGACACACCCCTTGATGGGAGGTAGGTGGTTGGCCAGACCCACCCAGCTCTCTGGCCAACACTGTAAGCCCTGCCCCTTACAAGCTAAACAAAGCTCATGGAACTACAGGTCCCAGAGCAACATCTCAGGCTTACAGCGCAGAGGACCTCCTCCTCTAAGACACATACCAGCCATTCACAACAACGCCGGTCACTGTCTCACACCTTCCACATACTGCTGCACCTTTTAATGGATGTCCATATGAGTTAAAATAAAGGACTTTTAACCACAAAGGAAACGGTGAGTGTTGCCTTTCTACTTCCTGTATGATTACTCACTCAGGAATATAGGTAACACACTAAAACTGCACTTGACCCTGATGGTTCAGACACAAAATAGAAAAGGAGGGCACCACCCAATAACCGGGATCAACTTGTAGCATGTGAACAGTAACATATTAACATAAGAGAAAGAATCATGCTATGAACACAGGGATCACCAAAAATAAAAAGGTACATTTTATTGAAACACACAGCAAAATAAAATTAAAAACATTTAAAAAAAGTCATACAATTGCATAAGTCTCCACATCTCCACATAAGTTTTCCACATCTTGCCACAGGGATTTTTGCCCATTCATCAAGGCAAAACTGCTCCAGATAGTTCAAGTTACCGTATATACTCGAGTATAAGCCGAGATTTTCAGCCCATTTCTTTAGGCTGAAAGTGCCCCTTTTGGATTATGCTCGAGTCGTTGTCCCAGGGGGTCGGCGGGGGAGTGGCATCTGTCAAATCATACTTACCTGTTCCCGGCGCGTCTCTGCATGTCCCTGCTTCTCCGGTGCCCGCAGCTCTTCCTGTGTTCAGCGGTCACATGGTACCACTCATTAAAGTAATGAATATGGATGCTACTCTACTCCCATAGGGGTGGAGCCGCATATTACTTTAATGAGTGGTACGATGTCAATGCTGAACATAGGAAGAAGATGCCAGTGCCTGGAGACCATCTGTCAGTGAGAAGCTGCCAGGGACCGCACCGGGAGCAGGTGAGTATGACAGGCGAGGGTGAGCATTCTGATATTCACCTGTCCCTGTTCCACCGCTGCGCGCTGCTCCGTCTTCCGCATCCTCTGTCTGTGACATTCAGGTCAGATGGCGTGATGACATGTTTAGTGTGCGCGCCGCCCTCTGCCTGAACAGTCACTGCAGAGGATGCGGAAGACAGAGTGGCGCGCAGCGGTGGAACGGGGACAGGTGAATATCGCAAGTGCCGGGGGCCTGAGCGACGAGAGGTGAGTATGCCTTTTTTTTTATTGCAGCTGCATTATATGGAGCAAATTTTTTTATGGAGCATCTTATGGGGCCATAATTAACCTTAATGCAGCATTGTATGGGGCAAATGTTTCCATGGAGTATCTTATGGGGCCATAATCAACCTTAATGCAGCATTATATGGGGCAAATGTTTGATGGAGCATCTTATGGGGCCATAATCAACCCTAATGCAGAATTTTATGGGGCAAATGTTTCTATGGAGCATCTTATGGGGCCATAATCAACCTTAATGCAGCATCATATGGGGCAAATGTTTATATGGAGCATCTTATGGGCCATAATCAACCTTAATGCAGCATTATATGGGGAAAATGTTTCTATGGAGTATCTTATGGGGCCATAATCAACCTTTGTGCAGCATTACATGGGGCATATTTTGTTTTATTATAGAGCATCTTATGGGACCCATCATGAACTGTATGGAGCATTATATGGGGCTCCTGATTCAATATGGATATTCAAAAACACAACCTACTGATGTCTCAATTAATTTTACTTTTATTGGTATCTATTTTTATTTTTGAAATGTACCAGTAGCTGCTGCATTTCCCACACTAGGCTTATACTCAAGTCATTAAGTTTTCCCTGTTTTTTGTGGCAAAATTAGGGATCTCGGCTTGTACTCGGGTCGGCTTATACTGGATTATATACGGTAGGTGGTTTCCTCTGGTAAGCCGCAATCATTAAGTCTGAGCACAGATTTTCTATTGGATTTTTGTGTGGGCTTTGAATAGGTCACTCCAAAACATTTACACATTTCCCCTTAAACCACTCGAGTGATGCTTTAGCAGTATGCTTTGGGCCATTGTCTTGTTGGAAGGTCAACCTCTGTCCCAGTGTCACATCACTGACAGACTGAAGAATGTTTTTTTAAAAAATATCTGTATTTTATACCATCGATCTTCCCTTGACTCAGACCATTTTCCCCTGTTCCTGCTGCCAAAAAAATATCGCCACAGCTTGATGCTGCCACCACAATGATTCGCTGTGGGGATGTGATCTTCGGACGATGAGCTGTGTTGGTTTGGCACCAAGCATAGCGTTTTCCTTTGTGGACAAACAGTTCAATTTTAGTCTCATCTGACTACAGCACCTTTTTCCATACATTTGGGGAGTCTCTCACATATCTTTTGAGAAACTGAAAACAAGCCTTACAATTTGTGTGTGTAAAAAGAGGCGTTTTTCTGCCCACTCTTCCATAAAGTCCACCTCTATGGACAGTCTAAACAACTTTGTCCCTGACTTGTTTGGAGATCTCCATGGTCTTTTTGTTGTTGTTTGGTTAGTGGTGCATCTAGCTTAATGGTGTTGCAGCTTCTGTGGCCTTTCACAAAAGGTATCTATTTACCTACATACCATGTGACACTTAAATTGCACACAAGTGGACTTCCTTTCACTAATCACGTGACTTATGAAGGCAATTGTTTGCACCAGAAATTTTTAGGGGTTTCATAGCAAAAGGGGTGAATGAATACATACTGTATGCACATGCCAGATTCCATAAATTTAACGTATGCCTATATTTTTCTCATTTCACTTTACCAACTTATACTATTTAGTGCTGATGTATAACACACATCGAATTCCAAAAATATTTAAAATCAGGTTGTAATGTAATAAAATAGTTAGAAAGCCAAGCAGGGTGAATAGTTTCACAAGCCACTGTAGAAGGGAAAGTGTGCTGTAATAGAAAGAGAACCCAGACTGAGTCAAGTAAACCACTAAATACAAGGAAAAAGATCAAATTGGTGTTTCCCTGACTGGCTTAAACTAAAGCAGTATGACTGGTCATTAGTAATGAGCGAGTCTACTCGTTGCTTGGGATTTCCCGAGCACGCTCGGGTGACCTCCGAGTATTTGTTAGTGTTCAGAGATTAAGTTTTCATCACCTCAGCAGAATGATTTACAGCTATTAGCCAGGCTGAGTACATGTGGGGGTTGCCTGGTTGCTAGGGAATCCTCACATGTAATCAAGCTGTCTAGTAGCTGTAAATCATTCAGCTGCCGGGATGAAAACTTAATCTCCGAACACTAACAAATACTTGGAGGTCACCCGAGCGTGCTCGGGAAAACCCGAGCAACGAGTACACTCGCTCATCACTACTGGTCATACAAATGAGACTATCACCAGCAGGAAATAACAGCACTGGGGAAAGTGAATAAAGCCATACCCAAAAGGCAATAGGTCAGACAAATGTGGAAATTAAAACACCTGTTACCCTACAAAGATTGAAGCAAGGATAACAAAAAATAAAAACAACAAAATGGTGTACCTGCTTTGGCTCGATGGACATAGAAGCACAGGATCAAGGGTTTGAACCCAAAAGCATGACAGTGCCCCACCCTCTATGACATTGGACCGACTGATACCTCCAACTGCTGATACCGCTGATAGAACTCCCTCACCTGGGGATCCATAGGCAAATCTTCTTCATAAACCCAGGAATTATCCTCCACCAGAGGGCGCCTCACCGCAACTCAATGTAAGTACAGATCACCCAGCTTTCCTTTCAGCACCCGTGGTTTTTACAACCACGAGCAGTGCTTTAGCGCAGCTCCTGGCTGTAAAATGATTTAACCCCTTCAGATGGATTTACTTCGTGGGACCTGACAGTTCATCCGAAGCTATGTATATTGTTGGTTTATTATTTTGCCAAGCGAGGGTCTTCCGGATGGATTGAGAGAGCAATAAAATACTAAAACAACCTGTTTGTTTATTTCATTAAAATACTTTTTAATAACGTGTGTGTGTTTTTTAACCCTTTCAGACAATTGGATTAATAATGGATAGGTGTCATAATTGACTCCTCTCCATTCTTAATCTGGGTTAATGTCACCTTACAATAGCAAGGTGGCATTAACCCTTCATTACCCCATATCCCACCGCTACACGGGGAGTGGGAAGAGAGTGGCCAAGTGCCAGAATAGGCGCATCTTCCAGATGTGCCTTTTCTGGGGTGGCTGGGGGCAGATGTTTGTAGCCAGGGGGGGGCCAATAACCATGGACCCTCTCCTGGCTATTAATATCTGCCCTCAGTCACTGGCTTTACCACTCTGGCGGAGAAAATTGCGCGGGAGCCCACGCCAATTTTTTCCGCGATTTAACCCTTTATTTTAGCAGCTACAGCGCCCAAATTTTGCACATACACACTACTAACATTAGTAGTGTGGAATATGCAAAAAAAAAGGGGATATGAGATGGTTTACTGTATGTAAACCATGTCTCATATCCTGTCGGGTTTGGGAAGGAGAAGGAAAAAGCTTCACTAACACCGCTGCGTATTTCTCGCAAGTCACACTGCTGGTCCGTGTGGAATCCGTATTTTTCTCGCCCCCATAGACTTTCATTGGCATATTATTTGCGCAATACGCTGACAAACGCAGCATGCTGCGATTTTGTACGGCCTTAGAAAGCCGTATAATACGGATCCGTAATATACGGCTGATAGGACCAGACCCATTGAGAATAATTGTGCCGTTTGTTTGGCGAGTTTTATGGACGTATTTTCTGCGCTCTTACGTCCATAAAACTCGCTAGTGTGACGCCGGCCTTAGGGTATGAGCACACTTTGCAGATTTGCCTGTGGAATTTTCTGCGCCGATTCTTCCTCTCTTGGCAGAAAATGCAGTTGAAATTCCGTGCAGGTTTGATGCGTTTTTGTTGCGGATTTTCATGCTTTTTTTTCAAGTGGATTTCCAAGCTGAATAAAGATATATTAGTTAACAAAAAAAAAATGTGATGTAATTTTCTTGTCCAACCTTTTCTTTGATATACTCAATTGAAGACCATAATATCATTGCATACCATGTTCACATATGTTTACACACACAAAACAAATATAAGTGAATATTATGTATATGCGTCGCTAATGCAAGTCAATGGAGAAAAAACGCATCCTGCAAGCACTTTTGCAGGATGCGTTTTTTCTACAAAACGACGCATAGCGACATGCAGTGCACGACGCTAGTGTGAAAGTAGCCTTAACAGGCGGGCTGCCCAACACTATAGTATACAGCACACTGTGACAGACGCCCCAGAAAAACCAAACCAACAAAAAGAGGCCTGGCCACATCCAGCAAAAAAGATATGATATTAAGTGCAAAAAATAACAGTGTGCTGCATACTATACTGCTGGGCAGCCCGCCTATTAATAAAGGGGCGTCATTTAGGCCTCTTTCACATTTCCGTCGGTAAGGGGCTGTCGCAAACCGTCGGCCCAACGTACCAACGGACGTTGTGCAAAATTGTGCACAACGTGGGCAGCGGATGCAGTTTTCTGAAGCCCGGGGAGGAGGGGGCGGATCCGACTGATGAAAAAACGTTCCCTTGAAAAAAACACGACGCATCCATTGCACGACAGAAGCGACGTGTGGCTATCCGTCGCAATCCGTCATCAATAAAAGTCTATGGCAAAAAAACGCATCCTGCGGGCACATTTGCAGGATCCATTTTTTACCAAAACGACGGATTGCGAAGGATGGCAAAAAACGGAAGTGTGAAAGAGGCCTAATAGGCTGCATACCAGACACTGTGCATCACACTTACCTGTGTGACTGGTGTCCTATGTGAGCTATATCAATGCGCATTTTTTCTACTAGGCAGCCAACCCCTGCAATGTCTGGCTGGTGTGGGGGTGGCTGTCTTTATCAGTAGTTTGCACCTGTGCTGCCCCTAGCCTTTATCAGTGGAGGCCTGCTGCATCCTGCTAAATGTGCATTTGTCATCAGACAGGGTTTTGGGAAGGCTGTATCTCACGGTATGTTTTTTTTAAAAAGTTTTTTCCATGTTAGCTGTTTTTTGATATTAGTGGTAGGACTCGCAAGTAATGAGGACCCTTGACGTTGGGTTGCGAGCTTATCTATTTTGGCCAAAATATTAACCAATACCTCATTTAATGTATGTGTTTGTCATATGCATTGATTTTTTTTGCACTTTTTGCGTCGGAAAACTGCATCCGATGCCCACGTTGTGCACAATTTTGCACAACGTCCGTTGGTATGTCGGGCCGACGGTTTGCGACGGCCCCATACCGACGGAAATGTGAAAGAGGTCTAAATGACACCCCTGTATTAATAGGCGGGCTGCCCAGCACTATAATATGCAGCACACTGTTATTTTTTGCACTTTATATCATATCTTTTTTTGCGGGATGTGGCCAGGCCTCTTTTTGTTGGTTTGTTTTTTGGGGGGCGTCTGTCACAGTGTGCTGTATACTATAGTGCTAGGCAGCCCACCTGTTAATACAACCCCTTCATGACATGCACCGTACTAGTACAGCGCGTGTCATGTCTCCCCCTTTGATGTGGGCTCCGGCGCTGAGCCCACATCAAAGTTGCGACATGTCAGCTATTTTGTACAGCTGACATGTGCACAATAGCGGCAGTTGGAATCGCAATCCACCCATTGCTAATAACTAGTTAAATGCCGCTGTCAAACGCTGACAGCGGCATTTAACTACCGCTTCCGGCCATCGGGCCGGATATGCGCGCATCGCCGACCCCCGTCACATGATCAGGGGTCAGCGATGCGTTGGCATAACAACCAGAGGTCTCCTTGAGACCTCTATGGTTGTTGATGCCAGCTTGCTGTGAGCGCCACCCTGTGGTCGGCGCTCATAGCAATGCAGTAATTCTACTACATAGGAGCGATCTGAGGATTTTCTCCTATGTAGCAGAGCCGATCAGGCTATGCCAGCTTCTAGCCTCCCATGGAGGCTATTGAAGCATGGTAAAATGAAAAAAAAATGTTTTTAAACAAAAAAAATAAAAGTTTAAATCACCCCCCTTTCGCCCCATTCAAAATAAAACAATTAAAAAAAATAAAAAATACACATATTTGGTATTCAGAATTGCCCGATCTCTCAATAAAAAGAATAAAAAGGATTAACCTGATCGCTAAATGGTGTAGCGATAAAAAAAATTAAAAACTCCAGAATTACGTGTTTTTGGTCGCCGCGACATTGCGTTAAAATGCAATAACGGGCGATCAAAAGAACGTATCTGCACAAAAGTGGTATCATTAAAAACGTCAGCTCGGCACGCAAAAAATAAGCCCTCACCCAACCCCAGATCATGAAAAATGGAAACGCTACGGTATCGGAAAATTGCGCAATTTTTTTTTTTTTAGCAAAGTTTGGAATTTTTTTTCACCACTTAGATAAAAAATAGCCTAGACATGTTTGGTGTCTATGAACTTGTAATGACCTGGAGAATCACAATAGCAGTTCAGTTTTAGCATTTTGTGAACCCAGCAAAAAAGACAAACAAAAAACAAGTGTGGGATTGCACTTTTTTGCAATTTCCCGGTTTCTAATACAAGACATGATAAAACCAATGGAGACGTTCAAAGGTACAACTCATCCCGCAAAAAATAAGCCCTCACATGGCCATATTGACGAAATAATAAAAAAGTTATGGCTCTGGGAAGGAGGGGAGCGAAAAATGAAAAAAAAAAAAGGGCTGCGTCTTGAAGGGGTTAATAGGCTGCAAACCAGACACTGTGCATCACACTTACTTGTTTGACTGATGTCCTATGAGAGCTATATCAATGTGCATTATTTCTACTAGGCAGCCAACCCCTGCAATGTCTGGCTGGTTTGGGGGTGGCTGTCTTTATCAGTAGTTTGCACCAGCAGAGGGAAAGCCAGCGACTGGGGGCAGATGTTTATAGCCTGGGAAGGGGGTAATACACATGGATCTTCCCAGGCTATTAATATCAGCTCACAGCTGTATACTTAGCCTTTACTGGCTATTGAAATAGGGGAGCCCCCAAAAATAATGATCTGGGGTCCCCCTATAATTAATAACCAGCAAAGGCTATGCAGACAGCTGCTGGCTGATATTAATAGCCTAGGAAGTGGCGATGGATATTGGCCCCCCTGGCTAAAAACATCAGCTCTCAGCCGTCCCAGAAAAGGCATATCTCTAAGATAAGCCAATTCAAGGCACTTAGCCTAACTCTTCCCACTGTAGTGGTGGCAAGTGGGGTAATAGTTGAGGGGGTCAATAAGACACCTATCCATTACTAATCCTATGTGACTGTTCTTCATGGGAGATTGCCGTGGGACACTCGTTATTAAATGGACTACATCGGAACAGGGAGTATTTGTGTTTATTGGTTTATTTTATTTTTTTGCAGGAGATCGAAAGAGTCTGCGATTATCTGTTTGGTGAGTATGAATTTTTTTTTTTTACTATTGAACACAGTAGCCGGATGATGGGACTACCATCCCATCATTGGCTAATGTTGTCACTGTTATATGTGACAGCAGACATAGCCAGATGGGAGTAGAAGTCCCATCAGATGATGCCTGCCTACACACAGACACCCGCACATACACACAGACCTGCACACAGCCGCGCAAACACCCGCAGACCCCCACTTTTTACACTGCGGATTTGGTGCAATTCTGCGAGTCCAAAAACGCTGCGGATCCGCAACAAAATCTGCAATGTGTGCACACAGTCTTAACATTCTTAGTACCAGGGAGATAGGTGACAGAGAAATAAAACCTAGTGAAAAAGAGGGCCCAACAGGCCTGTTTAGTGTTCAAGCACTTAGCGGCGTCAACATACAGTAAATGTTTGTGAACAGTAAAGACACTCTATACCTAGCCCCCTCCAACCAAATCCTCCATTCCTCGAAAGGATGAAAGTAACCATCCTTCTGTGAAAGAACAGCATCCATCCCCACAGAAAAGGTGTCTACCTCAACCACAAAAGCCAATTCAACATTAGGTTGACTGAGGACAGGAGATTTAGGAAGTTTATCTTGAGAGCAGCAAAATCATCAACAGCCTCAGTACACCAAGAGGAATAGTCAGTACCCTTCTTGGTCTTATCAGTAAGAGGTTTGACTATGACTGAAAAGTTCTGAGCCGCTTCCCGACCACCCACGGTAGATGAACGTCGGCGCTTGCTCGGCTCGGCGCAGCACCAACATTTATAAATGGTGGGATGTCTAGCAGCGTTCAGGACTCCCAGGGTCCTGCAAGCGCTGCGATTTTGCTTGCTCAATTGATTTACCTATTTAAGGTATGAAGTGACACATTAGCGAACAGTGATAAAAAAAGCTTTATTAACATATAGTTTTAAAATTACAATTTTTTTGATAAAAAGACAGGATGATGTAAACAATGGACCTCCAAAGTACAAACAGGGGGTGACCCAAAGTTCCCAGTTGTAATATATAGTTATGAGTTAAATATACGTGTGACATATTGATATGCTATAATCAGTAACCCTATAGAGAAGACAGAGCTTCCATGAGGGAAATTGGCCACTAGATGGCAATGTAACAGGAAAAATACTTTCCTAGGTGAGACAGCCTCGAGAAAGAAAACAGAAAAAAGAAGAAATGAATCCAGGGCCAAAACTGGTGTTTTACCTGATGATAGATGAAGGTGGGTAAAGATGGACTGGGAAGGCAGGTCACCTCCTGTGCCCGACGAGCGCCGTTTCGCCTTTCGGCTTCTTCAAAAACAGGAGGGGCAATGCCACCTAGGAAAGTATTTTTCCTGTTACATTGCCATCTAGTGGCCAATTTCCCTCATGGCTTCATCACTATGTTTCTTCAATGCACAGCAATAAATGCTATCAGTGAATACCATTCTTCATATCACTTAAAATCTATTATTATCATCATCAGAGCCATTTCTTCTTTTTTCCTGGTGTGTGGGCAATTTTAAGTATGCGAACATATTACCATCTGCTTATTATTCAGGTATACCCTTGATTCAAATTGCTAGACCGTCATGTGGTATCTATAAAAGAGACGTTTTCTCGTCCATCCACATAGACAGCTCTGTCTTCTCTATAGGGTTACTGATTATAGCATATCAATACGTCACACGTATATTTAACTCATAACTATATATTACAACTGGGAACTTTGGGTCACCCCCTGTTTGTACTTTGGAGGTCCATTGTTTACATCATCCTGTCTTTTTATCAAAAAAATTAATATTAATAATTTTAAAACTATATGTTAATAAAGCTTTTTTTATCACTGTTCGCTAATGTGTCACTTCATACCTTAAATAGGTAAATCAATTGAGCATCTATAATCGAAGTGCTAATGCTTTGCCTACATTAAATCTTCTTTCTTTTTTCAGATTATGGGATTAATTTGCTGCGATTTTGGTGCAGAGAGGTAGCTCTGACAGGTGACATCATCGGGACCTGATTAGATCAGGTGCCAATGATGTTAACCCTTTGCTATCTTCTAGATGCCATGAACCCACGTGCATTTAGAAGATAGCAAAGGGAGACTACTGCTTTTCTCACCTCTCCAACACCCCCATGATGAGATCTGATCACATCACAGGGATCCCGCATTGTCACGGAAACCAGAAGTCGTGTGATGACCTCTGGGTCTGCCAGCTACAGTGGCCTGTTAGACTCAGTCAGCAGCTGAGTCTAACAAGCGATCTGATAGTGTAAGGCTGGTTTCACATTTGCGTTTAGCAGAGCTGCAAAGGGCTGCATACTTCCTCTGTTAAGCCCAGCCCACTACCGCACCTCTTCCATTCAGCTCCGTCTATGTCGGCATGCGTCCTGCATACCTATCTTTAACATTGGGTACGCAGGCCATGCGAATGTATGCAGATGCCTCTACATGCGTCGAATGCAACATGTTGCATTTTGTTGTGGCGACCGCACAGTGACCACATAACGTTACGAGGGAAGCCCAGCCATCCAGGGCCATCTGGTCAGAACTACAGCAGATCAGAAGCAGAGAAAGCATTAGAAAGAATTGGAGCTGCAAGAGAAGGTACAGCAGTAACAAAGGGAAGGTCGCTCACCATGTGGAAGATCATCAAAAGGGCTGATGCCCTCAGATCTGGTGCGAAACGGCTGAGGGAACTCCAAGCGCAGAGTCTAAACAGTGAGGACGATGCGGAACCGTATGATACGGTCTGTCCTGGGCAAGTGCTGTGTGACAAGAAGTAGAGTACAGGGGAAATGTGTAATGTGGAATCTGTTGTTGATACTGTTATGAAAATGGATTTGCTGCGAGAACATGAAAGCAAAATTTTGCCTTTGAAGTTTGAAACGGACTTTGTGTCTTTAAGGCTACTTTCACATTTCCGTCTTTTGCCAAACGCTGCAATGCGTCGTTCTGTTGAAAAAACGCATCCTGCAAAGTTGCCTGCAGGATGCGTTTTTTCCCCATAGACTTATATTACCGACGCATCACGATGTATGGACACAAGTTCCATACGTCGTGCACTGGATGTGTCGGTTTTTGGCGGACCGTTGTAGTTTTTTCGTATGTCGGGTACTGCAATTTTAAGTGCGCAGGCGTGGCCGGAACTCCACCACCTCCTCCCTGGGACTTTACTATGGGCAGCGGACACGTTGAAACACTGCGTCCGCTGCCCTGTTGCACAGAATTTTCACAACATCCATTGGTACGTCGCGTACCGACGGAAATGTGAAAGAAGCCTAAATGGAACAACAGCAGCAGTGGAACTTCAGTCAGCCCGAGGGAACCCCAATGGTACAGAAGGTGAAGTGCAAGGTGTTGCTGCAGTGGGGATACTATTTTCATGTGAAGGGAGATCAGGGCACGCTAACGCATATGCTCTCGGCCATGACTACGGCCCTGTCTCTGCCCCTCACATTAATATGATTACTGCACCACTAGATGAACTCATTGAGAGGTTTAGGTTGTAAAATGGGGTCACTTATGGTTTTTTTTGCTGTTCTGGCACCTCAGGAGCTCTGCCAATGTGACATGTCAAGTTTGTGAATCGCCTGAGGGTTAAACATACTCACTACTCCCCTAGATGAATTCCTTGAGAGGTATAGTTTACCAAAATGGGATCACCTGTGGGGGTTTCTGCTGTTTTGGCATGTCAGGGGCACATCAAATGTGGCATGGTACTCCCAACCCATGGCAGTCAAAATAGAAGTCATTCTTTTTCCAACCCTACCACGCGCCCACGCAGTCGTTTTTCAACAAATACCTACGTACTTTGGAAAAGTTGCACAACAAATTTTGGCATCCCTTTTCTCCTGTTACCATTCTGAAAATTCAAAAAATGGGGCTGAAACAACATTTTTGTTGGGAAAATGTGTTTTTTGATTTTCACGGCTCAACAGTATAAAATTCTTTGAAGCCCCTGAGGTTTCAAGGTGCTCACCACACTCCTAGATAAAGTCCTTAAGGGGTCTAGTTTCCAAAATGGGGTCATTTGTGGGGGGCTTCTACTGTTTAGTTACCTCAGGGGCTCTCCAAACACGACTTGGCATTGGCTATTGATTCAAGCCAATTTTGTATTCCAAAAGTCAAATCCTTTCCTTTCAAGCCCTGCCGTGCACCCAAACAATAGTTTTCCTCCATATATGTGGTATCGGCGTACTCAGGAGAAATTGCACAACAAATTTTATGCTGCATTTTCTTCTGTTACCCTTGTGAAAATGGAAAATATGGCAATAAAGAAACATTTTTGTGGGAAAAAGTGAAATGTTAATTTTTTCCTTCCACATTCCATTAATTCTTGTGAAGCACCTGAAGGGTTAATAAACTTCATGAATGTGGTTTTGAGCACCTTGAGGGGTGCCATTTTTAGAATGGTGTCACTTTGGGGTATTTTATGTTACATGGGCCCCTCAAAGTCACTTCAAATGTGACGTGGTCCCTAAAAATGGTTTTGCAAATTTTATGGAAAAATAAGAAATTGCTGATCAACTTTTAACCCTTATAACTTCGTAACAAAAAAAATTATGTTTCTAAAATTGTGCTGATGTAAAGTAGGCATGTGGGAAATGTTATCTATTAATGATTTTGTGTGACATAACTCTCTGGTTTAAGTGCTTAAAGATTAAGAATTTGAAAATTGTGACATTTTTCCGATATTTTCAGAAATAAACGCAAGTCCTGTTGAAAATTATTTACTACTATCATGAAGTACAACATGTCTTGGGAAAAAAAATCTCAGAATCAGTGGGATACGTTGAAGTGTTGCAGAGATATAACCTCAAAGTGACAGTGGTCAGAATTGTAAAAATTGGCCCGATCACGAAGGCAAAAACAGGCTGTGGCGTGAAAGGCTTAATGAACTTACGATAATAATTATCAAAACCTAAGATCCTCTGTAAAGCTTTAAGATTAGTTTGTTGTACCCAATCAACTACGGCCTGCACCTTAACGGAATACATCTGAAAACCTTTAGCAGAAACTATATTACTGAAAATCTGAATGTGCTGTACCTCAAATTGACACTTGACAAACAAATGATTGTCACAAAGAACCTGAAGTTACCTGTCGAACATGGTCCTGTTGTCCTTCATGACAACCTGAGTACAGGAGTAAATCATACCAAATCTACCCAAAGAAGAAAAAATCTAATTTATGAAGTTCTGAAATAATTCTGAAGTATTGGTCAAACCGAATGGCATCACCAAATTTTCAAAGTGATCATCGGGTGAATTGAAGGCAGTCTTCCACTCATCACCTTGGCGAACATGTATAAGGTTATATGACCCTCTCAGATCCAGTTTAGATGACCACGTGGCCCCCACTAGTTGATTAAACAGATCAGGAATAAGAGGTAATGGGAATGAATTATGTACAGTCATCTTATTAATCTCTCTAAAATCCAAATAAGGATGCAAATCTACACCTTTATTCTGAAAGAAAAATCCCACGGTGACTGGTGAGGTGGAAGGCCTTATGTGACCCTTGGTGAGATTCTTAGGAATATATGCTTTCAAAAGCATCTCATTTTGGAAGAGAGAAATTAAAAAGACAAAATTTACGCAATTTAGCCCTGGGAAAAATTCGATAGCACAACCTTATGACCTATAACTTCATATTCAGTCTCAGAAAAAAATTCCTCAAAATTCTTAATAAAATCTGGATCTCATAAATGCCAGGGATTTAGATCAACAACTGGAAAAACAAAGGTTTCCCCAAGACTTGACCTCGCAAGTCTCGCAATTGATGTTCACCAGGAGAATTTCACTGCGGTGAACTCGCCTCTGCACCATGCGACTTTCTCATGGTGCTAGCGGGCATCTCACCGAGGTCACTGCAGTTCAGCTCGGCTGGGAACACAGCCTCAGTGACGTCACCGCTAGTCACTGACGCTGCACTCGCAGCTGCTCATTCACCAGTGGCTCTCAGCCTGGATGGTCACATCTTGGCACCATTCAGGTTGAAAACTAATTATCCCCCAGACATGGATTATGGCATGGGACAGAACGACGGAGAGGTGAGGGATATTATTGTTTTATTATTTTTGGTTTATTACAGGAGATTGAGGGCTTTGGTGGAATTAGGCGAGGTCGTAAGTATGGTTTAATTGAGATTATTAAAGGAGTCTGGGTCATTTTTTTCAATTAAGGGACTTTATTCTTGGTGTCTGTTTTCTTACAATGTGACTATGGGGTTAGTAATGGGGGCGTCTTATTGACGTCTCTCCATTACTAACCTCGGGGCTTGATGTCACCAGACAATACGGATGTTGCATCAACCCCCTCAACTGTTCCCCCCTTGCCACCGCTACAGGACAAGTGGGAAGAGCGAGGCTAAGTGCCAGAATTAGCGCATCTTAGACATGCGCCTTTTCTGGGGCGGCTGAGAGCTGATGTTTTTAGCCTGGGGGAAGGCAGTATCCATGGCCCCTTCTTATGTTATTAATATCAGCCCCCAGCTGTCTGAATAGCTTTTGCTGGTTGTTAATTATAGGGGACCCTACGTCATTTTTTTAGGGTCCCCCTTTTTAATAGCCAGTAAAGGCTAATTATATAGCTGTGAGCTGATGTTAAGAGCCTGGGACGCTCCATTGGTATTACCTCCTTCCCAGGCTATAAATATCTGCCCCCAGCCATCAGCTTTCCCTCTGCTAGATCCGAAAATTACGCGGGAGCCCACGCCATTTTTTTCTGAAAAATAATCTTTTATTTATTAATTAATTACATATACAGTAAGCTGCACACACTGTACTAATTGTATTTGTCACTGATATCTGTATATCTACCTTTCTATTTGTATTTACTGTATGTAATCCATCTATTCTATCCTTCTTTAACACCAAAATATACTGGTCTATGCAGATATCTCCATAATCCTAATAAGACTAAGTGAAACATGAGAGGAAGAGGGGAAGGAAGCCCAAACGCTAGGGAAAGGGGGAGTGGAGACCCCTAGGCAGATCTAATAGCACCCTGCCTCCCTTACAGACCCTATATTGGTTCCACACTGAACCTAAGCCTTGTATTTCCCTAGAACTAAGCCCTGATGCTTCAGCAAGGCTGGAATTGGGCAGGTTATTCTTTGCGAAGGACATATGAATCAAGCCACATACAAGGTTATCCCTGAAAAACAATTGACTCCTTCCGCTCAGGAAATGTTCCCCAACTCTGAGGACTTTTTTTTCCAGCAGGACAATGAGCCATGCAACACAGCTAGGTCAATCAAGGTGTGGATGAAGGACCATCACATCAAATCCCTGTCATGGCCAGCCCAATCTCCAGATCTGAACCCCATTGAAAACCTCAGGAATGTAATCAAGAGGAAGATGGATACTTAGAAGCCATCAAACAAAGAAGAACTGCTTACAGGAGTGGCATAAGGTCACCCAAAAGCAGTGTGAAAGACTGGTGAAAAGCATGCCAAAACGCATGAAAGCTGTGGTTAAAAATCATGGTTATTCCACAAAATATTGATTTCTGAACTCTTCCTGAGTTAAAACAATAATATTGCTGTTTCTAAATGATTATGAATTTGTTTTCTTTGCATTATTTGAGGTCTGCAAGCAATGCATCTTTTTGTTATTTTGACCATTTCTGATTTTCAGAAAATAAATGCAAAATGTATTGCTTGGAACTTCGGAGACATGTCCGGCTTGGACTGGCCCACCGGAGAACCGGAGGATTCTCCGGTGGGCCCAGGCGCTGACATCTGCTGGCATACTGGCCAGCAGCTGGCTAGGGCCCCCACTGCTCCAGGGGCCCCCAGCCAGTGGCTATGGGGCCCCTGAGTCAAAGGGGCCCACCCTGTGCCAGTAGCAGCAGCTGGAGACAGGATCCTGTGGGCGTGGAGAGGCGTTAATACCATTTCTCTTTAATAGCGGGCAGCGTTAGCTGCAGCTAACACTGCCCGCATATAAAGCACCACACACACACACGCACACACAGCACCGCACACACACTCACGCAGGCACACAGAGCAGCTCACCTTCCAGCGGCCTACTTCCTGTCTGAGACAGCCCAGGTGGATGACGTCATCATCCAGCACGCTGTCTCAGACAGAAAGCTTCCAGCGAGGAGGAGGCTGCTGAGATGAGCTGCTGCTGCAGGGAGGTGAGTTGTGCTGTGTGCCTGCGTGTGTGTGTGCCTGCATGTGTGTGATGAGCTGCTGTGGTGAGCTATGTGTGTGTGGGGGGGTGAAGGACAATGATATTGGTGGGGGGAGACAATGATGGAGGTGATGGGCAATGATGGTGGGGGAGAAGATAACGATGGAGGTGATGGGCAATGATGGTGGTGGTGGGGAGGCAATGATGGAAGTCATGGGAAATTATGGTGGGGGAGACAATGATGAAGGTGATGGGCAATGATGGTGGGGGAGACAATGATGGAGGTGATGGGCAATGATGGTGAGGGAGGGAATGATGGAGGTGATGGGCAATGATGAAGGTGATGGGCAATGATGGAGGTGATGGGCAATGATGGAGGTGATGGGCAATGATGGAGGTGATGGGAGGCAATGATGGAGGGGAAGGCAATGATGGAGGTGATAGGCAATGATGGAGGTGATGGGCAATGATGGTGGTGGGAGGAGGCAATGATGGAGTTGATGGGCAATGATGGTGGTGGGGGAGGCAATGATGGAGGTGATGGGCAATGGTGGTGGTGGGAGGCAACGATGGAGGTGATGAAATGGGCAATGATGGAGGTGATGGGCAATAAGGGGAGGGGAGGCAATGATGGAAGTGATGGGCAATGATGGTGGGGGAGACAATGATGGAGGTGATGGGCAATGATGGTGAGGGAGAGAATGATGGAAGTGATGGGCAATAAGGGTGAGGGGAGGCAATGATGGAGGTGATGGGCAATGATGGAGGTGATAGGCAATGATGGTGTTGGGGGAAGGCAATGATGGAGGTGATAGGCAATGATGGTGGGGGAGGCAATGATGGAGGTGATAGGCAATGATTGTGGGGAGGCAATGATGGTGGTGGGGGAGGCAATGATGGAGGTGATAGGCAATGGTGGTGGTGGGAGGCAATGATGGAGGTGATGAAATGGGCAATGATGGTGGTGGGGGAGGCAATGATGGGGGTGATGGGCAATAATGGTGGTGGGGGAGGCAATGATGGAGGTGATAGGCAATGATGGTGGGGGAGGAGGCAATGATGCAGGTGGTGGAATGGGTGGTGATTGAGGTGGTGGGGGAGAATGATAGGGGTAGTGGGGGAGAAGGCAATGATGGAGGTGGTGATGGGGCGGAGAGGGGCTGCATTATACTTTGAGGGGGCTACATTATATTCTGTGGGGGGACTGCATTATTCTTAGGGGACTACATTATATTATAGGGGGCTACATCATACTATATGAGGGGGCTACAGTATACTCTATGGGCGGCTGCATTATATTCTGTGGTGGACTGCATTATACTATATGAGGGGGCTGCATTATATTCTATGAGAGGGGACTGTATTATATTTTATGAGGGGGCTACATTATATTCTGTGAGGGGGCTACCCCAACCCTTGCTACATAATTAAGACATGAACTACCTTATATTATACCCTGATATTAGTGCTTTTTACTGCACAATTGATGGTCTTATATCTATTTCTATGTAGCTACATAGTGGGCCCCAAGAATGATTTTCTCTGGTGGGCCCAGGGTGCTCCAGTTCGACGCTGAGAAATGTTGTCAGTTTATAGAATAAAAGAACAATTTACATTTTATTCAAAAATATACCTATAAAGAGAAATATCAGACAAACTGAAAATGTTGTAGTGGTCTTTTAATTTTTGCCAGAGCTGTATATACAGCGCTACAAAAACAATATAACAGCAATAAAATTGCCCACACAGAGACATACAGACAGAACTGCCCATCAGTGCAGTCTGATTAGTGCCCATAAATGCAGCCTTGCCAGTCAATATTCTTTCAGCCTCACCAGTGCCCATATTGGTGGAACTCTGCTTTTACCTCAGGCTCAGACTGGTGTGGTGTGAGAGTCCCCAATAGGCAGGTAAATGTCCCCAATATGCAGGTAAATGTCCCCAATAGGCAGCATAGTCCTCAATAGGCAGGTAAATGTCCCTAATAGGCAGTATAGGTCCCCAATAGGCAGCATAGATCCCAAAAGGCAGCATAGTCCCCAATAGGCAGGTAAAGGTCCCCAAAAGGCAGCATAGTCCCCAAAAGGCAGCATAGTCCCCAAAAGGCAGCATAGTCCCCAATAGGCAGGTACATGTCCCCAATAGGCAGGTAAATGTCCCCAATAGGTAGCATAGTCCCCAATAGGCAGCAGAATCCCCAATTGGCAGGTAAATGTCCCCAATAGGCAGCATAGTCCCCAATAGGCAGGTAAAAGTCCTCAATAGGCAGCATACTCCCCAATAGGCAGCATAGGCCGCATAGGTCCCCAATAGGCCGCATAGGTCCCCAATAGGCAGGTTAATGTCCCCAACAGGCATGATAGACCGGATACAGCGTTACTCACCTATGTACCCCGCTGCTCTGAAGAGGCGCCTGCTCAACTCCGTCTTCTTCTGGCACAGGCGGCGTGACGTGATCAGGTGGCGTGATGACAATCAAGTAACATCACTCCTTTCCCCATGCAGCCCCTTAACATGCAGCCTTATGTAACATCATCCCCTTTTCCACGCACCCCCAGCATAAAGCGCCATGCAAGTAATCATAACCCTTCTTCACACAGCCCTACACGCGTAGCATCTACCCTTTCCCACGCAGCCTCCCCAACAAGCAGTGCCATGTGAGTTACATCACCCCTTTCCCCACGCAACACCCCAGCATGCATCACGATGCTAGTTACGTCACCTCCTTCCCTATGCAGTCCAACAAGTAGTGATGGTCAGTCCGTTTCTTTTTGGTGATCCGGCTCTCATGGCTCCGCTCACCAAAGAGCTGGCTCTTTTTGTATCCTAAATGGATCCCTATTAAATATGTGTTGACAATAGGTGAACGCATATTTATGCTGACTGTAATGCGCCCAAACCCCTCCCAACTGCGGAAGAAACTCTGACCACTTGATAACAACCAATTAAATTAATGAGTGGATGGAGTTTTGTTCGAGCGGGAAGAGTTATGTCTGCCGAACAGTGAGATTTTACACCCAGTAAAAGCCATTCAGAGAATTTAGTGACTCTCACTGGGGTGCCGGCTCCCATCGTTCACAGCAGCGAGTCGGCTCTTTGTATCGGATCGTTCACGAATGACCCATCACTACCAACAAGAGTAACATCATCGTCTCCTTCCCTACGCAGCCCCTTGTGCAGATCACCCATTTGCCACATGTGTAATATCAGCTCTTTACCTATGCAGCCTCACGCGAGTAATATCACGCCTACTCCCGCACTCCACACCGCAGCATGCAGCCCATGAGGGTAACATCACCCCCTAACCACGCAGCTCTCCAGCAAGCAGCCCCACACAAGTAACATCTCAACCTTCCACATGCAGCCCCACACAAGTAACATCACAACCATCCACACACAGCCCCAAAAGAGTAACAATCCCCCCTTTCCCATGCAGCTCCCCAGCTTATAGCCTGTTGCGAATAACATCTCCCCTTTTCCCACGCAGCCCCATGCGCATAACTTCACCCTTCCCCACATATAATTTAACATCAGCCCCACACACAAAAACCCACACATAAAAAATCACCCCTTTCTCGGTTCAACACCCCCAAAGTGCAGCTCCATACAAGTAGCAGCATCTCCTTCCCTGTGCAACCTTTCAAAATGCAGCCTCCACGTAGGAACATCAGAACAAGCACTTATTTGACATGACATGTATAAAAAGAACATTGCTCCATTGTTCCGCACCTCAGTCCTCTCATTGATTAATCTCTTCATGTGATTAAACTCATCTCCAGCAGCCACAGCACAACCCTGCTTCTTGGTATCAGGTCTGCACTGGAGGAGGCCCCACCCCCATATCCACACATGGTCACATGGGCATGATGTCAACAGAGGTCCTTTAGCTGACTGGGATTTAGTCTCTACTGGAGGTCAGTAGAGATTCCCCATTACGCTTCCCCTCAGATGTTCACCTCCTCAGTAATAATTATCTTATTGTAATATTACATGGATCTTTATGAAGTTACATCGTCATCTTCTCCCTATTCAGGTCCCTACAATATCGGATCCTCTCAGTGGAGATCTTCTATATAAGAGAATTCTCCTGAGTGACCCTACAAGGATGGCTAGGGACAGGGACAAGATGGCAGAGAGGATATTACACCTCACCCTAGAGATCCTCTTCCGGCTTACTGGAGAGGTGAGAGATTCTGATGGCGTCACATTACATCATTCTTATCTATGGGAATAACAGATGGACAGAACTGGAGAGGTGAGGACTCTGGGAATGTCTGTAGTGAGATTTATTAATGTGTCTCTCCATAACCAGGATTACACAGTAGTGAAGAAGACCTCTAGTGAGCGCTGTAAGGCCCCTGTGTCTGAGGGATGGGGGAGACCCCCGAGCCCAATCATAGAGCCTCCACCTCACCCCCTGATACATGAGGACATCAATGACCAGAAGATCCTAGAACTCACCTACAAGATGATTGAGCTGCTGACTGGAGAGGTGACACTGCTGGGAATGCTGGGACATTATACAGTAACGCTATGGAGGGATGGGGGGATGACGGTATCATTGTATGTGTCAGGTTCCTATAAGGTGTCAGGACGTCACCGTCTATTTTTCCATGGAGGAGTGGGAGTATTTAGAAGGACACAAAGATCTGTACAAGGACGTCATGATGGAGGTTCACCAGCCCCTCACATCACCAGGTAATAGACAGGACTAAATACACACGGTCTGTAATTATCTGTATGTAAAGAATGAATTCAGTCCCTGTATGTGTTTCCTCCAGTTATATCCAGTAAGAGGACAACACCAGAGAGATGTCCCCGTCCTCTTCTTCCACAGGACTGTAAACAAGAAGATCCCAATGTTCCTCAGGAGCATCAGGTAGATGGAGAGAATGAGTCCTGAGATCTCCCCTATGCTATGTAAAAGGCTGTGAAAGTCTTGTGCTCAGTCTTGTTTTATCCACCAGTAAATTTCATACTTGTGTAACGAGAACGATGAAGATGACCGGATTTGAGCAAGAGGTGTAGCTAGTGTTTTGGTTCAAGAGGGGCGAAACTTCTGAGTCAGCCCCTAACCAGGTAACCCTGGTAACAACTATAGTGCCGCACCCTAATAGTAGATGTAGGAGAACCCCAGCAGTTGATACCACTGTAACTAATAAAAATCTCTATACAAAGACCAATACTGATATTATCCCCATATAGTGGTAGATACAAGTCCTGTAGAACATATAGGAGATTGCAGTACAGTTATAAATAGTAATTTACAGGTGAAATCACCAAAGCAAACATTCAGATGATCCGCACTGCTGCAGCAGCTGTGTTCACACACTAAATTGTGGTGTTAGAAACGCAGTAAGCATCCGTGCCCGGGCTCTCGGGTGCCAACCCAATCAAGAGAACAAAGCATATGTCTGTGTAAATAGAAGAATGTACCGGTAGAAGCGCATTTGCGCAAAACGACTGTTGTCCTTCACACTCCACATGGGACTCTCCTGCCTCGGATGTTTTAAATTGCCTCCATAAAGTGGATTTTAGGGACGGTGAGTGCCACTCTCATTCTTCTATTTACACGGACAGTAACTTACAGGTGACTTCCTTCTGATGGAGTCATTCACTTTTCCCATCTTTTCCATCTGGCCCAGACCAACATGACAACTTCTCCAGCTACATTTGACTTCTACTTTTCCATCCCCATCCCCAGCTATCCCCAACCTGCATAAACTCCTTATCCTGCTAATACCCCAATACTGAGCCGTTGCTGTCGTATGTATCCCTATTACTGCACCTACTGTGTGCCCTCTAAATGGTAAAAGAAACCTCTAGAATATATTAATGCCCTGTGCAAGTACCCTAGAAAACAGTGCCCACATTTTCCCCACCTAGAAAGTAATAATGCCCTCTGTGTACCCCTTTGACAGTCGCAATAACCAGAGTGCCCCTATAACAATAGGTTCCCACTTAACATTTAATAATGTTCCGAGTCTAATCTCCTATAGTGCCCCTCTACATACTGTAGTATGGTGCTCCACTATACACAGTATAATTGTCATGTCGGACGCTGTTCATACTAGGGCGCTCGACAGACAGCGGTAATTCCGCTTTTGTCCACTATGCGCTCAGTGGCGTCGGCTAGATTTTGTCTAGCTGGTCCGGGGTTAATTTAGCTGGTGCTCGGATTGGAAGCTGGGTCACGCCCACTGCCTTTAAATTGTTCTTCTGAACATTGGGCGTCGCCGATTATAGCTTCTGTCTTGTGCTTGGTTATCTCGGTCTGGAGTGGTGGTCTAGGAAAAGGAGTATCGTATCTGGTGGTGTATATTTCCCTTTGTCATATTTTCCTCCTTCCTATATTTGTATTTGTTTTGCCCTGTGCACTTATTGTGTATTCCTGAGTAACTGCGGCGTGGTGTATATTTTCTGTTATCCTTGTCTGTGCTAACTGTGGGTATTGGTTAGTGGTCTCTTCACTGGGTGGTGGGTAGAGGTTTCAGCCTAGGGTTGAAACAGGAGACAGGGTGAGGGTGGAGGCCCAGACATGCACACCATCAGTGTAAACTCTGGGAGAGGGTCAGTCAGGGTTTCCCAGAGTTGAGGGAAATCGCAGGGGCCTGGGTTATTAGCTCTTGTCTACCTAGGCTTCCCGTGACAATAATGCCCCCACACAGTATACTGACCCCTTAGTAGCTCCCAAACTGTTTGATGGCTCCAACACTGTATGATGGCCCCCACGCTGTACAAAGGGCCCACATTAGCTCCCACACTGTATGATGGCTCCCTCATTGTACATTGTATGATGGTCCCCTATATAGCCTCCATATAGTATAGTGCACTCCTCATAGGCCTCTATATAGTATAATGCACTACCCATAGGCCTGCATATAGTGTAATGCACTGCTCATAGGCCTCCAAATAGTATAATTCACTTCCCATAGGCCTCCATATAGTATACTGCACTCCTGATAGGCCTCCAAATAGCACCATGCACTCCCCATAGGACTCCAAATAGTATAATGCACTCTGCATAGGCCTCTCTATAGTACAGTGCACTACCCATAAGCCTCTATATAGTATAATGCACTCTGCATAGGCCTCTTGTCACACACAGTGAAGGGAGACTAAGTGCAACACGAAGGGATAAGGGAAAGGGAACCCAACACTAGGGAATGGGGGGAGTGGAGACCCCTAGGCTGTTCTAACGTCACCCTGTCTGCCCAATCTTCCCAAAATAAGTTCCGCACCTATCGCCAAGCAGGATACCTAATCCCTGCCTGACTCTGGCGATAAGCCCTGCATAGGGAAGGACAGTATGAGGTCTAGTAAATCCCCACTATCACTAAAGACAGATGGGATACACAAACAAGGGGTATACTTAGCGTGAGTAGTCTCAGACAGAAACATGGATGTCCTCCAAACACCAGAGAGGAAGATAGCCGACTGCTATAGTTCAAAGCTGCAACAGGGAACTCGAAATAGAAATATCCAGGTGTTCCAACTAGAGCAGGAAAAGATTGTTATTGGGTCCTAAAGTCAGAAGAACTAGGAAGAAGTCTGCAAAGCAAACCGCTGAGAAATTCTGCAGCTAGACGCAGTGCGACTGTCTGCAGCCTCTGACACACCCGTGACACCTCTATACAGTATAATACACTCCCATAGGCCTACCCATAGTCCTCTATGCAGTATAATGCACTTCCCATAGGCCTCTATATAGTATAAAGCATTCCCCATAGTTCTCCATACAGTGTAATGCACTCTCCATAAAAAAAAATACAATACTCACCAGTTACCTCATTCCCTCGCTGATCCGAGCGCCTGCTCATTTCAGCACAGCGGGCGCTATGTACTGACGTCATCACTAGGGTTGAGCGAAACGGATCGGACATTTTCAAAAGTCGCCGACTTTCAGCAAAGTCGGGTTTCATGAAACCCGACCCGACCCCACTGTGGGATCGGCCATGCGGTCGGCGATCTTCGCGCCAAAGTCGCGTTTCATATGACGCTTTCCCCGCCATTTTTTCAGCCAATGAAGGAGTGTGAGCAGCGTGATGACATAGGTTCCGGCTTACTTTGTGCGGCGTCACAGGGGGTAAAACCGCCATCTTAACGTTTGGGATATAGCGATTTGCACAGTGAAACACAAACTTTGCAGGGACGGAGGAGAGAGAGAGAGAGAGAAAATATAAATCCCCATTGACTTGCATTGGGTTTCGTGTTTCGGTCGGCCCCCCGACTTTTCACAATAATCGGCCGATTTCACACGATCCGACTTTTGAGACAGTCGGGTTTCACGAAACCCGACTCGATCCTAAAAAAGCAAAAGTCGCTCAACCCTAGTCATCACAATCGCTGTCAGTTTCTGCATCATTGATGTCAGACATAGAGGGGGAATGATGGGAGAGTGAATGTGTCGCTCCTTGTCTCAACATTGCTTTCAACTGTATTGGTATCCAGCCGATACAGTTAAACTTGCGATGACTTCCTGCTCAACGGCCCCGATCGAGTCTCCCTGCTCTACCGCAGAGTGTAACTGTATGGTCGTGCTGTGCACGATGATAAAGTGACAGTATCGTAGCTCCCGATGGGCCCCTCAGAGCACGGGGTCGGAGGCAACCGCCCCCTCTGCCCCCCGGTAGATACGCTGCAGATTAGAGCTGATTGTTTTTCTCTGTCTGTGACTTTTACAATCTTTATTTCAGGGTACAGATCTGCCCCATATTAATACTACAGAGACATATATGAGGGGTGATGAGCGGTATAAAGAGGAGATTCCTACAGATAACCGCACAGGTGAGTAGTGACCACTAAATGCAGAGAAGTATATGGCTTGTAGAATTACATGTTGAATTTTGTAGAATGTTCACACAGAGGTTTTTTTTTTTTTTTTTTTTAAAGAAGCACTCACATTAATTTTTTTAAATGTAGTGTGAGTGTATTAATATACTCACATATTGTTGCTTTCTCCACTGTCCAGCACCGCTCTCCTCCTTGAGGTCACTGCTCTGTAGACTGTCCGGGCGACGCTGCATTCTGCATGACCCAGAAGTGACTTATATAGTGGAAGCCTATGGAGTATCAGTACAAGGCTTCATAGGCTTTCATTGTAAAGAGATTTCCGGCTCACACATAGGGCGTAAAATGAGCTAACGAGTCGCAATTGCCGTGAGGTCGCTGAGAAGAGGAGCAGAACTGCTGAGGACACCAGTGAAAGCAGCTGTAGGTTAGTATATTTATTACACTCACACTACATTACATGTACTTACTCAGACAATTAATGAATAAACATTGTGATTAAAAAAAAGTGTAAAAAAAGCGATGGTTTTGTTTTGTTTTTTGATTAACTCAATTTAGCTGCAAACTTTAAATGGCCAAAATTTAGATGGTTCTTTTTTTTATTTTCACACAGGTTAACCTCCATACATTCTGTTCTAGCCATATGAGCATGTGATTTCTGCAGCCAATCTCTGGTCACATGAGAGATGCATTAGTCATCGCTGCCCTCAGTGATTGAAGCAGTTACATGGTTGGCTGGAAGAGAAAGCATGTAGATTAACGGGCCACCTGGGCAACATAGGATGAGGAGCTTCAGATCAACTGTTTGCAAATTACTAAAAATAATATCTCCCACAAAATCCCTTATCAACTTTATGATTGATTATTTTTTTATTTCCTGCGCTTCCATTTTTTTTTAATCTTCCAAGAGCCATGCCTTCTTTTTTCCCACTTGTTTTTTTGGGGGTTACCAGTGGTAGTTTTGAATATCAACATTAATTTTACTATAACAATAATGTCATGGGGTTACCGCGACTTGTGGAGCCAAAAGACCGCAGTATCTGATTGCTCCTACTCCGACACTGAGAAGAAGCACTTTTCTTTCATTTTAATGGTGTTCATTCCTTCTGGCAGAACAGGAATTTCTGTGCTCGCAGCTGAGCTCGGTTAGGCACTGCTTTCCCCTTTATAATTTGGGCTCTGATACAAATCCTTGTCAGAGCTAGCATTTGCTACTGTGCACTGTAGTACACCAACCTGAAAAACAAGGCAACACAAACAAGGGTTAACAGAAAACTCCAGGCATACAAATTATTCACTCATGTATAACAGAGGAATGCACTGTATGTGGAGGTAGGGGAATAAAATAGAGAAGGATAGGGAATTACAACATATTCAAACCAAGGTTGTTGGGGAAGAAAAACCCCTTATTTATCACGACTGTTTACAATATTTGTATAATGTAATGATATATAATACGTTTACCTAATTTGTATAGGTGCACCTTTATTAGCACACACACTATGAGAGTTGGTAGTTTCTCAATGATCTTCCCAAAGATGGCCGCCACCGTGGTCTCCTTAAACATGGCCGCCGGCAGTGCGCATGCCCGCTGTGGTCCGGATCGCTCGTTCTGGCCGCTCCAGCCGCCATAAGCTGGGCGTGTATGTCACCTGACGTCACATGGTGTTATTCCACCTACATGCACGCCCAGCTGCGGCTGGTTCGGCGATGACGCGCACCGGACACCACCGCGCATGCGCCGTTTGTCCGGCGACACTTCCGGTTTTGCCACTATTTAAACATCATGGGACAGGCTGTAAACTGAACCCTGTTGAAAAAGCCATCTGGCGAAACGTGCGTTCGGGGGCAGTGAGAAGGAGGGGGCACTCTCTATGACTACTAACATGGGTAAGCCGTTATGATGTTTCACCTGATGTGCACTGGCTACAAATGTGGGATACCGTTGGGACCCTTTGTTTAACAATAGGTGTTTGTCTGGCGTACTCATATGAGATGGGAAATTATTACTAGTGCCTCTTTTTACTCATTTTTTCCGTTATGCTTCCTCCCTACTGTTTTTCTCCTGTTTTGCAGAGTGTTTACAGTACACTCTTGCATCTATTTTGTTTGATTTATGGTATTGTTGTTCTATATGTTTGAGTGTAATAAATAAACTATTGTCTATACTTTTTATACATAACTATGTATGTGTGGACTTTTTTGCTCTATTTTTCTGGTTTTATCTCTGTTTGGAGCAGTCCTGGTGATTCCAGTGATTGGATGCCCTGGGGGTGTCCTGGGAGAGCTGAGCCATTTCGCTCTCATTCACAGTGTATTTCAGTGCTTTATGATTACGTAATTAATTATATTCAAACCAAGCAACAGTCACTGATAACTCCTCCAACTCTCCTTCTCATATGAACTCCTCTCCCTCTGGAAGCCATGCAGCAAATTCTAGCTCTGACGAGGATTTGTATCAGAGCCCAGATTATAAAGGGGAAATGAGTGGCTAAGCGAGCTCGTCTGCGAGCACAGAGATTTCCAACATGGCCCATGTTCTGCCAGAAGGAATAAAATAAAGGAGCAGTGCTTCTTCACAGCGCCAGAGTATGAGCAATCAGACTCTGTGGTCTTCTGGCTCCACACTCCCACGGGGTAAACCTGTGACAGAAACATCAGTTTTTCTGAGATAAAAATGACCTGACAACTTGATATTTTTAGGGTTAGTACAATCACAATGATACCAAACATACCGTACTTTTTTTTTTTTTTGGTGTGTGGAGAAATAAAAAAGTTTTTTTTCTTATTTTATTTGGCTTGTTGCCATCTTTTTCTGAGAACCATAACTTTTTTTTTCATCTATGAACCTGTGTGAGGGCCTATTTTTTTTTCTAAGGCAATCTGACATTTTTACTAATTCCTTTTTTGGGTAAATGAAACATTTTTATCAATTTTTGTTGAAAATTTGCAGAGATTTGCGGCAACCAAAGGAAAAAAAAAATCAAATATTGTATTACCTCTTTTTTCTACTTACAGCATTTACAATATGGGTTAATTACTTTAATATGTTGATGGATCAGACATTTACAGATATGGTGATGCTAAATATGCTTATTTTTTATTTCTCCATTAAAAATGGGCAAAAAGGGGGCGATTTTTACTTTTGTATGTTTTTGTTACATATTTTTAATAACTTTTTATATTTTTTAGTCCTATTAGTTGACTTGAACCTTCAAGCATTTGATCTCTTATTCTATGTACTGCAATATAATTGTGTTGCAGTATATAGATGCTCTCGTATGAAGCCCAGTGACAGGAAAGAACATAGGAGATCAAAGTTGGCAGCTTTGGTTGTCATCAGCAGGCCCTGACTCCCATGAAAAACCCATTGGCCACTGTAATTGCGTTGTGGGGGTGTCAATAGAAGTTGTCACATACGAGGGGAGTTCATTAACGATTTCCCCTGACCCACTTCTTGTGGAATGAGAGCAATTAAACACAGTTATTAGTCCTTCTCTACATGGGTGCCACTTAGGGACACACATTTCTCCCATCTCTTTAAGCAACACTTCGCTTGTAGAAGTCTACAGGTTGCTCCAAAAGCCACGTTGTGACTTCGGAAATCAAAGTCTCATCATCTGGAAAATGCTTGCCCTTCAAAAACAACTTCATTGTTGGAAAGAGGTGGAAGTCCGATGGTGCGAGGTCGGGTGAATAAGGGAGATGCAGTTGAATTTCAAAGCCATGGGAGCATGCTTCCATTTGGGCAACATATGAGTTGTGAACAGGTGCATTGTCTTGCAGAAGGCGGACAACTTTGGTGAGCATGCCACTTCTTTTGGTTTTTATGACCTCCCGCAATATTCGCAGCAGTGAAGCATAGTATGCCCCAGTGATCATGTTACCTTTTGCTAGGAAATCCATCAATACTACTCCGTGCTGGTCCCAAAATACTGTGAGCATGACCTTGCATGCCGAGGGTTGGGCACGTGTCTTCCTTTGAGGCGGTGAGTCATGATGCTTCAATTGCATCGACTGGATCGTAGCTTTCATCCTGTGTGATCAGTCTGTTGAAAAAGTCCTCCTGGTTTCCATGGCACATTGTCAATAGAGCCTGAGAGCATTCGACTCGTTCCTGCCTCTGGAAAGGTTTGAGCAGCCGTGGAATCCAGCGAGCCCATAACTAATGCATGTGAAGATGGTCTTGAAAGATTTTTTCCATGGACCCCACACTATTCTTGACATTTTGGGCTAGGTGGCGATTGGTTACGCGGCGATTTTCCAAAATGGCTGCCTCCACTTGCAGAATGGTGCATTCATCAATAGCAGAGTGTGGTCGCCCTGGAATTGGAGCTGTTTGCACCAAAGTCCGACTACATTTGAATTGACGATACCAGTTCTTGACTGCATCATATGATGGGGAATCATCACCATAAAACCTCTTTCATCTCATCGGACGTCTCCTTTGGTGTGCGGCCTTTCAATTAAAGGAACTTGATAACTGATTTGTATTCCACTGGGTCAATTATCAAACCTCACACCACTTCAGTACCTGTAAAAGCAAGACCGCTCTCGGTTCTGAGTTGCAAATTGGCACGTAACCTATAGAGACATATTATTACACATGTGCAGTTTCAGCGTCCTGTGATAAATAGAAGTAGGTCAGGGGAAATCTTTAATGAATGCCCCTCGTGTGAGCATGTAGCTTTCACGTGAGGAAAGAGATGGACACCACCTAATAGCACTGACTTAGAGGGCCCTTTATGAGTCTCTTCTGAATGCAAAACTGGAAACGATTGATGATAGTGACAGTGAAACAGGAGCTTACTAAAAAGTGAACATTCTAAAACGCACAACCCTGCTGTCATGTTCCCAATGGCAGGGAATTAAACACATAACACGGGCAAAAACAGGACGAGCTCTAGGGTGATGGAACCTGAGCTGACCGCGATCCTGAACCTCAACACTCAACTAACAGCAGCCGGGGAACGTTCCTGGGGGGACTCTAGACGTCTCGCGCCAGCCGGAGATCTAGCTACCCCTATCAGAAGAATCACAGACCTATCTTGCCTCCAGAGAAATATTCCCACAGAAATAGCAGCCCCCCACATATAATGACGGTGAAATGAGAGGAAGGCACAAATGTAGTTATGAAAACAGATTCAGCAAAATGAGGCCCGCTTAAGCTAGATAGCAGAGGATACAAAAGGTGAACTGCGCGGTCAGCTTAAAACCCTTCAAAATACCATCCTGAAATTACTTGAACTCATGTGCCAACTCATGGTACATGAGTGGTAATTTCAGCCCACTAGAGCAACCAGCAGCAGAGAATTACATATCTGCAAGCTGGACTAAAAACATGAAAGCTAACATGAAACAGGGAAATCCAGACTTAGCTTGTCTTGAAGGCCTAGGAGCAGGTAGCAAAGGTAACAGAGACACACTGATACATTGATAGCCGGCAAGGGAATGACAGGAAAGCCAGGTTAAATAGGAAACACCCAGCCTCTGATGGACAGGTGGAAACCAGAGACCGCAACCCACCAAAGTCACCCAGTACCAGCTGTAACCACCAGAGGGAGCCCAAAAACAGAATCCACAACAGTACCCCCCCCTTGAGGAGGGGTCACCGAACCCTCACGAGAACCCCCAGGGCGATCAGGATGAGCTCTATGGAAGGCGCGGACCAAATCAGTCGCATGAACATCAGAGGCGACCACCCAGGAATTATCCTCCTGACCATAACCCTTCCACTTAACCAAATACTGGAGTTTACGTCTGGAAACACGAGAATCCAAGATCTTCTCAACAACATACTCCAATTCTCCCTCCACCAGCACCGGAGCAGGAGGCTCAACCGAAGGAACAACGGGCACCTCATACCTCCGCAATAACGACCGATGGAACACATTATGAATAGCAAACGATGCTGGGAGATCCAAACGAAAAGATACAGGGTTAAGAATCTCCAAGATCTTATAAGGACCGATGAACCGAGGCTTGAACTTAGGAGAAGAGACCTTCATAGGGACAAAACGAGAAGACAACCACACCAAGTCCCCAACAAGAAGTCGGGGACCCACGCGGCGACGGCGATTAGCAAACTGCTGAGTCTTCTCCTGAGACAACTTCAAATTATCCACCACCTGATTCCAAATCTGATGTAGCCTGTCCACCACTACGTCCACTCCAGGACAATCTGAAGGCTCCACCTGACCAGAGGAAAAACGAGGATGAAACCCCGAATTACAAAAGAAAGGAGAAACCAAAGTAGCAGAACTAGCCCGATTATTAAGGGCAAATTCGGCCAGTGGCAAAAAGGCAACCCAGTCATCTTGATCAGCAGAAACAAAACACCTTAAATAAGTTTCCAAGGTCTGATTAGTTCGCTCCGTCTGGCCATTCGTCTGAGGATGGAATGCAGACGAGAAAGACAAATCAATGCCCATCTTAGCACAAAACGTCCGCCAAAATCTAGACACAAACTGGGATCCCCTGTCAGAAACGATATTCTCCGGAATCCCATGCAAACGAACCACGTTCTGAAAAAATAAAGGGACCAACTCAGAGGAGGAAGGCAACTTAGGCAAGGGTACCAAATGAACCATCTTAGAAAAGCGGTCACACACAACCCAGATAACGGACATTTTCTGTGAGACAGGGAGATCTGAAATAAAATCCATGGAAATGTGCGTCCAAGGCCTCTTCGGGATAGGCAAGGATAACAACAACCCACTGGCCCGAGAACAGCAAGGCTTAGCCCGAGCACACACTTCACAAGACTGCACAAAGGTGCGCACATCCCTTGACAAGGAAGGCCACCAAAAAGACCTGGCCACCAAGTCTCTAGTACCAAATATTCCAGGATGACCAGCCAACACAGAAGAATGGACCTCGGAGATGACTCTACTGGTCCAATCATCCGGAACAAACAGTCTTTCTGGTGGACAACGATCAGGTTTATCCGCCTGAAACTCCTGCAATGCACGTCGCAAGTCTGGGGAGACGGCGGACAATATTACCCCATCCCTAAGGATACCAGTAGGCCCAGAGTCTCCAGGAGAGTCAGGCACAAAACTCCTGGAAAGAGCATCTGCCTTCACATTCTTTGAACCTGGCAGGTATGAAACCACAAAATTGAAACGAGAAAAAAACAACGACCAACGAGCCTGTCTAAGATTCAGACGCCTGGCAGACTCAAGGTAAATCAGATTTTTGTGATCAGTCAAGACCACCACACGATGTCTAGCACCCTCAAGCCAATGACGCCACTCCTCAAATGCCCACTTCATGGCCAAAAGCTCCCGATTACCCACATCATAATTGCGCTCGGCGGGCGAGAATTTTCTAGAAAAGAACGCACATGGCTTCATCACCGAGCCATCGGAACTTCTCTGTGACAAAACCGCCCCCGCTCCAATCTCGGAAGCATCAACCTCAACCTGAAAAGGAAGTGAAACATCTGGTTGACATAACACAGGAGCAGAAGAAAACCGGCGCTTAAGTTCCTGAAAGGCCTCCACAGCCGTAGGAGACCAATTAGCAACATCAGCACCCTTTTTAGTCAAATCAGTCAAAGGTTTAACAACACTGGAAAAATTAGTAATGAACCGACGATAAAAATTAGCAAAACCCAAGAACTTCTGAAGACTCTTAACAGATGTAGGTTGTGTCCAGTCACAAATCGCCTGAACCTTGACGGGATCCATCTCAATAGTAGAAGGAGAAAAAATGTACCCCAAAAAAGAAATCTTCTGGACTCCGAAGAGACATTTTGAGCCCTTCACAAACAGAGAATTGACCCGCAGGACTTGAAACACCTTCCTGACCTGTAGAACATGAGACTCCCAGTCATCAGAAAACACCAAAATATCATCCAAATACACAATCATAAACTTATCCAGATATTCACGGAAAATATTGTGCATAAAGGACTGAAAGACTGAAGGAGCATTAGAAAGTCCAAAAGGCATTACCAAATACTGAAAATGGCCCTGAGGCGTATTAAATGCGGTTTTCCACTCATCACCCTGCTTTATCCGCACAAGATTATACGCACCGCGAAGATCTATCTTAGTGAACCACCTAGCCCCCTTAATGCGAGCAAACAAATCAGTCAATAATGGCAATGGATACTGATATTTGACTGTAATCTTATTCAGAAGGCGATAATCTATACAAGGCCTCAGGGAACCATCTTTTTTTGCCACGAAAAAAAAACCTGCTCCCAGAGGGGACGAAGATGGACGAATATGTCCCTTTTCCAAGGACTCCTTAATATAATTCCGCATAGCAGTATGCTCTGGCACTGACAGATTAAATAAACGACCCTTAGGGAACTTACTGCCAGGAATTAATTCTATAGCACAGTCACAATCCCTATGAGGAGGGAGCGAATTGAGCTTAGGCTCCTCAAAAACATCCCGATAGTCAGACAAAAACGCAGGGACCTCAGAAGGAGTAGATGAAGCGATTGAAATCAGAGGTGCATCATCATGAACCCCCTGACATCCCCAGCTTAACACAGACATTGTTTTCCAATCCAGGACTGGATTATGAGTTTGTAACCATGGCAGACCAAGCACTAGTACATCATGTAAATTATACAGTACAAGGAAGCGAATCACCTCCTGATGAACGGGAGTCATGCGCATGGTCACTTGTGTCCAGTACTGCGGTTTATTCATAGCCAATGGTGTAGAGTCAATTCCCTTCAAAGGAATAGGAACTTCCAGAGGCTCCAGACTAAAACCGCAGCGTTTGGCAAATGACCAATCCATAAGACTCAGGGCAGCGCCCGAATCCACATAGGCATCGACGGAAATGGATGACAGTGAACAAATCAGAGTTACAGACAAAATGAACTTAGACTGCAGAGTACTAATGGCAAAAGATTTATCAACCTTTTTTGTGCGTTTAGAGCATGCTGATATAACATGAGCTGAATCACCACAATAAAAACACAATCCATTTTTCCGCCTATAATTTTGCCGTTCACTTCTGGACTGAATTCTATCACATTGCATAGTCTCAGGTGCCTGTTCAGAAGACACCGCCAACTGGTGCACAGGTTTGCGCTCCCGTAAACGCCGATCAATCTGAATGGCCATAGCCATAGACTCATTCAGACCTGTAGGCGCAGGGAACCCCACCATAATATCCTTAATGGCCTCAGAAAGACCATCTCTGAAGTTTGCAGCCAGGGCGCACTCATTCCACTGAGTAAGCACCGACCACTTTCGAAATTTTTGACAATATACTTCCGCTTCATCATGCCCCTGAGAGAGGGCTAATAAAGCCTTTTCAGCCTGAATCTCCAGGTTAGGTTCCTCATAGAGCAATCCCAGTGCCAGAAAAAACGCATCCACACTGAGCAATGCAGGATCCCCTGGTGCCAATGCAAATGCCCAATTCTGAGGGTCACCCCGCAGGAAAGATATTACAATCTTGACCTGCTGAGCAGGGTCTCCAGAGGAGCGAGATTTCAAAGAAAGAAACAATTTGCAATTGTTCCTGAAATTCAGGAAGGTAGATCTATCTCCAGAAAAAAACTCTGGAATAGGAATTCTAGGTTCAGACATAGGAGTGTGAACAACAAAATCCTGTATGTTTTGAACTTTTGCAGCAAGATTATTCAGGCTGGAAGCCAAACTCTGGACATCCATGTTAAACAGCTAAGGTCAGAGCCATTCAAGGGTTAAGAGGAGGTAAGAAGCAGCTAGACAGCAATTAAGGGCTAGGCAGCAAAACTCTGAGGGGAAAAAAAAAAAAAAAATTTCCCTTCAACACTTCTTTTTCTCCTGCTTCAGCCCAAACAATTAACACTTTGTTGGCTGGCTATACTGTCATGTTCCCAATGGCAGGGAATTAAACACATAACACGGGCAAAAACAGGACGAGCTCTAGGGTGATGGAACCTGAGCTGACCGCGATCCTGAACCTCAACACTCAACTAACAGCAGCCGGGGAACGTTCCTGGGGGGACTCTAGACATCTCGCGCCAGCCGGAGATCTAGCTACCCCTATCAGAAGAATCACAGACCTATCTTGCCTCCAGAGAAATATTCCCACAGAAATAGCAGCCCCCCACATATAATGACGGTGAAATGAGAGGAAGGCACAAACGTAGTTATGAAAACAGATTCAGCAAAATGAGGCCCGCTTAAGCTAGATAGCAGAGGATACAAAAGGTGAACTGCGCGGTCAGCTTAAAACCCTTCAAAATACCATCCTGAAATTACTTGAACTCATGTGCCAACTCATGGTACATGAGTGGTAATTTCAGCCCACTAGAGCAACCAGCAGCAGAGAATTACATATCTGCAAGCTGGACTAAAAACATGAAAGCAAACATGAAACAGGGAAATCCAGACTTAGCTTGTCTTGAAGGCCTAGGAGCAGGTAGCAAAGGTAACAGAGACACACTGATACATTGATAGCCGGCAAGGGAATGACAGGAAAGCCAGGTTAAATAGGAAACACCCAGCCTCTGATGGACAGGTGGAAACCAGAGACCGCAACCCACCAAAGTCACCCAGTACCAGCTGTAACCACCAGAGGGAGCCCAAAAACAGAATCCACAGCACCCTGCTTTGTGGTTTACTGGCTTATTCAGTTGATAAATGAATTGTATAACACTTTGTAGGAAAATGTTATAAAATATATAATAATATAAACATAATTTCAATGTAGTGTTATTAAAAAAAATAATCAAATCACTTTTATTCTTCACAGATGACTGGACCAGGAGCTCAGATGGACATCTGGTAGTTTCACATATTGCAACAGATGATTATGGTATCACATCAGATATAAGTGAAGAACATGCCATTATGCTAGATACCCATCAAGTTCTCAGAAAAAGTCTGTCATCTGATCCTTTACAACAAGTCCTATCATCAAAAAACAAAAGTCATGTAATGGTTGATAGACATCAGATAGCTTACATAAGAGAGAAAACATGTTCATGTTCAGAATGTGGGAAATGTTTTACAAAGAAATCACATCTTGTTACACATCAGAAAAGTCACACAGGGGAGAAGCCACTTTCATGCTCAGAATGCGGGAAATGCTTTAATTATAAAAAAAATTTTGTCACACATCAAAGAATTCACGCAGGACAAAAGCCATTTTCATGTTCAGAATGTGGGAAAAGCTTTAATCGGAAAACAAGTTTTGTTACACATCAAAAAAGTCACAAAGGGGAGAAGCCATTTTCATGTTCAGAATGTGGGAAATGTTTTATAGAGAAATCATATCTTGCTAAACATCAGAAAATTCATATAGGGGAGAAACCATTTACATGTTCAGAATGTGGGAAATGTTTTTTAGAGAAATCATATCTTGCTAAACATCAGAAAATTCACACAGGGGGGAAGTCATTTTCATGTTCAGAATGTGGAAAATGTTTTAATCGGAAAATAAATTATGTTACGCATCAGAGAATTCACACTGGGGAGAAGCCATTTTCATGTTCAGAATGTAAAAAATGTTTCATAGAGAAGTCATATCTTGTTAAACATCAGAAAATTCACACAGGAGAGAAGCCATTTTCATGTTCAGAATGTGGGAAATGTTTTAATCGGAAAACAAATTTCATTACACATCAGAAGATTCACACAGGGGAGAAGCCATTTTCATGTTCAGAATGTGGGAATCATTATAGTGAAAAATCCAAGCTTGTTAAACATCTGAGAATTCACACAGGGGAGAAGCCATTTTCATGTTCAGAATGTGGGAAATTTTTTAGTCGAAAAGCAAATCTTGTTAGACATCAGAGAATCCACACATTGAAAAGGTACTCTCATGTTGACAATGTGGGAAATAATTTACAGAGAAATCACACATTGATAGAAGTCATGGAACATGTACAAGAAAAAATGTCACATCCGTAATGATTATTAGAAAATGTATAACATTCCCAATGACCTTTTGGTTATTGAAAAGCAATTACTAGCCAAGTAATATCCCTAAATATATAAAGAGTGCAAATAACATTTGTATATACTGCATAACTTCAACTTAAAAGGTCTGTTGTGTCCTGTTTGATATTTGCAATAAAGAGATGCTTCTATACATTATCAGTTTGTCTCAGTTAATAGAGTGATCTGTTAATTAGATGAGACCCGGGGCATGCCTAGAAAACATGGAGTTCTATAGAAAAAGTCCTAATTGTCCCCGTCTTCCCCAAAAAACCCAAACTTATTTGATGGGGTATTGGCATGTAGGCCTAGTAAAAAAAGAGCATACTTGCCAATTTGTAAAGGTAGGGAAGAGGGTATTGAATTGTAGCATATACACAGAAATACTGCCCCTAGAATAACTCCTTAGTGTCCAATCCAGTACAGTTTATTTTCTGTAGCATCCAAAAAGTATGACTGCCCCTAATCCAGTAAGATGAATTCCCCCAAATATTTAGTATAGTACCACTTGCACAGTATGATGCCTGTTACAGTGCATTTCTCCACAATATAATGTTCCCAGTTGATTCCTGCACACAGTATGATGGATGTTTACACTGTTCTTCCCAAACACATAATAATCTGCCAACAGAAACTGTCAATGATGTTCCCAGAGTGCTCCCAATAAAGTATGATGCCTCCACAGTGCTCTCAGTACAATATGATGCCACCACACTGCCCTTAATAGTGTGAGGCTGTCAAAGTGCCCCATACGGTATAATGCCCCCATATTGTCCCTATACATTGTGCCACAGTACCACCAATGGAGTATGATGCCCCCCTTAATAAAATTTGATGACTTCATAGTACCTCCCAATACAGTTTGAGGCCATCAATGGGGCCTCTACATATTTTGATTCACTGCCACACAGTGCGCACAAATACAGTATGAGGATGCCACTGTGCCGCTCAGTACAGTATCATGCTGCCTAAGTGTCCCTGAATACAGTATGAGGCTCCCACAGTGCTCCTCAATACAGTAAGGTGTTCCTCATCTCATAGAAAAATGCACTGACACAATATGAAAAATACCCAACCCCATTCCCCCAATGGGTTGCTTTGATCTGTGCTGTATGTGGACTAAGGTTCCAAATAGGAATCACAATCTAGTGATATAATTTTGGTTGCTGCATAAGAACTCGGATGCACTAGAAAATTTAACAATAGTGATGAGTGAATGTGCTTGGATAAGGTGTTATCCGAGCATGCTTGTGTGCTAACCAAGTGTCTTCGTCGTGCTTCAAAAATATGTACAACTCTCCTGGCTGCACGTCTCGCAGCCTTTCGACTGGCAATCCCTTCATGTATTGCAGCAAACTAACATATAATCCCTGCATGTGTTGCGGCTGTCAAACAGCAGTGAGACCTTCAGCCGCGGGGAGTTGAACATATTTTTCGAGCACACCAAATACACTGGGTTAGCACACGAGCATCATGTGATTACACCTTATGCTAGGACGTTCGCTCATCACTATGTAACAATGATCTGATGGCTTCACTATAGTATTTATCTGTATCTGTGTCCTTAGAACACAGAAATCATTGAAATTGTGACACACCATACCTCGCCCTGGCTTACAGGCTCCATAATGGCCACATGGTATGCAAATGACTGGCAGTACACAACCGGATGAGACCAGATAACAATCAAATAGCTGACTCTGCAACTAACCCTATTATGAACATTAGTGTCTCTCAATGCCAATTGTGAGATCAAGTGGAAAAGAAAGGCAGTAGACCATTCCTTTGAAACCTACTATACCAATTCCTCGCTAATATTAGTCTTCCCCACCTCAATTTAGAACAAATTACTCAGCTAAACTCTTACCACAGATTAAATAAATTCAACACTCCATAAAATAAAGGAAAATAAGTCACCGGGCCCAGATGGGTTACCTAATGAATATTATAAGATACTTAGTCAACATCTCTCATCTCCATTAACTTCCATGTTCAACCACGCAGTCAAGGAGACTTCTTATCCCAAAGAATCTCTCCAAGCCACTATAGTTGTGATTCAAAAACAAGGCAGTGATCCATGATCAGTATAGAGCTACAGTATAGGCCTATCTCATTGCTAAATTCAGATATAAAGATCTATGCTAAAGCGATTGCCCAGGGACTGCTAAAAGTTTTCCCGGGACTTATACATTCAGACCATGTCATGTCGGACACTGTTCAGACCAGGTCGTCTGACAGACATCGGTAATTCCGCGTTTGACCACTGCTTGCTCATTGGCGTCGGTTAGTTTTCGTCTGGCTGCTCCGGGGTTAATTTATCTGATCCTCGGATTGGAAGCTGGGCCATGCCCATTTCCTTTAAATGGTTCTCCTGATCTTTGGGCGTCACCGATTATAGCTTCTGTCTTATCCGTAGTTATCTCGGTCTGGAGTGGAGAGCTGGTTGTTGGAGAATCGTTGCTGGTGGTGTATTTTCCTTTGTCTTATTTACTCCTTCCTATATTTGTATTTATTTTGCCCTGCATCTTTATAGTGTATTCCTGATTGACTGCGGCGTGGTGTATATTTTCCTTTATCCTTGTTTGTTATAACTGTGGGTATTGGTCTATTGCATTCACTGGGTGGTGGGCGGTGGTGTTCAGTCTAGGGCTGAATCAGGAGTCAGGGTGAGGGAGGAGGCCTGAACATGCACACCTTCAGTGTAAACTTCAGGTAGAGGGTCAGACAGGGTTTCCCTAGTCTGAGGGAAATTGCAGGGGCCCGGATTATTAGCTCTCGCCCTCCTTGTATCCCCGTGTATTATAATCGGCCTAACAAAAAAAAAAAAAAGGGGGTTCCTTTTTTTTTTTTCTTCTCTGTGTTTTGTCATGGATCCCATGACTTCCATAACCCGCCAGTTGGAGGCGCTGTCCCTACAGGTCACTGAGTTGAGGGGAGCAGTGCAGCAACAGGGACTAGCAGTATCTAACATACAGGCTGGAGCGACAGGAGAAGTTAATGAGCCCAAGTTTCCTTTGCCTGAAAAATTTGCTGGGGAACGCAGTAAATTTGTTTCTTTTCGTGAAGCTTGCAAACTGTATTTCCGTATGCGCCCGATCTCCTCTGGTAATGAGGCTCAACGTGTGGGCCTGGTGTTGTCTTTATTAAGCGGGGATCCCCAAGCATGGGCATTTTCATTGCCATCTGATTCTGCTGCATTTAACTCAGTGGAGAGTTTCTTTTCTGCTCTAGGACACATTTACGACGATCCAGACAGAATGGCTCTAGCAGAATCTAAGTTACGCACTACTTGCCAGGGGGAGTGTGTTGCAGAGGATTACTGTTCTGAATTTCGCCGTTGGGCGGTTGACACTCAGTGGAATGAGCCAGCATTGCGGAGTCACTTTATTCATGGAGTTTCTAATAGGGTTAAAAAAGCCCTCCTGATGTACGAGACTCCTGCTTCACTAGATTCCGCTATGAGTCTTGTTGTCCGCATTGATCGCCGTTTGCGTCAGGGGAATCATGAGACGCCGCCTGTGGGTGAAGGTTTAGGTTCACGTGAGGATGCTGCAGGTGAGGCCACGGAACCTATGCAAATCGCAGGGGTGTCACATGTTAAGAATCGTACCCCTGTACTCAGGAAGCTCCCTGCTTCCTGAGTACAGGGGTACGATTCTTAACATGTGACACCCCTGCGATTTGCATAGGTTCCGTGGCCTCACCTGCAGCAACCTCACGTGAACCTAAACCTTCACCCACAGGCGGCGTCTCATGATTCCCCTGACGCAAACGGCGATCAATGCGGACAACAAGACTCATAGCGGAATCTAGTGAAGCAGGAGTCTGTCATGATTCTCAATGGCGAGAGAACATAGCCCAGCATATATGAGAACTAGCTCTTGGAAGATGGAAACTATACTGACCATGAACTAAACCTGCCGCACAACTAGAAGTGGCCGGGTAGCATGCCTACGTTTTTTAACCCTAGATGCCCAGCGCCAGCCGGAGAACTACCTAATCCTAGCAGAGGAAAAGACAGTCCTGGCTCACCTCTAGAGAAATTTTCCCAAAAGGCAGACAGAGGCCCCCACATATATTGGCGGTGATTTTAGATGAAATGACAAACGTAGTATGAAAATAGGTTTAGCAAAAACGAGGTCCGCTTTCTAGATAGCAGGAAGACAGAAAGGACACTTTCATGGTCAGCAGAAAACCCTATCAAAACACCATCCAGAAATTCCTTTAAGACTCTAGCATTAACTCATAACACCAGAGTGGCAATTTCCGATCACAAGAGCTTTCCAGACACAGTAACGAAACAGCAGCTGTGAACAGGAACAAAATGCAAAAACACACAAGGACAAAAGTCCAACTTAGCTGGGAGTTGTCTAGTAGCAGGAACAAGCACAGAAGGCTTCTGATTACATTGTTGACCGGCAAGAAACTGACAGAGGAGCAAGGTTATATAGCGACTCCCACATCCTGATAGGAGCAGGTGAACAGAGGGGATGATGCACACAAGTTCAATTCCACAAGTGGCCACCGGGGGAGCCCAGAATCCAATTTCACAACAGTACCCCCCCCCTCAAGGAGGGGGCACCGAACCCTCACCAGAACCACCAGGGCGATCAGGATGAGCCCTATGAAAGGCACGGACAAGATCGGAGGCATGAACATCAGAGGCAGTGACCCAAGAATTATCCTCCTGACCGTATCCCTTCCATTTGACCAGATACTGGAGTCTCCGTCTGGAAACACGAGAGTCTAAGATCTTTTCCACAACGTACTCCAACTCACCCTCAACCAACACCGGAGCAGGAGGCTCAACGGAAGGCACAACCGGTACCTCATACCTGCGCAACAATGACCGATGAAAAACATTATGAATCGAAAAGGATGCAGGGAGGTCCAAACGGAAGGACACAGGGTTAAGAATCTCCAATATCTTGTACGGGCCGATGAACCGAGGCTTAAACTTAGGAGAAGAAACCCTCATAGGGACAAAACGAGAAGACAACCACACCAAGTCCCCAACACAAAGCCGAGGACCAACACGACGACGGCGGTTGGCAAAAAGCTGAGTCTTCTCCTGGGACAACTTCAAATTGTCCACCACCTGCCCCCAAATCTGATGCAACCTCTCCACCACAGCATCCACTCCAGGACAATCCGAAGATTCCACTTGACCGGAGGAAAATCGAGGATGAAACCCCAAATTACAGAAAAACGGGGACACCAAGGTGGCAGAGCTGGCCCGATTATTGAGGGCGAACTCCGCCAAAGGCAAAAAAGCAACCCAATCATCCTGATCCGCAGACACAAAACACCTCAAATATGTCTCCAAGGTCTGATTAGTCCGCTCGGTCTGGCCATTAGTCTGAGGGTGGAAAGCAGACGAAAAAGACAAATCTATGCCCATCCTAGCACAGAATGCCCGCCAAAATCTAGACACGAATTGGGTCCCTCTGTCAGAAACGATATTCTCAGGAATACCATGCAAACGAACAACATTTTGAAAAAACAGAGGAACCAACTCGGAAGAAGAAGGCAACTTAGGCAAGGGAACCAGATGGACCATCTTAGAGAAACGGTCACACACCACCCAGATGACAGACATCTTCTGAGAAACAGGCAGATCCGAAATAAAATCCATCGAGATGTGCGTCCAAGGCCTCTTCGGGATAGGCAAGGGCAACAACAATCCACTAGCCCGAGAACAACAAGGCTTGGCCCGAGCACAAACGTCACAAGACTGCACAAAGCCTCGCACATCTCGTGACAGGGAAGGCCACCAGAAGGACCTTGCCACCAAATCCCTGGTACCAAAGATTCCAGGATGACCTGCCAACGCAGAAGAATGAACCTCAGAGATGACTCTACTGGTCCAATCATCAGGAACAAACAGTCTACCAGGTGGGCAACGATCAGGTCTATCCGCCTGAAACTCCTGCAAGGCCCGCCGCAGGTCTGGAGAAACGGCAGACAATATCACTCCATCTTTAAGGATACCTGTGGGCTCAGAATTACCAGGGGAGTCAGGCTCAAAACTCCTAGAAAGGGCATCCGCCTTAACATTCTTAGAACCCGGTAGGTACGACACCACAAAATTAAACCGAGAGAAAAACAACGACCAGCGCGCCTGTCTAGGATTCAGGCGCCTGGCAGACTCAAGGTAAATTAAATTTTTGTGGTCAGTCAATACCACCACCTGATGTCTGGCCCCCTCAAGCCAGTGACGCCACTCCTCAAAAGCCCACTTCATGGCCAAAAGCTCCCGATTCCCAATATCATAATTCCGCTCGGCGGGCGAAAATTTACGGGAAAAAAAAGCACAAGGTCTCATCACGGAGCAGTCGGAACTTCTCTGCGACAACACCGCCCCAGCTCCGATTTCAGAAGCGTCGACCTCAACCTGAAAAGGAAGAGCAACATCAGGCTGACGCAACACTGGGGCGGAAGAAAAGCGGCGCTTGAGCTCCCGAAAGGCCTCCACAGCATCAGGGGACCAATCAGCAACATCAGCACCCTTCTTAGTCAAATCAGTCAATGGTTTTACAACATCAGAAAAACCAGCAATAAATCGACGATAAAAGTTAGCAAAGCCCAAAAATTTCTGAAGACTCTTAAGAGAAGAGGGTTGCGTCCAATCACCAATAGCCTGAACCTTGACAGGATCCATCTCGATGGAAGAGGGGGAAAAAATGTATCCCAAGAAAGAAATCTTCTGAACCCCAAAAACACACTTAGAACCCTTCACACACAAGGAATTAGACCGCAAAACCTGAAAAACCCTCCTGACCTGCTGGACATGAGAGTCCCAGTCATCCGAAAAAATCAGAATATCATCCAGATACACAATCATAAATTTATCCAAATAATCGCGGAAAATGTCATGCATAAAGGACTGGAAGACTGAAGGGGCATTTGAAAGACCAAAAGGCATCACCAAATACTCAAAATGGCCCTCGGGCGTATTAAATGCGGTTTTCCACTCATCCCCCTGCTTGATTCGCACCAAATTATACGCCCCACGGAGATCAATCTTAGAGAACCACTAGGCCCCCTTTATACGAGCAAACAAATCAGTAAGCAGTGGTAACGGATATTGATATTTAACCGTGATTTTATTCAAAAGTCGATAATCAATACACGGCCTCAAAGAGCCGTCTTTCTTAGACACAAAGAAAAAACCGGCTCCTAAGGGAGATGACGAAGGACGAATATGTCCCTTTTCCAAGGACTCCTTTATATATTCTCGCATAGCAGCGTGTTCAGGCACAGACAGATTAAATAAACGACCCTTAGGGTATTTACTACCCGGAATCAAGTCTATGGCACAATCGCACTCCCGGTGCGGAGGTAGTGAACCAACCTTGGGTTCTTCAAAAACGTCACGAAAGTCAGACAAGAATTCAGGAATCTCAGAGGGAATAGATGATGAAATGGAAACCAAAGGTACGTCCCCATGAGTTCCTTTACATCCCCAGCTTAACACAGACATAGCTCTCCAGTCGAGGACTGGGTTATGAGATTGCAGCCATGGCAATCCCAGCACCAAAACATCATGTAGATTATACAGCACCAGAAAGCGAATAACCTCCTGGTGATCCGGATTAACACGCATAGTCACTTGTGTCCAGTATTGTGGTTTATTACTAGCCAATGGGGTGGAGTCAATCCCTTTCAGAGGTATCGGAGCCTCCAGTGGCTCCAAATCATACCCACAGCGTTTGGCAAAGGACCAATCCATAAGACTCAAAGCAGCGCCAGAGTCGACATAGGCGTCCGCGGTAATAGATGACAAAGAACAAATCAGGGTCACAGATAGAATAAACTTAGACTGTAAAGTGCTAATTGAAACAGACTTGTCAGGCTTCTTAGTACGCTTAAAGCATGCTGATATAACATGAGTTGAATCACCACAATAGAAGCACAACCCATTTTTTCGTCTAAAATTCTGCCGCTCGCTTCTGGACAGAATTCTATCACATTGCATATTTTCTGGCGTTTTCTCAGTAGACACCGCCAAATGGTGCACAGGTTTGCGCTCCCGCAGACGCCTATCGATCTGAATAGCCATCGTCATGGACTCATTCAGACTCGCAGGCACAGGGAACCCCACCATAACATCCTTAATGGCATCAGAGAGACCTTCTCTGAAAATCGCCGCCAGGGCGCACTCATTCCACTGAGTAAGCACAGACCATTTGCGGAATTTTTGGCAGTATATTTCAGCTTCATCTTGCCCCTGAGACAAGGACATCAAGGCCTTTTCCGCCTGAAGCTCTAAATGAGGTTCCTCATAAAGCAACCCCAAGGCCAGAAAAAACGCATCCACATTGAGCAACGCAGGATCCCCTGGTGCCAATGCAAAAGCCCAGTCTTGAGGGTCGCCCCGGAGCAAGGAAATTACAATCCTGACCTGCTGTGCAGGGTCTCCGGCAGAGCGAGACTTCAGGGACAAAAACAATTTGCAATTATTTTTAAAATTTTGAAAGTGAGATCTATTCCCCGAGAAGAATTCAGGCAAAGGAATTCTAGGCTCAGACATAGGTGCATGAACAACAAAATCTTGCAAATTTTGTACCTTTGTGGCGAGATTATTCAAACCTGTAGCTACACTCTGAAGATCCATTTGAAACAGGTGAACACAGAGCCATTCAAGGATTAGAAGGAGAGAAAGAGAGGAAGGCTGCAGTATAGGCAGACTAGCAAGTGATTCAATTAAGAGCACACTCAGAACTAGAGGAAAAAAAAAAAAAAAAAATTGTAGCAGACTTCTTTTTTCTCTCCTTTCTCAGCCAGTAATTTAACCCTTTTTTGGGCCGGTCAAACTATCATGATTCTCAATGGCGAGAGAACATAGCCCAGCATATATGAGAACTAGCTCTTGGAAGATGGAAACTATACTGACCATGAACTAAACCTGCCGCACAACTAGAAGTGGCCGGGTAGCATGCCTACGTTTTTTAACCCTAGATGCCCAGCGCCAGCCGGAGAACTACCTAATCCTAGCAGAGGAAAAGACAGTCCTGGCTCACCTCTAGAGAAATTTTCCCAAAAGGCAGACAGAGGCCCCCACATATATTGGCGGTGATTTTAGATGAAATGACAAACGTAGTATGAAAATAGGTTTAGCAAAAACGAGGTCCGCTTTCTAGATAGCAGGAAGACAGAAAGGACACTTTCATGGTCAGCAGAAAACCCTATCAAAACACCATCCAGAAATTCCTTTAAGACTCTAGCATTAACTCATAACACCAGAGTGGCAATTTCCGATCACAAGAGCTTTCCAGACACAGTAACGAAACAGCAGCTGTGAACAGGAACAAAATGCAAAAACACACAAGGACAAAAGTCCAACTTAGCTGGGAGTTGTCTAGTAGCAGGAACAAGCACAGAAGGCTTCTGATTACATTGTTGACCGGCAAGAAACTGACAGAGGAGCAAGGTTATATAGCGACTCCCACATCCTGATAGGAGCAGGTGAACAGAGGGGATGATGCACACAAGTTCAATTCCACAAGTGGCCACCGGGGGAGCCCAGAATCCAATTTCACAACAGGAGTCTCGTACATCAGGAGGGCTTTTTTAACCCTATTAGAAACTCCATGAATAAAGTGACTCCGCAATGCTGGCTCATTCCACTGAGTGTCAACCGCCCAGCGGCGAAATTCAGAACAGTAATCCTCTGCAACACACTCCCCCTGGCAAATAGTGCGTAACTTAGATTCTGCTAGAACCATTCTGTCTGGATCGTCGTAAATGTGTCCTAGAGCAGAAAAGAAACTCTCCACTGAGTTAAATGCAGCAGAATCAGATGGCAACGAAAATGCCCATGCTTGGGGATCCCCGCTTAATAAAGACAACACCAGGCCCACACGTTGAGCCTCATTACCAGAGGAGATCGGGCCTGTTTTTTCTGCGGTAAAACTGGTCATTTTATTAATATCTATCCTCTGCTGTTAAAGAAAAACGCAATGGCGGAAAACTTCTGAGCTCAGAGGGTGTGGAGGAGTCCAATCTGAGCTTATGTATATCCTCCATGATGATTTCTCAGTGCATGCTCCCTGCCAAAGTTGTTGTCGCTGGCAGAGAGATACCAATCACTATTTTTGTGGATAGTGGTTCCGCCACAAATCTAATTGATGAGGAGTTTGCGCGCACTGCTGGTTTTAAGATTGAAAAACTGCCTCATCCTATCCGTGTGGTCACCATCAATTCTGCTCCTCTTCCACAGGGGGAGATTACTGAGTTCGTGGCTGAGGTTAAACTCCACATTGGGGTTCTTCATTTCGAGCAGGTCACATGTAAGGTGCTCAAGAGTCTTCCGGCACAATTGGTTCTGGATTTTCCATGGTTGTCTACACACAACCCGGTGATTGACTGGAAAACTTAGGACATAATCCAGTGGAGTGATTTCTGTCAGGAGAATTGCCTGGCCACATGTGTGTCCGCTGTGACTTCAAGTGTTCCTGAGTCACTTCAGGATTATGCGGATGTGTTCTCTGAGAAGGGTTGTTCAGAGTTGCCGCCACACCGCTCCTATGACTGTTCTATCAGGTTTAAACCAGGGGCCAAGTTGCCTAAAGCAAGGATGTTCAACATCTCCGGTCCGGAGAGACAAGCACTCAAGGATTACATTTCTGAAAGTTTGAGCAAAGGGCACATCAGGCCGTCATCCTCGCCGGTGGCAGCAGGGTTCTTCTTCGTGAAGAAGAAAGATAGTGGATTACGCCCGTGTTTGGATTTCAGGGAGTTGAACCAGATTACGGTTCGTGATCCATACCCTATGCCACTGATACCTGACTTGTTCAACCAGGTAGCAGGTGCTAAGTGGTTTACCAAGCTTGACCTCAGGGGGGCGTACAACCTCATAAGAGTCCGTCAAGGTGATGAGTGGAAGACGGCTTTTAATACCCCTGAGGGTCATTTTGAAAATTTGGTGATGCCTTTTGGGTTAACTAACGCACCTGCAGTGTTCCAACATTTCATCAATGATGTGTTCTCGCATGTTTTGGGGAAATTCGTTATCGTGTACCTAGATGACATCCTCATATATTCTTGCGACCGTGATGCTCATTTAGATCATGTCAGGCAGGTGTTACAGCTTCTCAGAGAGAATAAGCTGTATGCTAAACTTGAGAAATGTGTATTTTTTGCTCAAGAGTTGCTGTTCTTGGGTTATATTGTGTCTGCTTCTGGTTTTAAAATGGACGCCGCTAAGGTGCAAGCGGTGCTGCACTGGGAACGTCCTGATAACCTGAAAGCACTTCAGCGGTTCCTTGGGTTTTCTAACTACCATAGGAAATTTATCAAGGATTTTTCTATCATTGCTAAACCGCTAACTGACATGACTAAAAAGGGTACCAATTTCTCCATTTGGCCTGAGGCTGCTGTTCGCGCATTTGAATTTCTCAAGAACAGTTTTGTTTCAGCCCCCATTCTTGTGCAGCCAGACGTATCTAAACCCTTTGTCGTGAAATTCGATGCGTCTGAGGTTGGTGTGGGGGCGGTACTATCTCAAGGCTCATCCTTGAGTGGTTTGCGTCCATGCGCCTATTTTTCCAAAAAACTGTCGTCCGCTGAACGTAACGACGATATCGGCAACAGGGAGTTGTTGGCTATTAAGTTGGCCTTTGAGGAATGGCGACACTTCTTGGAGGGGTCGGTACATCAGGTCACTGTTATTACCGACCATAAGAATCTGCTGTATTTGGAGTCTGCCAAGCGTCTGTCTCCCAAGCAGGCTCGCTGGGCATTGTTTTTCACGCGGTTCAACTTTGTTGTCACTTACAGACCAGGGTCTAAAAACACTAAGGCGGATGCTCTGTCCAGGTGTTTTCCGGGGGGAGAACCTCGGGAAGACCCATTACCCATTCTCCAAAAGGGTGTTGTGGTTTCAGCCCTCACTACCGAGGTTGAGGCTGAGATTGCCGAGGCTCAGGAGGAGGTACCATCTGAGCTTCCCATCAACAAATATTTTATACCGCTTCATCTCCGCCTAAAGGTGTTGGCGGAGCATCATGATACTGTCCTGGCTGGCCACCCAGGGGTTAGAGGTACTTTGGAGTTGGTGTCACGTCGGTTTTGGTGGCCCAAAATCCGACAGCACGTGGTCTCATATGTGTCAGCTTGCACCACGTGAGCTAGGGCGAAGACGCCCCGCTCCCGTCCTGTTGGCACACTACTTCCTCTGGAGGTACCTAGTAAGCCATGGACGGAAATCTCCATGGATTTCATCACTGATTTGCCTCCCTCAGCTGGGAACAAGGTCATTTTGGTGATTGTGGATCAGTTTTCAAAAATGTCGCACTTTGTGTCTTTTCCTTCCTTATCTAACGCTAAGACTCTTGCTCAGGTGTTTGTGCAGGAGGTGGTCAGGCTTCATGGAGTTCCGTCTGACATCGTGTCAGATAGGGGTACTCAGTTTGTAGCAAAATTTTGGAAAGCATTTTGCTCACGGCTGGGGATCAAGTTGTCTCATTCGTCTGCGTTTCATCCCCAGTCAAATGGTCAGACCGAGCGTATGAACCAAAATTTGGAGCAGTACTTGCGCTGCTTTGTCTCTGATAACCAGGAGGAGTGGTCTACCTTTCTTCCTTTGGCTGAGTTTGCCATCAATAATCACCGCCAGGAGTCGTCTGGGGAGTCTCCGTTTTTTTGTGTTTACGGGCTACATCCTCAGTTTTGTACGTTGAGTCAGAGAGGCTCTTCCGGCGTTCACAGGAACACAATTGTCATCAGTCTGGAGGAGAGTGAAACAGCACCTGTTGAGTGTGGGTGCTAGGTACAAACGTGTGGCTGACAGTAGGCGTGTGCCAGGTCCGGACCTGAGTGTGGATGACTGGGTGTGGTTATCCACAAAAAACATAAGACTCAAGATACCATCCCTTAAATTGGGTCCACGGTTTATTGGTCCATTTAGGGTCACCGCCGTCATTAACCCAGTAGCGTACCGACTGGAGCTCCCTACGGTGTATAAAATACACAACGTGTTCCACAGGTCTCTTCTTAAGAAGGTGGTGGGTTCTGTGGATGCGGCGCCTATGCCACCTCCAGTCTTGGTGGATGGTAACCTAGAATTTGAAGTCTCCAGGGTGGTTGACTCTCGTGTGGTGCGCCGCACTTTACAATATTTGGTACACTGGCGTGGTTATGGGCCTGAGGAGAGGTCCTGGGTACCAGCCTCGGACATTCATGCGGATCGGCTGGTCAGGTGTTTTCATCGTCGCCATCCAGACAAGCCGGGTCCTATACGCCGGGAGGGCCCTGGGGTCCCTCGTAGAAGGCGGGGTACTGTCATGTCGGACACTGTTCAGACTAGGTCGTCTGACAGACAGCGGCAATTCCGCGTTTGACCACTGTTTGCTCATTGGCGTCGGCTAGTTTTCGTCTGGCTGCTCCGGGGTTAATTTATCTGATCATCGGATTGGAAGCTGGGCCATGCCCATTTCCTTTAAATGGTTCTCCTGATCTTTGGGTGTCGCCGATTATAGCTTCTGTCTTATCCGTAGTTATCTCTGTCCGGAGTGGAGAGCTGGTTGTTGGAGAATCGTTGCTGGTGGTGTATTTTCCTTTGTCTTATTTACTCCTTCCTATATTTGTATTTATTTTGCCCTGCACCTTTATAGTGTATTCCTGATTGACTGCGGCGTGGTGTATATTTTCCTTTATCCTTGTTTGTTATAACTGGGTATTGGTCTATTGCATTCACTGGGTGGTGGGCGGTGGTGTTCAGTCTAGGGCTGAATCAGGAGTCAGGGTGAGGGTGGAGGCCTGAACATGCACACCTTCAGTGTAAACTTCAGGTAGAGGGTCAGACAGGGTTTCCCTAGTCTGAGGGAAATAGGAGGGGCCCGGGTTATTAGCTCTCGCCCTCCTTGTATCCCCGTGACAGACCAGGTTGGCTTTGTTAAAGAAAGGCAGGCTTTGATGGAACAAGAAAAATGTTGAATTTGCTATCATCCATAGAGGAGAGAAGAGCCCCCTCAATTCTATTATCACTGGATGCTGGAAAGGCCTTTGACCATATAAACTGGAATTACACATTTTCCACCCTTGAAAAGTTTGGGTTTTAAGGGCAAATTCTAAGAGCCATCTCTGTTTTATACTCCTTCCCATCGGCGAAGGTATCCGTTAACATTAATTTCTCTAATTACCGTACTTCTCCATATCTAACGGTACTCGGCATACCTGGGGGGGCAGTCCGGTGCGGTCCGGTACAATGGGTGTCACAGGTCCGGGTCCGACGCCTTCCATCTTCTTGCGAAGCCGCCCTCCTGCTGCTTCATCGCTACACGGCATTGTGCTCCTGCGCAGGCGTACCTATCTGCCCTGTTGAGGGCATACCAAAGCACTGCAGTGCACAGGCGCTGGGAAAGGTCAGAGAGGCCCAGTGCCTGCACACTGCAGTACTTTACTCTGCCCTCAACAGGGCAGATAGGTATGCCTGTGCAGTAGCGTGATGCCGGGAGCGATGAAGCAGCAGGGGGGCGGAATCGCAAGAAGATGGGTGGAGCCAGACCTGGACCTGCGACACCCATCGTAATGGACCGCACCTTATTTTTCTTTTCTTTCAGTTTGGATCGTGGGCTTATCTACAGCATTCTATAATGAATGAAAGGCGGTGGCCGTATCTTATGACTGCCAAAACTGTTGACAGGTTCCCTTTAAGGCATTGAGGCAGAGCTGGTAGGAATTTTGTCTAGAAATAATGGAGTAAAAATTAAATAGTACAGTTGAAAAGTGATAATTTATAATGACCATCTGTTTTTTTAGTACGGTCAGATGCAGAAGACTTGGAAAAATACTTCACCCTCTGAGGTAATAGGATGGAAATTTTAATTGTCTGGGGCTCCACCCTTTTGTGCATTGTAAACTTTTATTAGTAGGCTAAGGCTGTGCACATGTTGCGGATGCGCAGCGGATCTGCAGCTGCGGGTCCGCAGCAGCTTTCCATGCGCTTACAGTACAATGTAAACCTATGGAAAACGCAATCTGCAGTGCCCATGCTGCAGAAAAAAAGGGCGGAAACACTGCAGGTTACATTCCGCAGCATGTCAATTCTTTGTGCGGATTCCGCAGCGGTTTACCCCTGCTCCATAATAGGAATCCGCAGGTGTAAAACTGCAAGTGGAATCCGCACAAAATCCGCGGTAATTCTGCAGGTAAAACGCAGTGCCTTTTACCTGCGGATTTATCAAATCCGCTGCGGAAAAATCCGCAGAGCTAAAAAATACGTGTGCACATACCCTAAGAATATTATAGAGAGGGAGCACTCATCTGTTAAAGGGACTGTGAAAAAAAAGATGTACATATATCTCCCGAAAGTGATGGAAAAGACTGTGCTTCTAAATCCTTCTGGTGTCCTGTTCCTTTATAGGAAAAGGTCAATGTAAAGAGGCTAGGGACAGAATCAATACTAGACTCACACCAGCGGAACATGTCTGCTCCCACTGACTACAAAGAGCTCCATCAACTTTCTGTCAAGACTCCCATCATATTTCGCAACTCGGTGCTTGTTCTTATAAGTTCACGACCATTGCATTTGCTTAGCATTTTTCTCTGGCCTCAGACAGTCTCATAAGCTTTCCTTTATGCCATCACACCTTCTCCTCAGCATTCATCTCTAGCCTCTTGTTGTCTCCTCAGCGTTCAACTCTACCCTTTGGCCTTATCCTCAGTATTAATCTCTACCTTCTGGCCATCTCCTCAGCGTTCATCTCTACCCTCTGGCCATCTCCTCAGCATTCATCTCTACCCTCTGGCCATCTCCTCAGCATTTATCTCTACCCTCTGGCTGTCTCCTCAGTGTTCATCTCTACCCTTTGGCCATCTCCTCTACTCTTAGGCCATTTTCTCAATGCTCCTCTCTGCCCTCAGTCTGACTGATCAGCATTCCTCGCTGCTCTAAGTTCATCTCCTAGGCATTCCTCTTGGTTTCCAAGCTGTCTCCTCACTGTTGCTTTATACCATGAGGCTATCTCCTCAGTGCTCCTCTCTGCTCTCAGGCCATTTCACAGGTTGCCAATTATTAAACCCAAAACTGCCCGTCACCTATTTCTGTGGTAATGCATGGTGTGCTAGTCGATAGTCTTTTTTTATGTCTCTATAGTTTGAAAAGAGATATCCTCGGTTTTGGAAAAAGGTAGGTTGCTTATAAAGTATGAGAGCAGTTTCAGAAAGTATGGCTAGAAGTTGAAGCTCCAGAGGCTGGCCTTCATAAAGATTTTCCACACCCTATTATAGGGGTTTTCAGTGTCAATGCCAAGAAGGTCTTGTGGTATCTTAGATTTCTGTGCTAAGTGTATAGTGTTTAATAGGCACATAGAGCTGTCTTTGCCTTCTCTCCCATTCACAAAACTCCTACTGTTCATCTTAGACTAAAACGGGAATGATTGGGTAACATTTGAAGTCCCACACCTGGAGGTCGAAATTTAAAAAGAATGTAACACATACCACTTAATTAAAAATTGTACAGCACACCATTCATGGCAGTGGGATTCTTATTAGCAATGCTCTCTTCAGCAGAACAATAGTCAGTCAGTTATGGTCTGAAGAAAATGACAGAGATCAAGGTGATAAGTTATCTCAAAAATTTAAATCCAATCGATCAACAGTGGGATGTTCTGGGAAACAAGTATGATCCATGAAGGCCAAACTGAGCAACTTACCGCAGCTGAAGAATATGCTGCTAACATCTTAGAGCCTGCTACTATAGGAACCTAGAGGCCATATGCACACGTTCAGTATTCGGTCAGTATTTTACTTCAGTATTTGTAAGTCAATGCCAGAAGTGGAACAATTCGAGGAAAAGTATAATAGAATCACGTCACCACTTATGTACTTTGCCCGCTCCTGATTTTTGCTTACAAATACTAAAGTAAAAAACTCACAAAATACTGAACGTGTGAATGTGGCCACATAGATCTGATGGTGTCACATACAAACTTATAATGCTTTTCTCGTCAAAAAAGAAAAATCAGTAGTGGTTCTATGAGACTGCAAATTTGTTAAAGTGTGAATGGGATGAGGTCACTGTCTCAATTCTCCTGCATTCCGTGTGGGAGTGGGCAGTCATATATGCGATTTGCATCCATATACATTCTACACACACAAAGTGCACAGCTCCGCTCTGTACATTTCCTACACACATAACATGCACAGCTCCGATCCGTACATATCCTGCACAAACAACATGCACAGCTCCACTCTGTATATATCCTACATACACTACATACAGAGCTTCGCTCTGTACATATCCTACACACAAAACATACAGAGCTTCGCTCCGTACATATGCAGCGCCCCAGGGTCCTGGTCATTGCAGTAATGCCATTCTCCTCTAGGGGGGAGTGATGTTACGTTTGAAGGCAATAAAGGAGATCTCACTACCAGGTAACCCAAACACACAACACACTTCATAGTCCAGTCCACCAGGGGGAGCTATGCTCCTATTTATTAGGGCACTCTTCACAATTAGGTAAAACTAGTGGTCTGGATAGAAAGTTAGGCAGTTGCTAGCTGAGCTTCGCTCAGGCAGTTGGCCCCTGACAGGGGTGGGATCCTGTCAGAGGCCTAGACAGAAGGCCACGGAGATGCGCCTGCCTGACGTGCGGCAGCTTCTAGAAAGAGACACGAACAGAGAACTGTATTGTAAAGCGTGAAGGAAGTCATAGCAAAAAGGAGAGGAAACCAGAAGGAGTTCTGCCCTGCACAGGCTGCCTCCTTCTGAGGCGCAAGACCCCGGTGGCCGGAACACCGAGGGAGCAACAGTCTTTATGCCTTGCTCCATAGACCGGCAGGACAGCTAATTTCACGTTACCTGCTCGCCCTATACCCAGGAGGCAAGGTGGCACCCACGAGAGGCTGGGGCGTGCTAGAGTCCCTGTAAAAAGCCTCAAGCTACCGGTTATACAGGTTTGTCCTATCCATCCGGGGACAGAGAGACACAACATCTAGAGCATCCACCACAGTTGTGAGGACCTTATGAGAAGCACAGCAGTAAGGTACTACAACACTCAGGCGCTAGCGGAAGGCGATTTCCACCAGGATACATATGCTACACACAACATAAAGAGCTCCGCTCTGTACATATCCTACACACACAACATACAGAGCTCCTCTCCATACATATCCTACACACACAACATGCACAGCTCCGCTCCATACATATCCTACGCAAACAACATACAGAGCTCTGCTCCGTACATATCCTACACACACAACATGCACAGCTCTGCTCCGTACATATCCTACACACACAACATGCACAGCTCCGCTACGTACATATCCTACACACACAACATGCACAGCTCCGCTCCGTACATATCCTACACACACAACATACAGAGCTTCGCTCCGTACATATCCTACACACACAACATACAGAGCTCCTCTCCGTACATATCCTACACACACAACATATAGAGCTTCGCTCCGTACATATCCTACACACACAACATGCACAGCTCCACTCCGTACATATCCTACAAACAACATGCACAGCGCCGCTCCGTACATATCCTACACACACAACATGCACAGCTCCACTCCGTAAATATCCTACACAAACATGCACAGCTATGCTCCATACATATCCTACACACACAACATACAGAGCTCTGCTCCGTACATATCCTACACACAGCATGCACAGCTCCGCTCCATACATATCCTACACACACTACAGAGCTCTGCTCCGTACATATCCTACACACACAACATGCACAGCTCCGCTACGTACATATCCTACACACACAACATGCACAGCTCCGCTACGTACATATCCTACACAAACAACATGCTCAACTCCGCTCCGTACATATCCTACACACACAACATGCACAGCTCTGCTCCGTACATATCCTACACACACAAGATACACAGCTCCGCTCCGTACATATCCTACACACACAAGATACACAGCTCCGCTCAGTACATATCCTATACACACAACATGCTCCGTACATATCCTACACACACAAGACACACAGCTCCGCTCTGTACAAATCCTATACACACAACATACACAACTTTGCTCTGCACATATCTTACACATACGGCTCTGCTACATATAAAATGGATATGTGAACATAGCCATGAACAGACTACACATTCTCCACTGCATGCACATCGCACACACGATTCTGCTCTGCACACATTATACACACACGGCTCCGCTCCTTACACATCGCACACACACGGCTCCGCTCCTTACACCTCGTACACACGCGGCTCCGCTCCGTACAACTCGTACACACACGGCTCTGCTACATACACACTGTAAACCCCTCCTGAACCCACACACAAACTTCCCCTCATCCAGCACCATGACAACCAGCACAGCAGAGTCCTCATACACTGAGGCCCCTGATCATGTGACCCCCTGACTCCTCCCCTCCTGTGACCTCATCACAGGTCCTGTGCGCACAGAACAGCCATATACAGCTCTGGCAAAAATTAAGAGAACACTGCAAAATGTTCAGTTTGTCTGTATTTTCTCTTTATAGATATATTTTTGAGTATAATGTAAATTGTTCTTTTATTCTATAAACTACTGACAACATGTCTCTGAAGTTCCAAGCAATAAATTTTGTATTTATTTTCTGAAAATGAGAAATGGTCAAAATAACAAAAAAAAAAGTTCATAATCATTTAGAAACAACAATACTAATGTTTTAACTCAGGAATAGTTCAGAAATCAATATTTTGTGGAATAACCATGATTTTTAATCACAGCTTTCATGTGTCTAGGCATGCTTTCCACCAGTCTTTCACACTGTTTTTGGGTGACCTTATGCCTCTCCTGGTACAAAAATGTAAGTAGTTCTTCTTTGTTTGATGGCTTGTGACTATCCATCTTCCTCTTGATTACATTCCAGAGGTTTTCAATGGGGTTCAGGTCTGGAGATTGGGCTGGCCATGACAAGGATTTGATGTGCTATGAAAACTGTTGGAGGAAAATAGCGCAATAGGGTTTCATCCAAGACTGAGCAGTCAATGCAAGGTAAAAGCACTCACCAGACGTAGCTTAAGACAAGCATTGGAAAGATTCGCTGCTGCAGATCCACGGATCCACGAGGGACCGGCCATTGAGAATTCAATGTAGGAGAACGTTTTAAAATTCTGCACATATATCTCCTGATGAAGGAGTTCTTTGAAACTCAGAAACGCGTTGAATAAAGACCACTTTTTAACAATACCTTTGTTCTACATGATTCAGCAGCGCAGAATTAGACCACGTTCTCCTACAGGGATTTGATGTGGTCCTCAATGCACACCTTTATTGACCTAACTGTGTTGAAAAAACAGTCCTCAGAGTTGGGGAACGTTGCCTGAGCAGAAGGAATCAACTGTCCAGGATAACGTTGTATGCGGCTTGATTCATACGACCTTCGCAAAGATTAACCTGCCCAATTTCAGCCTTGCTGAAGCATCCCCAGGTCATCACCGATCCACCACCAAATTTCACAATGGGTGCAAGACACTGTGGCTTGTATGCGTCTCCAGGTTTCTGTCTAACTATTAGATGACCAGGTGTTGATCTGGGGATATAAACTCCCCAGGTTGGAGACCCCAGGTTATCTGAGAACAGAATCGTGACAGTCATATCTTCAGTGTTGTCCCATGAAAAGATCTAATAAAACATTTACAAAAATGTGAGGAGTGTATTCACTTTTGTGAGATACTGTACATGTCACAGACACCTTCACCCATTAGATACGTCACATACAAATTACACATTAGATACATGTCACTCACACACTCACTAGATACAGTACAGACCAAAAGTTTGCACACACCTCAGTTAAAGATTTATCTGTATTTTCATGACTATGAAAATTGTACATTCACACTGAAGGCATCAAAACTATGAATTAACACATGGGGAATTATATACTTAACAAAAAAGTGTGAAACAACTGAAATTATGTCTTATATTCTAGGTTCTTCAAAGTAGCCACCTTTTGCTTTGATGACTGCTTTGCACACTCTTGGCATTCTCTTGATGAGCTTCAAGGGGTAGTCACCGGGAATGGTCTTCCAACAATCTTGAAGGAGTTCCCAGAGATGCTTAGCACTTGTTAGCCCTTTTGCCTTCACTCTGTGGTCCAGCTCACCCCAAACCATCTCGATTGGGTTCAGGTCTGGTGACTGTGGAGGCCAGGTCATCTGGCGTAGCACCCCATCACTCTCCTTCTTAATCAAATAGCCCTTACACAGCCTGGAGGTGTGTTTGGGGTCATTGTCCTGTTGACAAATAAATGATGGTCCAACTAAACCCAAACCGGATGGAATAGCGTGCCGCTGCAAGATGCTGTGGTAGCCATGCTGGTTCAGTATGCCTTCAATTTTGAATAAATCCCCAACAGTGTCAACAGCAAAGCACCCCCACACCATTACACCTCCTCCTCCATGCTTCACGGTGGGAACCAGGCATGTAGAGTCCATCCGTTCACCTTTTCTGCATCGCACAAAGACACGGTGGTTGGAACCAAATATCTCAAATTTGGACTCATCAGACCAAAGCACAGATTTCCACTGGTCTAATGTCCATTTCTTGTCTTATTTAGCCTAAACAAGTCTCTTCTGCTTGTTGTCTGTCCTTAGCAGTGGTTTCCTAGCAGCTATTTTACCATGAAGGCCTGCTGCACAAAGTCTTCTCTTAACAGTTGTTGTAGAGATGTGTCTGCTGCTAGAACTCTGTTATTGACCTGGTCTCTAATCTGAGCTGCTGTTAACCTGAAATTTCTGAGGCTGGTGACTCGGATAAACTTATCCTCAGAAGCAGAAGTGACTCTTGGTCTTCCTTTCCTGGGGCGGTCCTCATGTGAGCCAGTTTCGTTGTAGCGCCTGATGGTTTTTGCCACTGCACTTGGGGATACTTTCAAAGTTTTCCCAAATTTTTGGACTGACTGACCTTCATTTCTTAAAGTAATGATGGCCACTCGTTTTTCTTTACTTAGAATTTGTATTATGGCAAGAAAAAGCAGCTAATAGTCTATTCAGTAGGACTATCAGCTGTGTATCCACCAGACTTCTGCACAACACAACTGATTGTCCCAACCCTATTAATAAGGCAAGAAATCCCACTTATTAAACCTGACAGGGCACACTTGTGAAGTGAAAACCATTCCCGGTGACTACCTCTTGAAGCTCATCAAGAGAATACCAAGAGTGTGCAAGGCAGTCATCAAAGCAAAAGGTGGCTACTTTGAATAACCTAGAATATAAGACATATTGTCAGTTGTTTCACACTTTTTTGTTAAGTATATAATTCCACATGTGTTAATTCATAGTTTTGATGCCTTCAGTGTAAATGTACAATTTTCATAGTCATGAAAATACAGAAAAATCTTTAAATGAGAAAGTGTGTAAAAACTTTTGGTCTGTACTGTACATGTCACACACATTAATCAGTCATTAGATACATGTTGTTAGGGTTGACGGATTGCACTAAATTAGATTAAACTATAAAGTGCAATCGCAACACCATGCAGAGATGAATAACTGCTGCTAGTGTGAATAATGACGGATAAAAAAACTAGCGAACGTTCCTCCTTAAACACACTGAGCTAACTCCACAGTGTGAATGGAACACAGAAAACCAAACCCTAATACAATTCAGAGGTGCACAGGGAGAGAAGTACCTACTCAGCTAACCACCGAGAGGTACAGGGACAGTAAGTACCAGCTCAGCTAACCACCAAGGTGTACAGGGAAGGTAAGTACCAGCTCAGCTAACCACCGAGGGGTACAGGGAAGGTAAGTACTGGCTCAGCAAACCACCAAGGGGTACAGGAACAATAGGAAGTGTGCAATACCCCATTAAAACCACTGATAAAGAACACATAGCTGGAACTTGCTCTGTGGTGCAATACCCTGTTAACCCCACAGGGAAGTATAGCATACACACGGGACGAAAACAGCAAGAACACAGAACAAACCTCCTCTCCAGAGGAGTCTGAATTCTAATGGCTTGATGCCAGCCCTGAACTAATACAGCCAATCTCCTCTCCTGAGGTGTTGGAATTCTAATGGCACAGGGCCAGCCCTGAACACTTGCTGACACAGATCACTGATGTCCCACTGGTAACTGATACGATACAAAACGCACAGACAGAACAATAGCGTATCCACACACACCAAACACAAGTGATGCTAGCAGTGTGCTATGCTGAAGCCCTTTATGCACCAGGCTCCACCCCAAACACACCCAGTCGGCTGGGGCGACGCCCGTGGGCCATTCCGGAGCTGCCACATAACCCAAGCAGAAAGCATCCGAGCACCAATGACCAGGCGCCACATCAAGGACATGCTCAGTAAGGTAATTTCTGGGCTTAGACTCCAGAAAGTGGGGCTGCCTCTGAATACCACTGGTTACCATAGACTTTAGCTGGAGAGCCAGCAGTAACCACACGTATAACAGGAGCCTGAGCAAGATGCCGGGACCAACATCTGTGCTAAGCAGCAGACCAAGTGGCTGGACCTAAATGGGAGACCAGAGCAACAAATGGTGCCTGTGATAAATCCGACCTGGCTTGGAAGTCCTGGCCTTTAACACATTACATACACATCACTCACTCATTAGATACATGCCACTCACACATCAGATACATACACATCACTCACTAATTAGATGCATGTCATTCCCATATTAATTACTTTGCACTTACACTGCAAATGTCTTGGCAGATAATATATTGACATCCCTACTGTGATGATTACTGTACTAGCTTTTATAATTGTTAGGCTCCATCTGGAAATCCTATAGGAAAACCTATAATAAAACATCTCTACATGTTTAACTGCTCATTCAATACCCGTTCTGTTGGGCCACTAGGTCTCTCTTTCCTGCTCCGTTCTTCTGTCCCTTCCTATACAGCCACTTCTCCTATATGCTTCACCCCTTTACTTGCTTCCTTACCACGCCTGACTCCTCTTTCCTTTCCTTCACCTGCAGGGCCAGATCATTTGAATCCACAACTGCTCCTGCAGCAGCCTCTTCACCAACACAGGCAAAAGAAAGTGGTGGAGCCATTGATCAACTTTGTGTAGGAAATCATCTCACATCATCAGGAGACTGGAGAGGCTGAATGCGCAAGTGCCAGAATGGCCTCCAGAATTTGCATGGAAGGAGCAGAGCAGCCAGGAGGCGGGTCAGCTGAAGCCTAGGAGTGACATCAATTGTGACGTTATGACTTGTCTCCAGACAGGAAAAGACTAGCCGGTATGTGACCGGATCCTCCAAAATCAAGAGTGGGGCTGCTCACATACAGAAGTGTGGTATGTAGACAACGGTGTAGAATGTGAACATTGAGTATATTACAAACTGTCAATATTCTCTTCTCGTTAAACACATCAAATACTTAAAAAGCCCAGATTACCCCTTCAAAAATCATTCTGAGGAAAAGGAAATGCACATTCAAGAAAATTTTAAAAAATTGCAGCCAAACACATCACTAATGCTCCAACTACTATACTATACTATACTATACTATACTATACTAAAATTCATCGGTCTTTACCTGGTGCCATTGTTGTCTAAGTAAAAAATAAATTACTCCAGTCGATAGTAGTAGCATTTTCGCAGCATCTGCAACAAGTGATCCTGTTTGCATGGGCCAATATTACTGCATTTCAAATCATGCAAAGTTGCTGTGGTTCATAAAGCCTAAGAAGGTCCAACACACTACAAGATGGGTGACAAACAAGTTGCCCATTCATTGTATATGAGTTATTTAGATTCTATTTGCTTTTTGATAACAAATGTTTATTCCTAATTTAATATACAGTATTTCTTAATCATCATTAAGAGCTTTATGTTTCTTTCCATTTCTCTTCTATGACATGTGATTTTACTTTGCCCGTATCCGATTTTTGTAAGTTGCATATCTGTCACGGGGGGGGGGGGGGGGGGGGGGCAGTTTATAATGTCACGGGGAGACTAGGTGAGCGAGAGCTAAAAACCCGGGCCCCTGCAGTTTCCCTCAGACTAGGGAAATCCTGACTGACCCTCTACCTGGAGTTTACACTGATGGTGTGCATGTCCAGGCCTCGAACCTCACCCTGACTCCTGTTTAAACCTAGGCTGATACCTCCGCCCTCCACCCAGTGAAGAGGTAATATTCCAATACCCACAGTTAGCACAGACAAGGATAAAGGAAAATATACACCACGCCGCAGTCACTCAGGAATACACTATAAATGTGCAGGGCAAAATAAATACAAATATAGGAAGGAGTAAATAAGACAGAGGAAAATACACCACCAGCAACGAATCTCCAACAACCAGCTCTCCACTCCAGACCGAGATAACAACGCACAAGACAGAAGCTATAATCGGCGACGCCCAATGAACAGGAGAACTATTTAAAGGCCATGGGAATGGCCCAGCTTCCAATCCGAGGATCAGGTAAATTAACCCCGGAACAGCTAGATAAAATCTAGCCGACGCCAATGAGCAAATAGTGGTCAAAAGCGGAATTACCGCTGTCTGTCAGACGACCTGGTCTGAACAGCGTCCGACATGACAATATCTTGTCAATAAAATCAATTAACCCCTTAGTGACGGCGCCAATTGTGTACTTAATGACCAAGCCAATTTTTACAATTCAGACCACTGTCACTTTATCAGTAGTGATGAGCGAATATACTCTTTACTCGAGATTTCTCAAGCATGCTCTGGGGTCCTCAGAGTATTTTTTAGTGCTCGGAGATTAGTTTTTCTTGCCGTTTTTCTTGAATGATTTACATCTGTTAGCCAGCATAAGTACATGTGGGGGTTGCCTGGTTGCTAGGGAATCCCCTCGTGTAATCAAGCTGGCTAACAGATGTAAATCATTCAGCTGCAGCAAGAAAAACTAAATCTCCGAGCACTAAAAAATACTCGGAGGATCCCCGAGCGTGCTCGGGAAATCTCGAGTAACAAGTATATTTGCTCATCACTATTTATGAGGCCATAACTCTGGAATGCTTTAAAGGATACCGCTGATTCTGAGAAAGCTTTTTCATGACATATTGTACTTCATGTTAGTGGTAAAATTTCTTCGATAAGACTTGTGTTTATTTATGAAAAGTAACTGAAATATGGCAAAAAAATTTAAAATTTAGCAATTTTCAAACTTTAAATTTTTATGCCCTTAAATCACACAGATATGTCACACAAAATACTTAATAAATAATATTTTCCACATGTCTACTTTACATCAGCACAATATTGGAAACAAATTTTTTTTTGTTAGGAAGTTATAAGGGTTAAAAGTTGACCAGCGATTTCTCATTTGTACAAAAAAAATTTACAAAACCATTTTTTTTAGGGACCATCTCACATTTGAAGTCACTTAGAGTGGTGTACATGACAGAAAATACCCAAAAGTGACACCATTCTAAAAACTGCACCCCTCAAGGTGCTCAAAACCACATTCAAGAAGTTAATTAACCCTTTACGTCCTTCACAGGAACTGAAGCAATGTGGAAGGAAAAAATTAACATTTAACTTTTTTTTCACAAACATTTTATTTCACAACCAGTTTTTTTTATTTTCACAAATGTAAAAAGAGAAAATGAACAACAAAATTTGTTGTGTAATTTTTCCTGAATACGACGATACCCCATATGTGGGAGTAAACCACTGTTTGGGTGCACGGCAGAGCTCAGAACGGAAGGAGCACCGTTTGACTTTTTCAACGCAGAATTGGCTGGAATTGAGAATGGTCACCATGTCGCGTTTGGAGAGCCCCTGATTTGCCTAAACAGTGAAAAAAAAACACAAGTGACACCATTTTGGAAACTAGACCCCCAAAGGAACTTATCTAGATGTGTGGTGAGCACTTTGAACCCCCAAGTGTTTCACTAAAGTTTATAACGTAGAGCAGTGAAAATAAAAAAATCATACTTTGTCCACAAAAATTAACTTTTTGCCCCCAAATTTTTATTTTCCTAAGGGTAACAGGAGAATTTAGACTCCAAAGTTGTTGAGCAATTTGTCCTGAATATGCTGATACCCTGTATGTGGGGGTAAACCACTGTTTGGGTGCATGGCAGGGCTCAGAAGGGAGGGAGCACCATGACAAAATTGGCTGGAATCAATGGTGTCGCCATGTCGCGTTTGGAGACCCCCTGATGTACCTAAACAGTGGAAACCCCCCAATTCTAACTCCAACCCTAACCCCAACATACCCCTAACCCTAACCACAAACCAAACCCTAACACACCCCTAACCTTAATCCCAAGCCTAATTGTAATCCCAACCCTAACCCTAGTCCTAGCCCTAACCCTAGCCCTAACTTTACCCCAACTCTAACCCTAATGGAAAAATGTAAATACCTTTTTTTATATATATTGTATTATTTTTCCCTAACTAAGGGGGTGATAAAGGGGGTTCTATTTACTATTTTTTTATATTTTGATCACTGTGATAGGGTCTATCATAGCGATCAAAATTAACCAATAGGAAAAATTTCCTATTGTTGTTGGGTACCGGCCGGCAGATCTCGGCAGGCACACTGCTCCTGCGTCCCCTATTTTCTCCCGGAAGTAGACGCTGGTGGCCTGGGGGATTTCACGGGGGTATTCCTAGACACCACAGGTACTGAGGGGGTGATTGGAGGACCCTATTTCTCTCTCCTCTGATGTGCGATAACATCAGAGGAGAGAGAAATTAAATGGAGAATCAGACTTTTTTTGCGGTTGCTGTTATACCGTTTATTACGGAAAGCGCAACACAGTGGTCGGTAAAAAAAGATCCAAATCATATTCTCTGGGGTCTCAGGTACCCCTGGCAGATGAGACCCTGGAGAAAATCCGACCCTGGGGGGGGCTATAACCTTAAACCTCAGTGCCATTAAAAAGCGGCGCTGTGGTTTAAGTACCCGTAACTGCTGCCGTGAAAAGGTGTATCAGTGGTCGTTAAGGGGAATTTTCTGATGTGTAACAAAAAATGATTTTTGGTTAAAACATTTCCCACATTAAAAACAAGAAAATGGTTACTTTTTAGTGTGAATTCTCTGATGTCTAAAAATACTTGATTTAGATTTAAAATATTTTCCACATTTGGAGCATGAAAATGGCTTCTGCCTTGTGTGAATTCTCTGATGCTTAACAAGATTTGATTTAGATGTAAAACATTTCTCACATACTGAACATGAATATGGCTTCTCTCCTGTGTGACTTCTTTGATGAATAACAAGATTTGATTTATTTGGAAAATATTTCCCACATTCTAAACATGAAAATGCATTCTCTCCTGTGTGAATTCTCATATGGGCAACAAGATTTGTTTTCTGATAAAAACATTTCTCACATTGTGAACATGCAAATGGCTTCTTCCCTGTGTGTGTTTTCTGATGTCTAGCAAGATGATATTTGTGAAAAATCTTTCCACATTCTGGACAAGACAATAAATTCTCCCCTGTGTGAATAATTTGATGTTTACAAAGATTTGATTTGTCTGCAAAGCATTTTCCACATTCTGCACATACAAATGGCTTCTCTCCTGTGTGAGTTCTCTGGTGTTTAGCAAGATCAGATTTCCGAGAACAACATTTACCACATTCTAAACATGAAAATGCCTTTTTTCTTGTTTTAGCTCTTTGATGTTGACTAACTCTTTTGATATTTTTCTTTTTCTTAACTGTCGGTGATAAATCAGTAGAAAGAACCTGTTGAAAAAGATCACATGAAAAATCTTTGTTACGAAGGGCTGGAGCTATGTCTTGGATAATGGCAGACTCTTCAATTATATCTGGGGTGATACTACGGTCATTTGCTTTAACATCTGAAAATGTCATATGTTCCTCTGAGGTCCTCACACAGTTATCTGCCAAAAATAAAAATATTATTATAGAATTTTTTTCTTTATAGTTTTAAAATAATGTTGCATTTTTAAACATTTGACTTTTACAGATGCAGAGATATTAAATCTGCTTAGTTTGAATTTGATTTATATTTCTTTATTTTCATTTTGAGAAGAGGATAATTTAGAATGAAAAATGTAATATCATTTTTTTTAGTCCAGCATAGATTGAAAAAATAAGGCATACTCGCTTTATAGATTTATTGACACTTCTCTTCCAATGTTGCCCACGTACCGCTCCAGGTTCCATAGTTCCACTTCCGGCCAAACATGCGACCGCTTCAGCCAATCATTGATGCCCGTTGTGATCAGTGACTGGCTGCAGCAATCATATTTCCGTATGGCCAGGACACAGATTCTTTAAGACTGGCGTTTTATACACCAGTCTTAATGAAGGTGAAAAAAAATTTGGCACTCAGTGAGTGGACTAAAATGTAAAAATTTATTGCAGGGACATAAATATGAATAAGACAACCCAGTCAGTAAAACCAACGCATCTTGACCAGAAATGTATAATGCCTTCTGGTGGAAATGCATTGGTATTGCTGATCGAGTTGTCTTATCCATATTTATGTACCTGCAATGCATTTGAAGATTGTACTCTGCTCACAGAGTGCCAGATATCTTTTCACTGCTAACGTTTGACAAGCTCACGTGCCCGTGCGCCTATAAGAGGATTGCACTGCAAGACTGGTGAGCTGGAATCCCTGGTGGGGATTGGGACCATAAGATATCACAAAAAGAGGCCAAGTTCATTTACCAGAAGGGGATTTGAGGCCTGGGGTCTGAATAATCAGCTTCAATTTAGTTGTTTCATTTTGCCCCCATGCACACACTAAAGACCATCTCATCACCCCGCTATGACACTTTCTCTCTAACCCTGATACCCTGTATTTGTTCTTTTGTTAACAAGATCCGCCATGGGACCATAATATGTGATGGCCAAAATCGATTTTTCAATTGTACCAGTATAATATTTAATAATGAGAACATGGCTCTCTTAAGTACTGAATTATTTCCTACCTGTACAGTAGTATAAGGAGTCTAGCTGGTAACCAAAAAAGACTTAACCCCTTAAGATACATTATGATCCAATGTAAAAGATTTGATTAAAGGGAACCTGTCACCCCCAAAATCGAAGGTGAGCTAAGCCCACCGGCATCAGGGGCTTATCTACAGCATTACAGAATGCTGTAGATAAGCCCCCGATGTATCCTAAAAGATGACAAAAAGAGGTTAGATTATACTCACCCAGGGGCGGTCCCGCTGCGGTTCTGGTCCTATGGGCATCGCGGTCCGTTCCGGGGCCTCCCATCTTCTTACGATGACGTCCTCTTCTTGTCTTCACACTCACCTTCGATTTTGGGGGTGACAGGTTCCCTTTAATAAATGGAAGACCTGTGGTGAATAAGGAAGGACTTGGGGACACATCTGCTAGCAGGATAAGAGTTAATGTCTGTAATGGCTGAGCAAAAACCAATGTGCAGGTGCAGGATGGAAGGCATCCACAACTCAACACTTAAAGAACTGCTCGCGCGCGTACGCGATGACGTTCTACAGCCCGAAGCAGGGATTTACCGACTGCTACGAGGGAGCATTTGCAAGTTGGAACTCAATGCGTTCCACAAAAAGATAATGAGCACGTGTGCGGGAGAATCACTTCCAGACTCTGACCCAGAGGTGTAATTATGGGAAAAAGAAAAGGTGTATACACTATGTTCCAAATTATTATGCAAATTACATTTTTATCAGATTTTCCTAAATGGTTGGTGCAAATGACAGTCAGTCTAATAAAAGTCATCACCCGTTAGAGTATACATCGAATTTTATTGAAGAAACCTCCCAATGATAGCAGTATAATTTCCAAAATGAATAAAAACTCAAAATGCACTGTTCCAAATTATTATGCACAGTAGAATTTCTAGACATTTGATATGTTTTAAAGAACTGAAAATGCTCATTTGTGGAATTTGCAGCATTAGGAGGTCACATTCACTGAACAAAAAAGCTATTTAACGCCAAAACATCCCAACAGGCCAAGTTATATGTTAACATAGGACCCTTCTTTGATGTCACCTTCACAATTCTTGCATCCATTGAACTTGTGAGTTTTTGGAGAGTTTTTGCTTGTATTTCTTTGCATGAAGTCAGAATAGCCTCCCAGAGCTGCTGTTTGGATGTGAACTGCCTCCCACCCTCATAGATCTTTTGCTTGATGATCCTCTAAAGGTTCTCTATAGGGTTGAGGTCAGGGGAAGATGGTGGCCACACCATGAGTTTATCTCCTTTTATGCCCATAGCAGCCAATGACTCAGAGGTATTCTTTGCAGCATGAGATGGTGCATTGTCAGCATGAAGATGATTTTGCTCCTGAAGGCACGTTTCTGCTTTTTAGACCATAGAAGAAAGTTGTCAGTCAGAAACTCTATATACTTTGCAGAGGTCATTTTCACACCTTCAGGAACCTTAAAGGGCCTTTCCAGCTGTTTCCCATGATTCTGGCCCAAAACATGACTCCTCCACCTCCTCGCTGACGTTGCAGCCTTGTTGGGACATGGTGGCCATCCACCAACCATCCACTACTCCATCAATCTGGACCATCCAGGGTTGCTCAACACTTATCAGTAAACAAGACTGTTTCGAAATTAGTCTTCATGTATGTGTGAGCCCAATACAATCATTTCTGCTTGTGAACACTGTTTAGGGGTGGCCGAATAGTAGGTTTATGCACCACAGCAAGCCTTTGAAGGAGCCTACACCTTGAGGTTCGAGGGACTCCAGAGGCACCAGCGGCTTCAAATATCTGTTTGCTGCTTTGTAATAGCTTTTTAGCAGCTGCTCTCTTAATCCGATGAACTTGCCTGGCAGAAATCTTCCTCATTATGCCTTTATCAGCACAAACACATTTGTGCTCAGATACAGCCACAAATCTCTTAACAGTACGATGATCACGCTTATGTTTTTGGAAAATTTCTAATGTTTTCATCCCTTCACCAAGGCATTGCACTATTTGATGCTTTTCAGCAGCAGAGAGATCCTTTTTCTTTCCCATGTTACTTGAAAACTGTGACCTGCTTAATAATGTGGAACATCATTTTTAAGTAGTTTTCCTTTAATTAGAATCACCTGGAAAACCAATTATCACATGTGTTTAAGATTGATTTCAGTGATCCATTGAGCCCTGAGACACAATACCATCCACGAGTTTATTTGAAAAACAAAACAATTAAATCTTTATGATACTTAAATCCAATTTGCATAATAATTTGGAACACAGTGTATATAGCACACTGGTAACAACATGCAGACAACATTTGAGGGGATATCGTTCTGGCTGGCAAGCATGGATGTACACCGCTCCCCTGACTGCAACCTGACTCTCTAAAGGACTGATACATCTGCTAAGTTATACATTGGTTTTGCATACTGCTCTTCTTCTAATGAAAATAAAGTATGTTCTCCTGATGAACCAATTGAGGGAAAATCGGTTGAGAATTGTACATACTTGGGACATTTTACTAATACAAACCTGAAAATTATTTGAGATCAATAATAATAATCACTTTCACGACATAGGGATTTATAGGGACAGATAGAGAGAGCTGACTGTGAGCAGAGGTGCCATTTGCGTACTATAGGGTGCAAACCTTCACGACAAGGTACGGACACTATAGCTGTTCATTAGGGCAAGCATAGACCCGATGTTTCTTGGTTGTGTCCAGAAGAACATTTTTTGGCCAGACATATTTGTTTTCATATTCACTTTTAAAGACTTTAAATACTGTATCTTTAATATAAGTGATGTTTTATGTATAATATTTTTTATGATGTAGTGCCAAGTCAGTGAATTGGCCATTGAAACTGCCCATAATCATGTGTTAATAAAAACATATACAGTCATGGCTGAATTTGTTGGCCACCTTGATATTGTTCCAGAAAATGAAGTATATTTCCCAGAAAATTATTAAATAATTGCAATTACACATGTTTTGTTATACATCTGTTTATTTCCTTTGTGTGTATTGGAACAATACAGAAAAAAACAGAGTAAAAAAAAAAGGCAAATTGGACATAATTTCACACAAAACTCCAAAAATGGGCCAGATATAATTGTTGGCCCCCTCAACTTAATATTTGGTTGCACACCCTTTGGAATAAATAACTACAATAAAATCACTTCTTATAACCATCAACAAACTTCTTACATCTCTCAACTGGAATTTTGGACCACTCTTCTTTTACAAACTGCTCCATGTTTTTCATATATGAAGGGTGCCCTTCTCTCAACAGCAATTTTAAGATCTTTTCACAGGTCTTCAATGGGGTTTAGACCCAGACTCATTGCTGACCACTTCGGAAGTCTTGTTTCCATTCATTTCTGGGTGCTTCTTGAAGTATGTTTGGAGTCATTGTCCTGCTGGAAGAATCAGGACCTAGGACACAAACCCAGCTTTATGAAACTGGGCACTGCATTGCTTCCCAAAATAGAATGCCTTGCACATAGTCAATGCACCCGGTACCAGAGGCAACAGTTCAACCCCAAAACATCTTTGAATCTCCACTATATTTGACTGTAGGTGCTGTGTTATTTTCTTTGCAAGCCTCATTAAGTTTTTGGTAACAGTAGAATGACGTTCTTTACAAAAAGCTCTATCTTGGTCTTATCTGTCCACAAGACGCTTTCAGAGAAGGATTTTGTTTTACTCACATGCATTTTGGCAAACTGCAGACTAGCTATTGTATGTCTCTGTGTCAGCAGTGGGTCCTCCTGGGTCTCCTGCCATAACATTTCATTCAAATGTATAGATCGCGCTAACGCTGATGCACCCTGAGCCTGTAGGACAGCTTGAATTTCTTTGGAACTTGAATGGGGCTATTTATCCACTATCCGGACTATCTTGCGTTGCACCCTTTCATCAAGTTTTATTTGCCATCCAAGTCCAGGGAGATTAGGTACAGTGCTATGGGTTGTAAACTTCTAAATTATGTTGCGTACTGTGGATAAAGGATCATCAAGATCTCTGGAGATGGACTTGTAACCTTGAGATTGTTGATATCTTTCAACAATTTTGATTTTCAAGTCTTCAGACAGTTCTCTTCTGCTGTTTCTGTGCTCTATGCTTAGTGTGGTACACAAGCAAAGATTCAGTCAACTTCTTTCCTTTTTATCTGGCTTCAGGTGTGATTTTCATATTGCCCACACCTGTTACTTCCGACAGGTGAGTTTGAACGAGCATCACGTTTGAAACAAAGTCGTTTACCCACAATTTTGTCCTGCCCACTTTTGGGGTTTTGTGTTAAATTATGTTCAATTTGCCTTTTTTGTCTGTTTGTTTGTGTTGTTCCAATACCCACAAAGGAAATAAACATGTGTAATTGCATTAATTTTCTGAGAGAAATATTACATTTTCTGGAACAGTTTCAAGAGTGACAACACTTTCAACCATGACTGTATATAATATATACCACATAATTAAACAAGTAAGTGACTGAGAAGAATCTGTGACTTCTCTGCATTTAGTGGTCACTACTCACCTGTGCGGTTATCTGTAGGAATCTCTTTACACCGCTCATCACCCCTCACATGTGTCTCTGTAGTATTAATATGGGGCAGATCTTTAATCTAAAACACATTGTAATAGTCAAAGTCACATGGAGAAATCGCAAGAAATACTATCAAAGAACAGAAAAAAAATCAATAATTAGAATGCCAACCTAAAATAGTTAGTTATCACATAGCTGCTGGTCTCCTGTATAAATCCAACCTATCTGGTCCTAATTCTAAACAGCAGTCTCCATAACCAGAAAATTGTGAGAAGATCCAGACAACATCTATTGTCTATGATCAGCTTTATCCTGTCATCTCCACCAAGTATAAAACATGCAGTGAATGGCTATCTTATTACAAACACCCATATAATACTTGCAGCGTCGCGTCTGTGCACGTTGCCCCTCTCCCCACGCAGTTACGCCAACTCACTCTCCGCCGCGGCCCCTGCCCCGCTCTTCTTCCTCCATTGTCTGCTGCTGCCCAAGGTGCGCCGATGGCTAAAAGATCCCCGAGCACTGTGCTTAGAGCTGACACGTGCTCCCTCCCTTCTTACAGGAGCCGCGCATGCCGTCCTAAAGTATCCAATCCACTGCCTTGCCAGTCTGTACATCATCCGGATGTGCCAGCACCTGCCGTGCCAGTCTGTATATCAGCTGGACCCACCTGCACTTGCCATGCCAACCTGTGTATCAGTCAGACCCGCCTGCATTTGCCGTGCCAACCTGTGCATCAGCTGGACCTGTCAGCACCAGCTGTGTCGATCTGTATATCAGCCGGATCCACCAGCACTTGCCGTGCTATCTGTACCAGTCCGCACTTGCTCGTGCCTGCCTATTTCAGCTGTTTTTTCCCTCTGGGCTGTTCCACCTGCCAGTCCTTTGGGGGTCAGCTGCCGTGCGTCCGTTGTCTGTCCTGGAGTAGCACCTGGTGTTCATCGGGAGCCAAGCCTAATCCCACCATCAAAGACTCTGGTGAAAATTCAGGTACTCATCCTGCATCCTCTCCTTGGACCACGGTACAGTGTTTCCACCACTCAAGTTACAATTCTTAGATAATATCTACTGTCCAAACATCAACCCACCTGTATCTGAGGACCCAGGTTGTGCCAAAACAACATTCCCCACATCATTACTCTATTTCCCCAGCCTGAAACGTCGACAACTGACAGAAAAGTTCCGTCAATTCATAGTGCTCATGCCAAATTCTCCAGTAAGTTGCACTAGCAATCTAAATTCATCTAACCAGGTAATGTTCTGCTCAGCAACACATTTTTTGCACTCTTTAAAGGGCCACTGTCACCCCCTCCAGCCGTTATAAACTAAAAGAGTCACCTTGTGCAGCAGTAATGCTGCATTCTAACAAGGTGGCTCTTTTAGTTTTAGGTTCAAGTATACCCCAAATAAAGCGTTTTTATGCTTAGCCACAATTCCTGTCTCTAGCCAGGGAGGCGGGTCCTCACTCCCCAGCTTGACCAGCTCCTCTGCCGTCACTCCAATCTTCCTGCGCCGCCCCCTCAGCGCTGTTATCGTTTCAAAACCGGCGCCTGCGCTGTGTACTGGTGTCCTGCGCAGACGCAGTAAGCTCTGGCCTTCTGATGTCCCAGCCAGGCTTGCACACTGCGCCTGCACAGGCATTGCGGCCAGCCACCTTTGGAATCCCCGCCCCACACTGTGCATAATGTGCACAAGGTGGCTCTTTTAGTTTATAATGGCTGGAGGGGGTGACAGTGGCCCTTTAAACTTGCTAAAGATTTTCCATTTCATCTCTGTTAGATAGTAATGGCACGATCACTGGTCATCTTCTGTTCTATCAAGAGTTGAGCAAAAAGATTTTCACTGACTTGGTCCAGTCCTTTAGTGCAGCAAGATGAGGGCAGTCTTTACTTAGGCAGTGGGAATCCTTGTTCCAGCATCCTGCACATCTCTAGTGTTTGTTAGGCCCTGCTACTTCATGATGTCACAGCATGACGCATCTCATGATATATTGGTCGGATTAATCGCCATTTGAGATACTGACAGCAGAAGTGGACATCTCAAATCTTTTTTCTCAACCAAATTGTTGAGGAAAGACAAATGCTTTGGGCATGTTATTCAGACACTAGTGCTGAATTCAGCTGCCGTTTATGCGACTGCACAAAGCGTGACAATTCCTGACATCCCTCGACATGAGTGGTTTAAAGCAAGACCTTCACAGCTTTCTACACATTATAGGGGAGATCTCATGACACTTTCTCTCCATCTACCTGATGATCCTGAGGGACATTGGGATCCGCTTGTTTACAGTCCTGTGGAAGAAGAGGACGGGGACATCTCTCTGGTGTTGTCCTCTCACTGGATAGAACTGGAGGAAACACATACAGGGACTGAATTCATTCTTTACATACAGATAATTATAGGCCGTGTGTATTTAGTCCTGTCTATTACCTGGTGATGTGAGGGGCTGGGGAACCTCCATGACGTCCTTGTACAGATCTTTGTGTCCTTCTAAATACTCCCACTCCTCCATGGAGAAATAGACGGCGACATCCTGACACCTTATAGGAACCTGACACATACAATGATACCGTCATCCCCCCGATCCCTCCATAGCGTTACTGTATAATGTCCCAGCATTCCCAGCAGTGTCACCTCTCCAGTCAGCAGCTCAATCATCTTGTAGGTGAGTTCTAGGACCCTCTGGCCATTGATGTCCTCATGTATCAGGGGGTGAGGTGGAGGCCCCGTGATTGGGCTCAGGGGTCTTCCCCATCCCTCAGACACAGGGGCCTGACAGCGCTCACTAGAGGTCTTCTTCACTACTGTGTAATCCTGGTTATGGAGAGAGACATTAATAAACCTCACTACAGACATTCCCAGAGTCCTCACCTCTCCAGTTCTGTCCATCTGTTATTCCCATAGATAAGAATGATGTAATGTGACGTCATCAGAATCTCTCACCTCTCCAGTAAGCCGGAAGAGGATCTCTAGGGTGAGGTGTAATATCCTCTCCGCCATCTTGTCCCTGTCCCTATCCATCCTTGTAGGGTCACTCAGGAGAATTCTCTTATATAGAAGATCTCCACTGAGAGGATCCGATATTGTAGGGACCTGAATGGGGAGAAGATGACGATGTAACATCATAAAGATCCCATGTAAGAAACCTCCGGAGCTGTTACCGGCGTCACATGATCACTACATCCAGTCATGGCCCCGTCCTGCCCCCGGTATAACACACAGTCCCATTATAGTCACATACAGGGATTTATCACAGGCTCAGCACTGAGGGGGTTAATATCCCCTGCGCCCAGTAATGGGGAATCTCCAGCACCTACCTCCACCTGCAGAGCCGCACACCACATATATGGCTGTTCTGTGCGCACAGGACCTGGGATGAGGTCACAGGAGGGGAGGAGTCAGGGGTCACATGATCAGGGGCCTCAGTGTATGGCTCAGGAGCAGGGCGGCTCGAGGTTTTCGTGGGCCCCTTGAACACATACCACAATTCATAATGCATAGACACAGCAGAGAAATATACGGTGTAGTACATTGCCAAAGATTTCACTTCTTACATTACATGGGTGCTATCTATTGTAAATTCTACAATAGCTCAGAAACGGGACAGTATGCTCCTCCATAAGGCATAATGAGCTGCATATACTGCTCCATACAGAATAATGAGCCCCATATATTGATCAATACATAATGGGCCCCATATAATGCTCCTTGTCAGTCTGGAAGGAGACACCTTCCTCGGTAAACAAGTACACAGTGAGGGGACCAAGATCTCTGGAAATCCCTATCTGGAGAGTCCAAAGGCTGAGCAGCTCCCTACAACTATCATTCAGTGCCTTACACATACCCGCTGTATACAGTATATGGCCACATATAATGCTCCATACATAATGGGCCCCATATTCTGCACCATACAGTATATGATGGGCCCATATAATGCTTCATACGGTGTGGGCCCCATATATTGCTCCAAACATAAAAAAAGAAATACCTCTCCTCGCTGGACGCAGGTTCTGACTCCTCGCCGTCTTGCTACTATCGAATTGCACTGTGAATGTTCAGAGCAGAGGGCACACAGTAGTGACATCATCACGCCCCCTGACCTGAAATGTCAGAGTCAGAAGACACTGCAACTGTAAAGGAATGGGGAGAGGAAGGTGCTTCAAGTACCAGGGCCCTGAGCAAGCAGAGGGGAGCCCACTTGCGAGCGCTGGCATCGGGCTCCCATGGCATGCCTGTATCCCCAACGGCGAGTGCCTCCCCCCACCTGCTCAGAGCCCCAGCACTTGCCTGATACGCTGGGTGCTGATGGTGGCCCTGGTCAGGAGGGATTTACGGTGTGTATGTAGCAACGCTGTCTGTGTTTGATGTGTACGGAGCAGAGCCATGTGTGTACGACATGTACAGAACCATGTGCGATGTATACCATCTCTACTGCTTTATACTGGGCTGGGATAGTACTCAGCAAAACAGTGGTGTGTTTCTGTGGGTAATACTGTGTACATCGGCCTTCATCATCACAATTTGCCATGTTGGACACTCACACAGGATGGGCCTCACTCATTGCTCCGGTAAAATGAAAGCGATAGTCTGATATGTTGTATTTGGCAGAGAAGACAGTTTTGCTGTATGACAATAAACACCGAATAATATCCCTTACAGGGCCATGAAGGTACAACCATATCAAGATACCAAAAAGAACACCTTCACACTTGGACCAAAAAATAATAAAAATATGTAAACTTTATTGAAACACACATAAAAAATGCATAAAAACAGGGCAGTAACCACCAGTGCAGCAGCAACAGTGGGACATACACAGGAACAACCTCAGTATGAAGATGTATACAGCAGTAACATGAAAATGGTATAAGGATAATATCTAGCTCAATACTACATAAATACAAATAAGGTGCAAAAAAAAAATGCATGTGGAGCATATAAAGAATCAAAGTAAGTATTAAGATAAATCATAACATGTAAATGTCTATACAGATATCGACAGCACACCCATAGAAGAGAGTGAAATTAGCTGAACAGCCTAACACAAAACATGTAAATACTGCATAGATATAAAATATAAATATAATTACCAAGAGGAGGAAGCCAGGGACCCACCACACCCAACGCGCGTTTCGCACTGAAATGCTTCGTCCAGGGGTGGTTGGGTACTGGCCAGATAGGGGTTATATATTGGTCATGACCAATGGCAGAAAAGAGGCATTCAGAAAGAAGTACCGACACCTGAGATTAAATACTGTGATAGGACAACACACCTCAAAGATAGTAGGAACCGAGCGCCGTGCAAGTATAAAGACACAGGAGCAGACGGCCAAAAACGGAAGTGAAAACGCCATACTGAGTTCACAGCGCAAGCGAACAATAGAGAAGTAACTGTTGCTACAACAGTAGTGCAGGGAGGCCGGGACTGAAACCGGAAGTAGAGCAGCGTCCGTATTTAGTTCATAGCGCAAGCGCACAATTAGGCAACGACCGTTGCTACAACAATGGCGTAACGAAGCCAGGACAACCTGTCCAAATAGAAAATAAAATGTCAGCTTACCGAGATCAAAGCGCAGGCGCATAACTACTTAGGCGACCATGTAAGGTAGTAGGTATTTAACATAGCGGCCAAAGCGCAAACCGCGCATGCGCAAATGCGGCATGTAAAGAAATAGTGGGAAGAGGCAGCAAGAACCTCACTAACAAAAAGAAGATAATGGCCAATCAACGTACGTAGAACAGTTGCAAAGTAAGGCAACAACAATTGCTACAACAAGCCAAGGACAATACATTATAATAAAATAAACCGGTAATACAAGGTGCAAGTGCGTAGCTGACAGGCAACAATTGTTGCTAAACAAATAGATGGCATAAACTGCAGGCCGGTAAGTATAAGTAGCCAAAACAAACAACGCATGCGCTGATGCAAGGTGTGTAGAAATATAATATAACATGGGAACTGAAACCTGTGAAAGGACAGGTAAAAAAGGTTAGCCACCTTGCACCTTGTATTACCGGTTTATTTTATTATAATGTATTGTCCTTGGCTTGTTGTAGCAATTGTTGTTGCCTTACTTTGCGCCTGCTCTACGTACGTTGATTGGCCATTATCTTCTTTTTGTTAGTGAGGTTCTTGCTGCCTCTTCCCACTATTTCTTTACATGCCGCATTTGCGCATGCGCGGTTTGCGCTTTGGCCGCTATGTTGTATATCTACTAACTTACATGGTCACCTAAGTAGTTATGCGCCTGCGCTTTGTTCTCGGTAAGCCGCCATTTTATTTTCTATTTGGACAGGTTGTCCTGGCTTCGTTACGCCATTGTTGTAGCTACGGTCGTTGCCTAATTGTGCGCTTGCGCTATGAACTAAATACAGGCGCTGCTCTACTTCCGATTTCAGTCCCGGCCTCCCTGCGCTACTGTTGTAGCAACGTTTACATCTCTATTGTGCGCTTGCGCTGCGAACTCAGTATGGCGCTTTTTCACTTCCGGTTTCGGCCGTCTGCTCCTGTGTCTTTATACATGCACGGCGCTCGGTTCCTACTATCTTTGAGGTGTGTTGTCCTATCACTCTATTTCATCTCAGGTGCCGGTGCTTCTTTCTGTATGCCTCTTTTCTGCCATTGGTCATGACTAGTGTTGAGCGATACCTTCCGATATCGGAAAGTATCGGTATCGGAAAGTATCGGCCGATACCGTCAAAGTATCGGATCTAACCTGATACCGATACCCGATCCCAATGCAAGTCAATGGGACGAAAATATCGGAATTAAAATAAACCCTTTTTTAAACTTGTAAGTTCATTCTACATGAAGGAAAACAACTAAGAATAATGTAGGATGTATTGGGGGACGTGGCGGAGACATTAAAGGCACAGAGGTTTAGCCCAATCTAATAGAATAGCAGGATTTTGTTTTGTTTTTTATGACGTTCGGCATTAGAAAGATTTTGACTATGTTAATTTTTTTTTTATTTTGTCAGATATTGATGTTTCACTACTTCCACGCCCTTCACCTTCTTTTTTACTTCTCCCACACTTTCTTCTTCATTATCCTCATCATCAGCTTCTTTGACATCAACTTCTTCACCTTATTCATCTTCTTCTTCATCTTCTACCTATTATTTTTTTTGTTACATTGTTCATATTCTTTTTATTTTACTATTATCTTCTTCATATTCTACTTCTTCATCATATTCTTATTTGTGACAGGCATTCCCGTAGTTGTTATCTATAAAAGTTTGAAGATTACACCTTCCGTTCTGCCTGTCACAAAACAGTTACATTTGTCCGCGTTCAGTTTGGCCTGCAGCATCAGGCTTTATCCAGGGGCACCACAAGGAGGAACGGACTCACCCCCATACACTGCTTAGTCTTCTTCTGCTTATAATTTAGATAATATCTTTTGCTCTGATATTTAGTGTTATGCTTAATGTTCTTCTGCTCTTTGTTCTGCAGCCTCTTGTTCTTCTGCTTCTCGGTCTTCCAGGTCGTCGTCGTCTCCAGGGTCGTCGTCTCCGGGGTCGTCGTCATCGGGGTGGTCTTCAGGGTCATCGTCTCCAGGGTCGTCGTCATCACGGTGGTTGTCGTCTCTGGTGTCGTCGTCATCTTAGGGGTGGTCTTCCGGGTCATCGTGTTTAGTCTCTTGAACTTGGAAATGTAGCAGAAGGTACAAGAAGGCTGAGAAAATGCCGAGAAACAGCTGATGGAACTGGAACTCGGATGGCTACTCGAAGGTCCAAGAGCCAATGGAACTACCGAGGACCAGCTGACGTTACTGGAACCCGGTTACTAAGCAGGAGGTACCCGTGCCTGAAAGCACTACCAAGGACCACCTGACGTTGGTGGAACTCGGATACCCAGAGGGAGGCACCTAAGCCAAAGGCTCTGCCCGGAACCAGCTGACGGTACTGGAACCAGGATGGGGAGCAGAAGGTACAAGAGCAAAAGACACTGCCGAGAACCAGCTGACGGTGCTGGAACCCGGATGGGTAGCCGAAGGTCCAAAAGCCAATGGAACTACCGAGGACCAGCTGACGTTACTGGAACCCGGTTACTAAGCAGGAGGTACCCGTGCTTGAAAGCACTACCAAGGACCACCTGACGTTGGTGGAACTCGGATACCCAGAGGGAGGCACCTAAGCCAAAGGCTCTGCCCGGAACCAGCTGACGGTACTGGAACCAGGATGGGGAGCAGAAGGTACAAGAGCAAAAGACACTGCCGAGAACCAGCTGACGGTACTGGAACCCGGATGGGTAGCCGAAGGTCCAAGAGCCAATGGAACGACCGAGGACCAGCTGACGTTACTGGAACCCGGTTACTAAGCAGGAGGTACCCGTGCCTGAAAGCACTACCAAGGACCACCTGACGTTGGTGGAACTCGGATACCCAGAGGGAGGCACCTAAGCCAAAGGCTCTGCCCGGAACCAGCTGACGGTGCTGGAACCAGGATGGGGACCTATTCAAGCTTGTCTTCCTAGAGCCCCAACTAGCAGTGTTGGAGCAAAGGGTCAGCAGGAGGAGGAGAGGGAGCAGAGTGTAGGCCGAAGCCTGCACTGGCGGCAGCTTTGGGTCTGTTGTGTCTGCGTGGCAGTTGCAGGACACGTTGCCGGCTGCACAGCAGGGGAACAGCTGGCGGTGCTGAACCCCACTGACACATTGGCTGGTGTTTTTCTCTGTGCAGCTAGCAGTACCGGGCCCCAACTGGCGGTGTTGGAGCCCGGGCTCTGCAGGGGGAGCAGAGTGTAGGCCGAAGCCTAATTGAACCAATTTCAAAGGTAACCTTTAACCCCCCCTCAGGTGTTACAAAGTAGAAGAGCCACAGCTTATGCAGCAGTAGTGCTGCACAAGTCAAAGGTTGCTCTTTTAATTTTTCTCCTTGCACACGCTGAATGAAACACGTATAACATTTAGCCCTTTATACAGTCAAACTGTGTTGGAGGCGCGAGTTCCCTTCGTAATGAGACGCAGCACAGATGTCAAGAATCCCACCTTGGTGCTGGGTGCAGCCTCCTGAGCGTTGTTATTTGCTGTACAGGAGTCTGCGCTGTCGTGTTATCCCCTGGCCTAGCGCTGTTAGCGCTGCCCATCTTCTGACATCATTTAATGTCGGCCGGTGCGGTTCGCGATGACCATGAATCCCAGCCCCGCAGTGTCTTAACATTGTTAAAACACTGCGGGGCTGAGATTCATGGCCTGGCGCAGCACATATGTTCGCCTCTCACACTCGGGTCCTTACACCCGCTTCAGACTGTGCGGCGTCAGCTGATCCCTTATCGCATGCCACGGCCATGAAGCCGCACAGTCTGAAGAAGGCGGAAGGAGATGAGGGACAGGCGAACTGATGCACTGCTCATGCCCATCAATCACACCCTCGCAGTCCCAATAAATAAGACACCGAGGGGCGTTGTGTGGGTCAGGGCAGCCGCAGAGGCGCAGGCAGCCAAACAATGATGCCAGAAGATGGGCAGTGCTACCAAGGGGGTTGCAGCGTGTCATTACAAAGGAAAGTCACACCTCCGGGACGGTTAAATGGTCACACAGAGGACACATTTTAGACGTGTTTTCAGTTCCACATGTGCGAGGAGAATACGTTTATGAGCCACCTTGCACACATGCAGCATTACTGCTGTACAAGGTGGCTGTAAAACATACAAACGCCTGGGGGAGGGGGGACAGGTTCCCTTCAATTTCAGTTCTTGTGTCTGCGTGGCTTTTGCAGGACACGATGCCGGCTACACAGCAGGGGAACAGCTGGCGGTGCTGAACCCCACTGACACATTGGCTGGTGTTTTTCTCTGTGCAGCTAGCAGTACCGGGCCCCAACTGGCGGTGTTAGAGCCCAGGGTCAGCAGGAGGAGGAGAGGGAGCAGAGTGTAGGCCGAAGCCTGCACTGGCGGCGGCTTTGGGTCTGTTGTGTCTGCGTGGCAGTTGCAGGACACGTTGCCGGCTGCACAGCAGGGGAACAGCTGGTGGTGCTGAACCCCACTGACACATTGGCTGGTGTTTTTCTCTGTGCAGCTAGCAGTACCGGGCCCCAACTGGCGGTGTTGGAGCCCGGGCTCTGCAGGGGGAGCAGAGTGTAGGCCGAAGCCTAATTGAACCAATTTCAAAGGTAACCTTTAACCCCCCCTCAGGTGTTACAAAGTAGAAGAGCCACAGCTTATGCAGCAGTAGTGCTGCACAAGTCAAAGGTTGCTCTTTTAATTTTTCTCCTTGCACACGCTGAATGAAACACGTATAACATTTAGCCCTTTATACAGTCAAACTGTGTTGGAGGCGCGAGTTCCCTTCGTAATGAGACGCAGCACAGATGTCAAGAATCCCACCTTGGTGCTGGGTGCAGCCTCCTGAGCGTTGTTATTTGCTGTACAGGAGTCTGCGCTGTCGTGTTATCCCCTGGCCTAGCGCTGTTAGCGCTGCCCATCTTCTGACATAATTTAATGTCGGCCGGTGCGGTTCGCGATGACCATGAATCCCAGCCCCGCAGTGTCTTAACATTGTTAAAACACTGCGGGGCTGGGATTCATGGCCTGGCGCAGCACATATGTTCGCCTCTCACACTCGGGTCCTTACACCCGCTTCAGACTGTGCGGCGTCAGCTGATCCCTTATCGCATGCCACGGCCATGAAGCCGCACAGTCTGAAGAAGGCGGAAGGAGATGAGGGACAGGCGAACTGATGCACTGCTCATGCCCATCAATCACACCCTCGCAGTCCCAACAAATAAGACACCGAGGGGCATTGTGTGGGTCAGGGCGGCCGCAGAGGCGCAGGCAGCCAAACAATGATGCCAGAAGACGGGCAGCGCTACCAAGGGGGTTGCAGCGTGTCATTACAAAGGAAAGTCACACCTCCGGGACGGTTAAATGGTCACACAGAGGACACATTTTAGACGTGTTTTCAGTTCCACATGTGCGAGGAGAATACGTTTATGAGCCACCTTGCACACATGCAGCATTACTGCTGTACAATGTGGCTGTAAAACATACAAACGCCTGGGGGAGGGGGGACAGGTTCCCTTCAATTTCAGTTCTTGTGTCTGCGTGGCTTTTGCAGGACACGATGCCGGCTACACAGCAGGGGAACAGCTGGCGGTGCTGAACCCCACTGACACATTGGCTGGTGTTTTTCTCTGTGCAGCTAGCAGTACCGGGCCCCAACTGGCGGTGTTAGAGCCCAGGGTCAGCAGGAGGAGGAGAGGGAGCAGAGTGTAGGCCGAAGCCTGCACTGGTGCAAGTTGAAAGGGAAACTTTAACCCCCCCCAGGCGTTTGTAGCTGAAAGAGCCATCGTGTACAGCACTAATGCTGGAAAAGGTAAACTTAGCTCTTTTAATTATGGTCCTTGCACATGCTGAACCTAACACTTATGAAAAGTGTCCCCTCCTACCGTGATACCGTCCGGTTGGTGGAACTTTCCTTTGTGATGTGACGCAGCACAGCCGTCATTCTTACCCCCTTGGCGCCGTGCGCCGCCTCCTCAGCGTTGTTTGAATCAGTCCCGGAGCCTGCGCTGTTAGGTTAGCCCTTGGCCATGCACACATTTTGCGCTGCCCGTCTTCTGACATAATTTGGTGTCAGGCTGGCTGCGCCTGTGCGGCCGCGCTGGACGAGATCCCGCCTCGCAGTGTCGTCTAATGTAATCCCACCGCGGGCCTGGGATCCGTGGCCATGCGCAGTGCATATCCTCACCTCTCACTCCCTTCCCTACGGCTTCTTCAGACTGTGCGGTGTCACGGCCGTGGCATGCTATTAGGGACCAGCTGACACCGCACAGTCTGAAGAAGCCGTAGGGAGATGAGTGAGAGGTGGAGGTTCAGATATGCACTGCGCATGTCCATGGATCTCAGGCCCCCAGTGGGATTAAATCAGAAGACACTACGAGGCGGGATCTCGTCCAGCGCGGCCGCACAGGCGCAGCCAGCCTGACACCAAATGATGTCAGAAGACGGGCAGCGCAAAATGTGTGCATGGCCAAGGGCTAACCTAACAGCGCAGGCTCCGGGACTGATTCAAACAACGCTGAGGAGGCGGCGCACGGCGCCAAGGGGGTAAGAATGACGGCTGTGCTGCGTCACATCACAAAGGAAAGTTCCACCAACCGGACGGTATCACGGTAGGAGGGGACACTTTTCATAAGTGTTAGGTTCAGCATGTGCAAGGACCACCACGAAAAGAGGCACTTTTTCCCTTTGCATCATTTCTGCTGCACAAGGTGGTTCCTTCAGTAACAAACGCCTGGGGGGGGGGGGACAGGTTCCCTTAAATTTAACTTGTTGTGCCTGCGTGGCGGTCGCAGTACACGTTGCCGTATACACAGCAGGGGAACAGCTGGCGGTGCTGAACCCCACTAACACATTGGCGAGGTGTTTGGCTCTGTGCGGACAGCACTTCTGGACAGCAACTAGCGGTGTTGGAGCCCAGGGACAGGAGGGGGAGGAGGAGGTGGAGGAGATAGGAGGGATTGCCACACACACAGCAGGGGAACAGCTGATGTTACTGAACCCCAATAACAGAGGAGGGACTGTTGGGACTGTGCGGACAGCACTTCTGGACGGCAACTAGCGGTGTTGGAGCCCAGGGACAGGTGGAGGAGGAGGAGGTGGAGGAGATAGGAGGGATTGCCACACACACAGCAGGGGAACAGCTGACGTTACTGAACCCCAATAACAGAGGAGGGACTGTTGGGACTGTGCGGACAGCACTTCTGGACGGCAACTAGCGGTGTTGGAGCCCAGGGACAGGAGGGGGAGGAGGAGGTGGAGGAGATAGGAGGGATTGCCACACACACAGCAGGGGAACAGCTGACGTTACTGAACCCCAATAACAGAGGAGGGACTGTTGGGACTGTGCGGACAGCACTTCTGGACGGCAACTAGCGGTGTTGGAGCCCAGGGACAGGTGGAGGAGGAGGTGGAGGAGATAGGAGGGATTGCCACACACACAGCTGGGGAACAGCAGACGTTACTGAACCCCAATAACAGAGGAGGGACTGTTGGGACTGTGCGGACAGCACTTCTGGACGGCAACTAGCGGTGTTGGAGCCCAGGGACAGGTGGAGGAGGAGGAGGTGGAGGAGATAGGAGGGATTGCCACACACACAGCAGGGGAACAGCTGACGTTACTGAACCCCAATAACAGAGGAGGGACTGTTGGGACTGTGCGGACAGCACTTCTGGACGGCAACTAGCGGTGTTGGAGCCCAGGGACAGGAGGGGGAGGAGGAGGTGGAGGAGATAGGAGGGATTGCCACACACACAGCAGGGGAACAGCTGACGTTACTGAACCCCAATAACAGAGGAGGGACTGTTGGGACTGTGCGGACAGCACTTCTGGACGGCAACTAGCGGTGTTGGAGCCCAGGGACAGGTGGAGGAGGAGGAGGTAGAGGAGATAGGAGGGATTGCCACACACACAGCTGGGGAACAGCAGACGTTACTGAACCCCAATAACAGAGGAGGGACTGTTGGGACTGTGCGGACAGCACTTCTGGATGGCAACTAGCGGTGTTGGAGCCCAGGGACAGGTGGAGGAGGAGGAGGTGGAGGAGATAGGAGGGATTGCCACACACACAGCTGGGGAACAGCAGACGTTACTGAACCCCAATAACAGAGGAGGGACTGTTGGGACTGTGCGGACAGCACTTCTGGACGGCAACTAGCGGTGTTGGAGCCCAGGGACAGGTGGAGGAGGAGGAGGTGGAGGAGATAGGAGGGATTGCCACACACACAGCTGGGGAACAGCAGACGTTACTGAACCCCAATAACAGAGGAGGGACTGTTGGGACTGTGCGGACAGCACTTCTGGATGGCAACTAGCGGTGTTGGAGCCCAGGGACAGGTGGAGGAGGAGGAGGTGGAGGAGATAGGAGGGATTGCCACACACACAGCTGGGGAACAGCAGACGTTACTGAACCCCAATAACAGAGGAGGGACTGTTGGGACTGTGCGGACAGCACTTCTGGACGGCAACTAGCGGTGTTGGAGCCCAGGGACAGGTGGAGGAGGAGGAGGTGGAGGAGATAGGAGGGATTGCCACACACACAGCTGGGGAACAGCAGACGTTACTGAACCCCAATAACAGAGGAGGGACTGTTGGGACAGTGCGGACAGCACTTCTGGACGGCAACTAGCGGTGTTGGAGCCCAGGGACAGGTGGAGGAGATAGGAGGGATTGCCACACACACAGCAGGGGAACAGCAGACGTTACTGAACCCCAATAACAGAGGAGGGACTGTTGGGACTGTGCGGACAGCACTTCTGGATGGCAACTAGCGGTGTTGGAGCCCAGGGACAGGTGGAGGAGGAGGAGGTGGAGGAGATAGGAGGGATTGCCACACACACAGCTGGGGAACAGCAGACGTTACTGAACCCCAATAACAGAGGAGCGACTGTTGGGACTGTGCGTACAGCACTACCAGGCAACAACTAGCGGTGTTGGAGCCCACGGACAGCAGGAGAAGCAGAGGAACACAATGTAGGCCGAAGCCTGATTGGAGAGAGTCGAAAGGGAACCTTTAACCCCCCCCCCAAGGCGTTTGTAGCTGAAAGAGCCAGCTTGTGCAGCACAAAAGATGCAAAAGGAAAAGGTGGCTCTTCTCATGATGCTCCTTGCAAACACAGAACTAAACACTTATAAAATGTGTCCCCTGAAACCGTGAGACCATCCCGGAGGTGGGACTTTCCTTCATAATATGACGCAGCACAGCTGTCATTCCTACCTCCTTGGCACCGTTCCCCGGCTCCTCAGCGTTGTTTGATTCCGTCCCGGAGCATGCGCTGTTATGTTATCCCTTGGCCAGGCACACTTAGCGCTGCCCATCTTCTGACATCATTTGGTGTCAGGCTGGCTGCGCCTGTGCGGCCGCGCTGGCCGAGAGCCCGCCTCGCAGTGTCGTCTAATGTAATCCCACCGCGGGCCTGGGATCCGTGGCCATGCGCAGTGCATATCCTCGCCTCTCACTCCCCTCCCTACAGCTTCTTCAGACTGTGCGGCGTCACGGCCGTGGCATGCTATTAGGGATCAGCTGACGGCGCACAGTCTGAAGAAGGCGTAAGGAGATGAGTGAGAGGCGGAGGTTCAGATATGCACTGCGCATGTCCACGGATCTCAGGCCCCCAGCGGGATTAAATCAGAAGACACTGCGAGGCGGGCTCTCGGCCAGCGCGGACGCACAGGCGCAGCCAGCCTGACACCAAATGATGTCAGAAGATGGGCAGCGTTAAGTGTGCCTGGCCAAGGGATAACATAACAGCGCAGGCTCCGGGACGGAATCAAACAACACTGAGGAGCCGGGGCACGGCGCCAATGTGGTAGGAATGACGGCTGTGCCGCGTCATATTACAAAGGAAAGTCCCACCTCCGGGACGGTTTTACGGTATCAGTGGACACATTTTATAAGTGTTAAGTTCTGCGAGTGCAAGGAGCTAAACAAAAATAGCTACCTTTTCCTTGTGCAGCATTACTGCTGCACAAGGTGGCTCTTTCAGTAACAAACGCCTTGGGGGGGGGGGGACAGGTTCCCTTACATTTCAGTTGTTGTGTCAGCGTGGCGGTCGCAGGACACATTGCTGGCTACACAGCTGGGGATCAGCTGACGTTACTGAAACCCAATAACACTGGGTCGTATGTTTTGACTGTGCAGACGGCACTTCTGAGCCTCAACTGGCGGTGTTGGAGCCCAGGAATTAAAGTTCAGGTGGTAGAAAGATGAACACAACAGGAGACCTGGATACTGTAGACAGTCACCTAATTATTTAATCAGGAAGAGGAGTGGCAAATTCCTGCCTTGTTCATTTTCAGGAAAGTAAGCCGGTCAACGTTATCGGAGGATAGTCGCATGCGACGGTCAGTTAGTACACCACCTGCAGCACTAAAGACACGTTCCGATAATACACTGGCCGCAGGGCAAGACAGCACCTCCAATGCATACTGGCTTAGCTCTGGCCATGTATCCAGCTTTGAGACCCAAAACTTGAAAGGTGAAGAGCCGTCTGGGAGTACAGCAAGAGGGCAAGACATGTAGTCTGTGACCATCTGACGGAACTGTTGCCTCCTGCTGACTGGAGCCGTCTGTGATGGTGTAGACTTTTGTGGCGGGCACAGAAAACTGTGCCACAGTTGGGCCATACTGGTCTTGCCTTGGGCAGAGGCACTGCTTCTGCTCCCTCTTTGTGCAGAGCCTAGAACTGCCTGGACGCACTGAGCTGCTTTTTAATGCACTAGCAGCACTTCTCTCAGTTGGAATGGAGAAGATGATGGAATTCACCAGTGTGTCTTGGTACTCCCGCATTTTTCGCTCCCGGTTCAACGGTGTGATGAGGCTTTCTACGTTGTCCCGGTAGCGAGGATCGAGGAGGGTGAACACCCAATAATCAGACATGTTGAGAATGTGGGCGATGCGGCGGTTGTTTCTCAGGCACTGCAGCATGTAATCCACCATGTGCTGCAGACTGCCAACTGCCCAAGAAACGCTGTCCCCTGCTGGAGGCGTGATCTCTGCCCGCTCGTCATCACCCCATCCTCGCTGTACACACTGAGTACTGGACAATTGTGTAACTCCCTCCTCTGGACGGATGTCTTCCTCCTCCATTGACTCCTCCTCATCCTCCTCACAAACTGTCCCCTGCCTACGCGTTTGTGAGGAACCACGTGGCGCTGACTGTCCAGAAGATGATGGAAATGCTGAATCCTCATCCTCCACCTCTTCCACAACATCATCCCTTAGCGCTTGCAGTGATTTTTCAAGCAGGCAGATAAGGGGGACAGTCATGCTGACTAGTGCATCATCTGCACTCGCCATCCGTGTGGAATAATCAAAGGGACGCAAAACCTGGCAGACGTCATTCATAGTGGCCCACTCTGTGGTTGTGAAGTCTGTACGGCGCTGAGTGCGACTTCTTTGCGCCTGAAGCAGCTGGTACTCCATTACAGCTTGCTGCTGCTCACACAACCGCTCCAACATATGTAACGTGGAATTCCACCTGGTAGGTAGGTCACATATGATGCGATGTTCCGGCAGGCGGTGTCGGCGCTGCAGAGCCGCAATGCGCGCTTTTGCCGTGCTGGAACGCCGCAAGTGAGCACACTCTAGGCGGACCTTGTGCAGCAGTGCATCAAGATCCGGATAGTCCCTCAAAAAACTGCACGACCAAATTGAGCACATGTGCCAGACATGGGATGTGAGTGAGGTTGCCGAGGCCCAGAGCTGCCACCAGATTTCGGCCATTATCACACACTACCATGCCTGGCTGGAGATTCGCTGGCACAAACCACACATCGCTCTCCTGCTTGATGGCATTCCAGAGCTCCTGCGCTGTGTGGCTTCGATTCCCCAAATAAATTAATTTCAAGACTGCCTGTTGACGTTTGGCCACGGCTGTGCTCATGTCGGTCGTAACAGGTAAACTTTCATCACGGGTCCATGTGGAGGTGGATTGTAACGGCTCCTGCAGCGATGATTCTGAGGAACTGGTGTAAGAGGAGGAGTCAATGCGTACAGAATGGATTCCTGCAATCCTTGGAGTGGGCAGGACACGTCCTGCGCAACTCGCACGATCTGTACCCGGCTCAACGACATTAACCCAATGGGCAGTGAGGGAAAGGTATCGCCCCTGTCCATGTTGACTGGTCCACGCATCGGTGGTGAGGTGGACCTTGCTACTGACAGCGTTCAGTAGCGCGTGTTTTATGTGTCCCTCCACATGCTTGTGCAGGGCAGGGACGGCTTGCCTGCTGAAGTAAAAGCGGCTGGGCACATTGTACTGTGGGACTGCCAATGACATCAAGTCACGGAAGCTGTCAGTCTCCACCAGCCTGAATGACAGCATTTCCAGTGACAGAAGTTTGGCAATGCCTGCAGTCAGAGCCTGTGCTCGTGGGTGGTTTGACGAGAAAGGCCGCCTTTTCTCCCATGCCTGTACTACCGATGGCTGTAGACTGGGCTGGGAGTGTGTGGATGACTGGGAAAGTGGTGCTGCGGGTGGAATTACAGCGGGTCTCTGGACAACAGGGCCAGAGGTTCTTCCACGGCGATCCTGGGAGGAAGCCGAACCAGCTGCGTGTGAGCTGGAGGAAGAGGCAACACGAGCTGAAGAGGTGGTAGCTGCCGCTGTTGGTTGGCCTAGCTCTTCAGTGTGTTTTTCTAACTCCGCCGGGTGCCTGGTGCGCACATGTTTCCACATGTTGGAGGTATTGAGGTTGCTGACATTTTTCCCTCTTTTGACTTTGTGATGACACACCTAGCATTTGACATAGCAAATGTCATCTGCAACTGTGTAAAAAAAGGAACAGGCACTGCAAGTCTTGGGAGCGCCCTTTTTGGCTTTTGGAAGAGACATGCTCCTAACGGGTGCCAAAGCGGAGGCTGCAGGATCCGCAGTCTTCCCCCTCCCTCTCCCTCTTTGGGCCGTACGGGGAATCTCTTCCTCAGAGCTGCTCCCACCACCTTCCTGTCCCTCACGCCAAGATGGGTCAAGGACCTCATCATCTACACTACCCTCTGCCCCCAACTGCTCCTCCTGGGTAGTCTCAGCAGCAGAGCACGCACCAGTAAGTGGCACCTGAGTGTCATCATCAGCTGATGCAGCCTGCGATGTGGTGAACGGAGCCACTGGCCCACCCGCCTCTTCAGAGGAAGAGAGAAAAAGCTGTTGGGCATCACTGCACCCTGCCTCTTCTTCCATTTCTCCAATGCTGCTTGGCTGGCCCCCTGTTTCCAAGCCAAGAGATTCAGAGAACAGAAGTAGAGACGGCTCCTGTCCTGGGCTCTCTGTCTGCCTGGGCAATTTGGCAGGTGGTGAAGAGACAGATGGCTGCTCTCCAGTGCTCTGTGTCTGAGAGGATGTGGCACTAATTGAAGTTGATGCATTAGCTGCCATCCATCCGACAACGGCTTCAATTTGTTCTTCACGCAGCAGCGGTGTACGGCGCTCTGCGACAAAGCTGCGCATGAATGACTGTTCCCTGGTGAAAGTGGGTGCTGATGAGTCACCGGTGCCCGCAGCAGGCACAGAATCCCCACGTCCCCTCCCTGCTCCGCGCCCACGCCCACGTTCCTTACTCACTGCCTTCTTCATCTTGGTTGACTGATAAAGATAAGCAGAAATGTACTAACGGCTTTGTGTGCTTATTCCTGAACAACTCCTCCTAACAGGTATAAGAAACACTAATTTTCTAAAGTGTGGACTAGACTTTAATATGAGCTAATGTGGCCTACACAAATGTAAAGTGGTGTCACTGGTGTGTTTGGTGAACTTTATTATTTATTTATTTTTTTGGGGCTGAACTGACAACAGATAGAGCTGCAGTCACACGGAGACCGTGCAGACAGCCGTAAACGGCGCTGCAAGGTCCAAAAACACTCCTCTACGTTATCCTATGTAGTGTTTTTCCACAAGTTAGCTGGAGACAGGTGGAAAGACACTAATAGGAATTTTTTGAAAAAATGTGCAGCAGCCTGCACTACTTAAAACAAAATGAAAATTGATTTTGCGGTATCACACAGTGAAGAACCCTGAGCTGGAGACAACCAGGCTATGGCTGCTCACAGACTACAGGGTGAGCTGCAGTCACACGGAGACCGTGCAGACAGCCGTAAACGGCGCTGCAAGGCCCAAAAACCCTCCTCTACGTTATCCTATGTAGTGTTTTTCCACAAATTAGCTGGAGACGGGTGGAAAGACACTAATAGGAATATTTTGAAAAAATGTGCAGCAGCCTGCACTACTTAAAACAAAATGAAAATTGATTTTGCGGTATGACGCAGTGAAGAACCCTGAGCTGGAGACAACCAGGCTATGGCTGCTCACAGACTACAGGGCGAGCTGCAGTCACACGGAGACCGTGCAGACAGCCGTAAACGGCGCTGCAACGCCCAAAAACCCTCCTCTACGTTATCCTATGTAGTGTTTTTCCACAAATTAGCTGGAGACAGGTGGAAAGACACTAATAGGATTTTTTTGAAAAAATTAGCAGCAGACTACACTACTTGGAAAAAAAAAAAAAAAGAACAGTATGAGGCAATGAACCACCCTCCCTGAACTGAATACAACCAGCTATGGATGGCCTATGTGGCTGCACTCAGACTAGAGAGTGGGCTGCACTCACACACACACACACACACACAGACCTTGCAGATCGCTGTGAAAACAGCGCTACAAGGCAAAAGCAAGGTGAATAGTAGGTGAACACAGCGGTTGCTAAATTAGCCTTTGGAAAGCACAAAGAAGCAAATTGCTATCTCTAAACTGGCCCTCAGTCAGCAAACAGCGTCCTGTCACTAACTGAATTCACAGCAGAGTGAGCGCAAAATGGCGCCAGCGACTTTTAAACTCAATCATGACATCATTTCAGCAGCCAATCACAGCCATGCCAGTAGTTTCATGCCCTCCATGCTGAACAGGATGTGCCCACACTTGGAATCATTCTCATTGGATGAATTTGTGCAGTTTGAATCTGTGAACTTCCGATTCCGGTATCCGATACGCGGCAAGTATCGGAATCCCGGTATCGGAATTCCGATACCGCAAGTATCGGCCGATACCCGACACTTGCAGTATCGGAATGCTCAACACTAGTCATGACCAATATATAACCCCTATCTGGCCAGTACCCAACTGTTATGGACTGGTGATTTAGGAACGACATGCGACTAGCTCTGAGCAGGTGGTAACTATACGGACTGCAGTTCCTGATCTTAACACAACACTAGCAGTAGCCGTGGGATGTTCCTGTCACTCCCTGGACACCTCGTCACAGCCGGAGAACTAGCTACCCCTAAAGGTAGAAACAGGAAATCTATCTTGCCTCAGAGAAAATCCCCAAAGAATAGACAGCCCCCCACAAATAATGACTGTGAGTGGAGAAGGAAATTACATACATAGAATGAAACAAGATTTAGCAATGGAGGCCACTTCTAGCTAGATAGATAGTACAGGACAGAACACTGTGCGGTCCGTAATAAAAACTAGAAAAAGTCCACCGCAGAGAAATGCAAAAATCTCCACACCTGACTAAAGGTGTGGAGGGCAAAATCTGCTGCCCAGAGCTTCCAGCTTAGCTGAATAGATCCATACTGATAAGCTGGACAAATGAGCAAAACATAGAATGTGCTGAACAATAAAGTCCACAACAAGAGGACTGCAAAAGGACAAGCAAGGACTTATCTTTGCTGAACAGGTCAGAGTGTCAGGGAAATCCAAAAGAGCCGTGACTCCAAGCAGGAACAATTGACAACTGGCATTGATTGAGGGATAAGGCCAGACTAAAATAGCCGAGCCAGAAAGACGATCAGTGGAAGCAGCTGCTGATGCTAAATCCAAGAAGCAGCCATACCACTCAAAACCACCGGAGGGAGCCCAAGAGCAGAACTCACAAAAGTGCTACTTACAACCACCGGAGGGAGCCCAAGAGCGGAATTCACAATAGTACCCCCCCTTGAAGAGGGGTCCCCGAACCCTCACCAGAGCCCCCAGGCCGATCAGGACGAGCCAAGTGAAAAGCACGAACCAAATCGGCAGCATGAACATCGGAGGCAACCACCCAAGAATTATCCTCCTGGCCATAACCCTTCCACTTGACAAGATACTGAAGCCTCCGCCTCGAAAAACGAGAATCCAATATTTTCTCAACCACATATTCCAACTCCCCCTCAACCAACACCGGGGCAGGAGGATCAACAGAGGGAACAACGGGTACCACATATCTCCGCAACAACGATCTATGGAAAACATTGTGGATGGCAAAAGAGGCTGGAAGGGCCAAACGAAAAGACACTGGATTGATAATCTCAGAAATCTTATAAGGACCAATAAACCGAGGCTTGAACTTAGGGGAAGAAACCTTCATAGGAACATGACGAGAAGATAACCAGACTAAATCCCCCACCCGAAGCCGAGGACCAACACACCGACGGCGGTTAGCAAAACGCTGAGCCTTTTCCTGAGACAACGTCAAATTGTCTACCACATGAGTCCAAATCTGCTGTAACCTGTCCATCACAGAATCTACACCAGGACAATCAGAAGGCTCAACCTGCCCTGAAGAAAAACGAGGATGGAAACCAAAATTACAAAAAAAAGGCGAAACCAAAGTAGCCGAACTGGCCCGATTATTAAGGGCAAACTCGGCCAACGGCAAGAAAGCCACCCAATCATCCTGATCAGCAGACACAAAGCATCTCAAATAGGTTTCCAAGGTTTGATTAGTTCGCTCAGTTTGGCCATTTGTCTGAGGATGGAACGCCGAAGAAAAAGACAAATTAATGCCCATCCTAGCACAAAAGGCCCGCCAAAACCTGGAAACAAACTGGGAACCTCTGTCAGACACAATATTTTCCGGAATGCCATGCAAACGAACCACATGCTGAAAGAACAATGGAACCAAATCAGAAGAGGAAGGCAATTTAGGCAAAGGTACCAAATGGACCATTTTAGAGAACCGGTCACAAACCACCCAGATAACAGACATCCTCTGGGACACAGAAAGATCCGAAATAAAATCCATGGAAATATGCATCCAGGGCCTCTCAGGGACAGGCAAAGGCAAAAGCAACCCACTAGCGCGGGAACAGCAAGGCTTAGCCCAGGCACAAGTCCCACAGGACTGCACAAAAGAACGCACATCCCGCGACAAGGAAGGCCATCAAAAGGACCTAGCAACCAAATCTCTGGTACCAAAAATCCCAGGATGACCGGCCAACACCGAACAATGGACCTCAGAAATTACCTTACTTGTCCATCTATCAGGAACAAACAGCTTCCCCATAGGACAGCGGTCAGGTTTATCAGCCTGAAATTCCTGAAGCACCCGCCGTAAATCAGGGGAGATGGCAGAAAGAACCACCCCTTCCCTAAGAATGCCAACCGGCTCAAGAACTCCAGGAGAATCAGGCAAAAAACTCCTAGAGAGGGCATCCGCCTTAACATTGTTAGATCCTGGAAGATATGAGACCACAAAATCGAAACGGGAGAAAAACAGGGACCATCGAGCCTGTCTAGGGTTCAGCCGCTTGGCCGACTCGAGGTAAATCAGATTCTTATGATCGGTCAAGACCACAATGCGGTGCCTGGCTCCCTCAAGCCAATGTCGCCACTCCTCAAATGCCCACTTCATAGCCAACAACTCCCAATTACCGACATCATAATTGCGTTCCGCAGGCGAAAACTTTCGGGAAAAGAAGGCACATGGTTTCATCAAGGAACCATCAGAATTCCTCTGTGACAAAACGGCCCCTGCCCCAATCTCAGAAGCGTCAACCTCAACCTGAAAAGGAAGAGAAACATCCGGCTGACGCAACACAGGGACAGAAGTAAATCGGCGTTTAAGCTCCTGAAAGTCCTCAACAGCCGCAGAGGACCAATTCGTCACATCAGCGCCTTTCTTCGTCAAATCAGTCAGGGGTTTAACCACACTGGAGAAGTTGGCAATGAAACGGCGATAAAAATTAGCAAAGCCCAGAAATTTCTGAAGGCTCTTCACAGATGTGGGCTGAATCCAGTCATGAATGGCTTGGACCTTAACAGGATCCATTTCTATAGACGAAGGAGAAAAAATAAACCCCAAAATAGAGACCTTCTGAACTCCAAATAGGCACTTAGACCCCTTCACAAATAGGGCATTATCACGAAGGATCTGGAATACCATCCTGACCTGCTTCACATGAGACTCCCAATCATCAGAAAAAATCAAAATATCATCCAGATATACAATCAAGAATTTATCAAGATAATTGCGGAAAATATCATGCATGAAGGAATGAAATACAGAGGGAGCATTAGAAAGCCCCAAAGGCATCACAAGGTATTCAAAATGGCCTTCGGGCGTATTAAATGCAGTTTTCCATTCGTCACCCTGTTTAATACGAACAAGATTATATGCCCCTCGAAGGTCAATCTTGGTAAACCAACTAGCCCCCTTAATCCGAGCAAACAAATCTGAAAGCAAAGGTAAAGGGTATTGGAATTTGACCGTGATCTTATTAAGAAGGCGATAATCAATACAGGGTCTCAAGGAGCCATCCTTCTTGGCAACAAAAAAGAATCCCGCACCCAATGGTGACGAAGACGGCCGAATATGCCCCTTCTCCAAAGACTCCTTCACATAGCTCCGCATGGCGGCATGCTCTGGCACAGATAGATTGAAAAGTCGGCCCTTAGGGAACTTACATCCAGGAATCAATTCAATAGCACAATCACAGTCCCTATGTGGAGGAAGGGAACTGGACTTGGGCTCATCGAATTCATCCTGGAAATCTGACAAAAATTCAGGAACATCAGAAGAGGGGGAAGAGGAAATTGACATCAAAGGAACGTCACTATGTACCCCTTGACAACCCCAACTAGTCACAGACATGTAGAAGAGAAGAGAAATGGAGATTCCCAGCACGTCCATCCAGTATGAGTAAAATAGTCAAAATTTATTAGAACATTTTAAAAAACAATTTAAAAAAAAAAAGAGAGAAAACCCTTTTTGCCTGACGCGTTTCTGGCGCACCACAGCGCCCTTAGTCATAGGAACTAATACAACATAGATACACAGGTTTATATATGATAGGGAACCAATCACAAACATAGCAATTAATTTCATTGGAAAAAGCTGCAGCTAAATTCATATAACAGAACTTCACCTTATTTTTCTCCAAATATCTTAGAAATACACAAATATCTGTTTTGAATTACCACAAAATCTGTTTATCAATTCAATATATATAAAATAGATCATTTTTGTAATTCATACCATGTGGATATTTGGTGTCTAAAGTTAGAATCCAAAAGGCTTCCCGCAAAGCCAATTGCTTCCTCCAATCTCCACCTCTAGGTGACTGACTAACCCTTTCAATGCCGAAAAAGGAAAAGTCTGACAGATCGCCTTTGTGCACAGAAATAAAATGTTTAGTGGCCCCAGAATAACCTGAATTACTATTCTTTATATTGGCTACATGTTCAGAAATTCTTTTTTTTATTTTCCTTGTGGTATAACCTATATAACAAATATTGCAGGCTTTGCATTTTATGCAATATATGGCATGATCAGAGTCACAATTGATAAATGATTTTATATTATAAGTAACATTTTGATTCGAAGAAAAATAAGTTCTTTTATTGTCTGCAAATTGGCAGACATTGCATCTATTGCCAGAACATTTAAAAAAAACCTTCACCGATAGCCATGATGTGGGAGTTTTTCTCGGGCGCACCATACTGGGAGATAAAATATTCCCCAGTGTGCAACCTCTTTTAGCCACTATCCTGCAACCATTTTGGAGAATTGTGCACAGAGAACTATCTTGATTGACTACAGGAAGATATTTAAGAATAATCTGTCTAATTTTGTTATATTGGCTGCTATAAGCAGTAGAAAAAGTAATCTGCGTTTCAGAAGCAGCATTTACCTTCTTGTTTTCAGAATGCAATAAATTGGTACGTGGAATTTTGGAAACCTGTCTGAATGCATGCTTTATGTTAGAGTGTTTGTACCCTCTATCCAGCAGTCTGTCAGAAATAATGCGACTCTCTTTACATTTTTTTAAATGTTCTGGCAATAGATGCAATGTCTGCCAATTTGCAGACAATAAAAGAACTTATTTTTCTTCGAATCAAAATGTTACTTATAATATAAAATCATTTATCAATTGTGACTCTGATCATGCCATATATTGCATAAAATGCAAAGCCTGCAATATTTGTTATATAGGTTATACCACAAGGAAAATAATAAAAAAAAAGAATTTCTGAACATGTAGCCAATATAAAGAATAGTAATTCAGGTTATTCTGGGGCCACTAAACATTTTATTTCTGTGCACAAAGGCGATCTGTCAGACTTTTCCTTTTTCGGCATTGAAAGGGTTAGTCAGTCACCTAGAGGTGGAGATTGGAGGAAGCAATTGGCTTTGCGGGAAGCCTTTTGGATTCTAACTTTAGACACCAAATATCCACATGGTATGAATTACAAAAATGATCTATTTTATATATATTGAATTGATAAACAGATTTTGTGGTAATTCAAAACAGATATTTGTGTATTTCTAAGATATTTGGAGAAAAATAAGGTGAAGTTCTGTTATATGAATTTAGCTGCAGCTTTTTCCAATGAAATTAATTGCTATGTTTGTGATTGGTTCCCTATCATATATAAACCTGTGTATCTATGTTGTATTAGTTCCTATGACTAAGGGCGCTGTGGTGCGCCAGAAACGCGTCAGGCAAAGAGGGTTTTCTCTCTTTTTTTTTTTAAATTGTTTTTTTAAAATGTTCTAATAAATTTTGACTATTTTACTCATACTGGATGGACGTGCTGGGAATCTCCATTTCTCTTCTCTTCTACATCAGCTGTTAATCACCAGCAGGTACGGCACCCACCAGTTATATTCATTTGCAACGGCTCCTAGATGTATGTCTCGGCGTGTCAAGCTCCAACCCTTTCCCTTCCCCCCTCCTCCTGTTTCTGAATAGTCACATAGTCACAGACATAGATTTCCAACCGAGCACTGGATTGTGTACTTGTAACCATGGAAAACCCAATACAACAACATAATGTAAATTATGCAACACCAGAAAACGGCAATCTTCCTGATGTGCTAGAGCCATGCACATAGTCAACTGAGTCCAATACTGAGGTATATTCTTGGCCAACGGTGTAGCATCAATACCCCTCAAAGGAATAGGCCTCTGCAAAGGCTGCAAAGAAAAACCACAGCGCCTGGCGAATTCTAAGTCCATTAAGTTCAGGGCAGCACCTGAATCCACAAATGCCATGACAGAAAAGGATGACAATGAGCAAATCAGGGTCACAGACAGGAGAAATTTAGGCTGTACAGTACTGATGGTAACAGATCTAGCTACCCTCTTAATACGCTTAGGGCAAACAGAAATAGCATGAGCAGAATCACCACAGTAAAAACACAGCCCATTCTGACGTCTGTATCCCCTCTGTTCTGCTCTAGTCAAAATCCTATCACATTGCATAGGCTCAGGACTCTGTTCAGAGGACGCTGCCATATGGTGCACCACTTTGCGCTCGCGCAGGCGCCGATCAATCTGAATGGCTAGAGACATAGATTCGCTCAAACCAACAGGCGTGGGGAACCCCACCATAACATCTTTAAGGGCTTCAGCAAGACCCTTTCTGAAAATTGCTGCCAGAGCGTCCTCATTCCATTTAGTGAGCACAGACCATTTTCTAAATTTCTGGCAGTATAATTCTGCCGCTTCCTGACCCTGACACAGGGCCAAAAAGGTTTTTTTCCGCATGGTCCACAGAGTTAGGTTCGTCATACAATAATCCGAGCGATTGAAAAAATGCATCTACATTAAGCAATGACGGATCCCCTGACTCAAGGCAGAATGCCCAGTCCTGAGGGTCACCACGCAGCAAAGAAATAACTATTTTAACTTGCTGAATGGGATCACCCGAGGAACGGGGTTTCAGAGCAAAAAACAATTTGCAGTTATTTTTAAAGTTCAAAAACTTGGATCTATCCCCATAAAACAAGTCTGGAGTAGGAATTCTAGGCTCTAAAACCAGAGTCTGAACAACATAATCTTGGATACTCTGTACTCTTGCAGCAAGCTGATCCACACGAGAAAATAAACCCTGAACATCCATGCCCGCGCCCAAATCCTGAACCACCCAGAGATTAAGAGGAAGGAAAAAGACAAAACAGACTAAAGAAAAAAAAATGGCTCAGAACTCTTTTTCTTTTCCTTCTTTTGAGATGCATTCAACTCATTATTGGCCAGTTGTACTGTTATGGACTGGTGATTTAGGAACGACATGCGACTAGCTCTGAGCAGGTGGTAACTATACGGACTGCAGTTCCTGATCTTAACACAACACTAGCAGTAGCCGTGGGATGTTCCTGTCACTCCCTGGACACCTCGTCACAGCCGGAGAACTAGCTACCCCTAAAGGTAGAAACAGGAAATCTATCTTGCCTCAGAGAAAATCCCCAAAGAATAGACAGCCCCCCACAAATAATGACTGTGAGTGGAGAAGGAAATTACATACATAGAATGAAACAAGATTTAGCAATGGAGGCCACTTCTAGCTAGATAGATAGTACAGGACAGAACACTGTGCGGTCCGTAATAAAAACTAGAAAAAGTCCACCGCAGAGAAATGCAAAAATCTCCACACCTGACTAAAGGTGTGGAGGGCAAAATCTGCTGCCCAGAGCTTCCAGCTTAGCTGAATAGATCCATACTGATAAGCTGGACAAATGAGCAAAACATAGAATGTGCTGAACAATAAAGTCCACAACAAGAGGACTGCAAAAGGACAAGCAAGGACTTATCTTTGCTGAACAGGTCAGAGTGTCAGGGAAATCCAAAAGAGCCGTGACTCCAAGAAGGAACAATTGACAACTGGCATTGATTGAGGGATAAGGCCAGACTAAAATAGCCGAGCCAGAAAGACGATCAGTGGAAGCAGCTGCTGATGCTAAATCCAAGAAGCAGCCATACCACTCAAAACCACCGGAGGGAGCCCAAGAGCAGAACTCACAAAAGTGCTACTTACAACCACCGGAGGGAGCCCAAGAGCAGAATTCACAACACCCAACCACCCCTGGACGAAGCATTTAAGAGCAAAACGCGCGTCGGGTGTGGTGGGTCCCCGGGTTCCTCATCTTGGTAATTATATTTATATTTTATATCTATGCAGTATTTACATGTTTTGTGTTAGGCTGTTCAGCTAATTTCACTCTCTTCAATAGGTGCGCTGTGGATATCTGCATAGACATTTACATGTTATGATTTATCTTAATACTTACTTTGATTCCTTATATGCTCCACATGCATTTTTTTGCACCTTATTTGTATTTATGTAGTATTGAGCTAGATATTATTCTTATACTATTTTCATGTTACTGCTGTATACATCTTCATACTGAGGTTGTTCCTGTGTGTGTCCCACTGTTGCTGCTGCACTGGTGGTTACTACTGTTTTTATGCATTTTTTATGTGTATTTCAATAAAGTTTACATATTTTTATTATTTTCTGTATGACAATAAGTATCAGTCTGTACAAACCAACAATGGGAAGGTCTAGTTTTTATAGTCTTAATATATTGATCCTCTTATGCTCTGATATTGCAGATCCCTCCATGTTTCTCTACTGTCTCATCTTCAGGACAGAATGATTCTTAACTTTATGATCTGGATGTGTAACCAACATTATCTAAAATCCTAGAATCCTTGTATATTCAGGGGCACATTGTAGGATATATTTGTGCTCAGTGGACAAGGTCGGCGTTAAGCGCTTCAGTATAAGCTGGCCATCTACCTCGTGTCCACATGGAAAGTTGAACGTGATGTCACCTCCGATTCACAGGGGCATACAGGCCCACTTTGATGATGTCAGATGAGCTTACAACTAACAATGGAGTATGATTAGGAAGTGGAAGATTGGTGAATGGAAGTTTCGGGGAGGTGCATGATAGCGACTCTTTGCAAGCTGTTCTACTCCAAGTGACGTTTATCATTGCTATGCCCCAGTGTTTATTGTCCCATCCAGAACAAAATTACCTCCTAAAAATTTGGAGCGAGGGCGCCATGATGACCCTGTATAAATTATGAGTGAGGGTCAGTTGATGACCCTTTAAAAATTTTGAGTGAGGTCAACCTGATGACCCTCTAAACAGTATGAGTGAGAGCCACAAATGACCCTATAAATATTTGAAGTGAGGGCCACATGATAACCTTCTAAAAATTTGGAGCAAGGGCAAAGGAAAAGGAGTAGGACAAGAAACCATGAACCATATACCATTTTTTGGGCAGAAAGGGGTGTATGGAAATACACCAGGAGATATAAGGAACATTTGAATTAGCTTTATTTTCCGCTGCTGTCATCCGGTTGGGTTGAGAAGTCTGGGCCAATCCAAGCCTTGTTTGCTTTGATAAGAGTAAGCCTGTCAGCATTTTCAATTAACAGGCGGATGCATCTATCAGTTATTATGCCCCCGTGGGCACTAAAGACCAGCAGATTCAATACGTAAAATACGTAGAGGGACAATTCATGCCATGTATCCAGCTTGACACCCAATAGTTGTACGGCACAGAGGACGATGGCATGGTCAGCTAGTGTCTTCTGGTTCAGACAGGTCAATGCAGGTATGGGTAGTACCCTCGGTAGCACAGTCAACCATCTCCTGTTCCTCCTCCTCAGCCTCCTTCTCATTATTACCCAGTCCGCACTATGAAGATCAGATGAGGCTGTGCTGGGTAGTATCACCCTGTGTACTTTCTTCCTCCATCTTCACCTGCTCCACATGCAAAGCTTCCTCTTTAATTGTCAACAGTGAGCGTTTGAGTGGACACATAAGCTGAATGGTTACACTGATTATGGCGTATTGCCGCTCACCATCTTAGTTGATTCCTCAAAGTTTTGTAGATCCTCACAAATGTCAGTCATCCATACCCACTCGTTGGTTGTTATGTGCAGAGGCTGACTGGAATATCGATGGGCATGTTGTAGCTGGTATTCAACTACTGGCCTCTGCTGCTCACAGTGACTTGCCAATGTGTGCAATGTGGAGTTCCAGTGCGTGATCACATTGCACACCAGTGGGTGAGCTGGCACTTGCAAGCGCTGCTGCAGCACTGCCAGACCGGGAGCAGTTGTAGTTGACTTACAGAAATGGGGATACACTCAGAAGTAGCTCAGGTAACTCTGGGTAGGTTTTTATATACCGCTGAACCACTAAATTGAGCACGTGGGCCAAGCATGGTACATATCCAAGCTGGCCAAACTTCAGAGTAGTCACCAAGGTACAGCCATTATCACACATAACCATGCCTGGTTGTAGGTTTAGTGGCAAGAGCCACAGATGTCTGGTCTGTTATACCTTTCCACAATTCTGCGGCAGTGTGCTGTTAGTCACCTAAACAAATTAGTTTCAGCAGAGCCTGTTGCCGCTTCACCGAGGCAGTGTTGCAGTGCTTCTAGCTTGCGACTGATATGGACAATGTGCTCCGAGATGACAATTTGGAGATGGAGGAGAAAGAGGGGGTGCAGGAACTGGTGTAGGAGGTGGGGGAAATGCTGAGGGAACTAGGGTCCACAATCTTCAGCATTGGTAGCAGATGTGCCGCCTCGGGGTCCAGCTCAGTCACAGTCTCCACAAAGTTCACCCAGTGTGCCGTCAGGGAAATGTAGTGTCCCTGTCCACAAGTACTTATCCACGTGTCGGTCGTTAAGTTAACTTCCCAATAACTGCATTGTTCAGGGCACAGGTGATGTTATGGGGTACAAACTGGTGTATGGCAGGGACAGCACACTGGGAAAAATAGTGGCGGCTGGGGACCGAATACCAAGAGACGGCTGCTGCCATGTGGTTGAGGAAAGCATCTGTGTCCACAAGCCTAATTTTCAACATTTTCAGGGCAGTCTGGAAATGTGCCTGTTTAGTGCTTGGGTCTGTGTGTGTTGTTTGCGTTTTAAGGCCTGTGTTAAGGACAGCTGAACACTGCACTGGGACAAGGAATTGGAATTGGTTGCTAATTGTGCTTGCGAATGTGCAATGAAAGGTGCAGGGCAGGAGGCATCCACACCTGCATCCTGGACAGGGAAATGGCAAGTACGTAACAGTGGTGGAGGCAGTGGTGTTGCCCACAGACATCGATTGTGGACCGAGGCGTTCAATCTGCCTAGTTGGGAGTTTTGCTGTCATGAACCTGAGTATGCTGGAGGTGGTCAGGCTGGTAGTGAACAGGCCCCTGCTTATCTTAGTGTGGCACAGGTTTATCTTCTGCACTTTGTTTATAAAAGCGCCAGACTGGGGAACACCTAAACCTTGGAATGGAAACTTGCCAAGGGGAAGTTTCCCGCCTTCTCCCTCTGGCCACCCCACTGCCTCTTCCTGCCGGTTGTGGTGCTGTGGATCCCTTACCCTCTGAGCTGCTGTCCTTGCTCTGCATGACACCTTCCCAGGTTGGGTCAGTGACTTCATTGTCCACCACTTCATCTTCCACTTCCACACTCTGGTCGTCAAAGATCGTAAGGGGGTTAAGGAAAAAAGCACACATATTTGGTATTGATGCATCCGGAACGAAAGTCTTTAAAACTGTCATATTATTTAACTTTTGTGGTGCACATTGTAAAAAAAATACACAACAAAAATCTAGCTGCTTCGTCATGCTAACACACAAAACAGAATACAAAGTGATTTAAAAAATCACATATAAAAAGAAAAATAGTATCTACAAAAACGTCATCTTGTCCCACAAAAAAACAAGCCCTTCTATAGCTTCACGTTACAGCTATCAGAGTATGATGATGGAAAAACAAATTACTGTTTGTAAAAAATGCATTTTAATGTGCAAAAGACCCAAAATATAAAAAACCTATATAAATCTGGTATCACTGCAATCGTAATGACCCAAAGAATAAAGTTGCCTGATGACTTTTACGGCAAAGTGAATGGCATAAAAAAAAAAATTTATGAACTTCTGGATTTTGTTTACTCTGCCACCCAAAAATAGAAAAAAAAGTGATCAAAAATTTTTATTAGGTCCACAATAGTAAAAATAAAAAAGTCAACTCATCCCACAAAAATACAGTCCCCCACATAGCTCGTTAAGCAGAAATATAAAAAAGTTATAGCTCTCAGAATTTTTTTTTGCTTAGTGTGCAAAAATACTAAACAACCCAGGTGTTGCTGAATCATGCTAACCTGAAGTATAAAGTTGTCTTATCACGTAAACCACATTGTGAAAAGCGTAAAAAATGTAGACAATTACTACTTATTCATTCTGTTTCTCAAAAATTGGAATAATAAAATCCAATAAAAAATGTTATGTACCCCCAAATAGCACCAACAAAAGCTTTATCTCATCCCACAAAAAAACAAGCCCCTTCTCATGTCTGTCGTCTCTCAATAGAAGCTGTACATGTTCCTAGGAGTTCATAGGCGTTGTAGAAGTAACATGACTCCCAAAAAAACAAGCCGGTAAAATCCAAGCTCAGAAAACAAAATTTCCCCCTTTTCTGAGCCCCGCAGCATGCCCAAACCACATTTAACCTAAAGATGTATGCAGAGGGAAGAATGCAAATAAAGGGTTTCTCAGGGTCTAATTACTGATTATCTATCAAATGAATAGTTCTTCAATATGAGACTGGAGGGGGTCCAACACTAGCACACCCAGAGGTGTACGTATCTAGCCTTTCCTGCACCCGGGGCAAAGGATCAGTTTGGCGCCCCCTCCCAAACTCCCCCATTTGAACCTTAACGCTATTGAATCTGTATGACCAAGCCAAGGTACATTCCTTAATCCCCATAATGTTAAAATAGATACCAATAAAAGTAAAATTAATTGAGACATCAGTAGGTTAAGTGTTTTTGAATATCCATATTGAATCAGGAGCCCCATATAATGCTGCATAAAGGTTAATAATGGCCCCATAAGATGCTCCATATACACATTTGCCCAATATAGTGCTGCAGAAACGTTGATTATGGCCCCATAAGATGCTCCATATAGACACTTGCCCCATATAGTGCTGCACAAACGTTAATTATGGCCCCATAAGATGCTCCATACAGACACTTGCCCCATATAGTGCTGCACAAACATTGATTATGGCCCCATACAGACACTTGCCCCATATAGTGCTGCACAAACGTTATGGCCCCATAAGATGCCCTATACAGACACTTGCCCCATTATAGTGCTGCACAAACGTTATGGCCCCATAAGATGCTCTATACAGACACATGCTCCATATAGTGCTGCACAAATGTTGATTATGGCCCCATACAGACACTTGCCCCATATAGTGCTGCACAAACGTTATGGCCCCATAAGATGCCCCATTCAGACACTTGCCCCATTTGCTGTTGCTGCGATAAAAAAAAATTCACATACTCACCTCTCCATCGCTCAGGCTCCCGGCACTTTCAATATTCACCTGCTCCTCGTTCCAGCCGCCGCGCCATCTTCTTCAGCGTCTTCTGCACTGACTTTCAGGCAGAGGGCGCGCACTAACTACGTCACCACGCCCTCTGACCTCAGCGTCACTGCAGAAGACGCTGTAGATGGAGCGGCGGCTGGAACGAGGAGCAGGTGAATATCGCGCAGCGCTGCGCTACCCCTCCCCGTTATACTCACCTGCTCCTGGTGCGGTGCAGTCCCTGCTTCCCGGCGCTGCAGCTTCCTGTACTGAGCAGTCACCGTTACCGCTCATTACAGTAATGAACATGTGGCTCCACCCCTATGGGAGGTGGAGCCGCATATTCATTACTGTAATGAGCGGTACCATGTGACCGCTCAGTACAGGGAGAAGCAGGGGTGCCAGGGAACCAGGGACCTGCAGGGACCGCACCAGGAGAAGGTGAGTATAATTAGACAGCCCCTGCTCCCCCCTGGGTATGACTCGACGAGGAGCCTCCTTGGACCGCCGCATCATCAGGCGGCCTGCTGGCGCCCCCGTCGGCTGCGCCCGGGGCACATGCCCCGGCTGCCCCCCCCCTGGATACGCCACACCTGGAGCACACCCACCTATCAGCTGAAAACTGCTCTGACAGAGGCATGATTTAAGTAATGTATGGGTGGAACACTGCAGCCCTGCATATTGATTAATAGACAAGTACTGAGCTTTATCTCCCATTAAAGTGAATGTACTACTACAATATTCAGGCAGCGGCAACCAATCAATGTACGGGTTGCTGTATATAGCCCATACATCGCTTAGCCTAGGTGCACACTAATCTACAGTATACAACTGGAAACTTTTCCAGACATATACCGTAATGACACTATGGCTGACCATTCACCAGACGCACGCTGAAAGTGGGTTCTTTCAGCCTCCGTCTGGCCAGCATGCACTTATGTAACTATATAGGAATGCACAGCAGATTGCACTTTCTTATGCAGTGGGACACTGCAAAGAGATGTATACCATGCCATATACAGCTCTTTACAGTGGGTCCCTATGGTGGACAAATACTTCAGTATCCATCCTGACAGTGCACTTTGATGGGCACATGCCTTTTGAGTGTATGCACCCAACACACTGTGAACCTAGCTTTAGTTTCAGCTGATCGTGAGAGTGTCAAACCCTCAACAGTCTCATATTGAGATGAGTCATCAATTTTTTAGGTCCTGGACAACCATTTTAGTAATCTACGGAGAACATCTCTGGAAGCACAAGCCAGACACTATGCATTGGACACTAAAATGGCATATTTTCACTTTGTAACATCCGTAGCGTACTAATTTTTGGAGAATTTCAGTGGGGTCAAAACCGTCACTACACCCCTGCATGATTTCGCTGAGTGTAATTTGCAAAATTGAGTCACTTTTTGGAGATTTCTGCTGTTTTGGAAGAATAGGTCATCTGCAAATGGTGTCCACCAACTACTCCAGGAAACTCTGCTCCCAAATGGAGCTCTCTCTTCTCTCTTCTGAGCCCTGCCGTATGCCTAAACAAAAGTATATGACCACATGTGTGTTATTGCTTAATTCAGAAGATATTACTTTGTAAATGTTTGGGTCCTCTTCCCCTTATTATTCTTTGTGAGAATTAAATTATAATAAATAATAAAATGTAAAAAAAATTTAAAATGGGGAGTTTCCACTGTTTAGGCACATCAGGGGCTCTGGAAATGCGACAAGGCATCCTGCAAACCATACAAACAAAGTCTGATTTCCAAAATGTCACTCCTTTCTTTTGGAAACTCTGCTGTGTGCCAGAACAGTCATTTTTCCCAACATATGGGGCATTGGTGTAGTCAGGAGATATTACGCAACAAATTGGGTGGTCCATTTTCTCTTGTTACTCTTATGAAAATGATAAAATTGGAGCTAGAAGAACATTTTTGGGGAAAAAAACATAATTTTTAATTTTCATGGTCCAATATTTTAAAATTATGTAAAGCACCTGTGGGTTCAAGATGCTCATCACACCTCTAGATACACTTATTGAGTATAGCTTCTAAAATGGGGTAACTTGTGGGGGGTTTCCAATGTTTAGGCACATCAAAGTTCTCCAAACGCGAAATTACTCCATCAGACCAATCCATCAAAGTCTGCGTTCCAAAATGTCACTCTTCAAATGCAACATGAAGGATATCCTATATGGGTGGGAGCTTGTTGTTCGGGGTCCGTGCTATGTGGTGGGACTTCCATTTGTCTCTTTGCTGGACTGTGCTGCTTTGGCGCAGCTTTTTACTATTCATAATGTTGCGAATAATATATAGGGCTATATGTTGCCATCTTATTTGCGGCCCTCGTTGTCCCTGCAGCATGCCCTCCCCTGTGGCCATGCGCATCGCGCTGTGTACGAGCGGCTCCGACATGTGGGCGGGCGTCTCTGTGCCTTGTTCGCTGTTCCCGGGACATTTTCCCGGCGCATGCGCACTTGGTCTGACGCCCGGCCTCCATGCTGGACCTGCCCGTCGCAGTACGCATGCGCCGCTTGTGCCACTACCATAGGTTGGGACTACACATGTGACCGGGGTCAGGGGGGTTAATAGAAGGTCCTGAATTGCTCTATTCCATATCCCCTTGAGAAAGCGGCGTGGTCTTGTTTACCGGCGGGGCTCCCCTCCTCTCCTCTGCTTCCCCTCTTTCTGGTAAGCCTACCCTTTACATTTATTGTTGTGGTATAGACTACTCACTATTTTCACTCTTATCCAGCACATGTGACTGGACTATTTGATACATTACTTATACCTTGGCTTGCCATTCTTACTCTGCACATGGGGTCTTTTCCCTTTTTTGTGTAGTTATTTATTAGTACTGGGGTGGCAAAGGGGTGGTAGTTCCCCTTCTGTGACTGATTGAAACTTATATTTGGTGCATTACTGACGTCTGTTTTTAAGGTTTGTATTAATAAAGACTATGTTTATATATACAGTGGGGCAAAAAAGTATTTAGTCAGTCAGCAATAGTGCAAGTTCCACCACTTAAAAAGATGAGAGGCGTCTGTAATTTACATCATAGGTAGACCTCAACTATGGGAGACAAACTGAGACAAAAAAATCCAGAAAATCACATTGTCTGTTTTTTTATCATTGTATTTGCATATTATGGTGGAAAATAAGTATTTGGTCAGAAACAAAATTTCATCTCAATACTTTGTAATATATCTATTGTTGGCAATGACAGAGGTCAAACGTTTCCTGTAAGTCTTCACAAGGTTGCCACACACTGTTGTTGGTATGTTGGCCCATTCCTCCATGCAGATCTCCTCTAGAGCAGTGATGTTTTTGGCTTTTCGCTTGGCAACACGGACTTTCAACTCCCTCCAAAGGTTTTCTATAGGGTTGAGATCTGGAGACTGGCTAGGCCACTCCAGGACCTTGAAATGCTTCTTACGAAGCCACTCCTTCGTTGCCCTGGCAGTGTGCTTTGGATCATTGTCATGTTGAAAGACCCAGCCACGTTTCATCTTCAATGCCCTTGCTGATGGAAGGAGGTTTGCACTCAAAATCTCACGATACATGGCCCCATTCATTCTTTCATGTACCCGGATCAGTCGTCCTGGCCCCTTTGCAGAGAAACAGCCCCAAAGCATGATGTTTCCACCACCATGCTTTACAGTAGGTATGGTGTTTGATGGATGCCACTCGGTATTCTTTTTCCTCCAAACACGACAAGTTGTGTTTCTACCAAACAGTTCCAGTTTGGTTTCATCAGACCATAGGAAATTCTCCCAAAACTCCTCTGGATCATCCAAATGCTCTCTAGCAAACTTCAGACGGGCCCGGACATGTATTGGCTTAAGCAGTGGGACACGTCTGGCACTGCAGGATCTGAGTCCATGGTGGCGTAGTGTGTTACTGATGGTAGGCCTTGTTACATTGGTCCCAGCTCTCTGCAGTTCATTCACTAGGTCCTCCCGCGTGGTTCTGGGATTTTTGCTCACCGTTCTTGTGATCATTCTGACCGCACGGGGTGGGATTTTGCGTGGAGCCCCAGATTGAGGGAGATTATCAATGGTCTTGAATGTCTTCCATTTTCTAATTATTGCTCCCACTGTTGATTTCTTCACTCCAAGCTGGTTGGCTATTGCAGATTCAGTCTTCCCAGCCTGGTGCAGGGCTACAATTTTGTTTCTGGTGTCCTTTGACAGCTCTTTGGTCTTCACCATAGTGGAGTTTGGAGTCAGACTGTTTGAGGGTGTGCACAGGTGTCTTTTTATACTGATAACAAGTTTAAACAGGTGCCATTACTACAGGTAGTGAGTGGAGGAAAGAGGAGACTCTTAATGAAGAAGTTACAGGTCTGTGAGAGCCAGAAATCTTGATTGTTTGTTTCTGACCAAATACTTATTTTCCACCATAATATGCAAATAAAATGATAAAAAAACAGACAATGTGATTTTCTGGATTTTTTTGTCTCAGTTTGTCTCCCATAGTTGAAGTCTACCTATGATGTAAATTACAGACGCCTCTCATCTTTTTAAGTGGTGGAACTTGCACTATTGCTGACTGACTAAATACTTTTTTGCCCCACTGTATATATCTTTACTATAGGCTCCTTGTCCTCCTGCTTTCATATACACTTATTGAGTATAGCTTCTAAAATGGGGTAACTTGTGGGGGGTTTCCAATGTTTAGGCACATCAAAGGTTCTCCAAACGCGAAATTACTCCATCAGACCAATCCATCAAAGTCTGCAATCCAAAATGTCACTCTTCAAATGCAACATAGCATCTATTACAGCAATTTTGTGCTCCAAAAGTCAAATGATGCTCCTTCCCTTCCAAGCCCTGCCATGAGCCCAAAAGTGAGTTTTCCACAACATATGGGGTATTGATGTACTCAGGAGAAATTGCACAACAAACTGAATGGTCCATTTTCTCCTGTTACTCTTGTGAAATTAACAATATGGGGCTAAAGAGTTAATAAATTATGTGGTCCCTAAAATTTATTTTACATTTTGTTGGAAAAATGAAAAACTGCTGATAAACTTTTAACCCTTCTAACTCCCTAGCAAAAAAATATGTTTCAAAAATAATATAAAGAAGACGTGTGGAAAATTTATTTATTAACTATTTTGGGTGGTTTAACTATCTGATTTAAGGGCATAAAATTTGAAAAAAATTTAAATTTTAGATATTTTTATAAATAAACACAAATCATATCAACTAAAATTTACTATTAACACGAAGAGCAATATGTCACGAAAAATTAGTCTTAGAATTACAGTGAAACATTGAAGTATTTCAGAGTTATTACTGGCCAGAATTGCAAAGTTTGGCCTGGTCGGGAAGGTGAAAAAAGCCTTCGAGGTGAAGGGGTTAAAAGTGGCTACCTCCTTGTACAATATCTCTGATAAGTAAATATTTGAGTATCTAATACAGTGGCCATTCATTTTATAGGTGTGATATTTGGATTCTATTCGCTTATTGATGATAGAGGTTTATTGTCAATTGCATATATTTTTTATCATCATTAAAAGCTTTTATTTATTTTCCTCGCTTATATAGTGCCATTAATTCCATTAAGTCATCAGCACTGTCCCTATTGGGGCTCGCAATCTAAATTCCCTATCAGTATGTTTTTGAAGTGTGGAAGGAAACTGGAGAATCCAGAGGAAACATGGGGAGAACATACAAACTTCTTACAGATATCCTTGGTGGAATATGAAGTCAAGACTCCGATGCTGCAATGCTGCACCAAGACAGCGTGCTGCTCAAATTTTTATCCCTTTCTCTTGTATGATGTAACTGTACTTTTTCTGCACTGTACCTTTTTTTTTTATTCAATTGGTCAATTAAATGAAAATGAATAATGTGAATTCTCTGATGTTTAGCAAAATCAGGGTCCTTAAAACAGCATTTCATATATTCTAAACATGAAGATTGCATTTTCTCTGTGTGAATTCTCAGATTTGGGGCAAAAATTATGCGATTAAAATATTTTCCACTTTCTGCACATTTAAATTGATTCGCTGTGTGAACTTTCTGATGTCTACCAAGATTTTATTTATCCTTAAAACATTTCCCACATTCTGAACATGAAAATGGTTTCTCCCCTGTGTGAACTTTCTGATGTCTACCAAGATTTGATTTATCCTTAAAACATTTCCCACATTCTGAACATGAAAATGGTTTCTCCCCTGTGTGAGTTCTCTGATGTGTAGCAAGATTTGATTTATCCTTAAAACAATTCCCACATTCTGAACATGAATATGGTTTATCCCCTGTATGAATTCGTTTATGTGAAACTAAACCTGATTTTTGCTTAAAACATTTTCCACATTCTGAACATGAAAATGGCTCCTCTCCTGTGTGAATTCTATGATGCCTAACAAGATTAGCTTTTAGGTTAAAACATTTGCCACATTCTGAACATGAAAATGATTTCTCTCCTGTGTGAAATAGCTGATGTCTAATAAGATTTGATTTATTGGTATAAAATTTCCCACATTCTGAGCATGAAAATGGCTTCTTCCCTGTGTGAATTATTTTATGTGTAACCAAACCTGATTTCTGCTTAAAACATTTTCCACATTCTGAACAAGAAAAATGCTCCTCTCCCGTGTGAACTCTGTGATGCCTAACAAGATTTACTTTTAGGTTAAAACATTTCCCACATACTGAACATGAAAATAACTGTTCTCCTGTGTGAAATCTCTGAAGCCTAATAAGATATGAGCTATCTGCATAACATTTCCCACATTCTGAACAAGCAAATGGCTTCTCCCCTGTGTGAAATCGCTGATGTGCAACAAGAAAGTATTTCAGTGTAAAATATTTACCACAGTCTGAACATGAATATGGTTTCTCCTTTCTGTGATTTTTTTTATGTGTAACTAAAAGTGTTTGCTGCCTAAAACATTTCCCGCATTCTGAACATGAAAATGGCTTCTCCCCTTTGTGAGTTATCTGTTGTGTGACAAAATGTTTTTTCTGGGTAAAGTACTTCCCACATTCTGAACATGAAAACGATTTTTCCCCTGTGTGACTGCTCACATGTGATACCAGATTTGATTTTTTTGGAAAACATGTCCCACATTTTGAACATTCATATGGCTTCTTTCTTTTGTGAGCTCTTTGATGTTCATCATCCCTTCTGCTATTTTTGTTTTGCTGAACAGTCTGTGATGAAGGTAGGACTTGTTGAAAAGAATCAGATGATAGACTTTTGTGTATGGTTGTTGTGTTATCTGAGATAATTGCATCCTCGTCGTATGAATCTACTGTGAAACCGTAATTATTAGCTTTAAAATCTGAAAATATCCCATGTTTCTGTGAACTTCTGGTACAGTCATCTGCCAAAAATAAAATCGATTTCATTATTTTTAAATAACTTAATAGAATAGAATAAATATACTTTCAATTATGTATTTTATAACATTTCTGTAAACAAAAAGTTTTAAAATTTTTTGTAAAATACATTTTAAATCTAATTAGTATAACGTTTGCAACAGATTACCTCATACTACTAATATTGAGCATGATTTCCTCCTGACCTGCATCTTGCCTCTTCCCCTACTTATTGAAATCCTTCATTTAGAGTGTGCCGGAGTTTTTTCTCATATATCTTCCCCTACTTAGACATCCAACTACCTGAGTTTTGTGTATGACATAATTCAATACTTAGTAATTATCAGGCTGAAAACAATATCTGAATAATAGCACCAGAGGAGTTAATATATACAAGAGATATTATTGATATATTTCTGGGGCATGCCAATTTTCCTTGAGGTCATAATACAACAGTCATAAAACAGTCAGCTGTCATCTTAAAACATACAATATACAACATACAAAAAAAGGCGCAAATCCCCAAATGGTAACTCCGCCTAGAACACAAATAAAATTTTATTCTAACATGCTAAAGTAATAATGATTCTGTAATGTATAAGTAATTATAGACATTAGTCACAAGTCATGTAAATATAAAATAGGATAAAAAAGCAGAAATTCATAAACTTATCCAAATATACCTCGATTGAAAAATACATTTTTCAATAGCAAATATTTAATATGTATAACACATATAATACATCCAGAGTTAAATGATATTTGTACAAAAACTATACCTTAAAAGTATAAAAATAATATGACTGAATTATATCACAAGGTTCATAAAATACTCCACAGAGCGCCTTTGGCACTAAGGTACTAATATATATGCAAGATTACTACAGAAGCCAAGAAGGTTCAGAAATCCTGCATCTGTGAATGGTTTGCGAATACAAGATGAAGAATCTTTCCTATTTGTCAGAACAACAGAATATTTTTGATACAGGGGGTCAGACGAATGTACATACTGAAACGCGCGTCGGGGTGAGCGCCACCCTCTCGGCAGGACGTCTTCCTACCCAAGTATGATTACTCTATTCTCTCTAGCAATGATAGATTTATGCATTATATACCAACATTGGTGATGAGCTGTGCAATACTTCATATGGAGATGTGCAATATATAATGGAAAAAAAAACATCGCCCAATTATCTACTACACGTTATTACAGCGAAGATCCTTTGTTCAAAATATAAGAGACAATATCCTTAGAAAGATTATATCAAACAGAATGTGACAATTAATTTGAGACTAAATGTTTTTCCTGAATAAGATCTAAAGGGTAAAGTGTCTCCTTTTGCAGAGTGACATGCTTAGCATGTCACTATACGGAGGCTTACAAGTCATGCAATTCTCCTATTGCAAATCAAATAAGCAAATTGCCTCTTCAGAGAGAAAGATGACTTGAATTCTAGTGCCACCCATTGGAAATAGCAATTCCACAAGTCAATATCGACCCTTTAACGAGCCTTGCCATATGACATAGGATAAATCCAAAGCAGACATGTCACACTCCATAAGGGAAAATGTTACCCCTTAGATCCCAGTCATAAGCCTCTTATACAGCCAACTTAGATATCATGCTTTGCACCGACAAGGGGCAACACCCCTCCTGATTAAGAGATATGGAGCGCCCCCAGATGCAGGGCCGCGGGGTACTCGGTACCGGGCCTCTCTGTCTCGATCCTGGGGTTGTCACGGTGGCTAGACCCGGTCCGTGACCCTGCTAAGGGGCGTCCAATGAAAGGTGGGATGGTGGTGCGTGGTGCAGGTCGCGACGAATAACGAGGACACAGGGTTGCAGTCTCTTTACCTCTTTACTGAAGGCTTCAGGATCCTCAATCCAGAGTACTGTTAACAGGGCTGGCTGAGACCGGCCGGTCCGAAGGCACCTCCAGAGTTCCCTTTGCAGGTGGAAATCTGTGCCTACCTTCTAGCGCCTGTGTGTTGTAGTACTTCCCTGCTGAGCACCATGGGATAGTCATCACAACTGTTGTGTCTGTTTCTGATGTTCTTTCTCACAACTTATATCTGTTCTGATGTTCTTCTCCGTCCTCCAGATGATATGGCTAGGAGGCACCCGTATGACGGGTAGGCCTGGAGTTCTTCCGGGACCCTAGAGTCGCCCCTCTCCCACTGTTGCCCCCTATGTCTGCTTAGGTGATTTAGGTGAGACAGCCAACCTATAGTTAACTGTCCTGCCGTTGGTTTGAAGTAATGCTTGGAGCCCAATACTTCCTCGGCGTTCTGGCCACCGGCTACGCGCCTCAGTAGGATGTTGCCTCGATCTTACGGCACGACTCCTACTGGTGTTATCTCCTTTTTGCTGTGATCTCTTTTCTCACTCTCCACAACAAACCTCGCTTCTTGTCCTTTCTTAAGATACCGCCGCAATGACGTGCAGGCGCGGCTCCGTAACGCTCTGTTCTGTTCGCTAGGCCTCTGTCAGGATCCCACCCCTGACAGGGACCCCCCTGAATCTTTCCCCGCAACACCCTCTGCCACAGGATGTTGCCTGGTTCCAACCCAGTCAGCTTCTCTCTAACTTTCTGTCCGACCCCCAGTTTTACCAGATTGTGAGGAGTGGCCTAATCATAGTTATTCGTTGAATTCGTTTAATCATTTATTAGTGTCTGCCCTTTTTGGACGGATCATGTCAAGGGTTAACTTTTGCTCTGCCTCGTTTTGGGTTCAGGTTGGCTATTTAGCTCCCAGGAATCTTGCTGGCAGTGTCAGTTATAGTTCTGTCTTCGGCTTGTGAACCTGACTCTGGAGACCCTTGGTTTGTCCTGCTGTGAACCCTGACTTGTCCTATGTCTGTTATCCCCCTCTTTCTGCCCTTTCCCTGCGTTTGTCTGTTCTGCTTGATTCCCTGATTCTGATCTCCTGGCTAGGCTATTGACTCTGTTTGGATTTGTCCCTTTGGTACCGTATTTGCTCGTCCCGGTTTACTGATCTCTTGCTACGTCCTGACTATCCTTTCTGTTTTAATCCTTTTTGTACTGATGTGTTATCTTGTGCCCTGACTCGGCTTTTTCTGACTACTCTCTTGCCGCTTGGTGGCATCTGTTCAGCGGCTCAGAGTGTGCAGTCTCGCTTCCCGATAAAGCTCCCCCAGGTGAAGGTTGCGTTGTACTGCACTGCAGCTGCTTGACATTATAACTGACCTGACATTTTAACTGGATTTTGCTTTTTTTTTTTGTCATGGATCCGCTGCATAACTTGGCGGATCAAGTGTCCAGTTTGACACAGATGGTGTTGGATATTTCTGTGAAACATCAGTCCCTTGTCTCATCTCATACTCACAGAAAAAACTGACTGAGACTGTTATTACCATGCAGGGAGACACCTCTCATGATGTTAGTCTACCTGGTAACTCAGTGGATGTCTCTTTGCACTCTCCTGAACCTACTGTCAAACTCCCAGATACCTTCTCTGGGGAGAGGAAGAGATTTCATACTTTTAAGGAAAGCTGCAAGCTTTTTTTTCTCTTAGACATTGATCTTCTGGAGATGAGAGTCAGCGGGTGGGGGTAATTATTTCCTTACTGCGGGAGAGACCTCAATCATGGGCTTTCTCTTTACCTGCTTCTGCCCCTGAACGTGTGTCTGTGGATAGATTCTTTGAGGCTCTGGGACTTATTTATGATGAACCGGACCGGGTCAGGGTTGCAGAGGACATGATCATGAGTCTCTCCCAGAATGAAATCACTGCTGAACAGTATTGTTCTGAGTTTAGGCGGTGGTCCGTTGAGGTGTCTTGGGGTGACTCTGCTCTGAGGCGCCTGTTTGAGAGAGGACTTTCTGATTATCTCAAGGACGCGCTGGCCCTTCATATGCCACCCAGTTCCCTGGTGGAGGCCATGACTCAGGCCATTCGTATGGACCGGAGATTACGGGAGAGAAGAATTATCCAGCGTGAGATTCCTATTTTGCCTATCAAGTCTGAGGAGACTATGGAAGTTGGTGCCATCAATTTCAAGGAGATGGAGAGGAAACGGCGACGTGATGGGAAATTATGTTTTTATTGTGGAGATCCGGGACATTGGAAGAAAGACTGCCCCTCTTGTCCATCAAGTAACAAGCTGCCGAGTCTGGGTGATGATCTAGGAGGTCATCCAGACTCTAAGGTACCATTTTCGTCATTTCAAAAAGTTTTGCTAGAAGTGGAACTGTGTTATGGAGGTGTTTTTGCATCCACTTCAGCATTTGTGGACTGTGGATCTTCCATGAACTTCATTGACTATAGTCTGGTGTCCAAGTTAAAGTTAGGGACAGTTAGGCTAGAGACTCCCATCCATATCGTTGCCATTGATAAGACACCGTTGGCTCAAAATGTGCTTAAATTTGTCTCTGAGGAGTTCCTCAAGGTGGGTTCCTTGCACCAGGAACGAATTTCATGTTATGTTATGAATAATCTTCCTGCGGGACTGGTGTTGGGGTTCCCCTGGTTGCAGAGGCATAATCCTGTTATAGACTGGGGATCTCGTGATATTGTTAAATGGGGTCCTAATTGTTCCAATGGTTGTCTTTCTGCTGTGTTTGTGTCAGCCATTAGTCCGGAAGGTATTTCGGAGTACCTAAAGGACTTTGGTGATGTGTTCTCCGCAAAAGAGGCTGAAGTCTTACCACCCCATCGTTCTTATGATTGTACCATCAATCTTATTCCAGGTTCTAAATTGCTTAAAGCCCGTTTGTACAATCTTTCTGGCCCGGAACATACTGCTATGAAAAACTATATCTCTGATAGTCTACGCAAAGGTCACATCCGTCCCTCTGTCTCACCTGTGGCCGCGGGTTTTTTTTTTGTCAAGAAAAAAGATGGTGGTTTACGTCCATGCCTCGATTTCCGGGAACTAAATAAAATTACGGTGAGAAATACCTACCCTCTCCCACTCATTCCTGATCTCTATAACCAATTGTCTGGGGCTAAGTGGTTTTCCAAACTTGATCGTAGGGGAGCATATAACCTTATCCGCATTCAGGAAGGGGATGAGTGGAAAACGGCATTTCTCACCTCTGAGGGCCTGTTTGAAAATTTGGTCATGCCCTTTGGTCTCACGAACGCGCCCGCGGTGTTTCAGAACTTCATAAATGATGTTTTTTCTGATTTTATCGGGCGCTTTATGGTTGCATACCTGGATGATTGTTGTGAACTCTATTTCTGGGCTCCCTCTTGTGGTCACAAGTGGTACTGTGTGAGTGCTGTCTTTCTGCAGGTTGTGACTGGCATCAGCTGTCTCGTTATCTGTGGGCTGGTTTTCTATTTAAGCTCCTTGGACTCTCAGTCCATGCCTGCTGTCAATGTATTCAGTGCTATTCTGATTCCTTCTGACTACCTTGCTACCAGTCTCTTCAAGAGAAGCTAAGTTTCCGTTTTGTTAATTTTTTGATCATCTGTGTTCAATATGTTTCTTGTCCAGCTTGCTAATATGTGATTTCCCAGCTTGCTGGTAGCTCTAGGGGGCTGAGTTTCTCCCCCCCACACCGTCTTGAATTCTCAGCGTGGATATTTTGGTAGGGTTTTTTGCTGACCGCACAGTTCTCTATCTGTTTTCTGCTATCTAGTATTAGCGGGCCTCATTTGCTGAATCTGTTTTCATTCCTACGTGTGTCTTTTCTCCTTACCTCACTGTTATTATTTGTTGGGGGCTTCCTATATCTTTGGGGTTATTTCTCTTGAGGCAAGTGAGGTCTTGCTTTCTCTTTAGGGGTAGTCAGTTTCTCAGGCTGCGTCGAGACATCCAGGATTTTAGGCACGTTCACCGGCTACCTTTAGTGTGTTTGGATAGGATCAGATTTGCGGTCAGTCCAGTTACCACCTCCCTAGAGCTTGTTCTTTGCTTAGTAACTTAGCTGGTATTTCCTGTGATCCCCAGCCACTGGGATCATAACAGATGATATCCTTGTTTTCTCTCCTGACAAGGAATCTCACATTGGTCATTTACGTGCTGTTCTTCACAGGTTACGGGGAAATTCTTTGTTCGCTAAACCAGAGAAATGTTTGTTTTGTGTCCAGGAGCTTTCTTTTCTGGGGATCATCCTTTCTGCGAATGGGTTTCGGATGGATCCCGGAAAGGTACAGGCCATTGTTGATTGGGTGCAACCCAGAGACCTCCAGGGTCTGCAGCGTTTTCTGGGTTTTGCCAATTATTACCGGAAATTCATCAAGGGGTTTTCTCAGGTAGTCAAGCTACTCACCGATCTCACTCGCAAGGGGGCTGATCTCAAAGTTTGGTCATCCTTGGCAGTTGAAGCATTTATTAAATGAAAAAAGTGTTTTATGTCTGCTCCTGTATTAGTTCAGCCCGATCCATCTAAACCATTCATTGTAGAGGTGGACGCATCAGAGGTGGGAGTAGGGGCGGTGTTGTCTCAGGGACCCATTACTTTCACCAACTTAAGACCATGTGCCTTTTTCTCCCAGAAGTTTTCTTCTGCTGAGAGGAACTATGATGTTGTTAACCGGGAGTTATTGGCTATAAAGTTGGCTTTTGAAGAATGGAGGCATTTTTGGGAGGGGGCGGTTCATCGGATCACGGTGATTACTGATCGCAAGAACTTGTCTTATATTGAAACTGCCAAACGGTTAACTCCTAGACAGGCTAGGTGGTCGCTTTTTTTCTCTCGTTTTCATTTTTCAATCACTTTTCCGCCTGGTTCCAAGAATGTCAAGGCTGATGCCTTATCTCGCAGTTTTGATCCGATATCACCCCCCGAACCTCCTTCCTCCATTCTTCAGCACGGGGTGGTTGTTGCGGGGGTATCCTCTGATTTGGAGCAGGAGATTCTAGAGGCTCAGTCTCTTGCTCCTCCCTCTTTGCCTGACAATAAGCTTTTTGTCCCAGTTCAGTACAGATTGAGGATTCTCCGGGAGTTCCATGATTCTGCTCTTAGTGGTCACCCGGGGATCTCTGCCACCCGGAAAGCTATTGCTAGGCTGTTTTGGTGGCCCTCCATGAACTCTGATATCATTGTGTTTGTGTCTGCTTGTGATACCTGTGCCCGTGCTAAGAGCTCTCATAACCGGCCGGCCGGGGAATTGGTGCCATTGCCAATTCCAGATAGACCTTGGACTCATTTGTCCATGGATTTTATCACTGATCTCCCTCCTTCCAATGGCAAAACTAATCTGGGTAGTGGTTGACAGATTCAGTAAGCAAGCGCATTTTGTACCTCTGGCAGGATTGCCTAATGCTGAGACACTATCCAGATTGTTTGTTGAGCATATAGTACGGCTGCATGGTGTGCCTTTGAATGTGGTTTCTGATAGAGGGGTACAATTTGTGTCCAAATTTTGGAGGGCATTTTGTAAAAGATTGGGTATTTGTTTGACCTTCTCCTCTGCTTACCATCCTGAGACCAATGGGCAGACGGAGAGGACCAATCAGTCACTTGAACAGATTTTGAGGTGTTTTGCTACGTCTCAGCAGGATGATTGGTGTTCTTCACTGCCGTGGCTGAATTTGCATTTAATAATCGGATTAACCAGTCCACGGGCACCTCTCCATTCTTCTGTAACTACGGTTTTCACCCCCATTTTGGTGAATTTTCTAGGCTGGATTCAGGATGTCCAGGGGCTGATACGGCAGTACAACGGTTGGGGGAGGTGTGGAGGGAGGTCCAAAAGAACATTGGGAAGGCTCAGGGCAAACATAAATTTTTTGCTGATAAGCGACGGTCTGTAGGACCTATATTTCTGGTAGGAGATAAAGTGTGGTTGTCTACCAAGAACATTCGTCTTAAGATTCCTTCTGCTAAGCTTGGTCCTAGGTTTATCGGTCCTTACGAGATCATTGAGGTGGTCAATCCAGTTGCCTTTCGTTTACGCCTTCCTCAGTCACTTCGGATCCCCAATGTGTTCCATAAATCCCTTCTTAAGTCCTTTGTACCATCTTCCGCTGGGCCTCCATCCCCTCCGCCTCCTGTCTCTGTGGATGGTCAGACCGAGTATGAAGTTGAACGGATCGTGGATTCTCGTATGGTCCGTAGTTCACTTCAGTATTTGGTCCATTGGAGGGGTTATGGTCCTGAGGATCGATCTTGGGTCCCGGCGCGATCTGTCCATGCTGATCGATTGATCCGGGCATTTCATGTACATTATCCTGGGAAACCTGGGGGGTCCGGTGGCCCCCCCTTGAGAGGAGGGTACTGTCATGATCCGTTCCAGGGTTTATTAGTGTCTGCCCTTTTTGAACGGATCATGTCAAGGGTTAACTTTTGCTCTGCCTCGTTTTGGGTTCAGGTTGGCTATTTAGCTCCCAGGAATCTTGCTGGCAGTGTCAGTTATAGTTCTGTCTTCGGCTTGTGAACCTGACTCTGGAGACCCTTGGTTTGTCCTGCTGTGAACCCTGACTTGTCCTATGTCTGTTATCCCCCTCTGTCTGCCCTTTCCCTGCGTTTGTCTGTTCTGCTTGATTCTCTGATTCTGATCTCCTGGCTTGGCTATTGACTCTGTTTGGATTTGTCCCTTTGGTACCGTATTTGCTCGTCCCGGTTTACTGATCTCTTGCTACGCCCTGACTATCCTTTCTGTTTTAATCCTTTTTGTACTGATGTGTTATCTTGTGCCCTGACTCGGCTTTTTCTGACTACTCTCTTGCCACTTGGTGGCATCTGTTCAGCTGCTCAGAGTGTGCAGTCTCGCTTCCCGATAAAGCTCCCCCAGGTGAAGGTTGCGTTGTACTGCACTGCAGCTGCATGACATAAATATTTTTAAATAACACACTATAAATAACTTCTATTACCCAACCGGGTATTCTACTAAGCGCAAATTCTGAACAATAATTTAACTTTGCCCTTAAGGACGTATAAGCTGAATCCACTAAAGGCTTACTATAAAATTCTAAAATTTAACTTTTTCCTCATTTTCCTCTTCCAAGTGCAACATTTTCTTTTTACTCTCTGATTTTTCATATGCAGGACCGCCTGTCTATCTGCCCAGGCCTACTGCCTCCTTTCTAGTACAGGATGACTGAGCCATCTCTCTATGGCTCCCAGGAGGACTCACTCCCTAACCCCTACAGGCTTACTTCCTGTCCTCAATCACTAGCAACATTATCAAACATTCTTTATAACTAGCTAGCTAACTACATATTACTCCTATGTAAAACATTATTACCAACTACTTTCTTTTAAGGCAACATTAGACTTTAAGTGCAACTAGTGAACGTTCCCTTTAAGAGGGAACCAAGTCTCTTTGAGGTAATGCAGACTTTTTCTATCTGCAAGTCCGTTTACAGCAGGAACTCTTGTACGGTTTCCAGGAACAGTTTATTCGCAAAGAGTTCCTTTTCTTGTAAAACCAGTAGGGGGCACCCTTAATAAGGTGCAAACTATTTACAATGCAGTTTGTGAACCATTCACCGTCCATGATTCGGCAGACTTTATAACGTGGGTGAACAAGGAGCAAAAAGGAAAATAAAAGCAAAAATAAAAACAATAGGGATCCCGGGTAAACAAAGGGACCCCTTTAAGAATAACCCTGATCGGGTATTGGCAGCAAAAGACACAGAAGACAAACAGTTAACTATGTACAGTTGCAGAGCATTAGGATCTTACTCTGGTTTTGGCGTTTATCCTTACATGAGGTTACACGGCATCTGCTGGTGGCGGACACTCTCTGACCGGTAAGGCTGCGGTCTTCTGTCCTCGGCGGATGCAGGATCGGTATCATTGGTTGGTCTCCCAGACGTGGTCAAATCACCTGGCGTCTGGATTCGAATGTCGGCTGTAGTGGCGAGTTCAGTAGCGGCGATAATACACACCGTGGCGACAGTAGTGGCGTTTGCCAAATCTGGGTTAGTCGTAGTCGGGACCGCAGGTGCGCTACTACCGGCTCACATCGTTGGACGTCTCGAGCGCACAACCCCTGCGCACTCCGGAGGCGAGTGTAGGTCACCTGGTCCCCTTTACATGGTAGCTGATTGTCATATCGATTGCGGGTCGGGGTTTTCACATTGTAGCTGGTAAAGAAGATTTCAGTCGGCAGTCCCGGTTCTTGGATAGAGCCCCAACCCCGCTTCGGGTGAAAGGCTAGTACAGTCCCCTGCCTTACCGAGTTCCTCTTATTGTGTTCAGTCTTTGGTCTCTGTACTTTTGGTGGGTCATTTGGTTCTGTCTCTTTTTGGTTTTGCCATTGTCGAATTAAGCATTGCTTATACTGTTCCCAGGTGAGCGCAGCAATGCTGAGTCCCTCCTGCCTGGCCCCATCCGGCCCGATCCGTGGGGTGTCCCACTGGAAGGTCACCCCCTCTGAGCTCACATCTAGCGGTTCCCCCATCGTGGTTGGTAACGGAGGCACCAGCTTCTCCATGGTGCCTGGGGTTAGCACTACCAGCTCAGCGGTGAAAACTCGGTTATTGTCGGGCTGGGGAGCAGTCACGGGAGCAGGATCGGTCGGGGGAGCAGGGACGCTTTCCATACCTGCGTCTGATATGATTCCACCGATGTCGATCTGTTCCGTTGACGAGGACGCTGGAGTCGGCTGTAGCCTGGACCGCGGTTCCTCCAAGGCGGCCTCCTGGCACAGCTCCGACTTTCATTGCTTCGCATCGGCTGGCCCCATGTTCGGAATAGGTTGGCTCGGCTCCACCGCCTGTAGCTCCGCGAGGTCCGGATCCTCCAGCTGCGGTGGGTTCGGGTCTGTCTCCGGTGGGCGAGGACAGGCCGGGATCACTTCGCCGTCGCTCTGGGACTCGCTGGTCACCATCCCTGCTCCGGGATCTTCGGTGGCACAAGCACGTTGCCCCTCCATTTTCTGAGGGCGTAGCTTCTCCTTCCTCTCGTTCCCGCCGTTGCAAATCAGGGGGCGGCTCTCCTCTGCTTCTTGGCAGGTCGTCATCTCGTAGCAGTAGTCGGAGGGGGCGGTCACCACTTTTGGCGCCGTTCTGATAGTCTCCTCCCATGGCACGCCCTTCTTCTTCCTCTGCGCTCCCCGTGGCGCTGCAATGGCGGTGGTTTTGGCGGGAACTTTTGGTGGCAAGCGGCAATCCGCAGTCTTTGCAATAAATCACAGTTCAAGCACAATTCAGTCACAGTTCCAAGGCACACATGACCTGATTCTTCAGGCTTAAGTAGATCCTGTTCGTGACGCCAAGTTGGAGTGCCCCCAGATGCAGGGCCGCGGGGTACTCGGTACCGGGCCTCTCTGTCTCGATCCTGGGGTTGTCACGGTGGCTAGACCCGGTCCGTGACCCTGCTAAGGGGCGTCCAATGAAAGGTGGGATGGTGGTGCATGGTGCAGGTCGCGACAAATAACGAGGACACAGGGTTGCAGTCTCTTTACCTCTTTACTGAAGGCTTCAGGATCCTCAATCCAGAGTACTGTTAACAGGGCTGGCTGAGACCGGCCGGTCCGAAGGCACCTCCAGAGTTCCCTTTGCAGGTGGAAATCTGTGCCTACCTTCTAGCGCCTGTGTGTTGTAGTACTTCCCTGCTGAGCACCATGGGATAGTCCTCACAACTGTTGTGTCTGTTTCTGATGTTCTTTCTCACAACTTATATCTGTTCTGATGTTCTTCTCCGTCCCCCAGATGATATGGCTAGGACACACCCGTATGACGGGTAGGCCTGGAGTTCTTCCGGGACCCTAGAGTCGCCCCTCTCCCACTGTTGCCCCCTATGTCTGCTTAGGTGATTTAGGTGAGACAGCCAACCTATAGTTCACTGTCCTGCCGTTGGTTTGAAGTAATGCTTGGGGCCCTATACTTCCTCGGCGTTCCGGCCACCGGCTACGCGCCTCAGTAGGATGTTGCCTCGATCTTACGGCACGACTCCTACTGGTGTTATCTCCTTTTTGCTGTGATCTCTTTTCTCACTCTCCACAATAAACCTCGCTTCTTGTCCTTTCTTAAGATACCGCCGCAATGACGTGCAGGCGCGGCTCCATAACGTTCTGTTCTGTTCGCTAGGCCTCTGTCAGGATCCCACCACTGACAGGGACCCCCCTGAATCTTTCCCCGCAACACCCTCTGCCACAGGATGTTGCCTGGTTCCAACCCAGTCAGCTTCTCTCTAACTTTCTGTCCGACCCCCAGTTTTACCAAATTGTGAGGAGTGGCCTAATCATAGAACCCTTTGCTCCCCCTGGTGGCCAGAGTGTGACGTGTACTGGTGTCTGTGATACCTGGTCAGGTGAACTTCTTAGGTGCCATCAGACGTACCATCACTCCCCTTAGCGGCGGAGCGTCAGTACTACAACGACCAGGACTCTGGGGCGCTGCAGATACAGTTACGAGAGGGCTAAGAAAAAGCTTAATCCGGCCTCTATACATTTTCTGTAATACAGTATATCTGTCCAAACTGAGACTGATCTAATTTTTAATTCCTCCAAAAAGATTTGCTCATGGTTAGACTCTAGAGGTTTTAGAAGGCCACTATCTAGAGGTTTGATTTTAGTCCTAATAGGCTTCATCTGGATATCAATTATATCATGTTATAGACTGGCGAGAGACATTACTGGGCTTTGGAGATGATACCGCTATGGAGGGCTATAACTGTGATAGTAGAGAAATGACCAATCGGTGTATGGAAGGGTGGGTGATGGAAAGTGATGAATGTTAGAGTGGGTGGACATCCTTCTGTGGGGTTTTATTTTCTTCTTCTCTACATTCTCTCCTCTGCAAGAATAAAATATGGATATAAAAGGAAGATACAAAAATCTTCACATGGAATGTTGGGGGATCAAATAGCGCTCTAATGTGTTTGATCAGGTGAATAAGCTGGCCAGTGGGCGCGGCCTCACTTCCATACACTTGTATAAAGCGAGCCTACGCCCTCTAGTTGGCCATGCCCATTGCACTGCCACATCACTAGATGGGGTGCGGCCTTGCTCAATAATAGTGTATGGAGCGAGGCCACACACACTAGACGTCCCTGGCTGGGAGTATGTATAATGCATACGTACCCTCTGGTCCCGGGTCAGAAATTGGCGATTCCCTGCAGCCCACAGTGCGTGCGCTGGGGGATTCATAAGTCTGCAGTCACACAGAGTGACTGCAGACTTATTGCTTTGGACCGGACAACCCCTTTAATGCATATCACATAAAATTTATTTATTTTCAAAGGTTTTACTTTTTGGTAGTTTTTTTCTCATCTTCTATATATCCCTTTGTGGTTTGTTACTCCCAAGAGGCTAAGCTACAGGCTGGACTTCATAGGAGGTGGCGAGTTACACTGTATGCTGAAATCCTCTGGTTTTCTAGTGTATAATAAAAGTGATCAAACAATTGCATGTTCAAGTATCCGAAGGGGACTGAAAGGAGGAAGTAAAAAAAAAATGTATTCATATTTTTCAAAACTTTTAACATGGAAAAAAGGACCATTTCCATTTTGGCCATTTAAAATTTGCAGCTAAAATGTGTTAATTAAAGCGAACCTGTCACCATGTTTGGCCGATATGAGATGCGGCCACCGCCTTTCAGGCCTGGTATACAGTATTCTATAATGCTGTATTTAGGCCCCCCACCCAGACCTAGAAGAACTGAAAAATAACTTTTATTATACTCACCTGAGGGGAGGTCCTTTCCGAGGGGTGTTGCTCTTCTTGGTCCGGTGCCTCCCTTCTTCTTGTGATGCCGTCCTCCTGCTTGCTTCATGTGGATGATGCATCCCTGCATCATCCACATTATCTGCTCAACATCTCGCTTCTGCGTAGGCGTACTTCTCTGCCCTGTTGAGGGCAGAGCAAAGTCCTGCAGTGCGCAGGAGCTGGGCCTCTCTGACCTTTCCCGGCGTCTGCACACTGCAGGATTTTGCTCTGCCCTCAACAGGGCAGATAAGTACGCCTGCGCGGGAGCGCGATGCCAAGCAGATTGTGTGGATGATGCAGGGACGTATCATCCACACGGTCCAAGAAGGAGGACGGCGATCATAAGAAGATGGGAAGCGTTGGACCAAGAAGAGCGACACCCCTCGAACTGGTACGCCCCACAGGTGTGTATAATAACAGTTATTTTTCAGTTCTTCTAGGTCTGGTTGGGGCTTACCAACAGCATTATAGAATGCTGTATATCAGCACTGAAAGGCGGTGGCCGTAACTCGTATCGGCCAAACCAGGTGACTTTTTCCCTTTAAAAAAATAAATAAATACTTTTTTTCGCATCAAAACTTTTCCAACAAATTCCACATCAAAATTCTGTGTAAGAAACCTAATAAATCAACAAATACAGGTACATCTCACAAAATTAGAATATCATCAAAAAGTTAATTTGTTTCAGTTCTTCAATACAAAAAGTGAAACTCAAATATTAGATTAGAGTAATTACAAACAGAGTGATGTATTTCAAGTGTTTATTTCTGTTAATGTTGATGACTATGGCTTACAGCCAAAAGTCATTATCTCAGTAAATTAGAATACTTTATAACACCAGCTTGAAAACATGATTTTAAAATCCGAAATGTTGGCCTACTGAAATGTATGTTCAGTAAATGCACTAAATACTTGGTCGGGGCTCCTTTTGCATCAATTACTGCATCAATGTGGCATGACATGGAGGCGATCAGTCTGTGGCACTGCTGAGGTGTTGTGGAAGCCCAGGTTGCTTTGATAGCATCATTCAGCTTGTTTGCATTGTTGGGTCTGGGGCCTCTCATCTTCCTCTTGACAATACCCCATAGATTCTCTATGGGTTTAAGGTCAGGTGAGTTTGTTGGCCAATCAAGCACAGTTTTGTTTATAAGCCAGGTATTGGTACTTTTGGCAGTGTGGACAGGTGCCAAGTCCTGCTGGAGAATGAAATTTCCACCTCCAAAAAGCTTGTCAGCAGAGGGAATCATGAAGTGCTCTAAAATTTCCTGGTAGATGGCTGCGCTGACTTTGGCCTTGATAAAACACAGTGGACCTATACCTGCAAATGACATGGCTCCCCAAACCTCACTGATTGTGGACACTGTTAGAAAACATTTTTTTAAAACATATTTACAAAAGAAGACAGTCCTGGAACAGAGAGTTCAAATTTCTTTAATATGGGTCTGACTGACCCCGGTCCCGTGACTCCTGGGACCCATACACACATACACACAAGATGCTCAATAACAACAGTTCAGGGGCAGTCCTTTTCCTGCTCTGGGTAGCCAAACACAGGAAGTCACTTTTAACACATGGCCCAATGGCCAACTCAGCATCAGTCTATTTAGTCCTGACCCGGCTTGCTCCTCAGGTCCTCCTGCACAAGTTTCTCCCCCTCTCTTCTTTTAGTGGATCACGGGTTTTTACACACAAGTGGGCAGCTTTGTCAAGGAACAGTTAAAGGTTAAGACAGGTACAATTTAGGGCAAATACAGGTAAGATGCAGGGTTAAAACAACACAGTCCTTAAAGCAACCGCACACACGGTCCATGGCGATTAACCCTTTTAGGGTTCCAGTCCCGTAATCCAGCAGGGGATGTGCAAATGGAACTTGGATGAGGAAGGGGGAAAACAAAACCACAATCCTTTATTCGTGACCAATCGAGTCACCCACGACACTCAATTCTGATGTCGTCCAGGGCTTCCAGCCCTTCCAGAGACGCGGAACAGTTTCTTCACATTTTCCATTTCAGTGCAAGCGGCACAACTCTTTTATAGAGACCACATCAGTCAATACAGGGCTGCTGAGTAGAGTAGTGGGCTGCATTCAGACCCTGGATAACATTAAAAGTATAGCCCGAAGACCCGCTGGAGGATGACTTATCACTGTTCCTCCAACTTCTCTCCTCCAGCAGCGGCTGACTTCGGGTACCTGGAGCCTCCTGCTCCCATGATCCCACTGCAGTCACAGTTTTCTTTAAAGAGAATCTGTCACCTCATTTTTCGCATGTAAGCTGTGGCTACCGCCATTAGGGGCTTATCTACAGCATTCTATAATGCTGTAGATAAGCCCCCGATGTAGCCTGAAAGATAAGAAAAACAATTTAGATTTTGCTCACCCAGGGGCTGTCCGGTGTGGTCCGGGTCCGATGGGTGTTGCAGGTCCAGGGCCTCCCATCTTCATGCGATGACGTCCTCTTCCATGATTCTGTCGCGGCTCCTGTGCAGGCGAAATTCTCTGTATTCTCAGCAAAGTACTGCAGTGCGCAGGCGCCAGGAAAAGTCAGAGGCCCGCACTGCAGTACTTTACGCTGCCTTCAACAGGGCAAACCAGTACGCCTGCGCGGGAGCCGCGACAGAGGCAAGGAAGAGGACGAGTATAATGCATGAGTATAATTTAACTTGTTTTTCTTATCTTTCAGGTTACATCGGAGGCTTATCTACAGCATTTCAGAATGCTGTAGATAAGCCCCTAATGGCGGTGGTCGCAGCCTATATGCGAAAAATGAGGTGACAGATTACCTTTAAGGGCACCTCTGCCAGGTGGCCGCACACAAGACTGCTCCTCCCGCTCCTGTCTATCCTCAGTGCTAGAGACCATCTTTACTACCACTGCATAGGGTCCCCGGGCCCTTATTCTTTAATGAATGTCACTCGGTCTCACTCCTGTAAAGGACCATCAAAATGAATAGACCTGGCATTCACATACACTCTGTCTCTAGTCTCGACCACACAGATAAATCCATACCCTCAGGTGGGATCAAAGTATTTGATAAGGCCGCGGGTTATCCAGCCGGACATACTTCACCTCTACATGTTGTCAGGCAATGGCAACTCCTCGCCCGACACACTGTCTCATTCTTCTGGGCTCCTCCCATTCGTGGGCGGAGTCACTCCTGGCTGCTCCACCCGTTTCCTCACACTGTGCTGCAAAGATTGAAGCTTCTTCTTCGCCCGCACTTATTTCGGGCGGGCATTAAACACAGTGGGATGTGGCCTCCTTCCTTTTGACGCCAATTTCCTTCCATGATGCCCACAAAAGGCGGCACTGCCCTCCATCTTTGCACCACTGACCACTGTCTCCTTGCCAGTGCCATCTTAAAGTCACTATCAGCCGCCATCTTTAATTCTTTCATGGCTGTCACCATTCCACAAGTCTCGGAAATCTTCTCCACCAGTTCTGTAGCTGCATGGTTTCCGGATTCAATCCTGCCAACTATGCCAAATGTAACAATTTGGCACAGGGTGGTAGTCATGGGCGAGTCTACTAAGTCGCAGTCAGTGGGCACCCCGGCACCTTGCACATGGAGGGTGCAGTGGAGTACTCACTTCTGCTGCTGGGACGCCCTTAGTCTCTGTCACTCCAGCCTCTGGCTCCCAGGTTCCATGAAACACCACAAAGTCACAGTTATTTTCCAACAGTTGAACTTTACTAAACGGAAAGGCATCCATCACATCAACAGCACAGTTCACACAGGGCAATGTTTCCTGTACTTTCCTATATCTCCCTGATCTGTGCTGCTCTGCTCTGTGCCCCTCCCATCTACTTAACTCCTTGCTGCCTGTGCCTAAACATATACCCAATACATGGCAAAAACCTGACAGTACATAAACATTACATCTAATATATAAAGCTGAATGTGTGTATGTGTGTATGTATGTATGTATGTGTGTGTGTATGTCTGGGATTGGCATCTGAACCGTCGCAGCTACAGCCACAAAATTTTGCACAGTCACACGTCTGGACCCCGAGAGCGTCATAGGCTATGTTGTGAGGCGAAATTTTAACCCCGCGCGTTCCAATTCACCAAACAATTTTGCCCCTATCTACATAATGGGGAAAAAATGAAAGGAAAAGTGTTGGAGGCAAATTAACAGCTGCCAGATGTGAACAAGGGGGACTTAAAGAATGAGAGCGATGGCGCCAAAGAGTATATACTGTACAGTTGCTAAGGTGGGGCCCCGACATGGGATAATCACCACACCACCACGGGGATATGAACACACACACAAAATGCGCCACACACTACCACGTGCTCGAACACATATATCACCCTCAGCACACATTTCACCACACATACACCAACCTCGCCACATAAAAGTCGAAACACAAAAGTCGCCGCTCAAAACTCGCCACGCGCAAAACTCTCCACATGCAAAACTCGCCACACGTGCAAAACTCACCTCATGGAAAACTCGCCACACGCAAAACTTGCACACGCAGAAAAATTGCCACATGCACAAAAGTTGCAACACATGCAAAAGTTGCCTCACACAAAACTTGCACATACTCAAAAGGCACCACACATAAAACTCGCCACGCGCAAAACTCGCCATGCGCAAAACTTGCTGCACACAACTTGCTACACTAACCTGTCACATGCAACTCGACACACAAAAAGTTGCTACACGCATGTCGCCACACAAAACTCATCTCACAAAAGTCGCTACATGCATGTCGCCACACGCAACTCAACACACACAACTTGACACACGAAACTCGCCCTAAAACACACACAAGTCTGGTATTATCCTTCAAAAATAAAAATCTGATTAATAAGCAGACAAACTACAAGAGCAACAAATGTACCATATAGGAATCCGGCAGCTGTCAGTCACATGACCAGTCTATTATGTGTATGTGTGAGCTAATATATACTGCCAGGGGGTGGGCTTACTGTTGGCTGGGGATTTATCAGGCTGCCAATTTAGCTTACAAATACTGTGGTAAAAATACTGACCAAATAACGTGTGAACGAGGGCTAATACAGGAGGAGATGACATACAGATATATACTATATACAGGAGGAGATGACACACAGGTATATACTATTTACAGGGGAGATGACACAGGTATATACTATATACAGGAGGAGATGACACACAGATATATACTATATACAGGAGAGATGACACACAGGTATATACTATATAGAGGAGGAGATGACATACAGGTACATACTACATACAGGAGGAGATGACATACAGGTACATACTACATACAGGAGGAGATGACATACAGGTATATACTATATACAGGAGGAGATGACACACAGGTATATACTATATACAGGAGCAGATTACCTAGTTAAAGAAGACACATTTCCTTTCCATTTTAGGGGGAAAAAAAATAAAAATAAATATATATATATATATATATATATATATATATATATATATATATATATACACTCACCGGCCACTTTATTAGGTACACCTGTCCAACTTCTTGTTAACACTTAATTTCTAATCAGCCAATCACATGGCGGCAACTCAGTGCATTTAGGCATGTAGACATGGTCAAGACAATCTCCTGCAGTTCAAACCAAGCATCAGTATGGGGAAGAAAGGTGATTTGAGTGCCTTTGAACGTGGCATGGTTGTTGGTGCCAGAAGGGCTGGTCTGAGTATTTCAGAAACTGCTGATCTACTGGGATTTTCACGCACAACCATCTCTAGGGTTTACAGAGAATGGTCCGAAAAAGAAAAAAAATCCAGTGAGCGGCAGTTCTGTGGGCGGAAATGCCTTGTTGATGCCAGAGGTCAGAGGAGAATGGGCAGACTGGTTCGAGCTGATAGAAAGGCAACAGTGACTCAAATCGCCACCCGTTACAACCAAGGTAGGCCTAAGAGCATCTCTGAATGCACAGTGCGTCGAACTTTGAGGCAGATGGGCTACAGCAGCAGAAGACCACACCGGGTACCACTCCTTTCAGCTAAGAACAGGAAACTGAGGCTACAATTTGTACAAGCTCATCGAAATTGGACAGTAGAAGATTGGAAAAACGTTGCTTGGTCTGATGAGTCTCGATTTCTGCTGCGACATTCGGATGGTAGGGTCAGAATTTGGCGTAAACAACATGAAAGCATGGATCCATCCTGCCTTGTATGGAGCATCTTTGGGATGTGCAGCCGACAAATCTGCGGCAACTGTGTGATGCCATCATGTCAATATGGACCAAAATCTCTGAGGAATGCTTCCAGCACCTTGTTGAATCTATGCCATGAAGAATTGAGGCAGTTCGGAAGGCAAAAGGGGGTCCAACCCGTTACTAGCATGGTGTACCTAATAAAGTGGCCGGTGAGTGTATAGTATATACAGGAGGAGATGACATACAGGTATATGCTATGTATAGGAGGAGATGACATACAGGTATATACTATATACAGGAGGAGATGACACACAGATATATACTATATATAGGTGAGATGACACACAGGTATATACTATATACAGGAGATTACATACAGGTATATCTAATATATAAAGCTGAATGTGTGTATGTATGTATGTGTGTATGTCCGGGATTGGCATCTGCACCGTCGCAGCTACAGCCACGAAATTTTGCACAGTCACACGTCTGGACCCCGAGAGCGTCATAGGCTATGTTGTGAGGTGAAATTTTAACCCCGCGTGTTCCAATTCACCAAACAATTTTGCCCCTATCTACATAATGGGGAAAAAGTGAAGGGAAAAGTGTTGGAGGAAAATTGACAGCTGCCAGATGTGAACAATGGGGACTTAAAGAATGAGAGCGATGGCGCCAAAGAGTATATACCGTACAGTTGCTAAGGTGGGGCTCCGACATGGGATACTCACCACAAACGGGGATATGAACACAAACACAAAATGCGCCACACACTACCACGTGCTTGAACACATATACGACCCTCAGCACACATTTCACCACACACACACCAACCTCGCCACATAAAAGTCGAAACACAAAAGTCACCACTCAAAACTCGCCACGCGCAAAACTCGCTACATGCAAAACTCACCTCATGGAAAACTCACCTCATGCAAAACTTGCACACACAGAAAAATTGCCACATGTACAAAAGTTGCACCACATGCTAAAGTTGCCTCACACAAAACTTGCACATACTCAAAACGCACCACACATAAAACTCGCCACGCGCAAAACTCGCCATGCACAAATCTTGCTGCACACAACTTGCTACACTAACCTGTCACATGCAACTCGACACACAAAATGTTGCTACACGCATGTCACCACACAAAACTCATCTCACAAAAGTCGCTACATGCATGTCGCCACACGCAACTCAACACATGAAACTCGCCCTAAAACACACACAAGTCTGGTATTATCCTTCAAAAATAAAAATCTGATTTAATAAGCTGACAAACTACAAGAGCAACAAATGTACCATATAGGAAATACGGCAGCTGTCAGTCACATGACCTGTCTATTATGTGTATGTGTGAGCTAATATATACTGCCAGGGGGAGGGCTTCCTTTTGGCTGGGGATTTATCAGGCTGCCAATAGCAACCAATCACAGCTCAGCTTCTATTTTGCTACAGTTAATTAATCTGAGCTCTGATTGGTTAATATAGGCAACAAAGACATTCTCAGTATAACAAAGCTAATATATGTTGTGAAATTCTTCTATTAGCTTAGTTTTTGCCTTTTAATAATTAAATTTCTATCTATTTGTTTTGTGGTTTTTGCGTGCAGAATAAATTTTTGTTAACACATTCTATTTTGCTAACAGCAGTCACTAACCCGGGCGAAGCCGGGTAGTACAGCTAGTTACACATAAATTACAATGAGGTGCTGCAGGTAATCATGTGAACAGTGTCCAGGGCAGAGGAGGCACGTGAGGTTTCCCGCCACCTCCTTACAACTACTCACCTGGGTAGTCATCTGTAGGAATCTCCTCTTTACACCACTCATCACCCCTCACATATGTCTCTGTAGTATTAATATGAGGCAGATCTTCACCCTGAAAGAAATATTGTAAAAGTCACTTACAGATGGGAATATGATTTTGAAGAACAGAAAAGATTATAAATTAACATGAAAAACAAAAATGACAGCAGTAGTCATCACATAGCTGCAGGCCTCCTGTATAAATCCAACTTAATTATAACCAGCAGTTTCCATAAGCAGAAATTGTGAGAAGAAAAATTGTGAGAAGATCCAGACAACATCTAATGTCTATGGGCAGCATTATCCTGTCATCTCCACTACGTATACAGTAGCATGTAAAAGTTTGGGCACCCCTGGTCAAAATTACTGGTATTTGCAACAGATAAGCAAGTTGAAGATTAAATGATCTTTAAAGGGCCAGAAGTGAAAGATAACACATTTCCTTTGTATTTCAGTCAAAAAAATATATTGTAATTTTTTAACATTTTACATAAAAACTACAAAATGGAAAATAGGCAGAAAAGCTTGGGGACCCTACATGGTTAGTACTTAGTAGCACCCCCTTTTGAAAGTATCACAATTTTTGTGGCCCAAGAGCCTTTCAATTCTTGTTTGAGAGATTTTCATCCATTCCTCCTTGGAAAATTCTTCCAGTTCGGTGAGATTCGTGGGTCATCTTTCATGCAATGCTATTTTGAGGTCTAGCCACATATTTTCAATGATGTTCAGACCAGGGGACTGTGAGGGCCATTGTGAAACCTTCCTTTTGAAGTAGTCTATTGTGGATTTTGACGTGTGTTTAGGATCATTATCCATTTGTAGAAGCCATCCTCTTTTCAACGTCACCTATTTTACAGATGGTGATGTGTTTGCATCAAGAATTTGTTGAAATTTCATTGAAACGATTCTTCTTTCTACCTGTGAAATGTTTCCCTTGCCATTGGCTGCAATAGAACCCCAAACCATGATTTTTTCCACCCCCATGTTTAATGTTTGGCGAGATGTTCTTTTCATGAAATTCTGTGCCCTTTTTTCTTCACACATACCTAAGATCATTGTGGCCAAAGAGTTCTATTTTAACCTCATCGGTCAATAGGACTTGTTTCCAAAATGCATCAAGTTTATTTAGATGTTCTTTTGCATACTTCTGATGCTGAATTTTATTGTGAGGACTCAGGAGAGGTTTTCTTCTGATGACTATTCCGTGAAGGCGATATTTGTGCAGGTGTCTCTGAACAGTAGAACAATGTACCACAACTCCAGAGTCTGATAAATCTTTCTGAAGGTCTTTTGCAGTCAAGCAGAAGTTCTGATTTGCATCTCTAGCAATCCTACGAGCAGCTCTCACGGAAATTTTGCTTGGTCTTTCAGATCTTATCTTGACCTTCACTGCTCCTGTTAACTACAATTTCCTAATTACATTTCGACTTTGAGAGAAGAGCAACTTGAAAACTCTTTGCTATCATCTTATAGCCTTCTCCTACTTTGTGGGCCTCCACCATTTTCAGAGTGCTAGGCAGCTGCTTTAGAAGAACCCATGACTGCTGTTTTTTAGTAGAAAGTTAAAGGAGTCTGGGTTTTCATAAAGCTGGTAAGTTTGCATCACCTGGCCTTTCCTAATGATGAAGTGAACAAGTCCTAACTCCAATAGGCTAATTAAGATCTGACACCTTAGTCAAAGTTATCTGAACACACAAATCTACAAGGGTGTCCAAACTTTTGCATTGGCCCACTTTCCTTTTTGTAATTTTTTAAATGTAAAAAATTACTATATACAGTGTATATATATATATATATATATATATATATATATATATATATATACACTCACCGGCCACTTTATTAGGTACACCATGCTAGTAACGGGTTGGACCCCCTTTTGCCTTCAGAACTGCCTCAATTCTTCGTGGCATAGATTCAACAAGGTGCTGGAAGCATTCCTCAGAGATTTTGGTCCATATTGACATGATGGCATCACACAGTTGCCGCAGATTTGTCGGCTGCACATCCCAAAGATGCTCCATACAAGGCAGGATGGATCCATGCTTTCATGTTGTTTACGCCAAATTCTGACCCTACCATCCGAATGTCGCAGCAGAAATCGAGACTCATCAGACCAAGCAACGTTTTTCCAATCTTCTACTGTCCAATTTCGATGAGCTTGTACAAATTGTAGCCTCAGTTTCCTGTTCTTAGCTGAAAGGAGTGGTACCCGGTGTGGTCTTCTGCTGCTGTAGCCCATCTGCCTCAAAGTTCGACGCACTGTGCGTTCAGAGATGCTCTTAGGCCTACCTTGGTTGTAACGGGTGGCGATTTGAGTCACTGTTGCCTTTCTATCAGCTCGAACCAGTCTGCCCATTCTCCTCTGACCTCTGGCATCAACAAGGCATTTCCGCCCACAGAACTGCCGCTCACTGGATTTTTTTTCTTTTTCGGACCATTCTCTGTAAACCCTAGAGATGGTTGTGCGTGAAAATCCCAGTAGATCAGCAGTTTCTGAAATACTCAGACCAGCCCTTCTGGCACCAACAACCATGCCACGTTCAAAGGCACTCAAATCACCTTTCTTCCCCATACTGATGCTCGGTTTGAACTGCAGGAGATTGTCTTGTCCATGTCTACATGCCTAAATGCACTGAGTTGCCGCCATGTGATTGGCTGATTAGAAATTAAGTGTTAACAAGAAGTTGGACAGGTGTACCTAATAAAGTGGCCGGTGAGTGTATATATATATATATATATATATATATTTATTTATTTTTTTTTTCCCCCTAAAATGGAAAGGAAATGTGTCTTCTTTAACTTTGGGTCTTTTAGAGATCATTTCATCTTCAACTTGCTTAACTGTTCAAAATAAAAGTAATTTTGACCAGGGGTGCCCAAACATTTACATGCCACTGTAAAACATGCACTGAATGACCACTTTATTCATTCAATGTTGTTTTGGACTACGCCCTATAGGACCTCAGAAATTAATTGTGTCATAGACTCCACTAGTTATTGATTGTTCTGCAGTAATATTGACCCATGAAGACAAGATAGCTAATTGCAGTTGCCACAAATTGGATGGAGTTTCGGATAAGCTCTGAACAACCCAGAGATGCTTTATAGGACTGAGATCTGGGGAATGTGAGAACTGAGAAAGCAAGAAAAACCTCACTGCAATGTTTCTGGAAGCAACCCATGATTATACAACTATTGTGCCCTAGGCATTGTCTTTCTACCATTAACAGGTGTCATGGAGGGATGATCTTTGTTGACCACAAAACTTAGGTAAATCACAGTGTCCGAACCTCAATCCAGATAACATGGGACCCAGGATGTGCCAAGAATACATTTTCCCCCGCATTGTTACTCTACCTCTACCTTCTGGCTGTTTCGTCCATTCACTAAACCTATGCCCATTATATAAAATGTGTCACATGACAATGACTTGCATTTTTCCCCATTTGATGACATGGGGCCTAGCGAATGGAAGATAAAAGAGGTGATCAGAGGTCCAGAGACTGCAACATAGGTTTGTGGAAGGCAGAGTAGAGGTGAGATTTGATTTTAACCCCTTCTTAACTGATTAAATTTGTTCACATATATATGATGCAAACATCTCTTCGCCTGAATTAAACAAATCTAACAGAACTGAGTATCGTAAGATTCACTTAACTCTAATGAAATTGCTTAAATCCACAAAATTCTCTTTTATTGGATGTTTTTCCTAGATCAGACCATTCCCAGTATACTTTTGATGTAATTGATTGAAAAAAATCACGAGGTTGGCATTTTTAAAAAATATTGGCCCCAACTAATATACACTGGATTATGATAGATGTCTTTCAGATTGTCTGATATTGCTATTTTAATTTAGATTTACTGAAATTGATCCATGGAAAACTGATCATTTCATTTTACGCTGCACTGAGGGGTTAAAGGTTACTTTCTATATGTTGAAGCCCCAGTCAAGAAAGTGCTGGCATCTCTAACAAATTGGCTATTCAGTGTATAATACTGGTATTTTAGATTAAACTGAGCAGGAGACCTTCACAGCCTTCTACACATCATAGGGGATATTTCATGACACCTTCTCTCCATCTACCTGATGATCCTGTGGAAGAAGAGGACGGGGACATCTCTCTGGTGTTGTCCTCTCACTGGATAGAACTGGAGGAAACACATACAGGGACTGAATCCATTCTTTACATACAAATAATTATAGGCCGTGTGTATTTAGTTCTGTCTATTACCTGGTGATGTGAGGGGCTGGGGAACCTCCATCATGACGTCCTTGTACAGATCTTTGTGTCCTTCTAAATACTCCCACTCCTCCATGGAGAAATAGACGGAGACATCCTGACACCTTATAGGAACCTGACACATACAATGATACCGTCATCCCCCGATCCCTCCATAGCGTTACTGTATAATGTCCCAGCATTCCCAGCAGTGTCACCTCTCCAGTCAGCAGCTCAATCATCTTGTAGGTGAGTTCTAGGATCTTCTGGTCATTGATGTCCTCATGTATCAGGGGGTGAGGTGGAGGCTCTATGATTGGGCTCAGGGGTCTTCCCCATCCCTCAGACACAGGGGCCTGACAGCGCTCACTAGAGGTCTTCTTCACTACTGTGTAATCCTGGTTATGGAGAGACACATTAATAAACCTCACTACAGACATTTCCAGAGTCCTCACCTCTCCAGTTCTGTCCATCTGTTATTCCCATAGATAAGAATGATGTAATGTGACGTCATCAGAATCTCTCACCTCTCCAGTAAGCCGGAAGAGGATCTCTAGGGTGAGGTGTAAGATCCTCTCCGCCATCTTGTCCCTGTCCCTATCCATCCTTGTAGGGTCACTCAGGAGAATTCTCTTATATAGAAGATCTCCACTGAGAGGATCCGATATTGTAGGGACCTGAATGGGGAGAAGATGACGATGTAACATCATAAAGATCCCATATAAGAAACCTCCGGAGCTGTTACCGGCGTCACATGATCACTACATCCAGTCATGGCCCCGTCCTGCCCCCGGTATAACACACAGTCCCATTATAGTCACATACAGAGATTTATCACAGGCTCAGTGCTGAGGGGGTTACTGCCCCCTGCGCCCAGTAATGGGGAATCTCCAGCACCTACCTCCACCTGCAGAGCCGAACGCTAGATTTATGTAGATCACATTTACTGCCTCTTATCTGGAAATATATCTAATTTACTACAAACTCTAGGATGACTCCTCCCCACCATGTGACCCCTGACTCCTCCCCTCCTGTGACCTCATCACAGGTCCTGTGCGCACAGAGCAGCCATATATGTGGTGTGCGGCTCTGCAGGTGGAGGTAGGTGCTGGAGATTCTGTTGACTTTACTCTTATGTGTTGGACGCTTTTAGTGTAACCTATCTGTACTGCAGTAATAATTGATCAGTCATTATGAAAATTCTCAATTCTGAGGTAAAACCTGTATTTAGTGAAGTCAGACTCTCCCATTACTGAGATAGGAGATGGCAGATGCTATGAATACAATTCTTTGTAGATAAGAGCTAGAACCAGAGCTCCCCCCTAGGCATCCCTCCTATCTAGATCAGGGACGGCCGTATCGTTGGTGCAGCCTGTATGACTGCACAGGGACCCAAGAGGTGAGGCAGCCATTTTAACCTCCAAAGCAGGTGCAATTTTGCATTTTTAGGAGCTCTGGGCTACAAAGGGACCATATAATGTTCTTGCACAGGGGCACTTTTCTGTCTGTGTCCGCCAGTGACCTAGATAGAGGTCATAGACTTCGTAGATATCATTTACATATACAAGCACGTGAAGACAGTGGTAACCTCTGAGAAGTTCTCATAGATGGTTAAAAATATAAGTTTTAAAAAAAAGCTCCAGGTTCTTGATGAACGGTACATTGGTGGCTGATGAATTTTACTGAATTTCAGGTTAATTGGAAATAGATAAAAATGCAATAAGGTCTTATCCAGGTAAAGAGGTTAAAAGGAAAGGTAGAACTGCACACCTTAAAGGGTTGTGTAAGGTACGCCTATAATCCGGATGCTGCAGCTTCTACGAGATTCTCAGAATTAAATGTCGGGAAAATGGAAGTAATTCGGCGCTTTCTGGAGTCAAGACAATACAATAATAAAAGTGATATGTAGGTTTATTGTCAATGCGTTTCAGAGTCACACCGACTCATTCTTCAGGACAACCATACATAAAAACGTAAAGGTGAACCCTGATCGAGGGTATAGGGCAGGGGTGGGGCCATTTACGGCCCTCGATTACCCTCTATCAGGCCCCCGAGTAGATTCTCAGGGACCGCATTCTTGGGCAGGGAGGTGTATTTTGATTACAACCAGCTCATTAATTTCTTCTAGCTCTGTTAGCACACACATGCAGTGATCACTACTGAACATCGATGGGCACGCAATGAAAGATTACGTCCTCAAATCAGTGCCAGAGTCAGGATGTACTTTATGGGCGGAGTTTGTACGGCCCCCAAAGGATGGTATAAATATTCAAATGGCCCTTGGCAGAAAAAAGATTCCCCACCCCTGGTATAGGGGAACCTCAGCAAAAGACCGCGCTGTTACTGAAAATAAATCTCTACACAAAGACCAACACTGATATTACCACTATATGGTGACCATATAGTGGTTGTTACCAGACCTGCAGACCATACAAGTAAAAACAGTACAGTTATATAGAGTAACTTACAGCTGACGTTCTTTCTGGTGGAAAAGATTATTTTCCCGTCTTTTCCATCCGGTCCAGACCAACATGTCAACTTCTTCCCGTCACGAGTCATCTGTAGAGATGAGATTTCCATCACTGTCCCCATCTATACCCAATTTGCACAAACTCCTCATCCTGCTGATAGCAGAATACTGAGTCATCGCTGCCAAGTATGTGTCCCTATTGCTGCACCTGCAATGTGGTACAAAAACAGCTCCTCTTTCTGCCCCACATAATAATGCCACCACTGTGCCCAATACAAAGTTATTTGTGCTCACTTGTGCTCTCTAGATGGTAAAATTGCTCCCTTAAAATTATTAATTCTCTGTGCAAATGCCCTAGAAAAGTGTCCACATTTTGCTCCTTTGATGGTTACAATCATCTAAGTGCCCCTATAACACTAATGCTTCTTAAGTGCCCACTTAACATTAAATAATGTCCACTGGGTCCCCCAATATACAGCTCCTCTATACACAGTATAGTGGACCCACATCTCCCTTAAATAGAGTATGATGACCCCACAGCTTCCCTATATACTGTATGATAGGTCCTTAGTTTATTCACAATATAATGCATACAGCTTCCATATACACAGTATGGAGGGCCCACAGCTCCCCTATAACCAGTACCACTGTCAGTACATGAATGCTGCATGAAAACCACAGTCGGTACACAAATGTAGAACTAGAACCACTATTGGTAAATGTATGCAGTGCCATTCTATTAAATTATTGATGTTAGTGCATGCCACAAGATCGCCCTACATGGAGAAATATTGGACAAGATTTTTATCCCAGTTGCAGAACAAAGAAATCTGATTATCGCTCGCTAGGAGATTCCTCTGCTGTAGCCTGGAATCTGAGAGCTCAGGCTAACTCTTGGGCAGATCAAAATCTATAATAAGATAATTCAGTTCACTTTGTGTTATAAGTAGTGATGATCATACAGTAAAAAGCTTGAATGCTCTGTACTCGAATCGAGCAAGTCGGGTTTGGATGCTCAAACGGGCTGGACTCAAGTAATGAGTATAATAGAAGGCAATAGGAAACTCAAGCGTTTTACGCAACTTTTACGGATTGACAATAAAACATATAAAACCAAAGCTAAAATGGACTTTACAAAAAAAAAGGAAACATTATTTCTAGGGTTGATCAAATAGCTTTGGATAAGTGCTTATCCGAATAGCTATAGCACTTTCCGAATAGCTGCCTTGGTAACCTGGATACCTGTAGCGCTCCGGATAATCAGCTGTTCGGAGCCGCAGCTGCATGTTTCGTGGCTGTGTGACATTCACAACAGATGCAAGGAGAGTCCAACAAACAGGCTATTCATACATGTGTTGTGACTGTCACACAGCTGCGATCAACCCGAATTATTTCCTGCATAATGACTTGTATATAAGGCAAAATTAAAAAAAGACTGCCTCCCCACCCCTTAATAGCCGGGCCACCTCTCATCGTATTTCGACGTTGCCTATGACTACAGTAGATGACATAGACCTGGAAATAAAACTATATCCCCCCGAAGATAAGCATAAAGATAAAGCAGTTATTCCATGGCAATTAGGGTAGGAGTCAGGTAACCCACACTTTGCTCTCCCTTCTATCCATGTGCTTTATTCCTATCCTCCTATGTTCCCTTGCCATCCACATTCACAGCCCCATCTCTCCTACATCATGACTCATATACATCAGCTCCTCTCTCCTTCTCTCTCCCATGTACAGTAAAGCTCCCATGTACTTCTCACCTTCCTGAAAAACCTCAGCCAATCTTGCCCAAACACACTGCACAAAAAAACTTCGTACAGTTTCTACTTGCTCTTTATCTTCCTACTCCTACTGATTTCAGGGGACATCTCCCCCAACCCTTGTCCACCGTCCACCATCCTCAACCCCTACCCTACCTCACACCGAAACCTTACTAAACTTACTAATATTAGTTGCCCTCCTTCATCTCCTTCTTTTAATTGTGCCCTTTGGAATCCACGGTCTGTATGAAACAAGCTTTCTTTCCTACACAATTACTTTCTGAAAAACTCTCTTAATCTGTTGGCCCTCACGGAAACCTGGATTCAGGATTCTGACACTGTCTCTCCTGCTGCCATTTCCCATGGTGGCTTACAATTCTCACATTCCCCAAGACCCACAAACAGACATGGTGGTGGAATCGGCATACTCCTGCCCCCAGAATGCACTTTCCAGGTCATCCCCCCAGTTCCATCACTCTCATTCCCTTCTTTTGAGGTCCACATCATCAGGCTTTTCCATCCCCTCTCCCTCAGAGTAGGGGTCATATACCACCCCCAGGCTCACCCACCCACTTCCTGGACCATTTATCTGCCTTGCTGCAGCACTTCATGTCCTCAGAACTACCAACCCTTATTCTGGGAGACTTCAACATCCCAATAAACAGCCCCACTTCCACATCTGCATCCCAGCTTTTATCACTAACCACTTCTCTAGGCCTCTCACAGCTCTCAACCTTTGAAACTCACAAAGACGGTACCACCCTTGACCTGGTCTTTGTCTGGCTCTGTTCAATCTCCTGCCTAGATACAGTAACTCACCACTTCCCCTCTCTGACCACAACATTCTCTCCTTCACGCTCACAATTCCTTGCCCACCTCAGCAACTCCTACCTACCACACATCCTGAAATCTACATGCTATTAACCCTCATACACTTTCAGACACCCTATACTCATCACTGTCCCCAATCTCGTCTTTTTCCTGTCCTGATCTGGCTGTACATCACTACAATGACACACCTAAAAGCACCCTTGACCAATTAGCTCCCCTCAACCTCAGAACCTCCAAACACAGAGTAAAACAACCCTGGCTCACATCGCAAACCCGATTTCTCCAGCGATGCTCTAGGTGTGCTGAATGCTTATGGAGGAAAACTCACACACCAGAAGACTTCATACACTTCAAATTTATGTTAAGAACCTATAACTCTGCCCTTCACCTCGCCAAACATACCTACTTCAACACCCTGATCTCACTATCCAACAACCCCAAGAAACTTTTTGACACCTTTCACTCCCTCCTCAGGCCAATAGCACAAGTCCCTATCACAGACATTTGTGCTGATGACCTGGCCTCCCACTTTTTAGAGAAAATAGGTAATATCCATCAGGAATTCAGCTCCCAGCCACCAAGTGCAGTGACTCCCATCCCTCCCTGCATTTCCCCTGGCTAACTCTCCACATTCGATCCCATCACAGAAGAAGAAGTCTCCAGGCTCCTCTCTTCTTCTCGTCCAACTACATGCACTACTGACCCCATTCCCTCTCATCTCCTCCAGTCTCGCTCTCCAGTCGTCACAACTCACCTAACTACAATCTTTAATCTCTCCCTCTCTGGCATTTTCCTCTCCTCCTTCAAACACTCTTTCATTACTCCATTACTAAAGAAACCCGCCCTCGACCCATCCGACACAAACAACTACAGACCAGTCTCCAATCTCCCCTTCATCTCTAAACTCTTGGACTGTCTGATCTACTCCCACCTTACCCGTTATCTCTCCACTCATTCCCTCCTAGACCCTTCACAGTCCGGTTTCTCCCCCTACATTTGACAGAAACTGCACTGATCAAGGTGACCAACGACCTTCTGACAGCAAAATGTAACAGTGACCACTCTCTGCTCATTCTTCTCAACCCTTTTTGCAGCTTTCGACACTGTTGACCACCGTCTCCTACTCTCTAGGCTCTAGTCACTAGGCATTAAGGACACTGCTCTCTCCTGGTTCCCTTCCTATCTTTCTGACCGCTCCTTCAGTGTTTTGTTCACTGGCTCCACTTCATCTCCTCTTCCTCTCACTGTTGGTGTACCTCAGGGCTCAGTCCTTGGCTCCCTTCTCTTGTCCCTGTACACGGCCCCAATTGGACAGACCATTAGTGGATTTGGCTTTCAGTACTATCTTTATGCTTATGACACGCTACTGTACACGTCATCCCCTGACCTTAGCCCCGCGGTACTACAGAACGCCAGTGACTGTCCGCAGTCTCCAACATCATGTCCGCTCTCTATCTGAAACTCAACCTCTCCAAAACTGAACTTCTACTCCTGCCATCTACTAACCTGCCTAAATCTGACATTTCCCTCGCCGTGGATGGAACCATAATAACACAGCAGGCATGCTGTTTGGGTGTTATGTTTGACTCCGATCTCTCCTTCACATCCCATATACAATATCTTTCTCAATCTTGCCACTTACACCTAACTAACATCTCTAGAATCTTCCCTTTTCTCACCATGGAAAGAACAAAAACCCTCTCTGTCGCCTTGATCAACTCCCGCCTGGACTACTGCAATTCTCTTTTAATTGGCCTCCCCCTTACTCGACTTTCCCCTCTCCAGTCTATCCTTAATGCAGCAGCCAGGGTTGTCCATCTATCTAATCAGTATTCAGACGTGTCCGCTCTTCACCAGTCATTACACTGGCTGCCCATTCATTATAGAATCCAATTCAAAGTACTTGTTCTCACCCACAAAGTTCTCCATAGTGTGGCACCCCCTTTCCTCTCTCATTTCGGTCTATCAGCCTAACCGATCACTGCGCTCTGCAAACGACTTTTGACTAACCTCTGCACTAATCCGTACCTCCCACTCCCGACTCGAAGACTTCTCCCGTGCTGCGCCAATCCTCTGGAATGCTCTGCCCCAAGATATTAGGACTAGTGATGAGCTAATATACTCGTTACTCGAGATTTCCCGAGCATGCTCGGGTGACCTCCGAGTATTTTTTAGTGCTCGGAGATTTAGTTTTCATCGCTGCAGCTGAAATCTCGAGTAACGAGTATATTCGCTCATCACTAATTAGGACCATCCACAATTTGCATAGTTCTAGGCGCTCGCTCAAAACACATTTGTTCATAGCGGCCTATCATGTTCACTAATCAAAGTCATTTTATGTTTTTGTGTGTAGCCCATTCACTATTTCCATCTATCCCCCACCCCCTGAAGATGGTTGGACCATCATTGTAAATACATCATTGTAAATCCACACCTGTACTTTGTATCTCCCCCACCTCATTGTAGATTGTAAGCTCTCACAAGCAGAGTTGTCTTATTTTGCTTTAATTATTGTATTGTTAACGTTGTTACTTAAGACTGTTGTGTTTGTAACTGTTAAACTGTAAAGCGCTGCGAACTATGTTGGTGCTATATAAATAAAGATTATTATTATTATTATTATTACATCCACAGGTAGTCACCAGTAAAATTAGAAATAAAGACTGAAATACACCCTGGAAGACAAAAGTGCCGCATGATTACCCTCTACTAATTTGGAGCAAGTGACCCATAATGATCTTCTAAAAATTTGGATAAAGTAACGCATAATGACCTTCTAAAAATTTGGAAAAAGTCACTATAATGACCCTTTTACCCCTTTACCCCCTGAGCTTTTTTCGGTTTTGCATTTTCGTTTTTCACTCCCCTTCTTACTAGAGCCATAACTTTATGTTATGTGCAGAGGCTGACCGGAATGCAGACGGGCATGTTGTTGCTGGTATTCAACTACTGCCGTCTCCTCATAAAGCCTTGCCAATGTTTACAATGTAGAGTTTCAGCTCGTGGTCATATGGCACACTAGTCGGTGAGCTGGCACTTGCAAGCGCTGCTGCAGCACTGCCAGATTGGCGTCAGCTATAGCTGAACTGCGGAAATGGGCGCACAAGTATCTCGGGCAAATCTTGGTACATTTTCAGAAAACACTGAACCACTAAGTTGAGCGCACGTGGGCCAGGCATGGCATGTGTGCAAGCTTGCCAAGCTTCAGAGCTGCCACCAAGTTACAGCCATTATCACACACAATCATGCCTGCTTGTACGTTCAGTGGCAAGAGCCACAGATCTGTCTGGTCTTTTATACTTTTCAAAAACTTTGCGTTTCTCATCTAAACAAATTATTTTCAGCAGATCATGTTACCGCTTCACCGAGGCCGTGCTCCAGTGCTTACAGCTTGCAACTGATATGGTTGACAATCAGAGATGGAGGAGGTGGAGGAAACTTTGATGGAACTAGGGCCTGCGTTCCTCGGCGTTGGTAGCAGATGTGCCATCCCAGGGTCCGACCCAGTCCCAGCCTCCACTAGGTTCACCCAGTGTGCCATCAGGGAAATATAGCATCCTTGGCCACAAGCACTTGTCCACGTATTGGTCATTAAGTGGACCTTCCCTCTAACTGTGTTGGTCAAGGCATGGGTGATATGGGACACGTGATGGTGATAGGCGAGGACAGCACACCGGGAAAAATAGTGGAAGCTGAGTACCGAGGGACAGCGGCAGCCATGAGTTTGCAGAAAGCTTCAGTGTCCATGAGCCTAAACTGCAACATTTCCAGGGCAAGCAGTCTGGAAATGTGCCCACTTAGTATTTGTGCCTGTACGTGGGTGGCTGGGTATTTACACTTACATTCCAAGGCCTGGGGTATGGACAGCTGAATGCTGCACTAAGATAAGGAAATGGACGTGGATGCTGATGGTGTCTGCGAATGTGAAATGACAGGTGCTGGGCTGGAGACATTCGCACCTGCTTCCTGGACAGGGGATTGGCAAGCACATGGCACAAGGGAAGAGGGAGTGTCACTCACAGACACTGATTGTGGACCCAGGCGTTCAGTACACCTAGTCGGGTGCTTTGTTGACTTGTGCCTGAGTATTCTTAGTGGTGGTCAGGACCCTGCTGATCTTAGTATGGCACAGGTTGCAAATGACCATTCGTTTATCGTCTGCACTTTATTTAAAAAAGATTGGGGAACACCTAACCCTTGGGGAACAGTTGCCCGGTTTTTTTTTCTGGGTCAGTGACTTCATCGTTCATAACCTAGTCCCCTCTATAATTTGTAAAGCGCTGCGGAATATGTTGGCGCTATATAAATAAAATTATTATTATTATTTATTATTATAACCTAATCTTCCACTTCCACACTCTGGTCCTCCTAACTTGTTGAATTAACAACATAACTTGTTGGCAAATGTATCTCCTCATCATTTACCTCTTGATACACGAATTTCCTTGCTTCACCGTCGTGTTCTTCTGACTGTGGCTGCTCAAATATTTGTGCATCACTACATCCTGCTTCTCATGTACCACTTGAAATGTGCAGGGCGAGAGGCCAGAATCAATAAATGGAAATGTAAAGAGCTTCTCAGAGTGTCCAAGTGTGTGATCACTTGTATCCTGGGACTCGCCATGATGGGAGGAAGGAGGATCAAGGTGTGGATTATGTGGTCCAGACTCGTGGCTAGTGAGACTGGACCGTGTGGAAGACAGGGTGGTGCTGGGAAACATACTGGAGGCATCCAAACAACCACTTGTTTGCATTGTTCTGGCTTCAAAAGTAGTTTCCTGCTTACCCAGGGAAAGTGGAACAGAAAGCTAGGTCTCATGGATGAGCATATTTGTTGTGCTTCTGCAGCAGGCACAGTTTCAACTGGCCCATGGCATTGGCCTCAACGTACACTATCAGCAACATGTCCACTTCCCCGTCCCTTACTGCAAGCACCAATCGTTGGCATTTAACCCCTCTGATTTCTCTGTCAGTAGTGACCGCAGCATAGAGAAGCATCGCACAAGGGGCTCCCTGCGCTCTTCCATCAGAACAACACGATGACCGCACCAAGATGATCGCGGGGTCCTTCCTGGTCCTGCAGGGAAGGTGGCTTGCGAGCACCTGCTGAGAGCAGGCGGCGGCATGCCTCCTTCCCTGCCTGTCAGATCCTGCAGTGCAGAGTATCAGATCAGCGATCTGCTGTGAAATAGTAATGTCCCGTATTGGAACAATGTAGTAAAGTAAACAAAATATATTATAATGTGTAAAAATATATTTAAAAAAAAATCCCCAAATAAAGAGAAAATAAATAAAATAAATATTTTACCAATAAATACATTTATGTACATAAAAAAGTACACATATTTGGTATGGCCGCGTCTGTAACTACCCACTCTATAAAACTGTCCCACTAGTTAACCCCTTCAGTGAAAATCATAAAAAAATAAAAAATGAGGCAAAAAACAATGCTTTATTATCATACCGCCAAACAAAAAGTGAAATATAACGCAATCAAAAAGGTTTATGTAAATAAAAATGGTACTGCTGAAAACATCATCTTGTCCCACAAAAATCAAGCTGCCATACAGTTCCATCAGCAGAAACGTAAAAAAGTTATAGCTCTCAGAATAAAGCGATGCTAAATAATTATTTTTACTTATAAAAGCGGCAAAACATAAAAAATATATATAAATGAGGTATCGCTGTAATGTTACTGACCCAAAGATTAAAGCTGCCTTATCAATTTTACCACACGTGGAATGGTATGAAAAAAAAGCAGTTCCTGAATTGCTGTTTTTTGATCATTCTGACTCACAAAAATCAGAATAGAAGGTGACCAAAAAATGTAATGTGCCCGAATGGAACCTATAGAAACGTCAGCTTGTTCCGCAAAAAACAAGCCCTCACATGACTGTCAGCCAAAATATGAAAAAATTATTGCTCTCAAAATATGGTGATGCAAAAACTAGTTTTTGCAAAAAAAAGCATCTTTTAGTGTGTGACAGCTATCAAATGTAAAAACGCAATATAAATCTGTTACTGCTGTAATAGCACCGACCCAAAGATTAAAGTCGACTAACCACTTATACTGCACGAGGAACAGCGGAAAAAATAAATTAAACCAATTCTTCACATGCTGTTGATTTTTTTCATTCTGCCTCCCAAAGATCGCAGTAAGTCTTGGCGCATATTTATCCTGCGCTGAGTGCTTACATCGGGCTTTCCGTGTAAATCTCTGAAATACGTGATTCAGACAGAATTTCTGGCAGAACAATCCCTATAATGAGGCAGATGGAGGCAGTGTGGACGCCATCTGACCTTAGATCCGGCAGTGTCGGTTTTTTTAGGATTGCAGAAAAGTGCCATCAGCCACAGTTTTGTGCACTTCTGAAAAGAAGGACACCGCTGAACAGAGCCCAGACAGAGTCTAGAGTAACACAGCTGCCTCACTATAGTGACAGGATTCATGGGGGGGGGGGGTCATCTGAATCATGTCACTCTGAGATTTAGATGGAAACCCCAAAGTAAGTGCTCATCGTAACGTGCTGGATAACTGTGATCCCAAACATTATGTAAAATGTTCCCAATAAAAGCTTCCACTCAGTCTACAAAAAAAGCTAATCCCCACTCAGATCTGTCATCTGTTAACGGAAATATAGGGGGCATCCACGTTACTGGCAGCACAAAGGCTCTGGAAAAGCTAAATTGCTCCCCACCTGCCAAAAGAAATTCAGCAAATTCTCCGCTTCCAAATCCAAATGCCCTCCTCCCTTCTGAGCCCCAGTATGTCTAAACAACATTTAGCACCCACATTTCTGGCATTTCTGTAATGATGAGAGCCCACCTAATTTACAGGTGCTTGTCTCCAGAAGCGCAGGCTGGGCATAATTTACTAGTCACTACAACGGCAGTTTGCAATTTTCACTCAGCAACATCCACTGCTGCCTGTTTCTGGAAAACACTCATGGAGTCAAAATCGTCACTACATCTGTAGATAAATTCCCAAAGGGGTATTATTTCCAAAATGGGATCACTTGAGGGGGGATTCTGCTTTTCTAGCACTTAAGCCTCTTTCACACTTCCGTCAGGACGGGTCCGTCGCAATGCGTTGGGTCAACGTACCGACGGAATTTTTTGCACGACGTGGGCAGCGGATGTAGTTTTTCGACGCATCCGCTGCCCATTCTGCAGTCCGGGGAGGAGTGGGCGGAGTTTCGGCCGCGCATGCGTGGTCGAAAATGGCGGACGCGACAGACAAAAAAAAGTTACATTGAACTTTTTTGTGACGACGGTCCACCAAAACACGACGAATCCGACGGACGCGACGTGTGGCAATCCGTCGCGATCTGTCGCTTAAAGAAGTCTATAGGCAAAAAACGCATCCTGCAAGCACATTTGCAGGATCCGTTTTTTGCCCAAAACGACGGATTGCGATGGATTGCAAAAAACGGAAGTGCGAAAGAGGCCTTAGGGGCTCAGTATAAGGAATCCACAAACTAGTCTAGGAAAATCTGCGTTCCAAGTGGCAAATAGCGCTCTGTCCCTCCTGAGTGTCTCCGTATGGCAAAGTAGTACTGTTCAGCCACATATGGGGTATTTCTACATTCAGCAGAAATTGTGGGAGAAATTCTGGTGCCATTTGTACCCATTTCCCAGTGTGAAAATGTAAAACTTGGGGCTAACACACAATCTTGGTGGTAGAATGTAAATTATTTTTTCTTCACTGCCCAATGGTATAAAAGTCTGTGACACACCTGTGGTGTCAATATGATCACTGCACCCCTAGATGAATTCATTAAGAGGTTTAGTTTGTAAAATGGGGTCACTTATGGGGGATTATGCTATTCTGGCACCTCAGAAGCTCTGTCAATGTAACATGGCACCCTCAAACAAGTGCAGCAAAATCTGCACTGTAATATGGCGTTACTTCCCTTCTGAGCTTTGCACTGTGCCTCAAAAGTAGTTTTCAACCACATATGAGGTATCGGCCAACTCAAGAGAAATTGGACAAACTTTGGGGTCCGTGGTCTCCTTTTGCCCTTGTAAAAATAAAAAAATTGTAGCTAAAAAAGATTTTTGTGGGAAAAATGTGATTTTTTTTTTTTTTACATTTTCACAGCTTAACGTAATAAACTTCTGTGAAGCACCTGGGGGTTCAAGATGCTCAATACACATCTAGATAAGGTTCCAAAGGGGTCTATTTTCCAAAATGGTGTCACTTATGGGGGATTTCACTGTTTAGGCATATCGGGCTCTCCAAACGCGACATGGCAACCGCTAATTATTCCAGCATATTTTATATTCAAAAAGTCAAATGGCGCTTCTTCCGTTCCAAGCCCTGCCATGCACCCAAACAGTAGAGTTCCCCCACATATGGAGTATCGGCGTACTCAGGGGAAATGGCACAACAAAATGTATGGTCCATTTTCTCCTGTTACCTTTGCAAAAGTAAAAAAAATTGAGTCTAAATGAACATTTTTGTGAGAGAAAAGTAAATGTTTATTTTTTCCTTCCACCTTCCAAAAATTCCTGTGAAGCACCTGAAGGGTTAATAAACTTCTTGAATGTGGCCTTGAGTACATTGATGGGTGCAGTTTTTAGAATGGTGTCATTTTTGGGTATTTTCTGTCATATTGGCCCCTCAAAGTCACTTCAAGTGTGAGGTGGTCCCTAAAAAAAATGGTTTTGCCAATTTTGTTGTAAAAATGAGAAATCGCTGGTCAACTTTTAACCCTTATAACTTCTAACAAAAAAAATTATGATTGGATCGCAGCTAGATACCTATAGCTACTACTGCGCAGGCTCGGCGGGCACCATTTTCATATAGTTTCTTTTTCCTAGCTTTTCCTGTTTTTGCACATAATACTGCAATAGCATTATTAAACCCTGCCTAGGTGCCTCTAATCCTAAACTTTCCCTCCGCTGAATGCAGGTAACAGCAGATTTACTTCAGAAAGGAAACTATTTGGCGCTAAAAAGGCCTGTTGTTTTAATGTTGCAGGACCAGTATATAATTACTCCTATAGCAATCCTATTAAATCCTGACTAAATCCCTGCTCTAATCTAAGCTCTCCCTGAACTGTTTCCTGAATACAGTGTGCCGAGCATTGCATCACTGGGTCTTATATTAGACCCCATAACGCCATGTGGCTGGCCAATCACAGTAATGCCACTACCACGATGTCTTCGGCATTACAGTGACTGGCAGGTAATCCCCACATGTTTATTGGCTGTGTAACATGCGCCATGCATGCGAGGCGGGGATTCGAGCATTCAATCTAAGCACCCAGATACTCAAGTGATATCTGAGTATCACTGATTAAATTTGCACATCACTAGTTATATCCCTACCACTCTTATGCTGATGTCCCCGTTTTGATGCCATTATGTATGCGATGTGACTGTTCTACTCCATGATAGTTTACAGAGATTATGCGCCTTACATGCCGCCATCACCGCTGCTGCCAGTGATTAACTGTAATGTTCATGTGAAGGTGTGATGTCGCTTCGACCTCAAGCATGGAGGCGCTTCCTTCATAAGATACTAAATATTCCAGTCCAAATTAACAGACAGCATTTGTAGATGTAATCCTCATGTGTTTCTGCTAATTATTTGCAGTAATTGCATTATTACATGAGATTTTTATGATGTGACATCATCATCTTCTTCCCATTCAGGTTCCTACAATATCCTCTCAGTGGAGCTCTTTTATCTAAAAGAATTTTCCTGATCGATCCATCAAGGATGGATAGTGACAGGGACAAGATGGCGGAGAGGATATTACACCTCACCCTAGAGATCCTCTGCCGGCTTACTGGAGAGGTGAGAGATTCTGATCACGTCACATTACATCATTCTTCTCTATGGGAATAACAGATGGACAGAACTGGAGAGGTGAGGACTCTGGGAATGTCTGTAATGAGATTTATTATTGTGTCTCTCCATAACCAGGATTACACAGTAGTGAAGAAGACCACTAGTGAGCGCTGTCAGGCCTCTGTGTCTGAGGGATGGGGAAGACCCCTGAGCCCAATCACGAGGCCTCCACCTCACCCACTGATACATGAGGACATCAATGACCAGAAGATCCTAGAACTCACCTACAAAATGATTGAGCTGCTGACTGGAGAGGTGACACTGCTGGGAATGCTGGAAAATTATACAGTAGATCTATGAAGGGGTCAGGGAATGATGATGATATCATTGTATGTATCAGGTTCCTATAAGGTGTCAGGATGTCGCTGTCTATTTCTCCATGGAGGAGTGGGAGTATTTAGAAGGACACAAAGATCTGTACAAGGACGTCATGATGGAGGTTCCCCAGCCCCCCACATCACCAGGTAATAGACAGGACTAAATACACACGGCTTAGAATTATCTGTATGTAAAAAATGAATTCAGTCCCTGTATGTGTTTCCTCCAGTTCTATCAAGTGAGAGCACAACACCAGAGAGATGTCCCCACCCTCTTCTTCCACAGGACTGTAAACAAGAAGATCCCAATGTTCCTCAGGATGATCTGGTAGATGGAGAGAAGGTATCGTGAAATCTCCCCTATGAAGTGTAGAAGGCTGTGGAGGTCTTGTATTCAGTCTTGTGATATCCACCAGAATTATATACTGAACTACCAATTTATTAAAGGCACCGGCCTTTTATGTGCTGCATAACATAAATTGACTACATTTTTCGGGGATCGTTTCAATGTGGATTGACAAGGAATTAAACTATAAACGAGGTGTGTTCATCGATGCTAGAACAGGTGGGCATGTATTTCAGAGACTGTGAATTCTGTTCAAAAAGAATGAGTTCTGATAAATAGGTAGTACACAGACAATTGCAGCTGATTAAAATGCTGGTGAATGACCATTTACGGAATCTGATTGCATAATACATTATTCTTCAACACGGATGGGCTATAATAGCAGAAGACCAGTGCCAGTGTTATTCGAGAGAAACAGTAAGGCAAAAATTTGATCAGAGAGCAGGGTAAAAATTTTGCGTAGTCAGATAAATCCAGATATCTAAGGCACCAAGTGGCCGAAAGGGTCAGAATTTGACAAATAACATGAATCCATTACTCTTTACTGTCAGGCAGGTAGAGATGGAGAAATGATGCAGGGAGTATTTTCTTGGCCTATCTGAGCTCTCTGATATCTGTGGATGACTGTTTATACACTAGAGCTTACCTAAGAATCGTGACCAACGAACCTCATTACTTCATGGTAGCTGTTTAATCTATGGCTAAAGGAAACTGTACCATGTCACAAGGGTTATATAGTGTTGAATTCCGTCCAGGAACAGGAACATGACAGTAAGTTTTCAATGTTTCTTCGAGTTTCCAGAAGATCATTCTTTAGAGCATTTACAAGCTCGGTAGTATAGGCTGTTCATAGAATGTCGGTACCTCTATCTAATTTACAAAAAAACTGTAAGAGGCTATCCTATTGATATGGGCAAATATTCCTGAAGAATGATCTTAACATAGAATGGAATCTATTACACGATAAATGGCTGAGGTCCTGAAGACCAGAGAAGATCGAAAGTGCTACTAGATAGGTGTCTCTAATAAAGTGGCCATTCAGTGTATATTTTATACTTGGTGGAGATGAATGGATAAAGCTGATCATAGACATTAGATGTAGTCTGGATCTTCTCTTAATCTTTCTGATTAGAATTAGAAACCAACAGGTTGGATTTAAAACAGAGACCTGCAGCTGTGATAACATCTGCTGTCATTTTTGATCATCATGTTTATGATCTTTTCTCCTCTTGGAAATCATCTCACATGACTTCCCCGTCTGTCTGTGACTTTTTCAAAATTTATTTCAGGATGAAGATCTGACCGGTCTTAATATTATAGAGACATATGTGATGGGAGATGAGCTGTGTAAAGAGGAGATTCTTACAGGTGAGTATTAACCACTGAATGCAGGGAAGTAACTGATTCTACTCCGTTATTTCCTGGTACAATTAAATGGTGAATCTTTTAGGGTACATTGTACAAAGTAATTTTTTTGCCACTAAAATAAAAGTAACCCACATGTTTTCTATTTAGTCAGTTTTGATGCACAATTTCAAGGGGCAACATTTAACAGATAGAACCAAATACAGCTCTGTTGTCTACATTCTATACTGGTCATAGAAACACTGAAAACTAGATCATTACCTGGTCTGAGAAGAGTTACCGTATATACTCGAGTATAAACCGACCCGAGTATAAGCAGAGACCCCTAATTTTGCAACAAAAAAATGGGAAAACTTATTGACTCGAGTATAAGCCTAGGGGGGAAATGCAGCAGCTACTGGTGAATTTCAAAAATAAAAATAGATACTAATAAAAGTAAAATTGATTGAGATATCAGTAGGTTACGTGTTTTTGAATATCCGTATTGAACCAGGAGCCCCATATAATGCTCAATACAGTTCATAATGAGCCCCATAAGATGCTCAATACAAAATACACCCCATATAATGCTCCATAAAGTTCATGATGGGCCCCATAAGATGCTCCATATTAAAATATGCCCCATATAATGCTGCACAAAGGTTGATGGGCCCCATAAGATGCTCCATAGAATATTATGCCCCATATAATGCTGCACAAAGGTTGATGGCCCCATAAGATGCTCCATAGAATATTATGCCCCATATGCTGCTGCTGCGATTAAAAAAAAAATGACATACTCACCTCTCGTCGCTGGGGGTCTGGTGCCGGTGTCCAGAGCAGGAGGGGATACCGGCGCGCTATGGAGGCCAGGTGCCGGATTCGCTGCTGGCTTAGGCCCCCCGCACTTGCGATATTCACCTATCCCCGTTCCACCGCCGTGTGCCGCTGTGTCTTCCAGGTGTCTGCAGTGACTGTTCAGGCAGAGGGCACGCACTAAACACATCATCACACCCTCTGCCTGAACGTTACAGCCAGAGGACACAGAAGATAGAGCGCGGCGGTGGAACGGGGCCAGGTGAGTATCCCCTGGCTCACCCTCCCCTGCTATACTCACCCTCCTGGTGCGGTCCCTGCTTCTCCGATGGTCTCTGGCGCCGGCAGCTTGTTCCTGTGTTCAGCGGTCACATGGTACCGCTCATTAAAGTAATGAATATGTGCTCCACACCTATGGGAGTGGAGTCACGTCCATGTTCATTACTTTAATGAGCGGTACCACGTGACCGCTGAACACAGTAAGAGCTGCGGGCGCCGGAGACCATCGGAGAAGCAGGGAAGTGCAGAGACTGCACCGGGAGCAGGTGAGTATGATGTGACAGCCGCCGCTCCCACTCCCCCGCCGACCCCCTGGGACAATGATTCGAGTATAAGCCGAGAGGGGCACTTTTAGCCTAAAAAGTGGGCTGAAAATCTCGGCTTATACGCGAGTATATACGGTATATAAATTACTGTGATCATTTCAACCAGAAAGGCATCTTCCTGAGCCAATTTATTCAATAATTGCGTATTTCTTGTAGCACATATCCATATACCCGTCAATTTCTGGAGCCTTGGATATTTTCAGTGATTCGATAACTTTGGTGATTTCAGGAACATCAGTGCTGAAGGACATTCTTGCAAGATGTTCTGATCTGATGTTGGGGTGTTCAGAAGCCAGGTTATATCATGATTCCTAATAAGAGCAAAATTGATCAGCAATCATTCTAGGCTCTATGATTTTTTCCCCTTCTAGTTCTATTAAATGTGCTTTTTTAACTTTGATTAGCTTATTTAATTTTATAGTTCGCAAAGGTCCAGCTTTATTATTGTGAATATACAAATTAAGTTGATTTTTTTTTTTACAAAAGATAAAACTTTGACAAAAGAATAAACTGAAGATTTAAGCGGATGAACCAGAGTTTCAACCTATCTACAGAGAGAGAGACGTTTTGTGTATAGTTACCAATTGGGAATTATTTTTTTTAAGGATATCTGGAGCTTCCTTATTTCAACCACTTTTTGCTTTAGCACATGCTTGACATTCCTCATATGAAAGATTTGTGTGCAGTCCATAGAGAAAGGGGAATAAATTATATTTAGGGCTCGCTCACACAATGTTTTATCGGATAGTACATAGACCAATGTTATACTATGGGGTGGTGCTGATCAACGTTTTTTTTATTCCGATTCGACATGAGAAAAAAAATCTCAGCATGCTGCAATTTACAGTGCAAATCGGATGGTACTCATCAATCCAAGTCTATGGGTGCGTGGAAAATATTGGACTGCACTTGGGTGTCACAGAATGGAGAAAATAGGGAAATTTTGTTCTCTGACTTCTCACCTGTGCTGCACTAAGCCAGCACTCTACGAAAACTTGGATAAGAGTTCTATCAGAGTGTCATTAACATAACCGATCTGATTCTCACATGAGAAAATCTACGCTCGTGTGATCCCGGGCTTAATGCGGAGACTAAAGTCTGGATGAGAAAGTTTAGAATTGTTAAATTTACATTTAGATGGGTGTAGAGAATTAAACAGTTCATCTAAAGTCAGGGATATAAGAGAGTGGTCCAACCACAAGATAATATAGATTATGGAACTTATTGTGAGGAAAAGTGATTTTTTTTTTTATCTACCATGCAAAAATCTTTCTCTACTTATATCTATATACCCCCACTGTCAAGTGTCATCAACATTTGCCTGCAATTTTATTGCCAATGTTATAATATTCAGAAAATCAAGGATGAGCTGATAGCAACTTATGTTCCCTTAGTGAGGAGAAGCTAGGAAAATGTCCACTTGATTCTGGTTAATCTGTAATATTATCCACAAGTTCTGACATCTCTGCTGTATGCTGTGAGTTTCCTTGGAACTGTTGAATTAGAATTTTTTTTGTTTTTTTGACCCCATTGTGCAGTATGACATAAATGTGTAACTAAGCACCAAGTGTCAGTGCTACTCTGAGAAATGCTTATCCCCCCACAGCTAGACAATTTTAATTTTAGAATTAGTGCACTATATTGAGTATAGTGTTATTTTTGTGGCACTCACTAGTATATAGGTATGACAAATTCTTTTCCTGCATTTGTTAGTGCAGCTTTCCTCACAGATAGCACAGCTCTACAGGCCATACAATGGATACTGTTGAAGGAGCGTGTGACCAGATCTTTCCATCAGCCTTCTCCAATTGACAAACAATTCATATGAGAAACCTGCTTTTCCATTGGAGGAAGCTGATGGACTGATCTGGTTCACATGCTCCTACACCAGCAGCCATTTTATGGACTGGTGCAGTAAGTGAACAGACATACAGACCTGCACCAGCATGTTCAAGAAAAAAAACTGTCATACCTACAACCCCTGGAAAAAATTATGGAATCAGCAGCCTTGTAGAATGTTCATTCAGTTGTTTAATTTTGTAGCAAAAAAGCAGATCACAGACATGGCACAAAACTAAAGTCATTTCAAATGGCAGCTTTTTGGCTTTAAGAAACAATAAAAGAAATCAAGAACAAAAAATGTGGCAGTCAGTAATGGTTATTTTTTTTTAACCAAGCATAGGGGAAAAATTACGGAATCACTCGATTCTGAGAAAAAAATTATGGAATCACCCTGTAAATTTTCATACCAAAAAATAACACCTGCATCAAATTAGATCTGCTTGTTAGTCTGCATCTAAAAAGGAGTGATCACACCTTGGACAGCTGTTGCACCAAGTGGACTGACATGAATCATGGCTCCAAAACGAGAGATATCAATTGAAACAAAGGAGAAAATCATCAAGCAATGTTGCAAAAGATGTTGGTTGTTCACAGTCAGCTGTGTCTAAAATCTGGACCAAAGACAAACATCATGGCAAGGTTGTTAAAGGCAAACATACTGGTAGACCAAGGAAGACATCAAAGCGTCAAGACCGGAAACTTAAAGCAATATGTCTCCAAAACAGGAAATGCACAACAAAACAAATGAGGAACGAATGGGTGGAAACTGGAGTCAACGTCTGTGACCGAACTGTAAGAAACCGCCTGAAGGAAATGGGATTTACATATAGAAGAGCTAAACGAAAGCCATCATTAACGCCTAAAAAAACAAAAAACAAGGTTACAATGGGCTAAGGAAAAGCAATCGTGGACTGTGGATGACTGGACGAAAGTCATATTCAGTGATGAATCACGAATCTGCATTGGGCAAGGTGATGATGCTGGAACTTTTGTTCGGTCCTGTTCCAATGAGATTTATAAAGATGACTGCCTGAAGAGAACATGCAAATTTCCACAGTCATTGATGATATGGGGCTGCATGTCAGGTAAAGGCACCAGGGAAAATGGCTGTCATTACATCTTCAATAAATACACAAGTTTATGTTGATATTTTGGACACTTTTCTTATCCCATCAATTGAAAGGATGTTTGGGGATGATGAAATCATTTTTGAAGATGATAATGCATCCTGCCATAGAGCAAAATCTGTGAAAACATTCCTTGAAAAAAGTCACATAAGGTCAATGTCATGGCCTGCAAATAGTCCGGATCTCAATCCAATTGAAAATCTTTGGTGGAAGTTGAAGAAAATGGTTCATGACAAGGCTCCAACCTGCAAAGCTGGAGAAAGTTGGAGCCAGATTGATGAAGAGTACTGTTTGACACTCATTAAGTCCATGCCTCAGAGACTGCAAGCTGTCATAAAAGCCAGAGGTGGTGCAACAAAATACTAGTGATGTTTTGGAGTGTTTTTTGTTTGTTTTTCATGATTCCATAATTTTTTCCTCAGAATTGAGTGATTCCATAATTTTTCCCCTATGCTTGGTTAAAAAAAATAACCATTACTGACTACCACATTTTTTGTTCTTGATTTCTTTTAGTGTTTCTTAAAGCCAGAAAGTTGTCATTTGAAATGAGTTTAGTTTTGTGCCATGTCTGTGATCTGCTTTTTTTCTACAAAATTAAACAACTGAATGAACATCCTCCAAGGCCGGTGATTCCATAATTTTTACCGGGGATTGTATATAGTAGTAAATAAACATAAAATCAAGATACACCCCCCTTCCCCCAACACACCTGTTAAAATAATTATAATGTTGCCAACTCCTTTAAGTGCCATGGTTAAAATGTATGTTAATTCACATGGAACAATGCCACCTTTGCAGATAATTATTGAGATTGAAGAGGTATACTCGGTCCAAGATTTTTTCTGTGCTGAGCAGTAGGCTTCCAAATTGTTGAAGCACCACTGCAGTGGGTTTTTTTTCCTTCACCGCTGGAGTGGTGTTAAACACAAGTCCCCTGCCCCTGGTCTGTTATGACCCCAATGGCGAGGGTCTCAGAGGAACGTGGAAGTCTGCAGAATACAAAAATCCAGCTCATAGGGCAGTGGTAACTGGGTTGACCATATATCTACTCCTAACGCCAACACTAGAAGTAGCCGGGGATCATTCCTACGTTGATTCTAGATGACACGCGCCAGCCGGAGAATCTAGCTACCCCTAGTAGAGGAAAACAAAGACCTTTCTTGCCTCCAGAGAAGGGGACCCCAAAGCTGGATAGAAGCCCCCCACAAATAATGACGGTGAGGTAAGAGGAAATGACAAACACAGAAATGAACCAGGTTTAGCACAGAGAGGCCCGCTTACTGATAGCAGAATAAAGAAAGGTAACTTATATGGTCAACAAAAACCCTATCAAAATCCACACTGGAAATTCAAGAACCCCCGAACCGTCTAACGGTCCGGGGGGAGAACACCAGCCCCCTAGAGCTTCCAGCAAAGGTCAGGATATAGATTTGGAACAAGCTGGACAAAAATACAAAACCAAAACAAATAGCAAAAAGCAAAAGGCAGACTTAGCTGATATAACTGGAACCAGGATCAGTAGACAAGAGCACAGCAGACTAGCTCTGATAACTACGTTGCCAGGCATTGAACTGAAGGTCCAGGGAGCTTATATAGCAACACCCCTAACTAACGACCCAGGTGCGGATAAAAGGAAAGACAGAAAAACCAGAGTCAAAAAACTAGTAACCACTAGAGGGAGCAAAAAGCAAATTCACAACAGTACCCCCCCCTTAGTGAGGGGTCACCGAACCCTCACCACGACCACCAGGGCGATCAGGATGAGCGGCATGAAAGGCACGAACTAAATCGGCCGCATGAACATCAGAGGCGACCACCCAGGAATTATCCTCCTGACCATAGCCCTTCCACTTGACCAGGTACTGAAGCCTCCGCCTGGAGAGGCGAGAATCCAAGATCTTCTCCACCACGTACTCCAACTCGCCCTCAACCAACACCGGAGCAGGAGGCTCAGCAGAAGGAACTACAGGCACAATGTACCGCCGCAACAAGGACCTATGAAATACATTGTGAATAGCAAACGACACAGGAAGATCCAGACGAAAAGATACAGGATTAAGGATTTCCAATATCTTGTAAGGCCCAATAAAACGAGGTTTAAATTTGGGAGAGGAGACCTTCATAGGAACAAAGCGGGAAGAAAGCCACACCAAATCCCCAACGCGTAGTCGGGGACCCACACCGCGGCGGCGGTTGGCAAAGCGCTGAGCCTTCTCCTGTGACAACTTCAAGTTGTCCACCACATGATTCCAGATCTGCTGCAACCTATCCACCACAGAATCCACCCCAGGACAGTCAGAAGGCTCCACATGACCCGAAGAAAAGCGAGGATGGAAACCAGAGTTGCAGAAAAAAGGCGAAACCAAGGTGGCGGAACTAGCCCGATTATTAAGGGCAAACTCAGCCAACGGCAAGAATGTCACCCAATCGTCCTGATCAGCAGAGACAAAACACCTCAAATAAGCCTCCAAAGTCTGATTGGTTCGCTCCGTCTGTCCATTAGTCTGAGGATGGAAAGCAGACGAAAACGACAAATCAATGCCCATCCTACTACAAAAGGATCGCCAGAACCTGGAAACGAACTGGGATCCTCTGTCTGACACAATATTCTCAGGGATGCCGTGCAAACGAACCACGTTCTGGAAAAACACAGGAACCAGATCGGAAGAGGAAGGCAGCTTAGGCAAAGGAACCAAATGGACCATCTTGGAGAAGCGATCACATATCACCCAGATAACGGACATGCCCTGAGATAGCGGAAGATCAGAAATGAAATCCATGGAGATATGTGTCCAAGGTCTCTTCGGGACAGGCAAGGGCAAGAGCAAACCGCTGGCACGAGAACAGCAAGGCTTAGCTCGAGCACAAGTCCCACAGGACTGCACAAATGACCGCACATCTCTTGACAAGGAAGGCCACCAAAAGGACCTGGCCACCAGATCTCTGGTGCCAAAAATTCCCGGGTGACCTGCCAACACCGAGGAATGAACCTCGGAAATGACTCTGCTGGTCCACTTATCCGGAACAAACAGTCTGTCAGGTGGACAAGACTCAGGCCTATCAGCCTGAAATCTCTGCAACACACGTCGCAGATCCGGAGAAATAGCTGACAAGATAACTCCATCTTTAAGAATACCAACAGGATCAGCGACTCCAGGAGCATCAGGCACAAAGCTCCTAGAAAGAGCATCGGCCTTCACATTCTTTGAACCTGGTAAATACGAGACAACAAAATCAAAGCGGGAGAAAAACAATGACCAGCGGGCCTGTCTAGGATTCAGGCGTTTAGCAGACTCGAGATACATCAGATTTTTGTGATCAGTCAAGACCACCACACGATGCTTAGCACCCTCGAGCCAATGACGCCACTCCTCAAATGCCCATTTCATGGCCAACAACTCCCGATTGCCCACATCATAATTTCGCTCGGCAGGTGAAAACTTCCTAGAGAAAAAGGCACAAGGTTTCATAACAGAGCAACCAGGGCCTCTCTGCGACAAAACGGCCCCTGCCCCAATCTCCGAAGCATCCACCTCAACCTGAAAGGGAAGTGAGACGTCAGGCTGGCACAAAACAGGCGCCGAAGTAAACCGGCGTTTCAACTCCTGGAAAGCCTCCACGGCAGCAGGAGCCCAGTTAGCTACATCGGAGCCCTTCTTGGTCATATCCGTCAAAGGTTTCACAATGCTAGAAAAATTAGCGATAAAACGACGGTAGAAGTTAGCGAAGCCCAAGAACTTCTGAAGACTCTTAACTGACGAGGGCTGAGTCCAATCAAGAATAGCTCGGACCTTGACTGGGTCCATCTCCACAGCAGAAGGGGAAAAAATGAACCCCAAAAAGGGAACCTTCTGTACACCAAAGAGACACTTTGAGCCCTTGACAAACAAAGAATTTTCACGCAAAATTTTAAAGACCAACCTGACCTGCTCCACATGCGAATCCCAATTATCAGAAAAAACCAAAATATCATCCAGATAAACAATCAAAAATTTATCCAGATACTTCCGGAAAATGTCATGCATAAAGGACTGAAAAACTGAAGGCGCATTGGAGAGCCCAAAAGGCATCACCAAGTACTCAAAATGACCTTCGGGCGTATTGAATGCGGTTTTCCATTCATCACCTTGCTTAATGCGCACAAGGTTGTACGCACCACGAAGGTCTATCTTGGTGAACCACTTGGCACCCTTAATCCGGGCAAACAAGTCAGACAACAGCGGTAAAGGATACTGAAATTTGACAGTGATCTTATTTAAAAGCCGATAATCAATACAAGGTCTCAAAGATCCGTCCTTTTTTGCCACAAAAAAGAATCCCGCACCAAGAGGGGAAGAAGACTGACGAATATGTCCTTTTTCCAGAGACTCCTTGATATATGAACGCATAGCGGTATGTTCAGGTACCGACAGATTAAACAGTCTTCCCTTAGGAAATTTACTGCCTGGGATCAAATCTATAGCACAGTCACAGTCCCTATGAGGAGGCAGTGCACTGGACTCAGACTCACTGAAGACATCCTGATAATCAGACAAATACTCCGGAACTTCCGAAGGCGTAGAAGAAGCAATAGACACAGGCAGGGAATCCTCATGAATACCACGACAGCCCCAACTTGAGACTGACATAGCCTTCCAGTCCAGGACTGGATTATGGGTCTGTAACCATGGCAGCCCTAAAACGACCAAATCATGCATTTTATGTAAAACCAGGAAACGTATCACCTCGCGGTGTTCAGGAGTCATGCACATGGTAACCTGAGTCCAATACTGCGGTTTATTTGCTGCCAATGGTGTAGCATCAATACCCCTAAGAGGAATAGGATTTTCTAATGGTTCAAGAGTAAATCCACAGCGCTTAGCAAATGAGAGATCCATGAGACTCAGGGCAGCACCTGAATCTACAAACGCCATGACAGGATAAGATGACAGTGAGCAAATCAAAGTTACAGACAGAATAAATTTAGGTTGCAAATTACCAACGGTGACAGGACTAACAACCTTAGCTATACGTTTAGAGCATGCTGAGATAACATGTGTAGAATCACCACAGTAGTAGCACAAGCCATTCCGGCGTCTATGAATTTTCCGCTCATTTCTAGTCAGGATTCTATCACATTGCATTAAATCAGGTGTCTGTTCAGACAACACCATGAGGGAATTTGCGGTTTTTCTATCACATTGCACCGAATTAGGTGTCTGTTCAGACAACACCATGAGGGAATTTGCGGTTTTGCGCTCCCGCAACCGCCGGTCAATTTGAATAGCCAGTGCCATAGTATCATTCAGACCTGTGGGAATGGGAAAACCCACCATAACATTCTTAATGGCTTCAGAAAGGCCATTTCTAAAATTAGCGGCCAGTGCACACTCGTTCCAATGTGTCAGCACGGACCATTTCCGAAATTTTTGGCAATACACTTCAGCCTCGTCCTGCCCCTGAGACATAGACAGCAAGGCCTTTTCTGCCTGAATCTCAAGATTGGGTTCCTCATAAAGTAAACCGAGCGCCAGAAAAAACGCATCAAGATCAGCCAATGCCGGATCTCCTGGCGCCAGCGAAAAAGCCCAATCCTGAGGGTCGCCCCGTAAGAACGAAATAACAATCTTTACTTGCTGAGCAGAATCTCCTGATGAACAGGGTCTCAGGGACAAAAACAATTTACAATTATTCACGAAATTCCTAAACTTAAACCTGTCTCCGGAAAACAGTTCAGGAATCGGTATTTTAGGTTCTGACCTAGGATTTCTGATAACATAGTCTTGTATGCCCTGCACACGAGTAGCCAGCTGGTCCACACTTGTAATCAAGGTCTGGACATTCATGTCTGCAGCAAGCATAGCCACTCTGAGGTAAAGGGGAAGGAGAAAAAAAAAAACTCAGAATCTTCTTTCTTATAATCCCTCTTCTGCAATGCATTAAACATTTAATACTGGCCTGGCAAACTGTTATGACCCCAATGGCGAGGGTCTCAGAGGAACGTGGAAGTCTGCAGAATACAAAAATCCAGCTCATAGGGCAGTGGTAACTGGGTTGACCATATATCTACTCCTAACGCCAACACTAGAAGTAGCCGGGGATCATTCCTACGTTGATTCTAGATGACACGCGCCAGCCGGAGAATCTAGCTACCCCTAGTAGAGGAAAACAAAGACCTTTCTTGCCTCCAGAGAAGGGGACCCCAAAGCTGGATAGAAGCCCCCCACAAATAATGACGGTGAGGTAAGAGGAAATGACAAACACAGAAATGAACCAGGTTTAGCACAGAGAGGCCCGCTTACTGATAGCAGAATAAAGAAAGGTAACTTATATGGTCAACAAAAACCCTATCAAAATCCACACTGGAAATTCAAGAACCCCCGAACCGTCTAACGGTCCGGGGGGAGAACACCAGCCCCCTAGAGCTTCCAGCAAAGGTCAGGATATAGATTTGGAACAAGCTGGACAAAAATACAAAACCAAAACAAATAGCAAAAAGCAAAAGGCAGACTTAGCTGATATAACTGGAACCAGGATCAGTAGACAAGAGCACAGCAGACTAGCTCTGATAACTACGTTGCCAGGCATTGAACTGAAGGTCCAGGGAGCTTATATAGCAACACCCCTAACTAACGACCCAGGTGCGGATAAAAGGAAAGACAGAAAAACCAGAGTCAAAAAACTAGTAACCACTAGAGGGAGCAAAAAGCAAATTCACAACACTGGTCATATGTTCACACTCCGGTGCCTTCACCTTTTCTCGCTGCTGCTCCAATCCTGCGAGGACATCTTGTGAGTGCAGCTTCTGACTGGCCAGAAGTCAGAAGCTACATTCCAAGTTGAGATGGGCGGACCCCTGGATGAGTCCAGCGGGTTCTGACGAACAGTTAAAAAACGTTTGGGTTCGGGTACCAGAACAGTACCCGAACCGGACCCTATTTACTTGAATGAGGTGCCCCAACATCCAGTGTTTGCCATGCTGTCTTGTGCACGACACTGTGGCAAACACCTCTTCTGATCATTACCGCTTGTCAGACAGCAGCGGTTCCCACACTGTCCAATGACAGCGTGAGCACGTAGCTGTGATTGGAGATATAAAGTTTACCTCTGGTCACTGGTGTTGGCTGATAGACTACTGCTTGCATTAGCTAATAACAGTGAGAGCAGGCGCCGGCTGATGGGAATATTCATCACCCATCACCTGCGCTCTAAATATATAATTAAAATAAAACCCATTGTGGGTTCCCCTGTATTTTTGATAACCAGCTACTCACAGCTGAGGGCTGCAGCTCTCAGCTGTCAGCTTCAGCAAGGCTGCCTATCAAGAATAGAGGGGTGCCCACGCTGTTTTTTTAAATTAAAGAAATAATAATAAATAAACAGCGTGGAGTCCCCCCCCATTATTGACAACCAGGCTTGCTAAAGCAGAGAGCTAGAGGCTGGCATTCTCAGGTTGGTAAGGGGCCATGAATATTGTTCCCCACATCCTAAAAATAGTAGACAGCAGCCCCCCAGAAAAGGCACATCTATTTGATGAGCCAATTCTGGCACTTTGCCTGATTCTTCTTACTTGCAATGTAGTGGTGGTAAGTAGGGTTCATATTTGTAGGGTTGATGTCACCTTTCTATTATCTGGTGACATCAAGCCCACGGGTTAGTAATGGAGAGGCATCTATAAAATCATTACCGCTGGTCAGGCAGCTGTGGTTCCCACACTGTCCAATGACAGTATGAGCATGCAGCTGTGATCAGAGGCATAAAGTTTACCCCCGGACACTGGTGTCGGCTGATGGGACTACTGCTCCCATCAGCTGACTCTTGCTGCCACTAATAACCGTGAGAGCAGGAGCGGCTGATGGGAGTAATCATTAGCTGGCCCCTGCGCTCTAAATAAATAATTTTAAAAAAATGCCGTGGGTTCCCCTGTATTTTTGATGACCAGCCAGGCAGAACTCACAGCTGGGGGTTGCAACCCTCAGCTGTCAGCTTCAGCAATACTGGTTATCAAGAATAGAAGGGTCCCCATGCTGTTTTTTAATTATTTAAATAAATAATTTTAAAAAGTTAGTGCTCCTCCCATTTTTAACAATTGTAAATAAACACGCAGCAAGTAAAATCTTTTGTGTGAAATAAAACAAAACACCCTTTTCCTTTTTTATCAAAAAATAACAAACACAGTTATATTCAGCGCCCAGTCCATTGAATCCCTCATCTCCTGTAATAAAACAAAAATAAAAATCAACAATATCCCTCACCTGCACAACGTTCTGTCCCACGCTGTGATCCATGTCTGGGGATTAATAGTTTTTAACCTGGATGGTGCCAAGATGAGCCCATCCAAGCTGAGATCCACTGATGAATGAGCTGATGGGAACCGCAGTTCACCGGGAGAATTTCACTGCCCTGAATTTGAACTGCAGTGAACTCACCTCTGCACCGTGAGGTTTTTTCTCACTGTGCTAGTGGTGATCTCATCTGAGAGAGGTCACTACAGTTCAATGGCCCAGCTGGGAACGCAGCCTCAGTAACTGGAGGTAACCTCGATGAAGTCACTGGTGCTGCGCTTGCAGCAGCTCATTCATCAGTGGTTCTCAGGCTGGACGGTCATATCTTGGCACCATCCAGGTTGAAAACTATTAATCCCCAGACATGAATTATGGTGTGGGATAAAAAGATGGACAGGTGAGGGATATTGTTGTTTTTTTGTTTTATTACAGGAGACAAGGGATTCAATGGAATGGGCGTTAGGTGAGTAAAACTGTTTGTTATTTTTAAATAAAAAAAGGAAAAGTGTGTTTTGTTTTTATTTCAAATAAAAGACTTATGCTGGCTGTGTGTTTATTTACAATATAACTATAGAATTAGTAATGGAAAGGTGTCTTATAGACAGCACTCCATTACTAATCTGTGTTAGCAACTATTCCCAATTTAAGCTAATGGGATCACATTAAACTCCTCTTGTACCAAAGCCCTTAACTTAGAAAAATGACCTTCTATGGCTCTCTCGTGCCGTATGCTATTTGACGCGGTCCAGTGCAAATGACGTTTGTCTTTTCCTGGTGTTTCCTCTATCCTCACATTTGTGTCCTACTGATTGGCTGATGTGGATGACACATCCTACGTCATCCACTTATTATTGCAAATCTCCAGCCTTCACAGGCCGGTGCAGGCGCACTTTGATCTGTCTTACTAGAGGGCAGCACAAAGTCATGTAATGCGCATGTGCCCGAAGCAGCAGAGGAAAGTGCTCCTGCGCAGGCCTGTGCTTCAACTGCACAAGAATTACAACACTGTCTGGATGACTTGAAGACACAAAAGAGCACAGTAAAACGAAAAACACTCAGTTTCAAAAATTCACAGTAATCTGCAAGTGCTAGTAAAAAGATGTAAAAAAACAGGGTATTTGGTTGATACATTTTTTTGCAAAAAATGTATACTAAGCTGCTCCACCAAACGTCAAGGTATACCCATATAGAGCAGTCCTAACTGATGTATGCAATCCCTATCTGATGTATTTCAAAACCTGATCATCTGTATATTACCTGTGGGAACAGGGTTCAGAGAGGAAATGTCCATGCGGACACGCTGAGTGGAACAGCTTTTGTGCAGATAGCTCACAAGGAGTGGTGGGTAACTCACCAGTCTTGTAGACACAAGAAAACAATTATGGAAACAGGAACACATGGGCTACATGCACAGTGAACAAGTCTGTAGGAACATGCTCACACACCACCAAGAAACTTGAAGACACAAAAGAGCATAGTAAAACCAAAAACACTCCGTTTCAAAAAATCACAGTAATCTGCAAGTGCTAGTAAAAAGATGTAAAAAAACAGGGTATTTGGTTGATACGTTTTTTGCAAAAAATGTATAGTAAGCTGCTCCACCAAACGTCAAGGTATACCCATATAGAGCAGTCCTAACTGATGTATGCAATCCCTATCTGATGTATTTAAAAACCTGATCATCTGTATATTACCTGTGTGAACAGGGTTCAGAGAGGAAATGTCCATGTGGACACGCTGAGTGGAACAGCTTTTGTGCAGATAGCCCACAAGGGGTGGTGGGTAACTCAGGTTTGAAATCATGTAAATCACTCAGTAACTGTGCTCCACCCACGCTGTACACCATTTAAGGCCGGCGACACACTAGCCTATTGCATCCGATGCGAGATGCTAATGACCCTCGGCTTCTGCTCTGCAGCGAGCAGGAGCCGAGTGTCATGCGTCTGTGCTCCCAGCCTCTCGCGCAGAGCGGATCGGAGCACAGCTGCGGAGAAGGCGGAGAAATTAATTTCTCCATCTCCTCCATTGCCGGGGTCCGCGTTTAGCGCACAGCACTCGGATGATATCCGAGTGATGTGCGCTGTCTCACTCGCACCCATAGGCTTATATAGGTGCGAGTGAGCAGAGAGTCAGCCGAGTGTCCGTGACAATCGCAGCATGCTGCGATTGTCTCGAACCGAGAAAAATGGCAGACAAAAAATGGGCTGCTGGGAGCTGCCCCATAGTGTAACATTGGTCTGAGTGCAATGCGATTTTTTTATCGCATTGCACTCGTCCGTTTTAGTTGCCAGTGTGACGCCGGCCTAATATTGAAATTATGCTCCATATGATATTTTTTATTAAATAATTATGAAAAAAAAAAAACAATCTTGATCAGAAATAGCCAAAGTTGTACGTATAGAATATGATTTTATTTAGGTTAAGCTAGATGTTCTAAAGAAAGAGGGACTGATCTATGGCTTGAAAAGGATACTAAAGCAAATTATTTTTCAGGTTCCTCATGTATTTTAATGATGAAAACCAATGTTTCCATCAGATTTTATCACACATACAAAAATATAGCATTTTTAGATCCACTAAAAATATTATGTGATAATCCAGCCCTACATTTGCTGCAAAGCTTTGGCTTATTTGTACATTAGTCTACTGCTTTACATCTTTGCTCTGCGCGGTGCTAGACTGCATTTAGCATTATGAGAGACACGAGACACCACCTAACAGCACTGACTTATTGTCCTCATTGTCTTGATGATAACCGAATGTTACTGCAATTTGTATAAAAATGTTATAAAATGTATTATATTATAATTATTATTATTTATTGAAAAGAGTAAAATCAGTTTTATTGTTGGCAGATGACTGGACCGAGTGTTCAGAGGAACTTCTGATATTGTCAGATTTTAAAGAAGAAGATCATGATTTCATACCAGACATATATGAAGAGAATGCTACGTTCCCAAATATACCTCCAGCCATTCTCAGCAAAACTCCATCACCAAATCTTTTTCAACAAATCATATCTTCTGATTCATCTCAGGTTTTTATTCAGAATAAAGATAACAGTAGGGAGATTGAACATCAAAAGACTCACACAGTAGAGGAACGATTTTTATGTTCAGAATGTGGCAAATGTTTTACAGGGAAATGCTATCTTGATGCACATAAGAAAATTCACACAGGGAAGAAGCCATTTTCATGCTCAGAATGTGGGAAATGTTTTGGCTATAAATCAGGTTTACTTAGACATCATAAAATTCACACAGGGGAGAAGCCATTTTTATGTTCAGAATGTGGGAAATGTTTTAGTGTTAAATCAAAACTTGTTACACATCAAAGAATTCATACTGGGGAAAAACCATATTCATGTTCAGAATGTGGGAAATGCTTTTCTCAGAAATCTGATCTTGCTAAACATGAGAGAATTCACACAGGGGAGAAGCCATTTTTATGTTCAGAATGTGGGAAATGTTTTAAAGAGACATCAGAACTTGTTGCACATCTCAGAACCCACACAGGGGAGAAGCCATATACATGCCTAGTATGTAGGAAATGTTTTTTCCGGGCATCAGATTTTGCTAGACATAAGAGAATTCACACTAGGCAAAAATCATTTTCATACTCAGAATGTGGGAAAGATTATAAGCAGAAATCAGATCGTGTTAGACGTCAGGGAATTCATGTAGAGAAGAAACCATTTTTATGTACAGAATGTGGGAAATGTTATCCTAAGAGATCTGATTTTATTAGACATCAGAGAATTCACACAGGGGAGAAACCATTTTCATGTTTACAATGTGGCAAAAGTTTTAACCAGAAATCGGCTTTAGTTAGACATCAGAGACATCACCCAGGAGAGAAGCCATTTCCATGTCCCGTATGTGGAAAGTGTTTTGCTGAAAACTCATCTCTTATTGGACATCAAAGAGCTCACGTAGGAAAAACATTTTCATGTTCAGAATGTGGAAAAATGTTTGCCTACAAACCAAATCTTATTAAACATCAGAAAAATCACACACGGAAGTAGATTATTTATTTTTTAGAAGCCCTAAAAAACAATTGAGCAATTTATTTATTTTTTAGAAGCCCTAAAAAACAATTGAGCAATTACAGACAAATTTAAGTGACATGTCAATTGATAGAAGATGAAAGCAACACTAAATGATTAAGAAAAAGTATACAATTACCAATAAACTGTTGTTACTGAATTCCAAATAACACCTTATAGAGGCACCTAAAAGAAGAGAACACTGGACCTCTTATCTCTTTCAGAACTGCCGCAGTTTGCCGTATCAGACGTCAATAGATGTTAAAATCATTATGCAAGACTATCAGTCCATGCAGACAGGATAGCTTCTCATAGTTACTGCAAAACTGTATTATTGCCTACTGGAATCTTTGTTGTTTGTGTACCGTAAGCACCAATGGTCGTGGAACTGGCACTGGATCAACCTTGAGCAAAGAATATTACTTTTGATCTTTAAGAGGTTGAATAGAATAGAATCTCGTGGTAGATGTGCTGGTTTCAATAATTTTTTTTTTGTCTCTCCCCCACTTAGTTTTCCTTCTCAATCTTTCTCTTTCCACCCTCCTTTCTTGTTTACATTCCTCTAACACACACATAATTATTTGGCTCATGTAAGAGCTTATATTAATACTTCAGCAAGCTGATTATACTTATATTCTAATGTTTATTAACAACTTGATATTAACAACCGTCAAATTTTCTATTGTTATTATTGAACGTAATTGGAATTTTCTGTTTTGATATCAATGTTAAAACCCAATAAAAATATTTAAAGTAAAAAAAAGAAATTGTGAAAGAAGCACTACACTATAAACAGCCTCATTGATAGAATAGCAGTGCATATAAGTGCGTGTATTTC